>NC_057849.1:162683716-165183716 GCF_015237465.2 Chelonia mydas
CCCCATCGCCCCGGGCAGGGGGGGAAGGGGACAAAGCAGAAGCCCAATGGCCCCCCCACCTGGGGCTGAAGCCTGTAACCTGAGCCCCCGCCACGCAGGGCTGAAGCCCTCAGGCTTTGGCCCCGGGTGGTGGGGCTCAGGCTTCAGTCCTGGGCCCCAACGAGTCTAACGGCAGCCCTGGAGACCCGTTGCAACCCACTTTGGGATGCCAACCCACAGTTTGAGAACCATTGCTCAAGCTCAGCCAGAATATGGACTTCATGCAGGAGCTTTTTAGTGACATTCTGTGGTCTGTGTTTATGCAGGACATTGAACTGGGTGATCACAGTGATGCCTTCTGGACTTAAAAATCTGTGAATCAGTCTGTCTGCACCATGAATGGAACAGCAGATAATGAAAATCAGAGACATTTTATGATTATTCTTTAGACTGTTATTGCAGTAGTACTTAAAGGGCCACCACCAGGTTGGGCCACATAGACTCAAATAGAACAGTGCTAGCTGCAGTTGCCCCGGGCTCTTCTTGAGCCCTGTACAGCTGTTCAAAGCATAACACATCTTAAAATCTGTCTAGATAATTATCCAGTTTAGAATAAACCCTGTCGATCTGGTTGGGTGGTTGGGTGTAAAATGTTGGAAACGATCCATTTCAGCAGAATTTTATCTGTCATGTTAAAAATAAAAATTCTAGCCCTGGGGGTGGAAAAATAAATTTCCAAATATAAATCAATACAGTGATGCCTTCCTGAACCTCAGACAGTTCCAGTAGCTCTGCTGGTGCTCTGAGTTTTCCCAATCAGCAGCAGAATTAACTGACACAAATCTGGTCGGTGTCACAGTGGCATTTCAGAAAATTAGGTGCTGCAGTTAAACTAACCAGGATCATACCTGTTTCATTCTCCTACTGATAAGGAAGGTTACAGGCAACAGCAGAGGCAGACATGCTGTAGCTGACGATGGGGAAGGATGCTTGTGTCTGGAAAAGGTGTAAAATAGTGGAGAATCCTCAGCAGCAGCCAACAGAGTCTGGGAGGGGTAGAGTAGCAGACCCAGCTTACAGGAGGTTCAAGAGAGGTGTTGCTTGGTGAAGGGCCGGAGAAGGAAGAGAATGCTTTCTCTGGCTAGTGGGTGTTTGAAAGAGATACCAGACACTTTACAGAACATTTGTTTTTCAAACACTTCATAGATCTGTTACTGTCTCACACTGTGTGCGCTTTCTCACAATAGGCCCACAGTCTGTGTTCTATCATTCCGTTGAACACATAAAGCAGTTTGAGTTGAGAGCACTGCCAGAGAGCTTACAATGACATCCCTGTGTCTCTTTGCACTCTTTCTTCCTACAGTCTCCTCAGCTGTTGTACCTGTATTGAGAGTAGCTTTGTGGAAAGAACTGTCAAAAATAATTCTAGATACAGAGCCATCACAAGAACTCAAAGCCGTGAAGTTGCAAGTTTTTTCCAAGCTGGTACAGTCTTCAGAAATTGAAGCGCTAGCTCATCTAATTGACCAGTTACCTGGAACTCTTGAGAGAGCAGAAAATTACAAGAGGTAGGCAAGTTCTATTTCCAGATTCTGCATTTTAAGTAATGTAATGCCTGGAATTGTCATTTTGTTGCATAAAACATTGTTATAGACACTGTACATAAACACACACACGTCATCTACAATGATAGTCCCTGCTTCAAAGAACCTACTGTCTAAGTGTGATAGTATTTTTAAGCCTAGGTATCCTTCAATTTATGTAGATCATGTAAAAATATTTTTAAAAATCTCAAAAGTCCCCCAAAACTTTAAATAAAACGTTCCTCATTCATGAAGATGTACAATGGTTCAGTGATATTAAATGTGTGTGGGGAAATATCAGGAATTCAAAGCCTGGTGTTTTCTCCATTTAATTGAATTGGTGTGCTTTAGAAATAAACTGTTTATAGCACAGCAGAATAAAGCTACAACAGCCTCACATGTCTTGCTGGGAAAGCGAGCCACAGCACAGATACCCATATTAAGTTTTATTTAAACTTTGAGGAACTTTGGAGCCATTTTTAAAGTTAACATTCAATAGCATAATAAACATAGTGACAAAAAATATTGTAAGGACTTATGCGTTAAGGTCTGGTAGTACTTAGCTGGGACCAGTAAAAATACTTTCCTGACCAGTACACTTCCACAAGCTCTGTTCTTGGGCAAGTGATCGAAACATTTTCTGTCCCTGCTTAAGCTGATGGCTGGGTTTATAACAGATGTGACAGTACTTCTCTCTGGGGGAACATGAGGGAAGAACTGGCCATGTAAATTCCTGGGTGACTAACTTATTACATGGTTATCATGAGCTTTAGAAGAGAGTGATTCTTTGGTCATCTGGGGCTTAGGTGTCCCTATGCATAAAATCAAATGATTACAAATATGTGGAGAAAATCAGGGTAAAATTAACACAAACAAAAACATTCTTCTAACGTTTGAATTTTCTGCAGCTGGATTGTGGCAGATTCCATATCGAGAGTGCTGGAGAACTCTGCTGAGGAGTTGCACTCCTGGAAGAAAAGCCTCTTGGCAGCCTGTATAAAGTGGTTAATCACCACATATAACATCAGTAAAGAACAAGAAAACAACCAAGGAACAGAGAGTTCCATGCTGTTGAGGCTAGAAGAGTTATTGGTGAGACTCCTTTCCATTTGCTTTAATCTAAACCTTGATTGTATGGACTTTTCTTACTGCAGTAGAACATTTATTGTGCTTTTATATTATGTAAATGAAGTTGTTGCACTTGTCTTGGTTTCTTTGGTATTTTGTGTGCCGCTTGTACAGTATGTAACTGGCCTTGCAAGACCCTAATGCAAAAGAATTTTGGGTCTTGTTGGGAGAAGTGCTGGACACTTGCAATTACCATTGAAGTTAGTGGGATTTTGAGATGCTCAGTACCTCTCAAGATCAGTGCCTGATGGTATTTAAAAAGAGAGAGAGAGAGAGAGAAAATGCTGTAAAAGTAGAAGTGTTCTTACAAAGTGCATGAATCTGCTCCCACTGAAGTCAACGACAATCATCCAGTTGACTTCAGTGGCAGCCTGGTAAGTTCCTAATTATGTATTCCTTGTGCACCTCAGATTTTCTTTAGGTGCGTAAGGAATATAGGATCAGGTCCTAAATAGTAAAAGGAAAGGATGCTTTTACAGATACTGGGCTAACTGCCCCTGTTATCCCTTTGGTCTCTTTGTGTGCACTTCCTCTCAGGCCATCACCTGTCTCTTGAGGTGTAAATACACAATTCTCCCACTCTCAGACAGGGCCCTGGTACTAACGATGATTACCTCAGCAGGTCTGACTTGTGGTCAGCACCTGCAGTGCACTTCTCTCTAGGAGCTATGACTCATGCTACCTTGTGATTGGACAGCTTTATAAAGCAAAGTATTGTTTATTTAGAACTACAGCATTTCAGAGAAAAAGATCTTAAAACATGCATATCTAGCTTACCAGGTGTCAATCCAACTTCCACTTGGGATCCTGGTAGGCCTAAGCTTCCCAGACACCCCCAGAGACCTCGGGGCAAGTGGCATAATCTGTTCTCTTAACCCCCAAACTAGTTCTTCTCTCTACTTCAGGGACAAAGTCTTGAAATCCTGTTACATTTTTGTCCTCCTCCCCTTTGCAGGCAACATGTAACTTTTTAACTGTTAGCTACCAGCGCTGGCAAAACAAGACTTGCAACTTAGTTGAATGTAGCCTCCGGGAAACTAATAGCTTTCCCCATTGTCTTTCAAGTGTGTGCTGGAATGTTCTTATCCAGGAGCTATTGTCTTCTTCCTGGAGACAGCTCCCATTGACTTAAAGCAATACAGGCATATAATAAACATTCCACTAATCCAGCATAGTTCTAAACTGTATCTGTATGACTGTCAAACATGGTATTCCTTAAAATTATTACATAGCTGCTCCATGTCCACTGTAGATCCCACCTAAAGGTTTCCACAACTGATCTACAGATAAACTCAAATGTACTGTATCTTTGTAATGTTCTGTTACCTAAATTGACTAAAGATCCCTCCTCCCCCTGCAAAATGAAGTGTTAGTTCATAACAGTAGTAAATATGGGTACTGCATTACAGTGGTGGGCTACATTAACACAAGCTAGAAACTTCTGTTCTAAGGAAGTCAGAATTGCTGCTGTCTCATATTAGCTGATGTGATTTGTATTATGCTTCTGTTTGTAGGGCCCAGTTATATTGCACGTATTGTAACATCTCACCTATTCCTTCTCGCTGAGCTGTAAAAAAATAAGGGCCCAGTTCTAAGAGGCGATGAACACCCTCAAATCCCACCATCAGCGGGAAAGGAGAACACCTGGCACCTCACAGCATCAGCCCTTTATTCTTTTGGGTCCCAGGGAGAAGGAATAGGTGAGAGGAGGTTCTGATACTTGCAGTGTAATTAGGCAAGGGAACATATAACTTAAAACGAAAGGTGTGATTAATATTTGAAGTGCTGTGGTATGAAAAATTCCTTTGCAGCTGAAGATGGAATACCCTGTAGTCTTCCCCCTCCACCCCTGACACGGAGTTTCTTTCTGGAAGAAGTTGGCTGCAGATGCCATGTTGTCCCAACTTCATATCTGTAATTTTGCTCTAAAAATGTTTTGCTTTTACATTATTGCATTTCTCAGGGAAATAGTTCTGAGTCTTTGAAATTTTGTGTTTATCTAAAGCAGGGATCGGCAACTTTTGGCACGTGGCCCATCAGGGAAATCCACTGGCGGGCCAGGACGGTTTGTTTACCTGCAGCGTCCGCAGGTTTGGCCCATCGCAGCTCCCACTGGCTGCTGTTCACTGTTCCAGGCCAGTGGGGGCTGCGGGAAGCGGCAGCCAGCACATCCCTTGGCCCACGCAGCTTCCCGTAGCCCCCATTGGCCTGGAACGGCGAACCGCGGCCAGTGGGAGCTACGATCGGCCGAACCTGCGGACGCTGCAGGTAAACAACCCATCCCAGCCCACCAGCGGGTTTCCCTGACAGGCCGCGTGCCAAAGGTTGCCGATCCCTGATCTAAAGTAACAGCATAGGCTATGTCTACACTAGCACTTGTGTCGGTAAAACTTTTGTTGGTCAAGGGTGTGAAAAAAAACCCACCCCTGTGCTGGTGTGGACAGCACTATGTTGGCAGGAAACGCTCTCCTGCTGACATAGCTACCGCCACTCCTTAGGAGTGGTTTAATTATGCCAGCAGTAGAGCTCTCTCCCACCGGCACAGAGCGGCTACATGGGAGACCTTACAGTGGCTCAGCTGTGCCGCTGTAAGGTCCGTAGTGTAGACATAGCCTTAGACCATTGCTTGAGAAACATGGGAAGACTAGCGAGTACCAGGTAGTAAAAAAGGCATTAAGGCTTGACATAAGCAGAACAGTTGTATTTTGCTTTTGGTACTTTTTAAACCCTTGAAACTGGTTGGACTCTGCTATCATGGCTCCAAAGTGTTCAACAGAAAATTGAGGTCTTGATGTTCTATGGAAACTTTGCTCTGCTTCATATTGAATGTTACATATCACTACTTGTTGTTTACTACCCACACAGCATTTTGTTAATGAAGTGGTTCCGGCTGACTGGCACAGTCTTGTGAAAATGGGACTTAAGTAAGTAATTTTGTATTGCTGTTGAGATGGAGCAAAGATGGAATAGGCACTCTGTAATGTTTGCTGGGCCACATCCTATCAGTTATGGCCTAATCCTACAGTGTAGTAAGCACATCCAAAAAAGTACTAAGTGCCCTCAACTTCTACAGAAATCAGTGGGACTTGAGGATGACAGTCACTTTTTAGGATTAGCCCCATTGATAGGCACAATCTCCATTCACTTCAGTACAACTCCATTGACTTCATGTACAACTGAGGCCAGACTTGGCCTTCAGTTAGTGTGCGGTAGCAAATTACTGGAACTGCTCCTACTTTCTTAGTTAAACTAGTGTAACCCATGATTTTTAATTTAAAATATTCCTTGTTTACTCTGGTATGAAGTCAAGATTAGGCACTTTCCCTTTACCAATGAAAAAGAGAGGTGAGAAGAAATAAATATTTGGGGGAGTCTTCTTACCTTATGCGGAGATAGAAATGTAGGGCTGAGGGATTACTATCAAATGAAGGTTTTAATATAAAATTTGTGAAATGCTAACCTGTAGTAAAGCCTGTACAGCAGATTGCTGTTCTGACTGTAAATAGTCCTTTCTTGTGAAGTTTAAGATGTGGCTAGTTCACAAACTGAATGAAATATTGGGCTATGTTTTTTTATTTGCTTTCTATGCTGTGTTTCACTATTTTGAATAGTAAATTTGCCTTTGGTTGAAATCTGAGTTTCCTCTGATCGTTGTTTTTGAAGGTATCGCTACAGAGATCGTGGATTTCTGAAAACTCTTAATGCTGCTGTGCAATTGTTGTACACAAAAGAGAGCCCGCTTAGTCAGAGATTAGTCAAGCTCTCCAGGCTTTACATGATGATCACGCAGCACTCTTTATTTTTGTCAATCATGCTGAGGTCAAGAGAAGAAGATAACACGAAGATTCAGACAAGAGGTATCTCTCTTTCTTTTCTTCAGCTATATATAGTAATAGTGTCTTGTCAGTGTTGTTTTCCATCCATCCAGTTACCTACTCATCTACATATTTACCAAGCTACTAAAATAACTCCCAAATTGTTATTAGCATTTCATTTCAAAGCCTGCCTGTTCTCCTCTGCTTATTTAAATGTTGTATTTTTCCTCATGAATGCCAGTTTTAAACATTAATATCTTTTAAAAGCATTCTTTGGTGTTATTTCTTACTGATGAAGACTTGGGGTGAAATCCTGGCTTCACTGGAGTCACTGGAAGTTTGCCATTGATTTCAGTAGGACCAGAATTTTGACCTTGATGTAGATTAGATCAAGGAGGTAGAAATATTATTTGGCTAAGTATTTATTTAAGCAATTGCTTACATAAGAGACGTTAATTTTAAAATAGGTATCTGTGTTGATATAGAGGATTTAATATTGCTCTTTGCTGGTTGTATTTCAATTTTTAATTTCTTAGTTTGTGTATTTGCTAGAACAATCCTCCTATGAGGAATCTAGTTCAGTCCTAACCTGAAAGAGGTAGCAAGGTCTAATGGATAGAGTATTGGGCTGGGAGTCGGGAGTCAGGAGTCCTGGGTTCTGTTCTTGGCATTGCAGCTGAGTTGCTCTGTGACCTTGGCCAAATCACTTACCTGCTCTGCCCTTCAGTTTCTCCAACTGTAAAATGGGAATAACATTTAGCTGCCCTTTATAAAGAACTTTAAGATAAATTGATAAAAATTGCTATGTATGAGATGATGATGAAATTCTAAGTAGAACAGGTTGATGACAAATGTGTACTGCCAACACTGATAGTCATGAGCAAAATCTAGACAAACTTTATGGCTTTTAAATGCCTGACAAGATGAGAAAGCTCCAGTGATGCAGTAGGAGGAAGGGATTGCCTATATTTTTCATGAAAGTATATCCGTTATTCCATGCATTTGTCAGTTGGACAGTATTTCCATAGGACAAGGAGACTGGCTCTTTCAAAAAAGCTAGCCTCAATAATTCAGAAGTTTACTGTCATGAGTTCATCTATACCTCTATCTTTCTCTAACTCTCATGAAGAGGTTGTTACTGTTTTGCTTTGATTTATGATGTGGATGGCAGGTAGGGGAGAAAGGATTGGCTTTTGGCTCAGGCAATGGACTGCAACTCAAAACATGTGGGTCCAATTCCCAGCTTTGCCTCTGACTTCCTGTTTGTCCTTGGGCAAGTTTGTCCTTAATTTATTTGGGCATTAGCTCCTCATCTGTAAAACAGGGATGGTAACACTTCTGTATGTCACAGGGTAAATTCACTAAAATTTGGTATCCAATCAGATCTTGCAATGATGGAGTCTGTGTAAATACCTAGATAGGATGGTAAATACCAGGCTGGCTTCTACAGAGGTTGTTCAAGTTGAAGCTTCTGTATCCTATGTGGCCTACAGCACTGATAGAGAAATGTTTTGCCTATGTTGTGTCACAAGTGTAAATATTAATGCAAAGTCTTAAGGTGTTTGTTTAAATGTTCTCTCTCTGGCTACCATCTGATAGAGAATGCAAAAACTAAAAATAAAATTTCGTATTTGTTTCAGAGGCCTTAGTGGATGTATTGTCAACTATAGTGAAACTCGATCCCTCAGTCTGTGAGAGCAGCCACTTTGCTGTGTTACTAGGATCCTATGGTGCAACACTGAGTGGTGTCGGTAAGTGTACTGGATTGTTAAAGATATTTTCCATTGGATCTATTTTTAAAATTCTTAATGTATGTCTTACTGATTTTTTTAGATCAGAAAATATTACTGCTTCTTCAGTTATATGAGAAGAATGATCTAAGTCTTATCAACTTTAGGTAAGTTGATTGCCACCTTTTGTTTTGCTAGCATATGTGCTATATAAGCAATCTGAAAGTTTGAGGACCAAACTTTGAGGACCAAAGTTTTGAGGACCAAAACTCAGGATGGGAATAAATTTGATGTTGGTGCACGGTGCTGGATTAATAGAACCTGGGCACTATTCACAGAGCAAGTGCAGAACAGCATTTCAGCTCCCCCTCGTGCCACTACACTGGTGTAGAGAGGACCACATTGGGGGGGTGAAAGGATTGCTTCGTCTCCCAGTTCTTTTAGTCCTTGGTCTGCTGCTCAGCCAGCCCACTTTGCAGTTATAATGGCTCTGCTGCCTTTAGCATTTTGCTGCTTATTCATTCTGTTTATTTTAAATGCACGTTTTCATCATTTCACCTGCATAAGCATTGCTAACAAAGTGCATACAAAGTATAGATTCAATCTATGTCCAGCCCCCTCGCCTCCCATCTCCAACAAACTAAGGGCTTGTCTGTACTTGAAATGCTACAGCGGCATAGCTGCAACACTTCAGTATAGACGCTACCTCTCCTGTCGCTGTGGCTACTCTGCCTCCCTGAGAGGGGTGGTAGCTACATCGATGGGAAGAATTCTTCTGTCAACCTAGCACTGTCTACACAGAGGGGTTAGGTTGGTTTAACTACGTCGCTCACGTTTGTGGATTTTTCACACCCCTGAGTGATGTATCTTGGTCAGCCTAACATTTTAGTGTAGACCAAGTCAAAGACTCTCCTTTTTCTCACCCACTCTACCCCATCCCACCCATGGAAAAGCCTGTGGGAACAGATAAGCCTTGTCGCCTGTCCTGAGGGTCAGCATATTTGAACTCAGGTGAAGTAAGGACAGACGTTAATTCCAGAGTCAAGGACCCTGCCGCTAGTCTCCTGCCTGTCAGCTGCTGTGTTATCACAGGGGCAAAGAGTGGCCTCTGAGGTACCTAGTACTGTAAACCATCTAGATCTTTATAGGTGAGAAACAACACTTTAATATTGCACTCTGAAGTAAATTGGTAGTCAGACACTTAGATGGACATGGTCCGTGCCCCGGCATGCAGGGAATACAGACCAATGCAAGGAACATGCTTGAGAGTGGGACTCAGCAGAGTCATAGTCAGTCATTGATGGGAGCCTGAATAGCTTGTAAGCGATTAGTGGCATTGTCTTTGTTGTCTTATGACTTCATAAAGTGCCTAGCGGATTGTAGGCCCTATCTAAATAATAAACAATAAGCCATAGCACAATAAGTGGATTTCTAAGGAGAGGGTGGAAAGGCTTGGTTAAGGGGGTCATGGAGGCATTTTGGTGCTGGCTTGAAAAAACTAATTGAACTCCAAGACATTCTGGGGTTTGTATAGTTTGATCAAGTCTCGGTCAGTGTGTGAGGAGGTGGTGGTGGTAGGCACTGACACAGTCAATAAATCAGTCTCCTGAGGCATGTACAGACTTTGATGTGTAGGCTGGGAAGTGGCTAAAGGGACACCATCAGGCTGAATTTCGAAAGCCTTTGACTGGATGAGAAAGGTGTTGCCAGGGAAACAGATTCTAGTTTCAAGTTTCCACAGGATAATAAGTACAAGTGAGGGGAAAATTTAAATACTAAGTTATAGCCTTTATAAATTGAATCCATCTCCATAATTGCCTTTCTCTCCATGCTAATTATCTGTTAACTAAGGGCTTACTTTTAACAATATTTAAGGATACTGTTGTGGGGACCGGCAGCTGTGGAACATCACAAGACTTGCAAGAGTCTGGGGAAGTCACTATGGCAGCAGCCAAGCATGGAGGAAATTTTGTGTCTCCTAGATAAAGAGAAGATGATGAAGACTATCTTACATTTCCCTCAACATCGCCGTCTCCTGCCACCAGAGGTGCTTTGGATCAACTATTGATTATTCTCTTTTGATGTGGAAAAGCCCCTTTCCTTTTAGTAATTTATTAATCATGCTGATGTTAATGTGATGTAGTCCATTGTTTGCATTGAGAAATACGTAACAAGGTGGCTAAGATTAATTAGCTGGTATCATTTCACAGAACTTGTTTTTACTGTTCTATTTCCAACTGAGCCAGTATTTTTTTTTCAGATTAATTTCAGTGTAGGACCACATCTTGCCTGTGATTAAAGCTGTGCAACACCACTGAATTTAATGAGGCTGCCAAAGTATAACCGAGATCAGAATTTGGCATCTAGTGTCTCACCACATTTGACTGTCTAAACCACATCTGTGCATTGGCACAGTTGCACTGGGTTTTCTCGTTTAGTCTCTCGCATAGTTTGCTAGCTCTGCTCATATTGGTCAAGGACAAACATACTGGAACCGTGGCAGCAATAGCTATATTTAAACACAGCAGTGGTTAAGCATGATTCCATGCCTAGTATTTGCAGGGCTTTAATGTGAGCTGCCATGATGATATTGTCAGGGCAGTTTGAAATCAAGCTGGTTTAAATTCAAGTAGTAGCTCTCTATTTTGGATTTTGTTTCAGGAAGGACAGGTGCCATTGTATAGAGATAAAAGTGAGAAGGATCTTGATGATTTCTACGACCCCTGTTTTCTACTTCAGCTCTTCAGTGAATTGACCAGACCAGGTAAAGTATATATTCATCTCACATTTTAGGCCTAACTGTCAGGAACTGCAAACATACATCTGAAGGAAGAATTCAATATTATTACAAAGAAAGAGTTTGCACCATATCTGAGAGGAGAGAGATTATGATATTTGCACTTGCTCAATATTGCTTTTCTAATTTAATATGACACAATTTCCCTGTACACCCAACTGCTATACTGCAGAAGGGGCTTTGTGTCTGTTTATAAAATGTTTAAAGATCAAAGTGAGACATTTATCACAGTGAATTTACCAACCACTTCTCTCCCATGTCCATCATGATGTTCTTTTCTGGGTAAACTTTGGATTGCTATAGCTGGCTTTTGTTTGCTGTAGCAATAACATCTTCTCAAACAAAAGGCAATCTGATAATATAATTGCTTTGAAAGGTAGAATAAAAAGTGCAGATGAAGAGAGAGGAAATATAAACCTGAGTAGTACAGTATCTGTGTAGGTGGAAATGAGGGAGAGGGGGTGCTGTTTTAAGTTGGTGTTGCAAATTGACCAATATGCTTTTGACAGTAATAAAAACATAGCCTGTCATCCTGTGTATATTTAAAAAAAAAAATTAAGCTATAGAAATTCAGGATGCCCCTTGTGTTCTAACAGGATCAGTGTTAGATGGCCTCGTATTTTTGGCTGTTATTGACTAACAGGCGGGATTTAAAAAATGCCTGTGTGACTTAGGATCCCAAGTCCCAATATATTCCTAAGTCACTTGAGCCATTTTTGAAAATATCACCCCTACTGTTTTGTGCCTGCTCCCTGCACTTGCTGTACAGCATCATGTGCACAGATGTTATGTAGTGTATCGGTACATATTTATAAACCTACAAATGATTACTGCTTGCTGAGTAAAGGCCTTGAATTGTGCAAGTACCCAGTTCTCTCTAACTTTAGATCTGATAAACATCTTATCAAAAGCTTTCCGACTGTGGTTCCCGAGGTTCTTTAAACAAACTGGATGTCAAACATACATTTAACTTTTTTTTTTCAATGGCTTGTTATTTCACATCAATTTGTTGATTGCCTTTTCCAAGGGCAGCTTGGTTGAAAATATTTCCATGCCATGCGTGCAGTGGAAGAGGAGTTTCTAGATAAATCCTTATATGAGTTACATAGATTATACCCTTGAAATAAGGTTTTATTGTGGGATATGAACATGGGAAATTATCATTTGTTGTTCGTATATGACAGAAGTGCCCAGAGACTCCACTCTGAATTGGGGCCCCATTGTGCTAGGCTATGCCAGGCATATAGTGAGGCACAGTCCCTACTCTAAAGAGCTTCTGGCCTCGCATTTGCACTTCAGGCAAGAACTCTGGATCAGCCGCTGCTAAGGGGTGGATAGAGAACCCTTCACAGACTGGTTGGCTTCAGATCATTCTTCTGAAGTGTGTGTTAAACGCACCAGGAAAAGTTCCTTTCCTTGGGCTCTACAGGCACTCTGCAACCCAGCCCGAGTAAGGACAGCACATAGCCACTGTACCCCAGGAAGAGGGCAGAGAACAGACTGTGAGTGAGAATCGAGCAGGGAAGGAAGTGCTGCCAGCTATCTTCTGGTGCTGAGGGAGCGGGGGGGAAGAGCCAAAGGTCCTCCAATTTCCTCCGAACCTCTGTGAGAGCAACCTGGCCGCAGCTGCTGTTCCTGCCCTGCACAGACTCTGACGATGTGGACATCCCATGTGGAGGAGTTGGGAGCATGAAGAGCCCCCTCTGCACAGCTGTGCATCCAGGCTCATGACTGAGCCCCTTATGAGGGGGAAGACTGAGGCATTTTGAGTACTGCCAATTCAATATGATGGATCTAACTTAGCCAGGAGGCTCGTGGGGAAATGTACAGGAATCGTTAGTGCTGAGAACAGCTGTTGACTCTCTCCAGCAGATGGTTTTGAAATGCGTTTCCAGTGGTGGTGTTGCACAGGTTGGTGCCCTGTCACGTGGAATAGAGCTGGCCAGGGTGCAGAGTGGGGAGGGGAAGATTCTACCATTGGCTGTCCCACCTTCCGCAGAGCTGTGTGTGGAACATGCCAGCCGAGAGACAGAGATAGGGTGTTCTGGCAGCTGAGGAGGGAATGAGCACAGCTGTTGGGATGGGGACATAGATAACCTGTGATTTTTGGGGGCAAGGAGGAGGAATTGCCATGGCAAATATAAACCTTTAGTGATCAAAGGGCTAGGAACGTACTTAGACATCTTGGTTTAGAGGGAGTGCAGAGCTGGTAAACATTCACTAAAGGTTTCATAGGGGTTATAACCTATGTGGATGTTGCCACTAAGTAAAAAAACATTTGTTATTCAGCTGGGAAAAAAATACTCCTATGCCTCTGTTCCTCCTCGAAGATTAGCATAGACAACAAGCCTGGAGTGTTTACATCAAGTTGGTGTGGAGTTATGAGTGGATAGAAATGCCACCACTTTTTCAAAACCTCATTAAAAGTGTCTTGATTAACCTCAAAAATCCCTTAAAAAAATTCAGCCCAGGTGGGGCGGAACTACACAAGAGAAATTTTATGCAGAAGGTAGGTTTATTCAGAAAGTTAAAGGAGGCGTAAATTGGGTTTAAATTAGAAAGTGCCCTACATGTTAAAATCACAATGGGCCTATATTATAATTCAAACTAGTAAACTAGATTCTGTGCCCACGGCTAGTAGCTTAAGAGGGAGGATCCATGTCTTATTCTGGTATCCCTTTCAGTAAAAGGATGCTTTTCTTGGAGGTGCTTTTACTCACCCCACTGTTTCTTCATTCAGACGCAGGATACAGGGTGTGCCCAAGAGGTTTGTTTTTTCCCTACAGTTAACATTAATCAGACATTGAGCTCCATAGAGTCTTCCCAGAACTTACTCATAACTTTACATGGTCTTCCACTTACAGCAATGTCTTTCCCAAATAAGGAGCCTGGATTGTGTCCTGCTGCTCTAAGTGTGCAAGAGGGGCTGGGCACAAGGAGCCCCCATCTCCTTGTGCAGCCTTGGGGCACAGATTGTGTCCCTGCATGTAGGAACTGCTGGAGTGCTCTCTCTGCACGCCCTGAGGTACATGACACTCCGAAATGAGCAGGGCTATGGCCCAAACTGCCCCCTTTTTCCACCTCACCCCCCATGTCAGAACAGCTTCCTGAAACTCCCCCTTGAGCAAGGCAGCTCCGTGCTAACTCTAACTCAAAGCTGTGCCATAAAGGGACAACTGCCCTGAACGTGCTACAGTGAGTACATCATTCCAAAAATGACAAAATCTACAGAGGTACAGCAGATTGCAAGAAGTGAAATCCAAATAAGGCAATCTGAAACTGTAATACCTCTTGATTTTGGGGGTGCCCTCTTATGGATAGGTGCCCATAAACACTGAAACACTGTTATATACTTGTTGCACAAGGCTACAATTCTTAGCTACAGAGTTGAAGCCCAATTCAAGACCTACTGAAATCAATGGTGATCAAGAGAAGAGAAAAGATAGCAAGAGATAGAAAAGGGGTGGGCAAGAGTCGGTTTATTAGTTAAATTCTGCCCCTGTTCTTTGAATTATTCTATAGCCTGGTCTTCCTTACAGTTGCTGTTTGGCAAGCTAAGAACGTGAGCTGAACAAGCCACTCTACCTGATCCCAGGCTCGGCCAGTTTCATGCACCAGGCAGAATTCTTTGAGTTGTCTTTGAAGACGAGCTCTGGTGCATCACAGCACTCCAGGGGCTGGCCAACATGACTTCAGGGAAACTAAAATGTTCCTGTTTAGATGTGTGTGTGTGTGTGCGTGCAGAATGCCCCTTCCTAACTTGGGGAGTGGATTGTTCACCATGCATTGCTACAGTCAATTAAATTTACAGTTTCTAGTTCATCTTTCAGAAATTTATGTTTTTAATTGAAGTTAATGTGAAGAATTGCACTGCCACGTGTCCTTTGTAGTTGTTGCTTTTACAAATGTTAACTTATGTCCTTTCCACAGAGTGTGTAGTGGCATGCCGTACATTTGTGGAGGTGAATGCTTTGGGCCTAACAGTAGCTGCCCTTAGCAGCTATGATTCCAATATGCGAGCAGCAGCATATTATATCCTGGGTTCCTTTCGTTCTCACCTGGAAGGAGCTCGCTTTCGAGAACAGAGACAGGTATGAATGTTCTAGATTTAACTTATCCATGATATTAGAACCTGCCATAGTAGGCACTCTAGGGCAAATTCATTCCTCGAAGGGACACATTCACCAGCCTCTAGTTTCCACTTGCCCTTGGGTGGGTGAGCAAACTGGTTTCTCAAGCGCTGATTCAGTGTGTAGTATTATTATTAGTCTGTCCTCAAAGATGGGATTGTGTTTCTCGCACACTTTCATTTGTCCCAGAGTTAGCAATTCCCATCTATAGAAATGTGTACTTAGAGTTGATTGAATTCATAT
Source organism: Chelonia mydas (assembly GCF_015237465.2). NCBI lineage: Eukaryota > Metazoa > Chordata > Testudines > Cheloniidae > Chelonia > Chelonia mydas. Next base: position 162,699,122 of record NC_057849.1, read on the forward strand.
AATGGTTTTTTAAAAGATCTGTTATCCGCTTTCCTATTCTGTTTTCTTCGTTCTGTGTTTATTATGATTATAATTAGTGAGCTTTAAAAAAAAAAACCAAAAACCATTTGGAATTCTTAGAACAGTCATTCTGCTGGGATTGTGGCTTGATTTTTTTACTTGTAAAATACAGTTAAGGCCTATTTTCTCACACTCCCATTGAGGAACGTCCTGCTGTATTAGCTGGTGATGAGTAATACTAGAGCTTTCTTTTCCTTGTTCTTGTGCTACAGCTGCTCTATGTTATGGATGTTGTGCAAAATGGAATCAGACAACCGAATCTCAGGTTTACTTTCTCTTTGACCCTCTTCGTTGCTAGAGTGGTGCAGCAAATACTGAAGCCAGGTACTGTAGATTAAATTGTGTGTTCTGTGGTTTAGCTTCTGGAGCTAAAGCAGGGAAAACAACACTGCATAGAACGATTAGCTTCAGTGATACTGTAGAATCATAGCATATTGATAAACATAGAAACCATGAGACATGCTATAGCACAGTTGCCACTCCAGCATTTCCCCTGGAAGCCAGATGTAGTGATGCTGCAACTCTACCTCAGTTTCCTCCACTGTCCTTTTGCCTGCTCCAGCTGTGGGTGCGGCCTGGCCCGACCACTTTACAGAGTTCAGCTCCTTGCAGTGCCTTAGAGACTCTTACAGAAATGCCAACACAACTATATAGCCCAGCCAAGCTCAACAGGCCACCTCTTCCTCACAGGCACACCTCAGCTCCTATAGATTTTGAGGGACAGGCTCCTGAGTCCCAAACAACCCCACTGTCCAGGGGCTGGCGCTCTTCTCGCCTCACTCAGGGACAGAGTTGGTGCTAGGCATTTGCAAGCCCTAAGCAGGAATATTCTCCTCTCCCCAACACATACTAAAAAAGCGTATGGGGGTCCCCTTGAGCTGCTTGGGGCCCTAAGCAATTGCTTAGTCTGCTAATGCCTAGCACCGGCTCTGCTCAGGGGTTCAAGCATGCAGGTCATCACAGTTCCTATCTTCAGTCAGGCTCCTTGTCATCCACAGGACAGCCTGTCTGCTGTACTCCCTCCACACCAGCCTCCAGCTGCTGGACTTCCCTCTTTAAACTTCCCTTTCAGGCTTAACAGCCAACTCTGATGTAGCAGAGTTTGACTAATTAAGCCTCAAATTGCTGCTTAACCCTTTCCAGTCAGGGACAGAGTTTATGCACCCTATCATGCAGGCCTTCAAATGTTTTGAGGAAAAACCTTCATTAGAATCTAAATCTCATGCACTGACTTGCTGGAGGTGTGGAAAGTGTCTTGCCTTGTGTGCAAGTGGTTGCCAGTTCAGCTCCCATCTAATCTGTTGCAGAGGAGATGGATATTCTCTTCACAAATTTTGGGCTCAATTCAGGAATAACAGGGTGAAAATGAATGGCTTATGTTATACAGGAGATTAGACAAGATGATCTAATGGTCCTTTCGGGATTTAGAATCTATGTGTGCATGCCTGACTTAGTCATGTGAATAGCCTGATCTCTGTGCAAGCCATGTAGGATATTTGCGTGCTTAAATCCAGGCATTAACGCATGCATCTCCAGATTTGGCCATAATACAAAAGTTAAAAAATGTGGTCTGTGGAGACCTGGTAATTTGCATGGTGCTGGCTCTCCTCTGTGTTTACATCTAAAAATATAGGAAAATACTTCCCTTGTTTTACTTTTCCATTTGGTTAGTTACTGTAATTGCCACAAGAATGTTTATAGGATCATATATGGGAGGAGAGGTGGTCTATAGTATTGCAAGTAGGATCAGAGGTGTCCACTAGACAATCTCTTCTAAGCTGTGGTTCACACTATGGAAAATGTTGGAGAATCCCTGGCCTAAATGGCTATTTTTATCAAATATATAAAATGTGGAATAGCTGAATAATGTTTCAGTGATGTGTTTCTTCGGTACCGATGTTTTCCTGTAAGCTAAAACCAGAGATTGCATGGTCTGGAATTTGTCCATGATTCTGAGTTTGCTTTTCCTTTAACACTCTTCACTGTGCTTGGAATCCTGTATTTTTTATGAGATTCCCTGGGGCTTCTCTGTGAATATCACTGAGGGGTTTGCTTTTAACTCTGTAGTAGATTTTTATTTCTGAGTGAAGGCTAACTTTGGAAGTATTGAGAATTGACCAACGTTAAATATTCATGTGATCATCTGCTTGGGGCATTCTCTGGTTGTGTATTTTTGTTTTAAGGAAAATTAAGGGTGATCAACAATACCTTTACTGTTACAGTATGAGAACATCATACTTGCCACAAGTGAAATGTTTCTGACATCTACGGAGGCAATATAAAGTGTAGCTCCCACTTCATCAGTGAGATTGTGAATGTGCACGCTTAACTTTCCCTCCTCAGCAATAACCACTGAAATCTGTTCACAGAGGAGCACATGTACACAAAGATAAATAAATTCCTTCTGTCGCATCAGTATTTGGACTTGAAGAAAGTACCGGGATTTTATCAGCTTTTCTACAGCTTTGATTTTGAGGTAATGTGAGATTCATGTCCTGTATGTTTCATAAACCTTCAGAGAGCAATATGTTGCCTGGCCTAGCTAGTATTATGACTTGAGGGTGTTAATGTCTAGCAATCAACCAAAAAATCCCAGAAATTTTCTACTCAACATTTGTAATTATTTACTGGCATTTTTGTTTCATTTTTATTTTCATATAAATATTTATTATCTCTATTGTGGTAGTGCCTAGTGGGCCCAATTAGGAATCAAGGCTCCATGATGCCAGGCACTGTGCAAACACAGAATGAAGATCTAGTCCCTGCCCTGAAGAGCCTACAGTGATAGTCTAACCTAGTTATTAATGCTGAATTCAGTGAAGATATTTTAGAAATAGCAACCTTGTAAGTTTTGTGTCTGATCACATTTGCCCCGTTGACCCATTATTCCTGCAGAAATCTGTCTGTTGGTTACATTTTGTGGTGGTAAAAACTGAAAAGAGGAAGTCAGGAAAAGTTGATGTTGCCACTTGTAGGAAACCATATTGTTTGTGCTGAGGCTTTTCCCAGCATGCTTTAAAATCGGTGACTGTGGTACTTCTTCTATGTTGTTTCCAGCACAAAACGGAACGTGAGTGGGTTCTTGGGCTTCTTGGAGAAGGACTGCGAGACAAGTACTGCTATGAGCTGTATGACTATCAGAGGATTTTCCATGTCATTTTGTGCTTCTTCAACAGTCCACTGTGTGATGAAGCCTCCCAGGTAATTAAAAGAAGAAAAATGTAAAACTTCAAGCAAATTAAGAAGGGACATGTAGATGCTCTTCTTTCAAACTTACTATTATTCAGTTCTATGGGGGGAAATACCCACTTACATCAAGACTATGTGCCACAGTCTCATCATGGACCTGCACCATTTTTCACCAGCTGACAGTAATGGTCAATGGCCTCATCTACACCAGTGACACTAACATTCAAAACTCTAATTTGTGCACTTTCAGTTGTGTAGTTGGGCCTTTGTCCTTTTTAGGATGGTTCATAATCATCAATTCCACCTTCACTGTACCCTAAAGTTATAATATTAATAGCTTGCTTTGTTGTTATTGAGTCATTATACCTGAAATGCAACCTGTTTATAAGTTTGTCAGAAATGAAGGGCTCAGTCCTATAGGTGATTGAATTGTTCCTCCAAGACGTGGGTAGATACGGAGTGGCCAGCTGACACAGTGAGCTAATGCACTAGTTTTATATCCTGGGGAAGCAGCCAAACAGAATTTAATGAGGTCAGTCTAATTCCTTCATTAATTTTACCTGTCTCCAAATAGAAGCATACTGGGGACATACTTTCTGTGATGAGCATCTTGTCCAATAACATAGGGGCCATCCTTACAATGGAGAAAAGTGGAGGCTTATGTCAGTATTTTTAAAACTGAGTGATTCTGTTTCTTTAATTTTTGGACACCCAACTTGAGTCATTTTAAAGAAGCCTAACTTTCAGAAAATATGGAGCATCCACCCTTGGAAAATCAGGTCCTTTATGGTGTCTGAAGTTGGGTGCTCAGAAATGGAGGTATCCAAAATCACTAGTTGCCTTTGAAAATCTTGACTTAAAAATAAAAAAGTATGTTGTTGCGTGGGCACTGCTTCTCTTTAATGATTCTAATATATCTGCCTAAAAATTAGAAAGTCTGCTGTCCTTTGGCCGTTCTGAAGAACTTGAAATGGTTTGTTACAGTGTTTGCCTTTATTAGATTAGATACTGTCCACCAATTTTTCTAAATAGTTCACTTTTTTATTTCAGTATTATATTTACTTCTGGATGAGTGGGTATTTTAATAGCTGCCTCTATTAGCTATCCCTCTAAAAATACATTTTACAAACATTTTTGTTTACTTATATCACAAAATGTATAACAATTGGCGGTCCAAGTAGAGGAATGTCATAAGTGATGCAATAATAACAAATACCTTGTACTCCTAATAACACTGCAATCCAGGCACTTTACAAAATCTCAAAACACTATACAAAAATTAACTCATTATGCCTCACAACACTCCTGGAAGGTAGGTATCATTATTGCCATTTTATAGATGGGGAAACGTGAGATGTACTGAAATTAAATAGCTTGCCTCTGGTTACATAGCAAAAGCTAAACATAGAAGCCATGTCTCCTGACTACCAGTTCTGTGCTTTAACTTCTAGATAGACTTCCTTTCTGTGGCCCTATTCAGCAAAGTACTTAAGCATGTACCTAGCCTTCAGTAGTAGCCTTCAGTAGTCAGTAGTAGTTTGCTTTGATGCTGCTTATCTGTTTAAGTTCAGTGAGGAACGGGTGCCTACGTCTCTGCGATATATCATCAAAACTAGTGTCTGTGTGGAAGGTTATAGGGTGCAGTCTGGCATTCTCCCTGTCTTGTTGTTGTTTTCCTTTGAATAAAAGCTTACCAAACAATTAGATGCCTATTCTATCATTCCTAAATGTTTATACTAGTGAACTAGCCCACAGCTATAGTTTATTGAAATAAAAGTATATTTTGTTTTCCGTTTCAGAGTCACATTCTGGAAATACTGCAAAATGCTGCATCTGTCACTAAAGCTGCCTATCAACTGATACGAGACCATAGCCTCTTAACCTGGATATTATATATTCTGGAGAAAAGGTACATAAAAGGGGGATGTTGTTGTAATGAGAAATAATTGTACTCTTTGTGGAGTATTTGTGCAATTGAAAATGAATATAAAAGGGATTATTCACCCATCTGTATGTGTGAAAGAGACTTACATAGAGGTATCCCGTGAGTACTCGTGGTACTTCCGCACATAAATGCCATCCTTAGGGTGAAAGAACTTGTTGAACCCTAAAATGTTATCTCGTGTTGTTTAAATTTTGGGGGTAGTTTTTTAGGAGTTTCTCACAAAGGTACTATCAAGATGACATATTAGGATAGCGCATTAGCCGTTTACTTCTTCAAATGTTGCCTTAGGCACCCAATCCTGCAATGACCTCTGCATGGCTGTTAGTTTGATCCTCTATCCTGAACTGGCTGTAATCTCAATCTCAGTCTCTCTCTCTCTCTCTCTCTCTCTCACACACACAATTTTTACCAGCTACAGGATCAGGAGAATCTGTGCTAAAAACAGACTGAGCATGCTCCCAGCCCCTATCTCCGGATAGATTTGCAGAGCATAAACCCTGTAGGTTTTTCAAGTGCCCAGAGCAGGGCACAACTATTTATATCCCTTTTAGGCACCTTTCTTCACACCTGTCTGGAAGTAGAAGCATGGATTTGGCCCAATATGCACAATACTTATTTTGTGATTAGATTAGAAAGCATCTTGCTTGCCTATGATCAAGCAACAGGGGTATTGTTTCTAATTATGTGGGATGGGTCACTGACCTCCAAGGTAATGAATAATTGACATAAGAATAGCTTTTGTTGTGTTAATAAAATGCAGACAATCGATTGATGATCAACGTGCAGACACCTATGATAGATCTTTTAATGGAAAAAGAAAGATTGATTCACCTGTCCTCCTAAAGCAGTGGTAGGCAACCCATGGCCTGCAGGCCGCATGCGGCCTGTCAGGGTAATCCGCTGGCCGGCTGCGAGACAGTTCGTTTACATTGACCGACGGCAGGCATGGCCACCCGCAGCTCCCAGTGGCCGTGGTTCACCGTTCCTGGCCAATGGGAGCTGCGGGAAGCGGCTTGGGCCAATTTGTCCAATTTGTTTTTAAAAGCTTCCAAGGATGGTGACTCTACTCCCTCCCCTGGAAGCCTATTCCAGAGCTTAACTGTCTTTATAGTTAGGAAGTTTTTCCTACCATCCAACCTAAAACTCCCTTGCTGCAGATTAAGCCCATTGCTTCTTGTCCTGCCTTCAGTGGACATGGAGAGCATTGATTACAGTCCTTTTTATAACAGCCCTTAACATATTGAAAGAGTATTATGTTTTTCAAGACTAAACATGCCCAGTTGTTGTTTAACTTTTCCTGGTAGGTCAGGTTTTCTAAACCTTTTATCATTTTTGTTGCTCTCCTCTGAACTCTCTCCTAAATTGTGGCACCCAGAACTGGACATAGTACTCCAGCTCAGGCCTCACCAGTGCCACGCAGTATGGGGAAATGATCTCCTGTGTCTTACATACAACATTCTTGTTAATACACCCCAGCATCATATTAGCCTTTTTGCAGCTGCATCACATTGACGACTCATATTTAGTTTGTGGTCCACTGTAACCCCCAGATCCTTTTTCAGCAGTACTACTGCCTAGACAGTTATTCCCCATTTTGTAGTTGTGCATTTGATTTTTCCATTCCTAAGTGAAGTACTTTGCACTTGTCTTTATTGAATTTCATCTTATTGAATTCAGACCATTTCTCCAATTTGTCAAGGTCATTCGGAATTCTAATCCTGTCCTCCAAAGTGCTTGCAACCCCTCCAGTTTGGTGTAATCTGCAAATGAAAAATCCTTAATACAAACCATAAGAGAAACTCTTGTTTTAAACACTAATTGATTTAAAACAGATGGTGGCCGTTGCGTAGTTTTCAGTTTTATGGATTGCTTTGGAAAATTATTCAGATTTAATGAAAGATATAGTTGAGTCAAAAATCACTAGTTCTATTTATGGACCTTTGCCAGAAAGCTCTGTCAATTCCTCATAATAATAATAATTAATATGTAGCTCTTATAAAGTGTTACAAAAGAGGTGACTTGTCTGAGGTCACTCAGTAGGCCAGTGGCAGAGTGGGGAATAGAACCTAGGTCTCCAGAATTCCAGAGCAATGCTGTATCCACTAGGCTACACTGCCACCCATAGAAGTGTTTTTTATTATATGCCATCCAAACAGGAAATGTTGGGCATTCTCAATGTATGGGTGAAGCCTGGCAACCAAAGGCCTCAATCCTGCAATGAGTTCTACCTGGGTAGAATCCTCAGCCCACTTGGAGCTCCATGAATCCAGGTCTGCCTGCATGTTCAGGGCCCCAAATGCCAACATGTGGCTCCTTCTAGGAGATGGATTGAATGGTGATCGGGTCAGTTTCTGCCTTCCACAAAAGCATTTTTGTTTGTCTTTCAGGTTTCTGGAAAACAAGGTGCTAACCAGTGTAATCTCCTTAGTCCACACTCTGTGGATAACAAATTTAGGAAACAAAGGAAGGGCGATGCCACTTCAAACTCCTTGCAAAAAAAAGCCGCAGGAGAACCAGAAGTTCCTTCCTCTTCAGTTTATAAATGAGTTTCTGTATGTTTTGATCATGCTTGTTAAACACATTCGGTAAGTCTTTTCCAATCAGGTTTCCAGGCTTATGTGATCACGTTGTTATTCAGTTTGAAATATATTAGGTCAACATGAATTCACTTAATCTCTGATAAATTAGCCCTTTCCCCTTAATTTTAAATGGTGATAAATGAACTCGGGGGGAGAAACTTCTGCAGAAACATTTTGCTTTTAAAAATATTAACAATGAAGTGGTGACTGTAAGGTGACTCATATTCTCAGTACTGGATATGTAGTTTTTAAAAGGGCAGCATTATGTAATTTGTCCTTTTCCTGCTAGATCAGAGCCTAAATCCAGCACTTCAACCCCCTGAAAAGCTTCAAGCTCACTCTGCCTGAGCAGTGGCCACAATCTGGACAGCGAGTGGCGCAGTCTCCGTGGATGAGTTCTGCTGGGCCCCTACTTGATGTTTGGGCCACATCCTCAAAGATATTTAGACTCCGAACTCCCACTGAAATCAATGAGAGCTAGGTGCCTAAATACCCCTGAGGAACTGAGGGTTGGTCCATACCTTCTGAAGACCCCACTGACTGGGTTTGCATGCATTACCTGATGCAGCCTTGGTTAGCGAGTGGTCTGTGTGGGAGAATCAGGCTCAGGCAAAGTGGTATAGGAAGGTATAAGCTAACAATGCAAAATTTTCAAAAATGACAAAGTGTTTCAGGTGCCTGAGTCACTTTTGAAAATGTTACCCAGAAAAATTTTTCTCCAGCTCTGGCAGTTCTTCCCCTGGGGAAGCCTGTTTGTGTGCTGGCAGCTGGAAGGGGGTTGGGTGCAAATTTCCTTGGATCTGGACTGACTACCAGCTGCCCGCCTGACAGAGGAAGAGGATTTATTACTATTATTTATCATTTGTCTTCTCTGTTTAGACCATAAGCCCTTAGGGGCAGGGAGTGTGTCTGTTTGTACAGCATCTAACACAGTGGGGCACTGAGCTCAGCCTCTAATTGCTACCATACAAATAATAAATAGGTTATAGTCATCGTTAAGTTTTTTAAAGCTGACACTAGGGAGTTAGCTCCATACTCGTGAGTATGTGGCTGACTCACATAGTTGGCTTTGAAAAATCTTAGCCAATAATAGTAATTGTGCGAGGTATAGAATACAGATGTAATAAAAAGACAGTCCCTTTCTCAAAGGGTTTATAGTCTTCCCCTGATGTCTTTTGACATTTATGCTGAGAGAACAGACAAACCAGGTCACGGTGAGCAAGGAGAGATGACAAGGAAACTGGTGATATTTGGAACAATAAGCAGTGGTGTAATTCCACCATAGCCATTCATTCAGATGGGTGTTTGTCACATCATGAAAAATAAATTTTTTGTTCTTCCCTCTTGAAGTTTGAAAACTAATGTAAAATAAATACTTTCAGATGAAGCACCAGAGCATCTCCCACAGTACTGTGTGCTCTTTGGCTTCTACTGTTACCTTTTCCAGGCTGCAGGTAATCTGTAGAGCAGATTTTTGGTGTATGTGGGGTTTTTTGTCTGTCTGTCCCATCAGACGCGAATGGAGAGAAGCAGCAGACATTCAGTCAGAGTGAGATTAAATGTCTCTTGCATCCTAAGAAACTAAATTTAAAAAATCAGAGGACTTTAAATAGCCGTGTATTTAGCTTTTTTCTTTTGGTTAACATGTAGAAAAATATATTTTGTGAATTTTTTTAAAATCTCCGTTTTCTTTTTGAAATAGGACCAACTTGGATTTTGCCACGCTCACTCAGTTTTTCAGTACGTTCAGTTCTGTGCTAGGATATCGAGCTACCGTTGTTGAGGCCTTCAGACAAATGGGCAGATTTACTGTAAATGAGAGTGTCCTTTCAAACAAAGATGTCCTCATGCTCTTGCATAAGTGGAGCATCATTGAAAGAAATCTGCAGCTCCAAGAAGATGTGCAAACAGCTGCTCAAAAATATCAAGTCAAAGAGCTGCTTAGTAAGTATTAAAAATGTTGGTTTAAAAGCGCATCGGTTGCAGTGATTTTTAACATTGTTTAAAAGCTCTCAGAATCCACTTTTAGAACCCAGATTTCCAAAGGAAACCACTTATAAAGTAAGAAAAAAATCAGTAATAAATCAAGTATTGTGGTTTGTAAAAATATATTATATTTTCACATGAAAGTAAATGCCGTTTTTAAAAAATTGTGTGGAGGCTTAGTCATCAGCTTGCCATAATAAACTCAAAGTGTTCAAAATATTCTGTCAGACAAAATGACATAATGACTGTGGCAGATTGTGTGGACAATATTTTCTGGAGTTTTGGCAGCCTGTTTGTATCTGTTGTTTGTTCTGTTAGTGAGTATAAGCCTTGCAACAGAAATATCTGATCAAGAAGCCAACTGGTTAATCAGCTGGAATGATGAAATTCTGACCGAAACAGTTTTGCTGGGTGGTCTCCTCCATTTAATAAAGTTGCAGCATTTGCAGCCAAAGCCTTGCAGTGTTCTGAGAGTGCATGAGAACCTAAAAACGAAATTGATTTGAAACTGGGTATAAGGAAATTGACTAGTCTATTTTCATTGTCCATGCTGAGAGAAATACAAAAAGTAAAGGAACAGCGCAATGAGTGAAAGGCAAATTAAACTTTTTACCGCTCTTTCCATTTCAATAATATATAAGGATATTGGGGCGAGAGGGGGAAGAGGTGTATATTTTTTTTAATCCAGTACAGCAGGATCAGCGATACTTTAGTTTTTACAGAATGTGTTGTCACTTAACAAAGTGTGTACAATATATTAAAAGCCCATCAAATTTGAAAAGATGTCAAAAATATTTTTTGTAGGTATTTCTAGGGCTTCTGTATATTTGCCTGTGCCATATTATTAACATATATATAAAATTTTAGTTTAGTGAATTATGTTTGCATTTGTTACCATTTCTATAGTTAAAGATCAATTATTGTGTCCAGTTTCATTCTCCAGCCCTCAGCAGTTTATAAGACAGTCACAAAAGTTCCCTTTGACATGAAATGTTGCTGTTAAAATCACCTGCTGGGGTTGATATTAATTTTTTTTAGTAATCAAAATTGGTTTAAATCCATTTCATTTATTGTAAAATAGCGATTTCTGATGACTTTCCAGATTTTTTAGAATTAGGATCTCTGACAATACCCCATTCAATACTGATGCAGTAGAATAAATGCATTGCTGCTGTTTACAAGCTTTACTGCTTTGATAATATAACTAGCAATGAATTGAACTGAAAGTCTCACATAACCTTACATGAAAGTCTAAGCTTTCGCGAGATCAGGGCCAAACTACATCCTGTGGACGTGGGGCCCAGTGAAGTCAATGGAAAGACACCCATTGGCTTCACTGAGCTTTGAATCAGGGCCCTAGTGAAATAATTTCACCCTTTGCAATTAGAGGCTTTAATTCAGCAAGGTACCTAAGCATGTAACTTAACTTTTTAAGCACACAAATACTTCCATTCACTTAGGTCGGGTTGTTGAATCAGGCCAGAAGCACGTACCTTGCAACCTCCCAGCAGCTGTAATGAGACAAGACCATCCTCCCTGCATTATAGTGACAAGAGAGGTTTTTGGAGGGTTTGAGACTTGTTTTTATTTTTCCCATTTACAGAAAATATTAAAGAAAAGAACAAAGGTCAAGTCCCATTTCGCCCTTCATCTCGCCATGTTCGGAAAATGGATGTGGTAGAAATAGAGGAAGAAACTGACTCAGAGCTGAAGGTCTCAAACTTAGAGAAATGCAGAGACCATCTGGAGTCCATATTGGTTCATTGGGAGCCTGTTTATCCAGCCCCATTTGCTAAACTTCCAGAGGAACGGCTTGAATCTACTGATCCAGAGAATGAAACTATCAGTCTTACATGTGCAATTGCTTACATAGTAACCAAATGGCTAGTGAAGTCCATGGTGGATCATAGCCTCAATATACAAAATGTATTTTTCACTCTGAAGTGGCTAAACAGTAGCATTTTGCCACACCCTCCAGTAGTGCGGGAGATTCTTAGGGATGCCACACTGAAAAGTAGTATCTTTAAGCTTTACAACAGAATCTGTGAAGCCAACAAAGAGAAGTCATCAAACATTGAAGAGCTCTGTTTGTTTAGTACAATCATGCTTCACTTTCTGGATACTCAGGGGTTGACTAACGCCAGTTGTCATAAGGTGGTGAAAACGTTCTGCCTGTCAGCAATGAAAGAGAAGGACGAGATCAAGAAAGGTAACTTGTCCTTTTTTTGTTTACACCCAGTAACAAGGCAGAGGAGTAGATAACAGTAGTTGTGAACTTAAGTATTTTTCATTCATCAAATGTTTTTGAAATCTGTCTTCGCTAAGATGGAGGATCATCACTTCAGAAAGCCAAGTCTTTCCCAAAAAGATAGCCTATTGGTCATTAATTAATATAGAATATGGTCTTCACCTCACAAGAATATTTGATATAACATTAGTCCTGGTCCCCAAAAGAAGCTGTTGTCTTGGATTAAATTTGCCTTGCTGCATTATATATATGAATATCTGAAGTTGTATTGGGAAAATATTCTTGCACCAAAAGTCACATTAGAAGTTCTGGTTTGCATGACACCAGTTCTGTCCATTTGTTGACAAAAGTGGTTGCTAAGGGTATAATTAGCTATATTCAAAGATGTCCGAGGCTTCCACTAAAAAGAGGGTATTTTCTATTAGAGGTGGGAAGCGGATGGTCCAAGATGAGCACAAAAAATTAATATCACTTTAAAGGAAAGGATTAGCGAACTCTAGCTTTAAAAACTGTTTTGAAAGGGAAATTTTGGTAAAATAGATTTTCCATGTTACTGTTTTGAAACTGAAGAGTATCTATTCTGATTCCTTTTTTCCTCACTTGTTTCACAGCTTCTTGTGTATTCCTGGCTTCTGTTTACATTGGGGACATTTGGCTTGGAGCACAGGAACCAGATATGTTTATAAGCCATGTCAAATTGATCTGTGGTGGTACAGATGGTAAATTAAATGGTGATGACAAGAAAATGCACAGACAAGCGGAAGAAGCCATGGTATCTCTTTGCAAAGACATTTATTTAGCTATTTTGGGGCATTAATTCTCTATACTGACTCGTACTCAAAATGTCAAACCTATGTCATCACTGCTGGTAACCATGAAATCCTCTTTGAATTGTACTGTGTACAAATCTAACTTGTTTTCCATACACTTCTACCAGCCCAGAAAAAGAGAGCAAGACTTAAAAGAATTCTGTACACGGAGAATCTAGCAGTAGAATATTCAAGCAGTATTTGCTCTTTCTTTTGCAGACAAGGGCAAGGTGGGATGCTGGAGCTATGATGTAACTTATACTGAAAACATTTTTTACTTTCTAAAATACTAAAAAGAAAAATTGCTGGTTACTGCAATGCCTCCAAACTCATTTTCATTTCCCCACTGGCCAGAGAACACAAGTCCTAGCCATCAGAACCAAGGAGGAGACATTACTATGGCAAAGACCTATGTTCGCACACTTCTGAAGAGATGAGGGATGGTCTTCTATGTGCTTATCTGTGTCCTAACCACTGCTTTTCCAGAGAGTGGGGATGAGTGTTTCTGAAGCAGACCCAACTTCTGCATCATAGAGAAAGAAAAATGTGAACCTGAGTCTCCTGTGTAACAGTGACATGCACTAGGTTACTCCTGACTAGGACAGTCTAAAGACTCAGATTTCAATCGGATAATGATTGGTCCTTCTGCCTGTTTTCTCAGTAAAAGCATAAGGCTTTGGTACTGCTTCACTTATGTTAAATCCAAGTGTTGCTTTCTTCAAATTAAGACAAAAAAATAGTATAATTGACCAAAACAAGACCTAAATGAATTGTTCCTCATCAATTCAAATTGTATTCTGCTGCACATTGTTCATGAAATCTAATTAAAGATTTCTTGAACAAGACCTGGAAGGGGCAATTTAATGTACCATTTCAGATATGCAAACATGGAGATACTGCATTTCAAGCTTTGAAATGTAAAACAGGGTTTTTTATAATGCCTCATATGTGCTATGCATAGGTACAGATTTCTAACTCAAAGTGAAATCAGATATACACACTCCATTTAATGTTTATAGAATCTGTTTTTAATACAAGTGTAACATTTCAGGTTCACATCATAGTGTGGAATTATATTTTATATGTTAATATATTCTGAAATATAATTTATTTTCTTGTAGTTTTTATTCATAGTATCAGTCTATTTGAAGATGATTTTTAAAAAATATAAAACCATTCTCTTTGCTTGTTCAGTGAAAATATATTTTATTCCAAAGGGCCCATCAGGGGTTGTACAGTCATACAACTTAGGCCTAAAATTTGACAACCATTTAAAATGATGGGAATGTTCTTTTCAATTAAAAAAAAGCATTTTCTTTTTTTTTTAAAAAAAGAAAGTTCACTGTTGCCAAGAAGTAGGATATTAAAGCCATAGCTGCCATTTTGGTGTGACATACCAAAAATAACATGTGAGCTGCACCCAGCAACCAAGAGAGAACTTTATTCTCAGACCTTTATGTAGTGCTAACACAGGGATCAGCAACCTTTGGTATGTGGCCCGTCAGGGAAATCTGCTGGCAGGCTGGGATGGTTTGTTTACCTGCCACACCCGCAGGTTCGGCCGATGGCAGCTCCCACTGGCCGCAGTTTGCCGTTCCAGGCCAATGGGGGCTGCGGGAATCGGCGAGGGCTGAGGTCTGTGCTGGCCGCTGCTTCCCGCAGCCCCCATTGGCCTGGAACGGCGAACCGCGGCCAGTGGGAGGTGAAATGAGCGGAACTTGCGGATGCGGCCGGTAAACAAACTGTCCTGGCCCGCCAGCAGATTTCCCTGACGGGCCGTGTGCCAAAGGTTGCCAGTCCCTGTGCTAACACATTGCTGTTGCTTATGCTGGTACAGAGACACATTTCTTTTTTAAATGGTACTTTCAAAAACATTAACCAGAAGGAAACTCCTTATCATGTAAATGAGCTGACAAGTTAAAACTATTACAGTTTGGCCTGTGAAGGACATACAGTTCACATAGACTTTTATCAGTGGGGCTTATCTAAATCTTCATTTGGGCACTTTTAAAAATAAGGATTGATTTCCAACTGGTGAGCTGCAATCTGTTCTACAAATGTGGTAATTAGGTACTTTTAAAAATACTGGGTAAGTGGCCAAACATCTTTAAAATTTCATATGATCTATTGAATGATTTGTTTTACTGCCCCACTATAAATGCTTTCTAAGTAAACTGTTTATGTGGGCACTTAATTTAACATTTAAAAATATATTAAAAAGATAAAAACAATGAGGAGTCCGGTGGCACCTTAACAAGACTAACACATTTTTTTGGGCATAAACTTTCATGGGTAAAAACCCCCACTTCTTCAGATGTGGAGTTTTTACCCACAAAAGCTTATGCCTAAATAAATCTAAAGGAGTACTTGTGGCACCTTAGAGACTAACCAATTTATGCCATAAGTACTCCTTTTCTTTTTGCGAATACAGACTAACACGGCTGCTACTCTGAAACCTAAATAAATCTGTTAGTCTTTAAGGTGCCACCGGACTCCTCGTTGTTTTTGTGGATGCAGATAAACATGGCTACCCCTCTGATATTAAAAAGATATAACAGCAATGTCAATAAAAAACAAATGCAATGAATATACCCAAGAAAACTAATCTACATTTTGAACCAAGGAGCTGCACTACTTTAAATAAAGTAAGTTGCCTGTTTTGGCCCTGGTCCTACAATGAGAACTGTGTCGACGGATCACCACTGAAGTCAATGGGGCTTTTCATGAGAGGGTCACCCTTAGTTCTCATTGTTGGGGTCACAGCCTTTAAAGTTCAGTAAAGATGTGATCCCATTGTCCATTGATGGATTCTGTGGACTTTGAATTGGGTCTAAACGTACTTCCCTTTGTGTACCGCGTGTGAAATGGATTTCTAGTTTTTAGCAGCAGTTGGTATTTCTCAGGATTTAAAGTAGACCAGGAAAGATGTGGCTCAATGGTAGTACTACAGCCCTGGGGCATTCTGACTGGTTCAGCAAGGGGTTGCTGAAGTAACAAGAGAAAAGAATTTTAGGCCTCTAGACAGGTTTCAGAGTAACAGCCGTGTTAGTCTGTATTCGTAAAAAGAAAAGGAGTACTTGTGGCACCTTAGAGACTAACCAGTTTATTTGAGCATGAGCTTCGATGAAGTGAGCTGTAGCTCACGAAAGCTCATGCTCAAATAAACTGGTTAGTCTCTAAGGTGCCACAAGTACTCCTTTTCTTTTTAGGCCTCTAGAGTGGAGGTTTCTTAATAGGCTGATTCAGTAGAAATCAGGATTCTTTGAGAGGCATTTGGCATTAAGATTTTTTTTTTTTAAGGAGCTCAGCTTGATTTTGAAGCATATAAAGGGACTGGACTTGAGTCCTACTGCTGTGGAGTTTGTAGCCTACAGAAGGGGGTAGAACTCTAGCAAACCATGAAACCTGGCAAACCACAAGGAGGAGCATTCACCTTCAGAAAAGTATGTGAAGAAAAATCCACACTGAGAGGATTGGTAAACTTGAGATGCCCAGAAATTGGTGTAGGTAGGAATGTCACCAGAAGGGAAGCTATTCTTCCCCAGAAGTATTTAGCATTTTTTAAGGGGTGGATTGCATTTTAGTATATTTAATATTAGTTTGTTTTCCAGGTTATTCTGGAATTATATATTTATTCTGTGTATAATGCTATTGTTTTCTTAAAGTAATTTAAAAACATATTTTATTTCCTTGTTCTTTGGACTTTGTATAAAAAATAATAATCCATCTTAGGTTTCCATATCACGCTGAACTGTTACCTATAATGTCAAGGAAATAATAGAGTATAAGTAACTTAAGTGGGTCTGTGCTTGAATCATGCCACATTGTAACTAAAAAAGAGAACACCAGTTGATTGAGTGATTTAACATACTTCAGCAATCCCCTTAGAATCCATCCATTGCCAATAGTTCTTGATACCAAGTAGATCTCTGTCACAGGCTATCATTAGTCAATGAGGAGGATGTCCACCAGTTCAGACTGAAGGCCTGAGCAGGTCAATTGGTGCAATGATCTGTTAGCACCACTTAAGCAGAAAAACATCCAGGGTGAAATCTTGGCCCTATTGAAGACAATGGAATTTTGCCAGGATTTCACCCCAAATATTTATTTATTATGTCAGCCATGAACCCTGCCAAGTATCTCATGCAGTACTCTCCAATCTAATAAAAGAGGAGCACATCTGAGGAAAAAAGGGGGAAGGCTGCGGTGGCCATATCTATTTGCCTATTAGAAAGTGAGGTGCTTCGACATTTCCTTGCTAATAACCTGCCTTCAATTCCTGGCAATCATTTCCACACTCACCCACCTGATCCATGACTCAGTGTGACTCAAGCCACTTTAACCCCTGGTATTTCTGAGTCTATTGCTGATAGATAGACGTGCTTTAAAAAATATTCTACAGTACTATTCGCAGTATCACCAACCCCCAACATTAAATCATGACGAGATTTTTTTTAAAGGTTATGTTGTCTGGTCTCTCTGATTTTTGAACTGCCCTTGTCCATCCTCAGTGTGTGTGAGACAATTAGAATTGCCAGTTCCCAGATTTGTAGCATATGGTGATTCCATGGCCTGCTTGATGGTACGAAGCTTCCAGCTTCTCTCCAAACCCCACAGTTCTAATTAATTAATTCTGTGTCCCACCCAGCCCAGCAATTATTTATGCAGCCCTCACATCAGTACTGCTCCCTAGCCCCCACATCATCTTGTCCTTGCCAGCCTGGCCTCTGCTCATCCTACAGCCTTAAGAGTTCTTCACCCCTGTCTCCCAGGCCCTTCCCCCTTCTCCTTCCTAGGCCTGGGGGTGGGGAAGCTCCAGTGGTCTTCACCCACCTTTTCCTTCCCAGGCCTGGTGTTGTAGGGATGGAATGGGAGGAGGAGGGGCCAAGACTAGACTGACCCATTGTTCACAGGAGGAAAGAGGAAATTCCCTCCTCCTTAATCCTGTCCTGTAAGAATGGTTTCCGCTGCTCCCTCTCACTCCTACCTGACCCAAAAACCTATCTGGCTCCTAAGAGCATGAGGAGTGAAAGTTATGCCTATCTTCTGCATCAGATCTGATTGGCTGCTCTTCCCCAGGAAGCAGAAAAGTTGGAGGGGGTTTTACTTTTCCTCCAGACAGAGGGTTGGAGTTTCTCATGTCATCACCAGACTGGCTCCAGCCCTGGCCAAAATCACATTGATTGTGAAGAAATCCCAAGAGTTGGTAACACTGCAAGTTGTTGCGCTGATAATAAAACAGTCAGAAGTAAAAAACTACAAAGTTTTCATCTGACACCAAGGTAGCAATCAAATAATGGCAGAGTTTCAGTGTTAACATTTTCCTTCTGGTCATTACTTTGGTATTAAAGCAGACTAGAAATTGGTTTATACAATCTTTCAGAGGGCTACCGGGTCATGATTAGCATCACTTGCCAGCTTTATTTACAAATACACTTCAGTTTGTTTATGGTAAGAAATGCTGCTTTTGACCATTTATTCTAAACAGAGCAGGTAAACTTTTTTTAAAGTAACCAGATATTTTTAAATATAAAACAAAGTAAATAAAACACATTCTGTTATACTTAAAAGAATAGCTGAATTTGAAGCTGGTGGAGCCAGGTGCAATTCTCTGCTCTGCAGTCACAAGGCTTTTAAATTTGATATTGCTCTAAAAGTGGCCAGATAATGCAATATGCTAAGATGAGGTTGGCAATGAGAAGATGAGCTGAGGACAGGCGCCTGAGGAAATAAGATTGATGACTATGGTCATGATGCATTTCATAAGGAATAAGTATTGCAGGAAAAATATTTAAATCTAAGCTGTCCAATACCATCAAAGGGTTCTCTTGAAATTAATAAAACCTTTGATCCTGCAAAAATTTACACTTCTTATCTCCATGTACGTGAACAGCTTAGCTGAAGATGATATCTAGTGCATAAAGGCAAGCCCAATACATAACAGTTTGCAGGATTGGAATCTACTTTGGTATTCTACACCAGTGGTTCTCAACCAGGGTATGTGAACCCCAGGGGGTAGGCAGAGGTCTTCCAGGGGGTACATCAACTCATCTAAACATTTGCCTCATTTTACAACAGGCTACATGAAAAGCACTAGTGAAGTCAGTACAAACTGAAATTTCATACAAACAATGACTTGTTTACACTGCTCTGTATACTATACAGTGAAGTACAATATTTATATTCCAATCAATTTATTTTATTTGGTAAAAATGAGAAAGTAAGCAATTTTTCAGTAATGGAGTGTTGTGACACTTTTTTGTATTTTTATGTCTGATTTTTGTAAGCAAATAGTTTTTAAGTGAGGTGAGACTTGGGGTACACAAGACAAATCAGACTCCTGAAAGGAGTACAGTAGGCTGGAAAGGTTGAGAACCACTTTTATATACCTCTGTTTGCCGGAACAGCCCCTGCTCACAGCCACACTGGAGTAAATCAGAGTAATATACTTGACAACACAAGAGTTGCTTCAGATTTACAAACATGTAACTGAGAGCAGAATCTGTCCCTGATTATTTTTTTAAGTTTTTGTTACATCTGGTACATTAGTAACTTGACAATGGTCAACATTTGCAAGATCTGGGATTATTCAGCACCTCTAATAATCAGCAAGTCTAGCTAGGTGCCTAAATGGCTTGAGAAGCCTAACTCGTTAGGCATCGAGGTTTGAATATTTTGAATTTTAGCCTTAGTTTTTAAAATTATTTTTGTTCTCTTTTTCAGGGCTAATTTAGTTTAATTTTACACAGCTACTAATAGGTATCAAGAGCATTCTTGTGTCTTCCCACTCTGATTGGTTTTTAAGGAATCCATTTCCAGCTGTCACTCAAGCCGAGATACTTCCATGAATTTCCATGATACTTCCAATTTCATCTGAAAAAGAATTACGTAGTTCAGTAGCGATCAAGTCTGAGTTCGGGCTGCTGAGATGATCACAATGCAGCCGCTCAACATTGGAGCTACTTTCTTCCAGATGTTCTATCCGGTTCCCTACAAGCACTTGTCTGTAATGTGTGGAAAGGGAAAAAAAGCGTTGTTAGAGAGGACTTCAATTTTGGAGACATGCTGCAGATCTCATGTAAATATAATTAGAGTTTATAAACATTATAGATTATTATATTCTAACAGAAAAGGTATTGCAACCAACATGAGATAACCGTTTTGGACCTCATGATGATGGATAAAGATGAGTTAATTACTGGACTGGAAGCTAGTTGGTTGTCTAGGCGCTCACGATCATGACCTGATTACATTCAATATGGGTGCACAGAGGACAGTCCCAACCACTAGTCTATACTCTTGATGCTTCAAAAGGGCTAATTTCCCCAAACGGAGGGAAATTATGAGCAAAATTGATTGGGAGGAAAATTTTAGACAAATGTGTTTGAAAACTGGGAGCTCTTTAAGAAGAGTTTATTAGATGACCAAAAGCCATGATTCCACAATCAAGAGGACGACTTTGGCTAAAAGATCCTCTGAGTTCAGTGGCAAAGCAAAGGCAGCAATAAGAAATTAAAAAAGAACATATAACAAATGTAAAAAGGGAAAATTGATATTAATCTATATAAGTTAGAAGTTATGACGTGTAAAAAAAAAACAATAAGAAGTTAAAGACAGCAGGGAAAAGTCCATGGCAGTCAGAGCTAAGTAAATTAGTTAGGAACAATTGTTAGGAACAAAAGAAATTCGAGCAATGGCATAGGCCCATTACTAGGTAAATATAGTGCGATTGTTAATGATGATGCAGAAAAGGCAGAAATTTTCAATAAATATTTCGGTTCTATATTTGGAAAGAAGCAGGATGATGTATTCATATCACATGAGGTTGATGAAGTATTTTCCAATCTATTAGTGACTAAGGATGATGTTAAACAACATCTAGTAGGGATAAACATTTTTAAATCAGCAGTCTAGATAACTTGCACCCAAGAGTCCTAAAAGAGTTGGCTAAAGAGAACTACCGCTTGCTGATGTTAAATAAATCTTGGAATATTGGGGAAATTCCAGAAGACTGGCAGAGTGCTGATCTGCCAGTATTCAAAAAGGAACAAACTTGATTTCATTATTTCATGAGATTTATGAATGTGGCTGAAAAAGGTAACTGTGCAGATGTAATATACTTTGATTTTTACCACACAACATTTTGATTAAAAAATTAGCATTAGACAATAAAGCATACATTAAATGGATTAAAACCTAGCTAATTGCTAGATCTCAAAAAGTAGTTGTCAATGGGGAATCCTCATGGAATGGCAGTGTTTCTACTGGGGTTCCACAGAGAAAGGTACTGGGCCTTCTATTAAACATTTTCATCAATGATCTGGAAGTAAATATAAAACCATTACTGGTAGAATCTGTGGATGACACAAAGAGTGGAAGAATGGTAAATCATGAGGACAAGGCAGTCATACAGTGCAATCTGGTTACTTAGTAAACTGGGTCCATTCAAACAAAATGCTTTTTTAATACAAGTAAATGCAAAGCTATACAGTTTAGGAACAAAGAATGTAGACTACACTTACAGAATGGGAGACTATAGCAGTGTCTGTGAAACAGGTTTAGGGGGCATAGTGGGACAGTAACTCAACATGAGCTCCCACTGTGATACTGTGGCAAAAAGGGCTAATGTGATCCTTAGGTGTTTAAACAGGGGGGTAGTGAACAGGGGAGAGAGAGAGAGTGTAGATGATTTTACATCTGTATATGGCATTGATAAGTCTGTTACTGAAATAGTGCATACAGTGCCGGTATCCACATACAAAAGAATGTCGAAAAATTGGAAAGGGTGCAAAAAAGAGAGACAAAACATTATTCAAGTGCTGGAAAAAATGCTTTACAGTGAGAGACTTAAAGAATATCAGCTCCATCTGCTTATCAACAAGAAGATTGAGAGGTGACTTAATTACAGTGTATAAATATCTTTACAGGGAGAAAATACCACTACTACTAAAGGATGTTTTAATCTAGCAGAGAAAGGCATAACAAGAAGCTGGCTGGAAGCTGAAGCCAGACACATTCAAATTAGCAATTTTTAAATTTAAATAAATTCTTAATGGTGAGGGTGATCACCCGTTGGAACAAACTACCAAGGGAAGTGATACATTGTCCTTCTTTTGATGTCTTCAAATCAAGACTAATGCCTTTCCGGAAGATATACTTTGGGCCAAATACTAATTATGCTTTAGTCAAACAAATCTTATTGTACTCAAAACAGGCCTAGCTGGATGAGATGTAATGGCTATGGCTGTGAGTTTGTCACGGAGGTCATGGATTCTGTGACTTTCCATGACTTCTGCAGTGGCCACTACAGCTGGCCCGGGGGCAGCCTGAGCAGCTCAGGCAGCCCCCAGGCCAGCCACACCAGCCACTGGTAGGGAAGGCTTGGGTGATCCCCATTTCCCCCCCCAGCAGCAGCAGGAGTTCGGTGTGGGAGGGGGGTGAGCGTGCTGTGTGGTGCTTACGTCGGGGGGGGCTCCTTGGAAGTGGCAACATGTCCCTCCCTCAGCTCCTAGCAGATGGCTCCGCGCATTGCCTCCCCTGCAGCTCCCACTGACTGCAGTTCGCAGCCAATGGGAGCTGTGGAGCCGGTGCTCGGGGTGGAGGCAGTGCACGGAGCCCTCTGGCCGCATCTTCACCTGGGGGGAGCCATGAGGAGCCAGGAAGGGAGTCTGCCAGCCCTACCAACTGCCCCCTCCAGCAACAGCAGGGGTCCTGGGCCGCACACTGCCCCCTCCCCAGAGCACCTGCGGTGCTCCGTGGGCTGTTTCCCGCAGAGCACCAGCGGCGTCTCCGAGGCCACCCCAAGATTCGGTCGGGGTATATAATACAAGTCATTGACTAGTCATGGGCCATGAATTTTTGTTTATTGCCTGTGACCTGTCCATGACTTTTACTAAAAATACCTGTGACTAAAACATAGCCTTAGTAATGGCCTGTAATATACAGGAGGTCAGACTAGATTATCTAATAGTCCCTTCTGGCCACAAACTCTATGAAACCCTCGGCTGGTATGGCTGGCTATGGGATTTCAGTGTTACTGGATATATTATGCATAATTCTACAGAAACATTTTTCTCAGCCTGCCTTCCCTGTGAAAAAAATAAAACAAAAAATTAAAGAAAGGGATCCAGATTCAAAGTATGTTTCTACCCAGAAGAATATTCATATTTTAGTTACCATTGCTGTCTTGTTCTGACAGATGGTGAGGAAAGGACTGAAAATATTAGAAACCAAGTATTATATCCTTATTAGGCCTTGAAACTTAGTGCACTTCCCTAGGAAATCCAGACCCTTCCTTTCTACCCTCTATACCTTGTTGCAAAGTCTGAAGCACCGATTACACACTAATAAGTTTTAACAATATCTTGAAATATCAGGGAAGGAAAATGCATTGGTTTAGGGGAAGAAGGGGAAGTATTATAGTGAGAGCTGTATTTTTATTTTCGTAGATTTTGGGGGAACCTTTATATGAATCCTGGCAAGAGTTTTCAAAAGTCTTTGCAGGCTGTGATCCCAAAACTGACAACCAAGGGCCTGCTGCTGCACCTGCTGAATCCAACTGAAGTCAGCCTGCACACGGGCTGGCAATTGCAGCATCAGGCCCTTAATATTTAAAAACAGTGAAATTGTTCATGACACTTTAGTAATAAAATCAATGATGTTTTGTGGTTAATATTAATGGAACATTATGTCACCTTTTGATGTTCCCCAGTACCACTTTCCTCCTACACAAGTCCCTTTCAGGACTGCACCACTCTTTAAAAACATTGTTATTGCAGGTAGCACTGTCTTATAAGACTGTTTTCCTTAGTGTGCAAGTAAACCTTTGGTCTCGGGAAGACATGCTGTGTTGCTGTTAACTTTTGTTCTGGGTAGAGGGAGCTGTACAAGTAACACAAGAATTTCCCTTCATCTCCGATTACAGTAAATTCTTGAGGCAGGGTTGCCCCCTGGGAACCTGGCTTTGGTGTTGGGCTGAGATTCCTGAAAGAAGGGATTGCCCTGAAAACTGTCTGACCACCTCTGTTCCAGGATTGATGTATATGTGCAAATAAAACAAGTTACTCTTAATGCATACCGAGGTGCCATATCACTGATTTCATCTCCACTAAGAAACCAGCCTGCAAGGCCCTGGATATCTGCTTTTGCTCACAGAGAGAGAACATTTCTGTATTAATTAGAAGCTTTAGGCCCTGATCTTGCAACTGACAGCATGCAAGCAAACCCTACACCTATGTGGAGATATCTGCTGACTTCAACAGAGCCCCACTCAGGCAAAGGGGTATGTCACACCCATCCAGTTGCTGGACTTGGGCCCTAAAGAATGTTTTCTGCTACCTTTTCTCCTACCTAGTGGCTATTTTTTTAACCTTACCCAAATGATCTAGCAGTGGCAGCAGGAGGATCTTTGTCCTTAGCGTTACCAACTCTTGTGATAGTTGGAAAGAACTGGAGTATATGGTGAAACAGAATGAAAACAGGTAGAAAGTAAATCAAAAAAGGGCAGGTGTGTTGAGCTGGATAGCCTCTCCTGTTCCTAAAATTTCTTACAGTATGTTCTAACATCTAGAAAAACAATACACAAGATGAACTTCAAACTCTAAATAAACAATCCATTATCCAGTGTTCCTTTCAGTTATTGACACCTATAGTTTGTATAAAATGCCCCTAGGGTTTAATTGGTTACCATAGGACTTTCAATGGGTTACATCGGAAATACTAGTTACACTAGAGATTAATATGGCAATATTGTAATACTACACAATACATGTCCTACGTGTTCTCTCTCAATGGCACAGTATAAAAGCTCACCTAATGTTTAGTCTTTTCTGTGTAAGTCTTGCAAGTACTCTGTTTACAGCGAGGAATCTCTCTTTCCTGGGAGAATATTACTTGTGTACAATTTCTCCCACCAGTTCTTTAGGCACAGTAAATTAAAGGGAATTTGCCTCTGTAACCATGTAATTTTATGTTGGATGTGTTTCTTGTATTATGTATGTCTTATTTGGAAATTAGTTTGCCTCCTGCTTTGCAGTTTCTTTGGGAAAGCTGCCTTTTTGTATTGTTGTTACCTTTTGTTAATGTCCCAAAGGCCTTAGCGTGCTGATATATTAGACTGTATTATTACTCCCTTTTACTATTATATTATACTATTGTTTGTGTCTGCTTGTTTGTGATCTAATCTGGAACTTCTCTCTGCCTAACGGCTGGGCTGAATTTTTTGCCTCCTGATCAGCTTATGAACAGCAGTGGGCACAGCCTTCCAGATTCATCCATGTTTACACAAAGTTGTTTGCTCAAAGAAACCAGCAGCAAGCAAAGTAAACTAAACATGGACTGCATCAAATAAAAACCTTACTTAAGCAAAGTTCAAAATCTCCAGTAATGTTAGGTCTACAACCCCACTAAACAAATCAGTGCTATGTGTCAATGGGCATCGCTTTCGTTTGGTCTGTGTCACAGTCACAGAGGTTAGAGATGGAAATGAATGGCTAGATCACCTAGTCCTACTTTTCCTGGAGAGTTCATAAAATCATAGAATATCAGGGTTGGAAGGGACCTCAGGAGGTCATCTAGTCCAACCCCCTGCTCAAAGCAGGACCAATCCCCAACTAAATCATCCCAGCCAGGGCTTTGTCAAACCTGACCTTAAAAATCTCGAAGGAAGGAGATTCCACCACATCCCTAGGTAACCCATTCCAGTGCTTCACCACCCTCCTAGTGAATTTTTTTCCCTAATATCCAACCTAAACCTCCCCCACTAAAGGAACCACTACACTCCCGAAAAACAAGCTACCACTGCACAAAGAGGGATGAAAGGGCATGCCAAAGCCTAGGATTGAACCAGGGACCTTTAAATCTTCAGTCTAATGCTCTCCCAACTGAGCTACCTTAGCAACTACAGAAAGGTAAGGTGACTTGCCCAAGGTCACACAACAGGTTAGTGACACAGCTGGGAATACAACCCAGGTTTTCTGAATCTGAGTCCAGTACCCTGTCCACTAAAACTTATGTTTTTTTGATGTAAAGTCACTTTTCACTGACTGGGAATTGAACCCAGGCTGTGGCAGCGCCAAATCCTAACCACTAGACCACCAGGGAGGCAATTGTCCCCTACTTTGTCAAGTCTAGCTTTAAATTACTCAAATGATGAACTGCATAATGCGAACATGAGTCCATTTGTGATCTCTCTCAGTGTATCCTGGTATGTCACACAGGCCCATGAGGCTGAGAAAGCTATTATGCTCTGCTGTGTCACTAACTCAGAACCTGACTCTAACACCAAGTAGTACCTTGTTCTGCAAGCAGTCCCTTTGAAATGGGACATCTCATACATAGGGAATTACCCAAAGTGAGTAAGGGTGACAAAATCAGGCCTTTGAGCATCAGAGGCTACTAATGAGTAAACCCAATTTAAAATGCAGCCTTTCACTTCCAGGCTGACCAGGACTGTGAATACTACAGAGGCAACATACTCAGCTCCAGTTATAAGAACATAAGAACGGCCATGCTGGGTCAAACCAAAGGTCCATCTAGCCCAGTATCCTGTCTTCCAACAGTGGCCAGTGCCAGGTGCCCCAGAGGGCATGAACAGAACAGGTAACCATCAAGTGATCCATCCCCTGTCACCCATTCCCAGCTTCTGGAAAACAAAGGTTATGGTGGGCAAGTGATTCAAGTAATTTCACAGCAACCTGTCTAACTGATTACGGACCATCCAGCTGGTCACCGACCACGCGCCACTTCGATGGCTTAACGGTATGAAGGACGCCAGAGTCATGAGGTGGTACCTTTCACTCCAGCCATATGACTTTCAGGTCATTCACCAACCCCGAAAGGCCCACGCAAATGCAGACTTCTTTTCCCGGGTAGAAGGGGAAGATGAGGAAGAGGGGCCACCACCAGACACCCTCTTAAAAGGGGGTGTGTGTGATGGGGTGTGCATACCCCGCACTGGGACTGCGGGGGTTAACCCCACACTGTGGGCTGAGGAAGCCATGTCCCATGGCCCTACTGGGCATGCTCAAAGTGCAACACCAGGATAAGAGGGAGCAGCCTGGCTCAGTCTGGGTGGACTGCCGTAGGGGAAGGAGGTGTGTTGCTGGCTCCTGCTGAAGGGCTGCGGGCACTTCATGACGCAGAGGCCAGCTAGCTGACAGCAACCCTCAACCCCTCAGGGTCTGGACATGACTGAGGGAGAGGGAACTGGGAGAACTATGAAGCCACGAGATGCAGAGAAGCGGGTAGGAAGTAACCCAGGGAGTCCTTGTGTGGAGTTGGTTGGACAACTGGAGGCTAGCGTGGTGTGTTTCAGCCAGATCCTTGCTGAGCTGGTGACAGGCAACCCTGCCACTGATGGGGCCCTAGGTTAGGACTCAGAGGAGAGGGAGGGCCTGGGTCCTGCTATCCTGGCTGCCGCCCACCATGAGGTGGTGGTCCATCCTGACGGTGACTGACTCTGGCTGGTAGGTCGCATAGCCCTGAGCCTGGGGGCAGTGATTGATTCCAACCACTAGACTGTGCAGCCACGGCTGGGGGTGCGCAGGTGTGACAGTGGGCTCAACCTGCAACATGGTCTAAGAAATGCTGTATGCAGAGGTAATATCACCCTCATATTCCTACTCAATATTTCCCTGTTTATCCACTCCGTTATCAGAAACTCTTAACCACAGCATCACACTGGGAACCCTTGTTTAGTTGCTTGTTCACCATGACTCCTAACTCCTTCTCAGATGCTGCTTTTCCAGATATAGTCCTCCACCCTGTACATATGACCTACATTCTTTGTTCGCATGATATATGACTTTGCATTTGGCTTTATTAAAATGCAAATTATACGATTGCACCAGCTCACCAAGCAATCCAGATGGCTCAGAACAAGTGGCCTATTCTCTTCATTATTTCCCAATCTTTGTCTCGTCTGCAAACTATCGGTTGTGCTTTTATATTTTCTTCCAGACCATTGATAAAAATATTGAATAACATTGGGCTGAGAACTGATCCCTTCCATAGGCCAGCTAATAGAAAAACATGTCATGCTTTATGCACTGATATATATAAAATTAAGAATGTAGTCATTCTGTCATTTCAAGGTGAGTCAGGGTTGTGACAGATATTGCAACCCATGCAGTATCTTTGGGGACCGTTTGATTAAATTTATGGATGGTTTAGTATGATAGCGTTCTGCTCTATGGTGGAGGGTTACCACAGGTCTCCAGTGGGGAGTGATTAAGGTGAGCCACTTAAACTGTAAACAGCCCCCGATGTACCATCCCCTAGGGGTGGTTCTTGCATATACTGGCTCAAAGTGGGTTTTCAGAGACTAAGAATATTTAAAGGCTGAGGTTAAATGGAATCACTGTCTTCCTTCTGATTCAGCAAATGGACAGGACCTTTGGTCCTAAGCAGACCCCAAACCTTGCTGAAGGGTTGGAAGGGATGTTGGCCTACCAGACTCACCGTGTGGAAGGTGGGTGATTTCTGGTATGTTTAGTAAGCATGTAGAACTTGTGGTTTTTTTATATTCATTGTGTGTCTCTGTAATGGTTTTGCCGTGTGACTAAATGTATTTTGCTTTGGAAGATCTGCATGGTACTTGTAACTGCTGGTACACACTGGGCATTGTTCTCCAAGAGAGAGCACAGACCAGGTGCTGGCATTTAGGTAGACTGACTTGCTGAGGATACCACAGAGTATGTCAGGGGGCTGTACAGTCTTTACATCCCAGTCTGAAGCAAGTGGGACAAGGGTCCCTGCTCAGAGACTAGTGACAGCTGGAAACCTGAGACCTCATTGGGCACCCCTGGAGTGCAACAGAGGTGGGATACAAGTGCAGTTACTCTGGAACTGTGAACAAGTGTTACATGCTGATTATAATGTGAATTAAACATATCATCTGCAGTATAACAGCCTTACTTACTTGACTGGTGTTGACCCAGATCGGGACATGTAGAGCAATATAAGGAACAGAAACCCCACAAATGCAGCAAGCCCAACCCAAAAGGCTATGACAATTGAATCTGTTAAAAAAGAAAAAAGAAGCATGCAGCATCAACGATAGAGTGTCAAATAAAAAAATGTGCAGATAAAACTGATCTCAAAGCATTTTATACCATTTAATTAATTAAATTTTACTTTACCACTGAATGGTATTATTCTCGCTATTCATGATGGGGAAATTGAGGCACAACTTGATTAAGTGACTGTCCAAAGTCATACTGCAAGCCACTGTAGAGTGTATCTGGGAATGAAATAAAGCAGGGATCGGCAACCTTTGGCACACAGCTCACCAGGGTAAGCCCTCTAGCGGGCTGGGCCAGTTTGTTTACCTGCCACATCCGCAGGTTCGGCCAATCACAGCTCCCACTGGCCACGGTTTGCCGCTTCAGGCCAATGGGGGCTCCAGGAAGCAGCGACCAGCACATGCCTCAGCCCGTGCCGCTTCCCGCAGCCCCCATTGGCCTGGAGCGGTGAACTGCAGCTAGTGGGAGCTGCGAATGGCTGAATCCGCGGACGCGGCAGGTAAACAAACCGGCCCAGCCCGCTAGGGGGCTTACCCTGGCGGGCCGCGGGCCAAAGGTTGCTGATCCCTGAAATAAAGCAATCCTAATTCTAGTCCCCTGCTCTAATCACTAATGTGACCAGCACTACATATATCTTTGGAAAAGCAATATATTACACATAAGAAGGTTTTGATAATTTTATCCATTTGCAGATTACACAACTCAGTTCCTACCACAGAATCTCGGAACTCCAGTGTATGCACCTGTTATTTTAAAGGAAAACTGCACCCATATTGCTCAGCCTAACAGTCTATGAAGCAAATTCTGCCCTTAGATGCATGAGTTCCTATTGAACTCAATAGGAGCTCTGTGAATGCATTCAAA
Organism: Chelonia mydas; assembly: GCF_015237465.2. Taxonomy (NCBI): domain Eukaryota; kingdom Metazoa; phylum Chordata; order Testudines; family Cheloniidae; genus Chelonia; species Chelonia mydas. The sequence goes on from NC_057849.1 coordinate 162,728,824, forward strand.
GGATGGAATGTGATCCTTAAACTCTTGCCAGCCAGGAATTTTAAAATTGACCTTTCAGAGTCTAAGGATGGAGGGAACAGCTTGTTGAAAAGTGCTAGGCTCACAAGCAACATCAATGTGTCAGTCCAATGGAAAATTCTGTACCGTAGCTTTCAAGTAGCTTTAGCACATGCTTGACTGTCAGAAGTGTGTGTTTAATAGCATTTCCAGGACTGGCTGCTCTCTTCTGGGGTCAGTGTGGAACTGTGCTACCCAGCCTTAACATCGTGAGGTGCCAGGGGCAGAACATCTGTGAAGTGTAATGAATTTATAAGCAGACGTTAACTTCTGTTGAGGTGAAAAACAAGGGTCATTGACTCAACAGGCAAATGTTTACTAAGATAAAATAAATGTTTATCTCAAAGAACAAAAAACTGACGTTCATTGAAATAAACTCAATGTGTAGGATTACATGCTTCTACTGAAAACACCTGGAATGTATCAGCAATTAGAGCCATAAATTTTACATGGGGTACCCATTTTATTCCCTATTAAACTATCTATCTAAAGTTAAAGCTCACCTATTTAGGATTCTTATCAGGCAGTTGAGATTTGGCCACACTAACTAGATTTGGGTCACTGACTAACAGAATGGTGCAAAATGATGGCAAGAAAATTCCAAGCCTACTAGAGTTTCAACTCATTTTGGTTTGAATTTTGAAAACAAAATTCAACCCAGGTTTAAAGAAGGAATTGCCAAGTGGAGTCAAGGCTCAGAGTTTTGACTCAGATTCAGGATGCTGTACAGCTCCTTCAAAAGACCCTTGCCAGGCTCTGAGGAGGTATAGAACACCTATAATGCAGCCCCCTGAAGACTAAAGTTGGGGAAGCAGCCATCTACAGCACCTGAAGATGCCAGACATGTGATAAACAAGCCAGACAGTGCCCCAGAAATATTAGACTGCAAAGCGGGGATTGTAGAGCACTGGCCTGGCCTCTCTCCCCAGTAAGTCTTTAAAGTAAGGAGGGAGGCTCTTGTATTGGGAGAGACAGAGTGTTCATACTCCAAGCAAATCTCAAGGGCTTGAAATGATGAAAAACAGTGTGAACTGCATCTGGCGGTTTGGAGTCATAAAACTCAACACAAACCAGAACTAGAGGGGATTGTCCAGCTTTAATAAGAAATAGTGTTATTCATGGAGCTCACAGGAACCAATCAAAGTACAACTATTTACATATGTAATGGAGGAAAACATCACTCTAGATCTCAGGGTGGTATTTGAACTTGGGAGATAAACAGTAGACGTTTCCTGTTTTCAGCCTTTCACCAATTGGGATTTTCTTCTTTTCTTTAACAGATTTTATTCTAACAGTTGATAAAAGATTTTTACATGACTATATTTTTTCACCTGCCTTTTTATAACTCGATTACAGGGTCCGCTTAATTTATTATTTTAGTAAAAAATGGGTAAAACTGCCCAATGCTATTAATAGAAAGAAAAATCTTTGAGTAATTCTCTGAAGTGATGCATCATTCCTCTTGTCCTCATGGCTGGCTTCAGATTCATCAGCAAGAGAAACTCAGCCCTGTAATGTTCATATTGGACCAAAGGAACAAAAGTTTGCATTAAAATTGACCTGCACAGGAGAAAAAAATTGCTTATTTCCTTTTTTGCTTTGTTTGAAGTTGAAAATTCAGGTTTAGTCCACTCTAGAACATTGGCGAATAGAAAACTAGTGATATTATGACATCTCACAAGAGACTGAAGCTCAGATGCAGCAACGCACTTAAGCCTGTGCTTAATATAATCCTGCATACAAGGCCCATTGGCTTCAAATTGGGTGCTCTACTGTCCCATTTTTGCTGATCCAGCTGTGCAAAAGGGACTTACAGCTGGTTTATGGCAGCAGTTGAGGGTTCCTTTAGTCTAAGGTAATCCTCAACTTTGCCCATCCCTCCAGCACGAGCAGAGTGACCTTTCCAAGGCAGGGCCAGAGCACAATGGGGCCTTGAGGACCATTATCTGCCAACAAGTTAGTAGCTGTGTCAGACCAGGGCAACTCTCAGGCTTTCAGCTCCCAAGCTCTTGCCTCTCTTGAGTGGATACATGCATCCCTGCCTTCACTGTGTTATTCCCAGCACAGAGTTGCTCACACTTGTTTTCTTTCTCTTTATAGATTGTTAATAGGTGTAACTGCTACACTTATAAGTTACCCCACAGCACTTCCTATGCAAGCCTACTTTATTCTTAAGGTAAAAAGCATTTCAGAGAAAATATTAAAAACCATAAAAGACCCTACATACATGCTAATATGTTTACCACAGCTCACTCTAACAGGGATTCTGGCAGGAGCACTCCTTTAGTTTCCTCACCCAAGGAGATTCCTTGTGGTTACAAGTTCATCACAGCTCCAGCTCAGAACAAGCACCCAGACCATCCAACCCTACCCTAAGGATTAGGGTCCTTTGTGGACCAGGGGTCTTGTCCATTTGCTAGAGCAGGATGAAAGGCCTGAGCCAGTTTAAAACTAGGCTATTTATCCAAAAAGCCTTTCTTTGTCTGTTAGCCCCTGGAGGTCTATGCAAACCTCTCCAGAAGGGTGGCTTCAAAGGGCTGATAACAGAGGAAATACATTGGCCTCCCCCTTCCTACTAGAGAAGGTACCATAAAATTCCACAAGAATCTTACACTATTGCATTAATACAAACTACACAAAGATATCAAACCTAATTCATTAAGGTTTAAATTAATCCAATACAGTTTACTTAGGATATAGCAAGATACTGGCAGTCTGTCACAGCAGTTCTCTATCCTATGCAAGGGTGGTTCAGCCTCCAGCAGTCCCTAAAATCTTCAGAAGAGGCTGAAAACAGATGTAAAGACACCTATTCCCCAGCCCTTCCCAGGTGCACCAAGCATTGCTCTGCTCCACCTGGAGGTTAACCCCAGGACTTTTCAGATGTTACAGTTTCAATATTATCAATTACTTTGCACTACAGAGAATGTTTCTTGTATGGCTGTTATACAAATAAGCAAAAGTCTTTCAAGACTATAATTTATTCTTTGTAGACTAGATCATTGATAACAATGTGAAGTTTTTTGAACCTTTAATATAGAACTTCTAACATTTCTTTGGTAATAAGTTAAACAGGAACCAATAATGCAATATAATATTTGTCTTTTGTCACTTAACCATAAATTCCACCTGTCTGATACATATTGGTTTTTAATTCATCTCTGGTGAATTTATCCTTTTGGCTTCCATAGGATGAAAACATGGAGTTACACTAGGAATGAATTTGACCTATCATGTTAAGTAATAATTTAAGATTTCATTAATATTTATTACACTCAAAATGGAAATTCTAATTTTCTCTAAGTGGAGTTATTATAATTGGATGAAATGACTGACATCTTATTTCTTCATCAATTGAAAATAAATATCAAAGGCTAAAGGAATCTACTTCCATGGCCATACTGTATATATGATTCATACAAGCACTTGGTCTTAGGTTTGCACAGCACCCAATGATGCCCATTATAATGCATTATTTTTGTTATGGTAATAAACATCAATATGATTAGTTAGAGATGAATGTCAGATAAAGTGTGTGTGTTCAGCTTCTTGTTACTGATTAACCAAAATTTAACTTGTTTCTCCATTAAGATCTAAAAACTTATATAAATTTTAATGCAAGCCTGGCATTCCATGAAGAAAACCACTATTACTGACAAAAAAAATCTATATAGAGTAACAAAAGATTATTTTGTTACTCTATTATGCAAACAGTTAGGAGTACAACAAACTACTGATTAACATCTCAGAATAGGCTTCCATTTAGTAAATTGTTTTTAAAAAAATCTTTCCAATTAGATGGGTTAATATCAAAATCTTTCTCAAATATATATACTGTACAGTAAATGAAATAATATTGCAGTATTAGTATCAACTACCATTAGAACCTAATAAGTGTTGTGAGCGTTTGGAAATACAGAGGGTCATCTATACAAATTATGCATATATATAACCCACTATAGTCTATGTTACAAAGAGAAACATGATAGTGAAGATATTAAGGGAGCTTATTCAACATATTTTGTCTTATCTAACTCTTAACATACTAGATCAGCAGCTGTTACTATGCAATACTTACATTTATTAGCCTTCAACTTCCTTTCATCTACAGGAACTGGATCCAAATAGTCCCAGTAATATTCATAAGACCAATAATACTCAGATGAGTTTGTTCTGATAGCCATTTCAGTAGTGCATTTCAATCAGCTCAGAACTCCAATCTAATACTCTTTTATTTTCCACCACACTTCAGTGTCCTCATTATAGAGATTGCATAACTGATGCCTGCGTAAATCATTCTGGAAGTCCTCAGATCCTGCAACTCAAGGACTGCTTAGATACCATTTAGTAGAAATGAACGTCAGACTATGACAGACACCTAACAGCAACATCTGGGGCTGGTGGGCAATTATGTACTAGCTATTTTGCACCCTGCTTTGTATTGACATGGATGTCCATTAAACAGTAATAGAATGGACAAAAGCCAAAATGACTTATAAACTATTCCCAATGAGTAACTAGCATCGGCGAAGCCCTCAGCATGAAACAGATTCTTGACCCCTGAAAAGAGCTTTCCTAAAAATTAATCATGACTCTATGACACATATACCCTAGAGGGCCTGATAAATTACTCCTTAAATAAAAGCCAGTATTGGAACAGCTGGACATCTTGTATCAAATATTTTAAATGATTTGCCTTAACACCAGCCACCCCCAACAAATGATGTAAAAATAGGCCCCAGCAGGATGCAAGTAGAAGAGATTCAGTGCTTTCAACAGTAATCTTTGAAATGCCTACACAAACACACGTGCATATGCAAAACATTTTATTAGAAGAGAAATTACCAACATTAAGAGGAAGACAGATCCTCCATCAGTTTTTAAATGTATTCCTGAGAACTACACCATACATCATGGTTATCCTAATCAGAGATGGCTATTTATTCAGGCTAAGGTCCCAGAAAACTTCATCTCAAAAGACACAATATTTGGTGATAGGAGTTTGATAGAGACTAAATGTGATTTCTGAATAGTGCCAGATTTCTCCTTTTGATATCTGTGTAGCATAGGGTCTCTACCATTATCTCTAAAACAGACTGACTGCAGAGCAGCATTTGTTGTCAGCCTGAAGCAGGAATCACAAATACAGCAGTAGGAGGCAGATTAGTTCAAATTAAATCTGTCAGGTTCAAAAGTACTACAGCTACTTGTTTATCTTATGTACTTATATAGTCCCCATCACCACAGTAGTTGAGCACCTCACAATCTTTAATGCATTCATCTTCACAACACACCCTGACAGGTAGAGAAATAACATTATCTGCATATTGCAGATGGATAACTGAAGCCCAGATTCATAAAGATATTTAGGTTCCTAACTTCAATTGAAATCAATGGGAGTTAGATGCCTAAATACCTTTGAGGATCTGGGCTAGAAAGTCTAAGGCCTGGTCTATACTTAGATCAACCAAGCTAAGTTGCTCAGGGCTGTGAAAAATTTCATGCCTTGAGCACTCCTAGTTTGGTCAGCATAAATCCACATGACAGGAGTAGGTCGAGGGAGAAATTCTTCCATTGACCTTGCTACCACATCTTGGAGAGTTGGATTAATTACATTGATTGAAAACCTCCTTCTCTTGATGTAGGAAGATTCGACACTACAGTGTCACAACCACAGTGCCTCAGCTGTGTGCTGTAGCGTAGGCATACCGTGTGTGTCTTGCCCAGAGTCACACAGGAAGTCTATGGCAGAGCAAGAATTGAATGCACACCTCCCACAGCCCAAGCTAGAACACTAACCACTGATCCATTCTTCCTCCCTGAGACTCTCCCTACCAGTTTTTGTGAGTTTACAGTCATAACTGTCCTATCTTTAAGATGTTTTCTCTCTCCTGCTGCTTTGTGAAAGACCCACATAAACAGGAGGAACTGACTGAGGAGAAGTAGCGAAAGTGACTTTCAACAAAGTTGTATCAAATGCTTGAAGTATGCAAAAAAGAAAAACAGAATTATTTTCCCGCTAACATCTTTAGTTACAGTAAAGTAGTTCGTACAAGAGAAGGCAAAATCAAAATTCAAAAGTTTGATTCTGAAGTTGTGTGTTCCTTTTAACTTGGTTTTCTTCTGTCAGGCCTGTTTTTCCCCACCCAATAGTAAGGCTCTTGCCCCACTAAGCAGTTACGACCATGCGAAAGTGTGCACGGACCATTCTTCAAATAAGTCAGAGGTCACCATTTCTATGTGCATTCTAGTGCATGTTAGCTTACACTCTGCTTAGAAGGGAAAATAGAGAAAATAACCTAAAATTTACATTGCATCATCAGCCCCCAAATGCCAGCTTATTTGGAGGAAAAACTTGAAAAATGTTTCCCTCCCCCAACCCTCCCAATGGCTTGCTCACAGCTCCTTCACGGCTCCCTGCTTTCCTCTAGTGGCTCCCATTCTGCTCCTGGACCCACTTACGGAATGGCTACAACCTTATGGCTTGTCTTCACTGGCAAGTTTTGTCGCCAAAAACTGTCTTTTGGTGACAAAACAGCGATAGCATACACACTGCAATGGGATTTTTGGAAAAAGCCCAGTTTTGGCAACAAAAAACTTCCACTCCTGCGAGAGACTTTTGTCTTTTCCCCTCCCTTTATTGTCGACAAACAGCCACGGTAGACACCACGCCTTTTTTCCCTGATTTTATTGGCCTCCAGAAAGTGTCCCACAATTCCCATGCTGCCGCTCTGGTCAGTGGTTTGAACTCCGCTGCCCTGCAGCCAACCCACCCCTCCCCTTTGCAAGCCCCGGGAATTTTAAATCTCGTTTCCCGCTTGCTGGCTTCCCAGGTGAGCATGGCTGGCTATCACACCAAATGGGCTCCCGCTTGGACCACCGCTCAGCTGTTGGATCTGATCAGTATATGGGGATAGGAGTCTGTTCAGTCACAGCTGCGATTGAACCACAGGAATCGGGACACATATGGGCAAATTTCTCGAGGCTTGTGCGAAAAGGGCTATGATCAGGACACGCAGCAGTGCACAGCGAAGATAAAGGAGCTGAGGCAGGCGTACCATAAGGCAAAGGAGGCAAACCATCACTCCGGTGGTGCACCTAAGACCTGCTACTTCTATAAGGAGCTGAATGCTATCCTCGGTGGTGACCCCACCTCCATCGCCGATAGCCCCGTGGATACTTTGGAGGCAGCAGAAAGGGTGGGTAACTCAGAGGCTGAAATTCTGGATGAAGAAGTGGAGGTAGAAGAGGATGTGGAGCTCCCAGTGGGGTCGCTCGGTGGGGCAGGCAGCCAGGAACTTTTCTCCACTCCAGAAGTGCTCAACGGGGAGCAGGAAGCAGATGAGATGTTGGGTAAGTTGCTGTGGCTTGTGTAGGGAATCGAAAGTGGAACGTAGGTAGTGTTTTATTTGAGCTGGACATTGCCCTGTGTAGCTAATCTGCATGGCCAAGCAGGGTGTCGATGGACATCGAGACCTGCAGGGAATCCTCCAGAGAGAGACTCTGGAAAGTTTCCAAGAGATACTTGTTAATCCTCCGTCGCAGATTCCAAGGGATTGCAGCCTTGTTAGTTTCCCCCATTGTAGGAAATGGTACCACGCCATTCAGCAGTCACTGGAGCTGGGACCAAAGCGGCACACAGCTGAGCTGCATATAGACGGGGGTGAACGCATGCCGTAGTTGTGCCCTGGTTTCCCTGCTCACCCGCAGCAGTGAAATGTCAGCAAGCAGGTTGGCCGCCTGTGGAAAAAGTGTGTGATAATTTTAGAATGAGTTCCCTGCAAAGCTGCCCTGCAAGCCATGACCGTTTTGTCCATATGCACAACCGCCTTCCCCCCACTCCCGACACTCACTATGATTGGGTTGCTCGCGGAGCTGTGTGCCTAGAGTCAGTGAGAAAGTGATTGCTAAGTTCCAAAAGGCCCTTGTTACTGAAATGTTTCAATCATTTGTTGGAATGTAACAATCCCTCTTCTGTGCATTGCCCTCAGCAGCTGAGACCTTAAGGAACACACCACGCACCCCTGCCGACTGGCTTTGGCAGATAAGGAAGAAGCCGAGATGCAGCAAAGAAGACCTGTTCAGGGAGGTGCTGCAGTGCGATGACAGACACACCAGGGAACGCAGACTGCTGGGAAGCCAATGCAGCATTTGCTAGGCAAGTGACAGAGCGGATGATAAAAGTGATGGAGGATCAGACTGAGATGCTCAAGTCTTTGATACAGCTGCAAACTGAGCAGATCCGTGGTCGACCTCCATTGCAGCACATGCACATGTACAATTCTTTGCCAAACCGCCCCCGCCCCCGCCACCCCCCCCCGCATGCCCACACGTTCCTTTTTACTTCACAGCCCTCCTGAGTTTCCCCATCACTCCACCCCCTCTCACAGCTTGGACAACGATAGCTGGAGCTACACACCGTTGTGACATTTTACCCTTTTTAACAATAAATAAAGGCTAAGGTATTTAATGGTACAGCATTTTTATTCTGTGTTCTACAAAAGCGTATAGCAATTAATTCACTCTTGGGAACAGGCTTCTAAAGCATTTTGTTGCATGGATCTAGGGCCCTAAAATTGTACATGGATGCACCAGGGAAGCAACTCCAAAGCAGACATGTGTTACTGCCCCTCATTGTCAAAGTGGTTCCTCAAAGCCTCTCTGATGTTAATAGCAGCCCTCTGGGCTCCTCTGACAGCCCTAGGATCTGGCTGTTCAATCTGCGCAGCCAAGCGCTCTGCCTCAGTGCTCCACACCTGTGCAAACACTTCACCCTTAGATTCACACAGATTATGCAAAGTGCAGCATGTGGCTATGACCACGGAAATATTACCCACTGTGAGGTCTAGCCTGCCATGGAGACACCTCCTGCGACCTTTCAAATGGCCAAAGGCACATTCGACTTCCATGCGGCACCTGCTCAGCCTGTTGTTAAAACCCTCCTTGCTGCTGTCCAGGTGCCCTGTGTAAGGTTTCATGAGCCAGGGCTTTAAGGGGTAAGCTGGGGTCTCCCAGGATTACTATGGGCATTTCCACATCCCCCCACTGTGATCTTGTGGTCTGGAAAGAAAGTCCCTGCCTGCAGCTTTCTGTACAGGCCACTGTTCCTGAAGATGCATGTGTCATGCACCATTCCAGACCAGCCTGCACTGATGTCCGTGAAATGCCCCAGGTGATCCACAAGCACCTGCAACACCATGGAGAAGTATGTCTTCCCACTGATGTATTCTGAGGCAAGGTGGTCCGGCGCTAAAATTGGAATGTGTGTGCCATCAGTCACCCCGACAATTAGGGAAACCCATCTCTGCAAAGCCATCCACTATTTCATCATGCACATTTCCCAGAGTCACAGTCCTCCACAGCAGGATGCGATTTATTGCCCTGCACACTTGGTATAATACAGCTCCAACAGTGGACTTCCCCACTCCAAATTTATTTGCAACTGACCGGTAGAACTGTGGATTTGCCAGCTTCCATACAGTGAATCATAGAATATCAGGGTTGGAAGGGACCTCAGGAGGTCATCTAGTCCAACCCCCTGCTCAAAGCAGGACCAATCCCCAACTAAATCATCCCAGCCAGGGCTTTGTCAAACCTGACCTTAAAAACTTTCAAGGAAGGAGATTCCACCACCTCCCTAGGTAACGCATTCCAGTGCTTCACCAGCCTCCTAGTGAAAAAGTTTTTCCTAATATCCAACCTAAACCTCCCACACTACAACTTGAGACCATTACTCCTTGTTCTGTCATCTGCTACCACTGAGAACAGTCTAGATCCATCCTCTTTTGAACCCTCTTTCAGGTAGTTGAAAGCAGATATCAAATCCCCCCTCAATCTTCTCTTCTGCAGACTAAACAATCCCAGTTCCCTCAGCCTCGCCTCATAAGTCATGTGTTCCAGTCCCCTATTCATTTTTGTTGCCCTGCGCTGGATGTTTTCCAATTTTTTTCACATCCTTCTTGTAGTGTGGGGCCCAAAACTGGAGACAGTACTCCAGATGAGGCCTCGCCAATGTCAAATAGAGGGGAACGATCACATCCCTCGATCTGCTGGCAATGCCCCTACTTATACATCCCAAAATGCCATTGGCCTCCTTGGCAACAAGGGCACACTGTTAACTCATATCCAGCTTCTCGTCCACTGTACCCCCTAGGTCCTCTTCTGCAGAACTGCTGCCGAGCCATTCGGTCCCTATTCTGTAGCGGTGCATGGGATTTTTCCGTCCTAAGTGCAGGACTCTGCACTTGTCCTTGCTGAACCTCATCAGATTTCTTTTGGCCCAATCCTCTAATTTGTCTAGGGCCCTCTGTATCCTATCCCTATCCTCCAGCGTATCTATCACTCCTCCCAGTTTAGTGTCATCTGCAAACTTGCTGAGGGTGCAATCCACACCATCCTCCAGATCATTAATGAAGATATTGAACAAAACTGGCCCCAGGACCAACCCTTGAGGCACTCCTCTTGATACCAGCTGCCAACTAGACATGGAGCCATTGATCACTACCTGTTGAGCCTGACAATCTAGCCAGCTTTCTATCCACCTTATAGTCCATTAATCCAGCCCATACTTCTTCAACTTGCTGGCAAGAATACTGTGGGAGACCATGTTAAAAGCTTTGCTAAAGTCAAGGAATAACACGTCCACTGCTTTCCCCTCATCAACAAAGCCAGTTATCTCGTCATTGAAGGCAATTAGATTAGTCAGGCATGACTTGCCCTTGATGAATCCATGCTGACTGTTCCTGATCACTTTCCTCTCCTCTAAGTGCTTCAGAATTGATTCCTTGAGGACCTACTCCATGGTTTTTCCAGGGACTGAGGTGAGGCTGACTGGCTTGTAGTTCCCAGGATCCTCCTTCTTCCCTTTTTTAAAGATGGGCACTACATTAGCCTTTTTCCAGTCATCTGGGACTTCCCCCGATCACCATGAGTTTTCAAAGATAATGGCCAATGGCTCTGCAATCACATCTGCCAACTCCTTTTGCACTCTCGGATGCAGAGCATCCGGCCCCATGGACTTGTGCTCGTCCAGCTTTTCTAAATAGTCCCGAACCACTTCTTTCTCCACAGAGGGCTGGTCACCTCCTCCTCATGCTGTGCTGCCCAGTGCAGTAGTCTAGGAACTGATCTTGTTCTTGAAGACAGAGGCAAAAAAGCATTGAGTACATTAGCTTTTTCCACATCCTCTGTCACTAGGCTGCCTCCCTCATTCAGTAAGGGCTCACACTTTCCTTGACTTTCTTCTTGTTGCTAACATACCTGAAGAAACCCTTCTTGTTACTCTTAACATCTCTTGCTAGCTGCAACTCCAAGTGTGATTTGGCCTTCCTGATTTCACTCCTGCATGCCTGAGCAATATTTTTATACTCTTCCCTGGTCATCTGTCCAATCTTCCACTTCTTGTAAGCTTCTTTTTTGTGTTTAAGATCAGCAAGGATTTCCCTGTGAAGCCAAGCTCGTCGCCTGCCATATTTACTGTTCTTTCTACACATCGGGATGGTTTGTCCCTGTAACCTCAATAAGGATTCTTTAAAATACGGCCAGCTCTCCTGGACTCCTTTCCCCTTCATGTTATTCTCCCAGGGGATCCTGCCCATCAGTTCTCTGAGGGAATCAAAGTCTGCTTTTCTGAAGTCCAGGGTCCATATTCTGCTGCTCTCCTTTATTCCTTGTGTCAGGATCCTGAACTCGACCATCTCATGGTCACTGCCTCCCAGGTTCCCATCCATTTTTGCTTCCCCTACTAATTCTTCCCGGTTTGTGAGCAGCAGATCAAGAAGAGCTCTGCCCCTAGTTGGTTCCTCCAGACTTGCACCAGGAAACTGACCCCTACGCTTTCCAAAAACTTCCTGGATTGTCTGTGCACTCCTGTATTGCTCTCCCAGCAGATACCAGGGTGATTGAAGTCTCCCAGGAGAACCAGTGCCTGCGATCTAGTAACTTCCATTAGTTGCTGGAAGAAAGCCTTGCCCACCTCATCCCCCTGGTGATTGCAACATGCTTCTCTAGCGAAAGGGCAGCTCTCATTCTAGTGTCCTTGCACCGCAGGTCGGGGGCCAGCTCAGCACATAGCTCCATGAAGGTTGCTTTATGCATCCTAAAGTTCTGTACCCACTGGTCGTCATCCCACACCTGTATGACAATACTATCCCACCAATCAGTGCTTGTTTCCCTAGCCCAAAAACGACCCGGTCTATCGTATGCAGCTGCTCTGTGAATGCCAAAAGCACTAATAAGTTGCTCCTGTTCTTATCACATTTGGGTGCCTGTGATTCATCCTCTGCCAGTAACTTTGTGAGTAACTCTGCTGCCATGCACGATGTCCTCATGACAGTTAACAAGGCATAGGAGAGAAGTGTGGGATCCATCCTCTCCCACTGCAGATGCTAGTGTGCAGTACTGACTGAGAGATGGAAAAACAGCATGAAAGGAAAGCCAGAATGGTGCGAAAGGAAGCCAGAAACCATTGGAGGGCTGGGACACAAAGCGGTACAGGGCGGGACATTTTGCACATCCCAGGATACGCCGCACTCCGTTTCCGCCTTCCCACAACACTTAGCAACAGATGGTGTCGCCAGGTACTGTGGGATACATACCCACAGTGCATTGCTCACGTTGTTGACAATGGTGCCCCGAACGTGGACACGATCTGTCAACAGAGAGAGCAAATGTAGACTCACTTTCGCAACTTTGCTTTTGTAGTTTTTTTCATGTCAACATTAGTTCCATCGACAAAACTTACCAGTGTAGAGAAGCCCTTAGATTCTTCCTACCTTTTTCACACAAAATTCACCTTCCACCCTGGGAGATTGACTTCCTCCCTTAAGGCTGCTGCTGAGCACAGCTGAGAAGCAAATGTAGTGGAAAGAGCTAGGAGCCTTGTATCTGAAGGTGGCAGGATTGGGAAAGATGCTGCTGTAACAGGATTACTGCTGTCTGTCCAGTGCTGTTAATATTTGACAAGAAACAAATTACCTGGGTGAAACAACATCCCTCCTAAAAAACCTCATCACAATCCCACATACTGCTCCTTCCCAAATCCATCAATCATTCCAGCCCACACTATCTCTCCTTCAGCAATGCTTTCCCCTTCTCCAGCACTACATGAAGCCTCTTCACAATAGCTCCCATAGCTGCCAGTTGATAGTGGCAGAAGGTGGGGTGGGCTGCAGCCTCTGCTAGCAGCAGTATATTACATGCGTGAATGTCTTGCTGGCTAATCTGGCCGGATGGGGGTCAAGTCCCTCTGGCCATACTCTGGCTATTTAGCTGGGTGATAGGGCCCTTTCGGCTCTTGAAGTGGGCAGAGCTCCCCTAGTTCAGGTGGGGCACAGTCTCCTTAGGCTGGCTGAGGAGGAAGGAGGCCCGTGCTCCATCCCAGTAGCAACTCTTCAGCCCGCAGGCCTGCAGAAACCAGCCCAGAGGGAGGCAGGCCGGCTACCGCGCCCACAGCTTTCCCGCTGGCTGCGCCAGGGGTTTCAATTGCTAAGCCACATAGAGCAGATGCAGACCCCCCTCCCCGTGGCAGACGTGAGGGTGGGAAAGGTAAGGCCTGCTGCGCCCACACGGGGGGGGGACTCGGGAGAGCCACCGCCAGCGCCCCGAGCAGACTGGAAGCACGTGCGGGAGGCGAGCAGCAGCCCTGGCAGGGCAATCCGTGCTGGGCACCCCCTGCAGCCTCCCCGCGCCCCGCACTGCAGAGACTGGCCGCTCCCAGCCTGCGCCCGAGCCGCCCCGCTGACAGGGGGCGCGCTGTTACTCCCGCCCGGGGCACAGCGGCGGCCCCGCCCCCACAACACGCGCTGGAGCCGGGAAAGGGCGGGGCTCTTCTCCGTCCCCGCCCTTCGGAGACAGGAAAAGGGGGCGGGGCTTTCCTGGCGGGGCTTCCTCTTTGTCCCCTCCCTTCGCGGGAGGGCGGGGCTTTGCCCGGGGCAGGGCTCCGCGCGTGCGCCTCGGTTCCGGTTCGGTTCCGGTTCCGGTGCTGGGAGGGAGCGGGCGGTTTGAAGGCGGGGGATGGCGGGCGCGCAGTACGTGCCGCCGGGCGCGGGGCTGAACGCGTCGCTGTCGCTGCTGGAGGCGGAGAGCAGCCAGGGGCCGGCGGCGGCGGCGGGCCTGGAGGAGCCGGAGGAGCTGCCCATGGTGTTCCTGTGCGCCGGCTGCAAGCGGCCTGTGGGGGACACGCTGGGCTGGGTGGCCAACGACGAGGAGACCGGCTGCGTCCTGCTGCGCAGTGAGTCCCCCGGAGCGTGCCCGGCTCCAACCCCTGCCCCGCCGCTGCCCGAGCACGAGCCTGTTCCCGCGGCCGGTGGCCGTTAGTGACGGTTGGTCCCCGTCTGTCTGTTGCAGGCGCCTCCCCCAACGTCTCGGTGGAGAAGGAGCAGAAACTCTCTAGCCGGCCCGGCGAGTGCGGATGGTGAGTGACCGCGGGGCGGGGTCCGGCAGCCGGGGGCGCCCCAGGGAGACGGGCACCCCCGAGTCAGGGCTGGGGTACGCCCGGAGCAGCCCCGCCCCGGCCCCCGCCTGATCCCTCGGGCCGGGTCAGCCTGCACGGGCGCCGCTTAAGCCGGCGCCAAGCTGAACCTCCCGCCCGCCCCGGGGTCCGCTGAGGGCTGGTTTCGAAACCGCCGGTAAAGGTGCGGCGTTGGCCTTGCTGCTGAAGAGACTCTCCCAATCCGAAGGGTTTGTGGCTCGGTGACTTCAAAATTGCCTGCTGCAAAGCATCTTAGCCCGGGAACAAAAGTGGAAGAAATTTTGTTCAGTTAGTTCATAATCAAAAAGGCCCAACAAATCTCAGCTGATTGATAGGCAAACTCGTCTGTAAAAACCCACATAGGGCAAGTGCAAAGGATCTTGCCGAATATGACATGAAACGTAGATACTGCTTGGGAGGGAGGCAGGGAGTTAGGAATAACCTAAACCAGACCACCCGTTTGGAAGTCAGTCTTATCTAGGATAGTCCAATGTGCTCTGCTATAGAGATGAGGATTGTTCCTTGCTAAAATCATGGATAGGGTTCAAAGGTTGTATATTTGGAATACAAATGAAACAAAGATATATATGAATCTAGTCTAAGACTGGGAGTGAATGAATTAGAATCAATTTAAATGTTTTCTAAAGAAGTGGTTACATATTTGCTTACAGTATGATTGAAACTTTGTTCTGCTCTGGCTGTTCAATGACCCTTGGGAACATCTACAGATGCACCCCAAAACATCTTGACTACAAGCGAGACTTATTTTGCTTCAATGTTGACTCTATTGAAAGGTAAGGATGAGACCTAAAAGTCCAAGTTGTCAGATAAATATGCTAATTGGTTTTTGCCTTTTAGATTGAGACAAATAGTTTGGGATCATTACTAACACTTTTAGCAATCAGATAATTGTGCAAAACTTGTGTTAGGGTGAGGATGGGGGTGGGTATTTGGAGAAGGTTATGGATTACCTCTCTAAATTCCTTTTGTTCAAGTGCAGTGTTCTCTGTTAATGTCTCCTATACCACGGCACCTAAGTTGTGAAAACATTCCATGTGCAGTATAATATTGCCTAAGACCTGATATTTATATATCTTGGGTGTTCTTTTATATAATACAACTCACAAGTGCATAAAATTACACTAGGTACCCAACACAAAAGCCAGAAGGTACCTCTACTTCCAATCTCATTCCAGAGACACTGCACATAGATACCACAGTGACTGGTCACTAAGTGCGAATGGATTCAGATCGATCTTAAGTAAAATTTGTTCCATTTAACCTCAAGGACAAAGTGAGCAGGATGACAATGTGGTGGTGAAATGTAGGTGTGCTGATGCATTGGCCTTATGCTTAAAGCCAGAAGTTCAGGTGCTGACATAGCTATAATATTTGAAACACGTTTTTCATTGTGCTAAATAGTTGATTTAAAACATTCTTCAATATCTAAATCCTGGATTAAGTTGTTGTTTAACAGTGTGGACTGATTTTAAATCTCTCTTAATCTTGTTTTGCATTTGTACTTTTAATTCTTTTCCTAAGGCACGGTTCATTCTCATTGGTTGCTAACCATTAAAACCGGTTGATTTGCAACTAAATATAGCCTTTATGCTAAATTTTGTGCATTTTGCTAACTAGAAGAATACGCTATCTATATGTTTAACCAGTTATAGCTGAATATAAATTTATTGAGAGTTCATTTTTTACTTGTGATTTAAGCATTATTTCTGTGGAAATTCAAATTCAGTTAAGATGCACAAAATAGATTTTTGAATTCTTTTAGTTAAATAAAACTACCTTAAATGTGCTGGATACGTAAGAAATTTTTATTAAGAGTTTTGCATTTACAACTAACCTAGTAAACAAAGGAAGTACTAGCTTTAGTTAGTGAATTGAACTGATTTGTTCTGGTCACCATGTTCTTCATGAGTTTAGAACCAGCAGTTCTTCTTTGAGTGCTTATACATGTCCATTCCCACATAGGTGTGTGTGTTTTCCCCGAGCACTGTTGCTGGAAATTTTCCCCCTAGCAGTATCCATCGAGTTGGGTCTAGACCCTTCTGGTGCTGCGCGCACATGATGCTGGTATAAAGGGCCCTGCCGACCCCATTTCCCTTCTGTTCCTTCTTACTGCCTGTGACGGTTGGCTGGAATCCTTCATTGCTCTTAAACCAATAGGAGAAAATTGCCTTTCATGCCTCTTTTAGTGTAAATAGTTGTTATAGTTTTAGATAGCTCGGATGCGTCCGCGCTTAACTTGCAGGATTGTCTGCCTTGCTAGTGTCGGGGCATCCCGGGTTTCAAGCCCTGCACTTAGAGCTGTCTCAAGTGCCTGTGGGAAGTTCATAGGAAAGACCTCTGCCAAATCTGCAAACGCTTCAGTCCGCAGACCAAGAAGGACCAAGTGGCCCAACTGAAGGTCCTCATAGATGCAGCCTTAAAGACTGGCTTCGGAGCTGCACTTGGACCAAGCACCAAGCACCTCAGCTTCAGTGTGGAACATTTCTCCATTGACCTGGGACTCTTGGCACCTATTGCCCTCCCCCTGTGCCTAAGAAGAAATACCGCAAGCACCAAGAGAAGACCAGGTCTCCGGTGTCAAAATCGAAGGGAGGCAGGGAGAGAGCAAGATCCGCTCTGGACCGCTTGTCTCCCCTGGTACCACAGCATCAGGTGTTGGCAAGTCCAATGCCACAGCAAGCTGTTCTGACACCTACAAAGGAGCAATGTCAGAGTAGACAACATACTAGCCAGTTTGCGGTGCCGTCAACTCCTGAGGCATTCACAGCAGCCAGGGACCATCTCACCCTACTGGTACTGGGATCCCCGGAGGATCAAGACTCTGTACCACCAGTTCCACAAAGAGGCAGGGAGCCACCCCCTGAATCTCACCTGGTGCTGTGACCACTGTCTAGGCGGAAGCCCCTGTTATCAGCCACAAGATTGCCTCCTCGACTGTCTCTGGCTTCAAGCAGCACGACATTGCTCTGGTCTCCGTACTACAGCTCAGAGCCTTGGTCAGGCTTGAAGGTCAGATCCTATTCCCCTCCGTGACATAGTTGACATTGCGGCTCTCTGGGCTGTTAGTACTATACCACGGCCCCATGTTCCACAGTACCACCAGGAGCATGGCCATAGGGCCATGACGATACAGTGGCCCTTTTGGAACCCTTGAGGATTTTCCTTCCTCATGGCACCCCCTCAAGGCACTCATACTCCATTGTTTCGGAGGTGAGAGCACCCCCGGCATCGTGCAGGGAGACTCTGGTACCGAGCCTTGGGAGGAAGCCCACTGGGCCTTGGCGGACACTGAGGAAACTACGGAGGCTATGCAGTCGTCCTGCACCTCTCCAGACAAGGCATTAGTGACACCAGGGGCCTCCCATCCACAAGACAACAACAAATCCTCATACTCCTTGTGAAAGCGGGTAGCCTCCAACTTGAGTTTCCAAGTAGAGGTGGTCAAGGAGGTTGCGCATAGACTCCTGGATATCTTATCACCAGTGGGCCCTACCTCTACATGATGCCATCATGAAACTGATCAAGGCACTGTGGCAAACCTCTGCCTCTGACAGCGAAGTGCACAGAGCACAAGTATTTTGCACTGGACAAGAGGTCTGAATTCCCTTTTTTCTTACCCTCACTGGGATCCCTGGTGGTTGTGGCTGCCAATAAGAAGGATCAGCTGGGAAAGACTGCTCCTATGCCTAAAGCAAGGGAACCAAAGAAACTGGACTTGTTCGAATGGAAAGCATATTCCACAGGGGGTCTTCAACTTTGCATAGCAAACCAGCAAGCCTTGCTGGGTAGCTACAATTTTAATATGTGGGAGTCCATGATTAAACCCAAGGACCTTCTCCCACAGGACTCCATGCAGGAGTTTTCCTCCCTTGTCAAGGAAGGGAAAACTGGCTCGTGCCTTTCTGCGTGGTGCTGATTCTGCAGCCAGATCAATGGCTACTGTGGTGACAAAGCAGAGCAGTTCATGGTTGCAGTCCTCAGGGCTACCTAAAAAGGTGAAAGAAACGATTCAGGACCTCCCATCTGAGGGAACATCAGTCTTTTTGGAGCAAATGGATCACAGGCTGCACGGCCTCAAGGACTCAAAAGCAACCTTGAAATCCTTGGGACTTTACGTGCCAGCAGGGTCGAGAAAGCAGTAAAGGCTACAAGACAGGCTGCTACTTCTGTCAGCCTCCTACGCAGGGCCAACGTAGGAGGAAAAATATGGTGTTTAGACGCAGACCTCCTCCCCTGTCTTTGTCAGCAGGCCTCACTCAACCCGGACCCAGGCACTCGGGATCTCTTTTGAGGAGATGTTCCAGGTTGGCACTGCTATCCCCCCTGCATCGGATCCAGCTACCCCCCCTTATTTTCTAACCGCCTTTCCTACTTCTCAAATGCCTGGACTGAGCTCACGTTGGACCGCTGGGTCCTTAACAATAGAACTGGGTTACACCATCCAATTTCTATCTTCCCCTCCACTCCGTCCTTCTTCAGGGACTCTTCTCATGAGCATCTGTTGCAACAGGAAGTCCAGTCCCTCCTTTGCATGGGAGCCCTAGCAGAGGTTCAGGCTCACATGAGAAGGAAGGGGTCTTACTCCATTACTTCCTAATCCCAAAGCCACAGGTCGGCTCAGACACATTGTAGACTAGTACCTCAAGAACTTAATGTTCTGCATGGTCTCCTTGGCCTCCATCATCCCCTTGCTGGATCCAGGGGACTGGTATGCCGTCCTCGATCTAAAGAACACTTACTTTCACATTTCAATCTTCCACTGCCACAGATGCTTCCTAAGTTTTGTAGCGAATCAAGCCTATTACCAGTTCCCGTGCTCCCGTTAGGCCTGTTGGCTGCCCCGTGAGTCTTCACCAAATGTGTGGCAGTGGTAGCAGCTTTTAAAAAAAAAAAAAAAAAAAAAGGAGGGGGGTCGGGGGGGGGGAGTCAACATCTTTCTGTATCTCTACAACCGGTTAATCAAGGCCTGCTCCAGAGATCCCATCCTGCCTGGGGCTTGAGCCTCATCCTATCAAAGGGCCCCTTTTTGAACTATTAGCATTATGCTCATTGTTACACCTTTCCTGGAAAGTGGCCTTCCTGGTGGCCATCACTTTGGCCAGAAGAGTTGTGGAGATCTGGGCCCTCATACTGCAGTCCCCATACACATTCTTTGTTAAGGACAAGGTACAGCTGTGGCCACACCAGTTGTTCCTTCCAAAAGTTGCTTGACTACAGTGGAACTGTGAGACAATCGCTGGTATTCTACCCTAAACTGCATGCAAATAGAGAAGGACAGCGTCTCTACTCGCTGGACGCCTGGAGGTTCTTAGCTTTCTATGCGTAAAGGAGCAAGCCGTTCCGCATGTCTTCTCAACTATTTATAATGATAGCAGAAAGAAAGAAAGGTCTCTCCATCCCTGCACAGAGACTCTCTTCGTGGATTACCTTGTGTATCCAGGAATTTTACAAGCTCACAGACATCCCGCCCCCGGCTATCCTTATAGCTCACTCTACAAGATCCCAAGCTGCCTCTGTGGCTTTCCTAGTGCAAGTTCTGATTTCTGTCATCTGCAGGGCAGCAACCTGGTCGTCCAGTCATGCAGTAACGATGCACTATGCCATTATTCAACAGGCTACAGAGGATGCTGGCTTTGGCCAGGCAGTTCTGCAGTCAGCCTGTCCTTAAACTCCAAATCCGCCTCCCGTATAACTGCTTTTGAGTCACCTATGTGGGAATGGACATGTGCAAGCATGCAAAGAAGAAAAAACAGTTACTTAACTTTCCGTAAGTTGTTTTTCAAGATGTTGCACATGCCCATTGCAAGACCCATCCTCTGTCCCCTCTTTGGAGGCGGTCATCGAGAAGAACCCGAAAGGGAGCGAGGTAGGCAATGCCCTTTATACCAGTGCCCTATGCATGCAGTACCAGAGGGCACTAGAGCTGACCTGATACCAGTAGGGGAGAAATTTCCAGCAACTGTGCTCAGGGTACGCATGTACCTACATGGGAATGACACGTGCAATGCATCTCGAAGAACAACAGTTACAGAAAGGTTAGTAACCATTTTCTCATTCTTTTATACCTAGTTTTTTATTCATAGGTTGGAAGAGGAAACAGTGTCCTTGTGTTTTTTGTTTTTTTTTTCAACTCCCAACTAGTTTCTTAACTTTGAACGAGTCAGTCATTGAACTGAATTAGATTGATAAACTGAAATGAAGAAAATGTTCTCTGCACATGCAGAAGAGGCTACAGCTGTTAAAAGTGGTTTAGCACTTCAGCAGACTGTTCCAATATAAAGAACAGGAGAACTTGTGGCACCAATTTGTTAGTCTCTCTAAGGTGCCACAAGAACTCCTGTTCTTTTTGCGGATACAGACTAATACGGCTGCTACTCTGAAACCTGTTCCAATATACTTATCCAGTGACTTCCACTAGTTCAGTGGTTTGAAATTCTTTAAAACTTCACAGTTTACTATTACTTTAATAGATCATAGTAAGTTGAGGCCTTAACATAAGTTAAGACAGGGAGGGAGGGACAGATAGCTCAGTGGTTTGAGCATTGCCCTGCTAAACCCAGGGTTGTGAGTTCAACCCTTGAAGGGGCCATTTAGGGATCTGGGGCAAAAATTGGGGATTGGCCCTGCTTTGAGCAGGGGGTTGGACTAGATGACCCTTCCAACCCTGATATTCTGTGATTTTAAGTTGTCATAATTAAACATTTTAATTTTTTTAGTTAAAATAAACCAGTATATGACTTAATTCTGTTTTTATTTTAAAAAATCAATATTTTACTCTCAGTGATTAATAGCATGAGTTTTTTTTGATCAGTGCAGCACTTCACTCTGTCACT
Organism: Chelonia mydas; assembly: GCF_015237465.2. Taxonomy (NCBI): domain Eukaryota; kingdom Metazoa; phylum Chordata; order Testudines; family Cheloniidae; genus Chelonia; species Chelonia mydas. The sequence continues at coordinate 162,750,205 of NC_057849.1, forward strand.
GTCATAGAGAGTTACTTTTATTGCTAAATGGTCCTTTAAGTTGGCTTCCTTGTTTTGCATTATGACTGACAATCATGTGAACTGTAACTCTACTATATTAGTTACATCCTAGGATCGTCAGAAAAACAAGCTGTAACTGATGATGAACCTTTAACTCTTGAAAGTCGAGCTGGCTTAGAAGAGGCAATAGAAAGGGTAAGATTTCATTTTAAGTAATTCAGGGTTAACTACAATTGAGGAAGATTTACAGCCAAATCAATAATAATCCCACTTAATCACCTATGAGTTCAGCCAGTGATCTTAATTTTTATGCATATTATCATGTTTCATTTTTAGACAGTTAACTATAGCCTATTGTGTGTATGTAGTTCAGAATTTCCCTCTAGATACAGTTTTTACAAACAAAAAACTTTTCACTGATGCATTTTTGGATTTCTGACCAGCTTGGTTTGAAGCCATAGAGTAAAATAATTGTACTTGAAATATTTTTCCAATGTTATACAACAGAGATACAAAATATTTTTAACTATGGAAATGCCTTCTTTTGAGCCTGTAGTCTGGGCTCCTATCGTTCCATAATCTTGCAGCCAGGACAGTATTGAAGAGAACACATGAACAAAACTTCTGAGAGAAGCTAAACTTGTGTTACAAAAGATGAACACAGTGAAACTTTCAGCCAAGTGTCAGATAACTCTAGGATAGTTGTGGTGGCTACATTGCTATAGTAGTTGTCAGAATTAACTGAAGCTCCAAACATTATGTATCCTCTTACTTTTAGTGAGGATGGTGAGTAAAGATTGAAAACAGAAATGTAATGGATCTTCTGTGGTCAATACTGGTTATGTAGCTATCATTGAGCTAGCATTATGGTGTTGATTTGTTTTGTCTTGTAAATTCATATTTCTGGGAAACTATTTTTTCCAATTTATTTAACAGGCAGAAACTATACTGAAAGCACTGGAGGCAAGACTGTCTGTAGTTGAATCAAGTTTTGCATTACATCATAACAGCTGAAGGAAACTTCATGTATGTAGCTTATTAGTGGGAACACTTCATGGAAAGCTTGCTTTTATAATCTCCAGAATCTGTTGGAGTGCTGCAAAAGCCTTCCAGTGAATAGCGCAAAAACTGCATCACTGACTTGTGGGATGATGTATGGAACAAACCACTGACTTGTGGGATGATGTATGTGAAATTGAAATATTCCCTTCTGCTGACATCCATGCTACCTTTATATATGGGTTTTTTTTCCTATCTCCCGGCCCATGCTCTGGGCAACTTCTACCTAAAAGGGTAATTAAATAGATTCTCCTGAAGCAGACTAGTGCTGTTTGGATTTCAGCTGGCATGACTCGTATCATGGTATAATTTGGGTAGGGCTTTTGCCAGTATCTGAGAGAGTCATCCAGAATTATCTGCTGAACTGACATCTATTCAGTTTCCTAAAACTAAAGTAACAAGCTAACCCTGAACTTTCTTAAATGATGATTGAATTGTTCATCATTTTGATTTATTTTTACAGCCTTCCCTTGACCTGTGCTGCTAGGCATTGAGCAGTAGGATTTAAATGTAGCAGGTTCTGCATTCTAGCCTTGGGCTGGCCAGAATTTATTAACTTTCTTTACTGGAGACTTTAAAAACAATACAACTTTGCATAGAACATCTTTGGGGAAAAATGCAGTTATTGTGGAGCTTAAAAAAATATTGTGAATAGCCCTTCAACCTTGTTTGAGATAAAGAACAAGTTTAAAATGTATGCTTAAATATAAGCTAAACTCAGTACATATAGTTAAGTGCTCTAGTCTGAGTGTTAACTGGTTCTGATATCAATTTTGTAATTGTTTGATTTTTATTTAAAGGGTTGTGTTCTAATATCTTGCAAAACTTAGAATTAGTTTATAAATTTGTTTATGAAACAGATACTTGGACAATCAATGTAAAATGTTTAAAGTCTTGTAAATACATTTCTAATAAAAATAAAGAAACTAGATCAATGATTTGCTGGCTTTCTTACTTCAAGACTAGATGCACTTTCTGTCCCTTGAAACTTTGTGCAAATTGTCAAACTACAACATTTTTGTTCCAAGTATAACCTAAGCTGTGGTAGTTAACACAGATTTGTCAGCAGGCAGTGACACACTCTATTCATAACCAATCGGTGAAAGCAAATCATGCTGTTTATCTCTATTTTTCTGTTTCTCTTTCAAATAAACGATGAACACCAATTTATCTGCAAAAGGCTCTCTGATAAATTGAGTATATAGATTATAATTAGGCTATAACTAATTTGTGGCTACATTGTGTAATGTACAACTCAAATTAACTGCTTCACTGAAATTATTTCCTAGTAGAAATTGCTGTACAACTTCTCCAAACTCGAGTGAAATTATTTTCCTTCAGCATTAGCCATGTAAGATTCTTTTTCTTTATCTTTTGACCACAACAGTTTTATTTTTCCCTTACCCTTTTAAATACTCTTCTTGAGTTATCAACTGTCATGGCCCCATAGTGATTATTTTTGTCCCTCCTCAGTGTTACTTTACTGAAGTTGAACTTGTGTCTTGTGATCAGATAATCTTTTAGATGCTGCTTCAACTGCTTTTCTGTTTGTTACACTGTTGGAGGGCATGTGCCCAATGCACTCTGGATTCTTTAGGCCACGCCTGTGGCCTGAGTGTCTTTTTCCCTCCTACCTGATGGCATAAAAAGCTGGGCCACCCCAGCTGCCCCTCAGTTCGTTCTCACTGCCAGTGGTTATGAGTCAGAACTTGCAGTGTATGAGTGTTTCTCTCTCTCTGGTCTATTCATTGTATTGTAAATAGTTTTAAACCTAAATACCTAACATTAATGATTAACTAACTGCTAGCTTTTGATATTTCAAGTGTTTACTTTCTACTTTTAAGAAGAAACTTTTTCTCTTTGCCTGTGAGACTTCACAAATCTCTAGGCTTCAAAAATTGCCCTTCATGAAAGGCAGCAATGCCTCTTAATGATAGACATACCAGCTGCTTGTGAGGGGGCTACACACTTTTTAGCTTCTGTAAGCTGAGTTTATTATACACCAGGGGCTCCTTGCATTCCTCAATTCCACCCCACAAATGCCCTGTGTACCACCCTCCGGTTGTCCTCCTGCCAAGGGTTCTGTGTACTTATTCCCCATATAACGGGGACCAGCATTTTCTCCCTATGCCCTCCCCACAATTTTTTATGTGGGAGATTAGTATGGTGACACCCTCACAAACTTAATTATTGAGAGGATGAGCAGAGGTGAGATGGAGTATTGTTATGCTGGAAGGCATTAATGGGTGCCATCAGTCAGTTTGATCTATAGACAGTTGCAGAGGTGCTTGAAGCTATAGGTGTGCTAAATACATAGCAGGAGCTTCAGGTGTCCCCCATTTTTCTACTGGTTTTCTGATTCTCCCCCCCCCCCCCCCCTGCCAATCATCAAGATTCCAGCCATTGATGCCTAGACTAGTACATTCCCTAAAATGTTGGAATTAACCGGATTTGGCCATTCAAGGTTTATCACATTATATACAGACAGAAGAAATACCACAAGTTGAATGTAAGGCCTTCAGAAGTTTAGCCAGTTTTTGTTTTGGTGAGGGACACTTGGTTTCCTTTTGAGGATACTTTACAGAAAAGGCTAGAGAATTTCACCTAGATTCATAGATACTAAGGTCAGAAGGGACCATTATGATCATCTAGTCTGACCTCCTGCACAATGCAGGCCACAGAATTTCACCCACCCACTCCTGTGAAGAACCTCTCACCTATGTCTGAGCTATTGAAGTCCTCAGATTGTGGTTTAAAGACTTCAAGGAGCAGAGAGTCCTCCAGTAAGTGACCCGTGCCCCATGTTACAGAGGAAGGCAAAAAACCTCCAGGGCCTCTTCCAATCTGTCCTGGAGGAAAATTCCTTCCCGACCCCAAAAATTTCTTCCCTGAAGTTACTCCTAGAAAGGTCAATGTGTCCTTCAGACCCTGGAGTGGCTGGACTGAAAATCCAGAACACCCATCCTCAAAAAGTGCTCCCTTTGGCCTTTTATGCTTGCGCTTCTCAGGCAATTGCTTCTAAAGATTCTTCCCTGGCAAACCACTAAATTTCAGGGCTTACTGGGGAAGAATGAGCACAGACTCAAAAGGCAAGAAATCTAGACCCACTAACTTAATCAGACTTTGAGGTAGCGTTTTCCAGTCAGTGTTGCCAGCTGCTGTTCTGCTGAAGTGTACAACTAACAGCCTAGATTCAGACTTGCATATGGATGTGTATGTATACTATCCCCTGTAGTTGAAATTACATATTTTATCAGTGATCAACTAGTAAACTCCATCTTCAGTTAATTAGTAGTCAATGCAACAACCAGGTTAAAGGTAATGACTAAAGAAATTTTTCTGTTTAGGTGTAAAACTGTTTTAGTACATATGAACACTCAAAATCTTAAATATTGTAGTTGAGTTAAGATCCACGTATGTCTCTATTTAAAACTTACAGCTATCACTTTCAGTATACTGTGAACCATGCTATGTAGTCTCTCTGAAGTTATGGTATTGCTCATTGCTTGATAGGCAGTATGTGGTGTTGAGCAATTGTTCCTGCATTGTTTTAGTTCTCTCCTGCCCCCTCAGTTTCTCTCCCTGAACCCAGGATAAACAGTAAGCTCAGCTTTATGAAGTGGGTCATATTCAAAATTTACTACTCTAAATTTCTTGCACTTGTCCTATGTGCTCATGAGAACATGTCAGGGATGGCCTAGGTATACTTGGTCCTGTCTCTCCAGTGGACTGGACTTGATGATCTCCTGAGGTCCTTCCAGACGTACATTTCTATGATTGTCATTTATGCTTGATCAGCCCAGAAAACGGTGTACAGTTGACACAGCCGTGATTCAGCTTAGGCATGTTTTATTTTGTAGTTCATCTTGACTACATGCATCTAAACAGATATGTCAATAGAAAAACTTCTTTACAGGATCTAAGGATTACATATTGAGATCTCAGTCTCAGAAAGTGATCTGGTCTGGAATACAGGTAGTGAATGATATATTCTGGGGAGGAAAAGTGATAAAAGTAGTAATCAATAATAGACACTTAAGGTATCAGTGATGCGGCCCTCAGGCCAATGTACTAGTCCTCACGTGGCCCTCGTGGTGATTTGAGTTTGAGATCCCTGGTTTAAAGACTTCAAGTTACAGAGAACTCACCATTTACAGTAGTTCAAACCTGCAAGTGGCCTGTGCCCCATGCTCCAAAGGAAGGGAAAAGACTCCCATGGTCTCAGCTAATCTGACCAGGGGGAAAATTCCTACCCAACTCCACATATGGCAATCAGTTAGACCAGGGGTTCTCAAACTGGGGGTCGGAACTCCTCAGGGACTCATGAGATTATTACATGGGGGGGTCATGAGCTGTCAGCCTCAAACCCAAACCCCACTTTGCCTCCAGCCTTTATAATAGTGTTGAATATATTAAAATATGTTTTTAATTTATAAGGAGCGGTCGCACTCAGAGGCTTGCTATGTGAAAGGGGTCATCAGTATGAAAGTTTGAGAACCACTGAGTTAGATGCCGAACACATGGGCAAGACCCACCAGGCAGTTACCTGGGAAAGAGTTCTCTGTAGTAACTGAGAGCACTCCCCATCTAGTGTCCCATCTCCAGCAGTAGGGGATTCTTGCTAGAGGCAGTCGCAGATAGGCCACTTGCCATCATACCATCCCCTTCAAAAAGTCCAAGCTCAGTTTTGAAGCCAGTTAGATTTTTTTGCCCCCCCCTTGGAAGGCTGTTCCAGAACTTCACTCCTCTGATGGTTAGAAACCTTTGTCTAATTTCAAGCCTAAACTTGAGGTTTATAGCCACAGTGGACAGCAGCAGCAGGGGCTCCCCGGCAAAACCAGCCCATCCTCCGGCAGCCCCAAGTAATGCACAGCCCATCACAGACACGGGAGCACCCGCCACTCCAGCCACGGAGGAGAAAGCCAGCAAGTCAGAGGAACTGGCTTCAGCATGTGCAAGATGTGTCGTGTTTGTGTGTACGGATACTTAGACACATGTCGCTGGGTCAGCCCCTCGATCACCTTTTGCATTTCTCGTTCCCACAGGGACACACAAATACAGTTCCACTCCCGCCTGTCTTGGTCTAGCAAGTTGCACCCACATGACCAAAAGGGAACAGAGGCTGAGCCCTCAGGGTCCCTGTGCAAGATCCCAACAAACTTTGGGACAGGCGCCTGGTTCCGTAGGCCAGCGATGACTCCACAGCAGGCCCAGCACTGCAAGCCTCAGACAGGCACCAAATTTGAACCCCACCCGTGGCCCCATTGGCCTGGCTGGAGCTGCCCTCCCAAATATAGAAGTCACACTATACCTCTGGTCAAGAGCTTCCCCTATTCTCATTTCTTGCCCATGTGTTCAGCGTCTAACTCAGTGGTTCTCAAACTTTCGTATTGGTGACCCCTTTCACATAGCAAGCCTCTGAGTGCGACTCCTCCTTATAAATTAAAAACATATTTTAAAATATTCAACACTATTATAAAGGCTGGAGGCAAAGTGGAGTTTGGGTTTGAGGCTGACAGCTCATGACCCCCCATGTAATAATCTCATGAGTCCCTGAGGGGTTCCGACCCCCAGTTTGAGAACCCCTGGTCTAACTGATTGCCATATGTGGAGTTGGGTAAGAATTTTCCCCCTGGTCAGATTAGCTGAGACCATGGGAGTCTTTTCCCTTTCTTTGCAGCATGGGACACAGGTCACTTGCAAGTTTAAACTACCGTAAATGGTGAGTTCTCTGTAACTTGAAGTCTTTAAACCAGGGATCTCAAACTCAAATCACCACGAGGGCCACATGAGGACTAGTACATTGGCCTGAGGGCCACATCGCTGATACCTTTTCATACAAAGATACAAAAGCCACCCCCCTCTGCCTCTGGCCCTAGCCCTGGCCCTGGCCCTTCCCCAAAGTTCCCACCCCAACTCTGCCCCCTCCGTTCCCCAAATCCCCGCCTCCTCCCCTAAGCACGCGGCTTCCCCACTCCTCCCGCCTCCCTCCTGGAAAGCTCTAAGTGCCACCCAACAGGCAGCACCCCAAGCTGCTGGGGGGAAAAGAGGAGGAAGTTGGGGGTCAGGTGGGCTCCTGGCAGGAGCCTGTCCTGGTGCATTAAGATAAGTGCACTGAGCCTCGCCTCCCTGACCACAGCACCCACCCATAAGGTTAGCCCTGTCGGGGGGCAGGGGGGAACACCTCCCACACACTTTCCCCCCAAACTATACCAATGATGTTAACTGCATAAAGAAGATAAGTAAGGGTAGATTACACATCTTCATTGTTTTTGAATAAATAGAGCTTTGAATATTCACTAGGAAATAGTGACAGATGCGTAGCATGGTATCACCTGCTTAAAAGTCCTTAATGTGCTTACACAAGAAAGAGAAGCATACATTAACTTAGATGAGGTTGATGCTCTAGTCTAAACACCTTGGAGGAGGGTGGGGAATAGAATGGCGAATTTGTATTTCAATAAAAAGTGCAATTACCAAGCAGATGATTCCTGAAGCAGATCTTGAACATTTTCTTATCACCATACTTTAACAAATTTTGGAGCAGCAGTTTTGTGGTAAAGAAATACTGATTTGCCCAGATCCATAGCAAATGCTATTTTACTCTGAGGTTCTCAGGTTTGTCCAATCATTCCCTTCCTGACTTGTTCCTTATTCGATTAGCTGCCACTATTCCCCAAGTGTTGACTGCAGTGTTGGTACCTTTAAAGCTCTGGTTGGTTGGTTTTTTTAATTCTCACTATTACCCTGCCCCCATTACGACTCCAATGGTGGTGTGCCAATAGGAGAATTAGTATGGAGTGCCTGCTGGCATATTAACCACCATGGTATTTATTTCTGTGCAGAGAAGGTCTGGAGGATGGCTCTGGCTAAGCTGTCTAATTGGCCTACCACCATGAAGAAATTTTTAGAAAAACACTAGTGTAGACAAAGTCAAGGTAACCACTGGAGCAGTGTTTTTAAAATGAATGATTAACCTTCCTGTAACCCATGTTGTACTTTGACCTAAGTGCCTGTATGAATCTCGCTTCAAAAGGCATTAGGACAAATTCAAGCTATCTGCCAAGTATAGCTAAATATCCTGAAGAATAGTAGCAACAGCTGGTAGTTTTGACTGTGATGTAGCTGGGGTCATAATTAATTGTCATGGAACACACAATTAGGGCTGAATCTTTTTGTTCGCATAAAAATTTCAGGGTCACCCTAATGGGGCCCCTGCAGATTGACCTCACTGTCAAACTCATTGTTTTTTAAACTGCCAAAGTTATTTTTGCTACAGCCTCATAACCTGCCCTTTGAAGGTCTGTCCAAAATAGGCAGTACCCAAAAAAGTGGTTCTTGGCTAATAATTGAAATAGTTTTAGCTCTTGGCTTCAGGCATGAAAGATTTAAAAGTTGACCTTCTCAACATTAGATGTAAACTCTCCTGTCTGGAATAGACCTTTTTCAGCATATTAACAGCAAGAAAGAGATTGAGCTGGATACAAGCAAGTAACAAGCATTCATGGATATGTGTTCTGATGTGAATAGGATCAGAAAGAACACAGTCACAGCTGGCTGTGCAATAAGAGCTCTGGAATTAGCAGGTAGTGGAGATGCCCCAGAATAGAACTCCAGGAGCCAGCAATAGTAGTGGCCCTACCAGTGTAACTGTTGATGCCAAGATTAAGGGTGGGGGGCAGGAATCCTGGGTTCAAGGAAATAAATTGAGGGGACAGGAGAGGAATAAAATAAGAAAAGAGGCAGGGTGAATCCTGGCCCCCTTGAAGTCAATGGCACAACTCCCACTGACTTCAGTGGGGCTAGGACTACACCCAGAGAGAGTAGGAAAAAAGAGAGGCGAGGTGAAAATTGGGATGAAAAAAGGGGCACCTCTAAGGCTGCATTTACACTAAGGAAGTTCGGAGAAAAAATTCCCACTGATGCCCAGCAGTTTCACTGAACCCGTGGTGACATTAGCCTAGAGGGTCCCAAGGGGTGGGCATTGTTTTTCTAACAAGACTTATATAGCCTGTTGTGAAAGGGAAAGGCCTGCACTGCAAGAAGTTTGCCAGAACAGAGGGGACAAAGCAGCATAAAGGAAAGGAAAGGAAATTAGTAAACAGTATACGAAAAGAGAAGAACAAGAGGGGAAAAACGCTGTGGGAACAATAGGAGAAAATACAGGCTGGAATTCTGAAAGACGTGTAAAGGAGGTAGGCACCTAAATCCTTTTGAATTCCAATGAGAGTTGAGCAAGTAACGCCCCACAGTAGTGGTCCCCAAACTTTTCAGGGTTGTGTGTGCCCCCCTTACCTCTGTCCGCACCCCCCCTCAAAGCCAGGCCATGAGTGGGCCCAGAGCTCCAGGGGGTGGGTGGGAGACACAGACAGTGGTAAGAGGGCCAAGGCAGGGGCAGGTTTGGGCCTGGGACCAGGAATGGAGCTGGGGCTGTGGCTGGAAGCGGGGCCGGAGCAGGCCTGGGAGCGGAGCAGGTCTGAGCGGCACACCCTCTTTGCCCCCGCTGGCCTGGGCCCTGCTGTCTTTCTCCCCCCCGCCCCCCAAATGTTCCTCCATGCTCCCCCTAGGGGGGAGCGCCCCACAGTTTGGGGACCTCTGCCCTAAGGCCTTGTCTACACAGGGAAAATGACTGGTGCAGTTATTGCTGAATAAGCTCAAAAAGTGGAGTAAAAAGAAAAGGAGTACTAGTGGCACCTTAGAGACTAACAAATTTATTTGAGCATACGCTTTCGTGAGCTACAGCTCACTTCATTGGATACATTGAGCTGTAGCTCATGAAAGCTTATGATCAAATAAATTTGTTAGTCTCTAAGGTGCCACAAGTACTCCCTTTTCTTTTTGCGAATACAGACCAACAGCTGCTACTCTGAAAGTGGAGTAGTTATTCTTGAATAAAAGTGACTTTTATTCTGCAATAGAATGTCCACATGGGGAGCTATTCTGGAATATTGTAGCTACTGCATAATAGCTTATACCGCAGTAGCTATGCCAGTAAATTTCCCCATGTAGACAAGGTTTTATGTTCCTTTGAAAATCTCAGCCAACAGATTTAAGAGAAAAACAGAATCACAGGAGAATAAATTCTATAGCTGAGAAGAAATGAGAAAGATAAAATAAAATGAAACAATTGGAAAAATTCATACTGAAGAGATCATCAGTGTGACGGGTTAGATCACAGAAACCCCCCTGGGGCTGCCAACTGATGTGCATATCTCACTACCCGAGGCTGGGCAGGCCTGGGTGTAACGTAAGAAGAAGAGGGGGAAGGGTGGACAGGAGTTCTGTCCTGTGCACACAGGTCGTCCAGGGTCCGCTGTTGATCTCCGAATTGCTCCAGCTCTCAGGAGGGTTTTAAGTCCTGGGCTTCTTTGGGGGTGTTCCATTTCACGACCTCTGTTCCTGGTGCTCTTTGTGCCAGTTCAAACCGGCTTTTTGTGGTCTTCTCTGCTTTCCCAAAACACAACAGCTCCAGGGACGCGAAGCTCTGCTCCCCCTGCTCACTGTTTTGCCAGTGTTTTTTATTTCTGCAGCCCTGGTTCAGTGTACTTTTTTTTTTTATGGCTGGCTGTAGCTGGGTAAGAAATAAACACAGCTTCAGACTTTTTGTTTAGCACCGTGACCTTGGACTGAGGCCAGCGTTTTATCGTTGGACTGAGCTTGCTAGCTGCAGTGTTGAGTTAACCCGTTCTCTGCTCTCTTTCTCCTTCCCCCTTTGGCCTCTCGCAGCCTGCAAAAAAATCTTCCACTCCCACCTTTGACCCTTCCCAAATTGCCTTGCAATGCAATATACAGTGCTGATTTGCCTCCCCCAGGGGACCCCCTGGGGGGGGACCCTTGAGATGTAACAGCTTCTGCCTGAGAGAGCCTGTCAGGGAGGCAGTGGCAGCCTGCTACCTGCCCAGGCTTGGCTGCAGGGGGCAGGGGCCAAGCATGCCAGGGGATGGAGGAGGGGCTCCAGTTTGCTTGTCCCCGGCAGCAGGTCCTGGGCGGAGAGCTGCCTGCTGCTGCCCCAGCTGCCAGGGACAGGGGCCGATTGAGCTGGAGCCCCATCTCTCCCTTCTCCCTCCCCCCAGCATATTTCTGGCTCACTCAGCCCCTGTCCCCAGCAGCTGGTGCAGCAGCGGGCTGCACCCCGCCCAGGTCCTGCTGGCAGGGACAGGGGCCAAGCAAGCCAGAGCGCTCTCTCCCCTGGCATGCTTGGCCCCTCTCCCCTGCAGCCAAGTCCGAGCAGGGAGCAGGCCTCCGCTGCCTCCCAGCCAGGCTCTCTCAGGCAGAAGTGGTTCTGCCCTGTCCCCGCCCAGCTGCCAGGGAGAGTGACAAACATGCAGGGAGAGGAGCAGGGAGAGAAGGACAGAGCCCCTGTCCCTCCCCAACCCTGGCAGGCCAATCTGGAGCGGGGTGGGGCACTTGACCCTCCATTCCCCCCAACGTGTCACCTGTGAAAGAGACAGTTAAGAGAGAGACTTGATCACCGTTCAAAAGTACCTATATGGGGAACAAAAATTTGATAATAGAGGACTCTTCACTTTAGCAGACAAAGGTATAACAAGATCCAATGGCTGGAAGATGAAGATAAGCAAATACAGACTAAAAATAGGTGAATTTTTTAACAGGGCAATTAACGTTTGAAACAACTTACCAAGGACTGTGGAATCTCCATCACTGGAAGTTTTACAATCAAAATTGTATGTTTCTCTAAAAGATATTCTCTAGTTCAACCACAGTTATTCGATTTCAAGAGGGAACTAATTCAGGGAAGTCTTACGGTCTGTGTTATACAGAAGGTCGGACAAGATGATCACAATGGTCCTTTCCGGCCTTAAAATCTATGTATGTTCTGTGCTCAGATATTGTGGACGTTTAAGTTCTTGGTGCATTGATGATTTTCTAATCTAGATACTATCTTTGGCTCTAGAGTTATAGGGACCTTCCCCCTCCCCCTTTTTTTTCTTTTTGAACTCTAAATAATCCTTTCCAGGTTTCTTCTCTGAGGCCATGATTTTCAATAATGGCTGCTTAAAGTTAGGCTCTGAAATCCATATTTAGGCACCTGAATATAGAGCCTGATTTTCAGAGGTGCTGAGAACTCAGCAACTCCAAATTAAGTCCAGGGGAGTTGCTATGTGTTCAACACTTCTGAAAATGAGGTCACTTATATAGGTGCCTAAATATTCATTTTAGAACCTAACTTTAGGCAACTGTTTTTAAAAATCTTGACCCTAATGTTTTAACTTGTTAATAGTGTGACCCACTCAATATCTATCTGATTGGCTAATGTACCTGTGGTTTTCCAGACTTCTGGAGACCAGTACCTCTGATCTGAGAAGGGCTCTAACCTGCCCTTAACTGGGCGGTGACTTCAAGATCTCTCATGTAATGTAAATTTCCTTCTTGACAATTCTTACCAGTTCTGTTATTTCTTAGTTGGAACACAAGGGGGCATATTCCACCATCTAATTATTCCCTTTACGGTCTCACAACCTTCCTGTCGCCATTCCCTGAAGTAGATTGTACAGTTGACCTGTTTTTGACTGGAGGTATTAGCTCGTCAGACTTGCAGCCAAATCCAAACTGATAACAGTATGAGTTATTTAACATTTATTTCCAGAGCTGTTTTCATTTCAACTTCAAAAATTCCTTAAGAGATTTCTTCTTAGCAGAGTTAATGAGGATTTCTTTTTTTCTCAGTAAATTATTCTGTTAGTTCATGACTCAGGTTCATTCTATACAGCACTGCTTTTCTTGCCTTCTTTTCTCTTTTTGCTCAGTGATGATTTGCTGGGCTTATTTGGGGATTGCCAGCTGCCCTGCTTTGTTACTAACTAGGTAGGAGATGCAAGGTTTGTTGAATGAATACCATTTAGATTCCAATACTATTATGACTGAGCCACAAAGGAGAATCCCCTGGAATCTCATCTAATATTAACCCTAGGAGTTCTTTATGCAGGGTGGACTATTATTCCTTTGATGGCTTCTCTAAAGAACATTAACAGGCATAATAAAGATTTTTCTAATCTTTAAAGTAAAATGAGTCTCACCACTATATTTTGCTGCAAATGTGTAAGATGTTACAGAAGCAACAAAATGTACTAAGCATACATTAAATCTGTGTGTCAAAGAAAAAATGTCTATGATCTGACAAACAAAAATGATTTACCCCTTTTTACAGAGAGAAATAGGCTGAGGTAGAAATCATGAACACTTGCCTGTTAAGGCTTTTACAGATAGCCTGTAATCTGGTATTCTCTGACAGAATTAGTCTGCCATTTAGAAAATGAAGCTCACAACCTAATTTTTGAATGACTACACTGTACACCATTAACCACTGAATAATTAACATTTCTGGTTGGATGGCAAATCTTGAATAGTTCTCTGAATGAATATATTCCTCACAGAATTAAAATATCGGCCCACAAAATGTGTATTTAAAAATATCTTGGGACACAGTGACTTCAGACAATTAAGTATCGGAGTGTAGGACTAACAATAGGCTCCTCATTGCTCACACTTAAATTGTTTTCTTCATTTTTCAAACCACCAGTTTCTGGGACTTGCTTTAGTCTTCTTCCCAGCTATGAGTAACATGCACCCATGTAAAGGCCCTCAATTTAAGCCAGAATCCTTGCAAATCCATGTCTCCCTAAAACTTTTGATTACTGCCCTATAGGCCATACATAAGTAAATATCTAAGTTATGTCAGGACAGCATAGCATTACAATACTGATCCGAAAGAGGGGCTAAGCTTATGAAGTGTCAGAGTTGAAAAGGAATTATCAAACTTTGGAGGAGGTTTATTTAATATTTACTTGCTTAGATTTGTGTGCTATCAGAATTCATCTTTTTTAAAGTCTGTGTAAACCTCACCCAAAATACATAGGATTTTGGACCCGTAGCTACATAAATTCCCTATCATAATGAAGCTGCTAAATTCCAGGAGCAATAGCTGTTGCTTTATCTATTACAGAGACCTGTTAGAAGCAAGTGGGTCCCTATTCAAGTACTAAGCCAGTCCTTTGGGTAATTGTAAAGGCTGGGTAACTGGAGCTGCCTTTAGAATCAGAACTTGCAGTCAACATTCCAGCCTAATCAGATGCGTTGCTTGACTTCGAAGTTAGTAAACCCATAGGAAAGGAAGCAAAGTTCTTTCCAAAGGCTCTGTTCAGCAGAAGTGATCCACATTGAGTCATCCTGTCAAAGATAGTTGGACCATATTCCTCCTGGGCTGCTAGCCACTCTCCTTGGCAGAAATGTGGCTGGGTGTGTTTACATTTGTAATTGTCTGTCTTTGCTGCTTTGGGTCGCAGATAGCCACATGAGGGTGGAGCGCTCTTGCAAAACATTTCTCTACCTCTTGTGTTAATTGAGGTCTGGTGCAAAGGAATGAAAACACACATGCACACCCATGCACAAATAAACTTGTGTGGCCACATCAATTCGTTGAAAAGATTTGAAAAAAGAAAACACCCAAAGGTGCTCTTGCATCATCCTGAAAAATCCATGAACATGCTTTTTCATGATGTCCAGGTTTCTAAAGTAGTGGTAGAGTGGGTTGATTTTCACCTCTCTAACTGAGAGTTCCTGAGCGTTGGTCCAGCTTTTGATTGTTTTGGTTCATGTTTTGTGCCTTGCAGCCTCATTCTTCTTCAAATCTGTCCTGAAAATCCACATTTTCTTCTTCAAGTACTTGCTTATATCGATTCCAGTTAGGTGTGTGCACGCCGCGTGCACAGTTGTTGGAAAGGTTTTCCCCTAGCAGCACCTGTCGGGTTGGCTGTGGAACCCCCTGGAGAGGCGCCTTCATGGCGCTCAATATATGACCCTGCCGACCTGGCGCCTCCTCAGTTCCTTCTTACCGCCAGTGATGGTCATTGGAGGTGGCTTGCTTGGCAAGTTCTCCTCATTTTTCCTAGCCTTTCAGTTTGGTGTAGTTTAGCATTAGTTTTAGTTTAGTTTTAGTTTTATTGTAGTCACTACTGTTAGCTGTTGGGAGTGGGGGTTTCCCCTCCATCCCGACCACATATTCCCCCTTGGGGACTCGGGGCTTGCCTAAATCTCAAGGGTTCAAACCCTACAAGTCCTGCAATAAACCCATGCCAACAGGTGACGCCCACAACGTTTGTCTAAAGTGTCTGGGGGAGGCACACCCAGCGGACAAGTGCAGGATTTGTAAAGGTTTTAGCTGTAGAACAAAAAAGGAACAGGACTTCCATTTAAAGCAGCTCCTTAGGGAGGTAGCTTTGAGACCGCAACCCACCTCGGCACGGCAAGACCCGGCACCGAGTTCATCGGTGTGCAGCACTCCAGCATCTATAGCAGAAGCTGCATCTCAGAAGGACTCTGGGCACAGAGACCCACGGGCCGAAACTGGTAGGAATGGCCCAGCACTGGTCCCATTCCCCGGCGCCACAGAAGTGGCACCTGAAGAAGGGGAGGAGCGGAGCAAATCTCCGACTCCAAGACCCACCCCTTTGGAGCCGGCCAGTGGGGCGTGTCCCAGGGAGGAGCACCCAGCACCGAAAACTTTGGAGCTGGCACCATCGACTTCGGCCCTATAAGGGGAGCCATCAAGTCCAGTGCCGTTGGACTCCCAGAGCCAGGTGGTCGAGGAGGTGGAACCGCCATCCACCCTGGACACCTTAGAGGCCGTGAGGGACTTGATCACCATGACGGCGCCATGGTCCCCGGTGCTCTGAGACAAGCCTCTGGTGCCACAAAATGCATTGTCCTTCGGCACCGCCAACGGAGGCAAGATACCACTCGGAGTCCTGACACTGCTGGGGCTTGCAACACCGCTCCCACTCGCAGCACTGCTCCCAATTGCAGCACTGATCTTCGCAGCACCGGTCCCCGTCACACAGCAGGTCCCGCTCCCGGCACCGGTCATCTTGACACCAGTCTTGATATCAGTCAGCGTCTCCGCGTGGACCCTACTCCCGGCACTGCTCCAGGTCACGGCACTGATTCCCAGCCCAGCTCCACTCAGCACCGCCCTGGCCATCACAGTCCTGGTCCTCATCTTTGGACTTGGAGGTGGTGTCTAGATACTCAGAGTGGAGATGGCACCGTTTGGCCCATAGAAGACCCGATGTCAGTGCAGGTCTATGGCCTGCGCAGTGGCAGAGACCAATGCAGTGGCCATTTTGGACCCTGTGGGCATACCACCAAGTCCAGGGCACCCAATCCAAGGGTTCCCGTTTGGTGGTATCCAAAGCAAGGGTGCCAGAGGCATCAGCCAGTCATCCCACCCCTAGGGGTGCCGAGGTTGCACTGGTGACACTACCTCCCTCGGAGCCAACCCCCATTCCCGGGCCAGACCCCAGGGTAGTTGGTCCAGAAGAGAAGGCTGGGCAGGAGGCCCCTAGGGACTAGAAGGGCGAGGAGGACCCATTCCCCCGTTAGCCTCCTTGTCGTCCTGCCCGGATGAGGTAGTTGCGGGGACCTCCACCTCAGAGCCACTCTCCCCCCAGACAGCCGTGCCCACCAGGACCTCTTACGCAAGGTGGCACGAAATATGGGTCTGCAGGCCGAGGAGGTGGTAGAGTCAGAGGACCCTATGGTGGACATCCTAGCCCTGGAAGGCCCATCAAGTGTGGCTCTACCTCTCATTAAAACTATCCAGGCCAACACAAAGACCCTTTGGCAGACCCCAGCCTCCATCCCTCTGATTGCAAAGGGTGTGTAGAGGAAATATTTTGTTCCCTCTAAGGGGTACAAATACCACTACACCGACCTGCAACCCTGCTCATAGGTGGTGGCTGCGGTGAACAAGAGGGAGAGGCAGGGGCAGCAAGGTCCCACACCTAAGTCGACAGACTCCAAGTGCCTGGATCTGTTCAGGCGCACGGTGTTCTCCACTGGGGGTTTGCAACTCAGGATTGCCAACCAGCAGGCAATTCTGAGTAGATACAGCTTCAGTTCC
Organism: Chelonia mydas; assembly: GCF_015237465.2. NCBI lineage: Eukaryota > Metazoa > Chordata > Testudines > Cheloniidae > Chelonia > Chelonia mydas. Next base: position 162,767,183 of record NC_057849.1, read on the forward strand.
TGGAACTCTACACTAAAATGTAGGGAGCTGGTGCCAGCGGAGTCCAGGGAGGAGTTTGGAGTTATTGTTGAGGAGGGCAAGGCAGTGGCACGGACCTCTTTACAGGCCTCACTGGATGCTGTGAACTCGGCGGGGCGCACCTTGTCCTCTGGAATTGACATGAGGCATAGCTCATGGCTGCAAGCCTCGGGGCTTCCACCCGAGGTCCAACACACCCTGCAGGACCTGCCTTTTGATGGGACAGGCCTGTTTGTGGAGCAAATGGACTCCAGGCTGCACAGCCTAAAAGACTCCCGGGCTACCATGAAATCATTGGGCATGCACACCCCAGCAACCCATCGCAAAGATTTTAAGCCACAACAACAGCAGCAACGCTCCTATCCTCCTTGGCCGAGGCAGGATTTCTATACGAGGAGGGATAGGAATGGCAGGCACAAGCCTTCCCATCCCCTGCCCGGGCAGGGCCAAGGCCGACCAAACCATCATCAGGCTCAAAGCAGGCCCGAGGACAGCGCACCTGAAGACGGCGCACTAGCCATGACACCGGATCCTTCCCTTTGTTTCTTGAATCGTCTGTCCCACTTCTGCCGTGCTTGGTGCCAAATAACATCAGACCACTGGGTTCTTCTCACGGTAGAGTGGGATATTCTCTCCAATTCTGCTCCTCCCCTTCCACCCCTCTTCCGCGTCCCTCTTCAGGGATCCTTCTCATGAGCAACTCCTTATCCAGGAGGTGCAGTCACTCCTCGCCGCAGGGGCAGTGAAGGAGGTTCCTCAGGAGCTAAGAGGCAAGGGGTTCTGAACCCGATATTTCCTAATCCCCAAAGCCAAAGGGGGTCTCAGATCCATTCTCAACCTGCGAGGCCTCAATCACTTCATGAAACTGAAGTTTCTCATGGTCTCCCTGAACACCATCATTCCGTCTCTGGATCCAGGAGACTGGTATGCCGCCCTTGACCTCAAGGACACTTCCTTCCACATATCCATACGTGCAGCGCACAGATGGCTCCTTCTGTTTGTGGTCAACTGCAACCATTACCAATTTACAGTCCTCCCCTTCGGCCTGTCAACAGCCCCCCGAGTATTCACCAAGGGCATGTCGGTCGTAGTGGCCTTCCTTCGTCGAAGGCAGGTGCAGGTATACCTCTACCTCGATGACTGGCTGCTTTGGGGGCACTCCAGGGACCAGGTGGAACAGCAGATTTGACTAGTGAAATTCACCTTCGATGAGCTAGGTCTCCTCCTCAATGAGAGCAAGTCGACCCTGATACCAATTCAAAAATAGAATTGATCGGGGCAGTGCTAGACTCAACTCAGGCTATGGTGTTCCTGCCGGAGGCCTGGTTTCAGGCAATCTCGGACATCATATGCAGTCTCAGACAGTACCCCACCACCACAGCAAGGGGCTGCATGAGGCTACTCAGCCACATGGCATCTTGCACGTACATGGTACATCACACCAGGATGCTACTCAGACATCTCCAGGTGTGGTTCGCGTCAACTTTTCACCCAGGACGCAACAGACTGGATTCAGTGGTCACCCTAGCAGTGCAGGTTCTCCAGGTCCTTGACTGGTGGCTCAATCAGCAGGAGGTGTGCAAAAAGGCCCCCTTTCACAGGCCCCAGCCTTCCCTGTCCCTGGTAACAGACGTGTCAGCGCTGGGTTGGGGCGCTCACCCAGGTGACCTGCAGACACAGGGCCTCTGGTCCCAGGATGAGCTCTCGCTCCATATCAATGTCAAGGAGTTGAGAGTGGTGTGGCTAGCATGCCAGACCTTCCAGGAGCACTTGCAGGGTCAGTGCATGGGAGTCATGACAGATAACACAACTGCAATGTTTTATATAAACAAGCAGGGTGGGGCCCGTTCCTCTCCCCTATGTCAGGAAGCCCTCTAGATGTGAGAGTTCTGCATAGCCCACTCCATTCACCTGGAAGCAACATATCTCCCAGGATCTCAGAAGGAGCTGGCAGACTACCTCAGCAGGTCCTTCCGCAACCATGAGTGATCCATCCGGCTGACATCTTCCAGAAGTGAGGAACTCCCCACATCAATCTCTTTGCCACTTGAAGCAACAGGAAGTGCCAATGGTTATGCTCCTTCTGGAACCACATCCAAGGTTCCATTGCGGACGCCTTCCTCCTGTCATGGTCGGACCATCTGCTGTACGCATTCTCGCAGTTTCCGCTCATACATAAAGTCCTGCTCAAGAGCTGCAGGGACAAGGCAGCCATCATACTAGTAGCGCTGGTGTGGCCACACCAGCACCGGTACACCACACTCATGGAGCTGTCGATGGACGCCCTGGTCACGTTGCCACTGTTCCTGGACCTGATCATCCAGGACGACAGTCACCTTCGTCACCCCGACCTCCAGTCTCTCCACCTCACAGCCTGGAAGCTTCATGGCTAAACTCCCTGGAGCTCACATGCTCGCAGCCGGTCAGGGAAGTTCTGCTCAGTATCAGGAAGCCCTCTACTAGGGCCACCTGTCTGGCAAAGTGGAAGAAGTTTGCGATCTGGTGCTCCCAGGGCCACACTCCACCATTGAAGGTCCCCATTCCTCTCATCCTGGAATACCTATTACACCTCAAGCAGCAAGGTCTTTCTGCTTCTTCCATCAAGGTACACCTTGCAGCTATCACTGCATTTCACCCGGGAGCAGCCAGGTGCTCCGTCTTTGCCAACCCCATGGTTGCCCACTTTCTCAAGGGCCTGGAGCATCTGTACCCACAGGTTCGTCAGCCAATCCCTCCATGGGACCTCAATCTGGTTCTTTCCAAACTGATGGGACCTCCCTTTGAACCGTTGGCAACTTGCTCACTCCTGTATCTATCATGGAAGGTAGAATCATAGAATACCAGGGTTGGAAGGGACGTCAGGAGGTCATCTAGTCCAACCCCCTGCTCAAAGCAGGACCAATCGCCAATTTTTGCCCCAGATCTCTAAATGGCCCCCTCAAAGATTGAACTCACAACCCTGGGTTTAGCAGGCCAATGCTCAAACCACTGAGCTATCCCTCCCCAAAAGAAATGTAGCCTTTCTAATTACCATTACTTTGGCAAGGAGGATCTTGGAGTTCAAAGCCCTTACTTCTGACCCTCTATACACAGTATTCTTCAAAGACAAGGTGCAGCTCAGGCCTCATCCGGATTTCCTTTCAAAGGTCATGTCCCAGTTTCACTCCAACCAGGACATCTTTCTGCCTGTGTTTTGTCCCAAACCTCATGCGAGCAGCCAGGAGCAGAGGCTCCAGTCTCTGGATGGTTGATGGGCGTTCGTCTTTTACATCAAATGTATGAGGCTGTTCTGAAAGTCGAACCAGCTATTCGTGGTGGTGGCAGACCGTATGAAAGATCTCCCGGTCTCATCGCAGAGGATCTTTGTGGATCACCTCATGCATCCGCACCTGCTACGAATTAGCCAACATTCCAGCCCCAGCTCTCATGGCTCATTCCATAAGAGCACAGGCCTCATCGATGGTGTTCCTGGCCCAGGTGCCGATTCAAGAGATCTGCAGGACGGCAACATGGTCCTCGGTGCACACTTTCACTGCTCACTACTCCATCACCCAGCATGCTAGAGATGATGCAGCCTTCAGCAGAGCAGTGCTCCAGGCTGTCGTACCATAGCTCCGACCCCACCTCCGAGGTAGGGCTTGGGAGTCACCTAACTGGCTACTGGAGCCTACTGATAGCTGCCTTGTTTATGTATAGATACTATATCTCTATATTTTTTTAGGCAGGGATCCTTTTTGACTTGGAACCATCAAGTCATGCATATTGCTCCTTATGTAACCACACATTCCTATCCCTGTCATCACTCCTGCATTCCCTCCTTTTGTTTGTTACACCCACTTCCATTAGACTGTAAGCTCTTTGTATGTTTGTACAGCTCCTAGCAAAATAGAGCCCTGATTCTGACTGGAGTCACTTGGTGCCACTGGACCATAGATATAACAACATCAGCAACAACAAACATGACTATGTTATTTGACATGGCCATACCAACAGTCAGAAACATCAAAAAGAAACAGGAAGAGAAGAGGGGGACGTATGAAGAACTCTGCCACGAAGTGGAATGATTGTGGAAAACTAGAACAAAGACAATCCCAATCATTATTGGAGCACTTGGAATGATCCCTACGGGTATGGATGAGCAGCTCAAGAACATGTTAGGAGTGCAAGATATCATGATCAGTGACCTCCAGAAGACAGCAGTGCTCTTAGGTACTGTGAGAAATTCAAGAAAAGTCAAAGGAGAATGAGTGCATTTGAGCACCTAAAAATGCAGGAATTTTGTGGAGGGTTTAACAAAACTCCTGGCTACCCAAATCTACAGACAGTTTGTGGTCGGGGTTTTTTGGTGATTTGGGGATAAATTTTAGTAGCTTTCCACTTTTTATGCTTAAATATCTTGTATGTTGTGAAGGCTATTTGTTGTAATACTAAGAGATAATAAATAACATGGTTTTGGGTTCAGGAAATGTCTGGTAAGAACTATTTCCACACACAACTCATGTTAATGTGTCTAATGTTAGCAACATTGTATGGAACCTGACAAAATAAATTATTTATTTTCCAGGTTTATTTCCATTACCCTGGTGAGAGGGGAAAAAAGGAAATCTGCTATTAATTATTATTTAGCATGAGATTCAGAAATCTCTGTTTCACAGACAGCAGGGACACACATGTGAATTGTGTCTGAAGGGCAAAAACTTTTACAGATCTAAAGGATAAGCAAAACGCTCTGCAGGTTCACAAGCTCTTCAGACATTGTATTTCTCTCCAGTAAAGAGTTGTCTACTTCCTTTAGTCATGTTAACAATGTTGACTTCAATACTTGTGCCTCTAACCTGCTGTCTGTCTACTTGAGGTATGGATTTCTAATGCATCCAAATCAAGGAGGCCAGATTCTCAGCAGAATAATTCTGCCTCTTAAGGAGCTACACTGATTTATAGCAGCTGTGAATCAGGCCTATTGTATCTAGGGCCTGATGCAATGCCCGTTAAAGCTGTCACTCCAAGGCATCTCTTCTGTTGTCTGATGGAGTTTTTCTGTCAGCTAGATTTATAGGAAAGCCTCATGGAAAATCCCCATCTGGTCAGAAAGAGCTGGTGGATTGCTTCTCATCCTTTTCAACCTTCTGGGTAGATGCTTGACTAAACTGGAGTAAATGGAGATATAAAATGGATACCGTCAAGAAAATAAATCAAATACATGTGTGTGCATGTGCAGGTGTATAATCATCAATATATATTAGAAGCCAAGCAATATATCTATTAACTAACTAACATGGTAGGCCAAGTGGGTGAGGTAACACAACTACACCAACCACACTGCATATAACATGGTAGGCCCACATTTTCAAACATGGGTTCCTAAAATTAAACTAAAGAAGAAAAGGAGTACTTGTGGCACCTTAGAGACTAAACAATTTATTTAAGCATAAGCTTTCGTGAGCTACAGCTCACTTCATCGGATGCTTATGCTCAAATAAATTGGTTAGTCTCTAAGGTGCCACAAGTCCTCCTTTTCTTTTTGCGAATACAGACTAACACGGCTACTACTCTGAAACCTAAAATTAAACTATGATCCTCTAAATCCTGTTTTGGCAGCTGAATAAAAGTGGCCTGGTTTTCAAAGGTGTCAAACATCCAGAGCTCCCTCATTTACTTTTCTCCACTTCAGCTATTTTGCTTGATCTTTGTATTTTGCCCATTTTAAATAGTGCAACTAGGTGCGTGGATTTTGCTTTCTGTTAACAGTCAGTTTCATTTTCTGATTCTGGCACCGTTGTGCACCGTAGCCTGCTAGGTAGCCCTCTTCTTGCTGCTATTGAAACTAATGGGAATTTCACCACTGACATCAATGGTAGCAGGATTAGGTACCAAATCTGTTTCTACTCTGTTGAAATGAGCTTCCAGAGTGGTTGCTCATGCAACCATTGTATCCATTTTGGTGTCCAGCACAACAACAGAGCTAGCTTTCTTTCTTTCTTTCTTTCTTTCTTTCTTTCTTTCTTTCTTTCTTTCTTTCTTTCTTTCTTTCTTGAAGGAAAAGAATAATTAGAACTACACTGAATTAGGAAAAGGGTAAGGGCACTCTTAAAGAGATTGTTATTGTGTAACATAATATTTTTACATTTGTTGACTTCTTTATGTTGTAAGAAAACTCAAAGCAAAAGAATCGGAGCAAAGAGAGGTATAAGTCACTGGAAATGAGGGAAAGGTGACACATAATATAACGCGTCAGCCAGCAGAAACACCACTCTGAGCCACTTACTCTCTTCCTATCTTCCAGGATTTCCCTGTTTCAGCCATTCTATCTGGAATTTTTCCAAGACATGGAAAAGATGGCATCGTTTGGATGTTCTTTTTATTATTATTATTATCAGAGGTTAAGCACAGGTCTTTCCTTCTCCTTTCAGTCAGATGCTCTCAGAGTTCAGACATAGAGCATTTATAACACAATGAAGCAGCAGCAGCAAAGATTGCTTAAAGAATTATTCTCTCACTTCCAGCCTTATATTCATTTGCAGCAATTCTCAGTGCCATTCCTTAGAGGTCTGACAAGAAAGTGTCAATTATTTTATTGTGAGCTTACTGGGCAAGAACTGGAGCTGCACACGGTAAAGCCAGGCTGTTAAGGTAGACCTGTAGCAAAGGCAGGATCACAGTTCTTTGGATCTCTTTTTAACAGCTCACAGAAGCCTCACTTTAAATGTTTTTCACATGAATTCTACCAATTCTTGTTCATGGTTTTTGGTTGTATAGTTACAGGTTGTATTTGTCTCCTAACATAAAACTAATGTATTTATTATAGTGTATTTATTTATTGCCACCATAGCACCTAGCAGCCCTAGTCAAGGACTAGAACCCCATTGTGCTAGGCACTATACAAACACAGGACAAAAAGGTCCCTGCCCCACTAAGCTTACAAGATAAGTGGAAGACAAGAGATAATAGGTGGAGACAAACTAGGGTTGCTAGGTGTCTGATTTTTGACCGGACTGCCCAGTTGAAAAGGGACCCGGGCGGCTCCAGTCGGCACTGCTGACTGGGCCATTAAAAGTCCAGTCAGCAGCACAGCGGGGGCCCCCGGGCTAAGGCAGGCTCCCTATCTGCCCTGGCTCTGCACAGCTCCCAGAAGTGGCCGCCAGGTCCCTGTGGCCCCTAGGTGCATGGGCGGCCAGGGAGGCTCCACACCTGGCCCTGCCCCGAGTACCAACTCCACAGCTCCCATCGGCTGGGAACCGCGACCAGTGGGACATGCAAGAGCAGCACCTGTGGGCACGAGGGCAGCGCGTGGAGCCACCCTGGCTTCCCATGCGCCTAGGGGCCACAGGGACCTGGGGGCCACTTCCTGGGAGCTGCGGTAAGCGCGGCTGGGAACCCACACCCTGAACCCTCTCTCGCACCCCAATCCCCTGCTGCAGCCCTGAGCTCCCCTCTTCAACCCAAACCCCTCATCCTCAGCCCCACCCAGAGCCCAGACCCTCAGCCATAGCCCTCACCCCCCTCCTGCACCCCAACCCCTTACCCAGCCCAGTGAAAGTGAATGAGGGTGGGGGAGAGCGACAGAAGGAGGGGGATGGAGTGAGTGGGGGTGGGGCCTCAGAGAAGGGGTGGGGCAGGGGCAGGGTTGGGGTGTTCGATGTTGTGCATTTGGAAAGTTGGCAACCTTAAGACAGACAGACAGGGAGTATTAGGAAACAACGAGACAATAGTGGTCAGCATAATAGGCAATAAGTTTGGCACACCAGCAGCCTAGCCATTCTCAAGGTTTTTGTAAGCATCATGGCAAAGAAGCACTGAAGGAGCGATTTGAAGTGGATAAAGAGGTAGCTTTGTAAATATTTATGGGATGCTCCTCCCAAGTGTGAGGGTCAGGGTGGGAGAAAGCAACAAGGAGCTTGTTTGAAAATTTAACAAGTGGACAATGGAGGCTGGCATCATGACCAATAGTTGGTTACCTATGCTAGCTTGACTTCTCATTTGTCCAGCAGGATGGCAGGTAATTAATTCTGCAATCTGGTCTCATTTCCTTCTGCCCCACATTCCAGAAGGAGTAACCAGTAGGCCCTGGTCTACACTAGGACTTTAGGTCGAATTTAGCAGCGTTAAATCGATGTAAACCTGCACCCGTCCACACGATGAAGCCCTTTATTTCAACTTAAAGGGCTCTTAAAATCGATTTCCTTACTCCACCCCTGACAAGTGGATTAGCGCTTAAATCGGCCTTGCCGGGTCGAATTTGGGGTACTGTGGATATAATTCGACGGTATTGGCCTCCGGGAGCTATCCCAGAGTGCTCCATTGTGACCGCTCTGGACAGCACTCTCAACTCAGATGCACTGGCCAGGTAGACAGGAAAAGAACTGCGAACTTTTGAATCTCATTTCCTGTTTGGCCAGTGTGGCAAGCTGCAGGTGACCATGCAGAGCTCATCAGCAGAGGTGACCATGATGGAGTCCCAGAATCACAAAAGAGCTCCAGCATGGACTGAACGGGAGGTATGGGATCTGATCGCTGTATGGGGAGAGGAATCCGTGCTATCAGAACTCCGTTCCAGTTTTCGAAATGCCAAAACATTTGTCAAAATCTCCCAGGGCATGAAGGACAGAGGCCATAACAGGGACCCGAAGCAGTGCCGCGTGAAACTTAAGGAGCTGAGGCAAGCCTACCAGAAAACCAGAGAGGCGAACGGCCGCTCCGGGTCAGAGCCCCAAACATGCCGCTTCTATGATGAGCTGCATGCCATTTTAGGGGGTTCAGCCACCACTACCCCAGCCATGTTGTTTGACTCCTTCAATGGAGATGGAGGCAACATGGAAGCAGGTTTTGGGGACGAAGAAGATGATGATGATGATGATGAGGTTGTAGATAGCTTACAGCAAGCAAGCGGAGAAACCGGTTTTCCTGAGATCCAGGAACTGTTTCTCACCCTGGACCTGGAGCCAGTACCCCCCGAACCCACCCAGGCTGCCTCCTGGACCCGGCAGGTGGAGAAGGGACCTCCGGTGAGTGTACCTTTTAAAATACTATACATGGTTTAAAAGCAAGCATGTGAAAGGATTAATTTGCCCTGGCATTTGCGGCTCTCCTGGATGTACTCCCAAAGCCTTTGCAAAAGGTTTCTGGGGAAGGCAGCCTTGTTGCGTCCTCCATGGTAGGACACTTTACCACTCCAGGCCAGTAACACGTACTCGGGAATCATTGTACAACAAAGCATTGCAGTGTATGTTTGCTGGCGTTCAAACAACATCCGTTCTTTATCTCTCTGTGTTATCCTCAGGAGAGTGAGATATCATTCATGGTCACCTGGTTGAAATAGGGTGCTTTTCTTCAGGGGACACTCAGAGGAGCCAGTTCCTGCTGGGCTGTTTGCCTATGGCTGAACAGAAATGTTCCCCGCTGTTAGCCACGGGGAGAGGGGAGGGTGGAGGGGGTAGCCACGCGGTGGGGAGGAGGCAAAATGCAACCTTGTAACAAAAGCACATGTGCTATGTATGTAATGTTAACAGCAAGGTTTACCCTGAAAGAGTTTAGCCCCTGTTTTATAAAATGTGTCTTTTTAAATACCGCTGTCCCTTTTTTTTTTCTCCACCAGCTGCATGTGTTTCAATGATCACAGGATCTTCTCCTTCCCAGAGGCTAGTGAAGATTAGAAAGAAAAAAAAACTCACTCGTGATTAAATGTTCTCTGAGCTCATGCTGTCCTCCCACACTGACAGAGCACAGACGAATGCGTGGAGGCAAATAATGTCAGAGTGCAGGAAAGCACAAAATGACCGGGAGGAGAGGTGGCGGGCTGAAGAGAGTAAGTGGCGGGCTGAAGAGAGTAAGTGGAGGGCTGAAGACAGGACTGAAGCTCAAATGTGGCGGCAGCGTGATGAGAGGAGGCAAGATTCAATGCTGAGGCTGCTGGAGGATCAAACGAGTATGCTCCAGTGTATGGTTGAGCTGCAGCAAAGGCAGCTGGAGCAAGACTGCCACTACAGCCCCTGTGTAACCAACCGCCCTCCTCCCCAGGTTCCATAGCCTCCACACCCAGACGCCCAAGAATGCGGTGAGGGGGCCACCGGCCAACCAGCCACTCCACCACAGAGGATTGCCCAAAAAACAGAAGGCTGGCATTCAATAAATTTTAAAGTTGTAAACTTTTAAAGTGCTGTGTGGCATTTTCCTTCCCTCCTCCACCACCCCTCCTGGGCTACCTTGGTAGTTATCCCCCTATTTGTGTGATGAATGAATAAAGAATGCATGAATGTGAAGCAACAATGACTTTATTGCCTCTGCAAGCAGTGATCGAAGGAAGTAGGGGAGGGTGGTTAGCTTACAGGGAAGTAGAGTGAACCAAGGGGTGGGGGAGTTTCATCAAGGAGAAACAAACAGAACTTTCACACCGTAGCCTGGCCAGTCATGAAACTGGTTTTCAAAGCTTCTCTGATGCGTACCGCGCCCTCCTGTGCTCTTCTAACCGCCCTGGTGTCTGGCTGCGCGTAACCAGCAGAAAGGCGATTTGCCTCAACCTCCCACCCCGCCATAAACGTCTCCCCCTTACTCTCACAGATATTGTGGAGCGCACAGCAAGCAGTAATAACAGTGGGAATATTGGTTTAGCTGAGGTCTAAGCGAGTCAGTAAACTGCGCCAGCGCACCTTTAAACATCCAAATGCACATTCTACCACCATTCTGCACTTGCTCAGCCTGTAGTTGAACAGCTCCTGACTACTGTCCAGGCTGCCTGTGTACGGCTTCATGAGCCATGGCATTAAGGGGTAGGCTGGGTCCCCAAGGATAACTATAGGCATTTCAACATCCCCAACAGTTATTTTCTGGTCTGGGAATAAAGTCCCTTCCTGCAGCTTTTGAAACAGACCAGAGTTCCTGAAGATGCAAGCATCATGTACCTTTCCCAGCCATCCCACGTTGATGTTGGTGAAACGTCCCTTGTGATCCACCAGAGATTGCAGCACTATTGAAAAGTACCCCTTGCGGTTTATGTACTCGCCGGCTTGGTGCTCCGGAGCCAAGATAGGGATATGGGTTCCGTCTATGGCCCCATCACAGTTAGGGAATCCCATTGCAGCAAAGCCATCCACTGTGACCTGCACATTTCCCAGGGTCACTATCCTTGATATCAGCAGATCTTTGATTGCGTGGGCTACTTGCATCACAGCAGCCCCCACAGTAGAATTGCCCACTCCAAATTGATTCCCAACTGACTGGTAGCTGTCTGGCATTGCAAGCTTCCACAGGGCTATCACCACTCGCTTCTCAACTGTGAGGGCTGCTCTCATCTTGGTATTCATGCGCTTCAGGGCAGGGGAAAGCAAGTCACAAAGTTCCATGAAAGTGCCCTTACGCATGCAAAAGTTTCGCAGCCACTGGGAATCGTCCCAGACCTGCAAAACTATGCAGTCGCACCAGTCTGTGCTTGTTTCCCAAGCCCAGAATCGGCGTTCCACAGCATGAACCTGCCCCATTAGCACCATGATGAATGCATTGGCAGGGCCCATGCTTTCAGAGAAATCTGTGTCCATGTCCTGATCACTCACGTGACCGCGCTGACGTCGCCTCCTTGCCCGGTATCGCTCTGCCAGGTTCTGGCGTTGCATATACTGCTGGATAATGCGTGTGGTGTTTAATGTGCTCCTAATTGCCAAAGTGAGCTGAGCGGCCTCCATGCTTGCCTTGGTATGGCGTCCGCACAGAAAAAAGGCGCGGAACGATTGTCTGCCATTGCTCTGACGGAGGGAGGGGCGACTGACGACACGGCTTACAGGGTTGGCTTCAGGGAGCTAAAATCAACAAAGGGGGTAGCTTTACATCAAGGAGTATTTCAGGCAGGACTTCACGGAGGGTTCCAATAAGAAATGGTGCACCTAAGTAATTGTTCTTATTGGAACAAGGAGGTTAGTCTGGCCTCTGATTGATACATGGCTAGATTTACCTCGCTGCACCTTCTCTGTGAGTGACTGCAATGTGACCTAGAGGAATGAGTCCCCTAGACGGGGGGCGGGGGGGAGTTGCAAATGAGTACAAAACAAATCTGGTCTATTTCTTGTTTTGATACACTCCATCTATCTTTTACATCTTTGGCTGGCAGCAGACGGTGCAGAAGGACTGCTAGCCATCCTCATCTCTTGCCTGCCCGGCAGAAGATGATGCAAGAGGACTGCTAGCAACCCGTATCACCTGCCTGCTCACCATAAGATGGTTCAATAGGACTGACTGCAGGACTAAAGAGAATGACTTGATCAAGTCACTCCAAATTTAGTCCCTGCGCCTATGTCTGCCCAGGCGCTCCTGATCGACCTCACACAGGCTACCAGGAGCACCTCGGACATGACGATGACGGCTACCAGTCGTATTGCACTGTCTGCTGCCACAAGGCAATGGGTTGCTGCTGCTGTGTAGCAATACAGTACCACGTCTGCCAGCACCCAGGAGACATACGGTGACGGTTACCTGAGCGGGCTCCATGCTTGCCGTGGTATGGCGTCTGCACAGGTAACTCAGGAAAAAAGGCGCGAAACGATTGTCTGCCCTTGCTTTCATGGAGGGAGGGAGGGAACGGGGGCCTGACGATATGTACCCAGAACCACCAGCGACAATGTTTTAGCCCCATCAGGCATTGGGATCTCAACCCAGAATTCCAATGGGCAGCGGAGACTGCGGGAACTGTGGGATAGCTAACCACAGTGCAACACTCCGGAAGTCGACTCTAGCCTCGGTATTGTGGAAGCACTCCGCCGAGTTAATGCACTTAATGCACTTAGAGCATTTTCTGTGGGGACGCACACACTCAAATATATAAAACCGATTTCTAAAAAACCGACTTCTATAAATTCGACCTAATTTCGTAGTGTAGACATACCCTAGGAGCGGCAAAGAGTCCTGTGGCACCTTATAGGCTAACAGACGTATTGGAGCATAAGTTTTCGTGGGTGAATACCCACTTCTTCAGATGCATTCTTCTTCAGATGTATTCACCCATGAAAGCTTATGCTCCAATACGTCTGTTAGTCTATAAGGTGCCACAGGATTCTTTGCCGCTTTTACAGATCCAGACTAACACGGCTACCGCTCTGGTACTTGTAACCAGTAGGAGTGGTTCAAGAGAGATCAAGCCTTCAAACTCCCGGAAATTAGGCACGGATATAGTTTTATGGCTCCAGAGTAATTATCAAGATTCAAAAATCTAATAATAGTAATAATTAATAATAAATTAATACTTTGCCTTTATATCATGCCTTTCATCCAAGGAATTCACAGTGCTTTACGAAAGTGGGTAAAGAGATCAAAAGACAGTGGAACTGAAGGTTTAGCTCGTACATTTCTAGGAGATTTTTAGAGAGAAGAGGCTGCTTCTGCAGCAGCACATCCCAAGTCTAGTGTTTCCTAAATGTAAGTGGGGCGGGGACCAGATTGAGGGAATTGGGGCCAAAGCTTGGTCCCATTAAAGTCAAAGGGAATTTTGTCATTTACTTCAATGGACTCAATATGTGCCCCTTCATCGCTGGACAAAGAGGTTGCTCCCAATTATGGGACTGATAGTCCATCTATTTCATCAGAAGCAGGGTTGGGTCCTATAGTAGTTTCATACCACTCCTGGTTGGTGAGTGCACAGAGATGTGTTGGCATCTCCTTCAAAGAAAGCCACTTGCCTTTCCTCCCACTTAGAGGTTAAGATTGTGGGCATGGCCAGTAGTGAGGAAGGATGGCCTTGTGGATGAACCGGATAGGGATTCAGGAGATCTGGGTTCCCTTTCCAGATCTACCACCAACTTCCTATGTGACCTTGGGCAAGTCACTTCACCTCTCTGTTCCTCAGCTGTAAAATGGGAATAATAGTACATCTTTGCCTCACAGGAATGTCGTGATGTTAAATTCACAAATGTCTGTGAGATGCTATGGTGATGAACACCACAGAAAAACCTAGATAATAAAGTCATTATCATTACTAATGAGATGAAGATCAACCAAATTACATACACCAGAAAACTAAAGCACTATCCTCCAAACTTTCCGAGTTCAACAGCAAAGGTATTTTGTAAAGTATAGTGCATCCCTCTTTCATTCAGTAAGTCAGCCTTGAGATTTTTGGGAATCAGTCCAGTTTAGTGACAATATCTTACAGGCAATACCAAATTTTTCATACTAGTCAAAACGAAAGGAAGGAAGTAATTTTGCATAGCAAAACCCAACAATCTCCAGCAATTCTCTTGAAGCAGAACTCACTCTCATTTCCTCTTCAGACGTTTGATTCTATAACCGCTCAAGCCCAATGTAACACAAATCAATTCTCTTTACAAAGAGTGGCTTATACTCTCTCAAAAGAAGGAGGGAGGGGTCACCAGCCTTTAAAGGTTCATATCTGTCTTTGGAAAATGTGAAGTTCCTGTTAGCTGAAATAGCTGGGTTAGTCAATAAGCTAAATAAACAACACTCATCTGGAAAGAGTTAGATAACCCATCAAGCAGATGGGGGTGACGAGCTGTGCATTTAGTGTTACTGTGTGAACTGAAATGTTCTGCAGACAGTCTGAGAGGAGTTCCCTGACCCCATTTGTTCATTAGGATTGAATAGAGGCTCCTGTTGTTTGTCTTCCGTCACATTGACTCCAGCTGCTTGAAATAAACAGCCTGCTTTCCTTTCTGTATTTTACACACGCACACAAGTTTGTATTTTACATACACAAACAAACACACACACACACTTTCTCTCATAATCTTTGTTTAGACTTTACAGAAACCCCATCACTGGCTTCTCTTAGTTCACACTGAGAGCAAAGCCAGGTTAGTTACAACATTGTTCCAAAGCAATTGGCAAGTCAACCATTATTTTTCAACATGCCTTGAAGTCAACAGGCCAACTGGTGGGTAATGGCTTGTCTACACAGGGAAATTGACTTGCCTAGCCATTGTGGAATATTATTCCACAATAGTTAGTCTGAAATAGCTCCCCCCTGTGGATACTGTATTCCAGAATAAAAGTGATTTTATTCCAGAATAATTACCTTTATTTGACAGAGCACTAATTATTCCAGAATAAAGGGACTTCATTCCAGCATAGTTTGTTCTGCAATAGCTACTCTGGTCAATTTCCCCATGTAGACAAACCCTAAGGCTCTGCAGATGCAGGCTTGTGCTAGCCAGAGACTATGCTGGTACTTTCAGCCCAAAGGATTTCCCACTGAGCTAGGACAAAGCAGAATGCTCTGTAACTATTTTGGAGGTTTATTTTCATAGTTATGGCTGGTTTTGTTTGGTTTATGCAGCTGTGCATGCAACAATGGTCCTCTTGAACTTTTATTTGTTTATTTATTTTGAGTATTTCAAATTATTTCCATGCATTGATTGCAGGTTAGTTTTTGTTTGGATTGTTTGTTTTGTTTTGTTTTTTGCATTCTTCAAAGAAATTGATACTTGACTCTTTTTGCACTTCATGTAAGTTTTCCTTTTGAGGGGCCGTGCAGTGCCTCTTTCAAAAACCAGGTAACAAAATCTAAGGCCCCTTATCCTTCAGTGAGCTCTGTTTGGTGGATCCCTGCCTCACCCCACTCCATCCCAGTGAAGTCTGTGTGGGTACAGGGGTTCTTCTGTGTGGTGCTCATTGAAAGATTTTTCAAGTAACAAAAGTTAAAGTACAGCTTGGGCCTCATCGTACTCCTACTGAAGTCAATAGGAGATTTACCATTGACTTCAGTACAAGCAAGTTAGGCTTGGCAAGGGTATGAATAAAACTGAGCCTGGAAAAACTATCTAAACAAAGATTCCTGGCCAAACAATAAGAAGAAGAATTCTTTATAATCAAACAGAGTGTAATCTTGATGCTATTAAATATATAATATGTAAATAGTAGAAAACTCAGGTCAGAAAAACTGGACAGTTAAATGTTGTCATTAGTTCCTGCTATCAGTAGAAGACTCTGTAAGTATTCAACTGGAACATGCAGGCCCTTGGGAAGCCACCCACTGAAACAGAAGCAATGAGATCAAGGGAATGCAGTGAGTCCTAAAATCTACAACCAGATCCTCAGGTGGTGTAAATGAGCACAGCTCCACTGATGTTGATGCTGCTTCCCATTTACACCAGATGAGAAATTAGGCCCATGAGGGGCAAATAACTGACTAGAAAGATAAAAGAATAAACTGACTAGAAAGATAAAACCACCGGGAGATGATCTACCCTTCAAATTTACATCGGCACAGCTGCCGTGCTCAGGGGTGTGAAAAATCCACACCTCTGAGTGCTGTAGCTGCACCAACCTAACGCCCCATGTATGTACCGCTAGGTTGATGGAAGCATTCTAGCTACTCTTAGTCAGGGAGGCGGAGTTCCTACAGCAACAGGAAAAACCCCTTTTGTCACTATAAGCTGTATCTCCATTACGGGGTTATAGGTAGACTCATAGATATTTAGGTCAGAAGGGACCATTATGATCATCTAGTCTGACCTCCTGCACAACGCAGAATTTCACCCACCACTCCTGCTATGCCAGCCTTGCTATGGTGTTGTAGCATAGCAACCACGCCGGCGCTATGCTGCCGTAGCCTTCTGAGTGTAGACCTGGCCTTAGGTATGTGTAAATCAGAAAAATATAACGAACAAAGGGTTCATTGAAAGTCTGCACATTCAAACCTCTCTGCTGCAGAATTCGTTTTCTTTTTGATTCATGCCTACAGGCTGAAAATCAAATACAACTATCAAAGGTTCACGTAGCTCTGTAGTTAGTTTCTTTTGTTTCTTAAATGCTAACAAAAATAAAAATAAGGGGGAAAAACCACGGCTGTTAGAAAGTGCTCTGTGATTACACATAAACCCATTTCATTCAAATATTATTTTCCTTTCACACCTCTGAAGCTTTTCTCCTTCGGGCAGTGTCATTAGCATATAATTAAGGTGCCAGCTCTGTCACATTTTCCTGCATGTTGAATTGGGTGAGTTCTTGGAGTTTCTTCGTATTCTTTTCTTTCAATCTAAGATCAAACAGTTATGTTAATTAGTCACTCCTTTCCTGGTTCTATTTATATGTCATGTAAAGAACAGGACATAGTAAAATCTTCTTGCAGTTCACCATAAGGAAAAGATTCCGTTTCTCTTTGGAGTCAGTTCCAAACATACTCTCGCGGCAACATTCTATTTATTGTTCTCTTGGGAAAACTTCTATATGATGTCCTACATACTGTGTAAAGCTGCAGAAGAAAGCTATTGTATACCAGTAAGAACTTTTTCCCCATCTTACTGAAAAACCTCTAGTCATGGATGCTGGATTTTTTTCTGTCATATCGTATCAATTTAGAGTTTGACTATCAAGGGTTTTTCGTAATCCAGCTGCCGAGATTTTCCTGAAATCAGAGAATGACGCAAAATGACTGAAGTGCTGTGTTAAGGTTATACAGCACAGTAAAGAAATAGATACTTTACAGTAAAGAACTGAATAGTTCAATAAACCAAGGCAATGGCAAGTGGTCCAAGAGGCTACTTCACCTTCACCTTGATCGATCGGTCCTTCAGCCCTCATATAGATTGCGCCAATCACAACATGTCTTCAATACTTCTCTTACCCTGGCCTTCCTTCTCCATGTGCGGCCAGGCCTTTTCAAGATAAAATCTTCCCATCTCTTTGGAGGTCAGTCGACTGGTTGTTTCAGTTCCCGCGGGTACCACTCGGTGACAGCTGCAGTCCATCGATTGTCAGTGAGCCTAGCTATATGCCCTGCCCATCACATTTTATTGTTCCTGATTTCAACAACAACGTCCTGCACTCCACTCTGCTGTCTGATCACTTCACTGCGGACTTGGTTGCGGATTGAAATCCCCAGAATTCTTCTTTCCATCACCATCTCCATGACAGACAGTTGTTGCTCCTCTGTCTTTGTCAGCTCTCTTCTCTCTCAGAGGCTACTTATTGTTCCTAAAAGTCTGGTTACTTTGGAGCATCTTGTTTTTGAGAACCAGCCTAGCTAGGAACTGGGACTGTTTCTACTTTCTGGGGAAAATGATGGCCTGGCTTCTGTGCTTCTCTGTGTGCCCTGGGCATGTAATTAAAAGAAGCCTGGAGGCCCCCCACAAAGGCCTTCATTCATACAGTGGATGAAGGGCAGGGCAACTGATAATGCAGAGCAGTTCAACTGGAAAAACAATCACCCAAACCATTCCTCAGGCTAAGTAACGTAGGAGTGCACAGCTCCACCCCCTTCTTAGTGCCAAAGAAAAAGAAAAGAGAAGAGGCTGTTTGAGTCCCAAAGAGCTTTTCACTGGACTAAGAGGAAACATTCCACGTTTTTCTTTTCCTTTCAGTACTTTGGATTACTCACTCTCTTGAGATCTTTGCATTAGGACACCAATTCTCCCTCTTTGCCCATAGTACACAGGCATCTCTCCACTGGGGAGAACTGTGCAAAATGCAAAGTAATTGAATGCTACTGGTTTTAAAAAGAGGAACCTTCCCAGGGAATGGATAAATCCGGGTTTATTAGAGACTGAAGGGTGCAAAGCATTTGAAGACTGTCTGTGTTGGCTTTCTGAGCTGTCACCCATTCCTTCATTATTTGGCTCTGGTGCCCCAGACATTGCAAGAAAATCAATATTGATATAAGAAATCCCGCCAGATGAGGATCTGGGATGCGGGCTCGGGAGCACTAGGAGACTGCTACTCTGAAAGAAGCCCTCTTCCATCCACAGCTGCGGGTTTTGCCAGCATAGCTACATTGCTAGGAATGTGGTTTTTCACACTCCTGACCGACATAGCTATGCTGGTATAAGTTTTAAGTGTAAACCAAGCCTCTGGTTATTATGCCTTTGTACACAGTCAGGGTATATCTACACTGGCAGAGTTACATCACCGGCAGTTACAACGCCGCTCAGAGAGCGCTGAAGGGAAACCGCTGTTGTGTGCTCACACTGTCAGCTGCCTGCGCAATAGCGTGTTCACACTTGTGGCACCTGCAGCGGTATTCAGAGCAGTGCACTCTGGGCAGTTATCCCACACAGCATCTCTTCTTCTTCTGCCGCTAAGAGTTGTGGGAAGGTGGAGAGGGTTGAGGAGCATCCTGAGTCCTGTCCCAATGCCCCATGATGCATTGCTTCGCATCCAAGCTATCCCTGTGCTTCCGTCCACATTTGGCACCATCTTTCAACAGTTTGTTTACTTCGCACTCTGCCTCCTTGGTCTTCAGGAATGGATCCCGCACTGTTGACCAGTATGCAGCTCGCTCCAGCACGTCAATGGGGCACCTTGACAGCAGCAAGGAGCAGCTCAGCAACAGGCTGAGCAAGTGCAGAATGACTGTTGAGCGTGCTTTTGGCCATTTAAAGGCCCGCTAGCTCTGCCTATATGGGAGGCTGGACCTGGCTGATGACACTATTCCTATGCTTATAGCTGCATGCTGTACGCTCCATAATATTTGTGAAGGGAAAGGTGAAAGCTTCACTCAGGGCTGGACCGCTGAGGCTCAGCGCCTGGAGGCTGAATTTGAACAACCAGGGACCAGGGCTATTAGAGAGGCGCAGCGCGGGACCATAAGGATTAAGGATGCCTTGAGGCAGCAATTTGAAGCTGAAAGCCACTAATATTTGTTGCTGTGCTCAGGAGTGCAGTGCTTGTAATGCTAGGAGGTGATTGTGATTGGTGCAGACGATGCACTACGAAGGTTGAAGAAAATTGCCTGTTGCTTTGCAGGCTCTCTTTGCTTTCAATGAATGGAATAAAGATTTCTTTCAAACCAGCACAATTCTTTTATTAAAAAACAACAACCGGAGGAGAGAGACAAACAAAAAAACACATCAGCCCTGTGGGAAGGAAGGGTCCCCTGGGGAGGTGGGGTCCCAGGGACGGTTAAAGATTTGTGTATGTCCAGGTATCATATGCAGCCTTGTCCTTTGGAGTACAGTGCAGCGGGTACTGTAGTTCAGGAGGGCTAAACTGCAGAGGGATGGGTGTTGAGTGCAGTGGGTACTGGGAGTCCGCCATGCTGGACTGTGACGGGGGGAGGAGTGGAATGCAGCGGGTACAGACTGGAGCCAGGAGGTTGATAAGAGTGTGTTGGTGGTGTCTGGGGGGTGCATGGGAAAGAGTTTTGTGACAGCGGCTGCAGGGGAGGGCGGGCACGGAGCTGCTTGGTTTGCAGAGCTAGTAGCGCCTGGAGCGTGTCCGCTTGGCGCTCCATAACGTTTAAGAGCCGCTCCGTGGCTCCATTCTGGCACGCTGCATTCTCCTTTCGGTCTCTCTTCTTGCTGACCTGCCGCTCCTTCAATTACTGTTTTTCGGCCACGGAGTGCATCATGACATCACGCAGAAAGTCCTCTTTAGTTCTTCGTGGCCACTTTCTAATTCTGCGCAGCAGTTCAGCCAGCGATAACGAAGAGGGAGGCTGGGCTCCCAGGGTCATATCTGTGAAGCCAAAATGCAACATTTTGCGGAAGCAGTATTGTTTGCAACACACAGACCACTGATTTAAAACACAGTCACAATTCACATACCTGTCACTGGCTGCCCCCAGACAAGCACAATTATGATACCTATTGACAGATTTCACGATGCATGACAGAAAGGGGCCATGACCAGGACACATTGCAGTGCAGGGTCAAAGTGAAGGAGCTGCGGAACGCCTACCACAAGGCGCGGGAGGCAAACCGCCACTCCGGTGCTGCGCCCACAAGCTGCCGACCCCCAAAATGGTGAGTAACCGCAGGGGCAGTGGAAATCAGTGTTCCAGGACCATACTTTACACTGGGCATGTGGCTCTTGGGGAAAGCCAGCACTGTAGCGGGGGCCTTATAATCATTCCTGTCCCCACATTTTCCACATGCTGTGTTCATTATGGAAGATATCTCGCGGCAGAGGGTGAGTGGGGAGTCAAAGGAGGGTCTTCTCCAAGACTGCGGCTTCCGCCCTGGCCCTTCTGTGGCTCACCTGTATGCAGCAATGGTTCCTGGCCCCACAGTGACGGCAGAGTGGCGTGGGAAAGTTACCCTTAATGGGGCAAGAAACAAAGCAGCTCTGCCAAAGAACCTGTGGCAGCAGATTGCCCAGTATCTCCATGAGAATTTCCTGGAGATCTCTGAGGCAGATTCCTATGAAGTGAGGGAGTCAATCAACACCCTGTTCTGCTGTTCAGGCTAGGCGTGTGGTGGTATGCGCATCATGCAGACCCAAGACTGCTTTCTGCAACCCTCCTGCCCCCAACAACTTGCTTCAGTGATTCCCAAAATCAAAGCCACTTACCAGGGGGGCTTCTCTCCTGTTTGTGCTTCGCCAAGCTCCAACAGCTGTGACTGGCTAGCCTCCTCCGGGGTAGAGAAGAGCTCCTGACTGCATGCCCTTCTGACCTCTGAGTCGTCCTCTGCCTCTGGGTCCCCCTCCACATCCTCGTCCAAGATTTCCTCTCCCTGGCTTGGTCCACTCTCGACTGGCACATGAGCCACCGAAGTATCCATAGGGGCCTTCGCAGTGGAGGTGGGGTCGCCGCCGAGTATCACGTCCAGCTCTGTAGAACCAGCAGCTTGTGGGCGCAGCACCGGAGTGGCGGTTTGCCTCCTGCGCCTTGTGGTAGGCGTTCTGCAGCTCCTTCACTTTGACCCTGCACTGCAGTGTGTCCCGGTCATGGCCCCTTTCTGTCATGCATCGTGAAATCTGTCCGTAGGTAACATAATTCCTACTGCTGGAGTGCAGCTAGGACTGGACAGCCTCCTCTCCCCAAATCTGATGAGGTCCAGCAGCTCGGCATTGCTCCAAGTGGGGGATCGCCTAGCGCGTGGAGCAGGCATGGCCACCTGGAAAGATGTGCTGAGACCACTGCACTGAGCAAACAGGAAGGGGACTTTCAAAATTCCCAAAGAATTTACAGGGTGGGGATGACGGTTGGTCACCTGAGGGCAGGGCAGTAGAGTTGAAACCCATGACCAGAGAGGCGAGAACAGGCATTGTGGGACACCTCCCGGAGGCCAATTGCAGTGCTGTAAGCAACGAGCGTGTCTACACCGGCACCGTGGCGCTGTAGCCCCAGCACAGAAAGCTCTGCGCCTCTCGTCAGGGTGGTTTTTTACAGCGCTGCAACTGCGCAGTTTCTGCGCACTAAGTGGCTTGGCAGTGTGTGCAGCTCAGGAGTTACAGTGCAGAAAGCTGCTTTACTGCGCAGAAACTTGCCAGTGTAGACAGGGCCTATGTTGTTCGGGGAGGTGATGTTCTAATACCAGCAGAAAAACTTCTGTTGGTCTGTGCAGCATCTACATTAGGGGGCTATTGCTGCGCTGGCACAGGCCCCGTGGCTGACATAGCTTGAAGTCTGTACTCATTCTTTATACCCCAGAGCACGCACATCCACAATAACAGCCAGCAACTAAACTCCCTCTTCTATTCCGGCTCTCCCAACTCTTCTTTCCCCCTCCCCAGGGCAGAGTCTGCATCATTCTCTTTCCACTCCACTAAAGCTCTTGTCATCTGGGTTAAACATACTGAAAGGTAATTGCCTCAGCCAATCCGAGCACAGAGATGCTGGACGGTCGTTGTGTATACTCATCTCCCAGTTATGCAATTCCCTACATTCTGAGTGTTTAAGGGATCTGGGTTGTATAATAATTGTATGGTTATTTCTTATTAACTGTACAGTGTGCAAATGCCTGTATTCTTTGTGAAGGCTCTTGTTAGCCAATCAGAGTGAAGAGATTTGCCTAACATTTATTTCTCAGTCACTGCAGTTAATTAAGTATCTCTTCTCTCTGACTGACCACTTACCTGAGAACTCCATGCACACATAGCACCAGCCAACATGTCCCTCTCCACCTCTGAACCCTTCCCCACACTGTCACTCCCCTGCATTCCAGAGATTTATTGTAAAAGGGCAGTACTCTTAGTTGGAGAAAGGGAGCGCTAAACCCTCTTCCAAGAGCAAGGAAGTGCAACTGGGATTAATTGAGAGCTGCAGATGCTGTGAACCTATGAAAATCAGGCCACTTTCATTTAGGTGCCTAAATATGTGTTTAGGAGTTTAATATTATGCACACAGGTTTAAACATTTTGGCTTGTGTGTATATGTGCAGAGATAAAAATCTTAGAATATGACAAAAGATTGCTATTCACATTACATTTTCAATGCAATCAGCAAGCAAAATCCTCTTTGTCTCTTTCCTCACCTGTTTCTATAAAGGTCTCTTTTTGTTCACATCCCTATTGTGATTTAAGGCTGTCGTATGGCTCTGACAGCATGAGAAGGATTTTCAACAGCAACACTGCTGCTGGTGGTCCTTGCCCATCTGATACAAGCAACTTAAGGATGAAAGAGGCCAGCAGGTGAGGTTATGGCGAAACATCAGCAGTTGCACTCTCCGGGGAAGTCCTTTTTTGTGACCTCATGCAATTGATATCAGTGGAAGAAGGGCGAGCAGGAGAGGAGAGCTTTAAGTGGCATTATGAACTCATGCTGGTGATGTCAACAGGAACAGGCTCAGGGAGTGCAGAGATTTTATTTTTATTTCTATTTTTTTGTGAACAAAGAAAACAACCAATGAGATGAAACTCAAAATTCAAAGGGTTGTTTTTCTACAAAAGATCATTACCTTCCTCATGAATGATATGAGAATGCATTGTAATTTCCAGGATAACAAGCTACTGTAAAAGAAAAGATCATCTTCTTTTAAACCCACAGTTTTTCTAAAAGTAAAAACATTTAGATTCAAGGGCTTCCAGAAAGAAAAGACAATGCATGTCAGTATCATTCATCGGCAGTAATTACATTAAACATTTCTGCTCTCATGGAGTGTGTGCTCTTTTGAACAAAATCAGTGATAGAAACACATTGTGTGGGGGAGGGGGAGGCAAATCAAAGTTTGCTAGAACATTTAGAAGTCCAGTTGCATGTCAGAGTTCCTCCTGCATTGTGTCTGTTCAAAGTTAAGTCACATTCTCATTTCTGCAGGAACACCTCAGGATCTGCAGCCAAGAGAAAGACATCTCAGACCTAGTATAGGAGAGGCTGTCTACAAGGCAGCCAATTATGACTTTGAGTGGTCCAGCTGGTCACATCCCATCCTTTTCCCACCCTTAACATGCCCCCTATGGTTGGAGACCATTGTGAGGAAACGATTCACACAAGAGCCAGTTCTGTTGGCTTTATGCTGTTGGGACATCTCTAATCTGGCCAGTTACAGCCAGTATCCAGTTCCTTTGTGCCATCTGAGCTCTTAATTTGGTTGAACTGCCAGGCTTAACATGCATGTTGGGTGGTGAGATCCTGACACAGCATCCAACATACTAATGCTGCATCACAACATTGCCTTGTAGTGTCATGCTTAAAACATCTTTGAATGTTTTTTTTCATTCTGTAACGATGTCTGGGGAGGAGCAGCAGCAGCTGCTGCTGCAGGGACACAGCAGGTGGACAGTCTGAGCTCCGAATCTCTTACTAGCAAGGTGTGCACCACCACACCAGATACCTCCTGCCCTGATCAGAAAGGATGATGGGGTTTAAATTTATGTGCCAGTTATTAAACTGTGTCCTTCATGCCACCCATGCAAGCTGTGGCCTTATTGGCCTTCCCAGGGCTAAGAGCTGCCATGACCTCTAGCTCATTCATCATGGAAGAAGTTCAAAATCATCCAGACCCAGCACCCTCAGAATTGATTATGAAAAGTCTCTGCTCTATCCAACTTGTGTTATTTACCTCTCTTACCTATTTCTGCTCCACCCAGCACCAGGATATTGGAGTCCATCTCAGAAACTCTGAGACAGATTTTCATGTCTCACGCTTTCAAGCGCATCTGCTGATGAGTCAGAACTTGTTTTCTCTGTCATCAATTGGTGTTCTCAGTGCTCAGCAGCACGCACCATTTCACATAAGACAATGTGATGCTGATCAATCGCCTTCCCCCGGTGTTAGTAAGTATTATGGCTGAGAGTTAGATTTGAGTATCAGACGGGCAGCGTTTAGGTGACAGGTATTGGAGTACAACTGCTGCTCAAAATCGTCAGTTTAAAATAATTATAGGTTCATTTAGCAAGTAATAGGTACAATAGAGGGAAGTATTGTGGCTTGACTAGAACAGTCAGATCGGCTTGAACTTGTTGACTTGACCTTTTAGTCACACAACAAAGAACCTGTCTTTGAAGCAGCTAATCATTGTCCTATTCAAAGCAATTACTTCTCCCTTGCCAGTGAGTACATACAGGAACTCCTCACTTAAAGTCGTCCAGTTAACGTTGTTGTTGTTACGTTGCTGATCAATTAGGGAACATGCTCATTTAAAGTTGCGCAATGCTCCCTTATAATGTTTGGCAGCCGCTTTATCCACTGCTTGCAGGAAGAGCAGCCCGTTGCAGCTAGCTGGTGGGGGCTTGGAACCAGGGTGGACCAGCAGCCCCCCTAGCAGCTCCCTGCTCCCCTAAGTTCCCTGTGCGGCAGCCACCCAGCAGGCTACCAATTGCGGCAGTTCAGCTGTCCCTCCCCCCACTGCCTGTGCTGCTCCTGCCCTCTGCCTTGGAGCTACTCCCTGAGACTCCTGCTTGCTGGGGGGGGGGGGGGGGGGAGGGGAAAGAGGGGAGGAAGAGGGAAACTCATGTCAGGGTGTCCCCCTCCCCCCTGCTCCTGCACCCCACTTACCCCATCTTCCATGGAGCAGGGACAGAGCATAGGAGAGAGGGAGCTTGCCCTGGCAGCAGCTGCGGCTCAGCTTGCTGATCTAATTAACAAGGCAGTGTTCTTAAAGGGGAAATGCACATCTCTCTCTCTCACACACATACACAAGGTATGTGTCTCTGTCTGCCCTCCCTCCTTTCCTGCTGCCTTGTAGAGTGTGAGAGTTAACCCTTGAGGGCTCAGCCAACTGCAAGTTCATCATTTAGCAGTAAGGCATTCCCTGGGAAATATCCCACCCTCTGACTCCTCCAGCTCAACCAAGTTTCACAATCATCATCACTGTGTACCAGTATTAAATTGTTTGTTTAAAACTCATACTGTGTGTGTGTGTATATATATAAATTTCCCTGGAATCTAACCCCCTCATTTACATGAATTCTTATGGGGAAATTGGATTCACTTAACATCGTTTCGCTTAAAGTTGCATTTTTCAGGAACATAACTACAACGTTAAGTGAGGAATTCCTGTATTTGTTTGCGTAGAGCTGTACAGAAGATCGGTGACTGCAGACAATTACCTAGTTAAAAGTTTGATGTGGCAGGGTTAGAAGAAAATCCATGGAATATACTTACTGCGTATAAATAATGGCCACCAGGTATCTGAGTTCAAACGAATACAGTAACATTGGTATCATTGGTAGCATATTATTCTCTGAAGAATACCCCTGTGTAGATGCAGTTGGGAATGGAACAAAACACTTTATATCATTCCTCTGGCCCTTGAGTCATGCTCCTGGCTGCCTTCTGACTACCCCAAACATCTTGCTATATAGGAAAATAATATTTCCGTGGCGGTTTTTGAAAGCTATATGTTGATATAGTCAGTTAGTCCCTGATAGTCCAGGTAACAGTGGGAAATGCCAACTGAGTGATAGTGAAGAGGGGTTGGATGTTAAGTTGCCCTTTGTTGATGATACCACAGTGGGGTTACTTCACGTGAGATCTTTTCAGGAGTCTTTTGCACTTGGGAATGTTGTTGACTGCAGAGCAACAGTTCTCCATCTCTGGGCAGTCTCCACTTCACTGACCCTGCTGGAATAACTGGGTCTCAGAAACTATTTTCCTAGCTGTAGGGTAAAGTGCTGTATGTATGCATTTGCTGTCTTATAGAAGAAAATTGGAAAGGCTGGAGGGTGGGAAATTGAGACCTAAAATGAAGTGAAAAAAGTGAAATAAAGTGAAAACTCCAAGGGCCAGATTCTCTAGGTGATGTAAATTGGAAGCGCTCCACTGAAGACAACTCCATTGAATGGAGCTGTGCAGATAAAGACCAACTAAGGATCTGGCTCCAGCACTCCATAGGGAGCTCACTAATATTTTGGGCTGGGATTTTGAAAAGGAAGTTAGGAGCCCAACAGCCATTGAATTTCAGTGGGATACGGGCATCTAGCTCCTTTAGTTTCACTTGAATATCTGAGCCGTAATTTATCATTTGGGCTGGGTGGCTATTGATTGATATACTCTACCTAGGTTATTTATACCATGCTCATCTCTGTGGTGCTTGAGCACCTTATAAAGTCTAATGTGTTGTTTGTTACTGTGGGATGGCAAAATTAAAGATTTGGGATTTAGATTTCAACTGGAAGGCGGTGATATTCCCAGATAGTCGAATGAGGGCTCAGGATTGGTAAGGAGAGCCTTTACCTTTTAGGTCACTGGCTCAAATTTGGTGCGGGTCCATGGTGACTGAAAGTTGCTGGTGTTTGAGCTTCATTTCTGTTCAGTTGTCTATATGCAGACCCCTATGTGCACCACAATCCAGAAACCATGAATTTAGCCACAGAATCTACCCCTTGCTGCAGAATTGGGCACCAAAATCAAAGCTTTCCCTTTGTAAGAAGCTATGGGCCAGATCCTCAGCTGGTGTAAATTGGCATAGCTCTGTCAAAATCAATAAAGGAGCTGAGGAGCTGGCCCTACATTTTTAGTGGAGTGGGTCAAAATCTTTTGAGTGAAAACTTCTTTGCAAATGAAAATTTCCTGCCAACATTTGTATTGTTTCACAATTTTCTGGGTTTTCTTGAAAAGCAAGAACGTTTCCCTGACATGAACAGTTTTCATTTAAAACCTTTTGGCAGCCTGTGAAGATCTTCCAAATGTGAACCAAATGCAGACTTATACAGTGATGTCTGCCTGAGTCTTCAAACAGCCTAACAATAACTCTGAGAGATGTGGCCTGTTCCATTCATCTCAATGGGAGTGTTAACTTTTGAAGCTACTGATGACAATTTAAATGTTACCGTTATCAACTGTTTTCCTGCTCACCATTTCATCAGAAACATTCACTTTATATGCTTGTCCTAGATATACTCCCCCACATCCCCAAATAGCAAAAGCCCCAGCTGTCCCCTACCCAGCTGCCCAAACCTCCTGCTTCTCCCCCCACCCCCCCCACCCCCGGATAACTTGTACATATATTTTCTACACAAAATTCTGCAGCACATTGAAACAGAAACATTTAGGGGCCACACAAAATGAGTTACATTAAATAAGACGCGGGATGATGTTCTGATTGTGTTCATCATTTTCATACTTAATTCCAAACACCCGGCCCCATTTTTAATTTATCTGCTGCTGATGCAGAATTTCCAGTCTGCTGCACTGGAGTTGCACAGAATTTAGGAAACACTTGCCAGGCCTGGGCTCTATGAAATGAGTTAGCTTTTTCCTAATAGACAGGGGCACACATCACAACTAGTGCCCTGGTTGGCAGTCTTAGCAGAAAGGCCAGTAACTGAAGATAACCAGCCTAACCTCTCACCCCAGAATCTGGGCCCCTGAAGATCAGATTTGAGGTACTTTGGCAGAGAATGCATCCCCTGCCGCAGTCTGTGTTGTACTTGTTCTGGGGGCAAAAGCAAGTCTGCAGTGGGTGTCATCTGGCAACTTTCACAAGTAACTAGCTTCCATTTTCATTCTATTAAAAAGCAAAGTACACATTAGGATTTGCTCCCTACTAATCAGTCCTTATAGTATTCAGCCACTTATAAACACTATGCACTTAGCAAACACATTCTTTACTACCATGTACATTTGCTTCAGGTTTAGTTAACGTTGGTTTCTACTTCCAGTGAACATACAAGACCCGAAATATTTCCTTGTTCCCTGACATTTCACATCTCCCTCATCCCTTTGAAGCACATATTCATGTAGAATTTGATTAAAACAGACAACTGAATTTTGAATCTTGTCTGTCTCTAGAGTCTGGAGCAGGAAAGAAGTCACCAGTGCAGGGATGAGCTATCTAGGGCGCCAGATGACCTTTGTGTGACCCTGATTTGCAATCAACAATTTTGAGAAGTTCAAAGCACATCAGCTTGGAGCTCTGTAAAATCCGTCATTCTGTTGATCAGCCTGAACCCACAGTACAGTGTCAGCTGCACAAAGGGTTTGTGCTGCCGTGACCCCCAAAGGGTTTAGCATCATGGGAACTGTGACTAATGCAGTGCTGGGAGCCACCCCGCGTGGCTGCCTGTTGAGAGGGAGGAGCTCTGTATACAATGGCCTGGCACTGTCTCATGATTTTTAACACAACACGTTAACAAGTGAAAAGCAAATGGTTGGGAGTGGCCTGTTGTGTTAGAAGAACTTTGCCCTGTCATGAAGGTTTGATTTTTAGCCTTAGCTCCTCACTTCTAGGAGTTGAGTATCAATGCTGGTTTTTAGATTTGCAGGGGAGGGACGCTGTAAGTTACCTTCTCCCGATGCAAGAAGGGGAGCATTCTATATAGGTTCTTATATCCCCTCCTCACCATAATATCCTACAGATGAGGATAGCTGCTGTGTTTTAAAAACAGACTCCTGGGACATTGTCCAGGACCGTTCCTCCTCGGGACAGATTTAAAAACCCAGGGACTGTACACAACCTCAGCCAGATAAAACACTGTCACTTCATCTGAATAATCTGAGGCATAGCAAAGGAGCCTGCACAACACAATTGTTTCCATTGTAATCCTGTCCCTCGTGTGCTAAAGGGAGTACATGCCATTAAATCCATTTTTTGGAGTGGGACACCTCCTACATGTGAAGTCAGCGGCAAAACTCTTCTGTGTGAATAATGTCATGCCCTGAAACTCTCACTGTTAACAAGTTGGCCATTGATATGACATAGTTTCATCACAGATTGTGCTAATAAAAATTAAAATAGAATCTAATGATACACATTTATTCCATGCAGCTGGTAAGCTCAGACACTGAGGATTCCGCTACTCCACTTCATCAAAATTGTATCAACAAGGTTGAAGCTTTAGGCTCAACAAAATATTGGCATCATATTGAAGTAGAAGCTGCGATAGCCACTTGAGACTTTCAACTGAATGGTTCAAGTAATATTTTGGAATAGTTCTAAAATGGCCAGGAAGAAAAATGAACCACCCTAAAAGCCAGGTCAAGTCCACAGGTGCACCTTTGTTTCTCTGGTTCCAGTTCTTTGCATCTAACTAATAAAGTGTCAAAGCATATTTCTGAGTGAGAAAAGAAGAGGTTTCACATATGTTAGTGAAATAATTACTGTGCAACAACATATAAGTGGCCTTTGTTAAGTCTGACATAGGATTTCCCCCATATAAACACACCAGGAAGAGGAACAAATATCTTATAAAGCTTATCTGCTTTGTACACAAAACTAGCTCCAGAACCAGAACATATACACTCTAGACAGGTTAGACCCAGAATACAAGCACACTAGCCACCCATGTTCATTGTCAATAAGTCTCATATGTCACATGTGCAGCTAAGAGTGGGATTGTGGACCTGGTCCAGTTAGCTAGTGACTCTGTTACATGCTACCATGTTGCTGATCCAAGTTTGCCGGGAGTTAGACGTTGGGCAGTCAGCTGCCATTATATCTAGTCTGAGCTCCCATCGTGATTGACACCAGGGATTCTTCTTTCTCTAGTGGGTCTGCTTTACCCTAATCTCTACACTGGAGTTAGGCGATATTATAAGGAACAACTAGTTAATGTGCTTGTGTGCCACTGCCCTCTACTCACTGGAAACAGACCTACTCAGCTGTGTTCCATTGGCTTTGCAGTATGAGGCCCTTGCAGATATTCTGCTTTAGCTCCAGTCTCTTCTTTTAATTTCTGAAGACCTGAGTTCTCTTGTTGCTATTGGCACGAATTTGGACGTATTTATAATGTGCTGCACACTGACAATTGTGAAGTCCTAGGCGGTCTTAGAAAGCAGTTTCCAGAGAAATGTTTTCATTGGTTACTACCACAATTTAACATAAAATATAACTATGGTGGGGAAGCTCCAGAAAGGCTGAAACCTGTTAGACTTCCTCTGGACCTCAGTTTTGGTTTTACCAGCAGCTGATATTTGAGTAATTCTTATTCTAACAATAATATGGCAAAATATGGCTAGTTTGCGATATTGTCTGGTGACATTTCAGGAAGTCAGGCATCTATCATTTATTGGAGGCTTTCAACTACAGTGCAACGTATTTCCAAAGCTGTTGAAATAAATGCCACCAATGTGAATATCCAGGTTAGGAACCAAGAGATGAAGGCTTAAGCCCCTGAGATATTTCATAGCACTGGTCTTATCCGAGTGCTCTTTGCAACATTGATATGAACTATATAAAACTCTCCATCTATGGTCTTGTGTTATATAGTGCAGAGGAACGTCTGACTGTAGGTTACAAACTGATATTTTTTCAGGATATGTTTGCCAAAAAGTAGCAGACTTAGTGGCAAATGTTAGTTCGTATAGTATAGAAAAGAGTGAAGAACTATTTATGTGATTCTTGTCCTTGCATATCCTCATTCTTTGGCTTCATATTGTTCCTGGGACACTATTACAATGGGAAAAGTGGGGGGAAGCTGAATTTGTCTGCCTATGGTGAGAATATTAGAAGCCACGCAAATACCATCAATGCAAAAATTGACTAATTCTTTGCCAAAAAATATCCCCTCAGCTTGAAGAAAAATACATTCCAAAGTCAGGAAGTGATAGTCATAGCCTTTATATTCTGTAGTGATATAAGCCTATGCTATACTTAATAGCCACTATGGCCCAAACACTTGGGTGTAACTTTATGCCCATTGGGACTAATTACATATATAAACAACTAGGCCCTATGCTGGTAAGATTCATTGATATACTCCATAGCACTTGTAGTATGATCTTTGCAAGCTACCCTATAAAGTTCTAACTGTTACTAAATGTAAAATAAAATATTAATGGTATTTGTATTATGTATTTGTATAATATCAAACGCAATGGTCCAGGAACAAAGGTCCTGGAAGCATTAATAATAACATCACAATATTTCCTGACATTTTCCAAAAAAAAAAAAAAACCAGTGGAAGTTCCCCACAAGAATGAGAATGAGGTAGACAAAACAGCTACGCATACTTTAATGTGTTTCCATATTTTATCCTGAAAACCCCCCAGCTACGTTATGCCCCTTCCTTTGGCCATGAGAACCAATGCTATACATCTCCCTGTTTCGTAATCCTTTAATTATCTTGTTCCAGAGTTGTACAAAACAGCACTGACTGTATCCAACTTACATAGCCCTTTATCAATACATTCACCAATAATAGGCAAAAGATATTTGAGAGACCAGTAAAGGGTTAGTATAATCAAATGCTGCCAGTAAGTCTAGTGCCTTTGAAGGGACCCACACTGGATGTCCTAGAAAGTCAGTTCAACAAAAGTAAGACACCTGGAGTAATGACAGCCCTTAATCAGATCTTTCTATTTAGATAGCCCCCATCACCACACTATCTGAGAACCTCACACTATACCTCTCAAGTATTGTGCTCAGTTTATAGCTGGGCAACTGAAGCACAAAGAAATTCAGCAAGATGTCCAGGATCACAGATGAAGTCCCTGGTAGAACTGAGAATTGAGCCCAGATCTCCTGCATGCCACAAGACCATCCTCTCCTTCCTAAGACTGGCAAGGAATATTAACAGCTTGTGACGGGGTGTACTTGCCCCGCACTGGAGATGAAGAGGTTAAGCCAGCACTCCTGACAGCAGAAACTACGCCCCCTCGCCCCTGCTGGGCATGCTCCAGCTGCTGCTTCAGTGTAAACGGGAGCAGCCCAGCTCATTCTAGGTTGACTGCTGGAGAGGAAGGATGCACCTTGCAGGCTCCAGCCCAGGAGCAGCTAAAACTGCAGACCACAGGAGCCAGAGGCATTGAGACCCAGGCAGATATCTGTGGACACCCAAGGTAGGTCGGAGCTGCTGGGAGCATTTCCGGCTGAGGAACCTGGAGACCCCAAAGATGCCCAGACTGCAGCATCAGGGAATATGGTAGGAAGTAGCTGGGACCTGGTGGAGTGGGAAGGCCTGGTTTGCACTTCCCTCCCGTCCCCTGCCCAGGTGGTAGCCCACTTCCCCTACTATAACCATTAGGTTGCATAGCCCTGCTAAGGAGGGCAACCTTATTTACTCTGGCCACTAGGCAGCATAACTGTGCTGAGAAGGTCAGCAATACTGACTGGGCCACTAGGCCATATTGCACAAGTGAGAGGGTGATTGTATTGGCTCGGGCTACTAGGCCGCACAACTGTGCTGAGGAGGTCAGCCATACTGACTGGGGCCCCACGTCACTCAGCCTGAGTGAGAAGGTGATTATATTGACTCCAGCCATTAAGCTGTGCTGCTCTGATGGCAAGGGTGACCATATTGACTGTGGCCATTGGGCCATACTGCCCTGACATCAAGGGCAACTGTATTGACTCTGGACATTGGGCTGTACTGCCTTGAGGCTAAGAGCATGCAGGTGGACTTAACCACAGGGGCACACCACCTTTGCCCTGCCCCAAAGGAAGATGGGGTGTACTTGCTCCACGACACAGCTCTTGATATAAGCTAGTCGGAACAGAGAGAGTTAGAATACAGGGAGCTTCTGACATGTGAACCAATATGGCCACAGTCTTCAAAAGTGATTAGTGATTTGGGATTCTTCAGTTTTTGGTTGCCTGACTTGAGACAACTTTAAGGGACATGATTTTCATCGTGGGTACAACTTTCTGAACACTGGGCCTCTTTAAGGTATCTCAAGTTGGGTACCCAAAAGTGGAAGCACTCAAAATCACTAACTTCTGAAAATCTTAGCTGACATCTTTACTTTGCAGATATCAGGGCCCTGAGACACAAATGGGCCTTCTAGGCTTTCCCACGATTCTAACAGCCTGCCTATGGAATGATGGAAACCTTCCCCCTCACCCCACACATTTCTTGAGAAGTGGTTAGGTTGTTTTGAGGAGGCAGGTGGATGATGGTTTGGAGGCAAGATGAGGTAAATATCTGGTTGAACAGCCCATTTCAGATGCTTTGCTTTTTTTTTAACATCTAGAATGTGGGCAGATCAGAGAGCATAGCTGAAGGTGCTGGAGCCGAGGCAAGGTTCAAGCAATTAGAAGAAAGGAAAGGTCAAAGGATATGCTGTTGTACCAAGAGGCAATCTATCTGTGTAGATTGTTGGGTGGAAGGGATTAGTACAGAGAAAGACAAAGGAATTTTTTCCTGACTTGAAAAGGATTAGAAACTTATTCCCAGCAGAGACAACGTTCATCATAATGCTTCACAAGAGGCAAGGATGTAACATATCCAAGGAACAAGCCAAGTCCTGGACTCATACCAAATCAAAAGGAAGTAAGACCAGGCCATAGAAACAAATCAGGATGAGACAAACTCTCTGAAGGGAGAAGAGGACTCAGATTTCCACTGGCTGCGCATTATCTACAGTGCTTGCCACAAGATACTGGCTTGCAAAATAATGCCCAAAGGTGACTAATGATAAACTGAATTTGACAAAATCAAATTAATAAACGAGGCTTCATTGGGTGAGGCTGGACTGAGTTAAATTCTCAGGTAAAGATCCCTAAGAGGCTGCCATTTGATTTCAGCCTTGCTTGCACATAGTCATGGGCACCATTTCAGATTTTAGTGGGGGGAGAAACTTTAACCATGATTCCAGGGGCTACTTAGGCACTTGAAAACTCTATTTTTTTTTGGCAGATAACTTAGCAATTAGCTGACAGGAGCACTATATCTTTTCCCTATATAAAAGAGAGAAAATTAAATATTAGATCCACTCAGCTCTAATACTAATATGTTCTGATGCCTTGTGGCAAGTCACTAAAGGGACACTGGTTAGGTTTAAAACTTGAATGTATATTCTTACTTTGTTACTAACTCTGCAGATAGAGAGAGACCCCATCAGGACTCCTGAGTTCTATTTCTGCTCTGGGAGGGGAGTTGGGTCTAGTGGGTTATAGCAGGGGGCAGATACATCTGTGTTCTAGATAAGAACATCAGCCATACTGGGTCAGACCAAAGGCCCATCTAGCCCCCTATCCTGTCTTCCAGCAGTGGTCAATGCCAGGTGGTTCAGAGGGAATGAACAGAACAGGTCATCCTGTCGCCCACTCCCAGCTTCTGGCAAATAGAGGCTAAGGGACATGCAGAACACGGTGTTGCATCCCTGCCCAGCCTGGCTAATAGCCATTGATGGACCTATCCTCCATGAACTTATCTAGTTCTTATTGTAACCCTGCTATAGTGTTGGCCTTCACAACAACCCCTGGAAAAAAGTTCCACAGGTTGACTGAAAAAATACTTTCTTCTGGGTTTTTTAAACTGCTGCCTATTAATTTCATTGGGTGACCCCTAGTTCTTGTGTAGTGTGAAGGAGTAAATAGCACTTCCTTCAATTTTTTTCCACACCAATCATGATTTTATAGATTTCTATCATATCCCCCCTTAGTCATCTCTTTTCCAAGGTGAAAAGTTCCAGTCTTTAATCTCTTCTCATATGGAAGGTATTCCATACCCCTCATCATTTTTGTTGCTCTTTTCTATACCTTTTCCAATATATCTTTTTTGAGATAGGGTGACCAAATCTGCACACAGTATTCAAAATGTGGGCATGCCATGGATTTATATAGAGGCAATATGATATTTTCTGTTTTATTATCAATCCCTTTCCTCATGATTCCCAACATTCTGTTCACTTTAACTGCCGCTGTGCATTGAGCAGATGTTTTGAGAGCACTATCCAATCTTTCTTGATGGGTAACAGCTAATTTAGACCCCCATCATTTTGTATGTATAGTTGGGATTATATTTGCCATGTGCATTGCTTTGCATTTATCAACACTGAATTTCATCTGCCATTTTGTTGCCCAGTTTTGTGAGATCCCTTTCTAACTCTTTGCAGTCAGCTTTAGACTCAATTATCTTGAGTACTTTTGAATCATCTGCAAATTTTGCCACCTCATTATTTACCCTTTTTCCAGATCATTTATGAATATGTTGAACAGCACTGGTCCCAGTACAGACCCCGGGGAACACTGCTCTTTACCTTTCTCCAGTCTCACCATTTATTCCTACCCTTTGTTTCCTATCTTTTAACTGGAGTGCCTGGCAATGCTTTCAGGGTCATCTAAAAATCCTTAATTTAATGACAAGCCTTTTGTTATCTTAATCACCCTGCCTCTAGTTATAAACAAAAACCCTGCCCCAAAGGCAGAAGCTGGGAGTAGCACAGAATTCATCACATATCACACTCAAGCTGTGTTGCAGTTGAGAGCTCCATCTGGGGCTAGGCAGGGGCGCTGGAACAGTTTGTATAGTGGGAGTGCTGAGAGCCATTGAACCAAACTGTAAACCCTGTACAGTAGAACCGCAGTTACAAACACCAGAATTATGAATTGACCAGTCAACCACACACCTCATTTAGAACTGGAAGTACACAATCAGGCAGTAGCAGAGACCCCCAAAAAAGCAAATACAGTAGTTTTAAATGTAAACCCCTAAAAAATAAAGGGAAAGTTCAAAAAAAAGATTTGGCAAGGTAAGAAAACTGTTTCTGTGCTTGTTTCATTTAAATTAATATGATTGAAAGCAGCATTTTTCTTCATAGTAAAGTTTCAAAGCTGTAAATCAATGTTCAGTTGTACAATTTTGAAAGAGCAACTCTATCGTTTTGTTCAGAGTCACAAACATTTCAGAGTTATGAACACCCTCCACTCCCGAGGTGCTCATAACTGAGGTTCTACTTTCTACGATGGAAACCACTTCAAGCCAAGGGGTGTGGCAGCACCCCAGCACTTCTAGTTCCAGCACCTATCTGGCTAGGGCATGCGCTGTGAGCAGACCACAGGTATGAAACTCAGGGGAGGGGGCTCTAGCCCCTCCCATGTCCCCCCTAAATGGCACCCTTGCACATAGTTATATTGTACATCCTCAGTTACTAACGGTGATTACCTAAGTCAGGGATTCTCAACTTTTCCATAATGGGACCCTTTCTTCATACCAGCACCCTCACCCAGACCTCTCCAATTTAGCAATACGTGAAGGGCAAGGTGTTTGCAACTCCTTGATAGCTTTCATGACCCCTAGGTTGAGAACCCTGACCTACATTATAACTCTGAAGGTATTATACCTTACTCAGAAGTAGCTGGCACTGGCTTCTATGGGAGACGGGCCACAGAACTAGGTGAACAATTGTTCTCTTTCAGTATGGCATTTCTTAATAGTATATTGAGGCATGCCTAGCCATGCCTGTAGACAATTTCCCATAGCAAAGGTGTTGGCTTGCTCTGAATGGAGAAGCTTACACTAGCACAGGAATAATGTGTTTGCTGTCTACTTGTGATTGAGTGCTACTGGGGAAACCATGCACTAGCTGATTTAAGTGCCTTCCAGGGTGCAGTACTTCAGTTTCCTTGCTGAACTATTCCGGTGTGGGTCAGATGTAATCAAGCTGAGGTGGGTTTGGAACTTCTCATAGCAGATGGAAGTGCATTTGGTAGGTAACCTGGCAGACTTCCCAGTGTAATCTCCCCCAGTTGAAAAGAGGGTTTTTTATTCTACTGCATTTACTTGAAGGCTTTTTATGTAAACACTGATTTTTCCTGACTAGTATAAGTGGCCTACTTTAAGTCTGTTTCTAAAAAGATTTAGAATTACCTGCCAGTCTGGGTTACACATCACAGAAGCATATTTAAAGAACTTTTTCTGATTCATTTTGTTCAATATCTGGCGAAATGCTGTGAAATCTGTAGTGTGATGTGCACCCATAGCTCTAATTATTCTCCCTGGTTATATTTAGTTCATCATCAGAGATGAACACATGATCACTAGACAGATCTGTTTTCATTTGTTATACTTGGCATTCATGGACAGGCTGCTGCAAGATGTACCACGCAATGTGAGTAATGCAATGGAAATCAATTAAAGGGTAAAAAAGCCCAGAACACCCCATCTTTTGTTATATGAAATACAGCTACATTTCAGCTGCTGTTTCTCTGTAGCTAATTCATAGAAAACAAAAGCTTCCCCATTACCTGGGAGCTTTAAGCACTTTCCCAAGGGAAGTTAAGGAATGTTTATTGTTCAATCAAGATGGTATTTTGCCATACAGTGGTTAAAATCCCTTTACTGTGGACACAAGTGTTTGGCTCCCCAATAAACCTTATATCTGAACATTCTGTCTGTCTGGGTACTGATATGAATGGATTTATCCTCACAACAGTCATTTGGGATAGGAAGCTTATTAACCCATGTTACAGATGGGGACCCTGAGGGAGAAAGAGGTCAAGTCATTTGCTTAGTCACAGTCTATAGTAAAGCCAGGAACTGAATTCTGATCCCCCAGACTAGCTCCTTAACCACAGACCACATCTACCTGCTACAGATGGAGAGTAGCGAAAAAATCAAAAGTCCTGCCCTAACATAAACATCCATCCGTGATGGTGAGGTTCCTAGGACATCCACGCCACTAGAAGCACCTAACACGGGACTTGTGCCGTGGGCCCTCTGCACGGGGGTGAGTTTCAACCTGAAAGAAAAGGACCATGGAGAAGTTAATGAAAGGAAGTGAGGATTAAATTAAGGCAGTTGTGGAAGTGAATGTAAAGAGGATGAAACATACAGTGCACTACTAGGAGGGTTGCTCTCCCTGTGGTACAAAAAACCAGGACATCCCTGAGCTGGGGATAGGGAGCACAGGGGTTGGAGTGGGGAGCAATAGGAGATGACTCCTGGGAGAGGGAATGGGGGGCCTGCTGGCCAGGAATAGCTGCCACCGTGGTGAGGAGCAGGGTGCTCTGGATGTGCTGCCTTGAGCTCTTTACATGGCCCTCAGCAGCTTGTTGGTCAGGGAGGAAGCAGCAGGAGCTGCTTAACAGCTCCTGCTGGGGAGCTGCAGAACAGCTGAGAAGGAGGAGGAAGCAGCAACCCAGCAGCAACCCAAAAGGGGACTCAGCTGACAAAAAATGGGACTTTTAATGTCCCGAGAAGACTTACAGTTTTCCCAGGAGGGCTATCCCAAAAAAGGGACAATGCTGGGGAAAATCTGGGCCTATGGCAACCCTAGCTACTACCAGATGAGTCCATGAAAAATGCTGCAAAATGCAGCTCTAGATAGAACAACCTACAATTCAAGAGTATTTGGATCAAGGTGGTTGCTTGAACCAGGCGCAAAATTCACATGCGGGTCTTGGGGGCAGTTTTTGAAATCTGAACCATCCAATCCAACCCCACCCCCAACAAACCATCAGGTATTCTTATGGATTTTAATTTAGGCTCATCTCTAAATGGTCCCTTGTCTCTACACTGTACTGAAGGAACACATAGGGCACTTTAGGGAAGAAACATAGCCATTCTGAAGCACTAATTGTTCTTTTTTGGATGAGAAGTGATCTAAATTTGTTTCAAACTGCAAAGGGAATTTTATAAAAAATACTTTGCACTCATGTACTGAAGCACTTTCCTTCTGAGGCTCATAGCAGATATACAAACATGAGCCCATGTAATTTTGCACCATCCCTGAAAGGGGAGTTACTACAACTGTAATAAGTTTTCACCCTCATTTTACAGGTGAGGAAGCTGAGGCACAGAGAGATTAAGCTATGTCTACACTGCACTTCCACTGGTAAAACTTTCATCGTTCATGATGTGAGAAACACACACCCTGACCAACAAAAGTTTTACTGATGAAAAGCACCTGTGTGAACAGCGCTTTGTCGGTGGGAGAGCTCTCTTGCCGACCAAGAGCAGCTACACTGTGCACCAACAGCAGTGCTGCTAAAAGGTGACTTATTCAAGGCCACACAGGTAGCCTGTAAAAGAGCAATTAACCGTACACAAGTTTCCTCAGTCTTATGCCTCGAACGTAAGACCATCCTCCTGCCTTTTAGGGTCAGGGAATTTAATTACTTCAGTTGGAACAGGGATCAGCAACCTTTAGCATGTGGCCCATCAGGGAAATCCGTTGGTGGCCTGGGCTGGTTTGTTTACCTGCAGCGTCCACAGGTTCAGCCGATCGCAGCTCCCACTGGCCACAGTTTGCTGTTCTGAGGCCAATGGGGCTGCAGGAAGTGATGGCCAGCACATCCCTTGGCCCACGCCACTTCCCGCAGCCCCCATTGGCCTGGAGCGGCAAACTGCAGCCAGTGGGAACTGCAATTGGCCAAACCTGTGGACGCTGCAGGTAAACAAACTGGCCCGGCCTGCCAGTGGATTTCCCTGATAGGCCACGTGCCAAAGGTTGCCGATCCCTGAGTTGGAATGTGGCAACTGCATCAGGGATTCCTACTCCTACACAAGAGTGTCAAAAATAACGTAGGACTTGTCTACACTTGAAACACTACAGCTGCATAGTGGTGCACTGGAACAATTTGTATAGTGGGGGTGCTGAGGCATTGACCAAACTGTAAACCCTGTACAAAATAGAAACCACTTCAAGCTGGGGATAAGGCAGTACCCCTAGTTCCAACACCTATGCTATTGTAGTGCTTCAGTGTAGACATTACCTACACGGATGGGAGGGGTTCTCCCATTGGCATAGTTAGTCCACCTCCCTGAGAGGCAGTAGCTAGCTTGATGGAAGAATTCTTCTATCAACCTAGTATTGTCTAAGATGGGGTTAGGTCGGCTTAACTATGTCGCTCAGGGGTATGGATTTTTCATACCCCTGAGTGATGTAGCTGGGTCAACCTAACTTTTTAGAGTTGACCTGGCCTAAGGATCATCGGTGTTAAAATTCAGTTTCAAATAGCTCCTTCTCTTACCCTCAGGTTCTCATTACCCAGAAGAATACAGCTTATCACATTGCAAAATTATCTTTTCTTTCTCAACAAGAAACCTACAAACACACACCAGAAGCACCACACCGCTTATTGTAATTTCCATCCCATCTATCTTTCATTCGCTACATAGTGTTTTGTAAGCAGTCCTTAGAGATGGAGGTAAATTTTCTTGTTTTCACTGGCTTTTCCCCCTCATTTTATTTTCCCAGTCCTGGTGACACTGTTTGGTATGTGTTATGGACACAAGCGTGTATTGCTACCATGTCTGGAAGATGTACCAAAAGCTGAGGGTGACATCAGTCATCAACAGTCTCATGGCATAAACAATAACACTACATGTACACAAACAGATTTCTATTGCCTTCAAGAAATATACCAACTCCTTGCCTGGATACTGCCTAAGGCTCCAGGAAAATCATTGTTTGGAAACTGACTTCTGCTTATTAGAAGTTTGTGCAGACAGAGACTTATAATTACATTAGTGGAAATAGAGCACATTCATTCAGTGGGGGGAAAAGTGGTATTTTCCCCATCTTATATACTTGAATGCTTGAGGGAAAATGCATCCAACCAGATCTGCACATATGCCAGCATCAATCAAATGTAATTTGGGGCAGTGCTCTACAAATCCATGCACAAAAGGTCCTGGGTAAAATCTCAGACTGCCCACTCATACGCTAGCCTACTCATTTTATTACTGAATCATCTCCTTCAACTGTGGTTTTTAGTTCTGCCTCATTTGCAGACAACTCCAAGACACCATGTTTGTATGACTAAAATTTCTGAAGTGCATGATGCTAAAAGTACATAAATGATTTAAAAAAGAAATCAACAGCAGATGGTCCAAAAGGACGAAGCTGAATTTAAGGATTAAGCAGACCATAATAAAAGCTGTCATTACAAGTTGTCATGATTCGAGAGTTAGTTATTAGCTTTAAACAAACATTGTTCCCTTTAGATATCAAATGTCAAATGTTTTAATATGAAGAAACCATGTATTCCTCTCCCAGCTGTTCCAGTTTCAGGCTGCCAGCTGTATTATCACATCTTTTAAGAGCTGCCAAGGAGCCTAGTGTTAACATGCCGTATTAGGTA
The DNA here is from genome assembly GCF_015237465.2 of Chelonia mydas. NCBI lineage: Eukaryota > Metazoa > Chordata > Testudines > Cheloniidae > Chelonia > Chelonia mydas. Next base: position 162,808,982 of record NC_057849.1, read on the forward strand.
TATCCTATTGCCAAAAGAGGCCAGATGAGGCCAGACCATTCTAGTAATTGGGCCTACTGCCATTATATAGTATTATGCATGCTTTTGTTGATCCTAAAATCTTTGTAGTATATGGTAAGTGCTTGCCTGATATTTACTGAAATAATTCTGGAGTAAATTGCTTTAGTGTTATGAAATTTGCCTACAATCAGAGTAGGATCTATTGCTTTAATGGTTGCCTTCTCAAGATCCTTATAGCTCAGGGAAAACATTAAGTGGCTGATAGTCCAAAGATTTCTAATTTCACAAAGTTTCTCTATTTTTGAAATATTATCCATTTTTTGCTTGGGAAGGATGCATGAGATTAAGTCCAGTCTGTTTTTCGTTGACCCATCCAATTACAGCTACAATTGGAATCTTCTTTAGGAAAACCAATCGAAAGTGATTTAGACTTTAAAAAATCAGTTGTTTTACTTGCCCTGTTGAGCTGTTTGTTCATATGCAGCTCCTTTGACCGTGTGAATTGTTTACAAAATGTTTCTTTATTGCATTATTCTATTCCAATGAGGGTGGAGAGAGAAAGTGACATAAGCTCTTTCTTGTAACTTGACCATAAATCGAAATTCTCCATCTGTTGTGTGCGTGTGTGGCCCCTTTTCAGGGTACATAAAGGATAAAGTTTTCTTTGCTGTAATTGACAAGTCAGGATTCTGGCCAGCTGTACATGCACACCATTCAGCAAGGATCAGGGAAAGCAGAGGGAGACGGTTATAATCAGCATTCTGACTCTTACACTTATTTGTATACATTTCATTAATGTATCATGAAGACAGAATAAAAGATAATGCCCCAAAGGGAAATATTTTAAATTCAAACCCCTTTGCATCACACAAAGTTACATGTCTATTAAAGAGACAATAGTAAGGTTAATAGGTGCAAAATCTGACCTCCTTTAAATTCCCCCTGCCCCCACCAAGCAGTAGGTTAGGTCTGAAAAGATCTATCAGGCTTCGAGAGTGAAGGCTGCGGTGATTAGAAAGCTGAGGGTGGACAAACTTTTGAGTGTGCTCAAGGACTGCTGCAGGATCAGGTCTGTTTTTGTCTAGTGTTGAACCCACTCAGGTGTCAAAATTCCAACACATAGAAGAATGTTGCTCTTGTGAGCTGGCAAGGGATTGGAATCAAGAAAAGAGCCTGCAGGACAGCAACAGAAGGGACGTATATGCTCATGACATACCTACTCCAGTACCTCCACAACAAAGTATGGATGCTGGAACTATTGTTTGGGGTGCCTAGTGCATCAGCTTGGATTTTAAAACTGTTGCAGGAATTATTTTGGAGACTAATAAAGGATTTTCCCCCTGTATCAAAGGGATATGTAGAATACAAAATAAAGCTTTATGGAATGCCACATTTTAGTCTCATCACTTAATTTTAATTGTATTTATTTCAGTTTATGCAGACTGCTTATCACAGAGCTTTAACTACTTTATGCTGTGGCTGATTGAAAACTGATAAGTATTTTCGGGGCGGGGATGTTTGAAATTCTGTCGAATTTTTTTTCAACAATTGCTAAAAAATGAAATATGTTTGGTTTTCATTTTTTATCTCCCCTACCCTCTTTTGTTCTGCTGAAAGGTGGTAGTGAGGGGGGCGGAGCGGGAAGGGCGAGAAAAGCAGGAAAAAAGAAACTGAAATGTTCGGTTTTTTTTTTTTAAGGGATTGACACTTTTGGATTCAAGATTAAATGGGTTTTTTAAGTTTTTGTTTTGCTGAAAAATTGGGAAAATTTCAAATGACGGAAAAATTTCTGAAGTAATTCAAGGCCATTTTTTGTCAAAGCATGTTCAGCAAAATATTTCTGACCAACCCTATTTAAAATGACATAATCCATGCGGAATAATTAAAATAGCAAGTCCAGCCTGAACTAATCCGAACCAAGATAACAAAATACTAATGCAACCAGGCAATCACATATGAAAAGAACACCCCACTGTCCACTGAAAACCCCATCCAACCCATACTTTCAACCCTCCCCAAACAAGTAAGAAATTAGACCAGGCTTGCTACATGTTCTGAAAGTCAGCAACTTTGGCTATTTCAGAGCAGAGGAGGGGTGGAAGGCAGTGATTCCCAATGGGTAAGGCACAAAAGTAGGACTCAGGAAATCTTGGTACTATTCTCCACTCTGCCACAGACCTGCAATGTGACTTTGGACAATTCTCATTTCCTCTCCAAGCCTTAATTCAGAGCAGAGCAAATGGGATACAGTCAGTGTACAGAATCTGGAAGGGCCTTTAACTTCCTCTATTCATAGTGCACACCTTGCTACGGTTTTTAAAAATAGCCTTAGGAAATATCTGTGTGCCATTGCTTTGGGCTGTTTTTTAAATACTGATGATCTTAATCCCATTTTATTGTAAAGCTTCCTGCTTTCCCCATCTATGATGGACTCCATACACGTGCATTTTGTTCTTTTCATTGCAACTGAAGTAAACCGTTCTTTTTTTTTAAATTCACTTTTACATAGTCTTCATTCTTAGCTTTTTTTGCAAGGCTATAAATGCACTGACATCACCACATGTCATATTACATGGTTAAATTCTGATGCCACCTAGGTTGTGATGAGCAGACAGCATCACACTCAAGGTCAGCACGAAGATGGGCGAGGTGTTTTACAAGCAGGGTCAGCGAGGTGAGGTCAGCGAGATGAGGGGAGGAGCCTGGTTCTACTGTGAAATCCTGGCAAGTCTAAGTACTGGAAAAGTTTGTGAATCTCTCAAACTATCTAATGATCTAAAGACTGTGAGAAAATAAGAAGGAACTGGAATCTTATGATGATTTGAATTAGACTTCAAGGATCTGAAATCAATGGGAGTTAGATGCCTAAATATGTTTGAGGACTTGGGCCCATCAATCCACACAAGACTCTTACACTGATTTTCCTCCAACTTTTACTAAATGAAAAACAATGTGGCTATTATGTTAAGTGGTCTGGAAACATCCCCCAAAGGCTTTAATTTCTGGCAGGTTTCATTAGAGTGGAAGTGAAAGAATGAAAAAATTCATTTTCTGCCAGTTTCTAATTTTCTTATATCCATTGTCTCTTCAGTAGTTATTTTACTTTTGTATACTGTTCTCCTTTCATAACATCTTGCATTGAGACAGTATTACAGCTAATATTTTAGAAATAAAAGGGTGGTACTAAAAATAGCATGTAATTACAAATCAGAGCTGGTCAAAAATTCTAAACTTGCAATTTTGACAATTTTTTTGGTGAAGATTCTTAATTTTCCACAAAAAGAGGTGGGAGGGGGCAATATTTTCTGTGGAAAATGTTGTGCTATTTGGTCCTACCTGGTTTTAAAAAAAGTTTGAAATTCAAAACTTCAACAAAAATTTCTATTGGAATTTTAAACTTTGTTTGAAAAAAGGATACATTGTCCCTGAAAATGTTTACTTAAAATCTCATTCTGTTTTTCAACCAGCTTTTATGCACTATATGATTTTTCAATATTGAGGTCAGTCCTTTCCTCCTCACTGGTTAGTAAATTTGGAGGGAGTAACCAATCATCTTGAAAACTTCCTATACTAGCTATCTTTTGCTTCCATGTTTCAAAAAAGGACTAGACAACTTCAGCTGAAAACTTCAATTATCCTTTGGATTCCACAGTTTTTCATATACTCATGCTCTACACCTACAAACATTCTCCAGGGGAAATCACAGGATTTGAACTTGTACCCAAAAAAAAAAGTTTCTTCATGGTAAGCCAAAGGAATAGTTCTAATACCTTCCTAAGCAAACAGAACAGTTTTATAGAGTCAGCTCTACCGTCTTTCAAAGAAGGCAGTGTCACACATACACACAAGTTAGTTTATTATATACTTTCTTGGTAAACCAGGCCTTAGCTCCAAGGAGACCGTCTGAGCTTGAGTGCTTCCAGAATCACAGCCCAGGATCTGGGCCCATGACCTTTAGAAATATGTAGACAAAGATCAAGGTTGTGGTCTGTTTTCCATAGCTCTTGTTGCAGCTGTTCAACTCTCCAGCTGTCTACAAAAAACCTGGCACCTGTATTTTTTTCAGTTGACCAGTGGTTATAGCCTATAACTTATACTATAATTTATAGACCATTTGCCATTTCCCAGCTGTTGTTGTAAAATCAGTGCTATAGACTGCAGAAGATGACTTCTGAAAGCCCACTTTAAAAAAAAAAATCATCTTAAGGTAACATTTTCTTTTCATTAAAAAGAAACAAACTGAAGTCAGAGGCAGAAATAAAATCTCTGGTATGAATAGAATGTTTGGGTTCCCAACCTTTTAGTAAGGGAACAACTTTAATTAAATTTAGTTAAGCTTCATCCATTCTTCTGTGGTTGATGTCAGCTGTATATTGCATGTCTCTAAACAGCTCTTCTAAACTACACACAGGCTGCTTTATTTACAGGATAGGGAAGGATCAATTGGTTTCCATTTTGGGGAGTCGGGGAGTAAGGAATTTTTCTTCTTAGGTATCTTTCTCTGTAGAGTCATCTTTATAATTTCATTAGGGCTGGGTGCAATGCGCTCAGCATATGTCAGTCTTTTCTCCCAATAAAATATATGAATCCCCTGCCTGCCCTAACAGCGAGACTTGAAAAATCCCTGCTGTTCATCAGACATAGACAGCAGCTCTTTTATAATAATTTATGTAAATGCTAATCTCAGCAGGAAGAAAAGCAGTGTACGCAGCTAATACCTAATGTACACATAAGATATTGCCAAGATGGAAGGGGGATAAAGTTGAGGAGGCTAGTCCTCATAAATAATACAAGGAGACGGTGAGTAATGAAAGGTTCAGTATTAGGTGGTATAAGAAGACTAGGTTGCCCAGTGTGTGTGCGATATTTCTTTGCGAGGTTCAAGAGGACTAATGATTTGCCTGGGAGCACCCCAGAGGCTTAAAGTAAAGAGAGGAAAGTCTCAAATTACACAACAGGAATGCCTCTGGATTATAAAGAGGAGCAATAATAGGGTCCAAAGGGAGGCCCATCCATTTCTCAGCAGGAAGTGGCAGGCTCCTGGACTCCCTAGAGCACTCTGACCAAATCCGAAAGAGCACTCAAGACTCGTGAGGAAACTGAGACAAGGAACAGTGTGTAGGTGTTTCTTATTTTGCACAGATCTGTATATTTCTTGTAATGGCTAAGTAAAGAATGACTGTTTTATAAATCCTTCTGCGAAGTCTGTGTCAGTTAGCTTCAATTATCCCATGTCCCTGAAGGGGTAAATTATACATCAGAGTGCCCATAAGGATGGAGCTCTTGGGAGGTTGTGCTTAAGTTACTCAGGAGTCTCGGGTAAGTTCAGCTCTAGTCTCAGGGTCTAGGGCAGCTGGACCACAGGGTCCCACTTCCAAGAAGGGTTACCAGACAATCTATACCCTGCGAGTGAGCCTAAAGGCCAAAGACGAAGACAGAGTTTTAAGCTTACCCAAACTAAAAGGCAGTTAAAAGCACCCAGGCCCACTGTGTGGGTTCAGAAGAAGCAGGCCAGTGAGTGGCCAGCTGGGGGGTGCTCAATCAGGTCTGTAGCAATTACTTTCACACACAAACATTAAACAAAAAATAATATTTGCCCTGGAATAAAGATGTCTTTCCTTTCATAATCTAATTCCACTTCCTGATTGATCATTCTGAGCACCATGTCTGTGGAATTTATGTTCTATATCTGATGTGTCTGAAAAATTTCCCCAGTATAAAAGTTCAATTTTAAAATACTCTACTGCATTAAACAAACAAACACTATCCTATGATTTTGAATGCTAGCATTAGCAACTGGAAGGGTTGTAAAATAATCAGGAGTGTGCATAACTTTTTAAGTTAAACTCTTTTGTTTGCATGATCAAATAATGGTCACACTTTATATTGAGGTATATTTATAAATAATTGAGAAAAACTTAATTAATCATTTATAGATTCATGATTAATAGGTGTCTTAATAAATGGCTAATCAATAGAATCCAACAGGTAAACAGGTTGTTTAGAACTATGGTTTTCACTGATGTGCTTTTAAACTATCTATACCAGTGGTTCTCAAACTTTTTTCTGCGGCCCACTTGAAAATTGCTGAGGGGCTCGGCGGACCACTTAATGATCTTTCCAAATGTTGTTTGTACATTAGCTAACTCTTGTAAAGTGCTTTGGATAAAAGTACTATATAAAGAAAACTTAATAATAATAATAGACTTTTTTTGCTGTACAAATAAAAGCACACAACACATATTTTAATATCAGTAGTCTTACCTTTCTAATGCGATGGATGTGCCCTCTCTCCCCACCGTCACAGCCCCCAAGTTGGGGCTGGGAAAGAGGGGGGGTCTCTCCCCGGCAGCCCCCAAGCTGGGGCAGGGGAAAGTCGGCTCTTTCTCTGGCCACCGCAGCCCTGCACATCTCAAATTCCCACCCCCTCTTCTCACCCCACTGCCTCCTCCCATCTACTCCCTATTCCCCCCCAAGGCCACCACGCACTTACATGTGTGTCTTCTCCAGGGTCCAGGCACCTAATTAGAGGAGCCACGCTTGCACGGCTCTACTAATTAGGTGGGTGGCCCTTCAGTCTCATGTGCAGCCACCCAGGCGCGCACCTTAGAGGGAACTATCCGCAGACCATCTGACTGGAGCTCGCGGACCACAGTTTGAGAACCTCTGATCTATACCATTTATATCTGTATCATGCTTGTAACATCTATTACTCATTTTTAACCATTTGTAAACTCTTTATAAATGTAGCCTTAATATAAATTTGACCCAAATAATTACAAGAAGTATGTACAACTCTGTTTTAATAGCTTCAAAATCTTAAGAAATCTATTTCCTAAAAACAGAGAGAAGAAAATAACTCTGTTATCCCCATACCTTCTATCTTTCACCAAAAACTTTACCAAATCATTCTTCTGCCAGTTCTCTGGATTGCTTCACTGAAAAGCACCATAAATTGTTTTCAAAACTCTTCCTTGTGTATTATAATATCCAATATTGATTCATGTCATCTAAACATTCTAGCTTGTGTCTGAGTAACTAAGGATTTTTTAATGTTTATTTCTAAAGTTGAAAAGTTTAATTGTAGCCCAGAGCACAACACTTGTGGAAAAGCCTGAGGTTTAAGCTGTTATATTTTTCAACCCCATACTGCTTTAAGCTCTTGGAAAACATATTTCACAAGCATACTGTTTTTCTTTCACCAAGGCTGGGGAGTAAAGGTTATGCAAGGCTACTTTGGAGTTAAATAAAACATTTTGCTTTTAATAGGCTGACGATTTACGGGCATTTCGGTAACTGAATAAGCAACTCTTCAGATTAATGCCTCTATTATCAGCTTAAATATTTTATTTTTAGAAAGGGATCTTGCTCAAACAGATTGAATACATTCTCTGAATGAGACATTAAAGTGAAGTCCCTTTGGTCTATATCTGATATTCTTCCAGATAATATTTAAAGAACTCATGGGGATAACCTCATTTTCCTAACCTATGTTTATTCCTTCAGTAAACCAGGTTTGAATGTTCAAGACCCTATGTACTGTGAAGTACATAATGGCTGATCAGTTCGCCTACATAATCACAGCTCTATGGATTTCTAATTCATGTTTTGTAAAGTATAGGAATAGCTTGATGTCTAAAATCAAATTCTAGTATAATCTATTGTAGGGAACTATCAGACTGAAATCAGACTATTGTGCCTAATTTTGAACACTGTAATATATAGAAAGAACATAAACAAGCATGAAACAGTACGGAGGGTGGGCACTGGTGAGCTTGGGTGTCTCGAGCTATTTCATGGATCTGGAGTTCACCAGAGCACGCAATAGCCCAACCCAGCACAAGGATTTCCCTGAGTTAGTGGAGTCCATAGATGGGTCACTCCATAGACGGAGTCCATAGATGGGAATGAGTGAGGTACTGTCAGGAATCAGGGCCTGCCGCAGAGCCAGTCTCCAGGCAACCTGATGAATGCAGTTGGCCTGTAACAGGCTGCCTGATTCGCTATGCCAGCTGGTTGGTTGGAAGAGTCAGCTGACCCACTTTTAAGCTCAGCAGCAACAGCAGTTCAGCAGCTGCTCAAAGTATTTGCCCATGGCTGTGAGAGCTCTTGTGCCTTCTTGTTCCAGTCCTGCTCCTGCCTTGGCCCCAGGTACTTCCTGAGTGAACAGCATCATTATATCCTGCATCACATCCCCAAAGACCTACTAATAGTAATTGGGCAATTACACAGTTCTCCCAGGTCAGTTTGAAATGAAAAGGCTTGTTTGTCCTTGAATTCAGTGTAATTGTAGCTGAGTTGGTCCCACGGATATTAGAGAGACAAGGTGGGTGAGGGAATATCTTTTACTGGACCAGCTTCTGCTGGTGAGAGAGATGAACTTTTGATCCACCCAAAGCTCTTCTTCAGGTCTGGGAAAAGTACTCCCAGAGTCACACCAAAATGCAAGCGGGAACGAATTGTTTGGCATCTATACTTAGCACATATTTAGTGTTCCACGTTTTTGTTTTTATTTGTAAAAAAAAATAAATTCCAGGACTTTTTCAGTGTTTATTTTATAAACATTAAAACCAGAAAACAATCAGGTTAAAATAATTTAAAAATTGGGGAAAAAGAAAAACAAAAATCTTGTATAATATACACATTTTACTGCAGTATAATTGAAACTTTTTTTTACGTACAAAGGTATTTTTTGTCTCTCTCACAGCTAGTAGTTTTTCCAGAAATCCTGGTTTGCGTACACTCGCATAATTTTCTTCAACCTATCCTCATTTATGTTGAGCCTCTTGCTGTCTTGAAGGTAGTCCAACTTTGAAAGTAAGCACTCTACATCAATAGATCCCGGGGGTATACACTTTGCTGAAGTTGGGAAGTGTGTCCTGATGACTGTTCTGGTTTCACATTGTCAGGGTTCGGCATGTTCATGTAAGTAGTAAATTCTCCTTTCAGATTTGAAATTTCATCTCTAGTGGCAAATGGTTGAAACACTCTGGCATAATGGTCATAGTCTGCTGCAAAATTCACTTTGAGGAAGGTGTGGAGAAAAGAGAGTCTTCACTCTTAGGTTGGAAGCAACAAAATCAGAGACAGCTTTATTCGAGCAATTGCAAGGGAAGAATACAGCTGACAGAGAGCATCTCTGCCTCAGTTTCTCCGAAATACAAGCAATATCACACAAGCAGTTATACTCTTTTGTGGCATGCATTAATTGAAAACATCTACATTTTGTTTATATTATGTCCTGTCTAATCCAGCATTTTCTCACTTTCACTTCTCAAAACATCGTTATCTCAAGGTTAGGTCACACTGACTCTGCGCTGCTGTTTTCCTACCCACTTTTGACGTAAGCCCTGCTTCTACAGGTCCCGCGATATTAGGCTAAGACTTAGCATAAAAGTTGCTCTGTTTCTAACAAATTAAAATGGCTGCACTTAAACCCTCTCTTTCTTTCCTGTTTCCACAAAGGGGTGCAACACCTGGATGACATTCCAGAAAGAATCTTCAGAACCAAACGTGTCAGGGTTCAATTATGGGCCACAATTGTCTTCCATGTTTCACTCAGCATTGTGTTGAAGGTTTTGACCCCTTTTTTGGTTTTCTCATGTTCCAGGGTGGGAAGGATTTCCAGAAACAGCTGGTTTTTCTCACTGTATGTTTCTCCTGCAGCTTTTGTACTCAATTCAGATGAGATTTTGTTTGTCAGGATCTGGTAAATGTCTATATTGGTAAACGTGTTGGCAGTAGTCGGAGAAAACTCCAATGTTTTCTGTGTGTCACACAGTGATTCCAAGTTTTCAACAATGAACATTACCTTGGCGTGCAGAATCTGGCGGTCATTTCGATTATTTGCCAGTCTCTTCAGAGTTTTTGCTTTAGAACCAACAAACTCAGGAGAATCTAGGAGATGCATTAGTACAGTCCATGTGTTATTTACATGCCAGGCAGCGAAGTACAAGTTCATCCACCGATGTGGCACGACAGGCATAGGTAATCAGCAGTCGGCTCTGCACTCATTTTGCACTGTGTAAAACAAAGCCTTCAATTTGTTCACATACTTGAAAATGATCCCAAATCAAATGATGCAAGATTTCACGTCTTTCATTTCTTATATAGCAGTAGCTGCTGATGGTGCAGCGTTAATCAGATGAGCGGGTTGAATTTAATCTCCCATGCAAACTTAGCCATGTAGGAAGCAGAATCTGTGTTAGCTGTGGCCACATTTTCCCCAGTTAGTTGGTACATCTCAAACATGTCAGTTATTGCTGCATCGACCAAACAGATGTCAGCAGAGGGGATGAATGTCACGAAACAATGCGGGTTTATTTGCTTTGAAATAAAAAAATGAAAACACAGGGCCAAGAATTGGATGGTCCAAAGCATTGGGAGATTTGTCAAAAATCAGACAAGACACCACATTTCCATCAATTTGTTCCATGAGTTTAGATACCAAAAAATCATCATTTTTTTTCAGATACTTATGAGTGATGTTGTCTGCATTAGGAAGGGTTTTTGCTGCTGGACAGTATTGTTGCACAAAGTCACCAATAAGCCCCTCTACAATTAACAGCAGTTGTCCAACGAAACAAAGAGCACACACAAATTAACTGACACAATCGTGCTGTGTCCTCTCTTTCATTAAAGCCCTGCTGAAAGCTCCTGATATTGCCTGTTTATCCCGAAGCTCACTGTCTTCTTTGAGCTTTTTGTGTCACTTGTTTGGACCCACTCCTATATTCTGTCAGGGCGAGGACTGACGTCACTGCTGCAGTAGTTGCAGCGCAAGGTGTCCTCCTCACTCCCATCTTTACTTGTCTTGAAAATTTCTAAGCACCAATTTTCTTGTTGGTGTTCATGCATTTTCACCCCATGTTTACCTTTTAACCTTATCTTGTTTAATCACTTTGCTGCACTAAACGGACGCAAAGAAATAGGCATCCAGCATCTCTATGTGAGCAAGTCATAGCACGATATTAACACTGTTTGATTTTCTGACCTCCATCGTGTGTGTGTTCTGTGTTTTACACTGTAGAACGGCTTCAATCTCAGAGCTGCAGGACACAACAATCGCGTAAAGCATTAGTGTTTAACAAAAATAGTACCCTCAAAAAATTGAGTGGATTGATAAATGGGTGTAAATCAGTAAAAACTGAACTCCTTTCATTAAAAACCCTGGTAATTTATCAGTGAAAATCGGTAAAAACTGAAAACCTGGAACACTACACATATTGTAAGGGACCATTTGACGTAGAGTAGCCCGTTGTCCTTGAGTCTGCATTTATTTATCTTTAAAAAATGTGCCTGCTTTCACATTTCAGGGCACAGGTAGTTCACATAATAGGACTCACTGGGACATATTCTCATTTACATTAATTCCCCATTCCACTGCTCTGGCAGTGTAAAGGGTACCTTACAGTAAAAGTAAATTACATATTCACCACTTTATGTCCCCTTTACACTGCCAGGATGGTCTAAAGGGGCTTTAGTGTAAATGAGAATATGGCTTACTATACTTACACCAACAGGCAATGCCTCAAATTAACTAACACATCCCATTCATCTCACCCTCAGGAAGAAGCTGAAAAATGGACTAAATGTCAGGCTACTGGCAGAAGTGAATTCCAGTGTTGAGCTTATACTTATCTGCCTGTCTATTAGAGATGATTGGGAACTGGAATTTCCATTTCACAAGAAATTCTGGGATGACAAAATGCATTTTCATTGTAAATCTGCACAAAATGTCAAATTTCAAAATTTTCTGGGAATGTTGTTTCTCGTCAATTGAAACATTCCATTGTGACATTTTTATTTTATATTTTTTAATTTTGTGCTATTTTATTTTTATATTTTTAATATTATTATAGATTGCCAGCTGTAGTCTTTTTATGCTGAAGTGTTTGTTCAGAATATCACAATTTATTTTTTAATATGTCTTTCATGATGTTTCCTCCTCATGCAAGATGCACATCATATCTTCAAACTCTGCATAATATCTACACACACACATCTATCTATCTAGTGTCTTTTGTGTGTGTCTGGAAAATCAATTACATACTGATTACATTACATTCCCCCAAAAGTTTCCAAACTTAACAAACATAATTATTATGGAATAAATCATTCCACTATGCAGTCATGCATTATAGGGACTCAGTGCTGGAGTTCCTTTTCAGGCAAAAACTGATTGCAGACAGACTTTAGGCAATGAAAGGGTATAACACATGAAAAACCACATTCGCACAGAAATACGTACAATACTGTAGGAGCTATGCAGATGAGATTGGGTTTAAGTGTATGCATTTTCAAGAGGAAAATTGGTGTAAGGCTACATTTTCAAACAGTATTTCAAAAAGTGCCCTTGGAAATTTTTTTATCTATAAATTCAATTTACATGTGTACTGTCCCTGTCTAAATTTGTGCAGTTTTGTGTTTTCTTCTGTCTGCTGATACTCTTTGAAAGAATCAAGCTTTGTACGTTGAAAATACATAAAATAGGGGTGAACTTGGCCCGCACTAAAGTCGATGGGAGTTTTGCCACTGACTTCAGTGGGGCCAAGATTTCACCCATGAAGTTTAGAAAACCTGAATGTTTTTTTAAAACTAGGAAGTGTTTTTCTTTCCCCTGCAGAGCTATAAAATTTCTCTTTACTTTTTGATGTCTCTATTTATGTTTTTTAAAAAGATATTGCATTACCTCAATAGCAAAGAAATGCTCCAAAATGAAAGAGTACATAAAATGCCTGGTCTACTAATGACCGGTAATTATCCTTTTGTTCATAAGAAATTGTGATTACACCAGAGCCTAATGGGTAGCTTATTTTGAGAAGAAGCAGACCCTGGTTAAATTTCCTGCATTAGTGCACATACAAAATGACTGAGTGACTGGCTGCTTCCCAGTTCCTACAGATTAATTTGAGTAACTTTTACTGAAGTGACAAAGAAAATGGGTTGTAAATTCGCTTTACCACCAGCTTCCTTCAGTGCACCCATCTTATAATTTTGTTCCTTTTGTACGTCTTCCTTGAAGATGGCAAAACTAAAACGAGTTGCTGCTGGTCCCCAACTTGGAAGGATGTTGGTCTTGCCGTGACCCAAGTCTGGGTCTAGTGGTCGGAGGTTATTTCTCTGAACAGATATAAGATCATTATTTTAAATGATCCTGAACAGCAACAACAAAAAACCTATAAAGCTATAGTAATTAGAATGGGCATATGTGGTGTGGGTTTATAGCTAAAAACCACTCCGTGTTTCGTTATTAGAAAGTCGCTTGACAAAACTAATTTCTGAGCTATACTGGTTGGTTCATGTTTATGTAACACTGCCAGACACTGATTGTCGGCAAGGGGGATTGAACCTGGGATCTCTGAAGCTAAATGCATAAGCCTCTACTGCATGAGCTAAAAGCCACATGGCCCTTAGCTAAGACTGTAGCAGACTCATTAATCTCTATGTGGTCTCAGTGCCACTAAAGGGGACAGAACACCACACCCAGGAGGTGTGTGGATTATATTTACATGGGTTCCAATTAAAATGGATACCTAAATGAATGTAGCTAGAGAAACATCTTCACTGCAAACTTAATTCAGGCTCTTACTTAGGTGTTGCCCTAGCCCCACTCCCATCTACACACAAAAACCTCTGACCCAAGTTTGGTGGTGCTTTCAACCTGAGCTAGCTGGCTCAGCTGGGGCTGTAGGCTAAAGCCCAGGTTCTACTTTCACTTAGGTGGGTACCCTATGATGGGGTGTCCACCCCATATTGGCCTGTAATGGGTTAATGGAGCCCTAGGGAGGCTATACAGAAAACAGCCAATAGGAGAGGGGCTGCAAGGAGCAGCCAATCAGGGCCAGGCAGGCCCATATAAGAAGAGCTGCAGGGCAGAGCAGGTTCAGTTGCTCCCTGAAACCCTTGCAGGTAGAAGAAAGCCAGCATGCTAGACAGAGCAGTGCTGCTAGTAGGGACCAGGGGAGCTAGGGAAGAGCTGGTGGCTGGGACTTGCAAGCTGAGGCCCTGAGGTTTAAGAAGGTACTGGGGCTGTGGGGAAGTGGCCTGGGAAAATAGACTAAGAGGTTGGAAGGAAAATAGCACGTGGCTGCCATGTACAGCAGTGGTTCTCAACCAGTGGGCTGCTTGTGGCCCAATTTGCACACAGCTGTGGCCTAGCTGAGTGCTTAAAAAATAAATAAATAAATAAATTAAATAAATAAATAAAAAATTTGTTGCTCCTGGGTCCTGGCAGGGGTTGGGCCTGCTGAGGGGGAGATGGTACCACAGAGCCCTGCTGGAGCGCCCCCTGCCAGTAGGGAAGGTGAAGCAGGCTGCGTTGGGGGAAGAGGTCAGTCGACAGCCTGCCGTTTCCTCCCTCCATGCTGCAGGACATGCTGTAGGGTTGCCAGGGTGGGGGGAGGTGCTGGTCATCAACCCATGCCAGCCATGGGTGTACTTTGGGGCTGGCATTGCCCCCCCTTCCCCCGACCCCTGATTTCTGCAAATGCTGAGCAGGGTTTGCTTTGTTCAGCTTGGGGGGAGGAGGAAGGTTCTGTCCTTCCCATGCTGCACCAGCTCACTTGGTACCTCTACCTGGCCGAGCTGGTAGCTCTGGGATGCTGTCTCCTGGGTCCTAGTGCCTGCTGTCATCCTCTTCTCCTATACTGGGTCCTGTTTCTGTATAATGACGAGTGCCTGTGTGGAGGCAGGGTGAGGCAGCAGGGAAAGAAGAGGGATGGGATAGAGTAGGAGGAAGAGAAGGGGATGGGGAATAAGGCAGGGACAGTGGGGAGAGGATAGGGGGATGGGGCAGGGGGAAGAGAAGGAGAAGACTGTGAGTACCACTGCTGGGGGAGCGCTGCCTCCTCGCTTCTGGGTGTCTGTGCCAGAGGCGTCTGGAGAAATGGGAGGGGGCATGTGTCCCCTCACTAACCACAGCTACATGTCACCTATGTGGGATCAGCATACTCCAGGCTGCAGCATGCCCTGGACTGCCTGCAGCACACAACTCATGCCTGCCCGTCCCCTGCTGGCCATGTCCAGACCTGGAGCTTACACCCAGAGCAGGAGGCTGCGCTGTAAGTCCCAACTCTGAGGGAAGAGCTGGTGCAGGGTGGAAATTTGTCCCTTGGGTGGCTTCACCTGGCTCGGTGGGTGGGATTGCCCTGCCTCTGAGTGTCTGGGAGTAGGAGTTGTGGGACATGTGCCCGACTGGGCAGCCACAAATGGCAGGGTGGTGTATATATTGTGTGGATGCGGCCCACATGACCCACAGAGAGCTGCATATATGGCCCACAATGGTGAATAGGTTGAGAACCTCTCATCTACAGGGTCCCTGGGCCGGGACCCAGAGTAGTGGGCAGGCCTGGGTCCTCCCACCCACCACTGAGGAAGGGACTGAACCGTTAGACTGTGGTACTGTCCCCTGGAAGGGGGGGAGCACAGAGCGTGGCACAGCCGGAGGGCTGTGGCCTGAAGAGGACACTGCCATCCTTGGAGTGACACAGGTCCAGGAGCAAAAGTGACAGCAGGTGAGACACCACTGAGAGTTGGTGTACTGACCAGTGGAGCTGATCTGCAATACTATCAGCAGAAGTCGCTAGCGTGGTGAGTCCCACCCCCATCATATATCCACTCTGTCGTGTGGACAGAGGTTAAATCCGTCAAGTACTGCTAGTCCCCCAATACCTTCCCATAGTTCCCCCAAGCCCCATGAATCCAGAAGGGCAAACAAGTTGTCCCACAAGTCACTACAAAATAATTATATAGCAGCTCAGTGTACCACTGCACAAAGAACCATAGGGTATGCCGCCAGGAGTGTGTCTACATTGCAATGTAAGCCCATAGTTCTAATTCAGGTTCAAACCTAACCCCCCTTCTATGGATGCACAAAATCACGCTAACCCAGGGCTCAGTCCCAGAACCCCACTGGGGTAGAGCTTGACTGAGTCAAGCTGGGAGCCAGAGTTCAATCCCTATTGCCTTGCCATGTAGATACAGCTCCACTGGACCTTTGCTCTGGGCATCCACCAAAAGTATCCCACAGGCCAACTTTGTTTTCTGGACAGTCAATATTTGGTGGGCAGTCAGGTTTTCCCACACTTCACTCTGAACAAAGGGCTAGAGCTGCTACATTTTGAGAAGGCACTAGGAAGTCTGCGATATGGGTGGCTGGACTTGGGCCTGTATAATGCAGTGTACGTTGGGACCCAAGGTTCAGCGATTCCTAATCTGGGGCTACAAATGTGTAGATGCTCAAACCCTAGGTTAATAAACCCAGTGTCTGCTAACTCAAGTTCTACTGACTAGTGGGCTTGCACTCCAGTCTAGACATACACCAGAAGTTCTAGTAACACACACAGGGGAGCCACACCATGTAGGACTCAATAACTCAGGTGTGACTGCTCAGACCTGGGCTAGTCTAACCCAAGTGCTCAGCCTTGAGTGCCAAACACCCAAGTTAGCTCTGCACTGAAGACATACCCTACATCCATCCACTCATGGGCGGAGGATACTGGAAGCTAGTGGCTCAGCACCCTCACACTGTGTGGGTTGCTGCCACAAGTTTCCAGGATTTTTTTCTCGAAGACCTGAAGTTGTGGTCTATCTGGTAGGTTTTCAAGGACTCTTACCCCCACAATGGCGAATGCTGTCAGAGGGAGAGCCGGATGCAAAACGAGAATGTATTTTAGTTAAAATTTTAGACTTTTGAAGTTGTTTCATTTCAAAGTATTTAAAAAGGACCCTTTGTAGTAGTGTGATGTTTTCTGATTAAAATATGACCATATAGATCATTGTTGCAACCACTGTTATATATTTGCAGCACATATTGTACAAAGGTTGTCGAGTCAGATGTCTATGAAAAGGTTATGATTTGCTGGTTATGATTATGCTATCTGTATGCATGTATCATTTTTGTATTTAAAGTTATAAGTATTGGCTCTATACCTGGATTTCAAATGTTTGCTCCTGGGGTAACACCCATGAAGTAATCAGCCAGATATGCCATGTAAGATATCTGCAAAAATGTCATAATTTGCCAGATATGATAATCTTGTTTATATGTTTGTCTCACCTTTGTATTATGAGTTATAGATGTGTATGTCTGTATTTCAAACTGGCGCTATGCTTCTGGGTGACGCCTCCAGACAGTTTGGCATCAGCACTGCCTAGCCTGCTTGATGCCGCATTAAGGACCATCAGCTATACAACTGACCCATTGAGAGAAGGCAGATACACCTTATGACTCAGCAAGGCATGCAGGGAAATGCCTATGGAGAGAACTCTAAGGTTTCCAATCCATGTGCTGGGCAGGTTGTGTTTGAAACAAAGGAAGCACAGGCCACATGGCAAGAGACTATAAAAGGCAGCTGCATCTTCTCCATTTCGTCTTCAAACCTGCTTCTTACCTCTGGAGGAACTTTGCTACAAACTGAAGCTCTGAACAATGGACTGAATGACCCATCCAAGCTGTGGATGTACTCCAGACTTGACTTAAGCCGGCAGTTTATTCCATCACTGCTACAAGCCTGAGCCAAGAACTTTGCCATTACTGTATGTAATTGATTCCTTTAACCAATTTTAACTCTCACCTTTCTTTCTTTTTATAAATAAACCTTTAGATTTTAGTTAATAAGAATTGGCTGTAGCATGTATTTGGGTAAGATCTGAAACATTCGTTAACTTGGGAGGTAATGTGTCCGATCCTTTGGGATTGGTAGATCCTTTTCTTTTATACAATGAAATAAGATTTACAAAAATTTTCATCATATTTGATGTGAGTACCTGGATGGAGGCCTGAGACTGGATCACTTTGGGAACTGTGTTGTTTGGACTTCTGAGTAACCAGAAAGGTAATAAAGAAACTGTTTTATAATAGAACTGGGAGGAACCTCGAGAGGTCATCTAGTCCAGTCCCCTGCACTCAAGGCAGGATTAAGTATTAACTAGACCATCCCTGACTGGCGATTTTTAAGAGCAGGTTGGACAAACACCTATGATGGAGATTCCACAACCTCCCTAGGCAATTTATTCCAGTGCTTAACCAGATGATCTGACAGAAAGTTTTTCCTAATGTCCAACCTAAACCGTCCTTGCTACAATTTAAGCCCACTGCTTCCTGTCCTATCCTCAGAGATTAAGAACAACAATTCTCCACCCTCTTCCTTGTAACAACCTTTTATGTACTTGAAAACTGTTATCATGTCCCCTCTCAGTCTTCTCTTCTCCAGACTAAACAAACCCAATTTTTTCAATCTTCCATCATAGATCATGTTTTCTAGACCTTTAATCATTTTTGTTGCTTTTCTCTGGACTTTCTCCAATTTGTCCACATCTTTCCAGAACTGGATACAATACTCCAGTTGAGGCCTAATCAGCCGCGGAGTAGAGCAGAATTATTACTTCTGGTATCTTGCTTACAATACTCCTGCTAATACATCCCAGGATGTTTGCTTTTTTTGCAACAGCATTATATTTAGCTTGTGATCCACTATGGCCCCCCAGATCCCTTTCCGCAGTACTCCTTCCTAGGCAGTCATTTCCCATTTTGTATGTGTGCAACTAATTGTTCCTTCCTAAGTGCAGTACTTTGCATTTGTCCTTATTGAATTTCATCCTATTTACTTCAGACCATTTCTCCAGTTTGTTCAGACCATTTTGAATTTTAATCCTATCCTCCAAAGCACTTGCAACCCTTTCCAGCTTGGTATTGTTCGCAAACTTTATAAGTGTACTCTCTATGCCATTATCTAAATCATTGAAGATATTGAACAGAACCGGACCCAGAACCAATCTCTGTGGGACCCCACTCATCATGCTGGCTTGGTGAATCTAAGTATTGGAATATCCACCAGCTCTTTGGGGTTTGGCTGCCCCATTCTTTGCAGTTCACCCTAATTGAGTGACCACAGCTGGCTTCCCCCCTAGGACTCTGGTCACAAGTAGTTTTGAGAATTTTAAAACTTTTTCTACATTTATTTAAAATTTTTGTCAAAGCTTTGCAGTCTGCTCAGGACACCCAGAACTATAAGCCACTGTGCTGCACCTCTACCTCAGCAAGTGAGAGCTTTGATGATGCAAAGCTGTGTATTGGCTTCCCTGACACACCAGCCTGTCTGCCTTGCGAGCAAACTCTTCAAGTCTAACCCTTGCCCTGCAGGTAACAATCAATGTACCCAAGTTTCCCAGAGACATCTCCCTGCGGTGTCCAGTCCCTCTCACTGGACACCCACGGAAATTAAGTTTCCTGCCTCCAAAGAGACGGAGCACACATCAGCCTGTTTGGTTAGTTGAAGACTCACACTTTACTTTAATACACAGCACTGAGCTGGTTTTGTAATAACATAAAAATAAGGTTTTTTAAACAAAGAACAGAGACTAAGCAATAGAAAAATACAGGTACTGTTACAAACAAAACATGCTTTCCAGTGACTAAACCTTAATTTTAGCAAGTTACAGTCTTTGCTTAAGCAGTTTTCTTATTCACATCAAGTTACCAGCATCTCTAGCCCTCCAGTCAGAGGGGGAATCCACGTTCCTTTCTTTAGAGTAGGCTTGATGTATGCACTGCCTCCTAAACACATTTTAATACCATATTTCCAGCACACACACAACTCTCTCTATACGACTTGTACATATGACACACTATTTTTGGGACCAGCGTGTCACCAGTTTATATACAATACCTTACATGACACCTTTTAGATGCATATTATGACAACGGTGTGTTTGGATAGTGAATGTGTCAGGCCTGATACAAGTTACAGTATAATGGACTGTCTGCCAGTGGGCATTGAGGCGGTCTTAGGATCAGAAATGGTTATCAAATTTGTTTACCAACATCTGGGTTTTCAGTAAATGAAAAATTTTCATAAGCATTTTGATAACATGTTTAGCAGTTTTTTCCCCAAAAGCTCCCAAATTTCAAAACTGTCGGGAAGTTCTTACCAAAAATGTTGTTTTTGCCAACCGGTCATTTTTCAACAAAAACTTTTCTTTAATAAAATTTTCATCATCATCACTCCCATTGCTCATCAGTGAGCAATCAACCAATTGTCTCCCCCCCCGACAATTCTGTGTCAGTGCTTGAGTCTCCGCAGAGTCCTTTCCTGTCCACTCTTTTATGTTGTCAATCCATCTCTGCTTCTGTCTACCTCTTCTTCTCTTCCCCTGTACTGTCCCTTGGAGGATGATCTTGGATAGGCCAGATGATCTTGTTACATGGCTGTACCACTTCAGCTTGCACTTCTTCATGGTTGTCAGGAGATCTTCATATGACCAGCACATTAGGTGATGATGTTGCTGATCTCTTCATTTACCAGCTCTAATTATAGGTCTTTTGATAGCACATAGATGCCATTAGTGTAACAACTCTTTTTAACCTGGGTTGGCTTTGCATTGTGGAAAAGTATAGGAACTGTACTTGCCATCATGAAGATTCTACAGAATTTGGGCTACCATTAGCTCAGCATAGAGGCCCATTACTGTCCAGAAGGATTGTGTGTTTTGGGGTAGTTGCCATTTCAGATGCTTCCTCAGTTGAGTTATCATGAGGGCTAGCTGTCTAGGGACAAAACAGGTGCGCATCTTTGCTATTTGTTTCAGTGATTACACCTTTGCTGTGATGCCTACAAATCCCTGCTCTCTGCAATTGGTTGGGCAGGTGACCTCTTGTGATTTCTGACACCAATGTGACTACTAATCATGCGCAAACACTTTTCTCTTCCCCTGCCTTCTTTTCCTCGCTACCTCTCCATACCCCATGTGTTTATTCACTTATTGCATATTGTCTGAATCCTAGACTATAAACTATCTAGGGCAGAGTATGAGAGAAACCACAATGATGTTATTTGTTCATACAATATGTAGTACTATGGGGCTCCAATCTTTGTTTGGGGTCCTTAGGCACTACCACAACAGAAAAAAATGCAATCAATAAATAAATTAAAGGCGACCATTGGATATAATCAAGAAATTTCATAAGCTTCAGTATTTTACATAGAAAAAGTTTCTTTTATAGAATTGTTGCTGCAGTTTCTTATCTCAGACTCTGCCCCCTTGCACCCTCAGAATACTAAATCCTAAAAATTTTATTAAAGTTAATGTTTAAAATCAAATTTACACAAGTTAAGAGGAAAGGTACTGTACATCTGAGGTCAGCCTTGGGTCATGAGGGATTACAAGTGTTGGTTACAAGGTTCATAAGATATATACATAGCACATAACTAGCTTAGACCCAGATTGGTGTGCGGGAGTTTTTTAAAACGTCAGAAATCAAAGGGACAAGTGGTCCTGAATCTTCAACAAGCATTTCCTAAAAGTGAAGTCAGTGTTAGTAACAGAAAACAGTTTTAAATAGTCTGAATAAAAAAAAATCACTTCCCCGTCTCAATTAATCAAGATTCACTTGCATGTTTTCTCTGATATCATAATCCTACTAGTTCTCAAGGCATCCACAGACTCTGCCAGGAAAAAACAGGTAGACAAGACCAGAATTTATAATTGAAAAAACAAGCAGAAATAAAGACTTTGAAACCCCCAGCACCTTTCAGACCTTCTTTATATAGCCTAAAACCACATTATTCTTTCCCTTGCTGGCTGTGTGGGGACTCCTTTTTGTTTATGTTCCAGGCCAATGCTACAGACCACAACCTCAGAGATGGGGAGGCTTTTATCGGGCTAGCAGGGAAAAGAAAGCCCTGGGTCCCCTTTAAGGACTGTGTTGTCCTTTTTACCCTCCCCTTCCTAGTGAGGGCTGTCTCCTCAGTGGTTTGGGGAAAGGGAGTGCGAGCTCCTGGGCTAGATAGAAATGTTTGGCAGAAGCTCAGTGGTTCCCCACTACCGGCGGGGAAGTGCCACCCTTGCCTGGGGTGCTATTCTGTATCCAAGAGCAGCAACTCCCACCATTGGGATTAGCGTAGGATTGCATTATTGGGTTTAGCAGCGGGCATCATACTAGTAGGCTCTGGGGACTAGGAAGGAATTTTCGCTCCCTGCCAGAGAAGTCTGATCAGGTTGAGGATTTTTTGCTTCCCTCTCACCAATCCAGGGAACTAGTGGATAGGTCTGACATTACCCAGGGTACAATCTGGACCAATGAACATCTTTGTCCCCTCAGTTCTCCAGCCTGAGGTGCCTTTTACCTGCCCTAGGGTTAGGCTTCCTAAGCTTTACTGTGAGCGCTATCACTCCTGGTCTGCTCACATACAGCTTGGAGTTAGGGTTAGGTTTCCTATTGGTAGGGCCCTTGGAGTTAGGGTTAGTGTTCCTATGGGTAGAGGTCCTCACCCTGGGTTAGGGTTCCTATGGATATGGGTCCCCACTCTAGGGTTAGGGTTCCTGTAGTACTTGGTGATAGGTTTAAGGTTCCCATGGGTAGGTGTCCTAGCATTAGGGTTATTGTTCTTATGGGTAGGGGTCCCCACCCTTGGGTTAGAGTTCCTATGGGTATTGGTCTCTTTCTTAGGGTTAGGGTTCCTATGGTTGGGGACTTGGGTGAAAGCTAGGGTTCCCATGTGTAGGTCTCCCCACCGTAAGTTGGGGGTTCCTATGGGTATGGGACTTCTGGCTAAGGTTAGGGTTCCTTTTGGTCGGGGTCCCTGCCCTAGCTTTAGGATTCCTATGGGTAGGTTTCCCCGCCCTAAGGTTCTGGTTCCTAAAATTAGGGGTCTATGCCCTAGGGTTAGGGTTCCTATGTTTAGTGAACTTGAGGCTAGGATTAGGGTTGCTATGGGTAGGGGAATTGGGATTAGTGTTACGGTTCCTATGAGTCGATCTCCCCACCCAAGATTTACGGTTCCTATGTGTAGTGCTCCTCCCCTAGGGTTAAGGTTCCTATGGGAAAGGGACTTGGGGCTAGCATTAGGGTTCATATGGGTAGGGAACTTGGGGCTTGGGTTAGGATTCCTAGGGGAAGGTCTCCCCACCCTAGGGTTAGGGTTCCCATGGATATGTCTTCCCACAGTAGGATTAGGGTTCCTATTGCTAGGGGACTTGGGACCAGCATTAAGGTTCTTATGGGTAGGATCCCCTGCCCTGTGGTTAGGGTTCATAGAATCATAGAATATCAGGGTTGGAAGGGACCTCAGGAGGTCATCTAGTCCAACCCCCTGCTCAAAGCGGGACCAATCACTGATTTTTGCCCCGATCTCTAAATGGCCCCCTCAAAGATTGAACTCACAACCCTGGGTTTAGCAGGCCAATGCTCAAACCACTGAGCTACCCCTCCCCCAACCCGATTTTTTACTAGAAGCAGTACCAAAAATATTGATGGCAACTCACTTTCATTGATAAGAAATATGAGACTGGTTTTTGCAGCTCAATTAATCTGGCACCTGTCCTCAGCAATGTACAAATCATTCCTTATTCAAACAGCAGATCATACTTTAGCAGTTCCTATCGGTACGGCTCCTCACCCTAGGGTTAGGGTTCCTATGGGTTCTGGATTTGGTGTTAGGGTTAGGGTTCTTATGATAGGGGAGTTTGGGTTAGGGTTTGTATATTTAAGTTTTGGGGGCTAGGCCGATGGGTTGGGCTCCCCATCCTAGGGTTAGGGTTCCTAAGTGTAGGGCTCCCCTCCCTAACCTAGGATTCCTATGGGTATGGGACTTGGGACTAGGCATAGGGTTCCTATAGGTAGGGCTCGCCACTCTTGAGGTAGACTTCCTATGGGTAGAGCTCCCTATCCTAGGTTAGGGTTCCTCTGGGTAGGGCACTTGTGGCTAGTTTTAGCATTCATATATTTATGGTTCTTTTGGGTAGCAGAGTTGGGGCTATGGTTAGAGTTCCTGTGGGTAAGTTACTTTATGTTAGGGTCTGGGTTCCTATGGGTAGAGGACTTGGGGCTACGGTTAGGGTTCCTACGAATAGTGCTCCCCGCCTCAGGGTTAGGGTTTCTGGGTTCCTGGCTTCCCTCCCCAGGGTTAGCATTCCTCAGCACCCAGCTCCCCGCCCCAGAGTTAGTGTTCCTTGGGGCCCAGCTCCCTGCCCCAGAGTTAATGTACCTGTAGGCCCTGTACATTGAACTAGGGATAGCATTTCTAAGTGTAGGCAGTGATGAACGGCCAGAAGCTGAAGAACTGGTTCCTTCAGTCGCTCCGGGTCTTCAGCAGCACTGAAGGGCCCGCCTCCGAAGTGCCGCCGAAGACCCGGAGCGAGTGAATGGGATGCCGCCGAAGACCTGGAGCGACTGAAGGACCTGCCGCCGAAGTGCTCTTGAAGGACCGCAGGGCTGCCGGGTGAGTAGAGCTCAGGCGGGACGGACAGGACAGTCCCGCGGGCCGCATGTGGCCTGCGGGCCGGAGTTTGCCGAACCCCTTTAACAACCGGTTCTAAACCGGCTGCAAAATTTAACAACTGGTTCGCGTGAACCGGTGCAAACCGGCTCCAGCTCACCACTGAGTGTAGAATACTTGGAGATATAATTCAAATGGGCATGCCTCCCTTCCCTAGGGTTAGGCTTCTTATGGGCACAGCTCCCCACCCTAGGGATAGGTTTCCTACGGGTAGTGTACTTGTAGTAACAGTTTGGTTACCTGCAGGTTGGGCTCTCCGTACTAGGTTTACAGTTTCATATTGGTAGGGGACTTGTCCCTCCTGTAGTCCCATCTGCTCTGTTTCTAGAATCTCTTCCATTGCCAACAGAAGTTTTCTCCCTCAATTCCTGTGGTCAATGGGTTTCCAGCAGCTGGGATATGCATCCCAATCCTGGCAGCTTGCAATCCTGCAACCTTCCCGGCCTGAGGCTACTGCATGTGACTCCTCTCCTCCCCTCTCAGCTGAGACTGACTTGAGCTGCTGCCTTTTGAACACTCCCGCCACTGGGAGCATGCCCAGCAGAGGAGAAAGGGCATGGCTTCCTGCATCCAGAGAAGCTCTTTAACCCTTTCCTTGCTGGTGTGTGGTTGTTACACCCTGTCACACTAAGGGTAGGGCTCCCTGTCCTAGGTTTTGGATTCTTATGAGCAGAGGCAGATTAAGATTTATTGGGGCCCTGGGCACAAAGAACATTTGGGCCCTCCACACCCCATTAAGAACATGAATGTATCAAAATGCATTAATACTAAGACTGTGTTGTGTTCACACACTGCCTTAATAATAAAGCAAATCATATCCCAGTTTATTATGCCTAAATTAACTCCTTAATTTTTCCACATAGAAAATGAATATGGCTAGATATTCTCCACACAAAGGTGTTCACTGTTAATCTGGACAACAGCAGTGTTACAAGAATCAATCATTCACAGTCCACAAGTGGGTTTTTCCATCTCCCCTAATTTTCTTAAACCTGACCATTATGCATTCCCCCCAACTTCCCCCTTCCCTCCCCCCCCGATCCTGTTACAGACCAGGTTTTCTACTGTGGAAGCAAAGATGTCTGAAAGATAACAGTCACAATTCTGGAACGTAATTTAATTAAAAGACATAATCCTAACCCAAGGTAAAATTACTTTATTATGCAGAACTTTAAATTTCGGCCAATGGTGAGAACCGGTTTAAAACAAAGTTTGCAATTGATCACAAAAGCTATGAAAAAATGTTGAAAGAATCTGATGTGTGCCAAAGTGACTCTTTTGCTTTCTGCCAAAGGCAATTCATGTCAAACCATGAGAAAGTTTACATTTTACCAATTAAGTTTTAGGATTAACTGTTTCAGCTAATCAGAAACTAGCTTATATGTCTACATTAAATCACACTTTTAAGAACAGGTCAGGTTTTGATTAGCCAGAGCACACAACAGGATGTTTGGTTATTACTAAGCCAATATAGTTTTTCCAATAATACTGCAGAGAGAATATTCATCACTCCATTATACCAATGCCTCATCATCAGTGTAATGAAGAGAAAAAAGTCACTGGAACTGAAGGTTCTCACATGATAAATTTCTCCCACTTCCATAACTATCTGGGTTTGTCCTTTATGTTTTATTCCCCAACCAGCCTTAGCTTTGACATTCACATAGCAACAGATGACCATTAGCCCGTGACAACAGTTGATTCCACTGATCACCTTTGTTAAGTAAATTTGGGTGGGCCACAAATCACTTGTGAAATCCATAGTTGAGTGAGTTGGGTCTGGAAGTTGTGGATCAGTGTGAACAGGGTCACATCAGTCTATGCTGGATGAGGCAGGAACTACACATAAAGATCTTACAAATATGGTCTGGGGTAAATAGCACTATCGTCTCTCATCCAATGCTAAAGTAGGAGAACTATACTATGGAAGGCCTCATATTAGCTGAGCAGGTGGGCAAATAATGCCATATCACAATGTGCATGGGAAGAATCCACACTAAGATTCCCAAGGTTGTGAACCACGTGCACGGGGTGCAGGTGGGCATAAATTGGGCTACATCATGACATATTAGGGTGGGAGCAAATAATGCTGTACTGTGTGATGCAGGGATAGGGGCATCCAGAGGCCTTGAAACTATGGATAGAGGCATACAAACCCAAACAAAGCCCCTGTCTCACCATATATTTTGCAATCATCAAAAGACACAGGAAAAAAAACTGGAAGAGGAGAGGAGAGAATAAGTCACACCTGGGAGAGAGAAGTGATTGAACATGGAGAGGCAAAGAAGAGGTGATGGGGCGTCCCACGGTGTGTATGTGGGGAGAGAGGCTTGGCAGGGGTTCCATATTTCCCTCCTTGAACAGGACACCAGAGAGTTCCTCCCTGCCCCTAAGCTCCCTGTGTGCTTGTGAGGATTGCATTTCCCTGGGGTTTGCCCCGTGGGTTGAGGTAGCAGGGACTTCCCTGGCCAGGCTGTGGGGGGGATTTCCCCTGTTCCCCCGGCTGTGGGGAGCTCCCTATCCCTGTAGCCTCCACACTCCTCTTACTGTCTATTTTCTCTAGGTTGCTGATGTGCTGTAGGTCACAGCCCGTGTCCTCGTGGCTCCAGCCAGGAGTGGGCATTCCTGTGCAGCTTGGGGCTTGAGGAGACGCAGCAGGAGGTGGTGTTCCCCGTCTTTGTTCGCCACCTAGCCCTGGCCAGCCAGCCAAGCGTGAGAGGATGCAGGGGGAGCCCATCACCAACGGCGGCAAGAAGCCATGGACAGCAGCGAACAAAACAACAAGCAGGAGAGGAAGAGACTGCAGCTGCTGCTGCTCCCTCCAGCCACACTCGTCAGCTGATCCCCTCACCGGCTCATCCAAGAAGCCTTGCCCCAGACATGGCCAGCCTGGCCAGCAGAGCAGAGGGTGCAGCAGCTAACTCATCCTGACCTAGCATCATTTTTCTGGGGGCCCAGACTCCTTGTATTAGTGTACAGACATCTTAGTTGTTGCTGCTTGGCTTTGCCCACACTCTTCATCCAATTAGGTACCGTCACTCTAATGGCAGTATGGCTTACCTGACTTAACTTGATTGGTAATGGCCCTCTTTCCTCCTAATGTCCATTCTCCCACCCACTGCTGTTCCATTCTCCATTGCCATATCCTTTATTTGATTTTCCTCCTGCTCAATGATAGAATCAGGCATGGAGATTACATGAGCATCTCCCAACCGTCTCCCCCAAATGCCTAGTTTAAAGGGGGTTCGGGGTGCGGGGTCATGGAGGTGCTTACCATGGCTCCCACAAAGCTGCTGCCAGGTCCCTGTGGCCCCTAGGCGCATGGGTAGTCAGGGATTCTCCACATGCTGCCCTTGCGCCCACAGGCACTGTCCCCTCAGTTCTCATTGATCACAATTCCCGGCCAATGGGAGCTGCGGAGCTGGCACTAGGGGCGGGGTTAGCACATAGAGCCTCCCTGGCTGCCCATGCACCTAGGGGCCGCAAGGATCTGGTGGCCACTTCCAGGAACTGTGTGGAACTAGGGCAGGCAGGGAGCCTGCCTTAGCCCCAGGCCCCCGCTGCCCCGCTGCCCGGATTTTTAACTGCCCAGTTGGCAGTGCCGATTGGAGCCGCCAGGGTCCCTTTTCAACCGGGAATTCCAGTCGAAAACCAGACACCTGGCAAAGCTAAACCAGCATGACCTACTTTGTCATTCCTATATATTTTGTACCCTGATATTACAGTGTCCCACTGATTATCCTTAGTCCATCAAGTTTCTGTAATGCTTATTATATCCTCATTTAACACCAGACACTCTAGTTCACCCATCTCAGTATTTAGACTTCTAGCCTATATAAGAACTTGTACATTTTGATAATGTTCAGTTGCTTGCCTTCATGTGTTATATTTAAATAGGATTCTATTACTTTTGACTGTTCCTCACTAGCTCCTACCTGTACTTTACCAACTTCTTTCCTATCCTCTTTATTAGGATATAGAGTTCCCCTTTTAATAAATTCATCCCTAAGGAACATCTCTGCCTGAACCATGCGCTCCTCCACACCTGTTGGCATTCCCTCAGCCCTTAGTTTAAAAAATCCTCTACAACCTTTTTAATTTTACTTTGCAAAAATCTGGTTTCCTTTTTGATTTAGGTGGAGCCCATCCCCCCTGTATAGGCCATTCCTTCCCCAAAAGGTTCCCCAGTTCCTAATAAATCTAAATCACTCCTCCCTATACCATCATTTCAGCCATGCATTGAGACTTTGTAGTTCTGCCTGTCTCATTGTCCCTGCACTATTTCACAGAATGCTACTATGCAAGTCCTGGACTTTAAACTCTTACCTAGCTGCCTAAATTTGGCCTCCAGGACCTCTTTCCTACCTTTTCTTCTGTCACTGCTAAGTGATTGTACCACGACCACCAGCTCCTCTCCAGCACCGGAAATAGGAGACAGACTTGTTGAAAGTCTCTGGGTAAGGATCAAAGGGGTAAAAAGCAAGGTGCTGTCATGATGGGGTCTACTACAGACTACCTGTAACCAGGAAGAAGATGTGGATGAGGCTTTTTTTAAACAGCTAACAAAATTATCCAAAGCACAGGACTCGGTGGTGATGGGGGACTTCAACTACCCAGACATCTGTTGGGAAAAATAACACAGCAGGGCACAGATTATCCAAGAAGTTCTTTGAATGTATTGGAGACAATTTTTTATTTCAGAAGGTGGAGAAACCTATTGGGGAGAGGCTGTTCTAGATTTGACTTTGACAGATAGGGAGGAACTGGTTGAGATTATGAAAGTAGAAGGCAGCTTGGGTGAAAGTGATCATGAAATGATAGAGTTCATGATCCTAAGGAATGGTAGGAGGGAAAACAGTACAATACAGATAATGGATTTCAAGAAGGCAGACTTTAGCAAACTCAGGAAGTTAGCAGGTAAGAGCCCATGGGAAGCAAGTCTAAGGGGAAAAACAGTTTGAGAGAGCTGACAATTTTTCAAGGAGACATTATTAAGGGCACAAGAGCAAAGTATATCACTGTGTAGGAAAGATAGGAAGTATACCAAGAGACACCATAGCTTAACCAGGAGATCTTCAATGATCTGAAACTCAAAAAAGAGTCCAACAAAAAGTGGAAACTAGGTCAAATTACAAAGGATGAATATAAAACAACACAAGTATGTAGGGACAAAATTAGAAAGACCAAGGCACAAAACAATATTAAACTACCTAGAGATATAAAAGGTAACATAAAAAACCTTTCTACAAATACACTAGAAGCAAGAAGAAGACCAAGGATAGGATAGGCCCATTAGTAAATGGGGCTGGGGGGAAGAGAATAACAGAAAATATGTAAATGGCAGAAGTGCTAAATGACTTTTTTTCCAGTTTTCACCAAAAAGCGACTGGATGTCTAATATAGTGAATGCCAGTGAAAATGATGTAGTATCGGAGGCTAAAATAGGGAAAGAACAAGTTAAAAATTACTTAGACAAATTAGATGTCTTCAAATCAGCAGGACCTGATGAAATACATCCTAGAATATTCAAGGAGCTGACTGAGGAGATATCTGAAACAGTAGCAATTATCTTTGAAAAGTCATGGAAGATGGGAGAGATTCTAGGGGACTGGAAAAGGGCAAATATAGTGCTGATCTATAAAATAAGGACAACCCAGGGAATTAGAGACCAGTCAGCTTCACTTCAGTACCTGGAAAAATAATCAAGCAATCAGTTTTCAACCACCTAGGTCCTAGGAGATAATAAGGTAATAGGATAATAAGGTGATAAGGAATAGTCAGCATGGATTTGTCAAGAACAAATCATGTCAAACCAACCTAATAGCTTTCTTTGACAGGATGACAAGCCTGGTGGACAGGGGGGAAGTGGTAGATGTGGTATATCTTGACTTTAGTAAGGTTTTTGATACAGTCTTGTCTGACCTCATAAACAAACTAGGGAAATACAACCTTGACAGAGCTACTATAAGGTGGGTGCATAACTGGTTGGAAAACCGTTCCCAGAGAGTAGTTATCAGTGGTTCAAAGTCAAGATGGAAAGGCATATTGAGTGTGTCCCACAGGGATTGGTCCCAGGTCCTGTTCTGTTCAATATCTTCATCAATGATTTAGATAATGGCAGAGAGAGTACACTTATAAAATTTGCAGAAGATACCAAGCTAAGAGGGGTTGCAAGTGCTTTGAAGGATAGGAATAAAATTCAAAATAGTCTGGACAAACTGGAGAAATGGTCTGACATAAATAGGATGAAATTCAATGAGGACAAATGCAAAGTACTCTGCTTAGGAAGAAACAATCAGTTGCCCACATACAAAATGGGAAATGACTGCCAAGGAAGGAGTACTGCAGAAAGGGATCTGGGGTCTGTAACAGGGTTCTCTCATCACTCTGGCGCCTCCTGCTGGCTGTCATGGGAATTAGCTCTGAGTGTTAGTGCGCCCTCTTCTGGTGGTGCCCTGCCCTAGGACTCACATCTCTCCAAGGTCCGCAGCATCCTCTTCAGTGACACAATAGTCCAGACATGTCACACACTGTGCTCCACCCTTCTGAAGGACCTGGAGTCTGCTGTTCAGCCACTTCCCTTAGTGTCTACCACAGCAAATTGTCTGGCTACTTCCTCATGGCCCCAGCATCCTCTTTACCCTTGCCTCAGGACCTCAGCCTGCAAACCCCAGCAGCCAGCCAGGAGTTGTCTCCCACTCCCCTGGTCCCTGCTAGCAGCGCTGCTCTGTCCAGGATGCTGGTAGTTCTCTTAGCCCTCCAGAGACACAGTCCTTCCTCCCTGGGTTCCCAGCAGAGAACTGCCCTCCTCTGCCCTGCAGCTCCCTTTTCATATGGGCCTGCTTGGCCCTGCTTAGCTACTCCCTTCAGCCCTTCTCTGATTGGCTGCCTCCTGTGCAGCCTCCCTAGGGCTCTATTAACCCCTTAGAGCCCAGTGTGGGGCAGGCGCCCTATCACAGGGTCATAGTTGATCACCAGCTAAATATGAATCAACAGTGTAACACTGCTGCAAAAAAAGCAGTCAGCATTCTGGGATGTATTAGAAGAAGTGCTGTAAGCAAGACCTGAGAAGTAATTCTTCCACTCTGTTCTGCACTGATAAGGCCTCAGCTGGAGTATTGTGTCCAGTTCTGGGTGCCACATTGCAGGAAAGATGTGGCCAAATTGGAGAAAGTGCAGAGGAGAGTAACAAAAATTATTAAAGGTCTAGAAAACACGACCTATGAGGAAAGATTGAAAGAATGGGTTTTGTTTAGTCTGGAGAAGAGAAGACTGGGGAGGGGGACATGATAACAATTTTCAAATACATAAAAGGTTGTTACAAGGAGGAGGGAGAAAATTTGTTCTCATTAACCTCTGAGGCTAGGACAAGAAGCAGTGGGCTTAATTTGCAGCAAGGAAGGTTCAGGCTGGACATTTCTTCCTGTCAGAGTAGTTAAGCACTGGAATAAATTGCTTAGGGAAGTTGTGGAATCTCCGTCATTGGTGATTTTTAAAAGCATGTTAGACAAACATCTGTCAGGGATGGTCTAGATAATACTTAGTCCTGCTTTGAGGGCAGGGGCCTGGACTAGATGACCTCTTGAGGTCCCTTCCAGCCCTACAATTCAATGATTCTTTAAGATCTGCTACCTTCACATCTGGCATGCGGTTCTCCTGCTCATCACAAACCCAACTATCTACATTTCTAATAATCGAATTCCCCAAAGCTTATGCTCAAATAAATTTGTTAGTCTCTAAGGTGCCACAAGTACTCCTTTTCTTTTTCCCATTACTACTGTCTGTCTCTTCCTAATAACTGTAGTCCCCAGCCCCTAAGGGATATCCTCTGTGTGAAAAGATAGCATGACATTATCTGAAAGATGGGATTGTTTCCTTGCACACCTGCTTGACACTGTCTTGCCCCAAGACTTTCATCCTCCTTAACAACACAGGGGCTGTTGGATAGGAGGTGGGACTGCTGTGCTATGTCCCTAAAAGTCTCCTGTGTGTACTATTGCTCCTCCAGTTCAGCCACTCTGGCCTCTAAATCCTGTCCCCTGACTCTGAGGGCAATGAGTTGCTTGCACCACATGCACACATAAGCTACTTGCCCAGGAAGCAGAGAATCATAATGTTGCACTCAGGGATTTTTTATGTAGCCTAAATTTAGGGTATGCTTGTTCAGTGTATTGCTCTGTCAGTTGCTTTAATAGGTGGTCTGACTCACTAGTAAACTAGAATTGAAAGTAAAAGTAGGGGAGGACATCCCCGAAAGAAGGTGGGGAACAGAGTTGGGCTCTTAGTATTTGCTACAATAATGTGCCAATGCAAAAAATAACCAAAAAAACCCAAACACAAAGCAAAAAACAATAATAATCAACATGGCTTAAAAGAGGAAGCACTTTAGACCACAACCAGCCTTGGCTGATTTGAAGGAGAATGGGAATTGTGACTGCCTACACCAGGGCTGAATTTGCAGTGTATTCATTATGTCCTCAGCACATTAAGTCCCTTGTTCTATCACTCAAAATTGCCTCCCTCTCACCCCAGGTAAGTGGTCCAAGTGTCAGTCACAACCATCTTTGGGTTGGTGCAGCTGCATCTGGATCTTCTTAAACCAAAAGGAGTTATTTGAAGCTCAAAAGTGACTCCATAACTTCTTTCCTTTTGAGACAATAGGCACTATGAACTCCTTTTCAAGGAGATCTGTATTGTCTAAATTCCTCCCTAAAGTGTCTGAAATCATTATCAGGTTGGGCTGGTCCGCAATAAAGACTTTGGACAAGATTTTTATTTACTGTAGGGCGCCTTTCCACCACTGCGGCAGTGTAAAGGAACAGTAGTGTAAATGAGAATCAGGCCCTACTCTTCTCTATAGGACAACACTTTCTGTATCAGACTTAATTGATTTCAAAAATGTATGAGCTGCATATTTTATCACTTTTGCCATTGTATTATTAACTCTTACCAGAGTACAAATTACAAACTACCTTGAAGGTTACCTTCTGCAGGATTGTTACTTTTCAAGACTGCAATAGGATTTAGCATATATATATGCTCTAGGGTTTATTTTCTTGGAAAGAACTATTCATTTGCTTGTGACCCACCCTGCCTAAAAAAGGACTTTACTATTTATTCAGTTACTAAAATAACACTGATTATTTGCATTTCCACTACTTACAGAGAGCTTTTGCCTCCGTTTGAAGCCCTAGTGGGATTTAACTTTTTCTTTTATTTTTCAGAACAAATGAATTCACGCATGTGCACACACACACACACCCTGCCTCCTTCTCCTCTCATTAAAGAAGCAAACACTGAACATCCATTTTGTTTATTTTAAAAAATATTACAAATGACTTCTGAGTAATTCTAGCTGTTCAGTAGATTTGTGGAAAGATTCTCTTTGCCATAGAGGCACAGCTGGACCTGAGCCATTTCAAAAACTTACTGTAAGAAAGACTCTACCTAGCTGGGGAGGAAGTAGGAATTTTACAATGAGCTCTTGTGCATTAAGCAGGTTTGTAATCCTGAAGGGAAATCCAGGCCTGTGAGCCCAGAAGGGGCTCAGTTGAGATCACAGCTTCAGTGGGCTTTCACTGACTTCATTGGGGCATTTCTCTAGCTGCACAGTGCATTTCATCTAGACATATTCTCCACTGGGAACTTTTCTAATATAACCATGCTTAAAAATCCTCCATGGAATTGATGGCTGGATTGCAATTCTGTTACAAATGTAGAGTATGATGTGTAATACTGTGTAGAGGTGCAATCTAGCAAAATGAGTTTGTGCTGTGCTCACAGGGCTTGATCCAAAGCCCATTGAAGTCAATGGGAGTCTTTCCATTGACTTCAGTGAGCTTTTAATCAGGCCCATGGTGAAAAGCAGAAATCATCTGGGTATGCTGGAATAGCATGTTTTCTTTCTGTGACTGCTGCATGATTTGGTGCCCAAAGATGTATCTTGCTGCAATACTCTGAGTATCTCACTGCAGAATAACTAAACAAAAGGCCACATCCTCTATAAAGATTTGTGCAGGACATCAGAAGGTTTCATTTCAGTGCATTGGCAGGGTTTTACAACACATGCCATGTCTAAATCGTAACTCTTTGGCTTAAAGCCAGCTTTAAATAAATCTTTCCTACAAATGACATCTTTGGACGGATATTTGAATCATAGTGAGCAAAATGCCAGTTTCAACTACAGGAGAAAATGAAAATAAATTTGTGATGTAATGTATTTGCTGGCTGGTTTTATTACCCCTTGAGTTCTTATAACAGGAGACAGCAGCTCATTTCAATTCAAAATCTAGTGGGGCCTTGGAGCTTTCAGCTTGCTGGGTGCTCTGCAGGAGTTGGATTGGCTAGAGTAACAGCATGTGGAGATGATGATTTCATAGCTTTATTCAGCACAGCATTTGATTACAGTGGCTCTAGCTTCAGTGCATTATCGTCTCATATAGTTCCCTGTCACATTATACTTTGAGCCTTGTGTCATGAATCCACAGGTCTAGTGCTCTTGCACAGCTCTGGAAGAGTCCCTGGGAGCACGCCTTCAGCGTGTCAGCCCCGCCCTCGGGTCACCCTCTCTCACTAGGTGAACCCCCCTTGGCTTCACCTTCTCCGGGAATTGAACCTCGGAGCCTTCAGAAAAGAAACCTGCTCCTTGCTCTGAGCTCCCTTCCGCAAGTCCACCTGAGTCGGATATCTGAGGAGACTTGTACACCCAAAGGGAGCAATGCACCCCCAAATTCCTTAAACTGGAGTGACTCTCAACCAGCCTTGTAAAAGCAGAAGAATTTATTAGATGTCTGGAACACAGCACAGGAAGTCCTTAGTTAACATAGAGAACAGAAAGTTACGTCATAGCTGGGTCAGCCCCAGAGCCCTTTAATCCCTTTTAGTCCCAGTCCAGGAGCATCTCCCCTCCTTCCAGCAGCCCACACTTAACAGCCCTACCTGGCCTCTCCTCAGTCTTTTTCCTTGTTCCCAGGCAAACATTGTCACCTGGCCTTCCTCCTTGCCCTTTGTTCTCCAGTTGGTCACACCCAGCTGGCTTCCTAAGGAGGTAGGCCATCCATGGTCATTAGTTGCTAGGTGTCAGATATCTGGGCACCTGGAGTGGCCATTGTCTTCTTGGACTCTCCATGGTAATGGGGGCCCAGGGCCCAGGCAGCTAGGCATCAGTCACACCCAGATTTCTGGGTCTCTGCAAAGAGTAAGCAAACTTTTCCCACCACATATTTAACCATGACCATATTGGGGAAACTGAGGCACACACACTATTCAGACAAAATATTATGAAAAATTCCCACTCTATCACACCTTGATGTGCAGCCCTGAAATGTAGCATCTGCACTCCTCCGGGACAGGGTGCTTTGCTCATTCTCTCCCATACTCTGTTTTCCTACTGGAGGGAAGACAGCTTGACTGCACGTCACCAGTGAGGGAGGTAGAGATACTGCTTCCTTGGCCACTTAAATGGGCCACATCCTGCTATGTTACAGAATCATAACAATTGATGGATAAAGTAATAGAAAGCAGCATACACTGTATGCTATTAGCTGTGGCACACAAGAATGCTGACATCACCCTTACAGGGAACTGGGGTTACCCGTCCACACGGGATACAAAGTATGCCAGAAAATCAAATAGAAACAAGAGCCAAAGCACAAAGAGGATGATAGTGAGGAGCTTCAGCACTTGAACAAGGGAAGATCCTCACCTTGCTGTCACCCTGAAGACTGAAAAGGGGAAATTCAAGCAATTTCACCACATTCACTTGCAATGAACATCATCAGTGAAGGCTGCAAGTACTGGGAGAAGGGGAGGGTAGTAATCGGAAGACCTTCTTCACCCTAATACAGAGGAACAGCCGAGATCCAGAGGCGTTGTGGCCTCTGGCAATGGCTCCAGTGTTCTTGCTGCTAAATGAAAGGGAGAAGGCAGTTCTGCAGTGCCCAGAAAAAACATGGTGTTGAAAACTATAATTAGAAAATGGTCAGTCTCATCACAGGGATTAAATGTCCCAGCTGCTTCCAATTGCATCAGGCTGAAATTTAGCAAACAAATTTGTGAGGCCAAAAACCAAACATTTGCAAAGCATTAAGCTGTCTCTTCAGTGTAGGACATGGCTTCCTTCATCTTTACCTAACTGCAAAACTTTTGTTTTGCAAAACTATAATTGAAGAATAACTTAGTGGGGAGTTAATTCTTCCAGCAGGCAAGGCCCTCCTTGCCACTTGAAATGCTTTAGGTCTGCAACAGCTGATTCCACACCTCAACTTACCCATGACTGCATTTTTGCTATGCTGCCATGAAGCTGTACATACAACTTAGCGGAGAGCAAATTTTCACATCAAGACCACATGAAACCTGTCATTACAAGCCTATGAAGATGACATAAGCATGTCATTACTACGACATAACAATGTCAGTGCAAATGCAAGGAGACAGCATTGTGGTATCAAGTCTAAAAGACATGGGGAAATTAAGTTTAAATATATTCAGGGGCAAATTCAGACAAGATGTTTGGACTCTTGGGATCCAGGCACCACCGCAGGACACTACCAGGAAGCAGCAGGGAATCAGAGGATGTGCAGGAGGCTATGGTAGAGACATGATTCTTAGGCCTGATCTACACTACACAGTTTTGTTGAAAAAAGTCAGCTTTCGTGGACACAACAGTGCAAGTGTACACACTGAAATACTTCTCCCACCCATAAGGGTTGACTCCGTGAGTGCTCCGGGGCTCAAGTACCCACAGGGTGAAAGGAGGAGGAGGAGGAGGGAGGGAATAGTGGGTGCTTAGCACCCAGAAATCAGAGCTTGAGTGTGGAATCTGATGAGATCTGTGCTAGTAACAACTTCTGCTCTTGGGGCAGGGAGTTTGTTTATAAACAGAGGCAGGGTGATTAAGACAACAAAAGGCTTGTCATTAAATTAAATTAAAGATCGTTAGATGATCCTGAAAGCATTCCCAAGCACTACAGTTAAAAGATAGGAAACAAAGGGTAGGAATAAATGGTCCTTTTTCAGAATGGAGAGAAGTAAATAGTGGTGTCCTCTGAGGGGCTTGTATTGGTCTGGGATTAGGGCTGTTCCACATATTAATAAATGATCTGCAAAAGGAGTAAACAGTGAGGTGGCAAAGTTTGCAGATGATACAAAATTATTCAAGATAGTTATGTCCAAAACAGTCTGCAAAGAATTACAAAGGGGTCTCACAAAACTGGGTGACTGAGCAAGAAAATGGCAGATGAAATTCGATGTTAAATTCAAAGTAATGCACATGGCAAAATATAATCCCAACTATACATACAAAATGATGGTGCCTAAATTAGCTGTTACCCATCAAGAAAGAGATCCTGGAGTCATTTGCAGTACTCTGGGAGCATTATGTTTCTCGAGTACTTCAAATTCATAAGAACCCTTCTCACTGCGCCTGTATCATCCTGAACTCATTCTCCAGCTTCAGAAGACTTAAAAATTATCTCCAGTCATCAATGAGAGAGATGTAGCTGAATAATGTAGCTGTCCTTAATGGGCATCAAAACAATACCAGGGAACCTAGATGTAAATAAGATTGCTAACAGTTTCATCCAGAAAGCGACAGTGAGACATAATGTCTTTAAACTGGGACGTTACTGAAGACAGCTTTTAGATGATTGCAATGATTTTAATATACAGTAATTCATGATAATGTAATTATGTTGTTCATAACAATTGAATCATTATGAAAATAGTAAAGATACCAATGATAGACACATTCAATAACTAGAATATGAAAGAAGTGTATAAATATGCTGAAAATAGCCTCCCCTCAAAACTGGCAGAGTGCCCCCCCCCCCAACGCAAACACCTCTTCAAAAGCACCCACCAGCAAAAACAAAAGTCAGCGCCTATGCTCCCACGGATGTAACTCCCCTACTATGGCAACATCATAAAACCACCTCGATGAGCTAAAAGAGCTTTTGGCGATGTAGTTAGAGCGACACAGCATCAGTGTGCCCCCTGCGCTTGGTTATGTCACCCTAATTGGCCTCCAGGAGGCGTCCCACAAGCCCACCTTGACCACTGTGGTCAGCAGTTTGAACTCCACAGCCCTGAAGGTACACAGATATGTGCCACTCCCCCGTTTAAAGGCCTGGGAATTTTTGAAATTCCTCTTCCTGTTTGCTCGGCCCAGCTGACCATGCCGGTTTTCCACAGCAGACACTCTCCCGCGTGGAGCACACCAGACCTGTTGGATCTGCTGAATCTATGGGGAGAGGAAGCTGTGCAGTAGCACCTTCACTCTTGCCATAGGAACTTTGATACTTATGGGCTGATTGCTAGTGGCATACAGGAGAAGGGGCATGAGAAGGACACGCAGCAGTGCTGTGTTATGGTCAAGGGAGGCCAACCATTGCTCTGGTGCAGTGCCAAAGACATGCCCTTCTATAAGGAGCTACACAGCATCCTTGGCGGAGACCCCATCTCCACTGTCAACAGCCCCGGGGATACTTTGGTGGGACTGGAGGCAGCAGCCAGCAGACTCAGCCTCGATAACCAAGTGGCACATGGGGAAGTAGAGCTGGAGGACAATATGGAGCACATGGCCAGATCTCTCTTGCGGGGCCCAACCCTGTGTCTGTTGATGCTAATAGGTGGTTTGTCATGGACTTAAGTACTTTGAGCAGCCAGAAACAAACAGCAATTTTTAGTCTGAAATCTAGAAACTTTCTGCCACTTTTCCTAACCATTTCCCAAGTTCATGTTATTGCTGTTCCTGAATACAGTGTTTCTCAAATTATCAGTAGACATCAGAGAGGATTTCTTCACAGTGAGGCCAGCCCTTTGAATATCAATCTGCCCTAACTAAATCAAGAAGTCTAGTCATTTCAACATTATTTTACTTAGTCTCATCTTCCCACCCCAGGTGATATTTCTAGTTGATTTAAAAGACAACTAGTTATCCTGAGTTTGAAAATAATTTCTTATATCAAATGGAAAGGGAGTTAAGACTATTATCTTTGATTTGTAAAGCTCAGTTGAAATTAGACTGAACTGTTTCTCCCATCATCTGGGTGCATGAGAATTTGAGGTATAATTTATTGGCAGTGTACGAAATGTTGCATCCCGAAGACAAATGCTGAGTTTTTCTATTGAAGAAGAAAGGTCTTCACTGAAAGGCAATTCATACTAAAAACTCTTTACATAGGGGGGAAAATATCTATGGTCCCTTATTGAAACTCACATCTTTTCTCATTTTGCAGCTTGTAACTGAGTTGTTGAACAAGGCAAAACACAGGCAATCTAATAATGAGTTTAAAAAAAATCTCAGTTCCATGGCCTAGAAGACTTGCAAAAGAGAGTTATTGTAATTCCTTAGACTAGTAGTGCACATATGTGTTTATGGACAGGAGAATTTTGGTGAGGTAATTGCTTTTCCATTTCTTCAGATGCATAGGAGTTCATGCATCTGAAGAAGTGAGTTTTTTACCCACGAAAGCTTATGCCCAAATAAATCTATTAGTCTTTAAGGTGCCACCAGACTTCTCGTTGTTTTTGTGGATACAGATTAACACGGCTACCCCTCTGATACTTGCTTTTCCATTTGCAATAGCAAAGTAAAAATAACCAACATGTTTTATTCTTGCTGTTCAGTTTTTGTGTTTTAAAAGAAGAGTCATCCCATTTAATGAAAAAAAGATATGTGGCTCTGTACACAAATAAGTCTTAAAGCACCTGTTAAATGAGAATGCCTTCTCTGTCTCCAACACTGACTTTTAATTTGAGTAAATAGCTGGGAGAAATTTTTCAATGAAAAGCATTTTTCAGTGGGAAATGCAGATACTGGTTGATTGAAATATTTCACAAATTTATGTAGATTTTGGTGAACTGATTTTGTTTAAAAAACAACAACTAAAAATCCAAAAAAGTAAAAACATTTTGTTTAGACATTTTAAAAACAAAACATTTTGACTTTTTCATTTTGAAAATGACCTTGAATTTTATTTTAAAAACCATTTTAAAAGAAAAAAAGCTTTAAATGGAAACAAAATATTTAGTCCAACCCAAAATGCAGTACTTTTTGACTTGACAATTCACAAACAAAATTTTTTAAATTGTTTTCAGGTTGACCCAAAACTTTTTTTTTTTCAATTTTTCAGAATTGCCAGTGGACTGAAAATTCCATTATTCGCACAGATCTATTTGGGTATTTATTTAATTTATTTTTATTTTTCATCCTGAAGAAAGTTCACCATCTTCTCCACACAAACATAGATTATCTTGCATTTGTCAACATCAGATATGCCAGTGTGTTGACTGTTAAGCTGGCCTTGTTAGGTCCCTCTGAAGTTCCTCCCAGTCCTCTAATCACACCAGGCAGTTATAGTCTTGACTAACCCTAAAGCATTTTGTGTCATTTGCAAATTTTGCCACCTTACTTCACTGCTTTCACCTTTTTCAAGAGCTTTAATGAATATATTAAATCACACCAGCCCTACTCCAGGACCTTTGGGTTGTCATGATGAAAACTGACCATTCATTCCTACTCTTTCATTTATGTCGCTTAGCCAGTTGCTAATCCTTTTTTAATAGCCTCTTGTGAGGGATTTTGCCAAAGGCTCTTTGCACATCCAAATAAATTATATCAACTGTTCCCCTTTAGCCACTATTTTGCTGACACTCAAAGAATTTTCTTAATTAAAGGGATGATTTTCTCAGACACAAGCCATGCTGGTTTGTCCCTATCATATCATATTTATCTAGTTATTCTATAATTCTGTTTTTATGAAAATTTCAAACAGTTTGCTTGGTATTAAAGAAGGCTCACTCACCTTCACAATTAAATCTAACTCCTTTTTTAAAAACAGGTACCACATTTGTTATTCTCCAGCACAGAAGTTAATAAGAGATGACTTTGTGGGAACTGAGGGTGTTTAGCACCTCACAAAAGTGCTTAGCACCTTGCAGGATCAAGCCCTAAGACTAGTATTGGACCATTGATGTGCAATTCATAATATACATAACACTAGGGGACAGAAAAATTGTGCACAGAAATGTCTTAGATTCATGAGAAATGCCTCAGTGAAGTCAACTCATTGATTGATGCTTTTCATCAAGATACTCAATCTTATTTTGTCTAAGAAATGACCATCAGTTCTATGCAGATAATGCTCAATGATATAGCTTTGTTAGTTCACTCTCTAGTGTTCTGTCTTCCATGTATCTCCTTGTTTTGACTCTGGACATATTCTGCTACCCTTATTCATAGCAGTATCTTAGTCCCCAAGAAGTCTCACTGAAAAAAATGGGACTCTGTGATGTTTCCCCATGGTGTTATCTGGATGGGTGATCCACTCCAATCCTCAACTCTGGGAGCCAGCCTTACCCTGCTCTGCTGTGAGAGCCCCCACTCCTGGGCTGTTCACGCACAGCCTCTGGCATTTAAGCTGCTCCTTGGATTGTGCAACCGAATGACACTAGCCGCTGTCTCCGGTCCCAGACACAACCCTAGGAACCTCTGTCTTGCAGTGTCCAGTTATGCCCGCTGGACGCTGCAAGTTTATATGAGTTCATCAATTTTAACAAAGAAATTGATATGCACCAGGCTTGTTATCCCAAGGGGAGTCTCTGACATGCTTCAAACCAAATGCACTGCTTCAGGTAGAATAAACAAACACATTTATTAACTACAAAGATAGATTTTAAGTTATTATAAGACAAAACACAACAAGTCAGATTTGGTCAACTGAAATAAAAGCAAAATGCATTCTAAGATGATCTTAACGCTTTCAATGCCCTTACAAATGTAGATGCGTCTCACCACAGGCTGGCTGGTTGCCCTTTAGCCAGGTTCTCCCCTTTGATAAGCGCTTCAGTCGCTTGGTGATGATGTCTGTAGATGGAGGTGGAAGAGAGAGGAAGAGTGTGGCAAACGTCTTTCCCTTTTATCATGTTCTTTCTTCCCTCTTGGCTTTGCCCCGCCCCCCCCACTTCAGAGTCAGGTGAGCATTACCTCATCGCAGTCCCAAACTGACCAAAGGAAGGGGGGTGACTCACTCGAGAGTCCAACAGATCCTTTTGTTGCTGCCTAGGCCAGCGTCCTTTGTTCCTGTGAGGCTGGGCTGGGTTTGTCCCATACATGCCTTGATGAGGTGTGAACTGCCCCTCTGCTCTTAGAGAGTTTTTTCCTGGGCTTATTTTATGCCATGAGGATACATTTTCAGCCTCATAACTATATACATGAAATAATAACCTATAACATTACTATAACAACAATTACTATAACATCACTATAACAACAACGCTCAGTGAATCATAAGCCTTCTGAAGATACCCAACATGACAAACTTTGCATTAGATACTATGCAATTATATTATAAGGGTGAACATGGAGGTGTAGGGTGTTCCCATGAGGTACAGAATGTCACACCTCCCCCCTTAGTTTACTGCAAGAGGGTTAGTCACTGACTAGCTCGAAGGCAGTTTGTGTTATAGTTCTCTTGGCATCCGACCATTAAGGCCATGAGGCAGTGTGCCTCAGTTTCCCCATTCACACACAGCAAACCAGGTTTTTTATGGTTTCTCTGCTGTGATAAGCTTTAAATCTGTTTACAGGTATTAACTGAGAACTAGTGTTACCATAAGGTTTAACATCAGTAACAAAATTCTTATCCCAAAACTTAACATTAATACCAATTTTTTTATCACAGGTGGGTGTTTACAAGTATCTTTATGATACCACACCCTCTGTTCAGATATTCTAGTTTGAAGTTAGTTTGTTTATTACCCATGGTGTCCTTTGACTCTCTCCCCTGTAA
Source organism: Chelonia mydas (assembly GCF_015237465.2). NCBI lineage: Eukaryota > Metazoa > Chordata > Testudines > Cheloniidae > Chelonia > Chelonia mydas. The sequence goes on from NC_057849.1 coordinate 162,852,051, forward strand.
TCAGTCAGTGGCTTTTCTTTCCCTCCAGTGTTCCCCCCTGTGTGGGCTCTTAATTTAATCATGTTTCTGGAATTTTGATGCCTCAGGGTCTGGCAAGTTAGGTGATCAGGGGCATCCTGCACATTGGCTGGCCCTTTGGGGAGTGGTCTCCCAACCCCAGGACTGTACATATGCAAAAAATCCAGCTCCCCTTTTGGGCTTACCCTGTATTTTCCCCTTCCCAGCACTGAGTCCTTCCTTGCCTCCTAGAGGGTTGTGATCTGTGCTCTCTGGGCTAGATGTGTTTACCCTTTGGTCAGATGCACCTTTTCCCAGCAGCTTTCCCATAACTGCTCCCTGTCTCTCACCAGCCTGGGGGAAAATACCCTCTTCTCTGTCAGTTGGGTCATTTGTGTTCTCACAAACTACCACTGGCAATTTCCTGGTCTCAACTCCTCTGCTGTCACAGGTTTGGATCTGCATCTTGATGTAAAGAGACACAGTTACTTTCCAAAAACATATGAGAAATAGCATCCTGAAAAACTGGGACCTGGATTGGGGTACCCTCCGCCACCCCTTTCTCTGTCCTTGAGAAGTCAACTGTGTGACTGCTCCCCTCCAGGACGTCAATTACACAGTTCCATCTCAAAACCTGGGTCACAGGCTGAGGCTGACCCAGCCATACTCCTCGTGTCCTGGGCATCCTGCCCCAAGTGACTAGTGAGGAGACATTCCTGTACCCCAACTATTCCTTCCCCATTTTCCTCCTCTGGGCCCCCTCCTAAGACACATTTCTCTGTGCTCCCTAGGAAGGGCTCTATCTCTTGTTCAGCTGCAAAGCTCTGCCAGCTAACAACTGGGACCATTTCCTTAATCACTGACAACACCTCTCCTGCCCTTCGCCTGAGGGCATGTTGCCTTCTGCTGGAAAGGAGCTAGTCTCAGCCCCTCCCATACTTGGAAGCACACTGCTTCCCTATGTTACAGAGTCACAGGAATTGTCACCCACCTCAGTGGTTTCTGAGATCCCCTGCCCCTTCTCTGGGCTCTCCTCTGGGACACATTGCTCTATGCTCCCAAGAGCCAGCATAGAGCAATGCCTCTGGTTCAGCTGCGACCTGCTGGCAGCTAACGACCTGGACAGTTCTCTCCTGGGCAGGCATTACACCCTCATCCCTTCCTCATGTAGTGTTGCCTCCAGCTGCAGTGCAGGAGTTGGTCTCAACCACCCTCCCATCTGGAAGCATGTGGCTTCTCCCTGCTGCAGAAGAATCAAAGAGACTCTCTCCCATTCTCTCAGCAGTTCCTGAGACCTTAACTTTTCCCTCGGGGGTCCCAGCATAAAATTTCCTCCTGCTGCAGGCAAATACTTTAACCTGAGCTACCTGGAAAAAAAATCATAACCAAGGAGCAGGTCAACTAGGAGGTGTTCCATTACCCCCACAGTCAAATCACTTTCCAAACCTTCCCAAACCACATGGATTTTAGTTAGTGGTACAAGGAATCTGCTTTCGCCCACCCTCACAATCTCTGCCATTTGGCCAGGTAACATACTGGCCTTTGGGACCACACTCTGCTTAACCAGAGAGAGCTGGGCCCCTGTATCCCTCTGCCCCAAGTACTCCCTGCCATTAATTTGGACAGCCTTAACATGCTCCATATCTGGTTCTGCAGAGGCTAACCTCACAAAACCAATATGATAGGTTTCAATTGCTTGGGGGGTTTCTGTGTTGAGGACCGCAGAACTAACATGAGCTACTGGTTGCCTGCTTCCTCCTAGCACAAGGCATTTATTCCTCAGGTGCTCAGTGGAATTACACCAATAGCACCTTTTGGGCTCTTATGCTTTTACAGGAGATTTGGGATGAGGGTTAGAGGAATGTTTTTGGGTAAGAGAATGTTTAGCCTCTCAACCCCTTCTCTCTTCCCAAGGGCAAAATGGGATCCTCCCTTCCCACCAGTTTTAAACCCCTCTTTCTGTGGCCTGCCCTCAATAAATGCCTGAGTCTGTTCGAAGGCATCAGCTAAATAATCCATCTCTTCCACAGACTTTACATCTTTGTCCCATAGACACTGCTTTACATCAGCCTTACATATGCCTAGGAAATGCTCTTGAGCTACAAGATTTAGCATTCCTTCAAAACTTGCCACCTCTTTACCCCTCACCCATTTTCCCAACAAATCTTTCATTTTGTTTACACATTCCCCATTACTCATATCAATATCCCTCTGAAGATTCCTCAATTTAACTCTATGTTTCAGGGCTAATCTGAAAAATTCGCAAAACAGTATCTTTAAATTTACAATAGTCTAAAGCATCTTCAGTAGACTTTCCATTCAATACATTTCGAACTTTACCAGTTAATTCTGCAATCAGGGTAGGAACTCTCTTATCATCAGAATTTCATGTATTACATACAGCCTTTGAAAGTAGTCAGATATTCAGCAATATCATCCTCTTCACTGTATGCAGGACATAAGTATTCCGATTTTTGGACTGATGGGAGTCACTGGGGTCAGCAGGTTCTGGTTCTGCTTCTCCAGCAAGTCCAGCTGGTGTTTTCGCTCTCTCTCTCTCTCTCTTTCTCCCTGCTCTCTGACTCTCTCTCTCTTTTACTCAGACTTAAAATCCTCTGCCACAAAGCTGGGAGTGAGCTTTTGCCTAACACTTTATTTTTCTCCCAGACCTCCCCTATGGGTAAATAATCCCATCCCCAGGATTGTGACAGAATCACCTTGATCTTGTCTTTATTTAATTTTTTAATTCATGCCTTTCTTTCCATCACAGCTACTGTAATTCCCTCTTAGATACTTTCTTAAATCTGTAGGGTGAAATCATGGCTGTACCGAAGTCTGTGGGATTTTTGCCATGTCTCTAAATTCATAATTACAAAAATGCTGTTGCCAGGCTACTCTTGCCTGCAAGGAATTGGGACAACATCACCCTCATTTTCTGTTCACTTTTATTAACTTCCTATCCATGGATCTCTGTGTTCCATTCAGAACTGTCTGCGTGATTTTCACAATTCTTAATGGGCTTGAAATACTTGAGACTTCAAATAAACTATCAACTTATTCTGCTTCTCCAGTTTTAGCCTCAGCTTTCCACAACTCGGGGGCTATTCTTTGCTGTCAAGTCACTGAGCTCCCTACTCTGTTCTAAATAGAATACTAAAACCTTACTCTTTTCCACAGAGCATGACTTCCTTTGTAAAATGTTTTGATACAGTTGTAGAATACAGCTATAACCATAACTGTAACAACTGTAGTGAAGGCTGCAATATGGACCTAACCTAAAGTCTACTGAAGTCAATAGAATAGGAGTACTTGTGGCACCTTAGAGACTAACCAATTTATTTGAGCATAAGCTTTCGTGAGCTACAGCTCACTTCATCGGATGCATACTGTGGAAAATACAGAAGATGTTTTTATACACACAGACCATGAAAAAATGGGTGTTTATCACTACAAAAGGTTTTCTCTCCCCCCACCCCACTCTTCTGCTGGGGGGAGAGAACCTTTTGTAGTGATAAACACCCATTTTTTCCATGGTCTGTGTGTATAAAAACATCTTCTGTATTTTCCACAGTATGCATCCGATGAAGTGAGCTGTAGCTCACGAAAGCTTATGCTCAAATAAATTGGTTAGTCTAAGGTGCCACAAGTACTCCTTTTCTTTTTGCGAATACGGACTAACACGGCTGTTACTCTGAAACCTGAAGTCAATAGGAGTCTTTCCATTGACTTCATTGGTTTTTGGATCAGGTCTTACAACATTTTATCCTTTATTGGACAACTTCTGTTGGTGAAAGAGACAAGCTTTTGTGCTCCACAGAGTTCTCCTGTGGAGCTTGAAAGCTTGTCTCTCTCACCAACAAAAGTTAGTCCAATAAAACACATTACCTCACCCACCTTCTCTCTCCAATATCCTGGGACCAAAACAGCTGCAACAACACTGTAAACAACCCTTTATCCTGCTAGTTATAGAGCTGTGGGGGATTTTCTCCTTTATAACAAGTACTTTGAAAATTAATATATAAAAAACTAACTTGAGACAACATTAAGGTTTGCCTAGTGAAGCTCCCAAAACCAGTATTCTCCAGGTATAGTCCATGATACTACATTATAAAAAAAACACCACCACAATATAGCAGTGTTTTGATCAATTCCTCTAGTAACTAGTTTTGATAAGTGAATCAAAAACCATGAAATTCATCCATGTAAAAAACTATCATGAGTCTTATGCACCATGTCAGCCATCAAAACAGAGCTTAAGTGGGATTTAAGTTATGATAGGCCTTGTGCTGGCCCTGGGCTTGGAGGGGGGTGGGGGTTTGACTTTCACCCATTATGCATAAATCAAGACTACATGTACAAACGTAACCCTTTCCCCTTGTGTGTATGTATTGTTACATAGACTTTCCATTTTAGTCACATTTTGTCTTAGATACAAATGTGGCTGTATGGTTGGAGAAATAGTTGTATGACATTACAGTGTAATATGTGAAAATAGTACTGTATCTGACCAGATCATTAAAGACCCTGTATGAAACCAATGACAGTTTTGCCATTGACTTCAGTGGGGCGAGGATTTCCTCTCTGTCATAATGCATGTGAGTAAGGGAGCAGAGTTCAGTATGTACATTGAACCGTAGCAGAATTTTGAGTACTTACTTGTGCAACAGTAACAGTCTTTAACAAAGAAATTTTGTATTGACATAAAAATATATTGGATTATGTTGCATGATAAATATTTTTTCATATTTCTGCACACCTTTGCTTAACAGACCAAACTTGTGTCTGCACTATATCCATTGGATTTGCACCAGGGATGAATTTAGCCCAGTAATTGTGTATGAAGCTGCTGTTGTGAAAATGACCATTTTGGCATGATGCCATAGTGGGCTATTGTGGGAGAGGCCAAATCAGCATATTACATGACATAAAATGGCACTGCTTTGAAATGGATGTTTGAATTAAAAGCAGTTTCTTGTATCATATTTTAAAAGTCCCACAGAGCAGATTTATTAGAGAAAAACACAACCATGTTCATTGGCGTACTTCAAATGAGTTAGATATTCTATGTACAAATGACCCAAATTCCATTCACTGTACACTCCTGTGTGTAATTTACACATATCAGCTGAAGGTAATCAGATTAAAACATTTACTGTGCTACAGTGAATGGGTTTTAGAGATTTATTAACATAGTTTCTATACATTAACAGATTTTTCTCTCCATTACTTTATAAGCCAATACCTTTAGTACCATTTGCTTTTTCCAGATGGAATATAGGAATTCCCATAACAGATCACACCAGGAGTGCATCAGTCCTGTATCCTGTTTCTGACAGTGTCCAGAACAAGGTGCACAAAACAAAGTAGTGGATAATTTTGGAATATCCTGTCCATAGGAAAAGCATCTTCCCAATGTCAGCAAGAAGCTTCAGCTGGAAGTTGGCTGATGATCTGAAACATGAAGCTTTATATCACTTCTAAAAACATTTTTACATCTTGTCTCGTGTAACTGTGAACATTCTCATTATCCATATAAATGTTGAGTACTTTTATTTTTTTACTCCCATTAAAAAAATTGCTCTTGAAAAATGGATTCTCTTTTAAACTAGAGGCTTAGGGCCTATGGTCATGAAAAAGACAGAAAGTAAATATAGTGATTGCTATGAAAAAGTCAACATTTGCCAACAGATACCACCCACAGTGAACCCACATTTACTACAGCTATCTCCTGTTCTAAATGTCAGAGAAACAGTGGTATTCTCAAGATACCACTTTGTGGTAACTGTTGGCAAGTGCTGCCTTTTTCATGGGGACTGCTGTAATGTGGGTCTGTGGAATTTTCAGCAAATGAATTCCGTGCCTATATTTTATCTAGTTTCAGTTCATTTCCTTTATATTTTTAAAGCAAAGCAATCAATATTTCAAAGTGATGTTATCTTTATAGGTATCACTTTTCCATAAGTAATGTATAGAAAAGGGAAATGGTGGTCCCCAGAAGTCTTTATTAACATTCCAAAGAAAATAAATTATAATTAGGAATAACATTAGCTTGTTGAAATTCTACCAACAAAAAATATGTGGAGTTCTCGTTTTCATAAATAAATTACAGCTGTTCCAGTGATTCCAAAGAAAAAAGCTATTAAAATAAAGTGGGCAGTATTAGCCCAAACAAAATACATACCATACTTCCAAGTTTTGGCTGAGTTCCACAGCCAGTCCCCTCCTTTTCCCACAGGCTGTCAATTAGGCAGTGATTTCAAGTATTACAGACTTGATTCTGCTCTCTCCGGCACAACTCCATTGACTCCAGTGGCGATATTCCTGAGCCACACCCATGTGAGCAGAATGAGACACAGTGTTTTCAAGCTTTGTCTTCAATTAATTTAGAAAAGAGGCAGGTCCACATTTTTAGCTCATTGAAAACAGGCAGCCTGCCCCTAATTGTAAGTTCTAACCAGTTCTTATGCATTAACAGGGGAAATCAGAGAGGAAAACCATGTTTGAATTTTCATTAGTGCCCCAAACTCAGGATTATGACCATGACCTGTTTCTATTTTATTGAAATTTATATTGTTCTTTCGCTCTTGCTATGAACTAAGCAAGTTTAAAAATACGCAATTTAAAACCCTTGCCTGATGGAATTCCATGGAAGCGTAAATAATGTCTTTCCAAAAGGTGGCTCATAAACTAACATTTTAATTTAAAACAAATTTAAGGTCACAAAATGACTGTAAAGCTAATATTGACATAACTTTGCTTCTTAGGCACTCCCTCAAAGCCAGAAAATTCCCTTTTTGTGTCCATTTCTGTCCACCTGCAGGGGTCTCAGCAAGAAACTGATCCGCTTTGGTCAAAGAGTTACATACAAATCCATTCATAACCGTTCAAACAGGAAAGCAGCTGTTCCCAGGCACAGCTTTCCTCGGAGGGGGTGGGTGCTGGTGGTGGTGGTAGTGGTGGAGGAGAAACTCCTCCCCGGTGCCCTCATGTCAAAGGCCTCTGCTAGCTAGCACAGCCAGCATTGGAAATGAGCTAGGACGGGGTGGGCAAACTTTTGGCCTGAGGGCCACATCAGATTTGTGGGGAAGTTATATGCAGGGCCATAAAGGTAGGGCTGGGGCAGGGGGTTGGGGTGCGGGAGGGGTACGGCAGGGGGCTCAGGGCAGGGGGTTTGGGTGCGGGGCACAGGGGGTTGGGGTGCGGGAGGGGTACGGCAGGGGGCAGGGGGTTGGGGTGCGGGAGGGGTACGGCAGGGGGCTCAGGGCAGGGGGTTTGGGTGCGGGGGGCAGGGGGTTGGGGTGCGGGAGGGGTACGGCAGGGGGCTCAGGGCAGGGGGTTTGGGTGCGGGGGGCAGGGGGTTGGGGTGCGGGAGGGGTACGGCAGGGGGCTCAGGGCAGGGGGTTGGGGTGCGGGGCGCAGGGGGTTGGGGTGCGGGAGGGGTACGGCAGGGGGCTCAGGGCAGGGGGTTGGGGTGCGGGGGGCAGGGGGTTGGGGTGCGGGCTCCAGCCTGGCGCTGCTTACTTAGAGCAGCTCTGGGGTGGCCGTGGCGTGCAGCAGGGCTAAGGCAGGCTACCTGCCTGCCCTGGCCCCACACCACTCCCGGAAGTGACCAGCATGTCTGGCAGTGGCTCCTGGGGGTGGGGTGGGGCAGGCGGCTCTGCTGCGTGCTGCCTTTGCCTGTGGGTACCACCCCCAAGCTCCCATTAGCCGCAGTTCCCCGTTCCCAGCCAATGTGAGCTGAAGGGGGGGCAGTGCCTGCAGGCAAGGGCAGCGTGCGGTGGAGCCGCCTGGACCACCCCACCCCCAGGAGCCACAGGGATTTGGTGCCAGCCACTTTCCGGAGCGGCACAGGGCCAGCCCCGCTCTACCACGGGGCTGACAATCCCGTGGGCCAAACTGAAAGCCCCGATGGGCCAGATCCAGCCATGGGCCATAGTTTGCCCTCGCTGAGGTAGTAGATGGCTACTTTCTGCCACTGAAAACTTATTTAGATTTCAGACAACAAGGGCTGTGTAGAAGTGGAGGGAAAGGGATTATAGTACTGTCTCTCTGGAAACTTTGTGTTTGGCGCATTCGGAAAGTTACATGCTGTCAAAAACTCCTCTTTTACCAAGCAGTTAGCAAACCATAGGCCTGATTCTATGAGGTGCTGTGGTCTTCTCAAATGCCATTGAAGGCAGGGTGCTTAGAATCTCATGAGATTGGGCCTCAAACTTGAGACAGTAAAATATCCTTTATTCTGGTGTAACAGAGGATAGGTATATATATCATTTCTGCTATTGCAACCTCTCTCAAAAATCAGTTATAGGACTGTATCAACAGGCTTATATGATGGGGAGCTTGTACTAGTATAAGGTGGGGAGGTAGTGGAGTGGGACGGGTGTTTGCTGGTGTGAGGTGGCTGTGGGCTGGAGGACTGGTCTCGGACGGGGTGCGGGTGCTGGTCTGGAGGAGCTTCTCCCACCTCCTTTTGCCTGCACAGGACTCAGGTTGGGGTAGTGCCAATTCCAGAGGCTTACAAGGCTGTGGGGCCAGCTCTGGAAGTACCATTCCTCTTCCCTCAGAGTTTAGCAGTGTGGGGTAGAGAGAAGAGGAGAAGAGGGCTGAGAAGCTGCCTCAGGATTGGCTAGGTAGAGGGTACAGGCGGGAAGAGAAAGGAAGTGAGCTGCTGTCTTCACTTCCACTGAGACCTACTAATCATATACATATGTAGCTAGGCCTTGCATATTTGTATATAGTCATCTCAGTTATTTGGAACCCAAATGTGTGCTTGTGATTTCCACACATTCTTAATATTGCACAGAGAGTAAAGACACAATACAGATGTAGTCAGTACATACGACAGATTAAAAGAGACAAAATCAGATTTTCCCAATCAAGTATCCAGTACTTGTTAGTCGATGTAACAGGCAGAGACATCAGGTTTTACCAAACATTTTCTAGGCTTTGTTAGTATTTTCACTACTAAAATGAGTGAAGGTAAAAGAATCGAGCTGTTAGACTTACAGGGAAAGTTTTCTACAAAACCACTATGCTGAAGTTGTCAAAGCCTTCATTAAATAACTATTCAAAAGGAAATTCTACATTTTTTCAGTGAAGCCCTAAGTAACTTTTATCCTGATCTTTTCTGTCCACAATCCAAAGCCTTCAATAAATAGCAAACAGAGTAAGAATACATGTTGATGAGAAATCCCCACTTCAGTCAGCTGCTGAAGAAGTCTGCTTCCTACAAAGAAATTTGTATGTACACTGCATACAGAACTACATTCAAGTAACACAGCAAACAAACAAAAAAAAGGAATTCCTAGGCAGGATTTTGAGTAGTTACTTCTTTTTTCCATACTTGCATGCTTGTAGATACAGGCCCCAGTGCTGCAATGACATGTACATATGCATAACTTTAAGTTCATAACTTTAGTTTAGTTAACGTGTAACTTTTTACAGGATTTGGTACTTTAATTTTGCACATCTACTCATATACTGTACTTACCTTGCTATAACAAAGCTGGAAATCTAGTCCAATCTAATAAAGAATCTTAGGAGCACGAACTGTGTTAAAAATTATACCGAGTTTTAGTGTTAATGATAGACTTACTTTTTAAAAAATAAGTTTAATAACTTTTTGCTTTACATCTATACACTCAATTTTAATTAACTTTTACTATCACTTTAACTCCAGTCATACGAGTCTTTAATAGGAATCGAGCTGAATTAGTGAAAATACCGTATGTAACCATAACATGCTAGGCACTCTCATACAACGGTGGGGGAGCCACATATGGATGGATAAACAGATAGGTGAATAAGTTGGAAGTCACACACAGGGGGTGAAATCCTGACTACTAAAGTCAGAAGGAGTTTTGTCATTGACGTAACTGAGGCCAGAATTTCACCCAAAGACTTTAGAACATTCAGTTTTAGTGGTACATGCCAACCACAGGTAAAGGGGAGCATGCAGGAGTTGACTGCCTGTCATAAGGTCAATAGTACACATTGAGGTAATACTGATTCATATACCTTGCTAAGGCATTGTTGCTGGAAGTACACCCAGAGAGGGCAGTATTGTGTTAGTGAAGAGATGGACAGAGAGTATTCCTGAAAATATTTGTTTATCATATGATAACTTCTCTCTGCAAACCATCTGAATTTTGGGACTCATTTAGACATTGGCATGCACCACCAAAGGTGGTAGTTGAGTAGGTGTGTTGCTTCCAGCTAATGCATGTAATGAATGCACAGTTATTGGTATGGTTACATACAGTTATTGATGTTAATTTTTAATCCATGTGTCAGACAGAGGTTTGGAGAACCAAAAGTGGCAAAAGATTTGTGGCAATTTAGTGTGGTCTTGGCCGGTAACAGTAGTCCTGGAACTGATTAGTAGCCCCTGAATGGAAAATGAGTGGTCTTGGACAAGGGCCATTCAGCGTAAGGTTAGGAAATGTTTGTAATCTCCAGTTTAAACAAATTTCTATTTTTGGTTTGTGGTTAGTTCATTCCTTTATTCCTTGGGTCAGCTTAAATGTCCTCTACATTTTCCAAAACCTGAGTGATTTGATTCTGTACCCAATAGTTGCACATGGCCTAACAAAAAGGATATAAGATTCCCATCAAATTAATAAGCGGGGGAAATCAAGAGTGGGTCAAGGGAAATGCCAAATAGAAAGGCACAAAAATCATGAGGAAAGTTCATTTTCGATCACCCATACTAGTGTATATTGAGAACCTAGTAATTACAAAATAAAGTGGGTTCAGCTTGTTTTTCAACACATAAAACAAATGCAATAATTTTTTTCTATTGCTAACAAGCATCTTGTCTGCTTACCGAGTGCCCACACTAGCTGGCATCAGTCCATTTTGGCACTCTTCAGTGAGAGAAATTGTAGCTCCCTTCCTGTGACCAACTACCATGCTGTTACCTCACTCTTTCCTCTCCATCCCTACCAAACTTTTATTGATGCTCAAAAGAACAAAGACAAAAGCCCCAATCTTGAAAACATTTACACACATGCTTTACATTAAGCTTGTTAAGCCTTCCAAGTGGGTACCAGGCATTTATGCCTGGATCTTTGTATTTGCAATCACATAGTATGTGGGTCTTTAAGCAGGGTGCCCTGGAAACCCTTCAAATGTTGGAATATTTGTTTAAAATATTGTCTTGCTAACTGCACTTAAAACCTATTGATTTCACAGAGCTTTTTTTCATGGTCAAAATCTGTTTCCACTTGAGTTGTGCAGTGTTGTGGTTCACATCATTGTATTGGCACTGTAAGTCTTCTTCTCCTCCCAAGTCATGGAGTTCCAGGTGTGTTTCCCTTGATTTTAAAGATTTTAGACTTTGGAAATAGACCATCAGACCTGGCAGGGCTCATTTGTATGTGCTCTCATGGAGCCTACGCCTGTTCCTACTGGAAGTCAATTAGAGTCTCCAGTGACTGGGAGTTGTATTGGGGCCATGAAGTATGGTGAATAAACAGGAAGAACTAGAAATACTAGAGAATAATCAGAAATGCAACATAATTGACATTACAGAAACTTGGCGGGATAATTCCCATGACTGGAATATTGGCCTAGAAGAGTACAGCTTGTTCAGGAAGGGCAGGTGGGGAAAGAGGGAAGAAGTGTTGCCTTGTATATCAAAGACGTATACACTTGCACTGATGTTAAGTTAAAAGTGGGAGGCAGACCTGTTGAAAGTTTCGGGGTAAGGATAAAAGGGGTAAAAATAAAGGGTGATGTCACGGTAGTGGTCTACTCTAGACCCCGCTAACCAGGAAGAAGACATAGATGAGACTTTTTTTAAACTACTAGTGAAGTCACCCAGACATCTGTTGGGAAAATACGGCAGGGTGCAGATTATCCAACAAGTTCTTGGAATGCATTGAAGACAACTTTTTATTATAGATGGTGGAGAAAGAAACAAGTAGGGAGACTATTCTGGATTTGATTCTGACAAACAGGGAGGAACTAATTGGGAATTTGAAGGTGGAAGGCAGTTTGGATGAAAATAATCATGAAATAAGAGAGTTCATGATTCTAAGGAATGGTAGGAGGGGGAAAAAGCGGAATAAAGACAATGTACTTCAAAAAGGAAGACTTTAGCAAATTCAGAGAATTGGTAGGTAAGATCCTGTGGGAAGCAAGTTTAAGGGGAAAAAAAAGAGTTCAGAAGAGTTCGCAGTTTTTTAAAGAGACATTATTAAAGGCACAAGAGCAAACTATACCGCTGCATAGGAAAGATAGGAAGTATGGTAAGAGACTTAACCAAGAGATCTTATTTGATCTGAAACTCAAAAAAAAAAAAAAAAAAAAGAAGAATACAAGAGGGGGAAAGTAGGTAAAAATAGCAAAGGATGAATACAAAAACTACACAAGGGACAAACTTAGAAAGGCCAAGGCACAAAACAAGATTAAACTAGCCAGGGATATAAAGGGTAACAAGAAAGCATTTTACAAATACATGGGAAGCAAGATGAAGACCAGGGAGAGGGTAGGCTCATTACTAAATGAGGAGGGAAAGACAATAACAGAAAATACAGCAATGGCTGAAGTATTAAATGCCTTTTCTGTTTCAGTGTTCACCAGAAAAGTTAGCCGTGATCGGACGACCAACAAAGAATATCAGTGTAAATGGGGTAGAATCTGAGGATAAATAGGAAAAGAACAAGTCAAAAATTACTTAGATGGCTTCAAGACAGCAGGGCCTAATGAAATAAATCCTAGAATACTTAAGGAACTGGCAGAAGAGATCTCTGGGCCACTAGCAATTATCTCTGAGAACTCGTGGAGGATGGAAGACATAACAGAGGACTGGGAAAGGGGAAATATAGTGCCTATCTATAAAAGGGTGGGGGGGGGAGGAAAATCAGGAAATTATAGGCCAGTAAGATTAGCTTTGGTACCTGGAAAGATAATGGAGAAAATAATCAAATAATCAATTTGTGAGCACTGAGACAAAATAACGTGATAAGTAACAGTCCACATACAATTTTAAAGACCCAATCATGTAAACCAACCTAATATCTTTCTTTAACAGGGTAGGGGTGGAAGCAGGAGCAGTCATAGATCTCGACTTTAATAAGGCTTTTGATATTGTCTCACATGACCGTCTCATAAACAAACTAGGGAAATACAAACTAGACAAACCTACTATGAAGTGGGTGCAGAACTGGCTAGAAAAAACATACTCAGCGTATTTATCAATGGTTCACAATTGAGCTAGAAGGGCATATTGAGTGGCTTCCCACAAGGATCTGTCCTTGGTCTAGTTCTATTTAATAGCTTCATAAATGCTTTGGATAATCAATTGCAAAAATACAAAATTGGAAATGACTACCTTGGAAGGAGTACTGAAGAAAAGGATCTGGGGGTTATAGTGAATCACAAATTAAATATGGGTCCAAAATGTACCACTGTTGCAAAAAAAGCAATTGTTCTGCGATGTATTAGAAATGATGTAAGCAAGACACAAGAAGAAATTATTTCACTCTACTCAGCACTGATAAGGCCTCAACTGGTGTGTTTCAGTTCTGGGCAACATTTCAGGAAAGATGTGAAGAAAATAGGAGAAAGTCCAGAGTAGAGCAACAAAAATGATTAAAAGTCTAGAAAACATGACCTATGAGAGGGAAGATTGAAAAAACTGGGTTTGCTTTAGTCTGGACTAGAGAAAATTGAGTGGGGGTGGATATGATAACAGTCCTCAAGTACATACAAAGTTATTATAAAGAGGAGGAGGAGGATGAATTGTTCTCCTTAACCACTGTGGACAGGATAAGAAGTATTGGGCTTAAATTTCAGCAAAGGAAATTTAGGTTAAACATTAGAAAATACTTCCTGTGAGGACAGTTAAGCACTGAACCAAATTACCTAGGGAAGCTGTGGAATCTCTGTCATTGGCAGGTCTTAGGAACAGGTTAGACAAACACTTGTCAGGGATGCTCTAGATAATACTTAATCCTGCCTCAGTGCAGAGGACTGGACTAGATGACCTCTTGAGGTCCCTTCCAGCCCTACATTTCTAGGATTCAGTGGATTAAAAGTTTGTAAGCATTTAAACATATGCAAATAAGCTGGTAAAAGGTCAGAATCAGCCTAACATTGGGGTAATCCCTGACATACAGAAATCAGCCTAAATTTTATTTAACAAGTATAGGCATCTCCTTGCTTATAGACATGTTGATGTATTGATTTAGCAGATTACATTGTGGATCGTGTGTTATTACACATTACCTGCATGATGATTTCTGGACTGAGGCTTATATTAATGGATCATTCTAGTGCATGTCATCAGTGGGAGTGGCTGTTTTAGATATTGTACTAACCCTATATGGAAAAAATAAGCCATTTTTTATATTTGTGGAGCTGTGTGTCAAACTGAGATTTCCAAGGCCATAGGGGACTGAAGATTTGCAGTTAAAATAGGTGTACAATTAAGCTGAAAAAGTTTTGCTTTTTAAATGAATAGCATGTGGGAAGTTCCTATTTGTATGCTAATTCCAAAACAGACTGCACATCCATGTGTTAAGCACTGCAGGTACTGTGGAAGGAAGAAAGCCCAGTTCAGCTGGCATGTATAAAACTGGACTAGGTATTTACAGTCAAAAATAAAAATGCCAGTCAAATTAATTCCTCTCCCCCACCACTGAACACTTCCAGATTAATCTGGACAACGTGTTCAAGAAACCATTGCTGACCTGTGGTGGGCTGATTCTGATCGGAACATAAGAATAGCCATACTGGATCTGACCAGTAGTTCATCTAGCCCACAATCCTGTTATTAATTTAATCTCAGTGGCCAGTAGCAGATGCTTCAAGGACAATTAAAAAAACAGCAACCATGAAATGAACAATGGTGGGATAACATACTCATAAGGGCAGCTTCCTTCTGGCTCCATTAAGTGCTTAACCAATGCCCCGAACCATGAGTGTTTAAAATTCTTATATTTTTCTGTCACTGGATTTTCTCCATATCCATATAAATGTCTGATCCTTTTCAGAATCTTGGCCTCAGTAATACCTGCGTTAGTGAGCTCTTTCGGCTTATTATGTGTTGTATAGAAAAGTATTTCCATTTATCAGCATTAAATCTGTTGCCTCTCAATTTCATCAAATTGTCCTCTTGTTCTTGTATAATGAGAAAAAGTAGATTCCTTTCTGTATATCATTCACAGATCTCACATCATTGCAAATCAGAAGTAACTCCTTCGAAGACCACCATTCTTCCATTGTAAATCTGTTGTGAAGGAGATCAGAATGAGGCTCTCATATAGGAGTTGAGGTCAGTTCAATGTTTTCTTCAGTCTCTGCTCTGGACAACAAGTCTCTTCATTGGTTTGGAGAGTTAGTCCGCATTCTGCGTGGATCAGAACTGAGTTTTTGAAATGAGGTTTATGTATCTATGCAACCAGCCTAAACAGACTGAGGAAAAGGGAGGGCACATATTTGCCTGGTTACTCTGTACAACACGGAGACATAAACACAACCTGTGGAGGAGAATCAAAGGCCAATTTGTTAGAAGACAGTTTTAGATATTGACACCATCAATCTTCAGATGTCAACCAGGTATTTATAGAGGTTCTGGAAAAGAGTTTGAAAGTACACTATAATTATGCATTTGGAGTGGAATAATGTTATGATAAAATCATTTTATAGAGGTTCCAAACACCTTAAATAGCCACTTTGTGCTATTAAACCAGAACATTAATGACTCTAATCTTGATTTAATAGACTCAAAAGGGGCTTTAAAAACAGACCTAGGACAGAGAAGTCAAGCACGAAGGTTTTATTTCAGAATTCTATGGCCTAATGAGGTAAAGAAGCCACCAAGAGGATTGGAAAAAGAAAGGCAAAAGACTGAAATAGATGAATAACTTAAAACTGAAATAGATGAATAACTTGGCCGCAGATCTGTATGAATACACCACAGCCTAATTCTTAACTTTGTATTTAACAGTTAATGAATTTTTTTCAAATTAGAACTAAAAAAATAGGTATGTTTTCCATTCACAAAGAAAAATTTTTCAGTCCAGATTTTATTTTAGACTCAGGTCTTGCCTGTCTTAGAAAAGCTGTACTCATGCAACTAAGCTGATTTAAAATCAATCTAGTTACACTGGTGCTGGGCATGGTACCGTATGACATTCTGATTAAAAACTAGAGCAATATAAAATTACCATGGAATAAATTAAATGGATTAAAAACTGGCTAACTGATAGGTCTCAAAATGTAACTGTAAATGGAGAATCATCATCGAATGTATCTGTTTCCACTGGGGTCCCAAGGATTAGTTCTTGGCCCTAGGCTATTTAACATCTTCATCAATGACATGGAAGACAACATAAAATCATCACTCAAAATTTGTAGATTCACAAGTTGTGGGAGTGGTCATTAATAATGACGACAGATCACTGTTTCAGATTGATCTAGACAGCTTGGTAAACTCGGCGCGAGCAAACAATATGCATTTTAATATGGCCAAATGTAAATGTATACTTCTAGGAATGTCAGCCATACTTACAGAATGGTGGACTTTACCTTGGGAAGCAGGGACTTAAAAAGATTTGGAGGTAGGGGTGGATAATCAGCTGAACAAGCTCCCAGTGTGATGTTGTGGCTAAAAAAGCTAATGTGATCTTGGGAAGCATAAACAAGGGAATCTCGAATAAGAGTAGAGGTTATTTTACCTCCATATTTGGCACTGGTAAGACCATTGCTGGAATACTGTGTCAAGTTCTGGCACTCACAATTCAAGAAGGATGTTAATACCTTGGACATGATTCAGAGAAGAGCCATGACAACTATTAAAGGTTAAAGGGCATGCCATATAGTGATAGACTCAAGGAGCTTAATTTCTTTAGCATAGCAAAGAGAAAGGTAAGAAGTTACTTGATTACAATCTATAGTACCTACTTGGGGAACAAATATTTAATAATGGGCTCTTCAATCTAGCAGAGGTATAACACTATCCAATGGCTGGAAGTTGAAGCTAGACAAATTCAGACTGTAAATAACGTATAAATTTTCATTGATGGGAATAATTAACCATTGAATCAGACCCCTACCTGCATCATGGGATGATCTTCAAATAATGGTGGCTGAGTTGCAGACAAGACATGGAAAAATCACAGAAAAGTAGTAATGGACCTTTATTAACAACAGTAATTTGGAAAGGCCACAGCAGACCTATTTGTTTAAGAAAAATTTGCTGTAACAATATAAACACTCAACTACTACATTATGCCTGTGAATTTTTTGATAATCAGACAATTTGGTGCAACTACAAGGCTGTAATTAGGATGGGGTGAGTGGGGCAGCCACCCAGGGTGCAAAGCCTTGGGAACGGGGGAGTGGAAAAATGACAAAAAAACACAGTACGGGGTAGAGCCCTGCAGTGGGCATCATATTGCCACCCTTACTTCTGTGCTGCTGCTGTGGGCAGCGACACTGCCTTCAGAGCTGGGCAGTTAGAGAGCAGCAGCTATTGGCTGAGCACCCAGCTCTGAAGGCAGCACCCCGCCAGCAGCAGCATAGAAGTAAGGGTGGCACTACCATGCCCGCTGCAGGGCTCTACCCCCTACCAGTTTTTTTCATCATTCTTCTGCCCCTCTTCCCGAGCTTTGCTCCCTGGGCAGCTGCCCCACTTGCCCTGTCCTGGTTACAGCCCTGCCCAAAACTCTCCAACATCATTTAATGCACTAATGGGGGGGAAGTGTGTGTTGCAAACCTCAAAATGTATGCAAAGTTGTGGACTTTGCAAAGTAAGCTAATTTAAAACAAAACTGCAGTGGAAGTCAAGGAAAGTGTGGGCTCCTTACTGAATGAGGGAGGCAACCTAGTGACAGAGGATGTGGAAAAAGCTAATGTACTCAATGCTTTTTTTGCCTCTGTCTTCACGAACAGAGTCAGCTCCCAGACTACTGCACTGGGCAACACAGCATGGGGAGTAGGTGGCCAGCCCTCTGTGGAGAAAGAAGTGGTTCGGGACTATTTAGAAAAGCTGGACGAGCAGAAGTCCATGGGGCCGGATGCGCTGCATCCGAGAGTGCTAAAGGAGTTAGCGGATGTGATTGCAGAGCCATTGGCCATTATCTTTGAAAACTCATGGTGATTGGGGGAGGTCCCGGATGACTGGAAAAAGGCTAATGTAGTGCCCATCTTTAAAAAAGGGAAGAAGGAGGATCCTGGGAACTACAGGCCAGTCAGCCTCAACTCAGTCCCTGGAAAAACCATGGAGTAGGTCCTCAAGGAATCAATTCTGAAGCACTTAGAGGAGAGGAAAGTGATCAGGAAAAATCAGCATGGATTCACCAAGGGCAAGTCATGCCTGACTAATCTAATTGCTTTCTATGATGAGATAATTGGCTCTGTGGATGAGGGGAAAGCGGTGAACATGTTGTTCCTTGACTTTAGCAAAGCTTTTGACACGGTCTCCCACAGTATTCTTGCCAGCAAGTTAAAGAAGTATGGGCTGGATTAATGGACTATAAGGTGGATAGAAAGTTGGCTAGATTGTCAGGCTCAACAGGTAGTGATCAATGACTCCATGTCTAGTTGGCAGCCGGTATCAAGTGGAGTGCTCCAAGGGTCGGTCCTTGGGCTGGTTTTGTTCAATATCTTCGTAAATGATCTGCAATGATCTGGATTGCAACCTCAGCAAGTTTGCAGATGACACTAAACTGGGAGGAGAAGTAGATACGCTGGAGGATAGGGATAGGATACAGAGGGCCCTAGACAAATTAGAGGATTGGGCCAAAAGAAATCTGATGAGGTTCAACAAGGACAAATGCAGAGTCCTGCACTTAGGACGGAAGAATCCCATGCACCGCTATAGACTAGGGACGGAATGGCTCGGCAGCAGTTCTGCAGAAAAGGACCTAGGGGTTACAGTGGACGAGAAGCTGGATATGAGTCAATAGTGTGCCCTTGTTGCCAAGAAGACCAATGGCATTTTGGGATGTATATGTAGGGGCACTGCCAGCAGATTGAGGGACGTGATCGTTCTCCTCTATTTGACATTGGTGAGGCCTCATCTGCAGTATTGTGTCCAGTTTTGGGCCCCACACTACAAGAAGGATGTGGAAAAATTGGACAGAGTCCAGTGGAGGGCAACAAAAATGGTTAGGGGACTGGAACACATGACTTATGAGGAGAGGCTGAGGGAACTGGGATTGTTTAGTCTGCGGAAGAGAAGAATGAGGGGGGATTTGATAGCTGCTTTCAACTACCCGAAAGGGGGTTCAAAAGAGGATGGATCTAGACTGTTCTCAGTGGTAGCTGATGACAGAACAAGGAGTAATGGTCTCAAGTTGTAGTGGGAGAGGTTTAGGTTGGATATTAGGAAAAACTTTTTCACTAAGAGGGTGGTGAAACACTGGAATGCGTTACCTAGGGAGGTGGTGGAATCTCCTTCCTTAGAAGTTTTTAAGGTCAGGCTTGACAAAGCCCTGGCTGGGATGATTTAGTTGGGGATTGGTCCTGCTTTGAGCAGGGAGTTGGACTAGATGACCTCCTGTGGTCCCTTCCAACCCTGATATTCTATGATTCTATGAAGCTTATTATTGCAGAAATAGCGGATTCTGCAGTGTCGCAAATGAAGTAAGACCTTACCATTGAAACAATTTACAAAGGGTCGAGGTGGATTCTTGATCACTGCAATTTTTAAATCATGATTGGATGTTTTTCTAAAAGATATGCTCTAGAAACTATTTTGGGAACATTCTATAGCCTGTACTATACATGAGGACAGACTAGATGATCAAAATAGTTCCTTCTGGCCTTAGAATCTATGAAAGAAGACATGGATTTCTGAACCCAGAAATGAGCCAAATGAAGTGAAAGATGGGACTCTGTAAGAAAACCAATGTGGAGCAGTCACTCCCCAGAGTAGCAGCAGTATTAAATGAAAGGCCTTATCTCCGTAAGGTCTGATTGATCAGGGCAGGCACAGAAGGAAACCAGCCCCAGAGTCCCAGTTGGGTAAAGGACTGGGAGGAAATCACACCTGACTTCCTGCTGCCAGCCTGCCTCACACTGGAAGGAAAGAATGTCACTCCACAACAGGAGTCTGGAGCCCAGACTGGCAAGAGCTCTGGTTAAATAGAAAGATGCAGGAAAAATTCTGCCCCAGACTTCCTGTGGCCAGGTCTCTCATAAATATGTTCTAAGAATTATTTGGGGTAAGTTCTATGGTCTGTGTTATACAGGAGGTCAGATTAGATGATCACAATAGTCCCTTCTGGCTTTAGAATCTGAATCTACAATCTAGATGAATTTAAACCAGTTTAAGACTCTCTTAGGGCTTGTCTACACTTACATTTTATAGCACTCTAACTTGCTGGCTCAGGGATGTGAAAAATCACCCCCCTGAGCACAGCAAGTCTGAGCGCTTTGAAGCGCTAGTGTAGACAGGTTCCGAGCACTGGGCGCCGCGCTCCCAGCGCTCGGAGCTAATCCCCTCGTGGAGGTGGATTACCAGGGGCGCTGGGAGTGCAACCACACTCGCACTCCAAAGCGCTGCTGCAGGAGTGCTTTGAAGTTTCCAGTGTAGCCATGCCCTTAAATTCAGTAAATTATCACATTAATTTAAACTGCTTTAAGCAAGATTTAAACCAGTTTATAGGCATCTACATTATTGATTTGCACTAGTGTAACTTAATCCATTTTAAATACTAATAAAGCTATTTTTGTTAGGGGCGTGATTTGTTTAACTGCTATAGTTATACTGGGGTGGACCCCTTAGGGTGGATACACTAATGCTAGTATAAAGGTGCCTTATACCAGTGTAGCTTATTCCCCTTCCCGTACACGAATACACTATTCTGGTATAAGCACCTATATATCAGTATAACTCCATCCACGCTAGGAGGGTTGTACATTAACCCAATATAGTTAAAGCAGTGCAACTTTACTGTGTAGACGAGGCCTTAGCTATACTAGTACAACTTTTCTAATATACACAGGCCATAACCAGAAAAAAAAAGCAAACCCCACAAACAAAAACAAAAACCAAATATAAAACCTCTGTGAAAGTGCACAGTGTGTGTGGTGCTTCATTTTACAACAAGCTGCAGCAGCTCTGATAGCAAAATTGCTACCATCTCCTGTGCACAAGCAGAGTCCTTGGAAATTCTGATGGCGCAGTAGCCAGAAAAGAAAAGCAGCCCCGTTTCTTAGCCTGGTCTACGCTATATCAACCTCTTTGTGCGCATGTCTACAAGCACATTTTTGTCAGATTGATGTAAGTGCCCATTACAGCAATGTAGAAAACCGCTTCCCAAAATGGCATGGTGCCATGGTTGACATACTGAGGTCAACGCAGTATGAGTGTAGACACTGCATAACCCATGTCAATCCTAACAGTCCTCCAACAGCTGTCCCACAGTACCCCCATTCCCTGAAACAGTGATTACTCCATTCACAATTTGTCAACTCCACTGCCCAGCTGTCAGAGACCAGGAGTTACATCCCTCCTTTAAACTCCCCCATGTATTTTTTAAATGCTTTTTCCCCCCCAATTTCCCACCTTGGCATGCACACCTAGCAGTTCACCCTTGTTGTGTGCAACTGGTCAACAACCATGCCAGCTCCATGCACTAGATGTCCTCCCGCTTGGAGTAGAGAGGAGGTACCTGATCTCCTGGCCTGTGGCAAGAAGAGGCTGTGCAAGCACAGCTATGGTCCAGCCATAGAAATGTGGACATCTACAAACAGATTGCATGGGGGATGCAGGTGAAGGGGTGTGACAGGGATCAGCAACAGTGCCCTGTGCAAGTGAAGGAACTATGCCAGGAATACCACAAGGCCAGGAAGGCCAACCATATATCTGGTGGAGCCCTGCAGACCCGCCACTTTTACAAAGAGCTGCTTACCATACTTGTTGGAGATTCACCAGCACCCTGCAGACCACCATGGATACCTTGGAGGACCCCAAGACAGAAACCCATACTGTCAATGGCAAGGAGGAGGAAGGGGAAGATGCAGCAGGGGGTTCCAGCTATGCTGCCACGCAGGACCAGTTTGAGAGTGTGACCGTCTAGCCAGTCCCACCACGTAAGCCTGGATGGGCCTGATGAAGGGGAAGGGAACTCAGGTGAGTGTATACATGCATTTTCCCTTTCAATGTTTTAATTTAAAGATGCCATCCATCCAGCCCATCCCCAAGTTCACAAGACAAAGGTACCAACTATTCATAGTTTTACTCGTATCAGAAGCTGTAGACGTATAACAGACAGAGGTAGAGTTGGCATCTGCTTTTCATTCCCCTGTTGGGTTTGGGGAGTGGTCATGCAGAGCAGTTTATGGACATAGGAATATCCCTTTTCGCCACCTGAGAGATCTCAATGAAACTATCATGGAGGTACTCTGCAATCCTTTCACAAAGGATTCTAGGGATGGCTGCCTTATTTCTTCCTCCATGATAGAATGCCTTCCCATGCCACTCTGTGATGAGCTCATCTGGCACCATTGCAGTAAACAGGTTAGTGGCATATGGGCCCAGGCAGCTTCAGGACGCCAGTAACACCTGTGTTCTCGGTGCCTTTGAGACCCTCAGGAGTGAGATATCAGCTAAAATCACCACTGCCTGTAGAAAATAGTGCCAATATTCTGTGCCATTGCTCTGTACTCGTACCCATAGAGCAGGGACTAAATTGTTTTAGCTTCAGTCAACAGACCAGCCTTCCCCCGTTTACCCCTGGAGGGCCAAACTCACCATGGCTGGAGAGCAGTGCTGTGCCAAGGCACTCTAAAGCTGAAGTGTCAATAAGCATTTCCTATTAAAAGTGTTTGTGGGAATAAGGGAAGGGAGTTTTGAAACGTATCTTTCCTTTGCTGTTGTAACTTTAAATCCAATGACACATCTGTGACGCTGTATGGAACACGGGAGACCATTCATAATAGTAGTGATACCAATATTATAAACGAACAGTACTTATAAGTGCACAGTTAGCACCTCATAATTCAGAGCTGCAGGAAAACATTTACAAATGTACAGCAAGCACCACACAATTCCTAGATGCACCCAAAACTCCAGGTCCAAGGTACAATTCAGCACAGAACAGTACTGTGCTTCTAACGGGGCTTGGAGCCAGGCAGCCTAGTGGTTAGAACACTTGGTTTTGGCCTCCTGTTTGGCTGAGGAGCCTCTGTCTTCAAGGGTAGGGGGAGAGAGAGGAGGACTCAGGTCCTTCCTCCCCACCAGGTCCTAGCCCAGGGCCCTGTGTGCATTAACCTCTGAAAGGCAGGGAGTCTATATCCCAGCTGCCAGCCGGGAGTCTATATCCGCTGCCCTGGGCTACTTCCTACCAGTGCCTGTTCAGGTTGGAGCCTAGCCCCTATTGTTCAGTTTACTGAGTGGCTTGCCTCCCCTAGCACCCTCTCATGGATCTTGGGTAGAGTCCTGCCACAGTCCCAGGCTCCTTCAGGCAGGGCAGCCACAAGTTGGTGAGGCCAAGTCCCTTAATGTCCCTGGGCCTTGCTCACTCAATTACCTCAGGTGCTAGAGGCTCCTGGGTCTCCTCCACAGTCTCCCTTGGCTGAGGAGACAGTGTCTCCTCCCAGGTGGCTGCCTTGGCTGGCAGTCTAGGGCTGCTTCCCCTCAGGAAGGAGGCAGCTAGCTCCTGCTTCTTCACCACTCAGCCCCAACCTGAGCCAGGTTCCCTCCTTTTCTCCCACCTCCAGGCCTGGCATCGGCTGCAGGTATAACGGGGTGGGGCTATCTGGGCCCAAAGGCTCTCTTTAACCCCTGGTGTGCTGGCAGGCAGTTTCTCTGCTTCACCACAGTGCTCTTTCAAAGCCTTCCTCAACTGCACAGCTCCATGCTGGGGTCTCGTAATAGCCCTTGTGTCTGGCTGTTCAAAGTCAGCAGCCAGCTGCTCCACCTCTGCCCTCAGAAATTCCTTCAGGAATCATTACTATCCCACAAAACACTGTGAAAATATCCCCAAAGACATCATGCCGGATGGTGGTACATGGCATACTGAGATACCTACCCATGGTGCATTGCATTTTACACCTACACAACCACTCCTGGTGAATATGTGCGGTGCTGACACAAGCAGCCAAGAATGCACACGCACAAGCGATATACAAAGTTCAATGGCTGTACACTGACATACCTTGCATCAACCAAAGTTCGTAGTGTAGACATGGCCTTCATTTCATACATGACAGCAATGATGGAAGGTAGTTCTAGAAATCTTGTATTATATAGTAAACTTAACGCTGCCCATTTGCTTTTATGCATTAAAATAAGGCTTTTCATTACATGATTATACAACACTGTGCAATGTCACATATTAATTAGCAAAAATACAACACTAATAATAATAGCGAAACATATTCTACCACTACATAAGAATACTCCTGTGCACTTTCAGGAATATCTTACATTCACGCCATTTTTTTCATACTGTGTATTGTTTAGATATACAAACAAAACAGGCCAACATATGCATGCACAAATGGTGCGGGTATTTTAAGCTCAACTAGCTTTCTTTCAGCACAGGGGATAGCACTAAAAGGAACAACTATTCCAGCAAAGCATTATATAAAGGTAACGTACTGATTGATGCCATATGTGTGTCATCTCAAACCAGTGAAGTAAATCAAACATAAGCAATAGGCACTGTGAAATTATGAAACTGTATGTGGAAACAATAAGACACGAGGGCTGCACAGCTTCTGAGATTTTTCAGCTGCTCCTAACAGTCCTTATTGTTTTTTAGTTAACATCCTTGCTTTGTTTAATGGTCCAGAAGATCTTTGCACACAAATTATCACTTACTTTGCAATAAGTAGCTCACATGCCAGGTTTTCATTTTTCCCTTAGTAGAAACTTTTTTACCTCAGAAGTTAATTTAATTGAAGAACACCTTCTTGTGGAGTCTTGAATAGATTTCAGGGCCTGGAAGGGTCTTAATCCAGTTTTTGGAGCAACAATTCCAAGATATCCCCTGAACTAAGGTTAGAATTAGATCTGACAGTTCCTCAGTCCTAACACACAGCACACATTAATGACTGTCATTTTTTAATGAAATCAGTTAAAAGAAAATTAGATTCAACAGCGATCCTGTAACTCGACACACTGAGACCTTTTCACTCGGCTCTCTGATTGATATAAATATTGTACGCTTGGAGCTATTTTTTATATAACTCTGCCACTTTGCCTGTTTTCCAGGGATTAAGGATAAATGGCGTCCAAATGCACCAAAATTTTACTCCCATCCCCATGACTGATTGCTCTCACTATATGCCATCTCAGCCCATCCCAATCTGTATCATCGCTATACATCAACAGGCAATGTGGTATATGAACACCTCATTTCCCTTGTCTCCCCCAGCTCCTTTCCGAATTAACTCTCTCTCTCCCACGCCTGAGGCCTTGATCGCCTGAGTGAGGCAAACCCAGCTCACCCTACCAGGCAGCTGAAGGCCAACAATCACTGAGCATTGCATTACCCCTTGCTATTCCATCTCACTACTCTGTCCAGGGGCCTGGATCACCACCAGCATAAAGCTTAATCCATCCTTTCCATTTTCTACCTGCAGTTGTAGGTTCTCTTCTCTCTTTGGGGAGCAAATATGGGTTAGACTGGCTCTGGGGCCCACCCTTTAGGTCTGAACAGTCTGGATCTTTGGGGAGGTTCAGCTCTGGATTCAAAGCGTGTGAATGGCTTCTGTCTATATAATGGGCTGATCCCAATCACGGAATCCCAATGCATCAAAACTTTGCAGAAGTTCAGCTTTGGAGCTGAGCTTTGCCCTGGCTTCTCTGCCTACAATGAGCTGCACCAAAATGTCAAATCCAAACACCCCCCAGGATCTGGATCTGAATCTTGAAGCAGCTTGTTATAAGAATAGCCAAATCATTTTCTTTCCCTATAATAAATAAATAAATACATAAATAATGTAATAAAAACGCTCTCCACTTTGACTGCAAAGTAAAGTTTGTGGTTTGAGTATTTTGTGCAGCAGGTTTATGAGAAAATGCACAATATGTGTGCTATCTGTTTATTGTCTCTAAGGCTCTGGGAATAATTTTAATAATTTAAATCAACAGACTTACCAGCCACCTGCATAGAGACTCCATGTGACTAACATCTTCTTTAGACAGCAATAAACATTCTCAACACAGTAGTGATTAGTAATTAAACAAAGAACACACACAGAGAGCAGCTTTGCTTCAGTATGTGGAGCTCATCTTATAGCTAACCAGTCAGGGCTAATTTTGTGGACAAATTAGGCCATTAAAATTCTATGGTAAAAACTTTCAACCTAACTGGATTGCACATATCCACTTGTAGACTGAAAGTATCAGTCAGATCAGTGTAGTTCTGAGCACCACACCTATCTCCCGTAGCAAGCCCTAAGCAGGCACATATTACAGGACTCCTTGGAAGGGATTCTACCCTCCTACTCCAGGGCTCCTGTACCACCCCATCCTCCACATACTCTACAAAATGGCATCCTCCATGAAGTGTGACCTCGCACATACATTGTTTGTGAGGTCACACTGCACAGACAGAGGACAAAATTTTGCTCTTTAAAATGGTATCCTCCATGCTTTCTCGGGACCTGTGAGTTAATAATTCATTACAAGGGGGTCAGGCTGGCAAACAGCTTGGGATTCCCTGCTCTAGAGAAATTAAGGGCCCTTGTTTTCCCATGTTTAAAGAAACTAAACTTCCAAGTCTAAAACAAGTGGCACATTACGGGTCAGATCCACGTTGCCAGTGAGTCAGTGGGGGGTTTCCTATTGATTTCAAGAGAAGCAAGAGCCGAGCACGTCTTCTTGCCAAAAAACAAACAAGGTCTGGAATAACCTTAGTATACTACAACCTCCACCTTCTGTGTAAATCAGGAGACATCAGGCTGTGCTGCAAATCTTTAAGGCTGGCTCTGTGGACTTGTGTGTCTCCCTAATGACAATGATGACATGATCTCCTCCTCGTCTTGGAAAAATATGCTACAAAGTGTATTTGTTCCAGGAACACCCCATGTGCTTAACATCAGCTGTTCACATCGCTTCCCTAATTAACCTGAGTACTGCACCAAAAAGATCGTCATGGGCTTGGTGTACACACATCCAGCATACGTTACAGCCACTGACCCTTCTATATGTCACTTTGTTGGCTGTACATCTTACGTTCATAGAGCATTGAGAAGGCTACTGATAATCTCATAAACCTCCACTCCCTACAAAATACCATGCTGTGAGGTTAACTGCTTTGTAGTGTGTTGGACAGTATGCTGTTTTTCATTTCTGGGAGACAAGTAAAGGACTTGACTGCTTTCCAAATAATGCTGCAGCACATAAATTAACTGGAGTGTAGAGCATTTCGCAAAAGGAATCCCGCATAGCAAGAAAATAAGCACACTGCCCTGTAGCCTCAAAGTTTATCAGAACTAGAGGAAACATTTAATATGCATGTGATTCCCTACAAAGTAGTTATTGCTGAAGGAAACATAACAACTAGCCAGAGCTAAGGGGTGGTGGCTAGGGGAGAGGCATGTTAATCTTACTTTAATGATTTTTAGAAAGACATGCAATTTCAGTAGTCTTCAGTCACTCGGGATTACACTGGATTGGAACATCACTGGAATGCTGCTCCAACTCTTTAATAAGAAAGGAGATTGTGCTAGGCTTATAAAAATCTAATCATGTTGTATTTGTTTCATTGTTTTTTAAATGTTTGTTGTGGAATTGGTTTTATAGGTGAGATAATAAAGGTGTGAATTTTTTGTTGGTGGTTGTAATATTTGTGATGTTTTCTGACTGGCTCCCAAGCTCCACCTAAAGAGGAGTAAGGAAAGGAAAAGGAAAAGTGGAAGAGTGACAACTTTAGGAGTAGATCTACATTAGGTATAGTGCACTGGATCTTTATGGGGTTACAACCTCCTGGAAACTTCCTTTAGCCCACTCATCTTGCTGAAACAATATGTTTTATACTTACCCATCTCGGCTGATAACAGTGATATGGCCCTTTATGAAGGTCTCTATTTAACCACCAATGCCAATTCAGGAATTTCAGATACAGTTTCATCATTCCATCAACCCTGACTATTTCTGCCAACAAGATCATAAAACAACAGGCACTTGAGTCTCTAAAAATAGGACTGCACATATATGTAATTTTCCCAGTTCCCTCTTGATTTCTTTGCTAAACAATGAATTGTATTATATTAGACTGAAGGAGTTTCCTTCTTTCCTCCTCTAAGGTACCATTCTTCTAGTAACTGCAGAACTAACAGTGGATATTTTTACACCTATGTGTCGTACCTATCAAGCTCAGGAAAATATTGGGCTGTGAAATAGAAGTAATAAACAGGCTGCAGAAATCTGCTAGAGGCATCATGCAGGCATTGAAGCATCACCGAGGAATATTAAAAGTTTTCAAAAGTAACAGAAAACACTCAGAGGCAGAGACATTTGCTGGAGGCTACTGCTTATTGGTTTGCATAGCAACGCGCTGGGGACACCATCCCTTAACTTATATTCACATACAAGGTAGCTTATTGCAGTCTCTGGGTGACTGAAACAGGTTAATGCATACAACTGAGAGTACTTTATAATCTGTACAGTCACAGTTTGTTTGTTTTTTAATAGTACAACCCATTTGTTGTTATGTTACCATTATGGGACATGTAGAAGGTGTATTTACACCAGGGGTTCTCAAACTGGGGGTCGGGACCCCTCAGAGGGTCATGAGGTTATTACCAGGCAGGTCATGAGCTGTCAGCCTCCACCCCAAACCCTGCTTTGCCTCCAGCATTTATAATGGTGTTAAATATATAAACAAGTGGCTTGCTGTGTGAAAGGGGTCACCGTACAGAAGTTTGAGACCCACTGATCGACATAATTAATGGGACTGTTGCAGATGTGGAGTTGCTTGGTAATCATTTTGAACACTGTATGTTGACCTAATTATTAGGATGTTTACTGTATGAATATGTTGCCTTAATTTAAGAGTGGGCAGCATGGAAAAACCATCAGGAAGATAAGATAAGCCACCGGCTAGCAAATTCTTGAGGGTGGTTATGGAACAATGGAAGAGCCCTTGGCTCTTAAGAGTCTGACTTGACTGGCTGATCCTCCTGAACAGGTTTTGACAAACAAGGCCAAAGCCTAGGAACTGACAAGACCAAAGGGACTCTGGCTGGAGCAAAAGGGACACTCCTGTTCTGTCAAGAAGAAAGGTTCTTGCTGGGGAGCTGTGTGGGGGAAACCATACTACCACAGGCAGCTGCTGGGGTGTCTGAGGAAGGTAGGCCTTCCTCGTCTGTCGCTTTGACCATGTCATCCCTCTCTCTGCATTCTTCCACTGGCTCTCCTTCATCCCATCAATCATTAGCTAATTGTCTTCACTTTCAAGGCCTTTCATGGCCTATCCCCACCTACCTATCATCTGTCATACACTACTGAGATGTCAACTCCCACCTCCAATCAACTCATGATAACAACCTCCATCACCCACTTGTTACATTTTCAAACACTTTTCTCCCATGCTGCCTCTCTGCGTACCCAGGAGTGTGAGTCACCTTTTTACCTCCTGCCTCCAGCATGGGGGAGTCTTGCCTGTGTCTGGCTGGATGTCCACTCTCTAACACCATCAGCCTTTCTGCCACTCAAGCTGTGCCAGCCCTGTCTTTGCCTTGAAGGTTAACAATAGGTGCACCCCATTCCCAAGTCCCTTTCACGTATTCCCCTGTGATAGCCAACCTGACACTGGCCACTCACAGACATTCCAGATCCTCTGCACCCAAAGGTGCAGTGTACCCCAGTTTTACCTTAAGCCACCACTCCTGTATAGCACACAGCACTTGTGAGTGCTTATAATAAAACAAAAGGGTAAAGATTTACCTAGAAATGAAAGAAAGTGATGGAAACAAACGGTTGCAATAGAAAACAACATGCAACTCTGAGCCTACACTTATGAATAATTATCTCTCCTACCTAATAAAGTAGATTGTCCACCCCCCAAAGTTCAGTCTCTTACAGAGCTGGCTATTTCACAAGAACCAGAATCCAAACGTTCCTGAAACCACTCCCACTCAACAAGGGTTTTTCTCAGTGAATGGATACAGAGTGCTTCTCCCTCCTCTGTGTTACACTGAAAACAGCCTATTGTTTCTATTCAAGAAAGGGTGAACCCATGTCTTGTTAAGTTCCGTTTTACCTTCAAAAGGTTTTGATTGCTTGCAGTTGCCGCTGATGGTTTCCCATTCAAAGTCTTAGTATTACGCAAAGCTAAACAATTGAGCCTGACATTGCATCACCAGCTAAACATGGTGGGGATGACAACTCCTCCACTGCCCAAATGAGCCATCGCTGAGGGCAAGTTTACACTTACAATGCTGCATCGGTGCAGCTCTCCCATTGGCATAGTTTCCACCTCCATATGAGGCGGTAGCTATATTGGCAGGAGAAGCTCTCCCATTGACATAGTGCTGTCTACAGGCGGGGGTTAAGGTCAGTATAACTACGTTGCTTAAAGGTGTGGATTTTTCACACCCCGGAGCAATGTAGTTGTACTGATGTAGGACTGTAGTGTAGACCACCCAAGACACGTTATGCTCTGGTAAGTAATTTTTCCTCCAAGTGCATAAAGCATACTTTCAATATAAATACATTATTCCTTAAATATTATCCATCATACATCTCACAATGAATATTTTCAGAGTAGCAACCATGTTAGTCTGTATCCGTAAAAAGAAAAGGAGTACTTGTGGCACGTTACAGACTAACAAATTTATTAGAGCATAAGCTTTAGTGAGCTACAGCTTACTTCATCGGATGCACACAGTGGAAAATATAGTGGGGAGATTTTATATGCACAGAGAACATGAAACAATGGGTGTTACCATACAGACTGTAACAAGAGTGACCGGGAAAGGTGAGCTATTACCAGCAGGAGAGCGGGGCGGGGTGGGGGGGAAGGACCTTTTCTAGTGATAATCAAGGTGGGCCATTTCCAGCACTTTACAAGAACAGTACGAGGGGAAATAAACAAGGGGAAATAGTTTTACTTTGTGTAATGACCCATCCACTCCCAGTCTCTATTCAAGCCTAAGTTAATTGTATCAAGTTTGCAAATTAATTCCAATTCAGCAGTCTCTCATTGGAGTCTGTTTTTGAAGTTTTTTTGTTGAAGAATTTCCACTTTTAGGTCTGTAATCGAGTGACCAAAGAGATCGAAGTATTCTCCGACTGGTTTTTGAATGTGACAATTCTTGACGTCTGATTTGTGTCCATTTATTCTTTTACGTAGAGACTGTCCAGTTTGGCTAATGTACATGGCAGAGGGGCATTGCTGCCACATGATGGCATATACCACATTGGTAGATGCACAGGTGAACGAGCCTCTGATACCGTGGCTGATGTGATTAGGCCCTATGATGGTGTCCCCTGAATAGATATGTGGACACAGTTGGCAACGGGCTTTGTTGCAATGATAGGTTCCTGGATTAGTGTTTTTGTTGTGTGGTGTGTGGTTGCTGGTGAGTATTTGCTTCAGGTTGGGGGGCAGTCTGTAAGCACGGACTGTCCTGTCTCCCAAGATCTGTGAGAGTGATGGGTCATCCTTCAGGATAGGTTGTAGATCCTTGATGATGCGTTGGAGAGGTTTTAGTTGGGGGCTGAAGGTGATGACTAGTGGGGTTCTGTTATTTTCTTTGTTGGGCCTGTCCTGTAGTAGGTAACTTCTGGGTACTCTTCTGGCTTTTTCAATCTATTTCTTCACTTCAGCAGGTGGGTATTGTAGTTGTAAGCACGCTTGATAGAGATCTTGTAGGTGTTTGTCTCTGTCTGAGGGGTTGGAGCAAATGCGGTTGTATCGTAGAGCTTGGCTGTCAACAATGGATCATGTGGTGTGGTCTGGATGAAAGCTGGAGGCATGTAGGTAAGTAAAGCGGTCAGTAGGTTTCCGATATAAGGTGGTGTTTATGTGGCCATCGCTTATTAGCACCGTAGTGTCCAGGAAGTGGATCTCTTGGGTGGACTGGTCCAGGCTGAGGTTGATGGTGGGATGGAAATTGTTGAAATCATGGTGGAATTCCTCAAGGGCTTCTTTTCCATGGGTCCAGATGATGAAGATGTCATCAATGTAGCACAAGTAGAGTAGGGGCATTAGGGGACGAGAGCTGAGGAAGCGTTGTTCTAAGTCAGCCATAAAAATGTTGGCATATGGTGGGGCCATGCGGGTACCCATAGCAGTGCCGCTGATTTGAAGGTATACATTGTCCCCAAATGTGAAATAGTTATGGATGAGGACAAAGTCACAAAGTTCAGCCACCAGGTTTGCCGTGACATTATTGGGGATAGTGTTCCTGACGGCTTGTAGTCCATCTTTGTGTGGAATGTTGGTGTAGAGGGCTTCTACATCCATAGTGGCCAGGATGGTGTTTTCAGGAAGATCACTGATGGATTGTAGTTTCCCTAGGAAGTCAATGGTGTCTCGAAGATAGCTGACAGTGCTGGTAGCGTAGGGCCTGAGGAGGGAGTCTACATAGCCAGACAATCCTGCTGTCAGGGTGCCAATGCCTGAGATGATGGGGCGTCCAGGATTTCCAGGTTTATGGATCTTGGGTAGCAGATAGAACACCCCAGGTCAGGGTTCTAGGGGTGTGTCTGTGCGGATTTGTTCTTGTGCTTTTTCAGGGATTTTCTTGAGCAGATGGTGTAGTTTTTTTTGGTAACCCTCAGTGGGATCAGAGGGTAATGGCTTGTAGAAAGTGGTGTTGGAGAGCTGCCTAGCAGCCTCTTGTTCATATTCCAACCTATTCATGATGACGACAGCACCTCCTTTGTCAACCTTTTTGATTATGTCAGAGTTGTTACTGAGGCTGTGGATGGCATTGTGTTCTTCACAGCTGAGGTTATGGGGCAAGTGATGTTGCTTTTCCACAATTTCAGCCCGTGCACATCAGTGGAAGCACTCTATGTAGAAGTCCAGTTTCAACCTTCAGAAGTCCACCCAGAATCCTTCTTTTTGTAGTGTTGGTAGGAAGGTCTCTGTGGGTTAGTATGTTTGAAGGTGTGTTGGAAATATTCCTTGAGTCAGAAGTTACCTACTACAGGACAGGCCCAACAAAGAAAGTAACAGAACACCACTAGCCATCACCTTCAGCCCCCAACTAAAACCTCTCCAACGCATCATCAAGGATCTACAACCTATCCTGAAGGATGACCCATCACTCTCACAGATCTTGGGAGACAGGACAGTCCGTGCTTACAGACACCCCCCAATCTGAAGCAAATACTCACCAGCAACCACACACCACACAACAAAAACACTAACCCAGGAACCTATCCTTGCAACAAAGCCCGTTGCCAACTGTGTCCACATATCTATTCAGGGGACACCATCATAGGGCCTAATCACATCAGCCACACTATCAGAGGCTCGTTCACCTGTGCATCTATCAATATGGTATATGCCATCATGTGGTAGCAATGCCCCTCTGCCATGTACATTAGCCAAACTGGACAGTCTCTACGTAAAAGAATAAATGGACACAAATCAGACGTCAAGAATTGTCACATTCAAAAACCAGTCGGAGAACACTTCGATCTCTTTGGTCACTCGATTACAGACCTAAAAGTGGAAATTCTTCAACAAAAAAACTTCAAAAACAGACTCCAATGAGAGACTGCTGAATTGGAATTAATTTGCAAACTTGATACAATTAACTTAGGCTTGAATAAAGACTGGGAGTGAATGTGTCATTACACAAAGTAAAACTATTTCCCCTTGTTTATTTCCCCTCGTACTGTTCTTGTAAAGTGCTGGAAATGGCCCACCTTGATTATCACTAGAAAAGGTCCTTCCCCTCTTCCCCCCCGCCCCTCTCCTCTCCTCTGCTGGTAATAGCTCACCTTTTCCGGTCACTCTTGTTACAGTCTGTATGGTAACACCCATTGTTTCATGT
This sequence comes from Chelonia mydas, assembly GCF_015237465.2. Lineage (NCBI taxonomy): Eukaryota > Metazoa > Chordata > Testudines > Cheloniidae > Chelonia > Chelonia mydas. Next base: position 162,885,975 of record NC_057849.1, read on the forward strand.
TCTCTGCGCATATAGAATCTCCCCACTATATTTTCCACTGTGTGCATCCGATGAAGTGAGCTGTAGCTCACTAAAGCTTATGCTCTGATAAATTTGTTAGTCTGTAAGGTGCCACAAGTACTCCTTTTCTTTTCACACAATGATTATGACTCTTGACAAATTACAAGCTTTCTGTCGCTACATCGCATGTTACTCTTTATGGATAAATACCCTGTAAGATATGCATTTGGTGTGATGAGGTTGTCTGGTGTGAGGTGAGTGTTGAAAGAACAGGAGACCCTTTGCCAGGGGATCCCTGTGTTGCATCCTCACTCTTGGGAAGAAATCCCCTTAAATATCTGCAAAGCTACCTCGTTATCCATCTTCAAATCCCTCCTAAAAACCCTCCCTTGCTATGATGCCTACAAAAACACTTGATAAATGTTAGGCTGCTGATGTGAGAAACCACCACCTCTCATGCTGACCAAAAGTCTCTCATTGTTTCCTTGTATTGTGCTGTCAGTCTGTCTGTATCCATTTGTTGTCTTATACTGAGATTGCAAGCTGTTTTGGGCAAGGACTGTCTTCTTGTTCTGTCAGGGCAGCACCTAGTACAATGAGGTCTTTGAAGGGACCTTGATAGGTCATCTAGTCCAGTCCCCTGCACTGAGGCAAGTTAGTATATTTCTATGATATCTATCTAGTATATTTCTAAGTTAGTATATTTCTATGATTCTATGACTAGAGCTCCTAGGCACTATGGTAATACAAATAAATAATAGCTAAGTGACCATCACAGGATGGGAGCACTTAAAGTAAGATAGGCATGCCGCATGTGTTTAGATTGCTGGTTGTTTCAAAATCCTTATTTTTAAGTGCTTTGTTCCTATTGTTAAAATAAACAATACTTTAGTTTAAGAAGGCTGTCTGGTCACTATATTCACCGCTGGTCAGAGACTTCCAAAGGGAAGAACTACAGGTGCTGACCCTCGTGGGAACAGCTGGATACTGTTGATACACAGTGTACTGTAGTCCAGGGCCAGGCTAAGAATGGGGCAATCACAGGATTCCACCCCAGGAAAGGTAAATACCTAATACCTGAAGGAGTGCACTCAGAGAGACCAGCAAGCCCTGTAGCTGTGTCAGGGATCATATCAGTGTAACCTGGCCCTGAACAGTCCATACAGTAGATTTTCAGCTGAGGTTGAGGAGCACGCAACATGGCTAGGAGTGACAACTACAAAGGTGTCTTTAAGCCAGTGGTTCTCAAACTTTTGTACTGGTGACCCCTTTGACATAGCAAGCCCCTGCGTGCGACCCCCCCCTTATAAATTAAAAACACTTTTTAATATATTTATCACCATTATAAATGCTGGAAGCAAAACAGGGTTTGGGGTGGAGGCTGACAGCTCGTGACCCCCCATGTAATAACCTTGCGACCCCCTGAGGGGTCCCGACCACCAGTTTGAGAACCACTGCTTTAAGCCATCTTTGTGTCCTCCCAGTCCTGAGCTGTTCTGCCTTGGTCAGGTCCATGGCACAGGTTAGAGTAGCCTGAAGGCTGCTTTAAATTGCACTTGCTGCCAATGGCCCCAAGGGGCCATTATGGCACCTGAGGCTTTCCAGAGCACAAGAATGCTTCAACTAGTCTCCCTTTCCCTTGGCCACATGCTTGGCAATGGGGTGGCGAATAGCCCCTCTGCAAAATTGATCCTCCAGTGACCAGCTAAGCCACTTTAAATCCACTTTTGCACCCACAGAGTTGTGCAAAGCTCTCTTAATGCAGGGGAGAACCTGGTGCTATAGTGTCATATCAGTGCTATATTTCATTCCATTTCGTTTCATTTTCATTTCATGTATACATGTATACATTTTCATTTCATGTATATATATATCTGTGTATGTGTCTAGCCATATATGTATATATATATATAATTTTCTTTAAATCCATAGTATACGTTTTAATCAAGAAATAACATCAATCAAGATATTACCGAGACACTATTATTTGTTTGTCTGAAAATACAGAAAACCAAAAGAAAGCATGTCAGCAGCTAGTAATTATTTTTTCTAATATCTCCTCCTGTTGTCCCAAATGGCAATTAACCTGTGGAAATTTTTCTTTGTGCATGGCAAATTAACCCTATGTTGGATCTCAGTGTATCTAGGAAAACAAGAATGTTTTTCTTAGAATCACAGGGGACAGAGCAGGGTAGAGGTGGAACTGAACTGCTTGGAGAAGTAAGGTTCATGCAATGTGTGGTGCTATGCTCCACTCTGTCGAATACATGTGCACTAATTATTTGAAGTGGTGTTGGGAAGTACATATCCAGGTAGAATGTTCATACCCCTCCCAAATGCCTTGCTGCCAGCAACCTCTCCACATGGGCAATGGGTACTTGGTGCTTTGGGGTGAATTCAGAGCGAGTGGCTGCCCAGAAGGGGAAGGAGCTGTTTGCAGCTGCTCTAGGCAGAATGTTCCCCTAGGGAACCCTCATTTTTGCAGCAGAAACACAGTGGACATTAATAGTGCTCTGAGCCACATATGGCCTCTATACCTTTTGGCGGGGAGTAATCATTCACAGGCACATCAGACTTCTGGGAAAGTCATACTGTCAGGCTAGAAATTGCACCAGGCTACATGCTGCATCTAGAAGACCCAAGACCATGGGGCTGTCAACAAGATTTATTGTGGGTCTTTGTGTCTATGTAGGGATAAGCTTGGCCCTGCCACTTCTCTAATACCCCTCTCCTGGCAGAGGGAATAATATATCCGCTTTTCCAGTGTTGAAATGATGGAAGTTTTCCCCTTTCGTGTGTTTTCCATAGAAGGGCATAACGATACTGATCCACCAAGCACTTAAGTACATGCTTAACTTTAAGTGTATGAGTGTAATGGGACGACTCACTGATTAAAGTAAAACAGTGATTTGCTTGATCAAAATCAATCTGGTCCTTAGCTAGTTTGTAAATGGCAGCATTATGCTGCTTAGGAGGATTTAGACCTCTCACGGGACATATTACAGACATGCACTAAGGTTTTACACTGTCCTCACTTTTTGCAGAATTTGAACAAAAAGCATGGTGCTGGGATGTGGCTCTTTCACTTCAAATTACTCAAAGGTTGTTGCAACAGTTCTCAGGGTACCCAAGATTGTGAGTCACCTGCTACCCCCTGCCTCCAGTGTGAGGGAGTCTTGCTTGTGGTAACTGGGTGTTAGCTCCCTAACATCACCAGCCTTGCAAACGTTCAAGCACTCTCCCCCCAGGCAGGGCGGGCAATAGGGAAAATGGCACCCTGGGTGAACTTGTATTTTGGCAACCCCCCCCATCCCTGGCCCCCATGGGCTCCCTGGGCTCCCTCCCCATCACCTCCGGGCCCTGCTGCTTCCCCCGGTGCTTAATTTGTACTGAAAGAGGTGCCAGAGCTCCAGGGCCGTCCATAGCTATTCTGGGGCCTTACACAGCCCTCCCGCGGGAGGAGGGGGAGGGGCGTCTGTGGGGGAGGGAGGACTGGCTCCAGACCTCTGCGGGGGGAGGGGCAGGGCTGGCTTGGGGGACGGGGGGAACAACCCCACACCACTCACCGCCGGCGTGGCTGGGGCTGGGCCACTGCACTTCCCGCCACCGGTGAGTGCAGGCCCAGCCCTGCTGCACTCCTCAGGGGAGTGGGAGCAGCGCAGAGGTGGAGAAGGGGAGGGAAGAGACGGGGCTGGGGCGGAGCAGGGGTGGGGGCTCTGGGGAAGAGGTGGGGCAGGGGCTGAAGCAGCAGGCAGCTGCGCAGGGCACCAGGAAATTTGGTGCCCCAGATTTCCTGGTGCGCTACACAGCTGCATGCTTTGCATATGGGTAAGGACAGCTGTGCAGAGTTCTGCCCCAGCACAAATTAAGCACTGGCTGGGCAGCCTGATAGCGACGGCTGCTGGCTAGGCGCCAAGCTCTGAGGGTATTGCCACTCTTACTTCTGTGCTGCTGATGTGGCTCATGGTGCCTAGCTCTCATCCTGTTGCTCAAGGCAGGCTTTGCACTGTCCCTTGGGGGGGTGCATCTTGCCAAAGCCCATGGCCCTCCAGCCACTCCTGGCTTACCAGGAACACCATTTCAGATTCTGGGGAGGTGAGGGGCAACTTTAACTGTGATTCCAGGGGGGCTACTTAGGCACCTGAAAACTCTAGGGTTTTTTTCTGCTAATAACTTAGGAATTAGCTGACTGTAGCTCTGTATCTAATTCCTATATAAAGAAATAAAAAGTATATACAAACTCCAATTAAAGCCACATTTTAAGTTTATATGTAAATTTAAAACAATCAGGAGATAATGTAACAAGATATTCCCAATCCCAAACCTTGAGGTATCACTTCTGGAGCTTTAATATAGATATCAGAAATAAAAGTTTGATACTTCGTACACTATGTTTAGTAGAGTGTTACCAGATTTGCCCGTTACTTTGGAGTACGCTCATTTATTAGGGTTACTCTTCTCGGGGGGGGGAGGTCTGTAATTCTATCAACGTACTGCTTGTGTCACTTGTGTTCTCATGCAGAGCTCTACTTCTCCCTTCTGCAAGTTCCCTCCCAGTGGAGCTATCCTGCAGGACCTAGGTTCCCCAGGACTGCGTTCCTCCAGCCCCAGAATCAGACGAACCCACACACACATTAACAGAGCGCGTCTGAGAGGACCGGGTTAATCAGCACTCCCAGGCTGACCCGTTATATGTCCCTGGACTCAGCCGGCTGGGTCGAGCAGCACCTCCACGCTGTCATCCTCATATGTCATGGGCACCGCACCGGAATAGAGTACACCTGAGCAGGCTGGGTCAAGCAGCACTTTCAAGCTGCCACCCTCGTATGCCCCTAACGCTAGATTTGTTTATGAGTAAACTGGTGGCTCAAGGGAGTATACCAAAGTTGTTCTGTTCAGGCTAGACAATGGGAGCTGATCATTCCTGGCTATGGGCGGTGTTCCTTCGCGGGAGCTCACAGTGCAATTAGGCAGCTTCAGTATTTTGGATACCAATAAAGGATTTATTACTAGAATTGGTCTGATAACTACTGCCGGTGTGGGTTCGCTAACATCTGGAGCAGAGAGCAGTGCTTCCCTCCTTTTCTGGTCCCAGAGTTTAGTGCAGTTCTTGCCTTGGAATCTCTGTTCTCCATTCTGTATGCTAATGGAGATGCCTCCCTGTCCCATCTTTGATGCAAGTGAGGCTAGGGGAGTTGCCTTAACCCTGTCACCCTTGTTCGGAGGGGTTGAGGTGTGTCTCCCACTGCCTTTTCATTGCTTTTTGTAAGTCTTTCTTTTGAACGGCTTTGGTTCAAGCAGAGACTGGGGGCAGAGGGAGCCAGGGAGGTCTTTTGTGAGTCAGACAGGCTGGGTACTGCAGCCTGGTTCCCCAAGAACACAGAGCTGATAGGTAACAAGTGATAAATAAAAATGAATAAAAACTGCTTACTTTTTCTAACAGACACACTCTGTGTTACTGTCATTATCTACTCTCTTTTAGTCGATTGTTTTTTACCCCACTAAAAATGTATTTACTTAATTTTTTCTCTTTTATTAAGAACAGGAATTTATTTTTCTAATTATTTTGGCATTTATGTTTACCGATCACAATCATGTACGTGACTCACTAACATTTGACTCTGTCATTGCTATTAGTATCATACTTGGAACCACATTTATTTTCATACAAATTTTAAGTTAATTTACAGATATAACTTAAAATACAATTTGAAAATAAGCGACCTTCATCTGCACAGTGTCTAACGTTACGTGGTTAGCTAATTTTTTTTTAAACTGGCACTGCTAAGGTAAGTACAAGCTAAATTTACATTCTAAAAGGATACTGTTATTTGATTGTACCATTTTAAACAATGAATGACAAAGCACAAGATGGTAATAAAAGTAATAATGATAATTACTCCAGCCAGGGCAGGTTAGGCATGTTAGAACTAACTACTCAAGAATTAAATTTAAACATAAGAGAGAAATAAAATTATGAAATGAGGGCGTGTGAGAGACACAGTGTGTGCGCTGGGGGAGCGTGAGAGACAGAGAGCTTGTGTGTGTGTGAAAGAGAGAGAGACAAAGTATGTGTTGGGGGAATGTGAGAGAGACAGAGTGCGAGTGTGTGTATGTGTGTGTGTGAGAGAGACAGAGAGAAAGAGAGTGGGTGTGTTGGGGGAGTGTGAGAGACAGCGTGCTCTCTTTAAGCATGGCAACACTAGTCTGAAGGCTTGTTCAGTCCAGCAGCACTGCCAGCTGCTCCCACTCGTGACCCAGAGGCAGCAGCACAGACTCCTGTCCCCTTACCCCAGTTCAGTGGTACACAGGTGGGGGGATGGGGATAAACCAGCATCGGCACAGCAGACAGCAAGCTCCCGGGAGCAGCTTGGCCAGGGGCGACTCCAAGCCGGTGGGGAGGGGGCAGGAGCAGCGGCTCCTGCAGATGGCCGCAGAGCAGCGGTGGAAAGAGTGACAGGACACCCATGCTCCAGAGGTGCCCTCCTCAGCAAGGCACTCTGGGTGGTCACCCAGCCCATCCACCCCTAAGGCTGGCCCTGCCCCCCAGCTATGCCAGCCCTATCTTTGCCTTGCAGGTTAACGATAGCTGCACCCCAGTTCCTGAGTCTTTATGAAGCGTTCCCCTGTGGTATCCAACCCCTGACAGAAATCCCAGATCTCTGGCCCCAGAGATGCACTATACCCCAGTTTACTGGTTTTACCTAAAACTACTTTGGTCTCTATTCCTAGACAGGGCAATCCTCTGTCTCTTGAAATGGTCCTTGTTTACCTCCAAGTGGTTCTGATTGTTTGCTGTTGTCTTCGATGGTTTTCTCTTGACTCTTATGTAACAGGACAACAGTAGACAATTGAGCCTTGCATTACATCATCAGCTAACCAGGCAGGGGTGGCAACTCCCTCCTCCATGAGTAGGCCATCACCAAATATTATCACTTCCTGGTGACTCCTCTTAACCTTAAAACCATATGGACATAAGCTTCAATATAATTCCTTTATTTCTTAATATTACCGCTATATACATCACACCATGAATATGAACATCAATACATTTCCAGCTTTCAATAGAGACCATCAGGTTACCTTTTACGGACAAATATCCTGTAAGATGTGTTTGAGGTAATGAGTTTGTCAGGCCTAAGATGAGAGTTGTTTGCAAAGAACAAGGGATCCTTTGCCAAGGGGCCTATGTGTCACAGGTGTATCTCCCACCTGCAAATATGTGAGCATCTCAGGAAATTTACCATGAACCTGAGCAATAGACGATAAACAAGAAAGAAGAATCATTAAAATACTTAGCATTTCTATAGGTAGCGCTTCACATCTATCTCCCAGGCATTGTACAAAGATTAACTAATTTTCGCCATGACATTAGGAGGTAGGTGAGTATTATCATTATTCTCCAGATGAAAAAGCTGAGACACTCAGTGCCGATGCTAGCCCATTGGGGGCCCTAAGCAAGAATATTTTGAGGGGTCCCCAAAACAACACATACTAATAATTAATAGGGGACCCTCTTTAGCTGCTTGGGACCCTAAGCAGTTGCTAGTCTGCTCATGCCTAGCAATGGCTCTGACTGAAAGAGGTTAAAGGCTTTATTTTCAGAGTTGATGTGTGCCCAAAACTTCTCTTTAAGTCAACTGCTGGTCAGCACCTTTGAAAAACAGCTCCTAAAGACCTGATCCAACGCCCAGTGAAGTCAGTGGGGGATCAACTGGGTCAGATCCTAAGTGACTTGTGCAATACCAAACATGGAGCCACAGTGTTTCACATGCGTTATAGCTGGCCTTAGGCAGCTTTAATAGCATGACCATTACCTACTCAGTATGTGGCCCTCAGCTTTGCTGTCCTTGTTCTTGAACAAATTCTAAAGCATGTTAGATACATAGCTTTTCTTTCCCATCAGCTACACGTGTCTTCCCCTTCAGTTTGCTTCAGCACAAATAGTTATTGTGGGCCTACAAGAGAACTCTGACTGTCTCTTAATGTTTAATAGAGCTGGTTGAAAATTTTCAAATGGAAGATTTTTCCATCAAAAATACTATTTTATTAAATCAAAACATCTTGTGGAAACTTATCGATTTGGTTGAAATTTTGAATGGGAAATTATTGAAATGTTTCTTTTGGATAGGGCCAAACTATTTTGTTTCAACTTTGTCATTTAAATTTTATATTGTATTATAATTTACAGTGTACCATAAAACCCTTAACAAATATATAATATAATAAGTCAAAATTATAATATTAAAACAAAATATCTTAACTCAATTAAACCAAAACATTTCAATCAGGTCAAAATTTTGGAATATGATGTTATGAAAATAATAATAAAATAAGAATAATAAAGGGAGAGATCTCTACTTTTCATCCAGATGCAGCATGAAATGAAATCTTGGAATTTCCCGCGGAATGGGAATTCCATTTTTTAAGACACTCTAATATTTAGGTTCCCTTATGTTCCCCTTATAGTATCCACAGAGTATGATGATGAAAAATAGATTCATGTATTTTATTTATTCATGTTTTAGGAGCCCTGGTGTTCAAAAGATCAGTGCCATGGAGTAGCTGAGAGTGTCAGGGAGAGTTGTTATCTGGGGAGTTGGAGTAATTTGCATTCCTCATTATGCAATCTCTGAGCATTTTACAAGTGTGATGAATATAATTGGCTGAATAACTGATTAATTCAAGTTCACAGGAAAATGAGCCAGAGGCCCCTCACACTGAAAATCACATACCTTTTGGCAATTCAGAGTCTCCTAGGCTTTCCCAGCAAATACTAAAATATATTTGTGGGGAATGGGATACTTAACACAATTTATTGTCATAGATCAGGAAATGAGGGTAAGCCAATTATTATTACCCTAGGCAAGCATTTACGGCCAGCTTGTCACAGGCCCTTACACAGGTGCCTGAGGGTGACAAGAAGTCAGGGTGGGGGACAGATACAAGAAGTCTGTTCCCCTTGCACAGCCCATTCAAGCACCCATCTCAATAGCATCGCCGTGTGTGGTGGAGCACAGGAACTGCTCCTTTCGAGCACCCCAAAAGTGGGGGTGGGGAGGTGGCAGGGCCACAGCCTTGTCTCCCCTTCGTGTCAACCCATGGACTGGGCCTGTGCACAGCAAGGAGCAGGTTGCACCATCCAGAGAAAGCCTGCGCACCAGGCTGCTAAGGGAGGGATTGTGACTCCCTGAGACCCAACCCCTTCCAGAGCCCCTCTTGGGGGTTGGGGCTGACACAGCTCCACACTATGCCTCACTCAGACCAGAGCAGAAACAGCACAATATGGCCTATACATTTACCAAGCCTTCTTAGGCAGTGGGTATAAGAGGCAAGGGGAGGCTAAGCCTCCCCAAACAGTGGGCCCACTGCCTTTGGAACATGCCACCATTGAAAGGGTGGGCGTCCCAGCCATGGCCCTGCCCATGCTCCACCCCAAGGCCCCACTCCCATTCATCCTCTTCTCCCCGAGACCCTGCCCTCCCTCCACTTCTTCCCATCCCTGCTCCGCCTGCATGGGGGCCTCAGGAAGGGGCGAAGAGGCGCAGGTGGAGGGGGGCTTTGGGGAGGAGGCTGAGCAGAACTGGAGGTCGAGCGTGGGGAGGGCTTTGGTGAGGAGGAGGCCGAGTGGAGCGGGCCTTGGGGCAGGGCCACAGTCTGGGTGCACCCAGCCTCCCCAAATGAAGGAGTTACTTGCTACCCATGCCAGCCTTTTACAATCCTAGAAAAGCCACGCTCCTTGCCCAGAAGAGCATGCAAATCCATATGAGACAAAAGAAACAAACAAGACACAGGTCTGGGAGAGAGGAGCCTGAGGATGACTGATGAGGGGTGGGAGGGAGGAGGGATTGCTTGAAGAGGGAGGTATGACCTAATAGAACACAATGGGACAATTTTTTATCCATCTATGCTGCTGCTTTGCGTGACCTGTGGCAAATCCATTCAGCCCTGTCTGTGCCTCTGGGAAATGGGAATAACAATACATAGATGTCTGTGGAAACCTTGGTAATTCTCAGATGAAAGGTGCTCTGTTAGCATCAGTATCATCATTTATTGTTATTAGCATGGTAAGAAATCCATCACCTAGCAACAGAACAGTAACTCTCCTCTCCCTCCTCCACGCTCCCAAGTACTCGCCCTCATCTCAGCTTTCCAGCAATCTTTTCAGCTGGGGCAAGTTTGCAGCTCATGACTGTTGGTGATATTACCCCAAACCTACCCTGTCCTGGACATTCACAGCTGGTGCCATTTCACTCCCTTCGTCCTCCCCCACTCCACCCCCCCCCCCCCCCGCATCATTGTTATCTTCTTGCAGTTCTTTCTTTGCCTTTTCCCTTTTCTCCTTCACTTCTCCCCTCCTCCATTTCCTGCTTTATCTCCCTTTGTTCCCAAGCAATTGTGCATTGAGGCTCATGACCCCCAAGTCCCAACCCTTTGGTTGGGTGGTGGGATTGTGACATCAATAGTCATTCAGCCAGTCACCACACACAACAGTTTTACGCAGTGTAGTTGTAGCAGTATTGGTCCTAGGATAACAAAGAGACACAAGGTGGGTGCGGTAATATCTTTTATTGGACCAACTTCTGTTGGTGAGAGAGACAAGATTACGAACTGAAATTGGTCCAATAAAAGATGCCCACCTTGTCTCATACACAACAGCTGACATTTGATCCTGTTGGATAAAGTGCCAAAAATGTCTTCAATCTTTTTTTTTAATCAACTAAATCTGTGGTCCGAATTTTTTATTTTGCATGTATTTATTTTAGATTACAGGAACAGCTGCCAAAATATACTATTTAGGTGACATCTCACTCACCTAAATCCAATCAGATCTGTAGGAGTCGCTGGCTTCATATATGTGCAGTACATCCAGACAAACAGCTGGACATTATTTTTACAAGCTAGGGAAAAGATTTGTCTTTATTTTACATACTAGTGTTAGGATAGTCAAATGACTCATTATTATGATTTTGGCAATTCCATTAGCCAGCATGGTGCTTTAGACATATACAAGAACAATGACCCTACCCTGCAGGAGCTCACAATGTAAATTAAACAGATAAAATATCAAATAATGACAACAGACCAAGGTCAAGGGAGAGAAGGAAGGAAAGGAGACAACCAAAAGACATGGATAAAGAGAAAACTACTCTTTATTTTACATGGTCAGCAATTCCTTGCATCTGTTCTTTTAACAATGTACCTTTTATCTGTCTATTCTTGTATCTAATCTAGTTGGTTTCTTGTTTTGTTTCTTTAGGGGAGGGAACAAATCAGAACCTCATATCCCAGTCAAGCCCAGAATTTGGAGAAGTTTGGATTTTGATCTAATTCTGAATCCAAATGTTGAAATCCTGACCTATTTCTATGGGTAGATCCCCAGCAGGTGTAAACCAGCATTGTTCCATTAAAGTCAATTGAAACAGCAATTGCCGCCTTGTGAAATAATGGGTGTCATTCTTTATGGACAGATTCTCAACTAGTGTAAACTGGGGTCATTCCATTGACTTCAATAGAGCAACACCAGTTTACACCAGCTGAGGATCTGGCTACAGTGTTTTTGTTACTTTAATTTTTTTGTAATGATCAGACACACACACACAAAAACCCAAAAGCCTGATTTTAAGGAGGATGTACGTACAGTCTAAAAGAAAGAGAGTCCTGCTCTCTTGCTTGTTATTCCAAAATGCTGGAGGGAGCAAGGACTTGGACTCTTCTACTCTTTGGGAGAAGGGTTCTTTTGCTAGCTTTGGCTTCACTGCTGGAGAAGGGCAGGTCATCGCCAATAAACCAGAATGGTCCCTATAACTTCTCTGCTGATGTGCGGAGGCTGACACTTGACAGGAGAATAATGCATAAACTGGACATTTATTGCACAGTAAAACCCATGCTGCTCCCTTAAATAGTCATTAAAGGGGGGATTGTTGGAAATCAGCATTCAATACATGTCCAGCCAGCCCCCACGTAAAGGACAGTGAGGGAGCAGTCATGCATTGCAAATGTTTCTTGGGCACAATACCATGAAGCAAACCCACCCTTTCTGCCACACAAAAGATCTCTGGGGGGTGGAGGGGTGGGGAACACTCACAGAGCTACTGATGTATCTGTCCATTGTGAAAAACCTGTATAGAGAACGTTTTGTTTTCTCCTTTCCAGGAAAAAAATTTCTTCCCTTTTGTTAATTATCCTGGTCACATGCAGGAAAACAGGCTCTTTGTTTTATTTACATAGTTATATCAACATTTTTCAATATTTCCTTTCTATGTTCTTAGATGGCATCCATCAATCTTAAAGATATTACTGCTGTGCTGTATATCTTTGGTTAGAAGCCACGCTTGGTTAGTGGCTACACTCTTGTTTCGTGCTCTGGCAATGTCCAGATCCTCATCACATTCTTTCATCCCCACCTTCTGCATCAAATGTAATATCCCCCACTCCTCACCCTTACAACCCTCAACAGTTTAGCTCCAGTCTGTATTCACTCTTATCCCTTGTCACCATTACCCCACCCTCAGGTTCTTTGCTCCACCCAAGCCAGAGAATTACCCCCACCCCTCCCACACACTCTCCTCCCTATATCCTTCCTTCTCAGACAATCCCCTTTCCTGAGCCTGTCTGTCATGCTTCCATCCACTTCTCCATGTCACAACTCAAAGGAGACTTCTCCCAGAAGACCTATAAACCCCAGCACCCCTTTTCCCTTACTCATCACCAGATAGATTATAGGAAATATTGCTGAAAAAAACCCAAATTGTGTAACGAGCAAGACTCATGCAAAGCTTCACTGCTTACTCACATTGCTCTTTCCTGCATCCCTTCCCATCATCTTCCATTCATACATTCTCCATCTAGAGTGCCACTCTTTGGGACTTTGACTCTGTCTTCACATTGCCAGTACAATACCTAGAACGCCGTTGGTGCTCTACATATAACAGGAGCAAGCCAGGGGAAAAGAATTCCATTGAACAGAAGACATGCGTATTTCCAGAATCCCCTTGCCACAACACTGCTACAGGAAGCATCTTAATGGAAGCTAGGGCTCCTAACTGAAGATATACAAAAAGAAAAGGAGTACTTGTGGCACCTTAGAGACTAACCACAAGGTGCCACAAGTACTCCTTTCCTTTTTGCGAATACAGACTAACACGGCTGCTATTCTGAAACCTGAAGATATACAGTGTATACAACTCAACATCAGAACACTCATTTGAGTTAGGGGCATGATGATTAATCTAGGGGTCATCAGTAAGACTTAGTTTAAGCTTTCTGTGTGTGTCCAGAAGAAATATTACTTTAATTTTCCTTGCAAAACTGGCCAGAAGGCATCTTAAATCCCCACAGCAGCTCCTCATGGGCTGTGACTTACTTACAGAGCACTAATATAAATTGGGGAGAAATACAGAAGAGGAACTCTTAACAAGGATCTTACAGACTGCACAGAAGACAGATGGGATGATCTACCTTCCATTGGAATCAATGCAAGTTTTGCCATGGACTTTCTTGCAAGTGGGACAGTTCCGGCACTAGGCCTAAGCAGACTAAGCAATTGCTTAGGGCCCTGAGCAGCTCAAAGGAGCCTCTTATTCACTTTTTTAGTATGTGTTGTGTGGGGAGATATTCCTGCTTATGGACCCCAATGGGGTAGTACCACCTCTGGGGTTGAGAAGAGGTGTTTGCCCTCCAGATAGTAAATCAAACCTGCAAAGGTGAAACTGGAGTAGAATCCAGGCCTTCAAATGCAAAGTCAGCACCATAGTGAACTCTCTTGGTGCAATATAGACCCAGCCCATGCAGTGTAGGCCTTTCTCAGTGTTAACAGGGTTGTCACTGAGTTGTATTTATCCACATGAAATCAAGTATTGCTGGGGGACGGGAAGAGAAGTCTTGAGGGGCTTGAGGGAAGCTGAGGGAGAAGACAATTGTGACTCATTCGGGTGCCTGGAGTTAAAGGAGGTGGTTTTGAGACTTGAGAGTAGTGGTTGGAAGACTGGGAAATGCTGATGGTTGGTGATGAGAGCTAGAATTTGCACTTGGTTGATGGAAATTAATATATAATATTCTATGGTCATGGAAAGTGCGAGGAAGTGGAAATCAGGACCCACTGCATGGAGCCTGGTGAAGGAGGTGTGTGGGTGAGTATTGGTACCAGACTGAAAAATGCTGATGAAAGGAAATTGGGATTTGAAGGGTATCTGGAGAAGCATGGACTTTGGACTTGCCAGGAAAAGGGAATCATTCTGAACTGGGGTTTGGGAAGTCCTGGGAGAATAGGTACAGAGCCAGAAATTTTGAAAATGTTTACTGATTGAAGCTTAAATGTGAATACAATATAAAAATAGTTGAAAACCTGCATGCTTGCACTTGTTAATGGGGCATCAGCCATCTTGGGTGACACACCAAGGATTGAAGCAAGTATCTCCAGAGCCAAAAGCATGAATTGCTATAGCTTGAGTTAAAGCTTGCTAGTTGGGGCTGCAGCTAGGGTTCCCAACCCTCAAGGATTGTGCTGGAGTCTCCAGGAGTTAAAGATTGCTCTTTAATTAAAGATTATATCAAGATTATATAGCGATTTTCTCTGTCCCTGGAAAAGTCATGGAGCAGGTCCTCAAGGAATCAATTCTGAAGCACTTAGAGGAGAGGAAAGTGACCAGGAACAGTCAGCATGGATTCACCAAGGGCAAGTCATGCCTGACTAATCTAATTGCCTTCTATGACGAGATAACTGGCTCTGTGGATGAGGGGAAAGCGGTGGACGTGTTATTCCTTGACTTTAGCAAAGCTTTTGATATGGTCTCCCACAGTATTCTTGCCAGCAAGTTAAAGAAGTATGGGCTGGATGAATGCACTATAAGGTGGGTAGAAAATTGGTTAGATTGTCAGGCTCAACGGGTAGTGATCAATGGCTCCATGTCTAGTTGGCAGCCGGTATCAAGTGGAGTGCCCCAAGGGTCAGTCCTGGGGCCGGTTTTGTTCAATATCTTCATTAATGATCTGGAGGATGGTGTGGATTGCACCCTCTGCAAGTTTGCAGATGACACTAAACTGGGACGAGTGGTAGATACGCTGGAGGGTAGGGATAGGATACAGAAGGACCTAGACAAATTGGAGGATTGGGCCAAAAGAGATCTGATGAGGTTCAACAAGGACAAGTGCAGAGTCCTGCACTTAGGATGGAAGAATCCCATGCACCGCTACAGATTAGGGACCGAATGGCTCGGCAGCAGCAGTTCTGCAGAAAAGGAACTAGGGGTTACACTGGACGAGAAGCTGGATATGAGTCAACAGTGTGCCCTTGTTGCCAAGAAAGCTAACAGCATTTTGGGCTGTATAAGTAGGGGCATTGCCAGCAGATTGAGGGACATGATCGTTCCCCTCTATTTGACATTGGTGGGGCCTCATCTGGAGTACTGTGTCCAGTTTTGGGCCCCACACTACAAGAAGGATGTGAAAAAATTGGAAAGCGTCCAGTGGAGGGCAACAAAAATGATTAGGGGACTGGAACACATGACTTATGAGGAGAGGAAGAGGGAATTGGGATTGTTTAGTCTGCAGAAGAGAAGATTGAGAGCAGATTTGATAGCTGCTTTCAACTACCTGAAAGGCGGTTCCAAAGAGGCTGGATCTAGACTGTTCTCAGTGGTAGCTGATGACAGAACAAGGAGTAATGGTCTCAAGTTGCAGTGTGGGAGGTTTAGGTTGGATATTAGGAAAAGCTTTTTCACTAGGAGGGTGGTGAAGCACTGGAATGCGTTACCTAGGGAGGTGGTGGAATCTCCTTTCTTTGAGGTTTTTAAGGTCAAGCTTGACAAAGCCCTAGCTGGGATGATTTAGTTGGGAATTGGTCCTGCTTTGAGCAGGGGGTTGGACTAGATGACCTCCTGAGGTCCCTTCCAACCCTGATATTCTATGATTCTATGATCATGTGATGAAACCTCCAGGAATACCTCCAACCAAAACTGGCAACCCTAGCTGCAGCATGCAGGGAGACCTCTAACACACTCTCACCAGTGGGTTACAGTAATATGTACCAAAAAAATGCCAGACAATCAATTGGGCTTTAGCATCATTGAAGCCATGGTAGCAGCTCCAATGTATCAATTACTTTGTCTTTAAAAGAACACAAACACACATTATCCTTCCAGCTAGGTATATGAACATAGGAGCTGCCAGCATGTTGCTACGTGGGAATCAGGAAGGATCAAGACACCAACAAGTCTGTTCTTATTTCCACCAAAAAATATAATCACAACAATAGACTTGTATGGTTTTGGAGAGATAAATTTTGATCTGAAAACCGATTTTGTTTAAATTCTCAGGGATTTATTAGTAAGAAAGCTTAGTGTAAAAACATTTAAAAGAGTATTTCAAGGATGTCAGTGTCCCTTTAACTAGAACCACAGTATAATCCTCTATAATCACAGTATAACCCACACTTCTACATGGGAAGCACAAGTAACTAATTGGTTTTATAATCTGGCTGTATGCTGAGGATCTGATTTCTTCATACAAAAAGTGTCAAAGGTAACTGAATAAGGACTTAACTGGACTTATCAAAAATGACACTTTTCTAACAGGCTACATCCTAGAAGCCACAATTTGAGCAGAAATGGGAAATACTTAATCAAAATGTAGTGGAAGGCAGCTGTCAAAATAAGCAGACCCTATGCTTTGCCAGATAGTCCACAAAGATACAGATTTAAGATACTTCTTTGCTTTCTAACAGATCTCATGTCTATTGATTTACTGTCCTTCAGTCATCTTAATGAAGTGCTCATCATAGCAAGACAAAACCACTAATTGACCAGTGGACCTAGGTGGGCTTCAAGCCCTTACTTTCTAGAATGAAGTTTAAACTTCTCCTTCAGTACCTGCTAGGAAAGCCTAGTCTCTTCCTGAGTTGCCAGTCTCAGCCTTTTCATTACTGAATCTTTTGGTACAGGTACAGTAGACTTGAAAGATGGCTCAAGTGTCACCTTCTGAGACGTCAGTACCTCAAGGTGTGAAGAAAGTTTCCATGGCAGCGTCAGCCTTTTTTTTTTTTTAATACTTTGACAGTCTCCACCAAATTCAAGATGGACAAATCGAAGAAGAATGAAAATGAAATACAGTGTGATTCCACAAAGACTACAGAATGTCCTGTCTCTGACAGGGGGATACCCATCTCCAGATCTTTATATCCTAGGGGTTCTACTCTGACTTTTTATTGACCTGTCCAAGTCATAATCCTCTGTTTGTGATATTTCAGTGAATTGCTATGGAGATTATTGCAATGTCACAAACAGAGGACGAGGGCTTCAACTTGCTAATACGCCGCCCAGAGGCGCTCTTAGGAAACAAGAATATTGCTTTCATGCAGGTAATCTTAGTAATAACAAATGAAGGGAGAAATTCTCTCTTCCCTTCCCCATCACCTTGAAAATATGTGCACAGGCAGAATCATTTCTGTGAGGCATTAGCTGCTCATTCAAGGCCTGATCTCAAATGGTACAGAAGTCAGTGTGGGTTGGAAGTATTCAGCACTTCCCTGGATCTAGTTTAAAGTCCAAAATGCAAGGATACAATCTTTCCCTAGAAAAACACTGAGAAGGTTGGTCTCCTGGTTGTCTTTTACGCACATGACTGTACAGTGAGCACCATCCCATTTAAATTATAACTTCAGACCACCAGCTAGCCTACCTCTTAACTCAGGGGCTGGGGCAGGAACATCTTTTATCTCTCCACCTACAGCTAGGAGAATGAGTTTTCTCGTGAAAGGAATCTAAACTACAAAGCTTGATGTGAACATACTTTTGTATTACAGAGAACTGAGATTAGAATTTAACTTTGAAATTGACTTATTTCCTGCAGACTCAGCCTGAGCAATAAGTCAGCCTGTTGCCAATGAGTGCACACTGCAGAACAGTAATCAGCTCCAAGCAGTTTAAACTGTCCTTCTGGAGACTAAAGCTAAATGTGTCGTCTTTTCCATTTGGACAAGAAGGCTCATGTCTGAGCTAAAGAAAATGCTGAACATCCACAGGATTTACAAGATTAGTGACTTACTGTGCCAACAAATTTTAAACTTCATGCTAAACACACTAGGAAGTCCTCCACCTCCCCATCCCCCTCTATATAAGTAAATCTGACATATGACCCGCAGGAGTGGGAGAGCTCTAGATATGCGTTACAGTGTATGAAAAGCAGATGAATCCCCTCTGCACTACAGCAGTCTCTGAACAGCTGAAACTACAGTCTGACAGGCAAGGGTGATGAATAAATGCATCCAAAGGCCCCATGGCTATGTAAGTCAAACATTTCATAAGCAGGTGCTTCTGATTTAAAGCCATCATCACTATAACATATGGAACTTGCAGCATTGTCAGCAATTGGGATACTTATCCAACCAGCTTAAAGATACAGAAGGGTCCAGATAAATTCAGGGATGCAATGTTTACATAGATTACTATGAAAGGGGCTATTGAAGTCTGTTAATGAACTAGCCTTATACTATTGAAGACACTGAGCCTCATTCAGCACATGGGCCTCATTCAATCCTTGGATAATTTCCCCACTGTAGAAGAATTTCCCCCAGTGTGGCAGAGACTCCACCATATCGACATAACAGCTTTGAATGTAAAGGGGCATGGTCAGAGCACTGCTGAGGTCTGGCTATGCTGCGCTCTGGTTGCTGTAAAGGCCCCTAGGGGCATATACAGCCAGGCACAAGTTAGAGCAGCCCCAAGGTGTCTCTAACTTGTGTAGGGGCTGAATCAGTCACTGGGCAATCCCAGACTAAAGTAAATGTAAAGGAGGTGTAAAACCACCTTTGCCTCCCATCCTTTTGGGTCCTGCACCAAGTTCAATGTGAGTCTACTAATGAAACTGGCCCATTGGCTTTATTCGGCAATAGGCAGCAAACCTCAAAAGCTTTGATGGTTCAGAAGAGCACCCAAAATGTAGCTGTTTATCCAGACTCTTATAATCTTGTGTGTTTGAAATATGACGCCCCACCCCTTCATGGTATTTGAACACTTCCTACACATGCAGAGGCACAACATTAAATCATCAACCGAACATTTTCAAATCTCAGAAGAGGTTAGGGTTGGAGCGGGTTGAAGACCTGGGTCAGTTCTGATTTTATCTGAGTCCCTTCACCCAAACTCGGTTTCAGTCCTACGATAGGTCACCAACAAAAATAAGTTACGTAATAATTTTTGAATCCCTAGTCTATGCCACAAACTAGCCTAAATATAAAGGAATAATATGATCAACAGTCTTGGTTTAAGAGAAACTGAGGAAAAGGATAGCAGCGGGGCTGCAGGTGAAGATGGAGATCAACTTTCTTTCACTCTGTTATCTATATTGTGACACATGCAAACATGCATGTTTTCCATTTCTATTTGGCTTGTGGCTATTTTGGCTTAGCTCCTCAAGGTATTAGGTGCCTAAATCAATGGAAGTCAGGTGCCTAAATACCTTTGATGTTCTGGGCCTTTATGCTTTCTTTATTCTGGTTGTACTGGGGTGGCAAACAGAATGATGTTGCCCATCTGAATTATAAGAAAGAGAATGATTAAACTGGAATATGGCCTAAATTCTGCGCTGGTTTACACCCCATGCATTTCCATTGACTACAGTGGAGCTGAACAGTTTGTGAATCAGAGTGCAACTTCTTCCAGTGTCTTTATAATGGGGATCCTTTTCCTGTGCTGTGCTTAAAGTGGTCTGAAAAAGGTGGCAGGGCCTATCATAACCTGGAGGCAGCAACTTTGGTGCGAGAGTGCTTAAAGTGAGTCCTTGAGCAACCCAGCTTGATTTCTTTTCTGAGTCTGCAGCCCCTTTCACTTTAAGCCCTGGGTTTTTTTCACAGTCTAAACATTAAATCCTTTCCCCTGTGCACAGCTCACCTAAGTGAACCTATTTTGCACAGGGGAACTCTGCGGGTGAGAGGATTCCCAGTTGACGTCATTCTGCAGCCTCTATTACAGCCTCAGAACTCCCGTAATTTTAATGGCACCTATACTCCCTAACCTCACACATGGAAGATTTTTAGTCGGTGGAACTTCATAATTTCTGATCCATACCTTTACCTGGCCCTAAATCCACCCCCCTCCTCATCCCATACTACTATACTTTTAGCATCAAATGAAGCACTGCTTCATTGCAGACAAGGTACGTGGATCCCTTTGCTCAGGCTGTCTCTCCATCCTACCTCCCCAGCACAGTGGCTCCACATAGTTTTGCTACCTTTAGGGCCATGTGCACCCAGGCAGGGTTGGGCAAGATTTGCCCATAAGGCTGAACAATTGGTACTAAAATGAGCAATAATGACCCAGTGAGACAGCATTATCTGGAAGATAATGACTGGCTGGGAAAGTTCAATGCCCAAGGCAAAGCGGAGAGATCTTACCCAAACCACTTCTTAACTGTCAAGAAAACCTCAAATTGGAGGAGGCAAATCCCATAAAATATTATTTTCCTTTCTTCTATCTGTTGTTCTGACTGCTGCTGTGGATGTGAAGGGTTTCTCTGTTAATGACACCAATCTTTTTCTACAAATTAATAGCCAGTACAGTAAACAGTGGGAAAGCAGAACTTGCATCTTCTGCTGGGTTTATAATACAGTAACTCCCCACTTAACATCCTCTCACTTAACGTTGTTTCGATTTTACATCCCGGCTCCCTTACAGAACATGTCCGTTTAAAGTTGTGCAATGCTCCCCGAGAATGTCGTTTGGCCTGCTTTGTCCACTGCTGGCAGCCCCCCCATCAGCTCCACTATGCCCCCCCAGCACCTCCCGCCCTCCGGTGGACCCCGCGGATCAGCGCCTTCCCCCTGCTTCCCCCTCCTCCTGCCCGCAGCAGTCAGCTGTCTTGCGGCGTTCAGGAGTCTGGAGGGAGAAGCGAGGATGCAGCGCGCAGCCTCCCCCCTCTCTCCCCTGCCCGCAGCAATCAGCTGGGTTGTGATGTTCAGGAGTGTGGAGGTGGGAAGAGCGAGGACAGGGCGTGTGGAGCAAAGGGGGAGGAGGTGGAGCGGGGAAGGAGAAGAGGCAGGGTAAGGGTGGGGGCTTGGGGGAAGGGGTGGAGCAGCCGGGCCGAGGGTTGAGCTCCCTCACCCCCGCCCGGCAAAGTCAGTGCTCTGCTTGGGAAGCTGCCGCAGCTGCTGCGCAAGGTGCTTCTCCGAGCTGATGGCACCTTCAGCCTCCTTGCCTGCCTCATCGTCTGCAGTGCCAGTGGGCGGTGCCTGTGTGGGGTAAGGCGAGGGCACCTCCCAACGATAGTACAGTACCTGTATTAAATTGCTCCTTTAAAATTGTTTAAAATGTATATAATGCCTTTTGTCTGGCAAAAAAAAAATTTCCCTGGAACCTAACCCCCCCATTTACATTAATTCTTATGGGGAAATTGGATTCGCTTAACATCGTTTTGCTTAAAGTCGCATTTTTCAGGAACATAACTACAACGTTAAGCGAGGAGTTACTGTATGCCTTAAGATGGATCCTGCTGTGCCTTTGATTTACGTAGCCACAACCAAGATATATGGACCTGCCCAGCAAAGCCTGTCATAGGATGGGTTAAAATTAGACCTTTCCACTTAGCACACAGAAAATAAGCCCAAACCAGACAGAGCTACTTCTCCCTTTGCTAATAAAGTCATCAACTAGCAGTGATCGCAGAGCGGGAGGTCATATCCTTATATCATTTACACTCAACAATAAATGAACAGGTTTTTTTCTTTCCCCTGGAACGCCTGCCTCTCTGGGAGGTGTTACTCATTAACTTTTCTCTGCTGGCCTCCATTTCTCCCTTAGGCACTACTGATACTGTTAATGTGATGGGTGACTCTTGGTGAGTTACTGACAAGTATGCACACCGTGCCATCTGCTTAAAGTGTGGTTCTACTCTAGAAAGAGTCTGTAAAAACGGCACCTTCTTATTCATCAGATCAGCTCCTTTGTGTATTCAGAGTCATATGTGCTGCCTTCAGGGACAATTAAATGTTTACTCCCATTGAACTTGTAGAGCTAACTGCTAAGAGTGAGAGTTAGCTGGAGTCTAATCCTTATGTTGCATCATCAATAAAATTGGCCTTGCCATTGGAATTGGGCAGCCCATTGAAGTCAAGGAGGTTGCTGCATAGATGTAAGAGCTTGGACTGAGGGACCTTTATTACTGCTGCTAATACATAAGGAGGAAAGAATTCAGTTGGACTTTCAGATTTCAGGCTGAGTTTGCAAGGCTGGCTGTACGGAAGTACATGTAAACAGTGCAGAGTTCGCATGGAAATTATTGAGATACATATATAAAACTTGCTTGCCACAATGCCAGTTTTAGTCACTGCACAGAGCATTAGAGATCACTGGTACCGACCACCACCCAACAGAACAAAACCTTCAGGTCACAATTGGACCTTGCCTCCAATCCAGCCTCCAACCTGATCTCAGATGGTCCAGGAACCCTGCCTGCATGAAGAACTAGCCCCACAGTCAACTGAAAGCTAACCCCCCCACCTAACAATAGAAGAGACACCTATTTTTTCTTCCTTCTCTCATTGCCAAATGGAGTTGATAAAACTAACAGCTGGGTAAGTTAGAATGTCGGTTGCAACCCCATCAACATCATCTAACAAAAAGGATTTAAAATAAAAGCTGGTTTTGTAACTTGTAATTTTGCTGAATGCCTAAGTTACTAAATAAGAAGGCTTATGTCATGCGTGTGGTTATTAAGAAGTTAAGCCTTAAACCGTAAGTAAAAAGCCTGAAGATTTTAGCAGTAGCCATGGGGTTCCAAGTAAAATCTAATTAATCCATAAATCACAGCAAATTGGTGGCTTCTACTGGGACAAGTTATTTAAGCAATTTACTTTTGGGGTGGCTGACTTCTCACTATGGAAAGCACGCTGTGAGAAAGTACGTGTTTCACTTCTATGAAACTGTTTTGCACTATTGCTTTTCTAACTTGGTCTTTGGAATGTGGTAATTGGTCAAGTGCGAGAAAGAAGCTGGGAGAGTGATGATGAAGGCCCTAATTAAAACATTAGAGTTGATGACTGTCCCATGTCCATTAAAATATTCTCTGGAGTTTATTCCGTATAATCTTCATGGGACAGCTAGAATTCCAGTCTTCTAGTTCCTGGGCTTTTAAAGGGACACTGCACCTATTTTCTTCAAACTAATATATTGATCTTTCAAATGAAAAAAAATACCTCGCAGTAGACTCTTTCTAACACCCATTGAAGTTACTTGGGAGTCTTTCCATAGACTGCAGCTGGTATTGGATCAGACTCAGTCAGATCAACTCAGAAATGGATTTGAAAACCCATTTGATCTAATCATTTGAAAAGTCATACTTCTCAAATGAGCAAAATCTCTTACCCAGTTTTCACTTAATTGTTTTTCACTACCATGTCAGAGATACTAAGAGAGAGGAAATTGTTTATCTTTAGGGCTGTCAATTAATCACAGTTAACTCACGCGATTAACTCAAAAAAAAAAAATCCACTGTGGGTCCGCACTGCTTTGGATTGTTATTGAGCAGAACCTGTCATCAGCATGGACACATCTCCCCTGGAATGGTGGTTGAAGCATAAAGGGACATATGAATTTTTAGCACATCTGGCATGTAAATATCTTGTGACACCAGCTACAACAGTGCCATGACAACACCTGTTCTCACTTTCAGGTGACATCGTGAACAAGAAGCGGGCAGCATTATCTCCTGCAAATGTAAACAAACTTGTTTGTCTGAGTGATTGGCTGAACAAGAAGTAGGACTGAGTGGATTTGCAGGCTCTAAAATTTTACATTGTTTTATTTTTGAATGCAGGTTTATTTTGTACATAATTCTACATTTGTAACTCAACTCTCATGATAAAGAGATTGCACTACAGTACTTGTATTAGGTGAATTTAAAAATACTATTTCTTTTGGGTTTTTACAGTGCAAATACTTATAATCAAAAATAAATATAAAGTGAGCACTGTACACTTTGTATTCTGAAATCAATATATTTGAAAATGTAGGAAACATCCAAAAATATTTAAATAAATTGTATTCTATTATTGTTTAACAGTGCAATTAATTGCAATTAATTTTTTTAATTGCTTGACAACCCTATTTATCTTACATATATGTGGGGATTGCTGCAGCATATACAATATTACATGCACACACTCACACACAACCCCCTGTATTAAAAGAACACTATTAAGGTTGAAAAGTCAAGCACTCAAAAATTAGGAAATGCCAGAATTAAGATTGCCTGTACAACCTCAGTCCCCTTGTGTGTATGTATTATGGTACAGTCTTTAATTAAATGATCACATACTATTTTTTCCACAGGACCCCTGCTTCATTCAGATTTTGATATTCAAATACAAATTTTGAAATATATTTCTTTATGAACTAAGTCTGCACAATCATTCTGGTACTGCTTAGGATCTTAACCTTATTTTTTTAAGCAAGCTTTGCAGCTCACCTTTAATCAAGGCAGCTTTCCTTATTCCTTCTCTCAGGGGCATACCATTGCCAAAGCATTAGCAAGCCACAGCAGAGAAAGTCAAATTAATTCCTGGTCATATTTTGCATTCTATTCTTCTGTCCCTTGGAATTGTGTTAATTGTCTGTACCTAAATAATAGAATGTATAATATTAAAAGTTTCTTTTACTGCTAAATATTTAAAGGACTCCAAGTCATCTAACCTATCTCCTGCCCACCGTGAGTCTGCAAGTCATTATAGTGAAAGACAATTGTGTGTAATGAAACCATGTCCATGGAAAGATGTGCAAATGATAACCCATTTGTCTTTCAAATCAAATGCTTAAGAAGCTCTGTTGCAGAAAAACTGCTACAAATAATACACTCATTTACTGCTGAGGGAGCATGTTTTTCTCATTGAAAAGAGATATTAAATGAACCAGCTCCCAGGATTCCTCTGAATTATCCTTACTGAGTCTTCAGTGTGAGAGAAGGAAAACAAATAGTATAAGCAGGGGGGAATTACAGACCATAGAAGTCACAAGTACTTTATGATTTTGCCACACATTGTTATATTTCTGCATACCAAGTGATTTATGTTTTATTCCAAAGAACTATGATGACTGTTTAGTAGGAAAAACACGTGTCTGCAGTGTACTCAGTAGTTTCATTGTGCTCTGGAGTTGAGATGGGGGGAAGGAAAACTGACCAGATGAGGAAACTAAGCCCTGGTCTACACTAGGAGTTGAGGTCGAATTTAGCAGCGTTAAGTCAATTTAACCCTGCACCCATCCACACGACGAAGCCCTTTTTTTCAACTTAAAGGGCTCTTAAAATCGATTTCCTTACTCCACCCCCGACAAAGGGATTAGCGCTGAAATCGGCCTTGCTGGGTCGAATTTGGGGTACTGTGGATGCAATTACATGGTATTGGCCTCCGGGAACTATCCCAGAGTGCTCCATTGTGACCGCTCTGGACAGCACTCTCAACTCAGATGCACTGGCCAGGTAGACAGGAAAAGGCCCCCGAACTTTTGAATTTCAATTTCCTGTTTGGCCAGCGTGGCAAGCTGCAGGTGACCGTGCAGAGCTCATCAGCAGAGGTGACCATGATGGAGTCCCAGAATCGCAAAAGAGCTCCAGCATGGACCGAACGGGAGGTATGGGATCTGATCGCTGTATGGGGAGAGGAATCCGTGCTATCAGAACTCCATTCCAGTTTTCAAAATGCCAAAACATTTGTCAAAATCTCCCAGGACATGAAAGACAGAGGCCATAACAGGGACCCGAAGCAGTGCCATGTGAAACTTAAGGAGCTAAGGCAAGTCTACCAGAAAACCAGAGAGGCAAATGGCCGCTCCCGGTCCGAGCCCCAAACATGCCGCTTCTATGATGAGCTGCATGCCATTTTAGGGGGTTCAGCCACCACTACCCCGGCCGTGTTGTTTGACTCCTTCAATGGAGATGGAGGCAACACCGAAGCAGGTTTTAGGGACGAGGAAGATGATGATGATGAGGCTGTAGATAGCTCACAGCAAGCAAGCGGAGAAACCGGTTTTCCCGACAGTCAGGAACTGTTTCTCACCCTGGACCTAGAGCCAGTACCCCCCAAACCCACCCAAGGCTGCCTCCCGGACCCGCCAGGCGGAGAAGGGACCTCTGGTGAGTGTACCTTTTAAAATACTATACATGGTTTAAAAGCAAGCATGTTTAATGATTAATTTGCCCTGGCATTCGTGGCTCTCCTGGATATACTCCCAAAGCCTTTGCAAAAGGTTTCTGGGGAGGGCAGCCTTATTCCATCCACCATGGTAGGACACTTTACCACTCCAGGCCAGTAGCACATACTCAGGAATCATTGTAGAACAAAGCATTGCAGTGTATGTTTGCTGGCGTTCAAACAACATCCGTTCTTTATCTCTCTATGTTATCCTCAGGAGAGTGATATCATTCATGGTCACCTGGTTGAAATAGGGAGCTTTTCTTAAGAGGACATTCAGAGGTGCCCGTTCCTGCTGGGATGTTTGCCTGTGGCTGAACAAAAATGTTCCCCGCTGTTAGCCACCGGGAGGGGGAGGGGGAGGACCTAGCCACACGCTGGGGGGAGGCAAAATGCGACCTTGTAACGAAAGCACATGTGCTATGTATGTAATGTTAACAGCAAGGTTTACCGTGAAAGAGTGTACACATTGTTCTATAAAATGAGTCTTTTTAAATACCACTGTCCCTTTTTTTTCCCTCCACCAGCTGCATGTGTTTCAAGGATCACAGGATCTTCTCCTTCCCAGAGGCTAGTGAAGATTAGAAGGTGAAAAAAACACACTCGCGATGAAATGTTCTCTGAGCTCATGCTGTCCTCCCACACTGACAGAGCACCGTCGAATGCGTGGAGGCAGACAATGTCAGAGTGCAGGAAAGCACAAAATGACCGGGACAAGAGGTGGCGGGCTGAAGAGAGGGCTGAAGCTGAAAGGTGGCGGCAGCGTGATGAGAGGAGGCAGGATTCAATGCTGAGGCTGCTGGAGGATCAAACTCATATGCTCCAGCATATGGTTGAGCTGCAGGAAAGGCAGCAGGAGCACAGACTGCCGCTACAGCTCCTGTGTAACCAACCGCCCTCCTCCCCAAGTTCCATAGCCTCCACACCCAGACGCCCAAGAATGCGGTGGGGGGGCCTCCGGCCACCCAGCCACTCCACGCCAGAGGATTGCCCAAGCAACAGAAGGCTGGCATTCAATAAGTTTTAAAGTTTTAAACTTTTAAAGTGCTGTGTGGCCTTGTCCTTACCTCCTCCACCACTTCTCCCGGTGCTTCTCTCCTCCACCACCCCTCCTGGGCTACCTTGGTAGTTATCCCCCTATTTGTGTGATGAATTAATAAAGAATGCATGAATGTGAAGCAACAATGACTTTATTGCCTCTGCAAGCAGTGATCGAAGGGAGGAGGGGAGGGTGGTTAGCTTACAGGGAAGTAGAGCGAACAAAGGGGAGGGGGGTTTCATCAAGGAGAAACAAACAGAACTTTCACACCGTAGCCTGGCCAGTCGTGAAACTGGTTTTCAAAGCTTCTCTGATGCACACTGCGCTCTCCTGTGCTCTTCTAACCGCCCTGGTGTCTGGCTGTGCATAACCACCAGCCAGGCGATTTGCCTCAACCTCCCACCCTGCCATAAACGTCTTACTCTCACAGATATTGTGAAGCGCACAGCAAGTAGAAATAACAGTGAGAATATTGGTTTTGCTGAGGTCTAACCGAGTCAGTAAACTGCTCCAGAGTGCTTTTAAACATCCAAATGCACATTCTTCCACCATTCTGCACTTGCTCAGCCTGTAGTTGAACAGCTCCTGACTACTGTCCAGGCTGCCTGTGTACGGCTTCATGAGCCATGGCATTAAGGGGTAGGCTGGGTCCCCAAGGATAACTATAGGCATTTCAACATCCCCAATGGTTATTTTCTGGTCTGGGAATAAAGTCCCTTCCTGCAGCTTTTGAAACAGACCAGAGTTCCTGAAGATGTGAGCGTCATGTACCTTTCCCGGCCATCCCACGCTGATGTTGGTGAAACGTCCCTTGTGATCCACCAGTGCTTGCAGCACTATTGAAAAGTACCCCTTGCGGTTTATGTACTTGCTGGCTTGGTGCTCCGGTGCCAAGATAGGGATATGGGTTCCGTCTATGGCCCCACCGCAGTTAGGGAATCCCATTGCAGCAAAGCCATCCACTATGACCTGCACATTTCCCAGGGTCACTATCCTTGATATCAGCAGATCTTTGATTGTGTTGGCTACTTGCATCACAGCAGCCCCCACAATAGATTTGCCCACTCCAAATTGATTCCCGACTGACCGGTAGCTGTCTGGCGTTGCAAGCTTCCACAGGGCTATTGCCACTCGCTTCTCAACTGTGAGGGCTGCTCTCATCTTGGTATTCATGCGCTTCAGGGCAGGGGAAAGCAAGTCACAAAGTTCCATGAAAGTGCCCTTACGCATGCGAAAGTTTCGCAGCCACTGGGAATCGTCCCAGACCTGCAACACTATGCGGTCCTACCAGTCTGTGCTTGTTTCCCGGGCCCAGAATTGGTGTTCCACAGCATGAACCTGCCCCATTAGCACCATGATGCCCACATTGCCAGAGCCCGTGCTTTGACAGAAGTCTGTGTCCATGTCCTCATCACTCACATCACCGCGCTGACGTCGCCTACTCGCCCGGTATCACTTTGCCAGGTTCTGGTGCTGCATATACTGCTGGATAATACGTGTAGTGTTTAATGTGCTCCTAATTGCCAAAGTGATCTGAGCGGGCTCCATGCTTGCCGTGGTATGGCGTCTGCACAGAAAAAAGGCGCGGAACGATTGTCTGCCGTTGCCCTGACGGAGGGAGGGGCGACTGACGACATGGCTTACAGGGTTGGCTTACAGGGAATTAAAATCAACAAAGGGGGTGGCTTTGCGAGAAACTGAATGGCCCCCTCAAGGATAGAACTCAAAACCTCAAGGATAGAACTCAAAACTGGGTTTAACAGGCTGTTGATTTCACAGAGGGAGGGAGGGCGGAGAAAATGAATACAAAACAGATCTGGTCTATTTCTTGTTTTGAGCCACTTCATCTATCTTTATACATCTTGCTGGCAGCAGACTGTGCAGTACGACTGCTAGCCATCGTCAACACCTGGGTGCTCGGCAGAAGACGGTGCAGTATGACTGCTGACCATCGTCTTCTGCTAGCTGCAGATTAAAAGACAGTGCACTGCCGGTAAGACTGAATCACCATGAGACAAAACAAGGGAAATGACCTGGCTGAGTCACTCCCATGTTTGCCCAGGCGCCCGGTTAAAAGAGCACCCAGGACTACGTCGACGACGGCTACCAGTCATACTGCACTGTCTGCTGCCAAAAGGCAATAAACTGCTGCTGTGTAGCAATGCAGTTGTCTGTGTCAAGGAGCTAGTTACAGCTCCCTGATCCTAAGTCACAGCTCCTGCCCCAATACGAGGAAGCAGCAATAAGATGTGACATTGACATTAGGTCTTTAATGGCCCCCATGCTAAGTGGAGGCCTAACATTGTGGAACTATGCTCTGCCCTATCCTGGCCTTACCCTTTTCCTCCACAAAAAGGCTCCCATTACCAGCCATAGGTGCAGATCCTGCTGTGTGTTGGGAATCTGAAGGAAGATTACCTTAGTGGTGCACAAGGGCCATGACCTCTGGCCCACAGATTGAAATCGTTCTTTTAATTTGCATTATGCCATGTTATGTCAAGGATAAAGTCTGGAACATCAAGTGTGGAAGTATGGAGGCAATGTTGACTTTAACAGCAGCATTTCCTTTAGCACTCATGTTCCCTAGTATTTTACAATTCATTCCTGGGAGAAAGTGAAGACCAAGTCCCTTAGAAACAGATGCTAAACAGCCTTCTCTGCCTTGCCGAATAAATCTGACATTTATTGTTATAGGTTAGGCGAATCTGGACAAAGTCACCATACTGTATATTTTCAGCTATGGTGCAAGTTCATTATGGACTTGATGAAAATCCCTTTGAAGTCAATGGAAAGTTTTCAACTGATTTCAAAGGGCTCTGGATCAGGCCCTATGACAAAAAAAAGTGTTGTGGGAATAACAACCAAAGAAATATTCTGAATGAAATACTAAGTTTGACAGCCAGGCTGTATGGACCAATCCAGCAAAGCGTTAAGCTTACACTAACTTTAAGTATGTGAGTAATCCCACTTACTTACTGTCAATGACGCCATGCTCACAGTAGATGCTGATCCAGCAAAGTGGATCAGCACACATGCCTAAGTTTAAATCAACAAGACTACCTATGTCCTTCAAGTTAAGCATGTGCTTAATTCGCTTCTTAGTTAAATCAGGGCCTATACGCACCAGTCAACTGCAGGATTTAAAGCAACAGCTTTTGATGGGTGAAGTTAATGTAAGTGATAATCATCTAGATCCCTTCATTTTTTGTGTAGTGTAGACATTTGCAATGTAAACATTTAGGTACATATGCTGCTGGGTGGCCTGGCACACAAAATCAGCATTCCATTGAGATCTCATTTAAAAAGCACATATATTTAATAACGATAGTACATACATTCTTTGCTAAAAAATGAGAAAATGGATCAGTTGTTTTTTCCTGGAATTTACACTACTATAGTTCTGTAACTTTCTTCTGTGGTTACTGCAGACTGATGGTAAATAGCTGCTGGCTAAATTGGATACATATTTATGCTTACCAATGTAATACTCATATATTCTATATAAATATAATAAAATAATAAAAGATTTAACATTTTTTGTTTTCATTCTGTTACTTACATATATTTACTGTGAGTTCACAAAAATACACTTCTCTTTCCTGTCTCCCCCAATCTTCTATTGGGTACCAAAGAAACCTGAGTTTATAGTTCAAGTTAGTATTTGCAACATATTTAGGTACACAACTCTGAAGCATGCAAAGGATTCTTCTCACTACACTGGACTTGAATGCAAGCATTTTCATGTTCTTAGTGTAAGTATGTTGTTGTTGTTGTTTTTAAAAAAAGATACCTGATGGTTTACACAAATGGCAGCGGTAAAATGGACCCAGAAGATGCACAGGTGCTTGATGCAAATAAAATAGGACACTTTGAAACCCAAAAATGTGTAAAAATGTTTTTAGTTATATTTAAAAATACCATTTGAACTATCTGGGGGACATTATATATCTATATATTTTCTAGTGCTGGTCTGACAGCCCCAGAGACTTGAACCCTCTGTACATCAAACAGAGCAAGGCTCCCTATACTGACCTACCACATAACTTTAGCTGTGACCTGAACGGCTCATCTCCAAGGGTAAGAAGGTGTTTCCTCCTCCATGCCCATTCAAGTCCTGATCCTCTGTTGGCAGTGCCAGCAATGGTTCCCAATGTGGGGATTATTTGAGTGAGAGGGCTATCTATCTCATGAGTAGCTGGACTAACCATTACCTCAGGTCACATAGGCCATCAAGCAGGAGTAATAATTTAGGAGGCAGTGTGGCCTAGAGAACAGGGTGCTGGGTTGGGTGTCAGGTCATCAGACTTCTACTCATGGCTGTCGCTGACCTACTGTGTGACCGTGGGCAAGTCACTTCACCTCTCTGTGCTCCTATTTCCCCACCCGCCCTTTGTCTTTTCAATTTAGACCAAAAGCTCTTCAGAGCGGGTAAGGTTTCTTACTATGCTTTTGCACAGAATCTGACACCATGGGGCCCCAGTGTCAGCTGGGACCTCTAGTGCTACTGTAACACAAATAATAACTATGGCCAGGAAGATATGGGTTGGATTCAAAATGATGATCTTGAGATGAAGGTCCCCATATTTCATTACCAATCCCCTGAGCCATTTTTTTTTTGCTCTTTTTTCTGCCTTGTCTTTTAAAAAGGCATTAGAACGCATTGACTACATGTGGAGGGGGCGGGAGGAAGGAGAAGCACATACATAATTGGTGGTTACCTGCCACTGACCCGGGTTAGTGATAAAAGTTATCAAACAATCCTGTACACACAACTCATATGCCAGCACAGTACAGACAAACCACAAAATAGTCTTTGGTTAAACCGTCTAAGTTTATAGCAAATGGTTTGCAAAAAAATTAACCAAAAATGTCACCCCCTTTATTCAGATGTATTGTTTACTTAGGAAAAGAATGCCAGTGTGTAGAGTATGTTGCCTGTTAGGAAAGTTAATCTTCATATCTCAGAATACTACTAAATTTTTGGTAACCACTGCATTACCATCCTTGCAGTCTGAAATGGCACTGGTGTGTCCTTTTAACTCTTTTAAATTTACTGCAGTCTCTCAGAGAAGCCTTCTTGTATGGTCAATGCTATTTTGCTAAAACAGAGGTTAATGTAATTCTCCCATTATGTCTTCCACAGAATTAGTACAAATACAAAAGTCAGAGGTGACTGGATTGTTTGAACGACCAAGTTGCAGTTTTGACTATTGTTTTAATCATCCACTTGCAGACCTCTCTTATGAGTTGAGCAGGAAAATGTCAATTTGACCAAACTAGTTTTAAAACAATGTTTCTTTTCCATAATACCTCCTATAAAATGAACATTTTCTTTAAGAAAAAAAAATTCAACTATTATCTAGTTTGTAAGATTAACAGTAAAATCTGCTTTGACAATCAAAGCCTTCACTTGCTCTGAATGTCTAGAACTCATGCTGTTATCCAAGTTCTCATTGATCTGCTTTTCCTTCTTGGTGGAGCCTGTTCTTGAATTAGAAGTGTAGCTCTTGGTCTCAACAATACAATCTCTAGTGTTTTGCCTCTACTTCAGCCACATGAACAATACCTGTGTCAGTACGATACGAGACCGACTGTAGTTTCAATCACAGTTCCTAGCTGGGGCCAGCAGTCATGGCAGCAGAAAGCCAAGGGCAAGTTTATTAATGCAGGTAACACTGGTGAATCAAGCTGTTGTGCTTGCTCTTCTTTTGATGCTAAAAATCTTAATGTAATACTAGATTATAGCATCTCCTTATGTAGATTTTCAGTAGATCTTTTAAGACGCATTTCACTGTAGAGTCAAACCAAATGAATGTCACCTTTGCTAAATTTTCTTAACAGCATAAGCTGGGCCCTCTTCTTTCAATTTCAATAACTAGAACCCATCAAAACATTACAAGTAGACCTTTGATTTGCCAGGCTGGCTGCTATAATATATTATATAGGGAGATCAACATGCCTGCAGTTTTCTCTTCTTCTATAACATTTGAAGCCCTAGAAAGCAGCACTGCAAATCCTGGCTTTCAAGAGCGTCAGATTAACACTGGCCGTTCACAGCATCTGCTGCATTAAATGAAATCTGTGCTGGGTTCATTTGCTGCAACTGAGGCATTCTTGCTTCCAGCGACTTGTCAGTGGTTGACTGCATTGTCTGATTCCTTTTCCGTAACATCTGTCCAATCCCCATCATGGGGAATCTGCCTCTGCTTTTAACACAGTTAGGGCTCCCCAAAGGATTGGAAAGATTATTTGAAGCTGGCTGAGTAGGAGACACGACTTCTTCTCTCAAAGGACTTGTCTTTTCTTCATATGTGAAAGAGACTTGAGTGCCATGAACTGGAGTTTTGGCAGGAGATGCGCTTCCAGGCTGGAGAAGTGGAGATAGTGTCCTTTCACTTGAGCTTTTATAACTAAAATTCACTGGTGAACTTAAAATTCTATACTGGTGAGAGGGGGAAATCTGATCTATTTGGTCCTCTCTATCAACAGATTCAAAAGAATGCACAATATTCAGGATCAAAGGAGCATCCTTTGTCTGACTTCTGATGCTTGCAGACTCTTGCTGAGGAGAATCTTGCCTCTTAAGGAGTCTAGGTGTCCTTGGAAGAGGTGGCTGGATTTCCAGATATTCCAGAGAACAGGAAGTGACGCAGCCGGTCTTGGTTGCCATGGGTTCATGGTAAGGGCTTAAACCACCAGTAGAATCTACAGAACAAAAGGAAAAGAAATCAGAAAAGTGAATGACATTCTCTAATACTTGCTCTGGCCTAGTTGACCTCACATTCCACAGAAGTTTAGTTGGCAGGATGGATGCAGCATAAAAACCAAATGGCCTTGCAGCGTATACTCAGTGCAGTGACAAGGAGCTGATGCTTTGATTTTTATTTTGTACTTACATGGTTGTTCTGTGGGTTTGTTACCTGCCAGTGATCTCAGTGGCAGGACAAGTGCATTGACTTAGTAAGAAGAGGGCTTGAAATATGCAACCGCATGCTGATGATGTCTTAATCGTTTGAATTAATCATGAACTTCTGAGCAAAGTCTAGGAAGTATGATATTTCCTTTTTATTTTTTTTTTTAAATCTTATTAGAGCATTGCATGATTCTTAGCAGGAACGGAACACTTTACCTATCGAATGCCTAGAGATACATGTAATAATAATTAGGTTAATCCTGAAGTATTTACTCCCATTGGACGAAATGTGTCCTCAGTTTCACAGGTCTACATATAGAATAACTGCATTCCAGATTTACACAGTTATAGCTGGAAGCAGAATTTCATTTGTTGACTTCAGAGGGAATTTTGCCTGAGAAAGGACTGAATTCAAATGGAATAAGGTTTTCATGATCTGGCCCAATAATAAAATAACAGTGCAATCATGAGATCTCCTTGGTTTTCGCTGAATGTTCGCATCTACCTACACCAAACTGATTGTAACTAGAATCAATGTGAGGCAACACAAATTTTTCTTGTGTTTGTGAAAATCAATCCACAGAGACTCTTTAGCTGGATTCCCCTTGATTTAGAGGAGAGAGGACTGGCAATAAAGCACTCTCCACAAGGATCCCATGCTTTAAAGTATCCTTAGTCTGAAATAGCTCAGGTCTGCTGATCTTCAGGACACACTGCAAAGTTTATATCTATTTCTTTGGGACATTAGGAAGGAAGGAGTCTGGGCAGGGGGCTGAGATCTGTGGGTGGGTGTGAATGTTCATTACTTGTGTTGAGTTTAATCTGGAATACATTGATGGGGTTTTGTCTGATTGGTCTGCTTTCTGAAGCTGGTCAAAACGTTTTGTCAAAATATTTGTCTGGTGAGTAGAAAATTTTCATTCTTGTCAAAATCTGAAAGATTTTCAGATTTTAGTTTCAGAAAAGGGAGAAAGAGAAAGAATATAAATGGAAAAAATAATTTTATTTGCAAAAAAATCTATTAAAAATTTCAACAAAATTAAAATTTGCCATTACTTTTGAAATTTTTCATGGAAAATATGTACCATTTCTGACCAGCCCAATGGATTACTGTTACCTTATGGCAGACAGTGCCACAGCCTGATAATGCCCTTTATTGGACTTTTTTTTTTTTTTTAGTTATGAAACCTAAATAATCAAATGAATAAAATGTCAGATTACTGGAAAGCGTATGATAAACACAGGTTTAAATTTATGTGTGTCTCCACAAACATCTGGGTCTAACCTCTCCCAAACACATTATTTACTCCCTTCTCTCACTGCCACTCCCCCAAAGTCCTTGCTCCATATACACACTATCCCATTTTCCCTCTTGAATGCTCTTCGCTTCAATTCCTTTGTGTTGTCACACCCTGCAGTGCTCCCTCCCACCTATTCTCTCTCCGGCTTGCCTCCCCTCCAGCATGATTAACACTTTTTCTTACCTCTCTCCCTAGTCTTACATATTTTGCTTTCTCCCTTTGTTTTTGTTTCAAAGGTTTATTGTGGTTTGGGTTTTCCCTCCCCTTCCCTGTTGGCTGGCTGTTTATCCTTCCTTCATCACCCAATCATTCCCCTCTGTTTTCTCCAGCTGCTCTTGGTTACCAGAACTCTCCTCCTCTGGCTCAGTGGTTGCTTTCCTTGCTCCCTTCTACTCCACTCCTACTGCATTCCATGGGGAGCAAAAAGAAATCTCTTTGTCAGGTTCACTCATCTGCTGACCAAATCAGCAGGGTGCTGGGGAGGGTGCTGTTGCTTTTAAAGTGCTGGTATAAAATAAAGGTGATTTTGCATGCATTTATGTGTGTAGAGGAAGGAAGACTTTAAACAAAGCCATGGCAACTCTATCACAAGGCAAATCAGAAGAGACACAAAACCAAGAGTTCATGATTATCCAAAATTGTCATTGTGTCTTTCAGAAATTGTGTTTAAGCATGATTTTTTTGTTCAATCCTCTCTTATTTACAACTTCCTTCTACGTGTGGTAGATAGTGCGCACCCCCCCCCCCCCATACCCACACAAAACTCTTTTACTAACCTTTCTCGGGAACACCAGTCTTGGTGCTTTTTCGCTCTTTCAGCAGTGCCTTGGGGTTCTGTATCTGTGCAATAAGGCAGGAGGAGGGCTGTCTGTAAGAAGGTGAATTTTTCTCTGTTTTCTTTGGGAGTGGGCGGTGGAGAAGCTCCCCTTTCTTTTCTTGTTCTTTTTGCTTTTTGTCCTTTAAGTTATAAAACAAACAAAAATAGTTTGGTTTATTTTAGAAAGTTTATGTGCCCTAAGAACAAAACGAATTAAAAACACTGCTTATCTAGCTGAATTCAAAGATTTAATGGGAATACATCTGGCTACCCAAAATAACTAAATCTTCCTTGTAACATTTTCTTCTGATCTGTTAAACATGATTTCATGGCTCTCATCTACATTGAAAACTCATGCAGTGTGAAAACTGTTTTCAGAAACTCAAACAAAAGAAAAGCTCTTTCTTCAGAGGCCACTCAATCCTCTGACATTTTAAAAGGTGAGTTATGAAGCTTTAAAGAAGTTTAAACTCCCAAGTCATTTACAGTCTGTCTGGGCCCAGACCTGAAAAATATGGACCTGATACTGCAGATTTAGGGCCTGATACTCCACAGTCTTGCACCTTGCATAGCCACATACACCTGTGAAAAATGAGTCCAACAGGATATAAAATACTGCCATTTAGATTTGGTAACATTTTAAACTGTTACGCAAAGGTGTCCACACAAGATGAACGAGAGTCGAGAATTAAGCCCGCAGGCTTCAATCCTGCCATGAACGCTGTGTGCCTGACTAGCACTCACTGCATGATTGGGGCTTTGCCCTTTAAACATGACAGAGCCATACATCTTAAAACAAACGATTTTATATCAACTGACAGTGGGGGGTGGGAAGCACATACTGAGCTTTAGGACTCAGAAGGTAAGTAAAAACACCCTAATTTTCAAAATTTTGTTTTAAAATGTAAATGAATTATCATTTTTTCTAACACAAGGGGCTTGATTCTGCAAGGCACGGAGAGCCTCCACTCCCTTGATTTTAGTGGAAGCTTCAGATGCTATTTTACCTTGGAAAAATCAGGCTCCAGATTTGCAATTCACATTTAGATTTAGTTGCTAGACGGCAAGAATCTTACACTTTCCTAGGAAGACTTTGCCTGGTCCAGTTTTGGACCTATCTGTTCTTTCTTTCTTTCGGGGGGAGGGGCTGAAAAAAAGTCGTGTGTTGTTTTTGAAGCAATGCTCTTCACGCTGTTATAAACTCTCTATTTAGCCACCTTTTTTGTTATATTCAATTGAAAAGTCTGTAAAACTACAAGTCTTTTTTTAAACAAATGCTTCAGAGCTCTTTCCCCCATTAAGTCTTTATGTATACATTTTGATAGATAAAATATTAACTAAAAGGAGCCCATCTTAAGATTTCATTATAAAAAAAAATCAATGGTACCAGCTGAGCACTCATTTCATTGCCATCCCTACAGTAACAAATCAGTACACACGTAATAGAGGAAAACCAGTTCGGATGAAGAAACAGACATTTGTTATAATAACCCCTAGAAGATTTGAAACTAACAACTTTAAGACCAACACATTAGGAAAATAGGTGGGCAAAGTCCATTTTAATCATTCCCATGGCTCAGGTACTTCATTGTTGCCATCCATGGACCAAGAAAAGGAACTCTCAGATTTTTCCCCATGCTTGCTGCCCTTTGAACTTTGGAAGGTTAAATACTCCTGAGGAAGGGCATCAGTGACTCACAGAAGAACAGCACTCTTTAGGCTTTATGACCTATTACAAAGCTGTAAAGGAGGAATTTTTAGGGCTGGCAAAGAGATCTTTCTTAGAATCTAAAGCATCTCTGAAAATCTCTACTGAGCAACAAAACCTCTTTCACACAGGCTGTGGATTATGTGCAAACGATCAGATTAACTCCTACATGGATAATGCATTGCATGTGGTTTTAGCTGCACATCTCTCATTCGGTCTATTCTGTCAATTCTTTGAAGCAGATACCTGGCCTTCTTGCATATCTGCAAAATACCACGCACACACATGGCACTATATAAATAATAGATCATAAAAATAAAGTCAATGGGAGTTGTGCAGTTAATTCCCTGCACATCATTTTGAATAGTTACATGAGGCTCTGCAGCTATGATGCCAAGCCCAGCAGAAATTGGGGTTCTTTCAGAAGCATTTTTTTAAAGGTACTTGGGATGAGAGGACCAGATGGTGAAATATCAACACAAAAAGGCCATCAAGACTCTCAACAGCTATTTGGTATTTTGAGGGAAGGATTTGCATTTTGGTTGATACAGCCTCAGCGAGAACATTTCAATACGGCAATTATTTTTAGTCTAGTGGTACAACAGACAGAACTAAACCAGAACTCTGCCCTACTCTGAAACACGTTCCAAGTGACCCTGACATTATATTACGTTCATGCTGCTGTAACATTTTCATGGAGCAGTAGCACAGCTGTCTTGTACAGACTCAAGTACCCATGTGAAAAGGAAATCCACATATCCTGTGTTATCAGTGAGTTACTTCATCCTGGATACATGCTGGAAATGGTCTTTTAATTATTTTTAAAATTTATTAGGACTATTTCCTCTAAAAAGAAAAAAAACCTGAGTCCCAAGGTGCCAAATGCCATTATATTTTGAAAAGGAAAGGAAGATTTTCTTTAGAGGAGCTATAAATGTTCAGCTTCAACATACTGTATACATCCAGCTCACACAATGAAAGAGCTGTACCAGTAAGCTATACTTGGGAATATTTGGCATTACCTCATTCTATGCTATTTCCTGTCCTGACCTCAACCCCAAAATCTACCCTAATCCCAGCAATAGATTTAAAAGGAAGATAACTGGTGTTTATATTGTCTTTGTCTGTTGTTATGATAGGACCACAGCACTAGCTCTCTGTGCTAGAATTCCTTCAGCTCCCTCCAAACCTGAATCTGACTCCGGCAGCTACTTTGCATGGGGAGCATCACACCCAATCCAGCCTCCAGGGATCCCGTACATGGGGCACTACTTTAGCACTACTGTTCCCAATCCCCCGAGTCCTCTCAACACCCCTTCTTGCTTGCCTACACACCTCTGCTAAATATAAATATGAAACAAGCCTTTAAAATACCCTATGTGGGTAGGGAACCTGTATCTTGGAGCTCTTTGCACCCCAGTTCACAGCTGTCTTAGTGACACCACTGCAGAGCTTGCTGCTAACTTCCCCCTCCAGTGAGCCCTATGGGAAAGGGGACTTGCCATGCTAAAAGCTACAGCCCTATTACAATACTTCCTCACTAGCAATATGGGGCACTACGAGCCACAACCACTATGGTCACAGTCACTTACATTTGCATTTTTTACATTGCTGCTAACGTGATGTGGAAGAATTTCAGCCAGGTGCTGCAGAACCTTAGGAGACGTCTGCATGGCATCTCCATGGCAACACAGCTACATCATTTATCTAGGGATTAGTCTCCCATGTTTCTCTTTGGAGCTGAAAGGCAGACTGAGAGGGATGCTCATACTTGCAGCAGTGGTGGAAGAACACAGTCAAATTGGGAGATCCCAAATAGCCTAATAAAGGTTAGTTTGTAAGTAAACCTTTCCTTCTTGAGAGAATAAGGGGATGGACCCTGGAAATTTCCCAAAGAATCTGAAAAGACACCCAAAGGATGTCTCCATCATGAAGCATTTGTTAAAGAGTCCCTACAGAAACAGGTTTAGTTATAGGCTAGTGATTATTTTTAGGTAGGTTACTTCTGAAGCATTTCTTTTTCTGTTTCAGTGTGCTAACAGTTCATCTTCTGTTTTAGAATATTATTATCTATTTGTATTGCTGAAGTGCCCAAATGCCCCAGTCAGGATTGGGCCCTAGTATGCTAGGCACTATACAAACACATAGAAAGACTACCCAAGATTTTACAAGCTAACTTCAGTTTGTATAATCTGTCATCTTGTACGTACCAAGGCTCTGCTCCTGCAGGATTTGAAGTTTGTGGGATTACTCATGTGCTCAAAAGTAAACACGTACAGACATTTTTGCAGGCTTAGGCCCTTAGACAGTAATTTTTATGTTACAACTAAGAATATATTTGATATGTCTTTTTCCCTCATTATAAGACAGATTTTAATATTTATAAGGTACAGTAATTTAAGAAGGGAGAGAAGAAGGCTTCCATGTCCACCTTCAAAACATGTTGCAACAATATCATCGGGTTTGCCCACAAACAAAAGCTGTACTGTTTCAACTATCAAGGTACTGTAAATGTGATAGAGCCCACCTAGTGTGGACACAGCTATAGTGTTATAAAGGTGTATATAGTTATTCCTGTGTGGGAAGGTGAAGAAGCTATATCAGTATAACTGCATCCACACTACTTGCTGTACCAGTATAGCTATTCCAGTTAAAAAAAAAAATCACACACCTAACCAAAATAGTGATACTGATATACATAAAACTTTGTCTCCAGACCAGGCTTCAGAGGGAATAAGCAGCGACTCCTTAGCCATGAGAATGTATACTGCCAAAATAGGCAATTGTGGTAGCACTGTCATTAGTTCTTAATTTTTCGTATAGACGTCATACATCAATTCTCTGGTGGCAATTGGCTTTTAGGGCTGCAGAAGCAAATGCACTTCCTTTTTAAAAATAACACCAAAACAATCTGTGTGTTTCTATCGTTGCACTATTTGCCAAATAAGTTTTCTTTCACTTGTGTAGAAATACAAGTTGTATGTTCTTATACAATACATTACTATAATACACATATACACAATACACACATGTAAACAATAAGCTAACAGCTAAATTCACATCTCAGAAACACATAAGTGGCTCCCAGTGATTATACTGGGAACCTATGTGTATACAGAGAAGAATTTGGCTCTAAAGAGCCCTCAGGCACATCTTGAAATATATTTGCTCAATCTAGCCACAGCTGATATGTTTTAAATAAAGGATGTGCTCTTTATATAAATAAAATGCAGCACGTGCTTTGCCCTGATGCTTCCATCTGGCTTGCAATTCAACTTGTCTATTAAATTGCATTTTTTAAAAAAAACAAACAAAACCAGACACAATATAAATGTGCCCATGTAATTTTGGGCTTGGAAACCAT
Organism: Chelonia mydas; assembly: GCF_015237465.2. Lineage (NCBI taxonomy): Eukaryota > Metazoa > Chordata > Testudines > Cheloniidae > Chelonia > Chelonia mydas. Next base: position 162,927,293 of record NC_057849.1, read on the forward strand.
TTTTAATAATACAGTGACCACCACCATCATAACTGTGAAAAGCAGCCTTAGAAAGAGGTGATCTTTTGGGAATACTGTAATTTATCATATGGTTGTTAGACGAAACCTGCACAATGCTTGCACCACTGTAATTCCTCCCTTCGGCAAAGAAAGGAAAGGAAAAGGAAATCCTAAAATCAAAGGGCCCCGATATCTGGAGTGGATTCCTTTAAAACCCAGGCAAAAAGGATAGAGACAGGCAACACAAAAGGCAACACCTTCTATCTAATGAATGAACAGTATCTTTGTGATCACTGAGAGGGAACCATTGAGTGTAGGCACTCCTCATCAGTCAGCGTCCTAATTTACATGACCCATGTCTTCTGTCTCCAGACAGAACAGTACTAGCAGTTGCAGAACACAATAAAACCAGAGTGGCTTTTACCAATAGTGTTTTTTAACACTCCTAGGTCCCAACACAAGGATGAAGCACAGTTCTTGAGGGCAGAGAACATTTGTACAGTGCCTAGTACAATGACGTGACTAGGAATTCTAGGCACTACAGTAATACAAACAATAAATAATCATCAAAGCCACTGGTGTGCAATGATAGGCCCAGACAGGCATTTCTTACACAGAGCTCTCACTGAAGTTTGGATAGTAAGACTAGGCATATAACAGGCCAGCAGTGTTCCTGTGAAACCAGGACTGACCTGTGAGGCGGGCGATTCGGGCAGCCAACATCCAGGAGTGCCAAATCCCCATTTGTTGTCTTGTTCCTTTTGCTTGCATTTGTTTTGTGGGGAGGTGGGTGTGCAGAATGAAGTGATGAACACCACAGTTTTCTACCCCGGGCCACAAAACACCTCGGGCCAGCCCTGCCTGAAACACTTCTCCTCAATGTTAATAAACATTGATGCAAAATCAAATATGTTCTGGGCTTGGGATGACATTTTTTGGCTTTTGCTTGACTAAAACGGCAAGTTTTCTAGTTTTTTCTATCAAGTCTCGAAAAAATTGAAAAAAAAAATCTTCACCAAAATTTTTCATCGGGAAAAATACCCATTTTTCAAACAGCTCTGCTCACAGCCTGTCAATGAACCTGGGCTGAACATTGTCTAATTTTTGAGTTACATTGCTCAAATGCAGTGAAGGCTGTGACCGTGGGCAAGTTACTTAAGTTCTTGGTTCTTTGGTTTCCTATTTGTACAATGGGGATGACAATACCCCTTCTACCTCCCAGAGAGCTCTATTCTTCCTCAGAAAGATACATGCAACACCGATTGCCTTCAATCATGCAACACCAGTTGCCTTCAATGGGAGCTACTTGTATCTTGGAGTGGGAGACTAGCCCTCATAAATATTGTGAGGTTTAATTTATAAATTCTTGTGAAGTGCTTGGAGAGAATCAGCTAGAAGACGTTGTAGAGGAGCTACGGTGGTTTTTTTATATCCCTAAGAAAATTTCACACAGCCCCATGCAGCCTGTATTACAGCAGAACATATCTGAGGAGAAACACAATAGCTTTAGTGATTAGCAGTTATTATGAACTCATCAGTGTTGGGAGTGTTCTCAAAGTCAAATTGTGGGGTTCAGAATACCCAGATGGACAAATGGAATTTGCTGTCTAGAACATTCGCATCTCTAACTTCTATTCTTCACTGTCACTGAGATTCACATTTAGGCTTACATGTTGGGGGTATTATTCTGACCTTTCTGTCCATTTGTTCTGTGCAAGCAGATCAGTCACTTCTTTTTTAATGAAGATGCCCAAACTTCCCTGGCAATTCTTTTGAAATGAGTCGTTTGGTAACTTTCTCTCTTGTAAGCAAGTTTCCCTATTTCTCTGGGCTTGGAATTATTTCTGTTTTCCCCCCAGGGCCAGAAACCCATCAATTGTATTCACAATCAGTGGGAAATTCTTAAATTCAGTCCGGTATCAAAGTATCATTATAAAAGGCTCTACCTCATAGGCATCTTGGTTCACCTTGTATTTTTCTATCTGGTATAGCTGGTTCCTATAGCAAACGTTGTCATGGACATCTGACTTCTGTTGAAGAGGGGAAAAAATAATGTGAGATAATTTGAATCAACAAAACTGATAAACTATAACCTGCTGGGCCAAATTCACTGTGGCTTTCAACGGAGTTGCACCGGCTTATGGCAATGATGGATTTGACCCATTATATTTAAATATCATTCTTGCTCATCTGCAAATGGCCAGCGAGACATCATTATTAAAACATCTGAATGGTCTTTCTAATATAACTATGCTCTGAGGAGGAGTGAAGAATCCATGGCCATTCATCAGACAAGGAATCCCTCTGAGATAAAACAGAAACTAATAAGTTGAAAGGAAAAACCCATAAAACCCTGCCCCCTTATAAGCAGCCTTGTAGATGCTTACAGCTTCCTCACTATTTACATCTCAGACCCAGCTCGTGCCTCGCTATGCACAGATGCCAAGGGAGGACAGAGTACGAGGTGCCTCAGCCCCTTGCATGCCCCATACACTTGTACAGGGGCCACCCATTATGTCGCTAGAGAGCACGAAACTACCCGTACTGGCAGTGCTAGGCTCCCTTAAGCAGGCAGGGAGGGGTAAGCTGAGGTGAGGTGGGGGCAGGATGATGGCTCCCCCCCTCCTTAGCCAGCATAAAAGAGTGCACAGACTGTACTCGTTCAAAGAAAAGTGTTAGGATGGCTACTCCAGTGCATGCTTCCCCACTGTTATGGGCTCAAATCACAACTATGTGGACTACAGAGTTTTGCATTGTTTTGATGTGAAAACAGGAGAAATTTGCTGGTTTCAATGGCCCTTTGCTTTGAATCCAAACCTCAAAGTCAAACATGGGAAGGGGGGCAATGCAATGGAGAGGCAGAAGTGACCCTAAGGAGAAACTGCAGAACTGGAATTAATTTGCGAACTGGACACCATCAAATTAGGCCTGAATAAAGACTGGGAGTGGATGGGTCACTACAAAAACTAATTTTTCCCCCTGCTGATACCCACACCTTCTTGTCAACTGTTTGAAATGGGCCACCTTGATTAGCACTACAAAATCAAAATCAAAATGGGCCACCACATTAGCACTACAAAAGTGATTTTTCCTCCCTTCTTGTCAACTGTTGAGAATAGCCACTTCCACCTTAATTGAATTGGCTCGTTAGCACTGACCCCCCACTTGGTAAGGCAACTCCCATCTTTTCATATGCTGTGTATTTATACCTCTCTACTGTATTTTCCACTCCATGCATCTGATGAAGTGGGTTTTAGCCCACGAAAGCTTCTGCCCAAATAAATTTGTTAGTCTCTAAGGTGCCAAAAGGACTCCTCGTTGTTTTTGCTGATACAGACTAACATGGCTACCACTCTGAAACCTAAGGAGACTGACACCAAAGAACAACGAAAAGTGTTTGCAAGAACCCTTACAAAGTGAAACCGCCAAATTTCACACAACCCTAGTCATAATCTATGTGAGGGAGACCCTGGGGCTGCAACTGCACTGTCAGTCTCTTAAGTCACTTATTGCTCTTCTCATCCCCAGAGTAGACATCTGTTGATGCCAATGGGAGGTTTGTGAAGAAACTGAATGCAGAATATGCAATAACAACCTTCACTGCAAGAAACCTGCAATGCAAATTGGACAGCAGGATTTTTGACCCAAGGTCATATGCAAGAGCTATTTGGTATTAATGCTTTGTGCCATGGGCCAAGAGGGTCAAAAACTAATCAACAAACTCTACATACATATTATTTTTAAGTACCCCTTTTATCTTAAAGTTTTCACTTCACAACAAACACACACATTTTAATGGCTATTCAACTGTCCCACCTCTCCTGCCAAGAATCACATTACATTAACGAATGTTTCTTAATAACAAAATAATTGTATCTAAAGAGCATAAACCCGACACAACTCTAGGACAAAAATAAAGCCTTACATGGCAAGGATTTTGTTTCTGTAAGCCAAAAGCCTTCCCAGGACCCTCTTTGTCCAATGCCTACATTTGAAAACCATGTACATACAACCTACAAGCAATTACTTCCTATGCATGGGAATTCTGATCTGAATTAATGTTATCTATTTACCAGCATTATCTCCCTTTCACAACTAATGTTATATGAACAGTGAATCTCAAGGGGCTACACTTCACTAAGTTAAAGACTCAGAATCAAATGTCAGTGCGTGGGAAAATTTTTGTATATTACAGCACTCTTTTTATATTTATTATATTGTTATTATTATTATTATTGTTGTTGTTGTTGTCATCTTCAAGAATCAATATCAAGCAATACTTACTCTCAGGCCTGTCAAATAGCGCTCTAGTTTCTTATTAAGTAGAAAGTAGATGGCAAGAGTGTTGCTTGCCCTATTAGAGAGGACAGTGTTGATCACATCACTGTTCTTGTAGCCCAGCTTTTCAGTCATATGGAGCAGCACACTTTGGCTGAGGTCTTCTAGGTGAATTCTACACAAAGAGAGACCGAACAAATTATTCTTACAACCCTCCAGATGAGACATTAAAATGCTTGTTAGCAATGAGGACACCTACAGAGTATGCACTAGAGATCTGAAGGCCATTATATAGCTAAGTAATGTAAACATGACTAGCCTTACGTTCTTGTGAAGGTAGCTCTAGTTCAAAAAGCAGCCAAAAATTATTTTAGCGATAAAGAATACCTTCTGATACTTTAACTCAGCATACGCTCTGTACTCAAGGATTTTGGATACCGTTTTCTATGTGGCTTTCAGCCCTACCACCGTACACTGTGTTTCATTCAGATCTGACAAACTAAAAAAGGCCAAGGCTAGTTATTACTTGGATGGTAGATTGCCAAGGAACAGCTACAGTATGCGCTGCAGGAAGTGACATTGATCATTAAATAGATGGCATTCTTCCCTCTGAGTCAATCGTGAACCAATGGCCCAGCATGGTGTTAAGAGGCACTGCAGTGCTGCAGATGCCACAGTCTGATTAACACATAAAACCCAAGGTCTTGACCACTGTAGTCATTAAACATCCCATGACTCCTTTTGGAGGAGAAGAGCTAAAATCCAACTCAGCTAGCTACGTTCTGCTTACCTATATGTTTCTGTTCTTTCCATTAGATACGGTACTTCTTCATCTGCAATCGTTAACTGTTGCTTGGGTGTTTCTCCTTGCATTAAGTAGCTAGCTAGAGTGTTTCATCCCACAGATCGGTATATTTCAACAGTAGGTGAAGTGAGCTATATGTAGCATTTCTATAGCAGTTTGTTAAATCTGTAGAAGTGCTTTGAGGTGGAAGGCACTATATAAAGCTAAGTTATACATAAAATATGTGTGTGTTTGCACACGCTCTCAATAATGGACTTATCTGAGTTGAGGAATGGAGGGCAATAGCCTTGTGCAGTTATAACAGTGCCTTTAACAGTACATTGGAAGGTCAAATTTCCCAAAGAGCTCATTTAGGCTTCTAAATGAATTGGCCAGACTTCCAGGTGTGCCCAGCACCCAGTAGCTCCCATTATTTTCAAAAATAATTGTTTTTAAAAAAAGCTATTCCTTGTTCCAATAGCTATTTTAGCCACTTATTTAGGTGCCTTACTAAGGACTGCTGGGTGCTGAGCTTTTTAAAAAAATCTGACCTCTACTTTTAATAGGCCCATCATTTCCCATCTCATCCCCTGCACTGGTATTTTTAATGTCTGTTACATTCAGCCATTACTGCACGTGAGATGGGGTTGGCCATAGCAGGACTCTAAATAATATTCAAAATCAAGTCTGGTAAATCTTGACGAGCAAATGTTTACTTTTTTTCAACGTGCTTATTAAAATTCATTTTGTACTTAGGGACTGCTTTTAGGGTTTTTTTTAAAGAAGTTACAAGGCAAACCGTATCTGCTGCTGTATGGTAAGTAAGTCTGTCTTCGGATAGCAAAAAGAACCCAGGCAATTGTTGCTGGAAGTAGTCTGTAAAATGTAAAGTATTTTTTGTCTTCAGAGAATTTCTTTAATAAACGCAAGCTTATAAAAAGCCAGGCAGAATTATTTTATGAGAAATCTCCTGCATCTCAGTTTTACATCCTCCCCCATCCACTCCTTCTACCAACTCCCTATCTAAGGAGCATTTAGTGATGCCCATAAAAGGGCAGAAGGGGGTACCCGTGAGTACAATACATTGCTTTTTGTTAGTTCAATAAAAATAGTGGTTGGGATGAGAGTGGAGATTTCTTGGTGATTAAGTGGTGGATAAGAACTACGGTATATTTCCTGCTCACACACTCTGGCATACATCCAGAGGAACTCTTTCAACGTTGAATTTAATTGTGTTACTCCAAATTTACACCAATTTAAATGAAAGCAAAATACGGCCCTAAATATTTACAATCAAGAGGATTTTTCTTATCACACTATTGTATAGCAACTTGTAGGTAGGTGAAGTTTGGGACCTAAGCTAGTTAAAAACAAAAAAGCACTATAGCCCAAAGACAGAAAGGCAATAATCTACATGACTTTAATCCTATGGAACTCCACTGACTTCAGCACAAAATGTGGGTCAAAATACACAGGGGTCTAATTTTCTGATTTTCCAGAGATGCGAGTGATGACAAAAACTGATTTTGTACATACAGTAGAACCTCAGAGTTACAAACACCTCGGGAATGGAGGTTGTTCGTAACTCTGAAATGTTTGTAATGCTGAACAAAACATTATGGTTGTTCTTTCAAAAGTTTTCAACTGAGCATTGACTTAATACAGCTTTGAAACCTTCCTATGCAGAATTAAAATGCTGCTTTCCCCTTTTTTTTTTTTAAAGCAGTTTACGTTTAACTCAGTACTGTTCTGTATTTGCTTTTTTTTTTTTTTTTTTGGTCTCTGCTGCTGCCTGATTGCGCACTTCAGGTTCCAAATGAGGTGTGTGGTTGACTGGTTAGTTTGTAACTTTGAGGTTTTACTGTAATATTTATTGTAAGAGTGATTTTTCTAAAAAAGGGATATCCTTTTAAACTAGACTATGTACAATACTTCCCTTCCCAGCTAGTTCCTTTGCCTTCAAGACAGAATGATTAGTGGGCACTTGAGAAATAAAGGACATTGCACTGCTCTTTTCTTTAACATTTTAGACTCTAGCTTCCTTTACAAGTCACCTAAATAATTATACATACAATCAGTTACACTTGTGAGCAAACTCAGAAAGGACACTTCCAATACAATCTGACAAAGTGCAACTCAAGTGCATGCCAGGGATTTAAAAATATATATCAATATAAAAGTGCATCTTGCATGTGCAAATGGAAAAGAGTTTGAAATCAAATGTATTCCAAGCCGCCCTTGTGTTGTGTTTAGTGGAGATAAGATTAGGAGTGAGAGTATTAAGTTACCCACACAGCTTCAGTTACAGTTACATTTGCTTAACAGATGCCATGTTTAGTAGATTGATTAGACTCATTATGACAGTGATTTAATTAGCATAATGACTCATTCAGTTTACACTTATTTTCCCTTTTTTAACACAAAATGTTCATATGTACCATACTTTAGTACAATCCAATGCACTAAGATTCCTCAAATCTGCTCTGTGTGTTTTGTGTTAGCTCAATTAGATTTGGTATCGGGACAAGAATGCTGAGACAATGACTCATCTCATTCTCTACCACATCCCTTGTAAACCAACCACTCTTATATTCCTTCTTTATAGTCCATCCATGAATGTAGCCAATCACGTTTCCCTGCACCACAACTCTATGTTCCCCTGTATGCCAGCCTAACGATTCATTGTTTCACCAAATCTCTCTTATGAACTTCCATTCCAGAATAAAAGCCCTCAGTTTCACTCAAGTTTGATCCTCCCATTTTCTGAGAACTAGAAGCTGCTATTCTCTATGTGACTCTAGGCTTGCAATCCCTGGGCATAAATAAACCCACAGCTGGTGCTGAATTGCGTTTTACACAAAAGCTATTGCATTTTGACTAGTGGCTACATCCACAAAGGGGATTTAGACTCGTGATTGCAACACCTAACGTTTAGACGCCCTGCCACATAAAAGAATCCATAGGTCTGAGGTAAGTACCCAGGCTTCCTGTACAATGCATGCGAAGAGTTAGGCACCTAAGAATGGTATTCACAAAAGTCACCACGCTGAGCTGCTTAAGCAAGCCAGTAGGAAATGCTGAGAAGAAGGGTGTGGCCAAGCTGCTCAAAATCAGATAGGTGCCTAACTGTAGGCTGGTGGGATCTGCCTGTCTCCACTCAGGATTCTCCCCATGATCCCTCTCCTGGAATTAGGCACGTAAACCAAAACCAGATCTGCTCTTTTCCACAAAAATAAGGAGGAGCCCCCTATAGCCTTCACCCAGAATGTCAGAGAGCCAGATTCAAATCTTCCCCTCTGCCTGATCTGGAACGAAGGCCTGAGCTACACTTGGGCAGGGGGGGAAGAATCGATCTAAGTTACACAACTCCAGTTATGTGAATAACATAGCTGAAGTCGACATACTTAGATCTACTCACCATGGTGTCTTCACTGCGCTGAGTTGACAGCTCATGCTCCCCCGTTGACTCCGCCTGCGCCTCTCGCTCCGGTGGAGTACCGGAGTCGACGGGAGAGCACTCGGCGGTCGATTTATCGCATCTAGACTAGACACGATAAATCGACCCCCACTGGATCGATCGCTGCCCATTGATCCTGCAGGTAATGTAGACAAGCCCAAAGACTTGAACCAGATTCTCACTGCTCTGGGAGGCAGGGGGAAGGGGCACAGCTAACCACTTAGCTACAGAGTCATTCTCAGTCTGTGCCTGGCCCAATGAATGTTTAAGTATATTGTACAAAAACTGAACAGCTTAAGCAAGAGAGAGCCCCACCAGGGAGTGGGGAGACCTGGGTTCAAATGCCCATTCCATATCAGGCAGAGCAGGGATGTGAATCTAGACCTCCCACACCCTAGGTGAACACATAAACCACTGAGCTATAAGGCACAAGGCAAAGGGGAAGGGAGGCGGGACGCACACCACCCACTCCTCCTCTGATTGAATGCTTTGTGTGGGGCTCAATCTGACAGACAGCCTTTGGAAACACCTACTGCATCAGGCAGTATGGATTAGGTGAGAGCTAGACACCAAGCAACTCAGCAGTGTCAGGACGTAGCTGGCACTGCACATGTCCACTGGCCGAAACTTAGGTGCCATAGGAATTTAGGTGCCAACAGTGTAAGCAGCAGGGGTTTGAGGTTGTAAATTTTGGACTTAGGTGCGTAAAGTGACATTTAAGCACCTAAATCCCTTGGTGGATCAAGCCCTAAGTGTACCAAAAATAGCACTCTTTTCTTCCTGGCTGCATATGCATTTTGCCATGAGATCTGTCATCCACCTGACCCTGGTCATATGTCTCTGTGTCTGTTGAGGTGTTCAAGATTAATACTCATCTAAGCAAGTTCATCTAACTCTGATCCTCGCCATAAGAGTTACCATAATAATGTTGTATTTATCACACAGAATCTGAGCTGGAGTTTTAGAAAGGCAGTAACTTCCAGTGACATAGTAATATCACTCCAACGGCAAACAAAGGGGTGCCAAGACTGATGTACAGTGGGCTTCCCCCATCAATTCTGAGAAGATCGAGGAGTCAACTAAGTATGTGGTCTTGATCCTGGGTCACCATGCAGCACTATGGCATCTCTCTGCTAGTTTAAGGAAGTAATTTTGACTTTTGCACTAAGAACTCCCTCAAAACTGATACCATCTCCCATTTATTTCAGGCCCAGTCCTGAAATAAGCATAAGCAGTCCGTACTCATGTATGTAATCCCAGTGAGTTCAATGGGACTTTGTTATGTGAGTAAGGGTATACAGGATCAAGCCTCTAATGGTTTAATGTGTTCTCACATTTGCGAAGTATTGTATTAATTACAATACCTGTTTGGATACGTGACATTATGCGGTGCTTTCCCAGGGTAATTCTCATTAAGCCAACGATTTGCTAAAGCTTGCTGGATGTTTGGTCTCTTTGCAGGATCTGGCTCTAGCAGAGATTGTAGAAAGTTTATGGCCGCTGTGAAGATATTAAGAAAAGACAACAGCTGTGTCATATGCTTTACAACTTAACTTAGCAACTGAGTTACTATGGTAAGTAACCTTACCAAAAATATACTATCAAGCAACGGTTTCCTTTATGATATGCTCTAATGTCACTGAGAAAATTATCTGCTAAGGAGTTAATCCATATGTAAAATAAATAATGTTTTATAGAATCATAAATGAGAAGAGGGAAAATTATCTGTGTGTGCTCTGAAGGTAACCTTCATGCTTCCAGGAAAAAAACCCAGCACGGTGAGAGGCATTTGTTCCAAATTATCCCCAGACCCTGACTCTGGTCAGATAATACTATTCTAGTCAGGAGGATCATAACATGCACCAGATCTGATTTTACATTTTAAAAAAAGGAAAAAATCTTTGATACAAATCTAATCTAGGGACTACCCTGTGCAACATATTTCAATAGCAAATTGTGTGGGACAAACAGTAAGAGAAATCATCTGGAATTTTACCTGTCTAGAGGTTCGGCCCAATATTAAACATGAGAGATGAGAGAACGTAGCCCCAGTTCAGTAAAACACTTTAGCACATACTTAAGTCCTATTTACTTCAATGGGACCTAAACACATTCTTAAGTGCTTTCCTGAATCAGGCCCTTAGCATTACAATCATTTCTTCATTATTTAAATGTTCCCTCGGCAACAACATAAGGGTTTCTTCCTTATACATCCCTTCAAAAATTCAGCAGAAGTATAAAGTTAGAGGCCCAAGGTGCAATCTGAAAAAGGAACTGCATGCCTCTGGAGCGGGGCTGAGCAGCCTCAACTCCCATTAACCTCCAATCAGCACCAGTGCTCAGTATCACACAGCATCAGGCCCAGGGGACCAAATTAGTTTCTCAGTTAAAATGGTGCATCCATACTGAAATCAATGATAGGACACGCTGACCCCAATTAAAATAGAGCAGTAAACTTAGTGGGCTCATTTCTATTTTCAGATATGAACCCCTGTATTTCCATTGACTGCAACAGAGTTGCAAAGGAGTATCTAAGGGCAGAAGTGGGCCTATGTGACTCCATTCCTTTCAAAGTTTTCCATAAAAGAATCTCAAAGTGTTTTACAAACATTCATTGACATCATGCCTTTAAGGTTGTTAGTTACAAGGAGAGAGAAAATGACTGGCCCAAGGCCACACAGGAAGCTGGAAACTTATCTCCATTTTGACTAGTCCTATATTTTAATCTCCAAACCATCATGACTAAAACCTGCCTTCTGCTGGTGCAATCTTAAGGAATTTAATATGCTCTCTACAATTCTTCATGGAACAGACACAGAACCCTAATGTTGGAGAAGTTCGGGGTTTTTTAAGATTTTGTACACGAGATCACCCAAATGCTTGCAGTCAGCCTCACATACGCAGAAATTAGACACATCATACACACCACAGAAGCCACCAAATATAATAATGTGGCTAGCACACATGAGCTACATACTAAGGAAAAAATAATCAGCCAAGCTGCAAAAGAATTCTGGATGAATTCCATAGCAAACACCAAAAAAATGTACTCTCTTCTAGTTTATAGACCATTAATGTTGGGTCAGTGGATACCACCCAATTGTTTTATGCCATTTTTGTCTTTTACAACTGAATCCATCTTTGCACTAGAGTAGCAATGGCATATCCTCTTCACCATTGTCTCAAATGCTCTACATGGACTGCCATTTACACAGTAATCAATGGGCATCTCAGGGGCCAGAAACACAAATGATAGGCTTCGTTATTTCCGTACCCTCCCTTGTGTTTGGAGAGCAGCATGTTTGCTCTCTAGGCGGGGATGTAACCATTTGAAAAGGGCAAAAATGTTAACTAAAGATAAAGTGTACTTGCCTTTAAAAGGCTCTTGTCTGCAATCATGTTGTTATCCAGTCCCCTCCCTTATGTACATCACTGGTCCTTTCTGAGCATGCTCAGCTCAGGAAGTCACCATGAAGCCTGGTCTATGTTGGGTCAGGAAAAGGAAGTGTGTGCCTATGTTCTAAAGCAGATCAGTGGACAATGTATGACTGAAGTGTGAATTTTCTGTCATATTTTTATGCATGGCAGTGACTTTCTTGACTTAGTATTGCTACCCAGGGGGTGCAGGAAGTTAAGATGCTCCTGGGCCATTGCAGGAGACATGAGGCATTTGGGATGATAGGAATGGCTCATTCAGCGCTGACTAGAACCAACCCATATCAAGGAAGGATCCAGAAAGACAACAGGAACCCCAGCTACTAAACAACTGACACTTAACAGTGGGAAACTTCAGCAGATGGAACATGTGAACTCAGCAACGCTCCCCAGGAGGAGGACAATGGACCAAAAGGTGTCACATGTCTGCGTTAAGAGATGAGCTCACACAGACACAGGAAGCTCTCGCCTGGGACTGAGAATGGACAAAGACAGAGAAAAGAAACCCTGATGGTTCCTATAGCAGAATGGCTCAAGGGAGCCTGGGTGTGGGCTACTGTCTTAACCTTTGCTTCTCTATGCCAGCTAAGGACTTCCCAGTGCTGCATTCCAGTTGACTGATAAACCCTAGTCTGTTTTGAAAAGACTGCCTGGTGTCACCGCAAATACTTGCAGAGGTGCACTGATCTCTGAAGAGGGTGCAACCCTCTCTGAATAGGAATCTTTCCCAGTTGGACTTGCTGGACAGAGCTCACAATGAGAAGCAGGAGTGCTGGAGCCCAGTGGTTGAGTCTCAGGCCTGGTCTACACTGTGCGGGGAGCGATCTAAGTTACATAACTTCAGCTACGTAAATAACGTAGCTGAAGTCGATGTACTTAGATCTACTCACCGCGGTGTCTTCACTGCGGTGAGTCGACAACTGACGCTCCCCCATCGACTCCGCCTCCGCTTCTTGCTCCGGTGGAGTACCGGAGTCGATGGGAGAGCACTCGGCAGTCCATTTATCGCGTCTAGACTAGACACAACAAATCGACCCCTACCAGATTGATTGCTGCCCGTCAATCCTGCGGGTAATGTAGACAAGCCCTTAGAGGCATTGAGGCCATGTGGTCTAGCACGTTGAATGGGGGAATATTTAAAAGCTGGGCCACAGCACAAATCCTGTAGATTTGTGACACAAGGAAGGGAGAGATTTGTATTATATAAGTCAGGAGGAGGTTCTGTAGGTGCTGAGCCCTACCAACTTGAGGAGCCTCTGTGTTCAACATCCTACAGAAACCAAATATCTCCTGGACAGGGCCCTGAGAGACTATCCAATTTAGACAGGCCTACTGTCAAGAAGTTTACATTTGGCAGACAGAGAGAATTACGATTATGCAGTTACCAGGTCACCTAAGCATGAACCAAATTTTTGTAGAGTTATTTCTATCTTCATAAATCATTAATTACCATGGGCTATTTTAGCTTAAATCTCTCCTGACTTTTCCGTATTTTCATACAGCAATAATATTGCAGTAACAGCAGGGAAAGATTGGAAATCTGTCCATAAATCTTTTGGAATTTGATGTTATGGCTGTTCCATGAGCGTCCTGCAAGCCCCATGTCACGTTTCTTAGATAAAGAATTCTCTATTGTCAAGAACAACAAATCCATTGTTCTTCTGTTTTGGCTTATGACTTTCCATTTTTCCCATTTCCCCAATTATAAAATGCATCTCCCAACAGATTCTGAACACAGTTACAACAACAGTGCACAATGCTTATTGAAAGTGTTATGTAAATAAACTCAGTCTCCAAATGAGTTCAATTCCCTATACAAGCTCCCTTTTCCTCCAGCAAATGACTGACTAAGTGGATGAGACTTCTGCCATACTATAAAGATCAAAAGATTCAGGCTGAATGAAATGAATTCCAGAGCCAAGAACCCTCCACTGAGATTGCTCTGCATCTAGTGTCTAGAAAAAGTACCTCAGCTGATCTTAAGTGTTGTGATGGCACAGATTGAGAGAGCCAGGATCCAAACCCTACAGGCATAAGTAGGGCCCTACCAAATTCACAGCCATGTAAAATGCATCATGGACCGTGAAATCTGGTCTCTTTGCATAAATCTGATTTTTGTGTGCGCTTTTACCCTATACTATATAGATTTCATGGGGGAGCCCAGCGTTTCTCGAACTGGGGGTCCTGACCCAAAAGGGAGTTGCAGGAGGGTCACACGGTTATTTTAGGGGGATTGCAGTATTGCCACCGTTACTTCTGCACCTCTGCCTTCAGAGCTGGGTGGCCAGAGAGCGGCGGCTGCTGACTGAGGGCCCAGCTCTGCAGGCAGCAGCGCAGAAGCAAAGGTGGCAGTACCCTACCAGGCCATTCTTACTTCTGTGCAGCTGCTGTGCCAGCGGCTCTGCCTTCAGAGCTGGGCTCCCAGCCAGCAGCTGCCGCTCTCCAGCTGCCCAGCTCTGAAGGCAGCGCCGCCGCCAGCAGAAGTAAGGGTAGCAGTAATGAAACCCCTCCACATAACCTTGTGACACCCCCCCCACACCCACTAACTCCTTTTTGGGTCGAGACCTCTACAATTACAACACCATGAAATTTGAGATTTAAATAGCTGAAATCATGAAATTTACGATTTTTAAAATCCTATGACCGTGAAATTATCTAAAATAGAACGTGAATTTGGTAGGGCCCTAGGCATAAGACCTAACACCATGAATTGTACGGAAAAGCAAACATGAAGCCAACAGATCAATCTTTGGAGGTGGAGCATGTTACATATGAAGTCAGATGCAAATAAAACTGTTATATCATTCCCTTGGTCCATGCTGAACAAAGTCGCTGAGCTAACAAAGGTATAACTGAATTATCCAGCCAACAGTTGTCTATATACATAAAGCTGGGGCTTCATCTATGAAATCAAGGATGGTGCTAATCTGGTTAGCCAATCACCTTACACTTGGCAGAATTTTCTTTCTGTGGTATAATTTTGGGATGTTTGTTCTCTTTACAGTTTCAAGACCAACATCACTGGAAATTTAGTTTCTCTTTAAATTTCATTCTGAGACCAAGCTCAGTTTTAAAAAGTTGTAAAACGAGTTTTATTAATAGGAATACAAACATTCTTCTGTGTTGACACTGAGAAGCCACATTCCTTGCAGTGGTCAGAAACAATTTGGTTTCTATTGTTTTTAGAGAATGCCGAATGTGAATGTCTGCTTGGTGAAATTATGCATAGAGTTGCTGTCTGTACTACTGACCACACGAAACAAGCTAAGGCAATTTCATACCACTGAGCCATAAGTTAGACCCAATTTTTAAAACCCCTTAAAACTGTATTAGCAATAGAGGTCATTACATGATGCAACTCATTTATGGAATTTTAACTGTCAGTTGCTCAGCCGTCATAAATGCTAACACCTCATTTTCTGCTTCACAGAGTTTGCTTAATGGCGCGTACGCTTACACACCCTGGAGATACTGTCTGATAGGCTTTACAAACAATCGTTGGGATGCAGTGATTAAAAGGTAAAATATCAATGAATTTATGGACTATCAGCTGTGAAAAACTTAGAATTCTGTAACATAAATAAGTTGTAATAAGCAGAGAGAGAGGAAAATAAAAGAAAATGAGATTAAACTTGAATGCTCTGCAGCCATGGTTCCCAAACTTTTTAGTACTGCAGTTTACTTACAGATATTTTAAAACTTGGTGGCTTCCCACAACCAAATACCTTTGTTTTTTAACCAACTCAGGACACTAGATTCAAGAGAGACACTACAGCCTGGACAGTTTGGGGACTTTATTCAACCACATACAGTTTGTTTAATGATAAATCAAATCTAATCCATGTTTTTAAAACTATAATTAAAAATATGGATTTTGGGGTGTGTTTGGACATAGTCCAAGATTTTAGTGAGAAGACTGGGTCTGTTTCAAACTGCACAGTTGCATGATGTTTGGTTGACTCTCTGATGGCACCAGACATAAGTCATTTTTCAAATTTAAATTATTTCTGTGTTTAATTTTCACAGAAATCATTGCTGAAAGCTCAGACTCACCGAGTATGTTTACACTGCATTTAAACACCCACGGCTGGCCTGTGTCAGCTGAGTTGGGCTTGCGCAGCTCGAGTTGCGGGACTGTAAAATTGAGGTGAGACGTTCAAGCTCTGGGACCCTCCCCCTTGTGGGGTCCCAGAACTTGGGCTCCAGACTGAGTCCAAATGTCTACACCACAATTTTAAAGCCCTGTAGCCCAAGCCCTGTGAGCCTGAGTCAGCTGACATGAGACAGGGTGTTTAATTGCAGTGTAGACGCACCCACAGAGATAAAAGGAAGCAGCACTTTTATAGCTTCTACTGAGTTTTTCATGCTCTCCTTTAACAGAATCCTTTGCTCTGTTAGATTTGAAAACGTGGTCTTCAGTGTGTGATCAGTTGTCCATTCCAAGAGATTTTCTTGAGCTCAGAAGCTTGAGGTTGGAATGGAGTCAACTGTTACCAAGAATGGAGTTTGAATCCAGTTGGTATCTGGAGATTCATGTTCAACTCCAGAAAAATATTAATCAAAAACGGAATACAATCCAGACACGATTTAATATCTGGTCTAAGAGGTTTTCATCACTTTCACTCTGTTCTTTTTAAAAGTCTGATAACACTGGAAACATCTTGGTAACTCCCTTTTAAATGTGGCATCTCCAAAGACAAAGCTTCAAGAATCCCCTGATTTTCTCTAGTATATTTTCTCAAATATATCTAGTATACTTGTATTCCTTCCTTGAAGTATTAGATTCAGTATATTCAATATGCCAGATATGCCCACCAGGTAAACTAACATAGTCATGTCCATATTTATACATGTAATCTGCAAGGTCTGTTTTCCTAAGGAGGAAAATTCTGATTTTGTCACACAATTCAAGGATACACTGTAACATTTTCCCATGTGACAACCACCTAACTTCAGTGTAAAACCGAAGCTAAGTGTGGGCAGAGCTCTTTGCTTCACACAGAATATTGAAACAATGTGTTCACTGCCCAGGATTTTATAAGTAGGGCCCTACCAAATTCATGGTCCATTTTGGTCAATTTCATGGCCATAGGATTTAAAAAATCATAAATTTCATGATTTCAGCTATTTAAATCTGAAATTTCATGGCGTTGTAATTGTAGAGGTCCTGACCCAAAAAGGAGTTGTGGAGGGGGTGGTCATAAGGTTATTGTAGGGGGAGTTGTGCTACAACTACTCTTACTTCTGCGCTGTTGCTGGCGGTGGCGCTGCCTTCAGCGCTGGGCAGCTGGAGAGCGGTGGCTGCTGGTCAGGAGACCAGCTCTGAAGGCAGCACCGCCACCAGCAGCGTAGAAGTAAGGGTGGCCTGGTATGGTATCGCCACCCTCACTTCTGTGCTGCTGCTGGCAGGGTGCTGCCTTCAGAGCTGGGCACTCGGCCAACAGCCGCCCTCTCCAGCAACCCAGCGCTGAAGGCAGCGCAGAAGTAAGGGTGGCAATACTGTGACTGCCCTAAAATAACCTTATGACCCCCCCTGCAACTTCCTTTTGGGTCAGGACCCCCAATTTGAGAAATGCTGGTCTCATCCCGTGAAATCTGTATAGCATAAGGTAAAAGCACACAAAAGACCAGATTTTACGGCAGGAGACCAGATTTCACAGTCCGTGATGTGTTTTTCATGGCCGTGAATTTAGTGGGGCCCTGCTTATAAGATTAACAATTTAAACATTGAGGGCCTCATGTACTTCAGGTTGCAACTTCTTTGAGCCAAAGTTTGGTGATGAATCATGCAGTGTGTCCAAATTGCTGCTTGTGTCACATTCTTTACTTATGCTTCAAGCCCACTGTTCTTTCCAGCCATGGCTGCTGCCCCATCAGTGCATAGCCCCCCACACACAGACCAGTTGAGACCTTCATCTATGATGAATTAATTGAGGATTTTGAACATTTCTTCACCAGTTGTTCAGATTGGGATTTCTTTGAGGAAGAGAATTTCTTCAATACTGTACCTGCTTTGACAAATCTTCACATAACACTGAAGCTGAGCCTGAAGCTTGGCTACGTCTGCAGATTCATCAAGCTGCAATGCAAAATATTAACTCTTCTTTAACTTGTTCTATCAACTGGTCCTGGACATTCTCTGCAAGAGCATCAGTGGGTCGACGGATGGTATTATTTGGCATAGGAATGGTTTGCAGTGTCATGGCTGCATGTTCCCCAATCATAATTCTACACGTGTCTATTGCTGCTGGAAATCAATGGGACTTGCCAGTAGTGTGTGCTTGTTTGCATTTCGCAATTCACGTGGCCACACCAAAAGATGATTTTACAGCTTTCTGAGGAACAGTTGCTTCTTTAGACATTTAGACATTCTTTAGACATTTTTTTTTGGGCCACTTTAATTCTTCTGGTTTCTGAAGGAAAAAATCACAGCTCTTGTTTACATATTCTGGGTGTTTGGTTTCTAAATGTCTCTAGTTTCCCAGGCCTTGCACTCTTAGTTACGAACACTTGAAAACAAATGACACGCTGTGGCTGTGGATTTTCCACAGTAATAGCAAGACATAAAAATCCAAACATAATGTAACTTGTCATATTATCTACTTTGCTTCCTTTTCTGTTTAACTTTATGAAAATCATCTTCCTCTTCAGCCCAACGATTGTTAAATATAGGCTGAGCATTTGGCAAAAATCATTCCATTATAAAGACGAGATGCACCTATCTCTACCTCAGCCCCCTTACCCCATGTGCTAGGGCTGATGCTGCTGGCCTCTCTTTGTCCTCCGCTCCAACTGTAGGCTTTCAGCTGAGAGACTTCCAGCTGACTGACTCCTCCAGCAGGAAGTCTCTCTGCAGAAGGCTCCCTACAGGAAAGAAGGGCACAGCGGGTGTGTCTATGCTACAGCTGGGACAGAGTCTCCCAGCCCAGGCAGACAGACTTGTGCTAACTTCGCTCCAGATAGCATGCTAAAAATAGTGATGCAGATGTTGCAGCATGGACGGTTGCTCAGGTTTGCCACCCGAATCCAAGCCCACCTGATCACCTGATTGGGTGCTAGCCCAAGATGCCACCAATGCCACAACATCTACACTGCTATTTTTAATGTGCTAGCTTGAGTTTCCGCGAGCCTGTCTACCCAGGCTGCAAGGCTTGCTCCCAACTGTATTGTAGATATACACAGAGAGACTCCCAGCCCTGACAGCAGCATCAGCATAAGAAGCAGAACCCTTAGTTAAACCACAGGTGATTTTTAAGACAAGTTTAATAGTCTCTTAACTAGAAAACAAAAAATAGGTGTAGCAATTCCATTTTTCTCCCAAACACTCATGGGATCCTCATGAACCTTTTGTGGCTCTCCAAGGGAAGTATGGCTCACAGTTTGGAAAGCACTGTGTTGATGAACACCCTTTTGGAAGTATTCCTGTAGTCCTCACTTCATCTCTCTATTCCCAAAGGAAAGTATCTGAGGTACAGAAGAAGTAAAGAGAGAAGCCAAGAGTCTCTGTGAGGTTGCTGTCAAGCTCTTTACCAATGGAAATATTGTTCATCTAAAACCAATACCAGGATGGCTCTGTTGTCTAAGAGGCCGAATGAAAAAAGGATTCCTAGAAGGAAGATTGAACACCAACTTCAAATTCTGGCCCATTGTTGCCATATAGTTGCTTTGGGTGCTCATGGTCACTGAAAATTTTAATTTTTAGATAGATGATTCGTTATCTTTTGCAGATTAAAGTGGCTGCTTGTTTGATGTAACTGACTTTCTATTCATGAAATTATATGTTGACACAACATATACTGCACAGTTAAAGACATCTTCTGCAAATAATTTCTCCTCAGACCTCTACATGCATCAGAAAAATACTCAAACCGTTCGTTACATGGCTAAAGAAAAAAGGCTGTCTCCCTAAAGAGTTAACAAATTCAACAGTTTGCCAAGCAGAGGAGCAGAACAGCTGTTGTCTACTGACCCACAGCCTAATAGTGGCAAGAAAAATGTCATCTTAAATCACGGTTTGCCAAATCAGTGAATGTGCAGGTCCCCTACCTTAAATCAAGAACTGAGGCATACCTTTATGTACAGTAGGGTAAAGGCTAACAGATTTAAGTCTGTTCCATTAATCTTCTATCTCTGAAAGCTCAAAGTAACTACTGTAACTCCCACTGGATAAATGAAATGTTACTTTCGCTGTAGAGACTCATGTCAGATAGCTACAAATTACACAAAGATGCAATTTTTGGAAGAATTCTGATCCTTACAATGAAAATGAATAATGCACAAAGCCCACTGGTCCAAGTACAGCAGAAAATACCCAGTAAGAAACAGACCTGCATTGCAGAGGCCTCTCTGAATCCCGGCTTTGTATGATTTTAGCTCCACATCCTGGTCCCACTGAGGTCAATAAGAGCTTTTGTCATTGACTTCAAGAGGATCAAGATTTGGGATCTCATCCAGTACAGCATAAAGCAGTTATTATAAACTTACTCATAACCCAAGTACTCAGTAGAGCTTTAGAAAGTGGACTAGGATATAAAAATGTCAATTTAATGCAACAGAATCCTACCAGGAAGACTCTGGAATGGAAATAGCAAACACTCTAATTGTATCAGATAGATACTGAGACTTGCAGCATCCCAGCTCACTCATAAAACACTAGTACATGAATCTTGGGCAGAAGAGGAGGGCCACACACAGGTCCGGGATGAACAAGGAGCAATGCTGACAGACTCCAAAGGGAGCCTTCTTTAATTCTCCTCAGTCAGAAGGCAGAGGCTGGGATTCAGGGCCTGGAAAGCATGGATGGAAGGGATTTAATAGTAAACAACGGTAATAATACAGTATTTACCACTTCTACAAACTTGCAATAACTAGGGGGATTCTTGGGCACACAGAAATCTCCACAGGAGCAAAACACTTTTACAGGGAGTTTCTATAGTGAATGGGAAGTAAATGCTGTAAATGTAGTGCTTCCATGCAGACCCTACCTATGCCAATGGAGGGATTCTCCTAAGGGTGAAGGTGTCCACCGCCTCGAGAGGTGTGGATTTTTCACACACCCGAACGATGTAGTTATACTGACCTAATTTCCTAATGTAGACCAGGCCTAAATGAAATTCACCTAAATACCTTCACCTATACATGTCTGATTGTGAACACGAAAAGTTCCAACCAACTGCACGTTATGAAGGAACAAGTACGATTACATTTGAAAAAGCAAAACATATTCATACATTACACACGTTCATAGATTCCAGGCAAGAAGGGAACATTATGATCATCTAGTCTGGCCCCTGTATAACACAGGCCATTGAATTTTACCCAGCGATTCCTAAATGCAACAAATCATCTAAAATAATGGCTCAGTGATCGTGGGCACCTTCTACTGTGAGGAAGGGAACCAGTGGAAAATCCACACCTTACTTGTGCTTCCAACATGCTCTCTATCTGCATTCCTAATCCACCCTTGAATGTAGGACCTAGCTGCTCCTCCTCTGCAACTGCCAACATGCCTTCTCTCCCCAACTCTACACAGATAACTGCAAAAGGAGCACCCACTCAACATGTCCCTGGATCAGGGCAAACTTTTTGGCCTGAGGGCCACTTCGGGGTTCCAAAACTGTATGGAGGGCTGGGTAGGGAAGGCTGTGCCTCCCCAAATAGCCTGGCCCCTGCCCCTGACTGCCCCCCTCAGAACCTCGCACCCATCCAATCCCCACCCCCCGTTCCTTGGCCCCTGACCGCCCCCTCCCAGGACCCCCTGCCCCTAACCGCCCCCCCGGGACCCCACCCCTTATCCAAACCCCCCGACTGCCCCGACCCCTATCCACTCCCCAGCCCCCTTATAGGCTCCCCGAGACTCCCACGCCTATCCAACCCACCCTGCTCCCTGACTGCCCTCCCAAACCTCTGCCCCATGCAACCCCCCTGCTCCCTGTCCTCCCCGACCTCTATCCACACCCCCGCCCTGACAGCCCCCACCCCCGGCATTCCCATGCCTATCCAACCCCCCTCCCCCTCCCCCCCCCGTTCCCCATCCCCTGACTGCCCCCACCCCCAGAACCTCTGTCCCATCCAACCGCCCCCTGCTCCCTGTCCCCTGACTGCCCCCGGGGACCCACTGCCCCTTATCCAAACCCCCCCCCCCCCCCCACACACACCTCCTTACCATGCCGCTCAGAGCAGCATGTCTGGCAGCTGTGTCGCCCGGCCAGAGCCAGCCACGCTGCCGCACTGCCCGGCAGGAGGCTGCGGGGGAAGGGGGACAGCAGGGGAGGGGCCGGGGGCTCCCCAGCTGGGAGCTCAGGGGCTGGGCAGGATGGTCCCGCGGGCCAGATGTGGCCCGTGGGCCATAGTTGGCCCACCTCTGCCCTAGCTTGTATGCTGCTAATCTGTGGGAGGCAGTCCTTGCTTATAGCCCTCCCCGCTGTTCACCATTTTCCTGTCCCCTTCACCATTTTCTACCTTCATAGTCCCTCCAATGATCTGCACAGATTCAATAGTCCCCCTCCCAGCTGCAGCATCAGACCCACTTCCTGATCAGCAACCGATCCCCAATCAGGATTCTCCAACTGCATATCCTTACACTCTACCCACTACCTGTCACCCAGCAACGATCTAGTACTACTGCCCCTTGGTACCATCACCCACTTTTCCCTAGTTAGTGTCTTGACTATCCTAACTCCCACACACAGAGTGCTGATCCTCCAATTTACAACTCAACACTCCCAATCCCCACCACAACATTCCCATGCTGAGAGCTGGTGAAGGTTCAGCAAGTCCCTCTGTCCTCCAACCTGTCCCTCAACTAGCAAAGGTGGGCAGTACCTAATAAAAATATATAAAATGATGACTGATACAAAGAAGCAGGTTGGGAGCATCTGTTCTTCATCTCTGATATCTCAAGAACAAGGGGACATTCAATGAAATTAAAAGGCTGCAAACTCAGAGCTGATCAAATGAAATATTTTTTCCCACCATGCATATTTTGAATGTGGAACTCATTGTCACAGGAGGTTGAAAAAATTAAAATTCTATCTCAAAATACATGTGTTTGGAGAATAAGAGGAAAGACCAAATTCTGTCCAGGCAAATAAAACCTAAGAAAAAAGCAGGGTTTTTGACACACGCTGACACAATTTGTATTGAAGTTTAGCAATGATACTGTTGCAAATGGCAAGGATCTACTGTGGGAACAAATATTTTATTATGATTATTAATAATAATAACAACTAATAATTTTGTAATCTAACTCATTTGAATCATTTGAAATGAAAAATAGACCAACACATCAGAAAAAGCAGAGCAACTCCACAAATTCCTCTCCACAATATTGCAGCATGCTCATACCTCAGATTCACTGCAACATTGTCCCTCTCTATCTTGTGTTCAAAAAGCAAAGCACTATGTTATTGTGGGACATGCAGATCTTTCTTTAACTATAATGAAAAAAATACCTACATTCTTTCACAGTTAACATGTTATGTTAGTGCAAAATCTTGAAATCCACAGTTAAATGCGATGGTTCCACCTGAATGAATATGAATAGATTTGGGGATGCTGTGCTGATTACCTGTGGAGAGTTGGGCAGGGAAGGGGTTCATTTCTTTGTCCACCATTTTCTGATACAAAGCTCTCAGACTGAATGGCTCCACAGTGAAAGGTAAAGTCCCAGTCAACATAGCATACATATTCACTCCACTGAAAAGAGAAGCAGAGAAGAAACAGTTAAGGAACTAAAAGTATGCCATCAGGAGTGGGGAAAGGCATGTAGAAAAGCATAGATGTTGTAGTTATCTGCAATATTTTCACTTTAATGGTCAACAGCTGTAAAACTAATGTGCAACTTTCATTTCTCTAGGGTCCTTAGAACCTTGGAATAGGAACCTGATTTCACTGCTGCTCTGTATGTGGAATGGTCACTGATGTCAGTGGGAGTTTCATATAAAGGTCCCAATCCAGAGCCAATGCCAGTGAAAAGACTCCCATTGATTTCGGTAGACTTTGGATCAGGCCCACAAAGCAGCTGTATAACAAGACTGAACAATTCTTGGTATTAACTCCCCAAAACTGGCCAGTTCACTGATGAAAACTCGGTTATGCTCCTTCTATTTCTCCTCACTCCTAAAAGGGCCTTTAAACTGAATTCCCTTGGAGAATTTACTTTTTCCATTTTGCTGGCAATCTCAGTAACTCGTGCACAGCATAGAAATTAAGTCATAGAATCACAGAATATCAGGGTTGGAAGGGACCTCAGGAGGTCATCTAGTCCAACCCCCTGCTCAAAGCAGGACCAATCCCCAATTAAATCATCCCAGCCAGGGCTTTGTCAAGCCTGACCTTAAAAACTTCTAAGGAAGGAGATTCCACCACCTCCCTAGGTAACGCATTCCAGTGCTTCACCACCCTCCTAGTGAAAAAGTTTTTCCTAATACCCAACCTAAACCTCCCCCACTGCAACTTGAGACCATTACTCCTTGTTCTGTCATCTTCTACCACTGAGAATAGTCTAGAACCATCCTCTTTGGAACCACCTCTCAGGTAGTTGAAAGCAGCTATCAAATCCCCCCTCATTCTTCTCTTCTGCAGACTAAACAATCCCAGTTCCCTCAGCCTCTCCTCATAAGTCATGTGTTCCAGACCCCTAATCATTTTTGTTGCCCTTCGCTGGACTCTCTCCAATTTTTCCACATCCTTCTTGTAGTGTGGGGCCCAAAACTGGACACAGTACTCCAGATGAGGCCTCACCAATGTCGAATAGAGGGGAACGATCACGTCCCTCGATCTGCTGGCTATGCCCCTACTTATACATCCCAAAATGCCATTGGCCTTCTTGGCAACAAGGGCACACTGTTGACTCATATCCAGCTTCTCGTCCACTGTCACCCCTAGGTCCTTTTCTGCAGAACTGCTGCCTAACCATTCGGTCCCTAGTCTGTAGCGGTGCATTGGATTCTTCCGTCCTAAGTGCAGGACCCTGCACTTATCCTTGTTGAACCTCATCAGATTTCTTTTGGCCCAATCCTCCAATTTGTCTAGGTCCCTCTGTATCCTATCCCTACCTGCCATCGTATCTACCACTCCTCCTAGTTTAGTATCATCCGCAAATTTGCTGAGAGTGCAATCCACACCATCCTCCAGATTATTGATGAAGATATTGAACAAAACCGGCCCCAGGACCGACCCTTGGGGCACTCCACTTGATACCGGCTGCCAACTAGACATGGAGCCATTGATCACTACCCGTTGAGCCTGACAATCTAGCCAACTTTCTATCCACCTTATAGTGCATTCATCCAGCCCATACTTCTTTAACTTGCTGACAAGAATACTGTGGGAGACCGTGTCAAAAGCTTTGCTAAAGTCAAGAAACAATACATCCACTGCTTTCCCTTCATCCACAGAACCAGTAATCTCATCATAGAAGGCGATTAGATTAGTCAGGCATGACCTTCCCTTGGTGAATCCATGCTGACTGTTCCTGATCACTTTCCTCTTCTGTAAGTGCTTCAGGATTGATTCCTTGAGGACCTGCTCCATGATTTTTCCGGGGACTGAGGTGAGGCTGACTGGCCTGTAGTTCCCAGGATCCTCCTTCTTCCCTTTTTTAAAGATGGGCACTACATTAGCCTTTTTCCAGTCGTCCGGGACTTCCCCCGATCACCAGGAGTTTTCAAAGATAATGGCCAATGGCTCTGCAATCACAGCCGCCAACTCCTTTAGCACTCTCGGATGCAACGCATCCAGCCCCATGGACTTGTGCACGTCCAGCTTTTCTAAATAGTCTCTAACCACTTCTTTCTCCACAGAGGGCTGGCCACCTACTCCCCATGCTGTGTTGCCCAGTGCAGTAGTCTGGGAGCTGACCTTGTTAGTGAAGACAGAGGCAAAAAAAGCATTGAGTACATTAGCTTTTTCTACATCCTCTGTCACTAGGTTGCCTCCCTCATTCAGTAAGGGGCCCACATTTTCCTTGGCTTTCTTCTTGTTGCCAACATACCTGAAGAAACCCTTCTTGTTACTCTTAACATCTCTTGCTAGCTACAGCTTCAGGTGCGATTTGGCCTTCCTGATTTCACTCCTGCATGCCCGAGCAATATTTTTATACTCTTCCCTGGTCATTTGTCCAATCTTCCACTTCTTGTAAGCTTCTTTTTTGTGTTTAAGATCCGCAAGTATTTCACTGTTAAGCCAAGCGGGTCGCCTGCCATATTTACTATTCTTTCGACACATCCGGATGGTTTGTCCCTGTAACCTCAATAGGGATTCCTTGAAATACAGCCAGCTCTCCTGGACTCCTTTCCCCCTCATGTTATTCCCCCAGGGGATCCTACCCATCAGTTCCCGTAGGGAGTCAGAGTCTGCTTTTCTGAAGTCCAGGGTCCGTATTGTGCTGCTTTCCTTTCTTCCCTGTGTCAGGATCCTGAACTCGACCAATTCATGGTCACTGCCTCCCAGATTCCCATCCACTTTTGCTTCCCCTACTAATTCTTCCCGGTTTGTGAGCAGCAGGTCAAGAAAAGCTCTCCCCCTAGTTGGCTCCTCCAGCACTTGCACCAGGAAATTGTCCCCTACATTTTCCAAAAATTTCCTGGATTGTCTGTCCACCGCTGTAGTGCTCTCCCAGCAGATATCAGGATGATTAAAGTCGCCCATGAGAACCAGGGCGTGCGATCTAGTAGCTTCTGCGAGTTGCCGGAAGAAAGGCTCATCCACCTCATCCCCCTGGTCCGGTGGTCTATAGCAGACTCCCACCACTACGTCACTCTTGTTGCTCACACTTCTAAACTTAATCCAGAGACACTCAGGTTTTTCTGCAGTTTCATACCAGAGCTCTGAGCAGTCATACTGCTCCCTTACATACAGTGCTACTCCCCCACCTTTTCTGCCCTGCCTGTCCTTCCTGAACAGTTTATAACAATCCATGACATTACTCCAGTCATGTGATTTATCCCACCAAGTCTCTGTTATTCCAATCACGTCATAATTCCTTGCCTTCACCAGGACCTCCAGTTCTCCCTGCTTGTTTCCAAGGCTTTGTGCATTTGTATATAGGCACTTGAGATAACCTGCTGATCG
Source organism: Chelonia mydas (assembly GCF_015237465.2). Lineage (NCBI taxonomy): Eukaryota > Metazoa > Chordata > Testudines > Cheloniidae > Chelonia > Chelonia mydas. Next base: position 162,954,322 of record NC_057849.1, read on the forward strand.
CCCCTCATTCTCAGTATGAGGTAGGAGCCCTCCCCTCACAGATGTTAGTATATTATAGTCAGTATATTATAAGGTCAGTCACACTCCCTAGCATTAGTGTGGTTAGATACAGGGAAGGCTAGGCACTAACTATATATATTTTTTAAATTAAAAAAAATATTGGCACAGGATATTTTTGCGGGTAAAGGTTAAGGGTTTAGAAGAATGGCAGCCTTCTGATTGTCTGCATTCCAATCACAGTAAGAGTTCCTGCATTCCACAGTGCTGGTAACCCCCACCATCCCTGATGTAGACGGATGACCCTGTGCAGGCGTGAGAGATTAAGTAGCTGTATGATAGTTTAGTTCTGGATCTCCTCAGAGCAGGGACTACAAATTAGGCTCCAACTTGTAACGCTCCTAAAAAGTGGTTAGTTGTAATAAGATATGACTGGATCAAATTCAGCCCTGGTGCACTGACATCAATGGAGTTATATAAGAAATTAACCCATTCTACCCATTGTACATAAGCATACATTTGACTATTTCTCTTACTGCTATGTATATCTATGGTTTATCCCTCTTAGCGGTAATAATACCTAGATAATACTTTACATTTTCAAAGGGCTATAAAACGTTAATTAATGAATGCTCACAGTTCAGGCATGTAAGTTTTATGATCCCCATTTTACTGACAGGGAACCTGAGTCACAAAGAGGTTAAATGGTTTGCCTGAGGCTGCACAGCCAGTCAGTAGCAGGGCAAGGCTAGAGCTCCAGACTTCTAGTGCTCAGAAAGGCACTACCTCATTAATGTTTGATCTTATGCCATTTTTTCCCACCTCTTCCTGCTCGTAGACTACAATTGTGTTTATTTCCAACCAGGAGAAGAAACAAGTGTCTATATATACAGCTGACACCACATACGGGCCAACAGGAGGGCAAACAGTACAAGCCTTTCCAGTAATGCAGACACATACATCGGCTCCAAAACATCCTTAGCATTCCCCTACCTCCGGCAATGGAGTCTTTTGTCTGCACTGCATGGACATTAAAAATCTCACAACATTTCTTGTATTTGTATGAGAAAAGGCTTGTCCAAGTTTCCTCAGCTGAAATGTCTTTTCCCTTTACTATTATGCTCTTTATACAGTGATCCGCATAGCTTCCAGCCTTCATGCCAGAGCTGACTGTACACAATATATGGATTTAGTGGGAGCATTTGGAGATCCTTTGGTGTAAAAGGAACTACATACAGTAGATTCTATGCCCTTCAGTGTAGAAACCATATCTTCCTCTGTGTTTGGAAAGTTCTTAGCACATTTTCAGCTCCTCCAAATCTAAATAATAAATATAAAATATAATAGAGTCCATTTTCTAATCCAGACGTCCCCCGGGCCATAAAGCAGTGGGTCATGCTACTCCTAGAGAGTTTGGTTGATCACGGTAACCAAACACTTTAATATATCTGATATGAGCTACAGTAAAAAAATAAAAATAAAAAATTAGCTGTTACAAGCTACATAACTCACATGGACCAAACGTCTATTTTGGGACCATATTTTTTCCTTGCAAGAAGTTCTGGGGCTGCATAGGCCGGGCTGCCACACTGTGTGCTGAATGGATCAGAGTAACCCAAGATACCCGCACAGTTGCTCAAGCCGAAGTCTGTGAAAATGAAGGAAATACTAGATCATACACACACGTTCACACACATATGCACTGAAACATTAGTGAAAAGAGCACAGTTTTTCCAGACATATGCAGTCTACTGCCATAAGAAGAAATCGTCCTGAAAAAGAAACTTTCAAGAGTTTGCTGTCTTTATGGATTGAAAGAGTAGAAGCTTTTGTCAAGTAATTTTTTAATTTATTGGAGAAACAAAACTTAGGATACTTTCTGTTGTCAAATGCACACTTGCAACTGCGTGATTTCAATGGGTGTTGCATGAGCACAGCTGAGAGCAGAATTTGGCCTGTGTGTTCATGTGTATGGGGCAGAAGATGACTTTAAGATTGTCCAATATTTTATATTATTGCATGACGTTGCTAAAAGGCAAAGTCTAAATGTTACGGCTTCAAACTTTTCCACTAAATGGTGTAAATGAGCTGTCAACCTTAACAAGAGGTTTTGCTTTCTAGGGCTGTGGTGGTAATATATAAACACAAGGTTGCAGAGTCAGCACTCTGACTCTAAAATCGCAAATAGGGGAAAATATGGGTGGAAAAAAAAATTGGGTTTTTTTTGTTTAGGTTTTTGTTTGTTTGAAGTAATGTATTTGTAGCCCTTAGTGATATCTGATCTATCCATGTAAAGTCTCCATTTCCAGTTGAGTGTTTTTATTTGATTCATGCTTCTTACAAATTCCCAGAATGCATACAACACATATGGATCTCAGGGTGATTTAAATGAAATCAATGTAGACAGGAAAACTGAATAATGCCTAGGAAAAAATAAAAGTATAAAGATTACCATGTGAGCTGAAGTGTCTAAGTGAATGCACATGAATACTTTCCACTTGACTGACTATTTGGGAGGAAGGCAAGCACAGAATGCAGGTACACTGCCCTACATTTGAGCATTCCAAATGTGCCGGAGGGAGTCTGCAGGAGCACATTGTTAAAACTGAAAGAAGGGTTGCCACTATTCCTTGCCTCTGATGGAATCCTAACCTGTCTGGATACTGATTAATCATCCCTGCCAGAGATGACTTATCCCTCGAGTTTATACAAATACTTCTGAATATTCTTGTTGTTGGTGTTATTATTTTGTGCATAGACTGGACCAGATTATTTCTGGTCTACATTTTTGAAGAAGCTCTTTGCTAAAATATTGGTAGTATATGCAGTGGGCTTTTAAATAAATATTTACTTTTGATCTTAATGAAAGAATGTAATTGGCACAAACACTGATAATTGTAATGCTGGTATTGTCTTTATCCAATATCTTTTGTAACCTTTGCTGTTTGCAGAATTAAGATCAAAGACCATGATTGGTTCCTCAAAGTAAATATTATGGCATGGGGAAACTCCCCCACTGTTCCTGTTAATGCTCAACCAGGGAACCATCACATTACACTTCTATGCTGTAACACCTTCAGGAACACAATACTGAGCTCAGCATATGGGCTACTGATTAAACTAGACTGTTACAGTGATGAGAATGTTACTAAATAACAGGGCCATTAGTACTCTCAGACATTTAATATAAGAACTTATGGGATATTTCAGCTCTTGTGCAAGCTGGCAAAGCTGCAGCAACTTCAGTGGAGTTGCATCCACTTACACAAGAGCTGCTTTTGGCCCATTATTTCTTGAACAGAATGCCAACCTGTGGTACCAAGAATGCCCCAAGCCCCACAACACGCACTACGATTGTGTCTTTATCAGATACCTGTGATCAAGGGCTGCTGGCTACAGAGAAGCACATTTATTTCACCAAGACCTCAAAAACCCACTTCTCAGATCTGAGTCTTAGCAAGCAGCTGACAAGGGCGACACTTCATGCAATAAAAGGAATATATATAACAGAATATAACCAATGCACCTAATACAAATCACTAACAACTTACTTTAAATCATCTTAATACGGAGCAAAGAAGAACTGACAAAATCAGAAGCCATCATTTTGGCAGTGTGATGCAGAACAGGAGTCAGACTCAAGGAATTAAGCTCTCATTTGTATGCATGAGTAAGCAGAGGCGTTCTGTTACTGAGATAACTTGTATTAAGTTCCTTGGGGCAGGCACTGTCTTTGTCTGTGTTTTGTATAATGCCAAGCACACTGGCACCTAATACAGAATATGACTCTTATGTTGGTCAAAGTAAAAAAAAAAATGTTTTGGTTAATTGAAGAGCAATGACCTAATACATTCATCTGACTTTGAAAGTTCCTGTTTACTCATGCATTCCAATGGGAACTGAATTCCCAGAGTCCTATTCCACATCAGACTGCAGTCCCTGCCCCAAGGAGCTTAACATAAGTTATCTCTGCATATTCATGCATACAAGGGAGAGCTTAATTCTCCAAATCAGACTCATTGCCACTCAGAAGCCCTTGCTGGGAGCCATCCATTCAATGACAGCCTCTGCTGAGAGACCTTCCATAGTTATGGAGATATAAAACATTTCATTATCATGTATCATCTAAATGAGAGAGTGCACAGGGGAGCCAGGAGGGGCAGATTCTCTTGTCCACTGCGGCCATTTTGTGCTGCACAAGCAACACACGTCAGCCTTCAACCAGCCAAAGACAGCTGGTGGAGAATTTCCCCTACACAGAAGAGTTCCTTTAAGGGAAATATGAGGGCATGGCCGGGGCAGGACAGGGATCTCCACTACACTCAATCCTCCACTTGGTGTAAGTTAGAGCTGCCTCTGTGCCCTAACCTGGACCAGGGCCAGGGGTTCTGAATCAGGGAGCTGCAACCAGTTCCCGGTGGTCCCTTTTCTCTGTTCCACCCAAAACGTAGTTCCAATGGAATGACGAATCAAGGCCATAAGGCAGTGGTTCTCAACCTTTCTTCATTTGTGGACCCCTAAAAAATTTCGAATGGAGGTGTGGACCCCTTTGGAAATCTTAGACATAGTGGGTCCGCAGACCACAGGTTAAAAACCACTGCCATAAGGGTTTCAGAACAAAATTTTCAGAAATACTTGTCTGCGTGTTTTAAGAGGTATGACAATTTCCTGCAATATCCAGGACTTACTGAATTAAGTTTAAGTAACTTAGGAGCTCATTGTATTAAAAATGTTTGTGTTGTTATGGGATTGTATGTAATTTGCCTAAAACACAGGACTAATCCAAACCTTGGGAAGCGTTATAAGCTTCAAAGGACTCTTGGGTTAAGACAAGAACGAGCTGTTAGTTGAGTAGGTTTCCTAGGAAATACTTGAGAGGAGGGAAATGCAAATGCCTACCTCCTGACCTGATCTTTTGAGTTTTACCATGGGGATGGGACCTGTGTCTACAAATCACCTATTCCCAGGATCAAAAGGCCCAAATGAAATAAAGGAGTAACTCACAGATTCATGGGAGTGCTTGTTCTGAGCTAAAGGAGTTATGAACGGGTAACCACAGGAAAACCCCGGGGTTAAGGTTTGAAGGACTGTTCACCAGCCAGAAGCCTTGTTAGAGTGAGGGAGTGATCTCTGGTAAGCTGATTAGTATGCATGTAGGTTCTTTTATTGTTTTTAATCCATTTTCTCTGTAGTGCTTTTACCTTAAGAGTAAATGTGCTTGATTAGAAAGAGCTGTGTGGTAACTAATGTGGCAATTACACTGTGTACTCTTTCTAAAGAGAAAAGTAAAGCAGGCTGGCTTAGACGCCTGACTTTGCTAGGGAATTTATAGTGAAGGCAGGGAGCTGTGTGGCCTGGAAATACCCTCGTCAAGAGGAAGAAAGACACATGACTCTACCCAAGACAGTCAACAGTTGGGGAGCCGGAAGCCTGAAAGTGGACATCCTTGCTGGACGATAGAGGGGGAATACAAGTGCAGTTGCCCTGAACTGGTGTCACTAAGGTATCAGGACCAATCACTACAGGTGTCATATAAAGAATTGTTCAGAGGAGACACATTAGCCAACAAATTGGTGGATAACTTAAAAGATAACTCATATCTGTTTTGGACTGCTTCATCAAATGGTGGCCTTCTCAAGAAAATTAAATCCAAGGATTTCCTTATAGAATAGGAGAACCTGAAACAAGAGCTGTTTGGATTGACTGTAAATCTGCTTTTACTTTTAGTCTAATAAACTATTAGTCTAATAAAAAGCTCTTTATGTTCTATAACATATACAGTTGGACAATGGGATTTAATTGCCTTGTTTTAAAAACACATACTGAGCACAATCTGCTACTGTTAAGATGCTGTCAGTTGTGAGGACTAGAGGACAATTGACTTTAATGCTAGCTAGTCTAAGGAAGATCTAAACATCTCCTTCCCTATCCTTTCCACACCACCCACCTTACTTATGCAACTGAAGCAAGTAAGACTGTGGAAACAGTTTGGAAAATTTTTCTTTTGTTTTGGCACACCAGTTTTATATTGTATATGAATCATCTGACTGTGTCTGTATTTGGATGTCAAGTGTATGTACTGTTGGGTAATCAAACACCGAATAACAAGAAAGTTATAGAAATTCTTTAAATCCATCAGATGTTCTCATTACAGTGTTACAAACCATCTGGTCTCACTTAGCTGCTAAACTGAGATAATGGGTGGTATCCATCATTACTGATGAATGATTCACGGTAACATATCAATATCCTCTTGACCTGCAATTGAGGCAATGCAACATTTTGTTTTGCTATTATCTTTCCAGAGTTACTTGATTCACTAAAATGTAGTGACTAACAAGTCATGGCCATTTTTCAAAACACCGAATTCCTAAGTGGATTTTGGATATTTTAAAGTATCCCTTCTTGTTTGCACAGAGATGTGTATCATTCATCTAGATGACCTGGCGCACCTTTTGACCTAAGTTTAGTCAACACTTTTCATCAAGTATGAGATGACGAAACCTCTCTTTCAAAGACAGGGTGAAAGAAAAAATCTAGCTTCTAAGCAGACAACTAAAGATGCTGCTGCTGTAAAATGTGTAGGCATGGAAATAAATATAAACAGATGTTCTTTAATAAGGGGCATATTTTCCTTTCAATGCCCACATTAACATAAATGGGAGTTACACACAGGCAGTGAGAAAAGAATATATTCATAGATGATTAATCTACAATGTCTGCAGGACTTGAATGAATTAAGCACTGCATACAATGAGTGCCCTAACACAATCAAGAGTCCATTGTTGATTTTATTTTTTTAAACACGCTTCTAAATCAATTTCTCATCTGATTTTGGAAATGAGTTTACTGTATATAAACAGATGACCAAATGTTGCCAGCTGCTGTGTGTGTGCACAGCTCCTGCTGACTTCAGCAGAAGCATGTGCATCTGGGGGCAGAATCCAGCACTTAATAAATATGAAATTAACAGGGTAAAACAAATGATTTTTGTGGGGTCTCTTCAGTAATCCTTATTCTGGCAATGCTCCCACTGATTTCAATAGCAGCTTTGCCTAAGTAAAGGCTGCTGGATCAGGCCTTTAATAAATAAATCTGAATTCACTGGAACGTTTTTCACGGGGTGCTTTCAGCAACAGCTTGGATGCTATTTGCACTCTCTCAGCATCTCTCTGTAACACCATTATGTGTTGTCACGTGGAGGATTGTAAGGACTCAAAAATTCCCTTTATATGATTGCACAGATTTCAATTATTGGAATGGTCAAAAGAGTTTCATACCAATAAGCTTGATATTGTTGTCTTCATCTAGCAGCAGATTTTCTATCTTCAAGTCTCTGAAAGAAATAAAATGTTTTGGGTGAGCGTCTGAAATGATGAAACAACTTTTAGTCATTCTCAACTGTTTCCTTACAAGAGTCAGAAATAGTGATCGATGTTATGAAGTATGGAAGCAGTGGACATGGTTCCATGGTTAAAGTTGAGTTTAGTTTGACACTTAAAGCATTTTCTTACATAAAAAGAGGCCATTACCCTCTGATCCCACTGAGGGTTACCAAAAGAAACTACACCATCTGCTCAAGAAACTCCCTGAAAAAGCACAAGAACAAATCTGCACAGACACACCCCTAGAACTCCTAGCAGGGGTATTCTATCTGCTACCCAAGATCCATAAACCTGGAAATCCTGGACGCCCCATCGTCTCAGGCATTGGCACCTTGACAGCAGGATTGTCTGGCTATGTAGACTCCCTCCTCAGGCCCTACGCTACCAACACGCTCAGCTATCTTCGAGACACCACTGACTTCCTGAGGAAACTACAATCCATCGTGATCTTCCTGAAAATACCATCCTGGCCACTATGGATGTAGAAGCCCTCTACACCAACATTCCACACAAAGATGGACTACAAGTCATCAGGAATACTATCCCCGATAATGTCATGACAAACCTCGTGGCTGAACTTTGTGATTTTGTCCTCAACCACAACTATTTCACATTTGGGGACAATGTATACCTTCAAATCAGCGGCACTGCTATGGGTACCCGCATGGCCCCACAGTATGCCAACATTTTTATGGCTGACTTAGAACAACGCTTCCTCAACTCTCGTCCCCTAATGCCCCTACTCTACTTGTGCTACATTGATGACATCTTCATCATCTGGACCCATGGAAAAGAAGCCCTTGAGGAATTTCACCATGATTTCAACAATTTCCATCCCACCATCAACCTCAGCCTGGACCAGTCCACCCAAGAGATCCACTTCCTGGACACTACGGTGCTAATAAGCGATGGTCGCATAAACACCACCCTATACCGGAAACCTACTGACCGTTATTCCTACCTACATGCCTCCAGCTTTCATCCAGACCACACCACATGATCCATTGTCGACAGCCAAGCTCTACGATACAACCACATTTGCTCCAACCCCTCAGACAGAGACAAACACCTACAAGATCTCTATCAAGCGTTCTTACAACTACAATACCCACCTGAAGTGAAGAAACAGATTGACAGAGCCAGAAGAGTACCCAGAAGTCACCTACTACAGGACAGGCCGAACAAAGAAAGTAACAGAACGCCACTAGCCATCACCTTCAGTCCCCAACTAAAACCTCTCCAGTGCATCATCAAGGATCTACAACCTATCCTGAAGGACGATCCCTCACTCTCACAGATCTTGGGAGACAGACCAGTCCTCACTTACAGACAGCGCCCAACCTGAAGCAAATACTCACCAGCAACCACACACCACACAACAAAAACACTAACCCAGGAACCTATCCTTGCAACAAAGCCAGTTGCAAACTCTGTCCACATATCTATTCAAGGGACACCATCATAGGACCTAATCATATCAGCCACACGATAAGAGGCTTGTTCACCTGCACATCTACCATGTGATATATCCTATCATGTGCCAGCAATGGCCCTCTGCCATGTACATTGGCCAAACCGGACAGTCTCTACGCAAAAGAATAAATGGACACAAATCAGATGTCAAGAATTATAACATTCAAAAACCAGTTGGAGAACACTTCAACCTCCCTGGACACCCAATTACAGACCTAAAAGTCACAATTATTCAACAAAAAAACTTTGAAAACAGATTCCAATGAGAAACTGTAGAACTGGAATTAATTTCCAAACTGGACACCATTAAATTAGGCTTGAATAAAGACTGGAAGTGGATGAGTCATTACACAAACTAAAAACAATTTCTCCATGCTAACTTTCCCTGTACTGTTACTCACAACTTCTTGTCAACTGTTTGAAATGGGCCATCCTGATTATCACTACAAAAGTTTTTTTCTCCTGCTGATAATAGCCCACCTTAATCGATTACTCTCATTAGTGTTGGTATGGCAACCCCCATTTTTTCATGTTCTCTGTATATATATATCTTCCTACGGTATTTTCCACTGCATGCATCTGATGAAGTGGGCTTTAGCCCACGAAAGCTTATGTTAAAATAAATTTGTTCGTCTCTAAGGTGCCACAAGTACTCCTCGTTCTTTTTGCTGATACAGACTAACACGGCTACCACTCTGAAACCTATAAAGAATACAGTGTCTCCTCTCCAAAATTATAGCCCTTACCCTTTGGGCCTTAGATATCTACATCTCATTTCTTCTTTGTCTGATAGCCTGTACACACAGACTTTCAGAGAGGCTGTCATATGCTTAACAACCAGGTAGATACTGACCACTGGGAATTAACAGGGGCAAAGCACCCGGAAAAAAGTTGATCTGGTATGAAATCAGCAGAAGCAAACAGAATTTCATGCAGTAAAGTGAATTGTCCAGTACTAGACAATACTACATCTCTGAACAGGGAGAGAAATGATTTGGAAGTTAAAAGGAAGTTTTAGGATTAAGACAAAGTATTAGCGAGAAAGAGGTAAGATTTTTAAAAAGGAGAGAAAATTGCTAGATGAAATGAAAGCTGAAAATCAGTGAAAAGCAGGCAAAACGCCCACAGAAGGAATAAAAAAGCCACAAAGGTAATTAGAATAATGAGATAAATGAGTGAAAGAATAGAAAGACTAAAAATACTTACAACTAAAGACATGTAAAAGAAATAAAGTTTAAGAAAAATAAAAACAGATAAAGTAAAAGTGTCATAGACAGAGAGAAAAATAAAGTAGCTAAAAATAGACAGGCTGTACCACAGAGTGCAGTCAGACCTGGTTAATCCATGCTGTTTACCCATATGTCTGCATTCTCAACAGATTTACCAGTAAGTGGTAACTGATCTAGTAGTCCACATGTACCACTAATTTGTTAATCTGAAAGTTTTTTAAAATGCAGCACTGTGAACTAGATCAGTATACCTCTACTTAGGGCTTGCCTACACTTTAAACGCTAGCGTTTCAAGTGTAGAAACTACCTACGGCGACTGGAGGGATTCTGCCTTCACTGTAGTTAATCCACTTCCCCAAGAGCAATAGCTAGGTTGACGAAAGAATTTTTCCATTGACCTACCACTGCCTACATGGGGACTTAGGCTGGCTTAACTACATTGCTCAGGGGGGGGGATTTTTCGTATTCCTGAGTGACGAAGCTGGGTCAAACTAATTTTCTAGTGTAGACCGGCCCTTACCTGGTGAACAATTCAGCATTATGACAGTGGAAATGATTATTGCTTCTTTTATACCTGACAGCTGCTCTATTTTTTTTTAATCCTTCTTTGAAATAAAGAACAAAAACCCAAACCAGTAAAATCAGAAACCAAAGCAACACCCACCTCCCTGCCAAATCAAGCCAGACCCCCACAGTCATTTTTGCTTTCAGGGATGTGGACTCTGAGCATGTGAATGAGTAAGCCCACTCGGTGTACAATGACCCTGTTCAATATGCATGGAGGAGATGCATACACACCCTTGGCATCAGTCTTTTTGACAACAATATAGCAAATCTGGAGAGGGGTACGTTTGGAGAATATTTTAAAAGGAATATGGTCAATAGAAAGTGGTAGTAACTGAGGTAAGGTCCCCTACTTGTCCCTATAGTCTGTTTATATTTCAGAGGGATAGTTCCCAACAAGGATTTTTTTCATTAATATTCCATTTTAGATTATTACAAGCATATCACTTTTAAAAAGTGATTGAACTGAGTGGGGTTTTACCAAAGGAGATGCTGGATCAGGCCCAGTGAGTGCATGTTTCTTTTTTTAACCTCAGTGGATGAACCCAAAATCAACAACAAAATGACTTTTAAAAACATCCAGCTTATTATCTACCAACAAGTGAACTTTGGCTCCAATTAGTTAAACACGCCTTTCCCATCAAGTAAATTATGTCTGAGGTGCTGCAGAAGGAAGCAGAGTACCCCAGAGGAGCCTTGTCTACACTATATCTTTTGGCTGGAAGATATCCCACCATTGCTTATGCTGTATGAGTGTTAGCATTAACATAGACAAGGCACCCGCCAGCATTTATACCACACAGACCTACTCTAAGCAGCTTTAGATAACATGGTGCTTAAGGCTCCAGGCAGTCTCTGGCATTTGACCTCTGATGCTTCAATGGAGCTGCAGTGGTGTTAGTAATGATGGGAAATTTTTCAGGAAAAGAGCCACACAGTCAGTGTGGGGCCCTTTCCTAGCAGACAGAGCACTTACAGAATAGAATATTAGTGAATGAATAGGTCAGTGCCTTGGGAGAGGTGGAATTGACATGCTATTTATCTCTGTTTAATCACAGCTGGTTTTATGCCTGGCTTGGGCTCACCCTCCAGGAACAGGATTGACTGTTATTGCATTGAAGTTTCTGTATTGTTTTCTTTTGCTCTGCTCTGTTAATTTTGTTTTGAGTGAATGTGTGTGTCCAAATTGTATCTTCAGCTGAGAAGGTTCATAATAATTCATTTGAACTGAGGACACTCAAAGCTGTATTTGTAAGAGAGAGAGACAGTAGGAAAACGTATTGTGCTGATTTACAGAAAGTAAAAAACAAAAATAAAAACAAACACACATCTAATCTACTCTGACCAAGGGTACTTTTAAAATGGCCAAGACACACAGCGCATATACAACTTACGGAGGGATACAGAAACCAATCTGGCCCTGATTGAAATCTATGGGACTACCCAGCGTGTGTAAAGTTAAGCACGTGCAGAAATCTTTGCAAGATCAAGGTCAATGTTGCAATTTTTGCGACTTTTGCAATTTTGGCACGAGTTTCACGCTTTCTGGTGTGTTCCTTAAAGTCCAGGTTCCTGGAGTGGTGGCATAAGATTATGGGAAAATATCAGTTTTCATGTTTTGGTTTGTTTGTTTTTACACAAAAGTAAGTTTCCAGCCTTCATGAGTGAAAAGCTTGAACACATGGCCTGGGTGCACCCTCCAGGTTCAGAAACCAGGAGACTTAAGTAAAAGAGCCCAGCATTCTTTTTTGAAATCTCTTGATTTTGCAGGGGCTGAGACAACACTTGGTGCTGGCAATACTGCTAGTTACTAAGGTCTAGAAATGGTCAGACCTTCAGCACAGATCAAGCTCTGTTACTGTAATACCGAGAAACAGAGTATATTTATATTTTCCTGCGCTGTGAAACTACGAACATGCTGTCATCATTCCCTGTTTTTGAAAATACGTTTCCTTCTTTTGGTTTTTTTGTTTGTTTGTTTCTTGCATAACTTTAGGGCCAACTTCTGATAACCTTATTCCAGCCAGTAGTTCAAGTCTTTAGTTGGGCAGCTTAAAATAAGTTTATAAATATTTACTACCATTGCAGGTGTCACACAGCAAAACTCAGGCTTTTTTTGCACTTTATTTTTATGAGAGGTGGGGTGAAGGGAGTCAATGTGTTTGCTGGAAGCCAATGTTTTGTTATCAGCAGGCAGCTGCAAAGCAGTAGTAATGGTGGATGCATCCTGCATTACCTTCTCCATCACAAAATAAGAAAAGAACCAACCCAACACTAATCCACCCACCCTACCACTTTATAGCCACAAGAAGAGCTGGAGGTGAAATAGGCAGCAGACTGCATGGATCTGTGTCGGTTATAATGCTTATATACATTCCAAAGAGACCATTTTTGTTACCAAATAATATTCATTGTGCCCAAGACCATTGAAGTCAATGTGGCAGTATCAATGTAAGTGAAAGGGGAATTTGGACTGACATCCTTAAAGCAATGCTTAGTTTGTTAATGACATTGTGCTCCAACAGAGAATGACTAATGGCAACTTTGAAATATATCACAAAATAGAAAGACAAACCAGCTTTGCATTTCAAAAGGACACATTCTTTTCTAGTGCAAAGATTTGTCATAAATATTGCACCAGCCACCAGATTACTTGTACTTAAAATTAATAGGATGAAAGTTATCAAAGCTAACACATCAAGCAAGGGGTGTCAACGCACGACTCTTACAATGTCCTAAACAACCGAATCCTAGGACACTACCTCTACTCTTTCTCAATGTGTTTTTTTTGGGGGTGGGGGGGGCAGTGGATGAAAAAATATAGATACTCCACTCCCATCCATATATGTTTCTCTTGTCTTCAAAGTTCTGATCTTTTTAAATTGCACAATCCTAACAGAAGGTCTGAATATATTTCCATGAAGAAAAAAGATAGAAAAAACAGGGTATACAGAAAGCTATCTTTGCTCCCAGTACATTATTAAATTCCTTTCTTTGACATTCTGACAGTAATTGCACTGAATAGGATTGAATTTTGTTAAAATTACTTTTAAAAGGTTGTTGAGAATTTCCTGTGGGATGCTGTTGCAAGCACCCAGGCTTTCACTTCATTTTCTTTGTTGTCCTTACGCTCCCAAGGGGCTTAATGTTCATCCTGGTTTTTGACAGCATGAAAGCCTGTGTAAACACCCTCTGAAAAGAGAAAGCTTCACCATATACTGCCATTTGGGTTTGTTTTCTTCTGTCAGAGGGAAAGATAAAGATTCCTATCTGAGTCATATTTGAGCTTGCTACTTGCACAATTTTAACAACCAACCAGCTCTTCTCATCATAACAATGATCCACAATTTTTTTACACAGTTATATTTAGGGTATATATTATCTTGTATTCCTGTAGCGGCTAGAGAGTTCTCAGTGCTGGGTACACCTTCAGGAAAAGACAGTCCCTGCACTGAGGAGTTTACCATCTACATCCTTCACAGTCAGTATTGGCCTCAGAAAGGTCTAGGAAGGCATGTGTCTATGGCAACACACATCACTTACAATACATATACACAAGCAATTTACTTATCTCTAAAATAAATGAGGCTGCTTGGAGTTTCTGAATTATAAACTGTTTGCATGTCACCATACTCTTAAAAGACACATTTCCTTTGAATTCAGGGTCCCATATCTGATCCTGAGATCAGAGTGATTTCTCACCATACCGAGACTTTATCATAATCAGTGGAGCTGGGTAAATAATATCCATCAGATAGCTTAGCTGAGTTTCATTATAATATTTCAAATATGTTATTTAACTAATTTTTTTCACCCAGCTTACAGAACCGGGAAAATAATTTGTGAATATATTCAGTAAATAATTTAGCTGACAAATTTGGTGAATTTTTGGAACAAAATATTCAACAATTTACTTATTTGCTTTAAATACCCATCTCCATTCAAGAGGATGAATGATCAAAAGAACCAGTTCTGAAAGGGGCACCAACAATGTCAGCCCACATTAGATCCCAGTGGCTGTGTTTTCTTTATCAAACAGGGAATGTGAACACCCACAGATCACAGAATAGATTTGAGTGTGGCTATTTTTGAAACAGTTTTAAAAATAACAACAACAACAAGAGAATATTGTCATTGCATTCAGGGTGAGAATGAATCAGACTTCTGCACTGATTCTTTCTTTCTTGCTTGCTTTTTTGATGCTTCTGATTGAGCAGTCTATTTTCAAAGCTTCTATAGCCCCAAAGCCCAACAGGCTGAATGACAACTCCAGAGGCAGCTATTAGCATTTCTCTTTCTTATGCAAACAGAGATCCAATGCAACAAATTCTAATTATCCTTCCAGTGGGCTTTCTTGTCTCTTTATGATACTCCAAATATCACATTCTTAATGAAAGACAAGATATTGAATAGTTAAGCCTCAACAGAAAATACTTACAACTATACTGACTGTGATCCTGCCAAATTGTATCAGTTAAGCAGGTTTGGACTTGGTCACTACTGGGAGTGGTGTACTTGGTCACTACTTGGAGTACTTGGTCACTACTATAGGAGACTTCCAAGGAAAAGCTATGGGCAGTATATTGGTACTAGTCAGGCAGTAGGTGGAACCTTTTCTTCTAAGTAAACACTAGACTAATGTCATGGGACAGATCGTGCCCTCCAATAATTGCACATCCATGCATGGAGCTCAGCCCCTCCATGTAGATGGGAATTTGGGTGGTTCCAGGGCAGCTCCCCCACTTTCCCTAGCCCCTCTGGAGAGTTCTCTGTGCAGAAGAGTCCTCCTCCTTTCAGCCCCATGAAACCTGTCTGGAAAAGTTAATATACCCCAGGTCATATCTCCCCTCTTTGGGGGCGCTGCAGCCAGATGGTGCATAGCAGCATAACTCCCTTTGATGTGTGCTGGTGAGGAGTTGAGAGAGGGGAGATGAGGCCAGAGCCACCACTGAGGCTCTTCATGGATAACCTTGGCCTCCCATGAATCCTTGAGATCAGCCAGGTTTTGGAGCAGGAGAGGGACACAAGGGGGACACAAGAGGACAGGAGGGGCACACAAACCCCTCCCCCTCAGAAAAAGATGACACAGGAATCTCAGTGAGGAAATCCTTGCAGTTTTCCTCGCCCAAAGCCCCCACTTGAGACTTTTATCCTTGAAGGGCACAATGTGGACCTCAATGTAGTGTGAAGGGACACTGTGCTGCCTCCATTCCTGCCTATACTTTTAGAAAAAAATTTAAAAAATCAAGGCCCAGACCAATTGTGGCACTTTTCACAAGGGCAAGGACAATACTCCATGTTATGGCTCTATTTCAACTTGAGTCAGTACATTCAATTTACCCTAAATTATTGCAATGGAACCAGTAGAGGAAATAACTTTTCCCACACTTATTTATATTACAGTAATGCTAGAAACTTCAGCTGAGATCAGCCCCATTGTGCCAAATGCTGTATACACACACCGTAAGCCCCAAAGAGACTGCAACACAAATAGACAGGACAGACAACAAGTGGGAGAAAGGAATTATATTTATCCCCCTTTTGACAGGTGGATAACTGAGACCTAGAAACACTAGGGCCCAGATCCTCTTAGAAGCTTATATACCTTGGAGGACCTGGGCCTAAGTGACTTGCCCATGGTCACACAGGAAATCTGAGGCAGAGCCAAGAATTGAACCCATACGTATGTATATTTAACAAGATCATCCTTCCTCTCTAACAGCGCTCTGCTCAATTCTTTGCAATGCTCCTGCCATGCCAATTCTGGATTTATCCTCGGAAGAGATTGTGACATGGACTGAAATGTGCCAAATTCTGTGGTTTTTTTTATTTTTAAATCATGTGGAAGTTTTGGGAAGCAACACAATCTAATGGGGTGAGTAGAGAAGTAGGAACTACCGTGTTCTAATTCAGTTTTATCTACTAGCTCAATGTGAGACTTTGGGCAAGTCAGTTGACCTCTCTGTGTTGCAGTATCTCTATCTTTAAAGTGAGACTATACCTACCTACCTCCAGGGATGGCTGGAAGACAAATTATGTTTGTACAGTGCTTTGAAGATGCAAAGCTCGTGCTATAAAGAATAGAAGTAGGGCCCTGCTTCAGCAAAGCATGTGCATAACTTTCAGTGTGTGAAATCAATGAGACTACTCGTGCTTACTTAATTTGCACACATACTTAAGAACTTTGCTGGGGCTCAAGTGGGCAGATGCTCACTATTGTCTAGGATAAGAGGAACATCAAGATTAGCTACAAACCTGAACAGAAAATTTTATATCAAAGTTTAAAAAAAATAATAAATATATAAATTATCATTTAAATGCTCCAGGGTAATTCTCACAGGCAGCTATTTCTACCTTACCTGTGAACCACCCCGGCCCGATGAAGATGCTCCACTGCTAGAATAAGCTGCCTGATATATTTACGTGCTTCGTATTCTTCCAGTCTTTTTTTCTCATAGATCTTGTGCATTAGATTGCCCCCAGGGCACAGCTCCATGACAAGGTAGTAGCTGTTTTCAGTTTCCAATATATCCAGCAGCTGAGCTATGTTGGGATGTCGGATCATTTGCTGGATCTGCCCCTCACGTCTCAGATTCTTGGTGACGTAGGTATCCTTCTTGGCTCTCTTCTTGTCAATAACTTTCACTGCCACCTGATAAGAAACAAAGGAGGCATGGTTGACATCATACAGACCAACGATTTATTAGCTCTGACCTTGTACAAATAACCTCAAAATAAATCAAGGGATGTAAGTACCAACTGATAAGCTGTTTGGGGCACAACAGCCAAGCACAGAGAAATAGCTGTTCTTTTTTCCACTGAGACCTAATTGCTTTCCCAGCTCCTTTTATGGGATGACAGACAAAAGTTGATGCAAAAATATGGCTATCAGAGGGGCGAAAACACTTCTGTTAAGCAGACTTGAAAGCTTAGTCTGAACATGCTGTACTTAGTCTTCTTCTTGCCTATTTGCTCAGAAGTTTTTGAGGATCAGATTTACATGCAACCATGAATGTGACCTTTGTAAGTGATTTAGACATGCGTATGGCATTGGGCTTACGTTTTGAGATGTCACAATTCCAGCACAAGTTTCTTAAAAGTTAACCAAAGAAGGAAAAGTAGCTGGTTATGTACTCCAAAATAAATATATAAATAAATAAAAATAAAAAAGAGCACCGCTTCCAGCCCCTGGTCAATCTTGACAATCTCTTTAAAAATATACACTTAAAACCACTCTCTCTATTACCTCCACAACACAATAACCACTTGTGTCTTCCATGAACAAAAGCCTTGGATGCATTCTATGATGCCATTGTTTTACACATTGAGAGGCACTGGTTCTATTTGTTGTGTTGGCAGGTTCATTAAACAGTTTGTAGTAAAAACCCAGTCACCCCTTTAGTTGCTTCGTGTTTTTAGATATTTATTTAATTCCTAAGCTTTCCCATTTAGACATGGGGCTGCAGACTTCCAGGTCATTAGCACCAGCCAATGATTAAACAACATATGTCAGCTGAACAACAAAAGGCTATGCTCAGTCCTTCCCTCATGTTCTACATTTCCTCTGCAACAACAGGAGTCCTTTTAACTCATGCACTGAAATCAAGTAGCTCACTAACCATTTCTACTGCGACACTTGTTAACTTTTCAGAAAAAAGAGCTTGGTGTTGTTGCATGACAACAAATTTTATACGTAGTTTATTTGAAAGGTTCCTGTCTACATAGGGCCAAATTCAGGCAAGCGTGTGGAATGTGGCATCTGTACCCTCAAAGTGGCATACACATGTGCTCCACAAACAGCATTATTGTGTGCATGTATGAGAGTCACACGCACATCTTGTGTGCACCACCTTGCCTTGTCTATTCCTATTAAGAGCAGAAATAATCAATGCAGGACAAGTATCTGAGTTTTACTGGACTAGTCATTAATCCAGACAGTAATGGTAGTGAAAATGACCTTCCTTCTGCCTCCAGCTTAGCAGGCAACTATGTCCATCCCTCCTCCGGGATGATGATCTAGCCACAGTAATTCATACTTTCAACTGCCTGCCAACTAAACTATTATAACTCATGGTAGTTGGGGCTGATGATTAAGGCAACAAGTAAACTGTACCTTATACAGGTTTCAGAGTAGCAGCCGTGTTAGTCTGTATCCGCAAAAAGAAAAGGAGGACTCATGGCACCTTAGAGACTAACCAATTTATCTGAGCATAAGCTTTCGTGAGCTACAGCTCACTTCATCGGATGCATGCAGTGGAAAATACATGTTCTCTGTCTATATAAAATCTCCCTACTGTATTTTCCACTGCATGCATCCGATGAAGTGAGCTGTAGCTCACGAAAGCTTATGTTCAAATAAATCTATTAGTCTCTAAGGTGCCACAAGTCCTCCTTTTCTTTGTACCTTATACAGATCACATAAGATCACTTTCCTACCTGGAAACAGTGCCAAGAACATATCCTCCAGTGGCTCCAGGTTTGCTTCCAGTTTCAATACAAAGCCCTAGTACAAATATTCTCAACAGGCTTGGACCCTCCACAGAAGTCACCTTTCTGTTCTCAAACTACGAAGACAGCTGCATTCCTCTGAGATGATGCAGCTAACAAGCTAACCGTGCCCAAAATGAAGCTCTCAAGAGCTGAAAATAACATAGTCAAAGGGGTTCATTTGTGAAGCCAACTGCTGGAAGAGGTATGGATAAGCCAAGGTCTAACCATTGTTAGAGTATATTTCAAGATATGCAAGGGCATTTCTGCACTAACCAAAGACAAGGAATTACAACAACAAGATGGCACAAACTAGAAATATATACCATACCTGAGAGAGACAAATATTAAAGTCCACTAGGGACAAGTATGCAAATTTTAATTACTGTATTTGGCTGTCAGATACTATGATGATGGACCACCGAGAAATGCCTAAGATATCTTAAAACTTTCTTTCTCTGGATCAGCATATGGCTTATAATTTCAGCCAGTGGTTCCGTTGGTTCCCACAGTCAACCGCTATGTGTTCTGCTTGAGGGGAAAAGACTTCTCTGTATTGTTTTACTTAAGTATGTGTGTGATCCAGGGACCTCTGGGTGCCAACTGGCAGAGGGCATGGGGGTCATAGGGATCCCCTAGTATCTACATAGTAGTCCACCATAGAATGTCTCGTAAGGTCTCCAATGAAAGCCTGTGTCACACTGCTCCTCATAATCATTGTGAAATGTATGTACAGATAATATGTAAGGAGTTATGTCTATATACTGAACATTATGTTCTTAAGGTCTCTGACTTGGGGCTGGTCACCAAAAGGTGAGAAACAGGTTTCTTTCAGGCAAGATGTGTTTATGTATCTGTCTACATGTAAATTGAGTATTGTATGCTTCACAATGAACACCGATTTACTGTCTGAGCAAAATGCTAATCAGGTGATTGCAAAGTCTCCAGGGGAAAGTCTAGACAGGCAAACACAAGCAACAGGGTATAACCCTGTTCGCAAGTAATGACAATGGATTTTTGGACTATAACTGTAGGGACAGAGACATATTCTGGATCTTTCCCTTGAGGAGGCAAGAGGACAATGTGCTTGTTTCATGAACAGAAGATCACAGCCAAGCCCGCCTGTAATACACTGGAAGGATTTTGGGTGAGCTTTTGCTCTCTATGACAGGACAATGTCTTGTTAGTTAAGTTCAGGCTCTAGAAAGCATGTTATGATTTGATTTTATAAAAAACTCTTTGTTTCTAATATTTCTGCTTGTAGAGGGTGGTCACCCACTCCTGCCCTAAAGGGCTTGAAATCAGGCCTGGGAGAGGGCTGTGGCTGGGAGCAAGCAGTTCCCAGGCTGATTGGGGGAAGCAGGCTCAGCTGTGGCCACGCCCCAATCAGGGCTCAGCTGGCCCTTATAAGAGGGCAGTGGGCCAGGAGCAGAGAGTCTCCTTTAGCTGTGGAGGGAGATGGGCTTGGCTGCTGGGGAGTGTACCAGAGTACCTGAGGTGGAGAAGGGCTGGGGGAAGGCCAAGGGAGCTGGGGAGCTCCAGCCTGGAAACCCTGCAGGCCTAGTGTAAGGCTGGATAGGTACTGGGGTTACAGGGGGCAGCTCAAAGGTAGGCAGAGGCAGCAGGTCCAAACTCCCCTTGCCTGTGATGATTGGCTTATACAATGCAGTCCACCCCAGTGTGCGGGGGCTCAGTGGTGACTGGCATTAGCCAAAGACTGAGGTGGGGATAGTGGGTTGGGGTTCCCTGGGGAGGGGAGACCCAGAGACTGTGGGGGTACTGCCAGGGGGCAGCACCCTGGGACAAAGGGGCACTGGGATCTGGGAGGAACATGGGGGGCCAGTGGCAAGCGGGACACCGGCCTGCAGGAGTGCTCCAGAGGCTGGAAGAGCTAATTCCCTGAGAGACCAGCAGGAGGTGCCGCAGGGGTGAGTTGCCACACTGTGTCATTGCTTATCATTTGAATCTCTGTTCTTTATTAAATAAATGTATCCTGGCTTTCTCTATAATCAAATTTAAGTGCTGTGTGTTAAGTGGAGCCAGACTCTACCATGTAACTGGTAAGCTGTGGAGTACTGTACCTTTGGGAACAGAGGACCTGCACATATTGTGAGTGTTCTGGAGATCAGAGGCTGGCCACTCCAGGGAGATGCTCAGAGGATTCAGGGCTTGGAGTGTGCCTATTGTTGACCTGCGAAGAAAGAGCAGGGCCTACAGAGGCCTGGAAGCCAGTGCTTGTGTTGACTGTGGCTGCTGAAGTTGAGGAACTGATCCACAGCAGGCACAGACAAAGCTTCCTCACACAAAGGTCAGGTGGTAGTGATATGCCTCACACAACCCTGGGTATCCCCAAGAAGTATCACAAATGCTTTCTCACTCGCTTGTGAAGATGGTATCTTGCCTGGAGCTCCAGAAAATATAACACAGCCTACATTACTTCCACATTAGGAGTGGGTGGTGGTGAGGTGTTTGTAATGATTGTGGGTGGAATGCTTTATTGTTACAAGGGTTTTTTTTTCTCTGCATACTAGGGCATATGTGGTGGGAACCATAGTGGCCTTCACACCATATAATAATTAATAATGGATATTAAAAAAATGCTTATTTCTTTCTTGAAGGAAAAAAATAGACCTAGAAATTTGCTTTCTGCCTTATTCAGAAAGCGCTCTAAGCCCACTTCTTAACCAACCTAGAGAACATTGGCTTTATCATTCTATGCTATGATAAATAAATGCTTTGAATTGTTACATTAGAAACATGAAAATTGCTTGTAATTAGATTAAATCACATCACTAGGTATAACTAGCCTCACATTAATGAAATAAGCAGATAAAAGGTTAAATTCATGAACTTTTTTTGAGGGAGCAGAGGGGGAATGCTATGATCTGGGAGTTTTACAACAAAAATAGACCCAAAAAGGACCTGACTACTGTTCTCACAGCCAAAATTCCCATTTAATTCAAGTTCATAAGAAACTGAAGAATTAAGCACTAAGAGTTTGACTTAATCAGAAATAACTACTGACCTTAAATTATCTGGATAAATTATTCACGTAGGAGGCTGACTTTTTAAAAAAAAAATAAAAAATAGTTGAATGCCTATAGTATAAAGATACAGTGAAGTGCCGCACAGGTGAAGCATATAGCCTAGGACTGTAGCAACACTCCCATAAATGTCTGGAAGATACATTCCTGACACATTAACATCAAATTAAAGAAAAATCATTTCATTGTAAGGTAACATAACAGGGAAATCAGATCTTAACAACTTTTAAAAGCCTGCAGTGATTCACCAAGAAATCAGCATGTTCTCTACCTAATGAGATAAGAGCAATAACACAAACTAGTGTAAACTATTCAAACAGCAAACTACAAGTGTTAGTCAGCTAAGGACAAACAAATTCATTGAAACAGAAAGATTATGTGCTGGTTTGTATCATACCAGCAGGAAACAACATCTGAAGAAGAAGAAAAGATGCTGGTATTTT
Organism: Chelonia mydas; assembly: GCF_015237465.2. NCBI lineage: Eukaryota > Metazoa > Chordata > Testudines > Cheloniidae > Chelonia > Chelonia mydas. Next base: position 162,976,944 of record NC_057849.1, read on the forward strand.
TCATAATTGAAAGATACAAAGTATTAACCACATGGAACATAAATCTGTTGTCTGAGGCGTATTGTGAATCATCTCTCACTCCTATCAAGTCATCCCTAATTCATTGAATACAAAGGCACATTGCTGAGCACATGTGTAACTCCCACATTCACTATATTTGCTATGGGGAGGCAGGGAAAGCCATGTGAAGGTGGGACTCCTAGACAGCAACTTGGCCATATTCTTTCACTTTTATCTAGGAATTTGGACCCTGATCCTGCACCATTAAAGTCAATAGGAGCTTTGCCACTGACTTCAGCAGGTGCTGGATCAGACCCTTGGTATGACTGCACACCACCTATTCAGACAGAATTGTAGGGTTGTTTTAGGCCCATCCTTTCATTCTGGGCCACCTTTCCCCACATTTAAGTTCTATCAGCTCCATCCCATCCACACTAGTTGCCCGCCTTGCATTTGGCCTATAATGTAAGAGTCTAACAGCCATGGCTGATGTAAAACAGACAAGGGAGGCACTGGCAGCTTTGTTTCAGCAACACCCCCACACAAGTGAGAGGAAAAAAAGAAAGGAATAAGTTAAGAATAAGGAGGACTGAGTCACGCAGCCCAGAGGAAACTACCAGTACTGTTTTCTCTCTTGGCTGGGGAGAGAGTGCATCCTCTTTCCTAGCACCAAGTTACTGCAAAGGGCACCAGAGAAATACCTACATATATGGTGCTTTTGCTATTAGACGCTTCCATTATTCTCCCTTGGTTTGGTTTGCCCCTGGCATAAGGCGTCCCTGCTAGCTCACTGTAAAGAACATTAGGCCAAGCAAGCCCCACGTGTTTTTTCCCTCCCCTCCCCTCTGCAGTGCAGAAGTCCAGTCCACTCTAAACAGTGACACCCCTGCAAACCCTCTGCAGCCTGCTGCCCCACCCCAGCCACAGGCTGCTAGAATGCCTTCCTGCCCAGGGGCCAGTTTCTGAGCTCACGGCATACACCTACTTCAGCAGGGAGGTCAAAGAGAAGACACCCAGCACTGAGACACTCTGTAGAGGAAGTGGAAAAAGGAGATGTGGGGAAGAGAGTCAAGAGAAAAGGAGACTCAGGATGGAAAATGCAAATGGCACAGACTGCGGGGGAAGAAGGTGGCAGGATTTATGGCTCTGCGTGAAGAAGGAAAGAAGGCCCATAGGGTAAAATACACACAATCTGAGTGAACAGGCTTTGTGCCGCAAAGAGGGGTTGCAGGGACAGAATCTTTCTCTCTGCCAGTAGCGGTTCTGCAGCCCTTTTGCAGAAGCTATTACAACTCTTGGGCTGAAACAGGGGGCCCCCAATACCTACACAACCCCTACCTGGAGGGGTATGGCTAGTGCAGGAGTTCTCAAACTGGGGGTCATGACCCCTCAGAGGGTCACAAGGTTTTTACATGGGGGGACGCGGGCTGTCAGCCTCCACTCCCAAGCCCTGCTTTGCCTCCAGCATTTATAATAGTGTTAAATTTTTAAAAAGTGCTTTTAATTTATAAGGGGGGGGTGCACTCCTTTGTGGTTTGTGTGAAAGGGGTCACCAATACAAAAGTTTAAGAAACACTGGGCTAGTGGATGTGTGTAACTGTGACCCCAGCAGCTCCACCCTGGCACCCACCACCTGAAAGGATACTTTTAAGATACATGTGTTAACATTTCCTAAAGATCCCCTGAAATGGGGAGCGAGTGGGACTGCTCAAACAGCCATTGGAGGATACATATCTAACATCTGGAATCCAGTGCAGGCCATTGCCATTGGTCTGGGGAAGAGGCCCAAAATAAAATTTGACTTAATTTTATACAGTCATGATCTTGCATCAGCAACACCTGATTACATAGCGCCTCCCACTCTCACCTGTTTCCATGAACAGGGCAGGCCTGGCCAAAGTCTAACCAGCATTCACTGAAGTAACACATTTCAATCACTGCCACCAGAAGAGAGAGATGGAAAGAAATGGGGGAGCACTGAGCAGATACTGCAAGCAGTGATCAGCAGAAATGAAGCCAGCAACTGATGGAGGGGGAAAAAAGAAATGACCATATGGACTGTTCAGAAACCTCTGTGTTTAAATAAGCCTGCACACACTTAAAAAGAAATAACAGAATAAAATACACACCTACCCTGGCATCTGGGTATTTTCCTATAAAAGTTCTAGCTCTTTTGTCTCTCATTTCTGTCTAGCCCATTCCTTTTTTTTATTGCCCCTTTTTACTCTATTCTTTTTTCCTGTGTTGCTCACCTTCCTGTGTTTCTTTCCTTTCCTCAATGAAAGACCCCATTGGTGCAAGGGGTCAGCAAGGGTCCCCTCCCATGAGGTAGGTTGTTTTTGTTTTGATATTTTATATAGAGAACATACATGTTCCTCTCGCCCCCCGCATCCTCATTTTGGTCCTTCAATTTTCTTTTACATGGTACAATCTCTGCTCTCGGTTAAACTAGGGAGAATGTGGAATTATCCTATTCACTACAATGGGGTTACTCCATATTTACCACAGTATAGATAAGTAGAATATGGCCCTACATATTCACTATACACCATTCCCTCCCTCCCTCCCCCCTCCCCCGCCGTGTTGCAAACCTCACCCACCTATAAAGGAAAAGGCATGTGCCACAGATATTAGCTAAATAACAAAACAAATTTAAGGTTTCAAAATCTACTCAGGGAAGGTCTTTTCATTTCATTTTATTTTATTTAATTTTATTTATTTGCTCTCGCAAACCTTAGACTGGGAGCTCTCTGAAACACTGTCTTTATGTTTGCACACTGCCTAGAACAATGGAGCCCTGATCAAAGTCCTTAAGGTGTATCATGGCAGAAATCATAATAAATAATAAAGCAAGAGATTAAAGTGAATCGGTAGAAACAGAAGTTCTTGACATCCCACACTTTACTTCTGGTTAAATCTTTGCCATGTAAATAAACAAATGGTTTGGGTTACTGTGTGTTTTGAGATACACAGATGAGTAACAGGCCATATTTGGGTTTCAGTTTCTCAGAATTATATTGTTAGAATCACTCGCTTTCCTGAAGTTTGTTCTGTGCTGTGACACATCATATGAGTAAATTCTGCTTATCGGGATTGTGGCAATAAAATATTGTGGTGAGTGTGTATTGAGGAGGCATGTAGTGGGAAAGGAAGGGGCCAAATTAATCCCTAGCTTAACTGGTCCTATTGAAGTCAATGGAGTTATATCAGGGACAAACTTGGCCCAAAAGTTCTTCATCAGAAATGCTCCTCTTTGGTCATATCTAAACGCCATACAACAGTTGTTGTAAGGATAGCACTGAGTATGCCTGAAATGGAAGTGCTCTCACAGCTTCCTTTGTCTCCAGTGTATGTGTCTGGGGAGGAGAAGAGAGGCTTTTCTTTCCATCCTGCCTTCTCCTTCCTCCCCACCCAATCTCCCAAAGTGTGGAATGCTTCTGGGGGAATGTCTTATCCTACAGATAGGTCTTGCATTTAGATTTGAAAGCAGTCAGGCTTCCTCTGATCTCACCTAATCACACATCCACATCCAGTGCCCAGCTGCTCAAAATGCCTTGCCCCTACATCAGAGCATCTTGTCTTGGCCCAGTCTAGAGTCCAACAAAAGAGTCTTATCCTGGGCCAGTCTCACTGTTTCCTGATTGAAATCCCAGCACAGAATCTACCAGGTTGTGAGAGAAGCACGCTGCCTGGATCAGGTACTGTCCTTTGACACCAACCCAAAGCCCAACAGTTGAGCTATTACATAGTGCTGGAGACGAGGAACTTCCACGTGCTCAATGGATGTATGCCAGAAAGCCATTCCCTCTCCCCCACTTTCTGGGTGCGGCAGCCACTGTCATATCTGGCTGTTGTTTGCTCCCTTCCTTTTGAATCAAACAGTGAACTGGGGGAAAATGAGAGCCAAAAAGTTGTGCTTCTGTTTTTGAAGACAAATATTTTCTGGGACAGTACAAATGCACAGAGCTAATTAGGTATTTTCCTAACTGTTTGTTAACTGTTCTATGCTAGCATGAAAGCAATATAGCTCTGTTAAACAAGGGGCTCAGTCTTATTTAGAGACAGATTTTTCTTTAAGCCAGTTCTATATAAACACCCCATGATGCTAGCAACTTGCTGCCAAAAAATTTGTATTCTTTATGCCTCAACCTCAGTCCTATTTCAATAAGTAATTCAAGTCATGGCATCTTTGAAATGTCCTGCTGGTGGGAAACCAAATGTTGGACCCCATCACAAAGTAGGATGCTAACAAAAAAAGTTTGTGTTGTTTTTTTTTTTTTTAAAAAAACACAAAGGAAGACAAGCTCACTGCAGAGTTGATCTCCAAATACATACAAAATTGCTAGAAGGCATTAGTATTTTTAGCAGCTAAAGCTTTATCTGAGATGTTTTTACACTAAAAATGCCAATTCCTCTACATAACTTTCCATGACAAGCCTCAAAGACTTGCTTCAGTTAAGACACACTCTCATTCTACCTGAATAAGTACGTGGAACCTCTTATAAAACATTCCAGTGGCTAGTCAGTAACACTCTGCACTAGTATATGGAAAAACCAGGTTTGGTTGTCAGACAGGAAGGTGTAATGCACATCAATGGAAGCAAATTCTACTAGCTGCAGAACACGAAATCCCTGGAGGGACTGGCCCTGAGGCTGGGGTCAGGGTGTAGTGGATAGGGTCTGAGGTGAGATGCTTAAGAGTCTCCCCTCTACCAAAAGAAAAACAGTGGCACGCTTAAGCCCTGATCCTGTAAAAACTTAAGCATATGTGTAACTTTACACTTGAGTAAAAGCAGGTTTCAGAGTAGCAGCTGTGTTAGTCTCTATTCGCAAAAAGAAAAGGAGTACTAGTGGCACCTTAGAGACTAACCAATTTACGCTCAAATAGTACTCCTTTTCTTTTTGAGTAAAAGCGCGCACATGCATTTGCAGGCTAGGGGCCTAACAAAGTAAAGATAATTTTGAATGACTCTCCCCTTTATCCCACATACTTTATCTTATAAGTTCAAATAAGAGTCAAATCTTGCAGTCCTTTACTGAGGCAGGACTCCCACAGAATTAAAAGGAGGTATGCCTTAGTAAGGGCCAAATAAGCATTGTAGGATTTGGCCCTAAGTAATAAATATAACTTGAGAGAAGAAACTTCGTGGACTGCAGTTATGGGCTGACGTAGATGTAGCACGGCACCCCCGGATGGTTTATGAGAAGCAGAGAACTAGGTCCTCTAGATCTGAAAGTACGAACCTTTACTGACTGAGGTAAAATACGCAGCTCTATAGTGGCTGGACTTCTTAGAGGTTTGAGTCAGTTTAGAGGGAAACAAAGAGGCCCACCGTGTAAGCATAGACTATATTACAAACATTTCTGTAAGTTCATCTCCATTTGTATTTTTTAAGATACACATAAAGCATGTCTTTGTGATGTATGCCCTTTTTTGCCCTGTGTATTTTCTTTGGGCTACATATTTTACATCACCTGTAGCTTTGCTTTATATTTAACACTACTTTAACTAAAAAAAATCTGACAGATTTTCAGGATTGACTAGTGATTTTTGGGTGTCCAACTTGAGATGTTAAAAGGGCCAGATTTTTAGACTGTAGGATGCTCAGAGCTTTCTGAAAATCAGGTCCTTTTAAGGTATCTCAGGTTGGGCACCCAAACACTGAGGCACCCAAATTGACTAGTTGTCACTTTTGAAAATGTAGGTCTCTGTTACTCGGATTTTTCTTCAGTAAAATGGCTACTGCTTTCAACAAATGAATTAGAAGCACTGAAGGATTAGAAAATGTGAGATTCATTAAGTTTTGGGTCTTTACCATTTGTTCTACTAGACTGTTCAGGCTCTGTGGTGTCTTTAGTTACTTGTTGCTAAATGTTGTCTTTCAGATGACAGGTTCCAAGGTCTTAAAAGATAGGTGTGCAGATTCATGGATTTTTTTTTTCAAGCAAATCTATTACTGAAATTGACTGACATTGCCACTGTTTGAACAAAAAAGAAAATCCTTTCATGTAAGCTGCCAAAATGTGAAGAGTGTACATCCAGCTGTGACTGCTCTGTTCTCAAGAGATGGAATTCAGAGTTTTGCTGTATCATAGTAAGACTTCTTGCCTCAGGGCCCCAATTCAGTAAGGTACTTAAACACATGCCTAACTTTAAGCATGTGAGTAGGCCCACTGAAATCAACAAGAATACTCATGTGCTTGAAGTCAGGCATGTACTTAAATACCCTGAGGTTTATAGCACCCAATTCATACAGCATTATTAACTATTTGTGTCTGTAAATTTTAAAGTGGCATATTTTGTGAATCCCTTTACTACAATTTTCTAAGGGATTTTTCGACCATCCTGTGTAACATCATATTTTTCCTAGCAACAAGTCTCCTTTAATAAATGTTAGTGCTTTATGTTTTTATGCATCCTTCAAGTTATGATTTCTGAGGACATTGCAGACAATCCTTAAAAGTATCAACAGAAAATTAACCAACTCTTTATTCACCCTATTTACAGGTTAGCTGTTCATTTCAAGGAAAACAGAGATAAGCCAGGCCAACAGCAATCTGCAAAAACAGACTTGTCCACAAGTATAATCACTGTCTGTTTTGCCTCCACTCTGATGGACTGACAAATATCTATGAATATGTGGATCTGATGCAGGAGCAATGAGTTGCAATATTTTGGTGTCACATAGCCAGTGTATGGCCCAGTAGACTGGAAAGCAGTATTTCGCACTGCTACATTGTAAACCTGGGTATGAGAGGGATGATGTGACTCTCCATGGACAAGTAGGATTTCAAGAATCATGGAAGAGATCTACTCAGTCTTAGACAGAAAGAAGGTCATTCCATTGACTTCTCAGTCTCTCCCAGTCAACCAATGAATGGGGTGGCCCTAATGGTGTCCCCAGTGACATCAGCAAATTTTCACCTCTATTAGGTATCTAAGGCTATATACAAGAAGACTAGGATTAGGCAGAGATGGATGGAGGTCAAGAAGGAAGAAGGCCAGAGACAAAAATAAATGATGGCTCCATAATGATGGTATAGACTGGACAGGAAATCCTTACTAGCCTGTCAAAACCAGCCTTAAGGCCTGGATTAGGCAAAGCAAGGAGAAAACACACACTTGAATGTCTGAAACAACATGATTTGCCTGGCAATTTAAAGTGTTCATCAAATATCACTCTCCAAATATTGAATATTTTTCAAAGAAAGATTTCTCCCCATACATAAGGTAAAGCTCACATTGCTATAATACTCTGTCACTCAGCAAGAAAACTAGTTGGAGCACAAAGTATAATCAAGTCAGAGGAAAGGAATTTTCAGGGGCTGTTACACAAATGAATGAGGAGTGATATGTGATCACCGTGGCAGATGGAAAACTTGTTAAGGCAAGTGTGGTCCCTATTCTGTGTTGACCAAACTGATTGCTACACATGACTGGTCATGGGGGAAGCCAGCGTGACAACTGTTACAAAACAGAGGTACTCTTGAGCTAAACCTGGCCCTTTTAAGTTGTAAGAACAACATAAAACAGCTATGTCTAAAATACAGCAAAGCATTGTTTATGCCTCCCTCACAAATGAACCATATCCTACACAGCTGTTTCTGATAAAGTAAAACTTGCCTTTTTAATGCTGACAATTTTGTCTGTCATAGTGAGATGGATGAGGCTCTCAAGTTACATGTGGGGAAACAAAAATGGAGAACTGATACCAGATAATAATGTTGCGTTAACAGCAACCCTCGCATGAGAGCCCCTGCTTATGAATCTTCTAATATCCACATTCATGGACTTGTAATACATTACACATTAAACTGTCCCAGTTTCACATTTCAGTGATGAAATGCATAACTAGGTATGCAGAAAAGTCAGGGTCCCTCATATAATAAATGGTTTTAATACTGATGTAGCTTTATAGTTTTTCTAGAGGAAAACTTACACTTACCAGAGCAATAAATGCTTCTGCTTTTGATGCACAGAAGGTTTAAGTCTCGGCACCATTATTTGTGTGGCGTTATAACTTGAGTGACAGTAAGGTCACAAATGTTGAGAACCAAGAGAAGTGTTTCAAGGCAGCACAATGATTCCATATTCTGTTTCTCATAGCTCCCTGGATATCACACATAGAAAACCAAATATGGAAGATTTATATTAAAAAAAAAAAAAAAAAAAGGGGGGGGGGGGGGGCAGATAGCCATGAAACTTTTATTTATGTATTACTCTTTTCTAGTCTCTGCATTTGGAAACCTTTTCCAAAGCAATAACACTTCTGATCCTATACTAAAAGAAAGAACAGCATTACATGATCGAAAACTAAAAATCATTTCTAAGGACAGGGTAAGGGAGTGAAGCATTCATAAAAAGAGGAATCTTTAGTAAGTGCAACTTCAGCTTTCTGTTTATTTTTTAACAGGTAGTCCTCTTCACAGGCCCTGTTAACCTCTCATGGGATCTTTACTGCATTAACCTCCCCTCTAGTGAAGGAAGGGCTAGACTCAGTTCCCTTCATTAAGGGCTGGTCCACACAGTTTTTGTATTGTTTTAGCTATATCAGTTTAGAACAGGTCTGATTAAATTAGTACAAACCCCTAGTGTGGACACACATTTTTACTGGTGCTCATACTGAGATCAGTGATTCCAGGAAATATACCAAAATAAGCATTTTCATTCACTTTATTGGCACTTCCTGAACCAGCCAGCTAGAAGAGTCATAGGCTGTAACCCACTGCCCACCAGCAGACAATGTTGTTTCAGAAAGCATTAGGGAAAGTGTTTGAGACACACTACAGTAGTTAGGAGATGGTTCCAACTCTAACCTTTATGACCATACAACCCTCAGCCTGTTCCTGAGGTTGCTACTGATGGGAGGGATAAGAAAGCCAATGTATTTATTTACACTGTCTATTTGAAATGTTTACCCTCAAAACATTAGATTTCAGCATCTCGATCTTGTTTGTGATTTGATTTCAAATATCAAAAAGTGTTCAATGGAGGTGGACAGAGGTTGTCCAATGCAGCTTTAAATAACCCTAGTACTGAATCTTCCACCACTTCCCATGGGAAACAGTTGGACAGACAAATAAATCGCACTGTTAAGAAGTATTTTCTGAAGGCCAATGCAAGTTTTCCTTTGCTCTGTTGTATCCCTTTATTCCTACTGAAACACCCCAGACTATCCTGCATAATTCCTCTTCCACCTTGGCACTGACACGCTTCAGATAATTGTAGATATTCCCTTGAAAAACTTGGAGAAGGGTGTAATCAACATAATAACTAACAGTTCATTTTTTATATTGCTGTTTATACAACATGTAACTACTCAGTTTTAGATAGTCTATTACAATTCACTTGTTACAGGATGGTTTGTCACAACAGTTAAGTGGCTGCTTGACTTAGGAATTTACATCATCCCCCTAAATAAGATAAATGCTATACACTATTACCTTCCATTTTCCTGAGTTTGGGATAACCACACAACTTGCAAATGGCAAAGGGAAGGGGGAATATAAGTGAGTTGCTTTATGTCTTCTGAAATGTATGAAGATAAATAGTAGCATCCCATTATTCACCAGTGCAAAAGCAATCCTGGTATAACTTCAAGAGCATATATCAGGGATGAATAAGGCCCATTCTGAGACAAAGAGAGCAGGACACATTTTAATTAACAAGACATTTATATTTAACATATGCCACCAAAACCAGGCACACAGCTTTACACTTCATTAAAAATGTTAAATACAAAGCTTTCAAGAGCAAATACAAGGACCCAGATGTGAGAATCACACAAAAACTTACACCTGGTGTCAATTTAATCTCAACACTGGATATTACCCCCATTTGCCACCAATAACTAAAATTATGATGGTATATATGAAAAGCAAGCACTACTGACATGCACTGTTAGCGATGCCTTTAAAACTGCTGAATGTAAACTTGAAAGCAGATTATCTCAAGAGGATAAGCAACTGCCACATGTGCATCAATTCAGATCATTACAGAACATGTGAGAGCTACAGCTGAAAAATATTAAAACAAGCTTCCTGGAAGACAGATTGGAATAGTGAGCAGCCTCTCTGACTATTAAAGGCCATTTTACTTACTCCAAACATGAAACATAGAACAATAGGGGGTTAGAAGGAAGAGTTCAGCTTTGTAATAGGCTCCTGTTGAAACTAGTTATTTTCCAGATGAATCCATTGCAAGCAGTTGATTACATAAGAAATAACGAACAGGTGATTGAACATCAGCAGCCTGGTGTTTATCCTGCCTTATGTTAAAATCCTTAAATGCTCCATAACATGCACTACGCCACACTGTGCTGATAAAGTGCCAAATCCTGCAGTCCTCATTCAAGCAAAACTCCTATTGAAGTTACTGTAACCTTGACTTAAAATCCTTCCAATTATATTCTAAATAAAATTATTTGATAAAGTATTTCACATTTACATAGGCATTTGTTCAATAATTTAAATAAAAATTACATACAAGAAAACTACATTAAAAGAACATTATTACAACTGCAAAGTCAAGCACTCAAAAGCTAAGCAGAATTAAAATTGTTGGTGAACATTAATTTGGCCCCCTTGTACATCTGTGTTATTATACGATCTTAAATTATACGATCACCTAGAATTTGTTCCACAGGACCTCTGCTTCATTCCATGCGCAGAATGGCCAGTCCTCACTTAAAGAGCAGCTCTTCAATATTTTGTTTTAGCCTCAAAGTTTAATGTATACGTGGCCCAACACCACAAATCTTGCTCTGACAACAGAATTATTAATTTCCTCATGGGTTTTTCTGTGGTGCTCATCACTGCAGTATCTGAGTGCTTAACAAACATTTATGTTAGGTATGTGATTTTTCCCATCTCCTGCCAAATTCCAAGTTCTTGCTCCAAAGAATGGGGGCACTAGAGCTTTTCAAAGAAAAGGTCACCATAATTTACTAACATGGGTCTGGCAAGCTGCTGGGAATACCCAGAGCTGTGAGACTCTGTGCTACCCCGCTCAGCCTCAGTAAGTGGGAGCTTTGTGGCACCTAAGCTATGTGACAACTGCCTGACACACCAGCTTGTCTGCCTTGCCAAGAAACTCTTCAGGGCTCTCCCAGCCCAAACCTTGCCCAGCATATAACCATTAGTGAACTCCAGCCCCCGAGCTCCTCAGAGATGTCTCTCAGCAGTGCACAGCCCTTACCATGGTGCAATAACAAAAGCGATTAAGTTTGCTGCTCCTTTAAAGACATAAATAATGACTTGTTGCCTTGACTGGAATTAACAATCACTTCCATACAATCAAAGCACTGGGTTGGTCTAGATAAAAAGTAAAAAGGTTATTTAATTAAAAAGAGATTGGTTTTAAGGAAATTTAAATATACAGGATAAAGATAGAAGGGGTTAGAAAAAAACAGTAAAATACACTTTCTAATGGCTAAGAGCTAACTTAACAAGCTACATTCTTTATTCAAGCTGGTTTCCTCAGCAGTCTTCCTTTTCCAGCAATGGCTGATTAGCTTTTGATCAGGAGCCCCACAGGGATTCCCAAGGCACTAGTTTTCCATGTCTCCTCAGGTGAAGGATAACTTAGGGGGAGGGTCACTCCCTCTCTTTTTATAGTCCCATAAACCTTTGAAATACATTCTTCTGAAATGTATCCCCAGATAAAGTTCCTTTCCCTGTATGAGTGTGGATGCCATGCTGTCTGGTGTATACTCCATGCTGTGTTCTCCCCCGCTGGTGAGCTGGGGTACATGAAGCCAGTCAGGCCAACTGATACTTACTACCAGAGACTAGGGAGGCAGTTGCCTCTTGATACACGGATGCTTTTAGGGTCACAATGGGGAAAATAACATTTTTTCCTATCCCTGTTCTCAGAAACATCTGAATCATTTTGGCTGAAATTTCCTCTCAAAATATTATCCTCAGGCAGACACCCAGAATGGAAAAATTTCACCCCGAATGGTTAAAATAGCAATCCCCAAACTTTTGAGGGTCATTTTCCCCCTTACCTCTGTCCATGCCCCTCTCCTGCCCTCCCCAGAGCCAGGAGCAGGGTCATGGCTCCGGGCGGGGGGAGATGCTGGCCCTGGTCTCACTCCCCTGGACATTCCTCCATGCCCCCCAGGGGAGGGCGCACCCCATACTTTGGGGACCTCTGGGTTAAAGTCTGGCAAAGTTCTACACAACTGAAAACAGCATCTCATTAATGGAAAGCATTAGGGAAATGTAATATTAGGTAGCATTACCAGCTCTAGCTACAATAAAGAATTAACCTGTCATGAACTGTTCCACCTTAGCAGCCCCACACCTTATTTTAGGTACTTCTTCTGTCTTTGTTATACTCCACTTAGGTTCTGATCCTGCAAACACACAATTGCTTAGTTTTACTCATGTGATAAGTTAACGGGACCACAAGGTACATAAAGTTGAGCACATGAATTCTTACACAATCAAGGCTTTAATTAAATGGTAAAGTCCTCAGGATAAAGAAATTTCTTTAATTACTATGTAAAACATCATGTACACCTATGGGGCTATATACACTGAACACTGTATATTTCCATTTATGAGATGGGGGAATTAAGTTTTGCTGCTTTAACTTAAGCTTTTATGAACGAAAAGGAAAGATTTCTCACAAGTGGTAGCTTTTAATGGAAAAAAGAGTTCCTGGAAGAAGGTCACTGTACCAATTTTACAGTAAGTATTTTTCAAAAACAAGCTCTTCTACATCTATAAAATTTTAAAAATGTGAGAACCCAATGACAAATAAAGCCACTAATTGAATGTTCATGGTGAGAAACAGAATGCATCTAGAAAACTAACATTATGCACGCAGCACTGTGGGGAAAAAGGCAAAAGAACAGGCCAAATTTCTAACTAAGGATCTGTGCCCTAATGCCATGAGTCACTAAAAGCAATGAGTCTTGCCAACTCTCACAATTTTCAGGCACACAATATCTGGGGGTTTTCTTAAAGCCCTGCCTCCAGGAGTCATGTGATTATATGTGTTCCTCAGTTTCATTTTTAAAAAGTAAGTTTCTAGCCTGAATGGTTGAGGAGAAAAGCTTGAAAATGTGACCTGAGTGCATCCTAAATGCTCAGAAACCAGAAGGCAAAGAAAAAGAACCCAAACCATATTTTAAAAAGCTCATGGTTTTTAAGCTAATCTCATGACTTGGGGGGCGGGGAGTCTGACTCTTTACTTTTGAACACTTGGGGTTGGCAATGACTCATTTGGGTGCACGGCCCCTTGCTTGAAGCACTCAACACCTGTAAGAACCAAGCCCTAAATTTCTAAAAGATGGCAACAATGACTGGGGAGACGGTACAACTAGGAGATGCACTGACTCAGCACAGCTTCTGCTGGCAATACTCTTAGAGTCTTGGCCATCAATGAAAGCTCCCCTCCTTTGGACGGAATTCCAAGACGTTGCAAGTAGTCAAAGAGTGACTCCACAACCACCCCTGCCTCTTTGAATTTCTCCTGCAGTGCAAGTGATCACATCCAGTGGGTCTGACCCAGCATGTTTAAAACTGAACCAAAAGTATTGATCTCTGAAGGACACTTGTAGTACAGAACAAGCAGGTTAACAATCTAAATGTATAATATTTGTAGTATTTGACACAGAGTCACAATCTTTCGCTGGTGTAAACTGGTACAGCTCCATTGATGTCAATGGAGTTGTGCCAACTCACAGTAGCAGAGAATCTGACACATTGTATTTGCAGGTTTTGACATGTATGGTCTTCAACACAGAGGCAATGGTTTTGAGTATAATCTTAAATTCTCCAAGACAGAGATACTACTGTATCAGAACATAAGTGTGCACACTTTCCTTAGAAAGCTAGAGACCACAGGCCAGATTTCCCATTGCTTCCTGTTCTTGTGCGTAGGACAGCAACATGCATCTCCCATATTCTGACATCAGTCCCCAGTGCAATTTTACACCAGCCTGCAACAGCTGGGGTCCAGGATGTTTTGGCCAAGCCCATTCGCTCCACTGGCACACTACCTAGATCATTTAAAAAGAAAATTGGTTCATACTTTTTTTTAGCATAACTTGCTGTTCTTTGGAATCTCATTACAAAGATGATTTTTTTAAACTGATATTTTAAGCAAGACCTGGGTGTTGTCAATTTAAAGATTTTAAAGGCCAGAATGAACCATTAGATCATTTAATCTGACCTCCTATATAACACAGAGCACAGAATTTCACACTTTTATCCCTGTATTGAACCCAATAACTTGTGTTGGATTAAAGCATTTCTTCCAGAAAGGCATCCAGTGGAGACTTGAAGATTTAAAGACTTCAAGAGATGAAGGATGCACCACATCCCTTAGTAGTTTGTTACAATGGTTAATCACCCTCACTGTTAAAATGTCTAATTTGAATTTTTCTGGCTTGAACTTCCAGCCATTGGTTCTTGTTATCTGTTTCTCTGGTGATGATCTGACATTTAATACAGGTCTATGCTACAATGTTTTGTCAGCATAGTCATGTTGGTCAGGGGTGTGAAAAAACCCAGCATGGTTCTTGTAATGGGAAATTATGCCTCACCAACCTCTTAGAATTCTTTGAGGAGGTCAACAAATATGTGGACAAGGATGATCCAGTTCAGTTAGTGTACTTGGACTTTCAGAAAACTTTTGATAAGGTCCCTCACCAAAGGCCCTTAAGCAAAGTAAGCTGTCATGGAATAAGAGGGAAGGTTCTCTTGGATCAGTAACTGGTTAAAAGATAGGAAACAAAGATAGGAATAAATGGTCAGTTTTCAGAGCAGAGAGGTGTAAACAGTAGGGTACCCCAAAGATCTGCACCAGGACCTGTACTGCACAACATATTCATAAATAAAAAAGGGGATGAACAGTGAACTGGCAAAATCTGCAGATGATACAAAATTACTCAAGATAATTAAGTCCAAAGCTGACTGACAAGAGTTACAAAGGGATCTCGCAAAACTGGGTACGAAAATGCAGATAAAATTCAATATTGGTAAGTACAAAGTAATGCACATTGGAAAACATAATCCCAAATCTAGATACAAAATGTTGGTCTAAATTAGCTGTTACCGCTCAAGAAAGAGATCTTGGGGTCATCATGTATTGTTCTCTGAAATCACCAGCTCAATATGCAGCGGCAATCAAAAAAGCTAACAGAACATTAGGAACCATTAGGAAAGGGATAGATCAGGGATCGGCAATGTTTGGCACGCAGCCCACCAGGGTAAACCCCCTGTCAGGCTGGGACAGTTTGTTTACCTGCTGCATCCGCCGGTTCAGCTGATCGCAGCTCCCACTGGCTGCAGTTCGCCGTTAAAGGCCAAAGGGGGCTGTGGGAAGTAATGTTATAGTAATGTTATAGGTTCTGAGGCTGAAAATGTGTCCTCATGGCTTAAAACAAGCCCAGGAAAAAACTCTCCAAGAGCAGAGGGGCAGTTCATGCCTCATCAGGGCATGTATGGGACAAACCCAGCCCAGCCTTACAGGAACAAAGGACGCTGGCCTAGGCAGCAACAAAGGATCTGTTGGACTCTCGAGAGATTCACCCCCCTTTCCTTGGTCAGTCAAGGACTACAATGAGATAATGTTCACCTGACCCTGAAGCGGGGCGGCAAAGCCAAGAGGGAAGAAAGAACACGATAAAAGGGAGAGATGTTTGCCATGCTCTTCCTTTCTCTTCCACCTCCATCTACAGACATCACCACCAAGCAACTGAAGCGCTGATCAAAGGGGAGAGCCTGGCTGACGGGTAACCAGCCAGCCTGTGGTGAGAAGCATCTAGGTTTGTAAGGGCACTGAAAGTGTTAAAATCAGCTTAGAATGCGTTTTGCTTTTATTTCATTTCACCAAATCCGACTTGTTGTGCTTTGACTTATAATCACTTAAAATCTATCTTTTTGTAGTTAATAAATGTGTGTGTTTGTGTTTGGTTTGAAGCATGTCAGACTCCCCTTGGGATAACAAGCCTGGTACATATCGATTTCTTTGTTAAACTGATGAACTCATATAAACTTACAGCGTCCAGCGGGCATAGCTGGACACTGCAAGACGGAGGTTCCTAGGGTTGTGTCTGAGGCAGGAGATATTGGCTAGTGTCATTCGGCTGCACAATCCAAGGAGCAGCTTACACGCCAGAGGCTGTGCGTGAAAAGTCCAGGAGTAGGTGTTCTCACAGAAGAGCAGGGTAAGGCTGGTTCCCAAAGTCAAGGATTAGAGTGACCTAGCAGATCACCAGTCCAGATAACACCAGGGGAACATCACAGTGGCATAGTGAGCAGGGTGTATGTGTGGCTTGTTACTCCAAGTGAAGTTCACACTTTAAGCACTGATATTTGTGATTTTAAGTGAGTCTTAAGTGCAATGGCTAAGAATAGTCAGGAAGAGGTCAAAGTTTTGTTATTTTCTGTTTGTTTATTTCGGGTGAGGGAAATAAGCACAAGAAAGCAGAAAAACGACTACCAGTGAGGCAGCTACAAAACTAGAGCTGGCCAGACTGGAAGCTGCAGAGAAGGAAAAGGATAGCAAGTTTCAAATGTGGCAGGCAGAAATGAGGCTCAAAGAAGCAGCTGCGGCCAGGGAAACTATGGAGGCGGAGGCAGCCAGAGAGGAGGCTACATACAGAAGGGCCATGGAAGAAAAAGAGAGTGAGCGGGAAGAAAAAAGAGAGAGAGCGAAAACACCAACTGGACATGCTAGAGTTGCAGAACCAGAACCCCCCAATCGCAACAACTGCCATCACTCCAAAAATCAGAACACTTATGTCCTGCATACAGTGAGGAGGACGATATTGCTGAATATCTGACTACCTTCGAAAGGCAGTGCATAATACATGAAATCCTTGATGATAAGAGTTCCTACCCTGCTCGCTGCACCACTGTGACGTTCTCCTGGTGTTATCTGGACTGCTGATCTGCTACGTCACTCCAATCCTTGACTCTGGGAGCGAGCCTTACCCTGCTCTGCTGTGAGAACCCCCACTCCTGAACTGTTCACGCACAGACTAAATATAAGGGAGTAATTCTTCACACAATGCAGTCAACCTGTGGAAATAATTGCCAGGGGATATTGTGAAGGCCAAAACTATAAGTGGGTTCAAAAAATATAAGTTCCTGGAGGATAGGTCCATCAATGGCTATTAGGCATGATGGTCAGGGATGCAACTCCATGCTCTGGATGTCCCTAAACCTCTGACTACTAGAAGCATGCAGTGGACAACAGCAGATGGATCACTCAATAATTGCCCTGTCCTGTTCATTCCCTCTGACACGTCTGACATTGGTCACTGTCGGACAACAGGATACTGGGTTAGATGTACGACTGATCAGACCCAGTATGGTCATTCTTATGTCTGTCTCACCCAGAAAAAGACTGGCTGCAATCTACAGCCTCTTCAAGTGTTTGCATATGGAACAGTAGGGTGGTGTTGGGATAGGTAGGTCATACGAGAGAGATAGAGACTTACCCTCTTATATACTGAATCTCCCAACATCCTTAGGTTTCAGAGTAGCAGCTGTGTTAGTATCCACACACACTTAAATGTAAATGGATGTTAATATAGCAGCCTATGTCTTTTCAGTCACAGTAAATTCTTGGCACATGATTGCCTTGGCTGGTCTAGAACAGACACTGTAACTGCCTCTCTGAGTGAGCCTCATTTAGACTCTATGGAAGCCAAATAGCACTTCTATGACTCAACACCTGCTGAGAAAATCTAAAGCCGTACTATTCCCTATACGCCTATTTCAATCATTCATAAGCACTTCAAAAGGTAAAGCAGGCCATGAAGTTCAAAAGAGAATGTGCCTGCTACAGTAGTATGTAATTCTGTAATCTGTATGCAGAGCAGTCTGTCATTGACAGACGACAGATTCTACAGGACCTGCTATGCAGGTGCTTTTTACAAATACTTGCTTCATTCACGGAGTACCTGCTGAGGGTTAATAGGAGTTTCCAGCTCTCTACAGAGTGCTTGTTCTTCCCACATATCCCACCCCTGCATTTCTAGGATTCTAAAATACACAAGTTAGCATTTGTTTGCTACAAAAATGTATTCTGAAAACAGAACTTCCCGTGAAAAGGCCACCTCTAATATTAGTCATTTTACCTCTATGGCAGAACCTAGAAAACTATATTTTTAGTAGCTACTTCCCACTGGGTAGTCAGCATTGTCATGCAAAACACTTGATTACCAGGACCTAAAAATGCACCTTTTTAAGATCAACAATATCTCTAAAGAAACCGATAAATAGGTTTTTCAGTGGGTTAGGAATCAAGCAACTCAATTTCTGCAACTACTTCTGTAGTGCCTAGACCTATCCCAGAATGAAATTAAATGTAATTTCAGCTCAAGTTCCTTTATATAACCTTCAGCACTAAAACATTCTCTAGCCCTAATATATTGTCATTCTGTGATACGACACAGAGGCTTTCATATATTTTATTAGAGTACATAATAGATCATCCAGCCTCCTCAATCTACTGAAAGTACAAACAGTCTCACTCAATTATATTCAAAGGGACATAGCCTTTTCTGTCTGCATTAATGCCATAAGGAATAATATCTTGTGAAATCTATTTCTGGCAAATTTTCATTGCTCAGTGGCTGGCCATTCTGAGTCTAAAGACACTGAGTTTGAGACTACCTCAGAAAATACCATGAGTGAGCCTCCTATCATTCATTGAATGACAATAGAGCTAACTCAACAAGGATTTCATCATCACAATTTAAGAATAAATCTAAATTAGCATGCTACCAAAAGAGAGACTGCTTCCTTAGAAGTAGCAAGAAAGATTGTCGGAACTGAGGAATCTTACAAATCAATCCTTTCCCCCAAAATTTTCAGATTGTAGGCTGTGATATTTTCATCTAAACAGCAATGGAAAAAAATAATCTGTTCAGTATTCTCCTGTGCTCAGCTTAAATGCATTTACTTGCATCAAGCATAACCAGTCCTTTTTCAAGACCAGAAAGTAATCACATGCCTGTTATTATGGAAACCTTAAACCACAAAAAGAACAGTAAAAGGTTTGACCTAAAACCCTCAAAAAGTAAAGACATTCATAGCTAAAGCTGTAAAATCTAACCTTAATTCACCCGGTTATGCCTAGGCATTTGCAAGAAGTACAGGACCAAATCCAGGTTATTTTACTCACAAGTGTAGTCCCATTAGTTTCAGCAAGACTACTCTAGGGAGTAGGGTAACCAGGATTTGGCCCAAAGTAATAAAATATCACAGGCTGTCTGAAGGTCCCTGAAACACCTACCGATGATGGGGTGAGGTAACCGCAGAGTTTTGGCATTTACTTTGTATTGCCTTGATCTTGTGCTATAACACAATTGCATCTGAACCTAGTTGGGGCCTCATTAATTCAAAAATGTAATGCCTAAGTACATACATTTATGAAACAATAATATGTATTAACTCCTCCAGAGCTATTGGGTCTCCTGCATCGTGCCTCTTTGGGTACCTTAATTTACTTGGAATTTGAAAAACTGTAATAGGCTCAGGTTGTGCCAATGCAGCCACCAAATATTAGCACTAAGCCTTCACATTTTTATGGCATTTTTACTGAAATTAAGTCAGTGCCCTTGCTCAATAACTGCTTTAAAAAACAACATCGACTGTCAATTTATTTTTCCTTTTTCTAAAATATATTAAGGGCACTAATCAGCATCATGGAATCATAGGCCTGAAAAATGTCAGTTTAGAAAAATACAGCAACTACCATTGATCCTGCAAACTGTTCCACATGAGAAGACCTTTATTCCAGCAGGAGCCTCTCTGAAGTCAGTGGGACTCCACCTACAGGCACACGTGTCTGCCCACACAGATCAGCTTACAGCTTTGAGCCCTAAATTATTTCTTTTTTAAATCTACATGGGCTAAAAGGTTTTACACAATGGTCTTCTGGCCGAGTGAGAGGGCTGTGCACTACCAGGTAGAATATCTGGATATTAGTCCAGACTCCAGACCCAGCTCAACATTCCCTCTTAACTGTACAATGAGACAAGTAAGATGTCACACCTAATGAACATTTCTTGCTAAGCAATCAGAAATGCAATTTGGAGGGGCAAGGGGAAATCAATAAAGTAACTGTCATATAGAGGCTGGTCGTATGTGCCTTAAAATAGAGCTCCTATTAACTTCAATGTGGCTTTGGCTGTCTGATCTGTGTAAGGAGTGCAGTATTGAACCCTTAGTCGTTTAAGGCAAGATTCTGGTACCCTTATGTTGAGTAGTACATTGCTCCTCAATTTGCCCCACTGCAGTCATTGAGAATTCTCAAGGAACTACTCAATATAAGGCTGGTAGATTCCAGCCCTAAAAAATTAAGGCTTGATGAATGAATAAATTAATCTGCCTCTTAATATATTACCAGGCACGTGGGGAAGGACATTGACATAGCAACAAACTACTTAAGTAAAACTTCCCTTTTTACTAACCCATCTCCTGTGCACTGGTGTCATTCCCTTCCCACTTTTATTTCTCCTCCCCAAGTGATACTCTCTTCCAATTTCATTCATGGAGGTGCTTGCTCTAATCTCCTCCCCAAAACCCCACACACCAAGCAAAGGAGTCCAGGAAAGCAGATGTTTGTCTTTCCCACCTCGTGCTGCAGGCTGGGCTCTGTGTAAGCTGGCTGGAGGCTACATCAGAAGTTCAGTAGAGGAGTATGAACAGGAGAGCTGCGTGTTCATCAGCTCCATACAGGGGCTGAAGTTCAGGTCTGGGGTCATGCGTGCACCTGAAAGGGAACAGTGTTGCAGCTCTTTGTTCCCAGGGCAAACAGTAGATATGAGAAAACTGATCTGGCTAAAGTTCAACCTTTTGGGGGTTCAGAGAAGTTCAAGTAACTATCATTATTATTTATTATTTCCATACACTCCTGCTCTTCCTTAGTTTCAGCCAGAAATAAAAGTGGAAATGCCAAATATCACAGGAATTTTCCCTGTACTTCCAACTCCAGTATTCCAAATTGTACTCCAATTCTCACCAAAACATTCTGATTACTCAGGCAAAGAGGTTCGCGTGAGTTTTGGATAATAACTTTAGAGGCTTACTTGACACAAGCCAGCCAGGGCTTAGAATGCCAGGGAGGTGGAATACTCAGCCTCTAAAGAAAGATGGATGTCTTGAACACTCAACGTCAATGCTTCTGTCCAATCTGAGGGCAACACTGACAGGCTCAGAAGAAAGTCACATCTAGTTCTCCACTGTATGAAAGATGCTGATCCCAGAAAACAACTTGGGGACTCAAGGTTGGGGGCCCTGACAGGTGTAAAGCAACTTGCCTGTCCACAAATAAGGACACTAGCCCACATAACTGAAAAAGCTGTTTCTCCAACACTTTTCACTGTTTGTTTCTTTTGTTATAATTGCTGTTATTCAAGACAATAAAGAAACTGTGGGTCTGGAAACTGAGACAGCGGGGCCAATGGTGGGTCTCTCTCTCTTTTTTTTTTTTCTTTTTTTTTTTTTTTCTTTTTTTTTTTTTTCTTTTTTTTGTTAACACACTAAAGTAAATATAGCAATCCAGAAAAGGGGAGGCGGGAAGGGCATGCATGTGTAGGTGTCTTTTATCAACCAGAGGATTAGATGTATTTGTTACTGAGGAGAAGCATGAGGTTGGTAACAGAAGAGAGCAGGGAAGGAATTTTTTTTGCACTCCTATAATATCATAATCACTAACCCTATTATTGATCCCATGGTGAGTTTCAGGGCAAGTCTCATGTTAAATTTCAGCCCATAACAAATTTCTTTTACAACTGGAGTTAAAAACTTGAGCACAGGAACTTATAATGGAAATTATGACAATCTTAATGATAGCTGCATTTACAGTGCCACTAAAATTAGAGTACATTATACTCTTGTCATTTGCTTACCGTGATCTAACTGGTTAAAATAAGCTGTCAAACCCACTCTGAACAACTGTAGAGAAAACTCTTTTTAGGATTTTTTAATCCATTTTATTATTGTTTGTATTTGTTTGCATTACAGTAGCACTAAGAGGCACCAATGCAGGTTGGGGCCCCATTGCATGAAGCACCATACACAGTAAAACAGCCATTGCCCCAAAAGAGTATACAGTCTCAATAGACAGTGGAAGGCTAGGAAGTGAAATAGAGGCTTACTGAGATGAAGTGACTTGCCCACAACCCCCAGTAGCAATGCTGGGACTAAAACCGAAGTCTCCTGAAACCCCATGTAGTATTTTAGCCACTAGTTCTCAACCCATTTACCAGTATGGGCCGCATATGCAGCTCTCTGTGTATTATGGGGGCCACATCCACACAATATATATTATACCTGTACGGCCCTGAGGATGTCACATGGGTCGCAGCTGTGTGCTGATTGGGCCACGGGTTGAGAACCACTGCATTAGACCAATGTGTCTCCAAAGTAAGCCTCCATTTTTGTTACTTAACTATATTTCCATAGGCTGCTTGTAAAAATTAAAAAGATTTTAAAAGGCTTATGTAAAAACCTTCCTTCGAAAGACGTTTCAGGTCGGTGTGGGACACCAACAGTCATTTTTTCATCACTTGTTGCACATAACTAGAAAGGCCAGATTATCTCAAAATTAATAGTTTTGCATTAGCTGGAAGGTGCTCCTTTTTTGGGTGTTTGCCGCCATATCCATTTTATCAGGACACATTTTATGCAATAGCCCAATACACCCATGATGATAATTCCTTTGGCTTCATGGAGTTACGTCAGGAATAAATTCAGCTCAATAAGTCCAATAAGGTTTTAGTAATCACAAAGTGTCCTGCATTAGACAAGTCTGGGTGTTCTCCATTGACAAACTGGCTAGAAAAAGGCAGAGATTTATGGGCTCAGAAAAGGGCAGACTAATTGTATTGCACTTTGTCAACAAGCTGGTTTTCCTCCAATGCTCCTAGTACTGACAAACCAAGTAGTTACGTTCTTAATAATATTAGTGACCTCATGTTTGATTGCTGTAGGATCTGGAATTGGAAAAAGTACAAAGAAAGGCAACAAAAATTATTCAGTGTATGGAAGTGCTTCCATATGAGGAAATATTCAAGAGACTGGGACCATTCAGCATGAAAAAGAGATGAATAAGGGGGGATATGATAAAGGTCAATAAAATCATGTATGGTGTGAAGAAAATGAATAAGGAAGTTTACCCCTTCCCATAACATAAGAACCAGCGTTCACGCAATGAAATTAGTAGGCAACAGCTTTAAAAACAAACAAAAGGAAGTACTTCTTCACACAACACACAGTCAACCTGTGGAACTCATTGCCAGAGAATGTTACGAAGGCCAAAAGTATAACTGGGTTCAAAAAATAATTAGATAAGTTCCTAGAGTATAGATCCACCAATGGCTATTAGCTAAGACAGCCAGGGACCCAACCGCCGTGCTCTGGGTATTCCTAAACCTTGGACTGCCAAAAGCTGGGACTGGATGACAGGAATGGATCGCTCAGTAATTGCCCTATTCATTCCCTCTGAAGCATGACACCAGCCACTGTCAGAAGACAGAATACTGAGCTACATGGACGATTGGTCAGACCCAGCAAGGCCATTCTTATATTCTTATGCTAAAAGATTCTGTATAAGATAGTAATAAACAAACAAAAGTGAGTCTCCATGAGATGACTTCATCTCTTACTAATGTCCTCTAAAAACTAAACTGCTACACCTTCCAGTGTGTGACAATGTCAACAACTTCTAATCATAAACACAGTCCACCCAAAAAACCCTAGCTCTCATTTCAATAAGCAAATAGTATCTGTCTTGCTTGCAGACACACGAAATTACACAGAGCGGCCAATACTGCGACAGTTTAAGAGGCTGTGTTCTTTACCACAATGTTTAAAGCATATTTATAACTAAAAGCAAAAGGGGAAGATAGAGAATTGAATAGTCTATATTGTATTATAGTGATTAAGACATTAAAAAAAACCCAAAATCTATAATTATCAAAAATCTTCGTTTATTGACAAACTGAAAATACTATTTTTGTGTTGAATGTTTAGAGAGTCAAACTAGTCACAAAGTTCAGTATACTATAAATTCAGATATTTTCTTTTCACTGTCATATAGAACCACATTTATTTTTTCTTAGGCATAAAATGATATCTATCAATGGAAGTGACCCTCAGAGACCCCATGATTTTTCATTTTGCACCTCTGGGTGCTGTATTAATAGCCCTCCTGCAGACACAAGTACCCATCTATCTAAATAGTAGCGCACAAGCATAATGCCCAGCCAATGAGCCTCAATCCAGATAGAGGGACTGCCTCTAGCAAAAAGGACAATCTAATCAATTGCTGTCCTTTCAATCACAGGTAACTTCAGTCCTAGTGGGAGCATCTCTCTGCTGAGATTGCCAGCAATTATACCAATTGGGATGTCGGGAGGGAATGGCGTGGCAGACCCTTATCTGCTCCCTGCAGAACTGGGAATACCAAATTCATTTCACATACCGCAACCAAATCCCAGGAACAAATACAATCTGCAAGAGAGCTGTCCACAACATGCCAGCAACAAGGAGAGGGGGAAGTTGCCTCAGTTCGCCATTAAATAAGTGGAGTTGACCCAAAACTCAAAATGGAAAAGTGCATTCTCCTTGTGAGCGGCTAGCAGGAGAGCTGCTCTCCAAGTGTAGAGAGAAGCTGCCCATGGGCGAGGTGGAGGGGGGAGTGAGGGGAGGAGAATTTAAACACAAATACAGTAACACTGCGGTATCACAGCTGTAAATGGAAGCCTCTGGGGCCATAGCTATAGGGAGACTGCAATAGTCCTTGCCAGAAGAGGGGCTGGTTTAAGAGGGATCTCCTCCGGGGGGGAGGGGGAGAGTAAACTGGGGGAGCTGCCCCTTCTAGTAAGTCTGCGGGGAATGGAGGGGCGCCAGCCCTTTGAGCACACTGGAATGAGACGAGAGTGGGGAGTTGCCCTCGGGAGTCTAGTTGGTGGGGGTGCACAGAAGGGAGCTGTGCCTGTGCCCAGGGTGGGTGTGGCTGGGGAGGGACAGTGGGGAGCTGCCCCTGTGGTTGGGATGGGGTGTACAGCGGTGAGTTGCCCCGTGGTGGTGGTGCACAGTGGGGAGCTACCCAGTGGTTAGGGTGAGTGTGGTGGATGGATAGTGGGAGCTGCCTCCGGGACCGGGGGTGCATAGTGTGGGGTAGCTCCCCTCGGGATCGGGGTGCAAGGCGGGGGGGGGGGACTACCCCCGTGGAGCGGGGTCGTGGGTGCATAGTGGGGGAGCTCCCCCCGGGATCGGGGTTCATGGCGGGGGGGGAGCTGCACCCCGGGGAGCGGGGTCGGGGGTGCATAGCGGAGGAGCTCCCCCCGGGATCGGGGTGCATGGCGGGGGGAGCTGCCCGCCGGGGAGCGGGGTCGGGGTGCATGGGGGGAACTGCCCCCCGGGGAGCGGGGTCGGGGTGCAGCTGCCCGCCGGGGAGCGGGTCGGGGGTGTACGGGGGGGAAGCTGCCCCGCGGGGAGCGGGGTCGGGGTGCATGGACGGAGCTGCCGTCCGGGGAGCGGGGTCGGGGGTGCATAGTGGGGGAGCTCCCCCCGGATCGGGGTGCATGGCGGGGGGAGCGGGGTCGGGGGTGCATAGTGGGGGAGCTCGCCCCGGGGAGCGGGGTGCATGGCGGGGGGAGCTGCCCCGCGGAGAGGGGTTCGGGGTGCATGGCGAGGGGAGCTGCCCGCGGGGAGGGGGCCGGGGTGCATGGCGGGGGGAGCGGCCGGGGCTGGGAAGGATGCGTAGCTGGAGGGAAGTGGCGGGGGAGCGGAGGGGTCGGTACCTTCTCGCCGGTCACCACATGCAGCCCCTCGCGCACTTTGGCGAAGGACCCCTCTCCCAGCTTCCTGCCGATGAGGTAGTTGCCGACGCGCTTGGTGTGCTGGAAGTCGCGGAGCCGCTCCCGCGCCCCGGCTGCGCTGACCCAGGCGGGCAGGAAACTTCCCTCCGAGCCCAGCGGCGGCTTCCTCGGCTCCCCGCCCTCGCCGAACCCCGCCGCCGGCGGCTCGCTCAGCAGCCCGTCGCCCGCCGCCGCCGGCATCCTCCCGCCCCGGCTGCGCCTCTGCCCTGCCCGCCGCTACTGCCGCCGCCGCCGGGCACCTTCCCTCGGCATCGGGGCCAGTCCCGCCCCTGCAGAGCCCCCCGCGGCCGGCGGCGGCGGGCGCCCGCTCCCAGCTCTGCGAGCCCCGCGGAGAGGCTGCGGCCAGGCGCTCGCCTCCCGAGCGCACGTGGGGCTGGCGGGATGCTGGGGCGGGGGCTGCTCAGGCGCCTGCTTGAGGCAAAGAGAAAAGTTCCTCCGACCAGCCGCGGGCTGGATTGGGGGGTAGGTGGGGCGGCCGCTCCAGCACGATCCTCTCCGGAGAGCGCCGGCAACAATGCAACGTGCAGCCAGCCCAGCAACTACTGAAGGCGAGCGTGCAAGGCTGGCACACAGCGCATCACGTTGAAGAGCAAGCGAGAGCCAGCTCCCGCAGATCAATTGTCTCCAGTCCCCGTGCGAGCCGGTTTCCCTATTGGGTCCGTCTCGCTTTACCCCTCCCCTCTGTCTGTGTGTGTCTCCCTCCCTCGCTCTGTGCCGAGAGAGGTGCTTTCTCTTTCCTTGAGGCGCCCTCTCGGATGGGGGAGGGGGGGGAAGCCTAATTCCGTTTGAATGTGCAGTAATTTAATCCGATCGCACGCGGCGGGAACAGATGTGATCTAAACTCAGCACAGCAGCCTGAACATTTTCAAACCCTGGTCGCCCCTCCTTCCCCCTCTGCTAGTGCAGGGCTCTCGAAACAGAACACCCCCAAACCCCTCTCCCAGAGAGAAAAGCCACCTGAAAGTCATGACAGTGCACCTCTCTCTGTATAATTAGACTGCAAATCCCAGCTCCCAGCCGGATACAGACATTCGACGTGGTTTCTTTTTCTGGACATGTATGTGTGTGGTTTTATTTTCTCCTTATGCTTTATTCTTGCTTGAGAATATTTGTATCCTGCGCCGCTTTCCCCACCTTTCTACTTGTGAACACTTCAGGGTGTGTGTGTTTTTCACTCCTTTGTTGGTGGAATGTGCTCCAGAGCTGAGATCGTGACAGCTCTGCTATTGAGTGCATGAATACCCCCCCCCCCCCCCCACGACGTTGTTAAAAAATCCTGAGAGTGCCAATGTAGTTCCTATGCAGCTTTTCGATGTACCACCCTTTTGCTTCAGTTCAAATTATTACTTTATTTACAGGTGGGTTCTACATTTCTAAGTTCTCTACCCTGCTTTTGTTTTTATCAATTAATTCAAAGTTGCATTTTACAACATAACTTTATTTGGTATAGTTTCTTTCCTATAAACTGTATCCTAAAATGTTTTACAGTGCTTCATAATACACCTGCCTGCAGTATTAGGTAAAACAAGAGGGCAGACAGACATGGAGGCATGGGTTCTGATCCCCCGCCCCCTTAGTGGAGCGTGGAGAGAGGGCAATCCTTTCTGTACAGATCTTCCTCATTCCAGGCAAAAGGAGAAAACAAATCAGACTGTTCCATTCTCCTCCCTTCCCCTCTTTTGTACACAGTATGTGCAGGTATTTACAGAGGCAATCAGGGACATATACAAGGGAGGATAATAGAATCTAGAGATTTAAAAGACCTATTGGATCAGCAATGCACTGAGGTCCTGATCCTAAAGCTAAGCACCCCTCAACTTACACTGAAGTCCCTGGGAGTTGAGGACATTCAGTACCTCACTCAGGGACTGAATTCCTGTGTACACATAAAAGACTTCCTGAGCTGGCCCAGAAGGTCACTGACCTCTTCTCATTTAAATTCCTACCTAAACCTTCCCTGTACCATGACACCCACAAGAAATCAAAGATGTTTCTCTTTATTTACACTTAAAAAGTCAAAATAGTTTTGCTCCACCATGTACACTAACCTTTGCTAAGTAACTGAATAATGTTTTAGTTGTTACCCCAGTGCTTCCTCCAGTCCATTTACACCCTGCTGGTTTGCTGCCCCCTACCTTGTGTTATGTGTCTGAAACTGATTTGTAAGCTCTTTGCCTCAGAGTACAAACAAGAAACTGCCCCAATTTAGCATAGTATTAGAGACTGTGAAATAATGAATACTGAGAAAACCCTTCCCCCTCTGTGTGCAGGGTAGAGTCATTCCCCCAACAAGGCTACATCAGATATTATATTATTGGTGAAAAGATAAGTTTTCAGCTGAGATTTCAAATGAGATGGAAAAGTAATGAGGGGAAATATGGACAGGAACTGAACAGAAGGGTCTAACACCAATAGAGCTTATTTTGATGGTTTCCTTTTGGTTTTAAAATATACACACATCGCATGCTCTGGGTACATTTACAGTATTACAATATACCCGAACAGAAAATAACAACCAAATTACCCACCAGCTCTCAATTCCCACCCCTTTTCCAGAACTATATCCTTCCCTTAAGGAAAAGTCTGGGAGAACAAATGGCTCTTTCAGCTTGTCCTGAAGTTTAACACTTTCAGGCTCTGGCATGCCAAACCAGGGAACAAATTCCACTGCTGATGATATCTCACCAAGATTGACCTGCTCATGCCCCCTTTCAGTTAAACCAAGAGAGACGATATCTTGAATGCAGCTGGTTAGCTCAACTGTGGTGGTATGAAATAGGAGAGAATCTGTGTGACAGTCCAGAGAAGGTGTCAGTGCAAGATGAGCAGAAGGAGCAGAAAGGGAGTAGAGAGAAAGATAAAGTCCATGGAACAGGCAGCAGTAAGTTCATGGAGGGTTTTAAAAACAAGGAAGATTGATATTCTCTGCCCATGCAAATAATCTGGCCCTGACCAACTTTCCACACTTCAAACAAACCACACAGCACTCCCAGTTCCTCCCAACTCTAGCAAATCACATGGAGCTGATAAACTCCCTTTCCCCCTCCCCCACTTCAGATATAAGTGTTGTAGCTATTCCCTGACTTGGAGCAGAAAGTGGGAATGCTTCAGGACCATCCTCTTCATTCACACCAAAAGTGTTAAGCCCTGCGTGCTCCACCATTGGGAACAGATTGTCAGGAGGAGGGACACCTTCCGTGACTGACACCAGGTCTACACTAGAAAATTTTGCAGGTATAGCAACGTTGGCTGGAGCTGTGATTTTTTTGTGACATTTTTATATTGGCAAAAGCCAATGTGGATGTGGTTAGGCTGGCATAGAAGTCTTTTTCGCAGCATAGCTCATTTTATTTGGGCAGCTGTAATAAGGTATACCAGCAAAAGCAGTCCAGTGTAGATGAGGTTAGACAAGGCCTTAGGGACTTGCTGTGTTCAGGGAAATGGCCTTAGGAAACCACTTCCCAGCTGACAGCAGGCATTAGGAGAATTACCCACTATCTGAACATGTGAGGAGTACAGCTGGCCAAATAACTGATTTTTTAGTTTTCTGGCCGTTCTGAAACATCTAAAAAAAGTGGTTTCGTTTGGGTCGAATTGAAACCTTTCTGAATTTTCAGCAAATTGAAATGTCAGAAATTTTTCATTTGGGGTCAAACAAAACATTTTGTTTCAGGCATTTTTAACATAGGCAAAGGCAACGAACAACTACACACACAGAATTGGAAGAGGATGAAGAACCTCCCTCCTAACTTCTAGCCCAGTGGTTAGAGTACTCACCTGAGATTGTCACAGACCAACCCAGAGCAGGAAGCAGAACCTAGATCTTACTACTACCAAGTGAATACTCTTACTACCAGGCTAGAGGGTATTCCAGAGCGAGGCTCACTCAGTCTTTCTTGTGGCAGCCGTTCCACTTGAATAGTGGAGTAGTCATTGGGCCAGAAACAGGCAATTGCCAGGTGTTTAGAGCACTTACCTGGAAAGGTGAAGACCTAAGTTCTGCTCCAGAATGGGGATTTGAACCTGGGTCTACATCCCAGGTGAGTGCCCTAACCACTAAGCTAAAGATAATAAGGGTAGAACCTCTCCTTCCTCCTCAGTTTTGTAAATGGCACCTAAATCAATTTGTTAGTCTCTAAGGCAGTGGTTCTTAACCTTTACTGCAGCCTGCACCCCTTTGGTTCTCAAAATATGTTCTCGCACCCCTTGTCAAAAACCAAATTTGTTCTTGCATCCCTTATCAAAAATCGTTGAAGTAGGTCAGTTCTTTAAACCTAGATATATTTTTGTTTGTATATTGCAGTAATCATTAAAAAATATATAATGTTAATAAATACATAGGTGTGATTAAACAAAGTAGTTGTACTTACGTGCCTGTGCTTAATTTGTGTTTTCGATGATTTACCTTCTAAAAAAATCTAGCATGTCTCGCACCCCCAGAAAGGGCATCTTGCACCCCTGGGGGTGCATGCACCCTAGGTTAAGAACCATGGCTCTAAGGTGCCACAAGGACTCCACGTTATTTTTGCTGATACAGACTAACACGGCTACCACTCTGAAACCTAAACCCCTTTGTGACTCTAGCCTAGAAAATCAAAGCATTTAGTTTTGGAAATGCATCAACATTTCTGAATTTTTTTTTTGTTTTGATTGAAACAATTTGCCAAAATCAACAAGAAATTGCAAAATGTTTCAGTTGACGTGAATCTGCATTTTTTTGGCAAAAAAGGTTTCAGCCAAAAAATTTCACCCAGGTTTAGTCAGGAGCATAACAGGTGGAAAACTCATCTGGCCATTGGGATACACTTTAAGGGAGGGGCATATATTACTGTGTTTGTACACACAAGATAAAGATACATGTCAGCTAACATGTATGTAGCTAACAAATGTAGTTTTGGTCACTGTGGATAGAGAGTTCAATAGATGTTAAGCATATACAGTCATTTAAACTTTCAAAAATATTTTTTTTAAATGAATGTTGCAGAGACCATGAGAGGAACCCTGAAAGGGCCTGGTGACTGTTTTTAAATTTTACTAAACTTGGGAACTAAATAGCTTGACAGTCTCTTTTTAAACAGGGAAGCCTCTCACCTCTCTCTGGTTTTTATCCTATCCAGCTGTGCCCATCAGGGTGCAGTCTGGATGTAAGGGGATTGCTGGGATCAAAGGCTGCATTTATTTCTGTCAGTGCTTTAATTTAAATTTAACTCCTGTGTGCTTCAATCTGAGCTGTAGTTATCCTAGGTAATGACATTTTCTGACTAACTGTTGAAATTACTAATGAATTAAAGGTACCAGCATAGTTACAGGTTGAAAAAGGTGTTATAACCAGCTACTAAAAATAAGTAAGATCCAGATTTCTTCCCACAAACGCAAAGAAATTCAAAGTTGTTTTGTCCTTCACTAACTTCATTGTTCTAAAATATTGCAGTAGAATATGTCTCAATCAGTGCTATGAGATCTTTATAACAGCTAGGAACAACTGGGTCATTTAGGCCTCGGTCCTGCAACAGACACCGCTGCAGGGTCAAACCCCATGGGAGCCTTAGCACAAAGTTTAATCATTAACCTCTTAGCTACTTCATTTTGCTACACTTGTAAAAGCAGCATTCTAGGCACTTTTATCTAGCAGTTGAAGCAGTAGATTGGATGCTGAGACATCTAGATTCTATTCCCAACTCTGCCACTGGTTCTTTCCATGACTTTGGCTAATATATGTGGGCTTTCTGTGCCTCAAGCTATGTCTACACTGCAATATAAGCACAGGGTCAAACACAGGCTTGAGCCCAAACCTGCCCTTCTATCTACACAGAGCTCTGTATGACTTAGACCCTGACCCCAACAACGCACAGGATGGGTGGGTTCAAGCATGGGTCCTGCTAGGACTCAGGCCCAAACTCCATTATTTTGCAGTGTGGATGCAGCTTGGGTCTATGCCCCCTGAACTCGGCCCCTAAGAGTCTGCCAATGCTATCCCACAATCCTACTGATTGTTGTTTGTCCTCTCTATTGCAAGGGTAGTCAATCAACTCCCAACAAATGGTAGCAAACCCCGTCCCCCCTTGTTCAAGTACAGTAGCGTCCATTTTATTCTGACCTCTGAACTGCAAACACAATGAACCTTCTCCTGCGTTTGAAATGGCCACCGACCAGAGGAAGACCTTTACCAAGTGTGCTGCTTCCTGGTCATGGGGGTTATGGTGTATCTCTGGTGCGAGGCAAGCAACAAGCGTGATTTTACTAAGAGCACCAGGAATGACTACACATACCAAGAGACAGCAAAGAAGCTGGCAGTGTTGGCGATTCACTGGACCAATGCAGGAGGAGGATTAAGTGACTCAGGACTGACTACTGGAAAGTTAGAGATGAGAACTGCACTTCTAGGAACTCACCAGAATCCTGCCCCTTTTATGCAGCGTTTGACTGGGTGCTGGCTACCGAGCTCGGGCTGCCAATTTTGGTTGGATGTATTCCTGGAGACTTCATCACATGACATAATCTTTAATTAAAGATTAATCTTTACTGCTGGGGACTCCAGGCCAATCCTGTCGCTGTGGAGTTCTTTGCAAGTCCACATTAGCGTGTGTATTTGCATGCAGTCATAAAAGGCTCTATCAGAAGCCATGGGGAGGCAGTAATCCATGTGGACACTAACGGAGCATCCTGCTGATTCCTGCAGGAACTTTATCCCAATCCTGGGTGCTGACAACTGCAAACATATGCCCCTAGCAGGAACTCCAGAGAGATAGTCACATTTTAGGGAAGGGTGTATTTTCCAAGGCCACTGTGGTAGCTGGCCAGCCCTCTCCACTCGTAGCTGTGCTTTTCAGTTACCATAAGTTTGAATATTTCAGTGGCATACATGGCTGGCTTGCCACCAGAAGCTGGGAATAAAGTCTCTCTTTGTTTCAGGAACCACAAGAATTGTTATGTCCTCCAAAATGTGGAATGCCTGAAATGATAAAGAAGGCTTACATACTACACCACAGCCACCCACTTCCCCCAGAGCGGTCGCAATTTTTAAACAAAATTGTGATTTTTAACTTACCATTCTGTGGGCACTCTTTTCATTGTGATTAACCCAGTTCTGTTCACGGAGTTTTGGGGATCTGAAGCATTCCTCTGACAATATACTGACATTCAGTTTTGCAAAGTATCATTTTTTGTCCCTGAGATTCTACAAGGATTGGCTTGTTGTTTTTTGTTTGGTTGGGGGAAAGCGGGTTGTGCTCTTGCACTGAATCATTTGTAAATAACTGAGACAATAATGCTCTGTTTTATGTCTGCTTGCAGGCACCTCTAGCTCTACTGGCCATTGTACCCAGTAGATCGCACATACACCAGCCAAGCCTGGGTCTCCATAGAGTTATGGACCAGTCCAAGAGGAAGTGATTTCCATGATGAACTTAGGGTTGACATTCTGAACATGGCCAACAAGCATGTGCAATACCAGAAAGAGAAGGATTCATGGCAAGGGAAGAGGCAAGTAGAGAGGCACAGGCAGGCTGCAAAGCCTGAGGACAGAATTGCAGTGTGGGAACAGGTTTCAGAGTAACAGCCGTGTTAGTCTGTATTCGCAAAAAGAAAAGGAGTACTTGTGGCACCTTAGAGACTAACCAGTTTATTTGAGCATAAGCTTTCGTGAGCTACAGCTCACTTCATCGGATGCATACTGTGGAAACTGCAGAAGACATTATATACACAGAGACCATGAAACAATACCTCCTCCCACCCCACTCTCCTGCTGGTAATAGCTTATCTAAAGTGATCATCAAGTTGGGCCATTTCCAGCACAAATCCAGGTTTTCTCACCCTCCGCCCCCCCCCCCACACACACACACACACAAACTCACTCTCCTGCTGATAATAGCTCATCCAAAGTGACCACTCTCTTTACAATGTGTATGAAAATCAAAGTGGGCCATTTCCAGCACAAATCCAGGTTTTCTCACCCCCCCCCCGCCAAAACACACACACACAAACTCACTCTCCTGCTGGTAATAGCTTATCCAAAGTGACCACTCTCCCTACAATGTGCATGATAATCAAGGTGGGCCATTTCCAGCACAAATCCAGGTTTTCTCACCCCCCCACCCCCATACACACACAAACTCACTCTCCTGCTGGTAATAGCTCATCCAAAGTGACCACTCTCCCTACAATCAAGGTGGGCCATTTCCAGCACAAATCCAGGTTTTCTCACCCCCCCCCTCCCCACAAACTCACTCTCCTGCTGGTAATAGCTCATCCAAACTGACCACTCTCCTTACAATGTGTATGATAATCAAGGTGGGCCATTTCCAGCATAAATCCAAGTTTAACCAGAACGTCTGAGGGGGGGGTAGGAAAAAACAAGGGGAAATAGGCTACCTTGCATAATGACTTAGCCACTCCCAGTCTCTATTTAAGCCTAAATTAATAGTATCCAATTTGCAAATGAATTCCAATTCAGCAGTTTCTCGCTGGAGTCTGGATTTGAAGTTTTTTTATTGTAAGATAGCGACCTTCATGTCTGTAATTGCGTGACCAGAGAGATTGAAGTGTTCTCCGACTGGTTTATGAATGTTATAATTCTTGACATCTGATTTGTGTCCATTTATTCTTTTACGTAGAGACTGTCCAGTTTGACCAATGTACATGGCAGAGGGGCATTGCTGGCACATGATGGCATATATCACATTGGTGGATGTGCAGGTGAACGAGCCTCTGATAGTGTGGCTGATGTTATTAGGCCCTGTGATGGTGTCCCCTGAATAGATATGTGGGCACAGTTGGCAACGGGCTTTGTTGCAAGGATAGGTTCCTGGGTTAGTGGTTCTGTTGTGTGGTATGTGGTTGTTGGTGAGTATTTGCTTCAGGTTGGGGGGCTGTCTGTAGGCAAGGACTGGCCTGTCTCCAAAGATTTGTGAGAGTGTTGGGTCATCCTTCAGGATAGGTTGTAGATCCTTAATAATGCATTGGAAGGGTTTTAGTTGGGGGCTGAAGGTGACGGCTAGTGGCGTTCTCTTATTTTCTTTGTTAGGCCTGTCCTGAAGTAGGTGACTTCTGGGAACTCTTCTGGCTCTATCAATCTGTTTCTTCACTTCCGCAGGTGGGTATTGTAGTTGTAAGAATGCTTGATAGAGATCTTGTAGGTGTTTGTCTCTGTCTGAGGGGTTGGAGCAAATGCGGTTGTATCGTAGAGCTTGGCTATAGACGATGGATCGTGTGGTGTGGTCAGGGTGAAAGCTGGAGGCATGTAGGTAGGAATAGCGGTCAGTAGGTTTCCGGTATAGGGTGGTGTTTATGTGACCATTGTTTATTAGCACTGTAGTGTCCAGGAAGTGGATCTCTTGTGTGGACTGGACCAGGCTAAGGTTGATGGTGGGATGGAAATTGTTGAAATCATGGTGGAATTCCTCAAGGGCTTCTTTTCCATTGGTCCAGATGTCATCAATATAGCGCAAGTAGAGTAGGGGCGTTAGGGGACGAGAGCTGAGGAAGCGTTGTTCTAAATCAACCATAAAAATGTTGGCATACTGTGGGGCCATGCGGGTACCCATAGCAGTGCCGCTGATCTGAAGGTATACATTGTCCCCAAATGTAAAATAGTTATGGGTAAGGACAAAGTCACAAAGTTCAGCCACCAGGTTAGCCGTGACATTATCGGGGATAGTGTTCTTGACGGCTTGTAGTCCATCTTTGTGTGGAATGTTGGTGTAGAGGGCTTCTACATCCATAGTGGCCAGGATGGTGTTATCAGGAAGATCACCGATGGATTGTAGTTTCCTCAGGAAGTCAGTGGTGTCTCGAAGGTAGCTGGGAGTGCTGGTAGCGTAGGGCGTGAGGAGGGAGTCTACGTAGCCAGACAATCCTGCTGTCAGGGTGCCAATGCCTGAGATGATGGGGCGCCCAGGATTTCCAGGTTTATGGATCTTGGGTAGTAGATAGAATATCCCAGGTCGGGGTTCCAGGGGTGTGTCTGTGCGGATTTGATCTTGTGTTTTTTCAGGAAGTTTCTTGAGCAAATGCTGTAGTTGCTTTTGGTAACTCTCAGTGGGATCATAGGGTAATGGCTTGTAGAAAGTGGTGTTGGAGAGCTGCCGAGCAGCCTCTTGTTCATATTCCGACCTATTCATGATGACAACAGCACCTCCTCTGTCAGCCTTTTTGATTACGATGTCAGAGTTGTTTCTGAGGCTGTGGATGGCATTGTGTTCTGCACGGCCGAGGTTATGGGGCAAGTGATGCTGCTTTTCCACAATTTCAGCCCGTGCACATCGGCGGAAGCACTCTATGTAGAGGTCCAGTCTGCTGTTTCGACCTTCAGGAGGAGTCCACCTAGAATCCTTCTTTTTGTAATGTTGGAAAGTGTGGGAACAGCCACTTCCATCACCGTTCCAGGAACGTCGGTTGAGGGAAGATGACATAGTGCAGCAGAAAGACCTGTTTGAACAGCTGCTTTTGCTAATGGCCACAAGAGTGCAGGCTCTAGCTGCCCCCACACTGTGGCCTGAGACTGAGTCACCTCCGCGGTACCATGTGCTGCATACCAGGAACACTCTGGACAATTCCATGTTTAGGTGGCCTATGCAACTGGGACTTAGCAGCTGGACAGGGCATATCTACCCCCCTGCATACTTCTACCCCTGCAATGACCCCCACTCTTCTGCATACTTCTATCCCATGCTGTCCCCCGCACCCAACTGCATGCATCCGCCCCGGCACAGACTCCTCCCCTGTGCAGTCCACAACCCCCCTGCAGGCCTCCAGACCCATGCAGCAGCGGTAAGTGCATGCTAAACACACAAGAAAGGGAAAGGAGAACATGCCAGGGGACACACCTAAAATTAGGGGATTTTTTTGATGGCACTGTTTGCCCTGTTCAGTGTTTGGTTTATGCATTTTGTTTTATTACTAGTTGTGAAGTTGGTTTGTTACTGCTATTCCAGTGTTCTAGTGGCAGCCGGTCTGCCTGGCAATACTTTAATATCTTTATTTTTGTAATGCAAGTAAAAGCTTTTATTTTATTAAGAAAATTTATTGCCATCTCTGCATCACATCTTACAATGTGTACTTCGAATAATAAAGATAAACACAGGATAAAGCACAATTGGCAAGTTGTATTCAACCACAATATCTCAGTACATTTATATTCGCAAAAAGAAAAGGAGCATGAAGTGGGCTGTAGCTCATGAAAGCTTATGCTCAAATAAATTTTTTAGTCTCTAAGGTGCCACAAGTCCTCCTGTTCTTTTTTCAGTACATCTGTGTACATCAGTCACTAATGAAAGTGCACTGGTCCCCCACCCTCATTACATTAACAGTCATATCATCCAAAATAAAAATGTGGGACAGTCACTGCCCCCCTAGTCTCTACGTACACTGACAGTACCCCTTCCCATTTCATTGCATGATGTGACAATACCTCATTTACTGTAAACATTGCTGTACAAAAACATTGACAAACATACTATTCTCCCTCTTCCATTGGCCCATTCAAGTCCATACTGTGGGAGCACAGAGCATCCTTGATGTCTGTTGCCCAGGTGCATCCTGTTCCAACTATGATCAGTGCACTTTCTGGCTGAGTGTATCAGTTCAACAATCCACTACTGTCATAGGATGATTCAGGGGCAAATGGCTCATCCTTGGCTTCACAAAGATTGCGAAGAGCACTGCAAGCCACAATAATGCAGACAGCACTGATAACGCTGGAATCCCAGTGGGATTTCAATCTGCCAAACACACATTCATCCACCATTCTACACCTGCTGAGAGTGTAATTAAACTTTCTTTTGCCAGGGCCTTTGAGCTCAGGATGTAGTTTCAAAAGACAAAGCAAAAGGGGGTACATGGGATCCCCAGAATAACGATGGGGACAATAACTCCATTTATGACCATGTCATTTGGTGGGAATAGTTTCCCCAGCCTATCCATGAATGTGGACTGCCAACCAATGGAAAACTTCGGCATCATGAACCTTTCCAGTGCAGCCCACACTGATATCCATAAATCATGCACAAGGACCTGCATAATAATGGCATATCCTTTGTGGTCCATGTACTCATTTGCTCCCTGAGGAGGGCAAACTATGGGCACATGAGTTCGACCAGTGGCCCTGGTGTAGTTTGGAAAGCCCATTTTCTCAAAAGCAGCAATTACTTCAGGAATATTATTTATGCCCCCCACCACTGGGTACATCCCACACCTGACCACTTCCATCTTTGCCACCACTTTATCCACAGTTGACTTTCCAACACCGAACTGATTAGCAACGGACCTGCAACAGTCTGGGATAGCTAGCTTCCAGACAGTTATAGCAACCTTCTTCTTAACTGATATGGCCACCCTCATGTGTATGCTGTGATGCTGGAAGGTTGGGGCAAGCAAGGCAGGTTCTGGACCCATGGATGGTCATCCTAGGTCCGTATGACAATGTGATCCCATCAGCCTACACTTATGACCCTGTTCCAGAAGTGCCAGTCAATGTAGGGGACATCAGCAGCTATATTGAGAGTCATGAGACACATCAGCCAGTTCAAGTCTTCCATCTGTATCATCTTCCTCCTCCTCTTTCTGTTTCATCATTAGCCATCACGGACTCGGTGGGTCAGAAAACACTGCCAAAGTGTCCACCAGTATCTCATGGAACGTCTCCCTGATTCCTGAAACAGGAGCAAAAGCCCAAGCAAGGGAAGTTCTTCCTCCATGTTGCTGGCTCCGGTTGCTGGGAGTGTTCAGACCAAAATGATGGCTCAGCAGAATGTGTTGGTTCTGCCACATTGAACCACAAACAAAGGGCGCCTACATCACCACATTTTGGGAGGGCAATAGGCAGTCTGGGATATGGTTAGTTGAACTTGGGTCTGCATACTGCAGTGGGGATGCTGAAGCACCAGTGTGGGGTGCGGACTTGAAAATACTTATCCGAGAGTCACCAATGAGTGTGGACGCTCAAGTCCTAGGCTTTCAAACCCAGGGTCTTCAGATTCAAATCCCATTAACTTTGAGCTTACATTGCAGTGTAGACATACCTTCAGTTTCCCCATCTGTAGACAAGGCATACAATA
Source organism: Chelonia mydas (assembly GCF_015237465.2). Taxonomy (NCBI): domain Eukaryota; kingdom Metazoa; phylum Chordata; order Testudines; family Cheloniidae; genus Chelonia; species Chelonia mydas. The sequence goes on from NC_057849.1 coordinate 163,015,858, forward strand.
ATAGCTCTTACTTGCCTTTCTAATCTGCTTTGAGATCTGAGAGTGAAGGAACCAAATACCTAAATCCCTTTGAGGATCTGTGCCTGTGAGTGCAGACAGTGAAATCCTGGCCCTATGGAAGTCAATGGCAATTTAACCATTGACTTCAATGGGACTAAGATTTCACCCCAAGTATTATTAAAGAGACACTCACTGCACTTCACTTCTTGACTCCTTTTCCCATTTACATGGGGGCAGATGTGCCCACATTCTTCACCACTCCTCTGGTCCATGGACAGGTTCATAGATCTTTGAGATCCAGTCCTTTGCTCTTCAAACTTCTCTTGACAGAGTGTTTCCATTGTTTTCTTCCACATCCTTTCTTGCTGTCCCCTTCCTCCTATGCTTTTCTTTGCTAGCCATTCTTTCCCCATTTTTATCATATGTCCAGCCTGCCTGAAACATGCTCTCTCCAGCCTTTCTATCACTGAGAGTACCAAGTTCATTTTCCCTCTAATTTCTTCCATGCACACTCTGTCTACCCTCCACTTGCTGTCAATTCTCCACAGTATATTATTAGACACATTGTCAAATTAAAAACTATATGCTGAAAACTTTACTGATATTACTAACATCTTATATTATTAAAAGAGGAAAGAAATTAAAGTCAAGTTGTCGTTGTTTGCTGTCTCTTTTATTTCTTTCAGCATGGACAATGAAAATCAATAAAGTCATTTTTGTTTATTGCTAATTTTTCTTTCAACTTTTCAGTGCCGTACTGTTTGGGCTTCACACACTGCAGGGGGAATGTTTATTTGTTTTGGAACAACTGTTTTCTTGAATTTTAAAAAACAATTTTGGAAATATTTTTGTTTGGGTTTAGGTTTTATAAAAGCTTGTTTTTACAGCATTTAAATTCTGATCTCTGGTCCAAGTTTAAGTTGATAGGATCCTCAACTTATTGACACTTCCTCAGTGACATACTAGGTGCATGGTGCAGCACCAGAGGTATTTTTGCCCCGCATATTGTGCCTAGTGAACTGGACAGCAATGAAGAATTTAGCTCTTTTGGTATTTTATTGATGTGCAATATAAGATAATGGTATTACCTGTATGCTCATACAGAAATGCATATGACAACAGTCCTCTGACATTTGATATGATATATTTACAAAGAGCCAGCTTTGAATACCCTTACTCAAATTGAATAGTACCTCACTCCTTGATTTCAGTGCTAATACATAAGGAATAAGGAACTTACTGTAAGTAAGGGTATTAGAATCTGTCCTGCAGATTCACACACACAGCCACATGTAATCCATAGCTTCAGAATCCATTCTTGCTTACTCCTTGTCACAGAACTGTGCTCCAGAAGTGAAATTTTAATTTGAAATATGTTATCAACCAGATTCTAATCCGATTTATGCCAGTGTAAATCTGAAGAAATTCCACGTGAAGTGTGTGATGGGTTGGATCATTGAAACCCCTTTGGGGCTACCAAATACTGGACTACAGGACTACTTCTGACCCTGCTTTCCCTGCCAATTTGGGACTCCAGAGTCCTGCCTAGTTGTGCCAGACACACTTGCCGGCTACAAACACAGACCTAGGTCAGAACCACATCCCACAAACGACAGGCTTAACTGAAAGCAGTGTAAGAAATGTTCCTGTCTCTAACACTCAGATGCTGAACTCCCAATGGGGTCCAATCCCAAAATAAATCCATTTTACCCTGTATAAAGCTTATACAGGGTAAACTCATAAGATGTTTGCCCTCTATAACACTGATAGAGAGATATGCACAGCTGTTTGCCCTCTCCCCCAGGTATTAATACATACTCTGGGTTAATTAATAAGTAAAGAGTGATTTTATTAAATACAAAAAGTAGGATTTAAGTGGTTCCAAGTGATAACAGACAGAACAAAGTGAATTACCAAGCAAAATAAAATAGAACACACAAGTCTATGCCTAATACAGTAAGAAAGCTGTATACAGATAAAACCTCACCCTCAGAGGTGTTCCAGTAAGCTTCCCTTTACAGACTAGTCTCCTTCTAGTCTGGGTCCAGCAATCACACTCACACCCCCTGTGGCTACTGTCCTTTGTTCCAGTTTCTTTCAGGTATCCTTTGGGGGTGGAGAGGCTATCTTTTGAGCCAGCTGAAGACAAAATGGAGGGGTTTCCCAGGGGTTTAAATAGACTTTCTTTTGTGGGTGGACACCCCTCCCTCCCCCTGTGTAGAATCCAGCTACAAAATGGAGTTTTGGAGTCACATGGGCAAGTCACATGTCCATCCATGACTCAGAATTTACAGATAGCAGCCATTGTTCACATGCTTCCTTGAATGACCTCAAGTAGACTTCGTATGTGGATTGGAGCCTTCCGAGATCCATTGTCCGTTAAGTGTTTCTTGATTGAGCACTTAATTTGCACATTCCTTTCTCAAGAAGCTGATCAAATGTTTTACTAAGGCTACTTAAAATCAAGCAAGTACACAGCCAATATTCATAACTTTGAGTACAAAAATGACACATGCATACAAATAGGATGAATATATTCAGTAGATCATAACCTTTACAGAAATATGTTACATGGCATATGTAGCATCAAACATATCCCAGTTATGTCATATATGCATTCATAAGCATATTCCCATAAAGCATTATGGGGTCCAACGTCACAAAGTGTATTTACACCAGGCTAAAAAATGAAAGGAAAAATCAGGCCCTGTGTTTCTAACCCTTATGGTTATGAAGAAAACCTTGAGCACACAGAGTGTAAAACGATACACTGTTTCCTTTCTGAGTTTGCAAATAGCTTGGAAAAAAATACCTGAGAGGTATGAAATGACCTATTCATCTCCATGGTTTGTTCATTCCAAAATCTCAAGATAACATTAAATGTAAACATTTTAAACCATTTGATGATGATTTTAACAGAAATCTCTAGGTAATGGGTTTACCCCACAATTCCACACAGCCTGACCAGGTGGCAAAAGCCCCAACTGTCCTTATGCAGCCACCAAAACCTCCAGCTCTCCCACACCCACAGCCCAATAACTTCAATGGTGCAATTATGCATTGTCAATACAAAAGACAACAGTATGTTGAAAACATGGAGACATTATAAAAACAAATCAAATTTAATATCAAAGTAAATAGCAGGGGGCTGCTGATTGCATTATTAATTTTCATATTTCATTAAGTTAAAGTATCTATGTAAACATTTAAATTAAGCTGCTGCAAAACCTCTAGTCTGATGCATCAGAGTATCATAGAATACAAGGACCTTGAATTTAAGTTCCATTAGCCAGAGAGTAATTTGTATAATTATGCATATATGTGTACATTTCATGATTTTGGAAAGCCCTTACATATTGGACACCATATAAGAAACAAAGGAGACCTTAAATGTTATGGCTCATTAGAAATTTTTATATTTAACTTATAATAAGTTTTATAATAGTATTAAAGAAAAATAATCTCTCACTCAAGTCCAGGAAAGTTGACACAACAAACTAATCTGACATAAATATCAGAAATTTAAAAACATGGATGGGCAAATTCTGCTCTCAGTCACACAGTGACCTTGCTGAAGTCAATGGAGTTGCGCTGGGAAAAGTGTGAGGAGTGTTTGGGCAGTGTTATGTATGCAGACAAAGCCATTCCAGTTTATTTTCTGGGTCAATTCATGTTGTGGTACTTACACATTAGTAATGTAGATATAGGAGCATAGGCGCTGACTCTGTGGGTGCGCCAGTGCTGGAGCACCCAAGGGGAAAAATTAGTGGGTGCTCTGTACCCACCTGCAGCCAAGCTCCCCTCCCCCCGCCCCACCTTCTCCTCCCCCCAGTGCACTGCGTCTCCCCTCCTCCGCCCACCTCCCAGCATTTCCCGCCCAGCCGCTGCCAAACAGCTGTTTGGCAGCATTAGCAAGCTCCGGAGGTGGAGGGGAGGAGCGGGAACATGGAGTGCTCAGGGGAGGAGGCGGGGAAGAGGCGTGGCCAGGATGGGGATTTGGGGAAGGAGTTGGAATAGGGGCTGGGAGGGGGCGGAGTTGGGGCGGGGACTATGGGGAAGGGGTTGGAATGGGGGTGGGGAACAGGTGAGAAGAGGTGGGGCAGGAGCGGAGCCTCATGGAAGGGGTGGAGTGGGGGCAAGATGGGGGCAGGGCAGGGGCAAGCACCCAGGGAAAAGAGGGGAAGTCAGCACCTATGTATAGGAGTATATTACTAATATAGATATATGGGCATATTTAAACACACCAGAAAGCTAAGGAGGAGCAGATATTTGAAAAAAAGCTTTGGGTTTAATGCTGGTGCTGAACTGAAGTCTAAGTGGTTCTGTACAACTTATCTCTTAAAAATATATTCATGGGTCAGAGGACATGCAAGTGGCAGACCCACCACAACACAGTGTCACTGAAACATGAATGCCTGGGGTTTTTTTTGTTTGTTTGCTTTGATTTGTAAATCAAAAAAAGATCCCAGCCTAATACACCTTTTCAGGACCTAGTTTGGGTTTGTTGACTCAGTATTTGGGCTGAGCCACAACCAGGAGGCATCTTTCATATTCCTGTACCCACAGTCACAGCTGATCTTTGAATTTCAGTACTTCAGCCATTTAAATGCTTTTTCTAACAAATTTCGCAAACCCATAGTTTACATAGGGGGAAAAAAATCTGTAAGCAAACCAAGTGATTCGTTCCTGGGCTAAGGATCTACATGCTTCATTTAAAGCCTGAAGCAAACTTTTGTAACTGAATTATAAACTCTTGGAAAACAGAGTTTTATAATGGAATTGCAGCTAGATCCTAGTATATTTGAGCTGTGTAAAGGCAGTTACTTCGGCGGTGGGCATGTAGAATTAAACGCTTAACTCAAAAATGGATGCATGACAGCTGGTCTGGAGTATCTCCACTTTAGCCCTGCTGCATACCCTTCTCTACCTGTTTCCTTTTCTGCAGGCAATAGCAGCCAGGTGATTCATGTACCGCATGCCTGTAAAACTAAGCTGGCTCTTTATTAAGAGAACTATTTACACAGAGGCTGCAACTTGTGCCATGTGCATACAGACTAACTTCCTGGTGCCTAATCCAAACACTTCCCTCCTGTGCTCTTCCATTCAAGTTCCATATAGGTTGCTGTACCAGGAGTGTACAGAAGGAGTGAACAGGTGCTATCCAACCTAGGGCAGAATGTAGCATAGCCAGTGTGCTATAGTTGGTTGCCTGCTTTCATATTGGGAATTATGGACCAAGAGATCACTAGGGCGCACAACAAGTAGGTCTGCATGTCCCTGTGCAGGACTGGGCTCTCCCCAAGTTTTATAGTGGTGCAGGAGTGCCATTTATTCATTGTTTACCATCAACAGACATTTGGATTCTTGTTGGCTCATAATAAATCAGATTTGTTGTCTGTCAGCCAGGAAGACAGCACCTTATCCATGAAATTATATTTAAATCAGCTAACACTACAGATTTCTATCTGGTATGAAAAAACAGTAAATAATATTTAGCTAATCATTGGTTTGATTGTTTTGCACAAATTCCAAAATATAATTAATATATATCTATACAAATCCTATTAATAAATTCAGTGTTAAGTGAGAATTTAGGACACATTATAGTTTTTAATCAGATTATAGCCCTTGAAAGGAATGCAATCTTGTTCTAAGGTATGAAAATTCATCTTGGTGCTTTGAAACAGAAAACATTAATTTTCTCTGCGTCTTCTTTTGTATACAGATAGACTTGCTGCACGATTATTGTTAAATCTCATTTGCAAGTCACGGTTAACTTGCTGCAGTCATGTCTCTCTATGCAATTCTCCCAGGTACTGAAACCACGAGAAAAATTTGGAGATGAGGGATTCAATTATGAAGTGCACGGTTGATTTTCAGATGTGAACATTTCTGCATGCACATGGGACTCTGCCTGCTTTGAAGCCATATTTTACAAATGACATTGGCTTATTAACAAAGAATGTAAGGCAAGGTTTAAAATATGAATCATTTCCATGTGATTCAACTAGGTGCTGAAATAGTTTAATTTAGATGGGATTTGGTATATTCAGTTTATGTTCCTAATAATTTACAGTTAACAAACATGACAGTAGGGGACTATTATTAATTACTTATATAACACAGGAGTGTATGGTGCTTTACAAATATAAAGTTAGATGTGGGGCCAAACCTCAATTTCTTTATTAATGAGATTATTCTTACTGGCTTTCATAGAGTTACTGTGTGCAAGTAAAAGGGAAAAGTTTTGGCCTCTGTTCCCTGCTCCAAGTAGTTATGCAAGGAGGAATTAAAGGAGGAAAGCAGGAGCAGGCAGAGGCATAGTTGATCAGCAGTGGGAATCTGGACAAATGTAGTACATTTTAAAAGAGGATTTGATGAAAGAGAGATGCCACACAGGAAGAAGGAGGCTGTGCCAAGTACAGGGGGTGACATGAAGGAAGGCACGAAGACAAGAGCAGAGGAAGTAGACAAGTGAGATCTCCAAGGATCTGTAACAGCTTTCAGGATGGGCCACACTGAGCTTCCTATAGGATCTGGAGTTCCTCTTGGAGATGTTCTGAGAGCAGAAAGACATCCTCCACATTCCCAAGAGACTTTGGGTCCCTTAAAAATGTTTCCACTAGTGAAGTGATATCTGTTTATTCCATCACCTTCCATTCATACTATAGAGAGCCCATGTGTGGGGACATCTTGATACCAGGCTTGCTGTTTTCTCCATCCATTGCCTTAAAGGGAGACTAACTAGAATGACCTTGAAAAGAGAAAAAATGTTTGACAAGAAGTCCTTTATTTGGCCAATGTGCTTCTATATTCCCTTAAAATTATATTTTGTTTTACTAAGGGCTTCCTACCACAGAGGCAAACTCTACTGTTTAATGATTCAGTGATGGTATAATCCTGAGCATATACTATATCACAGTCTGTTGTCATGGAAGTGATTGTGAGATGGTTTCTCTGCAGCATCAAGAGAAGATGGTCTAGGAGGAATCAAAATTCTTGTCTAAGTATAAACAACACCAGGATAATTAGCATACACACTAAAATCATTGTGAAACGTAAGGTAAAAGAATTTTATTTTTAAATGTATTTCTCAGACACTCTGAGTACCCGTACATAGTTTAAAAATAAGATACACAATGTACTGACCAAAGTCAGTCTTAAATAGACTCCCCCAGAACAAGCTACATATAAGCATCTCTGCCAGCCCTTCAGGCAAAGCCCTGAGAAAACAGATAGGCCTTATACTGTGCCCTGACAGTCAATAAAACAATGGGAGAAGTAAATTCCAGACCTGAGTATTCTCCACCAAGAATGCACTGCTTCCATTCACCAGATGTTCAAATGCAGGGCATGTCAACAAAAGCACCCTGACAGGTCTCAGCTGTCATGATTGTCCACAATGGCAGAGGCAATTCCTTAGGCAGATAGGACTCAAACTGCATAGGGGTTCATCAGTCAAAATCAGTACCCAAAATTGCTCCCAGAACCAAACAGGAAGTCAAGGTAGATTTTGGAGGAAAATTTTAATGTACTCTCTGTGGCTAGCATTACTAAATAAACAGGGTATCAGCATTCTGCACTATATATATAGATTAGAAGTGGTGCTCCTGGGTAACTCCATTTAGATACAAATTTGATATATCTGAAAGTTTTCTCCAGTATGAAAATCCTTTTTTAAAGTATCCCTTTTTTTACAATAGCTCAGACAGACCATTTAAAGTACTTTCTCACAGAGCTTGTTGGCATCCTGCTCAGAGCTGCCAATGGTCAAGTCACATTGTGGTCTGCATAGGGATCTTTTAACGTTTGATGATTTTCTTTCATATACAGCCACTAGTCTACTCAAACTCTAGCTTCTGGCATCAGTGACTAAGACTGCCACAGTGTGGTAGCAGCAAGATTGTGAAGCTACTCATGATTTCACTACAGCAAAACCTGGCCAAAACCACGTTAACTCATCCCTTGTTTGCCGCTTACTCAGCAGAAAGTTTACTCCCATCTGCACTCTGGCTCTCGTCTGGTTGTTTGTTTGTTTTTTATTTTATCCCCTGAAGTAGTAGCTATAAACTTCATTCTCTCTAGAAATCCAGAAATTCTCAAATACTGTAATTATCCCATTCAGTTTTTAGAGAGACCAACGGCACCAGAAATTAAAACCTGTGGGACAATATACAATTTAGAATGTTTGGCCACTGTCTCCACCTCCATAACCCAAGGTTGGTTAAGGAACCCTTTCCCCAAGGTTTTGTTAGCATCTCTCTCATTTTTACAAGTAGAAAGAAATGGGTTTTCCTAACCTTGTCTTCCTTTTTGTCCCCTGTGTGGCCACTCGGCCCTTTCCTACCCACATGGGGCAAGAGCGGGATTTCTGCTGAACGCTCCTAGGAGAGGGTGAGGAAGAGTCACTCAATGCTGGCAGCATGGAAGTTGAATGGACGTTAAAACGGATGGCAGAAAACCAGACCCAGCAGAAGCAACAACAGTTTCTTCAATGGTTGGCTGCCCAGCTGCAACAGCAGCAGCCAATTGCAGCAGCAGCCATGGAAAACAGCTGGTACAGCAAGCGGCTGCCGCAAGGGCAGGCTGCAGTCCTAGATGCCACAGACCCATAAGTACTACCAGATGTGTCTTGCTGGCCACCTAAACAGCGGGCAATCCAGCAGGCTTCATATCTGATGGGGTAGCCCAGGCTTGGAAGCTGCTGTTGCTATTCTGGACCGCCAAATATCAATGAAGAAATGTACTGAGATGTTTTTGCAAGCAGAAATATCTGCCTAGAGTCTGTTGCTATGTGGTGGCCCAGAAGCTACAAGGTAAAATGTTCAGAACCATCAAACTCCCCATTTTCAAAAGTGACCTGTACATCGTAGCCTAACTCTCACTGAAAATCAATACAAATGAGGCTCCCACGTACCTAACTGACTTTTGAAAATGGGACTTAGTCTTCTAAGTGACTTAGGTGCTTTTGAAATTTTTACCACAGAAACTATGTTGGTGCTTGCTAACACCTGAGCATGCAGAAGTGATTACGGTGGAATAATGGTTCACATGGATTATTTCCATCAAGAGGAAGTGACTGGACCTACAGGCATCAAGCAAGCAAACATCACCTTGGAAAGTGGGGGAAGCTATGTTTATAGATCCTTCCCCAGCCAAACTGGAGTTGGGGTTAGAAATAACTACTGCTCTGATAGTAGGAGAAAACCTAATCCCTGAGCAGAAAGCCAAGACTGTCCAATTAATGGCAAAAACTTTTTCACTGTGTTTTTGGCGCTGATAGGATGATCACATGAAATAAATCACCTTATTGAAAAAGAGTGTGTAAAGGAGCTTACCACTTCTCATGGAAAATGCAGGAGTTTGCAAAAGAACTCCAAAAAATTCCTGAGTCAGAAGTCACTGAGACAGGTCATAGCAAATGGTAAAGCTCCATGGTCCTCATCCCACAAACCTCATGGGTCCAGGAGGTTCTGCATCACCTTCCCCCACATTCCTCCAGTGCTGATCTGTGGCATGTCTTCCTCTGGCATTCTGTTGTGGCCACCTAGCCCCCTCCCACTGTGATGCCCTGAAAGATGCTTCATATTAACACTACCTTGCATTGCCAGCTGCACGCATTCAAAAATCATGAGTCAGGGCTCCCAAAATCATGGGATTGGCTTAAAACTGTAGATGTTTAAAAAATTATAAATGTTGGGTTGTTTTTATTTGACTTCTGGATTTCTGAGCATTTAAGGTACACTTGGGTTTGTGGCTAGAAACTAGAAAGAAAAGAAAGAAAGAAAGAAGTTTGCATGTGGAAATGAAGCTTTGAGAAAACTACCAAATAACACAAAACTTGCAACAATATTGTGAATATTGGCAATAGTCCCTAGCCCTCCTATTGTTTCATATCTCAGGGTTAGATACTCAACGTTCAGAAAGAAAGTTAATTTCCTTGCATTAACTGCAGTGTCTCCATGTTTAGAAACCTACATTTGCTATGAGTCAATGACCCTATAAAATTTTTTTCTTCATTTTAGGGTAAAAGGTCATTGTACAGAATAATATTTGATTATTACACAGCCTCTTATCTCTTGAAACATCCCAGGGCACAGTCCAAAGCAATGAATTAACATGATATTAAAAACAAAGAGGATATGAATGAGTTTTCTATGTCTGAATTTGTATGCCCATCTGTTTCTACATATTACATCAAATCAGCTGGTGACAAATTTACACCTTTTCTAACTACACCTATGTTCAACAGATCTGATTCATGTGGATTCTCCTTTTAAGAACAAGTTAGACAAACATCTGTTAGGAATGGTCTAGGTAATACTTAGTCCTGCCATGAGTGCCGGGGACTGGACTAGATGACCTCTCAAGGTCCCTTACAATCCAATGATTCTGTGATTCAGTAACTTGTCAAAAAATACTCATTTTCCAGCATTAAAATATTGTGTCTGTTATTTACATTAGAAGTTTAAAGATGGATAATTAAATGCAAAAGTTTACATGAATGCAGCTTAAAGTTGGGGATTTAAATGCAGAAAAATCAGGAAACAAAAAGAAAGGTCTCACAGAAAATTTACTTCTGACCCATTGCACATGTCATATGTAGTATTTGGATTGTTGTTTATGCCATTAAATGTGGTCCATAATATATATGATCCTGCAAACATTTGTTCACATAAGTCCTTACTGATGAGTATGCCTGTCAAACTTAATTGTGCTATTCATGTGAGTGAGGTTTTGCAAAATCAGGCCCTAAATATGTACAGTATGACCAAATTAATGTTAATGTGGAACCTTAATTTCTAAATTTCCTGACTTCTGTACATTCAAGTCATGACCCAAAGCCCACAGAAGGCAGTGGAAAGACTCCAACTGGCATTGAATAAGGCCCTTAAATTGTCAACCTAATTATTACAAGGAGGCTTTTTAAAATTTTATTTGCCTTTTTTAAAAAAATAAGAGCCACAAAAGAGGAGAGAGGCAGAATAAAAGAGAGAAGGAGAAGAGAACTGTGCTGTGTTTGTGTATGTATTTGACTGCAATATCACACAAAGGCATATTTGGATATGTGGAGACATCCGGTTGGTTGTTATAATGCCCATAGATAAGGGTATTATTATAATTCCTGCACCTGATCCTGTAGAAAATGTACTCTTCCCCAGGCAAAAGCACTGATGGATGGGTGGGCTCTGAGGTATCATGAAAGGTTTGGCAGATGAGAGGTATTAGCCACAAAACCTTTGGCTTTGTCATCACTGCAAAAAAGCATGTTCTTAACTCAAGCTAACTCTATTTTATTTTCTGTAGTGAAGACAAGAGGGGAAGTCAGGAGGGTGGCTTATGATGGAAAGGGATTAGGAGGCTGGTCATGGTCCCATCAATAGATTCACAGAGGGAGGGGATCAGTCTTGTAATTGAAGTTAAGAAGTTGGTACTGTAAGAAGAGGTTGGTAACTGTAGTGAGGGCAAGTGGGGTGCGGTTGGGTTTCTTTGATGGTATGACCCTAAGAACCCCTCAGTGCCAACTGGCAATGGGTTCACTGACAGGTCTGACAAACTCACTACCCCTAGCTCCCTGCTTTCTACTTAACAAACCATACTTGGTTTAAGATGAAGTCGCATACCACATTTCTAGTAACACTGCTGACCAAATTCTCAAGTCCAATGGCTATTTCTTGTATCTTTTTAGGTGAAAAGAGAGAGAAGAGGATAGGGAGAGATAACTTGGGGTGTTTTTGCCCCTCACATTTATAGCCCAGTCCCCCTTTGAGATATGTTTTCCTGAAGGTTACCCCTCAAAGCAAAGTTTATTCAAACAATAAAGAAGGCAATGTTGTCTGGTAGTGAAAAAGGATGTACGCTGTTTCTTCTCACCTCTTCTCTTCTCACCTGTTTGCTGAAGTAAAGATTTTCTTTTTCTCTTGTCTTCCCCCGTTAGCTATCTGAGGACCCTGTTTACAACTTATATGTAAACTGAGGTAAACACACATTCCTTTGCTCAAGACCTGTTTAACCAGTTCTGCCTAATCGGTACTACATGGGTTTGAACATGTGCTATCAACATCATTCAGGGAACATTCAAAATTTTACATATAATGTTGCTACATACATTTCATCATGATATTATTGACCAGTGAATGATTAGTTTTCAAATGACACCTCTCAAGGCATATTTTGTACTAAGATTATTACAATAGTGTGTAGGGTTTGATTGTAGGGGTGCATTCGGTCACAGTGGCTAATAGGCTGGTGTTATCAGGGAGCAGACACCCAGTTAAGAATCAGCCAGTCTCTTTTGCAGGAGGCAGGGGGACAACAAGGTGACTCACAGGCATGGGCACCCTGAGAACCATCACAGATTGGTCTGAACATATTGGTGTATTTGAATATCCAGTCAATAGGTACACAAGTTCTTGTTCTAGATGACCCAAAATATGATGAGCCGTTATAAGTGTGTGAAACTTTGAATAGATATTTGGGGAAAAGTGGGGAAGGCTAGATCAGCCTGGCTTCTTCTGAAAGAAGGAAGATATATGGAAGATAACAGTTCTAACCCTCCTTCCCACAACCCTTCACCCCATATGCACACCGCTCACATGGCAACTGAAGGAGCCGAGCAGATTTGGTGGAATTTCTGCTCACCATCTCAGCCAAGTAATTCAAATTTCACACATTCTTAGGTGCAATGCATTCTGTAATACAAATCATCAGAGCAAGTAAAATTTTAGTTGAACGTGCAATATGATGATCATCAGTTTATAAACAGACCAGAAGGAGTGATGGCTAGCCATGGTGTGAGGCAGGTCTTGTTTTTCAAGGCAGATGCTTCCAGATAAATGCATTGTATCATGCAAAACTATTAACTCTTCAGGCCTAGAGTTGCACGGGCTTTAAAATCACTGTTGATGAAAAGCATCATCACCATGACCTAGCTGGCTGAGTTTATAAGGAATGCTCAAATGCAGGATTCTTGGCAATTTTAGTGCCCTGCTGGCCCATAAAAATGGAGCTGGATTGGAACATGGAGATATGGTACAATGTGTGCACATGCATATTCAACATCATGAACAGGTATACAGTTCCAGCAAACCTGAAAGCCCCTCACATAAATAGGAAGACTCTACATGACAGTCAAAATTAGTATGAAAAACCAATCACCTGTCTGACAGAATCCCAGAAAGATTATGTAGAAAGATTCTGAGGAAATATCTAGTTATTAAATACATTGCAGCATTTTCAATCACTTACAGTTTTCAGTTAGTATACGTAAGCATTTTATGGAAAAGCAAGTCCCCTGAACTATTATAATAACCTACCTTAAGAACACATACAGATTAAAAAAAATAGAGTTTTGTCTAGAAATAAACAGAATAAGTATTCTTAAAGGGATCAAAAGCAAATATGATTATATTTAAAGGCTGATGTTCAAAATGGGCCAAATTCTACAAACCCTTACTCACGTAAGTAGCCCTGTTGAAGTAATGGGACCACAGTACTTGTGTGCATAAGGACTACTGCTGTAAAGGTTTAAAGGATCCAACTCTATGAGTGAAATCCTGCTTCCATTGAATTCAATGGGAGTTAGGCCACTGGCTTCAACGAGGCCAGGATTTCACCAATGTTTCTAATTAATAAGGAATATAAAAAAAGATTCCAGCAAAGTTTCACAGTCAGCACAATAAAAACAAACACAACAACAACAAAAAATAACTCTGCATTAACTTGGAGTTAAGGTTGTCAATATCCATTTCTAAATAACACATTACTAAAAATAAAGGAAATCCTGAGATAAGTTTATCTCCCAAACTTTAGAAATAATATACGCTTACATAATATTTCAATCAATACACTTAAGTACAAATAAGAAACCAAAAAATTACATAGCAATCTTTAACTCTGACCACAATATGAGTTCAACTTGCCAGTACATATAACTATGTTTGATATGCTTACATGACACCTTTTCTGAAGAACTTTACATTCATAATCATAATTTTACATCATATCTCAAATCCATATGTAAACATTTGTTACTGAAAATATATATTATATAAATAAATATATATATATAAACACCACACCATGGCCAGAATTTTGTAAATACTAATAGTAGTAAAGTCAAGCATGTCTCTAAGTGTTTTCAGGATTGGGGCCAAAATAATTATTTTAGCTACAAGAAATGCTCTACATAAATGTATAACAAATTAAAAAACAGAAGTATCTGATTTACATTTGTTTCATGAATTTTAAGATAACTTTATATTTCAGATTTTATACTACCATTTTCACACCTACATCTATGATATTCCTACACAAAATAATGCAATTAATCTTGAATTAATGACAGATTTTAGGAGGATATCCTAACAACACCTCTGACATATAAACTTCTTAATTGTTCCTTGAAATACAATATTACATCTCTGAAAATCTAGTGTCTCAAGTTTGGCACATAAAAATAAAGACACACAAAATTAGAGCCCACTTGAAAATATGGGCCCAAGTTCACAGAGCAAGTGGCAACATTGGGAATAGAACGTAGGAATCATAGACCCATAGAATCATAGGACTGCAAGGAACTAGTCCAGTCCCCTGCACTCATGACAGGACTAAGTATTATCTAGACCATCCCTGACAGGTGTTTGTCTAATCTGCTCTTTAAAATCTCCAATGATGGAGATTCCACAATCTCCCTGTGTAATTTACTCCATTGCTTAACCATCCTGACCGCTAGGAAGTTATTACTCATGTCCAACCTAAACCGCCCTTGCTGTCATTTAAGCCCATTGCTTCTTGTCCTATCCTCAGAGGTTAAGGAGAATAGTTTTTCTCTCTCCTCCTTGTAACAAACTTTTATGTACTTGAAAACTGTTATCATGTCCCCTGTTGGTCTTCTCTTCTCTAGACTAAACAAACCCAGTTTTTTCAATCTTCCCTCATAGACCATGTTTTCTAGACCTCTAATCATTTTTGTTGCTCTTCTCTGGACTTTCTCCAGTTTGTCCATATCTTTCCCAAAATGTGGCACCCAGAACTAGACGCAATACTCCAGTTAAGGCCTAATCAACATCGAGTAGAGTGGAAGAATTACTTTTCCAGCCTTGATTACAACACTCCTGCTAATATATCCCAGAACGCTGTTTGCTTTTTTTGCAACAATGTTACACTGTTGGCTCATATTTAGCCTGTGATCCACTATGATCACATCCCTTTCTGCAGTACTCCTTCCTAGGCAGTCATTTCCCATTTTGTATGTGTGCAACTGATTGTTCCTTCCTAAGTGGAGTACTTTGCATTTTTCCTTATTGAATTTCATGCTACTTTCTTCAGATCATTTCTCCAGTTTGTCCAGACCATTTTGAATTTTAATCCTATCCTCCAAGGCACTTGCAACCCCTCCCAGCTTGGGATCAACCACAAACTTTGTAAGTGTACTTTCTGTGCCATTATCTAAATCATTGATGAAGATATTGAACAGAACCCAGACCCAGAACTGATCCTTGCGGGACTCCACTTGATACAGCCTTCCAACTTGACTGTGAACCATTGATAACTATTCTCTGGGAATGGTTTTCCAACCAGTTATGCACCCACCTTATAGTAGCTCCATCTAGGTTGTATTTCCCTATTTTGTTTATTGATTGCCAATCCCCTATTCTAACCATATTTCCTATATCAGTGTAACGTATCCTAGCCTTTTTCAAAGACAGCTTTCTGATTTAAAAAAAAATCCACATTAAATTATTTTATATGAGGGAGATTTTCAAAGGCACAAATAGCTGTTAATTGCCATTGGAAATCAGCGTGAGTTAGGTGCCTAACTGCCATCTATGCCTCTGAAAATCTGTCTCAATACTATCAGAAAGAAGATGGTCACCACAGCTTTGGAATCTTTCCCAGAAATAGTTTCCGTACAGGTGGCCAAACACTTTTAGATCTAGCAATGGGATTGTAAAATTACTAGGGCACACGTTATCACAAAGATCATTTTTAACATGGCATCCTACATTTAAAATTATTGCTCATAATAACATATCTGTCACACTAAACCTCTAACCACACTCCCTTCTCTATCCTTGAATGCTCTTCTGTTTTCAATAAATCAAGATGATCTCAGGGTATGTAAAGTCATATTTTTCTTGCTGCTAACATTTCTACATCTCATTTAATACTAGATAATTTACAGTAGCTCACTCAGTAGCAGCTTCAAGCAGCATTAGGAAATGAGGCAGCCATTCAGGAGATCCTTGTTTGTGATTGGTTACATTACCACGTCTATGCCTGCATATTAATATAATCCAAACAATGGGTTATGGAAATTGGTATTAGTATTTAGTTGCCTGGCAACAGCAGAGTGGATACAGAAAACAAAATATTGCTATACTACTACAGTGAGCTCTCAAAAGACAGAGCACTGCAAAATAAAAAGACAAAATATACAAATATTACTCATTTTAAAATGTAAAACTCCTGAAAAATCAAAATTATTACTGTATTTTCATTAGACGCACAAAGCTGAGGTTAGGGGGAGCTAGATGCTTTTGGTGACAGGAAATGGGATTATTAAGCCTCTCACTTCCAGATCTTTGTTCAGATCTAATCCAGGAGTCCTGTTCTGCATTTCTTGAACATTCAGAATTTTAATTCTAGTTATGGAGGTGTTTAGCATAAGCAATGGAGGTGTTTAGCATAAGCCAGATCAGACCCCAGGTCAACAGTTACCAAAAACTGTTACTTATCTGATGGCTATTTGGTGGTCTATGTGGTCTCACTCCAAGTGTCCTCAGGAAAAAATTTCAAAAGCACCTAAGCACTTAGGAGCCTATGTCTCATTGAAAGTCAGTGGGATTGAGTGCTTTAGGACCAGATTTTTCAAAGGCATTGAGGTACCTAAAGTTGCAGTTCGGTGGCTAGTGGGATTTTCAAAAGCAACTAAGCAGGTTAGGTTCCTAACTCCTATTGAAAGGCACTTTTGAAAATTCCATTGGGCACTTAAATGCATCTTTACTCACTTTGAAAATCTGAATTTGTGGCTCTTTTGAAAATGGGATTTCGGCACCTAACTGATTTAGGAGCTTTGAAAAATTTGTCTTCAAAACAAAAAACTGCCACTGCTATAATTGGCACACTACTCGCAATCTCACAAAAGGCTCAGAGACTGAACTACCATCTCACATGTGCTGATGGGCCTTCTAGGTCAGATGTGTGGTACACTGGAAGGAACTGTGCACTTCTCCTGACTATATTTTAGCTTTTCTGTGGAAAAATATAGGATATCACTCTATAGCAGTGTCTATCTGGCACCCTGCATGAGCATTCAATTCATATGCACACAATTTTTTTTTTCAACTGAAGACCGTCTGCATATATTTTGTAGAAGGCTATGTCACTAATTCAAAAATTCAGCTCAAGAGCATATTGTCACTTTGACATGCCTATTTCCAGTTAATGGAACTGGAAGTTACACTTGTCCATCCTACCCACTGAGATGAAAATATACCCTAAACTTTATATTGCTGGGCTTTCAATATGTATTGGTGTTCATTAATGTTTTATACTTTATTGGCTGTTTTGCACTGAAAGGTATATATTCTGATCCTTAGGTTAACAGGTCCAGAGAAAGATTATAAAACTTTGCAGTCATTTAGCACCTTCTAGCTGGGGTTCTCAAAATACTTTATGAACACTGGCGAATTTAACAATACATAACCTCAAAGAGGTAATCTACTAACCACATTTTATGGAAGGGGCACTGCAGCAGGGAGTATGTGGCAGGGCTGTGTACAGAAATCAGGTCTCCTGTCCCGCAATCTATGCTAAACTCAGAATTCTATTCTATTCTGGTTCTTATACCACCCTCATCACTGTAGTATCTGAGCTCATTCCAGGACTGCATTAATTATAGCAGACTTGAGGACTGAAGGATCTTGATGGCTTCACAGCAATTTGACACTTTCACTTCAGTACAAAGTGCTCCACCCTTGCTGTTCTTATAAAAAGTGATGCAGTTGGGCTGAAGGAAGTCTTTGAAAATAAATCAGTGTTAAAAAACATGTGTGGGGGCAACAGCATGGGTCATCCCATCCTGGATCCTGTAAACCAGGTGAAAGGGCCAGAGCAGTGCTAAGGGGCCCTAAACACCTTGGTTCCTACCAGGGGAGAATTCCTCTGGCACACCACTGTGATATACAGTAATAAATCTGTCCTGCCACCACCTTGGGGCTAGCCCTGGTGTAGGAGGTGAGAGGGGCATGCCAAGATGGTACTGCAACATTTCAGAGATTCCACGCAGCACTGCAGCCCACAGCACAGTCTGGGGAGGCTATTGTAATTTAGGCAGGAATCCCTGGTTGCCTAAAGTATGCTGTGAGCCCTGGATCAGACCAGGATTGAGAGGATGGAAAGGTGACTGCCACCATACCTTAGCCCCCCACTGTTCCTAGGTTGTGGGCTCTGTACTGGGCCTCTTACTGCTTGTCTATACACAATAGTACTGCTTTAACTATCCCAGTATAGTTAAAGCAATACCAGCCTCCTATGTCTTCTTTCCATAAGCCAAGACAAATAAACTATGCTGGTATAACTATGTCCACAGTAAGGACTGTACCAGCATAATTATTTGGGTGGGGAAAAACTACACCCCTAACTGACTTAGTTGTACCAGTCCAAAATCTGTGTTTAGACCAGGCCTTACAGTTGCAGCCCAGAACCTTACCCAGGGTGGTGAAAGCACTGGAAACAGCTTTTAAATTCTTTTTTTTATTGACAAAATTTTGAACTGACAGTCTCCTATATGATAATTTAATTATTTTAAAAGAATAAACCTTACTGTAGAAAGGAAAATACAAGTTTCTATGTGGAATAACACATTCCTGGACTTTGAAAGAAGGGATTTAGCCATCTGACCAACGTACTGCAGGCAGAAGTGATATTTTATCTTGTATTTCACTGTATGCCTGAAGTGTGTCTATCTGTAAAATGAATAAGTATACTTACCAGACTCACAGTGCAAGTAGTACACATGCTTATGTTCACACAAGTGGATCATGTTTTAGGCCACGATCCTACAATTAGATCCAGTGTGGTAGACTTTTGTACTTCTTCAGACTCCCTAACCTTCCATGGCACTTCATGCGGTGCAAAGGGCAGGCTTGCACAGATTAGCTTGCCGGTTTGGGATTTAATGCACATGTGTATAATATAGTTTATACTTGTGTTCCTGTTCAAAAAGTTATTTTTGCACAGATATAAAATTTCAATCTGAAATAAATTACTGAAACCTTCATGTCTCCTTTTCAGTGTGTAGTCAAGTGCCATCTACTGGTCACCAGGGGGAATTGCCTCAGTACACAGTAGTGGAAAATGAAGTTAAACACATAAGCACAACTCTTCATTAGTTTATAGAATTTAATTATGAAAAGTTAAACTAATGTAATGACAAGAATTATTGTGCCAGTGTTGTTTCCCTGTAGAAACCAAAGCAAATGTTAAAGTCCCTTTCATGGCAGTTACTCCGATAAGTGGAATTTCAAAAAATCTGACATTTCATTTGCTATGCTGTCGCCCTGATGCGGCAACAGATCACGCTACAAAATTAAGTAGATTTAAATTACCCACTGCAGTAATTAAATTGGCTCTTCACGTCCACACTACACTCTTCTGTCTGTGGTATGCTTCCTCACCAGGAACGCTTGGGGCACTGACACCCAGAGCCCCGCCACCCAGGGCTGACAGCCCCAAGCCTCAATGTCAGCCCCAGGCAGCAAGGCTCCAGGTGTCAGCCCAGATGGCATCCGGCTGTCAGACACAGGTGGTGGGACTCCAACTGCTAGCCCCTGGCAGCTGACAGCTGGAATAGTCAACGCACTGGCACAGACACTTTGTCAACTTAACTGCATCGACCTAAGTGCTACGTCTCTCACAGCAATAGAGTTATTAGTTCAGTGTAGTGGGCAACTTACATCAGCCAGAGCAACATTGTAGTGTAGATGATGTAAACTGCCTTACATCGACCTAACTCTGTAGTATAGACCATGTGGACAGACTGCTACCACTGCATGAAACCTGACAGGGCTCCACCAAGGACAGCAATCTGCCCACATACAGTCCACTGCAGGATCGGAGCCTATATGATAACATAACCCTTATTTTATATGCCCAAAACAGAGAAGAATCATTGTCAATTATCCTTTTTTCCCCAGTTATGACTTGATTTTAAATACAGCATACTGTGTGCAACTTGATTTTCATAGAACCTTGCTGATACCACCCAAGTGACGGTTACAGGAAGAGCTTTGTTCTACTGAATTGCAAAATCTTTATGTAATCAATTCAAAAGTTAATTAATTGGACATTCTCCCTTCATCTTTAATACTGGATGGCCATGTTCCCATAACAAATCCAGCATAGTTGCTACTCTCATGATTTTATTGCAAATCTCATAACATTTGGTGTTTTTCTTAAAGTCCCCACATCTGGAGTCTTAGGATTATGTGAGAATCTCAGCTATCATTTTTAAAAAAAATATTTAAATTTCTAGTCTCCCTCATTAAGAGGAAAAGCTGGAATATATGATCTCTAAAGGCTCAAAAGCCAGAAGGCAAATAAAAAGAACCCCAAAGTTATTATTTTTAATTATTTTAAGCCATTCTCGTGATTTTTGGGGGGACCTGACTCATGAATTTTGAATGCCTGGGATTGGTAATGCTGAGTAGGGGAGTTTTTAAACACAATCCCAGTACAACAAACAACCATGTACATAAATTACACACAAACAAAATCACTTCAAAAGTCTCCAGCCGTTTTGCCCCAGAAAACAGTGTGTGTTCGTTATTGTTTTTAAGTATAACATTCTGTGTAATTCACATCTAGACCTGAAACATGACTCTCTTTAGTTATCGTTCATGATAATCACTGCGAGGGGTTGTCACCCATTCTGGGGTGCCACCTGATATGCTAGGTTTCAGTGAGCCTGCCTGCTCCACCAGCCTGGGCTCCCTTATGCTGTTTTGTTGAGCCAGGCTCTCCAGCATCCTCCAGTACACACACACAGGTAGGGACACACCCAGATGTAGAATCACAGAGTCCTCAATCAGCTCTCCATGGGAAGACTCAGCTAGGAAATTGCTCAGCATTCAAGTCCACACCCCCTCTGGAGAGTAAAGCCAAAACTGTATTGCCTTGCGCTGCACAAAAGTCTATACAGCATAAGCTCATGAAATTCGCTCCCTCCCTCAATGTGGAGGAAGATATACACAGGTTTTTGCCCCCTCCCCCAAGTTATGAATTACACAAACTGGTTTTAGAATAAACAAAAAGCAAGGTTATAAACTAAAAAGGATAGATTTTGACTGATTATAAGGAATAGCAAACAGATCAAAGCACATGTCATAAATATAAAGGGAAGGGTAAACACCTTTAAAATCCCTCCTGGCCAGAGGAAAAACCCTTTCACCTGTAAAGGGTTAAGAAACTAGGATAACCTCGCTGGCACCTGACCAAAATGACCAGTGAGGAGACAAGATACTTTCAAAAGCTGGGGGGAGGGAAAAACAAAGCCTCTCTCTCTGTCTGTGTGATGCTGTTGCCGGGGACATAACAGGAACGGAGTCTTAGAACTTAGTAAGTAATCTAGCTAGATATGCATTAGATTCTGTTTGTTTAAATGGCTGAGAAAATAATCTGTGCTGAATGGAATGGATATTCCTGTTTTTGTGTCTTTCTGTAACTTAAGGTTTTGCCTAGAGGGATTCTCTATGTTTTGAATCTAATTACCCTGTAAGGTATTTACCATCCTGATTTTACAGAGGTGATTCTTTTTACTTTTTCTTCTATTAAAATTCTTCTTTTAAGAAACTGAATGCTTTTGCATTGTTCTTAAGATCCAAGGGTTTGGGTCCGTGGTCACCTATGCCAATTGGTGAGGATTTTTATCAAACCTTCTCCAGGAAAGGCAGTGTAAGATTTAGGAGGATTTTGGGGGGAAAGACGTTTCCAAATGGACTCTTTCATAATAATAATAATACCGGTTAAACATTTGGTGGTGGCAGCGAAAGTCCAAGGGCAAAAGGTAAAATAGTTTGTACCTTGGGGAAGTTTTAACGTAAGCTGGTAAAAGTAAGCTTAGGAGGTTTTCATGCAGGTCCCCACATCTGTACCCTGGAGTTCAGAGTTGGGAAGGAACTTTGACAGCACATTACTCAACAAATAAAACAAAGCATGCAAACTAAGCTTAATACACTAAATTAACTGGTTAATAGTAACAAATTCTTACCCTAAATGTGTTTTATGCAGGTTGCAGAGTTTCTTGAAGGTAAGCTGCACTGCTAGCAGCTTAAATCTCCAGATATTCCTTTCACAGGCTAGACCTTTATCACCTGGACTCAGCCTCTCCCCCCCAGTTTAGTTCCTTTGTTTCTTCAGGTGTTTTCAGCAGTTTTCCTTCTTGGGTGGGGAGGCAGTGGAGAAGAGCCTAGATTAACTCATTCCCCAAACTTAAATAGGATTTGCATATGGCGGGAATCCTTTGTTTCCCAGCTTGACCCCCACCCCCTTTTAATGGAAAAATACTAGAAGTCCAGGATGGTGTCCAGCACCCGGTGACATGATCACCTGACCCTGCAGTGTCAAAGCAGCATCCCAGGAAACTTCTCAGGAAGGAGGGAGATTAGCAAAGAACTATGATACCTATGGCCAGATTGCTCAAGAGGCACAAAAGGGACACACAGCAGTGCCATACTAAGATCAAGGAGCTGATGCAGGCATACCAGAAGGCAAGGGAAGCCAACTGTTGCTCTGGTGCAGTGCTAAAGACATGCCGCTTCTATAAGGAGGTGCATGCCATCCTTGGCAACAACCCCACCTCCACCACCAAGAGCCCCGTGGATACTTTGGGGGGGCTGGAGACAGCAGCCACTAGAGTCAACCCTGAGGATGAAGCAGTGGACAAGGAGGTCGACTTGGAGGAGGATGTGGGACAGATGACAGGCTCGTCCAGTGGTGTGGTGAGACAGGACCTCTTTTTGATTCCAGAAGGGTCTAGCCAATCCCAGCAGTCCAGCTCTGGTGTGCCTGAAGCAGGAGAGGGGAGCTCCAGTAAGTACTCATTTGCTTTGATAGTGCACAGATACATGAGACAGAGGTGCCCTTTATTTTGTTACATGGTGCACATGGGAGAAGGGATTGAAATTAACACTAGGTATTGTTTGCATCTGCGTCTCACTCCCCTGTGCAGCTACACAGTAGGGGCTCTACGGAAAAGTTTGTTAATGCACACCAAGATCTCCTGGGAATCCTCCATAGAGATCACTAGGAAACTTTCCTGCAGATACTCTGCAATCCTCTGCCGAAGATTCCTTGGCAGAGCTTCTTTGTTTCTCTTCCCCGTTGTAGGAATCTTTGCTGTGCCAACTGGCAATTATTTCTGCAGGAACCAAAGCAGCACACAGGCAGGCAGCACACAGACCTGATCTGAAGCCGCACACATGCAGAAGATGCCCTTGCATCTTCGGTTACTCTCAGTAGTGTGATTTCAGCTTCAGTTGCACCTGCCTGTGGAAAATGGTGCCAGTGTTCAGAATAGTGGCCTAGGCGCTTTTACTGATCCACTTCTGAAACCACCCTGACACTTTGCGAGCGTGCACACACACACACGGGCTGAACTCACCATGTTTAGTACTCTGTCTGTGGTGCGTGCTTGCCAAGGGAAAGTGAGAAAGAGATGTATGTAACTTTTATAATTCAGGACTGAGTGCACACAGACAATACTGACTCTGTGTATTGTTTCTTTTGCTTCTTTCTGCAGCTGTGCCCTTGAGGGACTATACGTCAGTGGAACGCCTCCATCAGATAAGGAAGTGAACAAGGAGGACATGTTTTGCGAAGTGCTGCAATCATTAGATCAGGCCGATAGCGAGCATAGAACATGGAAAGACAAACGAAAAACTAGAACTGGACATAGGCACCGACTTTAGCTGGCGCCAGTGGGTCCTCTTGCCTCCTCCCCCGGGCATGCCGCATTTCCCCTCCTCCCCGGCAAGCCTGGGAGGGAGGGGGGAGAAGTAGAGCGGCGGCACACTCAGCGGAAGAGGCGAAACTGAGGTGAGAAGGTGGGGGTGTTCAAGAAATACCCCTGGGGGGGGCAGAGGAACCGCTCCCCGCCCCAGCTCACCTCCACTCCGACTCGTCCCCTGAGGGCGCTGCTGCCGCTCCGCTTCTCCCCCTTCCCTCCTGCTCCCAGGCTTGCCGTGGCATTGGAGCAGGACGGAGGGGGGAGAAGCGGAGGGCGGGCGCGCTCAAAGGAGGAGGCAGAGGTGGAGCGGAGGTGAGCTGGGGGGGCCGCGGGGAGCTGCCGGTGGATGCTGACCGGTGCCTATGGAAATAGATAGCTAGGAGAGGAGACAGGGGCAGGAGTGGATGAATCAGAGATGCTCGGGTCTCTGACTGCACTGTAGTCGGAATAAATGCATGCTTTATGCCCTCTGCAGCCCATACAAAACCGCATTCCTTGCTCTCCCCAAACTCTCCCCACACATTCCTTGCACGTTCCCGGACATGGGGATATTTTGCATAATGACAGCTAGACTTACACCCAGCTGTGAGATCCTCATTTCAGAGAGGTTTCAGAGTAGCAGCCGTGTTAGTCTATATCCGCAAAAAGAAAAGGAGGACTTGTAGCACCTTAGAGACTAACAAATTTATTTGAGCATAAGCTTTTGATGAAGTGAGCTGTAGCTCATGAAAGCTTATGCTCAAATAAATTTGTTAGTCTCTAAGGTGCCACAAGTACTCCTTTTCTTCATTTCAGAGAGTGCTGCTCACTGTCATGTCCCTTGTAAGAAAGGTTAATCTGGGTATTGGAGGTTTTTAATAAAAATTTAGTCTTGCAAAGACAGTGATTCTTTATTTGTGACCTACACACATTTGGTTGCAGAAGAAATTCATATATAATGGCAACTGGCACATTTGCCGACTACAATTAATGCTCAGGCAGGAATCATTACAAGCGTCATTCAAGGTGGCAAGTAAACAATGCCTGGTTGAATGCATTACAGAAAGACACATTACTGGCACTCATTGTCAAAATGCTGCTTCAAAGCCTCCCTGATTCGAATAGCCCCCAGTTGAGCCCCTCTAACAGCTCTGGCTCTTCAAAATCAGCCACCAGGTGGATCCATCTTGATGCTCCACCCCTAAGGAAACATTTCCCCCTTGGCTTCACAAATGTTATGCAAAGCACATAAGGCTGCTACCACCAGGGGAATATTTTCCTCAATGAGGTCTAACTGGCCAAAAAGGCAACACCAGCAACCCTTTAATCTACAAAATGCACATTCTACACCTGCTGAGCCTGTTGTTGAAGTGCTCCTTGCTGCTGGCAAGGTTTCCAGTGTAAGGCTGGAGTAAGAGGTAGGCTGGGTCTCAAGATCAGTAGCGGCCTTTCCACATCCCCTATTGGAATCTTCTGGTCTGGAAAGAAAGTCCCTACATGAAACTTTCTATACAGGCGAGTGTTCCTGAAGATGCAGGTGTCATGCATCTTCCCTAACCACCTTGCACTGATGTCAGTGAAATGACATCATTGATCCACCAGCATCTGCAATACCATAGAGAAAAAGCCCTTTCGGTTGACGTACTCCATCACAAGATGGTCTGGGGCCAGAATTGGGATACGCATGCCATCTATCGCCCCACCGCAGTTAGGGAATCCCATTGCTGCACAGCCACCATTTCCTGCACATTGCCCAGAGTCACAGTCCTTCGTAGCAGGAGATGATTAATGGCCCTGCATGCTTGCATCATCGCAACTCCCATGTGGACTTCCCAACTCCAAACTAATCTGTGACTGACTGGTAGCAGTCTGCCAGCTTCCAGAAAGCAATCACCACATGCTTTCCCACAGTTAGGACAGCTCTGATTCTGGTGTCCTTGCGCCTCAGGGTGGTGGTAAGTGCCGCACACAATTCATGGAAGGTGACTTTGTGCATATAGAAGTTCTGCAGCCACTGCTCATCATCCCATACCTGCATCACAATCCGATTCCACCACTCAGTGCTTGCCTCCCGAGCCCAATAGCGATGGTCCACTGTGTGCAGCTGCTCCATGAATGCCAACATCAGTCTTGAATTCTTCCTTTCCATGACACACAGCAGGGCAGGCAGCATGGATTCCTCTTCAGATTTGCAGCTCATGAAATGCTGCAGGATCAGTCGTGTTGTGTTCATAACACTCATCACAAGACAGGTGATCAGTGCAGGATCCATGCTTTCAGGCACAGATGGTGGGCTCAAAGTTTACAGAGGCAGTTGAAAAATGGCACAAAACATAGTTGAAAGCCTTTGGAATTATGGGACAGAGAACACTGCCTCCTGGGGCGGTGATCCTGCCCCCATGATGCACTGCAATCCATTCCCAGAACTCCTAGTGAGAGAAGGTGGCGATTTGCACAATGGGATAGCTACCCATAACGCACTGCTCTATTGGTGCTAAAGTACCAAATGTGGACATGCTCTGCCAACACAAAGAGTGTTGTGTGACTATGCACAGTGGTTTATGATTGTTGACTTAATTTAAGTTGACTTAACTCTGTAATGTAGATGTGGTTTAAGACTGTGAATTCATACTATTTATTGGTAATCTTGATGGTGTGACATCTATGTGAGGCAAGATCAGAGGCTCAACCGTGGTTGCAAAGTTTAAAATGAACTGGTAAACTAAACATTGGATATATGTAAGCTACATGCTCAATGATTAGATACACATTAGCTGGAGTTCAGGAGACCCAAAGTCTCTTCAACAGCTAGAAAGAAATCAAGCTATTTATTTAATACTTTTTATATATCCATTATAGCATTATCTAGGCACACGACATAATTTATAGTGCTCACAACAGACAACGCAAAGAGCACTAAGTCCCCACTGTCTCAACCAACTGTAAAACCCAACACAGAGGGACTAAATCCTTGACCAAAAAAGACACACTTTGCTCCATACACTTTGCAAGCAAGCAGTCTTTGGGAGACCACTAGAGACAGCAAGTTTTGCAGTTGGAGAACCTTACATGACAACATCACAGATCTAGGGTCTGTCCACAAAAACAACTTCTCTGATCTCAGTCATAGTAATGGTGCACAGGGAAAGAGGCCATCTATAGGGTAGCCAGCTTCCAAACTTACAAAGCTTTATGGATTAGAACCCAGGGCTTTAAAGTAGGACTAAATACTTGGAACAGAACTTGAAAGCAACATTGCATGCATACTGATTTTGACATTTACTTTAGAAGATAGGATTTCAGGAAATCGTGCTCAAGAACTTCATACCCCATCAATAACACCCGTAAATGAGAATATGACAGTGATGACAATACCTCAAGTGATAACTGCTCTTTATCTAATGATTCATCAGAGTAACAATCAAAGGCAAATATGGAGAATCAAGGAAAAACATGTGAAAATAACATTTTTATGATTATCACCAATCATTTTGTCAATAATAACCACTTACAATGGTCATAATGATTTAGAAGACACTAAGGAAAGCTTAGGTTGCTCAGCACCTTGCAGGATCAGGATCTACTAACGTTACTTTGCAAAAAAAAATTGGTAAGAACTGTACATAATCATATATCTGCCAAAGGTAATGTAAATTGAAAATCAATGAGGCAGAAAGTTGCATTATGCTAGAAAACGACAGCAAAGACGCCGAAGGCAGAGAACTATTTCAGAAATAAACAAGCTTGAGTAAAGAACTCTGGCCCTGCAGCTGCTGATGAAATGTGAGTAAAAGTCATGAAGCATCAACGATCTTTCTGTTACATCAGATAACTGTGATTCATATATAGCATACTCACGCCCAGGTATCTATACATCTATTCTTTAGTATAGTCATCCCTTTGCTAATAATATGAGCATGCAGACTGAAACTGTGTTAAAATAACCCATGTACAGGGGTGAATAGAGAAAAAAAGGGGGAAATCCTAAGCTTCCAAAGCACAGATGAAAACTATATCAAAAAAGGAAAAAAGTTAAAACTATAAAATATATGGCATTAAAGACATGTAAAATGTTCAGTAAGCCATACTGGATTTCAAGCTCTTTGAGGTACAGACTGTAATTTATTATATGTTTGTATAATACCTGACTCAGTGTGTGGCCCAACCTGATTTATGGCCTTTAGGTGCTATCACAATATAAATGTTAAATAATAATAAAACTACAGTGAGCTTTTTGCACGCAGACTGGGTCATAAGTAATGCAGGCATCCCAAACTCATGCTGATAAAACCTTTGTGCTATACCATATGATCATGTATTCTATATCTGTGTAATGTATGTGACACTCTGGTTACTTTTTCCAGACCTGAAGAAGAGCTCTGTGAAGCTCAAAATCTTGTCCCTTTGATCAACAGAAGTTAGTCTAATAAAAGATATTACTTCACCTACCCTGAATTTCTCATATAAATAAATATATATATAATATCTACCATTCTTGATGTTTTACACATTTTGGTCCCGATCCTGCAAACCTTAATGTGCATATTTAACTTTATACACATAAGTAGTCCAAAGACTTCAGTGGAACTATTCTCATGTGCAAAGTTGAGAATGTGCCGTAGAGTAAGCAGGAACCAGACCGTAATGTTTTGGTCTATTCATATTTTTGAAACGTATAGGAGTTTTTTTTCATTGTTGACTTTCTGCTATTAAATTGTACTGACAATTGTGTAACTGACAAAAATATAGTTATCAATAGAACATGATTTTATTATTCATGTAATTTTATATATAAACTACCTCCTCTTCACACCAGTGTGGTTGGGGTACTGAAAAAGCAATTGCACATTTGAATTAAATAATCACAGAGCACCTGACCATTTATTATAGTTGTAACAGCTCCTCTGTTCATGAGGGTCAGCGATATAAACCTGGTAAAATGAGAACTTTTAAGATCAAAGTTCTGAGCCATTAAACTGTCTCCACTTAGCGAACAGGAGCTGCAAAAAGAGGAGTTTTGCAAGGGAGTTTGGAGAGGGAGATATACCTAACAAACGCTCTAAACTTAGGCCACTAAACCTCCCACCAAAAACAAAACAAAAACAAAAAACCCTGCAAGAATAAAAATAATGCAGACTGAAGTCCAGCAGCAGAGTCGGGGGCTATCCAGTTTGTTGCATTGAATGCATGTACAATTACCTGCCTTGTGGGCAGGTGTCATATGTGTGCTTATGGTGCAAGCAGCTCTTGGCTCTCAGAGACACAGTACGGGCTCTTGAGGCCAGAGTGGCTGAACTGGAAGAGCTAAGCGAGCTATATATATTTGAGACTTTCAGGGGTACAATAGAATGGTCCCATCCCCAGTCTGATAATCTCTGTGCTACTAAGGAGGATGAAAGTCTCAGGAAAGGAGACTATCAAACAGGAGCAGAGGGAAACAATCCCATAGTTGGGACCCTCTTTCCAGATGTCATGGTTTTCCCTCACACTGATGCGCCTCCTGGGAGGAAAACCCAGTTATTAGGAAGAGCCAGGTAATAATAATGGACGATTCAGTTGTAAGAAATAGACAGTTGGGTTTGTGATGATTAGGAGAACTACATGCCTTCCAGGTGAAAAGGTTGCATATCTCATGAAACATCCAGACAGATGTATAGAATCACAGAAGTGTAGGACTGGGAAGGATTTCAATAGGTCATCTACTCCAGTCCCCTGCACTTAATACAGGACTACATTTCTGACAGGTATTCTTAAAAACCTCCAATGACAGAGATTCCAGTGCTTAACTACCCTGACAGAAAGTTTTTCCTAACGTCCAACCTAAACCTCCCTTGCTTCAATTTGAGCCCATCGCTTCTTGTCCTATCCTCAGAGGTTAACAAGAACAATTGTTCACCCTCCTCCTTATAACAACCTTTTATGTACTTAAAAACTTGTCGTCGTCCCCCCCCACCCCCGTCTTCTTTTCTCCATACTAAACAAACCCAATTTTTTCAATCTTTCCTCACAGGTCATGTTTTCTAGATCTTTAATTGTTTTTGTTGCTCTCCCCTGGACTTTCTCCAATTTTCCCACATCCTTCCTGAAATGTGGCACGCAGAACTGGACACAATACTTCAGCTGAGGCCTTATCAGCACAGACTAGAGTCTTGCTTACAACACTGCTGCTTATACATCCCAGAATGATGTTCACTTTTTTTGCAACGTTACACTGTTGATTCATATTTAGCTCACGAACTACTATTACCCAAAAATCCCTTTCCACAGTACTCCTTCTAGGCAGCCCTTCCCCATTTTGTATGTGTGCAATTCATTGTTCCTTCTTAAGTGGAGTATTTTGCATTTGTTTTTATTGAATTTCACCTATTTACTTCAGACCATTTCTCCAGTCTGACCAGATCATTTTGAAGTTTTAATCCTATCCTCCAAAGTACTTGCAACCCCTTCCAGATCCATATCATCCACAAACATTGTATGTGCAGTGCTGGAGAGCAGCCAATAGTCATGGTGCATGTCGGTATCAATGACATATGAAAACGTAGAAGAGAGGTGCTGGTGGCAAAATTTAGGCTGCTAGGTTAGAGATTAAAGTCCAGGATCTCCATGGTAGCATTCTCTGAAATGCTTCCAGCTCCAAAAGTGAAGCTTGGAAGACTGAGAGAACTGCCTGTCTCAATGTGTGGATGGGATGATGGTGTAGGGAGGAAGGATTTAGGTATATTAGGAACTGGGGAGCCTTTTGGGAAAGAAGCAGCTTATACAGGAAGAAGGGCCACTGCCTACACCAAAATGGAACCAGACTGCTGGCATGTAAAATTACAAAGGTTGTGTTAGGGCTTATTCCTTCACTCACTTACTTCCCTGGTCCTTCTTGCATGAACAGAGAGCAACAATACCCGAAGTCCAAAGGTGCAAACAATTCGATGTTTATTGGGGTGAACTTCCAGCAAGCATGATTCCAGTTTCGTTCCTTAGTGTCCCCCATCCTACCTCTGACACCGCAGAGCCTTACACGTGTGTCCCTGTTCCCACTACTGCCCTTAGCCAAACATGATTCCAATTTCCCTACCCCCATTCCCTGTTCCCATTTTCCACCCACTTCCTGATTGACTGCAGACTATATTGTAAAACTTGAGTTCTCCTTAGCTATACCTTAACCAATCATTTTCCTGAAATTTAACTAACCAATCCTAACATATTGTAACATGATTATTTAACCATTTATATCCCACCACCTTAATTAGTTTACACCTAGCAAAATTAATTATACAGCAGACAGAAACAATCACAGAACCAGACAGAGATTATACAGACAAACAATGGGGAAATGGGGACTACAGTGATAGAACAAACACAGAAATGAGGATTTCACATCCCAGCTATTGATAAGTGAGTTCTTGCCGGACACGATGCCGTCAAACTAAGTTTCCTTTTACATCTTCTAGGCACTTCCCTTTCTCTGGAGGCGACAGGCATTATCAGGACAGAATTGTATTCCTAATAGCACCTTATTTCAATGTGACTAGTTTGGAATGTGAGGAAGTGACCGGTCGCTTCCCAGCTTATGGCTGCCTCGGTTGCTTAGCCAAAGATCTTAGCCTAAGCACAGGGCCTCAGACTGTCACAGTAAGAGAAGGACCTTACACCGGCAGACAGTGATTTTGATTCTTTCTTTTATACCTCTATAACTAGCTAAGTGATAAAAATACACCTAAATTCTTAGAGCATAGGCCTTTACATCTATATCCTAACAGGTTGTAGAGGATGTTTTAAACTAAGAGCTGGAGGAACACCCAGAGGTGTGATGGAACACAGGGCTCAGGCGGAGACATCCCTAGGGAATGAGTTTATTAAAGGGGGAACTCTATATCCTAGTAAAGAGAGATTAGTAAAGTCAGGTAGGAGCTAGTGAGAAAGTCAAATGTAACAGAGTCCCATTTAAATATAACACATAAAGGCAGGCAAATGAACATTGACAAAATGTACAAGTGCTTATATACAAATGCTGCAAGTCTAAATACTAAGAAGAGGGAAAGTACAGTGCCTGGCATTAAATGTGGATTTTGATATAATAAGCATCATGGAAATTTGTATCCTGATGATAATCAACTGGACATGGTAATACCAGGATACAAAATATATAGGAATGACAACTTAGGTCATACTGGTGGAGGAGTGGCACTATATGTGAAATAAAGTAACAATGAATAAAACTGTACCATGAAATCTCTATGGAGAGAAATTCCATACTTGAACAATAGGAGTACAGCAGTAGGAATATACTATCGACAACCTGACTGGGATGGTGACATTAATTGTGAAATGCTCAGGGAGATTAGAGAGGCTATAAAGAAAAATTTCTAGACACATTAAATGACTGCTTTTTGGAGCAGTTAGTCCTGGAACCCACAAGGGAAAGGCAATTCTTGATTTAGTCCTAAGTGAAACACAGGATCTGGTCAAGATGTGTACACAGCCAAACCATTTGGTAATAATGACCATAATGTAATTAAACTTAACATCTTTGTAGGTGAAAGAATACCAAAAAAACCAAAAACAAAAAACAACCCCATCACAGTAGCATTTAACTTTAAAAAGGGGAACTACACAAAAATGAAGGCACTTGTTTTATGGAAATTAAAAGGAGCTGTCACAAGGGTTAAATGCCTGCAAGCAGCATGGGGACTATTTAAAAAACACCATAATAGAGGTGCAGACTAAATGTATACCCCAAATCTGAAGAGACAATGAAAGGACCAAAAGAATGCAACCAGGGTGAAACAGCAGAGTAATGGAGGCCAGCAGAAGCAAAAAGGCATCCTCTAAAATTTGGAAGTCAAAACCTAGTGATGATAATAGGTAGGACCACAAACTCTTGCAAGTTAAGTGTAAAAGTGTAATAAGGCAGACCAAGAAAGAATTTGAAGAGTAATTAGCTAAGGACACAAAAACTAACAGCAATTTTTTTTTTTTTAAAAGTACGTCAAAAGCAGAAAGCCTGACAAAGTCAGTGTGGCCACCGGATGATTGAGGTGCTAAAGGAGAACTCAAGAAAGACAATGTCACGTTTTGGAAGAGTCAATATGGCTAATGGGGAAATCATGAATCACCAATCAATTAGAATTATTTGAGAGTGACAACAAACATGTGGACAAGGGTGATCCAGCTGATTTAGTGTACTTGTAGTTTCTCAAAAAGGGGGGTGGGGGGCTGAACAGTGAACTGGCAAAATTTGCAGATGATACAAAATTACTTAAGATAGTTCAGTCCAAAGCTGACTGTGAAGAGGTACAAATGGATCTTACAAAACTGGGTGACTGGGCAAGAAAGTGGCAAATAAAATTCAATGTCGATAAGTGCTAAGTAATGTATATTGGAAAACATAATCCCAACTATACATGCAAAATGATGCGGTCTAAATTAGCTGTTACCACTCAAGAAAGATCTTGGGGTCATAATGGTAGTTCTCTGAAAACCTCTACTCAATATGCAGTGGCAGTCCAAAAAGCAAACAGAATGTTAGGAACCATTAAGAAAGGTATAGATAATAAGACAAAAAATATCACAATGCCACTATGTAAATCCCTGACACACCCACACCTTGAATACTACAGTGTACAATTCTGGTCATCTCATTTCAAAAATGATATAATTGGAAAAGTTGTAGAGAAGGGCAATGAAAATGATTAGGAGTATGAAACAGCGTTCATACCAGGAAAATTTAAAAAGACTGGGACTGTTCAGCTTAGAAAAGACATGACTGAAGGGGATATGACAGAAATCTATAAAATTGCAAATGGCATGAAGACAGTGAATCGGGAAATGTTATTTACCCTTTCGCATAACACAAGAACTAGGGGTCACCGAATGATATTAACAATTCTTCACACTATGCACAGTCAACCTATGAAACTCATTGCCAGGGGATGTTGTGAAGGCCAAAAGTATAACTGTTTCAAAAAAGAATTATGTAAGTTCCTGGACAATAGGTCCATCAATGGCTATTAGCCAACATGGTCAGGGACATACACCCATGCTCCAGGAGTTCCTAAATCTCTGACCGCCAGAAGTTAGGACTGGATGATAGGAGATTAGATAATTTATAATTGACCTTTCTCTTTATTCCCTCTGAAACATCTGGCATCGGCCACAATCAGAAACGGGATACTGAGCTAGACAGACCATTGGTCTGACCCAGTAATGCCATTCTAATGTTCTTAGCCTTCCTTCATGCTCCCCAGCCTGGTGATGGCCTGCCTCCTTCACAATCCAAATCTGAACCAACCCAAAGAACGTCAAGGTATTTTCATACCTGACCCCAACACCTGTAGTTGGGTTCTACAGGGTTTGGCACTGATTGCAAGCTTCTAGCATCCTGTTTTGATTTGAAAACTTCAAGAAAGGGGAATCTACCATTTCCCTTGATAGTTTGTTCTCATTTTTAATCACCTTTCCCTTTGCCCTATGCCTTTCAAACGTACATTCCACTTTCATGCCACACCTGCTGAATCTGTAGATGAACTACTATCCCTCAAGGTCTGTACAGAGAAGGTGGGTGAGGTAATAACTTTTACTGGACCAACGTCTGTTGATGAAAGAGACAAGCTTTTGGCCTTACACAGATCTCTTCTTCAGATGTGGGAAAGGTTTGTACAGTCAGGGTATGACCTTACAATTCAAAAGAGCAATGGGTATGCAAGGGTCTCAGAGAATCACTACTGCTCAACCAAGCATTCAAAAATCACAGGTCAGTCCCTCCACCCCCAAATGATGAGATTAATTATTTTAACTCATGATTTTTAAGCCAATGTTGGGTTCTATTTATTTTCCTTTTGGTTTCCGAGCTTTTAGAGTGCTCCAAGTCAGCTTTTCTCTTCAACTCTGAGAGCTAGAAAGTTGCTTCAAGAAAGAAAGCTGAGATTCTCCTGTAATCCACTGACTCTTAGTGCTGGGGTTTTAAGAAAACACCATATATCATGGCACTCACAATAAAATCATGATAGTTAGCAACACCAGAGCATCATGATGAAAAAAAGAGACTCCATTAAGAAGAATACTGTGGGGCAGGAAGAACATCCCACTGTCTCTCTGAATAAACTCTGACTTCTCCAATACTCTGGCATCACATACTTTGCTTGGTAACCCTACAAAGACATCCAACAGAAAGTCACAACGATTCCTCAAAGACTTACATCGCTATTGAATCACAGCCTTTGCTGACTATGTACTCATCATGACTTGGGACACAAAACGGGCCTCCAGCCTAATTTGTGAAGCCCAAAACGTACAAATCTCTCTCTGTGACCCTGGGCACTTTGCTCACCTTACTCACAGCCCCCTGCCGTATTTGGAGGTATTGCCATGCACGCCTCCAGCCCAGCCCCAGCGGTTCCCCAAATGCTAAACCCATTGGCCAGTATTCATCTGGGTAGCCACCCTCCTCGGGGCACTTGCCAGTCTCTGGACACCGGGGCCAGCTGCAGGCACAAGCAGAGCACCTTGTGCCTTCGGGAGCGCGGAGGCCAATGCTGGCCCTTCTTGCACAGGGGCTCCCTCCTCCCTTTGCTGGGCGGGGGGGAAGAGCTCTCTCCCCTTCCCTTGGGCTAGGTGAACCTCACCCCTTCCTCCACCTGGCAAACACCCCGCCCTGTGTGCGGGCAGGAGGGGGAGGGGAAGAGAAGCGATAGATTTATCTCGCCTCGCCCCGCCCCTTTCCCCCTCTCCCCGGGGGCGGGGCCGTTGCTGACATGGCGGGGCTCGAGATAGTAACAGGGGAGGGGGGTCGGTCACGTGGCGTCCTCGCAACCGCGCCGCGCGCGCGCGCGCGCCCTCTCTCCTGTGGGTGGCGCGGGGCCGGGAGGCCTAAGCGATCCCAGGGTGCTGTGCGCGGCGCGGGCTCCCTCCGCCATCCCGCTGGGAGAGACGGTCTGTGCGGAGCCCGGCCAGCGAGACGCCGCCTGCGCGCAGAGCTCCGCCGCCGAACGGACATGTTAGCGCGGAGCCCCTGAGCGGGACCGAGCCTCCCGCCTCCCGCCGCGGGCACCCGCACCAGCCGCCGCCAACATGGAGGCCGTGAACGCCTTCAACCAGGAGGTGGGAGCCGGGGAGGGCGGGGGGAGGCCGGGCCGGGCCGGGCCGGGCCGGGCCGGGCCGGGCCGGGCGGGGGGAGGCCGGGCCGGGCCGGGCCCGGCGGCCAGGGATCGGTTCTGGGGGTCACGAAGCCGCTATCGCGGCCGCCTGCCCCGCTGCTTCCTGCCCCGGGGCGAGGGAGAGCCGAGGCCCGGCCCAGCAGAGGCCTCCGCGGAGGCCCAGGTAGCGGCCGGCCTGCGGCCTCCCCTCGCTCCCGAGGCTGTTCGGGCCCCCTGGGTCTGACGGAGGCCGGGCGGCCCAGCGCTCCCCCGCCCCAGGAGCGGCCAGCGCCGCGTTCCTTCGGGTGACGCCGGGGGATCCCCGCCCCCTCCCTGCCGCCCGCCCAGCGCGCGGGCCGCCCGGGAGCTGGGGCGCGCGGCCGGGCCCTCGCGCCCAGGCGTTACCCCGGGCGCGCTGCGCTGCGCCCCGCGGGGGCCGGGTGGTTCACAGCCGGGGCGCCTCCTTCCCTGCCAGGGCTGGGGGAGGAAGCGACCACGTGAACGCGCGGCAGATAGCACGGGCTGGGCAGCAGCAAACGAAGGGGCTGCCCGCGATCAAACAGGAACTTCTCCGTGTGCGGGTACGGAGCAGCGTGTGGGGAAAGGGTCAGGTGACAAGCCCCGAAACGAAGCATGTGGCGGGTGGGGAGAGGTTGGGACCAGTCTCCTTTCATGAGGCATGGAAGGCCCTTGTGCCATCTCCGTCACTCTTTTCTTTCGGCTGCTGCTGGTTGTTGCAACTCTGCCTGATCTGAAAACTCTCTAGCTGGGCAATAATATACCAGCGATTGTGTCTTCCAGATTGGACATCAAAATATGCCAGATCCTGATGTCTAAAGTTTTTATTCCCAACTAAATTTAAAATGAATGTGTAGTTGGAGCTAACTTTAAATAAAAGTTTTGGTGCATAGGATGTTCTTGCAAAT
This sequence comes from Chelonia mydas, assembly GCF_015237465.2. NCBI lineage: Eukaryota > Metazoa > Chordata > Testudines > Cheloniidae > Chelonia > Chelonia mydas. The sequence goes on from NC_057849.1 coordinate 163,052,901, forward strand.
CATTCTAGGACTACACAAGGTGTTAATTGTAGTGTGTGTTCATTGCAAGTAACCTGCTAAATGTAAGCACATCTTTAATGTAAGGTTTCCAAGACTTATTCCAGAATGTTTAATGCATTTTGAAGGTTAGTGTGCTGTGAATGGTTGCTGAACAGAAACAGGAAAAATGGCAGACTGCTCTCGTGTGACAAAGTCATGCTGTGTAAAGTTCATTCCTTGCATCTGCATGTCAGTTGCACTAGACTAGAGTATCAGTATGAACACAATTACATACCTACTTATCCTCTATGAAATAACTGACTTTGTATTTTTCTCTGTATAGTATGATTTTTCTATTCCATTTTGAAATGATACAGATAACTCCATAGCTAAGGAGTGAATTTTGAGTGTGAGTTTTAACCAGCACTTTTCATTTAAATTGACACGTTTCTTATTTTGACACAATTGACAGTTTGATGGCTCTCCATTTTCCACGTTTCAGGCAAGTGGTGGTGTTTTTAAACAGAAATCTACTAAGTTATATTAATTGGGGTTAGATTGCACATATTTTGTGCTTTCTATTCTTATTAGCATGTAGGACAGAAATCACCTTTACCTAGCCAAATATCAGTGGAGATACTAGCAATGCTTGCCACTTCATTCATCTCATTATATTGCTTCCTTGTACGGCATAACTTTACTGATATTGGACAAAATGCCATTCACACAACTATACAAATTTTATTTGCTGACCCAAATGATTTAGGTATATGTGTTAATTTAGATAACCATCAGTATCTCTTGATATTTTAAGTAATCTCATTCTGATGTATTCAAAATGGGTATGTCTTAAATAGCACATCTGGGTGCCCAAGAAATAATAAATGTATGATGCCTGACTCTGTCAATATTTTACTTCTGGATACAGAATCAAAAAGAGTACATGAAATTCTAGTAACTCTGCAGAATTTCAGTTTGATAACTTATGTGAAGATGAAATTGTATTAAAACATGTACCCAGTTGAGATTTTAATATGATTTCCCTCACAAATGGCTTATTCTCTATGGTTCCAATTCTGCAGTCACTTGTGCATTTGCTTAACTTTATGCTCAATGGGATTTACTCATCTGTTCAGTTCAACATTTAGTTTCCTGGCTTTCTTTTGATGCCCACAAGAAATTAGTTTATATATTTGAAAACTAAATAAAAAACTCAGCTCTTAATCCATTCTCTGAACTTCGCAGTTTGACCTTTCCTCTGTATCTGTATTTGGATTGTATACTCATTTGGGAAAACACTAAATTTTCTACAGCAGTAAGCGCATCGTTCGTGCTAAACAAACAATTATTATGCCTACTATATTTTTACTCATATTTTGAGCACATATTGCCAACTGGTGGTATTTGGTAGCCCTGTAATGTAGTGTATTACCCGTCAGGTAACTAGTTTGAACCAGGTACTCCTGAAACAATGAACTAGATTTGTGAATTTTGTTAAAGTATACAGTTATGTAGTTAAATATATAGTGAGCATAACTAATGGGTAACATGTTGAGGTGCAAAATCCTACTAACACATTTCTTGAGAAAACCAGTATACCAAAAAGATGACCTTGACACCCATGTGAGAAAAGCATGTAATGTTTCTTTTCCAGTGTTCGCTTTGGTTATATTTTGGTTTGGCAGTGTACGTTTAGCTTTGCTAAGTTAACTAATTTTTTTTTCAAATTCGAATTGTAAAAAATTAGGGACCGGTAGTGCTTATTATAGGCCTCTGCACAATAAGGCTATGTCTGCACTAGAAATGCTGCAGTGGCACTGCTGTAGCACTTCAGAGTAGACACGTGCTACACCAACAGGAGAGGTTCTTTTGTCGCTGTAGTTAATCCACCTCTCCAAGAAGCAGCACTAGATTGATGGAAGAATTCTTCCATTGACCTAGCACTGTCTACACAGGGAGTTAAGTCGGCTTAATTATGTCACTCCGAGTGACGTAGCTGGGTCGACCTGACTTTTTAGTGTAGACTTGGCCTAAGCTTCTGTGTTCAGCTTTGCCAATGGAAGTAATATAAGAGCCAACAGACTGATAATTGTGCATGGTTATAATTTTATGATTATGTTAAGAACCAAGCGGTGTCATCACTCACTTCTACATGTGACTTAGGGTGGTGATAAAGACACTGTACCCAAAGTCAGTAACACCCCCCAAAAATGAAGAGAATGGATATTCGGGTGGGCATTTCGTCTTTGTCTACAACTGTAGCTCAGTTCTTTATTATTGATGCATGGGCAGTTGACCAGACAATTGAATTTTTGATCTAGCATAGCAATCTTATACTAATGACAGATCTCATTTTGCAGTGTCAGTATACCTCTATCTTTTTCTCCCAATCTTTTACCTAGTCACTCACCTGTTATCAGCTAGCATTATTTCCTTACATGAAGAGAGCAATATTATAGCATAATGCTAGTTCTGCTATAATTAAGGTTAGAACAGTTTTCTGTTTAAAGCCTGACTCTTCTAAATGCTCTAAAATCCACATGGTTACTTGGATTGCCTTGTAATATGGTTTGCTTTGTGGTGATACAGAGTAGAGTAAGTGATCCAGATTTGGGGTAATTTGATCATGGGGGATACTGAGATACAATCCCTTCCCCTCCCCTCCCCCCCCCCCCAAAAAAACAAACAAACAAACAAACAGCTTTTCTTAAGGTTGATGGAGTATGCCAACATATTTTTGTTCAGAGTCAGGGAACTGATCGTGCCCAAAATGGTCTCCATTGCAGGACATGTACTTCAGCTATTGCAGGGCATCTACTGCTCCTTGAGGGGAGCAAACTGAAAACAGTAGCAAGAGAGTTCAGCTCTCTAGTTAGGCACATGCCTAACATTCAGGCTTACTGGCTGGCAAGTTTTCACTACAGCTGGGTAGCTAAAGCGGATATGCAGTAGCCATTGAGCCAGACCTACACCCAGCTATGTGAGTTCAAGTCTGACCTAGAGCAAAAATCTGAAAAAGGTTGTAGGCCTGTTGCTAAAGTGTGTCTGTCAGGTGTGTTTGGCAAAATGTATTGAACCAGAAAATAAATTATGCATGCAAATGCTTACTGGGATGGTAGTGGGGTTTGGGAGCGGAGGAGTGGGAGGGATAGGGAAGAGGGGTTTGGAGCTGCATTGAGGGTGGCAGGGGGTCAGACACTGGGAGTGGTGACATGGAGGTAGGTGGCACAGCAAGAGTGAGGGTTTAGGGTTGGGGAGGTGCGGCGTATCGATGCTTTACAATTAAGATTGAGATGATTGTTTGAGTGCTATAAAATCCACATATGTACTTGCATTGGCTTGACTTTTCCTGTGCTTCATGGGGGTGTGAGGTGGAGATAGTGAATCAAATTGGGGTCTGAAGTTCTAATGGCTCGATGGGATAACAAGCGGAGGGTGAGCTGGAAATGGTGGAGGGGGTATATGTTGCAGGGGTGTTATCCATCTCCGCCCCCGACACACATCAATTTTCTCACAGGTCCTTAAGGTTACTGTAACCACTATGTAATAAAACTCAACTTTGGGGGGCAAATAACATGCAAGACTTCTTTCACTGGCCCTTTTAGCAGTTACACACTCCAAACTTTTTAGAGCATGACTATTATTCCCATTCCACAATAACAAAGTGGTAGGGGGTGGGGCCTTAGGAATCACATATCAACTGTGAGGTGTGATGAAAAGAGGGGACTGGAGTCTGAGACTCAGAGAATCTAGGCTTTGTTCCCAGTTTTGTCACTGGGCCTGCTGGGTGATGTTGGCCAAGTCATGTCATTTCTCTGTGTGTCAGTTTCCCCATCTGTACAATGGGGATAATGACATTACCCTACTTGGTAAAGTGGTGTTGAGATTTACTGATGAAAAGTGCCATGTAAGAACTAGGTACTATCTTTACCTGGCCACAGTAGCATCCCCACAGAAAACCTACATGATAAATACAATTGCCTAAATGACCATCAACTCTTAGCAATGACACATCTGTCTGTTTTTCTTTCTGTTGAAAAAAATTAGAAAATTCACTGGCAAAAAACTCAATTAACTTAGTTAAGATTGCCCAGTGATATATTGTTCCTTTCAAGAAGGTAAAGTTCAGTAAAACTCAAACATGTGAAAACCAAGTATTTCAAACTCAGACTTCTGAAAAGCAGGATGTAAGTAAGGAATACACCAACACAACTTTAACTCTCCCCTCCTTTGTGCTGGCAGTAGGTACTGGGAACTATCTGTATGCATTTCAGCTGCATTCACTGTGTTAGGTGTAGCTGTACTGAATGGTGGAGGGATTAATTGGAGTAGTTTGGAAGAGCTGTGATTGTGATATGAGGATCTGGAGGGCTGTGCCCTCATAGTAGGGTGTCAGTGCAAAGGAGAGAGATGCATGTATACCCTGAGAGATCCAATATTCCTCCTTTCAGTATTGAGTCATGTATGTTCTGTCAGTAGCAGGGCACGGGCTGATGGGAGATGAGTGTGATCTGTGGGCTTAATGAAAGGAATGTTAGATGGCATCTTGTGTATAAGGGTGAAGAGGTTATAGATTTTAGCAGATGAAGTGTTCTTTCTGTGGGGTAGGCTGTGTCTAAATGTAGAGCAGACGTAGGTAGCTCCTGTTAGGTACCGTGCAAAAGAGAATGCATGAATGTGTTATGGGCATATTGGGGCATCGCTCAGAGAGAGCAGAGTTCAGGTTACATAGGTGTGTGCCTAAACTCTGTGTTTCCCACTTTTGAAAAGTTTGAGTTTGAAGTACCTTATTGCTTTATTTTCTGGTTTAGAAGTTTGTTTTGCTGAACTTGGACTTGCTGAACAGGCATGATATACCACCAGGCAACCTTAGTTCCACATTGACAAAGTTTTTGTCAGTGATTTATGTCTGCGTTCAAGGTTTTAAACTTGGTACAGAAACGTGGGTTTCTTGTGTTCTGTTCCCCCAAGTCCATAGTAAGAGAATTCTCTGAGAGATCCTGCACAGTATTTCCCCAGCTAGTGCAGTGGTTTATGGAAACTGATGCAGTCCTAGTTATTTTATATGTATGGAAGAGCAGGAGAGGCACAGTTGCCAATCTAATGCTAGGACGAAAGACTAACATTGCTGTTCCTCTCTCCTGGCCATTTTGGTTCACAAGGCAATTGAAGCTCATGCCTTTGTTGCTCCTGCAGAAAGCATGTTTCCCATGTCTGCAGGGGCAATAGAGTGAAACAGACTAGGGGTTTGTCTACACTGCATCTCAGTGCAGACTATAGGGGTGTGAATTGCAGAGTACACCAAAGAGTATCTTAATGTGACCTAAAAGAAAAGGAGTACTTGTGGCACCTTAGAGACTAACCAATTTATTTGAGCATAAGCTCCGATGAAGTGAGCTGTAGCTCACAAAAGCTTATGCTCAAATAAATTGGTTAGTCTCTAAGGTGCCACAAGTACTCCTTTTCTTTTTGCGAATACAGACTAACATGGCTGCTACTCTGAAACCTGTCATTAATGTGACCTAGATACCTTTTAGTTTGCGGCAGTAGCATCCACATGGTGCAGTTAGAGCGCAACTCTGGTGCACTCTGCCGTTCATGGCCCTATAGTCCTGTATTATGGCACTGTATAGGCATAGCCTGGGATCATGCTGGTGCTACTCTCCAGATAGCCGTACGGGTTATTCTGAGTGCATAAGCAGGAGCAGCAATGTACATTGAGGGGAGAGGGGTGTATGGGAAGAGGAGTAGAATATATGTGCACAGTTCGAAGGGTATGGTAGTTGCAGTACATCAGAATTTTGGATTCAGCTTGGTCCTTCATTTACTGTATTACCAGGACTGAAATTATTTCAGCAGTAAATTCATCCATAGGGGTAAGGAAGGTGCTTTGCATTGCTTTAGTGGCAACTGCAGAGCAACTGAAGGAGCAGTATCAGTGTGATCCTGAAGGATCCCATTTCCCTCTGAACAAGAGATAGAGAACAAGAAAGGTTGAGAATCCTGTCAGAGGCTAGCAGAAGTAAAAAATGGGGAAGTGAAGAGAAGCAACCTTCAAGGAGAGTAGGAGTCTTACGAAGGGAGAAATAAATTAATAAATTGATCTTAGGAGGCAGATAATGTTTCAGGTTTTGAGCTACTGAACTAAGTAGCTCAGACCAAAACTAAATAGTCTCCCACATACTTTTTCATTTCCATTTGAAAGTGTTTATAAAGATGTTTGCCCCAAATGAACTCCTAACTTTGTAAGTTTATCCTTCTAGTCAGCAGGAATACTTTAGTGGACTATGTCTCATGTATGCTAGACTGCCCTTGGTTTACCTCTGGACAGATTAGACTGTGGCTTCATCTTCCAAAGAATCAGTTTATGATGGTCTCTTACCCTTGGCAGCAGCTAGTAGTTGCTAAGCTTCACAGCTCACATATCAGAGGCTGATACTAATGATGGATCCTCTGAGCCACAGCCCAAGGGCAGAAATTTTGTAGGAATTCCAACATTTCTCTTTTCTCAGTAGCTCTGGGGATTTGTGGCAGGTAGACTCTGGACCCATTCATTTTTTATGTTTGTCTCTAGCTAGACCTTCTCAGTCTGATAATCCAATAGTATTACTGGTACTTTGTTAGCATAAATATTTTGTTATTTTCTTCTTTCTTTCCTTCCTCCTCCATCCCTTCCTGCAAATACTGAGTTAATTTTGCATAGGCATATGAGCAGATACCTAAAATTGTATTTGAATAACCTATAATTTTGTCATTGTAAAATATTTCTAACTGTAATTCAGATGTATTCAACACACTTGTAGAAAAAAATCTGTTCTTGGATTCCTTATGTGCTAATTTTTATGAAGACTTCTTATTTATATGTTTAGAACAAGACTATGCAAGCAGTCAAGAAAGCAACAGCATAGTACTGTATAGGAACACATACTTTCTTTAATGTCTCAGCACCTGATAAGATGTAATGTAGTAGGTTGATTTTTATTACTAAAGGTAAAGATTTTTCAGAGGTGCTCAACGCCTATATTGCTTTTTGGCTTCAGTGGAGTTGTGTGTGCTCAGTTCCTCTGAAAGTCAGGCCCTGGCTGTGTATGTAGAAGGACACTCTTCTTAGTCTTAGGATATGTCTACACTACGAAATTAGGTCGATTTTATAAAAGTCGATTTTTAGAAATTGATTTTATACAGTCTATTGTTTATGTCCCCACTAAGCGCATTAAGTTGCAGAGTGGGTCCTCAATACCGTGGCTAGCTATCCCACAGTTCCCGCAGTCTCCACTGCCCGTTGGCGTTCTGGGTTAACCTCCCAATGCCTGATGGGGCAAAAACATTGTTGCGGGTGGTTTTGGGTACATGTCGTCAGTCGCCCTTCCCTCCCTCTGTGAAAGCAACGGCAGACAATCGTTTTGCGCCTTTTTTCCTGAGTTACCCGTGCAGATGCCATACCCCAGCAAGCATGGAGCCCGCTCAGCTCACCGCTGCTGTTGTGAGCATTGTAAACACCTCGCACATTATCCTGGAGTATGTGCAGAACCGGGCTAGGAGATGCCAGCACGAGGATCATTGTGTTGAGGACATAGACACAGATGTTCCTGAAAGCACGGGCTGTGGCAATTGGGACATCATGGCAACAGTGGGGTTGTTGATACAGTGGAACGCCGATTCTGGGCCCGGCAAACAAGCACAGACTGGTGGGACCACATAGCGTTGCAGGTATGGGATGAGTCACAGTGGCTGCGAAACTTTCGCATGTGTAAGGCCACTTTCCTTGAACTTTGTGAGTTGCTTTCCCCCTCCCTCAAGCACAGGAATACCAAGATAAGAGCTGCCCTGACAGTCGAGAAGTGAGTGGCGATAGCCCTGTGGAAGCTTGCAACGCCTGACTGCTACCGATCAGTCGGGAATCAGTTTGGAGTGGGCAAGTCTACTGTAGGGACTGCTGTGATCCAAGTAGCCAGTGCAATCACTGATGATCTGCTATCAAGGGTAGTGACTCTAGGAAATGTGCAGGTCCTAGTAGATGGCTTTGCTGCAATGGGGTTCCCTAACTGTGGTGGGGCAATAGACGGAACGCATATCCCCATCTTGGCTCCGGATCACCTTGCCAACCAATACGTAAACCGCAAGGGGTACTTCTCAGTGGTGTGCAAGCACTGGTGGATCACAAGGGATGTTTCACTGACATCAACGTGGGATGGCCAGGAAAGGTGCATGACGTTCGCATCTTTAGGAACTCTGGGCTGTTCGAGCAGTTGCAAGAAGGGACTTACTTCCCAGACCAGAAAATTACCATTGGAGATGTTGAAATGCCAATAGTTATCCTTGGGGACCCAGCCTACCCCTTGCTCCCATGGCTCATGAAGCCATACACAGGCAGTCTGGACAGTAGAAAGGAGCAATTCAACTATAGCCTGAGCAAGTGCAGAATGGTGGTAGAATGTGCCTTTGGACATTTAAAAGTTCGCTGGCGCTGTTTGCTGACTAGGTTAGACCTCAGCGCAACCAGCATTCCCATTGTTATTGCTGCTTTCTATGTGCTCCATAATATCTATGAGAGTAAGGGGGAGACTTTTATGGCAAGGTGGGAGGTTGAAGCAAATCACCTGGCAGCCGATTTTGAGCAGCCAGACACCAGGGCGATTAGAAGAGCACAGCCAGGCACGCTGTACATCAGAGAGGCTTTGAAAACCAGTTTCATGACAGGCCAGGCTACAGTGTGACAGTTGAGTGTGTTTCTCCTTGCTACAGACCTGCCCCTTTGTTGATTTTAATTGCCTGTAAGCCAACCACCCTCCCCCCCTTCGATCACAGCTGCAAAGGAAATAAAGTAACTATTGTTTTGAAACCATGCATTCTTTCTTTATTAATTAAAAAAAAAAAAAGTGAGAACTGACGGTAGCCCGGGTGGAGTGGGGTGCAGGAGGAGGGAAGGACAGGGCCACCTTGCTTATTGTAGCCACACTACAAATAAAAATTGTTTGAATGATAGCCTTCTGTTGCTTGGGCCATCCTCTGGAGGGGAGTGGCTAGGTGCCCGAAGTCTCCCGTGGCTCCTCCCCCCCCCGTGTTCTTGGGTGTCTGGGTGAGGAGTATATGGAACTTGGGGAGGAGGGCAGTCAGTTATACAATGGATGCAGTCGGGGGCTGTGCTCTTGTTGGCTTTCCTCCAGCTCCAACAGACGCTTCATCATGTCCGTTTGCTCCCCCATTAGCCTCAGCATCGCCTCCTGCCTCTGCTCTTTGCGCTCACTTAATGCTTTCTTGGCCTCTGCCACTGAATGCCTCCATGTATTAAGCTGTGCCCTATCAGTGCGGGAGATCTGCATGAGCTCGGAAAACATGTCATTGTGACTGTGTTTTTTTCACCTTCTAATCTGCGATAACCTCGGACAGAGATGATAGGGGGAGCATAGAAACATTTGCACCTGGGGGGAGATAAAAAGGGAGAGTAAAATTTAAGATGATACATTTCTGAGAACAAAAGGGAGACTCTTTCACAGTGAATCAGGCAATTCGTAGCAGACAGCACATGTGCTTTAGCTACAAGGTCGCATTTTGTGTTTTATGTTGAGCGCCTGCCTGTATGGTGACACATCACACGTGGCTGGGCAACAGAATTCGGTTTCCAGGCAGCCATGGTAAGCCTTTTGGTACGCGTGGTTGGCTTCTTACGCCTTCATAACATGTGGGAATGGTTTCAGACTGCAGCGCCATCCTTTCCTATAGCAAGCAATGCTGGTTGGGCTTCACATTTAAAAGGAGGGGTTGCGGTTTTCAGGTGCATATGCAGCACATACCTCCCCCCAGCTGCCGCGTGGCTATTCTCTGAGATGAGCCCTTCACCCCTCCCCCCTGCCGATTCTCCAGGATGATCCCTTTTAGCCAAGTGCAAAAAACCCAGCATGAACAGAGTCCTTTTACTGTTCCCTTACAAAAATTCCCCTATTTCAACCAGGTGACCATGAGTGATCTCATTCTCCTGAGGCTAACAGAGAAAGGTATAGACCAAATGTTGCTTGAATGCGACCAAAACCCAGGACCATTCGCTGCCATGCTTTGTGCTGCAGTGATTCCAGACTACTTGCTACTGGCTTGGCGTGGTAAAGTGTCCTTCTGTGCAGGATGAAATAAGACAGCCCTCCCCAGAAACCTTTTGCAAAGGCTTTCAGAGTACCTCCAGGAGAGCTTCATGGAGATGTCCCTGGAGGATTGCAGCTCCACCCCAGGCACGTTAACAGACTTTTCCAGTAGCTGTACTGGCTGTGAATGCATCCCAATTCTTCAGGGCAAATCAGACATTAAACACTATTGTTTTTAAACCCTGTACTGTAGTTAAAAATGTGCACTCACCAGAGCTGCCTTCTCTGGCTTGAGGGTTGGGGATCCCGCCTTGGGAGGATATTGGCTCCAGGGTGATGAAAAGGTCCTGGCTGCTGGGGAGAACGGATTCACCACTTGCCTGCTGCTCCTCCTCATCCACAAAATCCTCCTCCCTGTTGCGTGAGACTCCCCCTTGCAGGTGTCCATGGACAGTGGTGGGGTAGTGGTAGGGTCCCCCCCCAAGAATGCCATGCAGCTGATCATAGAAGTGTCATGTATGGGGCTCTGACCTGGAGCAACCATTTGCTTCCTTTGTCTTTTGGTAGGCTTGTCTGAGCTCCTTAACTTTCATGCGACACTGCTGTGTGTCCCTGTTGTAGCCTCTGTCCACCATGCCGTGTGCGATTTTGGCATATATGTTTGTATTTCTTCTTTTTGATTAGAGTTTGGCCTGCACAAATTCTTCTCCCCGTACAGCACTCGGATCCAGTGTCTCCCTTTTGGTCCATGCTGGGGCTCGTTTGCTATTCTGGGGGGACTGCATGGTCACCTCTGCTGCTGAGCTCGCCACGCTGACCAAACAGGAAATGAAATTCAGAATTTCGTGTGTACCTGGCTAGTGCATCAGAGTTCAAAGTGCTGTCCAGAGCGGTCACATTGGAGCACTCTGGGACAGCTCCGGGAGGCCAATGCTGTTGAATTGCGTCTGCAGTACCCCAAATTCGATCCAGCAAGGTTGATTTTAGTGCTACTCCTCTCACCGGGGAGGAGTACAGAAGTCGATTTTAAGAGCCCTTTAGGTCGACGGAACGGGGTTGGTTGTGTAGATGCAGTCATTTTAAAATCGACCTAACGCAGCTAAATTCGACCTAACCCCATAGTGTAGACAAGAGCTTAATGCCAGATGCCCAGTTTTCAGCATTTGCTGTTGGCCAATTAAGTAACTGATGTTGATGTGAAGAACTATTAACTCAGAAGTTTGAGACTTGTCACATCAGACACAGATCTCTTTTTCTGAAAAGTGGGTAATTGTTTGAGCTCCTTAAAGCAGTTTGCAAACCTTCACAGCTTCATGTTTGTGTGCCATGGTATTTAATATGGGTGGAAGCTACTGAACCTGAACAGGGTTCTGTTCAATAGTATTGCAAAATGTATATTTCTCACATTTGGTATTTCCCAGAAGATATAGATATATGTGGTACTTGTATTTTTTAAAGATCATGCCCAGCCCAAAATATTTTTTTTTTCTTGTTTTTGCAGACTTCAGTTTAAAAACGTTCATTGTTTACCACTATCCTTTGCCCTAACTTCATATGGGGATATTTGGTATTTCTACCTCTGTTGTTCCTTGTCAAAATATAAAAAAAGTGGACTAGCTTTATCATTGTTTCTGGAATTGCCCCCCACTTCCTTGCTCTTTGATATTCGGTTGTAGTTGATGTACTCGTCTGTGTGGGGAAGACCGCTTTCAAAGTCTGCTTCATTATATGTCCTTCATGAGTTGCCTTAAAATAAAACTTCTTTGTGCTAGAGAAGGTGATTTGGAATTTGTGGGTAAGTGGCAGTATACATGGACTATGGAAGACCTGCTTTTGGAGAAATTTTTTTCAGCATGTTTGTTGGAAAACTTAGACTCATTTAGGAACATTCTTTGATAGTCTGCTGAAGATATCTATATGTTGGACTGTTTTCTCTTGGCCCTAAACAAGTCTTGAAAAAAATCACCAGAAACTTAGTAGCCAGTAGTGAATATCAAAGTGGGGGTGGAGGGTTCAAAGGCAATATCCTGTTGACAAAGGCCAGCTGCTGGTGTTTAAGGCCTTGTCTACACTGCAGAATTGTCAACAAAAGTTATGCCGCTTTAATTAAACCGCTGTCGCTTGTCCACACTATGCTCCTTATGTCGGCAGAGCACATCCACACTAGCAGCTCTTAGAATCATAGAACTGGAAGGGACCTTGAGAGGTCATCTAGTCCAGTCCCCTGCACTCATGGCAGGGCCAAGTATTATCTAGACCAGGGATCAGCAACCTTTGGCACATGGCTATCAGGCAGATCCGCCAGCGAGCCGGGACCATTTGTTTACCTGCAGCTCCCACTGGCCACGGTTCACTGTTCCATGACAGTGGGGACTGCGGGAATCACTGGCTGCCATTGTAGCGTCCGCAGGTAAACAAACTGTCCTGGCTGATCCCTGATCTAGACCATCCCTTACTGGTGTTTGTCCAAGCCGCTCTTTAAAATCCCCAATGATGGAGATTCTACAGTCTCCCTAGGCAATTTATTCCAGTGCTTAACCATTCTGACAGGAAGTTTTTTCTAATGTCCAACCCAAACTGCCCTTGCTGCAATTTAAGCCCATTGCTGCTTGTCCTATCCAGAGGTTAAAAAGAACAATTTTTCTCCGTCCTCCTTGTAACAACCTTTTTATGTACTTGAAAACTGTTAACATGTTCCCTCTCAGTCTTCTCTTCTCCAGACTAAACAAACCCAGTTTTTTCAATCTTTCCTCATAGGTTACGTTTTCTAGACCTTTAATCATTTTTGTTGCTCTTCTCTGGACCTACTCCAATTTGTCCACATCTTTCTTGAAATGTGGTGCCCAGAACTGGACACAATACTCCAGTTGATGCCTAATCAGCGCAGAGTAGAGTGGAAGAATTACTTCTCGTGTCTTGCTTACAGTACTCCTATTAATACATCCCAGAATGATGTTTGCTTTTTTTTGCAACAGCATTACTGTTGACTCATTTTGCTTGTGATCCACTATGAACCCCAGATCCCTTTCCGCAGTACTCCTTCCTAGGCAGTCATTTCCCATTTTTATGTGTGCAACTGATTGTTCCTTCTTAAGTGGAATACTTTGCATTTTTCCTTACTGAATTTCATGCTGTTTTCTTCAGACCATTTCTCCAATTCGTCCAGGTCATTTTGAGTTTTAATCCTGTCCTCCAAGGCACTTGCAATCCCTCCCAGCTTGGTATCGTCTACAGACTTTGTAAGTGTACTTTCTGTGCCATTATCTAAATCATCGATGAAGATATTGAACAGAACCGGACCCAGAACTGATCCCTGCGGGACCCCACTTGTTATGCCCTTCCAGTATGACCGTGAACCATTGATAACTACTCCCTGGGAACGATTTTCCAACCAGTTATGCACCCACCTTATAGTAGCTCTATCTAGGTTGTATTTCCTTAGTTTGTTTATGAGAAGGTCATGTAAGACAGTATCGAAAGCCTTACTAAAGTCAAGATATACCCCATCTACCGCTTCCCCCATCTACGAGGCTTGTTAAGCTGTCAAAGAAAGCTATCAGGTTGGTTTGACACAATTTGTTCTTGACAAATCTATGCTGACTGTTATCTTATTATCTTCTAGATGTTTGCAAATTGATTGCTTAATTATTTGCTTCATTATCTTTCCAGGTACAGAAGTTAAGCTGACTGGTCTGTAATTCCCCGGGTTGTCCTTATTTCCCTTTTTATGGATGGGCACTATATTTGCCCTTTTTCAGTCTTCTGGAATGTCTCACGTCTTCCATGACTTTTCAAAGATAATTGCGAATGGCTCAGATATCTCCTCAGTCGGCTCCTTGAGTATTCTAGGATGCATTTCATCAGGCCCTGGTGATCTGAAGACATCTAACTTGTCTACCTAATTTTTGACTTGTTCTTTCCCTATTTTAGACTCTGATCCTACCTCATTTTCACTGGCATTTACTATGTTAGACGTCCAATCACCACCAACCTTCTTGCTGAAAACCGAAAGAAAGAAGTAATTAAGGACCTCTGCCATTTCCACATTTTCTGTTTTTGTCTTTTCCCCCCTCATTGAGTAACAGGCCTACTCTGGTCTTCTGGTCCTTGGTCTTCCTCTTGCTTCTAATGTATTTGTAGAATATTTTCTTGTTTCCTTTTATTCCCTACCTAGTTTGATCTCTTTGTGTGTGTTGGCTTTTCTGATTTTGTCCCTACATACTTGTGGTGTTTGTTATATTCATTCTTTGTAATTTGACCAAGTTTCCACTTTTTGTAGGACTCTTTTGAGTTTTAGATCATTGAAGATCTCCTGGTTAAGCCAGGTTGGTCTCTTGCCATACTTCCTATTTTTCCTGTGCAGTGGGATAGTTTGCTCTTGTGCCCTTAATAATGTCTCTTTGAAAAACTACCAGCGTCTTCGGTTGTTTTTGCTCTTAGACTTGCTTCCCATGGGATTTTATCTACCAGCTCCCTGAGTTTGTGAAAGTCTGTGTTCTTGAAATCCATTGTCTTTATTGTGCTCTTCTCCCTCCTACCATTCCTTAGAATCATGAACTCTACCATTTCATGATCACTCTCATCTAAGTTGCCTTCCACTTTCAAATTCTCAACCAGTTCCTCCCTATTTGTCAAAATCAAATCTAGAACACCCTCCCCCCAGTAGCTTTCTTCACCTTCTGAAATAAAAAATTGTTTCCAATACATTCCAAGAACTTGTTGGATAATCTGTGGCCTGCTATGTTGTTTTCCCAACAGATGTCTGGGTAGTTGAAGTCCTCCATCACCAAGTCCTGTGCTTTGGATGATTTTGTTAGCTGTTTAAGAAAAGCATCATCCACCTCTTCTTTCTAGTTTGGTGGTCTCTCGTAGACCCCTACCATGACAGCACCCTTGTTTTTTACCCCTTTTATCCTTACCCAGAGACTTTCAGCACGTCTGTCTCCTATTTCTATCTCAACCTCAGTCCAAGTGTATACATTTTTTAATACATAAGGCAACACCTCCTCCCTTTTTCTCCTGCCTGTTCTTCCTGAGTAAGCTGTATCCTTCTATACCAATATTCCAGGCATGAGTACTATCCCACCAAGTCTCCAGGATGCCAGCTATGTCATAGTTGTGTTTATTTACTAGCATTTCGAGTTCTTCCTGCTTATTCCCCATACTTCTCACATTAGTATACAGACATCTAAGATAACTGATTTGATTTCCCCCCTCCCCTTTCTGTCTTGTCTCTCCCTTATTTATGTTTTAACAGCCCATGCTCCCCCCATTCTGACCCTTCTCTCAGGTCTCCATGTTTTTGACTTACTTGTGGGCTTTGGTCACCTGCCCCTTTTGAACCTAGTTTAAAGCCCTCCTCACTATGTTAGCCAGTCTGTAGCCAAATATGCTCTTCTCTTCTTCGATAGGTGGACCCCATCTCTGCTTAGCAGTCCTTCTTCCTGGAACAGCATCCCGTGGTCAAGGAAGCTGAAGCCCTCCTGGCGACACCATCCTTGCAGCTAGGCATTCACCTCCAGGATGCATCTGTCTCTGCTGAGGCCCCTACCCTTGACTGGAAGGACTGGAGAGAACACCACCTGCGGTCCCAACTCCCTCACCCTTACTCCCAGAGCCCTGTAGTCACTTCTGATCTGCTGAGGGTCATACCTCGCAGTATCATTAGTGCCCACAAGGAGTAGCAGCATGGGGTAGTAGTCGGAGGGCTGGATGATCCTGGACAATCCCTCCATAACATCTCTGATACGGGCCCCTGGCAGGCAGCATATCTCCTGGGATGCCATGTGATCCTCCCAGCCTTGGGGGTACATGGCTTCTCCTCTTCAACCTTTGGAGGTGATTCCTCATCACTCGTTGCCAGGGCAGCATAAGGGTTCTCCATCACTATAGTGGGTGGGTTGGGAGTAGGAGTGGAGCACTGCCTGCTGCCAGAAGTAACCAGTAGCCAGTGTCCTCCCTGTACCAGAGCCTTATCCTCCTCCCCTGGTGGCATGACATCAGTCCTCGCTAGCTAGATAGCGACTCCAGCCTTGGAAGTCTCCATATGAATACTGTCAATGAATTCCTCATATGCACGGATGCTCAGCCTACCCACCTCCTGTAGCTCTTCCACCTGCTTGCTGAGAGATTCCACCAGCAGGCACCTCTCACACTGGATGGTCCCCCCAGCCTGGCTTTCTGAGAGTGGGAAATGCAGGCCACAGTCTGAAAATCCACACCAGGATCTGGGTAGAGGCATGCATGGTTAGGTTCTCTGTCTGGATACAGGCACAGGTGGAAGAGACAGGAGCAGTGTTGGCACTGGCGACGCGGCCCTTCCTAACCATAATGATTATATTATGACTCCCTCTCTCCCCTTGGTCGCTTAGCCTCTGGCTTTTAAGGCCTTCCCTCCAACGTCAGCCCTACCTCCTCGTTAATCATATAGAGGGAGGGTGATTACAAGGCTGATCAAGGATGCTTAAGGGAACAAAGGCTCAAACTGTCCCCAAACACACAATCTCATTTGACCCAGTTGACCATGTAACTGAAATAACCTGAAAGAAAAAGAAAAACACACACAGCCAAACAAACTCACTCACTCCAAGGTTAGCACTCACACCTTGTTCGTTCAGCAGGGGGATCTCCTTCACCCTCTCTCAAACTCCCCTGTTCGCTAGCATCGCTTTTGCATCATCACAGAGAGCAGTGCTTTGTGGGTAGCTATCCCACTGTGCAGCTGGCCACAGGGTGCTTTGGGAAGGGTTTGCAATGCCTTATGGGGCAGGTACAGCGTCACATAATGCAGGGTTCTCAGTCATGTTTCTATGGGCATCCTACTAGATTGTGAGCTGCTTTTCAACTGAAGGTGGGTGGGTGTGTTGGGGGAAGAGACAGAAACAAAGTGGGTGTGTTGGTATGCTGTCTCTTTAAGTTCAGACAGCAGCTTGAGCAGTCTCTCCACCCACCATCCCTCCCCCCAGCAGCAGCCCGTACTGCCCGCCTGCTGGTGAGAGCAATGTTCCACATTAATGGTTCTGATTCTTCCTAGTTCTAATAATAATAGCCCACCTTAATTGATTAGTCTCATTAGAGTTGGTATGGCAACACCCATTTTTTCATGTTCTCTGTATATATCTCTCTTCCTACTGTATTTTCCACTGCATGCATCTGATGAAGTGGGCTTTAGCCCACGAAAGCTTATGCCCAAATAAATTTGTTAGTCTCTAAGGTGCCACAAGTACTCCTCATATATTTTAAACACACTGAAATCAGCAGAATTCAGGAGCCGGTGTATAATACCTCAATCCTCCATGGTCTTCAGGCTGACAATATCCCTTTGAAAATAAAGTAGCTTCATTTTACTTCTGTCTTCACCTTGACCTTTTTTTTCCCTCCAACATCCTAGATGACGGGGGTATTTTTTTGTTACTCAGTTCCCTCCCCAGTGCCTCAACTTAATTCTAGTGTGGCTTTGATTTGCCAAACTGAGTATCTGTGGCTCCAAGCAAACATGCTGAGAGGAGAATTTGGCTCCACCTCTCATTTCTTTAGTCTATGAGGTCAGTAGCTGTGGATGGGGTTGGGAAACAGCTATGAAACCTAAAGTGTGATCCACATAGAATATGATTGGTTCCACTGCAGAGTGAGGAAGGAGGAAAATCTACTGTTTTAGGTACAGTTGCCTGGGGGAGAGGATTGTAGGGAAAGATCCCTGTTCTGAGGTAGTCAATTTAAAGTACAGTAACTCCTCACTTAAAGTCGTCCCGGTTAAGTTGTTTCGTTGTTACGTTGCTGATCAATTAGGGAACATGCTTGTTTAAAGTTGTGCAATGCTCCCTTATAACGTTGTTTGGCAGCCGCCTGCTTTGTCCACTGCAGGAAGAGCAGCCTGTTGGAGCTAGATGGTGGGGGCTTGGAACCAGGGTGGACCAGCAGCCCCCCTGTCAGCTCCGCACTCCCCCAAGTTCCCTGTACAGCAGTTGCCCAGCAGGCTATCAATTGCCGGCAGTTCAGCTGTCCCTCCCCCCACTGCCATGTGCTGCTCCTGCCCTCTGCCTTGGAGCTGCTCCCCGAGCCTCCTGCTTGCTGTGTGGGGGTGGCGGGGAGGGGGGTAATGTCAGGGTGTCCCCCTCCCCCTTGGTCCTGCACCCTGCTTACCCCATCTCCATAGAGCAGGGGGACACAGGACAGGGCTCAGGACGGAGGGAGCTTTCTGGCTGCAGCTGTGGTCTCAGCTTGCTGATTAACTTAACAAGGCAGTGTACTTAAGAGTGGGTCAGCATACTTAAAGGGGAAATGTGCATCACACACACACTCTGTCTCTGTCGACCATGCTATCTCCCCTCCCTCCATTCCTGCTGCCTTTTAGAGTGTGAGGCTACATTAACAACGAGTTAACCCCATGAGGCCTCAGCCAATTGCTAGTTCATCATTTAGCAGAAAGGCATTCCCTGGGAAATATCCCACCCTCTGACTCCTCCACCTCAACCAAGCCATCATTGCTGTGTACAGTATTAAATTGTTTGTTTAAAACTTATTGTGTGTGTGTGTGTGTGTATATGTATATAAATATATAGTCTTGTCTGGCAAAAAAAAAATTTCCCTGGAACATAACCCCCCCCATTTACATTAATTCTTTTGGGGAAATTGGATTCACTTAACATCGTTTCGCTTAAAGTCGCATTTTTCAGGAACATAACTACAACGTTAAGTGAGGAGTTGCTGTACTCTCTAAAGCTTTAAAGTGATGTCTTTTTGGCTAATTGTATCAAATATGCATTGCCATAAAAATAAAAACTGAAGTTTTTACGTGGTTATCCAAGTGCTGTTTCTTAAACTGATTAAGATGTTGAATTTTTAAGACACTTTTCAAATTGAGAAATTTGACATTTTTTGTAGGTAATTTTATTGGAATAATGCTCTTCTCTACTGATTTGTGACAATATAGCTTTTCTGCATGTACCCTGATTTGGGTTCAACTTATATAACAAAAGATCCAAAGTCTAGTGGGACATTCCCACTCACATATATGGAAAGGACATAAACCTTACTGTAACACATCTGTGTTGTAACAGTGAGATTTTGCTCCAAAACAAATTTAAAGGGATACTAACAAGGTTGGTAAACACACAATTTGATTTTTTTTCCTTTAAAACGTGGTTTTGCCACATTTTTATTTAACTTCCACAGTTTAGCAATCACAATGAACTCTAAAATTGCAAATCACCATGTTTATTTTAATGGGGTATGTGAAAATTATTAGGGAAGGAAACAGATTTTAGTTTATTCCATCCCAATGGCTAGTTACAAATTGTAAGTGCAGTTTTTTTTTTTTAAATAGCTTGTCTTCATTAATTTAGACTTGCATTTAAATTTGATCCATATCTTTCCACCCCAACTTTCCCCATGTATGCACTTTCAGAATCCCCTTTGGGAATATTGCTTTTGGTGTCCTCATCACTTTCACTCTGTTCGTGCTGTTGTGGCTTGGGACGTGCTGTCCGCAGCAACACAGGCAGTATTCCCAAGTCCTCTGCCCAGCCCTGCTTTTCTCAAGGCCCTTCTTCATTTTTCTTTCTTTCTCATGGATTATTTTACTAGGCCTCAATTCCTGCTTCTCTTGCTTCTCAGATAATGGCCCCTTGTTACCAACTCCTACTTCATATACTGCTTCATATTTGGTTTCCCACTTCCTACCCGCTGTGTGCTTGCCTGCTTCTTGGATCCTTCTCTGGTTCCTAGCTGTATCACATCAGTCTCTAGAAGCAGTCTCCTGATCTTTGGTACTGGCTCCTGCTTCCTCTTGGGTCCATGGCTACCTTCTGCACTCCCAGAGTTCTTTGTTCTTTGTTTTTTTATTACACTCCTGAAATAATCGCTGTTCCTGAGGACAGTGTCTTGATACAGACTTCTTTTGCACTCATGATGGGAGGCTGGTTGCTTTCTCGGCTGGAACAACTCCTCCTTGGTCTGTGGGAAGAAAGAGGTGGCTCCTTGAAACAACACTGGCTCCTTGTACTCCTTTTTTTTTTCCTTCTGTCAGCCTCCCGGCCACAGCTGCCTCAAGGGAGTAGAATCTGCTCTTAGTGTTATACCAGGAAGGGCAGGTGTGAGGATCACAGTTTAGAAATCTCCATGCTAATGGTTACTTTCTTTCAATATTTTCATGTTAAAATTCAGGAGAATTAGTGTTGGCATTCTCTTTGTTCACCTGACAGTGACTTCAAAGAAGGAATGTGTAATAATTTCGCAAAAAAGAGAATGAGCTTCAAAATAATAAAGGGAAGGAACATATTCATTGTGTGACGCTAACTAGCAGGTGACATGAAATGTTTAGTTAGCCATACTAATCCTTCCCGGCAGCCAGAGATGGATGCTCGCTTGGAGTGTATCTGGCTTTAACCAGTCAACATTTCAAACCAACAATCTGGAGCTGGAATTTGCCATGTGTGGAAGGGTCATCCAAACTCCTGGGTTAAAAATTATCTGGCTCAAAGGGTTGATGATAACACAGAGAGAATGGATTCAACAGCTGTATGTGGTGGCTGGCTCTTCTACTAGCTCCTGAAGGAAGATACTGTTGAAAGAAAATAGATTCCTAGTCCAGAAAGTAGTTAAGGAAACAAACATGTACTTGTTTGTTCTTCCTGTATTTAGTTACTGACAATGTTGGGTTTTTTTGTTTTGGTAGCTATGCTGAAAGCTTGGTAGTTGTTTTTTGTGCCTGCAAGTATTTAGTCTATAATTTTGTTAGTTATTTAACTAAACCTATTTACTTTTGTTTTTTCTTTCCCTCAGTAATTGGAAAGAGAGGAGAAATCTGTCAGCCTCTTAAATCAGGGCTATTAAACATCTTACCGGGATCTCAGACTTTAACAATTATACTAGAAAAAAGGGCTAATATGGTGGCTACAATTCTATTTTGGATTAAACTGTCCAAAAGAGAATTCTCCTTGTTCCTTTGTTGTGTTTGTCTAATGGGTTCTTATTGGAGATGATGATCCTGATATCAGGCCTTTTTAACTGATATTTCCTAGGTCCTGATTCCTGTATTACACAGCCCTGAGGAATAGAATCATTTGTATAATAGCTCATTTATTTTCTTTCTTTTTTAAATATAGCTGTATTTTTTACCTTGAACTCTCCCATGTGTATAGGATATTTTGAGACTTGCAGGTTTTTTGATTACAGAAATCATGTCAATTTCATACTGTTGCCATAGTAAGCAGCAACTTAAGGGCCTGTCTTCATTGCCACATAGTTCAGACTAAGCGGATGTGACTAGCAGGGCACACCAGAGTGCTGTGCTATAATTCCTCTGTGTGGATGCTGCAGATGTGAACTTGCAGGCTCTGAGTTTGGACATCCAACCTCAAGACAGTATAAGTTTGCGTACAGATGGGGGAGTTAAGTGCAGCACTTTGGTGTGCTCTGATATTCATATCCCCTTAGTCTGAACTCTGGGATACTGTAAACATGCCTTTTAAATAGCAAGGGCAGTGTAGGGAAGGAGCAGCAAACATTCATTTTAATAGACTGGGAGATCTAGAAATGGACTTAATGACACAGGGCAGGAGCTAAAAGGGGGAGGACAGAAAGTGGTGGTGCACCTATTCTTAGGTTGGAGGGGGAGCAAGAGTGGCATTTCCTCAAAGTGTATGTCTGTGCTCCAGTATAAGACACATGGCACAGCCTGTATTGGTTGGCTCAGGCTGTGGGGCTGTAAAATTGCAGTGTAGATGTTCAGGCTTGGGCTGGAGCTTGAGCTCTGAGACCTCACGAGGAGGAAGATCTGAGAGCCTGGGTTCCAGCAAGCCCAAACATCTACACTACTGTTTTTAACCCCACAAGCCTGAGCCAGCTGACCTGGACTCTGAGACTCAGTACCATGATTTTTTTTATTATTATTATTATTTATTTATTGCAGTGGGGCCTGGGAGAGGAGGATAGGCGGGAGGGAAGGATCTTTTGGATCAGCCATGTGCTGTCAGAAGTGCTAAGTAGAAAATAGAAAGTGTATCAGGGCCTGCCATCTCTTAAGATGGTATAGTCCTTCTAGTGAGTTATTCTTTGAGGTGAAATAGCTTATTGTGACATAGATGTTGTATGTGTATCTAGACTTCAGTATAGTTATATAGCAAAAGCAGCACAGTTTAGTGCTGGTGTGAAGTAACTGTTGGTTGTTTCTCTTCTCTCTTCTGCACCTGTTTTTACCCACCTGAACAGTGGTTGTCTCTAGGGCTTCACTGTCTTCAGACATCGACTTCCCCAGACTACTAAAGTACTGTTGTGTCGGCAGTTGGAGAATTCTACTGTGATTAGGTGGTGGGTGAGGTGAGGGTTGGGGAGGAGTTGACACAGAAGGGGTGAAACAGCACAAGGAGAGAAGATGCTTGAACTTCCTCTCCTGGATCTCTTACTTGCTTTATAGTCTTGTTCAAGTCCCTTAGGGCTTGTCTACGCTTACAGCGCTGTAGTGACACAGCTGCAGCGCTTATTGAAGATATCTACCTACACCAACAGGAGAGCTTCTCCCATCGGCGTAGGTATTTCAGCTCCCCGGGAGGCAGTAGCTGTATCAATGGTAGCTCGTCCATCAACATAGGAACTGTCTATGCTGTGAGTTAGATTGGTAGAACTGTGTTGCTCAGGGGTGTGGATTTTCCACACCTCTGAGCAATATAGCTATACTGATGTAAGTTTGTAGTGTAGACCCAGGCTTAATCTGGGTTTATAAATTTCCCTCTATACAAAATTGAGATAATACTACTCTGCCTTTCAGGGTAATGCTCATCACCTTAAAGAGGTAGAGGACTCTGTGTATGTTTGTTAAATTCCTTGACTCTAGGAGAAAATGGTTCCATTAAGTTTTTAACCTTTCACACATCAGGTGCTGTTAAATTATAGAGATGCCAGTTGTGGATCCACATTTTAAGGTTGAGTTGATTTTGTACTTTTAGCAGTTTGAATCCCTGCTTTATTATGCACGGGGAATACAGTGTATCTTCCCCAAATTTACAGAACGTTTTGGGTGCTAATGAATTTTCTTAGAATTTACAAACCCATTACAGTTAAAATTAATTTTAAAATAGATATTTAAAGAAAATTAACAGTCAGGCCTTTTTTTGTCTTGAATGGTGGTGTTAATAGAATAACACTGACAACTTTTAATGTACAGTAGTTAAAACAGAAATGTTGTGCTTAGATTATATTTGAAGAAATTAGTTAATCCTGTAAATAAGGCTCTCGAGATGCCTCAATTGGTCATCCAAAGTCACTAGTTACTTTCGAAAATCTTGGCTCTGATTTCGGAGGAACTTATAAATAACTTCCCCTCTGGGTAATATTAGCATGAAGAGTAGTTCAGTGTATGAAAATTTCCAAAGCAATTGATGCACTTAGTTTCTGTGGTAGTATCTCACCCTTATTATTGCAAGAATGTTAAACAGAGGTATTTAGTATGTACGCTGCTATACCTATTTGTAACAAGATGAATAGGAGATAGGATATTGGTTTGTGATGGTCTCAATGGTTAAAAATTTGTGCTCATGGGAAAACATTTTTTGGACTCAAGAGCTGTGTAGAAGTATAAACTGCAAGATCAAGCTCAAACTGCTGCTGATCAGGTTAATTAACTTTAAGTCAAACTACAGTTTATTCCCTTGGTTTCAGATTGTTTCCATTAAATAGTTTAGAATTTGGGAATTAATGTGTTCCTAGTTTCATAACTGGTAAGTCAGACACATGAAATCTTCTGACAACAGCTGCTAAATCCATGGATGGGGCTTTAAAAAAAACCCGAAAACCTGACATTGATTGTACAACTTCAGACATTGGCTTTCAAGTCAGTAATTGCATTGTTGAAGTGGCTAATCTCTTGATTTTAGGCCTTGTTATAACACGAGCTTGGTTGCATGACAGTTGCCAAGAACCTGCATTGACTGTTATGTTGACTGACTTGCTTGCTTCCTTCAGAATTTTTTTTAATATTTATTTTCTCTGTTTAGCTCTTTTCACTCATGGAGATGAAACCTCCTATCTCCCGAGCAAAGATGATTCTCATTACTAAAGCTGCCATTAAAGCTATTAAGGTAAAGAAAAACGGAAATAGAGCACAAATTCAGACAATACTAGTAGCATTATTTTTGGATTGTACTTGATTTCTAAAAAATGCATATCTTTTACTTGATCTCTAAAATTTTATAGCATGGTGAAGATTTCTTTTTTTGTTTGTTTGTTTTTGGAGGTTTTTTTCCAAAGGAAAGTGAATGAACATTCTTTATCTTGAGTTATGCTGCAAGTATCTCTGCAAAACTGTAACACAAACTTGCTTTTAAGAAAAGGACATTTTCTGATGCTATGGTTTGCAGTCTTGTCATGATTTGTATCTGATAAAATCAAAATGTTGTAGCATGCAATTACATCCCATTGCATCAAAATTAACAAAAAAATTTAAAAAGGAAAAAGTAGTTGTCACAATAGTACTGCCTTCATTTAATGTATGTGAGATGCTTCCAATGGCAAGGTCAGTTTTCTTCATGCAAACTTTTAAAGGAATGTTTGAGATATGAAGTGCATCACGTACTAGAATATATTTGTTTTCCTAATTGTTAATATGTACAAATAATTTAAATACCTCTGAAATCATACATCACTATAAATCAGATCATGATTAAATAGATCACATATCTCTTTTCCAGCTCTACAAGCATGTAGTCCAGATAGTAGAGAAGTTTATCAAAAAGGTAAGTGTTTTTATAGTATTTTTAATATTTACTTAATGGGATACTGAGCATTTAAACATCCACAGCTCTATCACTATTTTTTATTAACTAGTAATACTACAAGTATTACCTAAGGCTTTTTTTCAGCTTTTTTTTTTCTATGTGCATGTGACAGCAATTTGTATATAGTCAATCATTTCCCTCTGTTCATGCGAGTCTTTCACACAGCAACAGGAGATGAAAAAAAGTGTGATGATAAAACCACAGAAATTGTCAGTGGGATTTAAGGATAGATATAGTGCTTGAAACGCAAATTCTTCTAATTTTTCAAGTTGATTTTGTCTCTTTACTACTACTGTTATGATTGTTTCCAGAAAATTTAACTTACACACCTTGGCGCCTGGAAACTTAGAAAAATAGGTTAAATACATCACCATCCACAAAGGTAGACCAACAGGCATGTTAATTTAAGTTCCATTAGACAAACAGGAAGAAATAGCAATATATGCCAAATGAAAAAAGGCAACATCAGAAGGATAAACACTTTATTTTCAAGCATCTAATTAATTCTAAATTAGTGGAAGGAGACTGAAAAGTGGGTGAGAGCTAGTTTGATGTCCCAGTGGTGGTGGTCTGTATTGGAAGGTAAGAGAGGAGTTGTGTTCAGGTCCCAGACTCTGCTTCTTAAGGCAGCAAAGGAGACAGTGGATCTTTTCTACATAAAGAGACACAAACATCTTTCCTCTATTCCGCCCTAGGTCCCAAAGTATCTCCTTCCTCCATACCTCTGCCACCAATTAATTTTAGTTATAGAAACATTACAGGACACAATGCTTATGTAATACATGGAAGTCATCTCTTTTTTTACATTCTTGATTTCTACATTTGCCCATTTAAACAATTTGCATTTCACAGTATCTACTGTTTGTGGTCCTTCTTTCTCCAAGTTATTCCAACCTTTTTTATTACATACAACAGAACTAACTTTTTGCGTTGTTAAGATCAATATCTCATACACTACTTCCTCTTATATATTTATTATCTTAACTCATTTCGGTCCCCACGTTGGCCCCCCCCCCCCAAATTAATTAGTATAAAATTGATTTAAATAGTAAAACTTTTGCTGCATCATGTGTATAAATAGGTTTGCTGCAGTTCATTCTTTTTCCTGTAGGTTGTCTTTCAATTAGTGGGAAGGCCTAGATAGCTGTTGTTCATGATTAATCATATTTTAAGTATTTGCTTTATGTGAGTGCTTTTAGTCAAGTTTAAATTGTATTGCCATGCCAATCTGTCTCAAAGATAAATATTTTAGCTACTTTGTTTATCAGGATACACATTACTAACACATTTTGCTATTAGATTTAGTAGTGTTAGACATAGCTCCTTGTACAGCCCTATAGTACTGGTAAAAAGAGAACTGTAAATAGTAGAATTCAAGTTTTCTATTGGGACCTGCAGGAAAACCTTAAGTACAAGGTGCAGGTTGCTTGTAGCGATTCTGAAACCTATTGGGGCATTAGGGGGTTACGCTGTTAGTACTGTATATGCTACCCTGCAATAACTGGGAACAATCTCTTTTCAGTGCAAACCAGAATATAAAGTCCCTGGATTATATGTTATTGACTCTATTGTTCGTCAGTCTCGTCACCAATTTGGAACAGACAAGGATGTTTTTGGGCCAAGATTCTCTAAAAATATAACTGCCACATTCCAGTATTTATATCTCTGTCCATCTGAAGACAAGGTATAGCTAAAACTTCTTAAATGTTGTGAATTGCTGAATTCTTAATTGTGTGTTCCTGCTTATATGAAAGCTAATTTGGTGGTTCTCTGCCTTGACTGCAATGCCATCTTCGTCTTTGTGTGGGTAGTGGTAATATTAGAGGTAATACTTCAGCGGAGGTCCTGATGATGAAAAATCTTTTTTAACTTATTCTGTTTGTTGTGTTCATGCCTTTGTCCAGTTGGAGACCATGCCAAAACTATTTCCTTTTCAGGCATCCTTCTTGTGAGGGACTTGTTGCAGTTAATTGGACTGGTAGCTGAAAGAAATGCAGATAGTCTTATTTTTTTTCCCCCCTCCGACTTCAAAATTCTGTTCTAGCATTTTCTTTTCACTTCCTTTCACTCCCTTTTGTCAGACTTTCCCACTTCACTGCTGCATTTTTGTTGTCTTTCTCACCTTTTCTTGGCTCTTCTCTGCCTTCCCCTTCTGGGATTCTTCCAAAGACCACATCAGACTCTCCTGAATAGCCGTATGACTGGATGCAACTCTTAATGGTCTTTTGGTTTGCCAGAGGAGTTTGCTAGAGAGTGGCACAAGCTCTTTCAGTGTATCAAAAGAAGAGGGGGGGGTCTAGTAGTGTGGATCCTGCTAACCTGTGTAACAAGGAATCAAGCTGCGTCTAAAATTTGAGCATGCTGCTTCAAGACCACTGATCCAGTTACCACTTTCTTCTTATGTGCAAGAACTAAATTTAGAGCTTATGCATTAGGAATATTTTGTTCTATATTAATACTTTCTGTTATTTGAACAGAGTAAGATAGTTCGTGTCCTGAACCTTTGGCAGAAAAATGGAGTGTTTAAAATAGAGATCATTCAGCCTCTCCTGGATATGGCAGCAGGAACTAGTAGTGCAGCCCCGATGGCAGAAAATGCTACAAATAATGAAGGTACGAATGTCAGTACAACTAGTAAATTAAAAGTTATGGAACCAATGACTTGTTGTTATTTGGTACACTAAGGTAAAAGTACCTCGTGTTTGTAAATCAAGTTCACTAACGCACTTCAAAATTCACTTTTATCACAAAAATTATATAGAAGAATCTGAACACGTTCTGAATAAATGTTGGTGCTGTATATTTATACATATGTTTTTTGGAAAAATATCAAAATTTGAACTGATATGGCTTTGGGTCTTTCCATACAACAGATTACACCTCTACCCCGATTTAACACTCCTCAGGAGCCAAAAAATCTTACCGTGTTATATCGAACTTGCTTTGATCCACCGGAGCGCGCAGCCCCGCCCCCCGGAGTGCTACTTTACCTTGTTATAGCCGAATTCGTGTTCTATTGGGTCGCGTTATATCGGGATAGAGGTGTATGTATAGACCTATTGGGTGTTGATAGTAATGTTCCCACTAAAAATGACTCCCTTCTTAATTTTCTTCTTGTATCTGTGAGACTTATTATTACTTCCCAGTGTGTAGTTCCCATGTTCCTTCTTTAAGCACCTGATTCAGTAAAGTGTGGAACATTTTACAATGGAGAAACTTCATGCCCTAAAGTATATTAAAATATTATTACCTACACAGCATATTTTTAGTGACTAGTATTGTTGCAACACAAAAATCTTGAGGCAAGGTTATTTAGACTGAATAACACATTGGTGCTAGCCATAAAATGCAAGAAAATAATTGTCACTCAACACCCCACCTATTCTCCACTCTCCGGTTCCCCTTCTCAATCTTTTGCCTTCTCTGTACTATCTCCTTCCACCATCTGCAGCACACATCTCCATCCTCATCCTGTATAACCAGATTGTACTTCTGACACCCCGCCTCCCCAGTTCTTGTATTTTGATACAGGGTTGGTGTTGAATGGTGTGCAGTATTGTACATGGCTTAAATTGGTATAAGTGAGGCCTGGTGTCAGCTCACAAGATTTCTGTGAAGTGTTTTTTCAATAATGTTTAGGAAGATATCACCTATTGTCACTTTTCCTAAACATACAGAAAAACAGATCTGAGACACATCACTTGCTATGCCTAGTAACTCACTGAAAGCCTTGCAAAACTCACCCTGAGATGTGACCGGTGATCTGTATTTTTTTCTTTTCCGTACTGCCACTGGTAACTAGCAGACCAAACTCCTTTCCCTCGGATTTAGCTGTGCAACCTTACTGATTTCAGAGGGATTTCATAAGTGTAAGAGAGGGAATAATTTGCCCCTGCAGTAAACAATTCTGTTAATGCATTACATGGAATAGAATCCAGCTCAGTCATAGCACTGCGGAGCCTATCCAGCAAAGAGTAAAAAATAGTAAACTTACTTTTGTCCCATAAGTAAGCAGTGTAACTGAATACACGCCGTGAGCAGGTCTTGAGATGTAACTTTTCTGAGCAGAATCACGCTCTTGGAAACATTGCAAGATTAAATATTTTGTAATGTTTCCATTTGACTTCTGGGAAAACAAATTTTTCAGAATGTTGTTTGCTTTCCTTTTCTGTAAGTCAACACTGCAGTTATTTAAACTGTCAACAGATCCACAGGTTCATAGAAATAAGTCAGGCATTGTGATATGCAATATTGTTGTAGCTGTGTTGGTCCCAGGATATTAGCCCCTCAAAGTGGTAATATCTTTTATTGGATCAAGTTCCATTGATGAGATAGAGAAGCTTTCAAGCTTACACAGAGCTCTTCTGCAGGTCTGGGAAACTTACCCAGGCCTTGTCTACACTACAAATTGAGTCACCCTAAGTTAGGTCGACATACTGTGGTAGTTCATGTCCACAGTATACTACCTCTGTCAAAAGTGCGTGTCCTTACCTGGAGTGCTTCCATTGATTTAACTTTTTGGGGGCACTGACAGCTGGAGCCCCTCTACCCCCCATGGAGCTGACAACCCACAGGCGATGTCAGTAATGTGGTGTCTACATGGACACTGCGTTGCACTAACTACATCGACCTAAGCGCTACGCCTCTCACAGAATTTGAATTATTAGGTCAGTGTAGTGGGCGACTTACATTGACGGAAGCAATGTTGTAGTGTAGACAGGGCCTGAGTAAGTTTTCCAGACCCGAGGAAGAGCTCTTGGAGCAACTTCTATTGGTGAGACAAGCTTCCAATAAAAGATTATTACCTCATCCACCTTTTCTCTCAGATATTGTGAAGCAGGTATGTTTGCGTCATTTTCCCACTTAAGAACAGTATAGTAATATCTTTACTGTATTTAATTTTGTATTCAGCCATAATAAGGAATCTATTAGAGTTCTCACTTTTTTTCTGATACTTAGTGTTTAACTGTATCCCTTAAGTATAAAAGGATTGAAGTTGTTTATATTATTTCAATGAAAAAAAAGTGCATTTCCCAATAAAATGTATTTATATATTTACTTTTCATCCACAACTCCTACACATTGTATCTGTTAATTTATTTTCTACCACTAAAACATTTGTGTAAGAATTAAGTGCAACGGATAGGTACTAAAAAACCAAAGTCCTAAACATAGCTTTGCTATTAGATTTTCCTTAAATTCCTATGAATATATTAAAATATGTTGAACTGATCACATAAGTTTATTAAACACATTGCGAATGTGTCCTTTCGGGAAATAGTAGTTTAAGATGTTTTTGCATTAGAGAACTTAATCTTCTATATGTGAAGTTTGGTTTGTACTACTGCTAGTTCCTTCTACAGCAGTATAGGAAATATATAACAGGAAAGAGTTGCTCATAAGAAATAGATTAAATGAGATTTTTAAGAGAAACTAATAGCCATAACAGATCCTGTAATAGTTTCTACATGGCTCTGTCTTAGATGGATGAATCATGAAAACTATATTGTTTCTCCTTAAATAAACCATTGGATAGGAACCTGAAATAAATCATTGAATGAAAGAATTATTAATAGTCGAACTTAAACTTTGCAATTGAACTTGTTTTACAAATGTATTGATATGCAGTGTTTGGTGCTATTTCAGTAGGTAAGTTTTCAGCTTCAACTCCTCTAAAAAAAAATTGTAATACTATCAATGGAACATTGGGTGAAAGTTTCATGCATTGCACTCCCTCCTATGAGGTCCAGTATTCATAGTTTTCTGTCATTGAATACAGAGCATGCAGGTGCTAGATAGTAAATGGGATACCTAAAGGAATGTTAGAGCATGTTGTCAGGGCTAGTTCACAGTGGTATAAACCGGAATACAGATGCATTGATTGGCTGAATTTAATGTACATCAGTGATTCTTTTGAGGGGGATAGGTAAGTTTACAAAGTAATGAGTATTTATCTCTTCATTGGACGGTAAAATATTTTATATTACACACGTGGACTGTTAATATCTTACATTGTAGTGGACTGGTTTTCAATGTTGTAATTCTCTTGCAGGTTCACCACCCCCTCCAGCAAAGGTTCTATCTGAACCCACCCAAGTCAGTGGTAATTCAGTACCTACTGTATCACAGTTGCCTAGTTCTGATGCCTTTGCAGCTGTAGCTCAGTTATTTCAGACAACACAAGGACAACAGGTAACAACTGTATTTCAGTTACACTTGTAATTTTAATTCTCACACAAATCACCTAACTTAGTTACAGCAGTTGCTTCTACAGCCTTGATACAAAATCTGTAATACTGTACCCCTCCCCTCCCCCAAATAAAACCCTTAAAAATATGGAATTTAAGAGTTAAGGTAACTTATTTGAACATTTGATGGTCTTTATGAGTAAAACATCCAGTTGACAATATTTTTGTGGAAAATTCACTGACACATTCCAGTAACCTTCACTGTTAAATTATCAATGTAATGAACAGTGTATTGCACTTATTATCCAGAAACCCTTTCTCTGCTATGCTTTTCTTAGCACCCTTCATGAAACATTTGCAGAGTGAGCAGGATCACTCAATCATCCATTTGCTTCTGAAGTATTAGAAGGGGGCCTGTGGATCATATAAACTTACTCTACCTAAAAAGAAAAGGAAAATTTGTTAGTCTCTAAGGTGCCACAAGTACTCCTTTTCTTTTTGTGAATACAGACTAATACGGCTGCTACTCTGAAACCTTTCTCTACCTAGATCGTTGGATTAGATTTTATATTCAAAACAAGCTCTCTGAATTCACTCCTGCCATTCATTCTTTTTAATATTGATAGGTTTTTAGACTTTAGATGCTTTGGAAAATCAGGTTAAGTTTTTCTTGATGACACCATATTTCCCTTAAGGGGAGAGACCGCCTTAATCCACTGAATATGCTTTTGACCTGAATTACTCAGTTTGTAAATCCTCCTCTGAATTAGAGCAAACAAAATTTCCAACCTGGATTTATGGCAGTATTCACTCTGTTCATGCTGTTCTCATATATTTGTCAAGACTGTGTATATTTGCTTTCATCTACAACAGACAACCCCTGTGACTAATAAATTGCATGTAGGGCATTGTTCACCTTCTGCACTAGCAGCCATTTTACTAACTTTACTGGGGCTAGAGTGCAAAAACTAAACCAATGAGCTCTGGTGGGGCTTGTAAGGAGAATCTATTTTCAGGAGGAACATAATTGATTGTCTCAGGGGAGGATGAGCAGGGCCAAACGTATCAAGAGGGTCTGTATGAATCTCCTGCTTCCTAGTGACTTCCCGCCCAACAAATCCATTGCTGGTACCCATATAACTATCAAGAGTAAACAAATGAGTGCTATACCTGCACACAAGTATGTCACCTCCTCTTAAAACTAACCACCTCGCCTAGTGTACATTTTGATATCTGTATCTGTCTTACATTCTGTCTGTATTCTGTTAAGAGTTCAAAAATATTTTTTTTAAATAGAAAAACTCATTTTGATTTGATATCTATTCTGTTAAGCTTCAGCAGATTCTTCAGACTTTTCAGCAGCCTCCAAAACCCCAGTCTCCAGTCATAGATAATACTGTGATGGCTCAGGTTCAGGCTATTACTGCTCAATTGAAGACTACGACAACACAACCACCAGAACAAAAAGCTGCTTTTCCACCCCCTGAGCAAAAAACGTCTTTTGATAAGGTAAGTCATTTGTTTGTTGTTTGCATTTATAATGATCATTTTAACATAGTAACTAATAGGAAGATGGAAATACAGGAATTTAAGTTCACCTTTGAGAGTTGTCAGTGCAGATCCCCAGTTTTGGGATGTGCCTGTGCCCTGCCCCAAAGCCAGGGACTCTGAAAAGCTCTGGTTGTTGGGGGCTACATGGACTTCACCTTGAGCTCTGAAATATTCCAAATGATGTTTTGTGCGAAGAGGTGTGCACCCACCCCCAAATGTCCAACCGCTAGAACAAAAAAATCAACTCCCTCTGATCCCTTGACTTCCAAATCACTGGTTTTCTTGTTTTCCTGTATTCAGGATAGACCTTTTGCTTTCAAAAATTGAATAAAACTGGTTTTGAACAGTTAGATCTATTCTTTAAGTAAACTTTACTTTTCTTCGAATGCTTGCTCATGTCTATTCCATTGTAGGTGTTTGTACTCGCCACATCCACTAGTGCCAGAAGTTTTTCTCTCCGTGGTATCCGTAGGGGACATGCTCTGGCGCCCTCTGGGGTGCTGTGCATATGCCGCAGTATAATGGGTGCTGCTGGCTCCTTCCACCCTCAGTTACTTCTTATCACCAGTGATGGTGCTGGAACATCACCTTACCTCAGCAAGCTTACTCCCCTTAACTGCTTGTTGTGAATTTTGATATATATAGTTGTTGAAAAGTTGTTAGTGTTTAGTTCCCTTCCTGTAGTTTAGTGTTAGTTTGTAGTCCCTGACGTGACTTCAAACCCTGTGACTGTTGCAGAAAACCTATACCAGTCAGCGACCGTAACAGTAGCTGTTTGAAGTGCATGGGAGAAACCCACATTAGTGACAAGTGTTGCATTTGTAAAAGTTTTAAACCTTGGACCAAAAACGGAGTGGGACATTCGCCTCTAATAGCTCCTTATGCAGTCAGCACTTACACCAGCACCAGAGTCGTCTAGATCGGACTCCACTTCTAGCACCGTGGCCTTGGTGCGGAGTGTGCCACCAGCGCCCGACTGCGGATCGGCATTGATCCCCCTCCCCAGCACCAGCTAGAAAGCAAAGAAAGGCTGGGAGCGGATGTTCTCTTGTCCCATAAAGAGAAGGAGAGGGCCAGAGGGGAGCAAAGACCCGTGAGGGGCAGCTCTTCACCTCCAGACGAAGGTCGGGCCACAACTCCTGCTGAGCGGCCTAGCCCACTCCAGGACCAGCCCGCCACCCCAGGAAGCGACAGATGCATTCGGCACCTGGTGGTGCCATCCACACCAGAGGCCTTTCAGGATGCAAAGGACATTGTCCCTACTGGTGCCGGCCACGGAAGTGTTCCGCTTCAGGGGAAAATCTGCCTTGGGACCCTTCCAACGGTCCCCATCAGTGCGGCACTGCTCCTCACCACAGGGAGTGTCCTGCCAGCGCTTACCTGCGCAGAGCCACCACGTCTGGTCCACCCATCAGAGTCCTGGATGTCAGTCCCCAGACTCCAGGCAGTGCTCCTCAGGCTCGAGGAGGTAATCGCCAGTGGAACAGCGCAGACCCTCAGAGATGCGGCACCCGTTCCCACAGCCCCGGAGCTGGGAATGCCCAAGCCGCTCTCCCAGTGTACGGCACCGCTCCAGCAGTTTGAGCCACCAGTCCAGGGAGCTGTTACCGGTCGCTGGAATGCCAGTACAGTTCGCCACAGGCATGCCGACGATCCCCGGCGCAGGGGCCCACTCACTCCTGTTGCTACTCAACTGATTGCTCACTAAGCATCAGGTGTAGATCGCCAGGTTACTGTCGCTGATCTGCCGAATGCCACCACCAGTTACTGGGATTGCGGCACAAGGGGTCATCACCCTCATGCAGATCCTCAGTGGAGCTGCGAGGTCAGCAACAATGGGACAGGGTAGGCACACGGCCTCAGCACTGTCCTGGTCCCCCAGATGTAGACCTTCCTTCTCGGGGTCTGACAGTGAGGAGGAATCCCTGCCAGCGGGTCAGGGCCATCCATCGGGGGCACTGGCTTTCCCCACAGCACCACCTGGTGTAGCATGGCCTCAGGACCAGTGGCCTGCCCCTGGTACCTCTGGAATCCCTGGGGGTTTCCACAGCCTTCACAGGGACATAGGTCGGCCTTGGGGGCTTCGGAAAAGCGGTCGGCGAATGTCTCGCTCCCCCATTGCCCCCCGACACAGATGTGACCCTAGAGCAGACCCCTCAGGGTCACCCGGCCACGGCGGAGGTGCCCGTGGAGTAAGTGACGGAGATGGAAGACCCACTGGTACCCGCCTCCTCTTCATCCTCGTCTCACAATTACGATTACGGAGCCTCTCACCCAGTCCCCCATTCCAAGACTCATCAAGAGCTCTTAAAGAGGTTTACCTCAAACATGGGGCTTGAAGCTGAGGAGTTGGCGGAGCCCTCAGACTCCCTCTTCGACATGCTAAGTTTGGCAGCCCCTGCCAGGGTGGCATTGCCCGTGCACGAGGGAGTGGCAAAAATTACTAAGACTCTGTGGCAGATGCCTTCGTCACTGCCCCCCATTTCCAAGTGGGCAGAACATAAATATCATGTGCCCTCTAAGGGTTACAAATACCTGTATGCTTACCCTGCCCCAAGCTCACTGATGGTATCTGCAGTCAATGAGCATGACTGGCAGGGTCAGCCAGGTTCGACGCCCAAAAATAAAGAGACAAAGAAGCTCAATCTCTTTGAAAGGAAAATGTATTCATCTTCCAGCCTCCAGCTGCGAGTGGCCAACCATCAGGCCTTGCTTGGCTGCTGTGACTTTAATATCTGGTGGTCCATGGCCAAATTTTCAGACTCGCTGCCTGAGGAGTCCAGGAAGGAATTCCTGGCAATCCTCAATCAGGGCAAGGTGGTGGCAAGGGCAGCCTCCCAAGTGGCCTCAGATGTGGCGGACTCTGCAGCCCAAACCATGACCTCAACCATCTCCATGAAGTGAGTGTCCTGGTTACAATCCTCGGGCCTTTCGACTGAGGTTCAGCAGGCGATCCAGGACCTTCCATTCGATGGCATGGCACCATTCTCTGAACAAACAGATACCAAATCGCATGGTCTAAAAGACTCAAGGGCAACCCTGTGGACCCTGGGCCTGTACATTCCGGGGCCAGCAAGGAAGCGGTTTAAGCTGGAACAGTCCCAGAGGTTGGGGAGTCGGCCTCAGTCAGAGCCCTTCCACAAGAAGGGCAAGGGTTATAAGTGCTGGCAAGGCCACCAGCCAACATCTTCCGCTCATTCAAGCTCCACCCACAACCAGCAGGGTGGTAAGCACGCATTTTAAGGGTGTGCTCAAGGGCAATCTTTCCAGCCTGTGTCCTGGATCCTGCTTCTTGGCTTTTCTCCAACCCCCTGTCCCTTTTCCTCCCTGCTTGGGCCTCTACAACATTGGACCGATAGGTTCACAGCACTGTGGCTCAGGGTTATACCCTTCAATTTATTTCTGTCCTTTCCGTCGTTGTCCCCGCCCCCCAGTCCCTCTTTAGGGACCCCTCTCATGACTCTGCTCACTTGCGAGGTGCAGGCCTTCTGCAGGTGGGAGCTGTGGAGGAAGTCCCCCTACATTTCAGGGACAAGGGGTTTTACTCCTGTTATCTTTTTAATCCCAAAGGCCAAGGGGGGTCAAAGACCCATCCTGGACCTGCGAGACCTCAACAAGTATATCAAGAAGCTGAAGTTTCGCATGGTCTCCCTGGCCTCCATCATTCCTTCCCAGGATCCAGGAGATGGGTACGCCGCCCTCAGATGCTTGAAGGATGCTTACTTCCATGTGTCGATATTCCACGGACACAGACTTTTCCTGTGCTTCACAGTTGGGACTGCCCACTACCTGTTTGCAGTGCTCCCTTTCACTCTAGCAACAGTCCCGAGGGTGTTTACCAAGTGCATGTCAGTGGTGGCGGCTTACGTCAAACGTCGGGGTAATCCAGATTTACCGATACCTCGACGACTGGCTCATCAAGGGCCACTCCAGGACCCAGGTCCAGCTCAGTGTCACCGTGCTGCAAGCCACGTGCCGTGCCCTGGGCCCGTTGATAAATGAGCAAAAATCAACATTAAACTTGGTCCAAAGGATAGAGTTTATTGGACCGGTACTCGAGTCTACCTGAGCCAGGGCATTTCTGCCACAGGAGAGGTTCAGGACAATGTCAGATCTTGTTGACAGCAACTCCGCACATCTGCTCACCATGGGCCAGGTCTGCCTCAGACTATTGGGTCACATGGCAGTGTGCACTTATGTCGTCTATCATGCGAGGCTCAGACTGCAGCCCCTTCAGTTGTGGCTAGTGACAGTCTATTCCCCATCCAGGGATCACCTGCACACGGTCATCACGATCCCGTCGAAGGTGCTTACCTCTCTCCAGTGGTGGACTGGCCCAGGGTTGGTGCTGGAAGAAGTGCCGTTTGAGTGCCCATGGTCTCCCTGATATTGGATGTCTCCGACCTCGGTTGGGAAGCACATCTTGGTAAGCTGCAGACCCAGGGGACGTGGTCTCCAGATGAGGTGGCATTACATATGAACGTCAGGGAACTCAGAGCCATCTGCCTAGCCTGCGGTGTCTTCCTGCTACAGTTGTCCAGTGGGGTAGTGCAGGTATTGACAGACAACGTGGCCACGATGTTCTATGTCAACAGGCAGGGGAGTGCACTCGTCAGCTCTCTGTCAGGAAGCACTCTGCCTGTGGGACTGTTGCATCCGGCACGCGATCTACCTGGAAGCTTCGCATCTCCCCGGTGTCTGAAACAAGCTGGTGGATTGCCTCAGCAGGTCCTTTTTCTCTCACCACGGGTGGTCACTCCACTTGGAGGTCGTCCGGGTGCTCTTCCAGAAGTGGGGGGGGCCTCCCCGAATGGATCTGTTCGCCACCAGACCAAACAGGAAGCGTCATCAGTTCTGCTTCAGCAGGGGCGCCCTTTCCGATGCCTTTCTCCTGTCATGGGCAGGGGATCTGATGTACGCATTCCCGCCAATTCCACTGATCAGCAAGGTCCTATCAAAAATCAAAAGGGACAAGGCGTGAGTCATTATAATCATCCTGGTGTGGCCTCACCAGCTCTGGTTTGGCACACTCATGGATCTGGCTGTGGCTGCTCCATGGCCACTGCCCAGCTGCCTGGACCCACTCTCGCAGGACCACGGTTGGCTCCTGCACCCAAATCTTCCCTCTCTTCATCTCATGGCTTGGCTGCTGCGTGGCTGAACCCAGAGGAACAGGCCTGCTCTAGTCAGGTACAGCAGGTTCTCTTGGAAAGCAGAACGCTCTGGGGAGGGCTAATTACTTGGCAAAGTGGAAGCGGTTCTTCTGCTGGGCGTTGGAGCGTAGCATCTCCCTGAACCGGTCATCTCTGCAGTCCATTCTGGATTACCTGCCCCACCTAAAGCACCATGCCCTCACGCTTTCTTCTATCAAGGTGCACTTGGCAGCCATATTGACCTTCCACCCGTGTGTTCAGGGCAAATCAGTGTTCTCGCATGAGATGTCTGTCTGGTTCCTAAAGGGCCTTGAAAGGCTCTTCCCATCAATCTGAGACCCGGTTCCCCAATGGAACCTCAACCTGATCCTCTTTAGGCTCAAGGGCTCGCCCTTTGAGTCTATGGCTTCTTGTTCCATTTCCCATCTGTCATGGAAAGTTGCTTTCCTTGTAGCCATTACCTTGGCAAGGTGCATATCTGAGATTTAAGGCCCTCACTTCGGACTTTCCATATATGGTATTCTGCAAGGACACTGTCCAGCTGTGACCTCATCTGGCTTTCCTGCCTGAGGTGGTGTCCCCTTTTCATGTCAACCAGGATATCTTCCTCCCGGTGTTCTGTCCGAAGCTACACTCGACCAATGAGGAGAGGCGGCTACACACTTTGGATGTCCGGCACGCTCTAGTGTTCTACCTGGAGCGCACCAAGCTCTTTAATAGGTCAACCCGGCTCTTTATCACAACAGCGGACAGGATAAAGGGTCTCCTGGTGTCCTCGCAGAGGGTCTCGAATGGGATCACCACCTGCATCCAGACCTGTTATGAGCTGGCTCAGGCCGAGCCACCACCTATAATGAAGGCCCATTCGACCAGGGCTCAAGTGTATTCGACAGCCTTCCTGGCGCATGTCCCTATCCAGGACATCTGCAGGTCTGCGATGTGGTCTTCGGTACGCACATTCATGACTCACTATGCCATCACCCAGCAAGTAAGAGATGACTCTGGATTTGGCAGAGCTGTGTTGCTTCTCCGGTGGTACTGCTTGGGAGTTGCCTCCAATGGAATGGACATGAGCAAGCACTCGAAGAAAAGACAGTTATCTTCTTTTCTTAACTAGTGTTCTTCGAGATGTGTTGCTCATGTCCATTTCATGACCCACCCTCCTTCTCCACTGTCAGTTTCTGGCAAGAAGGAACTGAGAGTTTGGGGGGAGCCGGCAGTGCCCCTTATACTGCTGCATGTGCGCACCACTCCAGAGGGCACCAGAGCCAGTCCCTACGGCTACCACTGAGGGAAAAACTTCTTGCACAGGTGCATGTGGTGAGCACACACACCTACAATGGAACGGACATGAGCAACACATCTCAAAACACGAGTTACGAAAAAAGGTAACTGTCTTTTTCTTTGCTTCTTGAGTAAATATCTTCTGTCTTTAGTTCCCAGAGTTGCTAAAATTTTATAGTCAGACATTTAAATCCTTAATGTAATAGAAATATTTTAGCTGCTCACTATAAAATGTTAAGAAAAGTGGAGTTGGCTCAATGTAACTTTTTTCAGAAGCTGCTAGATCGATTTGACTATGATGATGAGCCAGAAGCAGTAGAAGACTCAAAGAAAGAGGATTCAACTCAGTCTCCTTCCATTTCTCAACCACCATTGTAAGTTTTGTGATGTGTGGTAAAATCAAAGTAATAAGATTCATATGAATACAAGAAAGCTTCGGTTAAAATTCTAGGTTATGACAATATAGAAATAAAGAGTCTAAGTTTAGATATTGATGATTGTTTGACTACATTATTTTTATTTCAACGGTACTGTGTACGAGTTTGGCATGTCACAGAATTGGGTGAAGAATCTGTTCTGTAAGTTATCTAACAGCTCATCTAGTTATAGGTACAAGATTTCAGTTTTGTATTTTTTAAAGCTGGATATTTCAAGGCATTTTTTTTTAATAAAATTAACTTGACTGCTTTGCTGGCTGTGGAAGGAACACAGAATTGTTAAAAGAAAATTGAGTTTGCAACCTTAAGCACTCAGAGTTAAGTGCATCCTTCATTCGTGTGCAACTGCAATTCGTCCCCTTTGTCCGTACGCATTGTGGTAGTCTTAAATTACATGTTACATACTTTGCCTGTAATGGCCCTGCCTCATTCAGTGCACAGGCTGGATGGTGCTCAATGAATCGGTAGTTACTAAGTAGCTAAACAAAAATATTGAATATGTGGCCTCATGTCTTATTTGTCACACACGACCCAAACGTCGCACTGAATGCAGAACTGTTAATTTCCTCATAAGCTCTTTTATGGTGCTCGTCTCCATAGCATCTGAATGTTTCACAAATATTAATGAACTGCTCTTCACAACACCCTTGTGAAGTAAATTGGTGGTAGTATCCCCATTTTACAGGTAGGTACTAAAGCACATAAAGATTAAGACCAAAACTATCGAAAGTATCCACTAATATTGGGTTGTACCACTTGAGGCCATATTGAGCCTGATTTTTTTTTAGAGCACTTATTGTATTTATAGCATGTTAAATGTTTAAAATACAGCTCCTATGTTTCCTGATTCCAGTTGCAGTTGAGTATGTAGCATTTCTGGAAATCAGGCCCCAGCTATCTCAGGTTGGGCAGACAGAAAACAAGAACTCACACTGAAAAGTTTGGTTTAAATGACTTGTCTTGCATCCCACAGGAAATCTGTGGCAGAGTCATGGCAAAGTTATCAGTGAAAATGTGGTCTTACAATGCAAAGTTTTAGGTAGCCTTAAATAAAGAAATCACTTCCAGCTCTACCGATAATTGGATGATTGGTTTCTATGGAGTATTCAGCTAAATTTTTATCTAAATTTGAAGCAGCAATGAGATTTAAATGTAAAAACAGAATGTTTACATATTAACATTGCCTTGCTGCTGCAGAGTAATTATCTGTTTTTTAGTGGATTTCCAGGAGAAGGTATGCAACAGCCGGTATATCCACAGCTCCCAAATATAGACCCATTTCAACCGCGGCTGATGGGAATGCAGCAAGATCCAATGCATCACCAGGTAGCTTTGAATTACTCTTAAGATTTATTTCCTTTGAAATTTGTTACTTTTATTAATACATGTTTAGAATGTCTGCTCTTCATACGGAATCATTTAGTATTTTTGATGCATGGAACTGGAAGGAAATCTGTTAAATATGAAAAAATACATTTGTATACACCATTAGCTTTGGTAAACTACTTATACACATCCATAATTTCATGTGTGGTTCCATTGACTTCAATTGCAGTACATACATATGGAAAATTAAACGTGTTTGCAACATCAGAGCCTTGTCAGTCCCCTAGAGTAGAAAATGTTTAGAACTAAGTTGCATTGTGAGTGCATGTTAATGTATTTTACATATTCTAATGACATATTGCATGCAAAATTTTTCAGTTGAGTTTTGAAAGGGGCCACACAACTAGGGAGCTAAATAAATGCATGTATGAACCCAAATAGTTAATGTATATACGTGCTTTTTCATATAAAACTTGTAATGCTGCTCTGAGCAAAATATGTGCAGCTTTCCATTAATCAAGCCAAGCTTATCATTATTGTTAAAGTAGTAATTTTTTCACTGAGACTGAAAATGAACCTTTTTTTCCTCCCCTAAAGGTCCCACTCCCTCCTAATGGACAAATGCCAAGTTTTGGACTTCTACCTACCCCACAGTTTCCTCCCATGACTCAGCCTGTGATACCGCCAACACCAGCAGTGCAGCAAACTTTCCAATCTCCTTTCCCAGTACAGAGTGAACCACACATACAGAAAACACATCAGCAGGTGAGGACTCTTGCCATTCAATACAATTTTAGGCTCCTAGTGGTTTAAAAGCACTAGCAAGCAATCTGTCAGACTACTGAAGGTAACCATGCCCACAGACATTCATGGAGGCAGCTCACTTGATAGAAGTTTAGGTGCCAAAGTGCTTCAGTAGACACTGCACCACAAGTGTTCTGCCTCTGTGTAGCAGAAGCAATGCTTACCTTTTTCCTGCTTCTCTTTGGGAAAAGCCTTGGATTTGGATCTTGCCGCCAGTCTGTTTACCTCTTCTCATCTCTCCCTCCTCCCCCATCAAGCTGCAGGAATATTCTCTCTCCTCAAAGTCCTTGCAGCAATATCAGTCTGACTCTAATTCTGGAGGTAAACTATATGAATGAGCTCATTCTAAAGATTAACAGATATTTGAAACAGAGGTGGACCAATTGCCCTTAAAATGAAAAATAGTAGGGAAGGGATAGTTCCCTTATCTCTGAGGTTTTGGAGGATATTGTGGGTTTAAAGTGGCTGGCTTCTTCTAGAGAAGTGATCAGTCAGTGAGAAAATTCTGACTTAAATTATATAAAGTTCTTAAATACAAGAAGTCAAAATTTTGCCATCTCTAAAATGGATTCTAAGGCTTTATCTATGAAAGACTTTTGAAGGAACAATTTCACTGAAGAACCTAGGGATAAGACTTGAACATTCTCTGAAAGGAGATTGATTGCATTCTCAGCAGCCTTGTGTGTACTTATAGCCTGTGTAGGCACTTCCAGGGCTTCCCTTTCTTTTATTAAAGACAGTAAATCCTCCAAATGGAAATCCAAAAAACAATGTCATTACAAAAAAGAGGCTCTGGAGTCTGTACCAGATTTTCTCAATTTGTGATGCAGCCTGTGATATCACAAGATTTTCTTCATGCTCTTTATTCTGTTCCACCACAATAGCCAGGATATACATTCAGTTGCAGTTCTGGGACATATGCTACCTTCAGAATATATCTGGTTCAGGCTCCCTTTATAATCACAAAAAGTTAATTGTTGAGGCCTTGAATGTGAACAAGCTTTCTGTGCACAAAGACAAAAATGATTGCTTTCTTCAGGTTAAGAACTTTAGGGGTACTGGCAAATGCTAGAAACAATCCTTTCTTTCCGCTCGAGAAAGACTACTTCTTAGGAGCCACTGAGCAGTTGGAGTGTTGATTCTGACTTTGCCTCCCCATCAGAGCCAGCTTGCGAAGGTTTCTTCTGTCAGCTTGGGCTAAATCCACTTGGGACCCCGGTGTGTGTTGGACATTATGCAATGTGACTACCTCATTTTTATCCCCCTAACCAAATTTCTTGTCCCTAATTTGCTTCCCTTCAGCCCAAGAAAATGGGCAGCTCTTTAGGACTTGGTTCACCACCAACTGTCCCTATATGCAATTTCACCTGCCACACCCCCTGAAGAGACAGTTTGATATTTAAGATTTGCCTTGGTTCCCAAAAATAGCAATGGAGGTTCATCCCAATCCTGGTCCTGTTTCCTGTAAATTCTGGCAGTAAGATGCATGCTTGTGGATTGTGACCCTTTTTTCTTCGTTCAGGACATCCAGCAAAGGGGTTGTTTATGTTGTGAAGATA
The DNA here is from genome assembly GCF_015237465.2 of Chelonia mydas. NCBI lineage: Eukaryota > Metazoa > Chordata > Testudines > Cheloniidae > Chelonia > Chelonia mydas. The sequence continues at coordinate 163,096,029 of NC_057849.1, forward strand.
TTAAAAAAAAAAAAAAAAAAAATCCCATTCTTGCTTGCTTCCATTAATCTGTCATGTTTCTAGTACCTGTAATTATTGAGATCACCACCATTTTCAGTATTTCTTTCCCCCTACCCCCACCGTTGGCTTTTTTTGGTCAGTTCCGTGTTTGTTCCCAAGATTTTAGTGGCTGTATTTACCTTCCTCAAATAAGAGGGTATATACATTTCAGTCCCTTGGATGACAACCACCTCAGGTTTTGGAGCAGACAGAAGGTGATTCAGAACTCCTGGAGAATGATCCAGATTCTTCAAGATGCTTTTGTGACCATCTGGGACAAATGCTCCTCATCATTTTTGTGGGACTTAACACACCTGAGATTCAGGTTCTGCGCACACCTTGAAAGGGTCATTCTTCCTGCAGACTTAGATTGTAAACTCTTTGGAGCCGGGTCTGTCTTTTTGTTCATTGTTTTTACAATGCTAATGCAATTCCAGGATTGGGGCTCCTCGGTGCTACAATCATGTAAAATAATAAAAATACAGTGACAAATTGAACAGTTGGTTCAGAGACTACACAAACACCCTGCTGCAACTATTTGGCAAGCCATTCATCTGGAATTGATGATTTATTGCTCACCTACAGCTGAGTGAACCATCCTTTACAGTAGGTTTTTCCAGGCATTTTTTCTGTCGATAAGATCAGTGCCCGGTCTCTCTTCAGAGATCACCTTCCTCACTGAAGTTTTTCAATCCCTGAGAAGGTGGAACAAATCTAGAAACAAGAGTGAGGAAAACTTCCGTCTAAAGTTCCTACTGTCTGGTTTACTAGGGTTGCCTACCTGATCAAGTGCAAATGGGAGGAAAAATAGTTCCCATGAGAATTCAAGAGGAGCATTCGTTATCTGGGATTGTAGGCAATTGGGAAAGTCATGAGACACATGGCTCTTCACAACTGCTTCCTCTGTGATTTAGGGTGAGACCTACCCCCCACCCTACTGTTGCAGAACACATTTTGAATTCAATAGTTTCAGCTTCATATGTTCTGGCAAAATTAAGGTTTCAGGCTGTGTGTTCAGAGGAGAGAAAACTGAACGGCAGAATGCTTCAGTCTTCCAAGAATTGAGGATTCTGCTGATCAATTTATTTGTTTCAGGCATCAATAAGCTTGACCTTTGCTACTCCTGTAGCTCTGAGAAAGGCAGGTGACTTCATTCAGTTGGCCAGACTAGATGAACATAATTATATTTTTTTTTTTACTCTGGGTCTGTGGTTGCTTGATAATGAGAGACTGGGTCTGTGGTTGCTTGATAACATTTCATCTCCCAATTCATGGAAATGACACCTTGCCTTCCTTGTAGGTATCTCTGACCAGAGAGACCTGATAGTAGAAAAATTCTGAGAAAAGGAATATGGAGAGGACAGTGGAAGATTGGGAGGCATGGGAAAGAGCAGGATGGAGTCATGCTCCCTTCTTTGGAAAGGAGAGGGAGGAGAAAGCGTGTTAAGCATTTAAACCTCAAGTTCTTAAAATATGGATAAGACTCCCCCCTACCCTCCTGTCATTCCATTATATCATCTGCAACCCCCATAATCCACCCAGTATAACTTCCTCCTATAGACTTTGCTTAAAGCTTGCAGGAATGGGGAGCCCCACATTGGGCCTCATAAGACATTTCAGAGCAGAGTTCCCTTGTGGCAGACTGGGGGGCAGGGGCTCCCTCGAGTCCCTGCTTCCAGTTTGTCCTTCCCCAGTTAGTAGCACATGAGGAGTTCTCTGAGTAAAACAGACAAAAGAAAGGTCCTCTCCCCTCTTTCCCTTATGAGAGAGGAGAATCTGTGTGAAACCAAAGGCAAAAGTGACCTGAATATCAGGCAGTCTTTCTGGATTCAGCCCTTTGGGCTTAGTCTGTCAGCAGGTTTGTTGTCTTTCAGTGGGGGCTACCTCCAGGTCATCCTCTTGGGGTGTGAGCTGCTTTGTAAGGGGGCAGTTTCACCGTCTCCCTCTCAGCTGGCCTGTTCTTGCTGTCAGCAGTCTCTGAGGTGGAACAGTCCTCCTCCTGTTCACCGCCTTTTCCTGTGCCAGGTTTTTTCTTTTTTTCTCTTTTTTAAGCTCACCCTTCCAGGCAGAACAAACCTTGCAGGTGTGCCTCATTTGTGCTGAACAGGCCCAGAAGAGCTCGTTAGTCTCCTCCCCACAAGAGTGATTTAATCTTTTGGTGCTCAATTAAAAGAAAATGCTCAAACAAAATACTTAAAGTTTATAAGTGGAGAATTTGAATTGGCAATTAGAGCAAATATCTTTTACTATTGGGGCTTACTGTTGTAGAACACATTGCGAGACACAGACCAGGTGACTTTGGACATTACTTGTAACAACAATAGGTTTTAAAAAAATCAACAAGTGTTTTTTTCGCTTGACTGTCATTAGTTATTCGTACCCCATTCTTACTGTAGAAACATTTATTATACCTAATATAACATGCTGAAATTAACTAAGCTTGGAGAAAAATCAACAATTTAAAAATTGAAGTTTTGTCTGAGTTTTTAAAATGTTGATGTATTAATAGTATTTATCACAAATGTATTGTGCTTATTAAAATTTTTTGCACTGGTGAATAAAACAGTAAAATTTGTTTTGGACAAAGTCATATCATGGTTTTAAATTCATAGTTAGATATCTAGAATCAATTTCATGTAACTTGTTTGGTAGACTGAGTCTAGTCACAAACTGGAATAAAATTAATACTTGCAGTAATTACAGCATTTTAACTTGTGGGGCATTTTAGGATATGGAGGTGGAACAGCCCTGTGTTCAGGAAGTTAAACGACATGTTTCTGATAACAGAAAATCAAGATCTAGATCGGCATCAAGGTAAGTTAATGTAATTTTTTCTAGCACTGAAAATACATGTATGCTATTTTTTTATATATATATTTAACTTTAGCATATCTCATCAAAAGGATTCAAAGTGCTTTACTAAGTGTGTGTTGAGAAAGGATAGCCCTATGGTTAGTGTGGTAACCAGGGACTTGATGATCCTGGGTTCATTTCCCTGCTCTTCCTGGGTGACCTTGAGCAAGTCACTAAGGGCTTGTCTAAACTGGGAAATTTACTGGTATAATTTACCACTATAGGGACAGCAGTATAAATCCCTATGTGGACACACTTATTCAGGAATAAGAGTACGCACAAAGGATATATGGTATAACTATGCTAGTAAATTTCCTGGTGTAGACGAGTCCTTAGTATCTTTATGCCTTACTTCTCCATGGGTAAAATGATCTCCTTACCTCACAGTGTGTGTTGTGTTGATAAATACATTTAAAGATTGTGAAGTGCTCGGATACTACAATAATGGGGGACCAAATAAGTAGCTGCAGTAGATACATAGGGATCACACTTATATCCCTGAAGTGCAGCTGCTACTTGACTGGAATGAGAGTCATTCAGAGTCATCAACATCACATTTCTCCTCTTCTGGTAGAAGTGAAGAATAACTTCTCCCTTTGCAGTTACTGGAGAAATCTTAAATAGACAGAATGTCATTATTTAATTTGTACCAGGATTCTAGAGTTCTCAACACTGTTTTTACAAAAAGATCCATAGGCTCTTGAATGATTTTGTGGGCTGTAGGTTTTGCCTATCAGAAAGACAGCGTATCACAACAGTGTCATGGGATACTGGTTCCACGCTGGCTAAAAGCCACCTGTATTTATGTGGCAAATCCGCCTACTAAATTACCAGGGCCACTCCTTTGCAGCACTTTACTTGGGTTTTTTTGGAGGATTACCTTGAAATACCTGCCAGGCCTAGGTTTGCTTAGCTTAAATAATAAAGTGGTATTGTTCTTCTTTGAGTGCTTGTTCATGTCGATTCCAAGTAGGTGTGCGTGCGCCGCATGTACAGTTGTCGGAAGGTTTTTCCCCTGGCAGTACCTGTTGGGTCGGTGCCCCTTGGAGTTGCACCTTCATGGCGCTGCATATAGGGCCCTGCCAACCCGCTGCCACTCCAGTTCCTTTTTACCACCCATGACGGTCATTGGAGCTGCGTGTCTTCTCTTGCATTCTCCTAGTGGTTTCTGTTGTTGCATCTATAAATAGAGTAGAATTAGTGTTTTAGTAGTGGTTAGCTTAGTTTCTGTTTGGGGGGGAGGGTTCTCACCCCAATTTGTTTCCCCTTTCCCAGGAATTGAGGCATGTGGCACCTGCCATAAATCTATGTCAAAAGGCGATCCCCACAAGTCCTGTTTGAGGTGCCTGGGGAATCCCATCAGACAAATTGGTGTCGGATTTGCAAGGGATTCCATCCTAGGACTAAAAAAGAGAGGGACTTCAGACTTAAACAGCTCCTCACGGAGGGAGCCCTTTGTCCCCAACTGGCACTGGGCCAGCCAGACCCGACACCCTGTACCTTGGTGCGGAGTGCGCCGGCCTCAATTAGAGAGGCTATGGCGCCAAGGAAGGACTCTGCACCTAGAGATCCTCGGCACCGTTATTCTCTGGCACCGAAGTCCGCCCCTTCTGTGACAGCCCGGCACTGCTCTCACTCAACAGTGCCTCACAAGAAAACTGACAGAAGGCGCTCGCTCACGGTGAGTGCAACTGGAGAGAGCGCTAACCGCATGCATCCCATGTCAGGGAACCTGGCGCCTATCCCACCTCCAACTTTGGGCCTGCAGAGGGGTCCGTCAAGTCCGGTGCCAATGGACTCCCCCGTAGGGGAGTACCACATGGAGGAGTTGGAGCTCCCTTCCACCCTGAACACATTTGAGGTGGCCAGGGACCTGATGGCCATGATAGCACCTCAGTCCCCCGCCAAGAGAGAGCATTGGATACAAGACTTCCAGCGCTGCCCAGAAGTAAGCCAGCCACAATGCAGCACCTATCGCCTGCACTACTGTGGTCTCCATGCTCGGAGTCAGGCATCAGACTGAGGTGGAGTCATACATCTCTAAGCGTAGCCAGCACCGATCAGAGCAGTGCCATTACAGGCAGGAGACAGGGCAAGCTCCCCCCACGATGGCAGGTGCCCGCGCAATGGCGCTTTTGGACCCTGTATGCATATTACCAGGCCCAGGGTTCCTACTCCAGGGGGTCCCAGTCCATCGCCTTGGAAGCATGTGCTCCTCTACTGGCCAGGGACTGCTTACCACCGTGTGGCACCAAAGTGGGTATGGAGTTTGGCGCAGAGGTCGGCACTGGAATCTGCATCAGGGCCAACCCCAGCACTGAACACGAGGACCCTGCACAGAGTGAAACCCGCAAGCCTGAGGGTCAGGAAGGCCTGGTATCACCCAGGGCGTCGTCATCGTCCTCCCCTGACAAGGTAGTGGCAGGGTCTTCAACTGCTCCAACCCCTGTTGACAACAGGGCTCACAAGGAGCTACTGTGGAGGGTGGCCCAGAAACTAGGGCTCCAGGCCGAGGAGGTGGTGGAGTCTGGACCCCATGGTGGACATTTTAGCATCAGAAGGCCCCTCAAAGGTGGCATTGCCTCTCATAAATACTATGTAGGCCACCATCAAACTCTGGCAGACGCCTGCTAAGGGGATAGAAAGAAAGTACTTCAAACCCTCAAAGGGGTATGAGTACCTTTGCATTCCTCCACAGCCAGGGTTGCTGGTGGTAGCGGCTGTGAATGAGAGGGAAAGGCAGGGGCAGCAGGCCCCAGTGCCCAAGTCCAAGGACTCAAAGAAGCTGGACTTCTTCGGTAGAAACGTGTACTTCACTTAGATGGGGGCTCCAGCTTTGTATTGCAAACCAGCAAGTGGTCTTGAGCTGCTACAACTTCAGCTCATGGGTTACCATGACGAAGTTCAAGGAGATGCTCCCTGATGACTCAAAATCAGAGTTCACAGTCATCATGGAGGAGGGCAAGGCAGTGGCGAGGACCCCATTGAAGGCTGCCCTGGATGCGGCAGACTCGGCCACGCGAATCATGTTCTCCACTATCTCCATGAGGAGGAATTCACGGCTGTAGGTCCCTCCAACAAACAATACAGGACCTGCCCTTTGAAGACTCTGGATTGTTTTCGGAGCAGATAGACTCCAAACTCCATAATCTGAAGGATTCATGGGCAACATTGAAATCCTTGGGGCTATATACACCAGCCACACAGAGAAAGCACTTTAAGCCCCAGCCTCTTCGGTGTTTTTATGCTACACAGCCTAGGAAGGACTACTCTAGGAAGCGGGGCAGGAACAATAGACATAGGCCTCCCCAGTCCCCACCCAGCCAAGACCAGGGTTTGACAAGGCAGCCCTCCAGTTCCAAGCACGCCTTTTGAGGGTGCACCTGAGCGATGCACCAGACCACATCCTGGATCCTTCTCCCTGTTTCTTGAACCGTCTATCCCACTTCTATTGTGCGTGGGCCCAGATAACTTCAGACTGCTGGGTAGAGTGCACAGTAGAATTGGGATATTCTCTCCAATTCTGTTCCTCCCCTCCCTTCATCCCCCTTCCCTATCCCTCTCCAAGGACCCCGCTCATGAGTAACTTCTTATACAGGAGGTGCAAATGCTCCTAAGTGCAGGAGCAGTAGAGGAGGTTCCTCAGGAGCTAAGGGGAAAGGTATTCTACTCCCAATATTTCCTAATCCCGAAAGCCAAAGGGGGGTCTCAGACCCATTCTCGAGCTGCAAAACCTCACAGATTCATGAAACTGAAGTTTCACATGGTATCTTTGCCATCATCATTCCCTCCCTGGATCCCAGGGGACTTGTATGCTGCCCTCGACTTGAAGGACACATACTTTCATATATCGATAGTCCTGTCCCCCGGGAGGTTCCTCAGGTTCGTAGTGAACCGCACTCATCAGTTTACAGTCCTCCCCTTCAGCCTGTCAGCAGCCCCTCATGTGTTTACCAAGTGCATGGCAGTTGTCGCTGCTTTCCTGAGGAGACGGCAGGTGCAGGTGTTCCCATATCTCGACAACTGGCTTATCAGGGGCCACTCCAACATGTAGGTAGAGGCGCATGTAAACCTAATACGGTCAACCTTTGACAGACTGGGTCTATTGCTGAACGTGCCAAAGTCAACCCTATCCCCCTACTCAGAGGAGAGAGTTTATAGGAGCAATCCTGGACTCCACTCACGCACAGGTATTCCTACAAGAGCCTCGCTTCCAAGCCATTTGCTCTATCATAGAGGACTTAAGGCGTTTTCCCACCGTGATGGCACAGAGCTACTTGAAGCTGCTAGGTCACATGGCCGCATGCAAGATTGTGGCTCAGGCCTCTCTAGGCTTGGCTGGCATTAATGTACCAACCAAAGAGAGACAATCTGGATAAGCTGGTTTCACTCCCTCTTCTGTTATAGAGTCCCTCCTATGCTGGCTCAATCCTCAAGCGGTATGCACAGGGGTGCCCTTCTCCAGGCCCCAGCCCTCAATGTCCCTAGTCACGGACACATCAGCGTTGGGGTGGGGAGCACACCTAGGGGCCCTCAGGACTCAAGCAGAGCTCTCACTTCACATCAATGTCAGGGAGCAGAGAATGGTTCGCCTAGCCTGCCAAACGTTCCAATGCCATCTGGAAGGCAGATGTATATCAGTCATGATGGACAATACAACAGCAATATTTTATATAAGCAGACATTGTGGAGCATGCTCCTTTCCCCTATACCAGGAAGCCCTCAAGCTGTGGGACTTCTGCATAGCCCACTCAATAAACCTAGAGGCATCTTACCTTCCAGGATCCCAGAACAAGCTGTCGGGCCATCTCAGCAGGTCCTTCCACAACCACAAGTGGTCCATTCGCTTGGACATTGCGAACAGCATCTGCCAGTGGTGGGGGGTTCCCTAGATAGATCTGTTCACGACAAGACTCAGCAGAAAGTGTCAGCAGTTTTGCTCCTTCCTAAACCACAGCCCTGACTTGATCATGGACACATTTCTCCTTCCCTGGAAGGACCACCTGTTCTATTCGTCCCACCCTTCCTGCTCATTCACAAGGTCCTGCTTAAGGTCAGAAGGGAAAGTGTGTCTGTCATACTGATAGGTCCAGCTTAGGCCTGCCAACACTGTTATATCACGCTCCTGGAACTGTCGGTAGACACGCCAATCGCCTTGCCTTTCGTGCTGAACCTAATCACCCAGGTCCACGGATACCTCCAGCATCCCAACCTCGTGTCTCTCCACCTCACGGCATGGAAGCTTCATGGCTAAACCCCATGGAGTTGGCATGCTCAGAGCCTGTTAGAGAGGTCCTCCTTGGCAGCAGGAAACCATCCACTAGAGCAGGGGTGGGCAACCTATGGCCTGGGGGCCGCATCCAGCCTTTTAATCCGGCCCTCGAGCTCCAGTTGCAGCTTTATCCGGCCTTTCTTCACAAGGTGGTATCAGTTTCATACAAGCCAGGATGTTTTACCCTAAACCACATGCCAACAGCCTAGACATCAGGTGGGCTTTGGCTTTGTACATCGAAAGGACAAAACCATTTAGTAAATCAAACCAACTCTTTATCGCAGTAGGGGACAGAATGAAAGGCCTCCCGGTGTCGTCCCAGAGAATTTCTTCATGGATCACATCCTGCATTTGGGCATGCCATGACTTCACTAAGGTGCCAGCCCTGGCATTGACAGCGCATTCCACAGGGGCTCAAGCATCCTCAGCTGCATTGCATATAGGAGATGTGCAGGGCCGCAACATGGTCATCGATCCACACATTCACCTCTCATTATGACATCACTCAGCAGGCCAGGGACGATGCAGCGTTCGGCAGAGCAGTGCTTCAATCACCGATTCCGTGAGCCCCGACCCCTCCTCCTACCATCTGCTTGGGAGTCACCTACTTGGAATCAACATGAGCAAGCGCTCGAAGAAGAAAAGACAGTTACCTACCTTTCTTAACTGTTGTTCTTCGAGATGTGTTACTCAGGTCCATTCCAAGACCCACCTGCCTACCTCTATATCAGAGCCAACTGGCAAGAAGGAACTGAAGTGGCAGCGGGTTGGCAGGGCGCTATATTCGGCACCATATAGTGCAACTCCAGGGGGCTCCTGGACTGACCTGATAGATACCACTAGGGGAAGAACCTTCCGACGACTGTGCACGTGGCGCCCATGCACCTACTTGGAATGGACGTGAGCAACACATCTCAAAGAAAAATAGTTCTGAAAGGTAGGTAACCGTCTTTTTCACTGACATTTCTATTAATTTTTTAGTCATTAACTTGTAAGAAAAGTTTTCCTCCCTTATAGCTGCAAGTACGTTCTGTGATATAATAGATACTGGATTTAGTGCCATAATACAAGAGAAAGATAAAAGTGATAGAGATATCAGAAGTTGAAAGACTAATAAATTACAATAAATTTGTAGCATAGATAAAGTATGTTTAATCACTTAAGTTTACTGTTGGTACAAATACTTATTTGGGATACACTATGTATTGTTATGTATAAATGTCTAGTGTGTATGCACACTAATGCTTGATTTCAAAGTTTAAAAAAATGCAAGTGTTGAACTTTCACTCACGATGAGTCAAACAGATTTTTATACTGTGTGTTTTAGGCAAAGCATTGTATGTTAATATTTTTATTTAAAACTAGATCTCCAAAAAGGAGACGATCGAGGTCTGGATCTCGATCTCGAAGATCGCGTCATCGTCGCTCTCGTTCCCGATCTCGGGATAGGCGCCGACACTCTCCTAGATCTCGGTCGCAGGAGAGGCGTGAACGAGAAAAAGAGAGAGAACGCAGGTCAAAAGGCCTTCCTCAAATCAAATCAGAAACTGTTAGTGGTGAGTGCTCGCCTTTGCTCATTTTACTTTCAAAGGAAAGGAAGCTTTAGTGCAAAATTGTTCTTATTATAGCATCATTTCTCAGGTACTCAAGATTTTCTCTGTAAACAGGTGAATTTTGTGAAAAAGTGAGGAAATTTATTTTAACAGTTTGAGTTTTGTGAGACTGAAGAAATTGCTACAATTCCAGATAAACGTTACACCTAAAACAGTTGAAATTTCAAGCAGGGAACTTGGCTTCTAAAACCCTTAACTAGACACAATTCCTTTGACAGGTTAGAGAGATTTGTGGACAAATTATAAATGAGTGAAAAATCACTTCTGAGCATTTTCAGAGGGCCCAAGTATTTTGCAATCTAATGATGCCTGCCTCGTTGCATGTTGTGTGGTCGATATGACAGACTGGTGGGAGGGGGAGAGAGAGGATGAGGGACTGCTGCTTTAACTGTTGCTGCCTTAGTTTGAATGAAATAACTCTTACAGAAACATGCCAAAATCAAGATTGGATGTTTTTCTAAGAGATGCTCTAGGAATTATTTTAGGGAAGTTCTATGGCCTGTGTTATACAGGAGGTCAGACTAGATGATCATGATGGTTCTTGTCTGGCCTTGAAATCTTTGACTGATGTAAAGCCTCAGACAATGCACTTTCAGTAAGTGCTGGTGCCAGAGAGCTCTCAATGCTTGAAAGTCATCCCGTGCTGCTTGAGATTCTAATGTTGTCAGCACCACCAGGGCTAACTTCTTAGTGCTGATGGTAGTCCTAGATTTGACTTGGTTGCTATTCCCTTTTGACTATGGAGATGTGTCACTGTGTCATGTGTCGGTGCAGTTAGGCCTGGTCTGTCAGATGACCTTGAGTTCCCTCTGATCTCTACCATCGAATATAGGAGGAACTTGGAGGTGAGGGGGAAAAACAAAGACCTGGATCTGAGGGAGGGCGGGGGGAAAGGGGAATGTCCTCAAACTGCAGTTGCATCTCCTGATGACAATTTGTCAAATGAACACTGGATCTCCTAAAGATCAAGGGAACTTTCTTGTGCCAGGATTGTTGCCTCTTCCCCTACAAGGGCCATCTAAAAGGCCAGACAAAGGGACGAGTCTCCTCCATGTCAGTCTCAGTGCTAAGGATTGCCTGGGTTAAGCTTGGTGCCATCTGGGTTGGGCTTTGAGGTGTGCCTGAATGCACCCTGGGAAGAAACAATCCCAAACCATAATGGGATTCGTCTCTCCTCCTATTCCAAAGCTGTTAGAGTGAATTCATGCCATCTCCCTTTTGTGGGTTCTATTATACTTTGATAGTGTAGCCTTATTGGGATACCTCTGTACCTTGGGATTCCTCCAGCTATGTAAAGAGGGAAGCCCAGTCTGCACCCATTCTTGTTCTTTGGCTTCTCCCAAGAAATCTGCAGTTCTCACAATATGTCTGCCTCATCAAGTTGAGCAGCCTGGTTCCTCTTCTCTACTCTTCAGCACTGTAGATCTGTCTGAATCGGAAGGACTTTGGCATGGAGGATGTGGGAGCTGATACTGAACCTTGTGTTGTCTACAGTTCTAGATAAAAAAAAAAAAATGGAAATTTCGTCTGTTTATCCTGGGGATATGAAGTAGTTCCTGGAGTCAGTACACAAAATAAAAGATCTTGAATTTAGTGTCAGTCCTGGAGAAGACCTATCCTCTTTGATATCTGTGGGTAAAGGCTGAAGCAGGGTTACTTTGCCTGTTAATGAGGGACTTCTTGACTAGCCAGACACATCTGGGCAGCGCACTTTCACATGTTTTTATTATTAGAGGTGAAAAGACCTACCAAGTGCCTCAGGTGCTTCTTTTCCAACCCCTCTCCTGATTTCATTGTCATGTCTGTTGCTGCTGGGAGAGCCAAGGTGTCTAGGGTTAGCCATTCTACACCAGCTTGCAGGGGAGTGGAAAAAGATAGATGCCATGAGTCAAATTCTGCCATACTTACTTTTGGAGTGGTGGTTATGGAAGCCTGTATTTTGAACTACCTCTGTTCCATTTTTGGCCTAAAGAACAAAGTTAATTGTAATAAATTTAAACACACTTCTTGTCTACACATCCCTGACACTATTCCTTCCTAACTTTAAAAAAAAAAAAAAAAAAGCAAAACCCTCTAATCAATAAGTGTTTCCATCTACTAACCAGAGAAGGGAACCACTTAAGAGGAGGGATCTGTCATCCATTCTAATTGATTTGTCCTTTCTGCTGGAAGGGAGGCCTCTTACCTCGTGCCTGCCAGGTATCACCTTGCTAGCAAGATCTTTCATATATGTATTGTCACCTATCTAGAATCTGTCATCCTGGCCTGCAATTGAAGTCTGAAGCATTGGGAGTCAGTATTTGCCTTGTTGGGGTTTATTCACCATGATTTGTTGGGAAATCCACAGGTCTGCAATGACACAGCAGTAAAAACAATTTTTTCCCCCCTTTCTATCACGAATTTTAAAATTCATGACTCTTTAAAATTCCAAATCAACTAAGTATTTATTTATAATTTGGAAATCTATGCATACAGTCTAAGAATGGTTGTGCTGTAGTCATGGCTAAACAGAACCCTGAAGTCAGCTCCAGGCAGGTAAGAAAAAAGGAAATAACTTTCAGATGTTTTTGTTTTAAAAGATATTTACTTTGTAATATTATAAACACTTGAATTATAACAAACAAAAAAAACCCAACAAAAAAGCTTCAATTTATCTTTAATGGCCATTTTAACACAGCCTTTATATTGCAAAAGTACAATTTAAAAGTGCTAATAGTCAAGTCCTAAGTGTCAGACTTTATTTTTCTTCTAGTATGTAGTACTACACTCTGGGTAGGACAACTAGACAAAAGAACAACTCAGCAGGATGTTGGAAGTCTTTTAGAGGAGTTTGGCCCGATTGAATCTATAAATGTGAGTATAAATAGAGACATACAAGCAAAGGTCATGATATGCCTTTGCTATAAAGAGGCCTTTTATTATATAAACAACTCATTTATTTAAAACTTTTTGTTTCAGTGTTCATTCTCAAGATCAACACTTACCTTTTTCTCTATACCATCATCTTTTTTGAACTATTGCCACTCTTAATTTGTGGAAAATATGAAGTGGTTGCTACAAGAGACTTGCTTTTAAAAGCATCGTTGTTGTTGGGGTTAACCCGGAAGAGTACTCCAATTTCATGAGCACCATGCTTTGTCTAAGGAGACCCAAGCAAAAGATGGTGGATGAGGAGCTTAGCTGCGGGATGCTTGCTGCACAGCTGTTGTCCTCCATTCTCCTGCCCTAAGTTTGATTGTGTGGAGACCCCTTGATTGCAGAAACTTTGTTTATGTAATATTCTGCTAGTACACTTTTCTTCCCACTTTGTTTAATCTTACAGCAGTATCTCTTAATTTTTTATTATTTTGATTTAGTTTATGGTTCTACTAGCAGTGAAACTTAAAAAATAAAAAACAAAAAATCCATAATTTGGCCTTAGCTTCTCTCTGCTACCTCTCACTCCTCAAAACAAATTAGAGGAAGCTTTGCAAAAATAGCTTTTAAAAAATGACGATTCTTAAAATGATTACAACCATTTGAAGAGAAAACTGAAAGCAGAGGTGTAGGTGGCAATTTGTAGTTTTTAGAAAAACAAAAACAAAGTGCTAATGTATTAGAGGAACTCGTCTCCTGCAACCATTAAAAATGCCATGATCTTGGAGCTAACTTACGTATATGCCATTCTCAGCCATATTCAGGATGGAGTACTTTTCATCAGCATGTTCCCTCATGTGAAATATCTACATTGTGGCATAAGCACTTGTCCCCTTGCTTACCAGGCTACACTCTCTTTGAACAGGAATTTTAGATGGATAAATATTAATGTCTGTCTTGATATTAGTTTAAAAGGATATCTATTAATAAGTATTAGATCTGTTTATGCCCTCTAACTCATCCAAAGTACTCCCTGACGTGCAAGACTGTTGTTCCAGCCTACTTCTGTTTAATTATACATAGGTTACCTTTTGTTTTACCAAGTGTAGCAGCTTAAATAATGTTGTTCCTATACATGTTGTAACAGATGATACCGCCTAGAGGATGTGCCTATATTGTAATGGTTCACAGACAGGATGCTTACCGCGCCCTACAAAAACTGAGCCGAGGCAACTTCAAAGTCAATCAGAAATCTATAAAGGTACTACTTTGAAAAATTTTATAATAGATTCAGTTTTAAAACTTACAGTAATCTTTAAATTTAATATTTTATATATAGCACGGTGTTCAGTAACCTAGGTGAATGCCCTACTTAGTTTGGTTATTGGTGAGCATTTGGTACATGGAAGTTGATGGAATTTGGATCCTTTCTCCTCTTCCAGGTCACTAACAAGGGTTTCTCTTAAGCTGACAAAAGGGTGCCTGTCTTAAATTCCCTTTGTCTTGTAATCTTTGTGAGGAAACCCTCAATGAAAATAGAGTACTAAATAAAGTGAAGCTGATTCAGTAGTGGCATTCTTTCTTCTGAATCAGTATTAAATCAGTGACCCAATATCATTTTAGAGCGTTAGGTGCTGTCTTCTTGAATGAAACCGAATTGAAGTGCTGGCCATTTGGGATCATTTAGAATATATCAAAATCTTTTAGCATCTTTTACAAAATATATAGGAGAATTAGCCCAGACAATTTGGTTAAATTCCAGTATTTATAATGGCCTAAATTTCTCCTGCAACTCCGGTTGGACACAGAATCCTTCAGTTGCCTCTTGACCTACGTTGTGATGCTGAATGCTGTTTAATGTTAAGTGCATATTTTCTGAGTACTGAACAAAAAAGGTTAAAATGCAGCTGGGCTCTGACTCTCGTGGTTTTTTTTTTCCCTTTTTCTTCTTCTTCTTAAGATTGCGTGGGCTTTAAATAAAGGAATTAAACCAGACTATAAGCAGTATTGGGATGTAGAATTAGGTGTTACCTACGTACCATGGGACAAAGTGAAGCCTGAAGACCTTGAAAGTTTTTGTGAAGGAGGAATGCTGGACAATGAAACTCTTAGCCCAGGTAAAATACACAGATTTTTTAAATCATCTTCAAATGAATTATTTTGGGTTGATTTAAGTAGAGCTGTGAATGGTTTGTTTCAATAGAAATCACTTTTGTTACTTACGAACATGTTAATATTGATTGTATAGACGTATTTTATTTGTCTTGACCTGAACTATATTTGCACGTGTACTGAAAATGCAAGTTTTGTTAAGTTTATAATAAGAAAATAGTGATAGATATTGTGGTAAACCACTTAATAGGAATTACCAAGTCAAGGTTCAACACAAGTGCTGTGATAGCTTTTATTACTAACTCGTGGTTTAAGAAGTGCCATGTGACCAAAACTTACTTCAAAGTTGGAAGTTATTGTCTCTGTTTTTGTGAACTGGTGATAGGAACACTCAACTTTTGATGATTCTGACAGTTTAGCCATTGATGTGTGAGAGAAACTTCAGGGGCCAATCAGTGTTGTTTCAACATTCTTCATTGTTCTATTCAATTTTTAGCTAGCTCTGGGTCGTTTTTCTCCCAAATAAATGCTTTAATAAGCAAAAAAGCCAAGAATACATTAAACTGAGCGATAATATATGAAAGCTTATTCAGAGATAATCTGGGATAGACTTCACATCAGCTTTACTCAAATTTTTTTTATTTCCAGTAACCTAAGTGATTTCAGGCATTTTGTATCATCTCAGCCACTATTTGAGTCTCATCTCAGTGCAGCATTTCTGTTAATAGTAAATCAACATTTGTGTTCCATCATCAAGAATGGCATTCTAAATCTCTTGTCTTTTGTCTTGCTGTTTTATTCTTTTTTGTATTTAATATCTGGACTGTTTCTTCATGTAGTTTTTTTGCTTCCTCCCTCTTGCTTTTTCCTCTGCTTGTTTCTAAGAAAGCATTGATTGGCAATAGGGTGCGCGCGCGCACACACACACACACCCCCCCCCCCCCCTCAATATGTCCTCTTTCCATTATAAAATGAGTTTGGAGGTATAGCTAATGCCCCTCTAGTAGTGCTTGACTAGTGTTTTCTCTTTTTGTTTTGCTCAGGAGCGTGTTGTACCGCAAGATAGTAATACAATATTAGCACTCCAAACGTAGTGATTATCAGAGGGAAAAGCTGCCTTCGCCTTGCCCTGGAAAAACTAATTACGCCTACTGACTACAGAGCTTGTTCCAAGCACAATCCTACTGTTTTTATTATTGTTGCCAATGTGCTTCAGAACCCTTTGCAGAAATGCAACAGCAGTTCTGAATGCAAAGGTCTGAGTCACATCAGCTGTTAAATGTCTATTAGAAGAAATTTTTTTTATTTTACTTGCCACACTTTAGTGGCTGCTTGTTGTACACTCTGTATTTACAGCGATTTTCAGTTTGTATTTTCAGAAACACCTTTACATACAATTTGTTTATAGAGACAGCTAGCTGATTCTTTGCAACATAATCTTCACATTGGCTTTACTTAGCAATCGATAGTGACTAAATATTCATACTCTTTCAACTGAACTGCTTCCATTTATTTCCTGTAGAGTGGAAAGGAATTTCTAAGAAATCTGAAAATGAAGTAGCTCAAAATGGAGGTGCAGAAACTACACATAATGAACCAGTGTCACCTATCCCTAAAGCATTGCCTGTTCCAATTCCTGTTCCCATACCGGCACCTATAACAGTACCTCCTCCACAGGTAAGATTGGTTACTCTTTTCTTTCCATTTGCTGCTGGATAGCTGCAACTAGAAACATATTTAAATCACAGTTCAACATGTCAGTTCATGAATTAATCATAGAGATGGGAGGGTGAGGGAAACAGAAGTCAGAGTATCTCAGGTAGCCTTTAGCCTTTTTTATTCTGGTATGCCTGTCTGCTAACTGGTAACCCTGGCAATGTGTGGCACAAAATAATCTTCTTTTTCCACATCCAGCTTCTACCTGATACCAACTGCTTGAATCTTTTTTACCAAAAAAAGGCAGTGCAGCTTCAGCCTTGTCTCACCTCCCAGCTGAGCACACCTTAGCAAAAAGCAACTGGTCTGAGCCTAGCTGCTGAACTAAGTCTCAATGATCGTAACAAAAGAACTTTAAAAATCACAGAAGATGGAGATGAGGTGCAAATCCATAGGTCCTGTGACATTGGCTTAACTAAGATGAAGAAACAAAATTGGAAAAATCTTAATTGAAAATGCAGTATTGGGCAATGACCAGCAGTGGCAGGCTTCCTGAATATTTTAGTGGATGATGTGCTTGAGTATATCTGGCAAATCTTTACTTGATTCTTTCCACTACCTTGTTTTTATCCCCTTAAGCTTTGGTCCAATAAAAGTTACTGCATGAGTTTTCTTAACCAGGTGGGTTGTAACCTTTCAATCTGTTAGTTTATCACAGGCTGCATTAGCTAGTTCCATATGCTATTAGTTTATAACTTTCCTTGCTATTTACTTAAAAATAACAAATACAGCCCTTGTAGAATTTGAAAAAAAAAGTTTTCTGTACTTCGCTGAGTTAGCCTTTGAGTACTTCACTAAAAGATTAGAAATATCCATTGTTACGGTGCAGTAATGCTGCTTCTTTGAGTAGTGTCCCTATGGGTGCTCTGCTTCAGGTGTGCATGCACTGCAAACACCTTCAATCCGAGATTTCCATTAGCTGTGTCATTTCAGCCCGTGCATCCACCCTACACAACCTCATACCCCACCCCAAGGCTATAGGGGGCTGTCGGGGTGAACCAACCTCACTTCCTTCTCAGCTGCCTCAGCAAACTCAGCCTAGCATCTGAGAGTTGAGCTGGGTCTTCCCTTCTTGTGCAGTTGCCCTGTTTTGTTCATTCTCTCTGAAGCACCTGGCATTGGCCACTGTCGGAAGACAGGATACTGTCTTAAATGGACCATTGGTCTGACCCAGTATGGTGGTTGTTAGGTTCTAAGGAATACAGTTCTATTAAATCAAGAGCTATCATGGGCCTCCTGTGCTATTAGGAGTAAAAAGTACCCTTTTTGGCTGCTCAGATACGACAGAATACATGACCAAATCGTATCCTTATTCATAAGGTGCCATTTTTATCTAGTCACTTTTCAGAGCAGAACTGCTATTTAATGTAATGGTGCTTTGTGTGTTCTCCAGTGTTTTGAGTAAAATCACAGCCGTCTGTGATCACTTTGTTTTGAAAGTAAATTTTGTTACTTTGTCTTGTCTAACAAAGTAAGCACAGCAGACTATTTCTCACCAAATGCATGTGGTTTTGAGGCTAACTCTTCCCTCCTTCCTCTGTAGGTTCCACCACATCCATCGGTTCCACCACATCCATCAGGTCCTCCTGTAGTTGGTGCACTTCAGCCACCTACTTTCACGGCTCCTTTAGGGATCCCTCCTCCTGGGTTTGGCCCTGGTGTACCACCACCTCCATTTTTGCGACCTGGATTCAATCCAATGCATTTGCCCCCAGGTATATTAAGTACTTCCAGAGAATATACTTTGATTTAAACATATAACCATTTAAAAGTGTCTGCAATAAAACTGCAAAAATAAAATATGATCTAAGAGTACATAGTGTTAAAATTTGTCAATTTTTGTGTGTGTTCATATAGGTTTTCTTCCTCCTGGACCGCCACCTCCTATAACCCCTCCAGTATCTGTTCCTCACACTCCAGGAATAAGCATCCCAAATTGTAAGTATGTGTGTATACATTGATTAAGGGGACTATAGCAGAGGTGGGCAAACTACGGCCCTTGAGCTCTGGGCCAGAGAGGCTAGCCCCCGGCCTCTCCCCCATTTTCCCCTCTCCCCTGCAGCCTCAGCTCCCCATGCTGCTGGCGCTCTGGGTGGCAGGGGTGCGAGCTCCTGCCAGACAGCGCAGTGGCATGGCTGGCTCTGGCTGGGCGGCGCAACTCAAGGACAGATTTACCAGTAACCACAGGGTGCCCTGGCACGGGGCCCCCCAACAACAGGGAGCCCCAGGACCAGGCACTCGGGCAGCTCAGCCCTGGTGCACCCCCCATGGGGTGCATGTGCGGGGGGACCTGCACTGCGGGGGCAGGGGAGAGCAAGGAGGGAGGCTCACCTGCAGCCTCAGGGGAGCAGGCAGGAGGTGCGGGTCCCGGGAGCACAGCGAATGCGGGTGGAGGACTCAGGAGGAGCACAGGGTGGCTGCGCAGCCGGTCGGAGAGAAGAGGCGTTTTGAAGGGGAAAGTGTGCTTCTCTGCAGCTGCCCGTGCTCCTCCTGAGTCCTCCGCCTGTGTTCGCAGGGCCACATTCCAAAAGGGGCTTTAGAGGGGGCGTTGGATAGGGGGTGAGGTCCTGGGGGTTTAGTGGCGGGGGATCCCGGGAGGGAGCGGTCAGGGGACAAGGAGCAGGGGGGTTGGATGGGTTGGGGTTCTGAGGGGGGCGGATAGAGGACGGGGGCCAGGCTGTTGGGGGCAGCACAGCCTTCCCTACCCGGCCCTCCATACAGTTTTGGAACCCCGATGTGGCCCTCAGGCCAAAAAGTTTGCCCACCCCTGGACTATAGAGAGAAGGACTTAGGTGTATGCAGGAAAAAGTACATCTAGCTTTTCATATATTAATGTAATTGTTCCTCAGCTACTGTGGCTGGCATAAATGAAGACACTACAAAAGACTTATCTATTGGAAATCCCATTCCAACTGTGGTTTCTGGATCAAGAGGGAATGCTGAAAGTAGTGATGGTTCCAAAATATTTGGGACTGTTCCACCACCTGTAGCACCTACTAACATACCTCCACCAGTCACCCAACCTATTCCACTTCTTGGTAAGTTCATTTTATATTGTTTGCATATTTTTCAATTTATGCTCAGTTTGTGTACTTTTAAAAAAACCCTGTTTCTTAAACTAGGATGTTTATGCTGCTTTCCTTGCCGTCTATTTAAAATTTACGGAAAACTAACACAGTTCAGAGCAAACTGTGTACTGAAAGTTCTGTCTTGTTTGTGTATGGCTAACACTGGCCTTTTTACACATTTGGCTTGGTCTAGAACAAGCATTTAAACTTTAATTTTGTCTTCTGTTTCCTCATAAATGGAGACCATATATTGTTAACCTACTTCTAAATCTAGGATAAAGTTTGGGACTGACTGACTCAGTCTAATGTTTAGACTGTTCCAGCAATCATCCAAATAAGACTTAATTTAGCAGTTATCTTTATGACATCCTAGTGTTTGGTCATATGACATCTGTGCTCTAAGCTTGAATTTTGTGTGCATGGAGGAAATTGTACACATTCATTGAAAGAATGCTATTTTCCTGAAAATAAATTTTTAAAAAATCTGAACACTTGGTATATTATTTTTGTCTACAGAAATGCTAATTTTATATGTATTGTCTTGATCCAGGTCTGCTGTATGCAAAGCTTTAGTAACTGCCTGTGGTACATGATCTCTTAAGTGTTAAATCTTATTAAATATTTACATTATAGGAGAAGAGATTTGAAAACACATTAGATTTGTATATACCAAAGTTGGTTTACTTGATTTTTTTTTTTTTTAAAATTACATGTGAATACCTGCAGATTTTAAAGGTAATTTAGTTTTCTACAGGTATGTTAAGACTGTCTTTCACATACCCCTTACTTGTTTCTACCAGTATGGGTCATTTTACCACGTAAACACTCAAAAGTCTGCTCTAATTTTCAGGTTGATTAAAATAAAATAAAATACTTACATTGCAGCAAACCATCTTTTACATTTGGTTGTGGGAGTTTACAAAGAAGAGCCTGACATGAATGATATAAAAGGATAACATTATTTAATATAGTTTCCAGAAATTTGCTGAGTATGTTACAGAAGTAGAAGGGACATGGACCTTACCCTGAAAATATCTCATAGTGGACATGATGGCCAGGATATTTAAAAGCGATTCGTGATTTTTTGGATGCTCCCTCTTGGAAGCTCAAAAATTGAGATAACTTGGAGACTTGATTTTCAGAAAGTGCTGAGCACACACCCTCTGAAAATCAGGCTGCTTTAAGGTGCCTCAAAGTGGACATTCAAAATCAGTGTTCAATTGTGAAAATCTTGTCCAGTGTGACAAGTGGGGGATAACCAACTGTAGGGAAGGTGTGGCTTGAGAGAGGATGGTGGCTATAGTGATAAGATCACTTGGTTATTCAGTCAAGGCACGTGGACATCTTGCGGTCTCAAAAAAAAAAAATTTGTTTTTGTGCTTTTTTTAAATAACTGACTCAATATAAAAATGTGTGTGGGTTTTTTTTTTCAAATCTGTTTGGTAATGGTACCATAACTTATAACCTAGATCTTACTCAAAACTATTAAATTTATTAGAGTGTTGTATGGTTTGCTGTTTGACTTTGTACATAAGGGATTTTATTTAGTGAAGTGAAAACCAACTTCATGAAGGAAAATAAATTCAAGTGACATTGTCAGCTTTTAAAAAAAATCAAAATATTCCTGAATCTTTTTAATTGCTGTGTTTACATGTGAAAGAGCTTAGAGAAATTGCATCCGGTGAAGTGAGCTATAGCTCACAAAAGCTTATGCTCAAATAAATTTGTTAGTCTCTAAGGTGCCCCAAGTACTCCTTTTTCTTTTTGCGAATATAGACTAACACTGCTGCTACTCTGAAACCTTATAGAAATTGACACTGAAAATGGTTTTCTCCATTTTTATCAGTTTAACCTCATACATTGACAGTACTTTGCATACAGGAAAACCTGTGATGTTGACCTTACAGTCAGATGAGTTTATTCCAACATTCTGGATATTTACTGAGCAGAGGGGGAGAAGCATTTTTTGAAAAGTGATCATAAAAGCAGAAATTTTCAAGCAGGCTTGTTTCAGATGCTATACCTGTCCCTACTTTGCCACTATTAAAAATGACTTTTTCAAGTTGATAGGTGTCCCTTTTACGTTGGAGATTATATATACCAAAGAATTATGCAAGAACATGCAGATGAGAGACAAAAAACATCACAGGACCAGTAGAAATAAATATATACCAAGAGATGCATGCGTTTTACAAATTAAAAGTCAGAAAATTAACATCCCTGTTGATTTTCAGTTAGTAAATACAACTGAAATTCTCGCACCCTTAAAAAAGGAATATTCAAAGTGCATTACCCCTAGAGGGTTGAGTTCAGTACTGCTGTGTGAGAGAACCAGACCTGGTCTCTTGTTCACTAGATCAGCAAAAGACTGGGTGGGAGGCAGAAATTGTTCTCCTTCACTTAGGATAGTAAAGTAGAGTTCCTTGCATAACTCTTCTGAATTATTATCAAAATGGGAAGGATATTAGAAGATAATACAACAGGCTGTATATAGTCACCTGCAATTAGCTATCCATTGCCATGGAGAGAAGCAGGCCAAGGGCATCAAACATGTTTGACAATAGAACCTTTCATTCTTGAATATGGGGTGTAGCTATTTGGATTGACATTGACAAATTCCACATGAAGCCCTGTCCAGCTTCTCCTGGGCCATGAGGTGGGCCTTCAGAATTGAGAGAAGTGGGGAAGCAAATAGATGGAAAGATTTTCAGATCTTTCAAGAGCATCATGAAGGTCCATCTGAGGAACTAGGGGTGATCTGGGAGGGGGGGGGAAGAAAGAGGAAATGATCTTCAATGATGAGGACAACATAGAAGAACATATCTCAGCCAGCTGAATTTAAGAAAAGAGGATTGTTCTGACAAGATGGTCATAAAAGTCTAACCCTAATAATCTTGCCTGGGAATACTTTAAATGTAATCTGTATAAAGGCAGGGTCTTTCTTCTAATATTTTTGTAACTTAAAATGAAGCTTATTTATCTGTTTGGTTTATAAAAAACATGTATTATTGTATATAGAGTTCTAAATGGATTAATTACTGTAAGTTTCCTTATGCTGTTTTACAGTGATGTCATAGCTATGTTTTGTTCTGTCATCCCAGTCACCTTAGATGTTCACATCTGCAGTGTAGTTCCCTTCTCAACAGACACAGTTTTGGTTCTGATTAACTTTATAGTCACATTGTGTCTGAACTTTTTGTACGACATTAATTCCTGAAAGGACCCTTTTGTGCACTGAGAGTCTCTATAATGATTTGAACTACCTGAAGATCTTTGGCCATAACATTATACTTAACCAAATAATTCACCTTCAGATGCACAGATTATTTCATGTAGAAGATACAAAAAAGTAATCTTGGAAGAAAAATTGATACACAGCCCTAATTCTAGTAGCACTGTGTCATTGTACCGTTGTGTTCAAGTGCTGATAACTCAGCTTCTAAATGAAAAAATACATTTTTTGGTGTGATATCTACATCTGAGAGCAGTTTTTAATAACAACTTTAACAACCAACCACATTTAATATAAATTCTCCAGTTTAAAACACCCATGACTCTTTAGCCAATACAGTTGCTAAAGTGGCTAAATATTTCCACCTTTTCAAAATATCTTTTTTGGCATGGAACATCCGAAGCACTGGTCACTTAATGTTGGGGAAATAAAGTTTTAAAGTTTTACAACCATGTCAGGGTAGCTTTAATTCAGTGGATGCTCCTGATCACATCTACTTTCATGATAGTATTCTCAATCTGAGCAAGACTGTAGAAACACAACTTCACTTTGATGTCTTTGGTCTCATCCAAATTGTTCATAACATAACTTGGGTTGTGGTGTCATAAATTCTCATATGCAAAGCAGATTTTTAGATCCTGCCAGAGATCATTGATCTGCCTCCTGAAAGAAGTGATGGCCTTGACTCACTAGGTGGTACTTTATTATTGAACAAATGCTCTAACTTTAGTAGGCATGTCACTATTGAAAATACCTTTGAGATGGATGTTAAAAGGCTCTGACCTGGGTGTTTTTATGCTAATTAAGATACTGTGTCACACTTGGTACAAGTAGAAATGTTCTGGTGACCTATCAAAATTCCAACTCTGGCACTTGCATTCTAGCCTAAAATAAATTGCCTCCTGTTTCCATTGAGTTTGCTATAATCAACTTCCTGATAATATCAAATGTGTGGTGCATATCTCTTCTCTCACCTTCTGACAACCTTCAGTGAGGTGTCTGCCTATTAGTGTAATCTATGTTAATAGAGAAAAATAAAGTAAAACACTCTGAGAAAAGATGACTCTATTTTGAGCTAAATAGCAGCAGTGAATGTGTATTACAAAGTGGCAATGAGGAGAGGAAGTCTGTGGACTATTTTTAAATTTACACGGTGCTCGTGACATAACTGTACTGCTAGGCTTTTTTTGTGAGAACTCATTGTTACAAAAATACAATAAACATTTTATTTTCCCCCTTAATGTAGTAGCAATACCAACTCTCAATACAAGTGATCAAATGAGAAGTATACTAGAATCATAGAATATTAGGATTTGAAGAGATCTCAGGAAGTCATCTAGTCCAATTCCCTGCTCAAAGCAGGACCAACACCAACTAAATCATCCCAGCCAGGGCTTTGTCAAGCCTGACCTTAAAAACCTCTAAGGATGGAGATTCCACCACCTCCCTAGGTAACCCATTCCAGTAAAGGAGAGGGAGTTCTCAAACAGCATTCCTGTAGTTGAACTCTACCTTAAATCAGTCACATGACATGCTTTGATTTTACTAACAAATGTTTTATAAAATCAATAACATAATTTATATATTGGTAGCCAAAGCTTGATACAATAACCAAGATTTGAAAAAAAGATGCCTAAAATTAGGGTCTGAAATTTGTATTTGGGCACTTAAATAAGTACCATGATTTTCAAAAGTGCTGAACATTCAGCAACTCCCATTGGCTTCTGGGGAAGCTGTTGAGTGCTTGGCACTATAGAAAATCAGGCCAGTTATTTTGGTGCCGAAATATGGATTTACAGCCTAAGTTTAGACATACAGGCTTCTTTTAATCTTGGCCTATGTTAATGGAGGCGATAGAAAACTGAGAGAAACAAAACTTCTTGATTTCAGACATGGACTCAATCTTGAAAACACAAGAAACTATGTGAAGTGAAATTGTGTGTACAATTATAACGAAGGAAATAGTGACTTTGGGAGGAAATGACTAAGTTACATCATTTAGAAATTTTTGCTATGCAGCATCATATTCAAGGATTTCATGACAGTATTTAACTTTCCAATTTTATGGGGAGCAGTGTTAAGATCTTATCAGAGATTTGCAGTGCAAAATCTGATAGTTTTTGGAAATTAAACATTTTGAAATCTTAGCAGCAGCCTCCATCTTAAACATTTGACCTGCTGATGGCCTACCAACGTCCCAGAATTTTGAATCTCAGTATTTGTATGTCATCCTAACAGATCTCCAGAAGAGGGTGTGTTTTGGAACAAAAATGGATAAAGTTACACTGGACTTTGGACTGAATATTGTCCAGAATTTGGTTTTTAAAACAAATTGTAATATTTTTCAGCTACTTCAGAGTTACAAATGCTAAACCTGCCAAAAAGAAACGTGGATTTGTATAAACTGCTGGGAGGAGATGAACGGAAGTGGAATTACATTGGCCTAGAAATCTAGCTTTATCATTCATTACAAGTATATTAAAAATTGCTATATTAACTGCTTTAATATATTATACCTGACAAACCATGGACTAAAGCTGCTTATACAAAACAAGGCAATTACAGCATTTTGAGGCATAGCTCATCTATGAATGAAGTCGAGTATCACAATAGCAGCTTTTGATACTACGTGTAACGCTACTTCACAGAGGCAACATCCATATTTCTTGTTGAAAATGGTTGCAGAACATATTTCAAATACATTTGATTGCTGAGCTCTTTGTGTTGTACACTTTTAAAAGCTCCTGTCACCTTAGTATGTATTGCTGGTAAAAGCTGTGGAGGCGATTAATATTTTTTTGTCCATATGTGTTGCATGAATGACACCTGACTCCTCACATATTCCTCATATAATAATGGCAATTAATGTCTGTTATGAGTACAAGCCATGTTCTAGCTAAGAGGTGCAGGATGAAGCATGTAGTAAACCCATCTGGAGAGTTACAAATGATTATATGTAACTTAAATCAATTATTAACAAAAGATTTACAATAAATTTGTGTGGTTAAGATGTGATTTTTCACCATTGTCCATAGTCATGGATGGGCAAGTAGATCTTATTCCAGGGCAGGTAAATTTTCATGACTACTCTACACAATTACTGGTGGACACTTTTTAGTGTGGGTGGGTTTTGTTTTTTGTTTTGTTTTTGTTTTTTTTTAACTCTCATGTTGCTTAGAAGGTCAAATGTCTAGTGGGAACTTTGGTGCTTCATTTCACATTTGAAGATAAACAGTTTGACATTGAAATCCTATTTCTACCCTAAAGGATTACAAAGTAAATTATACCAGAAGTTGCATGTACAATCAGAGTAGTGTTTTAGTTTTTATTTAGTACTTGTCAGTAAATTTAGATATGTAATTTATGGACTTTGGGCTTAGAGTAAAATTAGTCTAATGCTTGAGTCAATTCACTAAAGAAATTCTATAGCCTAACCTTGTATGGTGCAAGGCTAAAAAATCCGAGATGCTTCACTTACAGTGAAATCTATTCAACTACGCTGGGATGATGAGCTGGTCCAATCTGGAAAGAAAGGAACGTGCTGACCATTTTATGTTCTTATGGCGTGAGAAGACTGGGGGTGGGATAGACACCACTGCATTTTCAGTGTGCAGAGGATGAGAAATTAATGAGCAACCAACACTTCAAAATGGAATTAAAATTTTTCTTGTCTTATTAATATTTCTAAAGTTTGTTTCAATATACTCTCATCTATCCTATGCCAAATATAAACCCAAGGCATCTACCTGCCTTTTTAAATTCATTACATCACCGATTTAGGTCGGGTTTTTATTTGTCACATTTATTCTCTATGCGGTAACTTTGCCTCACAATATAAACAACCAACCTTAGACTACACAGAGACACTGGTTTTATGGCTCATTACAATAATTTGTCACATACACTACTGCCTGCTAACCCTTAATTGCGCACTTCATTTTAAGTGGTCCTGAAGAAGAGCTTAGTGAAACTCAAAAGCTTATCCCTTCCACCAACAGACATTGGTCCAATAAAAGATATTACCTCACCTACTTTGACTCTCAGGCATTCTTTGACATTTAAGAAGAGTAAAATATATATTAGCATGCATTGACTATGTGTTGAGCATTGTACGAATATGAGAAAATGGAGTCTCATGAGCTTACAGTTTGTTCATAGAAACAGTAAAACAGATCATAATAGGCACAACTACAAGAATGATATGGTGAAGAAGTTATCAAAATACCCTTCTTTGGGAGACAAAAAAAAAAACAAATCAAGCTAGCTTTTACTGGTGGATTCTTTAGCAAGAATGTCACATTTGAAACTGTAGTTAAAGTATCTGGTTGGAGAGGAAGGCAAGAAGATGGATGACCGTATCATGGACCAGTATAAGAGCCGGCCTCTTTATCGTTCCCGCAAGTAGACTCTTGCTATCTAGAGCCTTTAATATCCATGCTATAAGCAAGGAAGATGCCATAGTGCTAGGTGTCAGAGATGGATGACCCTAGTCCTAAGGAATGTAATCTAAATTTAGTTACCACAGCTGGAAACAAGATTGTGGGTACTGTGAGATGAGATTGTTCTTGGGAGAGCATTACACACTACTGATTATTAAATATGTCATGTTTACTTGGGGAGTGGGGACAGGACTAAATATAGTCAGATTCACACTGAATTGAGTAGATACTGTAGCTGAAATGGAGTTGAGAGATGTGAAACGGGGAAGAGGTCACTTGATGTGTCTCTTTCCCCCTCTGCTCGCAACCGTGGCTTTAAAATTCAGGCTGCCTGTAGTGGTATTCTAAAAATGTAATACCTGGCTTTTGGGTAAGGTTTCTGATTGTTTCCCTGCCCTGGAAGAGAAGTCTCAAACCATCTATAGGTTGCGTTAGCTTTATGTTCACTTCCTCTAACTTTCCTGGGACAGTTTTATGAATAAAACCTATTATCTTCATGATAAAAGTTTAAAAACAAAATAGTTAATGAGACCAGTTGAGATCAATTTACATGTGTTATGCTGAATGAAATCCTGCCAATATTCTGATTAAAGTTGAGTCCTGGAGGTTCCTTTCCCTTGAAGTAAAAGCATTCTTGTAAAATGTCTACTCCTCTTTGTGTGTGTATCAGTTTCTAGCTGGAAAGAAGTATTTTCAGACAAGCTTCTCAATGAGCAGAAAACAGAAGTGACTGAAATGAGTTATAGAGCTGGGTTTCTAGATATATTATAAAAGCTAAATAACGGGCCGGCCATGTTGTTATCTGTAAACAAATGGAACTGTGCAAGATAAACACCCATAGTACATGTTTTAAATACTTGGCTGTTACTGTTCTTGCAGTCTGCTCTTTGAGTTTTGGACTCCCAGGTACGGAGTGTTTTGGTGTAAACAAGCTCAGGACTGAGCCTGCCAGAGTGGGGTGTTCTCAAGTTTCATACTTTTCCCTTATATCTGATCACAGCATTCAAATAGAGCCCATATTTAAGAATGAAAAACAGTTGACCAAGACTGCTATAAAGTAATTTAAAAGTTAAAATTTGGCTAATACTTGGCAGTTGCCACCTTAAAGAACAAAGTAAAGTGAATTGTGTCTAATCTCATCTCCTGCCCAGGCCGCCAGTTCTGGCCACACCCCCATCTCAGGAAGTTATTCTGTACCTGCTGCCCCTTCGCCATTCAGAGACTCTCCCTCCTGCCTAAATTCTAATCCTACCTGTTTTCAGTTGGGTAATAAGTTAACTTTTCTCCTGCTACTTTAACTACAGTTTGCAGGCTGGCTAGTGGGGAAGGTGCTGAAGCAGTTGTGAAATATGTGGAATATAAATTGCTAGGAAGTTGGAGGTGTGGCCAGAGCAGTGCAGGGCGGTGGGGATAAACAGCCCACTTCAGTCTCTCTCCTGGTCAGTAGCAGCTGCCAGACTTTGAAGGTGACCGTATGAAAAACAAAAATACTATTTAGTATTAACTATTTTAGTGCAAATGTATCTACACAACCTCGGTTTAAAAAATGGTGTTTTCTTTTACAGTGTTCAGTATATGGCAGATGTGTATTTATGAGACAAACTACAAAGAGTAAATAAAATTCAAATACTATGAAAGCAGTTCTGATTTGTCCAGACTTCCTAACCCTACTGTTTTTCATAAGCTTTATGGGGGTAACTTTCATAAGAGATCTTGAGGTTATGGTCTTTTTATAACTGATTAACTTTTTTTTTGGTTTGCAGGTACTCCAGGGGTTACACCACCTGCTCCTGTGATCGGGCTACAGGCACCATCTACTGGCCTCCTTGGTGCACGGCCTGGTTTAATACCACTCCAGCGACCTCCAGGAATGCCACCACCTCATCTACAACGGTTTCCCTTGATGCCACCTCGGCACATGCCTCCCCATATGTTGCACAGAGGTCCACCCCCAGGACCAGGGAGCTTTGGAATGCCTCCACCACATGGAATGAAAAACCCTTTTCCACCACCTGGCCACTTTGTCAGGCCTGGTGGGATACCAGGAGTTGGAGGACCAAGTGGGCCTGAAGATAATAGAGATGGAAGGCAGTTTAGGAATGATAGGCAGACATTCACTCCTAATAGAGACCAGGAAAGGTTTGGAAGGAGGTCTTTTGGAAACCGGGTAGAAAATGAGCGTGAGCGCTATGCTAACCGCAATGATGATAGAGATCATGAGCGACTTGGTAATCGCGAAAGGAGAGAATGGGGAAGAAGAAGCCCTGAACGTGATAGACATAGAGACTTGGAGGAGAGAAATAGACGGTCCAGTGGACACCGAGACAGAGAGAGAGATTCTAGAGATAGGGAGTCTCGTAGAGACAAGGAAGAAAATCGAGGAAAGGAAAAACCTGAGCTGACAGACAGGGCAGATGGTGACAAAAACCATGAATCTCATAGTGGCAAAGTGGAAAATGCAGACATTGTTTCAGAACTTAATAAAGGGGAGTCTGAACCTACAGGTATAAAACCTGATGAAGAGTTAACATCTGAGGCTACCTCATCTGCTGAGCAAGCCGAAAAGGATACCGGCTCAGTTGTAGAGGCTCCTCGCTAGAGACTGGAATTTGTCAAAAACGTGACAGTGACATTTAATGGAGTGTAGAGCTTTAGAGTTGTACAGTACTGCTGTATTATATTTGCTTCTGCTATACCACAGCCCCTCAGTAGTTTGTGGGGAATTGTAAGCAATTTGATTGCTTCCCTTCTATTTAAAATAGCGTCAACATAACACAAAATACTGAAGATATGAATATTACCCATTTTTGCTGTAACTTTTTTAAAGTTTTGACTTTAAAAAGTTTACAAATCAGAAGTAGAAGTGCTTTCTATTTTTTTTTTTTTTTAATTTAAGAAAAGGTAACGGTGAAAGCTCCTCAAAACAATAGGGATGTGTTTTTAATAAACTCTATTTTCGTAACAAACTTTAACGTGTGCTATTCTTCCTACACTGCACTGAAGTGGAAAAGGATTGTTCAACATCTTAAAGTTTGAACTGTTAATGCTGTACTGGAGTCTAAATTAGACTGTTTTGTTTATAATTGTTAAAAAGAAATACATCTGTTTGTGTAGCTATTCACAAAAGCAAATTTTTATTTGTAATAGTTATTTTGATTTTTAGATTGCTGCATTTTAATGATCTACTTGACCATACTAGGTAAAGGTTAGTGGTTTTAAAATGTTATTTGAAGAGGTAATTGTTTAAGTGTTTTGCAATGCAATCAAGGTTTTATTTTTTCTCCAATTGGTTCTATAATAAATGTTGCCCTAATTAACCTTTAAAAATACTTACTGACAAAGCAGACCACTTCAGAAAGTCTGCTCTGCTTGTAATGTTATATTAAGATTGTGTGTGGTGGGCTGGGGAAGCACCAGTTCAGCATCTTTTGTACTTGTAATTCATTAATGCTTTTTGGAAAGGGGGGTGGGAGAGAAATCAGAGACACCAAATCACCAATTTAAAATGCTAACCTATTTTTTTTAAGTGGGGATGGGAAGTGGTGGTGGGGATATTCAAGGATTTTTTTAAAATGCTGTCTGTTCCTTCACACAAGTCTAGCCAATTACTATTGTTTGTTTATATTAAAATTGCCTATCTCCTGTACTCTAGCAAGAGGTAGGCTTAAACTTTTTGCCCATGTGGTGGTGTAACTATCAAACTACCCATTCCTGTATTTGTGGAAGTTTAACTGTTCTTTCTCCATCTGACAAATTATTTTTTGTAAAATAAACGACAACAGGGCAAGTACTAATTCTAATAGCCCTTCTGCTGCAAACAGTTTAGAGGCTGCCAACAGTAATCTGAACCAAATCCCAAAGAATTCTGCATCTGGAAGCTCTTTCTCCTTGATTACCCTGTGCACAAAAAAATGAGGCTTATGTTACACAGAGGTTCATCTGAAGCCTGTTACAGTATAAAATGTAGTGGAAAAAATTGTATGACTTGTCCATGTTCAAATGTTTTTCCCCTGGGGGTAGATGTGCTCTGCATTTTAAAGTTGATTTTTCTTAAGTGAAGGGCAGCTGCTTTCTTACATCAATACTTTTTCATAGCTGGGATTTTTTGGGAGGGAGGTAACAGTAGGGGGAGGATGGGGGGGAAGAGGACATATATTTTTGTTCTTGCAATAGCAGAATAAAGAGAAAAAAACTGTTTACATACTTGCAGTGAACTCAAATTCCATGTGTTAAAATTTGTGTATCTGTAATGTTTGTTCTGTGGTGGGCCACTGGACTGCACCTTTTTTTAATATATAACAAGTATTTGTCCAAGTTTAAAACTGTCTTAGTAACAACTGTCATAATTCTATAAGGGAGGGAGGTCTTTTGATAAAATGTATCCACTCAAAGCCATGGAAACAAGCATTTATGTACTATAGGTTATGAGTCACTCTACACTTCCACCATCTCCATTTAGAAATCAGATTTTCAGTCAACTTCTTAAATGGTTTGCAATGCCATTTTTTAATGCCCTGTATGCAATCTTTTTTACGCACTAAAGGTAAATATGGTTTGTGTGGCACTAACATTGTGAAATAGTGCATAGTTGGGGCTAGCCTACTTTGATTAATATTTAACTGCTTCCAGTTTTCAGCTAACCTTTGAATTCCCCCTGAGAATGCCTGTAAGGTTACACTTAAATCTGTGCAACCAGACATTGCTGAGAAGGTGCTGAACTTTTTCTTTTCATGAACTCAAGCAACTGGAAAGGAGTATTTTGATAGTAAATGGAACCTGTGCCTACTAGTCCTCCCTTTCCATATATACTATTCTGTTTGGTCACTTCACCTGAATATTTAATTCTAGTGTAGAATTTTGTTTTGAAAGTAAATATCTGGCCCAGTTGCACATAAGGCAGTTACTCTATAAAAAGTAGGTTAACCTGCAGTGAGATGTGCTGGACAAGTTTCCCTGCCACCATGGATCAATCCACATCTGCAACACTACAGTGCCTAATACAGAGTTGGCCTTTTTAGTAAGCCAACTTCAGTTATTTTACAATGTAGACAAAGAATGTCTTCTCCCCTCCTGAAGTAAAATCAAACTTGCTTTTAAAGGAAAGGGGTATTAGGGAAGATAGCAGTATTGGTACACACCTTAGTTCAAAGGTTCAGCCTCCAGTGGTTGAGTAATGCTAAAACCCTGAAACAGCCACTCACTTGTCAGTACTGCTGTCATAGACAAGGCACTGTGTAGAGTAACAGAATGGTAGGGTTGCATAGAGCTTGTACATGATTGTTTGCCACCTCTAATGAACAACAGCATGTGTTTTCTACAGTTCTGTTGCTATTCAGAGAACCATTCCATTTGTAATGGATTACATGGGAATCTAGGGGCTAGAAGTGCCACCAACTACTTCCATGGCTCATGTATTTAAAATATAAAGGAATGTTAAGATTTAAATTCTTTGAGACAAACACTTGTATTTAAAGAGTAGTATATACCAGGAATTACTGGGCCATTGAAATACCTAGTTGCTATAATACTGTATATAGCAAAGTAAATAACTACCTGGGGAAGAAAAACCTTACATGAATTTCAGGTGGTATAGGCACCATCCATATGCTTAAGTGCTGCATTGCCATTTTACCAAAATGACCTGGGCCAAGCCATTTCAGCTAGTCAACCAAATTAGTTCAAGAGATATATATACTTTCAGCAAATGCATTATCTTATGGATAAAGATCCATAAGACTAGTGCTGCATAATACTACCTGCTTAGCAGGTAAGGCTACCAGCATAGATGATTGCCCTTGTTCTCACTACCACCTCTGTAACTGAAGTAGCAACATAAAGCCCCTCTCTGTGCTAGGATAGTATTATGTTTGTTTTACTTTACTTCCCTGCATAGCTACAGCTTGGGGGGAGAAAAAAATTTTCTACTGAAGTTTCTTTCCAGGTTTGATACTTGAGCAACTGTGTGGTTCCTTACATCAGAGGCAGGGTTAAGTTTTACCCTTAAGCTGTCAGAATTGACCATGTTGTATGGCAATTTTAATCAGTTTAGTATTGCTACAAGTGAATAGTCAGAAAGGTGTGCCCAGCATTTGGTTCAATAATACTGCCTTTCAACAGAGAGGGGAGGCTGCAATTTTTTTTTTTTTTTTTAAAAAAAGACTGGAGTAGTAAGACTGTTTTGTTTTCAGATATTTCATTGAGGTTTAGTGTTCTGGTCTTCCAGAATGGAATAGAGAAGTGAACCCACCTAGGGAACCCTGTTTACATGATCAATGGTGCTAGGGGTTGAAAGAATGACTTCCAGTGCAGCTGTTACCCTGGTGTATAACTATGTCCCTTCATTATAGAAGGTTTTACTGTTAGTATTACCATGTTCTCCTAGGCCTTAAGTAACTGCTGCACTTAAGGTTTTAGGAACTGGAAACCACTGCATACATGCAAGTTGCTATTGACCCTATCCATCTTTAGGAGTGGGTTTTTAATCATACAGAGATGACTTTAGAACAGATTAACAGAAAACTACATATTTCCATCAACATTTTAATTGCAGTACACATACAAAATTAAGTCATTTATACTGTTCTAGCCAATACATACTGAAGATAGCAGTAAGATTAAAGAAAGCTTTTGTCAGAACAATGTACATTGCTATATAGCCTACTTATCATTTGCACTTTAAGTGCTTCCAAGTAGTCAATATTTAG
The DNA here is from genome assembly GCF_015237465.2 of Chelonia mydas. Classification (NCBI taxonomy): domain Eukaryota; kingdom Metazoa; phylum Chordata; order Testudines; family Cheloniidae; genus Chelonia; species Chelonia mydas. Next base: position 163,129,933 of record NC_057849.1, read on the forward strand.
AGTTTAGCTATTCCAACAACACCACAAGCCAGACGACTACCAGCATTGCCAGTTTTTAAACTCTCATCATTTCCTCCTTTACCCAAGTCATCTTCTTTCTCATGGACCTAAAGGGGAAAAAATGGATTAAGAATTAACCCTATGTTAAATGGCAAGATATTAACATTTCAACCTTAACCATGCGGCTTAAGTGATTAAATGGCAGTACTCCCTCTGAATTCTAGTTCATAACACCAAAACAAGTTAAGCATTTGCCATCTAGTTTAATATATTGAGGAAAGATCTACTTCACTCATGTTGCTGGAAACAGTGTCTTAGAAGTTAAGCACTTCCAGATAAGAGTTTGATTAGAGTGAGCAAGGTTCAAATAATTGTGCTGAATATTAAAATGCACCTAACTTGACACTCATGCTGAGTAATTATGAGCATAGCACTGCCTTAAGTTTAGATTGGCCATAAGAGTAACCTCCAGTTCAGTTCTTATTTGCAAGCTGAAGTGCCCATCAAGTTAAAATCCAAATTTAGAAATACTAGCCTTAAAATCTTGGCACCATTACCCAAAATGGGAGCGTTAAGCTATTTAAGATTCAAATTCATCCCTGCAACGGGGACCCAAGCCAACAGGAAGATTTCAATAGCAAGTAGTAGGTTAAAGCATTCATAGCTAGTACCTGTGCTGTAAACCTAATGGATGGCACAAGTCATTTCTCTGCTTGGTCAAACACTGATGCAGGCCAATAACAGCAGTGGTGATTTTATAGTGCATTCACAATCCAGTGATGCTACTGCATCACACCAGTTACCTTGCATAGTATACCTCCTGAACAAGAACATTGCATTAAAGTACAGTAGTCTACAACAGAGATCCAGAGTCAGTGTTATGGCACTAATTAAGTTGCTGCTAACACAGGTTAGCAGTTTTACTATTAAGTCACTTTATAGACCCTTGTTGCTAGAGTGCCTCTTGTCAAATCCTTCACTGAATCAGATTACCTGTAGTCAGACTAGTTACCTAAAAGCCACACCTAAATACTAGAGGAAGCGAAGCAAAGCAAAGACACCAGATCCAGTTTCCTCTAGCCAACTGTCTTTATCTCACCCATTGAATGAGACTTGGCAGGAGAGAGTTAGAAAGAAGCAAAAATTAAGTGAAGGGAGTAATTGAGCTTCAGAATCTAGCCTGCCAGAAGCCAGCCAGGAAGACACTTGCAGAAATCAAGTAGTTGGAGTCAACTGTGTGACAAGTGGCACCAATCATGAAATGCTTTAGGTGACATTAGAACTCCACGTATGTAGCTCAAGGTCTCCAACATGTTCAGCCTCTCCCCACCTCTTCCTTTAAGGTGGATCAAGATTTTCCAGTCCTTTGATGTGCAAGTAGCTTTTAACCTTCCATGTTGAGACTGGTATCTTCTCCCCTCACATAAAAGCCTCCATTATGCAACTCGTACATCAAGTTGGCCATGACTCATTTAAAAGGATACTTCAAGTTTTGGAGCTACAGTTCATGCAAGAGAACAACTGCATGTCTTAAAGTCATCCTTCAACATGACTTTTACACACAGCTACAGCTGCTTGTTGTTAGGTGTGTTCACACTCAAATTCTGCAAAGCTTCAGGTAACTTCAAAAACAAAAATACAATAACCTGCAGTCTGAAGTCATGACACTGTCCGTTTTTAGGGCACCACAGATTCTTGCTGGCAAAAGCATAATTGTTGCAGTAGTAATCTACAGAGAAGACAGATTCTGAAACCCCAGAAATTTATTTGAATTGAAGAATTAGTTTAAGGTACCCAGAAATGCTAGTGTTGACATTTAGCTTGTCTTTAGACACCCAATTTCAATTAATAGTTCAGTTAATACTACAGGGTCTATTTACAAACTGTCACTGATTCAGTTTATTTGGTTCAGATTTTTCAGTCAAAGAATGGTAGATTCTGTAGTACAGGTGCACTGTACCAGATTTCAGTCTCACAAGACTTTAATACAGATACTAGTCAGCTGATACTTACCACCATGGTGCGTCCAATAATGGACTGCGATCCCGTAAGAGAAATTAAAGAATCTTTAATACACACTTCCGCCACACCTTCTTTATTAGCAATCACATTGCCAAGATCGCCAACATGCCTAGAATACACAGAAATAGAAGTCATTTGAGTCTTGAGACATTAAGTCTGAATCATTTGCCAGTAGAAAAGGTATTAGCTTCTCCATGTAGCGAGCAACATGGTGTTAGATTCCTGTTTTCTTGTTTAATGCAAATGACAACTCAACTTTTGTACCAGGTTTTGAACTGGAGTAAAACATGCCACCTAACCCCACCATCTCCCCAACTTAAGTCCTCACACTATTTAAAAGAATCAGATATTGAAGGATAAGGGAAATCTGCCAACATGTTTAACTTCAGTCCCAGGCAGAGCTCTGGAGACCACTAAGTATAGCTACTATTTCAAACTAAGACAGGTGGCAGTCCAGCCTACAAAATCTTTTCAAAATGCATCAAAACTCACCAGCTGGTAAAGTTGATCTGCCCACACTTACCATACTGTAACATTTACTATGTACTCAAATGTTATTAATCTGAAGTAGGCAGAACTGTAAACTGGCTTACTGACATGGGCATAAGTAGCCACACTTTTAAAGCTTTTGATACAGTACCACAATATTTGCTGTGAACAGCTATTTGAATCAAAGCAAGCTGCCAGCTGAGAGGAAAAAAATTAGTAGGTACCTCAATGATCTGGAGTATAAAAATTCATGACCATTTGCGCTATTCTATTCTTAGGAGAAGTGACCTTATTTGGCATTTTCCAGGGCTCTGCCCTATTGTGGAACATTCTCCCCAGCATGTGTTTCCCATTATCATCTGATTCTCAACAACTGGGACATGCGTTCATCAAGGTGGGGGCGGGGCAGACAGGACAGGTTAGATTTGCTTTTGTTCTTTAAAATCCAGGATTTTCTAGAAGAATTAGGATTTCCAAAGAAAAATGGAATACCCTTGGTGAATTTATGTACATTACTCATTTAAATTATACCCAATGTCCAAATCAATTTGAGATTGTTAGTGTTTAGCTGTATATTGCTTGTACTAGCATCATTGCCTGTACTATTTCTTTTCTGACATCTGTATTTTATGAATTGCAAAATAAACTATAGGCAAGACACCAAGACTTTGTGCTTGCTCTAGTTACCCAGGAATTTGAAAATCTGGAAGTCCACACTGAGATATAATTTGAAGACAGATGAATCACTACTGACTAGTTGTTAGTCTAGTCTGGTATTCTGACAGCAGCCAATATGAGAAGCTTTTAGAGAGAATGCTTAAGTCAATCATTTCTTCCCCCCCCCCCCCCCCCCCGCTGCCCCCCCAATGCTTTTTGCTGAATCCTCTAGAGTTTTAGTTTAGAGACATAGCAATTTTAAAGGAAAGTTGTATGCTAGTTTCCCCCAAAACATCTAGAAGGTTTTTAAATGGTCCTTAAAAGAAAAAAGTCCACTGTTAACTTGATACTGAAGGAAGGCTCAGAAGTCTAGTTCTTCAGACTCCTATTTTGTAACCTTTTTCCAAAGATGCTTACAAAACTGACTACATAAGCAATAAAAGTTTATGCAGGCCATTACAGCCAACATTTAAATGCTGAAGTTAATCACACTCACTTCTGCTAGAACTATGGCTTAAATGTTAAAGCATTGCTAAACGCTCTGCTCTAATGCAGAAGTGGAGTCAAATGAGTAAAATAGCTTGGCTAGTCTGACAATTATAGCCATGCTTATGATGTGGCTGACTTTGCTAGAAGTTGATTTGGGACACTCCTAGAAGTTATGTTTAAACATTTGGAATGAGTGACCACATATACTACAAATCCTAAATGAAATATCTGATCAATATGATTAACTGCACAAGAAGTCCACAAATTAGGTCCCATTATATGCAATAATTATTTACTAAATTAGATGTTTACAACACCTGCCACAGTGCTGTAGTCTAGTCACTTTTGTGAATGTTGACACTAGCCTAACTCCTTCACCTTTTTGGCTGCACTCCACTTGCCACCATTAAAAGAGACCTAGATGCAATTCTGTCCTCAAATCCAGAGTGCTGGTTCAGATTAGAGGGTGGTGCTTGCAAGTACCAGATGATTTCCAAGGAACAAAACCTGGCTCAACCTGGTAGCCTTACCTACGCAGAGCTATCAAGCCACTACACTGATCCTTTAGTTATGGGCCATAAAAGTTAATGGCAATTCCCACTTCACATATTGATGTGTGTTTTCAGAATGGGAAATGGAGTTCACTTATGGCCTTTTCTAAACTAGAGACTGATAGATAGTTTAAGTGCACCTTGTGGCTACACAGGAATACTAAATTGACTGACACAGGATATAGTGCTCAGCAGATTTGTACCAGTGTGAAGCATCCACATATTTTGTGCTCAACCCAGATAGCTGTCAAAGACTTACATTCCTGTAAGTGAACTCCCTTAGTCCCCACTATGCTCCCTTCACCAGTGTCCTCCCAGTACCCCTCTCCCCAGAGACTCCATTCATGGTTCCCCACGCCCCTACTGTGGGGTTCCATTGCATGTATAGCTTAAGACTGCAGTCTGCTCCACGCCTCAAACAGTTTCTCCCTTCTGTTTACTAGGAGTACGGGGCATTTCCCAGCTCCCATAACAGCCGGGTATTGCAGTTTCCAATCTACAACTGGACTGCAGTGGCTGAAGACTGAGGAAGGCCAATGGCCGAGGGTGAACTTTACACCAGTTTCAGAGGGACAGCTGGTGATGGCGCAACTGGTGTTGAGACCAGCTTCTCTAGTTGAGATCCACAGAATGCAAAAAAGTTAAACACCGATGCTCACCTCTCATTATCCTGTGGTCCACCATGGTTTTTGCCATAAGGATTGAAGTGAGCACCTGCACTGGTACATCCTGTAACAAGTTACAGTCTTCAGTACAAAGTTACTGCATAACTGAGTATTCTTTCTGATCCATAAATGTACCCATTTCCCCAGCAAGATGCCTTATATAAGTTTAATACAACTCAGTAGCTATTTCCTGTAAGAATAATGTGACACTTTCCACCCAAAGATGGATAAATGACTATTGCCCTAAACACCCACTAGAGTTTATTCACAAGAGATGCTTCTTTGAGAACTTCCAGAGCTCTTTATCCATGGTATGTTAGAGTATGGTCAGGACAAGCTTCCTCAGATTGACTCACTGGAGATTTAACCTTCCATATCTACATGGGGCAATCTTAGCTTCAGCTGAAAATGATACTTTGAAAGTCTATCCACCCAGTAGTGGGCGCAGACCAGATAAACATTATCCAAATTTGAGCTAGCTGATCTCATGTTCCATTCCATTCCCTTGCCCAACTGCTTTCAGATTTAAAGCTACTGTGTTAGAATATCAGTAGCTCAGATGCAGCAGTTATATACCATCAGTTTCTTGAAGTGAGATACTGCTATTAGCAACTAGTGGACAGACCTTCATTTTATATTGCTTTCCTTTTATTTCAGTACCCAGAAACTGAATTTACACAGGAGTTTAATTCCAGTAGAAGTATCACTACAGTAGTTTTATAGGACCACAAGACATGGTATTAAGGACAATCATGTCCAGTGCAATAAACTTAAAGGTGTCAGAATACAGTTTAGCTATAGCAAGAGAGCCCAGACAAGAACCCTACCATTTGTGTTATCTCCAAATTCATGAACATGGAAGCCATGTTTTCCTTCAGTCAAACCTGTAATACTTCCAGAGAGCGTTACTGGTCCATTACCCTTCAAATGGAAAAAGAAAGTTATTTCTCTATTAGTCTATAACAACTAGTTGAGGACTTGTAGAGTTTTAAGGCAGCAGATAAAACTGCAACAGAGGCTTTCTAATCAATGGAGAGATTACACCTTGCAGTCCCACAGTTTGTTCACAACTACAAAGTGCTGTACAACTGATGCAGTAGTTATGACAACTGACTTCATGAAATATAGTCAGTCCATCCAGCAATAGCGAAGACTTATTGATTCAAGCCTCAAATGAAGATATAAAGCAGTCTTTTGACCTGACCTCTTACGTAAAGTAGGAAAATTGGTTTCTGTATTATAATCCCAAAACACAATCGCTGTTCCAGAAAAATATTGATGCCAACAAGATAACTTAAGACCCTTATCAAGAGCTATGTGCCTTTTCAAGGGCGTGTATACGCTTCACCTTAAAGCATGAAAATAAGGTATTTTTAAACTCTGCAGCTTGCAGTATAAATACAGTGATTTTCCTTTATCTTTAGTCTGGAAGTAATCTTAATTAGCCTAGTTTTTTTCTGGAAATTTATGTAAAGGATATTTTAACCTCTGGATCATCTCCTCTGTTTTCAGCCCTCGTAGGTAGGCAGTTTAGTAATTTCTATCTGCAGAATTTCCATGTAGGTGCTACTTTTGATAATTATGATTGAAGACAAGAGTTTAAGCAGTATGCTGTCCAAGAAAGGTTTTCCATGGTACTGAATACTGCTTAACTGCTTTAAACCTGCACAACACTTTCAAAAAAGATGAGCCTGGGAGTTTAAAATCACTACTTTGCTAAACTAAAAATCATGGACTGAACAGAGACACCAGATAAGCACCTCCCCCCACCCCTTTTTCCTATGACTGTGCAGGCATTGCAGGCTACTCTACCTTGAATGGTCCCTTACAACAGAGCTTCTTAAGCTATTCTCCCCCCTCCCCCCCCAAATGTGCATGCAGATCAGTAGCTGATGGCTCACAGATCGGCACCGGTCTGCGGACCACCACTTTGAGTAGCACTGCCTTACAATATGTGCTCACTATTTATGCTAATCAATCTGTTCCACCTTGCATTTTGCTGTCAACCTTCCCACACCTGCAGAAGAGCTGTGTGGCTCAAAAGCTTGTCTCTTACCAACAGCAGTTGGGCCAGAGATATTACCCCACCTGCCTTACCTCTTTAGTTTAATAGGTCAGTTATAAAACTATGTTTCCCATGCACTGTTTAGTGGCTCTGTTTACCAGGAACCATTGTTATGCACATTACTATTTGAGTAACACTTATGGATACATGTCCTCTTCAAGTAAGGAGCATTAGCACACAAAAGTCTTGCCAAGTACTGGTTGCGCTGAGCAAGATGATCTCAGAGCAACACTGGCTCAGCAAGGTGTCATGGCTGCCCTGCCCCTCATTTACAGCAGTGCCAACTGCATCGTGCCAGCACAGACACAGTAGTGGGGGTGTCAGTGCCCAACTGCAGAGAACACTCAAAGCAAAGTTGTTCCCAGTTTTCCATACTATTACATAGTTCAGCCCAAAAGACTTCACATCCAGAGTGACTAAGGCTATGTCTACACAGCCACTTTCAGTGCTAAAACTTTAATCATTCAGGGTGTGAAAAGACCCCCCCCCCCCCCAACAAGTTTTAGTGCTGAAAAGCACCGGTATAGACAGTGCTTTATTGCCAGGAGCCACGCTCCCGGTGATAAAGCTACTGCCCCTCATTCAGGGTGGGTTGTTTTTATTATTCCTGGGAGAGCTCTCCCGCAGCGACAAAGCGTGTCTGCACTGCCCATGTCACAGCACAGCCACACTGTAACGTGGGCAGTGCAGACATACATTAAATAGTCTACAACTGGTGTAATAACTAGTTCAGGAAACAGCCTTTCAGCAGGTTTAGGAACTTAAAGCTTAAGTTCAACTGCTTTGTGTCACAAATATAGAGGTAGACAAACTGAATATGATTTAGTCAGTCCTACCAATACTGTCCCCTATGCACTGGTGGCTTTGCTAAGTCTTCCAGAATGCACAAAGGTGAGCACAACCTAGATTTAGGCAAGTGCGACGGAGAACACAGGCAGAACGTGAACCGGGTTAGCAGAGCCAACGTAGTCACACTGAAGCACTTGCGCTTTAGCCCGTGCAGTCACAAGTGGTTCAATTCTCTAGCGCAGAGAAGCCCTTCAGCTCTGTCCCCGCTGATCCCGAGTGGCGGGAGACTGGCTCCTGAAAGCCATTTCAAGCAGTAACAGGGGCCGCGGTGGAGGTGGCGGTTCAGCTACCTGACTCAAAGGGCGCACTTCCCTACTCCACAGGCGGCGAAGCTGCTCAGAGACAGCTCTCAAAAAATCAAATCCTGGACGCCATTAAAAGGAGGCGGGACGGGGGGGCGGAGGGGAAGAGCTCGTACTGTGGAGCAGCCCTTCCATGCCGCCGCCCCGGGCAGCCAACGCCTGCCGAGCGACCGCGCACTGACCTCTGTAGCCGCGCAGTCTCCTCTTCCGAGCACTGCCGGTTGCATCAGGGCGGGCAGCGGCTGGTTGAGGGCCAGCGCCCCCGCTCCCGCCGGGGCAGCAGCGCCTATTCCGGCCCGGCCCAGCCCGCCCCCCGCGTATCCCCGCCCCCGAGGAACCCCGCGCGGCTCGCTCCGCCCGCAGTGACTCAGCACTTCCCGCCCGCCCCCCCAGAGCTCCGCAGAGCCCCGCGCACTGCCCAGGGCTCACCTCGGCGGCATCCCGCAGCCTTCCCCGCCCCCCCCCCGAGATAACGCAAGCCCGCCCCGGGCCGCGCACAGCCCCCCTCCCCCGTGCCCGACCTGCTGCTCGAAGTAGATGACGCCCTTCACGGGCTCCTTCACGGGGCCCTTCACAGGCTCCTTCACGGGCTCCTCCCCCTTCAGCACGCACACTGCCTTCACCGTCGCCATGGCCCCGCTCCTCAGCCGCAGCCAACCGCGCTACCACGGGCCAACGAGCACCAGTACCACAGCCAGCGCCCGAGCCCCCTCCCGCCTCCCTGCCGCGCCACTTATAGCAGCCCCGCCACGCCGCCTAGCCAATCACAACGCTCGCCTGCGCGGCTCTGCCCGCCTCGAAAGAGGCTCAGCCAATCCAGGCGGCAGAATCCGCCACCCGAACCCACCAATCGGGAGAGGGAGCGCTGTCGCCCGCCCCATTCTTAATCAAGGGGCAGCCGCCCCTCGCTCTGAGCCCGCCTTTTCAGGTGAAGGCTGAAGGGAGGCCCTGGGGGCATAACAGACGGAGTATAAGAGACCAGTGTGGAGGCAGGGTTGAGGGCTAAGGGGGCATGTACCTCTGGGTAGTCCAGCCTCAATCCTGTGCCGAGGGAGATCAGTGGCTAGATTCTTCAGGCAACTCCCATCTTTTCATGTATTTATGCCCGCTCCTGTATTTTCCACTCCATGCATCTGATGAAGTGGGTTCTAGCCCATGAAAGCTTATGCCAAATAAATCTGTTAGTCTCTAAGGTGCCACAAGGACTTCTTGTTGTTTTTACCTCAGTGTGTGTCGCTGGGTGCCCTCCTTTACTTTGGGAGGGGGCAGTTCTCTTTCTTACCTACGTTTGGTTGGGTGTAAGGCTGTGATCCTACAACATTACAAATGGCTGGAATTTGTTGCACACAGTAAGCTGAGCTTTCTGAAGCTTCCACAAAGAGAATATCAGATCTTCAGGGCTTGTTACATAAAAAAGGTCACAAGCTTGATTACAGGGTCTTTTATAAAAAATTACCTCATCACTACACTTACGTTCTTACACCCCCTCAGCCTGTGGCGATGGGGCTAAATTGCAATTATCCCATTTATATTAGGATAAAACAAGAACTCTGTTTATTGATACTTTCACAGTTTGAATATCCTAGTTAGACAGCAGCTTGTAAGGCCCATCTATCCCTAGTTGGAGATAGATTTTATTATTGTTCTTAGCTGGGTACCTCTCATCCAGCTTCTAGTCAGACCAGGGTTTTAGCCGGGCACATCTCATCCAGCTTCTAGGCTTATCTGCTTGCTAATAACCCAGTTGACACATATCTCCAACTCTCATGGAACCTTTTGGTCCCATCATTCCATTACAGCCTGATAGTCAAAGCAGCCCTCCTCCATATCAGTTTCACCATGAATATCCATGAGATGTAAAATCTTGCTCATACTATTTTGAAAAATCTCTTACTGCCTTAAAATTGTCAAAGAGAAATGAGACAAAGAGGACGTGACTCAGCCAACTTGGGAGGGAGGCAAACCAGCATCTTAAGTTTCCTTGAGTTTAAAAAAAAAGGCATTGTATTGAATGAGGGGTAGCAAGTAAGGCCTGAAGATGATAGCGGACAGGGAAGATAGGGTCTAATCCTACAGTCCCATGTCAGCAAGCATTGAGGGTGATAAGTGTGCATTCAATCTCACAGGAGACGTTGAAAGTAGTCTGGCTACATCCAGGCAGAAATTCTGAAATGTAGAGAAAGGGGTTTACGAACACCATCAGAAAGCAGAATGCAAGGGCACTTGCCACTGCATGGTAGCCCGGTGTGAACAGCACTGAAATGATCTGATTCTCTATTGCCCTATGCCTTCTGTAGTCATTTACACCAGGGATTCTCAACCTTTCTCTTTCTGAGGCCCCCCAACATGATATAAAAATTCCCCAATCCACCTGTGCCACAACAACTGTTTTTCTCCATACCCAGTAGATTAAAAACCAGGGCTGGCATTAGGTGGTAGCAAGCAGGGCAATGGTGTGGGGCCCAATGCCACAGGTGGCCCAGCAAAGCTAAGTTGCTCAGGCTTTGGCTTTAGCCCTAAGTGGTGGGATTCAGGCTTTGGTTTTCTGCCCTGGGCCCCAGCGAGTCTAACACTGGCCCTGCTTTCTGGTTTATTTTAGCAGACCCCCCTGAAACCTGCTTGTGGCCCCACAGGGGGCCACAGACCCCTGGTTGAGACCTACTGATTTACACCAATGCAACCTAGGTATACAACAAACTGGGACCAGGATTTTACCCATAGAATTCAATGGCATAACTGCCACTGACTAGAAGGGGTGAGGATTTCATACTACCATTTTTCCAAATATTTCTTGCCAGAAAGGTAATAGATACTGACTGTTACCACTCTAATACCAAATTAATAGTGTTTTATAATGAGCATACAGTCAAAGAACCATTATATTTGGCAACACAAACCATTGGAACTTGCCAATCAGTGGAAAGTACTGGAACTAATATCCCTTCATTTTGGAGTTTGTTTAGTTGCTTGTCAAGTGCTTCTCTTACAGCCTATGGCCTTGCTTTGCAGAACTCAGACACCTCATGGGCTTTTAATGTTTCATGGGGGTACTCATTTAACAAAGAGGTCCTTTATCTCACACCCTCTTACACATAGGTAAATATACGTGAACAAGAACAAATAAAAAACACAGAGTCTGATTAAAAATACCTTCCTCGCTCATGCGCTCAGCTTTCACTCCCTTGTGTTTTGTAATGTCACAATTTCATGCTGCCATAAAATCTTCCAGGGCAGACAAGACCTGAATTTCTACTGTTAAAAACAAGCTGAACCACTTGTTTCTGCTTCATTTTACAAACATTTCTACATCATGAGCCCAGAAGCCTGTTTTTTTTCCCCCTCTTTGAAGGCCACCTTTAAATGACTCTGTGACAGAGTAGGATATATCTGTATCTAATTATGATTTTCATTTTGCATTATGAGTTCAACACGTTTAAGCTTGCCTGAAGGCAGCCTTGTATTGCATTCCAGATAGTTGACCTGCTCAGGAAAGGCATTTTCTAACTCATTGATTAGCCATCAATACCACAACCTAAGGCCAGTGACTCTGATTGTTTTCCAACTGCTGGACCAGCCAGCCCCATGGAATAATGTTATTACTACACAAGGGCCCACAAGTGAGGCAAACGTGACAAAGGAGAGATGAGGGCTTCCCAGCTCTGCTGAAGCACATGGACCAGAGACAGAGGCTGTACATAAGAGTTGGGTCAGCTCTGTGCAGGGAATCAACCATTGCCACATATAAGAGAAACATGCAGGAGAGAGCGGGCCGAACAGATTCTGCCCAGCCTGAAATGCAGGCAAGATTGAGATCAGACCAGGGGAAGTCTATCTCAGCCTCAGGATTGTTGTTATTCAAAGATTTCTAAGGCCATGTCTACACTACCAAGTTTTGTCGACAAAAGTGATGTTGACATCCAAAAGTTGACACAATAAAAATGGAAATCTCATGCTCACACTCGCTCCCTCTGTTGACATCCACAGTGGGGGCACCATCATCGACAGTGTGAGCAATGCATTGTGGGTACCTATCCCACAGTCCAGCTCGACATCTTCTGTCGCTAGGTGTTGTGAGAAGACAGAACAGATCACAACGCATCCTGGGACCGGGCTCAATGTCCCGTGATGCATTGCTTTTTGTCCCAGCATTCCATGGGCTTCCAGCTTTCTTTCACAGCATTTTTGCAATGGCCCTTCTTTGCTGTGCACCTGGCATCTTTGTGAGAAGGGATGTATCCTGCACTTCTCTTCTATGCTCTGTTAACTGTCACGAAGACATCATGGGGGGCAGTGCAATTTATCGTGAAGTTCCTAACTGAAGAAGACTCGCAGGTGCCCGACTTTCTGCGTGATATGGATAGGAGCAACTTTAGATTGTTTTTGGCATTCACAGAACAGCTGCATAGGGTAGACCATCACTTCTGGGCTCGGGAAACAAGCACTGAATGGTGGGATCATATCATCATGCAGGTGCAGGATGACAAGCAGTGGCTAAAAAACTTTTGGATGCAGAGAGCCACCTTCCTGGAACTGTGTGTGGAGCTCACCCCAGCACTACAGTGCAAGGACACCAGAATGACAGCTGCCTTATCTGTAGAGAAGTGTGTGGCAATAGCTGTGTGGAAGTTGGCTACTCCAGACTGCTACTGTTCAGTCGCAAATCAATTTGGAGTAGGGAAGTCGACCGATGGGGCTGCGTTAATGCAAGTGTGCAGGGCAATAAATCGCATCCTGCTACGAAGGACCATGACTCTGGAAAATGTGTGTGAAATAGTAGACAGTTTTGCAGAAATGGGTTTCCCTAACTGTGGAGGGGCAATAGATGGCACACATATTCCAATTTTGGCACCAGATGGAGCACCTTGCAATGGAGTACATCAGTAGGAAGGGGTACTTCTCCATGCTGTTTCAGGAGCCTGTGGGTCACCATGGGTGTTTCACTGATATCAACGCAAGGTGGTCCGGGAAGGTGCATGTCACATGCATCTTCAGGAACACACCTTGCACAGAAAGCTACAATCGAGAACTTTCTTTCCAAACCAGAAGATTACAGTGGGGAATGTTGAAATGCCCATAGTGATCCTGGGAGACCTGGCGTACCCCTTGCAGCCATGGCTCATGAAACCTTACATGGGACACCTGGACAGCAGACAGAGTGGTTCAACAACAGCCTGAGTAGGTGCCAGATGACTGTGTGCCTTTGGCAGATTAAAGGGTCACTGGTGATGTCTTTATGGCAGGTTAGACCTTAATAAGGATAATATTCCCATGGTCATAGCTTCATGCTGTACGTTGCATAATCTCTGTGAAGCTAAGGGTGAAAGGTTTGCTTGGGGGTGGAGTGCTGAGGCAGACCTCTTGGCTGCTGATTTTGAGCAGCCAGATACCTGGGCTATCAGAAGTGACCAGAAGGGAGCAATTTGAATCAGGGAGGCTTTGAGGCAACACTTTGAAAATGAGAAGCAGTAATGCATATCTCCGTGATTGGTGCTGCAATGTTACATTACATGTAGTTTTCCTAGGATGCAATGGCGACATTTGGGGCCTTATATGCCAGTAAGCAAATGATTAGAATGCCTGTGCATGTATTGATAGTGCCTGCAATCTCAATTTATAGAAAACAAATAAAGCTGAGTTACCTTTTGAAAACTTTGCTTTTATTGCACAAAAAACAGCACACACAAACACACAAAGATGCTTGGTGGGAAAGGAGGAACTAGGGAAGGGCAGACTTTCACAGCTGTGTGTAGGTCTAGTTATCATTGTAAAAGTTGTCTGAGGGGGTGGAGTGAATGGGAAACCGAGAAGTTCCGGAAAGTGGAAAGGAATGTACAGGCAGAATTGGGGGAGGAGGGGAAGGGCATAGAAAAGTGTTCTGAATGTGCTGCAGTCTGCAGCATTATCAAGGACTTCAGCATCTGCGGTTGCCCCTCCATTACTGTAATCATCCACTCAGTTGCGTCCTTAACAAACTCCTGATTCTCTTTTCTGTCCTGCCATTTGGCTTCCCAGCACTCCGTGCGTTCCCTTTTCTCTGCATTGGAGCACTGCAGGACCTCCCGGAACATGTCTTCTTTGCTGTGTCTTGGGTGATTTCTTATCTGGCGGAGACACTCAGCTGGGGTGTGTGGGGTGTTCCTGAAGGCCACATCTGGTGAAGCACAGGGGACAATGCACAGAAGCGGGATTGTTAAATTCACACACAGCATTGAAACGTTTCAGTTAAATACACCTTTTGCAACATTGCAATCACTTTCTCACTGACTCTTGCCAGGCACTCATCTCTGCGAACCCCAGAGCATGGTGAGTGTTGGCAGGGGCAGCGGGACGCTCTATATGGAAAAAAGAGCACACGCTCTTTACAAGGTCATGGTGCAGCATACTAAGAAAAAATTCTCACACTTTTCCACAGGTGGGGGTAATTCTAGCAGACATCTCACTGCTAAGGGTAAGCAGGGAAACAAGGGTACATCTACTCCATGCTTGTGGCTTCTGTCCTGCTCCCTATGCTGCTCGCCTGTGTGCCATTTTGGTCCCTGCACAAGCCATTGCCAAATGGTGCAGGAAAGTTTCCTACAATGGGGGAAGGAACAAAGCTGCTTGCCACGGCACCGTCGGCAGAGGATTACTGAGTATTTCCAGGAAACTTTCCTGGAGATCTCTCTGGAGGATTCCGTGAGATCTCGGTGTGCATAACACTCTATTCCGCCGTACTGATTAGCTACACAGGGAAATGTGCCTCTCACAAAAACACAGCCAGCCTTCCACATTTCTACACCCTGAACCCATCCCCACACTACACAAACCACAGCCACTTACCAGAAGTCTCAGCTCCTGCTTCTTGCTTGCCGGAGAGCAACTGCTGAGACTGGCTAGACACCTCTGGAGCGGAGAACAGTTCCTGGCTGCCTGCCTCACTGGGTCACCCCGCCGGGAGCTGCACATCCTCATCTAACTCCAGCTCTTCATCAATAACTTCATCCTCTGGGTTAGGTCCTCTTTCCGCGGCCTCCAAGCCCACAAGGTGGTGGAGGTGGGGTTGCCACTGACGATAGCGTCCAGCTCCCTGTAGAACTGGCAGGTCTTAGGTGAAGCACCAGAGCAACGGTTTGCCTCCCTTGCCTTATGGTATGCCGGCCTCTGCTCCTTTATCTTCACTCTGCACTGCAGCGTGTCCTGATCATAGCCCTTTTCGCACAAGCCCATAGGTTTCAAAATTCCTACGGCTCAAGCACAGCTGTGACTGCACAGCCTCCTCTCCCCATATACTGATCAGATCCAACAGCTCAGCAGTGGTCCAAAGGGGAGAGCGTTTGGTGCGATAACCCGCCATGGTCACCTGGGAAGATGCAATGAGACCTCCACACTTAGCCAACAGGAAATGGAATTTAAAAAATTCCAGGGGCTTCTCAAGTGGGAAGGGGCGGATGGTTGTTTACCTGGCTGCAGAGCAGTGGAGTTCAAACTGCTGACCAGAGCGGTCACAATGGGCATTGTGGGACACCTCCAAGAGGTCAATTAAAGTGATGGAAATCAAGTGTGGTGTCTTATCTACGCTGGCACTTTGTTAAGAAAAATTTAGAGGAAAAGGATGTATGTCTCTTGTTGGGATGGTTGCATTTTGTCACCAAAAATGGACATTTTTTGTCAACATAAGGCAGTTTTTGTCATCCAAACTTGGTTGTGTAGACAAGGCCTAACTTTCAAGTGCTTATGAGTAAAGTGACTGTGGTTAAAAAAATTCCTCTGCTCAAACTGTGTTCCTGGCTTTCCTGCTACATTGTCCCCGCCCCGAGTTGCCCCGATGCCCCCCCCCATACCTACCCGGAGCTGCCCTGGGTCAGCCGCAGCCGAGCGCACCTCTCCTCCCCAGACCCCAAGCTGCTGCAGGGAAAAAACCTCTAACTCTTGCCGAAAGAAGCTTTTGATATACCCATGCAGGTTCCGGGGGCCGCTGAGGAGGTGGTATTTGCTACTCAGCTTTCTGGGTCCATCAGTAATCTCCCTGGAGTCCAGAAAGATTACTGATGAATCCAGGAAGCTGAATAGCACATACCACCTCCTCAGCCACCCCGGAACCTGCATGGGCATAATAAAGCAAAAATTCCCCCCAAAACCCTGCAACCAGGGGTCCAGCAGCAGCACCTGGGGAGGCAGAGTCTCTCCTAGCCTATTATACCTGCCACCCATGCTCCTTAGTATTCCCCATGTCTCATTATCACACTTGTGACTTACAGCCTGTTTCAATACCATCTCCCTTAATGCCCACTCCTGCATAAAATTGCTGCCTTCTTTCTGAGTGTGTCACCCAGCCTCTTTTATACCCCTCCTTAAAAATCACTTCTTTCCCTGAGCCTTCCACTGATGATCACTTTGCCAGTGCTGTCTCTCACAACTTAATCTTTTTTCTAATTTACATTTCAAGTCCCTCAGGACAAGGGCCTTGTCTTCCTAGATGTATGCAAATTGTCATTCACACCTATTTTGCTATATACTGTGACAAAGTTCCTCCTCTACCTTGGTGGGTGTGAATGACAATTTGCATACATCTAGGAATGTTTGGGAAGGTTGTCTTCTTCTTAGCATCGGAGGCTGCTGCCCAAGAGGCGGTGGAGAGGGGCCTGGCGGTGGGGGGGGGTGTTTGTCCCCCTAGAGCCGCTAGAGGACCTGGGCGTCCGCCTGGTCCTGACCTCTGTCCCTCCTTTTCTCCCCAATGCTGCCCTGTTACCCGCCCTTTCCACCCTGGGGAAACCTGTTTCTGTCATCAGCCCTCTCCCGTTGGGCTGCAAGGACCCCACCCTCCGTCACATCTTTTCCTTCCGCCGGCAAGTGCAGCTTCTACTGCCGTCAGTGGCACGTGACGGAGAGGCACTCGAGGGGTCCTTCCGGGTCCCCCACCAGGGGGCCCATTACCAGGTGTATTTCTCCACGGGGGAAGCCCAGTGCTACCTCTGCCGGGCATCAGGGCATGTCCGGAGGGACTGCCCCTTAGCCCGGCAAGGAGGGGCATCTGGGATCCCCGAGACCTGACAGGACATCGGCCCCGTCATTGCCGACACCCCTGGCCGCCCAATACCCGAACCCACCCCCCCCCCCCTTCGGGCCACCACTTCTCCCGCTCAGGCCCAAGGGGCACCTCCCCTACAACGCCCAGACGAGCGGGAGAGCCCCGCCCTCGCTGCTGACAATCTGGCGGGGCCTATGGAGGAGGTTGTGGCAGAGATACCACCAGTCATGGGAGAGAGCCTGCCCCAGGGAGAATCCTCCCTCCCTTATGCCGCCCCCCCCCCCAAGTCCCTGAGCCATCGCCTTTACCCCCTGACACGACCCCTGCTAGCCAGCCTCCAGATGATGTCATGGAGGGCTGGGCCTGAGTACAGGGGAAGCGGGGCAAGCGGAAGGCTTGAGCTCTGCTCCTTCCTTCTGATGCAGAGGCCCCCCGGAAGACCAGGAAGGGGGCACCGATGCCAGACCTTCCGCTTTGCCCACGAGTGCGTCCCATCCACCGGTGTCAGCCAGGAAAGACGTGGTAGCACCAGAAGGTAGTGTCTCCCCTCCACAGAAGACCCTCCCCTCCGAGGCCCCCGATAGAGCCCCTTCTGTCCTGACACTACCCGAAGCCCCTGTGAACCCCAAGGCAACCATCGTGGCGGGTGCCAGCGGGGAGAACCTCGGGGCGACGGCAAGTGTCCTCTCCTCCATGTTCGAGGAGATCGAAGCCCTAGATCTGACCCCGGTCGCCCAGGGGGAGGACGACCTTTTGCCAGCAAACCTCGATTTGGGTGACCTCACTCCACCCCTCTTTTCCCCATGCTCCCTCCCCCAACTGCTGCTTCTGCTCCCACCTCCGAGGAGCCCCTGGACTCCTCCATCGACCCGGCCGCTGATGGCACCCCGCTGACGACCACCGAGCCTGCTCAGGTGACAGCCGGCGCCATGCGGCCGGGACACGAGTCGCCAGGGGCACCCCCCATTAGTGCGGAGCAATCGATTTCCTTCCCGGGCGGGGGCCCAACAGAAGATAATCCACCTCCTGATGCTGTGGCCACTAAATCCATCATAGAGCCCCCGCCCGGTATCACTGAGAGCTCCCTGCCCACCTCCTTAACCCTCGAGTCTGATCAGGAGGCGCCACCATCCAGCTGCTTGCCTCCCAAAACCCAGACCCTCGCCTCTGTCCCTGCTCCTACCCCTATCCAATTTACCTCCTGCAATGTTATTGCCGCCACCGGGGCTGTCTCCTTCCCTTTCCCAACTGATGACCCCCAGAGAGCGGCCTTTGTGTTCTCCTGCCCCGACCCATTAGGAGCTGTTTCCCTGTCCCCACTCTTATTTATACACTCCCTATCCATGGCCCCACAAAGTCACGGGATCTCCTGGTCAACCCTAGCTAAAATGGCCATCTATAAAACCAGAGTGAGGAGGTTGGCCAATGGAGTCTCCTGTGACTGTGGGGACTATTTCCGATCCTCCATCCGTTCACGTATCCAGGCAGAGTTCCTCTGGGCAGCATCCACTGGCTCCCTTGATGCCTTTGAGGAGCAGTGGGCGCTGTCCGGGGTTCTCTGCTCAGTGTCCCCACCCGGTTCCCTGCATTTGACCCTTTGACCACACTCCTGTCCCTGTTATTTCATTAGTTGTCCCCCGTAATCATTTGGAGTCCAGGTCCTGTGGATCCCCCTCTTAGGCTGGGGGGGCTTATCCTTTAGCAGTGGGCAGGCTTCGCCCGCCCACTTCCCGGATCCCAATAGGATTACTCTCCTGTAGCCATCTGGCCTGACCCTGTCACAATACATTTTAAACAATAATTACTTCATAGTATGTGGCAAATGGCCTAGTGTGTCTGACTCTTATCTTTGATAATGTTGTCAGTTTGTCTCGTGTGTTAGAGGATAAACAAGGGCAGAGCTTGATAAGTCTGGTAATTACCCAGCACTCAGTGGTGGGGGAGGCTGGAGGTGCTGGGGCTGCTCGCCCTGTGCTGGAGTGGTGGGCCATGCACTGCTGGCCCTCCCGGTGCTTGGGAGTGGGGATGGGGGTTGGCAGCTGCAGGGACGGGGGGCTCTAGCAGGGGAAGGGGGCAAGGGAGGGTGGCGCTGGCCATGGGCTAGCCTCCCCCAGCCAGCGGTTCACCTGCCACCCATGGTTTGCAAGCATAGTTGCAGGCAGCTGCCTTCCAGAAAAACTTCCTTCAGTGTAACAGCACACAAGAATGCCACTAGTCACATCCAGGTTAAAATATCTCAACCTTCTCCAGCAAAAAACTAACATTAACTCCATTTTTACAGCCCTAGACCATACCTCTGCCATGAGCTAATATTCTGTCAAATCTATCTAGGTGTTTATGCCACATTCATTACTGAGATATATAAGTGCTTTATTATAGCATAGTATCAAACCTATTCTAACAGATTTAGGCTGTTATTCCCCTTCACTTGGTTATGGCCACAGGCTAAAAGAGTTATGTTATGAAAGGAGTTGTTCTGGATTTATTCCAATATAAGTGAGCTCAGAATCTAGCTAAGTGCCTAAACAGGTCTGATTATGCAACACAGGCAAGCGTGGATGGGACATATAATCTCACTAAGCTTTAGGAATAACAGAAGGATTTACTTTTAAGATGCAGTTACTTATTGAATATTGTAGTGGGGCTCACTCACTCCTGGAGTTCCCCTTTGCATCAGAGGCAACATCCCGTGCCATCTTTGGCTCCAGTTCCTCCTGCCGCTGCCTGCCTCTGGCCCCAGGTCTTCTGAGTCTCAGCCCTCTAGCCAAGTCACCTAAATTCAGACCCCTTCCTGGGTATCATAAACCAGTCACAACAAAAGTTCCAAATGAAACTGACTAGTTGTTCTTTTCCCCTCTTGGACTGCTGAAGTCTTTCCTTCTTTACTGACAGACCCTATCTGAGGACTTCCCTTGCAGAAGCCTTCGCTGTCTTTGTTGTCTCTGTCTACATATCCTAATGTTGGGCTTCTCTCAGCCAGAGAGACCTGTCTCCTCTGCCATCTCTCCCTCAGCTGAGCTCCTTCAGTCTACTTATTATGGCTTAGCTCTGCCCCCTCTGTTGGAGAGTAAAGTAGCTGCTCACCTCCCCAGGGGCAAAGCATACATAATGGGATGCATTGGCTAGCCTTCCAGATGATGGGGGTTAAGCTCCATCTCACACACACACACCCCCTCCAAGGTAGTATGCATCAGGTTACTCTCTCCCCTTCACTGTACTGGGCCCGTAGTTTCTCCAGCTCTTCCTCTAAGTCATGTACTTGGGTAAACAAACAATGTTTGTCCTCCTGCACATCTTCATCACATTCTTTCCAGTATTCTCTATTTTGGACTTCCATTTGTAGGGCCTTGACTGCAACAGTTAATCTTTCTCAAAGTTCCTGAATCTCTCCATGCATGGTCTGGCTTCCCTCAGTTGCCCTTGGGGTGGTGGGTCAGGGTCCACAATCAAGGCAGCTTCTCCCGGATCCTCATTCAGGATGTTCATTCTCCATGAACTCACCAAATCAGCTTCCTGTTCTGCAGGGGCCTGTTCTCAGCTTCTAGAGGCTGGAGCTCCCTTGTCACATGTTTCCCTGGCTTGCAATCTAGCTAGCACCTGCTGAAGCTGCTGCCGACAATTATTTTCATACACCAAGTCTAGTCTTGTCTGAATCAGGTCTTGCTTTTTTTTGTGGCCTCCTCTGTTATTTTCTGTCATGAGAATTTCACCTCCTCCAGCTCTTGGTTTATCATGTGTAACTGCGTATCCTGGGCCTGTAGTCAACTTGGCGTCTCTTCTTCGACTCTCTTGACTAACTTCCCCCAGTCTGCTGAGTCCATTCACCGCAGCCCTGCCTCTGGGCTGCCTGGCCCAATAGCCCATGTCTGAGAAAGAGTCACCTTATGGTTAACTTGTTCTCTCTCTCATAATAGGGCTGGGAAATTAGGCCAGTCTCTGCTTATAGTTATGGGCCGGGGAGGTCTTTTACTATACTAACCTTCAGCTTGTTCCTCTGACCTTGCATTTCTGTCTCTACCTCTGCTGTTTGTGGTCATGTCACTCTGTGCACACACAAGATATGCACCTGCCAATCTATTTTCACAGTTGGGAGACTACTCCCTTGAATTAGTGTGTGCCCACACCCAGAGTCAATCGGTCCTCTCATTTTGTGTCCAGCCACATTAGCAGTTATTTGTAGGCTGGAGTGCACCCCCTACTGAGGGAGCATCCCTAGCTGCAGACTGGGCTGTAGTAACAATCCAAACAGCCACACTCCGTGAGTGGGCAGTCCTTTCTTATACGACCCGGTTGACCACACCAGAAACACACCACCACATTTTCCTGACCAATCCCCAGGTGCCTGTCTCGGGTATCCAGTGACGATAGAGGCACCACTCCCTCTTCTCGTTTCTTAGGTACTAGATAGCCCAAGAATTTCTCCCCCTCTGCGTCTCCCTTGCCATCCAAGGGTCGGGGTTCTCAGTCACCTTGTGTCTCTTAGAATAGAATAGCCACTTGAACTAACTTCATTTGGGTGGTTCAGTATTATCAGTGGAAGTCAGCTGAAATCTCCAGATACAACCAACAGGCAAAACCTTTAGGAATTGTTCTAATATTACAAGGTCCACCACCTTGTCTAATGAGTTCATGTGGGGCGGTAAGCACTGCATGGCCAGGTGATGTAAACACTGTGCTGCCACTCCAGGGCATGTGCACGCGCGCACACACACACACGCACAAGGGAAAGGCTCCATCCTAAACTGGTGCTGGTATGCTTCCAGGGTCAATCGCAGCCTATCCAGAATGGCTTCTTTCTCAATTCTATAGGGCCGTGCCTGCTCATCGGACAAAGCTCAGTAGGCCACTTGAGCTTCTCCTGAGAGGAATGGGTCCACTTGAGCTGCCCTGGAGGATTTGCCCCACCCCACTGCCATTGCTACCTTCCACAAAATGCGCAAGAATGCATCTGGCTCATCACCTGGACCCAATTTTGCCAGACCGGGTACTATTCTGGCAGAATTGTCTTCTCCTGAAACTACCCGGGGCTCTAGGGTCCACTTTTCTAGGCATTGCTGGAAACGTTCTTGCTGAGCCTGTTGAGCCTCTTGCTGTTACTGCCCTTGTAATAGATGCAAGAAAAGAGCATATGTGCTGGCTCCTGAAGGACTGCCAGTGTGCAGACCATATCCTCCATATTCCCCAGAGGGAAAGAAAAAAAAAAAGGTCTTAATCTGTTTGTCTGCTTCTCACCTTTAAGACAGTTGGTATCTTCCTCTGAGGTGGGATCCCCACAACCCCACTTCTACTACCAATATGTGGCAGGGTTCTCTCACCCCCTTCCTTTGGTGTGGGACGTTGCCACTATCTTCGGCTCCAGCACCACCTCCGGCTCCCTGTCTCTGACCCCAGGTCTTCTGTGTCTTAGCCCTCTGGACAAGTCTCCTAAGTTCAGATCCCTTCTGGGGCATCATAAACAACTCCAAACAAATGTTTAAATGAACCTGAATAGTTCTTCTGCCCTCTTGGGTTATTTAAGTCTTCTCTTCTCTACTGAAAAAAGAGCAGGAGTACTTGTGGCACCTTAGAGACTAACAAATTTATTAGAGCATAAGCTTTCGTGGGCTACAGCCCACTTCATTGGATGCATAGAATGGAACATATAGTAAGAAGAGATATATACATACAGAGAAGGTGGAAGTTGCCATACAAACTGTAAGAGGCTAATTAATTAAGATGAGCTATTATCAGCAGGAGGAAAAAAAAACTTTTGTAGCGATAATCAGACCCTATCTCAGGGCTTCCCTTGCAGGAGCCTAAGCTGCCCAGTTGTCTCCGTCTCTAACCCATGGCTTCTTTTAGCCAGAGAGACTGATCTCACCTGCTATCTCTCCCTCTACTGAGTTCCTTCAGTCTACTTATTATGGCTTAGCTCTACCCCCTCTGGCCAGGAGCCAATTAGCTTCTCACTCCCTAGGTGCAAAGCATAACTAACTGGGTGCATTCACTAGCCTTGCAGGTGATGGTAGTTAAGCCGCATCACAAATATCAAAAGACCCTTTCTGGAAGACAGATAAGAAAAATCAATGGTGCTAATCATATTTCAGGATGTAAGAGACAAGGTCATTGCGATACTGTTTACAGTATTTTCTATCAGTGTTTGTTTTTCATGCATTACACAAGAAACACAAAAAAGTGTTGGCTAACATAACTACTCTTTTATAGGTTTCAGAGCCCTACAGCCTCTTTGTTACAGCTAGACTCAGAGGGCTCTGCGCAATCTCTGTAGGAACCCTGGCCACAAGGAAACATTTCAGGGTGAACTAGAGGCAGGATAAGATTGAAGCAGAGGTAGGAGGGATTAGATTAGGAGTATGAGGAGGCACTGCCAGGGCAGACCTGTGTTCCCACTTCTTTGTGCCCCTGCAGAGGCCTATATTGTGCCTATTGCAGTAGCGGTTCAAGTTAGGGCAGCCTTTAGTGTTGATCAGTGGGGCTACTCACACTACATAAAGGCAAGCACAGATGTAAGTCTTTGAAGGAGTGGGATTCAAGTTAGCCCTAGCTGTTGGCTCACTTGTCTGTATGAAAGGCTAATTTCTACAAATTAAATTGTTAATGTGTGATGTAAATACACAGAACTTTTGCTAATAAGTTTCTAGACAAGTGCAAAATGTCACGCAAAACAAAAAGCCCTCTAACTTCTGTGAAAATACATGATATGTCAAAAATAAAAAACCTGCAGCACATGAACTTGAGATTTTGGTTGAGATTTGACAAGAACAAGAAATTAACAAGTTCAAAGTTACAGTTCCCACAGCAACCATAACTCTGGCCGCTAGTGCAAATTGTAGTATTTTCTATTTGTGACAACTCTTTTGGCTGAATATATAAGTGTCATGTGGCTGAGTAATGGCTGCTGTGGGAACCATAATTTTAAACTTCCTGAATTTGTGTATATATACTCTCCATCATCAATATAATGGTCCATAATACTGAATTAACATAGCATTCTTTACATTATGTAAGAAAAAAACCAAAACAATGATCTCAGTGAATAACAATCCTTTGTATAGGATCATATTTCATTAAACCTGCATCTCTCTTTGAATGTTTGATCACTGTAATAAACACCGGCATGCTTATTACACTGTGCAGGAACTTAGGCAATCACACTTTGGGCCCAATCTTCTTCACAGCACTGAGTTCAAATAACAGGAGATCTCTGTAAGGTAAGCGGAATCCCACTCCCAGGCCACAGTGCAGGAATGGAGTCAGTCTATGCCCACTGCTCCAGCCTTAGGGCTGCAGTGGGCTCTGGAGACCTAGAGTCCCTGTTCTGCAGGGGGCAATGGTCAGATCAGCTAGTCCCACTTCCTTCCCACCTCAGTCTTCTGTGCAGGGAGGTCCTCAGAAAGCTGGACTCCACAGCACAGGCACCGGCTTCCTCATTTCCCTGGGGGTGTTCGACCCCCACTCCGCCCCAGCCCCCACCCCCACTCCATCCTTTTCCCCAAGGCCCCACCCCCTCCCTGCCTCTTTCCGCCCCTGCCCTGAGCTCACCCCCCTTTGCTGCCCCCCTTCCCCTCAGCGCCTCCTGCACACTGCTGAACAGCTGATCCACAGCGGGCGGGAGGTGCTTGGAGGGAGAGGGAGAAGCTGATTGGCGAGGCCGCCAGCAGGTGGGAGGGGGAGGGGATGATCGGCGGGGCTGTCGGTGGGTGCTGAGCACCCACTATTTTTTTTTATGCGGGTGTTCCAGCTGCACAGAGGAATCCTACCAATTTTCCTGCACTGCAAGCCACCATCTATGCAGAGAAGGAAGAATTTACTTTTTAGTTCATTTGCTAATCCGTAAGGAGAACAATGCACTGCACATAAATCACTACACTCTGATTGATATTCTTCCCCCACAGGGTCCTGTGATCGATCACAGGGGACCCTCTAAATCTCCATCATGTGTAATGGCTGCTCTGCCTCGGAGTCCTTTTGTTGCTTTGGACATGTCATTTGCCCTCCCTACTCCAGCCTTCCCCATCTTTTAAATGTGGGTAACAACCCTTTCTTACCTCACAGGGGGTACCATGAGGGGTAATTAACTCAGTTAATGATTGTCAGCGTTTTCAAGATGCGAAGAGCTGTACATCTATTAAGTGTGATTACAGTAGAAACTCAGTGATTGGGACACCTTAGTGAACTGCCTGTCACTCTAATTAAGAGGTTGTGCTGATAATAACCAATGTATCCATTTAATTAAAATAATACCAGACTGAAAGACTTTACATGAAATAAAATACCAGATTAAAACCAATATTCACTGCAGTACGTCTTTATTTCTCCTTTTAATGACTGAGCTGAGCAAAGAGTGAATCTGTCTGCTTTCAGTCCCTTGCCCCTCAGTGCACTGCAAGCTGAGCAAACTCAGCTCCTTGAATCGTGTAAATTTTAATGAAGACCTTAGTGTGCAGTATGGGAGTGGCAGTTGTAAGTTATAAAACAACCCTCCTCGGTCGCTGCTGCCATTCACAATATGAGCGAGTTCGTTACAGGTTAACATTCAAAAGAGCTGGAGTTTAAACACTTCATGTAAGGCCAAAACCTGCTCATTTTACTCCTGCAAGTAGTTCCAGTGAAGTCAATGGGATTTTCTGCAGGAGTCAGGTGAGCAGGATTTAGCCACAGTAGCAAAACTCTTGCGGCTAGATTAAGAGTGGCACATGCATGTTGACACTGGGGCGAACAAGTAACATCCCCCTTGAATTGCTTCCAGTAGAGTATAGGGACTGGCCACTCCTGCTTTTCCCTTTGGGAGCAAGAAGGGTGGGGAGGAGGTGGGGCCATGGTCTTGGCCACACCGCCCATGGTGTGCAGTCAACACACCAGCAAAGTAATCTACTCCATCCTATGATTACTATTATTTTCATTTGCCCCAACTGAGATCGGAGCTGCATTGTGCTAGGCGCTGTAAAAGAGATAGTATGAGACGTCCCCTGCCCCAAAGAACTTATAATCTGCACAAAGGGTGGCAGGAGAAATAGGCAGAGAGAAGTGGAAAGACTTGCCCATGGGCACATAGCAGGTCCAATAGAACAGCTGGAAATAGAACCAAATTCTTCTGGATCTCAACCCAGTGCCCTTACCACTAGATTGTTCCTGGGGTACTTGAGCTCTGCACAGCTCCCTCTCAGGCCTGTGGCATAAAAGCCTCAATCTAACCTATTTATATGTTGACAAGTGCTTGTGGTAAGCTCTATATTGGTCTAACATAAAGAGATTTTAAAGATTGAAAAGTGAGCATGAAACAGTTATCTGAATTATGATTTTTGTTACTAAAACTATAATTAAGATTACATGCTCACAAGGGGTCAAGATTCTATGATTTCTCTGGATTTTGGGGGAAAAGTCATGGTCCTAACATAATTTAAAAGGCCTTTGAAGAGAGCTGCTTCCTTGGCAAAGGGTGATTTTTTTATACTGCTGCTATGGAGCTGAACTGGCAGACATCATAACTGTAGTTTTAAATGCCTTTAAATTATGAATGGCATGTTATTTAATGATTTTAAAGAGTTTTTAATCCCCCAAATAAAGAATATTTGTATTAAAATAAGGCAAGCCTTGACTTTATGCTATTCTTTTTACTGTAAATGTGTGATTTTTGCCTTTTTTTCTTCCTGATCTGACACTGGCTTTTTGTATAATTTACCATGACAAACTACTAATTGTGACTGTAGTGAATCTTCCTGTAACTCACCTCTACCACTGACACAGTTTGGCTTGGAAGAAGCATGAAGTCTCCCAAGGAACAGTGACAGACAAAGAAGATCATTACAACAAAGAGAATTGTTAAGTGCTGCATTACCAACCCCAAACTTTCAAAACTCATGAGATTTTTAAAAAAACAGTATTTTTTAAATTCTTTTTACTTGCCTTCGAGACTTTAGGGTAAACTGGGGCTGGAAAGCACTTTCATGCTTTTCTCTGTAACCATGTGGGTCTGAAACCTTACCTTTTTAAAACGGAAAGCTAGGATTCTCACATATTCACATGAATGCAGGAGCTGGGGCTTAAAGACCTTATATATTATCAGGAGTCTCACAATAAAATTGTGAGAGTTAATACTACACTGGACTTGACTCAGCAAAACCAGATTGAAAACGACACATATTTCTGAGTTTTCTCTTTGTGGATTGGATGCAGGGATTGAGTCTCCATTCTTAGCTCTGTAATTTTCTCTTATTTTTCTCCCTCTCTCCCTTGGTGTGGATTATGCTTGGCATGAGGCTTCCCTGCTAGCTCACTATAAAGAGTCATAACCCAAGAAAGCATAACTGGTCCGTCCCTCCACTCTGCACAGCCAAAGTCCTGTTCAGCTTCTCACAACGTCACCCCCATATACAGGGCCAGTGCAAGGATATTTTGCGCACTAGGCAAAACTTTCACCTTGCGCCCTCCCTCCCCTTCTCCCTCCCCTCCCCTCCTCTCCCCTCCCCCCAGACTCACACACAATTGACACAAAATATTAGCGAAATGATGCAGCAGCAATTGCCAGAGTCTTAGATCTGAAACAACTCAACAAAAATAGTTAGCCTCAGTCAACAACCTCCGAAAACTAGTAAACGTAGCATGATAAATAGCCTGTCAGAATGGGTAACGGCTGCACGCGACGAGAAAAATGGGCGTCATGCCACTTTGTACTGTAGCGAAGCAGTAAGCTTATCTCACCCACCCACCCCTGCCACTCTCCCCAGAACACAGCCCTCCCCAGAGCCCCCTGGCACACAAACTCCCTGCCTCCCTCCGGAGCCTGGCAAGGCACACAGTGTCCCCCCCCCCACCCCCCAAAACCCGGACCAGCGCACTCCGCCTCGCTCCACAGCCCCCTCCCTGGCCGGCTTGGCCTGCTGGTCCCCCACCTCACCCCCCAAAGCCTAGTGCAGCACATAGAGAGCCCCCCCAGCCAGGCACACAGCCCCCCCCTTCACAGCGCCCAGCCGGACACGCAGCCCCCCTCGACCCCTCTCTGCTTTCTCCCACCCTGGCACACAGCACGCCCCCCCCCAGCCCTGCCCGGCACATAGCTGAGTCCTGCTCCCGTCTCCAGAGCATGGCACGCAGCCCCCTCCGGCCCAGCTCGCCCACGCCTCAGCCTGGCTGGACCACGGGACCCTGCCCCCAGCTCCAGAGCTTGGCATACAGCCCTGCCCCCGCTTTCCCCTCCCCCAGGCCGGCCAGCCACGCCACGCCGCCCCTCCCCCCAGAGTCTGGCACACAGGGTCCCCCCCCCCCGAGCCCCCAGCACCAGCAGGCCCCTGCCTCCCCATCATGGGACAGAGCCCCCCAGGCAGCACATGGAGCCCCCTCCCTGGCAGCCCAAGCCTTCCCTCTCCCCCCGCCCCCACAGCCCGGGTGCCCAGCGCTCCCTCCCCACCGCCCGCCTCACCTCCTCAGGTCCGGGGCAGCCGGGGCTGGGCACGGAGCTGGCACCTGCAGGGGGAGAGGCGGGGGAGAGTGATCAGCGTGGGGGGGGGGGCGACCCCAAGCCCGCCCCTCCTCCACCCGGCCGCCTCCCACCTGTGAGCTCGTCGCCGCTCATCCCGCTGGAGACCTTTTTGGCGCCCCCAAATCTTGGCGCTCCAGGCGGCCGCCTAGTTCACCTAGTGGTTACCCCGGCCCTGCCCATATGCCATCTGTAGCTTTCCTCCCCAGCTGGCTTCTAGAACTCTCTGCCCAGGGGCTGGCTTCAGCGCACGTGTCCCAAGAGCACAGCACTAAGACACAGTACATGCAAATGGAAGGAAAAGAGACTCAGGAAGTGAGAGAGAATGGTGGCTGGGGGAAGATTCAGAAGAGGAAGATTCAGAAGATTTCATTGAATTTAGACTCAAGATGAAGCTGTAAGGAGGGAATTCAGGAAGGAGAGGAGCAGCACAGGAGAAAAAGAACAGGGATGAAAAACAGGAGAAGAAAAGGAACAAACTGGGGAAAAGGAACAAGAATTAAAAGCAAATCCTTATAAAAATAAATGACACAGTAGCCACCCCAAATGCTGTAATATCACCACTGTGATCTGATTTCCCTCTCACTCCAGTTCTACACTAGTGTAACTCCATTGACTTCAGTGGAGGTATTCCTTATGTACTCTAGTGTAAGTGAGAGGAGAATTCCATAGAATCAGATTTTCAAAAGAGCTCAGCTCCCATTTAGGAACACAAGCATTGCTATGCTGGAGCAGACCCAAGGTCCATCTAGTCCAGTGTCCTGTCTCTGACAGTGGCCAGTACCAGATGCTTCAGAGGAAGGTGTCAGAACCCTGTTGTAGGAAGTTGTTTAGTAATCTACCTCTACCATACCAGATCTCAGCCTAATCTCTAGCAGTTCAAGACTGGCTTAAGCTCTGAAACATGAAGTTTAATACCGTGTCCACAATTTTATCATTAATTATGATCATTCTGGATATTCTTAAAATCCATATAAATGTCCAGTCCCTGTTTCAATCCTGCTAAGTACTTGTCCTCACTGAGTTCCTGAGGGTATGCCTACACAGCAAGCGCTACAGCTACAGCCACTGTAGACACTTATTACAGCGACACAAGGGGTTCTCCCATCGCTGTAGTTAATCCACCCCCTCAAGAGGCAGTAGCAAGGTTGACAGAAGAATTCTTCTGTCAACCTAGCGCTGTCTACATGGGGGCTTATGTCGACGTAAGTACATCTCTCAGGGGGGTGAATTTTTCACACCCCTAAATGAGGTAGCTAGTGCGACCTACATTTTAGGGGTAGACCAGGCCTGAGACAATGAGTTCCACAGTCTAATTACACATTGTGTGAAAAAGTATTTCCTTTTATCCGTTTTGAATTTGCCACTGTATAATTTCATTGAATTTAGGCATCAAAATAAGCATTGAGATTTTCAGAAATGCTCAGTATGCTGGGTCCTGAACTCTTTGGAAAATCTGGCCGTAAGTGGCAATGAAGCTGCTGAGCACTTTAGAAAATCAGTCTCTTATTTAGGTGCTGTGAGGGGGGTGTAAAAGCCCCACACCAGAAAGGAAGGTGTTAAATAGCAGACATGGGCTTAGTCTTACCCCACTACATCTGGGCGTTGTGAGGCCTGGGAGGTTGACTTAAAAGGAGGGAAAGGACTGATGGGGAAGAAGAGTAGACAGGCAGCTCCTGTGTGGGGCAAGAAGCTGGGCTGGGGGCAGGAGCTATCTGGTGACTGCAGCCTGTTTGAACCCTTTGGCAGGAGGGTGAACTGGACTGTTGGTTTGATTGAAGCCCAAGAACATTTTGTTGGATGTTGCTGCTTACCCCACCCTTGGAACGTTCCTCCATGCTCCCCTAAGAGGGCACACCCCACAGTTTGAAAACCAATGTGCTAAGGTTTCTGAGCTGTACCTATTGTCTTTTTTTCCTGCTATTTCTTTCATCTTCCGCCACCTGCCTCTTCTTCTAGTCTGAGCTCTCTGTCTTTAAAGCCTTCTCTACAATCATGATTTGCCCTGATTACAGCCATCAGAGGCCAGCTATCAGGGTAGCTACAACTGCATAATCCCTTGGCAGAGACAGTAAGACATTAGCAATTCTGTCCTGTCTACGCATATTGTTTGCACTGGTGCAGCTACACTGGTGGCTGCACCACTGATGGCAGTATCTAGGGAAAATCCCAGTGCAGACAAGCCCCAAATGAAGCTCTGTTGTTGTCAATCAAGAGAGGGCAGGCAGCCATTATCATTCTGCAGCATTTGACACGGTGTACCAAAAGAGACTGCTGCCTCACCTAGATAGCAGGGATCCAGGGTAGTGTGCTAAAATGGTATGAGCCCTTCCTGGAGGGACACACTCAATGGGCAGTGATGGAGAAACTACACCTTCATTGCTAGGCCCCTCACATGTGAAGTCTCAAGAGGATCAGTTTTCTCTCAAGACCTATTCAACATCTATGTGCAACCAGTAGGTGAACTAATAAGACAACACAAACTCAAGTGCCAGCAATATGCAGATGACGCGCAGCTCTTACCTAACCTTTACCACGTATGACTACACCACTTCTACCAATATGGCTCAGTGCTTGGATGAGATCAGTTCATGGATGAGGACCAACGGGTTGAAGTTGATCCCAAGAAAGACAGATTATGCTGGTGGGCAGAGGAGTTTACAAGATATGGTGCAGTCTCTTTTGGTTGAAGGTAAACACCTGCAGTTGGTCAATTCAGGCTGTAGTTTAGGTGTGCTCTTGGACTAGAATACTGGAGTGACAGAAATGGGATGAAATTCAATAGTACAAAGTGTAAGGTCATGCACATAGGGTCTAATAAAAATAGTTTCTGCTATAGCTGGGGGCTCATGGCTTCGAAGTGACAGAGGAGGAGAGAGACCTGGATATGTAGGTTGATCACAGGATGACTATGAGCCACTAATGCGATGTGACTATGAAAAAGGCAAATGTGATCCCAGGATGCATCAGGTGAGGCATTTCCATTAGAGACTGACATATTAATGCCACGGCATAAGGCCCCGGTGAGAGCTCCTTTGAAATACTACATACAATTCTGATCACCCATGTTCAAGAAAGATGAATTTAAACTGGAACAGGTGCCGCAAAGAGCTACTAGGAAGATCAGGGGAATGGAGGGCCTAACTTATGAGAGAAGAGTGCAAGAGCTTGGTTTGTTTAATCTAGCAAAAAGAAGGCTGAGAAGGGATAGGAGTGTTCTCTCTCTAAATACATATGGGTGGTAAATACCACAGTGCATGAAGAGCTATTTAAGCTAATAGACAATATTGGCACAAGAAGAAATGAATATTCACTGGCTATGAACAAATTCAGGCTGAAAATTAGAAGGTTTCTAACCAACAGAGGGGTGAGATTCTGGAACAGCCTCCCAATAGGAATTTTGGGGGACAAAAAAACTTGATTAGTTTTAAAGGCGAGATGGATAAATTTAGGAGTGCAATTGTGTGACGAGGTTGCTTGTGATGGTAGGGTGCAGGGCTCAACAGCCCCGGGCCTCACTTTTGGTTTATATCTTATGTTCCTAAAACTTAATGCTTCAGCGTTTCAGCCAGCCACTTGTAAGGGTCAGGAAGGGATTCTCTCCTCTACCCCTACAGTGTATTTCAGGGTTGTTTTATCTCCTTCCTCTGAAGCATCTGGGATGGTCACCAAGCGTTCTCTCTCTCTCTCTCTCAGGTACTTGACTGGCTGGTTCTTGCTCACATGTTCAGGGTCTAACTGATTGCCATATGTGGGGTCAGGAAGGAATTTTACCCCAGGTCAGTTTGGCAATGACCTGGGGGTGGGTGGATTTAACTTCCTCTGCAACATGTAGGTGTAGGTCACTTGCAGGTTTTATCTGGGTATATCTCCCTTAATCATTTCTTCTGTCATTGTAGGTGCACCTCAATGCACTCAAGCACTGGTGCACCTCAGTCCCTCCTATTCTTTGCCTGTGGCACATAATAGTCTAGACTCTGTCCTGTGGACTGTAATATTTTAGTCTAATTTCAGTTGTTGGGTTTAGTGCGCAAGTATATAGGAGGTCAGACTAGATGATCTGATGGCCCCTTCTGGCAGTAAACTCTACGATGCCTCACTGACTCTAAGATCTCACATAGCAGCCTCCATCAGTAATGCTTTCTACCATCTCCAGTTGGCTAGCAGACTTTGACCCATCCTGGCAGACAATGACCTCACCTAATGTATTCACACCTTTGTCACCTCTTAGCTGGACTAAAGTAATGCACTATACCAGGACAGGAAGCCTTCAAAGATTAAGAAACTCCAACTGGCACCAAATACTGAAGTGCATATCTTCAGCAATACAGGCTGTGGCAAACATCAAATCTATCCTCCACTCTCTACATTGGTTTCCCATAGAGCACAGAATCAAACTCAAGATCTAGGTCCTTATCTTCAAGGCACTAAATGGCATGGGGCCAGCATATCCAAAACACCATCTAAAGCTCCCTATCAAGGTCGACAACTCCACCCTTCAGCACAATGGAACTTGCTACAATAAAGTAAAGCTTATCTGTACAGGGGACAGCACTGTGTGTGTGTGTGTGCGTGTGTGTGTGTGTGTGGAGCGGGGCGGGGCGGGGCGGGGCGGGGCGGAGGGGAATATATATATTTGACCACTCCACGAGCTGGTCAAAAATCAGTAAATTTTTTCTGTTATCAAGAATTTCTGAAGTTTTCACACACAAAAATTGTTGAAATTTTGAATATTTTCAAGCAGCTGTGCTCACAGGTATTATTGTGGTTATTGGAGGCACTCATACGGTTAAATAAATGTAACCAAAACAGTTGGAGGGATGATATTTGCTATCAGAATGTAAAATGGAACGAGAGCTATAAAGTTCCAACAAAGCTTGTGCCCGATTTCATACAAAGACTTACATGTGACTTCATTTACTGTAAGGAAAAAGTGAAGTGAATGTTCTTACATTTTAGCGAAATATTTCTCCATAAATAGAGATCCTGAGGATATGCAAGTTCAGTCATAAAAATAGCAGATGTGCTCTTTATGCAACTTGACATATTTTGTAAGAATGGTAGTACCCTACTATTTTACATGCAGTGTCAACTAGATACACTTTTCTTTTATTCTGGCTGTAATTGCTGTTGCATTATTGTTATTAAACCACTGCAGATCAGTAGACGTCTGCACTATGCCTTTAATCTGCCAAAAGCAGGCAATCTATCACCCACGGAGTGTATAAGTGAGTCAGTGTCTCTCCTGGTCTATGTAATCTGGTAATGGTTTGGTTTCATACCTATGGCAAACGTGGGTGTGCAAATTCCCAGTGGAAAGTGAAGCAGAGTTAGTGTCAATACTGTTGGGTAGGAATAAAGTCCCCCTCAGTCCACTCTTGAAATGTCTAGGGCTTGTGAAAACTCTCACATCATGCCCTTTGCCTTCCCTGCGTACATATTCTGGAACTGACTACAATAATCCTCTCAGGCTTCCCTCTCCATTGAGTAGGAACCCATTCTTTCAATGTACTCCTGAGTTTGCAGAGGTTGCAAGATACAGAATGGGCACATAAATTCCATCAGAAGCTCCTGCACAGTTCCAGAATCCCAATTGTTTAAATAGCCCAGTGTTCTCTGGCACATTGCCCATCTTGATCACATGCCCCTGCCACGCAAACCTTCTAAGACCACAGTATCCATTGTGGACTTGCCAACTTCAAATTGTTTTTCCATTAGTAACTACCCGGGGTAGCCAGCTTTCACAAGGCAATTGTCACGCTTTTTCATAGCAAATGAAGAACTCATCCTGGTGGTCTAATGCTACAGTGTTAGGCCATCCTCCCACAGAGGTACAGAAAAGTCTCCTTCCTCATTCTGAAGCCCCTGCTGTTCATCCTAGGTCTTGAGAATTCTTCACTCTCGTCAGTCTGTGATCGTGGTCTGAACTCAAAGGCAGCACTTCAGCACAAAATCTAGCCGCTGAAGTTCAGCTGTCCCTTCCAGGGGTGGCAAGTGCACAACAGGTTTTATAATGACGCATTAAAAGCACTAATCATCTTACTCTCTAGCTCTTTGTAGGTATTGCTGGAACATCCTCCACCTGCTGACCCCAGCTGCTGCCTCATATTTCTTGCAGCTTCTTTTCAAAAATTGCAGCAGGAACATTTCTTACAAAACAAAGAGTGACAGCTGAATGTTTATCTGGCCTTAATTTTGGGAACAAGAGTAGAAAAGGGCACTGTTACCTAGCAAAAAAACTGAGGGATTATTGGACTTCAACCTCTTCTCTCACAATTCCCCAGGGTTCCCAGAAGATCTTTCAAAATCTCCCAGAAGCCATTGTTTCATGTAGCCATGACAGGTACTGAAAGACACCCAGAAAGCAGTGCAATTATAATGGGTGTACTAGAGTACAAGTGTGGACATGAGGCAAAATTTTAACTGAAGTGGCCTGGCTAGTAAGGGGCTACTGCTCTATTGGCATTAATATCACTGCTGTCCCATAGGGTCAGTTGTCAGGGGAGGCTCACTGAATTGAATCCATCCTTTGCTACTTCAGGAGCAAAGGGAGACTCTGATTGGGTGATGCAGTCCCCTTCCAAATGCTAACTATTTCACAGAGAATCTAATACTGAAAGAATTTAGCAAGATTCCAAAAGGATTTCAATCTATATGGATAACAGGAATATCTAGATTTTAATTAGCACTAACATCTCTGATGACTTTTTTATTATTCTAGTTCATGACAGGTAGTCAAGGGAGGAGGGAGACACAGGAACAGGTCTCATGGACTGCAGACATTTGCATCCAACTTCCCCCTCATCCAGAGCTGAAAGTAAGCTCGTACACCCCAGGACAGCTTACAGGCAAGCAGCAGAGGCGAGTTATATGGGCTTGTGGCTCCAGCAATATTGAGAGCCCGGGGGCTCGGCTCCACCAATGTTCGGGGCCGGGTCTCCCCCCTGGTCCCACCTGCTGCCCCCCCATGTCTCCCCCGAGTGTCCCCTGGCCCCCCCTTGCTGCCCCTGCTGGGGATGGGTTTGGGGTGTGGCTGGGGATGAGGGGGTTGGGGTGTGGGAGGGGGCTCAGGGCTGAGGCAGAGGGTTAGGGTGCGGGGGGGATGAGGGCTCTGGTTGGGGGTGTGGGCTCTGGGGTGGGACAGGGCTGGGGATGAGTTTGGGGTGCAGGCAGGCTGCCCCGGGATTGGAGCCAGAGAGGAAGACTTCCCCCAGCCATCTCCCCGCTGGCAGCAGCGAGCTCTGGGGTAGGGCCCCCACTTTCCCTCCTGGCAGCACACTCACCCCAACACTGTCACTGCACATGCTCCTAGGGCCCCTCTCAGGTCCAGGAATCTCCCTCGCCTCCCCCGGGGTGGGTGCCATAGAGGTGGGGGGCTGCCATCACATGTGCACCTTGTCCCCTGCTGCTGCCCCTCACTGTAGCCTCACTGGGGGTGGGGGGTGGGGCTGCCCCTTGCCCAGCGTGGGGCAGGAGCGGTGACTGCGGGCATGGGGGGCAGCTGTACTGGTGGAGGGTCCCACTGGAAAATGAAAGGGTCTGAGGGGAAGGGCAGGGGAAGGGCAGCCTGCCCTGCTACTAGTGGATGGGGGACACTAGGACCCTGCGGTGGCAGTTGATGCAGGGAGGCAGCATGGAGCTGCAGGGGAGAGACAGGGATGCTCTGCTCTGGGGGGTGGAGTTTGGGGGGAGCAGAGTTTGGACAGGGGCAGGTTCTGGGCAACACCAAAATTTCTACTAACCTGCCACCCCTGCCGGCAAGAGCCAGTGCACCGTACCGGGGCGGACTGGCTTCCCCAGGTGGCAATTTAAAGGG
Organism: Chelonia mydas; assembly: GCF_015237465.2. NCBI lineage: Eukaryota > Metazoa > Chordata > Testudines > Cheloniidae > Chelonia > Chelonia mydas. Next base: position 163,166,321 of record NC_057849.1, read on the forward strand.
CCTGGGGCTCCCAGCAGTGGCTGGAGCCCCAGGTCCTTTAAATTGCCGCCAGAGCCCTGCTGCCGGAGTCCTGGGATAGCAGCGGCGAGGCTTGGGTGGCGATTTAAAAGGCCCACAGCTCCTGCCGCCGCTACTGCTGGACCCCAGGGGCTCCGTCAGCAATTTAAAGGGCCCAGGGCTCTGCTGCGGTAGCAGCAGCTGGAGCTCCGGGCCCTTTAAATCTCCCCCTTTAAATTGCCCCCGACCCCCAGGGCTCCCAGCCACCTCTACACCTGGGAGCTCAGGGGGTGATTTAAAGGGCCCGGGGCTCCCAGCTGCTGCTACCACAGCCCTAGCCCCTGGCCTTTAAATCCTGATTTGAAGGGCATGGGGATTTAAAGGCCCCGCCTCTTCCAATTGAGGCCCCGCCCCCACCTCAGGACTCCAGAGTACCGGCAAGTCCTTTAAGTTACTTTCACCCCTACCCTCATCTAATGCTCAGTAATCTTGCCCCCCAAACTGCAGTGCTCTTCATCCATTGATTTCATATGAGCAATACAGTTGTATTGTCTAGGCTATATCAAACGGTATTGTTTGAGTGGTGTGTGGTCAGTTCATACAGCTATGTTTTGTTATATAAATTAGGTCAAGTGTGTTACCGTATGACAAACACTAGATGGCACCATTGGCACAGGTTTCATTCACACAGCTCAGTTACTTTTATCAGCACCTTCAGTCTAGTCATTGGTTAATAATTTTAAATTATAAGATTGTCCTTCACACAGTTCCTGGATGCCGAACAAGAAATAAAATATCTGTGCCCAAAGGAAAACTTGCATCCACCATTTAGCTGTACAGCATTCCTATAATCACACCTCCTCAACGAACCCTGAGAAAATAAATGAATCTTCTGCCGCAGGTCAGTGGACTAACAGCCAGCTTTTCTAACGTATTGGCTTTGTCCTGGCTCAGTTTTTGCCTGCCCACCTGGAGGCACTTCAGGCCTGATTTTCAGAGCCACTGGGTATCTGCAGCTCCCATTGACTTGAATTAGGGTTGTGGGTGCTCTACACTTGTTGGCCTTAGGCTCTGGTGAACCTTCAGGGATGTGAGTTCCATATACAGGGGGATAACGTACTACATTCAGCCCTGTGAATGGGGTATGCTCTGTCCTCATCCTCTGATGCCCCAGAAACATCACTGACCATGCCAGTAGGTAGCAACTTCACATGAATGTATTTATATTCCCATCACCAGTACAGTATTGTGCAGAAAAGTATTTACAGTGTTTCTATCCCTTTTGCATGAGGCCAGGGAGGACCAGATGCCACCTTTTCCTTGAGTTCATTCAGCAGTCTGATCAAAATTAGCACAGGTGATCCTCCCCCAGCCTTCCTGTATCCTCTTTTATGCCCCTCCGCTGACGGCTATCTGGTTCATCTGCTCTCCCAGACTGATCAGCTAATTAGCTGCACATCCCCAGATGCTCAATAGGTATTAGCTCCCAGCACTCTGTCAGAAGCCCCCAGACATTCAAATATAGGGACTGTCAGCAAATGTGCCCCAGCTGAGCTCCGCTTCTGCTGACATCCAGAACCCCAACCTTGTGAGGTTTCATAAGTCAGGCGAATTCAAGCTAAAACCTTAGAGAACCTTTTCCCCTGGCAGTCTTGCTACATTAAAAGTCTATTATAGTTATCAATTACTTTGCATTAGAGTAGTGCTAGAGACCCCAATCAGAACTGGCCCCTCTTGGTGCAGGGACTGAAGTTCCATGGGATCAGTATAGAGGGAGGAGACTCCTTACTCCACACACAATGTGTACATGCATAAGGCTTAGGCAGATTCTAGACACAAGTGTCTGGTTCATATTGGGGCTTGCACGAGAGCTAGCTGGCTGACGCACAACCCTGATAAGATGGTAGTAATGCTGGCAGGCTGGAGGAAGCAAACAGAGGCAATGATGTTGCCCGTTCAACTCAACAACAGGGAGCTTAGATTGCATTTTTTTTCTTTATTTGGGTTTGCAATTTAGAGATCTTGATGGGATCTTTGGCTGTTTAATGATGTGCTAAGTGGAGGGGCCTAACCTGTGAAATACATCTTCCCTTCTCCCACATCCAGTATGACTGGAGAGGAGAAGATGGCTGTTTATGAAAATCCATTTCATAAGGAGTAAAGAGGTTAAACACTTCTATCCTGAGAAGATATCAGAAAGCCCTCAAGTTACTGCAAATGATTGCATTGATTTCTGTAAGGACAAGGACTGGGCAAATGAATTTTAATGTTCTGGAAAATAAGTCACAAAGGTCTAGAGCTATGAGGAGTTACCATAAACCCCAAGTAAGAGGAAGTATGTAGCTGCATTGCCAGGAACAGACCAGAGGCTATATTATGACTCAGAGTCATGGGTTAGCACCTGTTTCCGATGTGCTCTGGGGCGGAATAAGCTGTGCCTTGACCCTCCGCATCAGGTCAGCTGCACTTGCTAATGAATTGATAGGTGGAGACAAGACCCTACCCACTCTTCATCTGTGCCTGCCCATTTTGCACCAAAATATGGAGGATGGAGAGTAGTAGTCCTGCGGTGACTACTTTCCCCCCAGACAAGTGATATGAGTAGCCTGTACAGATGAGCGGGGGAGACTTACACCCCCTTACTTTCTTGCATGGGCACACATGGAAGTTTGCAATTGAGCTCAGAGAGTGAAATTCACCCCTGTGAAGTGGAGCCAGCACAAGCCTGTGCTTATTTAAATCCCACTTTTGGCCTATTTGGAGGACATATGTGGCACACAGGCCTTGTACTGTTCCTCTGCCCACAGGCCTTTGGGATGAAATCCACCACTGTGCAGAGGGCCAGCACGAGGCATGGGCACAGCATAGGTCCCACTGAAATCTTCAAGAGAGGCCTCAAGTAGGAGTTCAGTGATGCATAGGCCTGTGCTGGCCCTCTACACAGGAATGATTTTCACTCAGACTGCATAAATCTCCTCCCCATCCATCTGTGTCAATGCACCATAGTCCTGAAATAATACAATCACCCTAATCTAGTCCTAGGCCACTCTTGAGCAGAAACTGCCATAAGAGCCATCCCTAGGGGGTGCGGGGCTCAGGACATAGGCGCCAAGTTTCTAATCTGCCGGGGGGTGCTCCCCTCAGCTCTGCCCAAACCCCGTCCCCACTCCACCCCTTTTCTCAAGACTCCACCCCCACCCTGCTTCTTCCCACCCCCAACCAATGTTCCCTCTGATTTTTGACAGGCCGTGTGCACAAAAAATTTCTTCTGTGCAAATTTTTGACAGGCCGTGTGCGCAAAAAACTTCTGTGCAAATTGTTGCGCTTCTGTGCAAATTTTTGTGCACGTGGTGTTTTGCCGTGTGCGTGGGGTTTAGGATCTGTGTGCATGCGCACACGTGCACAGCTTAGAGGGAACAGTGCCCCAACCCACCTCTTCTCCACCTCTTCCCATCCCCATCTACCCCACCCAATTCCACCCCCTTCCCTGAGCGCGCTGCGTCCTCACACCTCTCCTCTCTTCCCCCAGTGCCTCCTGATGCCACGAAACATCTGCTCTGCAGCAGGCAGTAGGTGCTGAGAAGGAGGGGGAGATGCGGATCGGCAGGGCCCGCCCATGGGCAGGAGGCACTGGGGGGAGGGGGAAGTTCTGGTAGGGAGGCTCCTCGCCGCCCCCCAACACACCTGCCTGCCGCTAGCGGCTCGCCTCCTTGTTCGCCTCCTCACCTCATCCGCCTCCCACCTCCTCAGGATTTTATAGAAGCACAGGGCCCCCCAAAGTGCAGGGCCCGGGGCGGTTGCCCCTATTCGCCATACCCAAGGGACAGCTCTGATTGCTATACAGTGTCATGGGTTTTGTCCTTGCTGTTTCCTTCAAGATTTGTGTCTTTTGCAGAGAAGATGGGAGGAAGGCTGGTCCAGTGGTTGGGGCACTAGTCTGGGACTCTGTCACATGCTGCGATCTCTGATTCAGTTTCAGGCTGAATGTATCTGTGCTCACCTCCCCCTACAGCTCATAGAGAACTGCATTCCAGAACCTCCCTACATTCCCCTCACATACATTCCATGTATCTTCTGGGGCCGCAGAGGTACCCAAGGCACTCCATGGGAGATTAAGCACATTGACAGCCCCACATACACCCAACTGTGAGAGTCTTATTATTGTATGTGCTTTTGAATTCCCTGTTCCTTCCCCATTAAAGATACTTTACCATGTATGTATAACGTTTATCTCAGCATTACATAGGTTTGTTTGCATAGCTGTGGAATAAAAATATACTTATGGAAAATGAACAAATGTTTATTGTTCTCCAAAACATGGTGACTGACATGATCAGTCACAGACAACAGCAATAGGTGGATTTGCATTGTTAGAGTAACAAACACACAGAAATCACTACAAGGTGCCAAAAAACAATGCCAGGCTCAACACATTACAGCAATACACATTACTGTGGCTCATTGGTAAAATGTTCCTTCAAAGGCTCCATGAGCTGAATAGTTCCCTGGTGAGCACCTCTTATAGCCCGGGTATCTGGCTTCTCAAATTCAGCAGACACCTCCACCCCTGGGGAAAATTCTCTCCTTTTGCTTCATAGATAATATGAAGTGCACAGCAGGAAGCTATGACCATGGGGATATTGTCCACACTGAGATCAGGGACCCTTCAAACAACTAAAGGCACATTCAACAGTCATTCTGCACCTTCTGTTGAAGCTCTTCTTGCTGCTGTCAAGGTGGCCAGTGCATGGCTTGATGAGCCACGGGAACAAGGGGTAGGCTGGGATTCCCGGGATCACTATTGGCATTTCAACATCCCCAGCAGTAATTGTCTGATCTGGAAAGAAAGTCCCTGCTTGCAGCTTTCTGTACAGGTCTGTTTTCCTGAAGGTGTGTCCATCATGCACCTTCCCTGATCAGGCCGTGTTGATGTCTGTGAAATGACCCTGGTGATCCACCTGCATTTGCAATATCATAGAAAAGTAGCCCTTTCTGTTGATGTACTCTATGCCAAGGTGGTCTGGGGCCAAAATAGGGATATGCATGCCATCTATCACCCCACTGCAGTTAGGGAACCCCATTGCTGCACCCACTATTTCCCGCACATTGCCCAGAGTCACAGTCCTTCGTAGCAGGAGACGATTAATAGCCCTTCACGCTTGCATCACAGCAACCCCCATGGTGGATTTCCCGACTCCAAATTGATTTGCGACTGATTGGTAACAGTCTGGCATAGCCAGCTTCCACACCACTCGGTTCTCCACTGTGAGTACAGCTCTTATTTTAGTGTCTCTGTGCTGGAAGGCTGGGGCGAGCTCTGCATACAGTTCCAGGAATGTGGCCTTGCGCTTCCAAAATTTCTGTAGCCACTCCTCATAATCCCACACCTGCATAACAATGCAATCCCACCACTCAGTGCTTGTTTCTTGAGCCTAGAACCAAAGGTCCACCATGTGCAGCTGCTCCATGAATGCCAACAGCATCCTGGAATTGCTTCTTTCTATGACACTCAGCAAGGTAGACACCAAAGCATTGTCACCAGAGTCACCGCTCATGAAATACTGCAGGATCAGGTGCATTGTGTTCATAACGATCATCACTATACTGGAGAGCAGTCCAGGATCCATGCTTTCTGACAGAGATGGTGGGCGTGCAGGTTACAGGGGATGTTTAAAAGAAGCATGAAATGTACTAGGATGCACATTGCATGATGGGACGGAGAAATCTGCATCATGGGATGCTGACCCTGATCTCAAGAGGCATTGCAAAACCTTCCCAAAACACCTTGCGGTATATGGTAGCGAGTTGAACAGTGGGATAGCTACCCACAGTGCACTGCTGTGTGTCAATGCAAGAGCTGCTATTGTGGATGTGCTCCACCAACACAGAGAGCATAGTCTGACATGCAACAGCAGTTTAATTATAGCAGTGGCTGTATGTCGATGTAACTTAGGTTGATTTAACATTGTAGTGTGGACAAGGCCTAAATCCATAAAAGACCATGTTGACATGCTGACTTTAAAAAAAAAAAGATTTATAAAACTTAATTCGTATTTAATTGGCAGCCATGTTTATGGTTCTTATCACTCTAGAATCTCAGCACCTTTCACATTAAAGGATTAAGCTTCACAGTACCCCTGTGAGGTAGGTGAGTATGATTACTTCTATCTTTGTTTACTGTATGGGGAAACTGAGGTACAGTTAATGTACGTGCCCAAATCCACACAGGAAGTCTGTGGTAGAGGCAGGATTAGAACCCTGATCTCCCAAATGCAAGAGATGCAGATCTGTCCCAATAGATCATCCGTCACCTTTCATTTCCCCTTCTACATGTAAACAAGATCTTCTCTTTCATATATAGGAGTTTATCTTGAGAGTATCTCGCTTTCTAGAAATCTGATTATTTCTTAAAATGCCACTTAGATGTTGTAGACCATGCTGATGCTCCATATGAAACCAGCATTTACATACACAGCACTCTATTTTTACTCCATTAAAAAATGATGCATTATACCCCAATACTGACCTTTACTATCCCTCCTATATTAATCATGATTCTCTTCTGAAAGGAGAAAGCCAGTCATGCAGAATTTGGGCCACTTCCTGCAGTGGTTTTGTGATATGACCACAAGGGCAAATGTCCCCTATGGGATGAGACTGAGAACAATAAATGCATTTCTGCTTGTGACCTAAATCAGATCTGAACCCAGGTTTCCAGAAGTAAAAGATTAATTCGTTAACCCATTTAATCCTTAGCATCAGATGTGTAGGGATAAGCAAACAGGACAAAAGCAAATATTTAATTTTGTTGTAAATAATGTATTCTTCATCCACACATTAATAATAAAGTTCACAAGATCTCTTTAATACCCTAACACAGCAACATAACTGGGGATAGGAGCAAGGGCTATAGAGTCCCTGTTCCTCTACTTATGACATTAGCAATCAAGCCCCCAGGAAAACTGTGCCTTTGCCTTTATCCAAAGCACCCTATTTGCACACACAGCACTTCAGATTTATGACTGGCACCGTTTTTCAAAGAGTAGCATAGAGTATGGTGGACTGTAATTCATCTAATGCACACCTCCCTAGATCAGCATCTAATGCACACCTTGTATAACCCTAGATCAGCTTCTATTATTATTGCTAATATCAGAAAGTTATAAAGAGAAAAACAGGACTTTTTTTTTAATTCAATATGAGAATATGATTGATATTTTGCATACTCAAAAATAGGGATTGTCCCTGCTACAGGCTATTCAGCAAGGGCAGCTAGCTTGTATGTATGGCTCTCATGGTTTTGAGACCAATCTGAGTTCCTTTTAATTAAGAAGCAGAAAATTCAAAGATTTTTTTTCTGGATTATAAGAAGCCCCGAAGACAATGAGCTTTGGGGTTGTGGGAAAAATTATTTTTTAAGGCACAGGCAGAATTGACAGCAAAATTAATATGAGTGGGTGAAATTCATGCTTGTGCAAAGGACCAGGGAAGGCAAGTCCCACTTAAGTCCATTTTTGAGGGCTTAGTTGGGATTTAAGTGATACATAGTCCTCATGCTGGGTTGTTAACCACAGGATTTAATTTGACCCTATATGCATAGGGCATCATGTCCTTCAAATGACACTGCTAACATTTAAAAATTAGTTTTCCAAAATTGTTTTCTTGGTATTTTTTCAACCATCCTGGTTAAACTTGAAGCATATTTTCTTACTGAAATGACCTCCCCTATTCTATCTCTGAGGTGCGGTCGTTTGTTTATTGGAGGTCTGCTCAGGGATACTAGATTTTTCTTCTCTCAGAAAAAGAATATCAAAGCATGCATTTGGGAAAACAACAAAATGCCACACCTATAAATAATAGATTTTACAAATGGATAGAGGAGGGATTGAAAAGAAAGTACATCAGATTTTATTTTTACTAGCCTCGTTAAACAAATATCATCTCTTGTGTTTACAGTCATTGATCTAGCGTCCTCACAATAAATTCTTATCTGTCTGGTTGTGCTTTGAAAATCTTTTTTTTTTTTTTTTTTTCTGATTCAGCTGCTTATGGCTGGCCTACACACCTATCAAAAGATTCTGATTTTTGTACATGTCAACAATGACTTTGGTTTTTCAAATTCATAAGCTGTTCACCAACTAGCTTGAATGAAAGGTCATGTAGATTTCTTAATGGGAAGACGGTTTACTTCTTGCAAATTACCTGAGCATAAGTTTCCTGATGTCATGCAAATGGGGTTGAGCAAGTGGAATTTTCTGTTTGTTCCCTTGTTCTGCTTCCTTTTAAAATTTTTTTAAGGAAACAAACTTTTTTATTCACACAATTACTGTGAGCCAAAAATAAAAATTAGTATTGAGGAGGTGGAACAGAGGTACAGGAGGAAGGTGCAGGGTACAACAAACATACAAGCATGCAAAAACAGTCTGACATATAACATGAAATATATGGCAGAATGCGGGTAAAATAGTAGACATACAATTCTCCCCCCAAGGAGTTCAGTCACAAATGTAATTAATACTTTTTTTTTTTTTTTTTTACGACTATCATCAGCATGGAAGCATGTCCTCTGTAATGATGGCCAAAGCATGATGGGGCATACAAATGTGTAGCATATCTGGCATATAAATACCTTGCAAAGATGGCTACAAAAATCCCATGTGAATGCCTGTTCTCATTTTCAGGTGACATTGTAAATAAGAAGCAGGCAGCAGTATCTCCCGTAAAAGTAAACAAATTTGTTTGTCTTAGCGGTTGGCTGAACAAGAAGTAGGACTGAGTAGACTTGTAGGCTCTAATGTTTTACATTGTTTTGTTTTTGAGTGCAGTTATGTAACAAAAAAATTTACAATTATAAGTTAGACTTTCACGATAAAGAGATTGCACTACAGTACTTGTATGAGGTGAATGGAGAAATACTATTTCTTTTGTTTATCATTTTTACAGTGCAAATATTTGTAATAAAAATAGCAATATAAAGTGAGCACTGTACACTTTGTATTCTGTGTTGTAATAAAAATTAATATATTTGAAAATGTAGAAAAACACCCAAAATATTTAATAATTTTCAATTGGTATTCTATTGTTTAATAGTGCGATTAATTGTGATTAATTTTTTAAATTGCAATTAATTTTTTTGAATTAATCGCGTGAGTTAACTGCGATTAATCGACAGCCCTACTACATATGTATAAATGAGTTATTGCAATCATATCTGCTCAAACAAAGCTGTGACCACATATATCTGACTGAAGAATATATCTAACATACCTATACAGCTCCCTCTACTCTAGTATCTGAGTGTCTCACACTCTGTAGTGTGTTTATTCTCACAACACCCCATGCAGAAGGATGCTATTATCTCCATTTTATAGCTGGAGACTAAGGCAGAGAGAGACTATGTGACTTGCCTGAGGGTATACACAGGATATTTGTGGCAGAACTGGGAACTGCAACCCATTCCCAAGGTCTCAGGCTGGCATCCTTAGCACTGGCCCATTCTTTCTCTCAGGGCTTGAGCCTATAAGGTGCTGAATACCTTCTATTCCCAATGAAATCAGTAGACATTGAGGGCACTCAGCACCTTGCATTATGTTTTAATGTCTTTTAGTCTCAAATGGTTACTAAGTAAAAATTGTTACCTGAGTTGCCTGTGAAAAGTATTTGATTTGAGAAACTACATCAATTTCTTCAGAATTTTATGTAGAAAAATTGAAGGGATGCAGTCAACTTAAAAATTACAGTTTTGTACAAAAATTTGTACTTACTATTGTAACAAATAACATTTAAGTTGAATACAACTGAAAAACATTAGAGAAAATGCTTTACTCAATTTCTTTGTCAACTCACTTTCTGCACGTGACAGCACCTTCTGTGCAGTCAATTTCATTATTTCCACTACAGCCAGTCAGTTCCATCTGTTTTGTGGGTCCTTCATACAGAAATGGGGACAGGAAAAAATTGGGGGGGAAAGGAAATGTGAATGTTAAACCCACAAAAATTAGTAGGAGGACTCTAGGGCAGGTGTAATACCTGAAACTACGTCTTTTTATTGCCTAACTTAGTATTGTTACAGTAAGAATGGAAGCAGGACAGTCATTTGCAGGGACATTTACTCCCACCCTCAAACGTAAAGTTTCTCACACCCATGGAGAGCTGAAATATAGCTGTTCAGATATGTCAATTTTCCGCTACCTGTGCACCTGAAGCAGTATTACTGCCTTCTAGAAGGCTTTATTCCTACTGTGACCAGAGCCAGCATGTCTGTCAGCACTATTTTTTTAGGTTTTCAGGCGGCAGAAAATAAACAGGCTTTGAAGATTCGGAATCAGTGGGATTTTAATTGTTAGAGATGGGGAAGACTATTTTTCCAACTGGGTTGTCACACTCACCAAAGATTTCCATACTTTCAAAAGCTGGCTTCCCTTAACAACTGCTTTCCCTAATGAAACTACTCCACATTAGAAAGTTAGGCTTTTTGATACTGCTCAATTACATCCCATTACTCTTCGGCTTGGCCTACACTTTAAAATTAGATTAACCTAGCTACGTCTCTCAAGCCAGTGAAAAATGTTGTGCCTTGAGCAGCACAGTTAGGTCGACCTAAACCCTTGGGTAGATAGATTCTTTCATTGACCTAGCTACTGCCTCTCAGAGAGGTGGATTAACTACAGTGACAAACCCCTCCCAGCTGTCCTGCAGCTGCATTATTGATATGGCCTTAGTTATACCTGTGGACCACAGAACAGGTAGAGTCAAATTGTCAAGTGCAGTGCAAGTACTTTTTCAGACATACCATCTGGTTGTAAAACTGGTTTAACTGGCCCTATGAAGATCATCCCAAGTCATTGGGAGTCCTATGGTGGTGCAGAAGCTCTTATGTCAGCAGGTAGGTGTGTGTGTTTGTGTGTGTGTGTAAGGGAGAGGAAGTATGGTTGAAATAAAGAGAGTGTGGCCAAGAAGCAATTTGCCACACAAATCTCCAGTTGCAGTTTTAGCCCACTGAGTCTTTGCAGCTAAACTCTGGTTAGAGCAGCTGTTACCAGGGACCAGCCCAGTCCTGGCATAATGGAGTACAAAAGCGAGATTTTAAGTAGCCACTTTTGCACCATCCTCTTGGCGAAGAATGGCCCTAGATGTTTTATCGGCCAGGGTGGAAAACTTTTTCAGACACCTCCAAAAGCGCCCAAGAAAAAAAAAAGCAGAGTTTGGTGCCACCCTGGAAATTGGCACATAGGGTGACCACCCTGCAAGCCCACAGAACTAGAACTGGCCCTCATTCTGACTTCAACGTGTTTGCAGGATTGGGCCTTTCTTGATGTTCTCTGTCTTTCTAATGATTTGAGAGTTTACCTCACCCTCCTTAGCTGTAATTTAACCATACTATGCAGTAATTAATATTTTAAAGACATGTATGTGCTGAGTGCTATTACATATTTAGCTGTTCTAATCTTTCCTTATAAGTAGAGCTGGTCATATCTTTTCATTCAAAATGTTTTGCTATGGAAAAGAGAAATGCTCAAAATGGAAATTTCAGTGGGAAACTGTTTTCAACAAGATTTTTTGGGCTTTCATTAAAAAAACCCTGAAAACCCTAAACTGAAAGTTTTTGGCAGCTGAAATGTTCACTTTTTCGAAGAAAACCTGAAAACTTTTGAAGTAAAATGATGATGAAAATGAAACCTTTTTGTTTCTGTTGAAATTTTTCATAGGAACAAACAACATTTCCTGACTAGCTCTACTAGTAAGTCAACTCCTCCAGGCCTTTAATTCTTTTTGTTGTTGTTCTCTGCATCCGTTCCTATTTGCTAACATTCTGGGTTCAAGTGCTGAGATCAGTGCACAGTATTTAAGACTTAGCCTCACCAGTGTCATATGCAGAATCGTGCGGTATCATGTCCCTAGCGTATGACATGATGTGTCTGTATGCAACTTTAAACTGCACTAGATTCTTTTGCTAATATATTGTATTACAATCTATTATCAAACGTGCATTATCACTGTTAGGTATTTTCTTTTTACTATTTCTATCTTCCAGGTATCTCCAAAAGGGCCCTAGGAGTGATAATGGGTAGTAAATGATATAGGAACCTGCAATGTGGTGTGACAGACTCTGTGTGTGGGAGAGCGAGACAATGATAAGGAGGGCAGGGTGCACATGGCATTTGGGATTGCCAAATTCTAATTGTTGCTTTGGTTTTGTCTTATATCTTGTTTACTGCTGAGTGATCTTCTTTGGATGTGTATATATTTAATATCATATTCTGGTAGTCTGGGTAGTGGCTCCATGTCAGAACCAGTATTCATCTGCCCTATATTGCCTTCCTCCTGTCTTCTTTAAAATGACTAAAACATTAATCTCTGGGTTTTTTCCCCTCCCCAAACTATTGCTGGTGAAAGTGTCTGTGGGCCGTTTTGTTTTGTTTGTGCATGGTAGGGGTCAATATTCTCAATTGTAAAGGAGAAGCCAGCATAAACTGGATCAGTTTAAACCAGTGGTTTTCAAACTTTTTTTCTGGCGATCCAGTTGAAGAAAATTGTTGATGCCCAAGACCCAAAGGAGCTGGGGATGAGGGGTTTGGGGTATGGGAGGGGCTCAGGGCTGGGGCAGAGGGTTGGGGTGCAGGGGTGAGGGCTGCAGGGTGGGGCCGGGAATGAATTTCAGGGTGCAGGAGGGGGCTCCGGGTTGGGGCAGGCGGTTGGGGTGTGGGAGGGGGTCAGGACTCTGGGCTAGCAGTGCAGACTCTGGGGTGCGGCCGGGGATGAGGGGCTGGGGGGCAGGAGGGGGCTCCAGGTTTGGGGTGGGCTCAGGGCTGGGACAGGGGGTTGGGATGAGGGAGGGGGTCAGGGCTCTGGGCTGGGGTTGCAGGCTCTGGGGTGGGGCCAGGGATAAGGGGTTTGGGATGCAGGAAGGGGCTCCGGGTTTGGTGGGGGGCTCCAGCCTGGGGAAGAGGGTTGGGGTGCGGGGGTGAGGGCTGTGGGGTGGGGCTGGGAATGAGGGGTTCACGGTGTGGGAGGGGGCTCTGGGCTGGGGCAGCGGGTTGGAGTGCAGGAGGGGGTCAGGGCTCTGGGCTGGGGGTGCAGGCTCTGGGGTGGAGCTGGGGATGAGGGGTTTGGGGTACAGGAAGGGGCTCTGGATTTGGGGGGGCTCAGGGCTGGGGCAGGGGATTGGGGCGCAGGCTTACCTCGGGCGGCTCCTGGTCAGCAGTGCAGCGGGGGTGCTAAGGCAGACTTCCTGCCTGTCCTGGCACCACGGACCGCTCTGTGCCCCGGAAGTGGCCAGCAGCAGGTCCGGCTCCAAGGCGGAGGTGTGCAAGTGGCTCTGCACAGCTCTCACCTGCAGGCACTGCCCCCCCAGCTCCCATTCGCTGGTTCCTGGCCAGTGGGAGTGCAAAGCCGGTGCTTGGGATGGGGGCAGTGTGCGGAGCCCCATGGCCCCCCACACACACGTAGGAGCCGGACCTGTTGCTGGCCGCTTCCAGAGCGCAGCGCGTTGTCAGAACTGGTAGGGACTAGCCTGCCTTAGCCATGCAGCACCACCGACAGGACTTTTAGCAGCCCAGTACGCAGTGCTGACCAGAGCCGCCACGACCCGTGCCTCATATTCCACAACCCAGTACTGGGTTGCGACCCGCAGTTTGAGAACCACTGGTTTAAAACACACTGCGTAAAATTCACTCCCACCTTGCTCCCCAAGGTAGAATCACCTCTGGAAGAGCGCAGAAAGTATTTAAGCCACTGACCTCTCCTGGTAGCTTTGCTGAGGGAGGGCAGCTGTCAGTTCCACTGTGGCCTCCACAGAAGTTCTGTCAATGGAGACTGCTCAGTGCTGGCCATGTGCCCTTCCTGGCCAGGAAGGGGAGATTATGCAGCTTTCCACCACCATAACTTTTGCACAGCAGACTTTCTGTTGCTGGGGACCTTCTCCCACAGTCTTTGCTAGCTCAGTCCCATAGTAAACTTGGGCCATTGTCATCCTCTTTCATCTTGTAATCCTCATTTCCCTTCCATGTGACATTTTCTGAAATCACAAATCTAAGTGAAACGTATTATTAGTCACACAACTAAAAGCAAGCTTGTGTGACCTTAAAGGCATAAAGGTTACAGTTATCATCAAATGTATAAATGGACAGACATCACCCATTAATTTATAAGCAGGTAGAACTCTGAAGACCTGGCTTTACATTGTGTAACTAATAATAAGCTTTACTGAACATAGGATTCAATTTGAGCTAACTTAAAATTACTTAAATTTTTACGAATGTTTTGAAATGGTCACGATTGACTGAATTTTCCTAATCCAGGGTCTTATCATTCTATCAATTTTTAAGACGAATTCCCCACTGAAATCAATAGGAAATTCTGCCTAAAAATCAATGCCATGAGTGGATCCCCAAAAGAAACATTTACCTCAAATGCACAGTGTGACAATGTCATGTAAAAATCTGCCATTAATCAATGACTTGAAGAAGAAAAATGAGGTTTTAGGCTCTGATTTCATTAAAAAGCAGCATACTGACTTGTCAAAGTGTATCTGAGATTTTGTATTTTTTTAAAACATAGAATGCTCCTAATTGGTATGGAGTATTAGAAAATAAAATATTCATATACATAGGTGTACAATATTTATTAAAATATTAAAGTAAATATTTTTTTTGGTAAATTTCAAAATATTAATAGTAACAATAATAATTTATTTGGAATTGCCCATCTTGATGTTTGAAAGGGGAACTCTCATTTTAATTTATTTTAAAAATATCTTTATGTAGTTTAATTATTATTGTAAACACTTCCTTTTAAGAAACAAAATTTATTGACTGATTTTAAAATGTCCCTACCCAGCTCTCAATAATTAATTAATTAAAACGTACAGTGTACAAATTGGACCAATGTCTAAAGCTAGGTGTTCTCCCAAATTCTTATGAAACAAAAGCTGTCCAGTTAACATTCAGATAATGGACTGGTTTAATTTCCAACAAAATGTTTGACTATGCTGAAAAAATATTAAAGCAGCAGACAATCAATGGTTGAGATGTCACTGCAGAAAACCAATTCAATCCCTTTTTATTATTATTACTGGATTGTGTCTAAAAATAATTCAGATTGCTATTTGTGCTTGGGTAAATCAAAGAGATTAATTTTAAGAAAGTGAAACTTGGCATATATGTCATCCTCAGTGAAGAATATGTGCTATGCCAAGTTTGGGAAAGAATTTCAAGATGTGATAACTGAGGGAAACTAGCATGCTTTGTGTGCACAGTACACTTTTTCCTTATAATTTTTGAGCATAACGAGTACAGGTAACTGTAGAGGGGCAGTTACCCTGCTCCGAGAAAAAAGGCTAGGCTGATTGGGGAAGCAGCCACAGCTGGGGCCATGCCCTAATCAGGCCATACCTGGCCCTGTTATAAGGGCTCAGGGAGGAGCTAGGCTAGTCTATTTCTAGCTGTGGAGGGAGAAAGACCTAGCTGCTGGGGAGAAAAGGGTATATGGAGCAGGGCAGGACTGGGGAAAGGCCAGAGGAGTTGGGGAGCGCTAGCCTGGCAATGGCCTATGCAGGTCCTGGGGCTGAGAGGTGTAGCCCAGACATAGGCAGAGGCAGCTGGTCCAACCTCCTTGCCAATGATGAGTGACCATGATAGACTGCAGTTAGCTCCAGTGAGTGGGGGCTACATGGTGACTGGTAGTAGCCACTGAGGCAAGGTAGGGGTAGAGGGTTGGGGATTCCTCTGGGAGGGGAGACCCAGCGTGTGGTGCAGTACTGCTGGGGCAGAACCCTGAGGTAAAGGGGCACGGAGGTCTGGAAGGGACATGGGGCCTGAGGCAGGTGAGACACTGTCCAGCAGAAGGTGCTCTGTAGCTGGATGTGAGCTAATTCCCAGGATGACCAGCCGGAGGTGCTGCACTGGTGAGTCTCACTTTGCTACAAGTATCCATTGCAGATGCCTTAGCATTTGTTTATCTGTTATACTTGGAATAATGCAATCTGGCTTCTGTTTTTCCACTAATCAACCAACCAAAAATAACCCCAACAAAATTCCTTTCATACAGAACTAATTTCAGCTACATGACCAATCAGAGTTGTGTGATCTGGTCATTTCAGAAGCACATTCAGCCAGTAAACCATGAGACAGAAGCATTACATCATCAGTGCATTTCTCTGGGTGAACAGAGCAAGAAGTGTGGATTTCAAACCTAGCAACTACTGAGGGCTTATTGGCATTTCATTGATTACTATCCATTTAGATGTCAAAATCTGGGTAGCTAAACCAGTAAAATAAGCCCACATGTATTTGATCCAACATGTCAATAAAACATATAACTTAAATGAATGGTTACAAAGTATGATACACACAACCCCTTTTGATGCATCCAGGCATGCCACTACTATGAAGTATTAAACATACAACTTGCAACCTTAATTTAGCTTCTCACTCTTCCTCCAAGATTCATAAATGGTATGGTATTTCTCAGTGTTTACCATGTAACAGTTTTAAGAACAAACAGGATGATTTTTAAAATTTGAATTATTTATTTTTATTCAATATTATTGAATTACTTACTAAAGTGCTAGCTGGTGGGGAGGAGGGGGCAAAAGACCAAAGTGTCTTAAAGATGTGAAAATAGGATTTAGAGATCATTTGTGTCATTCATTTATTGGTAGCTCTTCATAAAGAAGAGTCTCGAGGTATTAGGGTCTGATCTTACTGCTATGATTACAGATGTGAGCATGAGCAGCAGGATCAGGCCCTTAATTTTGTTTAAATTACATATGATGATTTCAAATGAATTGGGCAGTGGGGTCGGGGGGGAGACATGGTTCTATACCTTGAAATGGCTTAAGATAGTCTTTCTAAAGCCATGTCTATACATACAGTGGTGCAGCTGAATGACATAGCTGGGTCGTCCTAATGTTTTAAGGGAGACCTGGCTGGCCTGTGTCTATGCTGGGGCTTTTGTCAGCATAGCTGTTGGTCTGGGGTGGGGAAAAAAATCACACTCCTGACTGACATACCTGTGCCAGCAAAACTTTTAAGTATAGACCAGGCCCCAGTCTTAACTGTTTCTTACTGATAGTCAAGATTAAATCCAAATGATGTCTGTTTATATCATGGTTATGGTTGGTGCACAGGGAAGAAAGGGATCATTTCCAAACCATCTTTCTTCTGACAGGCATGTTGGTTGTGTATTTTGTATGTTTTCTATATTTTCCCATTATTAACCTTCATAGACCCCTGAAAAACCTTTTCTTAAAGTTTTTCAATTTAGTGAAAAAAGGCATTTGCCAGTTTCTCATGGCATGCAAGCAAATGTTGGTCATGTTCTCAGTTTTCGCCATAAATGATACATTGTTCTTATCATTTAATTTTATTGCCATAGTGCCCAGAGCTTCTAGGCAGGAGTGACACTGAACTCCTTTCCAGGCTGGCTGTTCCCCACTAGAACACCAAATAACAGCTGTCCTAGGTAAAAGCTTAGTTTTGGTTTCAGGTGATGTATTTTAAGGGGTACGTTAAATAAGTGTTTAGAATCCAGTCATTCCTACCAATATGCTGTGGATGCTTTTAGCAAGAGGTTCCCAGAAATATTCTCTTCCCCCCCACCCCCTGCGGGTAGCTTGTGATTAACCACGTTTCCCCAGGCTGCTCCCACACTACAGCCCTGGGCTCCCTGGCAGCACACAGCGGGAGGATGGAAGAGAGGGGCACTGAGGAATATATTACTTTGTCTCCTGGCCACCGCCGGCCCAGAGCCCCGGTGGTACCAAGGACTGGGCTGGGCTCGGCTCGGAGTCGCTCTCCCTGGCAGGGTGCCAGCGCGCGAGCCCGGGGCAGAGCTGGGGGCGAAGCGCGCGCCCCCTGCAGGCGGCGCTGCCGCAGCTGCCCACGTGTTACAGGCTGGGTCTGTTTACTGCCCCCCAACGGGCCGAGAAGGCGGGGCAGAGCTCCCTGCAGGCAGCCAATCCCGCAGGCCCCCCGCGTCGCGCGCGCGAACTTCATCTTACCCCTCCCTTGGCTTTGACTGGCTGCGGGGGCACGTGAGATTGACAGGCAGCTCCGCAGCCCTGCCGGCCGAGGGGCCGCTTTTGTGACGGGTTCCCCCAGCGTTCGGAACGTCGCAAGGCACGTGGTCGGCGGTAGAGCTCCCTGCCCCTTGGGACAGGCCCCCTTCCCAGGGGCCCTGCCCCTCCTCCCCACCTGAGCGCCGCGTGCGCTATTGTCACCCAACCCAACATTCCAACTCCGAACGCCCCGCTGTTCGCCGCCGGCTCCCCCCATTGGCCCGCCTGGCTCAAACTGAGCGGCGGGGCAGCCAATGGCGCTCGGTATCCAAGGAGCTAGCTGGCCCCGCCCTTCGCAGCGCCTGCCGTAACAATATGGCAGCAGCGGCTATTGGTAGGGACGCGGTGTGAGTGGCGGCGGCGGCGGCCGCAGCAGCTCGGGCTCCTTCTCACCCTGCGCGCCCTTCTCCTGCGCCCCCCTCCCCCTCGCCGCTGGCTCAGGGCCAGGCCGGCGGCCGGACGGAGCCATGGCAGGTAGGTCGGGGGGCCGGCGCCGGGCACCTGGGCGAGCCGGGGATGCACGGGGGAAGCTGCCCGTATTGTCATGCCCCGCTGCCCGCCGCCGCTCTCCGGGTCCTAGCGCTGGCGGGAGCGGGGTGCCACCGTGCCGGGCATTGTGCGTTTCCCCGGGCTGGGCTCGGCGGCGTGCGGGGAAAGGGGCCCGGCGGCGAGCGAGGAGGCTGGAGGACGCCTGGGTCGGATGCCGCAGGGGAGGCTGTTTTCTCCTGCTCTCCCCAGCGGGAGGGGAGCGCGCTCTGTCGTGGCGCTGGAGGGGGGAGTTCTCGGCTCCCGTGTATCGCCGAGCCCGGAGCCGCTTCCCGCGACGCCAGCCCGGGGCTCGGAGGGGGTGCGGACTGCGGGGCGAGAGGCTTGCCCGTAACCGCGGGGTTGTCGTGCAAAGGCACGATGCGGACTGGAGCTGGCAGGTAAATATTTGCCACAGTGACAATGGGATCGGGGGATTCCTTGTTCGCAGAGGGGCACTGGCACAGATGGAGCTGAGTGAGCGGCGCGGAAGGGAAAATGGCTTTACCCCCCCCCCCCCCCCAGCCCGTAATCCCTTCCCCTCATTTACATCTGAATTGCTCAAAGATCAAAGCCAACATTTGTCCGGGGCTGTTTGGTGTGGCGGGATACGTCCTTCGTGTGTGGTTCTGCGGGGTGTACGCGCCCCGGGCATTGTGCGTTAGGATGCCTATGGAGGACTTTACCACTCGAATCACCATGCCACTTATTCATTATGCTGCTGCAAGCTGCCGTCGCCGTCCTCCTGTCCTGCTCGCCGGGGCCTGCTTTTGTTTACAGTCTTCAGCTGTGGGCATAATCAGTGAATAGCATTCATAGTGAGATCGCCTTAACTCGGTCCTCAAAAGTGGTTGACCAGTTGGTAAGAGATTGTTTACTAGCTGTCAATTTCTTAAGCTCCCTTTTGAGAGCGGATGATGCAGAGGTATGCAAATATGTATTTCAAGTGAGCTCGATCTTAAAGATTTTGGACCATTGAGAATAATGCATCTTGTTTCAGGGTCTGCACTGGATCATGGTACCAGAGGCCACCCTCACAAGTTTCAGGATTCCAACTTTCAAAATGACTGCATAAAAAGCTGTCAGACTTGTCGTCTTGCTATAGGCTTTTTTAAAAAAAATTGTCCGTCTAGCCATGCAGTCAGGTAGGATAGCACTACCTTGAGACCTGTATATAAATGTGAACATATTTGTGTGGGTTTCCTTTGTGATTTTTACTTGTCATATGTCAATGAATACAGTCTAAATCCCCTTCTCTCTTTACCTTTGAAAAATCCCATACAAATTAAACATTGTAAAAATCATAACTTCAGTATTCTTTACGTTGTCTGATTACTACATGGAAATGCTAAAACTGCAGTTAGTGTATACTTTGACACCAAGTTGTTCAGTGATATTGAACAGAGAATGCGTGCTGCTGCACATGGATGTATTTGCTTATCTAAAAAGAAAAGGAGGACTTGTGGCACCTTAGAGACTAACCAGTGAGCTGTAGCTCACGAAAGCTCATGCTCAAATAAATTGGTTAGTCTCTAAGGTGCCACAAGTCCTCCTTTTCTTTTTGCGAATACAGACTAACACGGCTGTTACTCTGAAACCTTTGCTTATCTAGTTTCTAATGAAAAACTTGGAAGACTGTAAATGGATTACTCCAAGGGATGTGTAGTGGTAAAATGGAATTATGCACGTGCATGATTTGGGGGCAGGGGGAAGGTGGAGTAGACCTCTGAATGTAGAAAATGCATCAGAGAAACTACATTAAAATCTAGGAAAGTCAAGGTTCTAAAAAAGCTGAACTTCACTTGTTTTCCTCTAGGAAAGTTATTCCTAATTTATCTTTTATTTTTTTGTGTGTGGTAAAAAAAAAAAAAAAAATTACTATATTTCAACATTACACATATTAAGGCCCCGATGCTGCAAACACTTAAGAATGTGCTTAAATTTAAACATGGTGAGTACTCCATTGAGGTCAATGGGACTATTCACTCTGTGTAAACCTAAGCATGTGTGTAAGTCTTTGCTAGATCAGGATCTAAATAAGTGAAAATGACTTTTACGATCTGCTTGTGCAACCATTAAACTAGTGAGCACTTACTTATGCACATAATCTCAGCCTTAAATGGAACTACTCGCATAAGTATAATCTTGAGATTGCACAAGAGGGTCCTTAATTTCTCCGAGCAACTGAAGTGCAGTGTTTTGCATAAGGTCACAAAGAATTCAGGAATGAAAACTTTTAGAGAAGAGTTGACTTTTCTTTAGTTTAGAAGCCCCTTCCCACTAATATTTCTAGTTCTATAGTAGTTTTCATCTTCACCAGCCAAATTGGAAAATGCGTATTTAATAGTTGTCAAGCAGTTCTTTACATCCATAATACCAAAAACTGTAAATTAAAATTAGGAAAAACTCGATCTGTTGAGTGATTACTTCTGGTGCCTAACTTGTGATAAGAGCACCTGTTTTTCTTCCTGTATTATTGAAAAGCTTCTGCCAATTTCAGTGGCACTTCAACAGCATAATTTATTGCATAATAATTTATTGAACAAGGGCAAATGAGGCTTAGTTTCATCTTAACTATACAGGCCCTATCCCTCAAAGCTGGTTTCTGGCTAAATAGCAGGAGGAGTCCCTGTTCTGAGTATTTGCTCCTTGTTAGTGTCCGTGTAAAACCGTAGTTTGCCCTCTCCCTAGAGCAGTAGTTGTCAAACTTTGTACTGGTGACCCCTCTCAAATAGCAAACCTCTGAGTGCGGACCCCCCTTAAATATTAAAAAGAAGTGTTTTTAATTTATAACACCATTATAAATGTTGGATACAAAGCAGGGTTTAAGGTGGATGCTGACAGCTCGTGACCCCTCCCCCATGTAATAACATCACAACCCTCTGAGGGGTACCAAACCTCTGCCGTAGATGGAGTCAGTTTATTCAACTAGATTGCTCTTCTTATCCATTACATATGGCAGTTGGGCTCATAAGGAGGCAGTGTAATCTAGTGGATAGTTTTTTGTCTACTTAGATTGTAAAGTCTGTCCTGCAGGGATCATCTCTTGCTATGTGTTTGTACTGTGCCTAGTATAATGGGGCCCTCATCTTGGTGAGGGCCTTGGGAACTACTAAATAATTGGAATGACTAAATGTGTTTCTCAAGAATGATGTTCTACATTGCTAGGAGCAAGGCCACTACGGCACTTTTTGGGTAGGAGGACCTTTCTCTGTAAATTGTGAGGAGAGCAAAGATTTCCGAACAGTTGTGTACAGAAGAGGAGGAATTTCATATACAGGACTCGTCTCTCTGTTATGAGGATACACACACGCGCGCGCGCGCTACTCTAGTCCTGTTAAGGCTGTAGGAATTCTTGTAGGCAGCATAGCTCAAGGAGAGTTCAGGGACAAGTTAGGGTAGGGAATTCTACTGAATTAGGCATCTGTGGTCATGGGGTTTAATGCCTTTTCCAACAGCATAACTTCTTACTCTCGTGGCCTTGTGTTGCCCTGGTTTTGTATTAATGATCTTGAGTGATGTCTTTGTATCATTAATAGCCATATTCTGGTTTCCTTACTCAGCCATTACACAGGTAAAAGTCACCTTAGCTTTCATGAAAATATGACCTGAGTAATGACTAGGGGCTTCAGAATTTGGCTCTGTGTATTCAAACAATTATCAGAGGGGTAGCCGTATTAGTCTGTATCCACAAAAACGAGGAGTCCGGTGGCACCTTAAAGATTCACAGATTTATTTGGGCATAAGCTTTCTTGGGTAAAACCCACTTCTTCAGAAGCATGGAGATTACGTTAATCTTTAAGGTGCCACCGGACTCGTAGTTTTTTATTCAAACAATGCTGACTATATTTTGGGTTAAAATAAGCTGACAAACTGCCTCTTTAAGAAGTCTTTTAGGTTTCACTGATTAATCTGTTAGAATGGATTTCTGTAAATCCTGATTAATCTATTGAATGACCCAGCTCTAGGGTCCGTTTTTAGAAGAGGGAGACACAAACAACTTTTTCTGATGTGTTCAGAATCATTTGTTGTGGCTATACAGCATAACCATTCAGTAATGCAGAATAATCCCTCATTACCTTACGTGATATCTGGTCCAAGAGATCACTACTTTCAGAAGTTAAAAACTGCTTGATACTGGATTTAACAGCTATTCATTGCAGTATTCACTATCAATTATTCAAGAACTAGGTGCTCCTGCTACAGTGATGAGCATGGTATAAATAACTAGATCGATAGAACTACTAGATTTTTAGCAACAGGATTCAAAGTTATGGTTTCCACAGCAACTATTACTCAGGCCCCCTTGCACATATGCAATACTTTCCATTTCTTATTTGATCTGGTAAAAGCACAAGAAACTAAATACTCCTCCCTGCTCACATTTTGCTCTTATTCCTCCCACTCTCCTTTCTACCTCCTTCCTTTTTATTCTCTCTGCCTCCTGCTCCCACTCTGAGCTTCATGCCTCCTTTTGTGCCACCTCCTACTCTTCATACCGCAGTTGCATGTATGCCTTAGAAAAATCACTACTTGTCCAAGTGCGTTTTGTCTTCCTTCAGATCCTTCCATTATCTTAGGTATCTGTTTCTAGCTGTACTCGCACTGTGCTAGGCACTATACAAATGTATAGGAAGCAGCCGTCTGTCTTATTTTTACATTGTAAGTCATTCATTGCAGAGCCAAGGGCAGGGAGTATGTAAAACCCATTCCTCTTTACCTGATGCCTTCCTCACCAGGGGTGGCTTCACACTGTCCTGTACCTGAACTGTTGCTTTGTGCCTTTTCTCTGAGTTAGATTATAAAATCTTTGGAACAGGAATTATGGTCTTGTTTTGTAAAGTTTGTCATGTACACTTATGGTGTTGTATAAATATTCCCATGTGTAGTGTGAAGCTTAATGCATATATGCAATGTGGCTGGGAGATGGTTTCCAGAGCCTCTAAACTTTGAATTTTGGATGGTTTTGCCATTTTAACTCTAATGCAATGTTAGCATATTTAATTTTCCTGTTTTTAAAAAAGAATCTTTAAGAAGAGTTTAAGTCATTAGAAATGCACTTGCATTTATCTGAATATGTATAAACTTTAAGTGAGCAAGCAGATTTTCAGTCTTTCAAATTTACTTCTGGGCTGAGAACAAGCATTTTGGGGACTGACCTTTTTAATATTTTCGTTACAGCATAAACCACTTAAAAATAAAAGCACAGAATGAGTGCCATCTCAACCATAACTATAATAACTAATGAAATAAGTGCATTCTAGCAAGAATGAATAAAAATTAGTAAGCTTGATGTGAACCAAAAGGTAGCCAAGTCAGTCAACATCAAATTAAGGATTCTTTATTGCTGAGGAATCCATTCCAAAAAGGAATTGAACTGGAAATGTCTTGTATCCAAAATCAGTCGGGCAACCTACTGAGCTAAAGGATAATCTGTGTTGTCTGTTAGTAGTTCTCTTCGAAGCCTCTAAGCAAGAGGGTTTCTTTGCAGAAAAGATGTGTTCTACAGTCCCTTTTCCTTAGGTTTTCCCCTGAAGTGCTGACTAGGACCTTAGCTTATAGATCTAGCCATTTTACCAATGTATTTCAAGTCCGTTACTTTCAAAACAGCAGATGTATACACAATATGGACACCCTCCATATTCCAAGAGGAATTTTCACCAACCTCCAGTTGGAGGCATTTTATTTAGTCAGCTTCACTTAAAATTCAAGAATTGGTATTAGCAGCAATTCCATAAAGTAGTTTGCCAGTTACCTGGGGATTCTTAGGAAGAAGGCTTCCTTGAAAATTGCTAGCTGAGATACAAGGGTGTTACAAATGGGGTTGCCTCCAGGGTCTTGCTTTCTATTTTTGTTAGTAACCTTCCAGGTCAGTGTGTTCTTTTCTATGCATATGTATTCTGTTGATGTGGCTTGTTTTACAGTGTACTCATCCCCTTCCAGATTGTCGGCAGCCTACAGTTTTAGCTAACTAGAATGGGGAGCATGATTCTTCTCCCATGAGTTGGTTTTTTTTAAAATGAAATTTAAACCCAAATCATCATCTTTGATACACTTCCCAGTTATAGAAACCAACTGCTCACTGATTAAAACAGCAGCTGGTAATGTCTTGAAGTAGGCAGACCAGTTTAAATACCTTTGACTCTCAACTAGATGTCTTTGAGCAAAATATATGGATTATATTCTCACCACAATGGGCCCAAATTTAACTGCATTGTGCAGATTAAGAATCTGAATTTATTTGCAAGGCAGCAGGTTACTCTTCAATAGCTATTATCCACCCTGCTTAGTAGGGATATTGCATGTTGGGTGAGATAGCAGAGGCCAGTAGTAATAAACCACCTGGGAGAAGAGCTAAATATAGTCTTTACTAGAGTAAGGGCCATGTGTTTACTTTTTTGTGTATTCAGAACCCATCATTGTGCCCTCTGCAATCAACTTAATTGGCATAGTCTTTCTGAGTGAAGGTGCTGATGTTGGTAGACAATGTGTTTATATCTTGGCCCTAGCACATTTAGGTTTGCTTCTTTCCATTGCAGTCTGCAAGTACACCTTTTTCTCTTCTCTCTCTCTGTTAACTTTAAAATGCCTCGAGCCAACCCTTATGAGGAGCAGACTATTGGGGCTGAAGCCTGAGATAGTTGGAATGAGATCCCTAATCCATTAGTAGGACCCTACCAAGTTCATGGCCATGAAAAACACATCATGGCCTGTAAAATCTGGTCTCCCCACGTGAAATCTGGTCTTTTGTGTGCTTTTCCCTGTACTATGCAGATTTCATGGGGGAGACCAGCATTTCTCAAATTGGGGGTCCTAACCCAAAAGGGAGTTGCAGGGGATCACAAGATTATTTTAGGGGGGTTGTGGATTGCAATCCTTACTTCTGCGCTGCCTGCAGCGTTGGGCAGCTGGAGAGCAGCGGCTGTTGGCCAGGTGCCCAGCTCTGAAGGCAGTGCCCTGCCAGCAGCAGCGCATAAGTAAGGGTAGCAGTACTGCAACCCCCCACTACAATAATCTTGTAATCCCCCCCCTTCCATCCAACTCCTTTTTGGGTCAGGACCCTACAATTGCAAATTATGAAATTTCAGATTTAGATAGTAAATTTCATTATTTCAGCTATTTTAAAAATCCTATCACCATGAAATTGACCAGAATGGACTTCAAATGTGGTAGGGACCTATCCATAGTATTAAAGAAACTCAACTCTTATTTTAAGCATAAATGCCACCATTGAGGAGTGGAGGAGAATGAGAGGGACTCATCACATTCCCAGGGGCAGATCCTCCGCTTCTGATGTCAGTTTGTCTCTGACAGCTTACACAGCTGAGGTCCTGATGCCTAGTGTCTTCCCAAAATAATAAACTGAAAGAGGGTGGTAAAAAGTCATTGGGTAAGGGTCGGAGGATAATAGGTCCAAACTTTTTAAAGATATATGCTCTAAACACAGTTCCTGTCTCAAATAGAATATGATTTTAAAAGAGATGAAGATAGACAAAGGGTGAGAACAGGTTATGTAAATTTCTTAAAGATCTCCAGGGTTAACTGCAGAAGTTCCAGAGTATCAGACTTCCCTGCTTGCCTAAATAGGCAAGGAAAGTAATCTCTTGCATATATGCAGAACAGTTTTCAGATATATTAATCTAGCTTTAAAAAAACCCCAAACACTTCTTCAAACAAGGCACAATATCCATTCATCACTGAGGTCTTCATATATATCAACTTAGAAGTTTAAAAAAACCAAACCATTTAAAGTTCTATCTTCAACCGAAAATCCTTCTTTATTTATAAAAATTAAAGCCCCAAATGCAATAATACAGAAGTAACAATTTCAGTGCTTTGAATACTATAGATACTTAAACTAAGGGCTATCTACCCTGTGAACATAAGTATTACATTTTATCATGCAAAAAGGTTACTGCTTCATAATATTCAGTACATCTTTCTATGTAATTCTTCCTCCTTCACTCTCTGTTCCAACCCTTATTACAGTTTTCCTCCCCATAGTTGGATAATCTAATCAGCTGAACTGATTTTAAACAACCCAAAACAAATACGCACTAGTTTTTTCTTAATCAGAAAAGTTTCAGCTCCAAGCAACTGAAAATAGTTATGGAAATATCATCTCAAGTAAAATTAGAATGTCCTTATTGAAATACTATTATGAATTTGAAAGATGTTTTTGCCTTCATTATTTGAGACATCTCCTTGAGCCATGGTTTATTGACAATTCTATTTTACTTCAGGTAATCGCATTACTTATTGAAGGACAGTGATTTTTTTCCCCTCAGAACATTAGACTTAATTTAATGCAAAGTAGTTCTCTTACACATTGACGGAGTATCTTATTACAGCAATAAAGCTTTGGAGGAAATGTCCAACAATAAGTTGAGAAATGTATTCTCTGCAAAGCTTCACTCAAAGCTAAAGCTGTAAACTGTCTTTCTGAAATGCAGCAAGTGTCCCAAAAATGGTTTCACTTTCTCATAAATTCCACTGTTAATTCAGAAGTGTTCGGATTCTCTTTGGGATCACTAATTCTGTGGAAAGAATTAGTTGAAAAGTAGAGTTTAATGTCTGAAGTTTCTGGGTGCCCTTTACAGTCTGTTTCTAGCTGCAGTGAGTCTGTAGATCTACTATAGGAGTTCATACATGGTGGTGGCTGTCTGTTCTAGTTGGATATGGCAGTTTGAATATCCAGTGTTTCCATGGCTTTCCCTCAGTTCACTTCCCTGTGTCTCACCATCTGCTTTTTTCACCTGCCCACTGCATACTGATGGTACTTGGTCTTGGGTATAGCCAGGACTCTCTGTTTACACAGTACATGCTACTCCATCTCTTTCTTTACAGAAAGACCTCCATGTTACCCTTTCAGACATGAAATTACTTCAGCAGAATGTTGTGCATGAATGCTGTCTGACTTCTCCAGACTTAATCTTTTTCTCACTTCCCTAGTCTGCTTTTTCTCCTATTGAAGTAGTTTTCTGTGAGGTTAACTTGCCTTAGGAGTGATTTAGAAGTGATTGATTTCCTGGATTGCAACAACACTTTGTAGGTTTATTTCACTAGAATCTCAAGGTCTGGAATGTTTTCATTAATCTTTTCTTAATTCTCACTCCCCTTTCTCTAGGTATACTTCTCCTGCATCCCCATCCTCTAAATGCTGGTCTGTGGAGTCTCCTCGATGCTTGGTTAATATATTGCCTGGCTTTTTTCATCTGGTGTCGCAGGCTGTCTTCCATTCAAGCTTCTAGGCTAATGGAAATAACTGGCAACTAGTGGTGTCTGTGCGTGTCTTTTTGAAAAACTATTACAAGATAGAAAAAACTCTAGTTCAGCACCTCCTTACTTTTGAAGATTCAGCTGCAGCCTGCTAGGAGAAAACTTAAAGGGATAGAGTCCTATTAGAAACCATATATTTTTGCATTGATTGTACAGAGGAGCCCTACTGCAATTTGCAAGTAGAAATTTGTTTTTCAACTGCCAGCCTTCAGAACCAGTGTAAGACCTGAATGTGAAGCTGTGTTCATTTTGGCTTGTGCAGCATCACCAGAAATATTCTCCAGATGAAGTTCTTCCCTCCATTATAGCTATGCAACTGTAAGCCCTTCAGTGGGATTGCACAGGTAGAATAAAGTGAATAATTAAAAACAGGGTCCTACAAAAGGAACTTATCAATGCTGCCCATGTGCAAGCTGGAAGAGAATCTCAGTCACTGTCCAAGAGCAGTGTTTCTGTAAGGCTGACAGCAGTAGCATAGCAAAATCTCTTGTTAAAGTAATTGTATATAATCTGATATCAACAGGAAGTAGGTCTGCTGAGTAAAAAGATACTTGTAAATACTAACTCTTCAGACCAGAACCACACGGTAAGTAGGTGGAGCTCTCATCCTGTTAATGCAATAGTGTACACATCCTGATACTATCCCCTTCTTCAGGGTTTTTCTGATAACAGAAACCTCAGCCTATACTTTGGCTTTTTCTAGAGTTTATCCTTACCTGTTAAGCCCTAAATCAGAGGAAACTATCTTTACAGCATTATTAGCTCAAGCTATAATTTGAGTTTTGCCCCTAACCTGATTTCCATCCTCACATAAACATTTGAAGCTCCACTTAAGTGGTTCTTTCAGCTTGAGCTAGCTGGCTGGTCAGAGGGTGTAGGTTGAAGCATGTCTCTTGCTGATTCTGGAGCTTGTAATGCATTGGGGGTGCAGCAGTTGAGTTACAACTCATCAGATTCTAATCCAATTACTCTGAGTTCAGTCACTCAGTGTAGCTCCTGTTTTGCAGCATGGTGATACTTAGGGCATGTCTACACTGGCTAAATTACAGCACCAGCAGTTACAGCATCACTTGGAGCACAGAAGGGAAACCGCTGTTGTGTGTTCACACTAACAGCTACCCGCACAATAGTGTGTTCACACTTGCAGCAGTATTCAGAGTGGTGCACTGTGGGCAGCTATCCCACAGAGCACCTTTTTCTCTTTTGCTGCTAAGACTGTGGAAGGTGGGGGGTGGGTTGTGGGGCATCCTCAGTGCTGTCCCAATGCCCCATGATGCATTGCTTTGCATCCCAGCAATCCCTGTGCTTCTGTCTGCATTTGGTGCCATATTCCAAAGGTTTGTGTACAGCGCACCCTGCCTCTTTCAGACAGCAGGAATGGATCCCGAACTGTTGACCAGTATGCTCTTGCTCTGACCAACATGTCATGAGTGGCAGTGGAGTTATTTCTTAAACTACAAAGGCAAGACGAGTGTAACATTGATCTTGCCACACATAGTAGCTATGACACTAGATTGCTTGTGGTATTCACAGTGGTGCTGACCACAGTGGAATGCCACTTTTGGGCTTGGGAAACAAGCACAGAGCGGTGGGATCACATCGTGATGCATGTTTGGGATGATGAGCAGTGGCTGCAGAACTTTCACATGAGGAAATCCACATTCATGGGACTGTGTGATGAGCTAGCCCCAGCCCTGTAGCGCAAAGACACAAGAATGAAAGCTGCTGTGTCACTGGAGAAGCACGTGGCGATTGCACTGTGGAAGCTGGCTACTCCAGACTGATACCTATCAGTCGCTAGCCAGTTCGGAGTGGGAAAGTTGACTGTTGGAGTCGTGTTGATGAAGTGTGCAGGGCCATTAATTGCATCCTGCTCCAAAAGACTGACTCTCCACAACATGTGTGATATTGTGGATGGCTTTGCACAAATGGGCTTCCCTAACTGCCAAGGGGCAATAGATGGCACACACATTCCAATTCTGGCACCAGACCACCTAACCCCAGAGTACATTAATCAGAAGGGGTATTTCTCAATGGTTCTCCAGGTGTTTGTGGATCACCAGGGGCATTTCACAGACATCAATGCAGGCTGGTCCAGGAAGGTGCATAATGCACACATCTTTTGGAACACTGGCCTGTTCAAGAAGTTGCAAGCAGGGACTTTCTTCCTGGACCAGAAGATCACCATGGGAGGTCGAAAAGCCCATTGTGATCCTGGGAGGCCCTGCCTACCTCTTAATGCCATGGCTTATGAAGCCATACACAGGGCAACTTGACAGCAGCAAGGAGTGGTTCAGCAACAGGCTCAGCAAGTGCAGAATGACTGAGTGTGCTTTTGGCCATTTAAAAGCCCGTTGGCGATGCCTATATGGGAAGCTGGACCTTGCTGATGACAATATTGCTATGCTTATAGCCGCATGCTGTATCCTCAATAATATTTGTGAAGGGAAGGGTGAAAGCTTTGCTCAGGGCTAGACCACAGAGGCTTAGCGTCAGGAGGCTGAGTTTGAACAGCTAGAGACCAGGGCTATTAGAGGGGCACAGCGCAGGACCATAAGGATCAGGGATGACTTCAGGCAGCAATTTGAAGCTGAAAGCCACTAATATTTGTTGCTATGCTTGGGAGTGCAGTGTTTGTAATGCTAGGAAGTGATTGGTGCACATGATGCAGAAAGGGACTTAACATAATTGTATGTTGCTTTGCAGTGCTTTCAAACCAGCACAAGTCTTTTATTAAAAGACAACAACTGGAGGAGAGTCAAACAAAAAAATTCATCAGCAGGGAAGGGGACAGAGAATGGCGGAAGGGAAGGTCCCAAGAGGGTGATGGGTCCTGGGATGGCTACAGATTTGTGTATGTCCAGGGATAGACCCAACTTCCTCCTTTGGAATACAGTGCAGCAGGTGCTGTATTTCAGCAGGGCCAAACTGCAGAGTGCTGGGTGTTGAGTGCAGTGGTTAGTGGAAGTCCACACTGCTGGACTGTGAGGAGGGAGGAGTGGAATGCTGTGGGTAGAGACTGGAGCCAGGAGGTTAACAGTGTGGGGTGCATGGGAAAGTTTTGCGACAGCAGCTGCAGGGGGAGGGGGGGAAGCATGGAGCTCCTCAGTTTGAGGAGCTAGTATCGCCTGGAGTGTGTCCACTTGGCGCTCCGTTATGTTTAAGAGCCGTTTTGGGGCTGCTTTCTGGTGTGCCATGTTCTCCTTTCGTTCCCTCTTCTTGCTGTTCTGCCACTCCTTCAATTCCTGTTTCTCAGCAGTAGAGTGCATCATAACCTCAAGGAGAAAGTCCTTCTTGGCCGCTTTCTAATTCTGCACCGTTGTTCTGTCGGTGACAGAACAAAGAGGGAGGCTGGGCTCCAAGGTCACCTCTAAAATTTAAATGCAACATTTTACAGAAGCAGTATTGTGTGCAACACAGACAACACTGATTCAGTGCTTTAAAACACAGCCAGTACCCATACCTGTCACTAACTGCCTGACCCCAGGCAAGCACACATGAGCCACAAGACCCCCAAATGGTGAGTAGCCACAGGGGCACAGTAAATCACTCTTTCCCGGACCCTGCTGCACACTGGGCACATGGTTCTTGGAGAGCCAGCACTGGGGCTGATAATCATTCCTGTCCCCACATTTTCCACAGGATGTGATCATTATGGAAGATACCTTGCTGCTGATGGTGAGCAGCCAATCAAAGGAGGGTCTTCTCCCAGCCTGCAGCTTCTGTTCTGGCCCTTATACAGCTCGCCTGTGTGCAGCAATGGTGTCCCCATGTCCCTCCCCCTCCATGATGGCACCCTGGTGCAGGAAAGTTACTGTTAATGGGGCAAGAAACAAAGCAGCTCTGCTGAGGAACCTGTGGCAGCAGATTGCCCAGGAGCTCTATGAGAGTTTACTGGAGATCTCTGAGGGAGGCTCCCATGAAGTGAGGGTGTCAATCAACAGCCTGCTCCGCTGCTCAGACTAGGCGTGCGGTGGGAGACAAGCCTGCTTCCTGCAACCCTCCTGCCCCCAACAACTCGCTTCAGTGATTTCCCCAAATCAGATTCACTTACCAGGGGCCTCCTCTCTTGTTTGCACCTCACCAAGCTCTGATTGCTGTGACTGGCTAGGCTCCTCTGGGGTAGAAAAGAGCTCCTGACTGCATGTGTCTCTGGCCTCAGAGTCCTCCTCTGCTTCTGGGTCCCCTTCCCCCTCTTCGTCCAAGATTTCCTCCTCCTGGCTCGGTCCACTCTCAGCTGGCACACAAAGTAGCCACAGGGGCCTTCTCAGTGGAGGTGGGGTCACCACCAAGTATAGCGTCCAGCTCTTTGTAGAACCGGCAGCTCATGGGCATGGCACCAGAGTGGAGGTTTGCCTCCCGCGCCTTGTGGTGGGTGTTCCACAGCTTCTTCACTTTGACCCTGCACTGCAGTGTGTCCCAGTCATGGCCCCTTTCTGTCGTACATCATGAAATCTGTCTGTAGGTGGTATAATTCCTATGGCTGGATACAGCTGGGACTGGACAGCCTCCTCTCCCCAAATGACCATGAGGTCCAGCAGCTCAGCATTGCTCCAAGCAGGGGATCACCTGGTGCGTGGAGCAGGCATGGCCACCTGGAAAGATGCACGAAGATCATTGCCCATGTCACCAAGCAAACAGGAAGGGGACTTTCAAGTTTCCCAAAGGAATGGGAGGGGATGACAGTTGGTCACCTGAGGGCAGGGCAGTAGAGTTCAAACCGATGACCAGAGGTGAAAACAGGCATTGTGGGACACCTCCTGAAGGCCAGTTGTGGCTATTACAGTGCTGTGGTGTCTACACTGGCACTGCAGTGCTGTAGCCCCAGTGCAGAAAGCTTGTACGCTGCTCAGGGTGTTTTTTTAAGAGCACTGCAGCTGTGTAGTTTCTGTACATGAAGTGGCTTGGCAGTGTACACCTCAGGAGTTACAGCGTAGAAAGCTGCTTTGCTGTGCAGAAACTTGCCAGTGTAGACAGAGACTTACTTGTGCTAGACTAGCTTGAGTGGAGTAACTCAAGCTAGCTGTTGCAATGAGGACAAGCTCTGCAGGAGATGCTTGCTTTATACTCCTGAATCTGAGCAAACAAGACACACCTGGTCTGGGTTCTCAGGATAGATGCAGAACTATTCTGCTGATTAGCACAACACACTTTTCACAAACTTGAGGCACTACTTTATCAAATGTATAAAGGAACATACTACATCTTAGAAAGTTGCAGTTTAGGGACAAAGTTTCACCAGTACAGATGAAAATGCCATGAAGGCATAAATAAGGATTAAGTAGCTCTTAGCTTTCCATTCTTGGGAAATGTAAAGGCAAGAGTTATAGGTCAAGTTGATGTTTTCCTGACAACATGGGCAGATATGAAATGAGGTGGTAAGTTGGGTGGGATAACGAAGTTTTCATTACTCTTCTTGCTACTCTTCTTGCTACTTCAGGTTTTAAGGTAAGTTTTGAATGTTCAGAGCTGGAGGAAGTGAGTGAATGGTCTCCTTCAAGCTCATCAGATCCTTCAGTCAGGAGAGGGCTGAAATGTTGGATCATATATAGAATTAGATAGAATTTTCACAGAAGCAGCACCAAAGGTTGAATTAAAAAATGCTGTGAGCAGATCGGTTGGAATAGATTGAGGGGTGGGGTGGGGCAAAGATGGCACTGGACAACATTAGGAGAGTCCCTTGCCAATCACCAAAAGGAATGGTTAGATGGGCATATGTGAAACCAAGAGCAAGGTTTCTGGGATTGGGACTAACTGACAGCAGTCAAGAAAGCTGTCATGGTTTATAGTATATGTAGGTCAGGAGGATGAGAGTGCACCAGGATTCTGAGATTGTAAAGCACATGTAGGAGGACAGACTCGGACTATGAAAGTTACATAGGAAAGAAACATGGGAAGGTTTTTCTGGGTAGGTGAGGAACAAAGATCTTGTCTCATTCTCTTCTCAGCAAAGTCTTTAACGGGAAAACAGCAAGTGAATGCAAAAATTCCCCTTTCACTTCTTTCTGAGGTGATCAGTGTTCCCTCTAATTTGACAGGCCATGTGCACAAAAGTCTTCTGTGCAAATTTTTGTGCGTGCAGTGTTTTGCCGTGTGTGCAGAGTTCAGAATCTGTGTGCACACGCGCACAGCTTAGAGGGAACAGTAGTGGTGATATGGCAGGACTTCTGAGGAAGTTGGGGAAGGTATCAGACACAGTAGGTATCTGGTTATTACTGTGGCACACAACAGTGGATGAGTGGTTGGCAGACAGGATGAGACAAGATGAGACTTTTATTTATTGAAAGACTGGTGTTTTGAGAATGTGTTAATATCCAGAAGAGGGTAGAAAGCTGTAGAAGGATCAGTGTGCAGGGCTGAGAGGATTGCAACTGCAGAGGGGATGGTTATGATTTCATGTGAGATTTCAAATAAAACAGAAAAATAGGAATTTTCTCCAGGGAGGTGAGACAGGATGGAAGAAGAGCAGGGGGTTCATTGCAGAGTAAATACTAGTGCAGTTTCATAGATTCATAGATATTAAGGTCAGAGGGGACCATTATGATCATCTAGTCTGACCTCCTGGACAACACAGGCCACAGAATCTCACCCACCCACTCCTGCAATAAACTTCTCACCTATGTCTGAGCTATTGAAGTCCTCAAATCATGGTTTCAAGACTTCAAGGTGCAGAGAATCCTCCAGCAAGTGACCTGTGCTCCATGCTTCAGAGGAAGGCAAAAAACCCCGAGGGCCTCTTCCAATCTGCCCTGGAGGAAAATTCCTTCCTGATCCCAAATATGGCGATCAGCTGAACCCTGAGCATGTGGGCAAGATTCACCAGCCAGATTTCCAGGAAAGAATTCTCTGTAGTAACTCAGATCCCACCCCATCTAACATCCCAACACAGGCCATTGGGCCTATTTACCATGAATAGTTAAAGATCAATTGCCAAAATCATGTTATCCCATCATACCATCTCCTCCATAAATTTGAGTTTAATCTTGAAGCCAGATAGGTCTTTTGCCCCCATTGCTTCCCTTGGAAGGCTGTTCCAGAACTTCACTCCTCTGATGGTTAGAACCCTTAGTCTAATTTCAAGTCTAAACTTCCTGATGGCGAGTTTATATCCATTTGTTCTTGTGTCCACATTGGTACTGAGCTTAAATAATTCCTCTCCCTCTCCAGTATTTATCCCTCTGATATATTTATCAAGAGCAATCCTATCTCCCCTCAGCCTTCTTTTAGTTAGGCTAAGCAAGCCAAGCTCCTTGAGTCTCCTTTCATAAGACAGGTTTTCCATTCCTCCGATCATCCTAGTAGCCCTTCTCTTACCTGTTCCAGTTTGAATTCATCCTTAAATATGGGAGACCAGAACTGCACACACTGTTCCAGATGAGGTCTCACCAGTGCCTCACGTTGGCAGCTCAGTCATCCTATGATCAACTAATACTGCAAGGTCCTCCTCCTCCATTACTTCTAATTGGTGCGTCCCCAGCTTATAACTATAAAATTCTTGTTGTTAATCCCTAAATGCATGACCTTACACTTCTCACTATTAAATTTCATCCTATTACTATTACTCCAGTTTACAAGGTCATCCAGATACTCCAGTATAGTATCCCAGTCCTTCTCTAAATTGGCAATACCTCCCAGTTTTGTGTCATCCGCAAAATTTATTAGCACACTCCCACTTTTTGTGTCAAGGTCAGTAGTAAAAAGATTGGTCCCAGAACCAATCCCTAAGGAACTCCACTGGTAACCTCCCTCCAGCCTGACAGTTCCCCTTTCAGTGTCACCCACTGTAGTCTCCCCTTTAACCAATTCCTGATCAACCTTTCAATTTTCATATTGATCCCCATCTTTTCCAGTTTACCTAATTCCCCATATGGTACCGTATCAAACACCTTACTGAAATCTAGGTAAATTAGATCCACTGCATTTCCTTTGTCTAAAAAAATCTGTTCCTTTCTGAAGGAAGATCAGGTTGGTTTGGCACGATCTACCTTTTGTAAAACCATGTTGTATTTTGTCCCATTTACCATTGACCTCAATGTCCTTAACTACTTTCTCCTTCAAAATTTTTTTCCAAGACCTTGCATACTACAGATGTCAAACTAACAGGCCTGTAGTTACCCGGATCACTTTTTTCCCTTTCTTAAAAATAGGTACTATGTTAGCAATTCTCCAGTCATATGGTACAACCCCTGAGTTTACAGATTCATTACATATTCTTGCTAATGGGCTTGCAATTTCAGTGCCAGTTCCTTTAATATTCTTGGATGAAGATTATCTGGGCCCCCTGATTTAGTCCCATTAAGCTGTTTGAGTTTCACTTCTACCTCCATATCCTCATTCCCATTTGTCATGCTGCCATTATCCCTAAGGTCCTCATTAAAGACTGAGGCCAAGTATTTAGATATTGGGCCATGCCTAGATTATCCTTAACCTCCACTCCATCCTCAGTGTTTAGCGGTGCCACTTCTTCCTTTTCTTATTTATATATATATGGCTATAGAACCTTTTACTATTGGTTTTAATTCCTTTTGCAAGGTCCAACTCTGCTTGACTTTTTTAGCCTTTCTCACTTTATCCCTACATGTTCTGACCTTAATAAGGTAGCTTTCCTCGCTGATCTCTGCCATCTTCCACTCCCTGTATGCTTTCTGCTTTTCCTTAATCACTTTCTCTGAGATGCTTGGTCTACAACTCCTGCCTATGAATTTTTCCCCCTTTCTTGGGATGCAGGCTTCAGATAGCTTCTGCAGCTTTGACTTGAAGTAATCCCAGGCCACCTCTGCCTTTAGATCATAAATTCTTCAGTCCAATCCACTTCCCTAACTAATTTCCTTAATTTTTGAAAGTCAGCCCTTTTGAAATCAAAAACCCTAGTTGCAGATTTATTTGTTCTGTTCAGTTTGAACTGAAGTAGCTCATGGTCACTTGAACCAAGGTTGTCCCCTACAACCATTTCTTCTGAGGTCCTCACTACTCACCAAAACCAAATCTAAAATGGCATCCCCGCTTGTCAGTTCAGCAACTACTTGATGAGGGAATCAATCAGCTATTGCAT
The DNA here is from genome assembly GCF_015237465.2 of Chelonia mydas. Classification (NCBI taxonomy): domain Eukaryota; kingdom Metazoa; phylum Chordata; order Testudines; family Cheloniidae; genus Chelonia; species Chelonia mydas. The sequence goes on from NC_057849.1 coordinate 163,203,232, forward strand.
CTAGGAAAATCTGAGCCCTATTATTACTAGCACTGTCCTCCAGTCTATATCTGGGAAGTTAGTCTCCCATGTTCATGCAGTTTCCATTAGTATTTACTTAATTAAAAACATTAGAGGGCTCTATCCATATCCAAATTAGATCCTGGCAGTCTATAGCACACCCCAAGCACTATCCCAGGGGAGGCTCTAGTAGTTTTCTTCCCCAGTGTGATATTTGCCCAGATGGATTGTCTTATCCATTCCATTGCTTCTTATTTCTTTACATTCTACCTCATCATTGATATACAATGCTACTCCATCTTTACCTTTATTTCTGTCTTTCCTAAACAGCACATACCCTTCAATATCTATAGTCCAGTCATGACTACTATTCCACCATGTTTGTTATCCCTATAATATCTGGTTTCACTTCCTGTACAAGTAGCTCTAGTTCCTCCATTTTGTTACCTAGGCTCCTCGCTTCAGTGTACAAACATCTTAATTTTTGCTGTTTGGCCTCGCTCACATTCTTTACCCGATTAGTCATGGACATTCTACAGCCAGTATGACCTATTAGACTGGTATCCACACTGTTAGTAGTTATGGACATGATATAGCATCAGTAGTGCAGAGGGAGATTTTATCCAGAGTCTAGTGATATTTTCAAATTCTGTGGTTTAACTTCAGACTAGGGATGCCATTGCTACCAACACCAGTTCTGGGGAGGTGATTTCAGAATCATTGTAGCAGTGGGAGAGGAAGTTATGGTCTTCTGAGCACAAAGGAGGTAGCTGGTTAAGTACAGGAGAGTACAGATGGGTAACCGTGCTGGAAGAGGAGACTGGAGTGATTAAGTGTTTTTCAGATAGTTGGTCAGGGTGATGAGATTTAATGCAAGGTCTGGAACATGAATAATTCTTGCGGGAAAGTTGTTTTGACAAAGTGATCATATGGAACACATTGACACTTATGGGGCAGGCCCACTAGGCAGCCAGTGGAGATACCAGAACACTATTGTCACATGCTGCCAGTGAGACACATCACTTGACAAAAGGGATGTCACTTTCTGCACCAGCTTCAGTTTCTGAGCTGTTGTCTGTTCTTGAAGTAACAAAAGCATGGAGTATTGCAGAGGAAAAAAACAGGTGCAGATGTTGGGGGGAGGGAAGCCTTCCTCCTGACTGTCACTATCTGACTGTCCAACAGATCCTCCACTTGTAAATTTCATTGACAATCAGGAGACCATACCCTCAATTGGAGGGGCTGATAGAAGATCTGGCAAGGATTTGTTTTGCCACAGCTTATCAATATCACCTCACCTTTATTCATTCTCAAACAGGCCCTAATTGCTACCATGCAGTGAGAGTCAGCCAGTTGCTCATAGGCAGGGAAAAATGGGGAGAGCTGAGTATCCTCTCCATCTTAAAAACACTTAATTTCATGTCTCCTAACAGCCCCATCTGTATACACACTGAGCAAGATAAGTGATGATAGAGCCTTTAGATCAGGAAAGCAGTTTCTCAGAGAGGAAAGAATAAGGCTTAGGGTTAGGGCTGCTTTAGGGCAGCCTCATCTATTCTTCCTCGGATCCATAAGCCAATCAAACCCTGTCCCCACATGATCAGTAGTATTGAAGGCAGTTGGTCGATCCAGTAATATCTGCATGGACACCTGATCCTTATTTGTTGCCAGGAGTAGATCATCACTGGCATAGTGAGGTTTGGAGCCAAATTGATACAGGCTGTGGAGTTCTGAGTTGCCTATGGTCCCTGAAAATTGTCACCACAATCATCTTCTTTTTTCAGAAATGATTGTCCTCACCAAATGATAGTTTCTTGAGCAAAGTTTTGTTCAGTTTGGTCAGGCACTTCTCACATGGCTTCCATAGATTTTGTTACATTTACTAATTACATATATTGGTGTTTAACTTAGGGATTTCTTCTTACCTGTTCCTTATCTTCTACTGGAACTTTGAAGTTAGAGTTAAATCCTATGGGGAATGGAAGAGCTCCCAGTGACTTCAGTGGAGTCAGGATTTCACCCACAATTTTCAGTCTCTGGCATCTCACTTATTTCTGTGTAAAGACTCACAGCCTATAAAAAGATAAGATTGTGGATTAATTGCGGTACCTAGCAGATGGAGAAGTTGATTATGAGTAAAGACACTCCAGCAGTTACACATACCTGCCAAAATAACTAAGTGGATACAAAAATCAGACAAAGTTGGTTTTTGTATAAATTCTTTCTTGAGGTTTGCTGAATTATGAAGATACTTTTTTAAAAATAAGGTGGGCTATTAGTATTGATTTTATGTTTAACATCAGTTGGGATGAACTAATTTAGAATTAATGTGGCAGTTTATGTAGTTCAGGATAAAATGATTGCTTTGCATCACTTCTGAATGTAGCTTAAACAGTTATAGATTTTTCATTAGTGGATGAACAGAATATTTAATTAAATGTACATTAAGCCTAAAATGCTCTCCAAGAGTCTTCATTAGATCCCTTTATTTCTTTGCTGGAGATAAGATGCAAAGAGACATGAAAGTCCTATTAATCTCTATCTGATCTGTTTCTTCTTGGAGGGTATTTTTGTATGGCAAGACACTTGTAAGTGTCTTGTCTTTGGTAGCAATTACTGCAGCTTGCAATTGTGGTTTCTAGTTCAGAACAAAGCTGTCTAGTGAGTAATGATTGTTGACAGTTGACAACATCAGAGACTTCTATTAATGACTGGAATATGAATTCACCGAATTGCAGTTAAATTCAAATTATAGATTTATAATTTTAGCTGTAGGGCTTATCACACTAGCATATTTTATTTTTCTGTTGAAGGTCTTACTTAAACCCACAAAGCAAGGAAATGTTGTATTTTTCACTGAAACAGCATTCTCAACACCAGTTTTCTTGCTCACCCACACTGCATCCTGGTTATAACTAAGTATTGCATTGCATGGGATATTTAAACTTGCTCACTATTTGGAAATGTGCTACACTAAGGCACATGAGGTCCCAAATGCCACCCTTATTCAACCCAGTTTACTATGTAGATTTCAATCACCTGTGTAGCTGCATGAGTGCAAATGTCCAGTCTGGACAGGTAAAGCTGTTTGCATGTTCTTCAAATGGAGGTATGCTGCACTGGTGGAAACTGGTTTATAGGAGCTTTTCCTTGTCTAGGCTGGGGATTTGTACTGGTACCAATGGTTAACTGGGGCAAATATTATAGACAAGTCCTCAGATGTGAATTTCCTTACTTCTTGTGTCTTGTAATAAGACCATTAATGCTACTTGAGCATTTTTTGTGGTTTAATTTTCTTGTTAATGGTGGGCATTAAAATAATAACTTAATAATTAAAATAATTGCAAGTGTCTGAGATGCTGCCTGACACAGTGATTAGGGGTTTAAATTGTGGATTAGTTGTAATTATTCTTCTGAAACCATTGTAGTACATTAAAAAAAATATGGACACGCACACTAACAAAGTGTGTATGTATATATCATTTGAGTAGAGAAATATTTACTGCATGTTTACTTTTTTCATAAATGAAATTAGTGTAGTTTTAAATTTCAAACTTAACTAAAGGCTTCAGTTTTCTTTATGGACAACGTTTTCAAAACATAATTTTAAATGAGCCTTTTTTCCACATCATTGGAGAATTTGAAAGTAATTTTTTAATTTCTACTTTTTTGTAAGTTCAGAATTACCACTTTTTTAGTTTTAAATTAAAAAATGTCCTTCCTGGACATATGGTATCACTGTGAAACCAACATGCCAACTGGACAGAGGGTCTTGGAATGATTTTTAGATAGCTATCTCAGAATAGAGAAACAGCCTATATATAGCTCCTCTATACGGTGAGGTAATGTGCTCTATGGGGGTGTGACTTCTAAAGCATGCAAATAAGTTGTGTACTAATTTGTCTGCGTAGAACCCAGTGGTGCACTCTAATGTAGTGCCGTTTGAAACGGTACTGTGTTAAAGCACACTAGGGAACCTGTAGTGTGCACCAGTAGGATCTGGGTCTACATTGTCCAATTAATGTGCAACCAGTTAGTTTGCTTTAGAAATCTCCCTTGCCCCCCATAGAGAGCACTACCCCACTGTGTAGATAAGTCCCAGGAGTGTGGCTGCAATGGTGGAAGCATGCACTAATGTTTTATGTCTGACTGACGTTATTTAGAGCCTTGGTAGCAGTGATGCAAACATTAATCAACTTAAGTTGCACAAGGTGAGCATTATTATGCCCTTGCTTATTACGGTGACTTCCAATGGTACAGTCAGAATTGTGGCCCTGTTATGCCAAGTGCTGTCCAAATACATAGGAAGACAAAATCCTTGCCCTGGAGACTCTCCTATGATCTAGTGATGGGCTAGTGTCTATGCACAATGTGGGGAGTTGACTTGACAGTGTCTGGGTTTTCCAAAACAGGACCCACTTTCAGCCTCATGACAGTAGTTTACCTGTCCTTTGAGCCTTCTTCCTCTTCAGTGTGTGGTGGGGCTGGGTCCCTTAAGAATTACTGGCACCCAGTGCTGACTTGCACCTCTTATTTAATGAAGCTGCTGGATGTGTCTACACCAGGCCGATCCCCTTTCCATGATTCTGTCTGGATTTCAGAGTAGGCACTGCCCTTCATCTTTTTGGATGTAATTCTAGTGACGTCACCACAAAGTCATCAGGCACATGATGATGTGCAGAGGAGCTAGCATGAAGAAAGGGCAACAATCTATAGCAGTGGGCACCAACCCGTCAATAGCAATTGACTGGTTGATCCTAGAGGATCTCCCAGTCAATTGCAGTCTGGCAGCACAACAGGCTGCTGCTAAGTCAGGCGCCCTGCCTGCCACAGCCCTGGGGGCACAGGCGTCTCCCTCTGTGCTTGGCTTCTGCCTGCAAGCACCGCCCCCACAGCTCCCATTGGCTACAGCTCCTCATTCCTGGGGCTGTGGCCAGTGGGAGCTGTGGGGGTGGTGCTTAGACATGTCTCCCCCCACAGGGGTGCGTTGGCCCCTTCTGGGAGTGGCATGGGGCTGGGTAGGCAGGGCACCTGCCTTAGCAGCAGCCATGCTGCACCACCAACCAGGAGCTGGTGGAGGTAAGCTCTGCCTGGCAGGAGGCTGCACCCCCAGCCCTGAGCCCACTCCCAGATCCTGTACCCCTCACCCCCTCCTGCACCCCAACCCTCTGCCCCAGCCCAGAGCCCCCTCCTGCACCCAAACTCCTTCCTAGATCTTGCATCCTTCACCCTCTCCTGCATCCCATCCACTGCCCCAGGCTCAGCCCAGAGCCCGCACTCCCTCCTGAACCACAACCCCAGCCTGGTGAAAGTAAGTGAGGGTGGGAGAGAGCCGGGGGGGGGGGGGGGGGAGGTGGATAGGGCGGGGCCTCAGGGAAGGGGCAGGGTAGATCCTGGGTTGCCCTTATATTCTAAAAGTGATCTTGGCCATAAATGTTGGAGACCACTGGTCTATAGCTTCATCCAGGAAAGATTGCAGGTTGAGTCTGGATGTCTCACAACAAGAATGAAATGACCTGAACCATTTAAAGCAGGGGTGGGCAAACTTCTTCTTCTTTTTTTTTTTTTTTGGCCCTCAGGCCACATCGGGGTGCAACGCTGAATGGAGGGCTAGGTAGGGAAGACTGTGCCTCTCCAAACAACCTAGCCCCCCTCAGAACTCCCAACCCATCCAACCCCCCCTGCTCCTTGTCCTCCGACCACCACCTCCTGGGACCCCACCCCCTGTCCCCTGACTGTCCTGACCCATATCCACTACCCCATCCCTGACAGGCCCCCTGGGACTCCCATGCCTATCCAATGCCCTTGTCCCCTGCCTGCCCCCAGGATCCCCGCCCCTTATTCAACCTCCCCACCCCCTTACCATGCTGCTCAGAGCAGCAGAAGCTCACAGCCCCACCACCCATGCTGCTTGGCAGGAGCTTCAGGCCAGAGCACTGGCAGTGTGGCACACTGAGGCTGCAGGGGAGGGGCTGGGAACTAGCCTCCTGGGCCAGGAGCTCAGGGGCCAGGCAGGACAGTCCTGTGGGCTGGATGTGGCTTGTAGGCCGTAGTTTGCCCACCTATGATTTAAAGCCTCAATACAATTAGGGTGGGCCATTCAAGACTTGCTGGGGACAAACTGCCACGGAGGCGCGTGTGTGGAGATGCTTATCAGCTCACTGATTGCATCACTCACTTCTGCCCTTAGACCTAACATGGCTAATTTAACACCCCTGTGGCTTGGTATACTCTCAGATCAGCATAACTACATTGCATAGGGGTGTGAAAAATCCACACCCCTGAATGGCATAGTGTAGAATTCTTCCATCGACCTAGCCATTCCCTCATGGAGGTGGATTACCTAACCCAATGGAGGGCATAAGTGTCTACACTGAAGCGCTGCAGTGATGCCGCTGTAGCATTTTAAGCGTAGACAAGCCCTCAGTCAAACTAGTGATTAAGCCTGTGCCTGGCTGAACAGTGTTGTGATAAACTATGCTTGTGCTCCCTGTCCACAATAGTACTCACAATAAAATCTAGACTTAAATAAATCTGAGTAGACCGGCTTTTTTGTTTGAAATGTGAATAGGCCCTTAAATGCAGCAGAATTTCTAGGTGCAACTTCCAAAAAGCCATTCTTAGAGTGGAAGGCTGGATGGAAAAGATTATAAAATGGAATCTTTATTAGCTGCTCCGACTTCCAATTAGGGTATTTTGATTTCTGGTCTAATTGGTAGAATAAATGATTTTGCTATTTTTGTCAGCTGTGAGGAAGTAACTCTGCTCTTACATAAAGGCATCCCTACATCTGTGGAAAAGCAAAGGGCTATGATCAACGTTCAGCTAATAAATTGGGAAAACTTCTACAATATCCTTTCCAGTAAAGGAAACTCTAAATGTGGTGGGGAGCGGGATAAAGGGGGAGGGAATACAGCAGCCGACTTGTGTGGTAGGTACATTTCTTGGAAGTAAAGTAAATAAAGGTGCTCTGAAATGACGAGAGCTGCTGTACCTTGGTTTCAATGTATAAAGTTATAATACACACTTTCTGTATAACCAAGTTGATGTTGTGAAAACGCTGAGCTGTGAGTCTAAGGGGCTGAGGTAGAGCCAAACTGCCATTGAACTACTGGAGGAGAATCCATACTCATTAAATAGCTTTATTCAGCTTTTGAAGTTGTACCAGAAGAGACTGTGTATGTATCGGAATCAACCTTTGTTCTGATGTTTTCCCTTTAGGGTTGGAGGCCTAGGTTGTAATCCACTGTATTCCTGACTACGGGGAGGTGAATGCTTACAGTACCTGTGGTGTCAGGGTAATTTTTAATGAACTGTTCTGCTAAACCACTTAGTCTGGATTGTTGCAGTACAAGCGCCTTCTTTTATGACTTAATACTGGGTTTGTATTAGTCTCTGGGTTATTTATTTACTCTTCCCTTTATATTCCACTGCCTGGTAAACAGCCTCTGTACATCAGACGGTCTTCGGATGGGACAACAGGGCAACTGCCCGAGGCCCTGAGCATTTGTCTTTGCTGACATATGAACAACCAAATGATTTACCCACCGTACAATGGGTCCCTGCATGCCACTTGCTTCCTACTTCCCCGACCACCCAAAATACGTTGGTTGTGTAGTGAGGTTTTTACTGAATTCTTGTGTGTGCATAGGGCTGGCTATTGCTATACCACAGTGGGCAAAATAGATTCATTGACAGGGAGGAGGGAGCCAGGAGAGCTGATCTTCTCGAGCAGCTGCTCTATTAGGCCAGCAAGGTATATGTCTAGCTGTGTTTATAAATCTCCAGTTTAATATCACCAAGCAGCATTTTTGTTTTAACCAGACCATACCAAGAGATCTGGATTCTCTGTGATCTGTAAGAGGTTTTTTCTTTTTCTTCAGAGCGATGGGGTCCTTTTCATTTTATTCCCGTTTTTAATAGTTTGAATACTTTCAGATCTGCTCTAAGGGGCAAATCTGGACCCTGTGTTAAGCCAAAATGGACTTGTGGGTGTGGCACAGGAGGGATGTGTGGGGTGGAGTGGGGAAACAACCCTCCAAATTGCAGAGCTGCTCCATTCCACCCCTTACTTCTGACAGTGTCAGAGGAACACTGTAGAGCAGGGGTTTGTGGAATCCACAAAGCATAGCCTTCAGATGGTGAAATCTTACAGCTATCAGGGAAAAAACCATCATCAGAATACCTAAGATAGATATGGCAGTAGGAGCTAAGGAAATTGGCCTTAACACACATGGCTGTTCTTCCCCCCCACCAGAGACCAGAAAATAGAAGCCTGTTTTTAGCAGAATTCTGATTCTCTCAACCATAGCAGAATTTGTCCCATCTACCAGAGCAGTTGTTGCATGGTACATGGAACTCAAAGAGCTCAAGGCAGGACTGGCCATTAACTCTTTGTAGACCCCCATGGCAGACTCCCTCATCCCACCCCATCATAGAAAGCCAGGCAGATAGTGATGGATTTCCTCCCTCATCCGCTCTGCAGAAATAGATTCTTAGTAAATTTTCTGGAAGAGCCATTTGATCCTGACTGTTACACATCTTAAAGTGGTGGTAGATACAGCTAAAAGGTACAGCTTCCCTGTCAGGAAAGTCCTCAAGATCTAGTGGGGGTTTCTCTCTCAGATCACTTGCTGAAAATCCAGTCAGGTCTCTTTGCTTGCTAGGAATCATTGTCAGAAGTGGAGATGGCAGTATATGAAATTTCTCCAGAGATTCACCTTCTTCAAATGGCTGAGGTCACAAAAGTCAACAAATAGTTAAGCTGCAGTCCCATAGAGGCAGCTTATTCCTTGTTGGGAAGGACAAAAGAGGAGGTTCATACATGGTATCTCTCTGCCAGTGGAACAGGAATGAACACCACAGTGAATATAAGCCTCATGGGTTGAGGATCCTACTTGGGGACCCATACAACACAAGGTCTGTGGTCCATAGAGCAGCAGCAGTAGCTAGTGGAACTCCAAATGCCCAGTCTTAAAGGAGCTACAGCTAGCTCTGCAAAACAAACACATCCTTGTTATGTCAAATAACCGAAGTGCAGTAGCCTGCACAAATGGACAAGTGACCACAAGGGACATCAGACTGTTTCAGGATGTATACAGACTGTTCCAGTGGGTGCAGTGAGGTATCCAGACAACAATCCAGCTAAAAACTGATAGCAACAGGGTGGATTGGTTAAGCAGGATGAATGGTCTCTAAACCAATTAGTTTGCAACTCACTTAGGAAAAGCCATGGGCAGGCCCAGAACAGACCTGTTTCGGTAAGCAAACAAAATTCCAACAGTTTTCCATAGGCCTTCACTGGAAAACAGTGGCAGTGAATACTGCTCTCACAGGTCTGTCCAGCCAATTTTATACCTTTTTTATGTTTTGTTACAAACAGTGCAGAAAATCTGGAGAGGCACAAAGTCATCCTGCTTTCCTCCCCCACCTTAGTGGCCAAGAATGCTTTGCTTTTTGGACCTGGTAAACCAAACAGAGCAGACTTCTCTCAAGCCCAATTCAGGATCCAGAGCTCTGAGCATAGCAGTGTAGCTGAGTGGAAGTCTTTGAAGAGGGCTGGATTATTTGACAGTTTCCTAGTAGTTAAAACTTCTTCTGTCTGTATGTTCTATTCCATTTCCTGGGGCCAGCTCCAGTGCTGGTGCAAGGAAAAGGGTATAAATCTGAGGAAACAAGATGGATCTCCTATTGGCATGGATGCTGATTATGTATAGAGGATAGGTGGGTGCCTTGCCTCCAGTAGAACAGGAATGAACACCACAGTGGATGGGTATGTACTCTTAAGTCAATGCTTTCAGTTCCTTTGGATTCACAAACTTTCCTGTTATTGAAGAAAGCAGCAGAAATTTTAATAACACCTGAGAAATTTGTTTGCCCTACATGGAATCTGAATGAGGTACTACAAGCATTAATGTGGGCATTATATGAACCTCTAAGTTCAGTGTTTATTTCCTTACCATTTATGAAGGATCAGCAGGCCTCCTATCTGAGGGGGGGGAGGGGAACATAACTAAGCAAAATTTTCCTTTCCAATACATCTTTGTATTCAGGCCTCACTCAGTTCCACCTAAATTACTCATGCGCAGTCAGGCTTAGACTCAAGAACATTAGAGAGAAGAAGAAATGTGTCCACTCCCCCGCCCCCCAATCTTGGAGTGGTCACTGCTCTGCTGGTGTTACAACAATACATGTATAAATTCCTAGGAGATCTTCATTGCCAGACTTCTCAGATTCTCATGCGTTGCCTATGTCAAGTCCAGTATTTAGTAAACTGAGGTCTTTTGTCTTTGTTTTTGCACAGGTAGCAGTAAGTGTTGTAATAAGTGTAGATACAGCAGAAGTGTTTATACCCTCAAAGGCTTTGATGCAAATGTAAAATCTTCTCAACACCTTTCTTCCTTCCCATGAGTACTTAAAGCCTTCTTTAGATTGTGGGAGGAATTGTTATGCAAGACACTAGATCTGTGTAAGAGGAGGTGTCTGAACCTGTTTGTACTCCAAGGGCAGACACTGTATCTTCCTCCTTTATCCCCTTTAAAGATCAGCTTTTCTCCTTTTTGTTTGCAGGAAGCTTCAAGCTTCTTTTCCATATCACAAGCTACAGGAAAAGAGGCAATTATTTTTGTATTATGGGCAGCAAATCCTTATGGCTGGCAGCAATGTCCAACCACCAAATACTTGACAGGATGGTGAAGGCTATTTGGTCTCATACGTGTCTCATAATCTCAGTCAGTGTGAAATTGGATGATTATATCTGCCATGGCTCCTTATTCCCACCCATTCTGCGAGCTAGGCTTTGTTGACAGTAGTTGGACTGGAGAGATACTTTTGCAAACATTTGCACAATGTAGTGCACCTGGAGATTTGGAAAGACCTTGTTAGGAGGTCTTCCTTAAAACACTCATAGTATTGTTGGACACTTTTGGAAGGATGAGGGGAAAACATACAGAATAGGTTTTTTTTATGGGATTTATTTTCTTACTCTCCTCACTTATATTTAACCAATTCAGTCTCATCTTAACAGGAGATGATATACTTTTCTTTCTTCTTGGCCTTTTGCCCTCAAACCCTCTCTACCCCTCTTTCATTAAACCCTGCTATGTTTTGCTAGTGGTTTTTGATATTTTTTTCCCAACTTTAAATGGACAGTAAGAAAAGCAATGCATTTTCCTGTATTGCACAATCACTGAGTAGAATGCTGCCAGAATTGCATCTCCTTTCTCATCCCTCTGAAGGTGACTGGAGTGTTAAGAGCTAGGAAGTGCCAGAATTTGGTCTGTTTTCTTTCAGAGTAACTGTAATTCTGCATATAGTATTTGTGACAAGTGTTTGTTTAACGTCGTGGTGTACAGGCAATAAAGATATGGCTAAGTCTCTAGACCTGAATGCTCCAAGTTGTCAGACTTTTCTTGATTAAGGAAAGCTCAAAATAGAAGCATGTTCTGCGATATAAGACCAGAACCCAAATTCAGTCTTAGTATAACTGGGTAAAATTTCGCTGAGATCTGTGTGGTTAGTCACTTACCAATACAGCTTAACTTAGCCCTAATTTTTTTTTTTCTTTCAAGTTGTCTATAATAGTGTTACTTCTCAGGGGATGCTCTTCTTCTCCTACCAACCATTAAGGAAATGATAAAGAACACTTCTATCCTTTTTAAGCTTTTTTTTGAAGACTCCAATTTTTTTTTCCACTAACCTGTGCCAACATTTTCTGTGTTTATATTTTGCTTCACTGAAATCAGGTAGGTAAGAGCCGGAAAGTCTTTAAAACAGTAGAAACTGTAAAATTCAAGAAATGAAAATTGCACATGCCAAAGAAAAATGCCAGTGTTTGTAGTTTTTTTTATTAAGGATAACTGTTGAAAGTGAACTAGAATGTTCTTTTAAAAATGCATAAGATTATTGAAGAGCCATCAAAATAATTCATATATAGACTTAAACTCTATTTAGAGTAATAGTTGAACTCTCTCCTCTCCTTTAAAACTCTTCATAAGTTTGTCCTGGCATGTAGTTCTGCTCTCAGCTTACTCCTTCTTACCAGAGGCTTGCCACCTTGCTGCCTTTTATGGCTCCTTCTCACTCCTGTCTTGCTACTACTTTGTGCAGCACCCCAGATGCCTAGAATAGACCTCTGGTATATGCCAAGTTCCCTCTGTCTTCACCTTCCAGAAGCAACTAAAACCTCACTTTTCACTTTATTTTTATATGGCAATCGTGCCTAAAGGCCCTAACTGAGATCAGAGCCCCATTGTGTTAGATACCGAACATACTTAAAGACAGTCCCTGCTCCAAATAAATTATCTAAATAGGACAAAGTGAGGGGATGAAGTGACTTGCCCGAGATCACACATTAGGTCAGTGACCAGAGCTGGGAATAGAATCCAGGCCTCCCAAATTGTATTCTGGTGTCCTGTCCACAAGACCACACTGCTCCTCATGTCCCACTCTGTGTACTGGCAAAATGTGTTTCATCCTCTAGTGGCAGGTCCATCTAAAAGATAATAGCCTTCTACTGGTACCAGTCGCTCCATTAGCTCAAGTGGTAGGGGACTGTGCTGTGGGTCAAAGATGCCTATCCTGCTTATGACTCAGTGGGGTGGGGGCTAATATGATTCTACTTGATGGAATGTTTTTTTTTTTTCAATTTAAAAAATCAGAAGATGAAATTATAAAAATCTACATTAAAAACGCATCATTGTTGCAAAGTCAAGCACTCAGAAGTAGGAAATACCTGCATTAAGGTTGCCTGTGCATATGAAATAAAAGGCTATGCCATAATGCATGATCAATACTTTTCCCCACTGCCCGTAGGATTCCTGCCTCATTCAGAATGGTTCCTTTAACGTAGGCTTTTTGTTTTTTTCCTGATATATAATGTATTTATACTATATAGTTCCATTTTAAGCGACAGGTTTCTTGAAACCTTTCCCTACCAAATTAGTCCACAGAAGAACAGCAAGACACCCTTGTTTCTGCTATACCGTTTTACATATCCCTTGTGGCTTTATGGAAATGTCATTTCTGTAACCTCCCAAGTGGTATGAATCCGAGTTTTAGATGCTAGAATGATTTGGGATATGCTTAATGCTTTTAGCAAGAGCTGATCCTCTTCTTTCCAAAAATAAAATCCTCTTCATTCGGTTAGAGAAGAGGTGGTTGTTCTAACTTTAAATTCTAAAGCTGTATGTAAGGAAATCAATACTAATTCTCATCAAGTGGCAAAGAAAGGAGCCCTGTCTGAGTACTCCATTTAGCAGAAAAAGCATCTTAAGATCTTTTCAGCTTCTTCACTGAAAAAGCAGACTAGCTCAGTAACCAGCATTTCTACTTGATAGAATGATCTTTCCAAACCAGCTGCTGCTTGAGTAGCTGAAAATCTGTCCTTGCTCCGGTCTTCAACATGCTTACTTTTGGCATTGCCATAGACTTAAAAATCCGTCACTGCTCCTAATTGACTTTGAATCCTGTACCATCTTTTCTATTCTTCCCATCGCCAAGGAGCAAAGTGGTTTTACTCACTCAGGCAACACTTCATTCACTAAGGACTACAGGATTTTGAGCCCAGAGTAATTTGGCAAATGAAAGGGCCAAATTCATTCTTAATATAACTGCTTTTAAATCGTCGGAGGGACTGCAATCATCATAGTTACATCACATGTGAATTTGCTCCAAAGATCTTAAAACAAATGCCTATTTGGATGCTCTGTTTTGCCTCTTGCTTTTCCAGTGTGATAACCTGGTCAGTGGTGGAGCCTGAAAGTCTGGTTCTGCAGCTTAATATGTTCAGGAATATTTTCCCTTCATCAATCTGAAAAACAAACTAAAATTGAAAGTAAAACTGGTGGTAGGTGAAACCAGAAATGTCACAAGGAGCTTCTTTGTGCATGTGTGTTTTTTTGTTTTTTCTAAACTGCAAAATGTCCCCTTACTCCAGCAAATGTTCTCTGTACCCCATGCTATAAATGTCCAGTTTGGCCTGTCTCTGTGGCTAGGCCTATAGCAGGCTTTGCCCCTCGTTGCCACTCCATTGGTGGAAGCAACAGTGGGAAGACTAGTATAGGTAGGGCTTCAGGTGGAACTGGCAATTACTACCTTGAAACCTAATTTGGAACTCTGATTTCTTGCAGACCCTCTCCTGAATCACTGAGTTTATTTATAATCTCTTTGCTTGCCCTGGTGGCTGTTCTTAGCACATCTTATAGTACATCTCTGACCTGTAGTTAAGTCTTTAGGTAGGATGGAGATTTTCTGAAATCTAAGGCTTGGCTTTCCTTTCCAGTTTCTTTTTGATGAAGAGGTGTTGAGTCCTTAGTTCCACAGACAAATGAATTATGTACGGGATACTAATATGATAGTATTCTTCAGCAGTCAGCTCAGCTTAGCATGTGATGGTGAGCACATGTGTATCTTTGTCCTCACTCTCCTGCTCCATTTTTGTGAGCAGTTGGACTTTTGAGAGAGGCCAGAATCAGAGCAGAATGCTCTTCAAAATTCTCTGTGCTGCCTTGGAAAAGAAAAAAGTAGATATGATGTGCTTGTTACAAGCTTGGTTTTGGTTCACAGATACATGTATGTCAGATTTTAGTCCTTCAAGCTACGTGGGTGATGAACTCCCTCCCCCCCCTTTTTAGGATGGAAGTGGGTTAATCCTAATGATCCCTTTTTTTGGTCTTGTTCAAGTTGTTATAGGGATTAGAGAGAGGAGTTGTACTGATGGAAATGCAAACTGGCAGTGAGAATACAGGAGCCAGTTATTTTTCTAGACAAGATGTCATGTATCCCTACATGTATTAAAATATTTATACTGACAACACAGAATGTAGAATGCTTTTTATTTTATTCTTTTGGTATAATTTCCTTTTTCTTTGATTCTGCTATAATGTTTTGGGCTGAATGGCTTCTCTCTAAATGAAATAAATATGAATTTTTAACTGTTAGCCAATTTCCCCTCTCTCTCCCCCCCCCCCACTGTAGTTAAAAGCTTGCTTATGCACCCTGGTGTGTAACCAAGTAGACTTGAGGGAGTGTTTCAGCTTCTGTAGTGTCAGAGAAAGGGAAGGAGTCCAGGCCCAGCATTATAACTCCATCTGCAAGGAGTGGTTAGATTATAAAGATCCTGTTGCAATCTTAGGCTGGTGATGCAACTGATAGACATTGTTTTGTAGTATTGTAAACTGCTACTAGATCAGGTAGATCGAAAGTTCTCAAATCAGCCTGTGCACATGATAGACATTACATTTGTATACAAACCATACGATTTACACTTCTGTTTTTCTGTTTCCCTTCCCTGATCTGTCGGTCCATCCACCCTTAGAGTTGGGCAGAGATGTCTCTTTTTGCAGGTCTGGAAAGTGCCTAGTGTATCATGAGTGCTACCACAAACAGAGGTAGATTAGAACAGCCGGTAAGGGCTGTGACAAAGTAAAGCTCCCCTTCTCTGCTTTGCTCAGCCACGTCTGCACTATGAATGTACTCTGGTTTTACAGAAGTCGATTTTTGGGAACAGATTCCATAAAGTCGAGTGCATGTGTCAACACAAAGCACATTAATTTGGCGGTGTGTGTCCACAGTACCGTGGCAAGCATCGACATTCCAAGCAGTGCACTGTGGGTAGCTATCCCACAGTTCCTGCAGTCCCCGCTGCGCACTGGAATTCTGGGCTGAGCTCCCAATGCCTGATGGCACCAAAAATTTGTTGCGGGTGGTTATGGGTAAATGTCAGTCAACCCTCCCTCCTTCCTTCTGTGCAAGCAACAGCAGACAATCATTTTGCGCCCTTTTCCCTGGATTGCCCAAGCAGACGCCATAGCACAGCAAACATGGAGCCCGTTCAGCTCACTGCAGCAGTTACGACCATTGTAAACACCTTGCGCATTATTGTGCAGTTTATGCAGAACCAGCACCTGAAAAACCAGGCAAGGAGGCGATGGAAGCGCAGTGATGAGGACATGAACACAGATTTCTCTAAAACCACGGTCCCCAGCAATTTGGAGATCACGGTGTTGCTGGGGCAGGCTTATGCCTTGGAACACCAATTTTTGGGCCCGGGAAACAAGCACAGAGTGGTGGGACTGCATAGTGTTGCAGGTTTGGGATGATTCCCAGTGGCTCCAAAACTTTCGCATGCGTAAGGGCACTTTCATGGAACTTTGACTTGCTTTCCCCTGCCCGAAGCGCAAGAATACCAAGATGAGAGCAGCCCTTACAGTTCACAAGTGAGTGGCAATAGCCCTGTGGAAGCTTGCAATGCCAGACAGCTACCGGTCAGTCGGGAATCAATTTGGAGTGGGCAAATCTACTGTGGGGGTTGCTGTGAGGCAAGTAGCCAACGCAATCATTGAGCTGCTGCTATCAAAGGTAGTGACTCTGGGAAATGTGCAGGTCATACTAGATGGCTTTGCTGCAATGGGGCTCCCTAACTGTGGTGGGGCTACAGACGGAACCCATATCCCTATCTTGGGACTGGACCACCAGGGCAGCCAGTACATAAACCGCAAGGGGTACTTTCCAATGGTGCTGCAAGCACTGGTGGATCACAAGGGACATTTCACCAACATCAATGTGGGATGGCCGGGAAAGGTTCATGACTCTCATGTCTTCAGGAACTCTGGTCTGTTTAAATGGCAGCAGGAAGGGATTTAGTTCCCAGACCAGAAAATAACCGTTGGGGATGTTAAAATGCCTATAGCTATCCTTGGGGACCCAGCCTACCCCTTAATGCCCTGACTCATGAAGCTGTACACAGGCACCCTGGACAGTAGTCAGGAGCTGTTCAACTGTAGGCTGAGCAAGTGGAGAATGGTGGTAGAATATGCATTTGGACATTTAAAGGGTCGCTTGTGCAGCTTACTGACTCGTTCAGACCTCAGCAAAACCAATATTCCCATTGTTATTGCTGCTTGCTGTGTGCTCCACAATCTGAGAGAGTAAGGGGGAGATTGATGCAAATCGCCTGGCTGCTGAATACACACAGCCAGACATCAGGGCGGTTAGAGCACAGCAGGAAGCTCTGTGCATCAGAGAAGCTTTGAAAACCAGTTTCATGACTGGTCAGGGTACTGTGTGACACTTCTGTTTTGTTTCTTCTTGATGAAAACCCACCCCCTTGATTTCCTCTAAATTCCCTGTAAGCCACCTGCCCTCCCCCCTTCAATCACAGCTTGCTTGCAAAGGAAATAAAGTCTCTATCATTTAAACATGTATTCTTTATTAATTGATTATAAAATAGGCAGAACTCACAAGGTAGCCCATGTAGGAGGGAAGGAAAAGGCCACTTAAAAACTTGTTGAATGCCAGCCTTCTGTTGCTTGGGTTGTCCACTGGGGTGGAGTGGTTGGGTGTCCAGAGTCACCATCACCTCCTCCCCATGTTCTTGGGCATCTAGGTGAAGAGGCTATGGAACTTGGGGAGGAGGGAGGGTGGTTAAACAGGCTGCAGCGGCAGTCTGTGATCCTGCTGCCGTTCATGAACCTCCACCAGATGCTGGAGCGTGTCCGTTTGATCCCGCAGTAGCCCAAGCGTTGCCTCATGCCTCCTCTGATCTTCTTCCTGCTGTCACCTCTCATCATGTTCATTGGCCACTTTCCTGTACTCTGCTATTGTGTCCGTCCACGCATTCTGCTGAGCTCTGTCAGTGCCGGATGACTGCATGAGCTCAGAACACTTCATCGTGCGTGGTTTTTTTTTTTTTTTTTTTTTTTCCGCCGCCTTATCTGAGATAGACTTTGGGACAGAGGAGGGAGGCTTGAAACATTTTCAGCTGCTGGAGGGGGGGAAAAAGGAGTGAAGTATTTAAAAAGATATATTTTACAGAACAATGGCTATACTCTTTTTCACGGTGAACAACACTATTCACATTACATAGCACATGTGATTTTGGTACAAGGTCGCATTTTGCATCTTACATTGAGTGTCTGCGGCTTTGGTGTTAGATCACAGACGCAGTGCCGGGCAACAGAATTCAGCTTGCAGGTGGCCATGGTAAGCCATAGTCTTTCGCCTTCTGCAACCTTCATAACAGCAGCGCCCTCCTGTCCCATACCAAGCAAAGCACATTGAGTTGGCCATTTAGTGCTGCGGTTTTCCTGTTAATGTGCAGCAGCAGAAAAAAACTACCCCCCACCACATCCAGTTCTCTGGGATGATCGCTTTACCCCTCCCCCCACTGCATGGCTGGTATCAGGGAAGATCCCTGCTAGCCAAATGCAAACAGCTCAGCGCCGGTGGCGCCCACACCCCCAACCGCGTGGCTAACTGCAGGGAGGGTTTCTTTTCAGCCACAAGCAAACAGTCCAGTCCAGTAGGAACAGCCACCTGTTAATGTCCCACAGTGTTAATGTCCCCTTAATTAAATTCCCCTATTTCAACCAGTTTACCATGAACGATATCTCTCTCCTGAGGATAACAGAGATAAAGAATGGGTGTTGCTTGAATGCCAGCAAACACTGGGACCATACGCTGCCAGGCTTTGTCATGCAATGATACCAGATTACTCGCTACTAGCATGGTCAAGTGTCCTACCATGGAGGACAGAATAAGGCTGCTCTCCCCAGAAACCTTCTGCAAAGGCTTTGAGTACCTCCAGGAGAGCTTCATGGAGATGTCCCTGGAGGATTTCCGCTCCATCCCCAGACACGTTAACAGACTTTTCCAGTAGCTGTATTGGCCACAAATGCATCCCGAGTCCTCAGGGATACTTAATCATTAAACGCTTGCTTTTATAACATATATTGTATTTAAAAAGGTACTCGCCAGAGGTCCCTTCTCTGGCTTCGTTGGGTTGGGAGGGTATTTCAGTCAGGGTGATAAAAAGATCCTGGCTGTTGGAGTATGGTGTGCTGTGCTCTCCTCAAGCTCCTCCTCCTCCTCATGTTCCCTGTCCGCAAAATCCTCAGGCATGGCAGAGAGTACCCCATCATCAGTCCACTGACAGGGGTGGGGTAGTGGTGGCAGCCCCCCCTAGAATTGCATGCAGCTCAGTGTAGAAGCGGCATGTCTGGGGCTTTGTCCCAGAGTTCCGTTTAATTCTTTGGCTTTCTGGCATGCTTGTCTGAACTCCTTAAGTTTCAGGCAGCACTGTGTTGCATCCCTGCTGTAGTCTCTGTCCCTCATGGCCTCGGAGATTTTTTTAAAAAATGTTTTGGCATTTTTGTCTTTTGGAACGTAGTTCTGATAGCATGGATTCCTCTTCCTATACAGCGATCAGATCCAGTACCTCCCGTTTGGTCCATGCTGGAGCTCTTTTTCAATTCTGGGACTGCATGGTCACCTGTGCTGATGAGCTCGCCTGGCCAAACAGGAAATGAGATTCAAAAATTCCCAGGGCTTTTCCTGTGCACCTGGTCAGAGCACTGTCCAGAGCAGTCACAGTGGTGCACTGTGGGATAGCTCCCAGAGGCCAATACCTTCGAATTGCGTCCACGCTAACCCTAATTCAAAATAGCAATGTCTATTTCAGCGCTAATCCCCTCGTTGGGGAGGGGTACAGAAATCTGTTTTAAGAGCCCTTTATGTCGAAAAATGGCTTTGTGTGGACGGGTGCAGGGTTAATTCGATTTAATGCTGCTAAATCCAACATAAACTCGTAGTGTGGACCAGGCCTCAGATTGTGACTCCAGCCCTTGGAAGGGGAAAAGGAGCTAATTTTCTTATGCCCTTGAGTGTTTTGGGCTTTGGATCAGGTCTTACTAAGGACTTACTAAATTAAGTGAAATTGCAAATAATATGAAACTAAAAAAATCTTAAATATTGTAATTTGAAAGTATTTATCTGACTTTCATCTTTAAGCATCAGCTGTAGTTTTTAATCATACATAACAGTGAAACTATTTTGCAATGTTTGCTGCAGATTCAGTAGCAAAATTCTATAATGTGCTTTATCAAACAGATTACTATCAAATGGATCCTCCCGACAGACAAGTTTTACTGACAAAGGCTGGTGTGGGCAGGAGACGCTCTCCTGCCAACAAAGAGCAGCTACACTGCATACTTTACAGTGGCACACCTGTTCTGCTACAGCCGTGCCACTGTAAGGTGCGCAACATAGCCTAAAATTTTTGGAGCTTCTGAATAAGTCTTCCCACAATATGAGCAGCCGCATTTAATTTGTATAGCCCAGATAAATGTTTGTACTCACACTGGAATAGTTACTTATGCAAGTGTTCCCACTGACACAAACAGGAATATTTGAGTGAGTTAGTGCTCATTTATGTGAGCAACACCTCCCTAATAAGGATATGGAATATGCATGGAGTAAGATGCTACTCAGTATGGGCAAGAGAGGCAGAATCAGGACTAAATAGGCATTTTCACTGGGTTTCTGGTTTGTGTCATTCACTTCTCTTCCACAGAGATGAAGAGATGTTTTTTGGGGGGGGGTGGGGGGTTAATAGTTCATAAGAACAGCCATACTGGGTCAGACCACAGGTCCATCTAGCCCAGTATCCTGTCTTCCAACAGTAGCCCATGCCACTGCCCCAGAGGGAATGAACAGAACAGGGAATCAAGTGATCTGTCCCCCATTCCCAGCTTCAGGCAAACAAAGGCTAGGGACACCATCCCTGCCCATCCTGGCTAATAGCCATTGATGGACCTATCCGCCATGAACTTAACTAGTTCTTTTTTTGAACCCTGTTAGTCTTGGCTTTCACAACATTCCACTTCAAAACAACAATAATAAAAATTAGCAGCAATGCTCATTTCCTGGGACTAAAATTCTTGTTTCAAAGAAACATCAATTACTGTAACACATTCTTTCTCCTTGACTTGACTCTTAAACATTTCTATAAAACTCCTACATATATTCTTCCTGCCCTGAATCTATTTGTGCATGAAGTTAGAATTAACACAAACAATGCTTTCCAGCAAGACTTTTATCTGTTAAATTAATACGATGCGACATGGCATCAAAATACATAATTCTTGGCTCTTTTCTAGAGCACTTTAATACAATACGCCTCTTAATTAAAAGTTCAGAACCATCCCCCCAAATTATTATACATTGTTTTGTGGTCACTGCCTGCTGCTGTGTGGAAAAATTCTTAATTGAAAAGGTTTTACTCAAAGAAAAAGGACGGGTCCTGCCAAGTGCTGAATGGTGGCTGTGAAGAGCTGGGTGCACTCCACTCCCATTTAAGACACTGCTCAGCTTCTTGTAGGAGGTATTTAGCACGTCCCTTGTTTGAGTCCGATGGTGACAAAGGTAGGAGGAAAATACTTGTCTGCTTCTGTCTGTCATGCTTCAGAATTACACAATCTGAAATGGCAGTGTTCCATGATGGTTTACTTTATGCTCAGCTCATTTTCTGTTTTCAACAGTAGACCCTTCATCTCTTGCACTGTTCTTTCCCACTCAAGGGCCAGATCCAAAGCCTGTTGAAGTCAATAGGATGCTAGGTACTTCACATCCCAGTCCTACGATTTGGTCTGCAAATCACTGCCGGCAGAAGACTCAAACAGTAACCCACTGTTAGTCTAGAAGTATCTGTACACATGAGTACATGTGGCTAGGACTATAGCTTGGTGCTAACATAATCTTCTATCCTGCAAATGCTCACCAGTGGCAGAATTCTCAATAATACCACATTGGGCAAAATTCTTGTATTGCCTACAATTCAAGCTCCCTGTCCTACTGCACCACATTCTCAGGTGTTTCTTCCACAGGACACAGCAGCAGCTGGGAGTGGGGGAAGGCAGCAAAGACCTTCCCATGGCATCTCTGACCTCCGGCCTTCTCTTTTCCCAGACATACCAACTCTTTATCACAAGATATGTGATTTCTAAGTAAAATTAAGCCTCTCATGATCCTGCGAGAGAACTCAAAGCTCAGGATTTTTTTTCCCCCAGCCCCCTGCGGTGGGGCTCTGGCTGTCTGCCAGGGAAGTGGCAGATGGGACCCCACTGCAGCCCCCCCCAAGCCTGGGAAGGGTGAAGAATCTTAAGAGAAGCAGTAGTGAGGCTGGGAGGGCTGAACTATGGCCTGGGAGCTGCAGAGGGGCTGAAGTGAGGAGGTGGGGCCCAATGGGGTGGGGGGCTGAATTGATGGTGGGTGCTGAGCAGATGGGGTAAGTGCTGGGTGAACAGAGGGCAGTCAGGGTCATTGGGGTAGGGGGATTGAACTGATGGGCTGATGAAGGAGGTTGGGCAACTGAACAGAGTAGGGGGCTGAATTGAGGGGAGGTTGGGTGGGGACAGAACGATGGGGCTGGGGGGCAGGATTAATTGCTGGGCAGGATATGGGCAGATGTGGTGAGAGCTTCTCCAGCCAAAATCACTATCCTGCATAGGTGCTGACTCTGGGCACTCCAGAGAAGCGGGAATGGGGCGCACTTGGGGAAAGGTGTGGAACTGGGCAGGAAGAGGTGGGGTGGGAACGGAGTGGGGTCAGGGCCTGGGGCTAAGCAGGGGTTGAGCATCCCAGGGGAAAGGAGGAAGCTGGTGCCTGTGTTATCCAGTACATGTGGGAGAGTGGCACATGCCATACCCTGGGGATGGGCAGGGAGAGCTCAACAATCAAGAGACTGACCTAAAAAAACACATCCTTTTTTTTTTTAAAAACCCTTTTTTTCAGGGGGAGAGGGCGAACTCATGAATTTTGATCTCTTGAAGTTGACAACACTGCTTTCCTCACTCCCCTCCAAGAAAAGAGGCATCTAAGGAAGAAAACTGCTGGTTCCTGGCTTGTTTTTGTGTAGAGGGGGAGGGAGCAGACCAGCCTCTGAGTTACTGGGCTCTTCACAGGCTGGGAGCTCCACTCCCTCCTTCCCTGATCCTTTTTTGAAAAATGTAGTAGGCCAGCCTGTGCCCTTCAACTCCTCCCTCTCCCCCCCTCCATCCTGGCTCCCTGGAAAAAGGTCATTTCCACAACAAGGTGCTCTGTCAGAAGCTCCTGTTCCTTGGAAGAAGGGAGAGGAGCAGCTCCCCAGACCTCTGAGGACTAGCAGCAAAGGCCCTCTGGGTGACAGGAGTGTAGCAATAATGGAGCCCTGCAAGGGCCAACCAGAATTAATTGTATAGGGTGTGGGCAGCCTAGTCAGGGACCATCCATTTTTTCCAACCCTTCCCCTGGCGTGACACAAGAAACCAAGGCAGGGGCTTCCTCACCTAGCCCCCTTGACTCTAGGGATCAGCCCCATCTTTGACAGATTGCAAGCCCTGTTTGTTTAATTTGCACAATGAGGAAACCTTCTTAAATACAGGTTGTAGAATTTAAAAACCAGTAAAATTAAACAGTTACAGTATGATGCACAATAGCCCACTTGTTCTGCATTTTATTTGTCACATTAGAAGCTTTGAAGATTGAAAGGTATGCACATGAGTAACTGAACTCATGGGCAATCCTATTAGTTCAGTAGGCCTTATTCATATACTTCCTGTCACCCAAGTTTTAAGTGTTTGCAGGGGTGGGATCTGTTGTGACAATTGGGTCTATAGTACCCCAAGCAGGCAAGAATTATTACACACATTTGGCCTACTTTTAATAACAAATGTTATAAACAGGTGCAAGAAAACTAGAAAAACTAAATTGGTCCAAACAAAAAGGCCTACTGATATAACTCAAGGACTGTTAGTTTCATACTTGGTAAACAAGAAAATGTGGATCCAGAAATTAGTGAACCAAAATTGATGTCAGATGCTGGGCCTAACTGGGGGACAAAGAATGAAGGGATCAACTATGCCACCCTCTCTTCACCCCCTGTTTTTTGGGGAGATCTCAAAAGAAACTTTGAAAAATATTGTTTGCTCTCGACTCGTCTCGTCCCAGCTCATCTCATTTTTCCCAACCCCAAGATGGAAAGAGCAGACCAGACCGAAGGATTTTCTTCCTGAGAGGAAGGCTGTCAGGCCTTGCTTTTATTTAAGGAACTTTATTCTTCAACTAAGTCCTGAAGTCATATCATGACTTCCAGTCCTCACTCCATAAGTGGGGATATCTGATTGTCGGCACCACAGAGGCTCCAGTCAGAGGCATGTAGAATCCTGTTTTGTCTCCATTTCCTTTCTGCCCAACTATTCTTCCTTCTGTTCTATCTTTCATTCTCTTGGCTTTTCATCAGATCCTGAAATCAACTGTACTGCATACATCAGCATAGCAAGATGAGATGGCCCATCCAGATCCTCCCTATCTAAGGAGAGAGGACCCAACAAGATGACATCCCTGATAGGGATGCGAGCCAGGGTCCAAGCAACAGGTGTTGAGGCCAACCTGCTAGCACAAAGCATCCATTCATGACTGACCAGCTGCCCAGAGGTCCAAGAGCAACAACAAAAGCTGTATTACCCCCTCCCCTCCCCGCCACACCTTTTCTGTTCCCTCTCTCCTCAAACTTATGTCGGTCAGTCTCTTTAAAATAGAAATGAATATCCTTCTTGCAGCAGGACTGAGAGTAAAATTAACCCTTTTGTTGTCATCAAAAGTTATTCGTGAAAATAAGAGTGATATTTTGCCTCCAAAAGGCAAAATACTTTAATAGTAGGGATGTTGATTAATCACAGTTAACTCACATGATTAAATCAAAAAAATTAATTGCAATTTAAAAAAAAATCCCACGATTAATCAGGTTTAATCACACTGTTAAACAATAGAATACCAATTGAAATTTATTAAATGTTTTAGGATATTTTTCTACATTTTCAAATATATTGATTTCAATTACAACACAATACAAAGTGTACAGTGCTCACTTTATATTTTTGACAAATATTTGCACTGTAAAAATGAAAAACACAAGAAATATTTTTCAATTCACCTCATACAAGTACTGAAGTGCAATCTCTTTATTGTGAAAGTGCAACTTACAAATGTAGATTATTTTGTTTGAGTGCATTTATGTAACTGCAAAAAAATAAAATGTAGAACTTTAGAGCCTACAAGTCCACTCAGTCCCACTTCTTGTGCAGCCAATTGCTAAGACAAACAAGTTTATTTACATTTACAGGAGATAATGCTGCCCACTTATTTACAGAATAAATAAGGTGGGAAGAGGCAGGGTTGGAGGTGAGGCCTTAAGGGAAGGAGTAGAGTGGGGGCAGGGCCTTGGGCAGAGCAGGGGTCGAGCACCCCATGGCACATTAGAAAGTTGGCACCTCTGGTTTTCTGATGGGTATGTTGCAGGAAATGAACTGCTTTAAACAAAGTAAACACTTTAAAAATTGCTCTGAAAAAGTAAATCATGAAACAGTGTGTATATTTGTGTGTTGTATCTATGCTGGTTCCAGGATATGAGAGACAAGCTGGGTGAGGTAATATCTGTAATGGAAACTCTACAACATGAAGAAGGAAATCAAACTTAACAGCATCATCTACTTCCTGGGCAACTGCAAGAAACAAAACTTCATCCCCAAATGACTCCTCATGAATAATCATCTGACTCCTACATACAAAAAAGTTGATTCAATAAAATGTTCTCTCACCTTGTCTCTCTGTTAAATGCATTTTAGAAGAGCAAATTTCAGGATGGTGTTTGTGACCGCCACCGTCTTGGCTGACACATTGGGGACTGGCCTGGGGATTGCCTGAGCTAATAGGATGAGGTAAAGAGCCCAGGTTCTCTAGCAGGGGCTGTAACACTTACATATTCTGTTGATCAGGCCCAGAGGGGACCTGTGACACACCCTGATCAGTGGGCTACATTTACAAATCTATTTCCATAGAGTTTGTGTATATATCAGGTGCAGCAGTGTTTTTTCTTCTAGCTTCCTATATATTTATATTTCAAGATTCCCTTTTTCCCTGAAGATGAGCTCCATTGAACTTGAAAGCCTGTCTGTCACCCCAGAAGTTGGTCCAGTAAAATATTACCTCACCCAACTTGTTTATCATATCTTGGGACCAACACAGCTACAACAACATGGAAAATTTCAAATTGATTGTTTTAATATTTTGTTCTAGTATCTTTGCAGGTATAGCAGTTAGGCTGTGAAATCAAGATATATCATGTCTACTGCTTCCCCCCATGCACTAGCCCAGTAATCGTCAAAGAAGGTAATTAGGTTGGTTTGGTATCATTTGTTCTTGAGAAATCCATGCTGTCTATTCCTGTAAAGAAAATCCTTAACTATTGCAATGTTGTACTTGACCTGCTCAGGAAAGTCCTGATCCTGCAAGTTGCTGAGCAACTCTTGAGAGGGGCTGAGAAGTCTCAGTTCCCATTAGCTAAAATGGGTGCTGAGGATGTGCTCCATGGCAAAGGAGGCACTCTGCATCTTGCAGGATTGGGGCCTGAGCCACCTCACTTCCACTGACTTCAGCAGTTGAGGGTGCTCATAGTCTCTCAGTATAGAGCTATAAAACTTGCCTGTGGCATGTGTATCAATATTTTTAGCTATGTAGAAATAAATGGTCAAATATATTTAGCCTTTTCTTCATTGCTTAATTTCAACAAGGCTCTTACCCTTTCTGAATTCTGGCTGGCTGGTGGGATATGCTAACATCTTGGGACACATGCCTATTTTTCTTTTCATGGTATAACTGTATAAAAATGAGCACCTTGGCACATCATAATCGCAACCTAAATGTCCAGCAAGCCAGTCTGCAATTTGGCAAAACCATAGTTGAAAATAGTGGGGAAATTGTTTGATATATAATCACATTGCTTTTTATTCTTTTAATCTGTGACCACCACCAATAAACTGAATATTCACTTTAGATGAGATTATGCTGTGGAAAGAGAAAGCAAATTTAACTTGGAGGAATTTTACATTTTTAAGAGTTCCAATTGCTATAGTGTGTGCTACACTATTTATAGCATAGGCCTGCTGTAAATACAAGACTGAATTCATGCTTGGTGTTGATCTGCAGCTCTGTCTTCCTGCCTCCCACCTCTGTCCTCAGCCCTCAAGTGAATTATGCCGTGTGTTCAGTATAGAGCCATCTGTTTCCTTATATACTCTAAACTTACCTTTCCACTCAGGTCAAAATGCAGAAAAAATACACGTGGTGAGGACTGACTCTTGTGTTTGCAAATTTTGCTTCCAGCGAAGGGTCCATAGTTTCTAGCAATGTTGAACTGGTAGAGACCCTGTAGAATATTGCCTGAAACCATGGAATACCAGATGAGTCAGGTTTTTGTAAGAGAAGTAGATGCATAGTAAGATTGGCTAGAGGTCTAGGTGAGTGGTTCAGTATTGTGACTGGAGTTAGACAAGGGTGTGTTGTCACCAATCCTCTTTGCATTAGTAATAAACTGGGTGAGGAAGTGGGCAACAAAGGGCATCATAGCTGGTGTAAAATAAGATTGTGTAACTCATCTCTACTAACTCGACTTTGCAGCTGCTGATGCTTTACTAAGTATGACGTAGAACGGAATGATTGCCCTTACAGCAGAGGTAGAACAAGAAGCAAAAAAATTAGATTGAAAGTAAATGCTGAGAAAACCAGGATCCAGAAGGTAGGAATTTGGACAGCGGGTGCAAAGGTGTATGTGGATGGAAAAGAAATCGAACGGTAGAGTTCTGCTATCTGTAGACTGACATTTGAAGGTGGCTGCAGTGAAGATACTCATGTGTGATTAGGAAAAGCAAACACTACTGTTGGAAGGTTGAATAACATAAGAATGGCCATACTGGGTCAGACCAAAGGTCCCTCTAGCCCAGTATCCCGTCTTCTGACAGTGGCCAATGCCAGGTGCCCCAGAGGGAATGAACAGAACCAGGTAGTCAAGTGATCCATCCCCATGTCACCCATCTGGTCAAACAAAGGGTCTCCACACCAAACTACAAGTCAGAATATACCATGTGATTGTACCGAGCAGGCTACTCTATGGAGCAGAGACTTGGCTGATGACAGTGGCTCACAAAAAGAGTTTGGAGGCTGCCCACCACAGCTAGTGGGTGACCATAATCCATGGAACTGAACTGCCTGATGTTTCAGAGGCACAGGAGGAGAAGGCAAAGGGATCCAAGGAATTGGACACCTCAGAGCGCAAGTTATCAGGTGTCAATCAGTGTGTGCTTAAAAGATAATAGGCAGATTGGATTGTTTTTTGGTTAATGTTGCTGCCTCATACCTGTAGGTTTCTTGTCTGCCCCCAAGCTGACCCTGGAATAAACATTGAAGATGAATTTTGTTTAAATACAATCAGTTGGAACATAGAAATTCAAAGGATGTCTCAACATCACAATATGTATTACAAATAAAAGGAGTACTTTTTTTTTTACGAATTTTTTTTTGTATTTTTACGAATACAGACTAACACGGCTGTTACTCTGAAACCTGTATTACAAATGTTACTGTTTTATAAGGCTAAGCGATTACATTAGCTCTTCACAGATTTACAGAAGAACATTGTACACGTGAATGAGCTTGTGGGGCTCCGTAATTCAATTGCCGCCTCCTCCTGGGTGAGTGCTTACTACTGAGTGGCCCATTGAAGTCCATAGGATTATTCAAGGAGACAAACACCAGGTAGTGAGCATTTGCAAAATCTGAACACTAGCAGGTCAGGAAGCTTACATTGCTAATGAGCTGCCTTTACAAGTGAGTTGGTGGTTGTTCAGTCTCCATACCTCAGTCACCTATGCTTTTGTTAGAGGGAGACCTGCCCAGTAGGGTACTTCTACACCAGGGGTGGGCAAACTTTTGTGGCCCAAGGGCCACATCGGGAATGTAAAACTGTAGGGAAGGCTGTGCCTCCCCAAACAGCCTGACCCCTGGGAATCCCACACCTATCCAACCCCTCCCTGTTCCCCATCCCCTGACCGCCCCCCAGGAGTCCTTGCCCCTTATCCAACCCTTCCCCACCGCTCCCCACACCTTTACCATGCCCCTCAGAGTGGCAGGACTGGCAGCCGCACCACTCAACCAGAGCCAGCCACACCGCTGCGCTGCCCGCACGGTGGCATGGCTGCAGGGGTGGGGGACAGCAGGGGAAGGGCCAGGGGCTAGCCTCCCTGGGCAGGGGCTCAGGGGTTGGGCAGGACAGTCCTGTGGGCTGGATGTGGCCTGTGGGCCATAGTTTGCCTACCTCTGTTCTACACAGTAAAAAATGAGTCTACATGCAATGAAGACCTGTGGTTCTGGCTTCCAGCGTTTCCTCTGTGGGGCTGAAAATAGCAGTGTAGATGTTTGGGCTTGGGCAGGAGCCTGAGCTCTGGAACCTGGTGAGGGGGAGGACCTCGGAGCCTGAGCTCCAGCCCACACCTGATCATGTACATGGCTATTTTTAGCCTTGCAGCACAAACCTGAGTTATTTGATCCGGGCTCTGAGACTCTCTGCTGTGGGATTTTGCTGTGGTGGTACAGAAGTAGCCTAAGCTTCACTGAGGCAACAGTATTTAATTGAGCAGTTTTCAGGTGGTAAAGAGTTTAGATCCCACTAACTTGGGCCTGATTCAAAGCAGTGACTGAAAGATTCTCACTTTACATGTAGAAAGTGATTGGTGATGAGATACAAGAAACAGCTCAGCTACATTGGCCTGTTCTCTTCTTCACAGAGCACAATGAAAAGGTATAGTGAAGTGCACTCCTAATCTTCTATGCAATACTAGGGATTGATTTACAGTTACCACTAGGTATTTTTTCTCCCTTACCCTCTCCAGAATTTCCTCCTGGTGTGTAGAGATGAGAATGCTACTGCTAATATCCTGTTTCTTCTGTACCATCTCAAATTTACATTGTAAATGAGAATTTATTTCTGCATTGGTATCTTAATTAAATCATTAGTGTGAATCTTATTGCTGAAGGGTGCTGGAGTAATAGCTCTGGAAACTGAAGTGTGTTCCCCACAGAAAGGGTACAGCAGCAATGCAAGCTGCTCTGCCAGTAAGACTCAGCCTTGAACTAAGTGTGTCGGGGGCAGGGAGAGGAAGAATTGATCTGCACGTTTTCTTGGACCTCACCTCTCCTTATGAGACTCCCAGCAAGGGTGCAAATTGTGCTGATGGCTTCCTAATGTGGCCCTTGTTCACTTGGAAGTGTACTCAGACCAACATTATTTCACAGAGCATTGAATGGCAATGACTTTCAATTGCTATTGGCCTGGGCAGGATTTGAATTGACAGCCTAGAGGCGAGGGGCCCTAAATTCCATTACCAATCCCCTGAGCCTCCCAGCTCCTACTCTCCTCTTTAAAAATTATTCTTTGAGCTGTGCTTTGTTGCTAGTAAAGAATGCTAATGGTTGCACAGTCTGTCTTCTGAAAGTTCAGCGTGTGCCAAATTGAGGTTTTTACTCCATTTCTTCTCCACTTTTACCAAGTCTCTTTCTCAGGTAAAATTGCTGTTGACTTCCCTGGCAGTTTTATTAGAGGGAAAGCTGAATATAAATGGAGTAAGGACTTCAGGATTTTGGACCAGAGTGAGAACTCTCTTGCTACACAGGAACTGTGAGATGTTTGTCAGTTAATCTTGTAATTCAAGGGTGATTTCTCAGCCTCTGGCTAGGGATGTCTATTTTTTGGAAATGTGACTTGACTATACCAGGATGAGAGAGCCTGATGGCAAAGCCCAAACTGGCTCATCCTGGCTGGATGTCATAAGAATTTTTAAAGTTTTATTTTTAGGGCTTGATTCTTGGGTGGATAAAGTAGAGAGGATGAATGGCTGCTGACTGCCAGGAGAGGATCAGGCATATAGTTCTACAATGCCCTCACCATCCCCCTCCCATGATTCTGAATAGCTCCCCCACATCATCCTTCCCTAACACAGTGTAAGGGGAAGAGGGGATGTAGTTGTGTTGCCTCTGCCAGTTTTATGCCACTGGAGGATTCTCCTGTGCAGGGGATATTTTTCCATTGGCCTTCTTCAGCTGTGTTAAGGCCATCAGCTGACCTTAAAATTCAGCCCTTAATATTTAAGTAATGACACTTTTTTCCCCCCACAGTATTTATTTCCCCTCCCAAAAACCCCAAAAGAATTTGAATTCAAAAGTCTTATTTTCAAATTTGACATGATCAGAGTTATTTACTGCCTGGTAACTTACTGTGTAAAGCAAATTAGGTCTTTTTTTTTTTTAAACAATTATTTTAATTCTTAAGTAGACAGTTTCATGACTCACTCCTGGGATCCTGATGCTGTCAGAATTCCCAGTGACTTCAACAATCAATACTGACTTTGTGAGCTGTTTCCTTGAGGACTGCAGGATTGGCCAGTTAGTGACTGCAACACTCATTGGGTATTGCCTGAATTGCTGTCTTCCTTTGGAAGTGTGTGCATTTTGGAGTCTTTTATGGTTCACTCTGACATAATTCTGCAAAGGCAAATAGGCCTAAAATTAGTTCTACCAGCTGTCTGTTGGATGGTGAGCATGCATGTATGCTTGAGGCCCATGTGCTCATGCATATTGCACTGTCCTTATGTTCTTTCTGTCTGCGTGTCTTAAAA
This sequence comes from Chelonia mydas, assembly GCF_015237465.2. Lineage (NCBI taxonomy): Eukaryota > Metazoa > Chordata > Testudines > Cheloniidae > Chelonia > Chelonia mydas. The sequence goes on from NC_057849.1 coordinate 163,234,551, forward strand.
CATAATGAAATTTATACTCCAGGAACTTCAGGGACTAAGATTTTTGTATATTTCCATGTCTTAGCTTACAAGAATGAAATAGACAAGCGGAGCCAGGTCACTGAGAAATCCAGCATGTAGGGTTTTGTGTTTGCCAGGTCAGCTTTGTGACCGAGAAATTTTAGTAGTGCTGCCGTGTTTATTTTGGGGAACTAATACATAAGGGTTAGAATTTTTAAAAAAATCAGAACGATTGACCGACAAGGGAGTGACACATACACACTGCATATCTTTGTGAAAACATACTGCAAACCCAGGTTACATGCTCTGAAATCCCTTTATGGTAAAACTATCAGTGAAAAGTTTTTAGAGGAAGTGGTCAAATTACACCAGGGTCCTCAATTTTTGTGTAATTTCATTACACTTAATAGCCTTTTTATGGCTAATAATCTGCCAGCACTTATTTGGTTTATAATCTGTCTCAAAATAACTAAAACATACTCCAAATGCTGATTTTTAGTGCAGAACCTGTGTATGAAATGCAGTGGTATATATTACTATGCTGGGCGTACACAGCTTTAGGTTTGAGCTTTTACTAAGAATGAAAATCCAGGCTCTACTGAAGTCAATGAGAGTTCTGCTGTAGACCTCAGAGCCAAGATTTTTCCCCTAAATGCAATGGATCTTTTTTTAAAGATACACATTAGAGCTGATTGAAAAATGAGGGGAAAAGTTTTTTGCCATTTTTTTAGGTTTGAAATGTTTTGATCAGCTCCAATACTCTGATCTTAAGAAAATTTGTTATCATGACTGCATTTGGTGAAAGATTTGGCTTTTAAATGAAAGAATGATTTTTAGGGTCCAAACTACGTGTGTGTGTGGTTGCCCCAACTGCTGTCCTAAACTAAAGCAAATATATTTATACAGGCGTGTGGAACTGGTACACTGCCTTATTCTGAAAATTAAACATTTTCAACTACTTGAATATTCATTCAAGCACGTCGGTACGTTTTCCTCCAAAAGGCCAGATTCTTTGAGCCTACCCATTAAGGACTGACTTCTATTAGTAGAACATAAAAACAGAACTGTGGAGCTTTGCTGTCTGCATTTTCTTCCCTAGCTTCTTAATTTTATGATTAATTTAGTTGCCCAATTTTACTTCCACTGAAGTCAGTGGTATTTTGTCATTGATTTCAACTGGCGAAAGATCAAGCTTCTAACAATTAACCTTAAAATGTGATAGTAGCTGTTCATGATGGAATACTGCATCATTAAGAACTAAACAAACACTTGCATCTCAGCAACCTGGCATAATATACAAATTCCACTTTTTTTTTTTTTTTTTTTGCTCACTATCTTTTGAGCAGTCTTCTACTTTTGGCCCAGAGTAAATAGATTACCATTTGCTTTTTAAAAACTGCTGTTTTCCCTATTAAAACTTGGCCTGGATTTTTGAACATTCCCGTAGTTAAATGGACGCCTGTCATGCACATGGTTATATTGATCTTAAGGATGTAATCTGTAATTCCTAGTTACTATATGAAGGGTTGCTATTCATATTGGATTGGCAGACAAACTAAATGGTGGTTGGTGTAGGTTCTACTAGCTTAGAATTATTATGCCTTAGAAAAGTGTGTGATTTCCTGCTCAGGTAAGTATGAAACTTACTATTCATCTTTATTGAATGAAAAATTCAGGGAATGTATCACATAATGCTAGTGGCACTTAACTTACTCTGAAAGTTTTAGAATCAAGAGGCAGTATAACTTGGGTAAACTGCTGTAGTTTTCAATGTTGTAAAGGTGCCTCTAAGAATTTTTGATGCATGGTAGACTAACACTTATATTACATTTTAAAACAGACCAATATGTAACTACTATCTTCCCCCACCTCAAAACCAGTCCATATAATGGTCAATACTCACTTTGTTGACTCTTGGCCATAGCTACACTAGCTCTAAAAAGTATCTGGAGCAAACATTGGTTGCTTAGCAACATACTCCAGTCTAAGAGTGTTGGAGAATGGGTCAGTGATTAACAATTATGTACAATCAAGGTTAAACACGCAGGGCAATCTGCAACATTACCACACTGACAACTGGAAAATTTCAGCAGTATGGTGTCTGAATTTATGGCAGTTGTTGTAAGTAAATTTATAATAGTTGTAGTTTTGACCTCATAGACATGAATATTTGAGTCTAGTTTCATGAGATAGGGTGGATGCCCTTTTCTATATCAATATATTGTGGAAAGACATCAAATAATTTGCTGAGTAATGTAAGAACGATCTATATTTTAAGTACATTTCTTTCCAAGGGCCTGATCCTTCAAATGCTTATGCAAGTACCCGGATGATGTAACTGGGTCTACATGAGAGTGAAAGCTATTTTCTTCAGTAAAGAGTGCCCCATTCTGCAAATATATGAATAATGAAAGGAATATGGATATTTTACTCAATCACCTAGTTGAATGGAAACCTATTATTCACCCAAACAAGAAAACAAACAAAATGCAGCATGAACTTGATTGATCTGTTTGAGCCTTACTTTTGCAGCATTTACTTCCATTATCCTTTTGTAGTTCTCCTAATGTGGGTGAAGGAGTCCTTAGTAGTTCTCCCCCTTTTTTACTATATAAAGGAAGGATTAGTTTGATTGTTTTCTTTTTGCTGGAATATGCATTAAGAGTATAAATCTTTAACATGGTAGTAAATCTTTTAGACTTTTTTATAACTTTAGCAAAACTAATGTTTTTCATTTCAGAGAATCATTGACTTTAATTGTCTAATCAGTTTAAGGTCTTTACCTACTTTTCATTTGTGTTTAATTAGTGCTCCTCCTTCCCCAGACTCATGACAGACTTGTGAAGTAAGAATTAATTGATAACACTTTTTACAGATCATATGAAATAGTTATGAGACTCTTAACTGAAGGTAATTTATATTCCTAAGCACTAATGCTGTATCATTGTCTGTCTGAAATAAAAGTCATAGGCAAGTGGGCAGCCCTCTTTCTTCAGTGTACTTGACATTTCTCTCTCCACCCATCTAGTAGACTTCTTTAAAAACAGAGGGGGGAAAAAAAAGTACTAGCGATTAAGATGTCTTACTGGCATGTCATGTCACTCACTAGTCATCAGTCAATCAGAAAATCAGCTAAAATTTTTCTTTTTAACAAAAATACAAGTTCTTACAAATATTTTCCTTGTAATATTTCATGCCTTAAACACTTTAAAACCCTGGGTTGTTTTGGGGTTTGTTCCTATCAAACACTGGACAAAACAGTGATTTTATATTTTTTATATATATATAAAAAGATTTTATATCTTGGGATCTCTCTGGATTAAAAGACTTCTACTAATTGTAGCCGCATATATGCGGCTCACTTTTTGCATCACTGAGTTGCAACTACCTCTAGTTGCATGTAACAACTCTTTATCTGCACGTAGCAACACTACACAACAATTTTTGGGTTCGTAGAATAGGAAATAAAACTAACTTATCCAGTTAAAACTACAGGAAAAAATGTAGGTAGGCATCATATCATTACAGAATGCTGTTGGAATTTGGCAGGAACAATGGTGTTAATACCTCATTTCTTGCAAAAACCACTTTTCATGACCATATACTCAGGACTTAAGATGGCAACTCGAGCAATACAGCAGGATGCTAGGAGAAATCACTGAAGCATTAATTCCATGAGGACTCAAGCACCATCTTCTGAATTGCCAACATAACTTCTTGCAGAACTTTGGACGTCTTTTACAATGTACTGATTAGACCTAACTCTGCTTGCCTTAAGGGACTTGACAGGACCACAGCTGAAGGTTCAGAGGAAGAGAGAGTCTGGAGGTCACTATCATGCATTGGCAAGGAAGAAGAAATGGATAATCAACATTTTTTTCTCTTATATCTGAGTGTATATTCTTGAGCTTCTGTCCAGATGGTTCCAACTGTTCTTGTTGGCGTGGGTTTATGGAACTTACCTACGTGAGTAATTTTATTCACATGAGAAGACCCATTGACCCCAATGGAGCTATCCAAATAAGTAAAGTTACAAGCATAAGTAGCTGCAGGATTGAGCCCCAAGCACTGGCTTTCTCTCAGAATCTTTGGATTTTTGTATGAGTGTACTTTCTCCGAATTCAATGGAAATGCATGGATAGAAGTGAAGGTAGAACTTGATTTTGTGTTAAATTCTGATTTGTGTATAAATACAATTTAACAGTTTATACAAAATTAATAACCCAATCAATCCTTCACTTGGACAGCAGAGGATAATATAGCATGTAATTATTTATACAGGAACATAAAACATTAGGTTTTATGCTCACATATGCGATTTAAAGAGGCTATCAACTGTTACTGAGTAATGGATACTCAAGAAAGACTAGGGGAAAAATATAACTAGAACAACACACATTATTGCCAGAGCTAGTTGTCACACTAAGCACTTTATTGTCTTACACTGCGGTACCAATTCAGCCTCATTAGTTTGTATCTGATTCTTAATTAATGCTAAATATATTCCAACACAGATGGTATTTAATTGTAGTGTATAATTTTTGTACATTTTTAATAGTGAATATCCAATTCTGTTACTCTAGCCCTTGTGATTAAAAACAAATGTCTATCTCTTTTTATCAGTGGATCTCAAAGCACAGAGTATCATTATCCTCATTTTACAGCAAGAGAAACTGAGGCACAAAGGTGATGCTCGCCCAGCAGGCCAGTGGGAGAACCAGGAATAGCATCTAGGTCTCCTGAGTCACAGGCCAGTGTATCCACTAGGCCACACTGCAGTGTTCTCTGCTGTCGACTTTGTACCATATTATAACTTTACCTGTTCTTTTGCAAGGAGCTGGTGAATTATTCTGAAGATTTGTTAACATTGCTTTGTTACAACCATCCCTTCAGCAACCAAGGAGTGTTGAGTCTTCAAAGTTTTTTTTAAAAATATTTTGTTAGTGTTGCCTCCTGCTGCTGCTAACTTGAGGGAATCTGGATTGGCTGCCTTCTCAAGATGTTGGTCTTCCTACTAGTAGAATATATTGTGGCTACCTGACAACTTCTTGGTTATCACTATGCCCCTGCATGGTGGTAACTTATGGTTCAGGCTTTTTAATTTTAGAGAGAGGATGGAGAGATTAGGCTCCACTAGTGTTTTCTTTTTTTTTCTTCTGATTAATGTATTTATATAATGTAGCATAGTATCTATATTCTGCAGAAATCACAGGTCAAATAATGCCCCACTGACTCATATAACATGAAATAAGCACAGGTAAAGGATTTTCCTGAATATTCAGTATGAATTGATTCTTGTTTAGCCTTTTGCAGATATGTTGCTGTCTCCCCTGTCATATTCAAGTAATGATGCAGAACTTCAAGAGCCAAAGTCTACCTTCTCATGGAAGTGCCTTCAAATGGGAATGCATGTATGTTGCAAAATATTCTGGGAGGCAGTGGCCATACGTATAGGCCCACCATACAGATTCTTAGTGTCGGTGTTTGCATAGCTGCTATTGGTGGGTCGGTCAGGAGCTGTATTGTGTGACAAACATGCAGCCCAAGGCCCTTGACTTCTAAGTTCCTCTGTGGCACCTGTCACTGAGGGGCTGAAAAATAGTTTGTAGGTTTGGGAGGGGGCCAGGGATGTGTCAGGAAGCTTATTTCTGTGCTTCCCTTCTGCTGACAGTCTTTCTGGCATTATACCTACATATGCAGTATTAAACAATCACAACTTGATTCTGGTCTGGATTGGTGGGAAACTGACACCTTGTAGTATAAAAATAAAATGCCATTTGTTGCCTTTCTGTGGTATATTTCAACAAATAAAATATTTCCCCATGTGCATCTTTATTCTTTTAAAGAAATTCCTGTATTAAGATATAAAGGGGAATTTAATTCCCCTTTATAAGAGTTTTAAATTGTTTTGTTAAAGCTCCATTTCAGTTTTAAGTAGGTTTTAAAAAGAAATCTTAATTGTGTATTAATTTGGTTTGTCAAAGTACAATTGCTAGGAATGAGGTAGAAACTAATTTAAATCCAATTTTCAGAATTCTGTAGAAATAGAACTGGAGTAGTTAGTGCTGGCTTCAGTAATTAAGAGACAGTTTTTGATTTAGACTTGAATGCTAATTGGCGATGGAAATTGGAAGGTGATATTTTGTTTGCTATGAAATTGGTGATTCTCTAGACCTATAGCCTTTGGCATGTATATTGGGCCAAATTGTTTACATGAATCTATAGGATTCTAGTTAGCTTATTTGGATCCAAATTTTCATTTGCTTTTGGTAACCACAAAGATTATGAAGAAAGAGGTTCTCAGTTACCTTGGGGACTCTGGATCAGTCTTTGTGTTGCATAGAACAGGCAAAACCCTCTTCACCCTGGTGAATAGCAGTGATGTGGGATGCTATATGCTAGGTACAGAGCAGGTTCTGCTGCCTATGTCCTGCCTATGAAGCTATTCCCTGCCCTGGTATTAGGGGCATGTTTGTGAGTGCTGCAGGCAGAATGGGGAGTATGCCAGAGGAGGGAGGTGTGGCAAGGGGCAGGGCTAGGAGAGAACTGTATCTCCGTGCTAATGTCTGTAGAAGCTAGTACAATGCTGTACAAGGTATAGCTTTTTCTTAGGTTTTCCCTATCTTGTTTCAGGGGTGGAAGTGGCCCCTAACAGCCCCAAAATAGCTCTGCAGCAGCACAGAGCTGAATCTCCTGAAATTTGGTTAAGATGAGAGACTGTAACCCCAGTTAAAGTTCCGGCACAATAGCAAGCAACTGCCAGTAGATGTCAAGCAGAATCCCCTGTCCCAAAGCGTCTTGCAAACAATCAGCATTTGTGCTGTATTACACTTAAAACGTCCTTCCTCAATGTTATCACACCAAAAATGAATTCTGCTTATGTATTGAGTCCACAAAGCTTGTTAGTGATCTAGTGCTGCAGATTCAATAAATTTTGAGACCATCTATAGATTTAAAATTGCCTTTTAATTTATCCACTAAAGCAATCAATGGCAGGGAAATGATCTACAGAGACAATATGGCTAGGATGCTGTTATCTTTAAAAACCCAGGATGTTTGTTACTGCTTCAGTTTCTACGAAGATAGCATAATGAGTGTGATAATAAAGACCGCATAAAAAGGTGAACATGCTGATAGTTATCAAGTATAATAGGCCAACAATTTTACCTCCCTATTACAAATGCCTATTTTTCAGGATTATGGAAGCTATTGTTTTGTTTCATTTTAAATGAAACCCCAGCAATTCCTACCTTCTGGCCTCCCAATGTCAAAACTGACTTGATATTTATTCTTGCACCCTGGAGTGCCCTCCTGAAAAAACACCTAATGGAGCTGTTTGTTCTAGCTGGGTGGTTTTTTATTATTTTTATCTGGAATCCCCCTGTCTAGAATGCAGCAAGGAAGTTGACTATATTGGCTTCCTAAGCTTGACCATGCCCTCTTTTGATGTAAATAAAAACTATTGGAGTGTGAATAATAATGGTCTGTTTTAACTGAGGGCTTGCTAAAGGGGACTGTGCTGTGTGGCAAGCTATTTGGCCTATAGGTTCACATCCTGGCTTGCTGTGCACTAATATCCCATGTAGACAAGCCATAAGAGAGCTTCCCTTTGCAGTTGCAATATTTCCCACACTACCTTGCAGCTATGCTTCAGCTTTGACCTATGGGACCCATCTGTAGGGTGAGAGGATAGAGTAGTGTTCGTGGGGCTGATCTTGCAAGGTGCTGAGCATCTCTGGAGAGGTGCTGAGCACTCTCTATTCGCATTGCAGTTGAGGATGTTTGGTGCCTTGTAGGATCAGACCCCAGGCCTCTTCAGTCTTGGCTTCTCTAATGCAGCTGCCAGCAGGGTTACAGATGTGGTTCTTGTTGATTACCAGCTGGGGTTGGATTTAAATCAGTGATATAGGAGCAAAAAGTCCATGTTCTGTTGCCAATCCCCGGGGACCTAGGTAGTTCCCCAGGTGATGCATCTAGAATGGTTTGCTGTACTCGCAAAGCCAGAACAAATGAGGATTAATTGTTTAATGTTTTTCATGGGCTAGATTTGCAAGGGAGGGATGTTCTGAGGGGGTTTCTTTTGTTTTAGAGGATATTTTAACAAGAAATTAAAATCAATGGTGAAACATCTTTTGTCCTATTTTTCTGACCCTCGGGAAGAGGGTGAATCAGTGGGCCCCTTGCTTCTCCCTAGTTGACAGAAGAAAAGTGTTCATCCAGGGTGATGTGATGTATTTGAGCCTTTGCAGAAATCTTCCCTAGCTGGTGGGCATTCAGTTAGGCTGGCTAAGCTTCTGCTCTAGGATGCCACGTTAGGATGGTAATGAGGGGTGCAGTGAGATAGCTTTTGATGTGAGATTTCCCTTTCGTTTTTAGTTTTTTGATACATTGGTATTAGGGAAGGCAACTGTAGGTGGCTGCCTAACCAGACTACTTGTTCGCTTAGCAGCTACCCGGTAGCCCTTCAGAATTGAGACCAACCTGTAAGATTTAATAGCCTGGGGGGTTACATGGGCTGACGGCCTGAGAGGCTGCTTTCTCCTGGAGAGGCTCCCATGGAATCATAGCAGACGGTGGCGTTTCTCACAGAAGCGTACAATAGTGGCATGAAAATTAATCTGACCCTTTTTCCTTTTTTTTTTTTTTTTTTTTTAAAAACACAAAGGGAGCATTTTCAAAGCAGGTAGTATGGTGAGGTATCAAACAAGATATGTCTGGCTTTTGGAAAATGTTAACCTTGCAAGAAATACAGATGTTTGCATTTTGTAGTGAAGTTCTTCCTTTAAAAGTGTGCTCTGTATCTTAGTAAAAGCATCTTCTTGCAGCGTCTATGGTGAGTGCTCCTTCATAGTAGAGTAACAGACATAACGGACAATAACATGGTTACATAAAACCAGCAAAATGCCAGACCTAAACTGAAGGTTGCCCCTGTCAGCACTATATTTGTGTGCTTTGTTCTTTTCCCAAAGCAAAAGCTACTAGAAGCGCCAACAGACTGTGGCACATTTTTAATTTAACGCATTAGCTGTATACCTTTTGTGATCTGAGTAAAACTGGACTTGGTTTCCTCCTAGTCTCTTGTGCAACGATTCTGTGATGAGCACGAGTCATCACAACAGACCCCCTCTGCTCATGAGAGGCTAATCACAGGAACAGTGCAGGTCCGGGTTGAGGTGCACTAGCAGCCCTACATGAAGAACTACTCCAGAATGTGTTTGCACGGTCTTGATATGATCAGTTCATCAAATCCTTACTCTCTCTCAAACATCCATACTCTCCCAGAAAACCAGCATCCAGAGACGAGGACTTGTTGCTGAGTACACAAAATAAATGTCTACTTTCTGAGTTTTCTGAGAAAATCTAGGTGGTTTGTTGCAACTTAGTGGGAGCCTGTCCCCGTGTGGTCATATAGGTTTCCACTTTGATTGGAAATAGATTCAATAGGGTTTATGGCATGTTAGAAGATGTAATATGTAAAATCCATTGAGTACATATCATGCAATGAGTTATAGTTAAAATAAACCATGCTGAGGAAATTCATGAAGTATGTTACTTCATCCCCCAACTTGCTGTAATAGCTAAATGCTGTAGGCACATATGGCATGTAAGATTAGCCACTGTTCTGAGACCCATGCACCGCTGCCATAATAGTGACTGAATGACAGAGTATGAGATTCTGAATTTTTTTTTTGTGGTATAGAATTACTAACGTGTGTAGGAAATAAACCCACTGTGTGTGGGTCTTCAAAACTGGGATATGGCACTTTATTTTGATAGCAAACTGCTGTTGCTTCCTTTTTACCTTATGAAGCAGATGTACCTTCATCTAAAGAATTACTTGGGGCATTTACAAATACCGTCACCAGCCAGTCTTGAAAAATCTGCTAGATCTCACTAACAGCTGGAGATGTAAAGCTAAAAAAGATGAGGATGGGGATGGACCCACCACCAAGGTTCAGGGGCAACTCCTTAGTGAGAAGCATCGGTCTCCTGCCCCTCCAATGCCAGAAAGGGAATGATGCTGGGATTCCTTTTGGTTGCTGTCCCTGGACCCTGTATCTTTCATATTAGTATTTGATTAGCAAGTGTCTAATAAATATGACCCTCCCACTTTAGCTGCTGGAATGGTAAAGGAGCTTTTTATATTTTTCTGCCCACCCCGTATAAAGTCTCTTGCCTTCACTCAAGGTTTTGGCATTTGGGTATGGGAAGAGGAGAGGAAACAGGTCTCCAGTACATTAACCCTCTCCCTATTCAGTCTCCATATTTTGGGAGGCAGGGGGAAGGGTAGGTGTTGGAAGCATCTTCCCCATGAATAACTCTAGGCTTGCAGCTTTCTCAGGCTACATAAAGATGACATTTTTGAGGATTTCTCTGGTGTCCGCAGGGTTCTGAATAATAGCTGTATGCTGCCCACAACCTTGTTTAACTCTACCTTGTTGCTGCTTGGTAGCAGATGTAGCTGTGAGCAGCTGCAGAAGCACTGGAGCAGTCTGCAGACTCTGGAAAGACATCACTGCATTGCTTCACATTTGGAATGTTTCCAAGGTAGAAGCTTCATTATTTTAAATGAAAGCTGAAGTTCTGCAGAAATGGGTGGCATGTTCCCTCCTCTCTCCAGGGGAAGCTTCCCCTTTGCCATGAGTGAGTGGTTTTTCAGGCCTTACTGACCAAGAAACCGCTAATACAAAATAAAGCTATAACATTTTATATTGTAGCATTTAATCCATCAGCCCTAATATTTTCCACTAGTAAACTGCCTGTGCTAACAGATACATACTGTTGCAACTGAATAGATGGTCCTTGTCAGAAATCAATGATTTGTTACATTTGACTGACTGCAATATTGTGAAAACTCCACACCCAGCATTTAGATTTAGTGCAATGATTAGTGTAATAGAAAGTTTCCAATTAGCTAAAATGAATAGTTTTACTATTCTTTGTGCTTGAGCAAAGCTGTGTTGTGTTATGTGGTCAGGGAACAGCCAATGCACATTTCCGTTCAGTCTCATAGAATACATTGAAATTGGTCAATTAGTTCTTGTTTCATTTTAGTAGGGTAGCTTATCTTCAACATGGGTCATACAAACTCTTAGCCAGAGATTTGGATTGATTTTTATGAAATTTCAGAGTTAATAAAATTTCATTTGAGGTAAAACATGGCTTTCTGGCCTAGCTTCTGAGTCCAGGAGCCCAGAGTACCCAGAGATCAGGATTTAACAGAGGCTGTTGTTTCCATTTGTAATGTTTGCACCCCACTGGTGTAGCTTGTCACATGCAATCTGTACAAACTTGTGTAATTCTGATCAGTCTGACATATGAGTTATATAGCTAGCTGGATTTTTATTATAAAATGTGTTTTTTGATGTATGGTAAATTTCATATAGTGGTTTTTAGGTGTAATTTAGAGGAATATATTTTGATAAGTAAAACAAATTACAAAAGGAGTGTACTAAGCTTCTCTAAGGATTTCAGTGTTGTGTCTGCAATATGAAATCTGAGCTTCCTTGGAAGACTGCGGTTAAGTTGACAAACTTAAAGATGCAGGTTAATTTAATGGCTGTTGATGAAAAAATTAAAGCACAATGACATAGTTTATTGCAGGGTCAGCATCTAGGCAGGCAGACTGAAGTTAATGGGGATCTGTTCTAGTGCTGGGGTCAATCCACAGAGCTCGTTGTAGGATTCAGGCCACTGTTGGCGAACAGAGTCCCTGATTCTGCTGTGGTTTTTTTACTTACTCTGAGTAGCTCCATTATCCTGCCACTCTTACTCACATGGTACCTTATGCTACAAGCAGCTCTCAGTCATGAGTAGCACTATTGTCAATAAAGTACTACCTGAGTAGGAGTGGCAGAGTCTGGTCCAAAGCACTGAGTAATGCTAGAGTATTTCTGCAGCTGCTTTTTTGTTTTTCATGCAACTGAACAAGGTTGGCTTGTTTGTTTATCCTTTTTCTGTGTTGCTGGATTAAGTTGCTGTTTTGATGTGTGTAATTACTCTGACCAAAAGTAACAAAATGAACAGGTCTGTTCATGCTGAGCATTGATAGCTTCTGTGGTTATTTCTTTCCCCCAGAGTTAAAGCTGTGAAGTGAGAGATGAAACCTGTATTTCCTATTTCCCAGGCTGGTATTGTAATTGTTAGGATCTCTGTTTACATAGATCCAAGATAGATTAATGCTGCTTTTAAATTAGAGTAATTGTCAAAAGTCTGGAGAAGTAATGAGTATGAGTAATCAAATATTTCACATGGGGAGCAGAAGGTTGCGGGGACCATACAAAGCCAAATTCCATAAAATAGACAAATATAACTCTACAAATCCTGTGTTAGAAAAGAACATAACGGCCATACTGGGTCAGTACAAAGGTGCATCTAGCCCAGTATCCTGTCCTCCAACAGTGGCCAGTGCTGGGTGCCCCAGAAGGAATGAACAGAATAGGTAATCATCAGGTGATCCATGCCCTGTTGCCCATTCCCAGCTTCTGGCAAACGGGGGCTAGGGACACCATCTCTGCCTATCCTGACTAATAGCCATTGATGGATCTGTTGTCCATGAACTTATCTAGTTTTTTTGAGTCTGTTATATTTTTGGCCTTAACATCCTCATGTTGACTGTGCATTGTATGAAGAAATACTTCTTTTGTTTTAAATCTGCTGCCTATTAATTTCATTTAGTGACCCCCTAGTTCTTGTGTTATGAGGAGTAAATAACACTTCCTTATTTACTTTCTCCATACCAGTTATGATTTTATAGACCTCTATCATATCCCCCCTTAGTAATCTGTTTTCCAAGCTGAAAAGTCCGTCTTATTAATCTCTCCTCATATGGCAGCCATTCCATACCCCTGATCATTTTTGTTGCCCTTTCCTGAACCTCTTCCAATTTCAATCTTCTTTTTTTTTAGATGAGGCGACCACATCTGCACGCGGTATTCAGGATGTGGTCATACCAAGGATTTATATATAGGCAATGTGATGTTTTCTTTTATTATTTATTCCTTAATGATTCCCAACATTCTGTTTGCTTTTTTGACTGCCGCTGCACATGGAGTGGATGTTTTCAGAGAACTATCCCCAATGACTCCAAGATCTGTCTTGAGTGGTAACAGCTAATTTAGACCCCATCATTTTATATGTATAGTTGGGATTATGTTTGCCAATGTGCATTACTTTGCATTTATCAACACTGATAAAGGTTTAACTTTTCACATAGTCAAGTATTAAAATAACAAAAAAGAAACTTTGCCCTCCTTTAACATTTATCAACCCCTAGTCTCTGCGTCAAGGAATGTTGGAGAAAAGGGAGCAAGCTATTGATTATTTATATTACAGTAACACTTAGAGGACCCAATTGAAATTGAAATACCATTGTAGTGTAGGTGCTGTACAAACACAGAACGACAGACTGTCTCTTCCTCAGACAGCTTGCAATCTACGTAGACAAGACCGACAAAGGGTGGGAAGGGAGACAGAGGCTCAGTGAGGTGACTTGCCCAACATCACACAGCAGGTCAGTGATACATGGGTTCCATTCCCAGCTGTCTCTTGACTCCCAGTCCCTTTATCTGCTAGACCAGTGGTTTTCAAACTTTTTTCTGGGGACCCAGGTGAAGAAAATTGTTGATGCCCGTGACCCAATGGAGCTGGGGATGAGAGGTTTGGGGTGTGGGAGGGGCTCAAGGCTAGGGGAGAGGTTGGGGGTGAGGGGTTCTGGATGTGGGAGGGGGCTCTGGGCTGGGGCAGGGGGTTGTGGTACAGGAGGGGGTGCAGGCTCTGGGATGGGGCCAGGGATGAGTTTGGGGTACAGGTTCCTGTCCAGTGGGAGTGCAGAGCCAGTGCTTGGGGCAGGGGAAGCACATGGAGCTCCGTGGCCCACCTGTTGCTCGCTGCTTCTGAGGTGCAGTGTGGTGTCGAAACAGGTAGGCACTAGCCTGCCTTATCTGGGCAGCACCACCGATGGGACTTTTAACGTCCCGGTCAGCAGTGCTGTCCAGAGCAACCCAGTGTCTTACATGCCGTGACCCAGACTTTGAAAAATGCTGTGCTAGAATGGGCTGCAGCGTAAAACAAGTCAATAGTGTCATAAGACCAAACTGGTCTTTTTTTCTCTTAAATTTGATAGATCACTTCAAATTTGAATAGAACAAATTGATTTAAAAGAACAAGTTAAAACTGCCATCCGGCAAATACTGTGTGGGCTCCTAAGTGCCTAAGTCTCACTGAAAGCCGCTCCTAAGGATATGTCTTCACTACCCGCCGGATTGGCGGGCATCGATCGATCCAGCGGGGATTGATTTATCGCATCTAATCTAGACGCGATAAATCAACCCCCGAGCGCTCTCCCGTCAACTCCTGTACTCTAGCGCTGCGAGAGGAGCAGGCAGAGTCGACGGGTGCGGCCGCAGTCGACTCACCGCGGCGAAGACACCATGGTAAGTCGATCTAAGTACATCGACTTCAGCTACATTATTCATGTAAGAGCTCTTCTCCCCCCCCCCCCCCCCCGTGTAGACCAGGGCTAAGTAGAGTTAGGTGAATAATGGATTTTTTTGGTTTGGTTAATTTGGGGGGGGGGGAGGGGGAGGGAATTTTTCAGTGAATTGAAAAGCTGAGGAAAATCTTGAGTTGAAACTAATCAAAATGTTTTGGTAATGTCAAAATAAATGCTATGATGACAACGGATAGTCATTGGGCCGGGGAAAGAGACTAAAGCAGTTGAGAGCAATTACTTTGCAAGAGGGCTCCCAACTGTTTCCTGTTTCCATGTGGGCTTCCAGTCTGACCAGTGTTAATCACCCTCAACTGTGAAAGGGGTAATTCAGTCTCCATGGCCTCTGGTGGGATTGCCAGGAATGGAGCCAGTTGATGTCAGTAATTGTTAAATTTGTTCATTTAATGCATTTCACCCTGTTCGTGATTTCTGCAACATTTGATTCTCTCATGGATTGAAAATTTTAATTTCATAAGTAAAATAATAAGAAAAGACTATATAAAGTCCAAGTTTTTATGAACACTTATTTTAGTGACATTATTTATTAGCAATGAATCTGCTTAAGTTTCATTAAATCTTACTAGGTGTAATTCATGTGACTATGGAGAAGTATCTTTGTCATCAAAGTCTCTCATTCCCAATAGTTGAAAGCATAATTAAACTTTCTCAGTTCTCAGTCATAAGGGAGCTATTCTTTTAATTACAGCATCTTTCTTATGCCATGTAAAGCATTCAGCCTACAAAGAATAGCTTGACAGTTTACTAAATTTGATATGCATGCTTTCTTACTGTCCCCTTTTTCTTAGATACAATGCTAGCCAGAAGAAATGACACTGAGACGCATAGTACTACTGTACCCTTCGCTTTGGCTGAAGCTGGTGAATTTTTTTTGAAGTATTAATAGCGTCTGTAGACTTTTTTTAGTGAAGTAGGACAAAACCACATCAGAAGTTACTTTTCTAGGCTTTCTTCCCCATCTTTGTCCTACTAACGCTCTCAAAAAGCAAATTTTAGATGAAAGTGCAGTATTTGGGGAAAAATGTAAAGAAAATTGTGATTTCTCTATGAAATACCCATTTACATATCTAGAGAGAGAGAGAGTGTGTGTAAATTGATACTTTAAGATGTTAATTATGGCATGGTAGTTCCCCAGATGCCAAAAGGGTGCCTTATATGGAGCTCCCAGGGGACTACAAGCAAGGGATATGCTCTTGTGGTTAGGGGATTGGACTAGGATTTCGGACATCTGGTATCACTTCCTAGCTCTGCAACAAACTTCCTGTGTGACTTTGGGCAAGTCACTTAATGTCTCTGTATCTGTTACCCGCTTCTGTTAGATGGGGATACTAGCATGGGGGATTGGTGTGTGGATATGTGCATTAATATTTGTGAGGCATTCTAATTCCATGGGGATTAGGCCTGGATAAGTACCTCGATGTAGGCACACTGAGTTAAAACACGCCTACGTACTTTTCATAAAGGTTCATCTGGCTTTTGAGTCAAGTCCTAAGTAATTTTCTGTATTATGTAATATTTCTGTGTTTTCTTTTTGTGAAACTAGCAATTTTCTTTATATATTAAAAATGCACATCTTACATAATTATCCTTATGATAGATACCATTATGATCCTTCCACATCTTGATTTTTTGCCCCCCCTTCTAATTTGCAAAGCAAATTCTGCTTCGTGGGTAGTGTGTGTCATTACAAGAGTTTGCCCTAGCAACCAGATATTTCTAATAATAGCCCAAATTCATTGCCAACAATCTTGAAATGTGGCAGAGCATCTTTGAACCCCAGGATGTTACACTGCAGCCTCTCTGATAAGCTAAAGCCTACAGTTTTTTTCAAATTGAATAAAAGGTTTACTGAACTGTAAGTAAAATTGATTCTGTGAATAGTGTATGGTTGTTTGAGCCATAAGAGAAATTCCTTCAATGCTTACATATTAAAAAAATGCTTGTGAAGCCAAATGTTTCTTCTGTATATCCATGTGTATGATTTCATTTACAGCTTCCTGTCTGAAGAGTCATCTGCTTGATGAGCACCTGATCTTGAGAGACATGTATTGCCTTGATAAGCCATGCTGTATTTGATATCTACATAATTGTTGCTGTTGGACCCTCTGCATCTCCTGGAGCAGCACACTTTATGCTGCAATACAGGATGAGCAATTAAGGTCTTTCCTTTTGTGCAGAATAGGTATGTATGGTCTTCATTATGTTTATTTTGTGCCTATTAACAGACTTTGGCTTATAAAAAATATTTAAGGTATCTTTGGAGTGTGGCCATTCTCCCTTCCCCATCTCTCCATTTAAAGAAACCCCAAGTCCTTTCTTTACATAGAGCTGCAGAAATAAGAGATGCAAAAGATTTATTAGGTCACTATTTCATCCTTTGGCATTGCAGCATTCCCCTTTACAGTTGATTTTAATTGCTTCCCTTTGGAAGCTATTTCAGTTTAATAGATTTCACTGTTTTTTTCCTCCTAATATTCAGCGTAAATTTTCCTGTGTTTATTTCATCTCAGTTATGTCCTTTTGTTCCACTTTAACAATTCCTTTCCCTCCTTGGAGTTTAGATACTTTTACAGTATTTTTCCTTGGATTGCTTTTCCTTGCAATACAACTAATGAATTTAAGCAAACATCTTTTAAATTAGCTGGCATCGCATCATAAGTTTGTTTATAACTTCCTACCACAGGAGTAGCTTTCAGCTCTGTAGTGAAACAGTAACCAATTTAATTAAAATAGAATATGCCATAATTTTCATTTTAAAAAAGTTATCCTAAAAGATGTGACAATGAAAGCACTACAGATGAAGTTTTCTTTATCTCCAGAATGTATTCAGGATGCGCAACACAAGCTTCCCCACACTATCTTGTCTATATGCCATAACTCTATTTTTTGGTAAGACACTTGATCCTGCAGCAAGGGCTTGTTTGCACTGAGAAAACGCATCATTATGTTAAAACATGATTTTGCCCTTAGCGTGGACAAGAATAGTTATGTTTAAAAAATATCTTACTGAGATGTGGTAGGTACCAAGTTTTATTTAACATCGTGTTAAAGCACGTGGCTAACACGTTTTGTAACATGATGCGTTTCCAATGGTAGACCTAGCCTAAGATGACAGTTCAATTTCTGTACACTTTACTGAGATGGCCGATAATAGCATCAGCTGGTGCCAATTATGAGGGTGGATTTCCTGATTTAGAGAGCTGCCTAGCAGGAACTTGCATCAAGAACCTAATCCTAAGCCACCTGAAATCAATATGCATCTCTTCATTGATTTCAGTGGGCTTTGTATCAAGCCCTGAGACCACTAACTCATTTCAAACTGACCACTGAGTCGTCTTCAGGTGATATAAGGAACAATAAATGTGTCTTAATTTTCCTTGGTGTATCTAAAACACAGAAATATAAAATTTTCCATTATGGATCATACATAGCATTGCTCCTTTGAGGCTGAAATCCTGCACTCAGCAATGACCACTACTTGTTATGTGTAGAGGAAGGGGGAAAAATGTGCAATACTCTACATGGTTTAA
This sequence comes from Chelonia mydas, assembly GCF_015237465.2. Taxonomy (NCBI): domain Eukaryota; kingdom Metazoa; phylum Chordata; order Testudines; family Cheloniidae; genus Chelonia; species Chelonia mydas. The sequence continues at coordinate 163,252,593 of NC_057849.1, forward strand.
GGTTTCCTTTCTGACTTGTGATCATATCGTACCTTGAAGCATGAGATTTGTTTACTCCTGGCTTTGCCTGCATGACCAGAAATGTTTTTCTGTAACATAACATTCTCTATCTGTCCCTTCCTCCTCAACAGAGGTGTGACCTCCAAATAAGTAAACACAATTTTGTATGTCGATTAAATATGATATCACAGAAGTATGTATTTCAGGATCAGAAGTTATAGATTGTTGGTTAATGTAGAAAATGAGAAGCCACTAATAACATAATGAAATGTCATACTTTGATTCGCTTTTATAAATGTGGTAGAAAAATGAGAAGCAGATGTAAAATTTGCATCAAGTCAAATAGTTAAATTCTAGTAGTTAGTTCATTCTCCAGGGCAATCCTGCCATATGTGTTCAGTTTTCAGAAGTTTGACTGTATACATCATCTGCTTTTAGTTCCAAACAATATAACATTTATTACTGAATTCAGAACAAGTTGTTTTGGAAAAAATTCTGTAAAGAGTCAAAAGCTGTCTGTAATTTTGATTTCTGCTATGGTATCATTGCTATATACAGTATATACCATCTGCGTAAAAGAGGATGGTAATGAATGTGTATAACACTTAAGTGACTAATTGTCCTAATGATATTCATTGTGATTACAATCTCCAAGGAATATTACAAATACTTTTCTACTTGGGAATACAACTAGCTTCTTTGGTTATTTTACTGGCTGCCCCTTTCCTCCTGCCACGTACAGAAATCCTGTAAATAAAATTAATTGTTTAAAAGTGGGGACCATCTTACAAAACTTTGCTGGGTAATTTAGTAAGAACACAATCTTTTCTCCTTGTAGTTTTTACTCTTTGGGGAATTCTGCACCAAAAAATTAAAAATTCTGTGCGCAATATTTTAAAATTCTGCACATTTGTCAAAATAACACTCTATAATCATGCCAGTTTCAATTACTTTGGTAATTTATTTCAAAATACCTGTCCAGCAAGTATGTCTGTAACAATACAGACACTCACAAAAATTCCCCCAGGGGCAGAGAGTTAAGGAAACCCCTATGACAACCCAGTTTCTGTTTCTCTGCTCCTCTCCCTGGAGCCCAGCTGTGGGCCAGACACTTACACCCCCTCTCCCCTAGAGCCCAGGGATCCAGAGGGAGAAAGAGCCTGATGCTGGGTCCTAAGCTTGCACAGAGTTTCCCGTGCACCACCGCCTCCTTCCTTCAGGGCATGCTGGGAACCCTCCAGTTCCCTCCCTCTCCTCCCCTGGGCTTGTGTTCTATTTGTGAGCTGGGCTCTGCCGGGTACAGCATCCCCTCGTGGCGGACAACATCTCTGCAGCCCATTTCTGTGGGGGGAAGAAAGGAAACTCTGTGCGCCCAACATTAATTTCTGTTAAGTTCTGCATTGTGCAGTGGTGCAGAATTCCCCCAGCAGTAAATTTTAAGATCCTATTTCACTGCCTACATCTAAGCATGTGTTTTATTGTATATGTGGAAGCATGACTGGGACTCCTTTTTTTTTTTTTAAATTTCTTTTGGTGCCATAACTGCATACCCAGTGTGAAGGTCTAGCTGTGGGCAGGTTGTGGTGTGCAGATCCATGCTCTGGGAACGTATGGTCAGAGATAAATAACAGCTAACCCCTGCATCTGCTTAGGGGTGCATTCCCGAGCACCTTCTGTGTGGTGCTGGGTGTCTGTTAATGAAGGGCTAGCAGTATCCTAGGTACTTTACTGATAGATATGAAGACAGAGTTCCTGACTGAACAAACATACTGCAGCATACTCACCTGCACAGCCACGTAGGCCAGGCTGCTGTCACTATGTTAGGAGGACTAAGACTCTCACTTCCATGCCCCTGTGCAGTCTGCCTAGATCTTGGGTGAGAAGGGATAGAGATGCTGTGTAGCTGCTATTCTCCCTACCACAGTGGGGCAGAGCAGGGCGAATAGCAGTCACATAATGGGATCTTGGCTCTAGTCCCAGTGCACTGTCTAGAGACATTTTAGGGAGTGGGAGGTTACGGGTACGTCTACACTTAAATCACGACAGCAGCGCAGTTGCCGCTGTAGTGCTTCAGTGTAGATACCACCTATGCTGACAGGAAGGGTTCCCCCATCAGCACAGTAATCCACCTCCCTGAGAGGTGGTAGCTGGGTTGATGGAAGAATTTTTGTCAGCCTAGCACTGTCTACACCGTGGTATAGGTTGGCTTAGTTATGTCACTGGGGGGGGGGGGGGTGGATTTTTCATGCCCCTGAGACACGTAGGTATGCTGATGTAAGTTCCCTGTGTATACCAGCCCTACATATGTTATAATCTTCTTGAAAGAGCCAGTACTGAGGAAGAATTAAGGAAGGAATCAGATGCTCTGAGGTGTGGTTCCTCCCACTGCTTACACATAGCACTGTAAAAATAAAAGGAGTACTTGTGGCACCTTAGAGACTAACCAGTTTATTTGAGCATAAGCTTTCGTGAGCTACAGCTCTATAAAGGTGCCATACAAACAGGAGGAAAGTGGGAGCGAAAAGGAGCAACAAAACCCAAAGCATTGCAGTTGTGAAATGGAGCATGTCTTGCAATATGCACAATTTAAAAAAAAAAATTGAGTTGAAATATTCTTAATACATTCATTTCAGTAGCATTTGAGGGGACTAATCACCAAAATGGAAGTAAAACAAAACCAGTATTTTATTTTGCTACGCTGATTTGGCTTTCTCCTGTTCGTTTGCATGGATGTTTCTAGCAGGACTAGATAGACTTTTTGAAAACCCACTTCTCTTCTCCCTAATTTATTGTTCAGTTCCTGTATTTTGTCTTTTGAAGGAGTGTGTGTGTAATTACTTCAAAATCTTATAAAGATAAATGAGGGTTATGGTGAAGGGAAGACCAGGAATTTGGATATTTATCCACTACCCGATAGACAAAAATGTACTGTGCTTATCTCCCTGATGAGAGGATATTGTCTATTTTCATTATAATTGAACCAAAAAAAAGTTGCTTTCTAATCAAAGTGCTCACTTTTATTCTTGATAAGGCAAAAATTAGAGTGCTGGTAGACTAATATAGTGAAAGACCAAAGTTGTGAATTCGTAGAATCAGGGTTCAGCAAAGCTAAGAGTTGTGTGGGGAGGGTAGGAGTGGACTTACTTCTATACCTATTACATAATGAGTCTGAGAGGCTGTCTGATGTGGACATTTGGAGTAGACTGCCCATTGGAGATGGAAGAAGATTCTGGAGCTGTAAGCTGCTGCCTTGCATACTTGTGTCAATCACTTACGCCTGTGTGAAGTGAGTGTGAAAAGCTACCACTGTAAGTGAGAGGAATTCTGATTTGGTGCTATTTTGCAACCACTTTGCACTCCCTTTGCACAGATGTAAAATAACACAAATGGCAAGACAGGGCAGACTCTGCCCTCATTTCTTTCCACAGAGAGCACATTAAACTAAAGCTACAGGAAATCATATTAGACAACACAATAGGAGGCTTTTTGACCAGAGGTCATTTCCCGTGACACTTGGTATCCTTGTGGTATTATGAGCTAAATACAAAATGAGTGTTTTGGATACATCTGTCAATAAATGAAGGAACTACTGATCCTGTAATATTTTTTGCACTTAGCTTTTCTTGAATGAGTTCAGCCTTATAGGTATGTGATTGCTATACTTGATTGTGACTGAGAGGGCTAATATTGTATCATGAATTTTGTGATGAAAGTCCTATCAAGTCTTTGTAAAATAATTTAAGTATATAGAGTTTTTAATATGGTATGTTTCACTGTCTTCCGTGATAGGTATATAATGAAATATCCTTTCTAGCTGGTTTCAAAGGGGGGGCGGGTAGGGGGAGAATCCACACTCCTATGAAAACAGTGGAACAATGTTAGAGAACAATAAAGAGTTTAAAAAACCCCAAGCTGAACTGAATGTCTCAGGCATGTAACTGATACTAAAGAAAAATTGATTTCTGTGGAACTACAAAATTCACTTCCTTGGCTTTTGAACTAATATAAACTAAGTTAATTTTCAAACTGCTCTATTTTCCAAAATAATTCCTTGAGCATGTCTTTTAGAAAAACATCGTCTTGATTTAAAAATTACCAAAGAAGGAGAACCTACTATAACCCTTGGTAAATTGTTCCAATGGTTAATTACTCTTATTGTTAAAAATTTACATCTCATTTCCAGTCTGAATTGGATTGTGTTTATACCTTTTGTCTGCTAGACTGAAGAGCTGTTAAATTATTAAATATTTGTTCCCCATTTAGGTACTTGACTGTAAATAGATTGAGCTACTTGAGTCTATCATTATAAAGGCATGTTTTGTAATCCTTAAATCATTTTCCTGGCTTTTCTCTGAACCCTCTCGAATTTATCAACATCCTTTTTGAATTGTGGACCCCAGAACTGGACACAGTATTCCAGCAGCAGTCACACAAGTGACCATTTGTCAATCAAGATTGGAAGCTTTTCTAAAAAATATGCCCTATGAATTATTTTGGAAGTTCTATGGCCTGTGTTACATAAGAGGTCAGACTAGATGAACACAATGATCCCTTCTGGCCATGGGATCTATGAATTTGTGTTTGGAGGAAAAATTATCCTGATCCAACTTCCTTTTATCCAGTATGTTGATTTATCAAGCTGAGCGCATGCACAAGTGTGTGCAGGATCTGGGCTCTGTATTAAAATACTTCAGAAGAACTCATTACTAAGTACTTAGTCCTGCTCCCATAAAGGTCAAGGACAGAACTCCCGGTGGGGGCAGATTTAGTCCGTGTGGAAAGGGTTAATGGGAAGGTATTCTCAAGTGAGTCCTTGTCTCAGGAATGAAATGCCTTTACACATACCATTCCCTGGTATGCTAAATCGCAGATTTGGTGATCTTTGGGTCATATTGCAAGGCTTATCTGTTCTTCCAGGCCCTCTTGAGGTAAGGGGTGGCAGGAGAGAGAAGGATTTAGTGGATAGGAGGATGTGGAGAGGCATCTGAGTTTGGGAGGCTTTGTAGTTTTTGGACCTGGTCTATTTTAATATTGCATTTTTAAAACAATTTGTATTTATCAGAACATTAGGTAATCTCATTTTTAAAATAAAGGACCCTTGAATTCACTTCCCCATTGTTTCCCACAGTTTTAATGTCTTCACTACTTCTCGTTTGTCAGTCCAGTTGTGAAATGTTTTGTTTAAAAATCAAACACACACGCACACAAGGCCACATTATAGAAATATTTATGCATGTGAATAACTTTATGGGGTTATTCACGTACATAAGTGGTTACAGAAACAGGGCCTAAAGTGGCTGGTTAAGGATCAATATTCTTGCCATTGCATGTTGTGTTTTTTGTTCGTTTTTTTTTTAAAGTGTAAATTATGTAGTGTCAGGCACTTGTATCCAAACTCTGCACCAAAATATGCTTTACTCTGAAAAAAATCTCCTTGTGTAGGTAGTTTGTCCTTTAAAAAGAGATTTAAAGAAGAATACAGCTTTAAAAAAAAACAGGGAAGAGAAATAATAAATTTTAACTTCAGCTTTTGATTTTAAAAATCTTTCTCCTTCATCTGGGTCCTTTGGGCTGGCCAAGTCAGAAAGGAGCAAGAGGATGTACTGGTCTCCTTTGAGCACTCTGCATCAACTAGAAAAGGAACTCTTTTATACTTTTATGTTTTACTTTTTTCCTAAAATGAGATGCAAACAAATTAGTTCTGCCAGGTGTAGGAGTGACATTTCAGAATCCCACTGACAGCTGGATTATCAAGTTAAAAATCATCTCTCCCATGCTGGAACTAACTGAATAACTCTCCTTTTTGTATAGGTTTTAATGAAATCACCCATGTGGACAGGGCCAGAACAAAGCACATGCACCCTTAGGACTTAAAAGGTGCCTGGCCCTTGTGCTGATGCTCTGTGCAATAGTGAAATTTCACCTTCTGTGAGCAAGTACCATGTGATAGCTCTCTTTTTAGCAGTTCTTTAGAAGATACAGTTTAAATTGGCGGCGGGGGGGTTGACAGCCCATTTTTAATAAGGGTATAATAGAACAAAAAAATCAAACTCCAAAATCTTGCCCCAAGCTGAGTTATGACCTCAAAAAGGGAGAAGTATCCGACTCCATGAAGTCCACTAGGGATTTCTCTATTGATATTATGTAGAAGGTGCTTAGATACTACACTGAGTGGCAGTATAAAACCCTAAGATGTATAACACTTGCCTGTTACATAGTGGTTTTCATGTGTAGATCTCATAGACTTTGCAAAGGAAGACTTTTGTTAAGGGGCACCTGAGACACAGGTGAAATGACTTTCCAAAGGTCATGCAGCCAACTAGTGGCAGAGCCGGGAGTAGAACTTAGATCTACTGATTCCCAGTCCAGTGCCTGATCAACTGACTACACTGCATCCATTTTTTTAAAATTTTTGAATGTATTTATAATGGTCAGTACTGAAAATACATCATTATAAAATAGGGGCAGTAGTATAGTGCAATAATATTATATGAAGTTCCTTTTGTGTTAGCTATTCCAGTGTGCAATACAAAATGATGAAGCATTAACCTAGCTCCATAGATATACACAGTACTCTGAGAGAGTCTCTGCCTTGAGTAGCAGTCTGCCATAGATGAGACAAACACTGGACAACAATTTAAAAAAGGGAGGATCTAAAGAAGTTCATGCAAGTAGTGGGTTTGAGGGAGGAGTGAAAGCTTGTGTGATGGGCAGGAAGAGAGAGACTGTAACAGATATAGGGAATAGCATGACAGAAGGCTTGGAGCCAAGGGCAGTAGCTGGAGGCAAAGGAAGCAATAACGAGAGATAATTGGGAACAGCATAGGGAGGAGTAGGATGGAAATGGGAGCAGAGATTAATTCTGTCTATCTGATATAATATTCATGAACTGTAAGGCCAAAAGGGGCCATTATGACCAAGTTTGACCTCCTGCATAAAAGAGGCCATGGATCCTTCCCCAATAATTCTTGTATCAAGCCCATAACTTTTGGTGAAGCTTGCTAGAGCATTTCTTTTAGAAAGAAATCCATCTTTGGCTGAAAGACTTCAACTGATGGAGAAGTCACCACACTCCTAGATAAGTTATTTCAATGCTTTAAAAAGTTGCATTTAGTTTAGTAATTCTAGGTATCTATGGAAATGCCTATCACAATGGTGTTGATGTGTAGAGCTTTGTCAGTAAGGATGAGGAGTCTCAATTTGATGTCCTAACAAACAAGTCAGGGAAGAGGTTGATATTAACATGTTTTGGTAGCACCTAGAAGTCAGCCAGCTTTGAGCCCCATTGTGCTAAACATTGTGCAAATACATACTAAATGAAAGTCCTTGCCCCAGAGAACTATTGGGGCACGGGCGAGAGGGGTATGATTTGGGGAATACAAGGTGGTTGGAGAGGAAGATTACTCTAGCAGTGCTGTTTTTGATTAAAGCAGCAGAGTAAGAGAGGCTGAGGCTAGGGATGAATAGGAATCAAGGCAAAAAATCAACTTGTAGACAAAGTTGATTCTCTATGATGCTCCTGCCCCTCCACCAATACAGTTGTGCTCCACAGAGATGGAGCAGCTGGATACACCCAGGGTCTGGTGTCAGGCACTGGAGCAGAGTGTTTCTAGTGGCAGGACCCTGGCTGTGGAACTCCCTGCTTAAGAGCTGAGGCTGTACCTAAGCCTGATGGTGGTCAAATCAAGGTATAAAATACACATCTTCAGTGAATCTTTCCCCAGAATTAATGACTATCAGCAAATGAACAAAAGCCCTCCCCATTCACTGTCCTGCTGGTCTTCCCTGGAAGAACATTGAGAGGGAAGTGCTATTTTTTTGTTTCTTGTTGTTCCTTTTTATGCTCCTTTAATATTGTATAGTGCTCAGGTACCATACTTATAGATGCTATATTAGAACATAAGATCACTAGGAACTAAGGAGGTGGAGAATGGTTGGGAAGAAAGATGAAGTTTCTTTTGGGAGAAATTGGGCTGTGGTAGTGGGACATTTAGGAGGGGATGGCTGATGGATAGTGGGAGATGTAACCTAGGGCAGAGGATCAGAAGGTGGATTTGGGAATCCTCTGCCTAGAGGCATGTGTGTCAGTTGAAACCATGGAATAGACACGTTTGCCTAAAGAGATGCTATAGAGGGATTGATAGGGAGAGGAGCCACCAAAGTAGTGGTCAGCGAGGCAGAAGAAAACAGCTGTGGCAATGTGGGGAGGATTGGAAATGATGGAGTAAAGTGATTGTAGGCACATTGGTCTGATCCAATATGGCAAGTCCTGTGGTCCATCAAGTCTAGCGTCCTGTGATAAAGGCAGCAGAGATCAAAATGATAAAAATAGAGAACTGTCCCTTTGGCTTATCAAGGGTATCATTATGCTTTTGGGCAAGGCCGTGTTGTTGAAGTAAACAGGGCAGAAACTAGCCTGAAGTGAGACCAGGAGGAACTTGGAGTAGATCGAATGAAGGGATTGGGTGTGGACATTGTGCACAGGGGTTTTGGAGATGAGGAAGAGGATAGGACAGTGGTTAGAGAGGCGGATACAGACTAACATGGCTGCTACTCTGAAACAAGTAGTTGTTTTTTTTTTTAAACTTTTTTTTTCCAGATAGGAGGACAAAGTATGTGTGTGTTGGCTGATGGAAAAGAGCCAAAAGAGAGGACGAGGATGAGAGAGAGGCAGGAACTGATGAAGTTAGAGACTGCAAAAGGAAGACCTTTGAGTCAGACTTGGATTCAGGAGGAAGGGGGAAAAGAGCAAAACAGGTAGAGCAATCCTTAACCTGACCACAAAGGAGTGGTTAGAATATGCTGCTTAGAAGAAAAGGCTAGAATTATCCTTAAACATACATTGCCATTTCTTCGCAGTATATTGGTATTAGCAGAACTGAGCATGGTTAATTGAAATGGTTTACTATGTGGCTAGGTAGTATGTTAACGTGACAAGATTTGCTATACTCAATGGGTATTGTATAATCCCAAGGAGTAATCTGTTACTACGTTTGGACAGAAACAAAAATTATTCCAAGCAAATTTTACACTTGTTGAGAGGAGAACATGGAAAACGAGCTGCAGGCTACAGCTCAGGCGGATTCCCAAGATCGCTTGCTCGTTCTTTTTTTATTTTTTAATCTGTCATCAGAAAGGAATGTTTTTCATTATCAGAAATTAAGTTTTTTAATGAGTGCTGTTCTAATGGTCTTTACTTTGTTCATCATTATTGTTAGCTATTAACTGTGTAAAGGATACAGCACAATGTTAGATATAGGCTAGTACAGTAGTTCACATCTCTTAATTTAGAGAGAATCAACACAGAAATATAAATATATCTTGGATCCTACCCCTCTTAAACTTCCAATCCTCCTCTTTTCCGTTTTGAAGTGCTTGGTGGCTCTTGACTAGGGCTTGTAATCACTACTGCAAAACAAATAAATTAATATTATAATACAGTGCTCATAGAGAGGTCTGTCGGCACCACCAATATTCCCTAAATCAGTGGTCATCAACCCGTCAATCGCGACCGACTGGTTGATCCCAGTTGATCGCAATCTCCGGCAGTGTAGTGTGGCTGCAGCTAAGGCAGACACCCCTGCGGCCCTGGGGGTAGGCAGGGAGTGTTGGCCTCTTCTGGGAGTGGTGTGGGGCCGGGGTAGGTGGGGAGCCTACCTTAGCCTCGCTGTGCCCGGAGCAGCCAGAAGTAAGTGCTGCCCAGTGGGAGGCCGCACCTCATCCCTGAGCCCCCTCCTAGAGCCAGCATCATACCCCCTTCTGCACCCTGAACCCCCTCCTGCTCCCCAAGCCCTGACTCCTTTCCTAGAGCCAACACTCTGCCCCAGCCCAGAGCCCCCTCCTATACCCAAGCCCCCTCCTAGAGCTTGCACCCCTCACCTCCTCCTGTACCCCTGCCCCAGGCTCAGCCCAGAGCCCCCTCACACACTGCAAACCCCTTGGCCCCAGCCCAGAGCCCATACCCCCTTCCAAACGCCAACCCCCTGCCCCAGCCTGGTGAAAGTGAGTGAGGGTGGGGGAGAGCGTGGGGGATGGAGTGAGCAGGGCAGAGCTTTGGGGAAGGGGCGGGGTAGATCCTGGGTTGCCCTTAGATTCAAAAAGTGATCTTGGGCATAAAAAGGTTGGAGACCACTGCCCTAAATTGTAGTTTGAGAACCACTGGAATAGCAGATTTAGAGGGACAGGTTGATTTTTCTCATAGAGATAAAGGGATAGGGCAGGTTGACAAGACTTGGCTGGTTTTAGGCTTGTTAAGAATGACTTCAGCATGAGTCCTCAAAACAGTGTGTTGGAGCCACAGTCTGGGGGGAAATAATGAGATGGTGCAAGAGACAGTGATTGGGTAACTTTACAGAGATACAGCAGTAAAAGAGGGAGAAGATCTACTTAGTGGGTTTATGTCCAACCAGAGTTAAAGAGGTTTTAGGTTCTGGGTAGAAGTCAGGGTGATTCAGAAGATGTAAACGTAGAATGGGGGATGTGGCTGCTGGAACAGCACACTTAGAATAAATGACATGAAAGTGCTCAGGGCACTTTAAAGAGGATGCAGATATTTTGCCTAGAAATAGAGACGTATACGTGGTGTGCACAGTTGCTGGTAGAAGCAATGAGTTTATGAATCCCATCTTGGAGGAAAAGAAGATTGGACAGCTGGTGCTTTTCAGAAGAGAAGAAATCGGCAGGCAGGATTCTAAAAAGGAAAGCAAAAGAGAATAAACTCCTCTCCCAGTAGTGCAGTGTCGGGGGAATGCCCTCAGTTCTCACAACCTCCCACATCTTTGAGGGGGTATGACTGGTCACTGACTTTCTCCCTTACTCTGTTGCTGTACTGTTCTCCTCTCCTCCTGGTCCAGTCTCTCTGTAGCCCTTTCTTGAATGGAAGCTTGGATCTCTTGGAGTCTGTTTGTTTTTTTTACACTGGTGCTTTGCTCTTTTCTGTGTAGACTATTATGACCCCATCACCATAGTATCCAAGTGCCTGTCATTAGCAAAAATGGCAACACATTTTGCTGTGTTCCTCCCATGAGGGAATGGAGTGGATCCATCAGTTGTGTGAGTTGCTCTTTTGACGGTGTCATTTAGTGGTAGCATGCTGGGATAGACTCAGGAAAATAGCATTTTCCGTTTTCCTTTTCACCACACTTGAGAGGTGTGTGGTGTGGTATTAAGAAACTGAGCTGCAGAAGAAGTTATTGATATTTTAAAAAAAACTGCATGACCAGCTCCTGCTTTCCAGATCTGTGGTGAGATAAGAGAAGCATTTGAATGTGACTTGTCTACAGCCTGAAATATCCACTGGCAATGGAGAGCTAAATCTGTTCTATACAAATGCTGGACGCATATGTAATAGGATTGCTGACTTGGAGTTACAAGTTTTCAAGGATAAGTACAGTATGATAGTACAATCATATCAGACATTCTTAAATCAGAAAAAAAGACTGGGGATTTAAAAATAGTAGTCAGAGAATTGTTGGATTTTGCATTAGACTTCCAGAGTAGTGGGAGAAAAGAGAAAAGGCTTTTGTAGGCACAACGAAAGAGCCCTTAAGAAGTCTAGAACTCTGATTTGGGGAATCCTGACTGGAGTAAATATAAAAACTTTATAATCTGAATGTTGCAACGTGTTAATGATTTCCATATGGATAATATACAGGCAAGCAAAACAGTTTTTTGTTGACTTGCTAGAATTTGGATTAAGTGACATGGGGAAAATTAATTGTTAGATTTCCTGAATATTTTTACTGTGTGTCTTGTGTATTACTGTGGATTCTTTGTGGCAGAGCATCTCCTCTGTCTCACCAGGCTTCATTCTTCCCCCTCTGATGGTTGGAGGGCCTGGAGTAAGTCAGCTGCATGCCGGATGGTGTTTGTTTTTTCTGACTGTGGATTTATTTACCAATATTTTCAAAGTAGGCCTTGGGACAGGCCCAAGGAGTGCCTCTCCACCAAACAAAGGAAACAAGTTCACAACACAAAATAAAAGGGGATACCTTTTCCTACCCCCTCTCTGGGGGAGGGTGTGTGTGTTGCCTTGTTAGGGCCGGGCTACCAGTCCTTCCCCTAAACAGGCAGTCAGGTTGATTCCCTGGTAGGGAGGAAAGCACCTATCCACCCTGGAGAAACTTTCTTCCTGCTGCCACTAACCCTGCAGCAGCTTGCCATCCCCTCCCCCCCCCCCCCCAAAGGGTTTTTTAAAGGTCACAGGCAGCCCTTATTTGGACTCGGGTATCCTTGTTGACCTGAGGTTTAACCTCTTTTCAGCTTATAGGGAAAGGGGTCTTTATCATTTTAGGGCTAATATACCTGCTTTCCACCACTCTTACAGCTGTCCAGCCTGACTTTGTCACATGGGGTGCGTGTGTGTGCGCAACCTGGATACAGTTTCCTTCACATTTAACCTTCACACCTTTCAATTTCCTCAACAAATGAGGCAGGGGTCCCATAGCAACAGCCTCATTCACTACACACCCCTAATCCAGCCCCTGCACAAGTTCATCTTGTGCACCGAAGGAAATAAGGGTCCTGTGGACCAATAGTATGTGGTCATTATAGGGGAGCTGTTAGCGGTGCCTGTGCCCAAGGTTACCTGACTCTTTCCATTATAAGTAGGGCCCTACCAAATTCACAGTCCATTTTGGTCAATTTCACAGTCATAGGATTTTAAAAATTTTAAACTCATGATTTTAGCTATTTAAATCTGAAATTTCACAGTGTTGTAATAGTAGGGGTCCTGACCCAAAAAGGTTATTGTGTGTGTTGGGAATGTTGTGGTATTGCTACCCTTACTTCTGCACTGCTGCTGGTGGCAGAGCCGACTTCAGAGCTGGGCAGCTGGAGAGTGGTGGCTGCTGGCTGGGAGCCCAGCTCTGAAGGCACCGCCACCGCCAGCAGCAGCACAGAAGTAAGGATGGCACGGTATGGTATTGCCACCCTCACTTCTGCACTGCTGCCTGCAGAGCTGGGCCCTCAGTCAGCAGCCGCCGCTCTCTGGACACCAGGCTCTGAAGGAAGCAGTGAAGAAGTAAGGGTGGCCTGGTATGGTAGTGACACTCTTACTTCTGCGCTGCTGCTGGCAGGGCGCTGCCCTCAGAGCTGGGCCCCCAGCTACTGCTCTCCAGCCATACAGTAAGGGTGGCAATACCACAGCCCCCCTAAAATAACCTTGTGACCCCCCCCGCAACTTCCTTTTGGGTCAGAACCCCCAATTTGAGAGAGAGGCTGGTCTTCTGTGACTGTATAGTATAGGGTAAAAGCACCCACAAGACCACATTTCAGTCTGATGTGTTTTTCATGAATGGGAATTTGGTAGGGCCCTAATAAGACCCTGTTTTCATTTGCTTATAACTTTGCTAAACTTCAACTATTTGTACTGAAATTTCTCATACTGAGTTTCTGCCTCAGGCTTAAGTTTTTTTGGAAGTTTCAGCTACAATGAGTTAGCCTTTTCTAAGGACAAGGTAGGGGAAAATACATAGTTTGCACATGTTAAAGAAATTCTTATAGTCATGTAATTGGTAAACCTCTGGGGGGGGAAAAAGCATCTTCAGTTCACATGTGATCAGTAGAGACTCTTTAGTTTGGTAGCTGAGTTCTGTAAAGATTATGGTCTGCACTGAGCACGCTCCATCCATGGTGCAGGGGCTGAGCAGGACTTTACTAGGCTCCATGCTTCTGGCAGCTGCAGTCTGCTGTGGTGCTTGGGACAGGAACAGAGAGCTGCAAGCAGGGCCGGCCTTAGTGAAAATGGGCTCCTGGGCAAACTTGTATTTTGGTGCACCCCTGCTGCCTCCCCCAGTGCTTAATTTGTATTGAAAGAGGTGCCAGAGCTCAGCCCTGGCACAAATTAAGCACTGACTGGGCAGCTGGAGAGTGGCAGCTGTTGCCCGGGCACCCAGCTCTGAAGGCAACAGTACCCCCAGCAGTAGCACAGAAGGAAGGGTGGCGTGGTATATGGTGTATTGCCACCCTGACTTCTGTGCTGCTTCAGGGGCTCGTGGTGGTGTGACTGCATCTTGCCAGAGCCCATGGCCCTCCTGCAGCCCTCTGGCCACTCCTGGCTCAGCATGCGCATTTTGACAGGAAATACCACGCATTAATAACACTACGTGTGTGTGTGAGGCAATCTGTGTTGGGAGAATGTGAGAGACTGTGTGTGTGTTGGGGGAGTGTGAGAGACCGAGTGCTGTCATTTTAAGCACAGTACTCATTTGCTCAGACTTGTTCTGTCCAGACTTCAGCAGCTCTGTCCCAGAGGCTGTGAGGGAGCAGCAGCACAAACTCTTGTCCCCGTCCCCATCCCCTGTCCCTAGTTTCTGAGGTGCTGGGGATACCCTCCTTTCTGCAGAGGATGCAGGAGGCTCTGGGAGCAGCTTGGCCAGGGGCGGCTCCCCTGGGGGTGGGGGCAGGAGCAGTGGCTGCAGACAGCAGCAAAGCAATAGTGGGAGGAGGGGCACCCTTGCTCCAGAGACACCCCTCTGAGAATGCAGCATGGGCATCCCTCCGCTCTGCACAGCCGGCATGAGGCTCCCTGGAGCAGCTTGGCCAGGGGCAGCTCCAAATGGGGGAGGTGGCAGGAGCAGCGGCGGCTGCAGAGTAGCAAGGGGAGAAGGGAAACCCCTGCTCCAGAACCGCCACCGTAGCAATGCATCTCCTGGGCTGTCCCCCTGATAGCCCATGCTTAAGTCTGGGCCTGGCTGAAAGAGAGTCTCCTCTGTGCTCCTAATGCTTCCCTGAGGGTGTGCAGGCAATGTTTAGGTGGAGGAACTTACATCACACAATGGCAGACAGCTAAAAAGTGATAATTTTTTAAAAGTATGTACATACAAATGCTAGAATTCTAAATACTAAGATGGCTGAACTTGAGTGCCTCGTATTAAATGAGGATATTGATATAATCGGCATCACAGAAACTTGTGATCCTGGTAATTACAGGCTGGTAAGTCTAACTTCAGTACCAGGCAAATTGGTTGAAATTATAGTAAAGAGCAGAATTATCAGACACATAGATGAATATGATTTGTTGGGGAAAGTGAACATGTTTTCTGTAAAGGAAAATCATGCCTCACCAGTCTACTAGAATTCTTTGAGGGGGGTCAACTAGCATGTGGATAACGGTGATCCACATATATAGATATAGTGGATATAGTGTACTTAGATTTTAAAAAACCATTGACAAGGTCCCTCACCAACAGCTCTTAAGCAAAGTAAGCTGTCAGGGATCAGAGGGAAGGTCCTCTCATGGATCAGTAACTGGTTTAAAAAATAGGAAACAAAGGGTAGGAATAAGTAGTCAGTTTTCAGAATGGAGAGAGTAAATAGTGGTGTCCCCCAGGACTCTGTACTGGGACTAGTCCTATTCAACATATTCATACATGATCTGGAAAAAGAGATAAACAGTGAGGTGGCAAAATTTGCAGATACAAAACTACTCAAGATAGTTATGTGCAAAGCAGACTGCAAAGAGTTACAAAGGGGTCTCACGAAGCCAGGTGACTGGGCACCAAGATGGCAGATGAAATTCAGTGTTGATAAATATGGGCAGTGTGTGACTCCTGCATTTGGGGAGGCTGGGCACAAGCACTGGAAGCTCCCTAGAAGTGTTGGGGGGCCACTGGTGCCCGTATACTGGCTCTGCCTCCTTCTCCATCCCGGGCCCTGCTTGGCCTTCTTCCCCTGAGGCCCCACCCATACTCCACCCCGACTCTGGTCCGGGCCCCGCTCCTGCTTGGCCCCCTGCCCAGAGGGCCCTCCCCGCCTGCTGCTTGTGCCTCTCTGCCACCTTCCCTAAGGGCCCCCCTGCCCCATGGGTGCTTGACCTGCCCTTCTCTGCCCCTGCTCCACCCTCTCCCTGCCCCAGTTCCACCCCTTTTCCCCCAAGTCCCTGCCCATACCCCGCCTCTTTACTGCATCCCCGCTCCTCCCCCTCCCTCCTGGAAAGTCCTAAGTGCTGCCAAACAGCTGTTAGGTGGTAGGTGGGAAGCGCTGGGAGAGGGAGGGTGGGAGTGGGAGGAGCTTGGCTGCTGGTGGGTGTGGAGTACCCGCTAATTTTTCCCCGTGGGTGCTCCAGCCCTGCAGCATCCACGGAGTCGGCGCCTATGCCCCCTACCCGTTGCTCGCACCTCTCCGTTCCCGGTGGGTGGGCCCTCGGGGGAGTGGGTGGAGAGGCGTGGGTGGGGGGCCTCTGAGGAAGAGGAGGAGCGGGGACAGGAAGAGGTGGAGTGAGGTCGGGGCCTCAGGGGAAAAGGTGGAGCAGGGGCGGGAAGAGGAGCAGCATAGGAAGGGCGATGGGGAAGAGGACAAGTAGGAGCAGGGCCTCAGGTGGAGTGTTTGTGGAGCCACGGCTTGGTCACCTTTTCGGCGGTGGCGTTCCAAAGGCGGTGGGCTGGTGCGCCTCCAAAGGGAGGTGCACTGCATCCTGTTTGGGGAGGCTTAGCCTCCCACGGCCTATTATACCCACTGCTCATGTTGATAAATGCAGAGTAATTCACATTGGAAAACATAAAATGATGGGGTCTAAATTAGCAGTTATCACTCCTGAAAGAGATCTTGGCGTCACTGAGGATAGTTCTTTGAAAACATCCACTCAGTGTGCAACTGCAGTCAAAAAAGCGAATGGACTATTGGGAATCATTAGCAAAGGGATGGATAGATAAGATAGAAAATATCATATTGCTTCTGTATAAATCCATGGCACGCCCACATCTTGAATACTGCATGCAGATCTTGTCACCCCATCTTGGAAAAGGTTCAGAAAAGAGAAACAAAAATGAATAGGGGTATGGAACAGCTTCTGTATGAGGAGAGATTGATAAGACTGAGACTTTTCAACTTGGAAAAGAGATGACTAAGGGGGGAGTTGATAGAGTAAATCATGACTGGTGTGGAGAAAGTAAATAAGGAAGTGTTATTTACTCCTCGTAACACAAATAGTGGGGGTCACCAAATGAAATTAATAGGCAGCAGGTTTAAAACAAGCAAAAGGATCTATTTCCTCACAGAACACACAGTCAACATGTGGAACTCTTTGGCAGGGGGTGGGTTGGGGGAAAAGAGACAGAACTGGGATAGGTTGTGAAGGAGAAGCACAGAAAGATCTGTGCCTTCTGGAACACGCTTTCCTCCAGTGTCTGGAATGGAACCCAAGATTCTTGAGTTTCGTCCTTCCTCTGCTGTTTATCAGATATCTGTGAAACCCACTGGCAAAATACATGTCTCATCCCCCTTAGATTGAATGCTATGAGTCTGGCAACATTATAAACTGAAAACACCACCTTCTACTGGAAAGTATTAGAGAACTATAGATGTCGTTACCAGCTCTGCTTGCCTCCTTCCCTGCCCTTGGCACCCAGAATAAGAGAGAGATGCCTTTATATTTCATATTATATATATACAAAGAAATAAATTTTTATATTTTAAAATGGCAGCTGATCCTTATCAACCCTAATTAAACTCAACTTTTGCCAAACAAAAATCCCCTCCCCTCCAACACTAGCTCCCATCAAGTTCTTCCTTCTCGTAAAGCATGCAATAGGACCCCATTCAATTTCTAAAGTTGAACATCTTTACAGTGAATTTATCAGTTTCTTGGACACAGCTCCGCTAGTAGAAAATAATGACCCCTGCAGACCAATTCAGAGGATTTTGGATCTTGTAAATGACATGGGGCCTGATTCAAAGCCCTTGCGACCACTGGAATTCTCCTTTTGACTTAAATGGATTTTTGATCTGGCCCTCGGTCTAGAATTTGAAACTGCAGTTTAAAGTGTGAGGAGGTCCAAAGAATTATCTTGCTCTCCCTGTCGAGGAGAGTCTGGCCCTGACACTGCATTTTCCAGACTGCCTGGAGCTTGCTACCATGAGTGAGGAAAACCTGACCTGCAATAACAATGCCTAGACCTGCTCCTTGTGCTCAGTGAAACAAACCCTGGGACTTAATGTCTTTAGTCTAGGGGAGTGAGCAGGTTCTGTGTGGGCTTGCAAGCCAGGAGCAGATGCTCATTCTCCCTGTATATGAAGCATGTTGTACCAATCATAAATTCCAGATCTGGTGTTTGCTCCCAGTTTACTGCTCACTGAATGGGTGACTGGGCCCCCTGTGTACTGGACACAACATGCAGTACGGTGCTTCTTGGTTAATGAGGTCTGTGGTTTCAGGCCAAGAGCAAAGTCACTTTTGAGGAAAGAATAATGAGGAAACCTGACAGCTAAAGCAACACTGAGTCCAGTGGCAGCCTAATAGGATTGGTGCCTAGATGCTACAGTGATTGCACTGAAAATATCTATAATTGAATGATAGAGAAGGGAGTTGCCTGGAAAAATGTCAGCTGGGCCTTCTCAGGCTTCATTTACATTAATATTCATGGTTGCAGACCTTGTTAAAACATGATTCAAATGTGGCTCTCACTGAAGTGTTTCCTAATATTTGGCTGGCTGGTGTGAATGGGGCCACTAAAGGCCAGACGAAACTTGAGCGCTGTTCTAGAACTCTGTTGTCACACTGCTCCTCCTCTTCCGTACTAGCTGGCCAAATGGTGGTAGAAAATAGCTCAGTGCAAGCTGTGTTTTAACCCAATTTTCAGCCATTTCTCCCTCCAGAGTGTAGACAGGGCTTAAATCTTGCCCGGCTTACTCCAGCACTTACCTTGGGCTTGATAATGATGAGTGATAGGCAAATCCTTCCTTCTTTTAAAGAAGAATAAAGGGGTTGGTGGAAACCAAGAAAATAATAAGAAAAACTGAAAGTCTCCAGGACACGGCACTCGAGTATTGAGAGTAATACAAATGGCAGAGAGAGCAGTGAATTGGGTACAGCTACAAAGATAGCTGTAAGTGCAGTTTATGTAGTGGCACATGGTGTTGCTAATGCCCACTACTCGCACAATAAGTGTGTGGTTATAAAATGCACTTTATAAAGAAATTTTTAGAGAACTTTTTAAAGCTGTGGGATTGGCAGAGACTGAGATGTTACAAGCCTTCAGCTGGACATTGCAGCATGGTCAGTGCTCTTGTTAAGGTTAGATATAGACTTTTCTTGGCATCGTAAGAGCAGTGAAAGGAAACACCACAGAAAGCTACAAATTCTTGCACTCAGGTTAACTCCTGATTAATTTTTGCAATTTCAGCTGCAGGGTCAGGTTCTTAGCTGGCATAAATTGTGAATAGGGGGAGCTGCCAGCCAATGGTTTAATAAAACAAAAACAGAATCCTCCTATATCAGGGGTTCCCTCTTGAGTCTGGGATTCCCCTGTGGTAACTCCCGATGTGACTATGACCAAAATGCCTTCTGCACTGTGGTGGGGAACTCAGCTGTATTACCACAAGCAACAGAATGTGGCAGTGTGTTAATTCCAACCTCAGCATTTGCTTTACCTCATTCTGTTTTCTGTGGGCATGGTGACAAGAGTGCAATTTTCAGAAGCCTGCCCATTTTATTTTTAGTTCAGCTAAGTGGATTTCCTGCAACTTCTTACCTTTCATTATTAATCTAGCAGACAAACACAGTGATCATTTCATTGTGTTTTTTTTTTGTTTAAACATCCTTTATTTTATTGATTGAATTTCGTTCTGGTTGTCCAGCCAGCGCTGGCAAATAAATGGAAGGAAACCTTGCTTTAGGAATTACAAGAGGAGAGGAGACGCACCTGTTTCCACGAGTGGAAAATATTGTGGGTTGTTGAGAGTGTTGTGGGGAGAGGAAAAGGTATGTTAGAACATAAAAACATAAGAATGGTCCATACTGGGTCAGACCAAAGATCCATCTAGCCCAGTATCCTGTCTTCCGACAGTGGCCAATGCTAGGTGCCACCGAAGGACTGAACAGAACAGGTAACCATCAAGTGATCCATCCCCTGTTGCCCATTCCCAGCTTCTGGCAAACAGAGGCTAGGGACACCATCCCTGCCCATCCTGTCTAATAGCCATTGATGGACCTATCCTCCATGAACTTATCTAGTTCTTTTTTGAACCCTGTTATAGTCTTGGACTTCACGACATCGTCTGGCAAAGAGTTCCACCTGTTGACTGTGTGTTGTGTGAAGAAATACTTCCTTTTGATTGTTTTAAATATGCTGCCTATTAATCTCATTTGGTGATCCCTAGTTCTTGTGTTATGAGGAGTAAATAACCCTTCCTTATTTACGTTCTCCACACCAGTCATGATTTTATAGACCTCTATCATATCCCCCCTTCGTCTTCTCTTTTTCAAGTTGAAAAGTCCCAGTCTTATTAATCTTGCCTCGTATGGAAGCCGTTCCATACCCCTAATAATTTTTGTTGCCTTTTTCTGAACCTTTTCCAATTCCAATGTATCTTTTTTTGAGATGGGGCGACCACATCTGCAGGCAGTATTTAAGTTGTGGGTGTACCATGGATTTATAGAGAGGCAAATTGATTTTTTCTGTCTTATCTATCCCTTTCTTAATGATTCCCAACATTCTGTTCTCTTTTTTGACTGCCGCTGCACATTGAGTAGATGTGTAACTAAATGTAGATTTGGGGCCCATATCCACAGCTTCATTGAAGTAAACTAAACTATGCCAATTTACATCACTTGAGGATCAAGCCTGGAGTGCTTTGTCTGTGGGAACCTTTGGTTCATATACTCTGGAATTCATTCCATATGGCACAATTCACAGTTTTAAACATTTCCTTTTAGAACTGTTGCCCTGATCAGTACTGCAAACTTTGGCATTATTGTTCTTCACTGTGACATATTTTAGTTGCATGGCGATCTGACCATAGCTAGATATTTGGCATCATTAACCAGTAAAAGACTGTTCATATTGAATTATGAATATATAAAACAGTGGTAGGATTTTTAATTGGCTGGCTATTAAGAAAGCAGGTGCTTCCTTTCTGGGTTTAAGTTACTAAATTCATCAGGGCATTTCAACCTCTTGAATTTAAATTCTCTGATCATAAAGAACAATGCCATTTTCTCAGCTCTAGAGACTGACATTTGCTTATAGAGATTAAGAGGTGCCTGTAAAATTAGGCTCACATTTTCTTGGTGTAATGGGAGAGGTCAAGGGGAACTTTCCACATTGGTGCAAGTTCTTCCACTTAGTTGGAAATTGCTTTGGTTATGAGGGAAGCATGTTTAAGTCTGCTTTGTTTTCTATCAGGAGTTTGATAGTATTCTGTAATTTGTAATGTCAGGAGTCAGGACCAGTGATGCTTTGAAAGCACTTTTGTTGCACTCAGTTTAAATAGAGTAAAAATATCCTTTGCTTCTCCCTATGCAAATTGCTTGTTTTGAATAACAAACAGTTTTAAACAAAAAGTCCTCATCAGACAATTAAATTCACCCAAAACAGTTTTATGATATGAAGCTATGACATACAGCTGGAAAAAATGATCACAGTAATTCTCATTTTGAGAATTATTTCTAGGTCTTCATCAAATCACATTTCCAGTTGCTGACAATGCGTGGGTGATAGTGTATTTGCTAGGGAATAATGATCTTCTGTTGCTTAGTCAAACATTCAGCTTTGTTTATTTAAGTGTGGTCATCTTTGGAGAGCTGCATCATCTTCTGTTTATTAGTCACTTGCTGATTGAGAGTTAGTCTAACCCAAATTTGGCCCAAAATTTTAGATTTTTGCTGACCACATACGAACAAAAGTGAAGCTTTGACAAAGCTGAAGATCAATAGAAATGTTTCAATTAATTAAAAGCATGTCCAGAGATACAGTTGCTCTTAAACAAATAAACATTCCCTGAGGATATTTGCAACTCAAACATGGCAGTTCTGAGAACTTGGAGTGAAACTAACTGTAAACAAAAGTGAATCTGACTTAATTAAATTTTGTTGCTCAAGCAAAATATAAACAGCAATAAATAATGAAAAACAATTTGAATTTTAAAAAAATTTCCTTTTTTAATAATCTGAGGTGAGGTTGGTAATTTAGATAAAGAAAAAAGAAAAGGAGTACTTTTGGCACCTTAGAGACTAACCAATTTATTTGAGCTCACGAAAGCTTATGCTCAAATAAATTGGTTAGTCTCTAAGGTGCCACGAGTACTCCTTTTCTTTTTGCGAATACAGACTAACACGGCTGTTACTCTGAAACCTAGATAAGAAAAGTTGTTTAAAATACATGTCTAGATCCTCAGCTATTATGTGTTATAAGTCCTTTGAAGTCAGTGGAGCTATGCTGATTAAGACCAACTATGGATCTTGCCCTTGAATTTTAAGTTGACCTTTTAGGTTTCCCCCATTCATTTCCAAAAACCAAAACAGGACAACTGTGTCTGTACCTCCCTTCTTATTTTCAAGATATTGTTCTGTTGGGGCAGCCACCACATGCTTGTTAGACTTTTTTTTGCATAATGCTTCACTTCTTACCATTCCCTCTCCTTTTGTCTGTTTTGTCAGACCCCCCGGCCCCCCCCCCCCTTTTTTTTTTTTTTTTGCTTCTTTGTTTTGATCTGGTCCATTTATTCATGGTTTTCATTTCTGTGGTAGAACATGAGTCTCCACATTGTGCAGAAGTGGAATGAGTGCTGTTGTTGTTTTAAATCTTAAGACTTTTGTTATACAAAGTGTTTCAATGCATATAATCACATGAGCAGATGAATCTTTTATCCAAGGCAAATATATCCACAAATATTATAGAATGATGACATCACTAAACCTGGATTGCCAGTCACTAATCTTTACAAAGATACAAAGCTGACTTAAAAAAAAAATTCTCTCGAGGCATCATATAATTTGCAGTACATAGGACAACCCACACTTTTTAAAGCTCTCCATCCTGCTTTCATTATTCTCCACACTTCCTCCATGTGGTCACTTTAAATTGCGGCCAGCTGGCTTATTTATCATGTATGTTTGTTTTAGTGCTTCTAATTTTTGACCTTTCAGAGAACCAGACAAAAGCTGTGGCTTTTGCAAATGTACAAGTTTGCAAACAGCCCACTCTTAGGAAGGGAACATACTGTAAGGTAAGGCACAAAGACTGGATTCTTCTCTGAGTGGATGAGGAGTAATTCTATAGAGCCCAGTGTATATAAATGAGACCAGAATCTTCCCTATTTTGTTGTGTGCTCGTTTTGTTTTGTTTTGTTTTAAATTTCCGTGTTGCCTTCTGGTTTTATTTCAGAGACCAGAATGGTATCTTTCTCTAGATATTGTCAAACAGAAAAGTCTAATCTGTTTCATCAATTTCTTAATGAGTATACACTAAACCAAAATGTCACACTTAATAATAAAGACAACAAATAACTATTTGAATAAAAATTGCAATGTTGCAGAGAAATAGGATGAGATCTGTGAAATGCAGATGTTGGTATTCAGCCTAATGCAGCGTAGTCAATAATTTTTTGTCAAGGTCAAAATTTCTTGGTCAAGGTATAGTTAAGGTCCAGACTCCAGAGAAAATAATTATAATAAAACCCAATAATAAAAAGATTTTCTGTTCAAAAGCATCTGGCTGTCCAGATTTGGCCCATGGTCCGCCTATTGACTACCCCTGGCCTAATAAATCCCCTGAAATGTGTGCATCTAAGTAAAGAATCAGTTTCAGGGAAACCATTTGTGAAGTTAGATGCTATTTTCAAAGGGTTTCCATGGTGCTAGATAGAATGTAGTTTACAATGGATAATGATATGTTTGTCATGTAGAACATGTTAATGCTGCCAGCGGCAGCAGTCTGAATGATTACCTTGCAACCAATCTAAAGCTGACATCTGTAGTTATAAATGGGTGCTTTAGGAATTGATTTAAGATACAGAATGATAGTGCTTTCAAAAATAAAAGTGAAAGAAAATAGGAGACTTTGGCCATTAACAGGGTTGTTTTTCTTTTCTTTTAAATTAAATACTGACTAATGGCTTGATACTCAGAGGTGCCGAAGCCAATGGAAGCTGCAGATGCTCAGCCCCTCTCAGCACTAGGTCCTGAAATTAGACTCCTTTTTATGTGGGAAGAGATTATGGGTAAAATTTTCAAAAGCACCTAAGTCACTTAAAGACTTGGTCTCATTTTCAAAAGCCTTCCAATGAGATTTAGGCTTTTCAGAGCCTAAGTCACTTTAGTAGGCTCCTAAGTCACTTATGTGCTTTTGAACATTGTACTCGTTCTCTCTCATTGACCTGACACACAACCTGATAACAGTTTACGTAACAGGGAAGTGTGTCAGAGGCCTCCCTGTACCTAAAGCAAATTCTGCTACATAGAAAGGTCATTGTTCAAAACGAATATTAAAATCTGCAAGTGCCATCTCTTCTTGTGCACATTCCTGCATTTTCATGGCTGCAATGAATTTAAAGATGCATGGGTAATACAACTACCTGCATTTCCTTTTGAGGATTCGCTTATTATCTCTTGAGCGCTTTAATTGGGTTGCTGCATCAATGGTTGTTTGGGAGCACTCCCCTTGGGGAGGGAAATCCTTTTACAGGAAAAGGAAATCCCTCAGCCTGCGCCGCTTCCTGCAGCCCCCATTGGCCTGGAGTGGCGAACCGTGGCCAGTGGGAGCTGTGATCGGCCGAACCTGCGGATGCTGCAGGTAAACAAACCGGCCCGGCCCGCCAGGGGGCTTACCCTGGTGGGCCGCATGCGAAAGGTTGCTGATCCCTGCATTAGATATTCCAGCCTCCTGTGGCTGAGTCTACTGTGGGCCTGAACCTGTGCCATTGAAGTCAAGGACAGCAGCATCAAGCCCTGTGTGCCCAGAAGCTCTGGCCCAACCTCAGTACCTGAACTCTGATCTCTCACATAAACAATATCGGGAGCTGTCTCCGGATTGCCAGACTGGTTTTCCTCTAGTGTCTGTCTCACTCAGTCCTTGCGTAAGGAACTCCCTCATTTAAATGACGATGGTTTCTTAACCTACTGAGCAGAGGTGTGACAATAGAAATTGACCCAGGGTCTAGATGTATTTTCTTCAAGTCACCAGATATAATGTTCTTAGCATAACTAGGTTTACAGCATCTGATTGCTATTTCAGTCCAAGTAATGGAATTGATTAAATCAAACCCTATTATTGCTCTGCAGTGTACTTCTGTGTTCTTCCTCTCATTACAAGGGTACATTATTATTTCAGACCTAAATGTACTCCTACATAATATGCTGTTATTTCACTGTCTGTATTTTCATCACATTTTTAAAGGGGAAAAACATACAAACTTATACATGGAAGCATCTGTACTGATATATCCACTGTATCGATGCCTCCCTCCTAAAACTGGAACAGTTACTGCAGATAGCACGTCAAACTTCCAATTGTGTTTAATCTCAAATCAGACTTAATATTCAAGTAACATACAAAATTATGGAAACAGAGGAAGAAAGAAAAAACAGACGACATCTAAAACAAGGGGAAAAAACAGGGTGGATTGATTTAAAGCAAAGCAATTTAAATCTCCGATTTTAGTCATGATTTAAATCAGCAAGGAGGAAACCTTGATTTAAATCAGTGATTTTAATTGTGTTTTTCATATGTACTGTATAGTTATTTTCTTAAAGGTTGATTCTCACTGGCTGGTAATCATTGTTGATTTGCCTGTAAATATATACAGCCTTTGCACTAAATTTGGTACCTTCTTTTTGCTAACCAGAAGGATACACTATATCTGCATTTATTTAGGCAACTATATAGCTTAACATACGTTTGTTTAGATTCTTAAATTTTACATTTTTAAATATTAAAAAATGGTGAGTGACACATTTTGTATTTACTAGATTCATTTTTTATTTGATTTGTGCCAGACTGCATTTGGATGGAAATTGAAATTCCATTGAAAATGTACAAAAACATAGCATTTTAAAATGGTTTTTATCAGTTAAATAAAATTATCTTAAATATGCTGGGTAATAAAAAAAAAATGTTTATCAGAGCATGTTTTGCATGTATAACTAACTGATATATTAAATAAAGGAAATATCTCGAGTTGGTGAATTGGACTGATTGTTTCTGGGCACCATGTCCTACAAGATTTTATAACTAATAGATCTCATCCTCCCACTTATATTCATGAACTAGAAGAGGAAAGTGGCTTTCTTGCTTGTTCTACTGACATTCAATTTCTTAAATTTGAATTAACTTGTCATTGAACTGAAGAAGCTGAATAAACTAAGAAAATATTTTCTCTGCACCTGTAGAAGAGGTTGCTGCTGTAAAAAGCTGTTTTAGATCTTCAGTAAACTCTGGTTTCCAGGTGCTTAGCCAGTAATTTCCGCTAACTTAGTGATTTTACTTTTTTTAAAACTTCAGCAGCCAACATGTACTCCTTGAATATTATTTTCTGTTTCATTTAAATGGTTTTAATGGATTGTAATAAGTTTAGAGCATAATATATAGTTATAATTTCAAATGTTCTCTTAAATACATTTATTTAAAAAAAATGTATTTAATTAAATTCCCAAAGTCCAGTTTAAATAGAAATCTGATTTTTAAATAAGAAATCCAGTTTTTAAAAAATGGGGGGGAAACCCCAGTTTATTATTCCACCTGGGGAAAAAGTGGTCAGCAATTTAAAAACTACTATGATATTCAGGGCTAGTTACCAGTATAAAAATCGGAGTCTCTCTGTTCATGGGCTTGCATAAATGATTAAACTGTATGGGAAATCTTAGCACAAAAGTGGCTCAACAAGAGGAAATTATGGAAACGTGCTCTCCCAGTATTCAAAACAGGAGTGTCCATTCAAGTATACAGTGGAGATCAAGTTGCAAAAAAGTCCTGAAACTCTAGGCCCGATTTTAGATCTTACTAATACGCACATTGAGTAACTTTATGCATGTGTATATGAATAGTCCCAGTGAGTTCCAATTATTCATGTGCTTGTTTGTAGGTTTGGGGCTTTAATTTGTGCGTGGCCATAATGAACCATATCCTTTCAATCCACTTGGTCTCTATGGGAGATGTGGGCATTTTCCAAATGCTGGCTGATTGCAAATTTGTGTACAGTTTATTCTTTTAAAGTTACTGACATCAGAAATGCAAAAAAAAAAAAGTTGAAACTGAGGTTTATAGACAAACTGCAGAATTTCAGGCTCTACTCCTGTTCTTGTTTTGCTTGTTGTGCGTGTCCATGTAAATGTTTACCACACGTTATGAAAGAAAGCCATTGTCAGAGCAGTGTTTTGCCATCTTGTTATTCACCTTCTCTTTCCTGAACAGAACGAAAAATAGAATTTGAATGATCTGATTCAGAGTGTTGACTTCCTGTAACCTTGGGATTTTTCTGATTAAGATGCACTCATGGTATTCGGTGTTCTAAATGTCAGATCTATGCATGTCCCTTATGCATGAAACACCCTCTCTGCTCATGTCCATCAAGCTATTTAAATCCCTCCTCAAAACTTACTTTTTCTGTGATGCCTTCAATAGGTGAGTCATTGTGATTCACTCTTTTAAAAGATAAACCAGCCAAAAACAAAGGGCCAAAGCCTCTTCTGGGGTAAATCAGCTTTATTCTACTGACTTTAATGGAGCTAAATTGATATTCCCCAGCTGAGGGTCTGGCCAGCTAATCTTAACAACCGAAAAGATGTGTGCGTACCTAAAATGAGTAACCACATAGGATGTTGAAGTAACCCTTGTCTTCATTCAGAACCCGCTGTTTCTCCTTCACTCATTTTGTCACATCTAAAATTTACATTGTAATCACTTGTGAGCATGGATGGTGTCTTTCTCTTCCTATGAAGTACCTAGCATGCTTTTGGGCCCTATAAATTAATAGTCTAAGAGAATCTGTTCAACACTTTATCTTTTTATACAAAATTCTGACAGTTTGCTTCCCTCTGTGGAGTCCTTGTCAATTTAGGGCCTCATCATGATTCTACTGAAGTCAAGGGGCATTTTGAAATTGACTTAGATTGATGTAGGATCTGGCCCGTAGTATCCAAGGAATCATTCAGCTAGAAAGAACACTCTCTCTCATAATCTGTTCAAAGACTATAAGGATCCTACAGCAAGGTAGAAGGTTTTACATTAGTATAGGCTCAATATTTCACAACAGCACATTTGAAGACAGGCTCCAACTTCTCTCGGCGCCGGTGGGTGCTTGTGCCCCAGCGCTGCCCCGACTCCACCCCTGACCTGCCCCCATTCCAACCCGTTCCCCAATGTCCCCGCCCCAACTCCACCCCCCTCCATGCCCCATTGGACCCATGCCCAAATCCCAGCCCCGGCCCCGCCTCCTCCCCTGAGCGCACTGCTTTCCCGCTCCTCCCCACTCCCTCCCAGCACTTGCCACCGCGAAACAGCTGCTTCATGGTGCAAGGGCTGGGAGCCAGGGGGAGAAGCAGGATGCGGCGGCGTGCTCAGGGGAGAAGGCGGAGCGGGGGTGGAGGTGAGCTGGGTGGGAGGGGCAGGGTGGGGAGCTGCCGGAGGGTGCAGAGCACCCACCAGTTTTTCCCTGTGGGTGCTCCAGCGCCTATGTTTGAAGACAGATTATGTCCTAAAATTATAGGCCTCTACATTGTGACAATTAACTGTTTTGGTTAACAAAAGGCTCGTACTGTACTTCTAATATTTGGGGAGTATTTTCATGGGTAGAGAGAAAGCTGATACTAAAAAGAAAAATGAGACTTTGGTTTGTAAACTGTACCTTGCTGATATTGTTGTGTTTGTGTTTCAGAAAAGTAATTTGGAAAACCAAAAGTTTTAAGGGAAAAACCACTTAAAAGAAACTGGAACAAGGAGATTAGGAAAGGAGAAAAGAGGGAAGATACTAAGGAATAAAACAGATGGTCAGATCTTATTTTTAAATCTCTCTGAGAGATGTTTGGGACATATAAGGCCCAGTTCCACAAACGCTATCAGTTGTAGTGTGTTTTATAATCTCGAGTAATCCATTGAAGTCAGTGGAGCTACTCCTTGCATGAAGCGCTATAGGCCTATCCAGAGACTCCCACTAACTTCATAGGACTTTGGATCATGCCTATGTGAGTGATGTTAGTAGTTGTCAGTTCAGGGCAACTACACCTCTGTTCTCCTCTATCTATCATAGTAAGATTGGGTCCAAAGGAAGTAAACTTTGTGCATGGTATGCTTGTTATGCATTGTTTTCATAGAATCCGTTTGGAAATAGATCTAGGTTACTTTTTGTTTACCATCTGGCTACCAATAATTAAGAAAACCCAAAATGAATTGCGGTTCACATCTATAAAACTGAGAATGCACCACATAAAGTTGCACAATAAACATCAACATCCTTTTTCTTTATCTATTTAAAAACAAAAACAAAAAAAACAATGACCCTAGAATTTTAGATGTAGGCCTGTCTGTTTTCTTGTTCCACATACAGTAGACAATATATTAATAGCTGACATTTCTGTAGTGCCTTCTAAATGAAGATTTCAAAGTGCTTTACTGATATTGGTGGAATAAGCCTCACTGCACTCTTGTAAGGATAACAGCAGCACAGAGAGGTAAGCTTGTAAATCTGCTTTTCTTCGCTAGTTTGCTTTCCCCCTCATTCAATCCATTGCATCACCCATTTACCTCTGATGTGAAAATCACATCACTTGGCTACGAGCTGTCTTAAAAGTGACTTAAGTTGTGATGACCGCTGCACCCACACTGTGAGGGAGGAGGGCGGGGGGTAGGGCAAGAAAGGGGGAAAGGGAAAAGATGTCACTATCGTCATAATGTCCCAGTTCAGTAAATTGTTGAAGACAGAGGAAAAACTGTTAGTCCCGCTTACCTGTGAGGTTTTTCATCGTTGCAAGCTAGAGCTTTATGTTAAAGTAAGATTTTCCACTTAGAGACACAGAGATTTCTGCCAAAGCTATGTTGTATATTAAAATTGTGTAGAAGGCAAAGCCAAAGTCTTTGAGTTTAAATATTTATAATCATGAAATGCTGATTGCAGTGCATAAATAGAGCAGATAATAATGAATAATTAATAAATAATGTAGTGGTTTAGGTTGCCCCTACTATTAAAATCAGCACAGGTTTATCATTAAAATTTTGATTCGCATATTAGGCTAGATCTCTCCCCCTTTTCGGTAAAACCTAAGGAAGAAATCCTCTTGCAGAGTTTCTCCCTTATTGTTCCCTTGGGAAGGAGCAATTGGGTTGCCTCCTTGTGGGGTGAACCTCATGCTCACTTTCCCTAAACTCTGTGAATCCCAAAGGATAAGTGGTGTCAGGGCCATCTAAGGGGAGGCCCTGGGCATCTGGCCTATCTCTGTTCCCTGGGGACTCCGACCCTAGTCTTTGGCTGCCCTAGGGGATCCTTGGCATAGAGGAGGCTCCATGGGAAAGGGCACACTTAGACCTAGGCTGTAATCTCTGTTGGGCATGGTAGGAGGAATAGAGAGGGATAATGTCTGTTCCCTTCACAGCCCAGCCCCTGGCCTACTCACTCCTCCCATGGCCCTTCCAGTCCCAGTCCCAGCCTCCTTTCCCCATATGTATCTTCAGACAGATGAAGAGTCCTCTGTTCCCTATTACATTACCTGGGTGAGAGGTGTTTTTCTTTAAAGGAGGCCATGTAGGTAAAGAATGGCGGAACTCTAGAATGGGATTTTTGGTTTTACATAATACCTTGCAAAACTCAATTTGTATCCTAGAGGCTTGGCAAAGTAGTGCAGTAAGTTAAATACAAGTACTGCCGTGACTATGTAGGCAACCAGAGCAGAAATTCTGGGTCTGGTATGCATCAGTGCAGTTCCACAGGGTGGTGTTATACTGTAGTAGTCAAGCCCTGTGTGTTCAGGAGTAGCTCATGCA
This sequence comes from Chelonia mydas, assembly GCF_015237465.2. Lineage (NCBI taxonomy): Eukaryota > Metazoa > Chordata > Testudines > Cheloniidae > Chelonia > Chelonia mydas. The sequence goes on from NC_057849.1 coordinate 163,283,279, forward strand.
GAGCCCTAAGGGTGGGTAAAGAGAAAGGGGTTGATTCTGGTTTCAATGGGATTAACTCCATTTGAGTTAAACAAATTACACTGGTGTAAAATAGCATGAGATCAGGTTCAGGCCATAGGTTGGTCTGCTCCCTGTAAAGTCATTTATGCCAGTGCGAGAACAGTACCAGATCAGAACAGTAGTATTTTATATCCACTTCACACTGGTGTAGATGAATACACAGACCGCAAGCCAGCAGTGAATTGGGCCCAGAGTGTGTGTGTTGGCTGAAGCACTGGGATTGTCTCCTGCTTTTTTTCAGATCTGCTACTGAATCTTTAACTTCCACCTGGACAGCCAGCAAAATCTGGCAGAAGGGGATCTCTGTTTAATATCTTCAAATGCGAACCCAGATGCATGAGCAATTATTCTGTGCTCAATGTGCTAATGTAATAATACGAGCCTAGCAACATCTCGTGTGTAATCTAAGGCACTTTCTTAATCTGCCATTTATTTCGGAAAGAAATCGGAGGCAAATGACAGCAACCAAACAATCTGTTTCCCAACTGCATGGGTTCTCAGCCTGGAAGTCATAGCCACAAAACCTTTTTTTTTTTAAAGGGGTAGATAGACTCATAGATATTAAGGTCAGAAGGGACCATTATGATCATCTAGTCTGACCTCCTGCACAATGCAGGCCACAGAACCCCACCCACCCACTCCTGCAATAAACTTCTCACCTATGTCTGAGCTATTGAATTCCTCAAATCATGGTTTAAAGACTTCAAGGTGCAGAGAATCCTCCAGCAAGTGACCCGTGCCTCATGCTGCAGAGGAAGGTGAAAAACCCCCAGGGCCTCTTCCAATCTGCCCTGGAGGAAAATTCCTTCCCGACCCCAAATATGGCAATCAGCTAAACCCTGAGCATGTGGGCAAGATTCACCAGCCAGATTTCCAGGAAAGAATTCTCTGTAGTAACTCAGATCCCACCCCATCTAACATCCCAACACAGGCCGTTGGGCCTATTTACCATCAATAGTTAAAGATCAGTTGCCAAAATCATGTTATCCCATCATACCATCTCCTCCATAAACTTATCAAGTTTAATCTTAAAGCCAGATAGGTCTTTTGCCCCCGCTGCTTCCCTTGGAAGGCTGTTCCAGAACTTCACTTCTCTGATGGTTAGAAACCTTAGTCTAATTTCAAGTCTAAACTTCCCAATGACCAGTTTATATCCATTTGTTCTTGTGTCCACGTTGGTACTGAAATTAAATAATTCCTCTCCCTCTCTGATATTTATCCTTCCGGTATATTGAGAGCAATCCTATCTCCCCTCAGCCTTCTTTTGGTTAGGCTAAACAAGCCAAGCTCCTTGAGTCTCCTTTCATAAGACAGGTTTTCCATTCTTCGGATCATCCTAGTAGCCCTGCTCTGTACCTGTTCCAGTTTGAATTCATCCTCCTTAAACATGGGAGACCAGAACTGCACACAGTATTCCAGATGAGGTCTCACCAGTGCCTTGTATAATGGTACTAACACCTCCTTATCTCTACTGGAAATACCTCGCCTGATGCATCCCAAGACCGCATTAGCTTTTTTTCACGGCCATATCACACTGGCGCCTCATAGTCATCCTATGATCAACCAATACTCCAAGGTCGTCCTTTTCCTCCGTTACTTCTAATTGATGCGTCCCCAGCTTATAACTAAAATCTTGTTGTTAATCCCTAAATGCATGACCTTACACTTCTCACTATTAAATTTCATCCTATAACTATTACTCCAGTTTACAAAGTCATCCAGATCCTCCTGTATGATATCCCGGTCCTTCTCTAAATTGTCAATACCTCCCAGCTTTGTATCATCCGCAAACTTTATTAGCACACTCCCACTTTTTGTGTTGAGGTCAGTAATAAAAAGATTGGTCCCAAAACCAATCCCTGAGGAACTCCACTGGTAACCTCCCTCCAGCCTGACAGTTCCCCTTTCAGTATGACCCGCTGTAGTCTCCCCTTTAACCAATTCCTTATCCACCTTTAAATTTTCATATTGATCCCCATCTTTTCCAATTTAACTAATAATTCCCCATGTGGCACCGTATCAAACACCTTACTGAAATCTAGGTAAATTAGATCCACTGCGTTTCCTTCTTCTAAAAAAATCTGTTACTTTCTCAAAGAAGGAGATCAGGTTGGTTTGGCACGATCTACCTTTCGTAAAACCATGTTGTATTTTGTCCTATTTACCATTGACCTCAATGTCCTTAACTACTTTCTCCTTCAAAATTTTTTCCAAGACCTTGCATACTACAGATGTCAAACTGACAGGCCTGTAGTTAACCAGATCACCTTTTTTCCCTTTCTTAAAAATGGGAACTATGTTAGCAATTCTCCAGTCATACAGTACAACCCCTGAGTTTACAGATTCATTACAAATTCTTGCTAATGGGCTTGCAATTTCATGTGCCAATTCCTTTAATATTCTTTGGACGAAGATTATCTGGGCCCCCCGATTTAGTCCGATTAAGCTGTTCGAGTTTCGCTTCTACCGCCGATATGGTAATATCTACCTCCATGTCCTCATTCCCATTTGTCATGCTATCATTATCCCTGAGATCCTCATTAGCCTCATTAAAGACTGAGGCCAAGTATTTGTTTAGATATTGGGCCCTGTCTAAATTATCCTTAACCTCCACTCCATCCTCAGTGTTTAGCAGTCCCACTTCTTTCTTTCTTTTCTCCTTATTTAGGATGTTTTTCTGTTGTAGCATGGAGTCATGGTATGGAAAAGGTTGAGTCACTGTACTAAAGGATCTTAGGGGAGAAACACTGTTAATGCTAGCCATTTGGAGACTGTATGTATGTGTGTTTATCCTTTGTATTATCAATTATACACCAAACTATGTTAAAAACATTATTAAAGTTGCAAAATCAAGCGCTCAAAAGTTAGGACATGCCAGTATTAAGTTTTCCTGTTTAATTTTATTTTAGCCTCCTTGTGGATATATAGAAATAAAGATACAGCCTTTAATTACATGACCTCATCCTATTTTTCCATGAGAAGTCTGCCTCATTCACTGCACAGAATGGATAATTTTTATCCTCAAGGTTCAATGTGTGGCCCTAGGCCTTACATACTGCACACTATTTATTTAAACCCTTCTATGAAGACAGAATTATTAATTTCATTGTGGGCTTTTCTATGGTACTCATCACTAGTATCTGAGTGCTTCACGAATGTTAATTAATCTTTGCTATGCACCTGTGAGGTGCTGGGGCATTATCTTCATTTTATAGATGGGGAACTGAGGCACTGAACAATTAAAGTCAACAGTTTGCAAACTAATTTTGGATGCCCAATTTGATATGCTTAGGACCTGATTTTTTCAGAGAATTTAGCATTATATAGCACTTATTATGTTCAAAGCAGTGCTTCCATTGACTTCAGTTGAAGCTGTGAATGCGCTGCACTTCTGCCAATCAGACCCTAGGGTATCAAGTCCACTACTCAGAAAATGAGGAACACATGTGTAGCTGAAATAATTATATGGGGCAATAGTCTGTAGCGGGGTTTCTCAACCCGTGGGTTGGGACCCAACACTGGGTCACCAGAATGTTTCAAAGAGTCATGTGGCAGCTCCTGTGTCTCCTGTCCCACAGGACTGGCTGGGCTTGCCTCCCTTTTCCAGGCACTTGCAACCTCTGGGGTCCCAGTACCACTCAGGTTTGGCCCAGCTGTCATGACAACGGGAGTCTGGGTAGGCCAAATTTGAGTGAGTGGCACTGCAACCCATGAGCGAGGTCACAACTCCACTCACACAAAGTTGGTCCAATTGGGGGGCGGGGCCAAACCTGAGCAGTGCTGCAACCCCAGAGATTGCAATGCCCAGAGCAGAGAGCCAAGCCCAGCCAGCCTCAGAGCACGGGAGCTGCAGGAGCCACCACTGTGGAGTGAGTGCCAGGCAGGAGCCGCCTGAAACCACCTCAGGGCCTCCACTCCCAGACTATCTGCTGGGTCGTGACAGCAGGCCATAAACATTTACAAATAGGTCCTGAGCCTGAAAAGGTTGAGAATCACTGGTCTATAGCATTATAACTGAGTTATAATCCTCCCTCTGATACTCTGACTTTGTGAAAGTCACTTAACTTCCATTTAACCATCTGTAAAATGAAGATAATTCGTATCTCACTGCGGAGTTGAGAGGGTTAATTTGTTAGTACTGTAGTTTTTGTAAATCACTTTGAAGACGAATAGTGTTACATAGATTATTGCAATGACATCTGATTATGGTGCTTCATTTTCCTTCTCCTGTAAATACAAGGACAGTTCTGTTCATGTTATTCATGCGAGTGACATTGGAGTTAGATGCACAGGATTTGGCCTATAAATAATCTCTTTCCTTCTTTGTTTTCTAGTGCTGGTGTTTTCCATTAAAATGACACTATTAGATACAAAGTTTTCCATTAGTGACTCTCGTCTAACTCTAACTCACTTTCACCCTTGGCAGCCAGCCTCCCCTAAATCTAAATTATGTGGTGGAAGAGCCTTCTGCCTAGGATATAATGGGACCATTTGTTGTTCTGTTAATGAAACTTCTCAGTGTTACTCAAGTAAAAATCTCTCAAGTCCTTCCTTTGCTGTTCAGGTGGTTCAAATAACATCCTTTGCATGGGACAGTTTAAAGCCTGTAAGTGCTGCTTTTCAGAAGCAGTCAGGGCTGCTCATTTGTGGATCTACAAAAAGACTGTGGTCCTGATTTTTTTTTTTTTTTTTTTTTCTTCTCGCTGTTGTAAATCAGGAGAAACTCTGTTCAAATCAGTGGAGTTGTTCAGGTTCAAAAATCTCTGTAAATGAAAGGTCCTGTATGTAATGGGCCCAGTTCATAAGGACACTTTATTAAACTTTTCATAAGGAATACTTAATAAAGTGTGAAATCTCAGGTGAAGTAACATTGTGTCATGTTTTGGAAAAGAAATGTTTGAAGCAGAGTGGAATTTAGGAGTTTGCCTAAAACAACATAAAGTGAAAATTAAGCTAAATGGCGATGAGCCATTTTGTTTGGGTATTCTCAGTAGGAGCCTGATGCAAAGTCAATTGAAGTCAATAGAAAGACTCCTGTTATTGACTTCAATGGGCTTTGGATCAGACACAGTGAAAATTGATTATTCCGTCTCTCCCCCTTTTTTTCTTTCTTTCCTTTGTGTATCTGTTTTCCTCTCACATCATGCTGCTGTACTTCATGCTGGTTTATAGCACCTTCTCTTTGGTTTGGCAGTATGCTGTGAAATTTAACAGTGGCCAGTGTGCTTTCCCGTGAAATAAGGCTTGGAGACTATCCGGTCTAAGATGTTGGTCTTGTTAAGGTTTGGGTCTTAGGGCCTCAACCTGTTAGATGACCTGCGTCCCCTTGTTTAACACATTGATGCAATGGGATCCAGAGGTTGTAATTCCTATTTTTTGTTTTCAAAAATCTTGACTGTTAATGTGAACCCTGCAATATCTGTCATCTGAAAGTGTCCTCACCAATGCACAGCTTGTCCCTCTGATTTTAAAATGTTGTCCTGGCACTACAATTAAAACCATTGGCAGAGATTCCAAATCAGAATAACCTAGAATGTAGCATGAGAATGACTACATTTTTTTGGCCGTTTCAGAGACAGTTGGCAGAGATACTTGATTTAAATTCCTTGGATAAAATGCTCTTTGGTGATTTGCAACCAGAAGTAGAAACTTTGTTTATTTTTTTAAGCTCTCACTTGTTTTGTATGCATACAACTGTAACACACGATAGTTGATAGTGGTGCTGTTACTATTTGTGGGTTGCTATTGGTGAGTCAGTTCATCTGTAGTTCTTGTGCAATGTGGCTGACCACAAATGATAAAAAGCTTCCCCACTTGCTGGACCACATGATTGTAACAGCTGTACATATCCATTAGATACGTGCATCCTGGAGGATATATATTATTGTGCAGTTTTTGCAAAGTCTAGAAACTCAAATTGTGTGTGTGTGTGTGTGTGTGTGTGTGAGTGACAGTGAGAGATAGATATATTAGCTATTGTGGATGTTTCCTAAGAGCCTGGTGACTAAAGGGACTACGTGGAAAGCTCTCAGTCCTGCAGACCCTTATGCATGTGTTTTCACTTTGCACATGCGGGTAATCTAGTTGATGCCAATGGGACTGTTTATGTGTAAAGTTTAAAAATGTTCAGAGCATTTGCAGGATCGGGGCCTTAGTTTTCCATGGCTCCTAATTACAAAATAAATGACACCACTATAAGAGATAAGGGGCACAATAAAACACAGATTTTAAAAGTAATCTTATCTACCCCATTGCTAGTGCATGTACAGATTTGTCTTGTTTGTTTGGTAGGAGAAATTCAATTAAGCAGGAAAGCATGCCAGCTCAGTGCCAGCCACCACTCCCTAAACCTAATCAGATACTTTTCAGCTGCCCTGTGCAGTTGTAAGCACTGGGTATCAGTATAGTACAGTAGTCTCCAACTTTTTTATGCACAAGATCACTTTTTGAATTTAAGATCAACCCAGGACTTACCCTGCCCCTTCCCCGAGGTCCCACCCCAATCACTCCATTCCCCCCTCCTTCTGTCACTCACTCTCCCCCACCCTCACTCACTTTCACCAGGCTGGGGTAGGGGATTGGGGTGCAGGAGGGGGTGCACGCTCTGGGCTAGGGCTGAGAGGAGTTTGGAGCATGGGAGGGGTGCAAGCTCTGAGAGGGAGTTTGGGTGCAGGAGGGGGCTCCGGGCTGGAGCAGGGTGGTGGGGTACAGGAGGGGGTGAGGGGTGCAAGCTCTGGGAGGGAGTTTGGGTGCGGGCTCAGGGCTGGGGCAGGGGGTTGGGGTGCATGAGGAGGTATGGGGTCTGGTGGGAGTTTGGGTGCAGGACGGAGCTCTGGGCTGGGGCAGAGGGTTCAGGTTCAGGAGCGGGTGTGAGGTGCAGACTCCGGCCAGGAGGCGCTTATCACAGGCAGCTCCTGGTTGGTGGCGCAGCAGGGCTAAGGCAGGCTGATTGCCTGCCCTGGCCCTACACCGCTCCGAGAAGCGGCTGGCATGTCTCTGCAGCCCATGTGGTGGGGCCAGGCAGATCTGAGTGCTGCTGCCCCTGCCCCCCAGTGCCGACTCTGCAGCTCCCATTAGCCTGGAACTGTGGCCAGTGGGAGCTGCGGGTGCGGACAGCGCGCAGAGACCCTCTGCCCCCACCCCTCTGGGGCTGCAAGTGCCACGCCTGCAGCTCCCATTGGCCGCAGTTCCCGGCCAATGGGAGCTGCGGTGTTGGTGCTGGGGGTGGGTGGGACAGCGGCAGTGCACAGAACCGCCTCCTCCCCCCACCCCCTGGTGCCACTGTAAGGACATGCCAGCCACTTCTGGGAGCGGGGCCAAAGCAGGCATGCAGCATGCCTTAGCCGTGCTGCGCTGCCGAACTTCTAGCAGCTGGAGATCGCAATCGACTGGCAGAGGCTCCAGGATCTACCAGTCGAACATGATCAACTGGTTGGTGACCGCTGGTCTAGTGTATATGTGATGACTTCTTGAGAAAAAAATCCAGTGGATCATGAGCTTATAACTGTAGAAGCAAAAAGGGTACTCTTTGTGGCTGTACAATACCTGCCTTTTAAAGGTTTCTTCCTAATTCCAAATAGAAACTTCAGTCTGAAATATTTGGTCTCATATAGCTTTTAATGTCTTTTAAAAAAAAAAAAAACAACCCTTTGGATTGTTTAGAGCTATTTTCAGTTTTTGTGGACAATAGAAAAGTGAAAGTGTCGCTTTGGACTCTTAAATTTCACTTCTCTTCTGGGAAGTGATTCTGAAAGTGGCATCACCGGGTTCCATCAGTACTTTCTCCATGGCTTTTAGATCAAATATGTCTAGTTTACAAGTGAAGAGGAGTCTTAAAAAACAAAAGACTTCCAACCCTGAAAACTCAGCCTCAGCTCTGATAGCTTTAGTTGGTGTTGGTCATGCTTTGAGCAGGGGGTTGGACTAGGTGACCTCCTGAGGTCCCTTCCAAACCTAATCTTTTATGATTCTATGATAGTGAGGCCGATTCTTTCCTTCTCTCAGATCTTCACTGAGGACGAGGCTGCTGTGGGCCAAACTCTTTGCCTTCAGCGATGTCTCTAGCAAGGTGGCAGAGATGTCATGGAGGATTGCACAGGTGTTACGGAGGGTGTCACCTGAAGGATAAATGGCTTGCCAGGTGTAAGTGATGGCATAATTTGGCCTGCAGCACTTTATTACCTGCTGTGATGTACAGTAAGAAAAGAATCCTGCAACTAGTGAAACACAATAAACATGGACTTAAGGAATTCCTAGCTGTATTACTAGCTCTTGCCAAGGAAATTAAATAAATAATGAGGGTTTTTTAGTTATATAAATAAAAAGAGAATAAGGAAGGATGAGGGTGGGCCACTTTGCAGTTGTGGAGGGGGACGAGATTAAAGATAAGCTAGGTATGGCCCAAAAATTAAATGAGTTCTTTGCCTTGGTTTCCAATAATGATGATGCTATGGAACATGTGCATGAAGGCAAGTATGGCTGATGGAAATGAGTGTCTAGAAATGGAAATTACCACATCTGAGATGGAACAGAAACTGGATAGATTTATTAAGTCCTTGCTGCCAAATCAACAACATCATGTGCCAGTTCTTTCAGTATTCTGGGATGGAAATTCAGGGCATTATGTTCTATTTGGGGGTAGTAACATATGACTGGAGAATAGCTAACGTCAGACCTATATTTAAGAAAGGGGGGGAAATGTCATCTGGGCAACTACAGACCTGTTAGTCTGACCTCAGTAGTATGCAAGGCTTTAGACCAAACTGGCAAGGAAAGAATAATTAAATTCAGAGGTAAATGGTAAAGGGGATGTAATGCAACATGGGCTTACCAAAGGTATCATGGTTACCTGATTTCCTTGTTTGAGAAAATATCTGATTTGATAAATAAGGGAAGTGCAGTAGATTGAATATACTTGGACTTCAGTAAAGCATTTGTCATGGTACCATGTAAGAAATTAGTAGATAAATTAGGGAAGATGAGGATTAGCATTATAAGATGGATAAGGAACAGGTTAAAAGGGAGAAGGCAACAGGTGGTGCTGAAAGGGGAATTATCAGAGCTGAGGGAAGCTACTAGTGGAGTTGCTCAAAGATGAGTCCTGGGACCATTCTTAATCAATATTTTTATTAATGACCTTAGTACAAAAAGCGGCAGAGGACTAATGAAATATGTTGATGGTACAAAGATGGGAGGCACCATCAATACAGAGGAGGATCACAATATTACACAGGAAGATCTGGATGACCTTGGAGACTGGCATGGTAGAAATTAGATAAAATTCAGTAGTACAATGTGCAAGGTCAGTACACCTAGGGTCTAATAGGAAGAATTTCTGCTACAAGCTGAGTACTTATCAGTTGGAAGTGGTAGGCGAGGAGAGAGATTTGGGTGTGTGGGTCCATCACAGGATGACTATGAGCAACTAGTATGATACATCTGTGGAAAAGGCAAATGTGATCCTAGGAAGGATGAGGCCAGACATTTCCAGTAGTAATAGAGAGGTATTAATGCCATTGTACACGGCATTGGTAAGACCTCATTTGGAATAATGCATATAATTCCGGTCAGCCATGTTCAATAAAAATGAATTAAAACTGGAACATGTACAGAGAAGAGCTGCTAGGATATTCAGGGGAGTGGAGGAGACTCTATTTTATAAGAGATTTCTAAAAGAGATTGGCTTGTTTAGTCTAGCGAAAAGAAGGCTGTGAGGGGATATGATTGCTCCCTATAAATATATTGGGGGTGGAGGGGAGTTTAAATACCAGGGAGGTTGAAGAGTTTTATAAACTAAAGGACAGTGTTGACGCAAGAACAGATGGGTATAAACTGGCCATGAACAAATTCAGGCTGGAAATTAGAAGAAGTGGGGTTCTGGAGCGGCTTCCCAATATGAGTTGTGGGGGCAAACAACTTAATTTAGTTTTAAGAGAGATCTGGACAAATTTATGTGGAATTGTATGTCAGGGTTGTGTATGATAATAAAGGCAGCTCTCTCTCTTCGTGGGGCTCACTTCTGGTTTGTTTTATGTTCCTGAAAACTCATGCTTCAGAGTTTTCAGCCTGCCACCATCTGGGGTCAGGAAGGAATTCCCCGCAATGTATTTTTGAAGGGTCTTTTTTCATCTCCTTCCTCTGAAGCATCAGGGATGGCCAGGGCTGGAAATGGGTCATTGGATGTGGTGAGCCAGAGCACTGAGGTGGCACCAAGCATTCTTTCTCTCAGGTGCTTGGCTGGCTCGTTCTCTGTCACATGCTCAGGGTCTAACTGATGGCTGTGTGTGGGATCAGAAAGGAATTTTCCCCCAGGTCAGATTGGCAGTGACCTTGAGGATTTTTTGCCTTCCTCTGCAGTGTGTGGGTGTGGGTTGCTTGCCAGGATTATCTGGGTATATCTCACTTACCTCGGGCACTGGTGCACCCTGTCCCTCCTGTTCTGTGCCTGTGGCACATAATAATCTAGTCTCGTTCCATTGTTGGGTTTGGTATGCAAGTGCTCGGTGGTGTTGGTGATGTGATATACAGAAGGTCAGACTAGATGAACTGGTGGTCCCTTCTGGCCTTAAACACTGTGCTTCTCTGGGTATGCCTTCACAGCAGCTATATACCTGTGCCATATCCCATGCCAGATGACTTGGGCTTGGGCAGCAGGGCTGTTTCATTGCTATGTAGATGTCTGGACTTGGGCTGGAGCCTGGGTTCTAGGACCCTGCAAGGTGGGAGGGTCCCAGGCTCGGGCCCCAGCCTGAGCCTGGCAGTCTACACAGCAGCGAAAGAGCCCCCCACCTTAAGCCCCACCAGCCCAAGTCAGCTGGCACAGGACAACCGCGGGTTTTTCTTTAATGTGTAGACATATCCTCTGAGATTTCTTCAATATACTTTGAGTCATTGTGAAACTGAAGTGCTGAATCACAAAGCTCACTGCAAGCCTCTTTCTGCACCGATTTAAGCTAATGGCAAAACTTGCATTGTCTTCACTGGCACTGGATTATGTCCTAAAAGATGCATGATTAGAAGCCAAATGTATGCAGGTAATAACTGCAAAAGATACGCACAGTGGGGCCATCATAATAGAAATTATGTTTTCTGTTCATTCCTCTTTTTTTCTTCCTGCTTGAACACCATTTTAAAGCAAATATAGGGAAGATGCTTACGGTTCAGACTGCATGAGTAACTGTGTTAACACTTCCTTTGCTTACAGCAAGCAGACAGTTCTCCAAGCCATACAGTAGTGCAGCGTTTCCCAAACTTGGGATGCTGCTTGTGCAGGGAAAGCCCCTGGCGGGCCGGGCCGATTTGTTTACCTGCCACGTCCGCAGGTTCGGCCGATCGCGGCTCCCACTGGTCATGGTTCGCTGCTCCAGGCCAATGGGGGCTGCAGGAAGCTGCGGCCAGTACGTCCCTCAGCCCGCGCCACTTCCTGCAGCCCCCATTGGCCGGGCACAGCGAACCGCGGCCAGTGGGAGCTGTGATCGGCCAAACCTGCGGACGTGGCAGGCAAACAAATCGGCCCAGCCCACCAGGGGCTTTCCCTGCACAAGCGGTGTCCCAAGTTTGGGAAACACTGTACTAATGAATGTAGAAAGTGACAAAAGTACACAGCATTCTCATGTGCTAACCCTACCAAAAATCCTAACCACTTAGCCTCAGCTCTGTAACCTAAACCACGGTGAAATTTAGTCTCTTGAACTCGTTAAAAAAGGCAGATGGTCAATTGATATGAAGTTGGTAAATAGCATTTTGTTGAGCGGAGGCGTAGTTATTTCCGTTATTGAGCAACAGGTGTCCTTAAGTAATTTGACTTTCTTAACCCCACCCCCTTGATAGAGTTGGAAATGTACAGCCTATTTAGCACTATAAAGTGAAGTTTAACACCCTTTATATCTTAACTTGATATGTACGGAAGAGAATGACTTGATCCCGAATGAGTTATTGTACTAAGAGTTACACCCAGCCATATTTTTGACCAAAGTGATGTCATTTTAACAGTGGGTTAACTCATTCATTCCATACAACCTGCCTCAGAAAAATCCTCCATATCTTTTGGCCCAGAACAATCTCAAACCAAGATCTATTCACACAGTGCAGCCCAGAAGATATGAGCACCATCATTAGCAGGAGGTGTTGGAGATGGATTAGCCATGTGCTTCGGATAGAAACGGATTCCATCACAAGAGTAACAATAAGACGGACACCTGAAGGCAAGCAAAAATGAGGCCGCCCGAAAACAAGATGGCAAAGAGCTGTGGAAGCTGAGCTGAAAAACCTGGGGCATAGCTGGGGAACCATTGAAAGACTTGCCAGAAACAGACAGGAGTCGAGGAGCTTCATCGTTGCCCTGAATGCCAGAGGCGTAATGGGAAGATGATGATGATGATGATAACTCATGCAAGTTAATTAGTGGGTGTTCAGGGTGTGACAAGCCAGTGGCGTTAATTAGGGTTGAAAAATGAATCTTCTCAGTGTTCAGTTTTGGCTTGTGTCTGAGTGGAGGTGGTCATTGCCACTTTCACAGATGGGGAAATTATTGGTAGTTTTGTTCCTCAGTCTGTCATGGACAAAGCCACGTTGGGAGATTTTGTTCCTTTGAAGATAAATCCACTTGTTAGAAGTCCTGAATGTGTCTGGGTGTTTAGGAAAGTATGCCAACTCCTCTCAGGTTCTTTGCCAGTTGTTGATGCATAAGGAAAATCTTGAGGGGTTTTATTCCATAAATGATATTTGGTTCACATTGGACCAAAGGAGATGAAAGGAGACTCTTCATTTTTTTTCTTGCCAGGTATTTAAGAGGCAACATAAGAAGATGGGGAGACGGACAGTACCTGGTATTCTTGGTATCTTTTTTTTTTTTATCAAATTATAATACTTTTGTGAACAACCCAAGAGTTGCTCTCTAGACATGTGATCTAGATTCTGTGAAGGTGAACAGACACCAAAGCCACTGAGAAAGGGAAAAGCGAAAAAACAAAGGAGTGGTGATTAGAGGGGACCATGTCTTGACCTGCAGTGATTTTGTGTTAGAAGAAAAACTATCTGCCACAGATTGTGAATTTGGGGTTCATGACACCAGTCTGACCAAGAGAAACATGGGATGTGACTATAAGAGCTGGTTATGTCCTGCTAGAGTTGCTTATATATCTGTTATTCTTTGTAGAAAAATACTGAAATTTCAGTTAGTTAATGCCTGCACAGTGCTTTGAACACGGCAAGGTCTGGATAAATCTATTATATAAATAAATATTCTATATATGAATCCACTGTTTCTCAACATGGTACCTGAGTGTACTTTATGGAAATAGTTTGTGAGATTGAAACAGTACACCAGCAGGAGTTTAAATAATGTCAAACAAAATCTGAAGTGTTTTATTTTGCATGGTGGCAACATCTCGAGGCTGGAGCCCCATTGTGCTAGGTGTGTTCAAATATGTGGTAAGAGACGGTCCCTGATCCTAAAAAGTTACAATTGGAATAGAGAAATCAGTTGAAGTATTAATCTCCATTTTACAGATGGTGGACTGAACTATGGAGAAAGTAAGGTCAGATTTTCACATGAGCTTAACACCAAATGTTCTTAATGGAAGCTACTGGGTGCTGAGCTGTTTTGAAAATCTGTCCATTAGTGATGTGCCCAAGGTCACATATGAAGTCTGTAGCTGAGTGGGGACCCAAACCCAGATTGCCTGAGTCTCTGCTCAGCACCTTAACTACAAGACCATCCTTTTCTCAACACCGTGTAAATACACTGCTATACAGGGAGACATACCCCAGGGTTGTAAAACATAGCACATATCACCTGTGTCTAAGTACTTATGTGGCAAAGAAAAAAGTAAAAGTTTAAATGCTTGCTTGCTTGCTTGCTTATGTGTGTCATAACAAACCCATATCAAGGTGTGTATCAGAGTGTCTCCGCTTAGCTGGTTGACAACAGCATGATCCAGAGCCTGGAAAAGCCTGTTCTCTGAAAGCAGGCAGACATGAACTGACAAGCCATGGTTTTGCCTTGAAGGGCTAACTGCAAGGATGTTGTCAGTCAGCTTCTGCGAGCCCTCCTCAGCTGGTATGCGTCACTTATTTTCTTGGAACGTGGTCAGATCATAACATGTCATCCATATGAATCACCTACCATAGTCAGACTTAACTGAAGGCATATCTGTGTGTTTTGCAGCAAAAATCTCAGAGAAGAGGAAGGTTAGGGACAGCCAGACCTAAGGTGCATGACCAAGGAAAAAGATTTTTCTGTTTTCCCCTCATCAATCACAATTGGGCTCTGCCTGCGCCAATTAAGATTAAGGTCTGAATCAGCATAAAATATATCTAAGTTATATGATTGCATCTGTGGCTTTTCCAGTTCTCCCTCTTCAGATGCTTGGCTTTTCTTTATTATTTGCTGCTTTTGCTTTAATATCATAGGTCACCATAGAAAGGTTAAATCACTGCTTTCTTTTCCACTAATTTAAACTTAACCAAAGGTCAAATTGGCATATGACTTACATTGTATTTTTTTGTTGTCTGAAGCTTTCTGAAAGAGGCAGTTATAGAGGAACTTCTGATTGTTAATATTTTTATAGGAATCTCGGGTAAGCCAACGGTTTAATTACTTAGCTAACAGCAGGCCAGTAGGATAAGATGTCGCAAATTGTTGTAACAGAATGCAAATTAACAGAGCACTTCAAGTGAAAAGGTGTGTCTTGTTTAATCTTTTTAGAGTTGAAAACTACTTAAGATAAAGGTTAAATAATCACTTTCAATCTGTTGTCATCAGTGAAAATGTTTCTGCTTTAGGACTATAATATGTAATTTCTTTGTGTCTGTGAACCTGTGTGTGTACGTGTATAAACATTAGTGTCTTCATTTTAGTGAAACTACTCTGACATTAGTAAGTTAAATCCCAAAGTGACATATAGTTCTGGATTCAGTGCCTCATGCTGGGCTGTTAGCATCTGTATATCCACACTCCTCCTATAATCCTAGCTGCAAATGCTTGCTGTGTCCTGGTGAACCCGAAGAGAATTAAGAACAGTCCCTGTCATCTCCTGAATCACTCTAAACTTGCCAAACCTGCTCATTTGCTAGGAGTGTGTTAGTTACAGAAATTTAAAAATTCTGCAGGAGTCAATCAATCTAGCTGATGGCTTTGTCCCATTCTTCCTCTAATTTGTGTCTTGTGACTGATCCACTGACATCCTCTATTAGTCTTGCTCATTTTCTATTTTTCACTTAAGCTGATGCTCAGGCCCAGGTTTGTTTTCTCTCTCTCTGCACCCCCCATGGATTAGAAAGGGTGTCTTCTATATTGGGCCATGATTTTTGGATTCATTCCTCCTGTCAAAAGGGGGCATCAAATCCTAACCACTGAAAAGATCTATTTCAGAGTAGCAGCTGTTAGTCTGTATTCGCAAAAAGAAAAGGAGTACTAGTGGCACCTTAGAGACTAACCAATTTATTTGAGTTGGTTAGTTTCTAAGGTGCCACTAGTACTCCTTTTTCTTTTTTTGAAAAGATCTAATAAGCGTGGTAGCCTGGTGACATCTGAGAATGGGTAGGCATAACTGACATCTGATTTTTAAAGTATTTAGGTGCAAAATTATACATGCATTTAATGTCTGAATTTGCCCCAAACTGACCATTTACAGATTTACTCAATTTGCATACCCATTCCTGATAATAGAGCATGCAAATTAGGTGTGCATTTTGCATGCACAGTTGTGCACATAATCTTGTTGAAAATCTGACCCACAAACTTATACACAGAGCTGTTTTACAAAAGCCAGTAATGATGATACTGTCTTGACTCAAAACAAGACGTACAATGCTTACTGGTCTGCAAAGAAAGCCTCTTCTTAAATAGCAGTGAAGTCTCCACTTGTTACAGATAATTTACTAAAAAGCATAAGTATTAACAATAATATGATTGTATTATTGCATGGTGCTTTTGGATAAATGCATTAGCTTCCCTTCTTGAGACCTGTTTACAACTATGGTTAAACTTACATCTGAAGTGACTTTATTAATCTCAACTAGATCCCCATTGGACTTCTGCCCATATGACAGAACTTCTACAGAGGCATGACTGAGATGCCTCATGGAAGTCCAGAACTGGAATACCCCTTTTATTATTACATTTTTATGATACAGCATTTCCTACACAAATCAACATTAAAATTATTTGCAACTTCCTATTGCACCTTGTTATAACACTCAAAATATCTGCTTCCAAAGAGTCATGTTATAAGACGGAGTCATGCAGTATTCCACTGAATGCCAAAGTTTATGCAGAACATGCAGAGTCATGCTGCCCAGTGCTCCTTCAAGGACAGTCCAGGTCTAGTTTCATGCCTTTGAGGATCAATAATTTAGTGATCACACTGAGATTTTAGTCCAATGGTGGGCAGCCCTTGGGCTGCCTGTCAGGGTATCTGCCGGCAGGCTGTGAGATCGTTTTTTTACATTGGCACAGCCACCCGCAGCTCCCATTGGCCATGCTGGCTGCCACTTCCTGCAGCTCCCATGGGCCAGAAACGGCGAACCGCAGCCACTGGGAGCTGCGAGCTGCCATGTCAATGTAAACAAACTGTTTTGCGGCCCGCCAGCGGATTACCCTGCAGGTTGCCCACCACTGTTTTAGTCCATCCTGAATACAAATGTTTATATCTGCAATGAGTACCTGCAGTGAGTCATTGATTTCAAATTGTATCAATAAATAGCCTAATTTGTAAGTAGGTTTTAGATTGTGCGACAAAATGTTCATTTTATTTGGATTCAGTTATCTGATGGTGTTAAGCAGCACTCTTACTAGACTCTATCTAATAGAAGTTCAAGGGAAAACACTGGTTCTTTGAGGGGATTTTTGGTTACCTTGTAACAAGTTTGCTGTTTGGTGAACCGAACATGGTTGTGGGGTGCTTTGTTCTGTACACGTTAAGGAGACTTTGCACTAAAGTTATTAAGCAAGAAAGAGGGACATTCTGATTCAAACATTGTCCATACAGCTGATTTGAGACCTTTCTCAAAGAGGACTAAAAGTATTTTATTAAAGTTAATGTTTAAAATCAAATTTACACAAGTTAAGAGGGAAGGTACTGTACATCCAGGGTCGGGCTTGGGTTATGGGGGATTGCAAGTATCAGTTACAAGGTTCACGAGGTACATACATATCACATAACCAGCATAGATCCAGATTGCAGTGTGGGAAATTTTTAAAGCGTCAGTGTATAAGTGGGCTCAGGTACATCACCCATTGAATGTATTCAGAATCCAAGTCAGTACTGGTGTAAAGAATAAGTACATGGGTGGGGTATGTCCCTTGGTTCATCAGCGAAGGAGATGGGTTATTTCCTTGGTCGGCGTTCTCAGTTACTCGACCTGGTACTGTCAGTGTCCTGTGATGCGTTCCGTATGATGGTGTCGGACACCATGAGCTGTCTCATGAGCCGTACTTGCTTCGTTTCAAACATCCATATTCAGAAGGCAAAGTGGTAACTGTTTAAGCATTTTCCAGTGTAATCTAGAAGAAAAAATATTGAGCAATTTAATCAATATCCGTTCAACAAGGAAAAACAACACTGAAAGCACATTTTAATTTCAGATTTTGTTTTATTATTGTCCATTACCTATAATGCCGTACTAGAAACCAACAATAATGTGTCCTTAATCATTTTGTCATTTTTTGCAGTTGGTAAACATAGATTTGAGTCACAAAGAAACACAATAACAAGAATGCACTTAGCGCCATATGTTCAAATTAGCGTACAAAGATATAAATATTAATCCATTAATTAACTAATTGTATACCTCTTTGCCTGTCAAAATATTACCCATGATATCAGTTTAGTTCTGAGAAAATAGTTTACATCATTTGCTCTGATGTATGGATGTGTGCAGAATCAAAATAGTGCAGGGTGGTAGATAAACAGCAGTTATTTGTGGCTTTTGTTTTGAAATTTCTCCGCAACAGCAATACTTAAAATTAGATTCTGGAGGATTTTCTATAAATTTGCTTTCCTAAATTTCCCCTCAGTTTCAGATGGATAAGCTGTTTCTTTGATGGTTATGTTATGTAGTGTTTCTGTTCACATTTAAACAGTTGTTGCATTTCATCTCAGAGGTGGCTGCATTTCACTGGTCAGTGAGGTAATTGCTGTGTACCAGTTTAAGCTGCTGATCTTGCAAGCACTTACACATATAAGCAACTTTGCATCCGATGAAGTGAGCTGTAGCTCACGAAAGCTTATGCTCAAATAAATTTGTTAGTCTCTAAGGTGCCACAAGTACTCCTTTTCTTTTTGTGAATACAGACTAACACGGCTGCTACTCTGAAACCTTTACAAGACAGAGTAGTCTCATAAATTATGTGCAAAAGTGTTTTTAGGATCAGGGCCTAAATCAGTGGTTCTCAACCTATTTACCATTATGGGCCACAGCCCGCATCCAATTCTATCTGTATGGTCCTGAGGATGTCACATGGGCCGCAGCTGTGTGCTGATGGGCTGCAAGCGGCCCACGGGATGCAGGTTGCGAACCACTGGCCTAAATGTATAGTATTTTGGGAGCTTTCAAGATGGAAAGCACTATTTACATGTCAGATAGCATTCTCCATCAGAGTACAGAGTCCATTTGGAAATGCAGAATAGGTCAGAATGTGTCTAATCTTCTTGATTTATGTGTCATTAGCACATGCTTTCCTGAAAAGAAAGAGAAAACGTTGATTTGAGCAGTATAAAGCGATTGACAGTCAAATTCAGCCCTGGTGAAACACCACTTGGGGTTACACCAGGGATGAATTTGACGCACTGCACCTAGTTTACTATATGTGGAGAGACTCTGACAAGGCACGAAGTAGCCAACCTGCCATTTCAGATGTTAGTAAGTCACTCTGAAAGTCTACTGTGTTGTAACAGTAGATTTGATATTTCAATTATTGGCTATTCTCACATTGTTTTACACTTGTGAATTCAAAGCACCCTGCAGAGGTGTCTGCAGGAATTTAGATCTGAGGAGCCACAGGGGGTTGAGACATTGAATGACAGAAATTCCCATCAGCCAGAGTTGTTTGTGTGAAGAATACCAAATGGAGCATTAAACTTGGGTGGGAGGGGGAAGAAGGGAGGCGAAAACCAAGGTTTCAAACACACCCAGTTGTCCCATCTCATCTTGGCATGAAACTTAACAAGTTACACCCACTGTCTGAGCCAGAAGTGGAATGAAACACTGACGCTTCCTCATTTCTGTTACTGGCTGTAAGACCTTGTGAAACACAACAGGAGAAAATGTTTGAGCTATTGATGAATGGTAAGTTACTTTTAAAAAAACTTCTTGCTTTAATTTTTCTGATAGGGGATAGACATTACAGCAGTGAAATTCAGACTATGGAAACATGTTTGCAAAGTGTAGCATTGTTGTCTAAAATGCCATGTGTACTGGAACCTCTTAAGTCTGTCTCTTTTCACAGGCAAAGAAATGTTTTTCTAATTCATGCTGAATAAACCTTTGAGTGCTTCCTTTTTATTTTCAAAGGGTTTAATGTTGCTCTCTAAGGCAATAGCAGAAGAAGTAAATACATTTTTTTTTTAAATTTTAGACTCTTTAGAACCAAATTAATTTAATGGAAGTTAGGTATTTGATAGCTAAATTCCCTAACAGAGAAAATGTAGTATCATGTTACTTATTAGAGATGCGTCCTTTCCCCAGTGATCTGGCTTTATTTTCAGTAATTACAGGTTGCCATGCTCTTTAATTGTTTAAAATGAACCTTGTGAAAGGTTTCAACTTGAATAAAGCCCTGTTAGTTTCTGCACGGCACTGAAAACTTGAGCATTTGAAGGGCAATACTTCAGTAGTTTTAAAGAAAGGCAAAAGGGCTTAGATTTGATGAGGTCTCACTTGTATAACATTTCATAATATTGCAGAAACCAGGGCTACTTAAAGCTCTTCCATGCTGAGATGCCCCTTTTTCTGGTTATTTCCATTATTACTTAGAGTTATCTTACATGTCAGTTACTAATTTTAAACTTAAAGTGTTTAATTCTGTTTTTTGAGGGCAGAATATGAGTACAGAACTCTGCTCCCCTGAGTAATTATGAATAGTAACCAAACTTATCAAAGGTTGTCTATAAAAGCATTCAAAAGCTACCCTTTGCTGACAGTGGGTGTCAGCAGTGGGTGCAACTGAACATGTGTGAAAAAGGATTCGACACAAGCCTAGACCTGGACCACCTTGTCCTGCACCGTTTCAGAAACGTCAACTATTGTTTATGAACTGCTGATGGACATGGACTATCTTACAGCTAAACTGGATTCAGAACTGGTTCAGATGCACTCTTTGTCCGCAATGAGTAATTTTTCTCATGCAGACAAAGCACGCATTTTTTGGTGGAGATAAGTCACACTGTAGCAGCTTTAAATATATCACTTTTGTCATTTCATTTAATACACCAGAAACCCGTTGTCAAGGCAGCTATTAATTTTTGACATTATTTTCCCATTCCAGGGTTGATTTAAACTTTCACATGCAATTAGCATTTTTGAACTGTGGGAGCAGTTTATGCAGGTATTTTTTCAATCCATTTTGAACTAAAACTGATCAGCTCTTTATGAAAATTCGTAGACAATTGCTATGCTAATCATGGTAAATCATGCTAAGAAACCCAAGGCAAAAGTGTGGCTTGCTTAGTTACAGTTGCTAATTAAAGTGTATTCTTTAAAGGCTGCACATCTGTTATAAGTTGAAAATCTTGATTTGGGGAGGAAAAGCTTTATTTTTCTGATGGCTGGTGTAAAAAACCTGGTATGCCACTGATTTAGAGCTGGATCCTGCAAGCACTTGCTATTGGGCATGAGGTTTGATCTTTTTGCCTATTTATATCAACCATAAAGTTTCCATTGCCTTCAATGTAGGCAGGATCAGGCATGTAAGACTCAATGGTGCAATAGTGAAGTCAGATGGGAATTTTGCCATTGGCTTGATGGGAGCAGGATCAGGCCCATAATGCTTACTCCTCTGAGCAACCACGTGCCCTGTTTTGTGGAGAACACTCAACACCTCACATCTGAGGGCCCTTTTAGTGTCCTTGAAGTGAGGCTTTGGCTGATTAGTCTGTATTGGCTCTTTACTGAGCTATGAGATGATAATGCAAGAAAAATAGACCTCTGGTAAGACTCTCAGAATGAAATATCAGTTTATTTAAAAAAAAAAAAAAAGTAAAAAGTCAAACATAAAAATAAATCTCAGGGTCCATCAGTAAAACATTTAACAGCAAATGGTGCAGCACTTAATAATTTTGTGTCTATTAAAATGTCTCTCTTTATATTATTTTGTTAAACATACTACAGACTGTGCGGCATGTTTTAGTGAGTTTTGTGGAACAATAATCCATTACTAGATAAGAGGAATAAATTATTTATAGCTTAGAGTGTTTTAACATCCTACCATGGGTTGTTAAGGAGGTCAAAATATAGAGCATTGAAAACGGGATTAATGCAGCTGTGCTGCAGACAGTGCAAAAGCAGAGGGAAAGGAAAAGTTACAGTAATCATATAAATATTTATATTTGAATCACAGTTCTTAAGACATTGCACTTAAAACTTACCGGTTTCTAGACCAAAATGTATTTCCTGTGTCTCTCTCTTTCTGGTGAATAGCTAGCATTGGTTGTAACCTCTCAAATTTTTATGGAACCATGACACCTAAACAAACATGAATATCTTTCTTCTCTAACTCAGCAGGCATGTTCTTTGCTGCTTGTTTGGTTTCCCTGTGGGATGGTGTCAAAAGACTTTAGGAACAGTGAGCATTTATAATAAATAACAAATCTCCTTTTTCTATCAGGAGGAAGTTGTTGTTTTATTTCTGTGAATGAAGCTTCCATAAAGAACTCCTTTGCAAATGTAGTGAAAATACATTCCCATTATTCGTACGTATAGTAGTTGGTTTGAAATCCTTGTACGAAAACTTTGAGTTGATTCATTACAATGTGCTTTTTATGTAATTATTATTTTTTTGTTTTTTAGAAACTTCCAGTTATGCTTTCACTAAGATTCTTTATAGTGCATGAATTAGAGACAATCTTAGCGCGTTTAGGCTCTGGTATTTTTTCCTTTACATGAAAGCCAGATACAGTGCCATGAGTAGCTTTAAAATAAAATTCTAAAAAACAATCAGTGATCCAAATTCTAACCAGCATTATAGCACTGTGCGTATCATGTAGTCATCAGTGTTGTGTAATTTATAGTCTTCCAAGGATGCTGCAGAACCATGCTACCATTGTCCTTCAAAGGCTCTGTCTAGCTGGATCCTTACCAAAGTTTGAATGCATGCCATCTAAAATGTTGTAACATAGTGCATTCAGATAGTGTGTATGGGGGTATCTAAACTACCTTATTTTCCTCCTAAAATTTCCCATGATTGCTCTCGATAGAGATGGGAGTGTACCGTGGGAACCTAGTGTAGAGAAGACCGCCAGTATTTTAACTACTGCGTTGTCCAGTCCTGCTAAGAGTAGGTCCAAATGACAGGGTGTTTAAATTGCTATGCATATGCTGGTGTTCCTTTCCTTGCTGCCACTGGTGGAGCTGCCTCAGCAATAATAACTGTGCAAATTTTAGGAAAATAAGGTTATGTCTACACTATGGACCTTACAGAGGTGCAGCTGTACCGCTGCAGCTACGCCGCTGTAAGGTCTCCTGTGTAGCTGCTCTGTGCTGGTGGGAGAGAGCTCTGAGCAGTACTGAATGACAACAGTGAGGAATGCTAACTATTATGTCTGCATAGAGTGTTTGTAGAGAAGCAGGAGTCAGGGAATATTTGTAGCATGAAGGTTACTTTGCAGTATTATTTTTCTTTCCGAACCCTTAAGAACTAGTGGACCCAGTTTTGTACATTCAGAACAGTGGGAGTTTTTCTTGCATAACAAGTACTGAATTAGTCCTGTTTAACAGTGCATTTATGGAGCACGTTTTTGACATCAGTATCAGTAATCTCAGTACTACTATCTTTCTCCAAACACCCTTCAGCAGGAAACAGGTTTTTTTTTTTTTTTACAGTTATGGACCAGGCTGATGACCACACCGTGCACTGCACTAGAGAGATCTCAGGACCTCTGGTGCTCAGGCTTCTAGAGTTCAGATGCATGGCAGAGTTGAGATGTTTTTGAGAACTGTGGATAGTAGAATCGAGAGTGTTGGCTATGCTGCTTCCCCAGCTCTCTCCAGCCACTGGGTTCTACTTTAATCCCTGCTCCTGGTTTGCTGTGTGACCTGTGGCAAGTTACTTAGGGTAAAGTTTTTTCAAAGGTGACCTCTCATTTGGGAGGCCTTTATTTAATTGCTCAACTTTTAGACCCTGAGAGCCTGATCTTCAGAGGTACTGAACATCCCCCCAGTGAAGTCAAGTGGAGTGGTGGAAGCCCCAGCACCTCTGAAAATCAGACCCAAAGTATCTTATGATGCGTACCCCAAAAACAAAGGTGGCCAAAACTAACAACCACTTACGAAAATGTTTCCTTACCCTCTCTGTACCTCATCTGCTGCATCTGTAGACTTGCACCACTTGCCTGTCATTGTAAAGCATTTTGAAACAGATAATTGTTGAAGAGCATGTAAGTGAAAAGTATTAGTATCAGGAACAGGAAAGACGTTACATTCTGTTTTGTCTACATATGATACTACATTAGTTCGCACAGGGAGTTGATCAACCAAACAGCATAAGACTTTAAGCATAACTGCTCCCAGGTTTCCCAGGCTCCCAGGTTTCCTCATCAGGAAATTATTAGCTAATTCATTGCAAATTTATGCAATGAACAAAGTGGCTATTCTGCCAAGCATCTGATAACTTTAATTGGAAATGACATGTACAAAATGCCTAAGATAACTTTGTTTAAAAATTAGTAATGTGTTTTTAAAAGCAACAAAAGATTGTCCTTTTCCTTCTGCACAACTAGTGGTAAGGCAGCCATTAGGCCTAGGTCTAACTTTTGGTGTAATCCAAGCAAGGAAAGACAGTGTGTCCACATTTCCGATCTGAATCTGATGTGTTTATAATCAGCGCCTGCATACTGAGTAGTCCTTTTATCATTCTCAAAACCCTTCTGACTTTCTGAAATGTTCACTGTTGCTAGTTTTGCTTCCGCCTTTTATTTCTTGAGTTGCTTTTTTTCCTATCTAGCATTCTGTAGAGATGATAGACAAAATAATTAAGGAAACAGAAGCTGACATCCACCTCCATATATATTTTAGGATGAACTTTTATTTTTTTATAGGTTTTCCTTCTGCATTAATCACTGCCATAACTGAGCACCTCCCAAATTATTACAAAGACTTGTTGGGCTCAGGGCTTCAATGTCTTAGACCAGGGGTGGCCAACCTGTGGCTCCGGAGCAGCATGCGGCTCTTCAGAGGTTAATATGCAGCTCCTTGCATAGACGATGACTCAGAGGCTGGAGCTACAGATGCTAACTTTCCAGTGTGCTGTGGGTTGCTCACTGCTCAACCCCCTGATCTGCCCCAGGTCCTGCCACCACTTCACCCCTTCCCCCAATGCCCCTACCCCTTCTCCCGAGCCTGCCATGCCCTCACTACTCCCCACCAGAGTCTCCTGCCTGCTGCAAAACAGCTGATTGAGGTGGGCGGGAGGAGGGCGAGGCGCTGATTGGCGGGGCTGCCAGTGGGCGGGAGGTGCTTGGGGCTGGAGCGGGGTAGCGGATGTGGGGGCTGCTGACCTATTACTGTGGCTCTTTGGCAATGTTCACTGCTAAATTCTGGCTCCTTCTCAGGCTCAGGTTGGCCACCCCTGTGTTAGACATTGTCAAATACAACAGAAGAGACAGTCTCTGCTCTAAAGAGCTTGCAATCTAAGATAAAAATCCAGACAAGGCTTGAGGAAAGGCAAAGTGAGCAGGCTGATGACAGGCACGTGTTATGTTACTTTCATGCCATTTTTGAAAAGTCTATTTGTGCTAAAAATAGTTTTAGGGTTTTTCTGGATGGAGCTTGGGGAGTAGATACGCTCTAGGAATTATTTTGGGAAGTTCTATGGCCTGTGTTACTCAGGAGGTCAGACCAGATGATCACAATGGTCCCTTCTGGCCTTGGACTCTATGAATCTATGCACTTATATTCGATGTAGGGGAACTGAGGTACAGAAAGTTTAAGTGACTTGCCCAAGTTCACCAGGAAGTCTGTGACAGAACCTGGAACAAAACCCAGCTCTCTTGAATGGTTGTCCAGCCCTAGTCCATCTTCATCGTCTTCTGGGTGGATGTGACGCAGCACACCACTCACCACTAGTCTGGTGCCTCCCCCTGGCAGCTCTGGGGATTAGGTCGCCAGGTCAATGCCCACTCCTGCGGTTGCACGCTGTCACTTTGTGTCTTTCTCTGGTCTGCAGCATCTTTCTCACGACAGGAACTGCAGCATCCTCTTCATGACTTAGCCCTCTGGCCAGGTCACTCAGTGTTCCTCCCTTCCAGTGTATATCAAAGTCTTTCCTTCAGCAGCCCCAGGCAGTCTTCTCTTTCACTGCCTCAGGTGCCACCCTCTCAGTGGCTGGTAGGGGAACCCGGGCTCACTTTCTACTCCAGATTCCAGTTCAGCGATCCTCAGCCCAGCAGTTCTGAGCTTTACTTTCCCAGCCCTTTCTGCTCCTTCATTGGACTGGTTCCGTCCCCCCCCCCCCCGGGAGTATCAGCTCCAAACTCTCCTCCCTCTTCCAGGGAGTGATTGCTGCCTGCCTTCTTGCAGCCTTTCCCAGCTGCCCCCAAGTATTCCTCCCTCTTCCCAGAGAGTGACTGCCCTTTCTCATCAGCAGCCCCATTCTGTTGCCAGCTACCTGGTTTTATAGGCCTCGCCTGTTCCTGCTCATCTGAGCCTGCTTTCAGTTAACTCCCTGGCTCCTCCTCCAGGTGTAGCTGGTGTAGTTAATTGGTCTAGCTGGCCATCTTAACCCCTGTCAGTCCTATGTGGGGTGGGCGCCCCT
This sequence comes from Chelonia mydas, assembly GCF_015237465.2. Classification (NCBI taxonomy): domain Eukaryota; kingdom Metazoa; phylum Chordata; order Testudines; family Cheloniidae; genus Chelonia; species Chelonia mydas. The sequence continues at coordinate 163,309,308 of NC_057849.1, forward strand.
TCACAGTGGACTGTACTTTTCTCAACTCTTGTAGTGTCCTAAAGCACAGTTAACAGGTTGCAGATGTCAGAGAGGAAAGCATAGCCACTGTGCACCAAAAAACTTGACAGCCTTGTTGAAAGACTCTGGGACAGAATAAAGTAGTGAACATAGATAGAGAAACCACAACATCAAAGTGATGAAAGCAGGGCTAGGTGGGCTACTTTCCTTTCTTTTTTCTCTTTTTAAACAACCTAATCTTAATGGTTTTTGTAGTGTCTATGTAGGGTTTTTTGGGAACATTTTTGTAGGGAGCATGAACCTTTAATATTTCAGCTAAGGATGGAATAGTTGGTAGCTTGGATGAGGGTTTTTTAAATCACAGATCTCACAATATTTGGTGTTTCTCAACGTCCTTGTTCCTGGAGTTATGTGAATACAAGAGAATCTCGCTTTTTGGGGGGGGGGGGGGGGGGAATAAAAACTAAGATTTGACCCCATTGATTAGAGGAAAAACTTGAAAATGTGACCTGAATGCTTCAAAGATCAGAAGGTAAATAAAAATAACACAATGTATTATTTATTAAAAAAGAATTCATGATTTTAAGCCAATCTCATGATTTTTTTGGACACTTGACTCTGGCAATACTGTATAATTTTCAGAGCAATAATAAAGGGCTCGGCTCCACTATGAATTGCCCTGACACTGACCTCCCTTTTGCTGAGGAGGTTAGGCTATGTGTACGCTACAGCCTATGACGGCAAAACATATGTTGCTCAGGGGAGTGAATATTCCACCCTCCTGAAAGACATAAGTTACACCAACATAAGCATTCGTGTGCAGAACGCTGTGTCAGTGGGAGAGCGTCTCCTGCTGACAATAGCTTCTGCTGCTCTGCTCGTTTTGAGGTACAGGACAAGCTCTTCAGAGCTGCTGACCCTGGGTCACTCCCATCAATTTCAGCATGAGGTATGGGTGCTCAGCAAATCTGGAAATGAGGCCCAAAATTAACTAGAGACAAAAGAAAACTGACCAAACAGAAGACAATTATTGGTGCTGCATTATATTGACAATCAGATATTGAGCCTTGCCAATAGATACGTAAAGTTCTAAGACCGTTATAAAATTCTACATAGAAACCAGTGTATTTGAACACTAAAGGGAAACCTTTTAGTATGTTCTGACTCTTCTAACCCACCAATTCGTTACACAAATGACAATAAAAAAATCCATGCCTCATTCTTATCTGTACAAAGGTATTATTTATCTTCTCATGTTACTCTGAATTTGGGACAGAAAAAATGGCTGTTGTCACAAAGTTCCTTGAGCAGACTGAATAATCTCTTGCCTTGTGTTTCCCTTTTCCCAGCGGGAAGCATCAAAACGTGGTGATTCTGCAAATCAGGCTTTTATTTATTTATTTTTTTAAAATCTGTTTCCAAACTCTCACAATCAGTTAAATAACTAACTAACTAAATAAATTAAATAAAAAACAACTGAAAAGGGTCAATCCAGCCTCTCCACAGGATCTACTAATTCCATGTGTCTCAGTGACTTTCTAGATGTTGGGAAGCCAAAACCTTTTTCTGTGGCTAAAGAAGGTTCAAATTTCACATTTGAAATCTCATCTAATAAAACAGGCAGAACAAGAAGAGGATTATCTTCTTGAGACACCTCATTTAAATTTAATAGAGCAAAGCAGGAGGCCTGGGATTTGTTCCAGAGCCTCCCACCTATAATGTCTATCAACATTATCTTGAAATAATTGCATTGGAGAGGGTCCTACATTTTTAATTTGATCTCTTTTAAAGAGGTTGTGTGATCCCTTTCTATTTTTCCTAGGGATTCTTGTAGTTTTTTTAATCTGAGGGCAAATGGTGTAAACTTTTGATGTATTGTTTTGATGAAATTATACAGTATATTTAATGTAATCTCTTCTATCTAGTTAGATATTTATGTCCCTGTACTGTCAGGGTGCCTCATACACTAATGAATTTATCCTCGCATTACTCCTGTGACATAGGAAAGTATTATCCCCATTTTACAGATGGAGAACCGAGGCACAGAGAGATTAAGTAACTTTCCTATGAATCTGTGGCAGAGCCAGGAATGGCACTCAGGTCTCGAATACTCATCTAGTGCTTTAATCACAGGACCCACCTTTTCTTACACTTCAGAACTAAGGGTATGTCTACACTGCCCACATTACAGCGTGGCCATGGCAGCGCTGTGACATGGGCAGTGTAGACACGCTTTATTGCCGGCGGAGAGCTCTCCTGGCAATAAAAACTCGCCACCTTGAATGAAGGGTGGTAGTACAGCTCCTGGCGATAAAGTGCTTTGTCTATACTGGCATTTTTCAGCGCTGAAACTTTTGTCACTCATGGGGGTTTTTTCACACCCCTGAATGATGAAAGTTTTAGCGCTGAAAGTGGCAATGTAGACACAGCCTAAATAAACTAAACCCAGTCTTCTAGATCTTTGTGAGTCACAGACAGGGAAGACTGGAGCATGGCAGCTGCACTCCCAAACCCGCAGAACAGCTAACAGAACACTGTGGATCTCAGACAATTAATAATCTCAAATTTTGAAAACCAATGCTGCAGTTAAACATGTCTGTGCACATCTTTGAAAAATGTCCTCTGGCTGCTTGACCTGACTGATCCCTGAATGCCATCATAACTTGGTGAACATGAGGAAAAAAAACAATTGAAACAAAGTTGAGAAACGTGGGAAAGCCTATATGATTATTGCAAGTTATTTCATGAGACTAATGACAGAACGTGGGATTACTGATGGGAAAGAACTATATAATGTTGACTAATTTATTCAACATTTCTGATTGTTAATCATCTTCGATCTAGATTGTTGCTAGCCATTCCATTGTAAACCGTGAATTTCAGTCTCTGAGATCACCTCAGGCTGAAAGTGCTTATCCCAATAATTAGTCCATCAAATCCATTATTTTAAAAATTATTTTCATTTAATTGTAATATTTTATAAACCCTAAATGATTAAAGAAAACATATATGAAGGGCTTGATTCTTAAGAGTGTTAGGCATGGAAATTGTTTAATTTGCCCCTCCAAGTTACTGTAATTTCATGTGTAATTTGAGTGATTATGGAATTAATAACCAGTTATGCATCTAGCCATCTTATGCATGTGCAAATAGCCATTTTCCTTGGGCTGTGCATGCGAATGTGCATTTTGTGTTTGAAAATCCCATATGTAAGCCCTGATTTTCAAAGGTCCTCAGAGAATTAGGCCAATTTTGAGTGCTTTTCCATGCTGAAAGTCCCAAGACTTTCTAAATAAGGGCTTGTCTACACATAATATAAAGTTTGCGGATGATACCAAGCTGGGAGGGTTTGCAAGTGCTTTGGAGGTTAGGATTGAAATTAAAAATGATCTGGACAAACTGGAGAAATGGTCTGAAGTAAATAGGATGAAATTCGATAAGGACAAATGCAAAGGAAGGAACAATCAGTTGCACACATACAAAATGGGAAATGACTGCCTAGGAAGGAGTACTGCGGAAAGGGACCTGGGGGTCATAGTGGACCACAAGCTAAATATGAGCCAGCAGTGTAATACTGTTGCGAAAAAAGAAGACATCATTCTGGGATGTATTAGCAGGAGTATTGTAAGCAAAGCATGATCCATAAATCTGGAAATCCTGGACACCCCATCGTCTCAGGCATTGGCACCCTGACAGCAGGATTGTCTGGCTATGTAGATTCTCTCCTCAGGTCCTACGCTACCAGCACGCCTAGCTATCTTCGAGACACCACTGACTTCCTGAGGAAACTACAATCCATGGGTGATCTTCCAGAAAACACCCTCCTGGCCACTATGGATGAAGAAGCCCTCTACACCAACATTCCACACAAAGATGGACTACAAGTCGTCAGGAACAGTATCCCCAATAATGTTACAGCAAACCTGGTGGCTGAACTTTGTGACTTTGTCCTCACCCACAACTATTTCACATTTGGGGAAAATGTATACCTTCAAGTCAGCAGCACTGGTATGGGTACTGCATGGCCCCATAGTATCCCAACATTTTTATGGCTGACTTAGAACAATGCTTCCTCAGCTCTTGTCCCCTAATGCCCCTACTCTACTTGTGCTACATTGATGACATCTTCATCATTGGACCCATGGAAAAGAAGCCCTTGAGGAATTCCGCCATGATTTCAACAATTTCTATCCCACCATCAACCTCAGCCTGGACCAGTCCACCCAAGAGATCCACTTCCTGGATACTACAGTGCTAATAAGCGATGGTCACATAAAAACCACCCTATACCGGAAACCTACTGACCGCTGTACTTACCTACATGCCTCCCAGCTTTCATCCAGACCACACCACATGATCCATTGTCTACAGCCAAGCTCTAAGATACAACTGCATTTGCTCCAATCCCTCAGACAGAGACGAACACCTACAAGAACTCTATCAAGCATTCTTAAAACTACAATACCCACCTGCTGAAGTGAAGAAACAGATTGACAGAGCCAGAAGAATACCCAGAAGTCACCTACTACAGGACAGGCCCAACAAAGAAAGTAACAAAATGCCACTAGCAGTCACCTTCAGCCCTCAACTTAAACTTCTCCAGTGCATCATCAAGGACTACAACCTATCCTGAAGGACAATCCCTCACTCTCACAGATCGTGGGAGACAAGCCAGTCCTCGCTTACAGACAGCCCCCCAACCTGAAGCAAATACTCACCAGCAACCACACACCATACAACAAAGACACTAACCTAGGAACCTATCCTTGCAACAAAGCCTGTTGCCAACTGTGTCCACGTATCTATTCAAGGGACACCATCATAGGACCTAATCACATCAGCCACATGATAAGAGGCTCATTCACCTGCACATCTACTAATATGATATATATGCCAACAATGCCCCTCTGCCACGTACATTGGCCAGACTGGACAATCTCTACACAAAAGAATAAATGGACACAAATCAGACATCAAGAATTATAACATTCAAAAATCAGTTGGAGAACACTTCAACCTCCCTGGTTACTCAGTTTCAGACATAAAAGTCTCAATTCTCCAACAAAAAAAACTTCAAAAACAGACTCCAATGAGAAACTGCAGAATTGGAATTAATTTGCAAACTGGACACCATTAACTTAGGCTTGAATAAAGACTGGGAGTGGATGGGTCATTACGCAAAGTAAAAACTATTTCCCCATGCTAATTTCCGCCCCCCCCCCCCCACTGTTACTCACACCTTCTTGTCAACTGTTTGAAATGGGCCATCCTGATTATCACTACAAAAGGATTTTTTTCTCTCTTGCAGGTAATAGCCCACCTTAATTAATTGGTCTTGTTACAGTTGGTATGGCAACACCCATTTTTTCATGTTCTCTGTGTGTATATATATCTTCCTGCTGTATTTTCCACTGCATGCATCCGATGAAGTGGGTTTTAGCCCACGAAAGCTTATGCCCAAATAAATTTGTTAGTCTTTAAGGTGCCACAAGTACTCCTAGGTTTTTTTGCTGATACAGACTAACATGGCTACCATTCTGAAAGGCATGAAAAATAATTCTTCCGTTCTACTCCATGCTGATTAGGCCTCAACTGGAGTATTGTGTCCAGTTCTGGGCACCACATTTCAGGAAAGATGTGGACAAATTGGAGAAAGTCCAGAGAAGAGCAACAAAAATGATTAAAGATCTAGAAAACATGACCTATGGGGGAAACTTGAAAAAATTGGGTGTGTTTAGTCTGGAAAAGAGTAGACTGAGGGGGGATATGATAACAGTTTTCAAGAATATAAAAGGTTGTTACAAGGAGGAGGGAGAATGAATGAATAATATCTTTATCCATTGTTAATGAAACTTGTTATGGGCCATTTTAAAAAAAAACCTATTACGTTGGGCCTAAAAAACCCCCACCAGTGCAGATACTGTCCACTAGAAGACAAGTTTAAGGAAGAGGATCAAATAAATGGGACTGCTGTGATATGCATAGGTAACATTTGTATTTTTTTTCTAAGAACAAATAATTTGCTATACAGCGATACACAGTTTTGTAAAAACAGAACGTAATTAACGTCACTGTGCTACCTTCAGCTGTCTCATCTCCCCTTGTGTTTCTGTAGTGTCTGAAGCGCTCCTTACCAATGTTATGATAATCATTGTAACTTTTTGTACCTTTCAGATGTTCCAAATCCTGTTAGTTCTTTTTTCTGGTGCTTAGTGTTTGAGTTAATTTTATACTTGGGCATAATGTTCATTAAATTAAGCAGCAGATTTTATAAATGGCTCCAAAACAAGTACTTTTGTTATTCTGGAGATTATAGACATTGTTTTCTGGATGCACTGTTTTAATTTATTCCAGCATAGAAGTCTCCATGTTATGCTCTCACTTAGAGCCACTGAATGACACATCACTATCCTGCATTTCAGCAAGAAGGATAGATAGAAATTATTTTAATGTGTTGTGTATACACCCACACTGGACTCTTGTAGAAGGTACAAGAGATATTTGACAAAAAAGAAGAGTCTGGTATTTACTAAACCCTCTCAAACAAAAGGCCTTCTAGTGGGGACACGAAAAATCCATTAACACATTTGGCCAAAAATTTCTTTCATTCCAATATATAAACAAACGATTGCACAGATTTTTTTTATCTGTTAGCTATGCACTTTTTTAGATGTCACATGCAACATTTTTCCTAGGCACTAATAAAGAACTCAACAAAGCTCTCTGACTAGTTTTCTGGCTTGGTTAGGGGGAGTTGTTTTCTTTAAAAATAGAAGATTACTTTCAATAAATTTTGTAAAGTCGAATGTTCTGCTGGGAAAAGTATACAATGGGCAAACTTCAGTAACTGGAGTGGAATACGAAAGTGAATATACATTCCTGTGCATGTTTTCAGAAGGTGAGGAATAGGTTCAGACATGTTAAAGCCTGGATAAAAAGTGGTGATATAATTTCCTCTTCCATTCCCACAGCTGGGTGTAGATAAGACGCACCATGCTTTTGTTCGTAACTTTTTCCCGAACTGGCCTGCTGCAGGTTCTGTATTTTGAAACCCCTAACATTTCTGTTTGATGAGAGTACCCTACCATCCTGCAGCCATGCAGATCATACTCTCCATTTTGCTTGGCTGTTGTCATGAAGTCATGCTCAGCCACGTTTTAGTTAATTGAAATTCAAATTAAAAAATAAATTCATTACTGTGTATCTTGCTATTTTTGTTTGGCTAGCAAGCGGTTAAAGCAACATTCCCACCCCAAAAGTGACCTATGTTCAAACACACTGCCAAAAGGCTGTTCTAGGAAGAGCCTAACTTTTTGGATAGTTATTTGTTCTTACATGACTCGGTTGTGCTATTCAAGAAATCATGTTTTTGCCACATCAGACTCTGGTATGATAGTTCTGAGAAACAGTACTGTACCATAAACCTTTTTAATGCCACATATACAATTTTATATGTATTATACATATGTGACACACACACTCTCCCTTCCTTTGTGTGAATGTATATGTGGGCGTTTTATATTTTTATATATATAGAAAAACAACAGAAACGCAATGGTGGGCAGGGGACCTCATAGGTCAGATAGCTCTCCTTGAAAGGGAAGTGATAAGTGAAAAAGCAACATAATAAAATAAGAAAAAAATGGAAAATTAAAGGAAAGAAAGAAAGACATCTATTAAATCTACAACACTCTGCAGTTATGGAGCCTATGGATGTCTTTAAAAAAAAAAAAAAGATTCTCATAAGATAGAAATTGAAGAGTTTAAAACTGTACAAAGCAATGCCCGGGGACAATGAGGAAACAATAGAGACAAAAGGGGTCACCAAGAGCACAAAAATACCTCAGCCACTTCCTAGGAGTGGTGAAAAACACTGGTAGAGTTGACGATAATAAAGCTAGACTCTATATATGGTGAATTCTCTAGTGCAACTTCCTACATGTCCCACCTCATAACAAAAGCTATTCTGTGGTCAAGGACTGGGAATCCGATCTGGATCCTGTTCCCAGTTCTGCTGCAGACTTTGTGTAAATCTGAATAAATCACTTAGTCTTTCTATTCCTCAGTTCCCCATCTGTGAACTAGGGCTAAAACTCCCTACCTTACATGAATATTGTGAGGGTAAATTAATTAATGATTGTGAGTTATTCAGACACTGTAGGAATGGGGCCAAATAATTACCTAGTTGGACAGAAGAATTCAGTGGCTTTAGTTCAATTATTTGCAAGAGGAAAAACAATACATCTTAAGTGCTTGCAGGGTTGGGTGTGTGGCAATCATTTATCTTTCTGCCTGACGTAAATTATTTTGTATTTCCTCCCCGGTCCTAGACTCTTTTAAAAATGATCCTGGGCCTCGTGCTGACTGATCTTTCTCACCCACAATGTCCATTGACTGCAAAAGAAGCCTGGGGTGCTGAGTAACTCTCAAAGTTAGGCTTATTAGGAGAGCTCGTATGCTACTTGTGATAAGTGAGAAGCTGCAATATTACCAACTCCAAATGTTCAAAAATTATGAGTCAGGCCTCAAAGTCATGCAAATTAAAAACAAACAAACAATGCGTCTTTTTATTTGCCTTCTGATGTCTGAGCCTGTAGGGTTCACACTTTCCAGCTTTACTCCGCAACCATGAAGGCTAGAAACTTCCTTTAAACAGTATTTTTTAAATAATAAAAGCTGGGATTCTCCACCAGTCACTTGACCCCAGGGCTTTCAGAGAAACAGCAAATATCATGAGGCTTATGATAAAATCGTGAGAATTGCGAACTCTGAATTTGAGATACCAGCATGAAGTTATTTAGCTATTCCTAGGAAGCAAATTTGTTTCACCCCATTCTCTCTCTCTCTCTCTCTCTCTCTCTCTCTCTCTTAACGTTATAATATTTTTATGAAAAAGAACACTCTAGAATTACAAACAATTGTGTATAAATTCAGGACTAGTGGATTGTTAATGTTACAATTATTGTAGGTTAATCTTGACATAAAACCATATTTGTCTTTTTTTTTTTTTTTTTTTTAAACCAAGGGCCAAATGCTGCCCATTTACCCTCTGCTGTCCAGTGAAATCAATAAGACTACTTAGAGAGTAAAATAAATGAATAAAGGTGGTGGAATCTGGCCCCAAATTATTTCCCCAGCTGTCATTATAATGGTTTTTGTTGTATTTTAAAATTATTGAAGAATCTCCAATTAAAATCACCTCTCTTGTGATCTAATGTGCTAATAAATATCTGATCATGCTAAATGATGTCCCATGTATCAACTGATGGAGCAGGCTTTGAGATTATTGTACGATACATATCATTCTTATTTTAAGTGTCAAATGACTTTTTTTCTAATTTGGTTAATCATACAAGGTATTCTCTAGCTACTCACGCATTTCAGATTTAATTTTGAGATTAATAATTAACCCTTAATGGCCTGTAAATCTGTGTAACATTTCAAAGAAAGGAAGCTAATAAACTATGTCTCTATTATAAATCTAAGCCCCCAAATCAAGCAAACAGCATAAACCTCAGCAACAAATCACAGTTAGTGGATTTATTGTTTGCTATACCAAAAACTGTCTAAATGTCAGTATCTAATTGCAATCTTACATATGTCACCTGGGCGGTGCATAGTGGTGTTGGGCGTATTACATAGTTTGGAATTAAAGATTACTTTTCTCCAAACAAGAAGAGATCTAACAGAGTCCTCTTCTGAACATAAAGCAATGACACAATTTTCTGTAGAAGAACAACACGTTTGGTTGCTTTTTGGATGCCTTATATACATATCATTACTGTGGGAATTTGATGTGATCGCAAAAGATGTTAGGTGAGATGCCAACATGGATTGATTAAAATTGTAGCAAGTGACATAACTAAAGATTTGTCTAAAGCATAACACTTTTTTTCATATATTAATTTTTTGGGAAGGAGTTTGAAGACAAAAAGGTACATGGGTATACTTTTGAGAAGAATGTGTGGAAGCCAGAATAATGGTTCTCTTGTCATAGAATATCAGTTGGAAGGGACTTCAGGAGGTCATCTAGTCCAACTCCCTGCTCAAAGCAGGGCCAATCCCCAATTTTTGCCCCAGATCCCTCAATGGCCCCCTCAGGGATTGAGCTCACAATCCTGGGCTTCATAGGCCAGTGTTCAAACCACTGAGCTATCCCTCCCTTTGTTGTTTCTAGTGTGGAAATAGGTGAGGGAAGGGGTGGAGGAAAGCTAGTTACTTCACTGAAGAATTTCCAGTTGCAAGCAAGTGAGCTAGTAATCAGCAAAGTTGATCCAAATATATGCCTCTTCAAACCGCATTCTCTCTCCAAGGGCCTGATACACAAAGTCCTTTGTTGTTTTTGGAGTTGTTCTTCTTCACTGTAGCCTGAAATTGGCAGTGCTGTGGCTTAGAGCATCAGCCATAGTGTAGCAAAAAGAGAATAAACACGTTGTGCCATGTTTGAACAACTAAACCCAGGGCTTCACTGGAGTGTCCAAACAATGAAATTCCACGTAACAGGGACTGGTGAAGAAAAGAACAGTTTTGCTCTACTGTAGAACTGAAAGCACTATGACAGGTGTGAAAAGAAGCATAATGCTTCCCAAGCACAGGTGTGTAAAAGGGAAGATTGAGGTCATGTCTACATGAACGGTTCTGCTGGCACACCTATATGCTCATCAGGGATCACACCTCTTCACACCCCAGAATGACATAGCTATGGCGGCAGAAGTCAGCAGGGTAGCCCTGGTCTGTGTTATGAGACCCTCCTCAGATTTCTGTATCACATAGAGGTATCTTTGCCTTAATGGCATAATGATGTCATGCACAAGAGGTAACTTTTCTTGAACCATATTTAACAGGATCTAAAGCTGATTGAAAAATGGAGAAAATAAAATGTGAAATGTTTTATTGGTTTTTCCTCCTTTCTGCTCCCCCCCCCTTTTTTTTTACGTTTTGCTTCTGCAAAAGCAGGTTGGGGAAGGAAAAAAAGATGGAGAAGGGGCAGAACAAAATGTTTTACATTAAATTTTCATTTTGGTAAAAAAAAAAGTTATTTTTTGACCCAAAAAATTTTGCATTTGAAAAATTTCAACTTGCTCTCATATAATGTGAAGGGGCAGAGTGGTGAGGGGTTGCACTAGAGCCCAAGAGAGACTCTGCTAGTCTGCAAGCTGAACTTTTAAGTTTACAGAGGCTTTTGCACGTTCCCAGAACCTCCACAAGCCACCAGATGGTTATGTCTGTGTTTGATCTTCTAATAGGGATTTGAGAATTGCAATTATATGAACATGGGTAACAGCTGGAATCCTGTAAGACTGTGATCTTTTCAAAAGGGATATGAGGGTCAATAGGAGACCCGTGCAAGATTGAAAAGTTTTCTTTTCTTTACATTCAAATGTAAAATCTCCTTTTGGTTTTTGTCCTGTCTTTTGAGATATTAGAAGTATTGTACAGGGTTTTCTTTTAAAGTGTGATTATGTTCCCAAAAAATGATGGAAAAATGGCATCACTATCCTCTGCTTCCTGGTTGTTTTAGAGTTTATATGGGATTACTGACAAAAATAAACTATTACTTCTCTTTTAGCACCATAAAACAAATACAACTGTGGGCAGGTGGTGCTGGAACCCTGAAGAGAGGGTGTAGAGTAAGATTCTTTTGTGGAGGCTCTGACATGTGAAAGGAAGAAACTTTGATTTCAAAGTGTTTGAGAAAAAGAATAAATACAGAAGTCTATGGTGCTATCTTTAATACTCACACCAGTGTAGTGGAATCTCTCTTCATGGTATAGCACCATTTTTAAACTGGGGACTATCACTCATGCACGTACACACACTCACACCCTCACCGACAAAAGTGCAGCAAAACTGCAACAGTCACGCCTCGATTTTATGAATCCAGCCCTTTGTTTGCTTATGTGCAGTTAGTAAGAATCCAGGATCTATTTCCACTTGGGATGTGTTGAATAATTTGCGTGTAACTTGAGAAAAGGTGAATAGGAGCAGTTTGTACATAACCATATTTGGGTATGTGTAGATTTACTCCTAAAATATGTTTTCATTTGGGTTGGGAAGAATGCCACATAGAATATCAGTAGCTTTTCTCAGATAATAAAATAATGTATCACTTTTTACATTTAAAGTGAAAGCTAGCTGTTTTTGTTTATTTTGGGTCACTTACCCTTGTGAGGCATTGAAATAATGAAATGACACATACCCTGCCAAAAATACAAAGTCCTATGTAGATATATAGTATCCTCACCTGATGGAACTGCTGGCAATTTACTTCCCTGGCATTTCTAGTCAAAATGAAGGATTTTTAGAACAATGGTTGTAAATGGTAAAGAATGACGGCACATGGAAAATGAATTTTAGAATTTCTTGACAAACATGAAGTACACTAATATTATGGCACCATGTAACATTTTGTTTGCTACAGGATTGTAACCTGCAGCAGCTTCTATACCTAAGAAAAGGATTCTTGACACAGACATGCAGGTAGAACAGATTTTGCTGGTGACCTTAATGAAAAAGGAACTGCATCACAGCTGACACTATGCATCTCTCCATTAACTAACTGGTTCTGTATTCAGTCAAACAGAACCTATTATGGTATTTGTAATAGCACCATCTGCTGACTTCCCAGTAATGTTTCACACCCTTCTATTTGAAGATAAAAAGAACATATCAGACCAGATGTTGCAATATGGAAATCTGAGTGGTGTAAAGGAGCCGGATTGTGGCCATAACTGTAATTGTAGTATGCCATAATTGTCATTCTCCCCTCCCACCCTTGCAGGTAGGAACGGTCTCTGCTGGCATAAAGCTGCACTAGCTGCCTCCTCACTCCAGCATAGAGGATATGTTGGGGGCAGGGAGAGTCTGCTTGGGCAGGATGGTTCACAGGTCTGCTTAGCCAGTTCTCAGCTGGTACACGGTCACTTAGGGACCATTCACAGCTGAAGTAGCTTAGAGCAGCCCTAGGCCTTTCTGACTAATACTGAGGCAAGGGCTGGGGCGAGAGAATCACAATTACAGAATCAGGGAGCTATAACTGGTTCCCTGATGGTCTCTGTCTTCCTTACATTAGTGGATCTCCGTGCTAGTGAGAATCTAGTCCGTTGAATTTATTGTTACCAGGTTTTTGAAATTTGCTATAACCCAATATTTCAAAACATTGCTACCACAGCCCACATTATTCACATAGGAATTCCTTAACAAATATTGATAATTCATTCCCACACATGGTTTTACATCTGGCAAGTCAGGGCAGCACATTAATTGTTAGTGTCTTTCAAATTCTCTGTGGATTCTGGTTACAAAATGTTGTGTGGCCAGGGGGAAAGTCCTCCAGTTGAACAAAACTGTCGTCTGGCCTGGAGATAGAACTTACTATGTCAGAACCAGAATCAGTCAAACTAAGGTAAACGTGCGATAAGAACAAATTTCTGCATCTATGTCCCAATGTTCCTCTGTTGTCATCTGTGCAAGATATGATCTTGGTATGAGTAGTTTGGCTTTGACAATGCCAGGTTGTTGCTGACCACCAGGGTTGTGAATGTATGTTCTTTCTCCTACCGGTAGAAAAAGGTAGGGGTTTTGTGTTGTAATATCTGGACTGGTGAATGTGCTCTTCTTTGATTGGTGTGTTGATATCAGGTCAAACCAGCAATATTTGGTCCTTTACTTGACCTATTCTGCTCCGACGTGCCCTGAATGAATTATATTTATTATTCCAAATTTCAGTTATTATGGAACCACATGCCTTTCACTTTCACAGATGGGCTCCTGTTCATTCCTCATAGAATGTCCAGAACTCTTTTGCTTTATACAGACACAAACATTTTTATTTTGGCTACTCAGCAAAGAATTTCCAGCACCGTAGGCAACCAGCAAACTGTTGCAACCCTGATTGCTGTCATTTTCTTGTCCAGTACAGGTAAACTGGATATGACAATGTGAATGTATGCCTCAAATGTCTCCTCCATATTGTCATGCCCTGTCGGAAATAATCTGCTTAAGATACTAGTGACTGGCATATCCCTTCTATGTTTGTGTTTAATCACAGTCATATTTTCTGCTGGTGCAATTTCATTCATAGCTTCGGTGGTGCTGCTGCAAGAGTTTTTTTATGATGGCCTCCAAAGGCTTGTGGTTAGATGCCATTGTAACTTTTTCTCCTGTGCACATTGATGGAGGTGCTCCCTGTGAGACACCATTGCCTATATCTCTCTTTCAGTCTATGCAGTTTATTTCTGTGGATGTGAGAGACTTCGATGTCGAAAACCCTGACTTCCCTTCTTGCAGAGAGACAGCCCCAGATCGTCACTTGGATATAGCCACCTGAACATTTCTTATGTGTGACTGTACTGCTTCTAAAAAAAGCAACGAGGAGACCCGCGGCACCTTAAAGACTAACAGATTTATTTGGGCATAAGCTTTCATGGGTAGAACGCTTCTTCCCACAGCCCCCATATCTGAGCACCTCACATCTTCAATGTATTTATTCTTACAACACCCCACACAATAGAGAGGTGCTGTTATGCCCATTTTACAGATGGCGAACTAAGGCACAGAGAGACTAAGTGATTTGGCCAAGGATGCACACAAAGTCTGTGATGGAGCAGGGAATTGAACCCAGGTTTCTAGCCAGTGCCCTATCCGCTGGAACATCCTTCCTCTCATAGCTGGGCAGTGTATCTGCACTGGCAATTAGTTGCTTTATTTCGGTGAAGGCAGAATCTTACTGGGCATCAGATTGAAACTCAGAATCTTTCTCTGAGAGGTCCCCAAACACCCCCAAAACTTCTGCAAGGTGTGGAATAAACATAAAGTAAATCAAAACCCTTGATACTTCGCTTAGCGCAACATGACTTTTCAGTGGCCTTGTGTCAGTAATTGCTGCTACTTTAGCACTTTTTGTGTCTTACGTAAATAGCTTTTACATAGCTGAGCAAATGCAACCAAAATACTGAAGTTGCTCTGATCATGCATTTCCTTGGATTAACTTGACTCCTTTTTCTTTAGATCTCTCGAATGCCACATGTGGGGTTCTTATCCCTCCATAGTATTCAAATTTGGGTACCTAAAATTAAGTATCTAAACCCATAGTTAGACACCTCCATTAAGTGGCCTGATTGCTGAAGACGCTGGGCCTCCATAGCTCCCATTCCAATATGAGCTATGAATACTCAGCCCTTCCTCAAAATCAAGCCACTTATTTGGGTGCTTAAATATGGATTTACAGTAAATACTTTTGATACCCATCTCTGACAATAATGGCCTTAATTTTTTTCTGTGTCTTTTAAATCTTATGTCCTCCGTTTATTTGTGTAGTTATACAATGGCTTTCCATTCACATAAGGAAAAGGTTTCAACTATTAATATTAGTTTCTAAAATAGTGCACTGTCTAATCTATGTCTGTGCTCCATTTTTTACTCTGTGTTCTGTATCTCTCTTACTGTGAGTAGTACTGTCGCAGCCTAAGCTTCATTAGGTACTGGACATTTGCATGTTTATCACTTAAGCAGCTATTCTCTTTCTATTTGACATTTTTAAAAAAATGTCTTTCATGTGACTACTTTGGTTGTTGTCTTTGATATGTTTGGCACTCTGCTGTGCTGATAAGTATCAGCTGTTCTCTATTCACTTGGCACAAAAGAAAAGTATGTTTCAAGTTAATTTTAATAATAATACATAACTTTAAGATAAATGAACTAGAGCCAACTCTTATTTTACCTGCACTTTGAGGTATATTTTTATTTTTTGAGAAATCCAATTGATTGTAAACATGTAGATGGGCCAATAGCTACCCTAACCACACCAGAGAAGGCAGAACAGGTCCTGCCAATCTTTCTCATTTCCTGCAACTCCTCCTGTGGCTTAACATTGGTCTCTGCTTCCAAGGGCAGATTATGAAAGCCCCCAGTTCCCGGGAAGGGGCACACAAGTTCCTTTTAACCTGTAGTAGGGCTCCAGGGAATTCCACTCAGTTTTCCATGTTTTACTTATGGTTTACAATTTGAAATTAGAATCCTTTTCTTATGTTGCCCTGCTTCTCTTCTAATGCATAAGTCCTTGCTGATTTACCCTCTGGGAGAGAGGGGGATTTTCCCACCATTAATAATGGGAGGAGGAGGAGGAAGAAGGGAGGGAAACTGAAAATACATAAAGATACCCCTGAAAACAATTCAAAAAAATCCTGGGAGTTACTCTGATACCACAGTACAAAAATAACAGAGCACTGAAAAGGTAGCTTTTCCTTTCACTGGCTACTTGTTCTCCTCCTCCACAGATTCACCACCATGCCCCCATGGACCCATGTTAACACCATTTTTCTGGTTTTGTTGACTTTAACTGTGATTCAAGGATGTTAACTGTCAGTTGTTATTGAGATTGCAGGCCTCCTGAGAGGGCCCATTTTTGTTTCTATTTATAGATTTGTGTAGGAGTGTTGTTCGAGCTGGAGGAATAATTTATTTGACTAGTTTAGCTTCATTTTCTGTTAGTGAATTCTTCATGAATGGACCGTGATTTTCTTCAAATGGAGTCATTCAACATTTATTTTCCAAATAGCTCCCATGGAAAACATTGAGTCTTGTGGCTTGCTAGTGAGCAGTTTGTTGCAAATGTTTGAAATTCCAGCTCTGTTGGTCAGTTTTGGTTAGACGTCTATCTCACTTCTCTTCTCTGGCCGGAGGAGCATATTTCTTCAGGTCAGGTGCTAATTGGATAAAAGTTAAAACATCACTTTCAATGAATATTTGCCAATATTGGTTTAAAATTCACTGTTTCCACAACCAGCAGGCTGGTTTGCTGGAATATTTACCAAAAGAAAACACAGACGGGGCATAAACACACCAAGCTGAACTTATTTAAAAATCCTCTAGATCATGCAGTGCCTTACTGCCAAGCTTGGAGCCTCAGTGCTGTGCATAGCCTCAAGGACTTAAAGTCACCGCTCATGTTAGTGAAGGGACATGGCCTATAGTTACAATTAAAGGGTCTAAATCATTACACTGGCTTTGTACAAGTATTACACTGGCATAAAACGGGCGTGGTGGTATTGAGAATGGAGCCCAAAGTTACTTATTGATATATAATATTTTCTATTTGAAATGGCTATGTGGTGTCCTCAATCGGTCTATATAAACTATGGAAGTTTATAATAGAATTCCTGTGGGCTTCATAGAGTGGGATGATGGGTTGGGCTAATTATTAGTTTGTCTCACATCTGTAGATGTACTTTTGAAATGTTACTACTTTTCTAAAATTGTCTTTGTATTATAAAATAAGGAAGTGAAAATATAATTGAAAAAAGCTTATAATTCTCATAGTCCTATTTGAATGTTTATTAGAGAAGTAATGGGTGTAATTCTGCAGCAAGAGAGATTTAGGTTGGATATTAGGAAAAACTTTCTAACTATAAGGATAGTTAAGCACTGGAATAAGCTTCCAAGGGAGGTGGTGGAGTCCCCATCGTTGGAAGCTTTAGACCATCCCTAACAGGGCTTTCTGTGATTCACATAATATTTACATTTTATTATTTTATTTATTATTATATAATCCCATATTCCAAAGTTCTGCATTTCTGTTGACAGTTCATGAGCTATTTCATTCTCCTGTATCTGTATTGGTTCTTCGGTACCAACAGGAAGTAATGGTATTTTTGTCAGTAAGTCAATAGATATAACCCTGGGTGCATGTAGGTAGTAA
The DNA here is from genome assembly GCF_015237465.2 of Chelonia mydas. NCBI lineage: Eukaryota > Metazoa > Chordata > Testudines > Cheloniidae > Chelonia > Chelonia mydas. The sequence continues at coordinate 163,327,006 of NC_057849.1, forward strand.
ATGTGATGAATAAATTGCTGCTATTTTTATATCGTCACCTTTCTGACTATAACCTCATTTTTAGGGACCTTACATCCAAACACACTGGGTTGATGGTTGCAATGTCAGTGGCCTGATTTTTAGTGCACACAACTTAAGTGGGAATTTTGGGTGCTCATCCTCTTAGAAATCATGTGGCCTGATTTTTGAGGATACTTTTTCATAGTCATTAAATGAATACTCACAAAAAGTTAATTTGGCCCGAATATCGCAAAGAACATTGATTTAAAGGGGGCTACACATGTGAGTCAAAGTTAAGTACATGTATGCCTGTTTCCAGGCATACATTCCTGTTTCTGAGACTGCAAATTTAGGGTATTTTTTAAACCAGTAGTTTCAAAAATTACATTTCAGATTTGGTGGGTTTTTTTAAGTTTTAACTTTTCCTGTAGTTGTTTACAACCGAGACATAAAGATTGAACATGGTCACTGACAAGTGTGTACTTTTGGGTCAGTAAGAGCACGTCCATACCATGCGCATCACTGTGTTATGTCATGTCCATGAATAGGCCGTCAACACCCTGCTTGGTTCCACACTCCACTAACTCTGTAGCGTCCAGCAGAGCACTGAGCGAATGTGCTGTACACGGGGGACAGTGCCCTACAGAGGGAATGAACTGACCGGTACTGAGGGCTAGTCTACACTAGAAGCACTACAGCAATGCAGCTGTGCTGCGGTAGCGTGTCTGATGGAGAGAGCTCTCACGTTGGCGTGCTAAAGCCAGCTCCACAAGAGGTGGTAAGCTGTGTCGGCAGGAGAGCGCTGCCCACACTTGCGCTTCAGTCGCTATAAGTTATATTGCTTAGGGAGGTGGCTTATTCACACCCCTGAGCAACATAAGTTATAACGACATAACTTGTAGTGTCGACAAGCCCCGAGTCTCTGTTCAGAACCCAGCTGTTCCCTCTCATGGGTGTGTGTGTCCCATCCCCTTCGCCTGTGGGGAGGCATGTCCCTTCTGTGCCACTCCTCCTGGGGAAGGAGCAGACCCCATTATTCCCATGAAGACCTTTCTGCCAGAAGTCAAAATCTGCACCTGACTTGGGAATGTTAAAGAACTTCTGCTCTTGCAGAAAACCAAAGGGTGAGATGAACAATAAACTGGTAGTTGGGGTGTTTTCTAAGGTGTACTAGAGACAAAGTTAAGTATTAAACTGATTTTTGAAAAAAAAAGAAAAAGATTTTTGCATTTGGCAGAGTTCCTTTGAATTAGTAATAATAACTAATAGGAGCTGACTCTATTGGAAAAGAATCACGAGATAATGATACATCCTCAAGGAAGCATGTGTGCACATTCACACACATATTGATATAGATGTGGATAGATCTAGAGAGAGAAAGTGAGAGTAATCCAATTCCCTAAGTGGAAACACCCACTTGAATTTTTTCCCCTTTGAAAAAACAACTCTTTTCCTTTAAGTGTTCTAGTACTGAAATACTAAAAGAGAATTACTTGGTTAGGATCAAAAACTTCATATGAAACAGTCAGCATTATTATTACTCTTATTTTAATTCTCATAAAAGTGACCAGGGTTCTGACCTTTTTTTGCCAAATTTCAGATTGGAGCAGATTATTTCAGATGAATAACAAACTCTTTAAAAAAAACAACTTTAGAATGTAAAAGCTGATAATACTGCACTACAGTTTAGTTTTCTTTGAAAATAACTTATCTGTGGCAAATATAGATACAGCAGAGGGAAAAAAACCAGAAGGTAAAACTTTTTTTCTTAAAAAATAAAACATGTTAAATATACAATTATTTCTTACACGTGAGACTCAGGTGGAAGGACACTTGCCTGTAGGACCTTGTTTTCCATCAAGATTCCAGCCTTGTAAATTATTGTCAGCTGGCATGATAATGAGTCCATTTCAATATAAATGAGCTTTATTTTATTAATTTCTGCCAGCTCCTGAGCAATACATGAACTTCTTTTCAGATCTCAGCCAGCAGCTTGGGGGAGTGGGGAGTATGAGGGAGACATAAAGGGGAAGGAAGAAAATTAGAATTTTTTTAATTTAAAAAAGGAGTTGGTAACTCTCATCACTTCCTTTTGAGAATGCAGCCAAGCGAGGATAAAAATTTACTACCAAGTAGCTCTAACAACATGAAGGGCATCACTGATCTATTCTGAATTCATCGTTCTTGTAGTCTTTTGAAAATATGTAAAACCCACGTAATAATTCTGTTTGCAATGCTTCTTGATGATCGACTTCTTTCATTTGCCTCTTCACCTTGCAACTTGGCTGCATAAAGGGAAATGTAATGACTTCAGAGCTTGATCCTACAAAGCACTGAGTACCCAAAACGCCCACGGAATTTACCGTTCTCAGCATCTCACAGGATTGGACCATAAGGACCATATATCTACTGCAGCTGGGAATGAGCCTTCCAAAGTGGGTAGATGGACTCGTGCTAGCAGGGCTCGAGCTAGTGCACTAAAAACAGCAGTATGGACGTTATGGCTCGAGCGACAACTCCGGCTCTCAAGACCCACCCAACCCCCTGGTTCTGAGCTTGGGTATCTAGCCTGAGTCTCCACTGGAGCTGCAATGTCCATACTGCTATTTTTAGCATGCTAGCTCTAACCCTGCTAGCGTGAGTCTGTCTACCTAAGCGGGAAGGCCTACTCCCAGCTGCAGTGTAGACCTATGCTAGTGTCTAAGGAACACTTGGTAATAAACTTTTAAATGGCATCAGGCCAAGGCACAGTCTAGGAGTTTGATCCTGCGTGCGTGTGTGCATGCGCGCGCACACACACAAAGTAACTTTAGGATTATTCACGTGTGTAAGTGAGTGCAGAATCATCTCCTAGTCTGTTCCTTTAGTGTGCATAGTTTACCTCACAGTATACTCTGTATGTGTACATTTTCTGTAATCTCTGACTCCTTTCTAAAATGTTCATTATACCAGTGTTTACATTGCTGTCCATTTTAGTAAATTGTACAGATTGAAGTATTGTTTGTGTTTAAAAAAAAGAAGAAGAAGAAGAAGAAGGCAGGACCTCTTCCTTAACCTAATTGTGAGCCATCTTCAAGCAGAAAGAAATACAAAATAGCCATGCACAGAATTCTGAGGGGAGTGTTGAGTATCTTTTATGTGGGACCCTGTTTAATTGCTTTTCTCTCTCCCACCCCCTCAAAAACCAACCAACCAAAACCAGAAAACCGAATACAAATGTAATTTTTCTGACCTGTCACTGAGACCCTCCAGTCCTGTATCATTCTGTTTGCCCTCAGCAGTCGCTTGTCAATTTCTATAAGATTCTTAAAGTGGTAAGAAAATGAACGGAGTGCATACCGTCGGTTTGGCTTCATAAAGTGTTAGACTGAGGTTTTCAGTGATTCTGCTATTGTCAGATTATATATATAATTTAAATACAGAATTTAAGCACTGTATTATATAATGTTTCTTAGGTAAGTGATGAAAATAGGACTTGGCAGAAAATGTCCTCCTTTCTAACCATTTTTGCTAATCCTTTGCCTATTTCTCTCTCCCCTTTCCCCCCTCACCAGGTTTTTGGCATATATTCATAGACTCTGATGAGACAATAATGGAGGCGCTGAGTGGCAGGTGCTGACAGATTCTGTGGTTCCAGTAACTGTTCATTTTGATATCATTTGCAATTCTATACATCTAAATGCCACAGTTCTCTTGGGGAAAGTTGCATTGGCTACCTGTACTGCCTTGTAAGGTATGTGTGTGTCTATGTATTTTCTTTAGGATTTTGCTATGTTATGTATGGTTTGTGGGAGGGGGAAATTTGGAGAAACTGCATGTGGTTTATGGTTACCCCCATTTAGCAATACAAGAGCATTAGAATTTCTATCAAGCAGCTCCTTTCCTCCCTCTCCCTCCTCACCTCCCATTTCCTCCCACTGCTTTTGGGTTGCCTGCAGGGCCTTTTTGGAGTACATCCCATGCTTTAACATATTTAAAGTGGATTATAAAAAGAAATGTCTGGCTAAAAAGCTCTTAATTCAAAACAATGAAATATTCCATTGCAGTTTCTGAGAAGCTCAAAGGTATAAGATTACTCTGGAACTTTAATCTCTTTTGGAAAAAAAAATCTTTTAATTGCCGAAAAATGTGTGTATCCCTTTTTAGTTACTATTGTAAATTGTTCTCATTCTATGTGGTTTTTGTGACTTGAGTAAAAATGTTTTTTGTTGGTTTGCAGAATTTAGTAAAAGTTCATTTCTATAGAATTAGTTCTTGCTGTTGATTTTATCATTGTTCTGGTCCTCACAGCCTCCAAACTTCAAACTCCAGGAGAAAAATAGAGATTTGTTACCAAGACCTCCCACCAGAATCTAATTTTAAATTTGCAATCTGTTGTCTTGTGAGGTGCTTCAAATTTAACTTGGAAGTTAATAAATTTCATCCTTTCCTCTGCAATCTAAAAGTTCAGTTTGTCAAAAACTTGCGAGCTATTAAGTTAGCTTTATTTTCTGTAATTACTGTCATGAATATTTTATTGAAGAAAAGGAAGAAGAGGAGAGAAAGGAAAATTAGTGTACTGAGAAAAAATGAAATTTGAAATGGGACTTCAGCCAGTACATCTAGAAAATCCTCTTTCTACATAGCAATATTTTATTTTAAACTAATTCAAGGAGAATTCAACAATTCTATTACAGTTTTATTTCTCCATCTAATTCAGTTAGTTTACAGGGAGCATTGTTCTCCCAGAAGCTTATTGTAGAATGTATGCTTTTTCCTTACTGATATTCTGTTTGTGCCATCAGTCTTAAGTTTTATTTTTCCAAAATAATAATAATATTTTAAAAAAATTATTGTGACATATTCTGTATGCCTCAATCTTTTGTTAGCTTTGGAAAATAAATTCAGAACAGATTTTTGACATGTTGCATCCCCTGACTCTGCTTTACAGCTGTTTTTAAACATTGAGACAAGTCACCACTGATTTATGTGGCATCCTGTTGCTACCTTGTACAGTGCTCAAATAGGCACCTTTTGATTCAGTTAATAAGCTAAAAATCGCAACTCTTGTCTTCTCAATGTCTGTGTATAACTCCCATTAATATTACTCATGTTCTAATTTTGAGACAGGTTATTTTATGACTACTTCAAACACGGTTTATTCTGACTTGGCTCAGTTCTGCATACTCTTACTTAAGATCAGACCCTGCTCTGACTGAATTCAATGGGATTAGGAACAGGCCTATTTAAATCATTGTTACTCACTTGAGCAGTGACTCAGGGCTAATCGCACAAGCAGTGGTTTTCAGGATTTGGAGACTCTAATTGTTAAGTAAAACCCAAGTGTACATCAGCTAAGCAGACAATGGTCAACTCCTTACTTGGGAGCATGATGTTTCTTGTCAGTATCTAGCACATACTTTTTTCATCATGTGAAACAGGTTGGAAAACATTCCTGTGAATGTCTCTGTTCATATTCCCAAGGATGTTAGTGCTGAGAAAACCATTATCGCAGGTGCTTAGCTTTTATCTGTGTAGAAAATGCATTACTCTTTGCATGAAAGAATTTTCTAGCCATCTGTTTTTCTCACAGAATATAGGCTTATCCTCGGTTTCTTTTCTTGGCAAAAATTGTTTGTTTTAACTTTTGCATGATTGTGTCCATTAATGTTACATTGGGACTGTGGCACATAATGATCGTTTGCTGAACTGACAGAGTGCTGTGCATCAGGTTGCTCTGTTCATTGAGTAAGTGATGCGTTTGCTGGTCTCTGAGGGCCTGAGTCTCCGTACATTGAGTGCTGTTAAGAACTTTCTTGCCTTTCTGCAGATTTGTGTCTTTAGTGAGAGAGCGCCTCTTTTCAATCATGTTTTAAACGTAAAAATCCTTAATTCTTCTCAAAATGACACCAAAATGGTGGTTATCTTTCTTGATAATGGGGAAGATGACAGTGTAAAGATCTGTTTCCGCAGCCAGTGAAAATCCTTTGAAATGAAATTGTTGTTAGCAAGCGTTTTAAAGTCAGTGCAGCAAAAACCTTTCCCCTAGAGATTTCCTTCTACAAGGCTTAGAAGTGAGATCTGTTTTAGACCCAACCTGCAAAAACAAAGGGCACCTTTGTGCTACCTGAGTCACATTTAAAGGTTTTGGAAACAAAAGATAATGTAACTAACATTCATGTTCTGTCCTGACTAGAACAATCTAGAATAACACTTACTCTTATGACTCAATTTAAATAATAAACCCTGTTCTTCAGCGGTTGAGAACTCTATCATTTTAACATATATTGGGCTAAAATTTGCTGAATGCATTTGTTTTTCTAAACCTTGGGTAAATCTCCAGCCTCATAGGGTCTGTCTATACCACAATTAAAAACCTGCAACTGGCCTGTGCCAGCTGGCTCAGGCAAAGGGGCTGGTTAATTGTGGTGTAGACGATCGGGTTGGAGCCTGGGCTCTAGGACCCTGTGAGGTGGGATGGTCCCAGAGCTCGGGCTGCATTGAGGTCAATGGGAGCTTTGCCATTTACTTAAGTGAGTCTGGGATCTCACTCTGTGTGGTTTAATTCACTTGGTCAATTTATTTCGATACAAAGATGTCAGAATGTTTTAGGTAGTGCCCATACCCCTTTCTACCACACAGATTTTTAGCAAGTCATAACTAAAAAGTGACCTAACTGGAGCTAGTTAGTTGTATAGGGAAACTCAAAAGCATACTAGCTCCTATTCTGACCATTTTCCAAAGTATTTGCAAAAAAAATACATCCCCACCACAAGTGTTTGATAGTACCTGGAGCAGAATTGCAGTGTGAACATTTATCAGAATTGATTCAGTCCTTTCTGTGTAGTCGATGTGAGGTTAAATAGGTTCTGCGCAGTAGCTGATATTGTGTATTCAGCTGGTTAATGCACATACACAATGATATTCATTCTATGAGCATCTGATTCAATAAAGTATGGCACATGATTATAATGGAGAAACCCACTGCCCTTAGCAATAACCCTCCCGCTATTATCCTGCTTTCTAGACATCATTTACTGTTTTTCTCAAGTCTAATATAGCTGCCTCAAAACCAGAAAGTCTTTGTCCTGTGATCCCTCTTAAAGAATTGTTTTTTGTCTATATGTAAATAGTTGCGCACCATTTTCTTTGCGATTGTTTTTATTTTCATATTAAATTTTGTACGATTTTGTATTTTAATACATACGTAATTTTGCTCCTGGCCAAAGCAGCTACTTTTCTTTTTTAATTTAAAACAGAGATTATTTATTTTATAATTTTGTATCTATGCTGTAAATAATGCTATTATCCAGTTACAATAACACTATAATTGTTCCTTCCTGGTCTTGAGTCTGGTATCACTTATGTCAGTGTAATGCTAGTATAACTTCATTGACTTCACTGAGTTACACCAGCCTACAGGAGAAATGAAGCCGGCTGCGTGGGGCAAATTCTTCCTTGGACTTATCAGCTGAAGTACACCAAGAATGAATTTAGCCATTATGTTTGCAAAAGCCCTTGCACAAAGGCATTTGGTAGAACCTCATACAAGATGCATCTGTTCTGTTCTCGTGGGTCTCAAGGAGCCTGGTTCCAACCCAGGTAAAGTAGTTTTTAGCATTTTTAGAGAGGACGCTGAGTGGATGCAACTCCTAACTCAGTTTTTGATGTCCAGCAAATGTTTTTACAAGTCTCATTACCAGTGTCAAAAGAAGATTTAAAAAAAAAATGATTTTTTTTTTAATACTTTGGCACAGTGATCATGTAACCCACACACAGTGGAATCTGAGTTACTGTTGTTATTTCTTATTCTACATAGACTGAAAAACTGTGGTACAGTATCTCTCATACTAAAAAAAACCCAAAGAAAACTAAGTACAATGGTATATTTAATTATTGTTGAGGCTTTAAAACGTATAGAAGCAAAATAATGGTCTAAAGCTTGCCTAGATGTAATGAAGCACAGACCTAGGACTGACTTTTTTAGAGGCTTTTATTAAAAAACCCTGTTTTTTAAAGCATTGTGCAGGTATTTAGCTGCAAAATTTCCCCTTAGTCAGCAGGAGTCATGTAGCTACAACTCCACGTATGACTTTGAAAAGTCACCTGTAGTGTTACTATAAAGTAACCTTGTCAAGGTTGCTAGGCCTAGAAATTGACCTTCCTTTCCAGGTGTGACACCCTGACATCACACCAGAACATGTCCCCTGTGAGTGGGGATGGCTTGGAAGCACCAGTTTGCAGGATTCTGGAAACATTAGTGATCATTTTTCTCTTTCCTATGCAAGGATTGGCTTAAAATTTTTTTCAATCATTGGTACAAAGCATTAGAATGAGTTATGGTCCTCAATGAGGATCTCCTTAGAACAGTGCTTGTAGAATGTATTGCTCTGCAGAGTTGCATTTTGATGCCTTGGCTGCCAGTAGTGGTGTTGATAATTACAAATGTGGCTCCATTAGATTTTTTTTTTTTCAATACTAAATGATGTTGCTCAAAAAGTAGAAATACAGAATCTCTCCCCTTTAACCATCCTCTGGTAGGAACCTAAATATACATAATTCTCTGTTCTTTTAGTGTAGAGCATAGGTTCTGACCCAGGGGGTCATGAACAGGTATCAGGAGGATGCAACCACCCTGCAATTCCATATTGCTAAATGAGAGGGAGTCCTGCTTCAGCGGGAGGGGATTCTGGTATGGAAATGGAACTTTAATTTTTGCAGGTTACATTATTGGCCAGTGTTGCATTGAGGATTAACTGATTTTAATAGATTTAACTGATGTGTGTAAAACTGAGATTACCATTTTACTTTCATTATAAATTGGCTCACACTCAAAGCCACATTCAAGGCCAGATTCTCCTCTGATCTACACTGATGTAACCTCTGGATTTAGTGAGTTACTCTTGATTTAAACCAGGGTAACTGAGGCCCTGGGTTCATACCTTGGAAAACTTCACTGGATTGTATTTGAGTTAACAAGTGATGTTGCAAACTGATTACATTTTATTATTCATCACTGTTAATATAATTCTTGTTAGTTACAACACGTTTCAGCAGATGTACATGGATCATAGATACACGATGACATGTATCTTTTAGCACTACTTCTGGATGAGAGGGTCTAGATTCCTTTTAAGAAACAATCTCTTTCCTTTGTACAATCCATGGGAGCTACTAACAACCATATTATATATATTGGTATATATATTAGTTGAAAGTTTAATATTTCCTGTTCTTTAATCTTGCAGACCTTAAAACCATGGGAAACGCGGAAAGCCAAAATGTAGAGCACGCATTGTATGGAGACAAGCACGCCGGCCTGGGACGGAAGCACACATCACGCTCGCTTCGCCTTTCAAATAAAACTTCTCGACGGACCAGGCATGCTTCTTCAGGGAAAGTTATCCACAGGAACTCAGAAGTGAGCACCCGATCTAGCAGTACTCCTAGCATCCCCCAGTCATTGGCAGAAAATGGCCTGGAGCCTTTTAACCAAGAAGCCAATTTAGAGGACTTTGGAAGCCCCATTTGGGTGGACAGAGTGGACATGGGATTAAGGCCTGTTTCTTACCACACCGATTCTTCTGTTACTCCTAGCGTGGACAGCAGCACAGTTCTCACGGCAGCCTCAGTGCAGAGCATGCCAGACACGGAAGAAAGCAGACTTTACGGGGATGAGACTACATTTTTGGCTGAAGAAGATGGCAGACAGCATCGATATGCAACAAATGGGACAACTTTCATGGAAACTGCAAGCTTCAAGAAAAAGCGTTCAAAATCTGCAGACATCTGGCGGGAGGACAGCTTGGAATTTTCACTCTCTGACCTCAGCCAAGAACATTTAACAAGCAATGAAGAAATCTTAGGTTCGGCTGAGGAGAAGGATGGTGAGGGGATTCGAGGCACAGAAGCAAGCAACAATCCCCAGCAGCTGGTTGCCTGCCAACGTGCCAATTCTATGAGTGACTTGTATTCTCCAAAAAACTCAGGTGCTACAATAAACGGAGGCCCACGAAACAGCTTTGGGGCTTACTGTCGGAACTTGGTGTCCGATATTCCAGATATTGGGAACCATAAGATGGCGTCAACTACAGCAGAGGATACTCCTTCCTATAGTAATTATAATACACTCCCCTGTAGGAAATCTCACTGCCTTTCAGAAGGTGCCACGAACCTACAAATCAGCCACAGCAACAGCATGCAAGGCCGAAGGGCAAAAACTGCTCAGGTAATGCAGTTTTACTCTATTCCATTTAAACTTTTGAAACTCTTTGTTTCTGTTTAGCAAATTCATGTACTTAAAAAATGTTCTTTATTTAGATCACAATCACAGATGTTTTAAGTAGACTGTGGTATACTGGCAGCTTGATGTATGTTCTGTTTCCCTCCATATTCCTCTTTTTAAATAAGGGGGGAGTGGAACAAGTGCCTTCAGGACTGGATGTACTTTCATGAATGCTCTGTTCAAAACTCTTAGCTCCATTTCAATCGTAGTGGGGTTTTTTTCCACTCCTTTGAGTCATTTCTCTCTGGGAAGGATAAATCTGCAGTTTGCAGACAGATAGGAAGATTATTCTATTTATTTGGCAGTGCTTTTAGAGTATCTGGTCAAAGCTTCGTCTCTTACCATTGCCCTCATGGAACTCAAGTGCATCATCCCCATGTCACACTTTAGCTATAATGGCCAGGAGCAAAAGAGGATACTGAGGTCCATCCCACCCTTCCATGTTTCAATGCTGCTTCCAAGCCTCTCGCCAACCCGATGGGAAGTACTGAGAATTCACCTTTGCCCCTCCCCCACTCCCATCCATCAAAATTGCCCCTTGGATTGACGCTCCCTCTCTACTTCCATTGATCTAAATGTCTGAATTTCAAAGTCCTGCAAAACATCACTCAGAAAACAGTGCTCTTCAATGGGAAGAGATTGGGAGTCCTGCAGGCACTTGATCTGCTTCGAGTCATCTATCAGGGATTGAAAAAGGAGGGGGAATAGTCACTGAACCAACCAAGGAAGAGGGTAGTGGAGGAAGTGCAGCTTCCCCAAGCCAGGGAGAGCACAGGATACAGAGCTGTGCACTGTCGTTCTCCCCCCTACACACACACACACACACACACACACACCCATTCCTCTAATCCGTGGATCAGAGTTTTGGTTTGGCTCTTTATTGTGTGTGTTGTGTTGTTCTCTTTGAATGTTTCACTGTATTAGCTGTGACACATCTGCTTGGTTACATTGCACTGGCCTGGGCTGCATACAGCAGCACGTTGCATGTGGTAAATAGCACAGTATCCCTTACAAAAATAGAAGTAATGCAGCATCCATGCCACGCATGTGCCGTATGCAGCCACTGCAGGTGAAATATATTTGAATGCAGAGTGCATTTGGCACGCTGGCCCTTCTTTGAGGGGTGGCACAACTCCAAAATAGAAGGCTGATGATAATGTCTTCCCCGCTATTTATTTGCTGTCTGTGGGCGTTGGATCGGAAGCAGAGCCAGTAGACAGAAACAGAACAGTCCAAGAAGAGCCTGACCAAATGGGTCAAGCTTTGCACTAGATTGCATGCTTCGGTGACTACCCTGATTTGACTATATGTTTTAATTTTAGTACGTATGTAGCAGGGAGCACTCATCACATCTTGTGACCTACGGGGGGGAGGAAAAAAAGCACTTTGAATGGGTGTGGGAGACTGACAGATTTGCATCCTGATGCTGAACTGAGCTTTTGGCTGCACACCCCTTCAAGAGAGATTAGATCTGACAGCATGAGCGAGGCTGGTCACAGTATACTGCAGTGTAGGTGTTGGGATCTGCTAACATGATGGGTCAATGAGGGGGACACTAGAACGTGAAATGAAACCCAGCTGAGTGACTGAAGGAAGGGCATTGGTTGGCACTAACTTGCAGAAGGCAACTGGAGGTGGGTTGTTGGTTTAGTTGGCTGTGTTTGATCTATGAAGATGTTCTGCTTCTAAATATAAAAATGACGTTCTAAAACAGATGCTGCAGCTTCTCACAGCAGAAGCTTTGTACTTCAAAATAAGCTCTAGATTTTTGGAGGCATTTTTTTGTAGTATCAGCACGGAAACTCCTCACATCCTCAACAAGGCTATTAAAGATAGCACAGGATAAAAAAGCAACAACAGGCAACAGAAAACAGGTTGCCATTTAGGAGTAATAAACAAAGCATTTTCTGTTAATCCAAAGAAAATTGTTAGGTTCAACTTCTGCCTTACAGTTCTTTTCAGAGTGTATTTGAAAAGGAGAGCCACACAGTTGGTAAATGCTGAAGTATTTTTTTCTCCCCAACGTTCATCATGCCATTAGAATATCCCTTTGAGGCACCTAATGAAAGTAATGAATTTGAGTCTCATTTCATCGGACATAGCCTGTGACATCACATCAGTAGCTTGTATCACTAGATAGATCTCTTCCAATTTCAGACTATTGATCGAAAGAGACTCAGCAACAATTATTTCATTAAATAAACTACAATAAACAAAATTAAAAATCTGAAAGGGTTGACATTCCCTCCAGGACCCTAACTCCAACAGCATACAGTAAAGCTAAGGTTTATTTTTAGCAGTAATCTTTGTTAGTCCAGACTTGCCTGTGGTGAGACCCGGAAAAAGATTTTAATATGTTGCTTTATTTATAAAATACAGCAAAAAGGAAACTGTAATGGTATATAGAATGAAAGAGCTACTTCCTTGGTGAGTCTGATGAGATAGCTTTTGGGGGATGGAGGGAAAGGAGAATTGTGGAAACACTAGGAATCGATGAACCAGGGGACCTTTTATGGCCCCCATTACTATTGTATCTGAGTGCCTCACAATCTGTAATGTATTTATCCTCACAATGACATTGGGAGGTAGGGTAGTGCTATCATTCCTATCGTACAGGTGGGGAACTGAAGCCCAGCAAGACTGAGAGATTTGTCCAAAGTCACACAGGAAACGTGTGGAGGAATAGGGACTTGAACCCAGGTTTCCTAAGTCCTAAGTGTGTGCCTTAACCACTGCACCCTCCTTTCTGTCAGGCTTTTTACATTATAATTGCATAAATCTTGGCACATTTTTCAGAGAATCATTTTTCAGAGACTTGCAGGTTTTCCATTCTCACCTGCCTTTATGATAACCGTGCCCAAACCCATAAGGTCCTGAAAGACTTTGGCAGGAAGCTCTTGAATACCCCAAACTCTGGAAGAGGTCACTAGGAGTTGGAGATGCTGAGCACATGAGGGCTGAATTCTGCCATTGTTATGCATGCACATCTCCTACTGTACATTGGCAAGGTTTGCTCTTAATTTTTAATGTGGTCCAAGTTTTCAAAAGTGGCTGGTGATTTTTGTGAAACTCTGTTTTGGGGTGTTCATCCTGAGACATCTTAAGGGAGCCTGCTTTTCTGAAAGTGTTGAGCACCGTTGTCTGAAAATCATATTGCGTTAAGGCATCTCAAAACAACCGAGGCACCTAAGATCCCTTTTTAAAAAGCAAAGCCATATATTTTTCAGGATAACATTTAAGTCACAAGTTCTTTTGCTAGGCCTGGCAATAGTTATGTTTTTGTGAAATGTGAATAGAATCTCTTTATCAAATTAAATAAACAAATTAAATGAAATGTTTTCAGTTTCTAGCAAAAGAAACAAAAGGTTAAACCTTAAAATTGAAACGTGGGAGTCACTTTTCTTTAATTGGGAGCTAGAACCTTTCAGCACTGGAGAGACCATTAGTTTCAATACGTACAAGCAATTAATATTCAGAAAGTGGCTTTGGGGCACCCACACAGCAGTTCTGTTTTTCCTTAACATTACAGATTCAGTTCTGCTAAATCAAGACTTCCAGCAGAGCTCTGCTGGGATCCTACTGGGCTTTTGGAACTGATGTGATGTAGGTGGAAAAAGCTTACTTGGTTGGTATTGTCACCCATTTCTGCTGACAGGAAGGCAAATTGCTGTTGTACACAGCTTATATCCCATTTGCCCTCCTCCCCACCCCCCACCCCCCGAGTTTCAGCTGAAGTTTTTGAGAACCCCCAAAGTGATAATTTGTTTACTGAAATCCAAATTTAATGGAGCAATTATGTTGTATCCAGCCTGTATCTAAACATCTGCTGAGATTATAACTTCTTTTTTGGACCTGTTCTAGGCAGATGGTCTCTCCCTCCTTCCTTTTGTGGATTTTCAGCCAGAATCTTAATCTTGTGATCAATAGTTCATTCACTATTGATAGCCCTTATAAATATTCCTGAAGTATAATTAGGGAGGGGAAGCAATTACCTTGAGATATGGTTTTTGTACCATCTCCAAGGTGTCCCTTCTACCTGATCACCATATAAAATTTGTAGTGATACTTTAGATTGAAAATATTAATTTTGTGGGGGATGGTGGTCGACAGCCAGTGACCAGTGAAGTCTCTGGTAAACCTGGGGCTTCTTGCACTGATGTTGGGTATTTGGTTTCAGATGAAACCCCCAGTGCTCTCAGTTTCCAGGCTGACACTATGTCTACACTACACAGCTTTTAGCGACATGGCTGTGTTGCTACAGCCGTGCTGCTAAAAATCGTGCAGTATAGCCACTGTTTGTCAGCTCTTCTGCTGACAAAAAACTTCTATCCCCAACAAGTGGTGTGTTGTCAGCAGGAGAGCGCTGGCACTTGTCATGTCAAAAACTTTTGTCTTTCGCGGGGTGGGAGGGTAACACCTCTGAAAGTCAAAAGTTTTGTTGTTCAATTGCCAGTGTAGACATAGCCTGAGAGATAGTCAAGCCCCAATAAGAACTTAAGCTGTCTTTTTTTCCAGAAATTGATCACCATTTGTCTGAAAACTGTACGTGGAGTATGGACTGTTTCCATTTTTAAAAATTATAACTAATCAGTAAGCCAAGAGGTATTGGCCACATGTAGTAGCAGGATGCGTCTTTGTCCTCTTGTGGCTGCTCCACAAAGAAGTTTGTATATCTGCTGCTGCTTCCAGTTCATGGCGTAGTCCTTAAGTTCAAGCAGTAGAGACTCATGCTTTTAGCACTGAATGTCCTGGTTTCAAACACTCTGCTGGCCCAGGCTGGGCCATTTATGTAGGCACTGAGCTATTCCTTGACTCTGGGGAATAATAAGTCTCCTTTCAACATCTGCAGTGCATTGTTTGTTATAAAATTAAATAGGAAGAGACTGAACAAATATACTTCTTTAATCCTTTGGACACTGAAAATTTCAGTGCTGAACCCAAATCTTGTTGGGTCTTGGCACATTAAAAACCTTTTAGTTACATTTGAAAATACCTTTGTTTACATTTTTAAGTCTCTGCAGGGATTCTGCTAATGGACCCTAAGCCATTTCCCTGTGGGAAAGTTATAGAGAATGCAATAGGGATGAAACCAATCGTGTTCGATAGGAATTAAATTGGGCTGTATAGAAATCACTATAAAAACATTTTATTAGAGAATGATATCTGTCCTACAGTTTTGTTTGTTTGCTTTTTGTACCATCCCATAGAATTCTGTGCCGGGTTTCTAATTTTTCATTACATTCTATAGCATGGTTAAAAAGAAAAACTGTAGAAAGCTTACAATTTTCTATTAAATTGTGTAAGACATCTCCACAAAGGATATGTATATTTCAGTCTAGTTTCATAGTCTAGTTTAATACTAGAAAGAAGATTCCAAACATATTCTTAGTCCAGCTGGAGTCAAATGAGAGAACAGAAAACAGTTATAATTTAATGACACACAGTAAGGGAGAAGTATGTGAGAAGTATAAGTTAGTGGCCTTCTCTCATCTCTCTGTCCTAATATGCACCTTGCAATTTCAAATGCTGGCTAAGCAAAATTCTGTGGTTAATTATCATTGTGCACTGAGTTGCTTCTTCGTTCATCCTAATGCTATTGCACAAAGGTCTCAAATGTATCTCTAACCATTCTCAAAATGGATGGGACTATATAATATGTTGGGTACGACCATTTTAGATGTTTTAAAGCAAACAACAGCCAGAGGCCTTTCCCAGCACACTCTCATATGCCTGTGTGCTAGGGGAAGGGCCTTGGGGAAAGTTTTTTGGATCCTTGGGCAAACCTTGTAATATTCTTTTGAAAATTCTAGTGGATTCTTTTTCTCCCTTTGTTCAAAGTTAGTAGAAAGAAAATTAACAGCCGTACGATCTGATTTGCTTCCATTGTCATTTTTTTAACACTAGGACTGCGCATATTTATACATTTGAAGTACTTTTGCCATCCCAGTAATTGTAATCTCTATAGGCTATATTGTATGCTTCCCATGTAAAAACCACAGACAGTTGCCACAGCTGACCATCTGAGGGACTGCGCTTACTTAGCTGGATGTAATTTGCAATAGTGAGACTCTCCACTTGAGTCTTTCTTCACTGAAACTTTTCTTTTCAGAATGCTTCAGTGTATTATCCTATGACCTAGTTTTCATCCAGCTTTGCAGACATTTTCCTGCCTTGTTCAGTTATGTAATTGTTCAGGTGAACTCCCAAATGACTTGCTTTGATTCTGATTTTGTTTTTCTAGTTTACTTTTATTTTTTCTCTCCTCCACCCCCTCAGTGACATTTTCAAGGAATTGACTTTTAATTAGAGTAAATAAATCTAACCCTGCTTTTTACTTCGGAGTTCGATGAAGCTTGTCACTGTTTATTTAACTCCAGTGTGGTCAGAATACCCTTTAGCTTTGTACTTAGCATTATTTCCCAGTCAGAATTTTCTTCATCTGGGTAGACCATTGTGTTGTAAGAAAGGTGAGTTTTGAGGGGCTAGTTCAGTATGTCATCCACAAGCAAAAGGGTTAAGAGCCACAGCCCTCAAGAGCTCTTAAGATCTGGGTGTGGAAACTTTCTGTGCCGCTATTGACAGCAAAGAGGGGACTGTCTGTATGAGTCTTTGAGGGTATAGAAAGACATTGTAATGTAGTCCTATGTACAGAGCATTGCAAGAGTCATACTTTGCTGGGTTACAGCCTTATTCTGCCGCCCTTACTCATGTCCTGCTGAAATCAGTGCTGAAGCCGTGAAAAAGCCACTTGTACATAAGATCCCACGGTAATGCTCCACACTGTTGGGGGGTCTATAGTCCTGTTATTGTGTGTTGCAGAATCTATGTTCTCATTTTTAAACAACAAAAATTGTAGGCCATATAGCTGCAAAGGAAAACTTCAGCATATGAACGGAGTCTAACCTGATGGAGCAGTGTCCTCCCAAGTCTGCAAACAGCCTCAAACAATAGTGTGTAGCAAATGTGAGCTGCTCCAACTGTCTCACTGGGGCTTGAGTGCTGAAGTGGAGTGGAAGCAATTTGAATGTCAGCATTATTAACTACTTCACTGCTGATCATCTTACCAGAGATATTCAGCCAGTGTGCTTATTTAACATGGGTGGCGGCAATAGGCACTGGGTGGCGGCAATAGGCACCTGGTTGCTGACGATTTTTGCTGAGGAAGGAAAAGGAATTCAAGTCCCCCTGCCCACAATTTATAGACTAGGCCAATCCATCCCACAAGGGGAGCCAGGAAAGAGAATATGCATCCGCTTGCCATTCTCAACTGCTTTGTGGGTGCACAAAACAGCAAACCACTTCCTACGCTTTCCTGGGGCAGAAATCCCCACTGTCTCTTACCCAGCTGTCCAAACACCCAGCTTCCCCACTGATAGCCTTTCCCTGCTGTTAAGCATTGTCAGTACAAAATTCTGCAGCAAACTG
Source organism: Chelonia mydas (assembly GCF_015237465.2). NCBI lineage: Eukaryota > Metazoa > Chordata > Testudines > Cheloniidae > Chelonia > Chelonia mydas. The sequence goes on from NC_057849.1 coordinate 163,344,695, forward strand.
AAAGTGGAGAATGGGGGCAGGGGGCAGTGAAACATAAATTGAATTGACTGAAAAAATAAACATCCCAAGGAATATTGTACTGACTGTTACACTTTCCACATTTAGTTCAGTAAAAATCTCCATTTTTTAATTCACCAGAATTGGCCTCAGAATTTTCATTTACCTCACCTGCGTATAACAGAAACCAGGGTGGCTTGCTGCAGAATTTAGGTCAAGCCGAGTCCTTGGGCTTGGCCTTGATTATATCTTGTCACCCCTTCCAGTCAATGTGATACAAGGCAATTGGGAGAGAGGGGAACATGTATAGCTGTAACGTCAGGCCATAATCTAATGATGATGAGCTCTACCACACCTTTACACTGAATCCGTATCCTACCGTCTTTCCGCTCTGCCAGGTTATGACTGAGACTGGACAGAAACCACCTGACTGTGACTCAACCTTGTCAAGATACAAGTGGTGTTTGTTGGTATGGAAAGAATCTAGAGGAGTAGGCTAATATCTAGTTATCTAAAGATTCTTTCAAGGAAAGAAAGAAAGTGCCATCCTGCTGAACCATTTCAGACAGCATCAATAGGATCAGATTTGTAATGCCATCTTTCAAATTTTGCAATTTCTAATTTTGTAATTTCTGAAGCACTACTGCGTAAGCACATGGCATTTGATGCACAAGAATGAAAAACCGGAGCTTCTCTTAGATGTCAGCATATGTAAACTACTGGAATCTCCAAAGGCAACAGACTCAATCATTTTGTATCAGTGTGTAAAGCAAACTTAGCTTGTCATTATACCTCATTCCATACTACTTCATAGGGCACTTCCACAGAACATATACAAATAAACCTTTATTTTGCCTTGCACTGCCAAGTTTGATCTGTAGATGCCAATTTAATTCTTTTAAGCCTAGTAGATGTCACAGATCTACATATGTCTTCTGAACATTCTTCAGTATCAACTCCCAATTGTTGGTTGAGGTGGTCTATCCAGTATTGTGATCCCATATTGCACTAATATCAATGTTCCTCTCACTCTTAAGCAATTTATATGACATAAGCTTGATGCAGCTTGCTTTCCATTAGCTTTCAAGATTGTATTCCTCCCAGTGAGGGTGACTCACAGGGATACCTTCAAGTTTCTCTATTGCTGCTTTAAAACATTTTCTTCAAGTCTGAAAGGGATGAAATCCATAATTTACCTGCAGTTTCTGAAAGGTTTTGAGTCATTTCCTGGCAAACACATCTTCTAAAATGTTGATTGCTCGCCTGCCTCAAGTTCCTGGACAATGGATTTTTTATTAATGTGGAGGACAGGATTATGCTACAATGGGGCTTGAGCAAAGCAACATGGGTGGCATATGATGATACACCTTAACGCTGGACAGAAGACTATCATTAGGTCATAAGGGCATCCTCTCAGTTTCATTGTGCACACATTCCATTTTGATATCTTTCTCTGGTGCTTGCCAAATTAATGCCTCTAACAAGTTATGTACAATTTTAGGGAACTGTGGAATTTTAATTGCTAATGGTTGTATTGCTAAACGCAAAGAGGATTAGAGACTGTGGACACTTCTAGTGGAAGCCTCTTCAAAGAATGAAACCCTCCAAGCACCAATGATTGGCTTGTGCCATTGAACTTGGTTCACGTGTAAAGGGTGATTCACATCCAAGTGAAGAAGGAATTGTTTAGGGATGTAACCCTCTGAAACATGAGGGTTTATATGTCTTCTGAACAAATCAAGGATTTTCAAGAAATGTGACCATGCTGTATGATCAAATCTATCTTTGGCATCTAATGAGTTTGCAGACACTACAATATCTAGTTTACTTGCTTGCTTGACATTGTATAATAGCCCTATCATACTCCCTGCTCCTAGCTTACTTCATGTGAAACCTTTGTATTTGTATGTATCAAATAATATATAATACTGTATTATATAACTAGATTGCTAATGTTTTCACTAAGTCTTGGTTTATCAGTGATATTGGTCTGTGTCTTTAACAAAGCAGTGATACTCTCACTTCATTATGCAGGGCTCTTATGAAGGTTATTCTTCTTGTCTCTAGTAGGGAGTCTTCTTGCTGGTCTTCAGTCAGCATTGGTAACGACCTCTAAAGGTATTTGATCTAACTGTAGATTTTAAAAATCTGTAGTGAATCTATCTGGCTATGCACATCTTCTCCCTGCCCCTTAATAGACAACTCTATAGTCTGCTTAGCCTCTTCTAATTAAGTCTGGCATTTAAAACCAATGCATCCTCAGATGCGAACGTAAGGAAGTACTTCCGTCATCCTCTGCATCTGCAGATGCATAGAAGTTCTGGTAAAAGCCTTGGAATGTTAGGTTAATAGCTATTGACTTGCTAAGCAGAGTACTATTTTTATTCTAGATGGCTGCACTGCTCCTGCTGGACTTTGTTGATTTCAGTTTATAGGCTAATAACTCTCCTGCCTTCTCCTCACACTCCAAATAGCAAAAATTTAGTCACAAGGGCAAACTCATCTATGTCTGTATTTGTTCGGTTCATATTCTATTCTGGTTCTGAGACTTAAGACATGAACATTCGTTCTGCTGAGCTCCTTGATTTCTCTGCCTTCAAGGAGATAGCTTGCTCTCTTTCTCTGAGACAAAGCAGATGTTCTTCCCCGGGCCTGTAGGTAGGCAAATAAAAGTGGAGAGGCGGTGGGATGGCAATACAGATTTTGGCCCGAGTTTTCCAATGAACTTCCTGCATGTGGTTCCCCTGGGACTCTGCCTGGGTGCACGTCTGCATCTACTTAGAGGGAACTAGTTGCAGGACTGGGAGCTTAAATTGGGGATTTCCCTGGCAAAGAGTAAACTATCAGGTGCCATTCCTGCATTTTAGAAGATTTTAGACAAGGATTTTAGTCAGAACCAAAACAAACTCCAAGAGAAACAAAAAGAAGCCCTATAGTGGTATTTGTGTGGAGCTCTAGAATAAATTTGCCAGTGGCAAATTATACTCTGTTAAAACAGCAAAAAACCATAGGCTCCAAAAGCACATGCATGGTTGTCATCAGACACCTCCTACCTTCGGTAACGTGGTCAACACTTTGCTGGATCAGGTCCTAAGTGTAGTGGTGGTTTGTTTGTTTGTTTTTTCAGTTACAAAGAATGTAGTCATGAGCTAGAGACATGAATTCCAGAGAGAACATAAAATCCCTATACAGTGTATGTAGTAACCTGTCAATTCCAAATCAGTTCACTGGTAATTCTTTTTACCAAGGAATGAAATGTGCTTCTTTGGCTTAAGTGCTAACCTGTGATATTAGAATGCCTTCCTGTCCCTTCCTGTAACAGATCCAGAACTCTGATAGTCTCCCTTTAAGAGGACATTAGTGTCACCATAATCCTGGGTGTTAGGGTGGTGTTTGAGCAATTGTGAAATAAATGTGAGTATTCTTTAATAGAAGCATACAGTACTGTCCTTATATCTGTGTCATGCACAGCAGTCACCGGGTTCTTGGCCAAAATTTGAAAAATGGGTGCCTAAAGTTATATTAGCTCTATTAGATGAGCTGATCAGTTGGAGCCATGGGTGCTAACCACCTTTCAAGCCTAACTTAAAAAATCACTTTAGTTTTTAAGCATATTCTAATATTAGGAAAATGTAGTTAATTGTTTGATTCAAGTACTGGTTTAATAGACATTTAGATTTCTACTAATATTTTTATTCATGCTATGTAGTATGTATAAAATTAATTCTAAGTGTATTGCTTCTCTAATTTTTATTTAAGACATACAAAATAGTGTGTGTTTGTTTTTAAATGAAGTGTCACTAAAACAGTTAGTTAGTTTGGTGCCTAACTTTAATCACCCAAGTTTGACAATTTTTCTATTATTCCTTAATCAAAACCCATCTGTCCTCCACTTGAACAACACATTCAATCTCTGACTCTCCCCCTTCCCCCCCCGAAAATGCATAATAACCCTCTGTGACTTTCTGACTTTCTGCTGAACTCTTTAATTGAGACTCTATTAGTGTGGGGATTATAACATTTCAAGGTGTCATTAGAAAATTTCATGTGACACACTCAAACTGATTATAACCCTCTGATGGGAACCAGCAGACAGTACAGTATAAGGCCTGAAGGCAAAAAATCTGTCTGATGAATGCTCTTAACCTTACTGACCTATAGACCAATTGTCTTATACTGCAGACCATTTAAGATACTCGTCTCGCTAAATGTGACATTGTAATGTCTAAAGGCGAACAGTACTGGATGAATATCAACTGGCAACAAGTTTTGATCTATTCTCCCTTTTAGGTATTCGGATTCTAACCCCCCTGCAGGGCCAGAATCTCAAGGCTAGTCTACACTAAGTACGTGACACTAAATACACGACGCTGTGTGCCGGAGGGAGAGAGCTCTCCTGTCAACATTATAAATCCACCTCCATGAGAGGTGGTAGCTATGTCGGCGGGAGAAGCACTCCCAGCAACATAGTGCTGTCCACACCGGCCTTAGGTCGATGTAAATTACGTCGCTCATGGGGGTGGTTTATTTATACCCCTGAGCAATGTATGTTATACCAAAGTAAGTGGTAGTGTAGACCTCAGTTTTTTAGAGGATCTTGGGGTGTTGGTGAGGAGATATTGAGGACAGGCTAGAATCCTAAAATCACTGAGTTGAAAGGAAGCTTTTTGAACCATCTAGTCTATTCCATGGATCACCACAAGGTTATAATGATTGTTGTACAATAGTCTTGAGTGTAGATAATATATTTATGCTGAGCTTCTCATCTTGTCAGTGTTTTACAAACATCAGATAACTGGTACAACATTCCTGAGAGACATGTGGTATTATACCCATTTACAAATGTGGAAACCAAGGCTCAGCCTTAATGTGACTTGCTCAACGACACACAATGAATCTGTGTCAGAGCTAGGATTAGAACTCTAGAGTTCCTGGGTTTCAGTTCTGTGCTGAGACCACTACGATTATGCCTCTTTTTGAGAGAACTCTCATGGTCTGGTAAACAGCATATCAAGCACAATTTTTATAAACGTTGCCAAGAGGGCAAATCCTATTTCCATTAATCCCCTGCTTTGATGGGTCTGTTTTAGTGACACATCATTTAAAAACAAACACACACTATTTTATATGTTTTAAATAAAAATTAGAGAAGCAATACATTTAGAATTAACTTTATACATACTACATAGCATGAATAAAAATATTACTAGAAATCTAAATGTCTATTAAATCAGTACTTGACTCAAACAATTAACTACATTTTCCTAATATTAGAATATGCTTAAAAACTCAAGTGATTTTTTTTAACTTGTGCTACACAACGGTCAATGTCAAGTTAGAAATTAGTTACTTATAGGAGTCACATACTTCTCAAAAAAAAAAAAAATCTAACCACGCGCAAAAGGTATTCATTGTTCCTTTTATAAATCTCCTGATTTGTATCCATTAAGATATCCTTAGCCTGATTCAGCACAGAGGTGTTCTAGTTTTATACTAGTTTAAAGTCCACTGAGAGAGTTGGAATTGCATGGATGTGAAACTGGTGGAAATGCTGTGACTATCTCCCACACATGCGGTGTCTGACACAGAGAATTTTAGAACTTAGATTAATAATTTGTATTTTCCCTGCACCTTTCTGCATTTTGAGATGAGATGAGAAAATCAGTCTGTGACAGTCGATTGTTAATGGGTGGTTTCTCAGCAGCACTAACTCTGATGTTTCTCTAAGCATCCCCTTATTCTCTGTGTTGCAAGGAACTGGGGAGATTGATGGTTTCCAAAACAGGTGTACGGAACAGCACTAAATAAGATCCTGACCCTGAAAGCTGCTCTGTGCAGGAGGATCTCTGCACCCACATGGAGTCCGATTTAAGTCAGTGGAGCGCTGTGTGGATGAAAGGGTACAACAGTCTAGAGCAGCTTGCAGGATTGGGGTCTAAGAAGTTACTTTATTAATGAATGTATTGAAATCAAAACTGACTGGAAGAACTGGATTTACTGAATGGGCGAGGAAGTAGTTATTCTTCTAAACAGTGCACGTAGACAGACTCACAAGTCTCTGCTGATGTGCAGCAGTTATAAAGAACGAGTCCTTCCATTATGAGTTAACTTCTCATCAGCCAATCAGCATTCAGAATTCCTCAACATTCTGACACCCTCTAGGCCCTCATACTGTTCTCATGCTATGCCAGGAGCATGCAGGGAGCAGTTGCTGCTCTGGGCCCTTAGGTTGCTAAGACCATCTTCTTGGGTAGCTCTCAGATCAGTAGGAAATCCTTATCGGCTCATTAGATGGAAAAGTTAGTTTTCTTTCCAGTTAAATGTTCCTCCTAAGGTCTCCTCCTCTTTTAAGGAATGAGATATCAAGCTGCCCAACATACTTTCTGGGAGTAGTAAGAGTGGGAATGCCACAATTTTTAATACATATCCACCTACGGGAAATGTACATCTTCAGTTATATAAATGTCAAGTGGCAATCATAGGATGCCTAAGACATAGTCTCAGTTATAGGTGTGAATATACAATATTAGTGTTTTCCTCTCTGAACCTTATGGGTGATGACTACTTCCCCAGACATTGTCATTGTTTTTGCTGTCACATGCTTTCTTTCCTGAAAACCTCTTACCACCATTAACTTAGTCTAGGGTAAACAATTTAAGTTATTTCCCCTTTCCCCCGCAACTTACTCTGGTGGTGGGGCACATTCTAACACTGTTTGGTCTTTCCTAAATTGTTGCTGGAAGCCCTGCTAGAATACCTATTCTTCCAGCCACTTGTCTTCATAAGGCAAATTTAAGGAAGCTCCAATATCAAGCAAAGTAGGAATGTGAAGAAATTTGATACAATCAGGGAAACTTCAGGCTCTTTTAGCCTGTTCAGAGTGCCAGGGTAGGATGGTATATCAGCTACCTTCATACGATGTTGTTTCCTTTCTTTTAATCAGGATGTGAATGCAGGTGAAGGGAGTGAATTTGCTGACAGTGGGATCGAGGGCGCAACCACCGATACAGACCTCCTCTCCAGACGTTCAAATGCTACAAACTCTAGCTATTCTCCAACGACTAGTCGAGCTTTCATTGGCAGTGACAGCGGCAGCAGCTCCACGGGAGATGGGCTCCGTCAGGGAGTGTATGAGAACTTCCGAAGGGAGCTGGAAATGAGCACCACCAACAGCGAGAACTTGGAAGAGGCTTCTTCAACCCTGAGTGATGAGCAAAGCAGTGGTACCTTGAGTTCTCCAGGGCAGTCTGACATCCTCCTTACAGCTGGCCAGGGCACTGTACGGAAAGCTGGGGCTCTTGCAGTGAAAAATTTTCTGGTGCACAAAAAGAATAAGAAAGTGGAGTCAGCTACACGCAGGAAATGGAAACACTATTGGGTTTCCTTAAAAGGTATATCAGATTTTCATTATTCATTTAAATAGGCATCAAAGGGTCATAGAGGATGTAAATTAGCACAGAATTTGGCCTATAGCATCAAAATCTAGAGGCTTTGATCTGATTTAATTTTTAAATGTTTTTATCAACATGCAAAGTTCAGCTCTGATCCCTCAGTGAGCACCACTTGGGCACGCCTCTGTGCCCAGATACAGCTAACTGCAAAATTGGGGCCTTAAAGTGTAATTCTTTGTGTTTTCTATCCAAAACAAGTACCTGAATGCTGACTTTTTTTTTTAACTACTTATTTATTTATTTATGTGGAATTAACAGGGTCACAAATCCTTGCCATGTAACTATCGGAATCAAAACAATAATCATTACAACAGTGAGCTTTTGTTTAAAGAGACATTATACAGGAATATAAACATCAGATCTCTATTTAACGGGGTGCTCCCATATTACAAAGTGAGCATCATTACTACACATAAGAAATGTCTTTCTTTAAATGTCTTTATTGTCTTAATGTCTTTATTAAATTGAGTGAAATCTTTGATTACACATTTAATAGATGAGGCCCATCTACCAAATGGTAATATGAGTGCTTCTTTTATGCTTGTTTAAAAAAGAAATTATGAAACAAAAATCTATGCCAGTAGCACTCTTACCAAAAGCCGCTGGAAAAAATTGTAAAATTAGTAGGGAAGTATCAGAGAATGTTTCTGATTTTCTTTGGGGATTTTTTTAATGGCCACTCCCTCACTCACAATTGTGGTATGTGCTTTTGTCAAAATTAAGTTGCTGTGCTGCTTCTAAGGCAGAGTCTATACTATGCTTAAAATCGTGCTAGCAACCCTTGGATCTAGCATGGCTTCCCCGACCAGCGTGCACATTTCTCTGAAAAGCATGTTTGTAAAAGTGTTATAAACTAAATCCCTGTCTGCTGTGATCATGGAGTTGGTGCTAGAACTGTGCTAGTACCCACCGTGTGACAGCTGTCAGTCAGTGGTAAGCTCTTTGGGGGCAAGGACTGTGTCTTCGTATATGTTTGTATAGTGCCTAGCACAATGGGGTGCTGATCCTGATTGAGGGTTCTGCATGCTGTGAGAATATAAATAACTGTAGTACAATTTTAGCTCATAGTATGAACAGGAACAGCAGGTGTGGCCTAGTGGATGGGGCACTGGACTGGGATTCAGAAGACCTTGGTTCTATTTGTGGTTCACACACCTGCTTTGTGACCTTTGGAAAGACCTCTGTGAGTCTTTTTCTCCTGCTACCATTTCTCTGTCCTGACCAGACTGTAAGCTCTTCGGGGCAGGGGCTCTGTCTCACTGTGTGTTTGTACAGCACCTAGTACTATGGGGTGGTGATCTCAGGTGGGGCCTCTAGGTACTACTATAATACAAATAAATAATAACAATAATAAAGAAACGGGCATACTAGGTTAAAATTGGATCTGTAAAGTAGCCTTCTGGGAATCTCTGCGCAGTCATCTTAAACAGCCAAGTGGAGAAACCAAGCTCATATTTGGACTCAGTCATCCATTTCCCAGCTTTGTAAGAGCCTGTGTACACTACGAGTAGAATTGTCAGGGGACTGGTAACAACACAGCTCTATTTCATAATGTAGATAGGACTAACAAAGGTTTTTGCATGGCCAAGTCTTGTGTACAAAATGGAACCATGTTTTAACCAGGTCAAGGGGAAAACCATGTTGTAACTAGGTTCCCTGACATAGTTTTGCTTTTTTTATGTTGACTGGCCCTTAGAGACTAGCCATTGGAAAGGTACCTGCTGAGCTCCAGAGATGAAGAATAGGTTCTGACTCCACAACTCTTGCCAGGTGGCATGTACCAGTGTTTGTAGCAGCAGTTTAAAAACAAATTGTGAGTGCCAGCCCTTCATTGCAATTGTAACGTAGGTTAGGGAAATAAAAGAAGAGAAATTCCACGGCTGAGGGAGCGGAGAGAACCCCTAATCTCCTTCTAGCTGAGGCAGTGTGACAGGAAAGGCTGGCTGTGAAGAATTTTGTTAAACAAAGAGCCATCTGGGAGGGAGAAAAAGGGGAAGGATGAGCATAAAGGCAATGTTACTTTAAAGTGCTTTGACTCAAGTCAAATGTTTGTGTCTTAGATTGGTGTGGCTTAATAATGTAGCATTTAAACTAAGCTTTGTAGTTAACAGCTGCTAGTGTTTGGCTGCAAATAGTTTTCTGCAGTGTTGGGTTAAGGGGGTAACCATGCATCAGTTTTCATTCTGACCACTATTTTCAACAGAAAAGACTAGAGATTTCATTATTAAATTAAAATGTTTACATAATATTGAATAGTAGCAGAAATTGCAGAAATCCTGGAGTTACAGACTAACTATATTTTGCCTGAAAATTGTAAAGACTTTTTGCATGAAGCCTGTAAGTTATAGTCTGTCTTCACCTAAAATGCACAGGGTTTTTTTCCTCCATGTTGATAACACATTGATCAATAGCTAAAACATTGCAGGGGAACAAGGTGTTTTTGTTTTTGTTCATTAATTTTTTTTCAGCGGTGTAACTCAGTCCAATCTATTTTTTCACTTATTCATTAAAAAAACCTTGATCCCTGCCTTCAAGGAGACATAGTAACTAGTAGTTGCAAGCCAGTTTAAACAGGGCAATGGTTTCCCTGATGGCCTGTCTACTCTATAAGGCTAACTGTGCCAGCTCACAGTAGTCTGGCAGTCTGAGGGGAGTCCACCTTCTGACTTTGGGGTTTTTAATTTTTGTCACACTGATAGGGCAACATGGTTACAGAGCCACCTTAGAGAATTGTGTTCACAGCTTCCATCTCTACCTGTATTTTTCCATCCATGGTACAGACAAAAAAACCCAACAACAACAATAAAAACCCAAACGATGTTAGAATATGGACATCCCACAGCATGCCCTGGGTGCACTATTGGGGCAGTGCACTATCGGGGCTGAGCAGGCAGGGTAGAGAGGCACCCTCGCTGGCAGTCTCAGCAGTGAGGCCAAGAGCTGAATGGGCTATGGTGAATGAAGTATCCTCTCACACCCTTTGGCTTGTGACGTATTGCTTCTGTGAATAATCCATGTCTCCAAGGCTGTTGTCCAGCACCTTCACATTTGAGGGTGGAAGAAGAAAGAGTATGTTGATGGAATGATCTCTCATAGCAGTGGTCTAAGCATATCCCTTAGTGTCACTGTAGTTTATGGGTAGCTATATTCACTAAATTCATTCTACGGTATTGCTGGCTTTTGATGATGCGAGGAGTCAGGTCCGACTGATGTAGCGCAAGGCCTATCCAGATGCAAATTCCTGCTTCCACCATCTCTTTCCTCCAAAAAGGCTCATACACACCAACCTTGCTCAGGAGCAGGTTTGCATTGGCTCTTCTTCTGAATCCTGCCATTCTTTTTTCTCAAGCCGGTTGCTTGGTGGGCGGAGAGAGGAGCATGTCCCAGCTTAGCTTTCCTGGGACAATGCTTGTCAGTTCACAGGCCACTGCTGTGCCTGACAGAAGCTCTTCCTTGTCCTGAATGAAGGCAGAAATGAGGGCAGGTTCTGGAAAGAGAAATAGGACATAAAATTAAATGGTGAATACAGTGTTTTTAAAGAAACAAAAAAAGGCATGTGAGAGTTTGTACCAAAGGTGCTAACACTATTGCAATAAAGTATGGTTGGAAGCAAATACAGGTAGAAAGGCACTTCTAAGCATTTCACCCATGTTTCCAAACGCAGAGCAGTACATTGTCAGTAGATGGGAAAGAGATTTACCTTTAAGACTGACATCAGTGTTACTGGGAACTGGATGGTACGTACTGAAAAACTTCCTTCTGATGTCTCCTACCAGACCAATAGATTTTAAGTAGTCTGTATGGAAGATCCATAAAAAGGCATTGCTATAGCTGCCCAAGTATATATTGATTTAATTTTCATTTTTGGAGGACTCAGAGTATTAGTGCTACATTCTTCTGCAACAAAGCGTTGAATAGATGTGGTTTTATGGTATTTAAATGTGCTGCTTGCTAATGCCTTTCTCGTGTTTTTCCTAGGATGTACATTATTCTTCTATGAGAGTGATGGCAGATCTGGAATAGACCACAACAGTATCCCAAAGCACGCTGTCTGGGTGGAAAACAGTATCGTGCAAGCAGTGCCCGAGCACCCAAAGAAAGACTTTGTTTTCTGCCTCAGTAATTCCCTTGGGGATGCATTTCTCTTTCAGGTTCGTTCTATTCTTGGGTTACACAGAATTGTTCTTTTTAACTTTTTTGTTCATCTTGCAGACCAGGGTGAAATTCTGATCCCATTGAAATCCATGGCAAAATTCCCATGGACTTCAGTGGGGTCAGGACTTCGCTCTAGGCGAGTAGAAAGGCTGGAGTTCCTGCTCAGTAGCATTCATTCATTATGTAGAGAAAACAACCCTGAGGGGGCTTGACATCAAATTCAGGTCCCTTGTACACTCCCAAGTCTACTATTTTATAACACGCTGTGCTCTCTGCTTGTGTAGATAAGTTTAAAGTCAACTGGTAACATGTTAGCAAATGGTTTTGCAACCCTATGAAAACCAGAACTTTAATACAACTTAGTGCTGTGGTTATAACACAGTTTGCTTCCACCTCCACATGCAAGACCAAGCTACAGTATATAGTGCCCTAGAAGGCTAAAACCATAGGTGTAGTTTGACTTCCGTATTTGGGAGGGCAGCTCCAGTCAGGCCACTGGGGCCACGCGTTTGGGAGGGCGGGGTGAGTGGCAAATTCTGCACCTGCCCCAGGCTTGCGTTTTGGGGGGCAACACCCAACTGAACTCCCCAAACTATGCCCATGGCTAAAACACAATCTCCCATCACAGTAGATATGCAATTGAAGATGGGACCTGACAGAAAGATCTGAGAAATTTACATGAGCATGAGCTGTGTGAATTAGCAGGAAATATTTGGAGGTCCACAGGTTCTTTTCATTACAGTTCACAATGTGGAATCCCACACCACTCACAACAGACTCAGCTGAACATTTCACTTTCCTAGCTCCGTGCATACTGTGTTTCTAAATGTCTTGCAGATTTTGGATGTTAAAATCAGATACTTTTCTACTTTATTAACAGTTTATAGTTTATTAGCCGTTTAAAGAAAACCTAAAACTATACGAAGGCCAGGTGCTGATCTCATTTAAAAAATAGTTCTACCTTTCAACTGACTTTGTTACTCTGATTTATTTTTAGGGGTCCAATCCAGCATTCCTTTCACACCAAAAACTCCTGTTAGCTACGATCTGACATTCTTTTTTTTACCAAATGGAATGGCCAGCCTGCATTCAGCAGTCATTTCCCAGCTACACTCTTGTCACTTTATAAGTCTAGCTTTTTGTTGCAAGTTTTCTCATTCAGTGAATTTTTTTTTTTTTGTCTAGTGACAATTTGGGAATGTAAATCCTTAATATTTGATTTTCTTCGCTGCTTTCTCTCCCCCTCCCTGATGCTTTCTCTTAGGAGGTGTTTTTTGTCATTTTGGCGTGCTTCCATCCAGGGGGCAAATACAGTAGTATGTAGCCTCAGCATTGAATTAAATAAGCTGTGAAGCACCACCACCATCAGATCTATTTACATGAGTATAAAATCTTTCATTTGCATTTCTTTTGGAAAACCTCCCTTCTTGTAAAATTAATACCAGTAGAGGCTAAATACAGAAAAGGTCACATTCAATACATGTCTTTTGTGGCAACTCAAGGCCTTATTTGTTAAAAGCTCTGTGTCATAATGTCATAACTAGATTTTCAAGTAACTTTATGTGGGAAAGAGCAAAAGTGAACCTTTTCAAAGTAAATTATTGTTTTCTTGTGACTTATGATCCCCTCCCTCTTTTTTTTTTTTGGTCTCCTACATAATGGAATCCATGTAACTCTAAAGGAGCAGAATTAGAAGAAAATGCAGTGGTGGATTTGGGGAAAGGGAAGGGGAATCAGCCATAATTGTGGAAATAATTTGTAAGTTCTTGACACCCTAGGGCTTAATCTGATGGACACAGAATTGCTGGAGCATGTACATTGCTGTTCAACAGTGTTTCTTAGCTGCTAATAACATGCACACATAGATTCATACAACACAAAATGTTATATTAGTTAGTTTAAAAAAAATACTAGGGAACTGTAGTAGATTATTTCTATCCAATGGAAACTGTAGGCTTAGAGGAAACATAAAGCCACTGTTTAATATTATACCTTTTGTAACAATCTTTCTCACTGCATTGTGTCCAGAGACATCAGACATCCCCTACATTATAATTCCCTGTTCAGTCAGTTCCTATCATGCCTACACAAATCCATTACATGTGGATGTCACATGCATTTACCAGAAGTTCAGTGCATCTTGCAACACCACATACATTTGAGATACATGCAGCTTCTTTACAAGGTTTTTCCTTTCCACTGGAGGCAGAGCAATCCTCTTGGCCTGTGTGCTTACTAGCCCGTTCCGTGTCCAAAAAAAGAGTTAAAGTGCTTAACAAAAAACAGCCCCTCCCCCAAAAAACAAAACAAAAAAACCCCAAACAAGAAGTGAATCTGACATAAAAATACTATTTTAAAAGAGAAATAGGACATTTTACAATTATTATTGCACTGTAGATTACCATATAGTTGATCACACAATAAAACATACTTTCTTATTTTAATGATTTTCCTCCATCATCTGTACAAAGAATGGTTTTATACAATAAGGGCTAGCTTCTGCCATCCTGACTCTCAATTAGCAGTCTTTACTCCACAAACAGTTTGATTATGTCAGTAGCATTGTTCGCCAAGTTAGGCTCTACTCATCACCAGGATTGGTGGCAGATTCTAGTGAATTCCTAAGGGAATAGGAGCTGAGTAGATTGCTGTGAGCTTGTTTAGATTTAACATGGAAATGCAATACAATTTCTATGGTATCAATAGAGGACAAAGAAAGAGGTATAACGTTAATTCTCTCAATATGGGCCTGATCCAGCTTCTGGGAACTCAGGAAATCAACCCTGTTCCGGAAAGTATGTAAGCATATGCTTAATCTTAAACACACCTTTGAGTCCCATAGAAGTAACGGGGGATTCAGAATATACTTAATTGCTTTCCTGAACTGGGCCTCCTTGGGAATCTTTTCATTGACATTGATGAAAATTGGATCAGGTCCTTAGCAAATAATGATAACCTCTGGTGGAGTAGGAAGAGGAAGTCTTCCTCTTCCTCATTGCTAGTGGCTGAAGAAAACAGATGATGGTGATATTTATGGATAAGTAGGCTTAATTAGAACAAGGTGGTATGCTATTCGCAGGTCCTTTAGCCACAAGACAAATACTCATTTGATTACTGTTAAAGGTTGACATGCAAAGGAAGTCTATTGAGTCTCTTACAACATATAGTTGACTATAAAACTTTGTTTTACAGTATGCTGTAAATTAGTGAGGGCTTAGTAAGGGGGTTCGGGCGATTTACGTTTTATTTTGTAAGGATGAAAAAGGAGTACTTGAAATATCTTCTTTAGCTATAAAAAAAAAAAATCTCAAATCAGAATGCTGGACTTCCATGAAACTGCACCCCTGTCACATACACTTGTCCAGCATTCCCCCCACACCTCCAACTACCCCCAGACATGCACACTTTGAGAGAGGCAAGTGCAAGGGATCAGCAGGGTGTGTATAAAAGTTATGTGAATTAAGAAGGGTTTAACAATACAGATTGGATTCAAAGGTGGGTATAGTTAGTTTCATGTTCCTGAAGGTGAGTTTAGCTTTCCAAAGTCTGGGAAATGCTGCAATTTTAGCTGCCGACATGAGAGGGGAAAACAAGGATTTTAAATAGCTCTCATCACCATAATATCTGAGTGTTTCACATACAGTAATAAATTTATCCCTGCAACACCTTGTGAGGTGGGGAAATATTATCTCCATTATTCACATGAGGAATTGAGGCAAAGAGTGACTAAGGGCCTGATTCAGAGCCCAAGGAAATCAGTGGGAGCCTTTGGTTAGGCCTTAAGTGACTTGCCCAAGGTCACGCAGAAAGTCCGTGGCAGAACTGGGAACTGAACCCAACTCCCCTGAGTACCAGTCCAGTGCCTTAAGTCAAGATAATTCTTCTTCATGACCTCTTTAGGTTGACATTCCTCCAGATATGTTTGCAGTGTTGTTATAGCCATGTTGATCCAAGGATATGAGAGACACAAAGTGGATGAGGTAATATTTTTTATTGGACCAACTTCTGTTGGTGGAAGAGTCAGAGCCTTCACCGTGCCGGAAAAATAGATTGCATCATGGAATGGGCCACCCAAATGCCCTGGAAGAATACAGGGGAGAAACCCTTCCCCCCAACTAACCCCACATCCCTAGTTTTCCCCTACCACCCCACACTGGAACCCATATGGGGTATCATCAAACAATTACAACCCATACTTGATGGGGACCAGACCCTGAAAGAAATATTTCCTGAACCCCCTCTTCTGGCCTTCAAACAAACCCTACCCTCACTAAACTCATCATCAAAAGCAAACTCCCCACAGAACAGGACACAACAATTCAAAGTGGCACCAGACCTGCCAGAACAACAGACATCTCTCCACTGTTGTGGTGATCAGTAGCCCCAACACACCTTTCAAGATCTTTGGCTACACATGCCTATCACAACATGTGGTGTACCTCATGCAGTGCATCAAATGCTCCAACAACAACTATGTGGGTGAGATCAGACAATCATTATGCTCTCAAATGACAGAAAAATGACAGAAGAAAAAAAACACTTTTCGCAAAGCAATCATTCCATGTCTGACCTCTCAGTTATTATCCTCAAAGGAAACGTGTGCAACACCTTCAAAAGACAAGCCTGGGAACTTAAATTCTTAACTCTGCTGGACACTAAAAACTGTGGACTTAACAGAGACACTGGTTTCATGACTCACTACAACAATTTGTAACACACCCGACTCCCTACTAACCCTTAATTGCCCACTTCATTTTAAGTGGTCTCCTACAGCCTGTGTGAACCCCTTGTGCTTAATGATCTATCCAACCTCATATTTAGCTCAGGCACTCTGGTTACGTTCTCCAGACCTGAAGCTCAAAAGCTTGTCCCTTCCACTAAGAGATGCTGGTTCAATAAAAAGATATTGCCTCACCTACCTTGTCTCTCTCATCCCTCCAAGTAGGGGAAGATATATGGTGACATATTTTCCAGATTAGAATAGTAGCAAGTCCAATGAAACATGCATCTGATCAATAGAAAGAAAATGGACCAGAAAAAAATAAGCAAGAGGGGAAGTACGTGCATGTAAACTGGACCTCTCTAGCTTTTATTGTTTGTGTGAGAAACTTACATTTCTAATGATTATCATAATACTTTGTAATAAAACCAACAGAAAATTGAAAAGAGAGAATAGTGAGAGGAAATTTGCTCATCTATTAACAAAAGAACACTCGTACCATGTAACATTTTATTTTCAGGTTGCTGGCATCTTAAGTCTCCTTTACACTGCCATCATGGTGCAACAGGGCTGTTAGCATAACTGAGAATCAAGCTCACAAGCCTTTTGTTTTTGAAAGGTTTATTTACTTTCATTTTTACAGTTGAAGGAATTTTTAGTGATGACGTAGGCAGACAGACGCTATCTTAGGGTTTTATACTGCTGCCCATCACTGCAGTACCTTGAGTGAGTCTTTTCCCAGCCACCTGTTCGTATTATTATAAGAAGGGCAAATTGTTCAGTGGTTAAGGCACAGGATTGGTGTTATGGAGATCTTTTTAATATTTCCAGCTCTTTCATTACTCGCTCTTTGATATAGTATGATAACTACTATATGTCCTCATTCCTCTCTGTAATATACTGATAATAGTACTTACCTACTTCCTGGGGTGTTTGTGAGGATTGAATCTATTAATGACTATAAAATGCTTTGAGATCTTCATTTCGAAGTAGTTATACTTTGCTCTTCTATTACACTATAAGCTGATACTATGGCCACGTATTATTTCATTGATTTATTATTAATTGTTGCATGCCAACCTTGTGCTCCACGCTGTTAGGACAGACATGTTGTCTGCCTTAAGGAATTTGCAGTCTAAAAAAATTTCATTTAATGCTAAAAAATTATTGTAGCATTACAAAAGCCAAGGAAGGTAATTTTTAAGCACTTGCTAGCAAATATGCTACAGCTGCTAGGCATAGATAGATGTGTAATTCTGAATACCGAAGGCAGGGTGCTGAGCTAAAAATGGCCTGTTTCACATGCAGTATAGAATGATAGTTTTTTATTTCTTCTGTTATAAGTGGATTTAAGGCTTTGGTTCCTGAGATCAAGGGAAGAGGAATCTCCTGAGAATTGCATTTGTTAATCTCTAATCAATTTTAAGAGAATCCTGACTTTTTTTTCCCTTCTGTCTCCTCAGACCTCTAGCCAGACCGAACTAGAGAATTGGATCACTGCAATCCATTCTGCTTGTGCAACAGCGGTAGCAAGACAACATCACAAAGAGGACACAGTCAAACTGTTGAAAACTGAAATAAAAAAGCTGGAACAGAAGATCGATATGGATGAGAAAATGAAGAAAATGGGTGAAATGCAGCTGTCCTCGGTCACGGACTCCAAGAAGAAGAAGACCATACTCGATCAGGTAATCTTGCTTGTATATCTGAAACAGATTAATATAAAATATCTTAGAGACTTGTAAATGCTGCTGCTGTTAGTCTTAAATATTGAACAAATTGATTTTTCTGTACTTAGCCTATCTAAGTATGGAACTCAGAAACTGGCTCAATTCTCTGTTTTCTCTTATCAGCTTTATAGCTAGCATTGCCATCATGACTCCTCTGTTGCTTGTACTTCCAACTTAAAGTGGACAATTTAGCTGCATTTGAGAAACAGAAATCCTAGAGCAGATGTCTCTCCTGCTGTCACAATGGCACCTTATTTTAGGAAACTAACATATGGACCCTGCTTCATTAGACAGCAGCACTCTTAACCCAGGCTGCCAAATGTGTTTGGAATTCTACCCATAGAAGGAGGGGGCTTTTGGGTCTTTAATGTGCTGAGTTAAGGAGATTTCCCACCCTGCAAAAACCTTTGAGAAGAGGTGAGAGGAGGGAGGGGACGCTTATCTTGCTGTTCAAATGGTTCTTTTCAAAGGCTTTAAATCCACAACCAGAGGACAGATCAGTTTTTCTGTCCCTTTATCTTCCTGGCTTTTTAGCACTCTGAAAATATTTTGTACCAGCGATTTGAATTACTTAAATGAGTCCTGACATAGGCTGATTATAGGGCTCTTCCACTGATAAGATTAATTATCTCCAGTGTACCTCACTTCTTTTTCAAATATAACACCAAGCTTCATTGATTTTTAAACTACTACTGATGATGATGAAGAGCCAGGACTCTATTTGTGGAATCTTATTGGGTTTTTTGGTCTTCTCATATCTATTGTCCTTGATGTATAAAAACTGCCTCTTAGGAGCTATTCAGAAGAGAATCCTGGGAAACAAAGGAAATGAAAAATGGAATTTTAATATTGTTAATTAGCACCGAATCAAAGTAGCAGTTGCCTTGGGAGAAGATTTCTACCATGGACACACAAATATTTGTTAAATTAAAAAATCAATTAAATTAATTTTAAAACTTTGAATCATTTTTGTTTCTTTTCCCTCCTTTGAAATGCAATCAATATTGATAGAAAATTTAATTTAATGTGATTTTCCAGTATTATTTTTTTAAAAAAATATTTACTACTGTGCTCTTTTTCTCTTCCCTACCACTCCCCAATCCACACTTTTTACAGATCTTTGTTTGGGAACAGAACCTTGAACAGTTCCAAATGGACCTATTTCGGTATCGTTGTTATTTAGCTAGCCTCCAAGGAGGGGAGCTGCCAAACCCAAAAAGGCTACTTGCTTTCGCAAGTCGTCCAACTAAAGTTGCAATGGGCCGTCTTGGAATCTTTTCAGTATCTTCCTTTCATGCACTGGTGAGTTTCAATGGAAGCCAGAGGTCAGCACTGCTAAACTATAAATCGCTTGGTGGTTTCACAGAGAGATTAAATCAACAAAAGCTGGTATTGATGTCTGTGGGGTAAATTCTTACTTCAACATGCAGGGATTTCTGCATCTTGGGATGGGTACATGTCTTTGATCTAATTTAAAAATGGATACTCGGAAATGATTGTCTTGAAGGAAATTTGGTATCAAGTCTGTTCTTTTTAACAGTAGGAGAACCACACCTTTTATACATGTTTAATATTCATGCCAGATATACATTATACATATTGTCATTATAAACACACTGCTCACTGTTGTTACCAAAACCATAACAGGGCCCAAGAACTTCCTTACAGACATGGTGGTACTGTGGGTGTTAAAGATGACCCAGATCCAAAAGTCCCTGTTCCAAATTTTGAGACAGTCTAGATCCAAACTTTGCAGCTGGTCCCCATCTCTCCAGTGGGCTGAACCAAAAGCCTGGGTGTGACCAATTCTGAAATTTGAGAAGATTTAGCTCTGGCTGTGAACTTTGCAGCTTGGGCCCATCTCCAATGCCTGTGAACTCATAGGGCCTGATCTAAACCCCAATGAAGTCAATAGGAGTCTTTACATTGACTTCAGTATGTGTTGGATCATACCCAGTTTGGCAAGACCAACTTTCCCACAGCGTGAATAAGGTTATTGGTCCATCTAGTCCAGTATCCTGTCTCTAGCAGTAATCAGCACCTGATGCTCCAGCAGAAAATGTAAAACCTCTCCTATACTCTTTCCCATTTGGCAAACAAGCCTTCAGCTGTGTTAAAATGGTTTAAATTTAAATACCATAACAATACAGCTCTTTTAAAACACATAAAAATGTACTGCACACTGTTGCTTTTTGTTATGAATTTAAATGGCATGCCTGTAGTTTAGGCTTGGGTTCCTGGAGCTTCACAGAAATAGCTGAGCTCTGCTGTTGTCTTGTAGATGTCAGCTGTACCCTTCAATTGTGAATACAGAGCTGTAGTTCAGTCAGAGGCGGTTTTATTCTTTTATATTAAAAGATTAGCATCATCATCCTGATAATTGCTGGTGAATTTATATTTTTAAAGAAGCGAGTCTTCATTTACATTTGTGCTCATTTTCTTTTGCCTCTAGCTTTTCAGTGATGAATTTTATTGCATTGCATGGAATTTAGCTAAATCTGCCTTCTCATGTTGCTTTCTCTAGAGCCCCAATTTTTGAATATGTTGTTTTGGAAAAGAAAAGTTCTCCCCTTAATAATGCATCAATGGTACAGTTACATTGCTGTAATTCAAATATAGAATTGAATTGTACAAGATATGAGGCACCCTGAACTCACATTGAGTGTACTGAGTTATTATGGTGATGAGTATAATATAGAAAACTACGTTGAGAGCACACTCTCTTAGGAGAGCTTGTGTAAATTAGCATAGGGCTATTAACTTCAGTAGTGTTACATTGTTTTACATCAGCTGAGGATTAGGCCCAATTTTGTTAACTAAATTGCTTTTTTTTTTTTTAAATTAAAACAATTTCAGATGAAAAAGCCCAAAGATTTCACTGATAGAAATGGTCTAAGCAGACAAGTTCAGAAGTCATTGTTAGGTGGGTTGTTCTGCACTGTGTTAGACAGAGGGCTTGTTAGGACTTTCAGATACAAGACAGATACTATAGGTAAACTAAGTAAATGTTCACAAGGTTTGCCTTTATGAAGCTAGAAACCTGCAATGACAGTTCAACTTCTATTTTTCCCTTACTTGTCCACTTTCCAAATGACAAACGCGATTACTCTCGGTATATCTGTTCTCTGGATGCCCAACCCAGTATTCTGTTATGCCAATTCTCATACAGTATTCATGCTTACAGTACCAAAACAACCAGTCTCTCAGCGTCTTATCACAAATCTGCCTAGGTTTCTTTGTTCTACCCATGACTGCATGCCAAATGACAGTCAGATATTGTTAGTTTTGTGTATGGGACTCTCCTACAAGTAGGTTTCAGGAAATTCACCTCCAGGGTTGAAAGGCGGGTGTGTCCTTTTCACTTTTTTCCCCAAGTCATACTTGCCATACCTCTTACCGCTCCTTCTTTCACAAAAAAAGTGTTTGAGTATCCTGCATCTTGGAAGGAACACCCAAGAAGCTAGTGAAGAAGCTTTGCTTCTGACTGATGATCCATTTTTTCCCATGAGGGATTCCCTGGTTGGGAAACCTTCCCAATTACCATGTCATGTAAAGGCAAATATGTTTTAGCTAAATAAATTGTTATGAGTCAATGTTTCAAATATCCAGGCAATCGACACTTATCTAGCTTGAAACTTCATTTCAGCTCCCACAGAATTATGCTGAGTGGCTCTTGTACAACTGCAGTGCCCCAGATGACATTATTATGTATAATCACAGGTATCACTGGAGCCCCACTGGCGTATGGGGCTGGATTTTAGGGGATTAGGTAGGGTGGGTTATTTTGTTATATAGCACATATTTCATGGGGAAATACGATAGCTACTGTAACAATCTGTACTCTCTCCCTCTATAAAATCTGCAAAACTGTGCTATAGAATAATAAACTGTCATTTCCTGAGCCTCTGGAGCTGAATTCCATGGGGAACTGTGATGTCACTGAGTGATGCATTCTGGGGCATTACAGCAGATCAAAAGCATCCTGAGAGTAGGGTGACCAGATGTCCCTTTTTTTAAAGGGACAGTCCCACTTTTTGGGACTTTTTCTTATATAGGCGCCTGTTACCCCCCACCCCTGTCCCATTTTTTCACAATTGCTATCTGGTCACCCTACCTGATAGGGAGGTAGAAATGAAGACATGGCAGGGAAAGAAATTGTGCCCTGAAGGCCTCTCTTACTCTGGCTGTTAGAGGAATTCAGGATAGAAAAATATACTTAGTTCTTCATCTTCCCTTTTCTTGTTTTTAAACACATTGTTCACCTTTAAGGAAATACTTGTATTTAAATACCTGACATTTGGCCTGCTAGAAATCATGAATCTGTTTAGGTGAGCACAGTCCACTTTACATGCAGGAATAAAGACACAGACGAAGCTCTTCAAAAGTGACTAGTGATTTTGGGTACCTCCCTTTTTGGGTGCCTAATCTGAAACATTATAAAGGGGCCTGATTTTCAGAAAGTGCTGAGCACTCGCTCTTCGCAAACCAGGTCTCTTTAAAATAGCTCAAACTGGGCACCCCAAACCATTAGATACTGTGTTTTTGGATATGTAATGTTGGCAGGAATGAGTTATGTTACAGTGGGAGGCAAATAGCTGATCTGGAGTCATCAGCGTTCTTGTTGCAAATACACATTGGTTGCTCCAGAGTATTTACCATTTGCCCACTAGACTTCACTGTCAAAGCCTGTAAGCAATGGTATACTGGGATGCTGCAGCCTTTAATTTTAAAACCTTATGGCACTGGCAGGTGGCAGCTCGCACTGGGGAGGCTGGAGTAAGAAGAAGAACACAGGCCATGTCCAGATCCGCCAGCAAACGGAGAAGCAGGTTTTCTTCTCTTTGGGGACTGGATACTACCTCAAAGAAAAAACAAGGGAGGCCAAGCATTAACCAGGTAGGTAGATAGAACACTAAGCTTCATTGTTATTTTCAAGGTATATTTTATTACCACGCAGAAGACACTTTGAAAAATAACCCCAGCTCAGGCAAAGAAGTGTTGCTTACGCAGAGCACTTTTAATGTGCATTGCATACCCAACCTTAATCTCGCCTGTTTAATCCTTCATGGTTGTGTAGTCATCACACTTAATATTCTCTTCAAAATGAGTCATTGCAGTTGCAGATAAGCATATAACAGCTCATGTTTAAATGGTCCTGAGTGAGGTTTGAGGCTTATACCTTTTTTGAGATGAATGGGTTGTGTTCCTATTGATGCTGTCCTTTGTCTGGAGACTGTTTGCTGCAAATCTAGGTTAGCCAGACAGCAGCAGCACATCTGTTTACAGCTGCATTTTTGTAATAGGAAAAAAATATTAAATTATTTTTTCTTGAAATGAAAGCTTAGAATTTGTAGAATGTTGCAGCTGAGTTTGGAGAGAGCCCTGTAATGGACAACTCTTTGTCTTTAGGAGAGACGATCCATGCTTCTTTTGAACAAAATCTTTCAAGTTTTCATGCTGTCCCCAGGGCTGGCTCCAGGCACCAGCTTTGCAAGCAGGTGCTTGGGGCGGCATTCAGAACGGGGCGGCAGTCCGTGTCCTGCGGCGGCAATTCGGCAGCAGCTCCTCCGCTCTTCCCGCTGCCGCGGCTTTTGGGTGGCAGCCCCGCTGCTCTGTTGCAGCAGCGGCAATTCAGCAGCGGCTGCTTGAGGCGGCAAAATTGGTAGAGCCACTCTTGGCTGTCCCTCCCAAAACTTTCCACAGACATATGTATTTCAGCGGATTAAGAAGGTGTTTCCCTGCCTTACTCTCCCAACATCCCTAATTATAGCTTTCAGATATTGGTAGTTATGTCTCATCTAATTGCAGGAATCATAGGGTTTTCTTTTTCTTCTGTTCTCTTTTTTTGGAAAGTGGGCGGGGCAGGATTTGTTTTGGGTTTTAGGCCTGTGATTTCCTCCTGTCCCTGTTGTTAAGACAGTGGTGTGGGTGGGGGAGTATTTATTCCTGAGGAATATGCCATGTAATGTGTTGTTAATGAGACATTAAATATCCACGTCATGTACATTCTCATCAACTCTTACCTTTGTCTTTCTCTCTAGTCAGTTCAGCCCAGTGATTACAAAGGGGGCAGAGTTTCACTAGACAACTAGCTGGTGCCTGATGAGCATTTTCAGAAGTTACATTTCCATTGTGTGTAACATGCTTGCTTTTAAACAAATGTCCCCAAATCAAGCAACGTCCCTAGTGCTCAGCTAGGATTCTGTCCGTGCCAAGTTTCAGATGTCAGGTATTTGTGCCATAGATTGCCAAATCCCACTCCCACCTTTCCTCCCAACAGGGGGAGGTGTATTTCCCCCCTGCTCTTCTACAACCCTGAATTGGCTGAAGGAATTTTGCTCCAATTAAAAACATTAGATCTGGACAGAGACCAAGCTTTAAAGAAAATTCAGAAAGTGAATGTTTTGGAAGGTTACCAGGATGTCTAACTCTGAGGGGGTTAGGCACCTAAATACCTTTCAGGATCTGGGCCTAAATGTTCTCTGTAAATGTAGGTCCCATTCCTGCTGATATTTACTCATATGCTTAATTTTAAGCATGCTAGTAGTCCTATTGACTGTTAAGGATTTGCCAAATGGGGGCTTTAGATTGTAAGCTCAATATTGAGCAGTGACCATATCTCTTTCACATCCTGCATAGTTCCTGGCCCATCTTAGACACTACATAAAAAATAATTAATAACACAATTATAAACAAGTGAATATATGGAGTTATAGAAACTGTTTTCCAATCTTAACTCTGGGAGGCTCCTTGTAGTGCTTGATGTAATGAAATCAAAGCTTGTGTCTTCCCTTCACCAAGATGATAAATGCTTATGCCCTATGCCTGTCTGTAGTGGATTGTTACGTTTTGCAGGTGTGCCAGTCTGGATCCATTCCAAGTCGGTTACTACCTGATCCTGAAAATACTTCTCTACTTGTGTTCTTGCTCCTGCACAGCCCCATTGTCTTAGTGTCCTTACCTCGTGCTAGATCATTGACTGTTACTTCACTAGCAAGAAGTCATGTTGCGCCCAGACTGTTGTGGTTGGAGGAGTGTTTACAAAATAAACAAATAAGCTTGCTTGTAAGAATAACTACACAGCACTCTTGATCTGGAGATCTCAAAGCACTTAGTGAAAGTGGGTAAGCGTTATTATCGTCATTTTACAGATGGGGAAACTGAAGCACAGAGAGGATAAAAATTGTCCAGGTTCACACAGCAAGTCACTGACAGGACTGGAAATAGAGTTCAGGCCTCCAGTCTCCCAGCCTGGTGCTCCATCCACTAGGATATTCTGCCTCCCTCTGTCTTTTTAGGAATCTGATCTTTTTCTTTTATATTTTTTGCGGTTATCATTGAAATAGATTTTGTCAGTTTAATTTACATGCTTGATGTCAGAGATTTTTTTCTTAAGACCCTGTAACATGTCCTACTTAGAGTCTGTTTTTAGATTTGAGTGTATTATTGCATTATGTTATAAAATAGCACTTTTTGCTCTGCAGGTCTTTGGTGAAGGAGTTGATTCCGTGAAGAAGTCTTTAGAAGGAATCTTTGATGATACAGTACCAGATGGTAAGGTAAGAAAAACCTGGACATTACAAAGGAGTTCCATTAATTTATTTGCCTGCTTGAAAATAAAGCACATTCTTGCAGTGCTAGTAAGATGAGGTAGAATATTGATAGGGTGGCAGATCCTATGACAGCAAACTCTGCGTGTCATAGGTTCTACCAGGCATGGGGGACAAGATGCTGGGCCTGCACCCTCTGTACACTAACATCTTGCCATGAATGGGATGGAGTCATTGCAGTCATAGCTACAAGGATCCACTGGACAATCCATTCTGTGGCTAGAGTTGCAGAACCCATAAGGACTACGAACCCTAGGAGGATTCCTAACCTACCTGTTTTAGCATATAACTAATTATAGTAGGCATTAATATTGTTTATAATAATGTCATCATTTGCCCTGTGCTAAGTTTTTACTTCAGGAGATGGAGGTGATGATGCAACAGTGTATGTTAATATACAATAAACAGGCCTTGATAATGTTAATTGTAATTGGCAAAGGATTTATGTGAACCTACTGCTAATTTAGGATTATTGCAATTGGAAAGTACAGTATTCTCCACATTTAGCTTTAACACTATATGCAGCTCCATAAGGCTTTTAGCTTTCGCAAAACAACCACAATCCCCTTCCCAAGCACCCAAAGGAAAGTCAGCTATAAAACACTGTTAAACCAGTGCTAAGGAGCACATTTTTAATGTAGTGAGTAGGGATTTAGCTGTGTGACTCCATTTGCAGCTAAAAGGAATTGTGCAGCTCTATCACTTTATCAGAAATGTACCCCGAGGGCCCAACTTCAACCTACAAAAGAGAGAAAATTCAAAATGAATGCTGGGATATGCTATCCTGCAATACCTAGAAACCTTAGCACCATCAGCTGTTTTCTTTGTGCTTGGTTAGATAACTGGGAGATATGATGCATTGGAGCCTTAATTTTTAACATCAGTACTTTTTTTTATATTATGCCCCCCACATTGCTAATACCCATAGGCATAGCTCCATTTAACTCCATAGGAATTTTGCATTGACTTAAGTGGGGTCAGGATTTTACCCATAGTGTTTGTGGTTTAAGCTTATTACTTTACACTTGTACTTGTATAGCACCTTTCATCTGGGGACTTTAGAGCACTCTACACTCACTGCTGAATTTAACTCATAATTCCCCTATAGAGTGGATATCTTATCCGTATTTTACATATGGCGAAACTGAGGCTACAGTAGAGTTAAATTAGTTGAGCAGTGTCCTGCAGAAAGTCTGTGGTGGAGGCAGGAACAGCGCCCACATTTTCTGGTTCTCTATCCCGTGTATTAAGCATAGATCAGCCTTTCCTGCTTGTTATATTCCATATCTCCTGGTCTATTTGTATTTGTCTGTCCCAAGAAATGGAAACTACGTGGGTATTTTAATTAGTGCTGTGTGATCACAGATACAATTTAAAAATAAAGTTTTGGAAGGGATATGAAGCCCTCATGCATCAGGGCGGAAGCCAACCTGGAACTCCTGGGGGTTAGGAAGAAACTTTCCCTGGAGGCAAGTTATCTCAGAACTGCCTACTTCAGTTTCTTCCTCTGAAGCAGCTAGTGCTGGCCACTGTTGGAGACAGGATACTGGACTAGATGACCACTGGTATAATTCTGTATGGGAATTCCTGTGTTCCTACCACCTACATATTGAACTTTACTATAGTGAAACTCCATTTATATTGTTGTTGTGATGTACAATAAAAGCCACAAATTTTTCCGGTCCAAATTGCAATATACAAACTGCAATTCCATTGCTACTTGAGCATCCACTAAGGGCTGGTCTACACTAGAAAAGTTATACTGGTAAAATTATGTTGATTATGGGTGTTGGTTTTTTTAACAGATATAGTTATACTAATATTAGCCCTAGCACAGACACAGTTATACCTGTATAAAGGTGCCTTATACCACAATAGCTTATTCTTCTTCCCAAACTAGAGTAAGCTACACTGGTATAAGCACATTTATACCAGTAACATTGTGTCCACACTGGGGGGGAGTGAGGAGGTAGGCGTGTGGAATTGCTATTTTAATCTACACCAGGATAGTTAAAGCAGCAAAAGTTTCTAATATAAACAAGCTCTTAATCTAGGTTTGTGAATAAAATGTCTTCCCTCTAACCGGGTTCCCGGGTGTATGTATAGCACAGCATACTGACTTCCTTACACTTGGTATTGAAGAAGAGATGGATGATATTTTACCATTAATGGATTTTTCTATTCAGAGGGAAAAAGAAGTGGCACTGACCAGCACCCATCAGCATAATCCTGATTGTGACATTTGGGTTCATGAGTATTTTACGCCATCTTGGTTCTGCCTGCCAAATAACCAGCCTGCTTTGACAGTAATCCATCCAGGTGACACCACAAGAGATGTTTTGGAAATGATTTGTAAGGTAAAGGTGCACTTTGAAATGAACCTTTCAGTGACAGTTTTTCATTTCCAATTTTTAGGCTTTTCATGAACAAATCTGCTATACTGTGTTTAACAGACCAGTTGGACTTTAGGTGTAAAATCACAATCACAGTGAGTTGTTTAGTAAAATTACACCACGTTGAATAGGAAACAAGATCCTTAAATTTAGCGTTTAGCTTTTTTAAAGAAAAGTCTGTGTTTTTGTCTGTGTTTTCTCTTAAAGTACTGCAGTGAATCTATAAACTGCCTTCACATGACATCCCCACCAAGCCCTCTACAGTCCTTTCCAAGATGACACAACTGCATGCAATTCATCTCTTCCCCCAGCAATGTCTCTGTTCCCTTCCCCTGACGTGCCACCCAAAAGAACTTCTTGCTGCTGAGAACCTGCACGTTAAGTGCTGCTGCCTTCTTCCTTCCCATTACCAACTCCACCTGCTTCCCCAAGACAGAGCTAGCTCCTGCCAAACTCTCATGTTACCTGCGCCTGCCCAAGTGTGATGACATCACCCATTTCCCAAATTGCTAAGTAGCTCCGAGTTTTCAGGTGTCATCCACCTGCCACATAAGGTGCTTTCTGAGAGCTAAAGGAAGAACTTCAAAAAGAATATGAAGTCACTGGAATAAAAAAAAAAAATTATCTATGTTTACCCATGTTGCAGAGTCAGTTTCATTCAGTGCGGGGAAGGGGAGGAGAGAAGGGAACTACATCCATATACTGGAAACATGCATTTACTTTTCAAAAGAAATAATTTAGGTAAAAAATTGGGTAAGCTTGGCTATTAAAAGCTTCCAAAGTTGTAAACTTCCAAATCTTAGGAAATTAAGTTTATAGCTTCAGTGAATCTAACCCATACTCTCAGTGAGAAGTGCCCAAATAATGTATTCCACTAACCAGCTAACTTGCAAACTAAAACTAACTTGCAGAAACTTAAATGCTGTTCTGTTCTGGGTCTTCTTTTTACTTAAAATATCAAGATCTATTAACAACTTAACTTTGGGGAGTTTTAAAGATATGTTGCGTATGCTTCTAAAGAGCTGGAAGGTGCAAAGAAAGGCATTTGTTTTGGGTAATTATATACTGTACTCAGCTCACTGCCAGGTGCACTTCTAAAGACTGCTGCAGCTTCTGAAAGCTCCTCATTGTAGTCAGGGAGAGATGACATTTTTAAGAGAGACACATAATAGGGAAGTTGGGTGACACACTATTAGTAATGATTTATTTTTAGGGCCGATATTTTCCTTCTGGATAAGAGTGATTAACTCAGTGGGTCAGATCCTCAGCTGGTGTAAATTGGTGGAGCTCCACTGACTTCAGTTTACACCAACTAAGGATCTGGTCCATGTTACATTTTTGTGGTTTGGGGTTTATTTAGAGCTAATATCTGTTTCCTTCCTTTCCATAATAGTTGTCAGTCTGGAAAATACTGATGGATGCATTCTTTTCTATAACATTTAATAATCAATCTCTTTCTTCTGTCTCTTGCATTCAGCTCTTTCTTTTTCCTTTTACTATCTGATCCACATCATTTCACATCAGTTTGCCATCTGCCATCTGCGAAACAGTCAAGTTCTGGTATAGTAAACATTTCAAGATCTACATTTCATATAAACCTCTTCATGTTGTAGACGTAGTTAAGACTATCCATGTCATTAAATTGATCTTCACTATTCTATCCAATAATTCAAAATGCAGTAGAATATTTGCAGAACAATGCATTCTTCTTGCTAACGCTGCTGTTTGCATGTAATCATCGTGTTTTAGGGTTTTTAAAAATATTTTTAGTATTTGGGTTTATTTTTTAAGATAGTTTGGTTTTCTCTAAGATTTAACAAGTAATGTCATTTGGAAGCCAAGAAAAAAACATCAGTTTGTGTGTGTATTTATGTATTTCATACTAACACGTATCTATGTACATTTATATATAAGAATAGATAGATATTGGTATACTGACTGTATGTTTCCAAAAGGTGGGGACTTGTATCTCCTGAATTGAATGAAGTGCCATTCTGTAAGCCCAATGTATCTGCCAAGGCTAATACATTTTCTAAGAAATGCCATCTGGATCAAAATATATGATCAAGATTATCCATTGACCCTTCTATTTTTTTTTTTTTTTTTTTTTCAAATTATCAAAATCAGGGATCTCTCAGAGATTCATGGGAACAAATAAGCACCACTAAGGAATGGAATACAAAAATGGTGTAGAAATTTCTGGATTTGAAAGGCCATCTACTGAAGTTGACCAACAATTTTGTCCTGTTTTCTGTCCTCAAAATCAATTAGGAGGAGAAATCTAAATTTGCACTGCTCCAAGACAATATTCTGCTAGTGGATTTTTTTTCATGGTTGCAATACTCCATTCAAAATCTCTGCATTTGCCTCAGTCCTAATCTTTGAGATGGTGGGCAAAAAGGTTATGCTTCTAATTAAACATTTCCAAAATGACCTGCATGAAGATAGATACACTTACAATTTTCTTTGAGCCTGATTAGGAACCCACTGAAATAAGTAGAAAGGCTTTCATTGACTTTAGTGAGCTGTGGATCAGGCTGTCCATGGGGAAAGTTGCTTTGGTAAGATGATAGCAGCCCCAAGGATTAATGTATACACTCAGTGATTTCTATAGGATTTCTGAATAGTGTTCAGGCAAATTGAAACATCATTATAAGGATATTTCTTGGAATAGGAAGAAATCTAGTATTGCTGTTTGGAAGCTACAAACACACAGCAGCGTGGGCAGTATACCTGTCTTTGGATCCTAGACTCTGTTAGATTCCATTTAACATGTCAGGCTAAATCTTGTTGGCATATCATTCTGTCAATAACTGCCATGCAGACATCTCTGATGTTGAGTGAGCTGCAGAATGTACACAAGGCACAAGAGATTGCAGAATGAGAGAGATGGCTACTGGGTCATCTATTCCATTTCTCTGTCAGTACAGGATTTTTTACCGATAGTATACTTTTGTGCTGCTTTGTCCAGTTTTGTTTTAAATGTCTTACACAATGGGGCATCTATCTGTTTATCACAGATTTATCAGAGAGCCCCCTAATTGTCAATCTAAATTTTCAGATCACTCTCAGAATACAAGGCAGGTGCAAAAAATGTATTTTTATTGGATTTGAGGTCCAGACACTGTTTAATGTGGCAGGTTTCTCATCATTGACTTCTCTGATAACTGGTGATAGTAGATTAACCTGACCAGAAACTACTGTCTGGCTGATTTATTATTCTGCACAATTAAAACAACCATGCTTTTCGTTTGTGTGTGAGAGGTAGTTTAAATAGGCTGTAAATAAAATGGCAATCTGATAAATTGTTGATCTAACAAAAGTTTTGGTATAATGAGGATGACTTATTTAGCTATTTTTATTTTGTGGTAAACTTCAGATTGTTTTTAATTAACTGATATATTGTCTAAATTACAATGGTTGTCCGATTTGATACTCAGATAATTTCATCTGTTTAAATTAGACAGATTTAGATGTAAAGTCAACAATAGATCTGATTTAATTAGTTGTGAATAATAGTTGTTTCAAATGTGGTCCTTTTTCAGTGTGTGAATCTTTCTAGATATTCACTGTAGAGTTCATAAATGAAAAATCCCATAGACTGATATTTAAATTGTTCACACTAGCTATTTGCTGTGCATTATTCATTATGTATGATGTGTGGTTCTTCACCTAAATCCTCGGGTGTTACTTCTGCTTGGTGATTGGTTCGCTAAAATTTTTACAACGCTAGAATAACAAATAGCAAATTGTGCAATTCCTGTACAAATTTTCAGATCAATCATTGTACTAAAACCTGGGGAACTTTTGGGATTTGTGACTATTTTCTAAATACAAACAGTGAATAATAGGACTCCACAAATAACAGTGAGGGATGTACTTGCCTCTTATATTTGTGAATCACATCTGGTACTAGTCAACAGCTTATTAACTTTGCAAAGTAACTTTTGAATGCATCCTTTGTGTTTGTCATTTCCCTAATGCATTTTGATTACACACGGAGTTAACCTCAGTTTAATTTAAGCTTATTAACTGTGCAGAGGAAAGGTCATTACCATCTCCCAGGTCAAATGCCATACCTGCAGCTAACCATAACGTCTTTAAAGTGACATAGGGTGTTTCCATTGGGAAGTAATCCAGTGTGGATCTCTAGAGTCATCCTCATGCTTTTTTAAGTTAGCATACTATGTCCTGTTTACAGTCTAAACAACTGAGGTGGATATTTTATGCATAATCTTTCTTGCAGACTTATCACAGAATGCCTGAATGTTAAACTGTGAAAAGATTCAGAAAGAAACTACTTTCATATTGTATCTTTCTCTTTGTTAGCCAGAATATATTTTCTTCTTTGTCTTTTTTAAAATGTACTTGCATACAGGAAGTATGCTCTAATTCCTTTGCTTTAATAATACTGTGCTCAGCATTTCTATAATAATATGGAGTAGGTGAGGATAGAATTGCCAAAAAAGCAAAATTGAAGGTGGTACTTAGAGTAATAGTATTACCTATGAAATACCGATAAGCAGTTAGGTGAAAATTTCTTATTTGGAGGGGGAGGGGGAAGGGGAAGGGGAAAGGGAAGGAGAAAGAAACTTTCAGACTCTATTTAAGTTACAAAATTTTCACACCTCTTATGAAAGATAGAGAGCTTTTTTTTCCATGGTGTCATCATCTATTTCTCCTTAAACACGTGTGGTTTTATTAGTCATTGTCTTTTCTCTCTTAAAGTGTCTCCTCTGTTTGTTGCAGACATATCAGCTGGATCATTCAGCTCACTTTCTGCGTCTTAAGTTCCTGATAGAAAACCAGATGCAATTTTATGTACCAAAGCCAGAAGAGGACATCTATGAATTGGTAATGCTAATTGCTGAACAGTGTTAAATGACACTTTTGTTTACAGGGCACTATTAGCTATTCACTTGCATTAATCAAGGCAATTTTAAATCCAGATGCAATTATCTAATATTTGTAGTACATGGAGTTAGGCTTTTTGATTTATTAGACCAAAAGTCACTTTGTAGTTACAGTGCCTTGCAGTCCATAGCAAACAGCCATGCCACATAAACAACCTTATTTGCATCCTATAAAATAATCTCGACAAGTATTTCTTCTTGTAGACGGAGTGGATTTGTACTCACTGTGTGTGTAATAAAATCACAGTTACTGGTGGCAATCACTATATTTAATGTTGAATTTGAACTTCCACTCTAATCCCCCTTTTTTCTAATGTTCCTAATTTTCAGTTTGCTCAAAGAAATCTCTTTTGTATCAAAACATTCCATACTTAGACACTGCTCAAAGATTATTTTTTCCCCCCTGTTGGGCCAGGGGTGGAGTTTGAGGTAAAAAGGCTCTGGAGTAACTCAAACGGTATAAAATTGCTTTCCTCCTATGTTTCAATTGGAATATTTGAATTTACATATCTCAAAAACTGCTGAAGTAAAAAACATTGGTTAAAAAAACCCCATGCCCCTGTCAGTTCAGGATGCCTCTGTTAATGGTGCATTACTTAAGGATGTGTTGGAATGGAATAACACCCCCAACCTCCACCACCATTATCACCCTTAAAACAAAATAGAGAAATTAAATGAGGGGAAATAGCATTAATGGCATGTTAGGACTGAGAAATGAAGCACTCAAAAGTCAGGAAACTCAAATGTTAAGGAGCCAGATCCTGGCCTTCACTGCTTAGAGGGATCAGAATAGCCTTCTGGGAAATCCCCCCAGTGCCAGGGTAGCATAGGGCTGATGTAGCCATCCAACATTCAATGAAAAATAAAGCCCTGATCCTGCAGTACTTACGCACAGTGCTTAACTTTAAAAATCTTAATTTGAAATAAGTGGGACTATTCACATGCTTAAAGTTCACAATGCACGTAAGTGTTTGAAAAACCAGGACCTAACCTATTAGCAGAAGGACAGCAGTACATGTGTCGTATTGTACATGTGTATGCTTACTAGAAAATCTTTGTGATTATTTTTGTTTAGGTGTTTCTTGAAGAGATCCTCTTGCAATTAACATAATAAAATTGACTAATGCCTTCAGTTTTGTAGTCTCTCAAATAGCTGTTTACAGGGTTATTTAATATTAATGTTGCCTCACTCTCTACTTTCCTTCTGATCAACAGCTTTTAAAATGTACTCCTTTAGAAAAAGTTTAATAGAATTTCTGAGGCAGCTAAGATGTTCTCTTTTCTGTCATCATAAACCAGGTGATTTTTCAATTAAAATTAGAGATTAGAAATCTATATTTTCAAAAACATTATTTGATAATGTAAATGAAGTAATTATATTCAAACATTTTTTTAAAAAGCCCAGGGAGGCTTCATTTGTTATGTGCTAAAACTTGTAACTCTGAGGATTTTTTTTTTTTTTTTTAGTGTTAGATGTGTTACAGGGTAGTTGTTGTTTTTAATTTTTTATTTGTTTTTAGTGCTTTTTAGAGTAAATAAGCCCTGGAATCTGTTGGCTGGAACCTGAACTGCTTTCCTTTCCATCTGATTTAGGCGTTACTATTCTGTAAAGTAATGCATGGCTTTAACTGGGAAACAAGGGATTGCATAGAAAAGGCCTGAGTGTTGGGTAGGAGCTAGGGAGGAGGCATCAGGAGTTACAGAAAAGCAGGGGGTGGGGGGAGAGAATCAAAGCTTTAGAGGAAAATGGCATCTGTGCAAGGACATGAAAGGCTTGAAAAGAGTTAAAAAAGCTACTGGAGATAGCAATGCCTTGGTCTTTTGCAAACAGTGGGAGCTGAGAGGGAATCTGACTGGAACAAAGAGGAAACACTGCCACCTCGAGT
The DNA here is from genome assembly GCF_015237465.2 of Chelonia mydas. Lineage (NCBI taxonomy): Eukaryota > Metazoa > Chordata > Testudines > Cheloniidae > Chelonia > Chelonia mydas. The sequence continues at coordinate 163,379,550 of NC_057849.1, forward strand.
TGGAGATTGGGCTTGCCACATAATGAAATGGTGCCATGCTGTTGTTCACGGTATTATAAGAGAGTATAACAAATCTTGTAAGAGGCTCTTGAACTGTCTGCAGTATGAAAGTGTAGATTATTAAATCTCTTCTTTAAGATGCCCCTCTGCTTATGCTCATCTTAAAGAATGACAACTCTGGGCTCCTATTTAGTCTGTGAGGGGACACTACACCAGGGTAAAAGACCTACGGCTCGGCCACAGCCAGCCCAGGTCAGCTGACTCAGGCTCACTGGGCTCGGACTGCAGGGCTAAAAACTGCCGTGTAGATGTTTGGGTTTGGGCTGGAGCCCGAGTTGTGGGACCTTGTGAGGAGGGAGGGGTTCCAGAGCTCGGGCTCCAGCCCAAGCCTGAATGTCTACACAGCAATTTTTCAGCCCTGGAGCCCGAGTCTCATGAGCCTGAGTCAGCTGACCTGGGCCAACCGTGGGTTTTTTAATCTCTACGTAGACATACCGCTAGAGTGCAACCCTTGTCATCCAGACCAAGCCCAAGCATACAAGCTTTGTGCAGGAGACCTATGAAGGAGGGATAAGGAGGTGAAATCTTCCCCTATAATCTGTGGAGTACCCACACAGCCACTAGCTACATCAACCCTTGGTTGGAGAAGCAGCTGTGGCCCAATTTGTCCCACCTGTGCTGGCTATTTGGGTGGTGAATCCATGCCTCTTGGACGTGCTAGCCGAGCCCCACCTCCTCTCCATGGGCCAGATTCTCAGTTTGTGTAAATCATTGGAGCTGAGTTGAAGTTAATAGAGCTATGACATTTTACATCAGCTGAGGTCCTGGTTCCATGTCTTGAGAAACCCCTTGCTGAGAAAGTTGCTATGGAGCAGTACTCTGTAGTCTGCATAATGTAGCATTCACATGAGTATTTTCTGGACAGCCTTCCCTAATCCCACATACAACCATGCGAGTCACACTTTGTTTCTGGCCTTTTATGCTGCTCAGGACTTCCTCCTTGGTTTAGATGGCACAGTTCATATTGAGGAAAGGGACTAGAAATACTTTATGTTGTGAAAATATCCCAGTTAAGGAATCTGTAGTAAACTTGTTTCTAGGGTGGCATCATTTCAATGAAGGTTATTTACGTAATGATTTAAATAACTTTTTTTAAAACCTTTGATTTAAATCAGGTTAAGGCTTTGTAAAACTGATTTGAATTTTTCTACTATTGCAGCTTTAGATGATAGTGAACAAGTTTGTAAATGTTGCTGCTGCTTCTTTTTTTTTTAAAAAAAGGGTCTAGTAGGGTCTCTCATTTGAATTTTTAAAAAACTGCCATAAGCAAAAATCAAAATATTGAAAATTAAGTCTCAGATCCTGCAAGTATTTAAGCAGATACATAACTATACTTAAAGTTCAGCATCTGATTCTATCATATGATTCTATGTCAGCGGTTCTCCTCCAGGGGTCTGCAGCCCCTTAGGGGTCCGAGAGCCCTTTCAGGGGGGCCGTGGAGCTCCGCAGTTGAAACCCAGTGCCCCAAGCCCCAGCACTGAAGCTGGGAGCAGCGTGGGGGCTGAAGCTGGTGCCCCCCCACACCCCGAAGCCAGGAGCAGCACGGGGCTAAAGCCGGCAGCCCTCATCCCAAGCCGGGAGCAGCACGGGACTAAAGCCGGCAGCCCCCATCCCCAAGCTGGGAGCAGTGCGGGGCTAAAGCCGGCAGCCCCCCATCCCCAAGCTGGGAGCAGCTTGGGACTGATGCCAGCAACCCCTCAAGCCCCCAAAGCCGGGAGCTGTGGGGCTGAAGCCAGCAAACCTCTCCCATAGCCAGGACTAGCTGGGGTGGCTGAAGCCTGGAGCCCCAGCACCCCTCCGCCCCAAAGCTGGGAGCCACACTGGGAGCCCCGCTCTTCACCCGTAGACAGTCCCTAGCTACCCCCTGCCTGCACCCTGAGCTACTCCCCTCACTTCATACAGCCCCACCTACGCCACTCCCAGCACCCTGAGCTACCCCCTGCCTGCACACAGCCCCTAGCTACCCCCCTCCCTGCACCCTGAGCAATTTTAAAACTTTTTGAACTGAGTCCTCTCTTGGAAGTTATAATTTTCGGTTGCGTCCACCCATAGCCCAGACAGGCTGGGTGGCCTCCTGAGTGAGTCAGGGGGTGGAGGTGGCGCTCCCTCCCTGGACCCCGGTGTGCGGAGCTGGCTTGAGCCTCGCCAGCTCTTGTCCCCTCTCCCCCAAATAGAAGTAAAACTATACCCCAAGGCCTCCCTTCCCCGCCCCCCCAGCACAGAGCCCTAACCCCCCCCACACACACACTCGGCATTTGTAGAGCATGTTGAGGGGGGCCTCAGTAGGGAAAAGGTTGAGAACTCCTGGTCTATGTACTTAAACATTTATCGCACCGGGGGGCTAAAATTTTATTTTTATTAAAAATACTTAGTGCATAAAACCTTAGTCACCTCCCATACAGATTTGCATCAGCATTAACAATGTAGTTATTTAGACATCTGATACGTTCGCAAAGTTATTGTGAATGTTTTTCTACACACGGGCCAACATTTACAAAAACAGGAGCTTACAGTTAGGCTGCTAATCCTGCATTTAGGCATCTGAGGGTGGGATGTCTTGAAAGAGAGAAAGGATGTTCCAGTGGTTAGGCCTACACAGTGGAGGACCCGGGTGCAATTCCCTACTCTGCCACAGACAGCCTGAGCTACCTTGGCTAAGTCACTTATAGGGCCAGATTTACAAAGGTTTTTAGAGACCTAGTGGGATTGTCAAAAGCTGATTTCAACGGCAGTGAGCTGCCTACTTGCTTTTGAAAATCCCATTAGGCACCAAGCTGCATTTTGAGATATCCAAATTCCTTTGTAAATCTGGCCCTTAGCCTCTCTGTGCCTCAGTTCCCCATCTGTAAAATGGGAATAATAGCACTACCCTGCCTCACAGGGGTGTTGTGTAGATAAATACATTAAAGACCATGAAGTGCCTATGGTAATGGGATGTGGGGGATATAAGTGACATAGACAGACGGACAGAAAGAAAGAAAAGCATCTGACTGATTTAAAGTCAGTCCCACTGAGTTCAAGTTGCAACTCCTAATAGGTGGAATATAGCCTGGTTGAAGCCATTTCAGTTTTGTTTACTTGTGGAAGTTTGATACATCAGAAGGTGGTGTTCCTTGCACATATAATCATTTTTGTGTTTTGAGTTTATGGTGTTCCCAGAGTAAGGATGTTGTTGTTAATAATAATAATAATAATAATAATAATAATAAATAATACCTAACTAGCAGGAGACTGGACTCGCTGACCTAGATGAGCATTTCAAGTGTGAAACTTCATAGTAGAGAAATCTCTCTGTCAGATGTGATATTCTACTAACAATTAGGAAATAAAGAAATGAGCTGAAAAAATCCACTTCAGCAATTTCAGGATATAAAATGAGGAAGAAGTAAAGAACGGGCAACATGTAAACAAGAAATTGGATTTAAAATTTAAAAAATAGCTTCAATACAAATAATGATTTAAATCTATTTTTAAATCAGAATTCTTACACACCCTGAATTTTTCCAGACTATTAAATAGAAATACCAGGGGGCCAAACCCTGCATTCCTTGTGCACTCAGAACTTTATTGGAGGATGGACATTGTTATATAACCACTTGCATGCAGGTAGTGCTAGAAATAACACATTCTCTTTTAATCACAATCCAGTGTTTCTAAAAATAAAGCAGAGTGGCTCCAGGAATACATTTTACCGGTGTGGGGAAGGCTGCAGTAAATAAATGACCGTGGTTCCTCTTCTGCGCCTTTAATTAAAAAGAAAGATCTGCTCAGAATGGTGACAAGCAGTATAACCTTTTGTAATAATGGATTTTTTAAAATATTTTGTCTGTTCAGTTACACAAAGAAATTGAAATCTGTCAAAAAATTACACGGCACATTCAAATTGAGAAGTCCGACACAGCCTCTGATTTTTATGGTAAGTTATCTTCCTGATTTGTTTTTGTTTTTCCTATCAAATCCTGGTGTAAACACGCTCTTATTTACAATTAATTAACCTTAAGGGACTGTTGAGCAAAATAAAAAAAGCAGATCTGACTCCTGTGTCATCCAGAGTAAGAGAAGCCATGAAAAGCCATCTTGCTCACATTGAAGCTGGATGGATTTTTTTTGTTTTTTTGTTAACAAACTGAATGCAAAGCCCACTCTGGCGCATGAACTGTAGCATGTGCAGATCATTAATGAAAGTTATAATTTGAGAAAAGGGAAATGTTTTCTTGTTTGTGTAGCTTCTCAGAACATACTGTGCAAAATCCTTGCCATTAAGAATGTGGCACAGAGATATGCAGCCACGGAGTGCTTTTGGTGAAAAACAGAACCTTGTAGAGCAGAACTCCCCTCTCCCAATAGCCATGTGTTATGTTAATGTTTGTGTTATAAGATAAAGTGTGGCTTTGCAGTAAGTCTCAAGTGACAGTGTGTTGTTGCACTGCTGCAGGAACAGATGGGGAAGCAGATTGTGACTCTGGGCTTGCCTACAGAGGGTGGTAGTGCACACCGGTGTGTTGCAAACTAACTGGCCCATGTGAACCTTGCTGGTGTGCACTAAAAGTTCCCTAGTGCACATTAACGTAAATGTAAAGCCCAGAGTCACAGCCTACATCCTGGTTACCCTGTTGCTCCAAGTGGAAAGTATCAAGCACCATCTCTATGCATGATTTATCACATGTCCCCCAGTGCATTGGGACCAAGGGGAATGGACCCTTGTCCCCACCCATTTCTGGCCTCCTCCAGTCTCTTCCTTTCCTGTGTGTGCGGGTTGTATAGTGGCCCTTCAGAGGATGCTCTCTCTTTTCTGCTGCTACCCACAACATGGGTAGTCATCTCAGGGAAGTAAGGAAGCGCCTTGTGCCCCTTTACTTCCCTGCCCAAGCCCCCGAGATAGGTCACAATCTTGTCCAGCATGGACAGGCTTCGGATACACAAGTTTGGCATCCAGTGAAGTCTATAGAAGCCCAGTGCATCTCAAAAGCTGGAATATGCCCTTTAATATTAACACATTTATAAAGAGGGGGGAAATACTCTGTATACCATTTTAGCAAAATCTCTGTCTTATCTGTTCTTTCAACTCTTTAGTATTCAAAATTACAAGCCTTTAGATTGGCAAGATTGCCCTTTGGTCAGGCAATTACAGTATTTTTACATTTCTTTTGCAGCCTACCCCCTGGGCAGCCGATCTGCATCTTTTAATGTTTATCCAAAGATTCTGTTTTAATGAATAGAATAATTTTGAATCCCAAAACTGATTATTATACAGCTGTAGGCCATTTTGAGTGTTGAGCTCTGGTGCAAAGCAGCGATACTGGCTGCTATTTGAAAACTAAAGATTTAGGACATACATATTAACTAGCACAATTATGACCCCAGGTTCAATAATTATGTTGTGTCTGGGAAGACTTCAATAAGGCTTGTCTTTATTCCCTTTTGGGTTTATTTAGCAGCAGGAACGTAAAAAAGGGGGAAACAATGAAAACAAACTATTGTAAAATAAAATGATCAGTTGAGCTGTTTGAGGCAGGAAATGTGTCTTATGGGTGGGCCTGATCCTGCAGACAGTTAATACCTCTCATAATGCTTACTGCACTCATTGAAAGAAATCGCAAAACTCCTTTTGACTTTAATGGGAGCAGGATCAAGCTCTGAATAAGGCATCGGTCCTGTGGAAATAATATTAAGTGATCTTGTAATATTAAGCCTATATTGAAGTGCATGCATACAAGAGACAAGAGTTAAGGTTGCAAGTGCATTTGAATTTTTAATGCTTGACATTGCCTTTATGTAGATTAACATAACCTTTGTAATTTTAACACAGTGCTTACTTTTACAGTCCTACCAAGATCATGTGCTTAACTTTACATGCAGTGCGTAGTCCTAGTGACCTCTTGCAATATGAAAAAAAAAACTAAGCATGTGTGTAAGCCTTTATAGCATTGGGACCCTAAACTTTGCTGTCTTAACAGAGAGATCTTTTTAATTTCCTAGTTTTTTAAAAACCATAATAATTTTAAAAAAAAATCTGTAGTGTGGCAACACTGTAGCCCCAAATCAGGACAGCATATAAGCATCTGTATAAGTGCTTCCATGAATAGGGATGCTGTGCTGAATTGGAGCCTACGTTAGTTAGACAGCAACAGAATGTACCTATGCAGGATCTTAAACTAGTGTACAGAATGAGGCAGTGCTCTTACAGTCTTCAGTGTGCGCTGTAAAATACTGCTTCCTAATTATCACGTGCTTTCACTACTGTGCTTCATTCAATCCAAAGTGAACTTACTGCACGTTTTAAAGATTTTAACGTTATGTACCAAAATTCCACGTGCCTTGTGCAGCCTGCTTGAGAAAGTGTTATTTAAAGAAGTGTTATCATTACTGAAATTGTAGGCAACATTAACTGTTGCTATTGCTAGCATTCCAGCTATAATCATAATAATAATGCCTGTACACTTTTAATCTTCTTACAAACTGTTAATTAATCCTGACAGTGCCTTTGTAAGGTAGGGAAGTGTTGTTATCTTCACAGAACAGCCAGAGAATCAAAGGCAGAGAGGTTAAATGACTTGGTTAAGGTAAAGCGACTCAAGGCAGACAAACCCAGCTCCACAAGCAGAATGGTTGAGCGAATCTCTGCTAAGGCCTGGTCTACACTACACAGTTAGGCCAGTGTAAGCTGCCTTGTATTGACCTAGCTGTGGAAGTGTCTTCACTTAAATTTGGCTCCCGCCAACATAAGCGCCTCTCTACGCCTATATAGTAACACTACCTCCCTGAGCAGCGTAGAGTCACGGTCAATGTAATTAAGTTGACACAGTGTCAGTGTAAAAAGAACAGGAGTACTTGTGGCACCTTAGAGACTAACCAATTTATTTGAGCATGAGCTTTTGTGAGCTACAGCTTATGTTCAAATAAATTTGTTAGTCGCTAAGGTGCCACAAGTACTCCTTTTCGTTTTGCGGATACAGACTAACACGGCTGCTACTCTGAAAAGTGTCAGTGTAGACACTGCGTTGCTTACTTCGATTATTACTGGCTTTCAGAAGCCATCCCACACTGCCAATACGGTCGATACAAGTAAGGACGTGCACCACTGACACAAGGAGCCAAGCACGTGCGCACACAAGCGATTTAATAACTGCGGTGGCTGTATGCGACGCAAGTTAGGTTGACATAATTCTGTAGTGTAGACATGGCCTACAGTAAACTCTGCAGAGTTGCCAGCTGAACTTGTCCACTTTCACCAGGGTCTCTGTGGAAGGGGACAATATCGCTTATAAACAGCTCACAAGTATCTCATCAATCTCTTGGTCCCATTATATCTTTCCAGAGCCATGTTGTAGGCTATGTTTTCACTGCAGTGTTAGCTGATCTACACTTGAGTTAATGCCTCTGGAGTTGGTCTAGCTTGAGCACATATTGCAAAAGAACACCTGAGCTGCACAGAGTGATGGGACTAGCAGCTGGTGTGTTCTGCTAGCTGGTGTGTTCGGCTAGCTCGTGTGTAGCCTCGATGGGTCAGTTCAGTCAAGTTAAATGCACTGCTACACTTGAGCTAAGGGGTTTTGTGAATGGGTGGGACTTGAATTAACTCTGCAGTGAGGACAGGCCCATAGTTACCATTTCTTTTTGCCTGGCCGTTCTTCAATTTATTCAGAATTTCTCTCCCCACTAACCTTGGTGCATGAAGTGAGCTTGACAGATTCCATTTATATTCCAAGTTGAGGAACCCAGCTTTAAGTCTCTAAATTGGCTGTTAAGTGATAAATGGCCATATGCCACAGGCCTGTGGGCTGGTCCCTATTTTTTTAATGAAAGAATAACTTGCCATCCATAAACATCAACTTGAAGGGAGTCATAGGGTCAGAATAGGCTCCCAGTACATCTGCTTCCTCTTGACTGGTGGCTGATTGCATATCAAACAAGCATCTCTCCCTAGAGATTCATAAAAGTTTTATTTGAGGAAAAAAAAAACAAAAAAAACCTGCAGTCTACACATCTAGGGTGCCAGGAAGTTTCAGAAAAGCAAATGTCCTTTTTTAGGTAAGTCTCAATAGTAAATAAATAAAGCAAATGTAATAAAATACATTTTATTTTATACACACATTAGAGCTGACATTACATTAAATCCAAGTAATGGATAAAGAAAATCACCAATATCAAATATAGTTGTGCCATTTGCACTCTTAAAATTAAGTCTGTGTCAGTGTTTCCATTATAAATCTCTGGTTTGCAGGTTTATAACTTAGCCATAAAAATGCGCACTGGGACTTGGTGAATAACAAGTCACGGCAGCAGCAGCCGAGAAAAGAAAAAAAGGCAGCATTTTACAAACCAGCCCAGCCCAGGAAATTCAAAAAGTAAAAGCTGACATTCTGCTTGAACAGGCACTATTATGCCTTGTGTGAGTGTCAGCCATAACTCTGAATTTCCTGGCCTTTGTTGATTTGGGACACAAACCATAACATTGTATAAATTTTGTCTGCAAATATTCAACTTCTTGAAGTGACCTTTTGTGGCAAGACAGTTTTAAGTGCATTCCAACAATTTACAGCTGTAGTCTCCCCAAATAAAACTTAAATGATTTATGTAAACGCAAAAATTCAGTTAATCTTTTTAAGTAATTTTTTTTTATTTAGTAATTTTCCTTTTCAGTTTTTTTAAGTTTTAATACTACCCCAGCCCCCTGAAAAATTGGGCCCCAATTCTGAAAAGCCCATTACTCACATGGATAATCCTTACTCATATGAGTAGAATTCTTGAATACTGCTATGGAACTACTTGGCAAGAGTAAAGGATGCTCACAATAGGATCAGGTACTGCTTTAGCAAAGATTTTGCTTATTGTGGAAAACAGTGCCCTCAGATACTGTGCATGAGATGTCTCTTGTGGTTTTTATATAACTAATTCTGAAGATGTTTTAATTGTGTCGCTTGGTATTTTTGTAGGCTTTTCTCTCTCTTCTGTGGAAGAAGAAGGGTTTCGTCGGCTTTATGTGAACCGTATAAAAGAGACGGGTCTGGCTTTCAAGAAAGGTAAAAGCTACTGGAAGACTTCTACCCAAGTTAAAATAGTCTCATTATTATTATTTTTTTCTTATCGGTATTGCAGTAGCAGTTAGGAGTGCCAGTCATAAAAGGACTCCATTGTGCTAGGAGCTGTACAAACACAGAACGAAAAACCTGTGCCTGTCCCAAAGAGGTGTTTGGAAGGGCCCCAGATACTTTAGCACAGTGGTTCTCAACCTATTTATCATGGTGTTACCTGGTCCACAGGGTTGAGAACCACAGTGCCCCCCACATAGCCCTGTGCTCAGTGCCTTCTGCCCAGAGACCCTTCCACAGAGTGGGGCCAGAAGCAGAGAGCTGGGTGGAGGGCAGGGACCCTGCCTCCAGACCCTGCTGTGTGGGGACGCCAACCATGTGGGGCTGGGGGGGTAGCCAGGACCCCAGCCCCATTGTGCTTGGCCGGGCAGCAGCCAACTACCCAGAGCCAGCTGCACAGCAGGGAAGCCGGGAGCCCAGAGCCTGCGGCCTTTAGCATGCAGCTGAGCTGGGCCACAGCTGTGTGCTAATTGGGCCACATGTGGCCTGTGGGTTGAGAACTGCTGCCTTAGCACATGTCTACCTCCCCATCTAACCTACGGAATGATTTGGGATTGACTACAGTGTATGTACAGTCACCCTTCATTCTGAACTGCTTTTCTGCCAATCCCTTCTCTTACATAGCAGGATCACCATGTACTGCAGCGAGAAAGACAAGTAGTCCATAAAGCCACTCTAGAACTGGTATTAAGAGATGAAGAAATAAAATAAATGGCATATCTTCGCTCCAGTGGCTGAGATCACTGTTCCTAGTTTTGCTTTCAGCCATTTCGGGAAGCATGGCTGCTCTGAACCAGAGATGTAACAGGGCTGAGTAGGCCATTGAACTGACCCAAAGGGTGTAATCAGCTAAGAGGATTTCAGTAGTGTTTTTGGAGGACTCTACATCTGTTTCAGACCCATGAAGATCCTTCACTCCTTTTTCCTGTCACTTTCCACTCCCCACTCTCTTCCCATATGAATGGCCACCATCTTTCTGGCCAGGGTGTATGAAGTTTCCTGCAAAATCCTTTAACATTTCTCCTTACTCAATGAAGGCACATAGGTAGGCAAACAAAAGACTCTGGGTTCTGTGGTGAGTCAAGGCAAATATAAAGGGGTAGGGAAGGGAGGTCTGGGCAGTCTTCCTTCAGCAAGTTTGGAAATATCAAGTGCAGTTTCCTGAGTTTTACCAGATATTTGAGCAAGATTCTAGACAAAAACCAAGCAAACAAAGAAAACTGGGTGCGTGCCTACTCTGGATTTGGAATGCTAAACTAAGTTGTCAGTGGAAAATTGGTCTTTTCAAAAGAACAGGGGTCAACTTAAAAAAAAATCACACTTCTGCGTGAACATTTTTGTACCTATTATTGTAGTAAGTAAAAAGTAAGATACCTATAACTGAGAGAGAAATAGGGATTATATTTCTCAGTTTGTACAGTTGATAGGACTTTGTATAGTGAGTTGACAAACTGGAAAAAACATTTTCTCTCTACTCTCTTTCAATTACAGTAATCTTAGGTGTTACTCAAAGTAATAATAGGTTAAGAAATTCAGAGAGAAGTATGTTTAATACTTTAAATTGATGATGTCCCTAAAACACAAATTCTAAGATACTTGATTATCTTTATAAACTAATGATATTTCATCCCATCTGACAAGAACCAAGGTTAGAAAGAGACTCTAAAGCCTCAGTTGCAGCATTTATGGTCACACGCATATTAACGTGTTAACACTGTGACAGGACATTAATTAGCAGAAAAAAAAATGGAACAATGCTAAATGCTTGACCTGTTTTGTTCTTGTTTAGACTATGATTTTGTGGTCCATTTATTTTGAAGCTATTCTCATTTGTTTCATTTTATTCTGCTGTTAGTTTTGCAAATGAGCCAGTGCAAGTATAAGTTTTATCATGCAAAAAAATAATGGCAAAGGGTGGGGAAGTGGTGAATATTATTATTAGGGCTGGTCAACCGATGGGAATTTTTTGACAATTTTTTTCCCTTTTTAATCAATACATTTTGAATTTTGCAACTTTTGGGCCAGCTTATTATTGTTGTTGTTTTTATAGCTATATGGTGCCCAACACCTACAGTATCTGGGCACAATTATATACGTGTAGGGCACATCTATATTGCAGCGGGGGTGTGCTTCCCAGCTCTGGTAGATAAACTCTACTCTATCTTTGCTTGAGCTAGCGCGCTCAAAACAGCACAGACAGCAGCTTGGGCTAGCCACCCGAGTCCAAAACCTCCTGGACACTCTGGGTGCATATGTGGGCAGCTAGCCCACACCGCTGCCTATGCTGCCCCTGGCTACTCTGCTATTTTTAGGGCTCTGCATACCTGAGTTGGGAAGCACACTCGCAGCTGCAATGTAGACGTCCCCTTAGAAGTATCTTTTTTTTCCCCTCCCCTAAAGAAGAACAAAGCCCCCACAGCCTCCTCTGACATCCCTCCCCCTTGCACCAAATGTAAAGCCACTTACTTAAGCAGAGTCAAATCTGGGCATCTTATTTCCTGGAGGATGCAGCTGGATTCACAATGCAATTCTTAGGGGAAGTCTTGCTGAAAGAGCTGAGTCTTGCATCCTGCCCTCATGATGGCAAGATTCAGGGTCTGCATGGTCTCCTGTAGAGAGAACTCTGTGTCTAAATAGCCTCCCCCAAGAACAGCTTGTCCTCTAACCCTGCAATTTCCTCTGTCTATCAGCCTGAGCACCCCTTTCAAGTGCAGCTGACACACTGGGGCGTGGAGCAAGAGGTGATTGTGCAGATGAACAGGATGGAGCCTGGCTAGGGGTATGAAGATAAGGACCAGGATCTTGAAATCAGCCCAATGCTGGCTAGACAGCCAGGGCAGAATATTATTTATTGTGATGTGCTCAAGTTGGTCTGCTCTGCCAAACAGCTTTCTTTTTCAGGTGACCTCCAGGGCCAGCCCAAGGCACAGCATGTTGCAGTGACCTCGCCTAGTTATATTAATCAATGCGCTCAGTACCTCCAGAACAGATCACTGTGACAAGCTTCAGTCTATGGTGACCCTGGAGGTCCCCCTGATAATGAAAGCTGGTCCAGCATGCAGCTGGCTGCCAGGATGTACAAACCCTCTGTTGAGAGTGAGGTCACATTCTCTGCTGGATCTTCAATATGCTTCCCTTTGTCTATCATCACCACCTTTGTCTTTCCTGGGCTGAGCTGGAGTCAGCTGTTTTCTCTCCAGATTCTTATTTCTCTTAGACACTGGGACTATAGCTAGTGCCCAAAATTGGATAAATACCATGAATAAATTTCCAAGCTATACATTTAGCTTTAGAGGATTTATATGACAGGATATATAATGTTTTCAGGACCCAGGTAGGAGGCAAAATAAAGTCCTAAATCCAGTTCTGTTTCAGTGAGGGACATTGCCTCTTTTCCTTAGCCATCATAATGGCTTGCCCCTTTCAATAAAGTGCTCGTCAGTGTGAAGAAAATTAAACGATATAGCTAATCCTGCTTTATAAAGAGAGTGTCGGTGATTCAGTCACATGTGTTCAGATGACTTTTAACGCAGGCATTGCACCATGAGAACACAAGGCACTCCAGTTCTGCCAGACAGGAGAGCTATGAATAGCTGATGGGAAGAGACAACACAATGCTCAAACCAACCAGTAAATCTTCCCAGCTTCTGTCTATTGGAAAAAGCAGTTTTCCGTCATAAAATGGCTTTTACTACTGCAAAAACAGAAACGGAGATGCTAGAAAAGGCAGAACTGGGGAAATGCCCCAAATCCCTCTTTTTTTCTATTTGGCTATGAGCCTTATCACACCTGCCTAGTACTTCCCTAGTTCTCACCCTAAGGTTTTTGGCTAGTAATCCTTCTCCTCTCCCTTTTCTGTATTACACTCACTAGTTTGTAAATACTGAGGGCTAGATGGTGGCTTACCTTTGATGGGCAAGGAAGAGCAGGCGGACAAGAAGCCTTCTGCAGAGTCCAGGTGGAGTCTTCCTACACAATACCAGAATGCTAGAAATCTAGAAGAGGAATTCTCGATGCAAGGGGTCATGGTCACCTTGCTCTTTCCATATTGCTAAAGGGGGGTGTCATCCCAGCTAAATGGAGGGAATGTGTTTGGGGAAGGGGAGTCCTGGCACTGAAAAAGATGAGATCCCCTGATCTAAGATGAATGATGGTGTGATTTTTGCCTCTCTCCCATCCCTTCCTGTGCACTGACAAGCAGAGATGGGCCACCATTACATGACTTCTCCTCCTACCCACCCCTGCAATGCAGCCACTAATGTAAAGCCACAGTCTTGCCCTAAACATTTTCTAACAAACACACTCTGCTAAATGACTTCAGTTAGTGATGAGAATTGTGATATCTTGAAGCTTGGAAGTCTGACTTTATTGGCACAATTTACTTTAAAGTTAAAAATGTTTTTAGTGTTGATGGCAGAACATTGGACAAGCTGATCTTGAGGAATTAATTGGTGTCTTATTTCTATGATCAATTTTCTCTCATTCTAACCCCCAGGTCAATGTGAAGCAGGAAAGTAGATTCTTGTTTGAGTTCATCTCACCACTACTACTTTCTTCACCAATAATCTGGAAAGCTTTAGAAGTCTGAGTCTGTTTATAAGCAGTGTGTTCTGTAAATGCTGTGCATGGCTCTTCTCCTAGAAAATGATGTAAAGAAAAGTTGATTTCTTCTCTCACAAAGGGCGTACAGTGGAATTCGGTGAATACACTGTAAACGTACCACATGGTGACAACAAGCACAATGATACTATGGTGATGGGATGCTGTAGAAAACCCTAAGATAGATCTCTTCACTAAATTCAGCACCCATCAGTGATCCCTTAACATCCATCTAGTTTCTGCATGTTTGGAATCATAAATGTTTGTCATGTCTAGACATCACAGTTACTAGCACTTCATAAATACACAGACTGAGGTCTTTGGGGTAAATGGGTAACAGAAACCTACTGTGTGATATTTACCTGTTACTTTCTGTTCTGCAGGCCTTAAAGCTGGTGATGAAATTGTTGAGATTAACAAAAGAGGAGCTGAAGACCTGGACTCAACCATGCTGAAAGATGCCCTTGTTCAGCCTTCACTGTGCCTTACAGTGCGCACTTATCCTGAGATCGAAGGGGGGCAGAAGTTAATGCAACCACCCCCACGCCGCATGGAAAACCTGTCTGACTGGAGTGACAGTGCACTGATGTATAGTGGCAGTAACCAAGGTAACAATGTCCATTGCAGAAATTAACATGAGATGGGTCCACTTTGGTTCCAACATACATCAGTGTAACTCCATTGACCACAGTGGAGTTACTCCTGATTTACACCTGTGTGAGATGAGAATCAGGCCCTAAACATTGTGGTTAGATCATCAACAGGAGCTTCACTTGGGAATTTATGACGTGACCTGTGGTTACACTAAATTGCAACCACAAATTCGCGAGCTAGGTAGTGATTTGGTAGATCTTTGGTCAGAGAAATGTGTGAGTTTTTGTTTGGCTTTTTAAATAACAAAAGACACTCTGAAGTGTATTTATTTGTTTGATCTGTTTTTTCAGAAGTTCATGTAAAAATGTGGTTAGAATAATGTAAAATGGAGTGGTTTTTCTATTTTCTTTTTCTCCTTTTCTTGCTCTGAAGAAGGCAAACATGAAAGAAGGCTCCTAAAAATTGACCATGTTCCAAATTGTTAGATAGCAGATAGAACATGAACAGGCAGCAACAGTAGTTGAATGATTGCTTTTAAAAAGCAGTTTTGAAGATGAGGTGGGGATATTCATAAGCTCCATACCTGGGATTTTTATATTTGGCCACAAGATGTCACTCTTACACATATAAAATCACTTAATTTTCTTTCTTGAGGTCAAGAGCGTCTTGATCCCAGTTTCAGTAAGTTACTACCCTTCCAGTGCAGGGCATATAGGTCAAAGGAAAGGCTAGAACCCTGTTGTCAGAATTTTTTTCCCATAGTAGGAAAATTGGGGAGGTGGGTATGGTTTTCCCTTTATTTCACTGTTGTTGAAGGAAGAGTAGGAGTATCTCAATTTAAATTGTCGGAAGCAACAAAATAGCATTTCAGCAGATGGTTCAGAGGTGCTTACAGAAGTTTCAGTAACACTATTTTACCTTGTTCAAGTGCTTGCAATTGCCATATGCATCTAAAGCATGGCATTAAAAATGTTTAAAACTGAACAACACACACATTCTAATTAGGAGGATTTTACATTAAAGTGGGAATAGGGTTTGGGACCTACTTCAAAGGTTGAGGCTTGGAGGCAAGCATTTAGATCTCCTTCAACACTTTCCATCTCTTTAGACATCAGTGGAAGAAAGTATAAAATGTTTTTCCAAAGCTCTTCTAGACCCTGTGCATTATTTGGTTTTTACTATCTGAAATTGGATTGAAATGTAAGTTAAATACAGGTACATTTTATTATTATATCTTGGATTGTAGCTGTGTCTCAGATTTTTGGTTTCAGCTCTGTGACTTCTTGTCCTAAGCAATCAAGTGTGAAATACCCATTGACCTATTTATTTGTATCCTAGCTGATTATTGCCGGCTTGGCTGGCTGGATAAATCAGCTCAGTGGTTTCTATCACATGCTTTATTTATAGTATGTACACTTATATTTCTGTACTGAGCTAAAAGAAAATCCACCTAACATTGGAGTTTAATTGGGCTCAGGATCTGGCTGGACCATTATGTTTATGTGGCTTTAGATGCTATACTTCACTGGAGCCATTTTCTGCATGTCACGCAGAGAGTGTGGGATGGAACTTTTATCAAAGGTGCTTTGGTAGATAATTCTGTTTATTGGGTCCATATTTTAGATTCTGATCCTTTTAGGAAGCCTTTAAGAATGTTGATCTTGGATATTTTTTAATTGGTGTATGTTTGGGAGTGGGGGCTTAATAGAAAACCAAACCAAAATTCCAGCAATTTAAACCCCATTGAACACACTGGCTCTTAGCTACTCTTGTTTCTTTTGTGATTAATTAGGATGACTACTAAGATTTTGATGCATAGCAAGGTGAAGAAGAGGTACATGTTTTCCCCTGAGGGGTTCTATGTGCCTGTTACAGAACCACAAAGATTTCCTCCTCTCACCTTTTAATTTTCTCCCAGGTTTTAATCTTCTATTCGCCCAGCACAGCCATTATAATTTTGTTTAAGAAGCACTTGCATGCTAGGACTCCCTCTGGAGACTCTCAACATTTTCCCCGTAATTAGCTAAAATGACCACTCAAGGCCCTCTCCCTTCCCCGAGAATAGTGTCTTGCCTCTGCAACACTCAACTTCATCCAGTCCAGGGAGTGAGAGAATGGGGACTAGAAATCCAAGGGTAGGTGTCCTAAAGCTCAGCAGAGAGCATTGCCACTAGGTTAGTAAGATGCCCTAAAGGTTATTTTTTATCCATAATTTCTTGAGGCATTCCCTACTTCTCTTCTGCATAGTGAAACCATATGGCCTCCATATGGAGATATGTGAGCTACTTCTTCATGTACTAGATTTTGGGGGCAAGGCTCTAAATATTCTTGTTTTGAATGAGATTTTAGCATCGGAAGACATAGGACACGCCATGCAAAATACAGGGACAACCAAGAGCCTTACAAATCACTTAATGTGGTGTAGGGGGTAAAACAGGTATATCACTATTCTGAATGAATACATTGATTCTTCAATTATGAAACAGTTAAGTGTTCCTGAGCAGTCTATGATTTGTCACTCTGCAAGCAGGGAAACCAGAGCCACAGTTACCCTAGGATCTGAAAGATTCATATGTTGTAAAAACAAACAAACTGTTCACTGCATTATAAGAATCTCCATTTTTTTTAACCAGTTAGAAAGCAGCATTGTTAACACTTCAGTTTTTAGATTGTAAAGCTCAGGGACCCACTTAAAAATTACCATTTTTTCCTGTAAAATCTCAACAGCTTTATTATGGATATACATATAATCTGAGTGTGCAAGTTGTGTTATCATTCCCCCTTCTGGCTCCATGCTTATTAGCTAGCATTACAGTAGAACCTCAGAGTTACCGACACCTCAGGAATGGAGGTTGTCCATAACTCTGAACATTACGGACTTCTGCCACGGGGGTGGGGGGAGGAGAGGGGAGGGTTGGGACTCTGGGCAGGGTCAGGGCTTCTGACCCTTGTGAGCACCAGGGCTCAGGGCTTTAGATCTTCAGCCCCGCAGCTCCATTCCTGGCTTCTGCCCTGTGGGGGCACTGGGGCTCAGGGCTGCCCACGGCTCCAATCCTGGTTTCAGCTGGGGTGGGAGGTACGCCAGGGCTCGGGGCTTTGTGTATGGTGGGAGTGCTGGGGCTGAAACCAGCACTCCCCTCATAGTTAAAGCCCCGAGCCTCTGGCACCTACCGCAGGGCCAAAGCCCTGACCCCCAGTGCTCCCAAGGGTAAGAAGCCCTGACTTCCACCCCTGCCCGGAGCCCTGACCCCCCCTCACCCTGTGACTTCAGCCCTAACCCCCAATCTGGCTAAAGCCCCAAGGCAGTAAAATATTTGCTCCACCCCCCCTCCCTTTTTTTTTTTTTTTTTTTGGGTCTCTGCTGCTGCCTGATAGCTTCCGGTTCCAAAGGATGTCCAGTTGACCAGTCAGTCCGTAACTCTGGTGTTCATATCTTTGAGGTTCTACTGTAGGTATGAGAATTCTGTGCTGGACCTGGACCTTGACAGTTTCCCTTTAATTTAATTTTTTTAAAACCAAACTCTTCTTTTACATTGGGTAAAACAAACAACAGAGCGAAATCTCTCACAAACAGTCCTAAAAAGGACAGCTATTTTTGTGGTCATTGTTACCCTGCTTTGGCAAGGTACTTAAGCCCAACTTTTAAGCATCAGAGCAGTCCTGTTGATCTCAATGGGATTACTCGTGCTTAAAGTGAGGCACGTGCTTAGCTACCTTGCTGCCCCTTTGCTGCTTTCTGGATTTGTCTTACTAATTCCTTCATAAAAAGTGAAGCCACTGTGCTGTCTTCATTAACAAATTGTATATGCCTAGACTGTCTCCAGTTATAGCAAAAGAGAACTTATACATTGTCCTTATAGAGCTCCATGAATAGCTAAATAAAGATTTACAGGATATGAAAAAAACAATGTAATGAACCAACAGTAAGGGGACAGTAACTGCAATGTATTTAAATAACTATTATAAGAACACTCAACAATACTGAGTTCAGTGGCAATGTATAACTACCAGCAGATAACCCTGTGACAGCAGATATTGAGTTTGGCAGCCTAAGACTTTTGAAATACTCTATGCACATGCATCGTGTGACTGTTCATTAAGATGTAAGTAAACGGTTGCTGTCTGTATTGGGTAGGAGTGTTTATACTGCAGGAAGTAGATTAAAGAGGTGTCTTACTAGTAACAGGAAAAGAAGCACTGATATCTATAAAAGGCATGTGTTCATTGGCTGTTCGTTGGCTTATGGTGAGAAATAACTGTGGGCTGCATTTCGCACTGCTTCTAATGGATAATTAATCATAGTGGACAGACAGGCTGCTCAAACCAAACTCATTATATTCTACACATTTCCCTTTTTTTAAAATGGATATTTTAGGGGATTCAAAAGTTTTGCTAGATATTAGTAAAGGAGTTGGGAAGTAATAAAAGTTATTGGACTAAGCTGTAGAAATGAGAGGCTCAGCACAGATTTAATTTCTTAGAAACCAAACACTTCCACAAACGCATTTCATTATCATCTATCTTAACCCATTAAAGCCAGACCTTGTCAAGATGTAGATCTTAGATTTTTCAGCACAGTGGAGATAGGCCTCCATGGGAATCTCCCATATGGACCTCCTCTCTGCTATTTTTGAACATTTTAATTCAAAGGTCACTCAGTTCTCTACTGGTTTCTACAGGTTGGTGCAACTTGGAGCCAAACCAGCAGGGTCATGTTTTTTGAATTTGGTTCAGGTATAACTCAGGATGGTGAAAATCTTGCAAGATCTTGCAGAATTTTTGCCGGTTGTGACTAAAAGCTTGACAGAAGCTTTGATGAGATTTTGGCACTCTTGATCCCAGGCCCAAAGTCAAGTATGAATTGTCTTCAAATGAGAACTAGAAAGCCTGCCCTAACATGCCTTCTTGGCCCAACTTTAATTTTTAGCAAAACACTCATAGTAGCAACTGCACTAACTTTAACTTTCTGTGAACTTCAGAATTGAATTTTCTGATATGTCTAGTAAATTTCTTAAAATACATCTCTATTTCCAGATAGCATAATGAATTCCACTTCAGTACACCCACAGAATAAAGAAATAGACTTGATAGGGGAGAATTTGAGCACACTAATCACTACAATGGCTTGCCATTCACTCTGAATCAGAACACCCGAACAGTCACTCATAAACTTATCACTCAAACCCCCACTGAATACAGCTGTGAAATATCAACGGCATAAATCTGTTTTGTGATCAGTGTGTGCTTTCTGTTTTCTTATTTACAACATCACAGCTACAGTAGTGCCAATATTGGTCTAGGCTGAAAACATTACCAAAATTCTAACTTTTATACAGAAGAAAACTGTGACCTACATAAATAGAAACATCTTACAGAAAATACCTACTAATTTAAGAGAGCTGCTCATATCCCCTTTGGGATCAAAGAAATAGATAATAGGTTTTTCCAGCATGTTGCATATAACTAGAGCATAATTTTTTGTTGGACTGCTGAAAAGTTAAAACTGGATTACTAATGCCACACACACAAAAAAGGTAACATGGGATATTCACAATGTTTTTTTTTCCCGTTGATATTCTTTGTTGTTGTTTCATTGCTTATTGATAGATTATTCTTTAGGTAACTTATATAATGTAAAAACCCAGATGCTATAAAGAACAATCCAGACTATATATAAATAGTAGCCCCAATTCATGCAGGTGGATTCTTGCACCTGTGTGGCGCACTGCTGATGTTAAATGGGGCTCCGTGCAGGCAACAGGGGTCTATCCATGTTCATCTGATTTGCAGGATTGTGACAACCTTGAATGAACTTGTAGTTATGAGTTAATGGGAAAAAAAGTTAAAATCTAGACACAAATACTCAGCTTCTCCGGACTGCCTGTTTAGTCTGGCACAAAATTCCAGGGCAGCAGCACTCAGATTAATTTGGGATTTGGGAAGATTTTCTTGTCTCTGGTGCTGTTCATTCCCTCGCTGAATCCTGTTAAATTATTCCTGTTAGGAATAGTTTTTATCCCAGGCTCATAATGGTGCTTCTGAAAAGCAAATGAGTTACCTTTAGATTTACGTGAGATCCATGAATGCCATATATGAATAATTTTCTTAAGGAGGAAACTTCTGATAGACCTCCATTCTCCCCTCCAGTTAGAACACCGTAACTGTTCATTCCCCTGTTAGATAGCTAGAAAGCTAACTTACGTAAAATTTGGCTTTCCAAGAGGCATAAGACAAGTTTACTTAAATTTCTACTCACAGCTGCATGAGTCAAAGGCCCTGCTCCTGCACACATTGCTTTAAGTACATGAAGTAGTCCTTCAGTGGGACTACGCATGTGCTTAAGTGTTCAGGGTCTTGGGCAGTACCTGTAAAGAAATCTTTATGGGCTGTTGTATCAAAAATGTAGTTCTAAGACTGCCAAGATATAGATTAATGCAGTTACTTTAGTATATTGCATACAGAAAGCTGCAATTGTCAATTAATAGCAAAACTTAAAAAATCCCTGTAAAAGTATTTTTGATTCTAACATTAAAAGAGAAACTTAATGTAAAACTATAAATTGTAATTTATTAAAATCTTCCAATATAAGGCTGTGTGGAGGAAATATTAATTAAGGCCTTGATCCTGCAAAGACTTACTCAACGTTACACACAAGTAGTTATAATGAGCTCAGCGGAATTGCTCAAGTATAAAGTTAAGCACAGGCCTTTGTCGGGTTGGAGCTTTATAAAACCTAATCTCAACATGGAGCTTGGCTTTAACTCTGCATCAATTTTTGTGGCCTCTAACTTCAATCAGGCCCATAACATTATGTGATTAGTGTTTATCGTTTAATCAGATTTCATATGTGGCCATGAAACCTTTGTGCTCAAATCCCTGTTTAGGCCCTGCTCCTGCAGTGAGCTGAATGCTGGTAGGCCTCTGTGCATCCAAGGAACCAATGGTACAGACGCCTGCCAAGCTCATTGCAGGATGAGAACCTGATTGTTCATGAAAACTCATTATTCACTGCTCTAAACTTTTCAAATTTTGTGTAACCTACTATTTTGTTTCCACATACATGTCAATTTTGACAGGGCACACGCTTTGCAGTGAACAAGACAGCTGTGCTGAGGCAGCTCCAGAAGAAACAGAAGTGCCTGATTTGGAGTCCTCTGATGAGACGGATGGGATGAGCAAGGTGAGAGATTTTCATTTTCACATTACAAAGACCTAAAGTGCAGTAGAGTCACAGCTGACATGCTGACTTCACAGCTGTGCATGATTAGAGCATCTTCCCTAGGAAAATGTTGATCTTACTTTTAAGGTGTTTACAAGTGATACAGAGTGTAACAAATTACAGCCTTGATAACAGCACATCAACACTTGTGGAGTAAGAGCTGTGTTCTGGATCCATGAGGGGTAAAGTGGAGACCTGGTTCTGATCTTCTGTGGTGTGTGATAATGCTTTCACATATTAAAATATAGCTACTCTGTCACTTCCTCCCCTTGGGCAGGTGAGCTGAATGCTATTTCCAGATTGATTTATCACATTTTCCTCTCCTGTCCTCTTTAGTAATTTCCAAGGTGTGAAGCATCAAAATTATATTATTGCCTTAAATCAATAGTATAGTTTACATGTTAACAGCTTAAATGCAAAACTAATTACAGCCAATCTACCTTTGATTAAAGCAGAACTCTCCGGATGAAGTGAGCTGTAGCTCACGAAGCTTATGCTCAAATAAATTGGTTAGTCTCTAAGGTGCCACAAGTACTCCTTTTCTTTTTGCGAATACAGACTAACACGGCTGCTACCCTGAAATCTCCAATTATAGTTAACAGGCTGCACAAATAGATTGCTAATTGCTGTCTATTAAGGGATGAGTTCTGGCATAGTTTGGTAGTTTGTTCTAGCTGTGGTAACAGTGAATACCGCACAAAATGATCTGTGGAGATTAGTGTTCTCTGAAGCTGAATCAAGTACATATGGTAAGATTACTTTAAAAGGGCTGGCTGTTTGTTATATTTTAAGCACTTGCTGCATAATTGATGCTGTGTTAGTAACCCAAGCTCCACGGAATTCACTGAGCAGTGAGTATAGACTATGTAGGACTGATCTCATTGATTCTCTGTGTCTCCTCCACCCCCCTCCCCCCTGCGCGCTCTGGGTGTGTGGTTTCCCATCATTTTGTTTGAGCTGAAAATGTGTCTTGGTGAGTCATAAACCAATCCCCAAATACCACTATTAGATTATCATAGCTGAAAGGACGGAAAAAGTCCCTGGCCTCTTGTTTCCTGATCCCTTATGTCATACTAGCTTGTAGCCTTTCCTTTGATAGACAGGAGAAAGCATTCCCATGCATGAAACATACAGAGAACTTGTATGTAAAGAAGAAGATTATCTTAAACTGCGT
This sequence comes from Chelonia mydas, assembly GCF_015237465.2. Classification (NCBI taxonomy): domain Eukaryota; kingdom Metazoa; phylum Chordata; order Testudines; family Cheloniidae; genus Chelonia; species Chelonia mydas. Next base: position 163,402,288 of record NC_057849.1, read on the forward strand.
CTCTAGATTTTCCTAGGGAATCATTTTATAGTAAGTATAAAATTATATTTTTCAAAAGTGGGGGAAGTACTAGTGTGTGTATTTTTTTTTTTTTTTTTTTTTTTTTTAATTTAAGTGTGGATACCTGCATGATTTGTAATGAGGTCTGAAATGAATGTTTCTTTGTAGAAAAACAGTCCAAGTATTAACGGTATCTATTGCTAACTTGGCTATGGATACTCTTGCTGTGGTTGGATTTTCTGTAGCTTTTTAATGTTTTATGTATGAGCTATGTAAGAGGCTGCGATGTTCCATTTCACACTTTGCTTACATGAACCATCAGCTGCCTAAAGCAAGGTATATGAATTCTATGATCAGCCCTGTGCTTTGGCTGTGCTAAGGAACTGTGTTTTAGTAGTTATTACACTTATGATAAGAGAGTAAGAACTGTAACTAACCTGTAAACTTAATGAGTCCACACTTTTAATGCAGTGGAAATTTCATTTTGTGTAAATGAAACATTATCACCTGGTTTGCATTTTCTAATATTTGGAAATGTGTATCTTTGAAGGAGCCTCTTATTATACATAACTTATGTGATGCATGGGGGAGAAATTTTGAGTTCGGTGTTTTTGGTTTTTTTCCCCTTAAACTTTTGATTCAAGACTTTTAAAAAAAGAAAAAAAAGGCAGGAAGGGGTGTGTGTGTGTGTGTGTTTCAATACAGAATATACTTCCAGTGACAACCAAATATATCTTTTAACTTGCTAACTCTGCTTTCTCTGTTTATACATAGAACTCTGTATTCTTTAATTCTCCAGTGCTCTTGAATTTCAACAAAACTTAAAAATAGTTCTGTTAAAGCCAGAGAGAATGCTAGTAAATGTGCAGCTTCTGAAGAAGCAGCACTGGAAAGGGGGGCTCTGACTTTTGTTCCTAATTCCTTTTATAGTTGTGCTTCGCTTTAAAATATCTTCTGTATCATTGGGCATTTAATTATCTGACGGTAGTGTCTGTTAATCTCCTCTGAAGGTACCCTCAGCACACGTTATCCTCCTAAAATCCCCTGGAAGTCATTTGCAGGGTAAGGCAAGAAAGGTGCCTTCTCCATGGTATTGCCATCTCCTTCCAACCCTACTGAGATTATGAATCATGCTTATGTCATCAGCCTTAACTTGCACTGGCTGTCTCTGTACACAGTGAAATGCACCTGGAGGAAGTGGGGAAAAGAGTTTGAAGGCAGTGGTCAGTGGAGATGCTATATGAGCATGGCTACTATGAGAGTTGACTGATAGATCTGGTGTTTTTAATATCTAGGGTTTTTTTGAGATTCTAATGTTTCTTCTTTCTTTTAAAAGTTAAGGTAGACCATATACAGCTGACTTTTAGTCAACTCAGTATTCCCCCAATTGTAAAGATGTAAGCTCCTATGTTAATCATTTTTAGTTTAAAAAAAAAAACACAAACAAAACAAAACTTGCACTAGAGAGAGGCCAAAGCCCCTCTAAGCCAAACTCCTTTGAATTTCAATGGGTTGTGCACATTTATAGACTGTCTACATGAGCACTTTTGTCAACAAACTTTTTTTTTCCAGTCAGGGATGTGGAAAAAACTCCCCCGAGTGACATAAGTTTCACCGACAAAAGTGTCGGTGTGGACAGCGCTATGTCGGTGGCTGCTCTCCTGCTGACATGGCTACCGCCACTTGCTGGGGATGGTCTCATTATGCCGGAGGGAGAGCTCTCTCCTGTTGGCATAGAGCAGCTACACAGGCAACATTACGGCGGCACAGCTGCCGCTGTGAGGTCCGTAGTGTAGATTTAGCCTCAATTTCTAATCCAAGATCTGTATAAAACTTTAAACCAGTTCCAAGCAACATCTCTGTCAGTCATCCATCTCTAGTTTTAACAGGATACTATATAGCTGACTCACTAGTGTAAGCTTTTATTTAAGAAAAACTAGCCTTCATAATTATCTGCTTATTTGCTTAGTGTGCTAATTTACATAAATTTAACACACTTGGTCTGGAGGTTAAAACTGTGAGAGGCAGGTTCTCAATATCACAGCAACAAAAGCTTAAGTATTTTGCACATTGCAGCCATCATGACACAGGACCTGATGTCATTTACAGTGGTGATCAGGTCAGTAGCGCTTTGTTTAGTGATCTGCCACATTCCCCACTTGTGGATATGTTTAAAAAAACTAATGAGTTGAAATGCTACTGGATGTTCATTTCCTTTTTTCTAATTTAAGATGTCTCTTGAAATTAAAACTAATTACCTTGCAGTTGTGCTTAAGGTACCATGCACTAATGACTCTGTATGCATTTCATTTACCAAAAGTGTTCTGTGAAGATGAATCTTCTTTTGCAGTGTTAATGATAAATTATCTATCAAATCCCTCAACACATGTAGAAGTTGATGTAAAAGGATTAAAATGGGGACTTTTTAAAAAGCAACTTAAGCTTTACCAATAATTGGCTTTTTAAAGTTGTCTAATTGGTGTGTGCTGTCTGCCCTGATGTTTAATAATCTTATGCAGTACAGGTTGTAGCCAATCAGCTGATACTAATCTACAGGCAATAGACATTTATATTCCAGTGTCAGCTTCCCCCTCTGCTTGTTTCAGCTGTTTCTTGCAGGAGTTCTCATATGACCGTTTCATGAAAGGGAGTCTTCAGAAGTGACCTCACTAGTTAGAGCTGAGAATTAAATTCTCATCGATCTATTGAAAGAACGAGACCTACAGCAAATGACACAGGAGCAGAGTCTTACAGAAATGCAGTCGCTGCCCTCTCATGAAAATACAGGAGAGGATGTCTTCTGTGCTTGTGTGTCAAGTAAGCAGCATGGAATATCAGGAAAGAATTTCATATCCACTAAATATGGAAAGAAATTTTGATTTCTTTTTTTAGTGTATTGATTACTGAAAGTGCTGAGTAACAGAATTTTCACCACAATATCTTTCCACTGATGTCAGCTTTTTGGAGAGTTAAATGTAAACCCAGGAACAAAGGCATGGAGAGAGCCTGCGATTCTCTTTATCACATGCTGCATTTGGTGAGCAGATCTACTGTTGTGCAGTATATCTAGATTACATTAGGCTAATTGCTTAACCTCATGCTGTAGTATTTTTAAGAGGGTCAGAAATGTGAAACTAAGTAAACAGTAATGCTTATGCCTGCAGAGGGGTTTTTTAGAATATGCAGTCTCCGTAACAATCGAGGCCAAGCCTCACTGGGATTTGCTTGAAGTTTTGTTTGGATTTTGGAGAATTTTTTTTTTTTTAACTGAATTTGTCCATTATTGGGTAGAGGTGTTGAGTGCCCTGAAAGACCACACTTGACTACACACTCTCATACCTATGGTTTTTAAAATGGGGACTGGCAGGGGAAACTGTACTCCTCTCTCAATTAGAGGACAATCAGGCAAAACACCAACTGTTTCAATGATCTCAACATGCTCAACTTTTGAGGAAATGCTCCTGCCCAGGAAGGATGTGAGATTAGCTCACCTGCTGAGCTCTTTACAGGCTGGGGCTGGTTTTTGTTTAATTGGTCTGCACAGACCTAGTGCCCAATCCCACAAACCCTTGTTTGCACCAGTAATTCCATCAAAGTCACTACTTGAGATCACTTTTATGAGTGCAGGTTTGCAGGATTGAGCCCTAAATATGATGCAGTAGTTTCCTTGACTTAAACAGCTAGCTCCCTTTACCTTCCAATTCCATATCTGTTCCCTACCCATCACTGGGGTAGTGAGAGACCAGTTTAGGTTGTGTTAGTTTATCTGCCAAATTACTCTGTTCTTTTCCCTCTAAATCTCTAGGCAAATGGATAATGGCAACATTGTAATAAAGTGTTTAAGAAGTTTAAGTAAAATCTGCACTGTATCATAACTAACACTACTTTAGCTGACTATAAAGTATGCTTCTTTCGGGCTGTCACTATTTACTTAAATAAAAGACATGGGCAGAGAACTCCTTTCTAAAGGTGCATGCAAAAAGATGATTTGATGCCTGTGCCTTGAGCAAACGTGAACGAGTTCCTGAATGTCAATGGCCTTGAGATTTGTAATGTGTCTCTTGCAATTTTAAATAACTTGTATTTTTACCAGATTTAAAATATAACTTGATGTGAGGAATCCAAATCACAAAGTAGAAGCGCTGCTAGCTGACACCTGACATGACTGAAGCTTATGACTGGTCAGCTTCTATATGTGAAGGGGGGGAAAACAAGAAAAAATCCATGCCTTATTGTGGGCCAGTCTTTTGGAACATAGGAATTTTGTTACACCACCCTCACTAGAATAGTGTCAGGCATTTAATCTACAATGAGCATTTCACTTAAATGAGCATTTAAAATTGCTGTGTAGTAGTTCATGATCTTAAAGGCTCTCCCTGTTCTTTACGTAGTCCATCTTTTCTAATGACTTAATGTGAACAACTTCTATGAAAGGCATGATAACCCGTAGTTAAAATGTTGCAGAATGTGTGGGGTTTTTAAAAAACAAAATTACTCTACTTTATAAAAGCTTCAAAACCACCGAGACCTCAAGTTCTAGAACTGTAATAACAGTTACAAATGTAATTCTTTTTGTAGCTGTACATTTCCTATACTCTGCATCGCAAAAGTCACAGCTGATATAACACAGTATAAATAGAAAAGGAGTACTTGTGGCACCTTAGATGACAGTATGCATCTGATGAAGTGAGCTGTAGCTCACGAAAGCTTATGCTCAAATAAATTTGTTAGTCTCTAAGGTGCCACAAGTACTCCTTTTCTTTTTGCGAATACAGACTAACACGGCTGTTACTCTGAAACCTGACAGTATAAATAGTTTGTACAGACTTGTGTATGCTACTGCCTTGATAGAAATAACTTATTTCCAAATGAGATACTGAAATGGAAGTGGGGAAAAATCAAATTTGTAGATAGGTAGAAATGTACATTTAGGTACGTATGTGGCCTCAATCACGATAGACTCTTTAATGTATTTATCCTCATAGCACTTCCCTACATCACAGGAGTGGTTTTGTCTCCATTTTACAGATGAGAGACAAAGAGGCTAAGGGCTTGTCTTCACTGCACTGTTAGCTTGAGCTATCTACTGAGAATTAACTCCTCTGGAGTGAGCTAGAGTGAGAATAGTCACACTGCAAAATAACACTTGAGTAATAGTGTGTTTGGATTAGCAACAGTAGCAGAGCCCTCACTGCATTACTTACTTGAGCTTCAGCAGCACTGTAGCGTCAGTCCACACCCCCTGATGGGCCAGCTACCTTAAGTTTAAAGCACCACTTAATTCAAGGTAGAGATTTTTGTGCATGCCCATAAGTCAGGTTGGGGTGACCTTCGAGAAATACCTCCAGCTAATCCTGAAGTGAAGACCAGCCCTATGTGACTTTCCCAAGGTCACACAAGAAGCATATGGCAAAGCAGCCACCCGGGTACTAGTATAGTACCCTAATCACTGGACCAGCCTTCCTCTCTGAGAAACTTACCTTATTAAATACAGTGACCCAGAATGGTCTAAACTTAGGCCTGCTTCACCACTTCTCAAGCTGCCAGTTCCCGACAGCCCTGATTCAACAAGGCACTTCAGCATAAGCTTAAGTTCCAATAAAGTCCTAGAATGAAATCCTGGCCACAGTGAAGTCGCTGGAAGTTTTACCACAGACTTTACCGGGGCCAGGATTTCTCCCCAAGTGCTTTGCTGAATAGGTGCTGTCAGGCTTGATCCTTAGTGAGTATAGATGGTGTGAGGAACAAGAGAGCCCACAATCGATAGCATGATTTTGGTGCAAGATAATGGAGTTATTTATACAACTGTATTTAATCAGCAGTAAAATACTGCAGGGTCAGAAAGAGAGATTAGACTACCGAAAAGGAGCTGAATTAGAGGTAAACTAGTCCTACTCTCATAATTCTGGTAGAACAGATAAATTGCTACTCTGTTCCATACCTACTTGCTCTCAGTTTAGGTCTCAACTACTCAAGATGAATGTTATTGCTGTAATAATCAAACTCCAACCAAAAGAGTTTCTTCAGCCATTTGTATTTCCTGTAAGTCAGCTGTAAACTGTTGATCACTTAAATGTGCGTATTAAAGAAAATGTCACCTTTGTGTAATTACTGATCTAATACATAGCAGTTTTATGCTTAGATGGGTGCTGGCAGCCATAAAGTAGCTGTGGATGAAGCAACTATATTGTTCCAGAAAAGACCTTACCAAGTGGAGATAATGCTCCTTTGGATTTTGTGGCACTACGCTTATAGAGGTGAATTAGAGGGAAGTAATAGCTGTACGTCAGTAGAATGGCTGTACGTCAGTAGAATGATGGGGACCCTTTCACCATTAGGTCACCAGTCTATATCTGGCCTAGGTCAGTAGTAGCTGAAATTCATTCCCACCTTCCAGTTGTTTGGCCTATGTTAAATGAGTTGATGGTATCCCTTCACCTCCTGGTGGGCAGGGCTCCTGCTCCTAAATGGCTTCCCTGGTTGTTCTATACAGAGACTGAATGCATTTTCAGTGAACCCTTAATGCAGATTGAAGGGGCACAGAGACTGAATTACTCTGACCTCCGAGTTTCCTCCAACTCTGGATTAAGGAACAGTAAAGTGGGGAAACTTGAGCAGCCACTGCCTAATATGCCAGACCGTCTCACTCACTATGCATTCCTGATTCTACCCTGCCTCCTTCCCTGTTATCTCCTCTTAAACCCTTTCCTTGTTATGTTCCACCCAGGCTTGCTCCTGTTTCCTCATTCTGTCCCATATGATTGGAACAACCTCAGAATCAATGTACATCAACTTCTTCCCAGATTTCTTGCCTCAGACTTCTAAAAATTCCTACAACCCAGGGAGCATTCTAGATTTGCCCACTGCATGCAGTGTGGATTGACCCTCTTTTTTTTTTTTTTTTTTTTTTTTTTTTTCTTCCTCAAATGATGTCTTTAGCAATATAAATGAGCTTTTCTTTATAAAGCATGTTTATTGGTTGGTAATGGAGCAAAAACGTGTTTTGTCTCCCACTTGATGCATCAACACACCACAGACTACCTACTAATACCGCAATTTGATAATGGCAGAGATTTTTCCCAAAAGAACCTAAGGAAGTTAGTCTCCCAGATTTCACCCTCTATATGCAGTGACTGGAAATTAACCATAATAAATTAAAAAAAGACAGGTTTTTTAATGTCAGTAAATCTTAATGTATCAACTGGAAATATAAGCTGCATTCTTAGAATTAAATAAACTGAATAATTTAGAACAAGTCAGAATGTTTTAGAAACACTTTTTTTCCCCCTTTTACTGGGATTTTTATAGGCTATAACTAAATATAAGGCAGTGCCAACACCTCTTTCCCGTGAAAATAATCTGACTAGGACCCACCTGCTGTCTTATACCAAGGTGAAATGAAAAAACAATAGATGTAGAATAGTCAGGCTAGATGACTACAACAGCATCCGTATTATCCTTGCCATGATCACCACACTTTACAAGACATTGTGCCAGTCTTTCTCCCATGGACCACACTTATTACACTCCTGCATTTGGTTTGTGTTCTCCTTTAACACTGTCAGCAGGCACAGAATTGGACAAAAGCAGTTTAAAACAATGGTGGGCCACTTACATCAGCACAACTGCCGGTGACTCTACGCTAGTGGTAGTGATGGTGGGGATATTTGAGTAAAGAGGCTAATAAAGATATCCATAAAGATATTTGTGCAACTCTTGGGCATCACTCTGCACAGGTGTAACTGAGTAGAACTTTGTAAACAAGTCTGAGGCTCAAGAATAATAGACTGACACGCTCTCCTGTCTCTGCAGTGATTACAGGAGGAAAAAGCATAAAAAATTCACTGAGTAGATATGACATAGGTGGTTTTTTTTATTTTTTGAATAAAACTGCACTTTCCTGAAGGTGGAGGGGAAGGGAAAGTTGCGAACTGTACAGGAGAGGGGGTGAATCCTACAGTGATGAAAATGGTACAGTTACGCAATGCTTAATTTTTATTTGAGGTTTAGTTAAATAAATACCCCTTGCACAATGCTTAGGGCTTACATACATAATCTTATAAAGACAATTATCACTCCATCTTTTGTAGAGCTGAAGGGAGATGGAATAGAGAGGGAGGAACAGGAGTGACCCCTCCAAACCACCGTTTCCCCAGGGTACACTCCAAGACCCTCCAGCATCAGACCTGGCATTCAGTAAAAAGGCCAGTAAACCTGGCATCTGAATTGCAAGTTACGAGTTGAGGGGCAGCCACACTGAGAATGCCCTGCTTATAGCCCTCTTACATTTAAATCTAGGACTGTTTCTTCAAGTGCCTCAGAGGATCATATTGTCCCAGTCTATTCCAACATATTAAACTGATCCCTCGTTAACTTGAATATTTGAAGAACTAAATTACCATTATATTATTTATTCATCTTGTGGTAGTGCTTAGAGGCTCAGCCTTCCCCCCACCCCCAATGCTGTATGTAGTAACTACAAATAGTAAAGATGTGTATGCCCAAAGAACTTTTGTCTAATTAGATACAATCCATATGACAAACAAAAGGACACAAGTAACATCAATAAATCACAGGGTTAGGCAGCTAATTGCATGACTTGAAGGTTTTGTTGTTGTTTTTTTGGTATTGTGGAAGCATTTAACACTCCCAGTCATGGAGCAGTACCCCATTGTACTAGATGCTTCATACACCCAGTGCAAAGATGGTCTCTGTCCCAAAAAACTTACAATATAAGTCCGCTTAAGCATCATGACATGGCGGTATTTTCAAATCTAAATTTTAGACATTCTTAAGGGTTCAATTAAAAATAAAGTCCGAGAGGGTCTCAGGACATGACCAAACACCACATCTGTGTTCTACTTGGATGTTGTTATTCCTCCCCCTTGTCCCCTGTTCTTCCCTTTTTCTTTTAGAGTTTAACTTCTTTAGCGCAAGGACTGTCCCTCCATTAGTGTTTGCACAGTGCTTAGCGTGTTCTGAGTGCTACCTAAAACAAATTACAAAAATGCACTTTAAATCATTTTTAGCCACTCTGTTCTGTGATCTGAGACTTCTGTTTTGTACTTGCTCATACTTTTTGGGCCAGGGACTTGTTAGTTGTCTGACGCAATTCCCTTGCTGTACAGTTGTGGCACTTTCTAAATATACTTATTTTAGAGGATGTGGTCATTATGTGATATGTCACTCTGAATTTCTAAGAACAATGCATCTGGGGTTCTTCATAACTGGGGGGTCCTGATTCTCAGCTGGTAGAGAATGGCAGCTGCCCAGAGCCAGGTGTGGTCCCTCATCCTTGGCTCTCCAGGCGCCAATGATAAGGGACGCAGGTGGCGTAGGAGGTAACTATTCCTCTACAAAAGGGGAAATTTCCAGTTTAAATCTCTGGCTGCTTTAAGGTCACTTTGCACTGTGTATGCTCTGGACAGTGAACTTGGCAGACTGAAACATCCAGCCCAGGAGGATAAAACCTCCGATACAGAAGCACAGCACACTTCTTAAAGTTACATTAGAACAAGCAGTATGGACGTGGGGTATACAATAGTGTAATTAGAGTTCAAATAGCTCTTACTTGAAAACAACTAGGCGTAATGTTTTCTCTTTTTAAAGAGTACAGAACAAGTTGCTGCATTTTGTCGCAGTCTACATGAGATGAATCCTTCTGATTTGAGTTTGCATCCTCAAGAATTTACAGGGCCTCAGCTGTCCACCATGAGACAACTTACAGATGCTGATAAACTGCGCAAGGTTATTTGTGAACTGCTTGAAACAGAACGCACCTATGTCAAAGTAAGTTATGTTTTGTCTACGTTTTTCCTTTTCCTTCCAGAGTTGAACTTCTGAAAAGTTAAAGCTCTGCAATATTTTTTGTATCACAAATTTAAAAAAAAAACCAAAACCTAATTGACTAGACTACTGGCAAGTTACCTTTTACTGTAGGGCTTCTCATCAATTTTAATAGGAACATCTAAAATACACTAGATATTTTAAAACTGAAACAACTGAATAAAAAGTTTTTTGAACAGTGGCATGAATTTTATTTGGTTGGGATACAGAGAAATATTTTCAGATGAAATTGCATATCTAGATTACTTATAAAACTAAAATTGCACAACTCTTTTTTTTTTTTTTTTAATGTCTTAAATTTCACTAAAATAGAATATACTCTTGTCTTATACAAGACATATGAAAGACCTAGAGACTACATCAATGGTGTTAAGGAGAGGATCTTTGCCACTGTAACAGTGTGAGAGAAATACTTGGAGGAAATGATATTAAAGAGTATTTTATTTATTTTTGTGTTTGTTTTAAGGACTTAAACTGTCTAATGGAAAGGTACCTGAAACCTCTACAAAAAGAAACTTTCCTCACTCAAGATGAGGTACGGGAACTGTTGCCATAGTGCTGCCAGATTGTTTTTGTTTGACTCTTATTGTCTGATGTAGGACGGAATGGAAGGAGCTGTGAGGGTTAAACTTGCTTAGGAACATTTTTAAATGGACTGACACTGACTATAAAAATACTGATCAGTGTTGTCTGATCTTCTGATAACCGCCACACTAGGCTGTCGGAGTTTAAGGCTATGTCAACCTAACTTGTCAGCATACAGCCACCGCAGTTATTAAATCGCTTGTGTGAGCACATGCTTGGCTCCATATGTCGTCAGTGCATGTCCTCACTAGGAGCGCTTGTATTGTCAGCATAGGGCACTGTAGTATGGTTCCTGAAAGCCAGTAACAGTGGACATAAGCAACACAGTGTCTACACTGACTCTGCGTCAGCCTAATTACTCAACCGTGACTCTGCGCTGCTCGGGGAGGTGGTGTTACTAAATTGGCATCGAGAGGTTGAGGCAAGGCAGCTTACATTGTCCTAACCCTCTAGCATAGACCAGGCTGAAGAAAAGCTAATGTTCTGTAAATTGTGACCGGCTGGAAAATCGACTAAACTGAGATTTTTAAGCATATTAAACTTTTCTCTTTTATTAGCTCGATGTTCTCTTTGGGAATTTGACTGAAATGGTAGCATTCCAGGTGGAGTTCCTGAAAACTCTTGAAGATGGAGTGAGGCTGGTGCCAGACCTGGAAAAGCTTGAAAAAGTTGACCAATTTAAGGTAAACATTTTATTTAAAGTCTGGCTGTGTGTCTAAAGCAAACTTAAATAAGGTTTATGGCACACTTAGGGCATGGCTACACTTGCAGATGTAGAGCGCTGTGAGTTAAACCAGCCCTCGGAGAGTGCAGCAGGGAAAGTGCTGCAGTGTGTTCACACTGTCAGATTCAAGCGCACTGGCGTGGCCACATTAGCAGCTCTTGCAACGGCCACAAAGAGCAGTGCATTGTGGTAGCTATCCTATCGTGCAAGTGGCTGCAACATGTTTTTCAAATGGGGGGGCGGGGGTTGGAGTGTGACAGGGGGTGTGTTGTGTGTATGTGGGGGGAGAGAGTGGGTTTTTGGGGTCTGAGAGCATGTCAGCATGCTCTCTTGTAAGTTCAGACAGCGGCAGACCCCCTCTTCCCCAGCGCCTCAAGCAACATTCCACACTAATGGTTGCTTTGTCCCAGAGCAGATAAGCAGCCGGCTGCCAGAAACAGAGCTTTGAAAGGGCATATCCACATTCCTGCAGCAATTCCAAAGAATGACAAGAGTGGCCACTTGACTTAATGGGATTATGGGACATTTCTGGAGGCCGATCAGAGTGCAGTAATGCAACACCTCATTCACGCTGACGCTGGGGCGTTTCAGCCGAGACACACCAAGCGTTATGCTTCTGGTGGAGGTGGATTACCAGGGGTGCTCCAGCTGCAGAGTCTGGGCGCTCTACGTGCCTTGCCAGTGTGGACGGGTCGTGAGTTAGGGCGCCCGGGGCTGCTTTAATGTGCTCTAACTCACAAAGCCCTTACAGTACAGTATTTTTACACTGGCAAAACGTACTGCAGAAGTAGTCCTCTTAACCTTGTATCAAACCAGTTTGACTACCATGACTCTTATTTCGTAAGAACACATTTTAAGATTTTTACATGAACTTGTGTTACCTACCACCATGACTCCTTGAAACCAGAATATCCTACTGTAGCTGTAGTTCATGTTGCATAGATCAATGCCACTCGGCAAAAGCATGCAGAGTTAGATGTGATTTTTTTACCTCTTTGTTAGATTTCATGTTTCAAACTCTGAGGAAAAGCTAGTGGCAGAAGTATAATTGCATAAAACCTTAGTACTGACAAGTCTAAATTGCCAGTTCAGGGAAGCCACTTGGGAAATGGTTTTGAACTGTAAATTGTATTCTGTACTCAGCAGGCTCTTAATGCACATATAGGCAGGAATGGCAAACTATTGAATGTAATGCTGTTTTTGAATCTTAAATTCAAGTACTTTGCGGGGAAGGTAGAAATATTAAAGGGAAGAAACCCAAACTGAATTAAAAATAAACAGGAAAAGACATTGTGGGGAAGGGTTGGTTACTAAATGAATGAATACCACCACCGCTGTAATTGGATCAATCTATAGCAAGTAACTCATGTAGTGTTGAAATTAACACAACCCAATGCATCTCCTCCTGGTCCTTTTGCTCATTTCAGCACTGACCTTGATAAAAGGACAAGATGTCCTGGTGAATAATAATCCCACTGGTTTGCTCCTCCAGGAACATGGATTAATTGAAGAGCTTGTGGAAGAAGTCTCTCTCTTTTTGGTTTTATTCTTGATTGCTCATTTTAAATTGGCATTAGTCATACAACCTACTGCTATGGTTACTCATTAGAAAATAATTTTGTTCTTTAACTAAGCATACTGAAATGTAGTGCTGGGCAAACTGGACTTTCATTGATGAATAGGTCTTGGCTCCTGCAGTCCATGTCTTGCTTATGGACTCAAAAATGTCTTTGTACTGAAACAAATTTACAGGATCTATCAAATCTGTGTACTCTACGTATTGCCATACAGCTCAGAGACCTGAACCCTCTTCGAGGCAGACTTGGAGCAACTAGCCATTCCATATGCGTAGTCAGCGCTACATCCTGAGCATAAAGCGTTCTGACTTTGTGAGATAGTGACTTTTACACAAAGATCTGGCCTGCCTTCCATCCATCATTATATTCAAAAGCAGCATTGCATGCTCTTTGGCCAGGTTTCCAAGATGAACAAAAACAGCCCAGCACTCTGTACTATCAAACCCTCCATTGACACGTGAAGGGTTGCACGTCCCGATCATACCTGATACCATCTGCGGAGCTGCCCCAGAGACTTGTGTCTTTGCAGGATTGAGCCAGATCTGAGCTGCTCTACACAAAGCCTGGTGTGATGCCATCAACCATGGTTTCCCTGATTGGTGCAGTGGTCTGTAGTAGACTCTGCATGTTGTCACTGAAGCATCTACAGCTACATTCTCACAGTAATCGGTTTCTGCATTGAACTGATTGGGGAAGTGAAGTGACAAAGAAGTGTAACATCTTGGAGAGGACTGCCCTATATATTTTTGTTTTGTTTTTTTTCCCCCCACCACATGAGACTCATATTAGTTCTCTTTACGTTGGACAGAGATAGGAATAAATTGTCAATATTATGTTATCTACCTTTATAAAAGAGTAACTCAAGTAGCTGAACAGATCAGGTTCCCTAATAATAAAATGAGACTTCAGGAGTAAGTAACCATTGCTTTCTCCATGGAAGTAAAAGCATTATGAATCCTGTAACTGTTGCTGCATAAGAATTTAATGGTGCATATGAAATCAAGATTATAGGCATAGATTTAGTAGAAGATGATTAAAAAATATTAACATATCTAGCAGTGATGAATAACCCCTCCACCCACTTGACACTCTGCAGACGAAGGGGGGAAATAACTAATCCCGCACACTCTATAAACACCTAATATAGCTAGGGTTGGCAGAATTTGACTTTTTATAACTTGATGGATAATATCTATTTTAAGTATTTTTTTTCAATTTTTCTTCTATTTCTAATTTCAGTTGTGCAGAATTATGGGTTTTAAGCTTTTAGTTTTTTCCAAAGACTTTGAATTTATTTCAACATCCACAATTGTGGGGAAATTATGGAGGGTCAGATAATTATTTAATGACAGATCTTGATATTAAAAAAACTGTCCATATTATATGTTCAAAATTTTATCTTTACATCACTCAAATTCTCAAGCAGCATTTTTCTGACTTTGCCGATCTGTAAATTTCAGTTATCATAGATGGAAATGTGTTTTCATTGATTTGTATATACAATGAAAGGCCATGTTCATTTACAGTTTAAAAATCTAATCCTTCCAAGCCTAAATATGGCCCCAGAAGAAGGATTTTGTGGGGGAATAATGAAATAAATGGGACTTGGGAGATCAGAGTTGAGTTCTGCTACATATTTCCTGTGTGACCTTAAGCAAGGTACATAGCGTCTCTCTGCACTGGTTCCCTAGTTGTATAATGGATCTAATACTTGTCTATTTAGATTGGGGCAGGACTTCCTTACTACGTGTTTGTACAGCACAATCGGGCCCTGATCTTGGCTGGGCTTCTGAGCATTTCTGTAATACAAATAATATTCGGGGAGGAGAAGACAAGTCCCTACTCTGAAAATAAAGCTGTCTGAGGATGGGGGTGGAGGGAACAGACTGCAATATACATAATATTTGATCACTTTCAAAGATACATATTTAATAGTTGGTGTATAGTAACTAAACAGATTACAGAAATCAGTTTTTTGCTCATTAAACACATTGAAGTATTTACGTTCCAAATAAGTCCATGAAAAAAAATTTCACATAAAATTATATATACGACACATTCTAGATCAACACCAATTTAAACAGGAAACCATCCGTTCTACAGTAGATTATACAGAGCAGGTAGAAGTCTCTTATTCAAGAATCTCTGACCTTCTATTCTATTCTTCCCTGGCTACCTGGTGAGGAATTCCGCCTCACCTAATCTTCTGATCAGTTTCTATTACTGACTGTTCCTAGACAGGATGAGAACCTAGTGTAGATGGTCAGGAACATTGTAATCACATGTAATAGCCATAAAACATGGCACAGAAGATCTTATTCTTTCTAAGTGGTCTAATTTCAATAGTTTTGTCAAAAGGAAAACTAATGTGTTTTATGCACTTTTTTTTTTTAATCCTAGAAAGTGTTGTTTTCCTTGGGTGGATCCTTTCTTTACTATGCTGACCGTTTCAAGCTGTACAGTGCCTTCTGTGCCAGCCACACTAAAGTTCCAAAAGTATTAGTAAAAGGTAAGATCTGCATGCGTTATGTATTTTTTCCGAACACACTTTTGATATGGAAAAGTGCCATTGCAGGATGGAGCAAGTGTTTGGGTCGTGTGTGTGTGTGTGTTGGAGAAGGCAGGTTGAATAAGTGTGCCTTTGCACTTGGAGTGATGCTTGTGATACCCACAGGAACTAAGGGCCATGTACCACAGAAGTCCGGCTAACGTCCTATGTTAAAACCCAAAGAAACTTGGCTGGGAGCCTCCAAGAAGGGAGTGGAGGAGAAGGAAAATCTTCCTGTTGCTTCCTCTGCTGTCACTATTCTAATCTGGGTCAGCCTGTGTGGCCCTTTTTCCTCCCTTTCCATGAGGTGCTGCAGAAGATCTCCAGCTCCATACCACGCTGAAGAGCTGCTGGGCCCAAAATGCCTGTGGAGCTGGGATTCAATGTGGCTGCCCAGCGGGAGTGACTTGAAAGTAACCTTGAAAGTGTTAATCTATTAGTGGATTCAGTAAAGCTTCATATAATTATATTTTTATCTTGGATGGTAGGTAGACTAGCAGTTCCAGTTGCAGGAGCAACATAATTAAAAAAAAAATATGCTCTTATTTTTCAAGGAACACTTGATGGCAGATAAATAAGCCAGAAGACTTCTGGGGGGTGTGTTTTTTGGGGGTTTTTTTTTTTTCTTTTTAAATTGTAAACTCTATTTACCATGCAGACAGATGCTGGCAATCCCCCTGAATACATGAATAAATTATTTGCTGCCAGCCACTTTTTATGTTCTCTCCTGGCAGCATCTAGGTTGACCTTATTAAGGACACAGGCTGGGTATCTTTGGCTGGTGGCCTTTTAAAATCCTTGTATCTTTTGAATTGTAGACTCAGATTTGGAGCCCCGTTTGCTCCAAATCTGAATCTTTAAAAGTCTGGTAGAATGTATAGGAATGGCAGCATTTTCATATGACGTTTTGGGTGGTCTTATGACCTTCTGATTGCAGTGGCAGTGCCTTTTTTATTTTAAATTGTAATAACTTTATTGTATTGGTAGAACGGTCTACTAAATGCCCCATTTCTCGTGGAAACAGTTATCCTTATGAAGGGAATACTTGCTGTACAGCATACTCACATTTTTATAGTATCTATTCTTGGACAATCTCTCGGGTTGGGAGCAGTAGAAGAATAATCCATTCTCTGTTATAGGCAGGCTAACGGAGGCATGGCACAGTAAGTTATCTAGTCTGTCTAAAATGTATTGCAGGTATAAAGTACATTAGTTCCACAGGTGTATTTTGTTCTCCTTCCTTACAAATATTTTTGATGTTTGTGCTGCACTTTTAAGTCTGGAAAGTAACAACAGAATGCCATTAAAGATGCACGTAATATTCACAAGGCCTGACATACCTCTGCCACTACTGCTGTAAATTCTTATAAATAGCAGTGACCCTTTTTGATTAAACTAGTGAGAGGGAGGAGGTTTGGTGGGCTTCATACCACTCTATGGTACTAGAAATAATGTTAGAGGATGGTTAAATAAAAGATGTTTATCTTGGTATGATGTTCAGTCATGAGTAACTTCTCTATGGCATAAAGAGAAAAGGAGTCCTTGTGGCACCTTAGAGACTAACAAATTTATTTGAGCATAAGCTTTTGTGAGCTACAGCCCACTGCATCGGATGCATGTGATACTAACTATGGCATGTGATACTAACTAAAAACCTGAAGTGTATAAAACATGGTATTGTATAGTTGATCAAAATGTGTATTTCTCCACAAACCACACTTATTCTAGGCAAATGAATTTCACCCTCTAAAAAGTTACTTCATAATGGCAGATGTTTGGGCTAATTAAAAACCATTTTTAATTTTAACTTCTAGCTAAGACAGACACTGCTTTTAAGGCATTTTTGGATGCTCAGAATCCTAGACAGCAACACTCCTCAACACTGGAGTCTTACCTTATCAAACCTATCCAGCGGATACTAAAGTATCCTCTTCTGCTGAGGGAACTCTTTGCTCTGACTGATGCAGACAGTGAAGAACACTATCACCTTGATGGTAAGGTGCTGAACTATGGAACAGTGTTTACCTGCTAAACTGGGGGCGGGGCGGGGCAAGGCAAGTTTCTTTCCCCTCACTCCTTCCCTGAAGCAATTACGTAACTAGTTATTTTCCATTTGCTTTTTCCTCTAGTGGCCATAAAAACAATGAACAAAGTTGCCAGCCATATTAATGAAATGCAAAAAATACATGAAGAGTATGGTGCAGTGTTTGATCAGCTCATAGCAGAACAGACTGTGGAAAAAAAAGAGGTAAGGATTTTATTCTTTGCTTTCTTTATTACAAGCCTGTTCTTCAGGAGTCTCTTTCTTCTGGTATGAATTACAGCATATTGTTACAGCTGCCATTACAAATTCCTTTTACTGCATTGTGTCTGGCAGGACACGCTAAAAGTTCTTCTTAAAGGTATGGTATAGTCTTGGAGACCAATACATAGAAACAATGCTTCAGCAGTGACTGGTGATTTTTGGATGCCCATCTCAAGACTCCTTAAAGGGGCATGATTTCCAGAAAGTGCTGAATGCTTACCCTGTGAAAATAAGGCACATTTCAAATTGGGTGTCCCAAAATCACTAGTTACTATTGAAAATGTAGACCACTTCTTTTGAACTCTTTCAAGGTGGAACCTAACTATGGAAGGTTGGTGGGACTAAGGTATGAGATGGGGATTCAACAAAGCAGAGGAGAAGGGGGACTACAGCAGCAGCCTGGGGGAATGGTAAGGAGAGTCTTGACGAGAAAGTGGGGCTGGGATGGGAGGGGTGAGCTTCAGCTGCAACTTGGAGGTAGTGGAGGTCAAGCAGGAGAGGCAGTTGTGCTTATGGAGGAGGGTAGTCCTGGAGGTAGCAGCACTGTGAAGGCTGCAGGTGCAAGCAGGGTTGGACAATTGGTGTTGAGAATAGCAAGGGGTATGTGGAGACCAGAGTTGGGTCTGGTAGGCAGGAGTGAGTGGAAATGCTATACACCTGGATTGAGGAGCAGTCTTGTGTGCTAAACTTACTGACATTTAAGCACAAGTGAGGCTGGGTTACCCTTGGGCCTAGAGGTCCCACCAGTTCAGGGCAGGGGGACTGTGTGGAGAAGCAGGCACTGCTGTTACCCATGTTATACCCTGTTCTGTGGCTAAATGGAGGACTTAAATTTCCAGAGATGTCAACTTAGCACTTCTCACAAGTGCTGAATTCTCAATTTGTGTGTTTACGGGGAAAAGGTGGAAAACTGCTTCTAAATGTGAGAAAGGGTGAGTGTTAATGAAACTGACTTGTTGCCTCTGGAGATCAAAGTGAAAAATCTAGTTGTCTTGACTACTTTATTGTATATCTGCCCACAAAGATTTGCACCGTTGTTCGTTTTTACTCAGGAAATACATAGGACTTGCAGGTTCCAGTCATATTCCTTGGCAGAGCTGTGTACAGGAGGCTAAGTTGTGTACGAGAAGCACTGGCTGGCTTCAGCTAGTAGAAATGTTCAATTCTTTTACATTTAATGTGCTCAAACAATATAAAGAGGAACTGAAACAGGGAGAGAGAGACAAACACTATAAGAGTTCAGAGAGATTTTTGGCTTCTTCCTTCCTACAGATTTTGAATGGCCATACCTTCAACACTAGGCTGTACCTAACTTATGCACAAAAATTAGGGATTTGATTGCATGTCTGATCAGTTAGCATTGAACACAGTTAGCATTTGGCACAATCTGTTTGCACATAATTGCAACTGCTTAGTCCTGACGGAAAATCTTGCTCCAAAAATTTTCTGCTTTTTAGGGTAAAATTCATCTAAATCTACTAAAGCACTTAAAACCCTTTACACTGGTGCTTTTTGTATTTTCATGTGTTTATGGTTGGCAGGTTGCAGACCTTTCCATGGGAGACTTACTTTTGCATAATACAGTGATCTGGCTTAACCCTCCTGCATCACTGGGGAAATGGAAGAAGGAACCTGAGTTAGCAGCATTTGGTATGTACTCTGGTGATTATTTCAAACACAAATAGGATGGCAGATTTTTACTTGAGCAGAGACACTAAGACCTGTGACAAATGTACATAGAGAATGACCGTTACCTAACAGTGTTCCTGCTACATCATCTAAACTTGAAAATTAAATGTACAACGATTTGCCCCTGAATTTAAAGGGCCAAATTCTGCTCTGTTAGTGATGTAAATCTGGAGAAATTCAATTCAAGCAACTACTGTAACTGAGTAGAATGTGGCCGAAAGTCCAAAAGAAGCGAGTAGCTAAAACCTCACTCTATGCGTTAGCAACCCTCCTCCCCTTGATTTATTAGTATTTGTATTTCAATAGCCTAATTCATGCCACTTCGCTTCCTTGCTTTTAGAGTTACACCTAGGACAGTGATACTCGGACTGAGGCTCTGGCAGCGTTAAGTGGCTCTGTAATGTGTCTCCTGTAGCTCTTTGCAGCACCTATTAAAACTCTGATTTAATTATGAATCAGGATGCTTTTACTATGTTATTAACCAATTGTAGACTACTTGGTCAGTCATGTTGCTGCGAGAATAATAAACAATGAATTCACACTATTATGGCTCTTTTGGGTGATACTGATCACTAATTTGGCTCCTGAACCACTGAGGTCTCAGTATCAATGATCTAAGGTTGTTTGGCTGTTGGCTTTTTTGCGTGGTTTTTGTTTTAACTCCCCCATGTAGCCAAGCGGCTGTCTGGATCTAGCAATTTGCTGATAGCACTTGGAAAGCCAGTGGCTGCTAATTATTCAATATTGCCATTGTAAATAAAAACCCTTCAGCTACCCACTGAGGATGTCCCAACACCAGCATGACAAAGGTACCACTTTCGTTCCTGCTGTTGTCACTGGTGAGGAGCTGCCCAAGCTCTTTGTCTTTCTATTGTGTATAGACTGGTCCTGTGGTCAGGAAAATGACAGAACATGCCTCCAAGATGAAAGTGATTGACGTCAGCTCAATGATTTGGGGGATGTGTATTCATTTTCAGTTATTGTGCAAAGAGTTTTTAAATCATCTTTATAAAACCTCAAGATCCAAATATTTTAATTCTAAAACGAAGGGTGTCTCTCTGGTCCACTGTGGAAATTACAATTTCATTCCTTCACCTGATTCTTTAAACCCAAATTCCAACATACTTTCCCATAACATGTGCATGTAACATTCCAGCTATAACTGTGTATTGACTCCTATTTACAGGCCACTGTCACGGACGTCAGTAGTCCAAATAGACCACTAGTCTGTTAAATGTAGTGTCAGCCCTCTGACTCCTGCATGCAACTAGGCAGGGACTATCTCTTTTTGTTAGTTTGGGGTTTTTTTGTTCTGTTTTTGAACAGTGCCTAGCTCAATGAGGTCCTGATCCATGATTGGGGGCTCCTAGGTGCTACTGCAGTACTAATAATAGACAAACCACTCAGTGGGCTTAGCCAGATGGGTTTAAAAGACACAACAAAATATCTTATTTTAGATGGAATCCTGTAATTTGCAAACATATCATTGTGTATGCATAATAATTTAAAGAACAGTTAACTTATGAATTCTGTAACATCAAAGCCACCTGAGAAATTAACTGTTGTGTAAACTCTTCTGGTGGTGGTGGGGCGAGAGGGGGGGAATAATACAGGAAGAGAGAGTCTTTATACTTATCCTCTTGTTCTTTCCCCTCCTGGCCCCTGATTGAAACAAAGACTTACCAGGAATGTGTGTGATCTTGTCATGATTAATGGTGTGTGTTTGACTTCTGCGTGTGCTTGGGCTTTGCAGGAGGCAAGGGTACAGGGACCATTACTGACTCTGTGGTTTTGTTTTTAATCTTTCTCTAGTGTTCAAAACTGCTGTTGTCCTTGTATATAAAGATGGTTCCAAACAGAAGAAGAAACTTGTAAGTTTTGTTGCTACTTTGACTACATATTTGGGGATCCAAAATGAGCAAGGCCAAGATTTTCAAATTATATTTAGCCACTGTTTAATGGTTTACATGTACAAATATTGATTAGCTAATCTTTTTATGTGGTTGTGCAAGTAGGTTGTAAAGATTTTACAAGCAGGTAGTAACCAGTCAGGAAGTTGCATGTTTAACCTTTCTCCCTTTGCAAATAGGGATTTGACCCGTGTCAGTGCGAAATAGGGTCAATTTTATGAATTTGTTGAGGTGCCAGTTAGATTTTAAAGCTGCAATCAAACAACTAGCTTTGCCAATTTGATAAGCCAATATTGGGATAGAATTTAATTAGGATAACCCCTTCTTATTGAGTCCAGGAAGGGAGCACTAGTTACTACCTTTTTAACAGTAGGCTCTCTTCAGAACAGCACTTACCTTGGACAGAATTTCTCAAATCAGGACAGTTGATGTTCTTGCCTTTATAAACTTGTTGACTGGTTACCAAGAACCACAGACGTACGTATCAGCAGTTCATCAATCCAGAGTAGATTCAACTAATATTCAAGGGCATGTACTGAACACAAAATACACATGCAATCAATTGTCATAAAACAGTATTGAGGTCAAGCAGTTATACCAGAAAACAAACAGTACAAATATCCAAAGTGGTTTTTTTTGTTTTTTTTTTAATTGCATTCACTTATAATCCTCCATTATCCGTTCTTTATCTCTAATACACTTGAAGTAGTTCCCCAAGGAACAGAGTTGCACTTTGCCTTAAGGCAATCTTAGAAATGTGGTCCCTGCTGTTTTTAATGTTTGATATGAAATGGACTAGTTTAAAATACTAGAAATAATTGCTTAAAGGTATAGTTTAAAACTCTCTCTAGGCCAAAGTACTTGCCCTAAACCAGGGGTCTCAAACTCAGATGACCACGAGGGCCACATGAGGACTAGTGCATTGGCCCGAGGGCTGCATCACTGACACCCCCTTGCCCCCACTCCACCCCTTCCATGAGGCCCCTTCCTTGCCCCCATTCCAACCCCTTCCCCAATAGTTACATTAAAACAATTTTATCTTCAAAATGAACAAAACTTCTGGAAACCATTATCCTTATGAAGGGAATACTTGCTGTGCAGCATAATCCAAGAATAGCTATTCTAGAAATGTGAATGGTCTTTTTGGGATGGGAGCAGTAAAAATCATCAATTCTGTAACTAATCTAGATAGGCTAATAACCTGCTGCACCATGCAGCTATCTCGTATGTTTAAAATACTTTGCAAGTACAGTGTACGTGTATAACTTACATAGTGCCATAGGTGTATTTGGTTCTGCCTCCTGACTGGTTTTTTTAATGTTTGTGCTGCACGTTAATAAAAGTAACAACAACAAAATGCCATTATTGCCTTATTAAAGTGTCCGTAATAGTGACAAGGCCAGACATGCCTATGACACTAGTGCTGTGAAAGCTTATAAATATGCAGTGTGATCCTTTTTGATTAAATGTGGGGGGAGGTGGGCATCATACAGCTCTAAAATAGCAATGGCCCTGGTAATGTGTGAGAAGGTGGTTAAATAAAAGATGCTTATGGGGTATGATTGTAGTTGGATATCTGATGTTCATTCAGGAGTAACTTCTCTATGGCGTGATACTAACTAAAAACTCGAAGGGCATAAACATGGTACTGTATACATGTCTCAGTGTTCATAGCTAAAGGCGGAGAGAGAAATTCCATCCCTATGTCATTGAGACTCTTGCGTAGTAAGGACTGACAATAGTTCTCATTTAAACATCGCATTTCTTATTCTTGGAGTGATAAGATTCTTTAGCTAACATGTCTAAAATATGGATTGTTGGCTGCCGACTCTGCACAAAGAGGCAGGGTGACCAGTGTGCATCTTGTAACCCAGTTCTGTATCCTTGCTAGGATAGAGGGTTTCCTTGATTAAAGGGCAGAGGGAGCTTTGTGACTAATGTATTCAAGGCATATTTGACCTCTCTAAACTTTACCCCTTCTGAAATCATGCACCATGTTTAATACAATATCTTTCTTCTGTATGGCCTTCATCAGTCATTGTAATGGCTAGTGAATGTAAAACATGGTCTTCAATTCTGGACTTTGGTTTGTGCACACATCACCACCACTGAGTAAATGTTGGTTGTAGGTACAGAGGCCTCAATCTAGCTAAACGTTCAAATGTATCTTATTTGGAATCAGTGGGATTGCATATGCATAACTTTAAGCACTCAGGCCGTAGTGCAGTGTTTTTGGTCCAGTAGCATTGGTTACTAATGCTGATTCCCAACTGTAGACACAATAGTGTAGACACAATGTTGGTGTGAGGCTTTTTTTGAGTGTACAGGAATTTTTGGAAGGAGGATAGAGTGGGCAGGTCTATTTTGTGCAGAATGATGATCTTTGACTTGTACAATGTGCTGTTCCTTGACTCATGGATAGCAATTAAGCAAACTACCTCCAGGTAGAACATGTTACCTGAGGATATTTGAACCCAAAACTATAGGTTCAAATATCCTCAACTTTTTTTAGATGGTTTTAGGAAATAAATTAATGGGGGACACAACACCTCTGAGAAATGATAGGTACACGAGAGTGCTTTTATTTAAAATGTTTTGTTCGAGTCTAAAGCGCACATGTAAAAGAGCAATAGCCTGGGTAACTATATCTGGGGTAGTCTAAAATTTGAGATGGTGTTAAGTGGCCAGCTTTCCTTTTAGCCACTGGGGAATTGGATGTCAGTTGGTTAGCTCGGCAAAAAAATTTTCATTGCACATTTTGACTAATTTTTGTAGAGGTTGCTTAAAACAAAGCCCACAATTTATAGTAACTCCCAATGGGCTAACAATTTTTTAGCCTTAGCAAAAAACGTATAACTTTACTTATTTGCAATGCAACTTCTAGCAAGAAACTTATGGTCATAGACACCCAGATCCAAGGTTAGCTATTTATATTTTTTTATGAATTTATTTTTTATTAACATTGCAGCTGTTTTGTTTGCTTAGGCAAACGTCAAATTATTCCTGACTACATGGTGGTCTTGCTTTCAGGTAATGGTGGGCTGAGTACACAAAATGGCTGTGGTTATGTCTAGTCCAGCTCTCTTGTAACATTAGCGCTAAGTGCTTTTTTGAGGTGTTGAGAACTGATCATTGTGGCATGATGACAGTTTGTCTATACTTCCTTCCTGTGACCTAATGTTGTTCATGAAACTTCTTCATAGGCATTTCTGTGGTTCCTATCACCAAAAAATACCAGGCCTCTGAATTCCTAGGGTAAACTTTCCTGATTTATTTTTTGATCCAGGGAGGCTCACATAGGGCTTCAATTTACGAAGACTGGGACCCATTCCGTTTTCGTCACATGATTCCCTTAGAAGCTCTGCAGGTTCGTGCACTGGCAAGTGCAGGTAATGTTGAAATGTATTCAGAAGTCTGTTAAAGTGCCCATCTCATTTCTTACTATCCAAAAAATGCTCTTTATGGGAGTTGGGGGGGGGGGGTGTGGTGGTTTATATAACCAATAAATAAATAAATAAATACAAAAAAAAAACACTGACCTTTTGTTTCTCTCCTCTTCTGCCTTCTAGGGGTTGTAAGAAGAGAGAGAGCAAAAAGCTATACTTGAAAATTGTGGGAAAACTCTCCAAGAAGAGAGTTTTGGTTTTCGAAATTAGAATTTTTTTTGTGGAAAATACTTTGTTTCAAATAACACAAACACTCGCTCTGGCCAAAGTCCATGCAACCGCTTTGCTGTTGCTACCAGAGAAAATCCTTAGGACTAGGTGTATATGCTTCGGGGGGGTCTGTTTAGCTCAATAAAGCCTGTGTGGAAGACGATGCAGCCGCAGAACTACATACACTGTGAAGATGATAAATAAGTTCAGACTTAACAAAACTAGGTGTATAATAGTTGTTTCAGGAATTTTAAAAATCTTTAAATTGTGGAGGGTTGTGAAAAGTCTTTGACCTTTAATGGTTTAATCTTTATTGTCAGGTATGTAACTCTGTGTGACCAAGTGTAGGAGTCATAACCAAGTGTCCTTCTGCTAGGATTTGTGATCAACCTGTGTTCTGGGATACCTTTTAAATTTAATAAAACTGTTTCTCATGGTTAGAGAGTACTTCTCAATTCTAGTTGAAATTACAACACGATGTGACCCCATATATAATTAAGTAGTATAACGTGGTGCAAAATGTTCTCCATATCTCTCTAGATGCAGAGACCAATTCTGTGTGTGAGATTGTTCATGTTAAATCTGAGTCCGAAGGCAGACCAGAGAGAACATTCCACCTCTGCTGTAGGTGAGCGTGCTTCCATGTGTTCTGTTGTTGCTCGATTTCTAGATGCTAGTCGTTCTTAAAAGAAAGACAGGCCACATGATGATAGCACAGGAGGCTTACAACTTTTTCTAGCTCTACCAGCGAAGGATTCTCATTAAAGAGAACAAAGCCATATTTAACCAAAACTGAAGCTTTACAGGAATATTAATTTTTTTTCTCTTGCAAATTTGCTCCCAGCGATTGAATTCTGTATGGAAATTTGTTTTTAATGCTGCATGCACTGTAATTGAGCATTTGTCAGAATGCCAGGCAGCTGCTGAAGTGTCCAGTTTGGTCAATGCTTTCCATGCTGGCAAGGCATGACTCCCACTGTTAAGGAGCTTAGTACAAATTACAATGCTATGTTAAAATATTATCTGTAATAAGGGCTAACCCTCACTTCAGAATTTTGTTTACCATTTTTAGTTGTGTGTTTTGTTTTTTGTTTTTTTGAACTGGTAGAAGTCCCTGCTGAGCTGATATTAAAAATAGTTCAACCTGCTGTCTACATGAGAGATGCGTGATTTCTGCTCAGTCTGTCCAATGCAAGCACACAAGATGTGAGATTACATTAGCTACCATAGGTTTGGCAAATAAGTGAGTAGCTGGCATCAGAGAAAAAGGAAGAAGAGAGAGGTAGACAGTACTTCCATAATGCAGAATGCTTGTTTCCTTGGACATGGGTTTAAACTTGCACAGATTTAACAATGCAAGATGTACATTATAAACTTTGATTTGAAAACTTTATACTAGAATGACAGGGAAAGACAGGCAGAGCAATTCACATTTTCTTTCAGTACTGGTGTTGATTTATCTTGCTCTGTCACATACTTGCAGGAATTATGTATCTCTTGTGAGCTTGTGCCCTAACTTTTTTTTGTTTGTTTTTCCTGTTTTCAGTTCCCCAGACCACAGAAAGGATTTTCTGAAGGCTGTGCACTCCATTCTACGCGATAAGCACAGAAGGCAGCTTCTTAAAACTGAAAGTCTGCCCTCATCCCAACAATATGTTCCTTTTGGAGGGAAAAGACTGTGTGCTCTAAAAGGTGCAAGGCCAGCAATGAACAGGGCAGGTACTGTAGGGATGCAGACTTTCAAGATCCCACTGACCCCAGCACTACTGTAGGTCGCATCAGAGTTGTAATATTTATTACCCATAGATGAGGGTTAGTGTTGCATCTGACCTGCCTTCACATCCCTATGAGAGCCTTAACAAGTACCACTCTTCACTTAAGGTTCAACATCTGAGCAATGATCCTTCTGGTATAGGAGACCCAAATGGGACTCCTATCAGTTTCAATCAACTGTATGTTTTAATCTGCCAATTGGGTTGCAGTTGAATAAAGCTTTGTAGCAAAAATATGTACAGGATTTCTACAGATGACCAGTAGTGGTTTAAAACAAAACCAGCTCCCAAAGTGTCTTTAGCTCATCTCAAATCTTCAGCAGGGTTTGAAATGACTTCTGCTTCATGTGTTCTCCATTTCTCCTTTTTCACCTCTATCGGCAGTGGGCATTTGTTTATCCTCATCAGATCTCAGAGGTGCACTTGATTAGTCTGTCTTAAAATGTGGACTTCATTTTCAGTTGACTTCTGGCAAAACACAAACTGCTTTTCCCTGATTGATTTTTTTTTTTTTTTTTTTTAAGAGTTTGGCAAACACTAATCGAAGGAGGGAAGAAACTTGCTTCTAAATAGACTTTTTCTGCTCATTAGATCCAGTAATCCAGATAACCAGGCTTTCTGTTCCTCCTCTGTAACAAGCAAGCCACACCAATAACATTCACAGTGTGGCTTCTCACAGAGGCTAGGGAAGGATTTCACACATTTTAAGATTCAAAGGCAGCCCAAAAGGTATCTAATTTGTACCACAGTGCTTCAATCATCCCATGAGGCTCCATATGCTCGAAATGTCAATCTTCTTTTAGGTGGATTTGTCTAGTCATTCACATGGTGGATGCGTGGGGGTAACCCCCCTCTACCCCTTCTCCCAGGCCTAGCTGGGCCCTTACTTGTAAATTTTTTTAACCCTAAATGCTCAGCTGATTTACTTGTGTTTTCAGACTCAGGATAATGATTCTTTTTCCAAAGATGAATGCATTTAATAGATGTGTACTGAAGGTGCCGTCAGTGAGGGGACAAACGACAATCTCTGAATCTCAGCAGCCTCCAGTGGAGCTATTGTGTGCACATAACACTGAAGTTTCTGCAGATCCTTAAGCAGGAGAATTCATCCTTTGCTTTGTCTGACAAGCCTCGTATAAAGATATTTCAACATGGAAGATGCCAGAATGCTATCTGAACCAGTCACAAAACTAGCAGACAGGTCTGATGCTGAAGATGGAACTTCTGAAAGCAAGAGTGTTATCCTAGAAAATAGCCCAGCAACAATGGAGCACTTGCACCTACATAACGAGTAGGCAGCAACTCCAGTGTCTCCCAGCTCCATCTCACTGCTTGGAACGATTCTGCATCGTTCCTGTGGAGGCACCACAATATTTCCTGGTCAGTTTTGGGACAAGCTGGGTTATTGCAGTCTGTTAGCAGCGGGGCACAGCTGGTGAGAAGCTTAGCTCTACTCACGCTTTCTCATGCTGGCTGCCTGCCTGCCACCTACTGAGGAGGAACAGTAATTGTGGCCCATTATCTCAATTTGTGGATCTAAGAAGCAGAAACTTTTTACAGCTGGCAAAAAAAAAAAAAAAAAAAAAAAAACCAAAAAACCCCCACCTCTTTCCATGAGAAACTCAGTAAAGCATAACTTATGCATGCGTATTGATAGCGAGGAGTAGGTCGTGCTGGGAAATTCTGATAGCTGGTGCCAAGGGATGTTAGGAAAGGGCAGTTGAAAGACTAGTTTTTAGAGAGACATTTTCATCTTGTGTAAAGCGTGTGGGATTTTATCTTTTGTGTGTGTGTGCAGTGTCCGCCCCAAGCAAGTCTCTTGGGAGGAGGAGGCGGCGGCTGGCCCGAAACAGGTTTACCATTGACTCGGATGCTGTCTTCGAAAGCAGCCCTGAAAAAGAGTCCCAGCAGTCCACAGCCAGTGGGGACACTGACCGCTGGGTAGAGGAACAGTTTGACCTTGCTCAGTACGAGGAGCAGGAGGACATCAAAGAAACTGACATCCTCAGCGATGACGATGAGTACTGTGAGTCTACGAAAGGTATCACGGTTGACAGAGAACTTCAGGAGCAGTTGCAGGCTGCTTCCATCACAAGCAGCCAGTCCCATCTGGCAGAGAGAGCACGGCATGCAATGAGCACGCATGCTGCCAGACTGACTCAGTTGAAAAAGCAAGCTGCACTGTCTGGGATCAATGGCGGGGTGGAAAGTAATAGTGAAGAAGTCATCTGGGTTAGGCGTGAAGACTTTGTACCTAGCAGAAAACTGAACACTGAGCTCTAAACCTGTCACTTTCTCATTAGCTGGTATGTGTAGATCTACCCCGCTCCCTCCCCCCAATAAATGCTGTGGAGCATGATCCCTTAGCTTGCACACACAGTTTTGGCAGCTGAATTGCTCTGAAGCTGTGCAGACACATTTTAGGAACTTTACAAGGGGGGACGGGGAGTGTAAAATTTGAAATAAGCTGGAGTCCTATCTGTATATTACTAAGGGCTTTTAAACTTTTATTTATTCTAAAATGGGATACATAATATCACTGGAGAACAAGTTACTGTTGGCATCTTGCATATGTGCAACTTAAGTGATAGCACAATGAACAAAGAGGCTTTTGTATCTGTGAAATGTCAATCAGAGGCTCATCTCCTTAATGAGGAAACTGCCTTTCTAATCTGTACAGCTGCAGTGTTCTTAATCTTTTCCCTCTTAAGACTATACATGTATTTTAGGAGTGTGTGAGGAAAGGTTTGGGATTTATGTTGTGCTGCGTTCTCTTGGTGTGTCTGGTCTAACTTATTTTCAGTGCTGGAAGCTCTAGCTTTACGTAAAATTTGATAAAGTTGCCAAACTCTTGAAAGAGATCCAAATTTAACACTTGACCTTTTTTTTGTACTTTTTATCTGAGATGCAGAGGCACAAATGGATAAGAATGTTAGTGTTACTTAGGATATGAGGCTAGCCTTTTTGCAGAGGGTGCAGTAGGCTAGTTTTTATATTATATTAAAATATCAACTGGAAAGCCCTGCTTAGGGATAACTGGAATTCAGTTATGTTACAAATAATGTGACTGAATTACAAAGAGGGCTAAATTAATCCATGACTTCAGTGGAGTCCTATCAGGGATGAATTTGGTCCATTATGACTGACAACTTTTGGGTGGGGGTGAAAATTTATGGCCAAAAAACTGACCTCATCCAACTCTTAGTGCGGATGAAACTAGTGTATATATAAATTCCTTTGTAAAGGCTTTTTCCACGGCAATACACTATGAACAAAGTTCTAAGTAAGCAAACCTCTCAAACCTTTTTATTTAAGTATCTAAAACAGGGTAAAAAATCTAGTGTTTTTTAAGTAGACTTCCAAATATAAAAGAGAAAATATAGCACTTTTAATTTTTTTAGATTTATATAGCTTTCCCATTTTCACTTTCCACATACAAAGAAAATTTCGTTATCTTCCTCTTTTGTATCTATTGATGTTTGACACATTAGTGGATACTTTGAAACCTGGCATTTTATAAATAGCTTTAGGACTATATTTTATAAGATCAGCTGTGACTATATTTTGAAACAACAAATTGTTCCCCAGAAACATCAACTGTCTTGTGTCCCAGCCAGCATTTGCCCCCTCTTCCCGCCCCAAAAGCTGATACAAGAAAACTTTCAAAAGACTGTCTTCTGACTTTTCTTTTCCTAAAAGCTTTAGAAAGATTTCTATACCCTTTTATCATCACTTCATTGTTCTATATCATCTAAAGTCCATTGTGTCCCAATTTAGTAGAAAAGCAGAGGTTTTAGCTGTCCTACTGGAATTCAGTCAGTTGTGAAAGACTGGAAAGTCTGGTGCTTGGGAGGGTGCCATTGTTCTTGTACATAATGTCATGACATGTCTCTGTCAAAGGTTCTTGTATATTTCTTTTATAAGCTGAAAGAAGGTCTATTTTTATGTTTTTAGGTCTATGAATGGAACGTTGTAAATGCCTGTCAAACAATAAAATACTGAAAACACCTGAATAGTGTGGTGGTGGTGGTGATGGGTGGGGTGTGACTGCACCAAGCACATCCCTTTCACTTCTGCCTTGATCAAAAAGAGCAAGCTGTAACCAAAACCCAATAAATGGATTTTAGCTGTTAAAGACGGCTTAATACTACTCCAGCAACCTGTAATGGTTTGGCTTGGCAAGCAAAATTATTTTAACAAATTTTATTTAAATTTTCAGTTGTGGGAACTTATGGGGGAGGGGAGTTGCACAACAATTATTTAAGATTCAAAGTTAAACATATTGTCAAAATACACAAAGTACTAGCCTTACATCACACTCTAAGTTCTCAAGCAGCACTCACTGTCTAGCTATAAACTTCAATTGTTGAAAAAATATCAGCATGACACTAAACCTCAATTTCCCTGTGCACATCAAGTTTGATGGAGGATATACTATACTGGGCTTGGATGTTTATTTCCAACTTTGCTCCTTACAAAGGTGTATGTGCTCAATTTATGAGGATCTTGGTTCAATTTCACAAACAGTTTCTTTTTGTATAAAGAAAGGGTTAGTTGGTTTTAGATAAGGAGGACTTGTGGCACCTTAGAGACTAACCAATTTATTTGAGCATAAGCTTTCGTGAGCTACAGCTTACTTCATCGAATGCATACTGTGGTATCCATCCGATGAAGTAAGCTGTAGCTCACGAAAGCTTACGCTCAAATAAATTGGTTAGTCTCTAAGGTGCCACAAGTCCTCCTTTTCTTTTTGCGAATACAGACTAACACAGCTGCTACTCTGAAACCTTGGTTTTAGATGATGATTTGGACAACAGCTCCTTTCCACAGCCCACACTGAGGTGAAATTCACCCTGTGCAGACATGACCAGCACAAAGCTTGTGCATATGTACACCCCACTTAAGCCCAATTGATGGGTTAGTACAGTGGTAAATTAGAACAAAGAGGAAAAACATTTCCTGTTATTAATTTGGCTTTAGCAGGAATTTCCTTCGTTCTTTTGACTAGTTAACTTCCCCTAAATTGGATCTACTTCTGATCAAATGTATGTGTTCAAAACATTTCACATTAGTTGATTTCACAGTTGTCGTACTATTTGACCCAACTGTGTCATCTAGTTTGATGCTGTTTTCTCCACTCATGTTTGGTAGACCAGATTATACCTTTTTAAACAATAAACCACATTGCCTGTGCAAGATAATCAATTACAGAGCTTGAAATAATGCAAGCAGGTAGATATGTTTCACCATAAAAGCGCATACGTGCCTCTAGCTTAATCTTTAAAACTTGCAGTAGTGTTCTGGGTAAGGATAAGTGTAGCTACCCCCCCCCCCCCCCCCCAGAATTCTAATATGACCCAGGAATGGGGTGATGCTCTTAGAGAAGGAAGTATGCTGTCAGGATCAAACACCAGTCCTTAGCTTGCCACATTATGCACAGCAGGAGGTAACTTCTATACTCTGCCAGTGAGTGACCTCACAAGTGGAGTGCAAAGGGCAGAGATGGCAGCTGTGATGTTTAAATTCACCAAGCATGTTTTGAAACTAGAAACACTTGCCACTTGTGCAGGAGCTGAGCTGAGCTCATTCTGTGCCTCGATCACCCCTGCTATGTTCAAAGGACCATGCTCTCTTGAACAGTTAAGGTATCTTAACCAGGGGGGAGGGATAGCTCAGAGGTTTGAGCATTGGCCGACTAAACCCAGGGTTGTGAGTTCAAGCCTTGAGGGGGCCATTGAGGGATCTGGGGTAAAGTTGGGGATTGGTCCTGCTTTGAGCAGGGGGTTGGACTAGATGACCTCCTGAGGTCCCTTCCAACCTGATATTCTATGATGATTATATATATGATTTATCTCCATACACATTTCTTCCCTTGTCTAGATATAAAGTTGTTTCTGCTTTAATCAGCTGGGTGAAAGACCAGCCTACATCTTAGTACTGCCTTCAGTGCCCTTCAAACAGTGTTGGGATATATTTGCTGGATAAAGTAAACTCCACAGCTGAAATCAGCCTTCTCCCCCCATAACATAGGAGCCCCTTCCTCCAACCGCCACATGAGCCTCTACGCCAGGGGTCAGCAATCTATGGCGCCCGTGCCAAAGATCGCATGCTGCTGCCCGCTGGGTCCCAGCCACCAGCCCTGCTCAGCCTGCTGCTGAACCCAGGCCAGCAGCAGGCTGAGTGGCTGGGACTCCGGCAGGCAGCAGCATGCCATCAAAAATCCTGCCTGCCCCAGCCAGCTCTTCTCTGCACCACCAACCCCCCCACCCGGGGGCAGGGTGAAGAAGCTTGGTCCTGTCGGCAGCTGCAGGGCAGGCAAGGTCCCCCAGCGAGCTGGGTTCCTGCCCCTCCTGCTCTCCCTCCCTGCCACCCATCAGCTGATGGCCCTTGCGAGGGGGAGAAGCGGAGACACCACAGCACACTCACTGCTTCGGGGAGGAGGCGGAAACTGGGGAAGAGGGGTGGAATCAGGACATATCCCCTTCAGCCCACGGTGAGCTGCTCTGGGCAGGGAGCGCCCCCTGCACTGCCCCACAACCCCAGCCCTGACTCCTGCCCCAATGAAACTTTCAAAAACTACTGTATCCTGAGACAGAGTAAATTTTCAGGCCAGTTAGTTTGGTGAAATTATAAAAGTCTGAAAAGGGGTTATAACAGGAAGCATCAGGCAACCTTACTATAGGGGTTTTTACCACTTCTGATAAAGTGTGTGTCTGTCCAGATGTTTGGAAATGGACTAGCCTATTCTCTCTTTTAGGGAAGACTACATCTGAGAAATGACGTTTCTGAACTTGGTTGGTCTCCTTTTCACCAAAGATGTTTCATGAATAATACCCAGCAGCTCTATGGCACACTCAGGCCAGGTCAACACTACAAACTTGTAGGCGTAGTGATATTAGTTAGGGATGAGGAGGGTTTTTTTGGTGACATTTCCATGTTGGCAAAAGCCCTAATGTAGTCAAAGTGTTTTTGCTGCAATAGCTTATTTCGCTCAGGGAACCAGTATAAACTGTATTGCCAAAAAGCACTCTTTTGCTGGTATAAACTGCAACTACACAAGGAGGGTCTGTTATAACTACACCAGCAAATCTTTTCTAGTGTAGACCAGGCTTAAGTCACAGCTTGCATAACGTTTTACACATAATGAAATCTTACAGCAGCCCTGAGAAGACTGAGATGGAGAGGTTAAGTAGCATGCCCAAGCTCATGCAGCAAGTCTATGGTAGACTGGGATGAGAATTCAACTCTTACAAAAGACTCCTATTTTGTTTCTGGCAGTAGACCATGCTTCCTCCTTATTAATGTAATGGAGGTAATTAACTGCAGCATGAAGCCAATTTTTGTGGCAGAATAACAAACAGAGCAGGAGAAAAGTCTCCCTACCAATCCTAGTATGGTTTGTCCCTTTACATATAGCTTGGAATATGAAGGAAATTTGTTTTCTCTTATAAACTTAATGACATTTCAGGAGAAGGGAATGATTCACAGGATAATTGAAACCAATTAAATACCTTTCACTTGACCTGCAAAATAAATCATCTTGTTTTTGCAGCTGTTTACCTCCAACTCACAGGTGTTTGAGTGGCTATAGGCAGTTGCATGGAGATCTCACCCACAGCGAGACCGGCTGAAATAAGTTTTTCTTTTTGAAACAATAGCTGAGGAAACCATTCTTCCATCAATGAAATACAGAAAGTGTTCGCTGCTCCTTAGTGTACAGTGGAAAAATTCATAACTTTATGTAATGTAACAACAAACAGTCATCAAATGAATAGGTAAATAAGAGGAGGAAGCACAGGGATAATGTTCCCACAGTAAACTATGTCTATTTTACCTGGGCTCCAGGCTTACCCCGCACACTAAAGGGCAGAAAAATATGAGGATTTGACAGACACATTTGAAAGCGGGGATACAAGCCATGCTAGGCTGTATCAGAAAGGCAGCAAATAGAAATGCATATAAGGGAAGTCAGCAGCATAATCTTTTGCCCTTCTCTAAAAAAGTTAAAATATTTTCTAACATGGTACAAACATGTTCAACACAATTATTCCTTTAGTGTAGACAAGGACAGCAATGATTAAAAACACCCTAACTGATCCTGGTTAACACTAGGAATCTTCCCAATATATTGTAAAACACTGCTTGTGTCCCTGTCAGCACTAGTCATTTTTAACATCATGTTAGTTAACATTTTCCCAAAGTGAGATTGCCCCCCCGCCACCCGCTCCCCATAGATAAAGGCAAGGCGGAACTCTGATTATTAACTCTAGTTATTAACCCCCTCCTTCCTCTAAACATTAGGTAGGATGTTCAAGCTCAGAATTGTATCAGAAATTCAGACTTTTTTTTTCAATGAGGCAAATGACAGAAAAATCCTACAGACAAGGGCCTATAGCATAAGGTGAACAGAGGGATACTAATTCAACTCATCTGTTTCTGAAGAAGTGCAAAAACTAAAAATGTAACCAAGCTTTGAAAAAAGAAGTTCAAACCCATCAATTCTACATCCCACAACTTAGAGGTTTTTAAGGTCAGGCTTGACAAAGCCCTGGCTGGAATGATTTAGTTGGGGATTGGTCCTGCTTTGAGCAGGGGGTTGGACTAGATGACCTCCTGAGGTCCCTTCCAACCCTGATATGCTATGATTCTGTAAACATAGAGTTATATCAGTGCACCCAAAAGTTGTACATCAAGTACAGTGGCCAAAATTTTCAACCGTGCCCACCGTATCTGGGTGTGTCAAATTTCGGGTGTCCAACCTCAGATGTCTCAGTCTGATTTTCAGAAGTGCTGAGGACACACAACTCCTGATGAAGTCAATGGAGGGTTTTGACCTCAGCACCTCTGAAGAAAACCAGATCTCTAGCCATTTTAATCTTGACACTGAAAATTAGAGGGACAAACTTTTGAACATGCTGATGTAAGTACCAACTGTGAGACAAACGAGACCATTATTTTTGTATTTCAAGACAAATTCTATGACAGCAAACCTTTTCCTAAAGATGACAAAATGCTTGAAGGGAAGGCAATGGGAAAAGTAACTGGAGATTAAACACTGTCAGGGGAAATTGTGTGAGAAAGGTATATGGCTGGTGGCTACTTTGGCAAATCTCTATGTTAATCCAGAGTCAGGACAAGAGAAGGTACATGAATGAACTGCATCAAAATGGGACATACTGGATGTAACAGTCAGTGCTTTGCCTGTTCACTCCAATAAAAATGGTATCTCTTTTAGCAAGTATAACCTTTACTTTCATGTAGGGGTTAGTGCTAGCTGAGGAATACTGAAACATTCTAGTTGAAGAGAGGTTGGGGTGTCAGTGCAGTAGTATGGTCAGGGACTCAGAGAAGCATACGGGTAGAAACCTGAAGAAAGGAGGAGAAGAATGCTCCAAGAGAATACAAAAGGTGTGAAAAAAGGGTTTGTGTGGGTGCTAGCACTGTGTGTATTTCAGTACACTTGATCTGATATTTGTGGCAAAACTCCTCCATCCCACCCACGTCTGTGGCATGTCAGCACCCAGACCTGCAACAACTTCCAATTTCTGTAGTATCATGTAGTAAAAATTAAAAGCTTCTGCGACCCAACCATGTATGTGTGTGGAGCAGCATTAGAATGGAAACTCACCTGGAATCAGAGACAGTATTTTCTCCTGCAGATAGACACACTTCTAACCATACACATTAAATTAGCTTGTGGTCCTCTCTACCCTGCCCTCTACTTGGTACCCAATGGAATGTGCATTACATTGTAAGTGTCTGTCTGTTTTCAATGGTCTTGCCTTCTGGAGGTTGAAGGCTTGAAGATATAAGCACCAGTACAACTGAGTTAAGAGGGTCTTCTTTAGTCCAACTGCTAAAGTTGTGCTAAAGCTGAGGTTATGATTTTGATTCCCTGCACTGCATCTGTGCAATTAGCTGATGATCCATATACAGCAATGTGTTGCTATAATAGCTAACTACGCTATTCAGAGGGGAAAATTGTTCAGAATGAAATAGGTGTCTTGAGGAAATAAGAAATTATTAGAAACTGCATATGAAAATTAAAGAGCAAGAAGGCCTGAAATTAATTAATCTTAATGCTGTAAGAACCCGAGCAAAGCCAGAAACTGAGAATCAAAACGCTGCAGAAATATCTGAACAGAATATTAAACATGGACTAAATTGTATCTGAAAGGAGAGGTGGGCGCAAGTAGAAAACTGTTTGTGGGGTTGAAGTGTGGAGGGGAAAACAAAACATTCCTCAATGCTGAGAGTTCAATATGCAGATCTATAATTTGTAATTTAGATTTATCTCTAAATGAAAGGCATACACAACCCTGGATTGAAAATAAAACACCCAGATACCACTCTATACTGGAATTTAGTCTGTTTCCCCAGATCTGGACAAGGGCTACACTCAGCTCCAGTCCATCAGTTTCACTCTCCTGCTTCTCAGGACTCTGACAGCTAGTCCTTACAGGAAGTGTTCATGTTGCACTTCATACAAAAAGCCTTCAGAGTCTTTCAAGGCCAGATTTACCACTGTGCTATCCATCAGTATACCACTGAAATCAAAGTATAAAACTGAAGTAACACAGTGGGGAAGCAGACACTCAAACCATTTTAAAAATGCAGCCCATATGTACATTCCACAGCAATCTCTCTCAGCCTAATAGGGGGAAAAGATCTATCTTATTTCTCTAGTCATGTTGAAAGCTTTGCAACTCTTGCCAATGTAGCTTAGCAAGTATGTGATACAGTAAGCCAACTTCGTTTGTTCCCAAGAATGAACGTGCTATCACTCACATGTTCTTTAGACCAGCGCTTGGTTTTCTATGGCACATCATGCCTGAGGTACTCAAAGCATTTTGTAACAACAGCTCATGAGTTAGAAAGTGGCAGTTCCGTAACTGTGCAGGTGACTGTGGTACGTGAAATAGCTCATATGTGCAGTCTTGGATGCTAGAGCCTGTTTTATTGATACTGATATTGACTTCTGGACATGACAACTACATTATTCTTTTATACTTCTTTGGAGTGCTCATGGGCTCTCTCTAATCTCTGTCAAGGTGGTAGTTAGAAACAGAAGGTATTTCATTTTATTAACTACTCTCTTCAAAAGCCCCTTCCCTCAGACCCAGTAGTCCGCTGCAACATCAGCCTCACCTTTGAGCCCAAGTCCCATTGTGGGACTTAAACACTTGACCTTCTGATGTAAGAAGTATCAGTGCAAGCAAACAGAATAACCGGCTAAAAGAAACAGTGGATTCAGCAGCTACTTATCTATTCAAGGGAATACTAGCAAGTAAAGAGGCAATTCTGTAGACCAGGGGCGGGCAAACTTTTTGGCCTGAGGGCCGCATCGGGTTTCCGAAATTGTATGCAGGGCTGGTTAGGGGAGGCTGTGCTGCCCCAAACAGCCAGGCATGGCCCAGCCCCCACCCCATATCTGACGACAACCCCTCACCCACGCCCCCTGACAGCCCTCCCAGGACTCCTGCCCCATCCAATCCCCCCTGTTCCCTGACAGCCCCTTCAGGACTCCTGCCCCATCCACACAGTCCCTGGAACCCTGACTGCCCCCTGCCACCCCATCCAACCCCTCCTCTCATTCCTGACTGCCCCACCCGGGATCCCTGCCCCATCCAACAACCCCTTCTCCCTGTCCCCTGACCGCTCCCGGAACCCCTGCCCCGACTGCCCCCCGCCGCCCCATCCAATCCCCCACCTCCTTCCTGACTGCCTCCCCAACGCCTGCCCCCATTCAACCCCCCTGTTTCCCGCCCTCTGACTACCCCACCCCTATCCACACCCCCGCTCCTGAACTCCCCTGCCCTCTATCCAACCCCCCCCCGCCCTCCCCCGCTCCCTGCCCCCTTACCACGCTGCCTGGAGCACTGGTGGCTGGTGGCACTACAGCCGCACCGCCCAGAGCACCAGGACAGGCAGCTGCGGCTCTGCAACCCTCCTGCCCAGAGCATTGCACCAGCTGCGCAGTGAGCTGAGGCTGCGGGGGAGGGGCTGGGGGCTAGCCTCCTGGGCCAGGAGCTCAGGGGCTGGGCAGGAGGGTCCTGTGGCCCACGGGCCGTAGTTTGCCCACCTCTGCTGTAGACACAGCAATGTATGGAGATGGTAGATGACCCAACTGGTGCTTTCCAGCTCTAAGATCTCTGAATTTATCACTAATGCTAATTGTCTCCTACCTCACGACTAGTAACCATTCATCATATAAGGATAAGCAGTCATTTGAGATACCAGAAGATTTGGCTGGATAGCTGGGCAAAAACTAGCAATACAGCTGCTGTCTTGTTCTGACTAAGTTGTGGGAAAGGCTATTGGTGGGGAAATTGCCGAAGTATATTTATTTATATACTGCAAAAGTTTTAAAATAATGCTCAGATTAGATGTTCCATATCCAACTTGAATTAAATATGTGTTTCATACTTTGCCCACTTTGCTCTTGGCTCTGATATTGGATTATTGTAACTCTAACCCTTCCGCCAGGTGGAGTCAACAGCAACAAAGGCCGGGTTCAATGTCCAGGGATTTCTCTTAACAACAGAAAATTGAGCCGGTTTGAGGCCCCACCCAGTAATCTTGGAATACTAAACACTACCCTTGGGTGCCACTGAGAGGCAATACTTGTCTCACAAGCACTGAGTCCATGTACAATAAAACAAAACTTGTATTAAAAGGGAAAATGAACCCAACATTAATTTGGGAAAACACCACAACCATCATTCAGAAGCACGTGACCACAGGCAAACACCCACGCCACAATGTGTTGAGCAGCGTCCTTTGCCTCAGTTTTTTGACTTAGGCTGGGGAAGTCCGCCAAACGAATGACACTTACACACCGCTCCCCTCTCCCTCCACGCTCCCCACTCGCAGCTGGCGGTCCGGGGTTGGCAAGGACCCAGAGTGCAGAGGTGCACTCACAGAAGCGGGGGCTGCCTCCCATTCTGGGGGTGGGGGGTGGGGCACTGAGCAATGCCTCTGCTGCCTCCACCACGGCAACTGCCTCACAGTTGCTGCTATGCCTCTGCTACTGCTGTCCCTCGGCCACCGTGTCCCACGGGCGCTGCTGCCCACCAGCTCTCTGCTGCCACGTCATGTGCTGAGCTTTTGCCACTTACCCCCACTCTGAGTGATTTCAGCAGGCGTGTGGAGCCTCACTGCCAGTGCAGCTGCTGCGTTGGGGACTGGTCCTGCTTTGAGCAGGGGGTTGGACTAGATGACCTCCTGAGGTCCCTTCCCACCCTGATATTCTATGATTCACTGGTCCCACACAAGGTCTAAGGCTTAGTCCTGAGACTTGCTGAGCAGTGAAGACAGCTCTAGGAATCACCAGCTGGAAATAAGGACTCTTAACTGAGTCTAATCAGCTCTGCCATTAAACAGTGGAGAGGGGCAAGTCAAAGGGTGTCTACAGCTCTTTAGGCAGCATACACACCGCGAGGTAGGAGCACCTATCCCCACCAA
Organism: Chelonia mydas; assembly: GCF_015237465.2. Taxonomy (NCBI): domain Eukaryota; kingdom Metazoa; phylum Chordata; order Testudines; family Cheloniidae; genus Chelonia; species Chelonia mydas. The sequence goes on from NC_057849.1 coordinate 163,442,364, forward strand.
CTCTCATCTTCAGTAGGACTTGGCATTCCTACACCCTGCTTAGCAAGTGAGGTTCAGGTTAGGCTCACCCCCCCAATCCGAACAAGCTAAGTACAGTTCTGTGGCCTTTACTCATACAAACATTTCATTCCCCCCACATTCGACTACTAGAGTGATTTGTAACCATCCCAAATGGATCATTTTGGCAACGCAGCTCCATCTGCTGGGCAGCTAGGCAGAGTATGTTTGCTGATACCTGTCAGCTCTGTGTTCTTGGGGAACCAGGGTGCAGTACCCAGCCTGTCTGACTCACAAAAGACCTCCCCTCCCCCACACAGTCTCTGTTTGAACCAAAACCGATCAGAAGAAAGACTTACAAAAAGCAATGAAAAGGCAGTGGGAAACACACCTCAACCCCTCCGGACAAGGGTGACAGGATTAAAGCAACTCCCCTAGCCTCATTTGCATCAAAGATGGGACAGGGAGGCATCTCCATTAGCATACACAATGGAGAACAGAGATTCCAAGGCAAGAACTGCACTGAACTCTGGGACCAGAAAAGGAGGGAAGCACTGCTCTCTGCTCCAGATGTTAACGAACCCACACCTGCAGTAGTTATCAGACCAATTATAGTAATAAATCCTTTATTGGTATCCAAAATACTGAAGCTGCCTAATTGCATTGTGACCTCCCTCGAAGGAACACCGCCCATAGCCAGAAATGATCATTTCCTATTGTTTAGTCTGAACTTTGGTATACTCCCTTGAGCCGTCAGTTTACACATAAACAAATCTAGTGTTCTCCCTTGAACCATTGTTCTTTCCCTACAAAAACCCCTACCTATGCTCAAATAAGTGCTCTGATGCCTGGATCCAAAATCTGAACCAGTTCCATTGGAACTTCATCTTCTCCTGACTGATCGTGCTGGGGGCTCTGCCTGTCTCCAGCACTCCGGACCCTCAGCTACCACCACCACCTGGGAACCCCAATCGATTCAAGCTTTACAGAGTGGTGAGAATGCAGCTCTCTCTCTCTAAGTGTAGCTTTCCAACCCTGACTTGTGTGATCAGGTATAGTTTTCTAAACCTGACTTTCATAATCAAATTTAAGTTAGATTTACTATTAGAACTGTTTTGTTTGTTTGGCTCCCTTGTATGGTTATTACCTGCCAACAAATAACTTTCATGGTTAAGCTGGTTGCTTCCCTCTCTCTTTCTCTGCAGCAACGCTCCTTGTACCTAAGATAAAGATCCCTGCAGCACCCAAAAGTACTGTGGGGTTTGCTCATCAAGTGGGTGACTACCAGAACAATTGTAATCTGAAAGTGGGGATAGGGATGTGCTGAACCTGGGGCATACGAGGGTGGCAGCTTGAAAGTGCTGCTTGACCCAGCCTGCTCAGGTGTACTCTATTCCGGTGCGGTGCCCATGACATATGAGGGTGACAGCATGGAGGTGCTGCTCGACCCAGCCGGCTGAGTCCAGGGACATATAACGGGTCAGCCTGGGAGTGCTGATTAACCCGGTCCTCTCAGACGCGCTCTGTTAATGTGTGTGTGGGTTCATCTGATTCTGGGGTTGGAGGAACGCAGTCCTGGGGAACCTAGGTCCTGCAGGATAGCTCCACTGGGAGGGAACTTGCAGAAGGGAGAAGTAGAGCTCTGCATGAGAACACAAGTGACACAAACAGTACGTTGATAGAATTACAGAACACCCCACTCCCCCCAGAAGAGTAATCCTAATAAATGAGCGTACCACAAAGTAATGGGCAAATCTAGTAACAATGTCTATGGAAACACAGTCTGCTCCTGAAGACTCCCCGCCCCCAATACATCACTAGATGTTGGGGGTGAGCTCATTCAGACCCTGCTTCCATAACATTTCTATGCAAAGATTGATATGGAAGTATTTTATCAGGTGCACAGCCACTGACACACCCACTGAAAAGTAGTGGCTCCAGCGTCTCTACGAGTCCACATACTGCAGGAACGGCATTAGAAAGTCACATGGTGTGCACTACATTCCATATGGAAAGAAAGGTATTTACACAACAATACCGGTGACTGCACTGAGAAAACATTTCTTTTCTACTGCCAGAGGATGTCACTGTTCCCTTAGAAATACATATGCAGAAAGAGCAATGATTTGGTTCCAAATTCCCTCCTTTTTTAAAACAATAGGATTACTACTTTGATGACAATTTAAATATATATTCTATTTGCTTTGTTAGCCAGTCAAACACCATATTCCTTACTGGCAGAGGGCGGTATGCATAGATACAGAAGAACTATCAGTGTGGCATTCCGGAAGGGAAAGGGGGGGTCAAGGGAGGGAGGTATTTGCATTTGACATCATTCAATGAGAAAAAGTAATGTCTAGGGATAGATTCAGATTCAATTCTGTGCAGTGGAGATTAAAACCCTTTAATTAATGGCTAAAGGGGTATTAGAGGGTTCAGCTTCTTCTCCTTTCAGCCACAAGTCACAAAAGGACTGATCCTGCTGGGTTTACTCAGTCCTTGAAACCACTGGACATTTTACTTGAGGATTTTGCTGCTAATATCAGTTAATATTTTTGCTGAGCTTGCTGGAGACTGAAGTAAGAATCCTGCCAGGATTTCAGGAAATGGTGGCACATGAGAGAGACTAATGCATTAAAGATTGTGATGTATTCAGGCCCAGATCTGACAAAGGATTTAGGCATCTAAATACCTTCGAGGATCTTGGCCTCTGATACTCCAGTAATTGGGGCCTGACAAAGAATCTTGGATAGATATTAGAAGGAGCTTACAATCTAAAGGGACAAAACAGAAAAAGGATTGGAGAGAGAAGCTATCGTCATCACTTCCATTTTACAGATTAGAGAGGGACTCAGGGCCACATCTTCAGCTGTTGTATATCAGCATAGCCCCATTGAATTCGGTAGATCTGGCCTAAGTGACTTGTTCCAAGTCAAATAGGAAGCCAGGATCTGAAACCAGAGCTCCTGGTTTCCAGTCCCCAATACCTTAGCCATCCTTCCTCTCTTGCATATTAATATGTTGCACGTGCACAATGCTTTATCACCGATAAACCTCATAGCATTTTACAAAGGTGAATCAGAACTATTTTATCATTTTCTGCTTTTTTTTTTTTAACAGATGATGTAAAGGAGGAATAGATTTTACACCTAAAATCTTGAAAATGCCCCTTAATTAGCTCCACACATTGTGTTACTTTTGAAGTCTCTCTGATGCATTGCATTGTTTTAAAACCATTATTCTACTAAATTATTTACTAATTACTAATCTATGTGCTTTAGCTACTCAAGAAAATTTTTGGTGGGATTCTCATCACTGTGTTAGACTCAAGCTGTGTGATAGCTGCTTGGCTGAGTATGTAAGCCTGGCATTGTTGGAGAAGTTCGCTTTGAGAATTGCTACACAATCCTTAAAAATTAACAGCAATGGGCACATTAGAATACTGTTGAGAGATTTAAAATAAAATGACCTGTACTGGTAATGAAAAAGGGGGAGGGAACTGAGAAGAATACTCTGAATTATTTAAGGGAAAAGACAAGGGCAGCAGAAAAGGAAAATGGTGTTCAAGCTACCTAATGGGTGTCAGGAAAATAAGAAGGTATATCAGGAGCAAAAGTAATAGTGATGAGCGAGTAAAGCCATATGTTATGAGGCAGGGATGATGTTAAGGATAACTCAAAAACGAGACACTGAGCTGTGTTTCTTTGAACTAATAAATAAAGAAATTAGAACTATTCTAAAGTAAGACTTTGGCTTAGTAGCTGTTGATAAAAAGCAGAGAACGAAATACTTTGAAGGTCAGTACTCTGATGAAAATCTCACTTTGAATACTGTGGCCAGTGGTGACAACCTTCATCCCGGAATGATATAGACCAATTGGAGAGGGAAGTGGTTCAGAGAAAAACAACAAAAATTATTAGGAGCTGGAAGTTAAGTTAACAGCTAGGGGTCAGATCCTCAGCTCTGAACTCAATGTAACTATGACAATTCACATCAACTGAGGGTCTGCCCCTAAATAGGAAGTTTCTATAAGCCACAACAACATGGCAAGAGGAAAAACAACAGTCTACAAGCAATTGAAGGATATAAACACCAAGAGGGAAGAATTATGATTTAAGGTGGGACAAGATAGTATAACAGTGAGAAATGGGATGAATAGGAGAAAAGAGATACGTAGTGCAAGTATCGGGAAACACATCCAAACAGGGCGATCCTATTCAATTGTGGGGTAGTTACCTTAAATGAAAGCACCATAACAGGGGGGTGTTTAAACTCCACTGGGCTAGTGCTGAAGAATATACCATATGGAACAATCCTACACTGGGGTGGGTAACTGTCTATGCTCTAATAGGTCTTTTCCATCTTTATTTTTTATGATTGCTGTAGCCCACATTTTCACCATCTATTAATTCAGTTCTGTAGCACAGGGGGATCTGTAATTGTTCTCAAATCAACAATCTACGGGGACCCTGGTCTTCAGTCTCACTTCCACCTGGCTCGTTTTATGAGTGGGCTCTAAAGAGGTAACACGTAAAACCAGCTGGCTAACGGCTCCCTCTCGACAATCCCATCTCTGCTTCTTCTTTTTTTTAAAGTTTAATTTAATTTTAGCATATTGTAAAAGGTCTGATATGACAGCATGCTAATAAATAAGCACATAATATACAATAATGCTATGTAAGGAGTGTACTTGGCATGAATCAAAGAAGCTAAAATATTAAAAGCCGTTAACTAATCTTTGCATCAGAGCACATTGTCAGCGTACAAAGGTTAACCACACATGGAGAAAACGTGACTGATGGGCTGGGGGGTATGAGAAAGAACATGTGTCATTGATACATTAATCCCCAAATTCATGATATGAACTTACAGAGCTACCATAATAAAAATAATATTGTTTTTTCATTTTTGCAGAAAATGGAAATCTGTATGGAACACTGAGAAATCCCACCATCTTCTGCCACTAATCTTAGTGGGAGTTATTTACAGCCTGGATGGGAGAATAGAGCCCTCTTGAGGGAAAAAGATAAATGGACTGAAATCTCTCATTTACTCAATATGGGGCCTGATTTAGCAAAGTACTTAAGAATGTGCTTAACTTTAAGCCCATATGGAAGTGTTTTGCTGAATTAGGGATATAGTAACCTCCTTTTTAGTTGGTCTTTTGAAATCAATGAGAATCAACTAAGAATGAGCAAGGAGCTTACTTGAGGAAGGGCGGAGATGAACCAAATGACTTCCCCGACTGACTACAGAAGGTTCTGTGAAGGCTAACTCAGTGTGCTCCCAGCCTCCATTTGGCTAAGAGCACTCCCTCCTCACAACTCCAGCCCCACTGTCCCAGGGACAAGAGATCAATTTCCTCCTGCAAGCTATCACTTTCATATCCTTGAGACAGTATCACGTGATGTGTGTTTCTGAAAAGTACTGATGTTTGTCCATAACGGGGCAACACTTCTGTGCTAGGTTTATATAATTTAATGTAATTAAGTTAGAGCCTGAGGGCACTGTTTATATTATACAATATAATAGCTGGACGGAAATGTGAGCTACAAGCCAACAATACAATACTGAGCACAGGAGAGCATCTCCAACTCCCAAGAGCTGGCTTGACAAAAACTCCACGCCCCTCTGAGCTTGCTGAATTATTTCAGCATGGAATTGTTGCTACTATTAGGTTAGAGTGTTTCCACATAAGAGTTTGCATGCTGCACAATTATTTCAAAAGCTTCCCCTACAGTATGATGGTAACACTGACAGGCATTGTAGCCTCTGGATTTGAAATGTACTAGGAAGACTGTTGTCACGCTGCAGTGACAGGCCCTAATACAGACATTAACTGTCCAGTTCCCCGTTGCGGCGGTTTCAAAATGCCTTCCTAACAGCCACAATTTGAAAAGTCAATAAAATACAGATGGCTGTTAAATTATAGTTGGGTGACACTTAGGATAACTGTGGTTCAAGGAAATCTTTCCCATTGTAATTTCTTCATTTAGTATGTGAATAAACTGATCCTACTGTGGTGGTGGTGTCACTCAATTCAATTGTCATTGGAGAGGAGACTATTACATTGATAAAATCTCATGAGTCTCTTCAAAGCAATGAGAAAACCTGTGGACTTTCCTCTATTAAAAGAAAAGGTAAAAGTATGCATGACACTCTGTCAATGTCAGACTACATTTTTAAACAAACAACCTCTTTTCTTCAAAGCAATCTGGGTATTCAGAGCTATATGGGGGCTGTCTTTCTATAGAAATAGGGAATTCCTAGTAAAAGTAATTAATTTTACCCTAACCCCAGCTGTTGTCCTTTTTCTCTTTACACAGAAACTTTAGCTGATGTGTAGAAAATACCTACAGCTCAATTCTCTTGCTAGCTCATTTTAAGGCCACGGTGATCTGTCACATAATTGAGGGAGCCTGTGTCTTCAGGGAAAAAGGAACCCGAGTTGGTATTTTGTTCTGACAATTGTCTTTTCATCAGGTGAACACCAGATCCGACATATCTAGGTAAGAGTATGTACTATATTCTTTGAATTTTTCTTGTGCCAGCAAAATTCTGATTTGGTACACATTTGCTTAGCAGAGAAAACAAATGGTTAAAGGCACTATCAAGGCTGTAAGCAGGTGTGGAAGGATTAGATTTTTATTGGTACGCTGTTAAACATTGATTTCACCATACACACGCAAACAGATGAAAAAATATTTCCCTCGATGACAATCGAAATTTGCAGGTAAGCAAAATGAGAAAAATGCTGCTTGAGAACTTATTAAAGTTTGATTTAAGGATATTTACTTTGTATATTTTGATAGATGTTGAAAATTTCTGTTTTAACATTTATAAAGCTTTAACTTTTTGAATTTCAACATCTACTGTCCTTAAATAATTACAGTTTCCCCCATAATTTCCCACAACTGTGAAAATTTAAAGAGATTAAAAAATGGAAAGCAATGCTTAAAAATAGACATCAATATTATCAGTTGATATTATAAAATAAAAAATAAAAACTGAATTCTGTCATGCCTCATTGTAAGGCTTATTAATAACAGCAACAAAGGTGAAAAAAATGCAGAACTTAATGTACGCCTAAAGGTTTTGACTGTTGGGTAAAAGGCCATACAACTGTATTATATATTAAATCAGTGTTTCCCATAGTTTCATATTTCACACTCTTGGGTCTTAATAATCCCATCTATTCTGTCTCAGTATGGTTTCAAAATTGCATCAAGTGCTTATTTAAAAAGATGCAATGTTTCATTTTCCAAAAACTCTTCAGTGGGAGTTGCTGGGTAACTAGCATCTTTGAAACTCAGGCTGTTTACTTAGTTGCCTACCTGTAGTTTTCAGAGCCTAACTTTAGCTACCCCCTCTTTGAAAATACTGGTTTGAAAACATCGTGCTTTTTTTAACAACACACATACATCTTTACTTTACCAAAATAAAATGTTACAACAAAACAATAACCTGTTTTTTCTTACCTTTCTTTTGTTTTACATCTTTGTTTTGATTTGTCTTTCAAAAAGTATAAAAAATTAAGACATATGTGGTACATGTGCACCCACATATAAAAACCAAAACCAAAACATACCTTTGAGGACTATCCACTCACTGTGCCAGACACTGAACATTTAGGCTCAGTATAAAGTACTTTGTCTCACTTGAAGATCAGTACATAAGACCAACTGAAGATACCAAGTTCTCCGCACCTATATAAAGTAAAATCTGTTCACAGATCTGCAGTGTGGATATCTGAAATGTCAATACGGGCCAAAATGTCCGAACTTGAACGCATGAATTAGTGGCATGTGTCTGTGTCTGTGTGATATTGTGGCAATAGCAGATTTCTGTAAAAATGTATTGACTTTTTAATTTAAATAGATTAGCATTTATTTTTAAACTAAGCTATCAGAGGTGATGCACTACAATGATGTCATAGTGGAACTGTCACATCCAGCTAGATACATGATGTTTTGAATGCAGTTTTATAATCAATTCTAAATGTTCTGGTGTCAAATATGGTGCATTTCTACTCTCAGCAAAATCTATTAATACTAGATCAATATAGTGCTGCCATCTTTTGACCGTGTTCTGTCATAGCAGGGGAAGTTACATATTTTTATTTTATGCCATAACATTTTATTTACTACACAATCAAGAACGGTTTCAGTTTCTGGGATGGCAATGTTATATGTTAGAAATTCAATTTAGTTTTTACATTGAGGATGAATGATATCAGGGCTCAGATGCAGCAGATTTGATGTTCAAGATGAATGAAAAATAAACAAAAAAAAATAGAATTTAGAGACAATACACAATTAAGACTGATTCTTTTTAAATGCACCACTATTCAAATGTTAATTAGAGTAATATCAACATGTATTTCAGAAAATACTTTTCTAAGATTTCTATATTTTTCAGGACTTTCTGTGAATATTTCTTAGGAAATCAGGATAGCACTAGAGACAGAAACAAACTATTCCAGAGAGCATCAAAGAAGCTATGAAATTAGAGATGGAAAAACCCTGTTATATTATCTAGTGCATCTAGGTAACATGGGATGGCTTCCCACATGCATGTTCGACTGCTTTGTATAGAACAGTTCCCAAGGGCAACAAGACCAGTGTAATTCTATTTCCAGAATTCTATGTTCCTCTGGATATGTAAGGAGCAAGATAAGAGCAATCAATCCCATACAACTGTCTAAGAAAAGTGGCTCATTAAGCAAAAATACCAAGTGAACTATCACATCATAATTCCCATGTCTTCCCATGTGTTCAGAGAGTAAGGCTATCTTGGCTGACAGGTGTTTTTTTATGCAAGCTAACATATACTATATTAGGTGTGATTTTATCAGTACACTGGCAACTCAAAGAAGAACCAAGAGCAAATATATTGAAGGAATAACAAACACTAAATAATAAATTGCAAAAATTCCTGCCAGTGAAATAAAAGCAATAGCAAACCTAAATACTATAGCAGATGTTCATCAGGTGTTCAGTCCTGCCAGGTGCTGGTTCCTGGTTCCCATCCAGCATTTCGGCATGTTCTTAAGTATAGTCTTATTGATTTCAGTGGGATTACTCATGTGCTTAAAAAGTTAAGCGTATGCTTAAATTATTTACCAGATCAGTCCCAGATTCAGCAAACAAAAGTAGAGCAAAAGTGGTAATTTACAAACTGCTCTAAAGCAATTCAACAAAGGGCCAAATCCCAGTCTCACTGAAGTTGATTATCTTCCAGAGGAATAAGATTTGGCTTAGAGAAAGAGAACGGGTTTATTTACGAACTGAAAAAAGCAGCTGAATATTCCTTACTCATTGCAAAAACAAATGGAACACAAAATTGATAATCACAGACCCATTGATAATCCAACATTTCACAAATATCAGACCTGGACTGTGTGAAGTTAAACCGTTGCCTTTTAGAAAACTTAAGGAAAAAAAATTAGCAGACAGAAAATTCAAAATTGGACTGAATAGAGACATCAGATTTACAGCTTATTACAACAATCTATAACCCACTAACAACCCCCACCCCTATAGCAGCCTTACCTCTCCTTCCCTTCCTTTCCCCCCTATGACTGAAGGAGTGTTAACAGGCCATTTCACCTTGAATGGTCCCTTAAAATACTTTTTAACTACTTAGGCTAAATAATCCGTTCTACCTTGTATTTTGCTATGAAACTCCAAGGCTATGTCTACACTACCACTTATCTCGGTATAACTTATGTCGCTCAGGGGTGTGAATCAGCCACCCCCCGGAGTGCCATAAGTTACACCGACCTAAGCGCTGGTGTGACAGCAGTATGTCGGTGGGAGAGCTCTCTCCCATCTGCTTAGAAAGGCTACACTGGAGAGCTTACAGTGGTGCAATGGCATTGGTGCCGCTGTACCGGTGTAAGCTCTCTAGGTTAGCCATAGCCTGAGTAAATTTCCCAGGCCCGAGGAAGAACTCTGTTAGCTTGAAAGCTTGTCTCTCTCACCAACAGAAGTTGGTCCAATAAAAGATATTATTATTGATGGAAATATTTTTTCTTCGGCTTGTGTGTATACAGGGAATTTATTAACAATTCCCAATAAAAATCTAATCCTTTCCACCCTACACACACAGTATAATTGATTTTAACTGTAAGAGTCCATCAGTTAATCAATCTCACTCCTGTGCTTTGTATCCTGCCATGAAAGCAGGTAAAGAAGCACAGCAGTTGTTCAAAAACTGATGCTATCCTACAAATTTCAGGATGAGGTAACAAACCGGCATGGACTACCAAGAGAACACTGGAATGTAACTGCTTTCTCAAATCAATGAGCACAGCTTGCAAGATCCATACCTAGGTATATATTTTAGGTTCTTTTATGGCCCCATTACCAAAATATCTGAGCCCCTCACCATTTTTAATGTCTTTTTTCTCCCAACACCCCTGTGAGGTAGAGCAATGCTATTATTCCCATTTTATGGATGGGGAGCTGAGGCTGCACAGCATGACCAAGGTCACACAGGAAGTCTGTGCCAGAGCAGGGCATTGATCCTACATCTCCTGAGTCCCAGGCTAGCCCCAAAATCACGAAGTGCCATCTGTCCTCATCCTCACAGAACCCTTACAAATATGCCAAAAAGGCATTATAAACTGGGTGCCAACACACAGTACTGTTAAGAAAGTATAAAATAAAATCCAAAAGCAATTGATTTTTTAAAAAAAACTAACAAAATGTGTACGTTCTACAGACCATAATATCCTCATTACCTTATTTAGCAGAACTCTGAGAGCTAAGGCCCATATTTTAAAAGGTATTTTGGATGACTAACTCCCAGCAGCCCAAACTGAGCTGCCTATGGGCTGTAGAGGCATACAGGATAGCTGTACTGGCACCTGCTATGGCCCAGCCCTGCCCCAGTATTCTCCAGAATGAAGCTTGTGAAGATAGTTAAGTCCCAAGCAGACTGCGAGGAGCTACAAAAGGATCTCTCAAAACTGGGTGACTGGGCAACAAAATGGCAGATGAAATTCCATCTTGATAAATGCAAAGTAATGCACATTGGAAAACATAATCCCAACTATATATATAAAATGATGGGGTCTAAATTAACTGTTACCACTCAAGAAAGAGATCTTGGAGTCATTGTGGATAGTTCTCTGAAAACATCCACTCAATGTGCAGCGGCAGTCAAAAAAGCGAACAGAATGCTGGGAATAATTAAGAAAGGGATAGATAATAGGACAGAAAATATCATGTTGTCGCTATATAAATCCATGGTACTCCCACATCTTGAATGCTGTGTGCAGATGTGGTCGCCCCATCTCAAAAAAGATATATTGGAATTGGAAAAAGTTCAGAAAAGGGCAACAAAAATTATTAGGGGTATGGAACAGCTACCATCTGATGAGAGATTAATAAGACTGGGACTTTTCAGCTTGGAAAAGAGAAGACTAAGGAGGGATATGACAGAGGTCTAGAAAATCATGACTGGTGTGGAGAAAGTAAATAAGGAAGTGTTATTTACTCCTTCTCATAACACAAGAACTAGGGGTCAACAAATGAAATTAATAGGCAGCAGGTTTAAAACAAAAAAAGGAAGTATTTTTTTCTACAATGCACAGCCAACCTGTGGAACTCCTTGCCAGAGGATGTTGTGAAGGCCAAGACTATAACAGGGTTAAAAAAAGAACTAGACAAATTCATGGAGTATTGGTCCATCAATAGCTATTAGCCAGGATGGGGAGGGATGGTGTCCCTAGCTTCTGTTTGCCAGAAGCTGGGAATGGGCGACAAGGAATGGATCACTTGATGATTACCTGTTCTGTTCATTCCCTCTGGGGCACCTGGAATTGGCCACTGTCGGAGGACAGGATGCTGGGCTAGATGGACCTTTGGTCTGACCCAGTATGGCCGTTCTTATGTTCTTATGTGGGCCTTGTTAGACAATCTGCAGCTGTCTTACTCAGTTCCTACGCCATTGGGCATTCTCCCTTGGCCCTGTCTGGGATTTTACGGTCTCTTTATGCTGCTGTGGCAGAGGGAGAGTACCTCCAAATATCTCTCCCTTTCATCTTGCTCCTGTTTTATCTCTCACTTTGTCATTCTGCCTTAAACAGTTAAGTGCTTAAGTGGGCCATCGGGCCTCCTGACAGGAATGATTTTCACCTTCCCTGTAGAAGTTATGTTACGATTTGAACCTCTGGTTTTTAACAGTCTTGAAAATATACATGTGAAATAAAGGAAGTATAATTCCATTGACTGCAAAATGTGTTACTTGTTTCTTTAAGACAAATGAGACATGGATAGCATACCTCACATGGAATCATTGAGCCACCAACCCCCTTATTTATACCAAAATATTTACAATGTTATTTCTTATTTGCATTACATTAGTATTTACAAGCCCCAACCAAGATCAGGACCTATAATGATTAATAGTTATTTGTATTGTGGTAGCACCTAGAGCACCCAGTAAGGGACCCCATTTTTCTAGGCACTGTACTACTACATAACAAAAAAACAGTCCCTGACCCAAAGAGTGTGCTGGGCACTGTACAAAGACATAGTGAGAGACAGTCCCCTACAGAGTTCACAATCTAAATAGACAAGGCAGACAAAGGGGAAAGGCACAGTGACTTGCCCCAGGTCACAAAGCAATTCTCTGGCACAGTGAGGAATTAAAACCCTGTCTCCAGATTCCCAGTTCAGTGCTGCATTCACTAGAGTCTGCATTCACTAGTGACTGGACCATTTTGTTGAAAAATCTCTCAGCATTGACAAGTTTATGTCAGCATGAAGGATCTTCATGGGTTAAACACTAAGGCATCAAAGCTCATTTGGATTTTGTCAAATAGATAAAGATATTAGACCAATGCCTTTTGTTCCTCAGCAGAATGTTTTAGTTAGTGAAAAGAATTAATTGTGTTGCCATAACGCATTTATTGTTTTAAAAAAATGTCTGTCTGTTTTCACAGTTGATAAGGGATTTGACAAAACTAATGCTGAGTTCAGAGGATTCTCATATCACTGAATTATCCAGCAGATTAAACGCCACTAGTATAAAAGACAACATGCAGAAAAACGAGGAGTCAATAGCCAAGAGGCACTAAAGTTAAGGAGATGTATGAGCCAGTTGTATTTCATAAAGAACACATGAATGTTCTTCGTTTCCAGCTGTTCTTATCATCAGAGGGTTTCTGTCCCTGCAGAGGTAAGTAGGCCACAGGCTCAGAAGACCCTTGTCTGCATGGGAGAAAAGCACTCACCAAGAACAGGTCTGAATGTCTGTAAGGGTTGGGCAAAAGAAGAGTAGGCTCAGTTTGGGTTTGCATAGGAGTTTCTTTCCTGCCAACACTGAACACCTTGCTACAGGTCCAATGGCCAAACTATGGTGCTACAACCAGCAATGGTGAACTGTGGGAGTGCTGGATCTCTAGGTAAGAGACAAGGTCAACATTATAGTATATGGGAAATTAAGATGCAAAAGGTAGAGATGATTCAGACAGTAGGTCAGTCAGAACTCTACCTCCACCTAAAACCCACTTGTGTTTCTAGCATTAAAAAAGAGCCACATACCTTTAAAACCCCTGGGCATCTCCTACCCCCAAACTGACAATATTCACATGGGATGACTTCCATGATGGGGAGGATGTTGCTATTCAAGGCTCTTCTTTCCCTTTTCCATGTGTACTGGACCATTTTGGATGGTATCCATGTGACTTTTCTCCCACCTATGAACACATTATATGTGCCTAGCTAAAGCAATGTCCTTTGCTTTCATGGGCACTTCACTCATCCATTTTTTAAAATATAAAAACTTTACAAAGCTAGATACAAAGAAAGACGTAGGTCCTCCACTTAGTGGCGAAGGAAAGCTAATAACATCAAGATGACAGAGATGTTTAATGCCTATTTTGCTTCAGTCTTCACTAAAAGTTTAATGGTGACCAGATTCTCAACACAATTAATATTAACAACAAGGGCACAATGCTTTAGGAAAAACGTGAACAAATTGGACAGAGTCCAGAGGGGAGCAACAAGAATAACACAAGGTTTAGAAAATCTGACCTCTAAGGAAAGGTTAAAAAAACTGGGCATGTTTGGTCTTGAGAAAGATGACTGAGGGGGGGACCTGAAAACAGTCTTTGAATATGTTAAAGACTGTTCTCAACGTCCACTGAAGATGGTCAAGAAATTAATGGGTTTAATCACCAGCAAGGGAGATTTAGATTGGATTGTAGGAAAAACGTTCTAACTATAAGGGTTGTTAAGCTCGGAAATAGGCTCCCAAGGGACGCTGTGGAATCCACATCATTGGAGGGTTTTAGGAACAGGTTGGACAAACAGCTATCAGGGATGATCTAAATTTACTTGGTCCTGCCTCAGTGTAGGGGGCTCAACTTGATGATTTCTTGAGGTCCCTTCCAGCCCTATATTTCTATAATTTTATATAAAATAAAAGTTAACACCTAGGGATTTAAGACAATAGACTAGATTGTTTCTATTCTCAGTTAAATCTGTGACAAAGACTGAAACCTGGAACAGTACAGATTGCAATCTTACCATTTGGTATTTGGATCAAGTGAAAATATACTATTCTGTGCATTTTCGTGCATTATTCCTAATACAAGTTTGGACCCTGGTGTTTAGAAAGAACTACCTGCTTCTAAGAACAGGAATTACTTGTATTCTATAAGCTTAATGCACTAACAGAATGCGCTTAGATACTATGGTGATGACCAGTGTTCCCTGTAATTTTTCCCACGCATGTGCAGAATGAATTTTGTTATGTGCACCAATATGAAGGTGATGTATGACACATCACCTCCATATTGGTACACATAACAAAATTCATGTGGCGGGGGTGGAGTCAAGGGGTTCAGAGTGTGGGAGTGGGGCAGAAGGTTGTGGTGCTGGGGAGGGAGGGCTCCAGTTGCGGATGAGGGGTTCAGGTCTGGGGCAGAGGGTTGGGTTGGGGGTGAGGGCTCTGGGATGGAACCAGGGATGAGGGGCTTGGGGTACAGGCTGCCCACAAGAAAGGATCAGACCACTAAACTCATTTTTACCTGGGCCCTTAGCCAGACTCTAAGTTCAGGATGTGATAGGTGAAATGCCAAAAATTTAACTAAATGTGCTACTTTCCTTCCCTTTGTATTCCATTTGAAAAAAAATCAAGAATTGTGTTCCTTCCAAAGGAGATTGTTAAAGGCAAAATAATTTTCTGCTAAAAAGCAGACATTCTTAGAATTTTTGAATAGAAACTTAAGAAACCAAGCAATCCCTGAAATTCTCCCTTGGTATCATAAATGTGAGGAACATCAGCACAGGAAAGCATCAGAGAATCCCTGGGCATCTGAAGAGGGTAATTAACAAGCAATGAAGTTGGGACACGGCAGAGAGAAAGAACTTCCAGGCAAAAGTAACACACGTCCGTGGAAGCAGAGAGAGCTGGGCGTCTTAGAAACAGCATGAAACGAGGCCTTGAATCTAAAGAGATGGGGCTCTGATATTTCTATTTTTGAATACCTGGATGGTGCTCAGATAATACAGTGAGGAGGATCACATACATAACTAGGCAAGGTCAAATACTGACTGAACTGTACAACTAGATGGCTTCTTGGGACACATTTTTCTTTTCTATTCACTTTATTCTTTTCTATTCACATGTAGCCTTGTTAGTCAGAAAATTCTCAATAATTTTAGCATGAAAAACACATTTTGCAGTGGAGGGGGAGGTTATGCTGGTTTGTATTTCTGCTTCTCTGATCTGCTTCATTTTTTTCCTGTAAATTTCTTTTAAAGTAAAGGGTGAGTGCGCTTGTGTGTTTTCCTGGTGGACTTGCTGCTATTATTGCCCTGGGGAAATAAAGTGTCAGAAAGTAAACAGAGCCTATTTATTCACCTGTCTTCTAAAATGAATTCTCCTCTGCTCAAGAGCTGACACCATTTGTAAGCAGTGCTCTTCTTGCCTGATGAATGCTTGACTGCACCAGGTCTTAGATCTGATAACAGAAGGCAATGAATCTCTGTGTGGAGAAATAATTGCAACTGCTGATAAAATGAATTTGAAGAAATTAACTTGAGTTAGTTGAATGTAGATGAAGGTTTCTATCTTCAAACACTACAAGATGCAGCCACAATTAAATCCGACATAAGCATTAAGTGAAAACAGGAATATGAAACAAGTATTATTATTACCATAATAAAGAAACAGTGCTGTAGGTACAAGAGATCACTATGAGCTTGGGTTGTGCAGGGTTGTATCAGAGTAGGCATTGGCGCAGCTGTTAGAGTTGTGCATTCTGCACAGCTGAGGCGTGTGAGGCAAAAATGGCTCTAAGCTACCTTTCTGCTTCCCCGAGCTTGGGACTGGCCCCTGGCTCAAATTAGATGAGCTAAGAGCTTTTTGTCCCAGCAGGGTTTCTATCCCTTGCACTTACACTGGATTGAACTCTCTTTTAAATCCCGTTTTTTCAGCCCAGGATCCCTGAGCCTCAACTTCCTCCCACCCCCACCCCCACCCCCACCCCCACCACGCTCTGAAACATCCCAGAATGCTCTCTTTTCAGAAGAACTGAATGGGATCAATAACATCAAGGGGAATTGCACCCTTTTCACTGAGGCCAGGGTGGCCTTCAGTATTGTAAGCCCCAGGATCTAAAGACTTTGGGATATATCTACACAGTGAAGGCTTCAGTGCAGGCAGTACAAGCCCAGCACAGACCCCGGTTACCGGCTGGCTCACTAGCCCCCTCTGAAGCTTGCACTGCACTGCATTCACTGCTATTGTTACAACTAGCTGGATTCAAGCTAGCTTGGATAGGCTAGCCTGTGAACAGCTTTTGCTGTACAGACATACCCTTAGAGGGATGGAATTCTCTGCATAGAGGGGAAGGGAAAAAGCCAGGTCTGGCTAGCTTCATTTACATAAGTTATAATGTTGTATACCCATAATTCCACCTACTGAGTTTTGTTGATTTGGTTGGAATTTGTTTAGATTGCAAAAGGCATAATAGATTGTTGTTATTACTGTACTCATGAAAGGACACAGGAATTGTGCAGAATATGCCCTAGAGCAAGTGGGGGGTCACCGTAACCATATGGGTAGTGGAATTTGGTTTGGTAACAAAATCCAAGTTGAATAAATTATAAAGGCCACAAGAGAGCTCTGTCCTTGGATACTAGCAGCAGGGCCTCTGTCCAAGTGTTCTGTTTTGGTCTGGGTTCTCTACGTGGATATTTGTGCCCTGTGGGGAATGGAAGTGAAAGTGCACAGCTGACTTTGAAGTGAGCCCCTACCAGATTGGGGGTGAAGCAGAACTGGTTTCACAGCCACTCCTGACTGTACACCTGACCCTGCAGCACCCTGACAGACAGCAACAATTCTGAGCTGACTTCAGAGGTTGGAGGAAGCAGTAGGACAACTAGTGTTTGGAACTGTGGGGTTGACTAAATTTCTGATGTCCTGATTTGGGTTTCTCATTTTCTGCTAAACGTGTATACATGGTTATCATGTTTATTTTGATTGTTTCCTCCCCTTTCCCCCAAATAAAAACAGACTTGTGTTCCATGTTGCCAAGGGCTCTATGTGCTTGTGGTTGGGAACAAATTCACCTAATAAGGTAACAGAATTTATTTGTTTTAATTTTCCAGCGCCTGAAACAGGAGTATGACTCTGGATGGAGGCTTTGAGCTATAGTTTTATATATTTTAGAAAAAGACCCCTAGACAGATTGAAACAGGCTCTTGTTGTTGCTATTGGTGCCTGTGAAAAAGGATACAGTTTTTATATAGAGCTTTATACCATCAGAGTCATGCCTGCCAACATCTTATGACAAAAATCAGGAGATGCCATTTGCATAACATTGCATACATTTGCATAAAATACCACAAATTCACATGAAGTACAGCTGGTACAAAGAGTTCCAGCTACTTCCAAAACATCAATTAATTAATTCTGTGCACCTCCAGCCCCATATCTGATTCTCCCCCAGCCCCACATCAATTAATGATGTACCTCTAGCACTCCAAAACCAATTAATGCAGCACCACCTAGCCTCACATCAATTACTTTTATTCTTCTAACCTCCCATCAATTCTGTACCCGGCAGCCCCAAATCAATTAATTTTGTGCTCCCCCTAATTGTAACAGCTGTGCCAATGCCTACTCTTATACAACCCTGCACCACCCAGCCCACCATCTTGCCTTCAAGTACACGTCTGCTTTTCCTGCTGCTCTGGAGTTTCTTCACCATGTCCTCCTAGGTTTAGGCAGGGGCAGCTTCAGGCGCTCTTCCCCTACCACAAAACTCCTAGCAGTTCCAGAGTGGGGAAGAACTCTGACTGCCACCTCTGATTGGCTGCCTTCCCCAAGGAAGGTAGGGGAGTTGGGAAAGCAGCCAACTGGAGGCCTTTCAGATCCCCTCCCCCCAGCAGACCTGTAGTAGGATAGAATATCAGAGTTGGAAGGGACCTCAGGAGATCATCTAGTACAACCCCCTGCTCAAAGCAGGACCAATCCCCAATTTTTTTTTTTGCCTCAGATCCCTAAATGGCCCCCTCAAGGATTGAACTCACAACCCTGGGTTTCGCAGGCCAATGCTCAAACCACTGAGCTATCTATATCCCTCCCCCTACATCTGAAAATCCAAAGTCTATGGTAGGGGTGAGCAAACTTTTTGGCCTGAGGACCACATCTGGGTATGGAAATTGTAGGGCAGGCCATGAATGCTCAAATAATTGGGGGTTGGGGAGTGCTCCAGTTGGGGGTGCGGGCTCTGGAGTGGAACTGGGGGTGCAGCAGGGTACTCCAGGCTGGACAGAGGGATTCGGAGGGCAGGAAGGAGATCAGGGCTGGGTCAGGGGCGTGGGATGGGGTCAGGGGGGCAGGCTCCAGGCAGCGTAAACCTCAAGCAGCTCCCAGAAACAGAGGCATGTCCCCCCTCCGGCTCCTATGCGGACGCATGGCCAGGAGGCTCTGGCAGCAGAAGGCAGAAGGGAAAGGCTTCAGTTGCTTCCTGCTGCCATAGCCTTTCACTGCAGTGAGGAGAGGCTCTGGCAGTGGGGAGGCAGAGTGGGCAGGGCTGAGCCTTTTCCCTGCTGCCTGCCTGCCGCCAGAGACTTTCACCACTGTAGGAGAAGGGCTCCACCAGAGGGGATCTGCTGGATCCTTTCCGCACTACTGGAGTCTTTTTCTGCAGCAGGGGAAGGCTCCTGCAGCGGGAGGCAATGGGACACTATATGGCTAAAAACAGTAGTACAGATGGGAGGCACAGCTGGGGGCCAATAGTGAACGTGTAGTGAACTCTGGCTACATATCCACATCCTTAAGGTGTGTTTTTACTGGCTTAATCTATGCCTCACCATCTACACTGCTCTGTATACCCATGCTAGGGGGACTATGCATTTAGGTACACTATACACCGCCAAAAGAATCCTGCAGCGTAGACACGCCCCATATGAAGGTGTGCCTGTAGCACAGTTATGCCTACCTACGCTAGCTTTAATTTAGCTAGCACGGGTGACAATAGATAATAGTGTAGATGTGGTAGCACAGGCTTCAGGATGGCTAGCAACTTAGATGTGTACCCAAGGTCCCAGGAAGGCTTGTACTCTGGTTGCTAGCCTGTGCCAAAGCCCAGGACACCACATCTACAATGCTATAGTCACCCATGCTAGCTAAGTTAAAGCTAACAGAGGTATGCCTACTCATGCCACAATCACATCTTTTACTTGAAGTGTAGACATACTATAAGAGGCAGGCCCTGGGGCCTATAACGCACTTCTTGTATCAAGATATCTATTGCCTTTTCCCTAAGAAAGCACAATAACCATAACAACAAAGTAAAGGCTGCTGCTTTATGACATGCCCAGAAAAGATAACAGCATGAAATGGCATTTGATAGAATAAATAACCCCAACAGTTTCAATAAAAAAAACCACAATTCACAGCAATCTGCAAATCATCTTGTGTCTCAGTGCCATCTCCGAGAAGGTCATGGCATTCTCAAACTCTCCTAATTAACGAGGTACACCAGCCAGCCTAGGGCTACAGCATACACGTAACTGAGGGCAGGATTTTACCAATGTGTCCTGCATCTGTGAATCTGCTGATGAAAAATGAAACTTTTTTGGAGGGTGTGGCACTCCGAGGACTAAGGGCTCGTCGACACATCCAGCACTGCAGCGGCACCGCTGTAGCAGTTAGCGAAGATGCTACCTACACTGACGGGAGCGCCCTCTTGTCCAGATAGTGCTGTCTACACCAGGAGTTTGGTTGGTATACTGTTAGGCTGACATATGTCTGTAGTGCAGAATAGTTAAGTTAATACAACCGGACTTTCGTTTGTTATGTTTACTAAAGTGTTTCTAGAAAATAGTGAAAATGAATGGCATTAGTTTCCATCCTTTGTAGTGTTGGCAAAAGGTGGCACATTACCAGCCCCAGAAATTGAAGTATACTAACCACAGCACAGCCCCAGGCAGGGTGAGAGCAACTGAGGGTAGTTCATTTTTATATCTATCCACTTAGTAGCGTCTCTTTTAATACTTTTTATTAAGGATATTAACTGAGTTGGTAGCTTTATGAGGTGGACATTTGTCCATTAACAAATCACTATTTCACACATACTCCCTGACAGCTATCAAATGGTCACTACTGGCCTGAGCTATATTTGAACCAGCAATATAAAGGTGAAATGCTTCCCTAACTCATTGCCAATTTCTTGAGGTATCCAATGCAGTGTATCTGTCTGATAGATTGTATACCAGCTGACCAACTCAAACAGTGAAAGGGAGGTATACCTCAGAAATGCTAGTATAAACATTGATTTTGTGAGTTCACAGTCTACTCTACAGTGTTTAGTATTGCAAGAAGCAGATATCAAATAGAAAATATTGTCATTCTAATTATTGGAAGGTTAGTTTACTGTAACGTTTTCATTTGCAACAAATTTAAGGAGCAGTTCCATGTTTATGCAAGCACAAAAGTCTACAACCAATGCACACAGAGACAATTTCCCCTTTAATTAAGGAGATGTACAAAGGTTAATCTGAGATTCTAGCAGCTAATTCAAGTGTACACTTCCTACATGCTTACATCATGTTCTTTGAAGAGAATTTACAGGAAGATTTTAAGAGTTGAGGTTAAAGTTATTTGGCTGAAGATATCTGATTTAATATCAAGTGATGTATCCTTTGTTTTATGGTCCTTTTACATTTTCAGAGTACAACCTTAAGCCTTAGAGGTCTGTTCTTGTGACAGTACATCTATGACAAAAGGAGTACAGCCTTCTTAATGGTCTCCCAGAGCTGCTATGGATCCTTACTTACCACTAAGCTATTGGCCCAGTTATACCTGATGGTTCATTTTTACAATATAGTATTTGTAACATGATTATCCTGTGTCTTCTTAAACCGTAGTAGGTTTTAATACTAACAAAATCCCCTCTTGAGATCCAAATAGGATTCTTTCTATGAAACCTTACTCTGCAGTCATTAAAGTGAAGATTATTAAAGTCTATTTTCCCACCCAAAAATGGGGAAACAGTTCCATATCCTTTCCAGAGGGACACAGGGCCACCACAATAAAGGTTTCACCATATTAATAACAGCTATCTGTATTATATATGATGGCACTTCTGTTACTTTATCTGATTTTTAAGATGCCCCGGGGCCATTGGCGGGAGAAAGTGTTTTGATGTGAGTTTTCAAAGTATCAAGAGCATGATTTTTATGACTCTCACCCACAGCAAGTATTTAGGACTGAAAAAAAATCTCTCAGTTTGACCTTGTGGCCTTTCAAAAACAGAACATGCCATTGTTATTCTCTTCACCAGATGCTTTTAAATTCACCACCACCATCCATAGTTTCAAAACAGCCTAAACATGTTTTGAAAGCATTAGTCTACAGGGAGTAGAATAAACTTTTCCTACCCAGGGATTACAAAGTCTCACAGCTTCAAGTGGATACAGTGTTGCATTTTTAACAGATATAAAGGCACAGGGTTTTGTTTTTATTTTTTGGGGGGTGGAGGCAGAGAGGGAGAGATGATCTCTCTCAGTCCTCTCTTGACAATGACTCTGGAACTGAAGGGAAGATGAGTTACAAAGGAAGCTGGGAAAACGTATCCCATTCCCAGTGGTTGGCAGTATAAGGAAAGAAAGATATACTTAAATGGAATTATTACATTGGCTTAGAAACAGATTGACAATATACAGAGTATCTATACGCATGGTATTTCAGCGAAATAAAACACTGGGAATGGAAGCATCTATTATGTACCACTACAAGCACCTGTTTTCATCTCTGCCTAAAACAACAAGAAATGAACACTTTATGATGTTTGCATGTGTGATTATGTTGTATGGAGACTTTTAAAGTACTCTGCCCCTCACTAGCTCCTGCTCCAAGAAAATAAGTAAGAAGCTGCAAGGAGGTAAAATGTGTTGGAATCTATAAGGCTGCTTTTCAACTATGCATTACATGCCCTCTAATCTCTTTAGAATGCCTTACATGCTCATGATATACTGGTTCTGATTTTTGTTGGTGGTGTCTCCCAAATCCAATTAATTTAATTAGAATTAGGATTTTACATTCAAGAGAGATGATGTTTATTATGAAATAAAAGGGCAGGGCAAAATACCCATTTTTAGCTTCAGTATAAATTAGCTGCCAGAACTCCCAACAAGAATTCATTTGATTGAAACCAACACGAAAAAAACATTTTTAAATGCCATAAATGGAGTCAGTGAGGGCATGTACCAGGTAACAGAAAAGGTTAACTGGGACTTTTGAGGAGTGAAGGGGAAGAAAGATAGAATCATTGGCTCTCTGCACTGTCCATGTTGTGTGACAGTCAGAATTTGGGAGGAACAGCAATACTTTGTAGGCACATATCTGAGAAGCTGGTACACTTCTCCAGTATACTTTCCCACAGTGCATATAGCAGTTGGCATCAGCTCTAACGTACCTTGGTTCCATTTATTTAATTCAAAGCAACATGACATTTATTGCCTGACAAGTAATCAAGTATCTCCTTCAATGAATTACAATACACCATTAGTTACTATTTGCAGGACAGGTGGGTTGGATGAACAGAAAGATTGCCGAAGCAAGTTTTGCAGGGACTGGTGCCAGGTGCCCAGGGCAGGAGATGCCCATGACATGTGTAGTTTGATGATGTGGCTAACTGGACAGGATGCTACATGGCGTGCTTCTCAAGGCGGTGTGAAGATTATAAAATGTGTAGGAAGATTGCTGGCCAATGACTCTCATGTCTTGTGCTTACTAGCCATTGTGATGTGACTTAATGGTGCTTTGCACTATGATAATAATATTAAATTAGTTATTGTAGATGCCAACTGCGAAATACATAACTGCAGAATCAGTGCTTCATCTTACATTCCTTTTTATCAACAGAATAGGGTATCAGAGAACTCACAAAATAATGAAACATGGCTTTTGTGGGTGAATTCAAAACAACAGAATGTTATGGTAGTCACAGACATAAGCTAAATGCAAGATACATAGAACTGAACAGATGTGTTACAAATAGAACAATGTTTACAACAGAACAAATATTATTGCTGCATGCGTATGTTCCCCCTGTGTGCCGCCCCCATCCTCCACAGATAGCTGGCACAGCAGACCTCGAGCAAACTGCCCAATGACCACAAGATTCGTTAAGGGAAGAAGGCCCCCAGTCAGGTTTATTGTCGACGAAGCATGGTACTAGTATCCCACAGACTTTACCGGACCACTAATACATGTAGGCACGTAACAATTGACCAGCTCAGTGAACGGTGGGACCTTCCATTCCTCTCTAGGCCAGACAAGATACCCCCTTTGAGATACATCTTTATACCCCGATAAAAACAAGTTAGTACTGCCCCCTGACATGTCTAGTTATTTCCCATCACCTTGTACATACTGGTTTGATTAAAACATTTCTATTATGGATTGTTATCCTGACCGTATCTTTTAGGAGGGGACAGTGTGTTCCTGTTCTCCTTGGGGAATGTTTTTGTACCATCCTTGATAGTGGGATGTTCTGGTATCACTTCATATTGGAATGTATTTGCGTGAGCACTCTGTGACTAGCACATTTTAGGTATCTGTATTTCTGCAATATTAGCCCTGTTCTTGACAGATTCTGTGAGCAGGTACTTCCTCATACCAGGCTTCTGATACAAGGGCTTAGGTCTCGGGCTCTCTTCCTACTAGATTAGTGGCTGTGGCATCAGAGCTGCACTAAATTGTGCCAAATTGATGGCTTTTAATCATCAAAAGGGACAGAAGGAGTGCTCTATCTTGTTGTCAGGTTAGAAGCTAACCTGGGTCCCCACTAATTTAGACCATATGCTTTAGAAAAACACGGCTTTGCTGTTGTTGCTGATGTGAGTTGGGTATAAGTTTTGCAGGTAAGGGTAGTAATATGCAGATCCATCACAGTACTTATATTTGGTTTATTAGCAATGTGTCAGTATCTGGCTTCACTGAATGGCTTTGGGCAAGCTGAGAATAATGTAATGCTAATAATCAAGACAAAATGCCTCACATACAAGTTTTACGAAACATGTGGTCCATTTAAATTCTGTAAGAACTCTTGTTGAAAAGTGACAGGTTTCAAAGTAACAGCTGTGTTAGTCTGTATTCACAAAAAGAAAAGGAGTACTTGTGGCACCTTAGAGACTAACCAATTTATTTGAGTCTCTAAGGTGCCACAAGTACTCCTTTTCTTTTTGTTGAAAAGTGTGGATGAAAACAAGAACTTAAATAAGGATGATAATCATAAAGGTTCCTCCTCCCCACCCCCAGCCCCTCTTTACACTGGATAAAATGGTCAAAGTACTGTAAAAGGACACTACAAGTCCTAGATCCAGCCAGGGAATGCGTCTCCTAGCACAGGTACTGTGGCAGACAGCCATACGACTGCATTCTGAGGATCCCCTCACAAGTCCTGGTGTAAGAGGAATGTTAGGAGTAGGGCTGGAGGTAGACTGCAGCATGCAGAGCTGCAAAGCTTCCAAGCAGTGCTGTGGCACTTAGACAGCTGGGAAAGGCTGCCCTAATTTACACAGACCCCCAGGGCTGTTTGTGTTAGGAGGGCACAAAAATGATTTAAAGCCACTATGGACCCTTTCCTTCTGAGCTGCAAGTTCTGTGTTGTGCTTGTTAAAGACTCAGCACAGAAACTCACCTAAGGTTTTTTATCCTATGAAAGCCCTGTGGAGGATTCCTCAGAGGATACTTATGCCATGTGGCATATAGTATCAAATATTTCACAGATGTTGGACATTAATCTATTTCTTGTAATGATAAAAATGTTCAGACTGTGGCTATGAATATTCTTGATTTCCTTACATGAACTATGTTTCATACCCTGTTTTTTCTGCTTCAGTAATAATTCGTGTCTTATAAAAGTCTATAGTGGACCTATTTCAATGCTTTATATTGTAGATGGGTCACAGGAAGTCTTCATGTTATATACTCAAACTTGACATGTGCACAAGGGATTTTATGTATTTTATTTCCTTATTGGTGGTATGCGCTTATGAAAATTAAGCTTTATTTTACAAACTGCAAAATATTCTCAGCTTCATTATCTAAATCAGTATCCCCAACTTTTGCAAACTGGGTGCTGCTCCAGGAAAATGAAACTATGAACTAAGGAAATTGTGAAATAGGTTTTAAAGTCATCATGCATGGCTACATTAAATATAGAATCCTGTGTATTAGACTTCATAATCACTTCCCTTCTTCCGTCATGTGGCCCGAGATGCTGAATTGCTATTTCTTTTCTCAGAAAAAGAATGAAATAGAAATAGACGTCCATTAATAATGTTAGAAACTACACATCTGAATTCTGCAAAAGCAGGTGTAACTGGGGCAGGGTATAGGAATGAACAGATTATGGAGAATTATGCTTTATAATATTCTTGCATATTCTTTAAATATGGTGAAAAGCAGCTTTCTGTTCAGTAAATTCTCTTTAAACTAGGAATGTTATAGTCCTGAAAAGCTAAAGTAGATTTGTCTGCATCACATAAAAACTCTTAAATTAATCCTCAGCCAAAATCTAACCTTTGGAAGGATAGCTAATGTAGGTTTTACATGGACTGTCATGTATCAACATAGATGGGTGAGATAATATCTTTTATTAAACCTACTTCTGTTGGTGAGAGAGACAAGCTTACAGAGCTCTTCCTCAGGTCTGGCTCAGGGTAATCTTGAAAGCTTGTGTCTCTCACCAACAGAAGATGGTCCAGTAAAAGATATTACCGCACTCATCTTGTCTCGGATATCCTGGGCCCAACAAAGCTACAAGAACACTGCACATATCAACATAGTAAATGGTTCATCAAGAAATCAGCAGTGAAATACAGTTCTGTACGGTTTGAAGTACAATACATATAGCTGTGGACTACAGTGTGTTATAAAAATTCATGAATTAAAAAGTCAATTGTTTCTGGCCTTTGTGGTCCATATCTGACTAGCTTTGATCCATGATATATTTTCAGTCAGAACTGTTGTTGGCTTTTAAGGCACCTCACTAGAAATCAGACATATGATGCTCATGCAGCAATCAGAAATATTAGAGGCAGTGTAGGGACTAGCAGATAGAGCAGAGGCTTGGGAATCAGGAGTCGCTGAGTTTAAATACAGACTTTGCCACCGACTTGCTGTATGTGACTTTGTGCAACTCACTTCACCTCCGCCTCAGTATCCCCCTCTACAAAATAAGAATGATGATACCGACTCATCTATATCACAGGTATGTTTTGAGGATAGTTGGTTAATGTCTGCACAGTGCTTTGAACAAGCAAAGTACTATATAAATATTAAGCATTATCAGCATCAGTGTTTGTGATTCAAACAGGTGGCTCTTAGATTCTGGAATACTTGTGAATTTCAGACGACTAAGTGAGACACTTTTATTTTAGATGATTTATACCGACAAACTCTTACAGTTTACAAAGCAGAGGGGGGTTTTCCAGAAGATGAGATGTGAATTAGCTTCGGATACTACCCTGAGCTGTGACACATTATCTGCTCACATGTGCAACGGCACTTTTGCCTTTAACCAGCTGTTGCCAGGTCACTTACATGATAACTTGGCCTCTAACCTCACAGTTCGTCTAAATAGTTGAGGAATACCTGCTGCTATGGAAACAGTACTCAAATGTGCATAAATCATTTGATGTCACTCTTCCCATGTTTCTGGAGTTTTGGGGCACCACTTCTTAGGTGAATTGAGGTGGGTAATTTTCAGAAGTCTAGTTAATATAGTGAGTTTATTTACACCAAAGGAGGCTTCAGGGCACATCCAGATTTTAAGGAAGGGTTAATATAATGTAAAAAAAACCTCCAGGTGCACATGAAAATAATTTCTTAATCTCTTTGGCCTAAATTTGCTCTCATTTACACTGCTGTATATCTGGAATAAGTCTAAAGGAGTCAATGGAGGACACGCATCTCAAAGAACCAGTGTGATGGGTTGGTTCAAAGAAACCCCTTGGGGCTGCCAACTGATGTGCCAAGACTACTTCTGCCCCTGCTTTCCTGCCCTGGCAGCTTGGGACTTCAGTGCCCTGCCTGGTTTGAGCCAGACCCCCTGGCCTGCTGCAAACCCCGACCCAGGTCTGAACCATGTCTCCTAACAGCTGCAGGCTTAATTGAAAGCAGTTTAAGAAGCGTTCCTGTCTTTCACACTCAGATGCCCAACTCCCAATGGGGTCCAAACCCCAAATAAATCAGTTTTATCCTGTATAAAGCTTATACAGGGTAAACTCATAAATTGTTCGCCCTCTATAACACTGATAGAGAGATATGCACAGCTGTTTGCCCCCCCAGGTATTAATACATATTCTGTGTTAATTAATAAGTAAAAAGTGATTTTATTAATAAATACAGAAAGTAGGATTTACTTGGTTCCAAGTAGTAACAGACAGAACAAAGTGAATTACCAAGCAAAATAAAATAGAACACACAAAAGTGTATGTCTAATACAGTAAGAAAACTGAATGCAGATAAAAACCTCACCCTCAGAGGACTTCCAGTAAGCTTCCTTTTACAGACTAGTCTCCTTCTAGTCTGGGTCCAGCAATCACTCACACCCCCTGTAGTTACTGTCCTTTGTTCCAGTTTCCTTGGGGTGGAGGGGCTATCTCTTGAGCCAGTTGAAGACAAAATGGAGGGGTCTCCCATGGGCTTAAATAGTCTCTCTCTTGTGGGTGGAGACCCCCTCCTCTCCCCTATGCAAAGTCCAGCTCCAAGATGGAGTTTTGGAGTCACCTGGGCAACTCATATGTCCATGCATGACTCAGTTCTTATAGGCAGCAGCCACTGTTCACATACTAACTTGAATGTCCTCATGTGGATTGGAGTCTTTCAAGATCTATTGTCCGTTAAGTGCTTCTTGACTGGGCACTTAACTTGCAAATTCCTTTCTAAAGAAGCTGAACAAATGCCTTACTAAGGCTATTTAAAATCAAACAAGTATACAGCCAATATTCATAACTTCCAATACAACGATACATGCAAACAAATAGGATGAATAGATTCAGTAGATAATAACCTTTCCAGAGATATGTTACATGGCATATGTAGCATAAAATATATTCCAGTTTTGTCATATATACATTCATAAGCATATTTCCATAAAGCCTTATGGGGTGCACCGTCACAACCAGTTACTGAACAAGGTGAGCAACCTTTACTACTTCAAGTAGTGTCCCTATGGGTACTCCATTTCAAGAGACTCCCCAGCAGTATCCTCACAGGGAGGGGGGTACTTCAAAATCAAGACTGAAGACAGTAAAGCAAAACCAAGTACTGCATCATACATGATGATGTGGACCAAGGCATAGTTTTTAGAAAAGGTATGCACCGTAGCCCATGTAGCATCTCTGCATATCTCAGAAACTGGAAGGTTCTTGTGTAACGCTGTGGAAACTGCTTGGTAGAGCATGCTATAATACTTTGGGGAAGCAAAGCACCAGCTGCATGATAGCAAGCAGTAGTACAGCCAGAGATCCACCTCGATAGTCTCTGTGAAGAGATCATGGACTCCTCTGACCTTTCTGTGATGGAGACAGCGACTAGGCGATTTCAGAAATTGCTTGTTCCCATCCACATAAAAAGCCAATGCCTGTCATACATCTAACACAGGAAGGGAAATCTCCTGCTGAGAGAAAAAAAGCAGGGAGGGGGGGGGGGGAAATGGGGAAGGGAAACTGAAACCGCTCACAAATAACTACTACTAACTAGAAACACTAAACTAACTAAACAACAACTACAAAACATGGTGAGGCACACACGAGGTGAATGTGCCAGAGCTCTGTCTCGGCCTAGGCGGTAGGGAAGGAACCGAAAGAGATTCACCCATGCACCTTTATACACGGCACAAGGTTGTAGAAAGCATGTGCACAGGCCAAATGGACACTGCTAACAGAAAATCTCCAATCAAGGACTTGAGAGGCACATGTGCATCTGAAGTGGATCACACATTAGATAAGCTATTACCAGCAGGAGAGTGGGGTGGGAGGAGGCATTGTTTCATGGTGTCTGTGTATAAAATGTCTTGTGCGATTTCCACAGCATGCATCCGATGAAGTGAGCTGTAGCTCACAAAAGCTCATGCTCAAATAAATTGGTTAGTCTCTAAGGTGCCACAAGTCCTCCTTTTCTTTTTATCCCGAAGAAGAACATTTATTACTTGTGAGGATGCACAAGCAGGAGTGAATCCAATTTGGCTTTCAATTCAGACTTTTATTTGCAGTGCTAGCAGTTTGGAAAAAAAATTTTTTTTTAAATTTGTGACCTGAGCAAATCTGATCTGGAGTCATGGTAATAATAGTTAAGCCACAATATTTTTATAAAATAGCTTTTCAGATTAGAGCCACACAAAGTTCAAGGTGGGAGAAGTTTTTCTGGAAAAAGAATCTGAGATAAAAATGGTGAGGTCATTTTTTGACATTAGTATAGTTTTAAATATACAGATTTCAACATTAACCTGCAAGTATCTTTAGGATACTGCTTCTTAGCTTGTGAGTCTTTATGAAAATTTGCTTTCTCATCTACATTTGCAATGAAGGTATGTTTTATTAATGCTTTGGGACAGAAGAACTATTATAGCATATTGAAAGAGAGTCAAATACCAGGTGAGTAATAGGTGCCTTGTTTTTCAGAGCTGTAATAGGAGTGGAGTTCTTAACTTATAGTGCTTTATGTTACAAGTGAAGTTAAATTAATAGTCTCTCATTGATACTGGAAAAAAATATATAACCATTTCTCCCCCCTCTGGACAGTTTAGCACTCTTTTAGCTGAGATGCTGCAAGTGAAATCAAGTGAAAAATTGCCTATCATTAGTGACTAATCACTGGATATACATTAAGTTAAAGGAATTTCATGTCAAACAATTCACACTTGTGAGGTTTTTTGTTTCCCCCCCAAAATATGGGAATTTTTAGGGCTGTAACAGCCTGATTCAACTCCCACTGAAGTCAATGGGAATTCTGGTATTGACTTCAATGGCAGCTGGATCAAATTCTAAGTGCAAGGAAAGAGACAGGTACCATTACAAAGGTATATTATGAAACTTGCATAATACCCTCTTGCTTTACTGGTATGTCTGGACCAAGTCTATACTTATTATTAACCTAATTACTTGAGCAATAAATTCTTTTGTTTGTCTTAATGGGCATCTATACTGCTGTGGGGGTTTGACCTTCATGTCTGACATTACCATTACTATACCTAAATAAATCATGTTTAGGCAAACTTGCCAAACAGGGAATTCACCTTTTATCTGTTTTCTCTAAACAAGGCTTCTGCAGAAAAATAGTAATTCTTCACAGCCTTCTCTATTTAAAAGGCATCATTTATTCACAATTATTGCACAAGTTGAGATACCACAGTCATTTCTGATACTAAATAATTCTCTTATCCTTATGGCACAATGTATCCCCTTATACTTTTAGGATACAAAATAACTGCTGTGCACCTCAAGTAACACTGTATGGTAAATGTGGTTTGATATTTACTTTTTAAGTGGTGATAGGTCAGCTTAGAAAATGTTAGTGTAGGTTTGCTAGCCTCTATATGAACTCCTGAATCTGGTCCTAATTTTGAGTGTATTTTGAATCAATAATCACCTGTTTCACAGGTTACATTAAAATGTGTTTGCTCCCACACTAACAGTAGCATTACAACACTGTTTCCAAAAATTTGATATTGTTCTGACTAAAACGGACCACCTACCTGCCTCAAACTCACCATGAAGAGAAAATACGTTATGACAAGATCATCTCACAGTTAAGGTGACAGAATAAAAACTCTATAGAATCCCCAAAAATCTGTAAAAGTGCTTGTGTTGGCTTCTCCATTTTTTCCTTCTTTAAATTTATATTTCAGTTTGCTTGTCAGTGCCCATTGGGATATACACCCCACATTAAGTGAGTGTTATCCTGCATTATACTTACTTTGGGATTTATTCAAAGGAAAACTGTTAAATTATGGTGCTGAATTATTAATGGGCCATATGGGCATCAGGCTTGAGAGACAGGAGCTTAACAAGAGCACAGGAAAACAATATTTTAGATCCTTTCTGTCTCTTCTAATGCATAATCCATACATTTCCCTACTCTGAGCACAGGAAAAGAACTAAAATATTTAAAATATGGTGGTTGAGGACATTAGGGGGACAATACATTATTTTTTTAAAGGTCTCAGATAAATTAGACAATTAATTCAGCTCATCAACAGATTAATTTCTTGCACAGAACTCTTTTAAAGCAACCACATTTGTTAATAGTCTCTAGACTGAGAGAAAGAAGCAGCAAGAGATACAAACCCTCTCATTTCCTGCACACAGTTATATGCGTGTTCCCCACGGATACTCATTGTAACTGTTCTCTCATCAGTGTCATTGTATATATCAGTGTTCAAATAATCTAATAATTTCACATTTGGGGACAATGTATACCTTCAAATCAGCGGCACTGCTATGGGTACCCGCATGGCCCCACCATATGCCAACATTTTTATGGCTGACTTAGAACAACGCTTCCTCAGCTCTCGTCCCCTAATGCCCCTACTCTACTTGCGCTACATTGATGACATCTTCATCATCTGGACCCATGGAAAAGAAGCCCTTGAGGAATTCCACCATGACTTCAACAATTTCCATCCCAACATCAACCTCAGCCTGGATCAGTCCACACAAGAGATCCACTTCCTGCACACTACAGTGCTAATAAGCGATGGTCACATAAACACCACCCTATACCGGAAACCTACTGACCGCTATTCCTATCTACATGCCTCCAGCTTTCACCCAGACCACACCACACTATCCATTGTCTACAGCCAAGCTCTGCGAAACAACCGCATTTGCTCCAACCCCTCAGACAGAGACAAACGCCTACAAGATCTCTATCAAGCATTCTTACAACTACAATACCCACCTGCTGAAGTAAGAAACAAATTGACGGAGCCAAAAGAGTACCCAGAAGTCACCTACTACAGGACAGGCCCAACAAAGAAAATAACAGAATGCCACTAGCCATCACCTTCAGCCCCCAACTAAAACCTCTCCAACGCATCATCAAGGACCTACAACCTATCCTGAAGGACGACCCATCACTCTCCACAAATCTTGGGAGACAGGCCAGTCCTTGCCTACAGACAGCCCCCCAACCTGAAGCAAATACTCACCAGCAACCACACACCACACAACAGAACCACTAACCCAGGAACCTATCCTTGCAACAAAGCCCGTTGCCAACTGTGTCGACATATCTATTCAGGGGACACCATCACAGGGCCTAATCACATCAGCCACACTATCAGAGGCTCGTTCACCTGCACATCTACCAATGTGATATATGCCATCATGTGCCAGCAATGCCCCTCTGCCATGTACATTGGTCAAACTGAACAGTCTCTACGTAAAAGAATAAATGGACACAAATCAGATGTCAAGATTTATAACATTCATAAACCAGTTGGAGAACACCTCAATCTCTCTGGTCACTCGATCTCTGACCTAAAGGTTGCAATATTAAAACAAAAAGACTTCAAAAACAGACTCCAACGAGAGACTGCTGAATTGGAATTAATTTGCAAACTGGATACAATTAACTTAGGCTTGAATAGAGACTGTGAATGGATGTGTCATTACACAAAGTAAAACTATTTCCCCATGTTTATCTCCCCTCCCCCTCCCGCTCCTCGGACGTTCCTGTTAACTGCTGGAAAGGGCCCACCTTGATTATCGCTACAAAAGGTTTTCTCCCCCCCTGCCCCTGCTCTCCTGCTGGTAATAGCTCATCTTAAGTGATCGCTCTCCTTACAGTGTGTATAACACCCATTTTTTCATGTTCTGTGTGTATATAAATCTCCTCACTGTATTTTCCACTGAATGCATCAGATGAAGTGAGCTGTAGCTCACGAAAGCTTATGCTCAAATAAATTGATTAGTCTCTGAGGTGCCACTAGTACTCCTTATCATTTCTCTTAAGCACCAGATTTGAAATTGTTCCGACTAAAACTGACCACCTGCATGTGGTGGGGTCCACATTACAGTCAAGCTTCTAGAGCTTTCACAGTCACTGCGATAAAGATAATTCTTAAAAATATTGTATTTCTCCGTCTCTTTCCACTAGCTGTTTTATAGTAGCATCTTGGAAATGCACCTCACATTTCTCCCCATCACATCCTTGCCAGCTTTTAAAGCATGAACGAATGAACGTGGGAGGCAAAGGTCTGGATCTGGGGTGGAGGTGGCGACTGGGTACACCCAGCGGGTATTTGGGGGTGAGAGAAAGTGCATCTTTTGGATCTGCAGGGGAGGAGGCGGCCCTTCTTCAACCCATTGGGGGTTGTGGAGCAAGGAGAGGACATACTTCCTGGAGGCGAAGAGAAGACATCCCTTGGGACTTGAGTGGTAGAGAGACATGCCCAAGGGGAACAGGGACAGAATGACACACTTGAGGTTTGGGGACAGTTCTTCAGATGGTCTCAAAGAAAACGTGTTGCTGTCCCTATCTTTAGTTTCCCTAAAGGAATGCTGGCCCAAGACTCCAACACACCTGAATGTCAAAACCCTCAAAGTTCTTGTACAACTGACCCTGTGTGAAGAATCATCACTACCTATGCTCGAAAAAAACAAATCAATGCAAAAACTAAATTACAAGGGACTGAAACATTTTCTGGGCAAGTTCAGTATTGCCTATATTCCTATAGTCAGTGGGGAATTCAAACAAAAATAGGTGAATGGCCCATCAATCAGAAACAATTTTAATAGGGCTTTCAATTAATCACAGTTAACTCATGTGATTAACTCAAAAAAATTAATTGTGACTAAAAAAAAATTAATTGCAATTAATTCTACTTCTAACAATAGAATACCAATTGAAGTTGATGAAATCAATATTGAAAATGTAGAAAAAACATCCAAAAATATTTAAACTACAATACAGAATACAAAGTGCACAGTGCTCACTTTATATTATTTTTTATTACAAATATATGCTCTGTAAAAATGATAAATAAAAGAAATAGTATTTTTCAATTCACCTCATACAAGTACTGAAGAGCAATCTTTTTATCGTGAAAGTGGAACTTATAAATGCAGATTTTTTTTGGTTACATAACTGCACTCATAACAAAATAGTGTAAAACTTTAGAGCCTACAAGTCCACTCAGTCCTACTTCTTATTCTGCCAATCGCTAAAGCAAACAAGTTTGTTTACATTGACGGGAGATACTGCTGCTTGCTTCTTATTTACAAAGTCACCTGAAAGTGAGAACAGGCGTTCACATGGCACTTTTGTAGCTACTGTTGCAAGGTATTTACATGCCAGATATGCTAAACATTCGTATGCCCCTTCATGCTTTGGCCACCATTCCACAGGACATGCTTCCATGCTGATGATGCTCTTTAAAAAAAATAATGCATCAATTAAATTTGTGACTGTACTCCTTGGGGGGAGAATTGTATGTCTCCTGCTCTGTTTTACCCACGATCTGCCATGTATTTCATGTTACAGCAGTCTCGATTGACGTTCCAGCACATGTTCGTTTTAAAAACATTTTCACAGCAGATTTGACAAAATGCAAAGAAGGTACAGATGTGAGATTTCTAAGGATAGCTACAGCACTCAACCCAAGGTTAAGAATCTGAAGTGCTGTCCAAAATCTGAGAGGGACGAGGTGTGGAGCATGCTTTCAGAAGTCTTAAAAGAGCAACACTCTGATGTGGAAACTACAGAACCCAAACCACCAGAAAAGAAAATCAACCTTCTGCTGGTGGCATCTGACTCAGATGATGAAAATTAACATGCATCAGTCCGCACTGCTTTGGATCATTATCAAGCAGAACCCATCATCAGCATGGAAGCATGTCCTCTGGAATGGTGTTTGAAGCATCAAGGGACATATGAATCTTTAGCACATCTGGCATGTAAATATCTTTGTAACGCCAGCTACAACAGTGCCATGTGAATGCCTGTTCTCACTTTCAGGTGACATTGTAAACAAGAAGCGGGCAGCATTATCTCCTGAAAATTGTAACCAACCTTGTTTGTCTGAATGATTGGCTGACCAAGAAGTAGGGATGAGTGGACTTGTAGGCTCTAAAGTTTTACACTGTTTTATTTTTGGATGCAGTTTTTTTGTGTATATAATTCTACATTTGTAAGTTCAACTTTCATGATAAAGAGATTGCATTACAGTACTTGTCTGAGGTGAATTGAAAAAAACAACAACTTTTTTTGTTTTTTTACAGTGCAAATATTTGTAATAAAAATAAATATGTGAGCACTGTATAGTTTGTATTCTGTGTTGTAACTGAAATATATTTGAAAATGTAGTAAATATCCAAAAATATTTAAAATAAAGGGTATTCTATTGTTGTTTAACAGCGTGATTAATCGCAATTAATTTTTTTAATTGCCTGACAGCCCTAAAATTTACTTCATAATTGAGAAATTGCCTCTGCTTTCTCCTTGCTCCCTCTCAAACTGTCTGTCATAAAATCCACATCCTGACCAAGAAACCCACATCACACAAACTTACTTGATGGGTGACCCCTTTTCCATTTCTTCCCCAGCACCTTCCCTCACTCTTGTTGACTCTCCTGCTCATTAAGTCTTTTAGTGGCTACCTCTCCTCTTCACCTGGCCCCTTTAACGAATGCTCCCTCCTCCTTTGTTGTTGCCACCGATGTCAATGAACACATTAAATCAAGGCCAGTGTAACTGAACAGAATCTGGCTCTCTTGGGCCTGTCCACAGCTAGGGGGGAAAAGGTGCTTTTTAAAAACTGAATTGGCTAACATGCTTTCAAACACCACTTAGCAGCCAGCATAGACACTTTTACAATTACATTAGAGGTCTTATTTCCCCCCTTCCTGGGAATAATAATAGTTACTAACGTACCTCACAGGGTAGGTGTTAGGATTAATTGCCATTCTCTAGGGCTTTGAAGATGCTATAATATATGCTAAGTATTATTATAAAGATGGACTCAGTCCAAACTCTCAGAATCAAACCACCTCACATTCTGGGGAATTTTGGAACCAGAGCACGTGAGTATTCCTAAGCCTCTTCATTTCACTCCTCTGCTTCCGCCTTTCCCTCTTTCCCTGAGGACTCACCTGCTTTTTCCCTTGGTGGTGCCTCCCTCCACCCATGCCCTCAATTCCTTCCACCACCCCCACAAAACTTATGAATTTTTGTTACCTTTCTGGCCTGGTGGCTCACCTCCTCTTCTGTGCCCATTACTTCCCTCCTGGTGGCTGCCTTCTCCACCTTGACATCACCCCCACACCTTCTCCCCCCCCAATATTTTCTATAGGCGAACAGCATACATCCTTTTAAAAAAATTGGCATGAATATAGCTTTTGATTTGGCAGCACCAAGGCATACTGGATAAATGCACAATGTTTAATTCCTATTTTATATTCCTGATGGTTTTGTTGTTGCTACTTATGCTGTTTTGGTTCATGTGTCTTGCATTTAACGGTTTTCTTCAAACTGGAATTGGCCGCCATCCTTGCTATCTTTAGTATATTAAAAATTTCTGTGTATATCAACTCCTTAGTTCTCCACCTATGACAAACTTGCATTAGTCTCTAAAGCCAGGCCTCCTAAGTAATTGCTATCATTTTGTTTTATATGAAAGAATCCCTCATTTCCAGTCTGTGCTAGTCATCATATGCAAGCTGGATCTTCCCATAAACCAGAACACCCCTTACTCACCTTTGATTAAAATAATGGTGATTCTCTCCCATCCTCTACCCCAACCCAACCTCCTACCATGCTTTTCCTCTACCACAATATATGCCACATAATAGTGCAATCTTTCTGTGCTGAACTGCAACTTGGCAATCCATACACTTCTATAATAACGTCTGTCTGCCCTGTGATGCCTGTTATTTACCCAAAGAAAAAAGAAAACCACCAGTGAGAAACGTGTTTTACTTCTCCAGGGAGTCATGGGGTTTTCATTTCACTTTGCCTCTCTATTGTCACTTTGCAATGAATACGTGTTAAGGAACACCTTGTCTGGAGAACTACATCTAAAATTAGAGATGGGAGCAGCATATCTGTTATACCTTTTGTTTCACATTTCAGGATGTGTTAACAGGCCATGGAATTCTTTGTTTAGCAGACTGAATAATTGGGTCCATAGAGGGTTTCACAATCTTTGACTTGCTTTATTTTAGATGCTGTGAGCTGATAAATCAGACTACGCACTGGGTGCTTTTTTGCTTGCTGCCTACAGATCACCCCAAAAAACAGTCATTAAACTCGGAGTTGTTTTTAACTTGACAGCTTAGCGCACACTATAATGCATTCAAAGTTTCTTCCGAAGGTTCAGGCACACATCTATTCCACCTTGCCATTTTTGCTGTAGTACTGAGTCTTGCTGACAGCTTTTTAGCAAACACTTAGTGCTTTTGTTGTGCCATTCAGGCATGGCCCATAGTACTGGGCATTCTCTGGCTGGACTGCCCCAGAGGGAAGCATATTCTTTTCAAGAGTTCCAGGATGTGGCACCTATGAGTGCCTGCTATGCATCTCACAAAGAAGTGTGCCCTCAATTTATTCTCTCCATTCCTGTGTGACCAACCAGCTTTGCTATTCAGTTGGGTAATTCCTCAGAATGGGGAGCAAAATTGCCGAACTTGGTCTTACACAGCCGATTAGGCCTGAACAGTGCTAAGGATGAATTTACAGATTTGAGGATAAGACCAACCATATTAATTGCACCTTGCAATGTCCTACGCAGAGATGGGTTCTTCCCTGTCGATCTGTCAGTCAGAGTGTGAAGAGATTTAAAAGGCCTGAACTCTGAATGGGCCTAAGTAATGTCCTTGGCTGACAGTCTACAATGGAGCTCCAGTAGGAGGAAGCCACAGGGCTAACAGATTCCAAGGCCAGAAGGGACCATTGTGATCATCTAGCTTGAGCTCCCGCATAACACAGGCCATAAAACTTCCCCAGAATAATTTCTAGAGCGCATCTTTTAGAAAAACATCCGATCTTGATTTTAAAATTGCCAGCAATAGAGAATCCACCAAGACCCTTGGTAAATCACTCCAATCGTTCATTATACTCACTGTTAAAAATTTATGCCTTATTTCCAGTCTGAATTTGTCAAGCTTTAATCTCCAGACATTGGACTGTTATACTTTTTTCTGCTAGACTGAAGGGCCTATGATCAAATATTTGTTCCCCATGTAGATACTTACAGACTGTAATCAAATCACCCCTTCACTTTCCCTTTGTTAAAACTAAATCATTTGAGCTCTTGAGTATCACTATAAAGCCATATTTTCCAATACTTTAACCATTCTCGTGGCTCTTCTTTGGACCATCTCCAATTTATCAATATCCTTCTTGAATCTCCTCCCATATTCTAGAAACATGGGGTAGGGAAGAGGAAGATGCCTTACATAGTAGCTGTGCAAAGGTGGGGCCTCCAGCCCTCATACAACAATGACTGAGAGATGGGAAAGGCCCTCACCCCCATCTCAAGGTAATTTCCTTATTTCCCCACTGACAAAAATACCAGTCTTGGACCTGATCCTTTCCCTTTCTCTAAGTCACCCTCAGAACTACTTACAAGTCTGGCTCTGAAGCAATTCTTGCAGGCTGCTTAACACCAGCAGTGGATATGGAAGACACAATAGTGAAATCATTTACATAAACTACTCATTCCCAAGCTAGGTTTAGTTCTTCCCCTCATGCAGCAGGCCAGCTTTTACTCTGGTTAATTTGACTTGCTCTGCAGCCAGTACCGGTGCGCTCATGGGGCTTGCCAGCCTTGCAAGGCCATATGCACTAATTTCTTCAGGAAAAGACCATCTGTGTTTAAATAAGACAATGGGGGTTTTGCCAAAGGTTTCAATGAGAACAGGAGCAGAACCCCATCTCTCCTACTCCATTTAGTGCTGTAGAAATCTAACAATCAATCAATAACATGTTACTCATTGCTCTCTCTGAATCAATAAAAAACTATATTGCTAATGCTAGTTTTGGCTATTGCACCTGCAGAAACAAATTGGGCATGTTTTTAAAAGCATTGATTTTTAATAGATTTTTGTTCTGTTTTCTGTTTTATTCTTCTCTTTACTACTGAAGGAATCAGGATAATTTCTCATTATTGTACACAGCTCTGCATATTTGAAACCTGAGCAGGGGATTTGTTCTGATTTTTGTCCGTAGGCTCGTGCTGGGAGCAATGCAGACATGCATCACCCCAATGGGAGCACAAGGAGGTGCAATGCCTTTACTTACACCTCTTTTGTGCACCCGTGCAGAGCCCAGCCACAATCAGACCCCAGTGTAATGTTCCAGAAGAACACTTTATCAAACTGGACAAAGGATTACTGGGGAAAATGAAACATTCTCCCAGTTATTTATGTGAGATAAATCAGTGAGATCTGGCATTAAAATCCATTTTTCAAAATGTTCTACATGTATGTCTCATTAATGCAAACTGTGGTCATAACTGAACAGAGTGGCTTTATCTGCCTGGTTTCTAGGATAACTTTACCTTAGTTTGTTAGATACAATATCAGAGCAGTAAGAACATTTCAACATAGTTTCATTTCTGGAAGCTATTTTTTGATCATTGTTTTTGTAATATGCCCCTGAAAGTGTACCTTATAGCCTCCATTGGGCTAAATATGTTTTAATACTCTAAGTTCAATGGAAGTTCAAGTGTGAACTCTTTGGCATAAGCTTTGATAATTGAAAAGGCATTTATGTTTTGAATGAATGCTTGGTATTAGGAGATCAACAATAAATTGAGCATAACTGGGACCTCAGAAAACAATATAAATCAACACTATGAATAAGTGTAGATGCTTTTCTGCATTGTGAAAAGTCCATTCAGTAAATATTCAGTTATTTAAAAAAAGACAACACCCTCCACATCACTATAACATGAGGAGTGTGACTCAAACCTAGAAGAAAGTGGTGCTAAAAATTCAGGCATACACTCTTTTTTCAGGCACATCCCTTCCTCTTCTGCATCTGTAGACCAAGCAGGCCAGGAATACGGTACTATGAGTGGTGGGAGAGGTAACAGGACACTGGCCACAACAGATATCACCCACGCTGGAAATGGCCCTTTCCAACCACTGAAGCTGCAGAGGGTCAGAACTCTGCATGTATTTGGGACAGGAAAGGACCCAGGGAGCAGCTGCATATTGAGGTATACAGGCCCTACCTGATGGTTCAGCTTGACACTTGCACTTCTCTCAGAGAAGGAGCAGGGTTTGCGCAGGTCTGGGTGGAGGCCTATGAAAACATGGCTCCTGCAGGAACAGTGCTGCCTGGGCAGGCAGGGGCTAGAGCAGCAACAGTACAGAAGGGATGGCTTCACACGTCCCTGAATCTAGGGGACTTGACAGTCTTTGTCCAGGTAGAAATCAATACCCTCCTATGCTTAATTATGTTTTTTTTTACCGGCGCCACCTCTTTGCTTTGCCCTCTGCTCCACTGGCCTTGTTTTGTGTCACCATCCATCTTTTAAGGATTCCCTATCGTGGCCCCTAGGTTGGCAAGCAATCACACCTGGGCTCTGAGGACTCCTACACTGTTGAACCCACTCTTTCTTAACATTTTCCTCAGTCCATTTCTCCTAATTGTAGGCAATTACTAATAACTCCATTATTAATATTAAAATGATCTTCAGTCAGAAAGTGACCCTTCCTTTTCCACCCAACCCTGGTTTGTTTAGAGGTTTTTTCCCTTTATCAGACAGATTTTTATTGTAAGTTTTATAAGGCTTTGAGATATTAGAATGTATTAGGTAGCATCCAAGCACATCCATAGAGGAGGGAGAGTGCTTTATAAATAAAATTACTACTTTGGATGTTGGTGCTTCAGAGATCACTGGTTTAGTCACTGTTAATTGGGGCCGACGCATTTCATGCCTGGAACTCCAATAGAGACAAAAGGAATGTTGGAAAGCATTTGGGCTGCAAGCCTGGATTTTTTAGTTAAGAACAGAAAATTAAAAAGGTAGCCTCCAAAATAAGAGGAAAAAGTTGGAAGCAGAAGACATTCTGTAAAGCCTGAGATAATTTATACTTCAAAATATGTTTGGCCAGCTACTTACAAATGTTACCACTTTGTTTATTGAAAAGATTGAACATTATTTCTTAGATCGGGGACAACCTTTACTTTATTTAAAAGATATTCTAAGCAACAATTCTTCAAGTGGATAACATATAATTCTGTCCTCATTCCACTTAAATCAAGGAGG
The DNA here is from genome assembly GCF_015237465.2 of Chelonia mydas. Lineage (NCBI taxonomy): Eukaryota > Metazoa > Chordata > Testudines > Cheloniidae > Chelonia > Chelonia mydas. The sequence goes on from NC_057849.1 coordinate 163,484,125, forward strand.
TGGCATGGGTTTAACTAAAGGGAGAATTTGGCCTATAATTTTTATCTACAGGGAGCTGTAATGACATAATCATGGAAGCCTTCATATCCAGGGAGAGGAGTAGTTAACAGCTAGCTAAGGGGAAAAACTAGGAATGCTAACAAACAAAAAACAAAACACCTTGTTGTAAGTCTTTTTGCCAAGTGTGGAGCATGTCCAGATTGAGTTGGGGGGAGCGCAGCAGAGGTTTTGTGCTCTGCACAGTGTAGAGAGCAGAGAAAACTTACACACTGGCTAGAGATTCATCTTAGGAGCCTCTGGAAAAGACAGCTAACTGTAATATGGCGGAGCTGGGATCAAAATGGGGGAGGGGTGCTAAAATATAGAGGGTTCAGACTGGACACTCTTGCAGTTTTTGGTCACTCTTGACAGAGCATCTTCATTCCAGAGCAGGACAAGAAGATCTGGCATTTTTAAAAAGGGTATTCCAGGAGCTGCACTGGAGTTTTACTAATACAAAACCTCTCAGCTACATCTGATAAACTTGGAATTGGAAGCCATGTATTTTAAACCTCTCCCTTAATCATATTGCTCATAAGTGAGTATTTTTCTTCCAAAATTAAGACATTTTCTCATCCCAGGGCTTTAGTGTGGTGGGGGAGGGGAGCTCACCATTTTCCTTCCCAAATGAAAGAGGTGGCTTTATGAGAAGCCCTAGATGTTCCCTTTGAGTTCACCCCAGCAAAAATTAGTCTGGCCCTCACACCTATACAAAGTTGATAACAGAACATACCCACTTTCCACAGGTATAGCTGACTACATCAGGTGCTGGGCAACAGAAAATCATGTCCAGAACATTTTGCTTGTTATTTATTGTAGGATTTTCAAAAGCACCTAAATGACTTAGAAGCTCAAGTTCCATCTGAAGTCACGGCATATGCTTTTGAAAATTCCACTCAGACCAACCTTTCCCCTCTCAATACCATCCCATTCCCAGTTACGCAAACCTAATCACACAAGCACTTCACAACACACAGGTTAAAACTGAAAAAAAAAAAACCCACAAAAAACCAAAAGGAAACTGTCAAACACAATCACAGATTTTACGTAAGCAAAGATGATGATGAGCAGGAGGAAATTAAACTGCATTAATTAATGTTTGTAAAGTTCTTTGGGAATTGCAATCCTCAGTCAAAACGTGCTATAGAAATCTAAAGAGTTATTATTTGCTACACGCCTGTTCTCTGACCCATTCTTTATCTGCTAGATCCTTGTTACTATCAACTGGTGGAAAGACATGGCACAGAAGCAGCTCTTGCCTAGACTGGAAAGATGTGACACTGCAGTGGAGCTGGTTATGAATGAGTGGGACTGTTTCTGCTTGCAGTATATATGCTGAACTGGTTTTTCGTGATTTGCACATTACGTAAAATACCTTGAAGGAAGAAATGGACGGCTACAGTGCACCTGGGGAAAACTCAAGACTAGTACTCATATATAGACACAGTAATAATAGCCTTGCAAGAAAGAAAATGCTGAACAACTGGTCTGACATCAGAACTTTACTTTTCTGTAAAAACACAGATAATTTGAATTTTTTAAAGTGCCATTGATTTAAAGCCTGATTTTCTGAGGCATTGAGCAACTGCCTTCCCCTCTGGCACCAGCTGGAGCTGTAAGTGCTTACTGCTTCTGAAAAATCAGAAATCTTTACATGTTCATGAACAAGAAACATGTTACACTTATTAGAATTTTCCCCTATGTATTTTAAATATTTTAATTAGTAGCAAATAAATGACAGGGATTGAGGTGCTAAGTGGCAAAGAATGAGCTCAATGGGCAGCAATGGAGAATCTCCAAACCACCAATGAACTGAAGCCCAAACTACTCAAAGGACACCTAACAAGCTTCAAACATCTAATTAAACAGTGGCCAAGTTAAAAAGACATCAATGACTCCCCTAGCTTATTTAGAGGAGAAAGGTGATGCTAAAATGGTACAGCTGTTATTTGTCAAAAAATTTCTGATCATGAGATGGTGCAAATGTTCACTCAAAAATAATTCTAGTTTCTTGGAAATTCAACACCTGACCTGCTTTGGGTACTGCTCAATGTCAGTCCCATTCGCTGGAGCACAGGAAGACTAATAGTTTTTTCTTTCGTCTACACACACAACTGACTTATTGACCTCTTCAATGAAGAATGAAGAGCGAATGAGAGAATGATCTGGGAGACACAATTTAATGCATCAGGCAGAAAAGCTGAGCATTACTTTAAAATATGCTCATTCTTTAATATATTATGAGAAACTCAAGAAAAAAAATTACATATAGAACACATGGCATGTTTAGGCAGCCTTATATAGCTAATTCCCCCATTATGCTGGAAACAGTGATTGCAGTGCACCGATTCTTGTCGTGAACTAAAGTGCTGGAATTCTAGCATAATACCCAGGAACAAATCTGGATGATCATTGACTGACACAGACTCTCTCTCATATATATTATATATAATGTCTTTCTGCTCTACACCTCCCTCCCATAAGCAAATAAGGACATTTGATACGTTTCTTATTACAGCTGCCAGACCAAGCTGGCTCAAAAGTGAGATCTCCCCACACACTCTGCTTAATGGAGACAGCACATTTAGGAAAGCAATTCTGAAGACTGTATAGCAATGGGGAACTCACTCCAGGGATATGACAAGATGGCCAATAAGTACATCTCAAAGTTTGCACAACTTCCTCTATGTGTTAAAGAGCTATGCCTTTTAGGGTTGTATGAGCCCCCATGGGAAACGTACAACTAATCTAAGTTATTTAATTACAGTTTAGGATTGTTTTCAGTCTCAATGTTTTTTGATATTGCCCTAAGTTACCAAAAAGTCTTGGTAAGTCCCTTCAGTGTTTAAACTAGGGGAAGTGGAGAGTAAAGAGCTACGTGCAGTCTTTTTCCTTGTTTTTTCCCCTGCCATTAGTAGTAAGAGATGGGGGTTTGCCTTACTATACTTTAAATCTGAGCCTTGTGTCTTTTCATACTTCAAAATTGCTGATCACAAATGGAAATTTTCAGTATGGGCATGGGTACCATTGACTTCAAATGGGACCAGAGTTAGGCAAATGCTGAATACTTTTGAAAACTGCAGTGTACAAATGTAAATGATTTGTATATACTTTTGTTATAATTAAATATATAAAAGGTATTTAGGATAGTGGTTAGCTAGAAAGTCTGATTATATATTTACAGGTACTCCTGACATTTGAATTGGTACCTAAAATTATCCTTCATTTGTAATTGCATCTTTGACTATACCAATACAAGAATAAGCAACAAAAATAAGTACCAAGGATTATTTTCATCCTTTCCCATATTATGATTGTAAACAATCAGATTTACTCCAGAACTCCTCAAAATGAGATTGCTCAACTCTTTCTTCCTAAACAAGTTTTAAATAAAATAAGGCAAAAAAATGTAATGCTGCTAAAATTGTACAAAATCTGGTTTCCTGATGGAGACACAGTTTTAATCATGAATTTATCTGGCAAGCTTTAATGATTCTGTATGTTAATCAATAAGGTGACTAAATTGTATTTCAACCTTTTCCATGTTCTGTAAATTACTATTTAAATAGTCTACAAGAAAACTCAGTCCTGTTGCTTGTATCATATTTGGTTTACTTACTCGTACGTTGGTTTTTTACACAGACATTCATAAAATTTGAGCAAGAAAATTGAATAAGATTATAAGCATCAACAGAACAAACTCTCATTGGTTGACTATCCCCTGAGGCAGGGGTGGATTAAGACTAGTTGGGGCTTGGATCCATAATAAATTTCAGAGAGCCCCGCAAAAATTTCAAACCACACACTTAATTTTGCCACAGCTCTTTTCTGAAATACTCCTCACTTTTGACACAATAATAGAGTCATAGAACTGGAAGGGACCTCGAGAGGTCACCTATTCCAATCCCCTGCACTTGTGGTGACATTCAAGGGTACGTCTTCACTACCCACCGGATTGGCGGGTAGTGATCGATCTATCGGGGATCGATTTATTGCGTCTCGTCTAGAAGCGATAAATCAATCCCCAAATCGATGCCTGTACTCCACCTCGGCAGGAGGAGTAAGCGGAGTCAACGGGGAAGCCACTGCGGTCGACTTGCTGCTGTGAGGACAGCCAGGTAAGTCAAACTAAGATACTTCGACTTCAGCTATGCGAATAGTGTAGCTGAAGTTGCATACCTTAGTTTGGAACCCCCCGCCCCTCCCCAGTGTAGCCCAGGCCTAATTATCTAGACCATTCCTGACAGGTGTTTGTCTAACCTGCTCTTAAAAATCTCCAAAGATAGAGATTCCACAAACTCCTTAAGCAATTTATTCCAGTGCTTAATCACCCTGACAGTTAAACCTCCCTTGGTGCAATTTAAACCCATTGCTACTTCAGCTATCCTCAGAGGTTAAGAAAACAATTTTTTCCTCCGCCTTGTAACAATCTTTTACATACTTGAAAACAGTTATGACAATATGACATTCCTTGCTTGCCACCTGCTAAGCATGATCTCAGTGACAGATGTCTAAAATTATAGTAATTCATTTGGTTCCTACAGTAATACAATAGGGTTCAGTGGAATTACTCTGGATTAATACCATTATAAATGGGACCAGCATCTGGCCCAGTGAGAGTCACTGGCTTGGCAGCTCCTTGGAAATGATGCTTCCCTGACTGCTAGGAGTTGTACATGGCTATAGTTTACCATCATAAATCTCAGTTCATATCTGCAGTGTCACTACTCATGCTAAGGTTACATACAGATGTCAGGCCAAATTCTTCATTCGTTTACACTGGTATAAATCTAGAGAAACCCCACTGACTTCCCTGGAGTTTCTCTGAATTACTCTGGGTTTTTTCTGTTGCTTCTTGCTTCTGGCTCCCCCGCACACCCACCCCGCCACCTCCTAAAATTCCTTTAGTGCTAACATTTTTCAGGATTGCTCTCAGCCCAAAGGTGAATTCTGGAGGGGGAGGAAGGTGGGAGGAGGGGGTGGGAAGAGAGAAACCTGGCCCAAGTCTGGCCACTAACTCCCTGCTAGGAACAGGAATACCCCACTTCTAATAGGAGGGCACTATCCTGTCTCTTGCACTCATGGTACCATACCAGAGAATCAAAGACCCTTAGGGAGAGAGAAGGGTGCCTGACCAAAGTGAAAAGGACTGAGGTAGTCAAAGACAACCTTAATTAATGAAGAATACTAGATTATGCCTATGTTTTGCTATCAGAGATAGCAGAAATGGGTTCAACTAGCAGTGGTGGATATTTAAAAACAGAGGTTAAAATTGTAAACACGTCTAATGCCAGAGAAAAAGCAGGGCAAGCGGAGTATTGTGGGTACAGCATAGCCTTGCTGTGAAGCAGATGTCTGCAAAGTACTGCAGCAAGTTTCATTTGAGTAGGCTTGATTAAATAGCTCTCAGACTCAAAAAAAAAAAAAAGGCATTGGGAACTGCAAGCAAAAAAGGGACACCACCAAGATAACTGGACTTTTCAGAGAAAGGTACCCAATGCCATTGGGTTAGGTAAGTGCAGAGGTAACAGCTGTGATTTCAGAACATAAGGGAAAGGGAATAACTAAATATAGAACTTAGAAACAAATCAGCACTCAAGGAATGAGAGGTTGGATAAGGGTGAGATATGGTAGGCCTTTCAGCAGATAAAAAAGATAAACTCTATTTGGTGTATGCATTTTGCTGTGACGCTGGGAGCATCTTTCCCACACCTGATGAAGAGCTTTGTGTGGCTCCAACAGAAGTTGGTCCAATAAAATATATCACCTCACCCACTTTGTCTCTCTAACATTATTTGGGGGCAGGTGGCCTTGGCAGCACAGAACACTGTAGGTGGTGAGCCACAAGCCACTTAAGAATATAGAAAACCACACTGAACAAAAACGAGGGAAAGACTTGTATAGCAGCAAGGAATTTCTCTCTCTGTCTCTCTCTCTGTCTCTCACACACACAGGAATATAAAATGCAATCTGTATGCAATATTGTCAAGTTAACATTCCTGTAGGATCCTTGACTTTTGAATGTCTTGGGTTTTTGAATAATTAGTTTCTCAGACTTAGTATTGCATTATTGTAATTTTTTCCATTTAATTTCTATAGTATGTTTTAAAGAAGAAAAAAGGAAGCAAGGGTGAGAAAAAAAAATAAAGAGGTGAATGAGAGAATATTAATCTCCAGTGAGCAGTATCATTAACCTGTCTTTGGAGATATTATATGGCAATCACTTCCTCAACATATGGGGCAGTAGTTTATAATCATACATCTCACTTCATATGTGCAGCTTCACTGCCCGTGTTAAAGACAGACAGAAGGCCAAATTATTTTTTCACTGGTATAAATCAAGAGAAATCCCATTGTATTCATGGGAGTTTCCTCTGGATTTTCCACTGATGCTTTCTGTTGCTTCTGACTCCCCCCCCACTAAAAAATTCCTTTCATCCTGAGATTTTCTAGGATTGCTTTCTGCTCAAAGGTAATTTGGGGGGGGGGGGCATGGGGGGGGGGAAATCTTATCAAGATCTATTTAGTAGCTCTTTTTCAATTTTTTCAATTATGAACTTCAAATTATGTTTCTTTCCAGTTATTGTAAAATTTTTCTTTTGGATATGGATAGCTCAGAAATGGTTTTACTTTCAAAGCTGAAATTCTCTATGGGGCTAGATTAGGGATAGTCTCTTAGTTCAGCTTCAGGTGTGGAACTATTTTTCTGCATTACCTAAAAACTCCACTCTATACCTCTTATCCTGTAACCAATTAAGCACATGAATACCTGTACATGCTTGAGTACACCTGTTCAACTCAATGGGACTATCCACATGTGTAAAACTACACAAGTATATAAGTATTCCTAGGAATGGGGCCTATTATTGTTCTATCATACACTTTAAATTGTCTTTTACAGTTCTGGTTATCCTCTGCTAAGACATCTGTTTTAGTTCATGGTGTCAGGTTTTCTTTTTGATTTAGTTTATTCCTTGATCCCATCATAGCAGTATTTTCCTCGAGGATTCAGAAACATTAATACAAAAAAAAAAAAAAAAAAAAAAACACGGTCTCCCAAGTAACCTACAGCAACCCTTTAGCAGTTAATGTATCTCAGCTTTCCTTCTCGCACTTTGGCTAAGCAGATTTCTGAAGCAGATAGAACCTGCAGCACAAGTAGCTGCAGTCATGCATATAAAAATATTGTGCGTCCTCTCATTACAAAGACCGGCTTATTTCCCTGGCACATGTAAAAAACGTTTATACAATAAGTGAGGGTTAAATTTGGGGATTTTCTAGAAGGAAAGCAGAACATATTTATCCTCAGTGTCTTTTGCTGGTTTAGACAAACCCAGCCCTGTCTGGTCTTTTATTGGCTTTGAAAGCTGTTACACCTGATTGGTCAGTTTACCTGTTTGAGTCAGTGGAATTTTAAAGACAATGAAATGCAGCTAAGTACTAGCCAGCATACACCAGATTTAAGCTGGTTTGAAGTAACAGAGACTACCTATTTAAAAGCTTTTTGGCACAATCAAGATCTATTTTGGAGGAGCATCTCTTCAAACAAAACTGCTTTAAGAACTTGTTGTCCTGCCTTGTCTCAGACGGAAATATGGCCAGTAGTGCACTGCAGATTGTTGGACTGGTAGTTGGAGGCATTGGCTTAGTTGGGACTTTTGCAATCACTGGCATGCCTCAATGGAGAGTAACTGCCTTCATTGAAAACAACATTATAGTATTTGAGACCATTTGGGAAGGACTATGGATGCACTGCATCAGACAAGCCAACATCAGGATGCAGTGCAAAGTCTACGACTCCCTCTTGGCACTTTCACCTGATCTACAGGCATCCAGAGGACTGATGTGTTCTGCTTCAGCACTCTCATTTCTTGCTTTTATAATAGCCATTATGGGCATGAAGTGCACACAGTGCACTGGGAACAACAAGCAAACCAAGGGTCACATTCTGCTGGCAGCTGGAGTCCTCTTCATCCTATCTGGTATTGTTGTGTTCATCCCAGTGTGTTGGGTTGCCAATACCATCATCAGAGACTTCTACAATCCAGTTGTCAATGTAGCACAAAAACGAGAACTTGGGGAGGCCCTCTACATAGGCTGGGTATCTGCATTCTGTCTCATCTCCGGGGGAGCAATATTCTGTTGCTTCTGCCGTTGTAATGAGAAAGCCAGAAACTACAGGTTCTCAGCGCCTTCACATCATACATCTTACAAAACTCATCATATGCAAAGGAAAACTGAAAGCTCATATTCCAAAAGTCAGTATGTCTAGTTGCTTCTTGGTCTTTTAGCTCAGCAAGTCAGTCTTTGTGAACGGACTTCAATGTTCACACTGAACTACAAGTAGGTCAGAGGAAACTTTATTTGTATTTCATACCTTAACTATAGTAGCCATCCTTAAATTCATAGACTATGGTTAAATCTATGAACTCTATCATAGCTAATACTGCAACACAGACAGACAATGTATTATGAAGTTTTATCATGGGGGGGGGGTGGGGGGAGAAATCACACCTTTATCTTTTTAGGTGTTTTAAAGTTTCAATTTGCTTTAAAAACATTTAGCATCCATGTAAAAGTGAATGTTTAATTTCTTTTTAATAGTTATTTGGAACAGGTTTTGTGTTTATTTGGGGGCTATGTTTCATATGGCAAATATTACAAAGGGGCTTAAATTAATCTATTGTGATATAAAATACAGATGGATTGCTGGGAAGAAATGGAGCAAACCCATTTTTTTCTGGACATGGGGGAATAAGGCTGAATAAAAATAATAAAGTACTTGTTTAAAAGAACAACAATAGCTAAGGGATTAATACATTGTAAATGAAGGGTAATGTGAAGAATTAGCTCAGCAGTGAGAGGGAGGTCAAAATGTTTGAAAAATGTCCCTTATTTCAGAATGAAAATTTCAGGGTAGACACACTGCTCTATATTTACCTAGAAATACTTTTACTGTAAAATAATATCTATTTTGAGATGGTGAAAGGTCAGACTGGTTTGTTTTCAAAAGTGACAGTATTCTACAATGATTCCTCTAAGCACGACAATTTACAACATGGTTATAACAATGTTCTGGATCTTTACTGTACAATACGGTCTTTTTTTAATATGGGTATTTAATACAGCCCTCATACTGCAGTGACTCCTGTGTGGGAAGACTCCATCTGCACGAAGTCCCACTGATTTCAATGCAGAGGTCTGCTCGTGTGCAATTTAGTGCAGAACTAGAGCCTGAAGGGGTAAAAAGAAGGATGTTTCAGTGTTTTATTCTACTGTTCATTCGCAAAATGCAAACAAGATTTCTAATAATGTGACTGTATACCCCCTTATGGAAAATAAGGGAATAAGAATGAATCCAATAGAAACTAGATAGGGTCTATAGAAGTTACCCTAAAATCCCTACTGAAATTAACAGAGAATGGTAGATGTTTTTAACCCAGCGGAGAGGGTGATCTCCTGGCCCCACTAAAATTAGTGGGATGTTTATCTTTGACTATAGTGGGACCAGAATTTCGCCTGTGGAGTGTGAGATCCCTGTTTTACAATTTGGATTGGTTTAAATATTCTGTGGAAAGGTTATAATACAACCCTGTTTGTATTATCGTTCTCTACCCTTAGGATATTTCTAGCTGAAAAATATCAGGCACCAAATTCTTCTTTAATTTACACAGGTACAACTTCCATTGAGCTAAAGAAATCCAAATCCTCATACTGGTTTAGAATGGTCTATTTACAGTTTTAGGTTATGTCTTTTAAGCTATGTCTAAATACACATATTTCTATTTTGCCTCATTATTTTTAAAGGTGATTCCTGACTATGTACATACATGATATGCGCAATACATGTGCACTGCATATGTTATACTGTACAGCTTGCCTGTATTTCTATTACACAGTTTTGTTTATATTTGCAAACCTTCTCTTATTTGTGGGAAAGGGCTGTTGTGCTGATTTACTGCACTATGTGAATGTTGTTCTCTGCAGAATGCATAGCTTCAAACTTTCATGTATTTTGTAAAAAAGTATTATGTCTTTCTGCGTTAGCACCTTGTTCTTACACATTCACCCATTCTGTTTCATGGGTTGTACCAATGAGTATAATAAAATCATTTGTTGAGTTTGCCCCTTTTAATTAGGACGCAAGGTCCTACTCAAGAGGGTGTATATATTCATGTACTGTAATTATTTACACTATCATGTGACATAAGTGGTGCATACAGTAATTATCTATTAAAGTAAGAATCTTAAATGCAACAAACAGATAAGTAACTTTTTGCTTGCAATACAAAAATGTTTGTATACTTAGTATGCTCATTACAGTTATTTATAGTACTGTATATAACATTTATTTGTGGCAGCACAAAACATTCCAGGCACTGTACAAATAGACATAAAAAGGCACAGAGATTTTCAAAAATGCTTACAAGATTTGGGAGTGCAAGTCTCATCAATGGGACTTTAATGCTTTTGAACTTCTCCCAGAGAATCCCTACATCAAAGCGGATTACTATATAAGTATCTATACGCTATTTGCCCCCCACCCCACGTACAACAATATTTATCATGTATTCAGGATAACCAAAACAAACCATTTCAGTTCTGAAGAGAAAAAAGTCTGTTCATTTAAAACAAATCTTTGGCAGTCTGGCCAGACGCCCTCACAGAAGGGAATATATCCAGACATACTTGTGAACCAACTGTATTAGGAATGAAATTACTCCCATCCACAGGAGACTGCTTCCTCAGTCAGAAGACCCCTACATTCCAAGAGGACAGCAACAGATTGCAAAACCTGACTGCCCTGTTCTTAATGCAACATTAAGTTTTATTTTACGTAAATGTAGCTAAGTGTTAAAAAGCCTGAGCTTAACGTATGGAAATGCAAAAAAGAGTTGAAAATCAGAACAAAGTTGTGTGAGCTGAGCTCATACTTCTATAAACTTAAGCCAAGATTTTCCAAAAGAGGTGCCTAAATTCATGTTTAATCTCAGCTCTTTTGAAAATCAGGGACTTCTTTAGAAACTTAATTATGTATTTCAGGCACCAGTGTTTTTAAAATCTTGGTCTTAATTAATAATGGTCTCAAAACTAGGGCTAGTCAAACATTTTCCATCAAAACTTCAGTGGAAATGTTTGACTTTTTGTCAGAAAGAGGAAAACTAGAAAACTGAAACTTTATAGCAAAAAGGTGAAAAATTTTATTCTGAATTGTTGCCACAATAACTCAGGGGAGCTGTAGTTTGGGTGACTCTTGCCCCTCTACAGACCAGACTCTTGAGCTGGACTACAATTCCCATGATTCACCACAGCCATAGGACTTCTATGAGGCACCGTAGTGGCTTGGAAAGTGGAGAGAACCATGCTGCATCATGGGATATGTAGTCTACACTGAGAGACTGGGACACACTAGGTCAGCATATCTGAATCAAATTTTTTGTTTTTTAACAAAGTTTTGGTTCCTGATTTTTTGGCAGAAAAGTCTAAATTTTATGCGGAACCCCCCCCCCCAATTTTCCAACCAGCTCTACTTGAAACACCAAAACACCTTTTCCTCACTCAAAACATTTGGATAAAAGTTATAACAAATACACTTAAAATAATTTTGCTTCATTGTTTTTCAGATTTGAAATACAAACTCCATACAGCTTTACTGGTAAACTTTCAGGTACTCTATCCTATAATAGCATATGCTTTACTGTTTATAGATTGAAGAGATTATTTAGGAAATAGGATGCTTGACACCTATGAACAAAATTCCTGGCTCACCTCTGCCCTGCACCTTGTACATTTATTTATGTCAGTGTAAAGTGGGAATAGAACATTACCAAATCTGTTGGCTAGCATTTGAGGCCTACTTTGCATTGGTATAAAGGACTACACAAAGTGCCAGATGATGGAGAATAGGGCCTCTTTTGGCTCAGGTGAGTGAAGGTTTAAGATTTCATTCAATGATTTATGATTCAATAAATAAGTCCTTGTCTATACTGAGGGTTTTCTGAAATTCTCCCACTGTTGCTCTAGTGGTGGAAAAGTCCCACTGATGCACCCACTATTATACACTTTTTAGATTAGATCACACAGATTAGAGCTAGATGACAAGTGGTAAAATTGCTGGTGACAGGTGTGTACTAGTAACCCCAGCAGCAGAGCTGTAGTTTCAGAAAATCCTTTTCGTGCACATAGCCATGTTTGAAGCAGAACCATAATGGGTTACTAACAGCCAACTGAATAAGTTTAATTTTATCTCTTTATATAGATGCACAGGCACAACTGTACACCCGAGTCTCAATCATGTGGTACCTTGCAATTCTGTATATGAACAAGTTACCCAACGTATATTGGGAAGTTACCAACTTTCTACAAACCTATTAAGATCACCTGTATATAAAGGGCTGGATAAGCTGTAAAACAGTCTGGACTACGCTCAATACCTGTCCAAGCTTTTCAGTGCATGAGGTGTATTTATGTGTAAACACACACACACACACACAGATTGCTTGCCTCTTCTTCCTCTCCCCACAGACTATACAAGAGTCAGTCACAACAATCTGGCTCAAAATGTTTTGTTGTGTGATGACAGATTTAGGATACCCTTTCATTTTATAAACAAAACAGATTACTCTGGCACAGTGGTATATAACGTACCTAAAATAAACTAAACTAAAGACATCTCTTAAATGCTCCTCCTCCACCAGATGGACATATAGAAGAATATTTTCCTGCAATACCCTCAGATCTGTAGCCTCCCTTGTGGGAGGCTTGTCATGCAGCAACTGAAATGACCACAAAGATTGCTTGTGCAAATAAATTAAACATACAAGATCATCATCATTTAAATTAACATTGAAGAAGAGTTGGCTAAATAATAATACCTTTAAGCTCTTTGAGCTGCTGTACTGAAATATATTTCAGTAAGTGCCTTGATTGGAAGACAGTACTTATAGGGATAATTTCATTGCACCAGCCAATTTGTGTCTGTGATATAGAATCATTCCTAGATAAAGGTAGTTTCTTGGAATTATGACGTTATACACAGCAGGTAAAAGGTAATGTGAGCAACAAAGTTTCCCTTAGAATGGCCCTGTCCCTTTCCTTCCCAGATATCCCTGGAGAAGAGGGTTGTTGGGACCAGAAGAGTTGTTCCCTTATACAACTTCAGACTCTGTATGCCTGCAAGCTTTCACACACTTTGCTTATGACAATGGGCCTTTTGAGGGACATAGACTCCTTTCAGATACATGTATTCCTTTGTCCTCATTCTCATTCCCATGCCATGTTCTGTCACACAAGATGATGCAATGGCACTTCACCAAATGATGTCAGCACCCACGACAACATGCAAGTAACAGAACCAGTGAGGACTCCTCTCCCTCTATTCTGATATATTTAAGCTGCTACAAATAAAAATCCCCAGGACCACCCTCCTTCCATTTTCTGGTTAATCTTTTCTACTTTTCTCTCACTTTCCTAACGCTATACACAACACTAATAATTAGTTGCGACTCAGACACCATATCTTTCTTCTCCCCTAATGATTTCAGATGTTAAGTATTATATTCTGTGGTATAGTCTGCAAAAATCAAGGCAATTTCAAAGTGACAGATGCCATGGATGATAAAGTATCAGATTCAGATTCCAGCACAGTACACTGTGTGCTGCTATCTGGTACCACTAAAGGACCAGGAATGTCATGGAAATGTTTCTTTGTTGACTCCAGGGTACCCAATGCTGATTAATTCTTTTGTTCCCATTCAACGTACAAGGGTTTGCTACTAGCAGACTGGCTTGCCAGTGTGAACCATCACATGCAATACAGGAAACCTGTGTAAGGTCATGGAAGAAGGAGCCCATATTTGCCACTTTGAGAAACCACAGATAAAGCAGGACTCAATTAGGTGTCTCATTCTAGAGAACAAATAGGGCCAAGTACCCAACCAATGTGGATGCACTGGGTTCAGGATCAAACAGAAGCACACTTAGTCACAAATAGTATACCCAGCTTTGGATCCAACAGGTTCATACAGATTACGGGAGCACTAACAGATCCAGTGCCAAAGCCAAACTAGCTTGCCGTTGCTGCGAAATGCTGTTGCTTCAGGTTCCAGCACCAGCACAAAGTCCATAGTGTTTTGTGCTAGTTGTTTAGCCTGTGCCATCACGACATGACTGGCACAGCCAGTGCAATTATGTACTGTAACGTTCTGATCCGTGAGTAAAACGGTCTTATTTTATCACAGAAAATTTCAGTTAATTAGTCTCACATCATTTCATGCAGTACTAGTCTGACTGTATACATTGCTGCTAATTCTCATAAAACCACTCAATATTGCCGTGCAGGTTCTCCCTCATTTTATTTTCAACAGCAGAATGTGAATTGTTCAATCAACATATTCTCAAAATGTATATTGTAGTTACTTTCCTACCTTTAAGTGTTATCTGTGCCGACCATCACCAGAATCCTTTGCAAAAAGAAAAGGAGTACTTGTGGCACCTTAGAGACTAACCAATTTATTTGAGCATGAGCTTTCGTGAGCTACAGCTCACTTCATCGGATGCATACTGTGGAAGTTGCAGAAGACATTATTATATACACAGACACCATGAAACAATACCTCCTCCCACCCCACTCTCCTGCTGGTAATAGCTTATCTAAAGTGATCATCAAGATGGGCCATTTCCAGCACAAATCCAGGTTTTCTCACCCTCCGCCCCCCCACAGACAAACTCACTCTCTTGCTGGTAATAGCCCATCCAAAGTGACCACTCTCTTCACAATGTGTATGCTAATCAAGGTGGGCCATTTCCTGCAGGAATCCAGGTTCTCTCACCCCCTCACCCCCCCTGCAAAAACCACACACACAAACTCACTCTCCTGCTGGTAATAGCCTATCCAAAGTGACCACTCTCCTTACAATAGGTTCCTGGATTAGTGGTTCTGTTGTGTGGTATGTGGTTGTTGGTGAGTATTCGCTTCAGGTTGGGGGGCTGTCTGTAGGCAAGGACCATACCAACAACCACATACCACACAACAAAACCACTAACCCAGGAACCTATTCTTGCAACAAAGCCCGTTGCCAACTGTGCCCACATATCTATTCAGGGGACACCATCACAGGGCCTAATAACATCAGCCACACTATCAGAGGCTCGTTCACCTGCACATCCACCAATGTGATATATGCCATCATGTGCCAGCAATGCCCCTCTGCCATGTACATTGGTCAAACTGGACAGTCTCTACGTAAAAGAATAAATGGACACAAATCAGATGTCAAGAATTATAACATTCATAAGCCAGTCGGAGAACACTTCAATCTCTCTGGTCACGCAATCAGAGACATGAAGGTTGCTATCTTACAACAAAAAAACTTCAAATCCAGAGTCCAGCGAGAAACTGCTGAATTGGAATTCATTTGCAAATTGGATACTATTAATTTAGGCTTAAATAGAGACTGGGAGTGACTAAGTCATTATGCAAGGTAGCCTATTTCCCCTTGTTTTTTCCTACCCCCCGCCCCCGGCCTTCTGGTTAAACTTGGATTTATGCTGGAAGTGGCCCACCTTGATTGTCATGCACATTGTGGGGAGAGTGGTCAGTTTGGATGAGCTATTGCCAGCAGGAGAGTGAGTTTGTGTGTGGGGGGGGGGGGGGGTGGTGGTGAGAAAACCTGGATTTGTGCTGGAAATGGCCCACCTTGATTTTCATGCACGTTGTAAGGAGAGTGGTCACTTTGGATAGGCTATTACCAGCAGGAGAGTGAGTTTGTGTGTGTGGTTTTTGCAGGGGGGGTGAGGGGGTGAGAGAACCTGGATTCCTGCAGGAAATGGCCCACCTTGATTAGCATACACATTGTGAAGAGAGTGGTCACTTTGGATGGGCTATTACCAGCAAGAGAGTGAGTTTGTCTGTGGGGGGGCGGAGGGTGAGAAAACCTGGATTTGTGCTGGAAATGGCCCATCTTGATGATCACTTTAGATAAGCTATTACCAGCAGGAGAGTAGGGTGGGAGGAGGTATTGTTTCATGGTGTCTGTGTATATAATAATGTCTTCTGCAACTTCCACAGTATGCATCCGATGAAGTGAGCTGTAGCTCACGAAAGCTCATGCTCAAATAAATTGGTTAGTCTCTAAGGTGCCACAAGTACTCCTTTTCTTTTTGCGAATACAGACTAACACGGCTGTTACTCTGAAACCTGTCAGAATCCTTTGGTCTTCTGTTCTAAAGCAGTAAGATGGGATGTCTTCTAACATATCTACCTTTACGAGGACCTTTGCTCTCCACACTTAAATACCAAGGTGACAGGTGCCTCATAAAATGCCTAAAATAGATTAGACTAGAAAGATCTCAAAGGTATCGAATATTTTGTCCAGGGCACAAAGGGATCATCCCACAACTGTCGGAATGGGTCTGGCCTTGGGAATTCTGAGAATCCCATTTCCATTACCATTTTTTGATAGCATTTTTGTTTTTAGGTGTGTTAATGAGAGAAGAAGAAGGGGGGAAAAAGACACACAGAGTTCATGTAATTAATTATTACACCTCTTAGGATGCTATCTATGGTTAGGTTCCAGTTCAGCTATTTGTATGCATGTACTGAACAACACCTAGTCTCTCTCCTCCCACTTTTTGCTTTTCCTTTATTCCTTTCATTCCCACAAGGTTCAACTAACAATAATTATCCTATCATTGGACAGTACGTAAGTATAGTTGGTGTGGTAACATCTGTTTTACACACATACAGTGTGATGTCATCTTCTTTAGGTGGTAATAATCTAGAAAAAGCATTCAAATACTTAAGATGTTTTGGATGTAATGGCTACACAAAATGGCATGTGATACATTACTCCCAGAAAAACTTGAGAAAAATGTATGTCCCACACAAGTCATATTCTGATCACCAGAGTGTAGTTTTATGCATGACCTCAACAGCTGACCCTCCAAAATCACAAGATTGTAACACTTACTTTAGGACAATTCCAGTAGATATGTTATCAGGGCACTGGGCATGATAAGTCATAGAGTTGGGTATCTACTAGGTTGGCTGAAACTTTTTGAATAACCATTTCCCCCCCAGAAATAGCCTTTTAATACCAGTGTTGATATTGTCAAGAAAAATGTTGATATTTTTGAAAAAGAAAAAGATTGTTCTATTTCCAAGTCTGTAAATTTTTGACTTTTTTGGTGATAAAATAAAACTCAAGATCTAAAGATCTATTGTATAAGCAGAGAAGCAGTAAAGAAACCAAGATCCAAGCTTATTAATGCAGGCTCCATATCTAGGCCTCTATTCAGAAAATCCATCTCTGAGAAAGTAGTATCGTGCTTGAAATTAGAGCCGGTGTCGTTTAATGCTCCATGTACAAGACTGGGAAGCAGCAATCTGGCTCCTACATCTGACCTCTAGCCTTAGCTTTGACACCCCTCTCTCCCTCTGAGGCTTTTTAATGTCCCTGCCTCACCTTCCACATCTGTAGAATAGGGACAGTAAGTCTCATCTACCTCATAGGCCTGTTGTGAGAATTAGAGTATGTTCAAAAAATGCTCAGAACTTCAAGAGCACTATACAGGTGTTAAACATTGTATCTCCATCAAGGAGGTTTTAGGTCACCCTGCGGTTCCTGCTGCTGGACTCAAAATTATTTGGCCAGTGCCCCCTACAGACTTAACACATAGGTACGTAATACCCGTTTTCAATGCTCTGCTCACTTTACAAAGCACTATTTCCAGCCCCTCCTTGGTCTGTTAAAGTGGTAGGCGGAGAGAGTTTTTTCCCTTATAAGCCAGTGAAGGCAAAATCATTTTATTATGGATTTTATCCTTAAATACTTTATAAACACCTTTGGCTGTAACTAAATTTAAAAAATAAATATAAAATCAAGGAATGCATTTGATCATTCACACATATATAAAGCTGACAACTCAACAATTATTACAGATCGCTTTTAGACAGCACTTTATGGGCCAGATCCTCAGGTGGTGTGCATTGGCCTAGTTCCACTGCCTTCCGTGGATACACTAATCTAAAACCAGCTGAGGATCTGGCCATGTATATCAAAGAGCTGAATTAACACAAACTAATTAATCGCCACAAGACCCAAGTGTAGCTACATATTATCAACTCCAGTCAGGGATGGGAAAATGAAAGAATAAGAGAGGTTAAACCCCACGCCCAAGGCAAACTAGTCCACTGGCAAGATTACAGCTCAGGAGACCTGGCTCATAGTCCTCTGAGAAGTCCAAGTTACATATTGTAGGAGGTATCCATATCCACTAATCCATCCTGTCAGTGCTGTCCACTCAGAGCACAGGCAAGCACTATAATATGAATGAATAATTAGTGCCTCGTTATTTTGTTGGAGAGCTTTTCTCCCATGCTAGTGTCCACTAGAAGAAGTTATTGTAACAGAATACACTCACCTGCTAGTAGGAAGTCACAGAGAGGTTATTTCCTGTCAGTGGCCTTTCCTTTGAGACTCAAATGAAAAAGCTATGAAATGATGCCAGCTACTTGTTTTGATGTCCTTATAAATTATGCATCTGTTTAAGTAAAGCTTTGATGTTGATTACAGCATTTTAGCCTACTGTACCTAATTCCATGATTATACTTTTACATTGATCAAAACCAGGAGTCATGGTTAAAGAACTACAGTAAGTACCTGTTAGTTTTTATTTTGGGGTTTGTTTTTGTTTGTTTGTTTTTAAATCAGATGTTTTTCATCTAGGGAAGAGCAAAAAGCATGTAAGCCCCACCTTAAATGCAATTCTAGCTTTCATCATAGAAATAATTGTACTCATCTGAGTTATGCAATATTTTACATGACAGAAATTAAGTCCTGCGCTGACACCTCATGTTCTACGTTTCAACACAGATGCAGTTTTGCTGTGTAATAATTAACTCCGTAATTAGCTTTCTATAATGGGGACCCTGACGCATACTTAATAATAACATCACTAAGGAGCAATGAAGTCAAGTATGATATTCCTAGATACACCCTATCTAGCCTCTCATTGGCTGGAAAGCTGTTGGGCCTGATTGTGAAGTGCTCTAGTCAGAGGTCTTTCAAATATCAAAGCAGATAAATAGCAGGTCCTTCTACTCAGTCAGCAATGGACTGCTGCCTATTTGAACTTCAGAAATACAAACGGAAACTGCTTCAGAGTCACTTTGGCACACAAGCAAACTATTACAGGAAAAAGTCTTTGCTGCTCTCGATTTTATCTCCAAGAAACCCTGCTTTGGAAACAATTTCCTGTGGACTATTTTTTGGTGCACCTGTCTCAGAAGGAATATGGCTTCTTGGCCACTGCAAATCACAGGCCTAATACTTGGAGGCATCGGCATGATTGGGACTTTTGCAATCACTGCCATGCCTCAGTGGAGAGTGTCTGCTTTCACTGAAGGTAACATTGTGGTGTTTGAGAACATTTGGGAAGGACTATGGATGAATTGCATCTATCAAGTCAACATCAAGATGCAGTGTAAATTCTATAGCACCGTACTGGTACTCCCACCTATTTTAGAAGTATCCAGAGGACTGATGTGTTTTGCCGTGATGCTATCCGTTGTTGCCTTTCTGACAGCCATTATTGGCATGAAGTGCACTGTGTGTGTTGGGGATAACAAGCAAGTCAGGAGTAACATTCTGCTGGCAGCTGGGATCATTTTTATCCTTACTGGGATTCTAATTTTGATACCTGTGTCTTGGACTGCCAGCAACATCATTGGAGACTTCTATAATCCAGCAGTTCATGCAGGATTGAAACGAGACTTGGGAGCTGCCCTGTACTTAGGCTGGGTGAGCTCAGCATTTCTCCTGATTGGAGGAGCATTATTTTGTAGTTTTTATAGGTGTGCTGACAAACCCAGAACATGGAGGTATTCATCACATTCCTGCCATAGACCACACAAGTTTGAGCATGTGGAAATGAAACCCCCAACCAAGCACGCTTACGTTTAGCTGTTTTGTGATCATTTTGATTTGTACTGTTGGACATTAATGCCTATTTTGAATTGTAAGTGGCTAAAGTAGGAACTGTTTGGTTCATTTGTAATTTAGCTATATATTTTTTGTTATTATTTTTTATCATTAGGCTTGGAAGGACTAGATTTTTGTCAGTACATGTCAGTAAACGTCCATTTCACCACACACACACAAACCAATGAAAAGAATATGTCCATCAGTAATCATCAAAATTTGCAGATAGGGAAAGAAAGAAAAATGCCACTTGAGAATGTATTAGAGTTTGATTTGAAGATATTTGCTTTGTATGTTCTGACATATGATATTGACAATTTGTTTTAATGTTATAAAACTAACTCTTTGAACCCCCATGTCTACTGTCCTTAGTAATTATTGTCTGACTCACTCTATTGTCTGACACCGTCTTTGGTGCCTCCAGGCATGGCTGCTGACAGTTTATGTTCTGAGCAGAGAGGTCTTGAACAAGCAAATCTTAGTCCCTCAGAACATTCTAGCATTGTTTACCTGGTGGGAAACCAAAGAAACTCTGTGCGTAGGGGTCCCCTTTGATCCTCCATCTACCACAAAGTCACTCA
The DNA here is from genome assembly GCF_015237465.2 of Chelonia mydas. NCBI lineage: Eukaryota > Metazoa > Chordata > Testudines > Cheloniidae > Chelonia > Chelonia mydas. Next base: position 163,504,727 of record NC_057849.1, read on the forward strand.
TTATGAATGCCTCTCTACTGGGCTGGGGAGTGCACCTGGAGAGCCATGTGGCTCAGGGCTTTTGTATTCTGCTGGAGTCCAAACTGTGCACCAGTCTCTTTGAACTTTAAACAGTGCCCAAAGCCCGCAAAATATTTTTACCTTTCATCCATACTATGCATGTCAGAGTTATGACTATGGGGTGTACGATAAACAAGGAAGAGCAAGGTGGAGGCAATCAAACTCTGGAATTGGTGCATCGGACATCAGATCACCCTTTTGGCTGTGCACCATCTGGGAGCAATGAACACATTTGCAGACTGCCTCAGCAGGAATTTCCACAAGAATAACAAACGGGAGCGCCAATTCTCAGTGGTAAAGGATATTTTGCTCTGCTCAAAGTTTTGCCTTGACTGGAAGGATAATAACTGCAGCATGGGGCCTAGAGAGTGTGGGGGAGGGGAAATGGAGGATTCCTGGGGTTCTGGCATGAATTGTGGAGGACCTTTCTAAAAGACTTGCTTTTCACACACCAGCTAAAGACAACTACAAAAATCAATCCAATTCACACAATAGACATACGTTCAGACGTAGTAAGAAATGGCCTCACGTAAGGCAGCACTACAAGGGAATCACATTTTCAGGAATTAAGAAATCCAGGGGCAAATGCTACTCTCTTACTCCAGCTCTCAGAGACATGGAGACCCAAGGTTATATGCTACATGGAAAGGACAAAACACAAGCAACACCTGAATAAAAGTACAATTGACTCAACTTTTCTGAAAAAGAAAAACACAGATCAAGCATCAAATGTAGATGTGTCAAGGTCTTAAAAATGTAAGAATGGCTATACTGGATCAGACCAATGGTCCATCTAGCCCAGTATCCCGTCTTCTGACAGCGGCCAATGCCAGGTGCCCCAGAGGGAATGAACAGAACAGGCAATCATCAAGTAATCCAGCCGAGGTCACCCACTCCCAGCTTCTGGCAATCAGATGCTAGGGACACTCAGAACATAGGGTACATCCCTGACCATCTTGGCAAATAGCCATTGATGGACCTATCCTCCATGAACTCATCTAATCCTTTTTTCAACCCCATTATAGTTTTGGCCTTCACATCCCCTGGCAAAGAGTTCTAAAGGTTGACTGTACATGACTTAGTATGATTCCCAAACAGGTAAGGTCCTTCATGAACATCAACGAGGAATTGTACTTTGACTATGTCAGTGAATAAACAGAACCGACCACATGGATGTATTTACTTTTAAGATAGTACATTCACAGTCCTCTTCTCCCTCCCATCCTGTAACTATTGTGAACTTATGACCAACTCTGTGTGTTATTACTAGGTTTTTAAATGTCAATATTAAATACTGACTTTAAATGGATGGTCACATCAAGTTATTAAGTATTTTTGAGATTACAGGAAGAAACAGCTTTGGAAATGACAGTTAACAGCTGAGAAATTTGTATATATTTAAAATAACAATATGTATATTTTGCTCTTTTTCCTTTACTCTTGCTCTTTTTTATTTTAAAGTGAATGAATATTTTTCTTTATAGCCAGTGAAAGGGTGCTTTAATCTCCTTATCGCCAGTGCTTTCCTACTTCAGTCTTGTTTTATTCATTAGGTCTCAGGATTTGCTGTATAATAAACACAGGTGCTCTGATTCCTTGGGAAATAAAACACTCAAAACTGATTTACTGACAACTTCTAAGACTTGTTTGTATGAAGCTGCCTGGAACATGACTAAATTTCAAAAGCTGATTCTGAAACATATATTTATCTCAAGGATGGGGAAAAAAATCTGGAGAAAATAAGGCAGTTATTAAGATATAACCAAGATAACCAATTTATGGAAAAATTTATGACTTAGCAAAATATTTGCTCATCATGAAAAGAGGGATCAGTCAGGATTTAAGTCAAACTAATGCATACTTTCTTTGATGTTCTACTGGTATGCATAAACAAAATTGTTTTGGAAAGCAACAACGAAGTGTGTAACAACTCCCATTAAAGTCAATGGAAAGATTCTCAGAGACTTCAATAGGAGGTGGTTTAAACTTAATCAATAATGATGCAGTCCAAGAGTAAGAGGAGTCATTTCTTTTATCTCCCTCCTTTTTTCCTGACACACAGAAACACCCCAGTTTGTACACATATTGGAGTTTGTTTACTGACTTGGGTCAGATAGTCTCAGTACAAACTCTAGAATAAGTTGATATTACACGACTACTTTAATAAATGTTTGTAGAGTAAAAGCAAATAAGAAAAACCCTTTTAGGAAGAACATGCTTAGATAAAACGTCAGGAGAGGTCAGCTCATGAGCTTTCGAGGAGCTGAGTTTTTACTGCATTCAGCACAGTAAATCATGTAAAATACATTTTTCCCCCCACAGCCACACTTTCCCTTCCCCCATCTCTGCCTCCTCTCAATTCAAGTAGATCCAAATTCTTTACTCCAATATTAATTCTTCCCTTCCTCCATAATTCCTCCTTATTTTCCTTTCCTCCAACAGATCATCTTTCCCATGGTGCAGACTCAGTGATTTATGTAGTTCTCCATTCCCTTACCTTAACCTGCATTTTCCCCTCCCTCACTCTCAATCTCTCCCTGATCCACAAGCCCATGCTCTTGCTTGCAGTCCCTTCTTGATGTATCAGTTTCCCCTTGTTTCTCCAGCTTGTGTCCAGGCAAGACATTCTTGCGGGGGCATCCCTAGTTCAGAGATCCCTTTGAATTCAGAGTATACCTCTGACCTAAAGGAGCCTGATCGCACAAAAGGTCTGAATTTTGCAGCTGGTTTGGATCCAGACCTCATATCTTGCAACTGGAACATCAGTAAAAGTAGAAAGAAACTACTGGGCTTCAGAGGAGAAATTAAAACAAGGGGGAAACAGATTTCTTTTTTGTATATGTATCCAGCGGATTGTGAGGGACTCAGCTGATTGTACTAAGAAGGTGGAGCACAAATGGGCTAATTGAAATACTTATCCCCAACATTTAGAATCCTTAAAAATAGTGGATTTAGTTCAAAGAAAAGGCTGAGATTTTTCCAGGTTCTTATTTTACTACATTTGCCCATCACTCATAACAGCTTCTCGCTCTCTTTTGTTCGGTCATATGAACAATGAAAAATTCTAAGGTATTGTTCAGGGTGCACAAGTGATGGAAAAGTAAACTTCCACCTATGTTTATTTTTCTTGCTTCTTAATGGGTTCAGATAATAAGACCTGCAAACTGAACAAGTTCTGCTAATAAGACAAGTTTTAAGGAGAAGTGCCATTTTGATCAAGGATATTTCACTCACTCTGATACTAGAGGGCTCAATTCTCACATTAGGATGATTGCTGCTGTGATGAGGTAGCAAAATTACAAAAACTAGATTCAGTTGATGTGCTTTGATAAGGTAACTGACAAAATAATCCCAAAATGCCTGAACTTGCAGTAATTAATCATAAAATATACATGCTATGACTATTTGGACCGTATCTGAATAAGAAATATCTATGTGAAAGCCACCATTGAGTGATTTTATCAAACTGGTCCCTCCAGCATTCCCTTTTTAAACATCTAAATTCATCTAAAAAAGTCTACTACAATTTTACTGACAAATCTGACATCATCCCTCGGTGCCAAAAAAAGGGGGGGGGGCGGGAAAGAGGCGAACAGCATTTTAAAAATAGAAACTGCAAAAAAGTCAGGTGGGTATTACTCCCTGTGTTAGTCTAATTGAAAGATACATTAAGCTTTCTAAATCTGTGTTGCCCGTTTTTGACATGTGTCCTTAATTTGTAGTCTTTGTCTTGGGGTTTTGTGAAGTTATCCCTGATTACCACATGACAAAGATGATGGGCAAATTAGCGTTTCAGTTTCTATCAAATGGATGACTGACTGACAGACTGATAAGCAATGTTTATTCATTAAAAGATTCACACTGTAGTGCCAGATGGTGCTGGGAGACAAAAATACTCCTAGACCCCAAACAAACATTTGCCTACATACTGTCACATATATCCTGAAATTAACAAACTGGCAGCAAAAGCTTCACGTGTAAATAGAAAATTCTATTATTAACTAAAATATATTTTTTTAAAGTCCCAGACTTTGTTGGCTAAATTGGTTTCTGGTCTCTAAAGCAATCTGCCACCCTTACTCACATTACACAATGCTAGACTTACAAGGCTGTAAATGCACACAGCTCAGAGGAACTCTGCAGGGAGCAGTTCTATAAGTTACTGGGTCCTGAAGGGGAATAAGGGGAACTGCAAGAAAGACAGATGCTGGTGCTAAAACCCTCCCTGAAGCCATCAGGATAAAAAAGAATTATGATGGCTGCCTATGCAAGGCCCCAGTTAGATTCTCTTTTCCTCCCCCGGCCTGAATTAGCTTGCGAGCTTTGTGACAAGATGCAGGTTCTGGGGTATGCACAGACTGACAGTATTGGTTCCAAAATTGCTTTGCTGCTGACCCCAAGGGAATCCTAAACTTAAAGCCAGGAAAGTGGAGAGCTAGCTCATGTTGGAGGCACAACAGTAATTCTGGAAGGGAGATGGGTGCTAAACTCTTTTAGTGCATTTCCAGTCTATTATGCAGGATGGGTCTGATCGAACAGCCTTTTGCCAGAATCTAAAATGGCCGACAGTTACCTCCCCACTTCTGGCTCTCCACAGTGGGGAGATAGACAGAATCACAAGAGACATTCCCCTGCACAGTTCTACATTTCTACATGTACATAACACACACACAGTTCTATTTGTATTTGCATACAACTACCCACTGCGCGGGCATACACACAAACATGCTTTTGTATGGCTATCGATGAGCCTATTTTGGGACATGGCTTCCTTTCACATACACTTATTCTCATGTCCCCATTCTTATCCTGATACTATGGCCTCTTACACAAAATGATGCAGTGGCACTTCACCATGTGATATCAACACCTATCACAAACATACAGCTTCTAGAATTAGTGATCTCCCATAGATCAAAGCAGCCATTTTAACAAGCACAGGACACCCCTTAAAAAAAAAAGGGCACAAAGATGAGAGTGAGAGGAAGAACATTAGAACAGCCTACCCAAGAGAAGTAGTGAAGGCATTCTCATTGGAGGTATTTAAGAACTGATCAGCTAAAACACTAGTATGAGTAAATATTAGCCCTACCATGTATGATTTTATACCTCCCTCATAGGCTATCACAATCCAATGAAGAATTTTGCCAAAGCAAATCTGCTATTACAATGAACTTCCTTCAAGAACAGAAGTGCTTGTGTCATTTCCCTTTACTTCCCCATTCTTTCCCAGTGCCAGCATCAACTCGCCCCTGTACGTGTTGCATATCTGAAAAATCCAGTTGATGTCTTAGTGTTGAAAAAAACACAACACAACAGAGTAATTATATGTTAAGCTTTTCTGGAGTATGCTGTGCCTATGGCAAATTATCAGAGGAAGGCCAAACATTTCTGTGCAATGCATTGTGCGTAATACTATGAATCAGACACTCCTGTAACACTGGGATGATGTTCCTAAAAGATACCATTTCACAATACATACCATGGAATGAAAAATGTCCCTGTGAATTTGATACTGAGTGAAAGGGTATTATATAGAGTGTAAAGGACATAAGGTTTGAAGGTAATAGTTATGGATGATTTACTTCTCTTGTGTTGGGAATGAGGGTCGGATCCAGAGCCCGCTGAAGTCAGTGGAAAGACTCCCAAAGCCTGTAGAAGTCAATGGATCAGGCCCTCAGAGCACTGAGCATGCTAATACCAGTTACAATTGTTTGCGTTCAGCTCTAACTGACACCACAGATGTTTGGTCAATAGCTCAGTATATAATAAGAGGAGAACAGATTGAAATTGCCTGTTGAACTCTGCTTTTTGCCCACTTTTTCTCCTTCCTCATCACCTTTCTGGGATATGCACTCCCCTCAGCTTGTGGTAAAGTTACTGATGTGCACATTACATCATGATTTTACATCATTTACAAAAAATGGGCTTTAAATTATGTTTGTAACAGATCTAGCCGAGCTCCCCAGTTGGATGCCCACCAGAGTGCATGAGGAGACCCATGTGCCCACTGGGTCTGATATGCTTTAAGCCTCCAGAGTCTGTACAGAGTCCAGGCACTGCTCCTTGTTTGGGGTTTCTAAGCATATTCTTGAATGCTAAGAGCCTGTGGTGTCAACTGTTCAGCCCCTGGAATCAATGCTGACTGTGCCTCGCTCCCCCTGCCCCCCTCCCCAACCCAGACTCTCCTACAGTTTAAACACACCCTCTTCCAGAACTCTAGCCGTGTGGGTGCACTGGACATACAGCTTACTACTTCAACTGCATGCAACAGTGAAAACCAACAGGCACAGAGACAGACTTTGAACAGGATTCTAAACACCCCTGCTCTCTACTTAGTAAACACACCTATAAATGACAGGTTTCAGAGTAGCAGCTGTGTTAGTCTGTATCCGCAAAAAGAACAGGAGTACTTGTGGCACCTTAGAGACTAACAAATTTATTTGAGCATAAGCTTTCGTGAGCTACAGCTCAAATGCATTTGAGCTGTAGCTCACGAAAGCTTATGCTCAAATAAATTTGTTAGTCTCTAAGGTGCCACAAGTCCTCCTGTTCTTTTTACACCTATAAATATTTTCCCACCTCAGTTTCCTCACCACTCTGGAGAGTTCTCTGGGTTTAGGCAGAGTCCTCTACTCAGAACCATAGAAGATTAGGGTTGGAAGAGACCTTAGGAGGTCATCCAGTCCAACCCCCTGCTCAAAGCAGGACCAACACCAACTAAATCATCTCAGCCAGGGCTTTGTCAAGCTGGGCCTTAAAAACCTCTGAGGGAGATTCCACCACCTTCCTAGATAACCCATTCCAGTGCTTAGTGTTTCCTAATATTCAATCTAGACCTCCCCCACTGCAACTTGAGACCACTGCTCCTTGTTTTGTCATCTGCCACCACTGAGAACAACCGAGCTCCAACCTCTTTGGAACCCCCCTTCAGGTATTTGAAGGCTGCTATCAAATCCCCCCTTACTCTTCTCTTCTGCACACTAAACAAGCCCAGTTTCCTCATAAGTCATGTGCCCCAGCCCCCTCATCATTTTCATTGCCCCCCGCTGGACTCTCTCCAATTTGTCCACATCCTTTCTGTAAGTGGGGGGCACAAAACTGGATGCAATACTCCAGATGTGGCCTCACCAGTGCCAAATAGAGGAAAATAATCACTTCCCTCAATCTGCTGGCAATGCTCTTACTAATGCAGCCCAATATGTCGTTAGCCTTCTTGGCAACAAGGGCACACTGCTGACTCATATCCAGCTTCTCGTTCACTGTAATCCCTGGGTCATTTTCTGCAGAACTGCTGTTTAGCCAGTCGGTCCCCAGCCTGTAGCGGTGCATGGGACTCTTCCATCCTAAGCACAGGACTCTGCATTTGTCCTTGTTGAACCTCATCAGATTTCTTTTAGCCCAATCCTCCAATTTGTCTAGGTCACTTTGGACCCTATCCCTACCATCCAGTGTATCTACCCCTCCACGCAGCTTAGTGTCATCTGCAAACTTGCTGAGGGTGCAATCCATCCCATTATCCAGATCATTAATAAAGATGTTGAAAAAAAACCTGGCCCCTGCAGCTCATAACTTCTCTTCCAAAACTTGGACCCTTCTCTGACCTGCAGTTAGACAGCATGCCCTGCTTCCAAAGACTGCCTGTCTCTTCCTCTCTCCTGCCCAAAACATCCTCTGAGGTTCTATGAGTCTTCCTCTGGTCTAACCAGCCTCTGTGGTTTTTAAAGGCAAGCATCAACACCTTAAGGTGTTAAAGCCATCTTGCTCTGAAACCTTTAGTGCATTACCAGTCTATGATGCAGGACGGGTCTGATTCAACAGCCTTTCACCAGAATCTACAATGGCCGAAAGTTACTTCCCCTTTTTTGCTTTCCCCAGTGTGAAGTGCATTTGAAGATTTTCCACGCTCTACACACCGGCCCCAGCAGAGAAGTAGGAGAAAAACCGGTTCTCCTAGCTTTCAGCTAACCATTTGTTCCATTGCGCTTTCACCTGAGCAGGTGGCCACTAAGTTCTATTGAACCATTGTATCTGGTCTAGGAGGGACCTGATGCAGTCCTTGTCAGCCAACGGTGGATTCTACTTACACTGAGGCAGTCTAGGATATAACAATTTTCATAATAACTTGGATAAATAAATTGGATACAATTAACTTAGGCTTGAATAGAGACTGGGAGTGGCTAAGTCATTATGCAAGGTAACCTATTTCCCCTTGTTCCCCCCCCCCCCCCCCCGACGTTCTTGTTAAACCCTGGATTTGTGCTGCAAATGGCCCACCTTGATTATCATACACATTGTAAGGAGAGTGATCACTTTAGATAAGCTATTACCAGCAGGAGAGTGGGGTGGGGGGAGGTATTTTTTCATGCTTTGTGTGTATAAAAAGATCTTCTACACTTTCCACAGTATGCATCCGATGAAGTGAGCTGTAGCTCACGAAAGCTTATGCTCAAATAAATTGGTTAGTCTCTAAGGTGCCACAAGTACTCCTTTTCTTTTTGCATAATAACTTCGTAGCACCAAACAGAATTTGTAAATTGTTACCTTTCAAGTTCAGTGTGTAACTGGTGGAGTAAAATGGTTCAAAATACCAGTTTCTCAAGGATTAGAACAATACTGTCAAGCACTTAAATTTTATTTTTTTACTCCCTATGTATTTATTTCCCTTGTCAGAGGCTAAAATTCCTTCCTAATTTTTCTTTTCTTTTCGGATACAGTGTCCCCTCACCCCACCCAGGGTTTCTAATGGATCTTGATGCTGACATGTTTTCCTGAGTTATTTATGCATCATAATTATCACTGTTATCAGCATAGCTATGGGAATAGTGCTAGTCAGTTAACTTCAGCTGCATGGCTGAAGTATAAAAAAATAAAGTTTTGTGTGGAACCTAGATAAACACTGGCTGTTGATTCCCCCCCTGAAACGTCTCAGCAAGAATGGATATTTTTTATACCAAGGTATTGTAGAATATCTTCTGACAGTATTGTATAAAGCTCTCAGATCTAGGATTTTATTAATCTTTGCATCACATTTCAAACAAAACTTCAATACATTTATCATAGAAGTTACGTCTTTCTTTCTTTGCCTCTGAGTTTTGCACAGTTGGCCACATACAGAGGCATCTGTCACTATCAGCAGAATGAAACAATAGTGTCTATGCTTTGGAATAATGTAAAATTGTTCCTGCAGTGCAATTTGTTTAATTAACAGAGTTAGTATTGGGGGGCGGGGCGAGGGGAATCTACGCATTATCACTTAAACCAGTAAGAAGTAAAAATGATCCGTTTTCCTAGTTTAAAGTACATCATCTATTCATGTAAAAAGTTGCTAGCTTTATGACTTTCATAAACCTGTGATTTATATGAGACGTCACTTCTTAAAGATTTACCATTACAGAAGGAACAATTAGAGGAGTGAAGTTTTGGAATAGCCTTCCAAGGGAAGCAGTGGGGGCAAAAGACCTATCAGGCTTTAAGATTAAACTCAATAAGTTTATGGAGGAGATGGTATGATGGGATAACATGATTTTGGTAATTAATTAATCTTTAAATATTCATGGTAAATAGGCCCAATGGCCTGTGTTGGGATGTTAGATTGGGTGGGATCTGAGTTACTACAGAAAATTCTTTCCTGGGTATCTGGCTGGTGAATCTTGCCCATATGCTCAGAGTTTAGCTGATCGCCATACTTGGGGTCGGGAAGGAATTTTCCTCCAGGGCAGATTGGAAGAGGCCCTGGAGGTTTTTCGCCTTCCTCTGTAGCATGGGGCATGGGTCACTTGCTGGAGGATTCTCTGCTCCTTGAAATCTTTAAACCACGATTTGAGGACTTCAATAGCTCAGACAGAGGTGAGAGGTTTTTCGCAGGAGTGGGTGGGTGAGATTCTGTGGCCTGTGTTGTGCAGGAGGTCGGACTAGATGATCATAATGGCCCCTTCTGACCTTAGTATCTATGAATCTATGAAAAATAATGCTTAATATATAAACATTTTTGCAAGTATTGTTAAACCATAAAGGTCAACTTATTAACCGATTAATTATTAAAATGCAATCAGGAGGAAAGAAAAACTATTTACTAATGTTATTCTAGAACTGCTGAAAAACTGTTTTTGTACTGCTGCATGAGGCTTATTTTTCTTTTTTCAGTTCAGTGATGAATGAGTCATCAATCCTTAATTTAGACAAAAGTAGGAAAAGCCAATCTCCTTGTTACCGTAAAGTTCAAACTATGTATGGTCCTTAGCATGTATGGTTCAGACAATGATTATATTTTCTAGGATAGCTTGAAAAAGAAAATAACTCTTATAAACTCATCACCTCATTGCAAGATCAGTGACTATGCATCTGCTTGAATGAATTCAAATTGCTGCTTATTTTTTCAAACTGTGTTAATAAAGCAATTATGAGCACAGGAAGTACATTTATTGATGTCTAAATCTATAAGCCGTCATAATGACTGAAAAACACAAGTCATCACTTCTGGTGGCTTGGTAAAACAAAATGAATCTACTGCCCCTTTCAGCACTAAATAAAGTTATTGATGTATATATTTTTACCAATAATTAGTGGAACACATCTCTTCTCCCTTTGTTGTCAAAACCATAAATGCTTAGGTTCCTCAAATTCCCAGTGAAACTATTTATTCGCGGAGGGAGAGGGGGATATGTTCCTAAACTACTCTGACCTTTTCTTTTTGACTCAAACTACGTTATCGGGTTAGTCACACTCTACCATTTATTTCTGCAAAGTATCTTCTACACAAAAGTATCAGAGAATGCTTTGTGGTTTACTGCAATCTATACATAAAAATAAAAGCAGAGTTTGGTGGTTAGAATATATAATACAGGTAGCAGGAATAGGTATGGTGGGACAAAGATGAAGAAGGGTAAAAATCTGTATTATGGGGACAGCAATTGAGCAGAGAAAAACTGGAATGTTCAGAAAGTACTGAAAACGCAATACTAGCATCATTTGAAATATTGTATTAGCCATACAGTTTTGTACTTGAAACCTCAGCACAAACACTGTTTGGCAAATAACAGACAAGTTCTGAAATGCTGCAAGCACCTAACTGAGAAGAGTCTGCCGGAAAGCAGGATGGCCTAGAAAATGATGCTAAGCACAAGGAGTGTCTAATATGCAGCACTTATTTGGTACTGCACATATATTAATTTATGAATCTGCACAACATCCCCTTTGATGTAGGAAAGATTTTTCATGCCTGTTTTACAGATGGGGGAAAGAAATAGAGTTTAGGCTCCAGTTCACCAAAGCATGTAACCATGAGCTTCACTTTAATTATTTCAATGGAAATTAAGCACATGCTTAAATTCTTTGTTGAATTAGAGCCGAAGGGCCAATTTTCAAAAAGATATTTAGGCACTTAGTGGGATTTTCAATTTAGGGCCTTTAAAAATCTGGCCCTAGGTGACTTTCTCAAGACTACTCAGCTAGTCAGTGTAGCAGTGAAAGGAATTCGTAGACTTAGACTTTAACGTCAGAAGAGACCACTGTGATCATCAGGCCTGATTGACCTCCTGCACATTCCAGGCCACAGAACCTCACCCACCCACTCCTGCAATAGAACCCAACCTCTGGCTGAGTTACTGACGTCCTCAAATTATGGTAAGACTTCAAGTTAAGAAAATTCACCATTTACACTAGTTTAAACCTGGAAGTGACCTGTGGCCATGTGGCAGAGGAAGGCAATCCCTGATCTCTGCCTATCTGACCCAGGGGAAAATTCCTTCTGGACCACAAATAGTACTCAGGGAGCCAGATTCTCAGCTGATGTAAATCACTATGGCTCCATAAAACCAAGGGAGCTACAACAATTTACCCAGATAAGGATTCGGTCCAGGAATTCCTAGTTCCTAGATGTATGGTCATAATCAAGCTACAGAGCAAATAGATTTAACATGATACTTGCTGAATAAACCTGAACAATGACTTATTTTGAGGAAAACAACCTGCTTTCAGGTGTTCTGTGAACACAAAAATACAGTCAGCCCAGGTCTACACTAAAAAGTTAGGTCGACCTAGATATGTTACTCAGGAGTGTGAAAAATCCACACCTCTGAGTGATGTAGTTAAGCCAACCTAACTTCCAGTATAGACAACACTAGGTCAATGGAAGAACACCTGTCGACCCAGCTACCACCTCTGGGAGGTCAATTAACTATAGTCATGAGAGAACCCCATCCTGTCTCTGTAAGGAGTGTCTACACTGAACGCTAAAGCTGTTTAACGCTGTAGCGGTTTAAATGTAGACATAGCCTAAACTCAGCCTAAACTTGTCTAATAAAACATTTGTGCTGAGGAATGGGTTAAAAACTAGATAAGAGATAGAAAAATGTATAAAAACAAAATAGTTAATTTTCAACATGGAAGGAGGTTAACTCTGGGGTGCCCCCACAATTCCTACTAACACTGGCATTTGTTAACATTTTTCTCAGTGATCTGGAAAAAGGGGTGAGCAAGAAGGTAGCAAAATGTGCAGATTACATTGAAGTATTTAGGATTTTTATGACTAAATAGGATATGAGGAGCCTAACAAAGCAAGGGGAAATTCTATGTAAACAAGTAGCAAAGTAATGTACATCGGAAGGAACAATTTGAACTACTCATATACATTGCTGGGATTCAAATAAACATATTAAACGCTCGTCATAGGGCCAAATCCAATGACCAATCAAGTCAATAGAAAAACTCCTATTGACTTTAGTGGGTGTGGCTTTTGTCTTCTGTTATGGCTTTTCAGAGCACAGACCCTGTTTCCATATTGGAAATTATTCCCCTACTCTGTTTTTTCTCTCTCAACCAGTTTTTTAAGTCAGGATGGAAATTCTTTGCTCATGCTATGACTATCTAGTTTCCCTAGTAGCCCCTTGTGACTATCAAAAGCTTTGGAAGGTCCAAATAAATAATAGCTGATTCTTCTTTATGAATTCATTTATTTTGGCTCAAAGAATGATCAGAAACTGGAGAGGCATGATTTTCCTTTACAGACACCACTGAGGTTTGTCCCCATTAAAGGATGTTCTCATCAGATACTATAGTGATGGGCACCATCATAAGAACCTAGATTGGTAGGATAGATAAATAGGTGTTTTGAAATTCTAACCTTAATTCATTCATCAAATTTACCTGATAATGTAGTAAAACTAATTGGCCTGTAATTCCCAGATCATCCATAGTTTATGTACAATATTGACTAATCTTCAATCCTCAGGTATAGTAGCTGATTTTACTGATAAATTAAATATTTGTGTTAGCGGTTCTGCCACTTCATTCTTAATTCACTGCAGGATCTTGCAGGAAAACTCTGCTCCTGGTGACTTCTTGCAATTTAAAATGATCAATTTATTTTAGCACCTCTTCTGACACTTCTGACTCTGACAATGCCTTATCTATATTATTTGCAAACAGTAGCTCCGTGGGTCTCTCTCCAAACTCTTTGTGGCAAAGATCGATGCAAATAAGTTATTTACTTTTCTGCAATATTCTTTTAGACTGCAAGGTCCTTGAATGGGCCCTTTTCTCCCTGGAACTGAAGCAGATTCATAGACTTTCTTGCAGAATACCTGCTTCCAATATAATTTAAAAGTTTATTGTTTGAGGGGGAGGGGTGAGGGGGTTATGTCTTTGGCAATTTGCTTCAAAATGCCCTATTAGCCTGCCTGATTTCCATCTTACATTGTACATCTGCTTTGATGTTAAGGTATCACAAATGTACAATACACACTGAGCATTTGTTTAGTCCCTGATATTTCTGAAGTCTTTTAATACACAAAAATACAATCTGCCTTCCTTGTGACAATATACTGTATATAGAGATTTGAGTAGCTATATATATATATTTTTTTTAATATGCAAGGCTGGCTTTGTGTATATATATATATATATGTATCACAGGAACCTTTCCATTTATTTTAATTAACTCTCTCTGTGTTTGGCCAAAGACTGCCTTTGTCACTTTCCTGGGAGTAAGAGGTCTATTAACATGCAAACTAGCAGGTCATACTGTTCTTGGAGCAGAATTAAATTCATATTAATGTTGAATTTACACTAGTGGGCCCTTTGTACTCTGAGAAAAATATAGGTTTTACTTATGGCTCACTACAGAATGCCAAATAAAAACTGGATTCAGTTACAGAAGGGAAGATTGACAGTGGGCAGACTGGTTATCAGCAGAGGCATTCATAAAAACCGTGAGTGTAGGAGGGGAATGGATCTAGAGGGAATGAAATCTTGAATGCCAGAGGGGAAAAAAAAAACAATTTATATCCTAAAGGAATCGTACAAGAAAACAGGATCACCTGACTTGGATATTAGCATAGAAAAGGTGCTGCTGTGAGCGCTGGCTAATAGCGCTTTGTAAAACAAGCTTGCTTTAGAAATGCATGTTAGTCATTGCTGAAAATACAGTGTATGGGTTTCTAACATATCAGCAACAAAGAAAAAACAGATTAGATTCAAATTAGGCATCTGACCCTGATCCTCTGTATCTAAACCTAACCCTCAATTGCCCACTTAATTTCAAGCGACTGCCAAAATCATCCGTTACCCCTTCTGCTTAACAATCTGTCCCAACTTGTGTTTAGCTCAGACACTCTGATTTCCTTCCTTAGACCAGAAGACAAGCTCTGTGTAGCATTGAAGCTTGTACCTTCCACCCACAGAAGTTGGTCCAGTAAAAGATATTGCCTCACCTCCCTTCAATATGACAGGAATTTTCAGAGGGCAGCTAAGGCACAGCATTGCCCACTCTGGGCAGGTTATCGTCTCTCCCCCCCAGATGAAAACACAGACAGGCATCAGGGTTTTCAAAAAGAGCAAGGCTGACTGGAAAGTGGTACCCACACACAAGGGTGTGCACAGAACAGTGCTAAAGACACAGCCTTCCTTTTGGCAGATGCTGAAATGGTAAATGAGGCCACTACTCAGATACATTTTCAAAGGCCTTGTGTACAATGGGATTTCTGCACCTGTGAAAGTGCAGCTGTAGACACAGTTACACCAGTAGTGCACAATTTGCACTGGTGCAGTCTACACCAGTTCCAAACGGGTACATGATGCGCCAGTGCAATTCACGTTGCACTGCTGTAAATCATGTTTACATTAAGACTGTATCTTAACTAGGGGGAAATTGTGTTTTTAAAATTGAGTCAAGTTACTCAAGCTAGGTAAAATTACTTGAAACACCACTTGGCCACTTGTGTAGCCAGTCTGACATCTTAAAAGTTGTGTAGCACCCTAAGGGGGAGCCTAGGTTAAGAGAAGATCAGCTAATATGATTAGGATTTAAAAGGCACGTTTTTTCCTAGGCTAGACAAACCCTTGCTGCTAAAATCCCAGTAGAGACCAAGGGTACGACTACATTAAAAGTGCTACAGCTCCGGTACTTGTAACTTTTTTGTTCTTAATATAATGTTCCCAGACCAAACTCATCCTTGGTATAATTTGTGCTAAATTTAATGACAAAAAGGAAAAACCTTTGGCCCATGCTATATTTGTTTTTGGCTCAAAAGCAAAAACCTAATTCTCTGGAATCAATTTTCCGCCTACTATTTTCCTTTTCACTGAATTCTAATCACTGTCACAACCATGACTGCTTGCTGGCTTCTAGTATTTTTAATAAATTGTACTGAGTTTCATGTCATGTCACAAATTAGATTATAAACCACTTCATCAGGAATAAAACAAGTCTGGTATTTAATTACATCGGAAAGAAAGAATGAGGTGATTCAGATTGGAATAACCCATTGACACATCTAGTATTGGCTATTTCCTCATAATTCAGTTTAAGGGTGCTAATTTGGGACTGACTAATGTAAGTCTGTGTGGTCTACGAAATACAGAATTTCCCAAGTTATTATGCAAATTATTTTATACAGAACTAATTTTAATAAACACATGATAAGAAGTAATAAACTTGTTCTTTAAATATATGTTACTCCTTTTTGATCTGAGCGGCTAGCCAAAGTTCAGGACCCTGGGGATATCCTGTTTGGAAGCAGAAATTGATGGAGTCTGGTATTTTCTTTGAGGTAATCGTGTTTGTTTACAAGGAATGCACAAAGTCCTGTGTTCTCAGAACGCAGGAGAAACCAAGAACAAAAGGAGCCATTTCTTAGCTTATAGCCTCAAGCTTCTTTAGCCAACACAAGGCTCAAAAATTCTCTAGCTTTTTGCAGAATCACACACTGTGCTCACAAGCTGCTGCCTGGCTTCCTTGCTTTTTACCTCTGCCTCTCTTCCCAGTTTGTGTGTGTTCTACCTTCCTCCCCTCCCCTCCTCTCCCCTCACACCTGGTTATAATACCCAGTGAAATTCCCCACCATCATGGGCTAGTTCTTGGCCAGATTCTGTTAGGCCTTGTGTTAAGTGTAATAAAAAGTTACAGGTCCACAACTATCTTAAATGAAAGGAATGTCCACACATCGGTTTGAAAGAGATTTTAACTCATGTTATAATAAGGTTTTGCCCAGCTCATAACATACATGAGACTCTGCGGCCTACTCTATATTACCACCACTTCACTATGGGTAAATAAATGTCATGTATCTTTTTAAATGTTTCACAATGAAACTTGTAGAAGACAGCACCCTTATTAGACAACTTCCTTTCTTACCTTGACCTCCTCCATACTGTCGCATCCGTCCCAAAAAAGAAAACAAATTAATGGGTACAGTTTTGTTCCTACTTTGCTAGAAGACCCTTAGTCATGATTTAGGGCTGGCCGTAACTCTGACCCCCTCTTTGGATCTTTCCTAGTGCAGCTGCTCCAGGTCTAAGGCCTCAAGCCTCCACCTCTCTAGGGCTCAATCCCACAATTCTCTCACTTAGACCAGGGTGCTGGTACCCTGTGTATCAACTGTGATTATGACCTGTTCGGGGGTACTTGACTTGGTACCTGTGGGTCCCCGCTGCAGGAGCTGTGATCAGTGATGAGGACAGCAACACAAACAAGGTTTTCTTTTAAGAAACCTGTTTTAATCTTAACAGTAGAAACACAGTGTAAGAAAAGGATTTTTAAAACAACAAACAGTGTATCTGCATATCTAGCTTACCTAAAAGCTTAGGTAAGTGTATCTTAACCCCAGATACTCTAACATCCAGAGTCTGGGGGTCAGATTGTTTCCCAACAGTCTCTGTTTCCCCCTTAGCCATCTGATTTCCCTTCCAGACAGTGTCTGTGTCTTTAAACCTTTCTGAGCTTTTTAATCCTTCTAGCTCACAGGGACCTGTGGTAAACTCGTGTTTGGCAGGCCCACAGAGGAGCCCAGCCGGGCTTCAAATGAATTGCTTTGCATTGTCCTTCAAGTGTTTGAAGAGAGACGAGCACATTAGCATACCTCCCTTTGCTCAGGACATTTCTTGCGTGCCTACACAACAGCCTCTGGCAGCTCCAAATCTGCAGCACCCTTCCGTTAGGTAATGGAGTTTTACCAACCCTTGAATGGTGACTTCAAAACAGGTTTCCTTGCATAGTTATTAAGTTTTACCATCTAATCTGTGTGTAGTGCCCCCTCTCCTCCCGGTTACCTTCTTTAACGCCAATCTGCTTACAGGTTTGACGGACAGGTCTGGGTTCTTCTGGATACTGCCACCCACTCAGCAGGGTGTATGTTATTTATTTTTTCCTATGAATTTATTTGGCGGTGCCTCTACCCCCCTCGCTCCTTCCTGGCGAGGTCACCAGGGCAGCTTGGGAGGAAAATTCTAACCACAGGGTAACCCCCACTTACTTGCCAGATAGTTGGAGACTCCCAAGAAGCAACACAAACAAACACAATAATTATATTAAACAGGAGACAAATAACAGGGTAAAACACTATTCTTAGGATCACCGGTGCACACACAGATAATACCCATGACTTTCCCCAGTCATGTGACTGGATGTATCAAATTTAAGATCAGTGTCCTGTTGGTACATGTACTTCGTTGGGGCCCTTGATAAACTATGACCACGATATCTTCTCTGCAGTGGTTTAGCAATTTGGCTTACTGGGTTCAGTACAGCCCAAGGACTTACAGGTGGGAGGAGGTGCTAAGTTCCTCTACAGGTTTAATACACAGCAGGTTATAAAATCCCCAAACCCTTACTCCCTGGCTGGAGGGCACAGTTCAGCGAGTAAGGGGTCCCCAAAAGAAATTACCTAACTAACTAAAAGAGGGTACACTCACAAACTCCATGAATGATCCTTAGGTTCAGAGATGACTCTGGACTCCTCAGTCACTGCAGAGGGGCTGATCTCTGCTGGCAGGGATCCTCTTCAGGCAGGAGTCAGGTTGCTTCTGGTCCCAGATTTCCCCTCACCACAAAGGGGTGCAGGGCTCAAGGAGCAGATTACACAATTATACTAAACTCCAAACTGTAATCTCCTACCCCAGCATCCAGACATACTTACAGCAGGCAGCAGCCCTGGACTGAGCTGAACCATGTGGTGACTGGTCTCACCTAGGGAGCTGGAGGGCTAACTCAGCCTAGCTGTGGAAGCTCCCAGCAAAACTCTACAAACTGGGGGTCATTAGTGGAGAGGGAAAGGCCCAGCTGAGGGATCTTGCTTTCAGGTCCCTAGAGGCCAGTTCTCAGGAGGAACCCTGCATGCGGGCCTGGGACTCACCAGCTCCCCCTTGCCCTGGCTGGCTCCAGACAGATTTAAAATTGGCTTCTCCCCTTTCCTGAACTCCCTGGGAGGGGTAGCTCACTCCCTACTGGTTGCCGGGCAGACTCTGAGTCTGCCTTGGCTCCCGCTCCCTACCAGGGACAGTATACCTCTCCCTGAGCGGCCAGCAGACAGAGCCCCAGGAATCTAGGTAATCTCCTTGGGGGTTACATGTGTAATTATTTTCATTTGGGTCCAGCTTTACTAACCATAATGACTGTTGGGAGATGTGGAACCCTAAAATTTCTATTTTCTCCTCTTCAAGTCAGCATGAAAAAACACAGCTGCTAACTTTGCAGCTAACAAAATTAAACTAATTGTTGTTCTTATTCTTCACTTATTATGGTAGCACCTAGAACTCCTGATCAGTGACCCAGACCCCACTGCAATATGCCCAACACCAAACGTTCAAAACACATTAATCAAGCCTTGAAAAATCATGAAATGGGGTTTAAAATCATAAGATTTTAAAATATTAATACATTTGGCACTTATGAGGGTCTCAACCTTCTCACATGTCCTCAAGCCCTTTCAAAGTGCACTGGATTTAAGAGCTTACTCTCTTAGCCTTTTAGCTCAGTCCCAACTCATGTCATATTCCTGCCAGGCTTGATAACAGGGTCCTAGGGAGTCCAGTCTTTCTCTAGGTCACAGAGAAGAGAAACACACTTACATTGGTGAGGCTTCCGTCAGCAGTCTCATCGCAGTCCTTCAGAGCCTGCTCCTTGCCACTAGACTGCTAACACAGGATGGTCCTTAGCCTCTCTGGCAGCCACCCCCTTCTGTCTGGCCTGCAGCCTCTTATCCCAGCTGTGCTCATCAACCAAATGACCACAGCCAAGGAAGCAGCTACTCTGTCCTTTCTCACAGGGTTCTTTTTTATTTTCCTTCTGGATTTCGAGCCTTTTAGGTGAATTCTGATCATGTTTGCCACTGCAATCACAAGGGCTAGAAACGTACTTTAAAAACAAAACAACAGATTCTCACATAATCACTGGACCTGAGAACCTGGGGCTTTAAGAACAGCATATATGGCAAGAGTCATGGTGAAAGCACAAGAGTTGACAATACTTGTTTGTGCTAGGCACTGTACACATATATAACAAAAGACAGTCCCTGACCCCAAACAACTTACAATCTACAGCTTTACTTCCTGTAGTTAATGACTAGAAACTACAGCTCATGGGTCAAACACAGACTTGGGGAATGGGGGGCTGGAGGGGTCCTTTAAAAAAAAAACCTTTAACTGTGTTTTTGACATAACTCCACGTCTGGCCTAGAGAAAAAGGTGTTTAATACAGGTTAAGTATAGTGTGACACTAGGGCTGAATTAGCCTCTGTGGAGCAGCTCCAGGGCTGCTCAGTTGCTTGGAGGAAGGTGGGGCCTGTCATGTTTCTCTGTACCAGATATGGTCTGGTCACAGAGTTTGGTTATACACACCAGTTGTGTGATATTTTTAAGGTCAGGCTTGACAAAGCCCTGGCTGGGATGATTTAGTTGGGGATTGGTCCTGCTTTGAGCAGGGGGTTGGACTCGATGACCACCTGAGGTCCCTTCCAACCATGATATTCTATGATTCTATGTTCATCATAAGATCCTTGAATGCTCTGCCAGGTGTGGCAGAGGTTTGTTTAAATCAGGGCTTCTCAACCTTTTTCTTTCAAAGGCCCCCAACATGCTATAAAAATGCCACACCCCAGTGAGGGAGGAGGGCACTCCAGGCTTCAGCTGGGGGGCTCCGGTCTTCAGTCATGGGGGGGACTTCTGCCCTGCAGGGCCGGGGACTCATGGCTTCTGCCAGTGCTTGGGGCTCCAACCCCACGGGGTACCGGGGCTTGGGTGACCAGACATCCCGATAAAACGGGACTGTCCCGATATTGAGCAGTTTGTCCCGCTTCCCGACCGAAGTACGGTCGGGACGCCATTTGTCCCGATATTTTGTTTCAGGCGCTTCTTTTTTTCTTTATTTCCTCCTTCCTTAGGCGGCAGTGACAGGCAGGGGGAGCGCTTCTTCAATTGTAACACTAACCCGGCACGTACGGGTCTTTGGCGGCACTTCGGCGGCGGGTACTTCTGCCGGGTGAGTGTAACAAGTGAAAAGGCGCTCCCCCTGCGGTGGTCCCGATATTTTGTATTTAGCATCTGGTCACCCCTACTCGGGGCTCCAGGCTTTAGCCCCATGGTGTGGCGTGTGTGTGCCGGGGCTTCTGCTCCACAGAGCTCCTGGGCTCCGGACTTCTGCCCCTCACGGTGCTGGGGCTCTGGCCAGGTACCAGAGCTCCGAGCAGCACTACTTGGTAGAGCCCCTGAAATGGCTCACAGCCCCCGTGGGCAGTGGCCCCCCAGTTGAGAACTGTTGGTTTAAATAAAGTATTTTACACACACAGCACCACCTAATGGCTGAGCAATATCATACAGTTTAATATTCCATTACAGGGCCTAAGAATTTTTTCTCTTGTGTTTCCTCCTTGGGCTGGGTTTGGGACTATATGGAAAGTTTTCTTTCACTGTTAAGTGGGATGAAATCCCACATTGTTAACCTTAAGCTACATGAGCAACTCTGATTTGGGAGAGCACACAGCTTGGAAGTAGTTAGCTTCTTCTTGTGGACTGTGCAATGCAATTCGTGCTGGGGATCTCACTAAGGTTTGGAAATTTTCAGTCATAGACTGTTTCTTGCAGAAATAATTTTTAAATCAAACTCTTAAAGTTCTTATACCAAAAGGTATTTTCAATGTACTGACAAGTCGAAAGGAAGGAACTAATTTCATGAGTAGGGCCCTACCAAATTTATGGTCCATTTTGGTCAATTTCACAGTCATAGGATTTTTAAAATAATAAATTTCATGATTTCAACTATTTAAATCTGAAATTTCACAGTGTTGTAATTGTAGGGATCCTGACTCAAAAAAGGAGTTGTGTATATATATGGCAGTGTCTCAAGGTTATTGTAGGGGGGGTTGCGGAACTGCTATCCTTACTTCTGCACTGCTGCTGGCGGCGGTGCTGCCTTCAGAGCTGGGCAGCTGGAGAGCGGTGGCTGCTGGCCGGGAGCCCAGCTCTGAAGGCACCGCCACCGCCAGCAGCAGTGTAGAAGTAAGAATGGCCTGGTATGGTATTGCCACCCTCACTTCTGCGCTGCTGCCTGCAGAGCTGGGCCCTCAGTCAGCAACCGCCGCTCTCTGGCCACCCAGCTCTGAAGGCAGCAATGCAGAAGTAAGGGTGGCCTGATATGGTATTGTCACCCTTACTTCTGCGCTGCCTTCAGAGCTGGGTGGCTAGAGAGCAGCAGCTGTTGGCTGAGCGCCCAGCTCTGAAGGCAGCGCCCCCCAGCAGCAGCACAGAAGTAAGGGTGGCGATACCGCAACCCCCTAAAATAACTTTGAGGCCCCCTGCAACTCCCTTTTGGGTCAGTACCCCCAATTTGAGAAATGCTGGTCTCCCCCCATGAAATCTGTATAGTATAAGGTGACAGCACACAAAAGACCAGATTTCACAGTCCGTGACGCATTTTTCAGGGATGGCTCTGCCTACTCACGAGGAATAATCCCTTCAGTCAAGGCAAATTTCTTTTGAATGTATCATGTTTGCTGATAGTGAACACTACTCTTAAAGTTGAGAAGAAATTTCTGTTCTCAACCCCTAATATTTCCATTGCTCATATGAGTTTTCTTATATAAGGGTGGCATATATCCTGCTACACAGGATCAAAAGCTTGGTAAAGGCTTTTTTAAGGAATATTCATTTACTAGTTTTTAGCAATATTTTAATACTTGGTGAATGGTTTGGATTGAAACTGTAGCTAGGGACATGTTTACAGTGAAATAAATGTAATGAGCAATTTTGCCTTCAAGAGTGATCTCCAAACAGATCAAGCTATTGCAAACCAGAAGATCTGTTTAATACATCCTCATGACTGGTTACTGTTCCCTATACATGAAGACCGAGGAGAACTGTGATGCAGAAATAAATGAATCTTCACTGAAATCAAATTATTTAATCTTAGTTTGAAAGTAAAATATCATTTGCACTTTGACACTAAACTAATGGGCTTCATTTTATTTAAAAACTGTATACCGCGTTCCAATGTGGTGACATAAAATGCCTGGAACTTTTGGTGCGATAGTAATTCAGCAACGAGACCTTGGGTAAAATTTTCAAAAATGACTTAAGAGTTCTATTTTCATAAGTGATTTATGGAAGAGATTTTCAAAAGCACAAATGGCAGTTAGAAGCCTATGTCTCATTGAAAGTCAATGGAAGTTAGGTGCGTAACTGTTATTTATGCCTTTGAAAGTCTTCCCCATAGGCACTTAGGACCCTAATTCCATTGACTTTCAATGGGACTAAGGCTTCTAAGTCATTTAGGTGCTTTTAAAAATGGAATTAAGGCTCCTAAGTCATTTAGGTGCTTTTGAAAATGTTACCACTTGTCCACATTGGCGTTTTTATAGCAACCAGTACAGCTACACTGATTTAGTTGCACTGGGGTAAATCCCTAGTACACACAGGGTTCATCAGAATAAACTGTAACTTGCAGTGGTGCAGCTTACTAGGGTAAAAACCCCAGTTTCGAAAAAGGCTCCATGAGAATAAATAAGGTGCCATCCTCCCCATAACAAGTTACCGTTACTTTTAACCCTTTATATAACTATTTATGGGGGTGGTATCTAGGCAGAATGGAAAATAAAGCAAATCCTTTACTTTAGTAGCATTGGAAACATAGATGATTATTGAGAAGGAATGAAGAAAGAGGAAACAGATATAGTTCCGTTTTAAGAATAGGTGAGCGGAACAGAATAGTTTGATACATTTCACCAAACTGATAGTAATTTGTCAGACATGTGGCAGACCTGCACTGGCGTCTTTGTTTAAGATTAGATGTCCTACTTTCCTGATTACAATGAACTCCTGATTTGCAATTCTGAATTAAGCTAATTGCTTTAGCAGCATTCCAAACTGGGGTACAATTATGGAGCTGGGCATGCATTAACAGTGGTAATTTAATTTATGTGTTCATTTGTTACACAAGTAAAGATTCTTTTCGGCATTGCTGGTAGTGATATTTTTTGCCTGTAATATGTATTGGAGGCCACATTCATAAGATATATTTTCATGAATAAAACATTAGCAAGCCAATTCCACTGTCTATTGGAACAAAGAAAACAAACCTTGCCTTTGGGACAGGAAACTGTATAAAAATGGAGCTGCATTCAACCTTGCATAAAAACAGCTTATGCAACATGGAAAAAGTGCTTTCTAAGGAAAGTATTTAGTTTCACTCTTACTCTTAAAGTACCTTTGGAAAATATTGTCTTGACTGTTGACAAACTGATACAAGTGCTAATCAGTTCAGGATAGAAACTTCTTGTAAACAAACCTCTGCCCCACCTACACATTACACAACAAGGAAGAAATGCCTGTAATGACCAATGACAGGATAAAATTATTTTTATCGACTAGGATTTTCAAAGGGGCCCAATGAGATTATGTGCTCAAGTCCAACTAAAGCATACAGTCAAAAAGGGTTCAGAGCACTGAAATGGGCTATTTACTTGGAGGTAGATAAATATCTGCACACAAACTTATGATACGGTATATCTAGTCTCCTTTACTAGAAAGCATGTCCATTTTGAACAGGAGTGCTAAATTACAAAAGGAAATTTCATGCTTATTGTTCACAGTTGTAGCACAACTTTCAAAACTCCACCTATTCAGCAACATTTCTCAAAACGTGTCAAGATAGGGCTATGCGTCTACATTGTAACAATTCCACAAAGATATTAGAATCCTTTGCCTTGAGGGTCTCATTTACAGTCACCCACACGTTAGTCAAATGGTATGTGTCATTCCAAAACATGTTGGGATCAGAGTTTCTGGATTTATTTCTGCCCTCAGTTACGTTGATGTTAGTCTAGTATAATTCCATTTACTTATATGAATGATCTGGGGCCTAATCCAATTCCCTTTGAAGTCAATGCAAATATTTCACAGGAAAGACTCCTATTAACTTCAAATTGCTTTAATTCATGTCCCAAGGCTGTATCTGGTTTTGACAAAAGGCAACCATTTTAAAATCTATTTATTGAAAGGGAACTTCTGCTTTTGAGACAGTAAGTGAACCAATGTGTTAACAATTGGCTATGTTCCCCACTTGGGTGGCCTTAAGTAATTAACCCAACCATGTAATTAACTTGGACAAGAGATGCATTGCATTTATAATGGACAGAACATATGATCAAAAAAACCCAACATATGCCAAGTAAATAAGAAAACTTTCAAGGATCTAACCAAGGACACTACATGAAGTAAATCCAAAATGGAGCACATTTCATCCTGAAGGATCCCAAAGTGCTTCACAAGCTTCAGATAGTGAAATAAATGAAATAAAGACACCATAGCGTGTGCTATAGTGGTCAACTGACACATAACACATAGCCACACAACAGTGAAAATGGGGAGAAAAGAAATTATAGCCAAGGACACTGGGGAAAACCCCTACTCTCAAAAGGCCCATGGGATCTTTAAAGTCCACTAAGAGCAGCTGAGACCTCAGTTTTTAAGGTCTCATCTAGAAAGCGCCAAAAGAGTAAAGCACATAACATTAAGGAGTGGGAATGACTCTTCATATATTCCAATGGAACCATCAAGGTGGCTGGTGTACCAGCATTGATAAGGCAAGTAATTGCTGCTCATTGATTGACCAAGATCACACTGGATGCACTGAGCTGCCTCTCCTCTTTGTTTGCAGTTGCATTATCACAACTAAGGAGGCTAACAACACATTAGGGTGTTTCGTACAATTAGTTTCCTGAATTTTAGGCAAATATCTTCCACTTCCAGAAGAAAGACAGAGCCAGATGTTGATTTCCCTATGAAGGCAGATTTAAGGTTATGTTGTGCTGTGTCGGAAGCAGCCGTTCAGCTTTGCCTTTCCTGGTTTTCATAAGTTTGAGATTTATTCTTTTCCTCTTGTAATGCGAACATGCTTTTTGGATATACATGGAGAGATCTGAACTGAGTATTTCCTGGTTTTCTGTTGTTTAAATTTGTGGTTTTGAAGTCCCGTGTTCCAGAAGGGTGTGGAGATCAGAAGAACTGGGGCAGCAACTTTGATTCCATCTCAACATAGTTTTTTGTAAGTGATAGCTATCTTGGGAGAATGAAGGATTTTGGTGTCCAAATTCTCAAACGTGCATTCCTATTTGCACATGTACTTTTGTGCCAGTTCAGCTAAGCCATATTAATTCCTCCATTCAAGCACACAAATGGTAGCTGTGCATGCATCTGTTTGAGAATTTGGGTTTGGTCAGGAACATAGGAATTATCATATGGGGTCAGACCAATAGTGCATCTAGCCCAGTATCCTGTCTCTGACAATGGCCTGGCCAACACCAGCTGCTTAAGAGGGCAATCATTGACGAGCCTCCCAAAGGGGTTATGTTCAGAGCTAGTGTGCACCATTTATGGCATAACACAAGATAAGAGGCAATGCAGAACTGCAGGGGGAGTGGTAGGAGAAATGATTCCTGGAGTTCATGGGTATGAGGTGGCAACACAGCCACTATTACACCCATTTATAAATGCACTTCACTTCCTCCTGCTGTGCAGTCAGACACCCGATGCAGCCTCTTTCCCTACCTCTTCTGGGGTGCCCTTGTGGTAGTATGGAGGGAAACGTCCCTGCTCTCCCTTGAGTGCGGAGGCTGCCATTCAGCCTAGCCCTTACGTAATCCATTGAAAGAGGAGGTGGCTCTTTGTACCATCTACCTCAGCTCTCGACTCTGTACATCTGCCTAAGGGCCAGGCAGACTTTGTCTCTAAATAACTTGAGCAAGATCACAGGGAACCAGTGGCAGTCAGGAATAGAATCCAGGTATGACTTGTCATTCCCTGCTCTAATCATTAGACCATACCAACTCCTAATGAGAGAGCTTCCCTTTCCAGTGCTATTAAATTGGCCTATTTCAGAGTACTACATGAACCAAAAATGTAAAATGGCCCCCAATCTCTCTTTTAAAACTGGCTGCATGGTAACACAAATTATACCAGGCTCCATGTGCTGTTTCTCTCTAAAATTATTCATTTCCCTCCTTGGGATAAACCATCAGCCTTTAGCCTGATAATTTCGCCACTTTGGAACTGGATTATTGCCTCATTAAAGTGCAACACTATCATCATCACTTAAGGGAGATACAAAAATGATCTTTAGCAAGATTAGTAGCCTTTATCACAGTTTTTCCCGTTGGTTAATTGTATCATCCTGTCTAGTATTTCCATAATTAATCTGCAATAAAATGAAGCACAGTGGGACCACTGGTCCTTTACAAGAGCAAATTCATCATCTATTAAATGAGCCTTTTCAGCATGTTTTTTGCATATCTATTTGGAAAAGGAGCTTTTTAGTTGTGAAGAATCTTTGAAGGAGGCATGGAGTAGAGTTGTGTTTATGAACAAGTCATGCATCACTGAAGTCAGAGCAAGAACGTACTGTGCATCCAAAGACAGAGAAAAATGAAGGGAGAGAGAAATCCATGCAGATATGGACGTGCAAACTGCTTTATAAAAAATCAGAGGGGTAGCCGTGTTAGTCTGTAACAAAGTAACTGGTAAGGTAACTCCCTTCTCTTCATGTGCCAATATATATTTATGCCTGTATCTGTAATTTTCACTCTCATGCATCTGAAGAAGTGGGTTTTTTTACCCACAAAAGCTTATGCCCAAATAAATCTGTTAGTTTTTAAGGTGCCACCGGACTCCACGTTTTTGCTTTATAAAGGAAGCTAGTAGTGGTTTGACAAACCTTTTTGTATTTGTGAAAAGTGGCCATCTGAAAGATTATCTTGAGTGGTGAGAAATAAACTGAATCTGAAGGGAGTTGCAGATTTTCTCTAAAAGATAACAGATCCAGCCTAGTATAGCAGCAACCTTGAAAAAATCTTAAAAGTCAAACTTCTGCTTCAGGGACCACATTTATATGTCCCTGACACAGTTGAAACCACTGGATGAATGGTAGCTAGAGCTTTCCATCCAAACCATCTTTCAGAAATTCTCAAAGGTTGTTTACACACAAGAATGGGTTCAAGGGGAAAATCTTGACCCCATTGACTTCAAGGGGACGAGGATTTCACCTTGGAACTCTGAGGGCAAATGAGCTGGTATGGGGAGGAGTGAATGGTAGGGCCTGGCATAGGCCTTGAGATATCTGTGGAGAAATACTATCTTTTCTCTGATGAAATACACCAACTAAAATTTATTTTCCTCACCCAAGACTTGATCCAAAGACTACTGTACTCCTTCCACTGACAATAGGCTTTGGATCAAATATCCACCACTCTGATCATGTCAAACTAAATGTCAGTTGCCTGATACTATTCACATTTCTGAAACACCTCATCAACCAGAAATTGAACCTTTCCCTGTGCATAACTTAGAAAAACAAGGCCATTCTTTCTGCTCTTCCTGGTTTGATGATTTTTAATGGCTTCATTTTTCTGAAGCTAGTGACATTGTACGGTGTTTCTTCTGTTGTGCGGCCTTTAGGTGCAAAATACTTTTGACTAAATACAGAGATGAAGCTTTCACACACTCTAACTGGGCAAAGGCTCAAGACAAACTTGAGAAGCACCAAGCTTGTGTATGTCACCACAAAGCAGTTGAAATTCTTCAAACAGCCACAAAGAATACTGGTGACATGCTAAGTTTTCAGTACGCTCAGAAGAAAGAAGAAAACAGGAAGATCCTAATGATAATATGAAATAGTATATGTCATCTTGACAGACAAGGGCTTGCAATGAAAGGCCATTATCCTGAATAAGCTAAAATATGTCCTGAAGCAGAGAGACCACCTACAATTTTATTCAACTGCTTTGTTTGCAGGCAGAGTATTATTCTGGTATTTCAAAATGGCTGAAAAAGAGTCAAGATAAATTCGCAAGTCCAGTTATTCAGAGTGAGATAATGGAAATCGTCTCTCAAACTCATGAGGCTTGTTTCTGAGAAAATTTCTAGGACATGATGCTCAATTTTTGTAGTTGAAACAACAGACTTCTCCAACAAACAGCAAGTGGTTTTATGCCTGCAGTACTTGTTGATGATAACATGAATATTCATGAAGAGTTCACTGGATTGTACAATGTAGCCTGTGGCTCAGCAGCACTAATAGTATCAGTAAGTAAAGATATATGATTGCATCTAAATCTGAGGATCAACCACCATTAGAGACAATGCTGTGATGGTGCCACTAATATGGTAGGCCTAGTTTCAGGTGTAGCAACCACATTAACTGGAGTAACCATGAGGTAAATATACTCATTATTATGGCCATGCTTTGAATTTGGCATGCTAGCACACTACTGAAATAAGCAGGGGGTTGGACTAGATGACCTTCTGGGGTCCCTTCCAACCCTGATATTCTATGATTCTATGATACTCTGAAGTAATTGATTTTACAATGTCCAGTATTCAATCTACGTTTGAACAGAAGGGCAACAAAAATATTCAAAATCTTTAAACTCTCATATCAACTCCAAATGTAACAGAAAGGCAAGTTCAAGATGTGAATCAAGTGTATGGTTATGATTTCAGCCATGATCAACTGATTAGTGAGTTTTATCTGTGGCAAGCAAACTGTCAGCTTACAGAAAAACCCACTGAAGTCGGTTCAGAAATCTCTCATTGTACTCAGCCAAACCAAATGTCAGCTGTTTTCCGAAGTGGTGAAACTGATAAAAATTATTTTGGTGGTACTAGCAACCAATGCTGTAAGCGAGCATAGTTTCAGTGATCTATGCCATATTAAAACACTGCTTCAATCCACAATGGGACAATCATGGCTCAATTGACATATGATTTTACAATAAACAAGGACAAAACTGATGACTTCCAGCTTACAGATGTTGCAGAAGAATTCATTTCACGAAATCCAAGACAAAGATCATTGTTAGATGTTTTATAAATTTCTAAGTCATTCTTTTTACTCATGTTTTAAAGTAATGCTTTAGTGAGCAGTTTTGTACCAGGACTAAATCTGTCCACTTTTATCAATGGGAGATAAATGAGCTGTTTCAAACTCAGTGTTTTCTTTCTTTATTAATGCAATCTCTAATTTCTGGGAGGAGTTATAATCCCCAATATCCACAGTTGTCTATGCCCAGACACACACTCACCACTTTTGCAAGTCTCCATACTGGCCTCCTATCTCATTCTGCATCAAATTCAGTCTGCTCATCCTACCTTTCAAGGCACTGCACAGTGTGGCCCCTGCTTGCATCTCATCTCCTTCTGCACCTCCAGTCATATGCTGAATTTGGACAATTCAGCCAGTAGGGTTGCCAGGCATCCGTTTTTTGACTGGAACGCCTGGTTGAAAAGGGACCCTGGCAGCAAAAGTCCGGTCGGCAGTGCAGCGGGGCTAAGGCAGGCTCCCTGTGGCCCGCGCCGCTTCCTTTAGCTCCCATTGGCCGGGAATGTCAAACCGCAGCCATTGGGAGCTGCGGACAGCCATGCCTGCGGACAGTCAATGTAAACAAACTGTCTCGCAGCCCGCCGGCAGATTACCCTGATGGGCCTCGTGCAGCCCACGCGCCATAGGTTGCCCACCACTACTTTAGATTTGTACCCGGGGCTCATTTGAAGAACAGCTATTGTTTTCCTTTGGATTGCACCAAATGGCAGGTGTTTTAGATACCCATGGCCCTCTTCATGCCCCATGCAAGGTCATTCTTTTCTCAATACTTCATTTCATATTACACAATCTGAACTCTCTAATCACCTATCAATATCCTTGGTGGGAAGGTTGCGGATCTCTCGAGACATCTAGATAGGCTTATGTGTAGTGCTGGGGAGGAGCCGGTGGTTATGGTACATGTAGGTACCAGTGACATAGGGAAGGACAGGACAGAGGTCCGGGAGGCCAAATTTAGGCTGCTAGGTAAGAGATTGAAGTCCAGGACCTCCATGTTAGCATTCTCTGAGATGCTCCCAGTTCCACGCGCAGGGCCAGTTAGACAGGCAGAACTGCAGAGTCTCAATGCGTGGATGAGACAATGGTATAGGGAGGAGGGGTTTCGATTTATTAGGAACTGGGGAAACTTTTGGGAAAGGGGGAGCATATACAGGAAGGATGGGCTCCACCTAAACCAAAATGGGACCAGATTGCTGGCACTTAACATTAAAAAGGTCGTAGAGCAATTTTTAAACTAAGGGCTGAGGGAAAGCCAACAGGTGCGGAGGAGCACATGGTTTGAACACCCTTACGGGAGGATCTATTAATAGAGAATCTCTATGTCCTCGTGAGAATGAGAGGATAGAAAATGATAAAATACAGGCAGGGTCTGATCAGAAACAATCAAATAAAAAAGAGGCCCAAGAACAATATTGTCAGACATATAGATGAACATAATTTGTGGAGGAAGAGTCAACATGGTTTTAGTAAAGGGAAATCATGCCTCATGAATCTACTAGAATTCTTTGAGGGGGTCAACAAGCATGTGGACCCAGGGGATCCAGTGGATATAGTGTACTTATATTTTCAAAAAGCCTTTAACAAGGTCCCTCACCAAAGGCTCTTATGCAAAATAAGCTGCCACGGGATAAGCGGGAAGGTGCTCTCATGGATTGGTAACTGGTTAAAAGATAGGAAACAAAGGTTAGGTACAAATGGTCAGTTCTCAGAATGAAGAGAGGTAAATAGTGGTGTCTCCCAGGGGTCTGTTCTGGGACCAGTCCATTTCAACATATTCATAAATGATCTGGAAAAAGGGGTAAATGGTGAGGTGGCAAAATTTGCAGATGGTACAAAATTACTAAAGATAGTTAGGACCCAGGCAGACTGCGAAGAGCTACAAAAGGATCTCTCAAAACTGGGTGACTGGGCAACAAAATGGCAGATGAAATTTAATGTTGATAAATGCAAAGTGATGCACATTGGAAAGTATAATCCCAACTATACATATAAAATGATGGGGTCTAAATTAGCTGTTACCACTCAAGAAAGAAATCTTGGAGTCATT
Organism: Chelonia mydas; assembly: GCF_015237465.2. Taxonomy (NCBI): domain Eukaryota; kingdom Metazoa; phylum Chordata; order Testudines; family Cheloniidae; genus Chelonia; species Chelonia mydas. The sequence continues at coordinate 163,536,472 of NC_057849.1, forward strand.
GTGGATAGTTCTCTGAAAACATCCACTCAACGTGCAGCGGCAGTCAAAAAAGCGAACAGAATGCTGGGAATAATTAAGAAAGGGATAGATAATAGGACAGAAAATATCATGTTGCCGCTATATAAATCCATGGTACTCCCACATCTTGAATGCTGTGTGCAGATGTGGTCGCCCCATCTCAAAAAAGATATATTGGAATTGGAAAAAGTTCAGAAAAGGGCAACAAAAATTATTAGGGATATGGAATGGCTTCCGTATGAGGAGAGATTAATAAGTCTGGGACTTTTCATCTTGGAGATATGATTGAGGTCTATGAAATCATGACTGGTTTAGAGAAAGTAGATAAGGAAGTGTTGTTTACTACTTCTCATAACACAAGAACTAGGGGTCACCAAATGACATTAATAGGCAGCAGGTTTAAAACAAATAAAAGGAAGTATTTTTTCACTCAGCACACAGTCAACCTGTGGAACTCCTTGCCGGAGGATGTTGTGAAGGCCAAGACCATAACAGGATTCAAAAAAGAACTAGATAAATTCATGGAGGATAGGTCTATCAATGGCTATTAGCCAGGATGGGCAGGAATGGTGTCCCTAGCCTCTGTTTGCCAGAAGCTGGGAATGAGCGACAGGGGATGGATCACTTGATGATTACTTGTTCTGTTCATTCCCTCTGGGGCACCTGGCTCTGGCCACTGTCAGAAGACAGGATACTGGGCTAGATGGACCTTTGGTCTGACTCAGTAGCGCCGTTCTTATGTTCGTATGACAGATCCTAAGCAAGAGTACGTTGACGTAACCCCACTGACACAAATGGAGGTACATTGATTTAAACTAATTAAAAATCCGTCCCATATATTTTTCAGGAATGAAACTATATATATATTTTTAACTAATATAACTTAATATACATTGGTTTGCTTGGTAGTTTTGCCTCCTTCGCAGAAAAAACTGAGTATAAGAAAACATTTTTTGTTAAATGTGAAAAGAAATTGACAGGGCCCCCAGTCCTACTCCACTCCACTCTGTAGCACCTACAGGTTTGTCACAGGAGAAGCCAAGATGGCATCTCCACCTTCCATACAGTCCCCTTAAGTCAAAGTGATGCAAAGCCTCAGGGTCCTCTTTGGTTCCTCAGTAAGCTTGAACAACAACTTAGCATCAGAAACTAAAAATGCCTTCTTTCACCTCCAGCTTGCTAGGACAGTGCTTCCTCCTCGGCAGTGCTTATAGCGTGCTGGGCCACATCGAGTCAATGACCCGGGAAATAAAGTTTCTACAGCTTGAGCTAGGTCACTGAGGGGCACACATGTGGGTGATGGGGCAGGGGAGGGAGAGGGAACCCTCTCTGATTAGTTGCTTTCCCCACTTGCCTGCCTCCAGGGGAAGAGCAGCCAATCATGACTGCTGCAGGAAACAGGCAGAGTTCTTTGCCCTGCCACTCAGCAGCTGAAGCCATTCTGAAAGAGGAGGAGGGAGGGGAAAGGGCTCAGTAGCCCCGGGTGGCTCTGCTCCCTCCTTCCCCCTTCCTCCCTCCCTCCCTGCAACATCCTGCCTGGGAAGGTGGTGAAAAGTCCCTGGAGCTGCCACTGCAGCATGGAAGGGGGGAGAAGAGGTGAGGCTGGACATGCAGTTGCCCCTCCAGGCCTGAGAGAGAGTGATTAAGAGCCCCAGAAGCTGCAGGGGGAGCAGAGGTGAGGCTGGGCGTGGGTAGGCAGGGGAGCACAGATGTGGGGGCTGGGCAGCAGAATAGATATGGGGGCAGAACTAATGAGGCAGTGGGGAGAATTGATTGAGGGCAGGGGAACAGGTAGATGCGATGTTGGTTTAATTTCTATGGAAAATGATAGATCTCTCTACCCTCCCCACACACATTAAGCACTGCACCTGGCCATAGTAATCCAATCATTTGTCACTTCCAAGCTCTTTACCATAAGCCACTGTCTCTGAAATTGAATGTGAATATCATGCACAGGCGCCAGCTGGTACAGAATGCAACTGCCTGCCTTCTCCATGGTTTAGGCCACTGTGAGCACATCAAAGCCCAACCTCAAACCCCTCCAATGGCTCCTGGCCAGTTTCCAATGCCAGTTTAAGGCTGTGGTCCTAAGCTTCAAAGCAATTAATAAACCAAGCTCCAGTAACATTAAAGACAAAATTTTCATCATCATGACAGCTGTGCTCCTTTGGGGCAAGGCAGATCACAAAGCCTAGGATGAAGCATGTGAAAGTTGGGGACAAAGCATTCTCTGTCCATGGGATTTGGCTATGGAACAGTCTTCCAGAGGAGACCAGGCAAATCCTGACCGTCTTTAGGAAACACTACAAAACCTTCCTCTTCAAAAAGGTCTTTCCCCCATAAAAATGACACTACCAGCACACCTAAAAAACTACAATCAACAAAAAAAAAATTACAGTGAAACAAAGCAACGTATATATACGCATCTAAATGAATGCAATCTAAAAAATCAAAACAAAAACCCTACCCCAAGCAGCATTTTTGCCTGGAAAAGGTAGACGCGCCAGAGACTCCATGAAGTTAGCAGGCTATTAAGTTTATGTGGAAGATACTCAGGTAATACTGTGATGCTGCACTCCATAGTTGTCATAGTAATATTATTATAATATGGTTATGGCATAATTTTGATGCATGTTGTACAAGATAAGTCACCTGAGGTGTCATTGGAAAAGTTATGATTTGCTGAATATAAGTATCTTATTTCTAGGCATGTATCATTTTTGTATCTGAAGTTATAAATAGTGACTGTGTTTTTGTACTTCAAATGTAGTCACACTTGGGTAGCATGCACTAATCTAAATAGCTGGTTGTAAGGGGCCTATTCAGGGTAATGGGCCATTAGAAAGAACAACAGGCCTTAGGAGAAGCTTATCTCCCACCTGCTGAGCCTTCCTGAGAACACTCCAGACAGCCTGTAAGTAATGGTTGCTATGACTCTACAAGGTCACGTGACCAGCTCATATGATTCTGGACTCCATCTTGGGATGTCAGCATTTTTCCACAAACCGGTCTGGGAACCAAGTTTTGAAACAAAGGGTTCCCGCCACATGCTAAAGCTATATAAAGCAGGGAGTAACATCATCTGGGGTTCTTTGCTCCCCACACAAGGCAACACCTGGAAACACCTGAGGAACAAAGACTGAACTGGGGGACGTGCTGGACCCAGGCTAAAGGGATTTCTAGCCTGCGTATGAAAGACCTGGGGATTCCAAGCTGTAAAACAAGTGCAGCTTGTTCCATAAGAATCTGCAGCCCGCCTGTCTCATCAGCCAGGGTGAGAATTTGCTAGGTCATATCCTATCTTTCTAGTATCTTAGACTTAGTTTACATTTTGTTTATTTACTAGGTAATCTGCTTTGATCTGTTTGCTATCACTTATAATCACTTAAAATCTATCTTTTGTAGTTACTAAACTTATTTTATATTTTAATCCAAACTAGTGAGCTTTGACTGGCATGCTTGGGGAAAATCTCTGCTTGGTTACCACAAGTATGCATTGTTCTCTTCACATTGAGGCAGAGGCGGACCGGGTATTAAACCCATATACTTGCCTGATTTGACCAGGGCAGGAGAGTACTGCTCTGGGGTCCTAGGCTGGGAAGCTGGTGGTTAGGGAGACTGCATGTAACTGCAGCTGGGTGTGTCCCTATCTGTGTGAATGCTGGTGAAAGTGCAGGCTGGAGGGCTTTGCAGCTTGTCACAGCACAGTGTGCGGGAGAGCCCAGACTGGTGGGTCAGAGGCCTCAGTGGTACCCCAGTTCTGAGTGGCACCCCAAAAGGAACCCGTCACAAATACCACCACCACTTAGTTCTCACATAACACTTTTCATCTGTAGATCTCACGGTGATATGTGGCAGTATGAAACCAGTGACTGACTGACTAATAGAAATTTTGTGGATCCCTGTTAAAATGTCAGTAGCACATTACTGGTTATTCTCCATATGCTTAAAAAACTACAGACTTCCTTTTCAGAAGGGATTTGGCTCCCATGCCTCCTCCCAAGGAAGAATTCAATTAATATTTGAGAAGATTATTCCCAAAGAATGCATGTTTGCCTAGGCCCCAGCAGAGATAACCTGTAACAAGATATATTTGCTAAAGCTACACAAAGCCCAAAAGAACTCTCTTTTACTGGGACAATACTTTCTTGAAATGTTTAGATATTATATCAAGCTATAATTAACCTCATTAGTCTTATAACTAAAATACAGTACAACTGCAAAGTGGGTGACATGCATGATATCTATATAATGGTAACCTATGAGAATGAAGTCTTGATACCTGCTTTCCGAAGGGCTTGAAAGGATGAATTTGTTACACAAGAATAAGGGGCCAATCCAACACCCATTGAAGTCAATGTGAGTATTGACTCCTATGGTTGCAGAATCCGGTCCTAAGCTCACTGGCATCCTGAGTTGAGCTAAGGGAAGGCTGTACAATAAGGCTGTTAGCTGCTATCAATAGAGTAGATGGGCTTAGTGAGCTGCATAGAGTGAGAGAACAGGAGTTTGCTATTAACACATAAGCAGTGTGAGCTGGAGCCGGTTCGCACCACTTCGCGCGAACCGGTTGTTAAATTTTGAAGAAGTTTAAAAACCGGTTGTTAACCCGCTTCCCTGAAGGGGGCACTGAGGCTTTGATGGGCTCCAGCCGGGATGTGATGTAATTCCTTCTCCGGCCACTGGGAGCGCTGCTCTGCGGGAGCCGTGTGGGCTGCCGCCTGGCCCTGGGCACGAGCCCTGTTGCTGCTGCTGCTCCCCTGGCCCTGGGGCTCCCACTGCTGCCAGGTGGGTCCCTGGCTGCTCTTCTGGGCCTGGGCTGCGTCCTGCTGCTCTCCCCGTGAGCACCCACCACCCTGCCCGCAGCCAGCCCCTGCCTCCAGCCACCCCCGCACTCCCTGCCTGCAGCCAGCCCCTGCCTCCAGCCACCCCCGCACTCCCTGCCTGCAGCCAGCCCCTGCCTCCAGCCACCCCCGCACTCCCTGCCTGCAGCCAGCCCCTGCCTCCAGCCACCCCTGCACTCCCTGCCCGCAGCCAGCCCCTGCCTCCAGCCACCCCCGCACCCCCTCCCGCAGCCAACCCCTGCCTCCAGCCACCCCCGCACTCCCTGCCCACAGCCAGCCCCTGCCTCCAGCCACCCCTGCACTCCCTGCCGCAGCCAGCCCCTGCCTCCAGCCACTCCCGCAGCCCCTGCCTGCAGCCAGCCCGTCTCCAGCCATCCCCGCACCCTCTGCCCTGCCTGCAGCCAGCCCTTGTCTCCAGCCAGCCCTGCACCCCCCTGCCCTGCCTGCAGCCAGCCCCTACCTCCAGTCAGCCCCTGCCCTGTCTCCAGCCAGCCCCACACCCCCTTGCCTCCAGCCAACCCCGCACCCTCCTGTCTCCAGCCAGCTCCGCACCCCCTGCCCGCAGCCAGCCCTGCACCCCCTGCCTCCAGCTAGCCTTGCCCCACACCCCCCGTCTGCAGCCAGCCCCATGTCCACTGGTGTCCTGCAGTTCCCAGGGCAGTAACCCTGCACACCTGCTTCAATGAGGGGGGCATGGAGCAGCTGGGACCCACACATGTGCACATCCTAGAGTGACCAGACAGCAAGTGTGAAAAATCAGGACAGGGGGTGGGGGGTAATAGGAGCCTATATAAGAAAAAGACCCCAAAATCGGGACTGTCCCTATAAAATCGGGATATCTGGTCACCCTAGCACACCCCCAGGGAATGGCGGGGAACCCACATGTGAAACGGAGCTCATTTCTAGTTCAGGCCCATCTTTTTAAAAAAGAACTTTAGGCAGGGTTAACATACATCTGTATTTTCCCAGACAGGTCAGGCTTTTTGGTTCTTAAATCGCCATCCGGGAGGAATTTTTAAAATTTAAAAATTTTAAAAATTCCTCCCGGGAAAATACGGACGTATGGTAACCCTGTTGGTGCAAAAAATACATACTGGGGCACATCCCTTAAATCAGAACTTTTTATAGGGAGCTGGTTGTTAAGATTTTGGCAGCTCATCACTGCACATAAGGCCTACAATTTTTAACCTTCTAATTCCCCCAGCCCACATTAACATGGCTTTCCGTAGCCCATGATGAGATGAGAGTAAGTTTAATTGTTTTTCTGTTTTTTTAAATCTTTTGTTCTTTCTTAAATAAACACTGGTTTGATAATCACATCGATCAGTTTGACTTGGCTGTTAATATGGGAACATATGCATTGACAAAATGTCCTGGGACACAAAAGAGCAAGAGGACAGAACAAGCAGATTCAACTCATCCAGAGATACTGAGGACCATATAAAGGGGGAAGCAAAGGGCTGTGTTCTCTGCCTGGCAATATGTCACAGATGGGGCCCAGGCTGGCACAGAGCAAGACATCAGCCATTATTAAGGATGCTGGGACCAGCTTATCTGCTGTTATATCAATGTACTTCTAGCTCTATTAGCATTTCCTACTTGGAATTTTATGAAAGGACTTAGCCTTTTATAGAACAACAATGAAAAGATAATTAGAAAAAACAGTAACATTAGCAATCAGGTTTCAGAGTAACAGCCGTGTTAGTCTGTATTTGCAAAAAGAAAAGGAGTACTTGTGGCACCGTAGAGACTAACCAGTTTATTTGAGCATAAGCTTTCGTGAGCTACAGCTCACTTCATCGGATGCATACTGTGGAAAGTGTAGAAGATCTTTTTATATACACACAAAGCATGAAAAAATACCTCCTCCCACCCCACTCTCCTGCTGGTAATAGCTTATCTAAAGTGACCACTCTCCTTACAATGTGTTTGATAATCAAGGTGGGCCATTTCCAGCACAAATCCAGGGTTTAACAAGAATGTCTGAGGAGTGGGGGAGGGGTAGGAAAAAACAAGGGGAAATAGGTTACCTTGCATAATGACTTAGCCACTCCCAGTCTCTATTCAAGTCTAAGTTAATTGTATCCAATTTGCAAATGAATTCCAGTTCAACAGTTTCTCGCTGGAGTCTGGATATGAAGTTTTTTTGTTGTAATATAGCAACTTCCATGTCTGTAATCGCGTGACCAGAGAGACTGAATGTTCTCCGACTGGTTTATGAATGTTATAATTCTTGACATCTGATTTGTGTCCATTTATTCTTTTACGAAGAGACTGTCCAGTTTGACCAATGTACATGGCAGAGGGGCATTGCTGGCACATGATGGCATATATCACATTGGTGGATGTGCAGGTGAACGAGCCTATGATAGTGTGGCTGATGTTATTAGGCCCTGTGATGGTGTCCCCTGAATAGATATGTGGGCACAGTTGGCAACGGGCTTTGTTGCAAGGATAGGTTCCTGGGTTAGTGGTTCTGTTGTGTGGTATGTGGTTGTTGGTGAGTATTTGCTTCAGGTTGGGGGGCTGTCTGTAGGCAAGGACTGGCCTGTCTCCCAAGATTTGTGAGAGTGTTGGGTCATCCTTCAGGATAGGTTGTAGATCCTTAATAATGCGTTGGAGGGGTTTTAGTTGGGGGCTGAAGGTGACGGCTAGTGGCGTTCTGTTATTTTTTTTCTTAGGTCTGTCCTGTAGTAGGTGACTTCTGGGGACTCTTCTGGCTCTATCAATCTGTTTCTTCACTTCTGCAGGTGGGTATTGTAGTTGTAAGAATGCTTGATAGAGATCTTGTAGGCGTTTGTCTCTGTCTGAGGGGTTGGAGCAAATGCGGTTGTATCGCAGAGCTTGGCTGTAGACGATGGATCGTGTGGTGTGGTCAGGGTGAAAGCTGGAGGCATGTAGGTAGGAATAGCGGTCAGTAGGTTTCCGGTATAGAGTGGTGTTTATGTGACCATTGTTTATTAGCACTGTAGTGTCCAGGAAGTGGATCTCGTGTGTGGACTGGACCAGGCTGAGGTTGATGGTGGGATGGAAATTGTTGAAATCATGGTGGAATTCCTCAAGGGCTTCTTTTCCATGGGTCCAGATGATGAAGATATCATCAATATAGCGCAAGTAGAGTAGGGGCGTTAGGGGACGAGAGCTGAGGAAGCGTTGTTCTAAGTCAGCCATAAAAATGTTGGCATACTGTGGGGCCATGCGGGTATCCATAGCAGTGCCGCTGATCTGAAGGTATACATTGTCCCCAAATGTAAAATAGTTATGGGTAAGGACAAAGTCACAAAGTTCAGCCACCAGGTTAGCCGTGACATTATCGGGGATAGTGTTCTTGATGGCTTGTAGTCCATCTTTGTGTGGAAAGTTGGTGTAGAGGGCTTCTACATCCATAGTGGCCAGGATGGTGTTATCAGGAAGATCACCGATGGATTGTAGTTTCCTCAAGAAGTCAGTGGTGTCTCGAAGGTAGCTGGGAGTGCTGGTAGCGTAGGGCCTGAGGAGGGAGTCTACATAGCCAGACATCCTGCTGTCAGGGTGCCAGTGCCTGAGATGATGGCGCGCCCAGGGTTTCCAGGTTTATGGATCTTGGGTAGTAGATAGAATATCCCAGGTCGGGGTTCCAGGGGTGTGTCTGTGCGGATTTGATCTTGTGCTTTTTCAGGAAGTTTCTTGAGCAAATGCTGTAGTTGCTTTTGGTAACTCTCAGTGGGATCAGAGGGTAATGGCTTGTAGAAAGTGGTGTTGGAGAGCTGCCGAGCAGCCTCTTGTTCATATTCCGACCTATTCATGATGACAACAGCACCTCCTTTGTCAGCCTTTTTGATTATGATGTCAGAGTTGTTTCTGAGGCTGTGGATGGCATTGTGTTCCGCACGGCTTAGGTTATGGGGCAAGTGATGCTGCTTTTCCACAATTTCAGCCCGTGCACGTCGGCGGAAGCACTCTATGTAGAAGTCCAGTCTGCTGTTTCGACCTTCAGGAGGAATCCACTCAGAATCCTTCTTTTTGTAGTGTGGTAGGGAGGCCTCTGTGGATTAGTATGTTGTTCAGAGGTATGCTGGAAATATTCCTTGAGTCGGAGACGTCGAAAATAGGATTCTAAGTCACCACAGAACTGTATCATGTTCGTGGGGGTGGAGGGGCAGAAGGAGAGGCCCCGAGATAGGACAGCTGCTTCTGCTGGGCTGAGAGTATAGTTGGATAGGTTAACAATATTGCTGGGTGGGTTGAGGGAACCATTGCTGTGGCCCCTTGTGGCATGTAGTAGTTTAGAAAGTTTAGTGTCCTTTTTCTTTTGTAGAGAAGCAAAGAGTGTGTTGTAAATGGCTTGTCTAGTTTTAGTAAAGTCCAGCCACGAGGAAGTTTGTGTGGAAGGTTGGTTTTTTATGAGAGTATCCATTTTTGAGAGCTCATTCTTAATCTTTCCCTGTTTGCTGTAGAGGATGTTGATCAGGTGATTCCGCAGTTTCTTTGAGAGCGTGTGGCACAAGCTGTCAGCATAGTCTGTGTGGTATGTAGATTGTAATGGATTTTTTACCTTCAGTCCTTTTGGTACGATGTCCATCTGTTTGCATTTGGAAAGGAAGATGATGTCTGTCTGTATCTGTACAAGTTTTTTCATGCAGTTGATAGATTTCCACTCCATACGGCTAAATGCAGTGCCTTGCATAATGACAGGTTTCAGAGTAACAGCCGTGTTTACAAAGAGCTCAGGGACACTTCTAGCAACCAGCTGGCAACCTCTGGAAACTTCTGAACAGTGCTCTCTATCACTATCCTCTGAAACAGAGCAATAACCTAACTGTTTTGTTTCCTTCAGTCCTTTACCAAACTGACAACACAGATACAATTAAACCTTGATTAGACCTAAGGGATGACATTGCTATTTGTCTTGGAAATTCATATCTTCGCTGGTAGTCATAAAAATATTGTTGTTTGCTTTTCCATCTTCTATAGTATCCCATAAACTGACATATTTTTATGGCATTCGGGTTCCCTTATCTTTTTTAAGGCCATCTTAGCAGTTGGAAAGGCAAGGCTGGATGGGAACTCAGACTCATACACATGCAGAGAAGAGAACTAAATCTTATATACCAGAACACCACAGCAGAATTTTTGGAGTAGATTATAAGCAGCCATTACCTTACAAGAACCTATGTAAACTCTACTTGTCTCATAAATTAAATCTATATCTGACAAGAGACACCGAGTCAAATCTTCAGCTGTGGTAAATCATTGAAGTCCAACATTTACCAGTTTCACAGAGTATTGCATCTGACTGGGGGAAGTCATTAAAATGAATGGGAATTATTTTTGTATTGAAAAATTATCCTGGATTATTTGACAGGCCTCTAACTACAACAATTTTTTTTTGAGATATCACCCTTCAATTATCAGTAACATTTGTAGAAAATTGAAAGGAGCATATGTTTTTCTCTAAAGCTTGTGAAGTCTTTGTTCTTACACTTACCTTCTAAGAGAAATTAAGACCAAATGTCAGCTAAGCCTCTGTGGTTCCTAAGAGTCAAGACCCAGCCTCGATACTAAGAAGAGTGAAGAAATTACTTCTTACAAAATTTTTAGCCCTTATCAAAATGTACCCATTGGTTTCCTGTATCATTTTATTGAATATGTATATTGTTAACCTGAAATAAAATGAGGCTCAGTAGAAGCACTGCACCATAAGAAAAGTTAGCGCAGCACAGTAAACAGTACTGTTACATCTGCTGTAGGATGCCCTTTGCATACATATTTGGAAAAGTTCTCTCATGGTCACAGAAAGAATTAAACATGAAATACAGTTGCAACCAATTCATGAACGATTTAGGCACCTCCTCCTCCTTTTCTAGATTTCTGCTTTATTTACATAGACTATAACAAACCACATGTACCAAAATAGTATTAATCCAAATGGGTCACAGAGTGTTGGGTGGGGGAACTCTCCCTGTACTGTACAAGGCTGGAGGATATTTAATAATTTATTCTGCAACAATGCTTAGATGTCAGGGCCCCTTTGTGCTGGGCACTAAACAAACATATTGAGACAGCCCCTGCCCAAAACAGCTTACAATCTAAATAGAAAAGGAGTACTTGTGGCACCTTAGAGACTAACCAATTTATTTGTTAGTCTCTAAGGTGCCACAAGTACTCCTTTTCTTTTTGCAAATACAGACTAACACGGCTGTTACTCTGAAACCTACAATCTAAATGTAAGTCGAGAGACAAGTGAATACAACAAACCGAGAGGCGGGGAGTGTACATGATAACAGCGAAATACTTATAAACAGCATAATAAGCAGTGGTTGCAGTGGTTCCAGCATGTAAGCTGCCTAACCGCTGTCAAAAGCATTTTGAAGCTATAAGTCCTGCGGCCTGAAGCTCTACAAGGTAAAGAGCAATCTGTTCCCATCTGTTGGTGAACAGGGAGAAGTACAGTTACTGAGAGAGCTTCATTTGCATAAGCTTTCTACACAGAATGCCTCCATTTACACTTTGGGAGTTACCATAACTGTACACGTGATCTTGAGAAGGCTGCGTTAAATAGACCAACATGGCAACACCCAACACTCAGAGCTTTTCAAGCCTTTGAAGAAGACAAATCATAGATTGTTAGGTGCAAGGGAAAAGTCTCATATTACTAATATAGCTACCAAGACGCTCACCATTGATTTTGTCTGTCCGATCATGGCCAACCACAAGCATTTAAAAATCAAGAGATTGACTTTAAAATCATGAGGGTTGTTTTTTTTTAAAATCCATATTGGATTCCTTCTATTTGCGTCCTGGGTTTTGAGACTTTAGGGGGCACATTTTGAAGATTGGCTCTGCCACAAGGAGGGCTAGACACATAATTTTTCAAATTGAAAGCCGAAATTCTCACATAATCCCATGATTCCAAGAATTGAGGCTTTAAGAAAAAACACCAAATATCATGAGACTCACAATAAAATTACAGGTTTCAGAGTAACAGCCGTGTTAGTCTGTATTCGCAAAAAGAAAAGGAGTACTTGTGGCACCTTAGAGACTAACCAATTTATTTGAGCATAAGCTTTCGTGAGCTACATCCGATGAAGTGAGCTGTAGCTCACGAAAGCTTATGCTCAAATAAATTGGTTAGTCTCTAAGGTGCCACAAGTACTCCTTTTCTTTTTTTAATAAAATTACAAGACTTTGCAATACTACTTATATTGAGATATAAATTCGACTGAGCTTCATTGAAACAACATGAGCATGACAGAAACCTCTAATTTGAAAACAGTTCAAACCAGTTGTTACAGAACCCCACCCCTACAACTTTCCCAACAGGAAGCTGAGTGAGAATATACTGACCCAGTGGAACACCAGAAGGATACATTACTGGACAACCAATGAGAGAGTTCTAATGATGTAATCTTGAAGGCCAGAGACTGATACCAAGTAAGTTTTGGGAGCTGACTTATCCTTTCCTGGTTTCAATTAAATCACACAGCTGTCATGTGCATGCCTGGCACTTAAGTTGCTGATACACAATGCTGTCACTTGATTTCACAGTGCTACAAGGGAATATTCTTAGCAGTGTTGGCCTCTTCTTCCATACTTGCAGCTACGTTTTTACACAAACATTGTTTCAGTAGCAGGTGTAGCCATTTTTTTAATCTTACCCTTTCCTATATCCCCTTTGCAACCCTCCATGTTTGCCCCTTGATGAGTAGCACAAACATATTTCCTTTGCACTAAAATAATGCAAACAGTATGGCTATTTGCATAAACGGACCAGTAAATTCCACCTATCCTCTGACATGGAGGATTTCATTATTCATTATTATTTTTAATACAAGGCACTTGACAAGGAGAGAAAGGGGGGGATAGAATAGTAATTAGATGAAAAATGTCTCATGCTATAAGTAATGCTGTGTCCATGTCATATAAAAAGAGTTTTATGAATTTTAAAGAGACTTTCTAAGCCCTGAGAAGTGGTTCATCGGCTAAAAATATATCAGTGCAAATTAAATATTTGTCTGACAAGGGCAACTTTATAGTTCCTTAATTATCAGACCTAGATATCATTTAAGCCTTGTCCCTGAAAATGATCACAGAAGAACAGTACTCACTCGGTATAGTGATTTTTTTATACCTTTATTGAAAAGGTGATTGTAAGATCCTTTAAAAACGTGAAATTAGTCAAGCAAAAATTAAAACAGACTACAGACAATAAAATACAAACATGTTTGCTGAAAACGGTGATCATCTTGACTTGGCACATGAAGGATTTTTATTTGAAGTGGAAAAATCCACAAGTGCAATGGAAACTACTGTATTCACGTGAGCTTTCCCCTGTACTCAAGCATTTGGTTGAATGAAACTCCTGGGTATTCACAAGTCCTGTACTCATTGGCCTCTGTCCTCAACAGAAAAAAAATCTTTACAGATTAAAGATTGTGGGTTCTGTAATTGCCTGTTCCGATGCCATATTCTCTTCATGTTACTATATAGATTGTCAGGTACTGGCTTGTATGTATATATCTCTTTTCCAGACCTATTCAAGACCTAATCAAAAATATGGGTGAGAGAAAAACTTAATTACCCTTCAGTAGCTGACCTACAGAGCCTGTAAGCCCTATTATTATTAAAACTACATGCTACTGCAGGTAACAAACATTCTGAGAGCTAACATAAATTCTCCTTTAACTGATGGGGTAAAAGATCTGAGTTTTAAAAGCAGATGTTCCTGAATACAATCTTCTGAAGCCAGCCATGAATTCTCTGCAGCCAGAGTGTGAGTGGATGAACTACCGTCAAGTCTGCTATTAGAATCATTACAGAGACAATTGCAGAATGCAGTTGTGCAAAGACCTTCCTAAAATTCAGTATATCATACCCTGAGAAACCCAAGAGGACATCAGAATTTGCCCTTTCCCTCTGCCTGACAGGCCACCACATACCCTGGGAGTAGCATTTTGAGAGGGGCTGCACCATGTACTGTGATTATGAAGAACTGGTTCCGATTAATCTTCCTTTTCCCTTCTGGATTTAGGTATTATCTTCTTCTCCTTCTTCTTCAGGGCTTGGTGAACTTTAATGCTTGAATTTTGCACAATAGCTCACAGGAACTTGACATGTCATTCTTGCTGACAGCCTATAAAAAGCATGTCAATATATACTGAGGTAGAAAAAGGAAAACAAACTATCACTATGGTCCAGGGAATAAGATGGATCCTTCAGAATGCAAATCAGTCACAGCATAAAGGAATATTCTATTTCCAAAACTGTACCTGCAGAATATATGAATCCAAGAGATTACAATTCTAACATTCTAGCTTCACTATTCTCAGGTAGAAAAAGTTCTTAGGCCTGGGTTCACAAAATATTTGAAGTTGTTTCTCTGTGAATATTTGCTTAAGAGTCATTGGGAAGGGGGGCAGGGAGAGAGAGAGCAAGGAAATAACTCTATAACCTGGTGGTTAGGGCTCCCACCTGGGCAGTGGGAGACCCAGGGTCCAGTCCTCCTCTCCAGTCACTCTATTTGTCTGAACTGAAACAGCTTCAACAAGGGCGACTGAGGGAGCCCCACATCAGAATATCCAATAGCTCCGCGGTCAGAGCACTCTCTTCAGAAGAGTTGAACGGGGTCTCCAATACATTTCTCCCCCTCTATCTGAGGGGAGAATTGAACCTCATCCCAAGTGAGTGCTCTAACCACTGGGCTAAAAGTGATAAAGTGGGCACTACCCTTTCCTCCTGCCAGATTTTGAATGGGATCCAGTCCAGTAGGCAATCTCAGAACACACCCAGTGGTGAGCTGGAGCCAGTTCGCACCGGTTCGCTAGAACTGGTTGTTAAATTTAGAAGCCCTTTTAGAACCGGTTGTTCCGCGAGGGACAACCGGTTCTAAAAGGGCTTCTAAATTTAACTGGCCAAAAGTGGCGCCTTAGGTGCCAACTCCACGGGTGTTCCAGCCCTGGAGCACCCAAGGGGAAAATTTGGTGGGTGCAGAACACCCACCGGCAACTCCCCGCCCCACCCGCCCTCACCTCCACTCCGCCTCCTCCCCTGAACGCGCCGCTCTGCTTCTCCGCCCCCCCAGGCTTCCCGGGAATCAGCTGTTCCCGCGGGAAGCTGGGGCAGGCTGAGAAGCAAGCGGTGGCTTCCCGCTCAGGCCCAGGGAGGTGGAGGTGAGCTCAGGCGAGGGGGGGCACGAGGAGGGCCGCCCATGCCGCAGCAGGTAACCCGGTGGGGGGGGAGCACGCAGGGGAACTGCTCCCCGCCCCAGCTCACCTCCGCCACCCTCGGTCTGAGTGTGAAGCCGCCGCCTGCTTCTCAGTCCTCCCCGTCTTCCCGCCGAACAGCTGATTCGCAGGAAGCCGGGGGGGGGGGGGGTGCGGAGAAGCAGAGCGGGGCAGTGCGTTCAGGGGAGGAGACGGAGGCGGAGCGGAGGTGAGCTGGGGCTGGGCGTGGGGTGGGGAGCTGCCGGTGGGTGCTCCAGCCCTGGAGCACCCAGGGAGTTGGCGCCTAAGGTACCACTTTTGATGTGATTGGGGGGGAGCGGCCGCACCCCCTGTTCCCCCCCCAGCTATGGTCCCCCAGCCCTAGGAGCCAGGGGAACCTGCTGGTTGCTTCCTGGGAGCTGCCCCAGGTAAGCACCGCCGGGACTCCCCACCTTGCTCCCCGGCAGGTGCCTCTGGCTGTTAGGGGTGGGGTGGGCACCCGCTATGGTGGCCCACGAGACCCTCCTGCCCAGTTCTGGGGGCAGTCTGGGGACAGGGGAGGGGGGTGGATGGGGCAGGAGTCATGGGGGGGGTCAAGGAAGGCAGGGGGGGTTGGATGGGGCAAGAGTCCCGGGGGGCGGGGAGTGGGCAACGACCCCCTCGTGGGGTGAGGAGGGAACCCGTTGTTAAGATTTTGGCAGCTCATCACTGAGCGCACCTACTGTATCAGGCCCCTCGTGAGACTTAGCTGGTCGAATGTCTATCTTTCCTGGGTTGTGAATTGCTCTGGTGCGCAGGCAGGAGATAGGCATCTGGACGCCTACTGTGAGACAGAAGTCTGCATGCTCAGAGGCAGAAGCATAGGTGCCTAGAGAACTTTTACCCTGGAAGCTTAGGCACTGAGTGAATTTAGGCACCTATAGGGCTCAACAGGAGTTTTATGGATCACCAAACTGGGCCTTAGCCAAGTAGCTTTGTGAATCTGGACCTTACTCTCTAGCTGGTTCTGACACTGATTCAGTTTCCCAATTGGCTCAAAACAAAAAACTGTAACTCATCTCAAGGTGGCAAAAGCTGAAAAGCTTACAATTATAATAAACTTTATTAATCTGTTTACCAGTTTCTGCATGCACTCACAAGTACAAACATGTTTTATGGAGAGAGAGCGAAACAACACACAGTCATATAGGAAGTCCAGTCTGCCAAATCGGCTGACTGAGCTAGGCCACCAAATTGTAGACTTCAGGTTTGATTTTCACAGCAGTCTCGTGACTCCAGCTGAAGTCAATAGGAGAGTATCCGTTTTTCTGAAAATCAAGCCATGGTGTCCAACACTTCCTGAGAGGAGAAGGATAGTTAGGACAGTAGCATCAGACTTGAGAGACCAGGGTTTAACTTCCTGCTCTGCCACAAGTTTCTGGACTTCCTGTATGACCATGGGCAAGTCACTTAGTCTCTTTGGGCTGCAGTTCCCCATTTGTAACATGGCGATTATATACTTTCCTACCTAATAGAGGTGTGTGAGGATACAGATGTTAAAAACTCTGAGGCACTCAAATGTGAATGTAATATGGGCTAAATAGTTACCAAAAAAAAGATAGGTCAACACTTAAAATATGGGTATTCTGACACCTACATGCCAACCTGAGCGTCTTCAGGTGGAATTGGAGGGCTTAATTTTTAAAATCTGGCCCACATTAAATGCACATCATATGTAGATAAATACATCAGGGGATGGTGCAATATAAAAAGCTGATTGGTACATGTTTGGGATGGATGTATTAGTACACAGTTCATTCAAAGCAATTGCAGTGGTAGGTGTTGGAATGTAAGTGTCAAAATATCCATTTTGGGTATCTAGATGTGGGTGTGATTTTCTTCTTTTCTTTTCAGGGATATAAAACATAAATGGAATATACTAAAATATTTTATAATATTTGTGGGTTTGGATATTACCTTATTTAATATACTACATTTTATTGGAAAATGGAAGATAGATGTATATACTTTTATTTTGCCTTCTGTTTCTTTAAATATTCTGTGCATCTAGCTAGTCATTTAAAAATAAATTGTTTTAGTATTTACTGCCAGGCAAAATGGGACAGCTTAAAAATAAAGGTATCTGACTGCTCTAAGAGTCAAATAAGTTTTTTTCTGAGTGACACTATTAATAGAACATCACACAACTACATCTACAAAATCAGGTAACACTTTAGCAAATTACCTGAGATAAGATCTACAGTGAATGTTAGCTCTTACAGCATCTAATCTACACTCTTAAATAAAATAGACTCCTTCGGTCTGGTTGAACTCTGTTCAGCACAGGATCTGGGGGGACATGCAGAGAGAGGGAACGGTAACGCTAAGCCACTACTTTGTTTCCAAAATCGTAGGGTTGATTGGGAGGTGGTTTGGTTCTGCATAATTAAGTTATGCTCCTGGGCACTGTTACACTGGCTGGAGATCACAGTGTACTTGGCCACATGCCTTCCTGCCAGCAGCTACCCACAATAAGTCTTTCTACCTTGGAATAGAAGGAATGGGTTTCGTAAAATTAGCTCTGATGCCTTTACACCTTCTGGCATAGACGACTCGTGCCTCCCCATACTGGGGGGGAACAATCTAAAGGGGAGGACATGTGACTGCCCTTCGTGTCTCCTCTGCCCAGTGACCCCCCCACCCTGTGCCCAGCCCGAGGCTGCCACTCTCCCCACCCCATGTTACCTATGGGGGCTCTGACCTTCTCCCGCTGCGCCACCCCCCTCCCTGGCATGTTTTGCTGCTCTGGTTTTTATTTAGGCTATGTCTACACTGTGCAGCTTACAGCAGCACAGCTGTGCCACTAAAGCCTTGCCGATCTAAGGCCTGCAGTGTAGCCACTCTTTGTTGGCAGGACAGAGCTCTCCTGTTGACAAAATAAAACCACCCCCAACAAGGGGCAGTGGCTTTCTCGGCAGGAGAGCGTCTCCTGCCAACAAAGCGCTGTCCACACCAGTGCTTTTCGTCAGTAAACCTTGTGTCGGTCAGGGGTGTTTTTTTTCGCACCCTTGGGCGACAAAAGTTTTACCGCCAAAAGTGCTAGTGTAAACGTAGCCTTAATTTAAGGGTCCTATGTCTGCTTTCCCTTAAAAAACAAAACAAACCCATGTTGTCCAAAATCCACATTGAAATCCTCACCTCTCTGTCATACTCATCTTCACTAGGAAATCTTCAGTCCTCTCCCATTGCTGAGGCTGTTTTTCCCCACTCCCCCGCTCACAATACTGTACTTGCCATCCCACTCTGCTGTCCCCACTCCCACCCTTTCTCCCTGTGCCTCCATGTCTCTCACAGAAGAGGCATGAGACTGAGGCTATGCCTACACTACCACTTATGTCGGTATAAATTATGTCACTTAGGGGTGTGAACCAGCCACTCCGGTGAGCGACAAAGTTACTCTGACCGACATGCCGGTGTGGACAGTGCTGTGTTGGTGGGAGAGCGTCTTCCATTGACATAGCTACTGCTGCTTGTTGGGAGTAGATTAATTAAGTTGATGGGAAAGCTCTCTCCCATCTGCTTAGGGCAGCTACACTAGGGAGCTTACAGCAGCACAGCTGTGCCTCTGTAAGCTCTCTAGTGTAGCTATAGCCAGAGCTATCAGTGATTGTTGCTGGGGCACACTGGGAGCACTGCTGTATGGATGCCATGAGTGCGGAGGCAGCCAGGTTGAACAAATAAATACAGAGAAAACATTTTCAAATGGATTTTAGATTTACCCCTCAGTCATTTGATTTGATGGAAATGGGGAACAACGCATTGCACAGTGCTTTTTAGTAAATCATAATTGCTTGCCCATGTAAATGCAGTGACTAAGTTTGAGAATTTAGTTAGTAACTAATTGCATTGCAAAACACAAGCAGGCACTTAACTGGATGACCAGACTCCCTCAGACTCCGTCCTTCATGATGGCTCTCTCATGGAAGAGGGCAACAATTTATTTCTTCGCATAACAAATTAGACTGTAGAGATTGGCAGCTCTTTGGGGCAAAGACCACCTATTGTTTAGTGTGCACACGCTGCTTAACACACTGGGGTTCTCGTCCCCAGTCAGAGACTCTAGTGCGGGGGTTCCCAAACTTGGTTCGTGGCTTGTTCAGGGTAAGCCCCTGGCGGGCCGCGAGACTCTTTGTTTACCTGAGCGTCTGCAGGTACAGCAGCTCGCAGTGGCTGCTGTTCGCCATTCCCGACCCATGGGAGCTGCAGGAAGCGGCGCGGGCTGGGTCACTGCTTCCCGCAGTTCCCATTGGTCGGGAACGGTGAACCGCAGCCACTGGGAGCTGCGAGCAGCCGGTACGGACGCTCAGGTAAACAAAGTGTCTCACGGCCCACCAGGGGCTTACTCTGAACAAGCCGTGAACCAAGTTTGGGAACCCCTACTCTAGTGCTACAGTAATAGAAATAATAAATACTAATAAAATATCCAATGTTAAACCCAATCCAAAATTTGTGTTCTCATATGTACAGTGCAAATGCAGTACAATGTAGTGTATAGTGAAGATTTTAGGCCAGAAAGTGAATTTAGTGTCTTTTGAATGAGACATAAAAGCAAACGCTTGTGGTCAGTAGCCCCCTCTCCCCCCATGGTGTATTTCTTAAGAACTTTCCAGCTTAGGTAAATGCATCCAGTCTTCCTGAACAGCCCTTCCAATGTCAGTTGGATTCAGTGTCCTTCACTTCCTGCCCTACACCACTGTGTAGTACTTTTGTGTGGTAACCCCACATTTACGTACTGGGTATGACTGCATTTCCATAGTGGGTGTTGTGAGGCCCCACCCTATTCCATATCTACCGCCAAAGGTGTTGTGAAACTTAATGAATGTTTGTAACAGAAGTGCATCATATTTTTCATTGTTGTTAGATGTCAGAGTACTCCCACTGTATTTTACACATATACCATTTTCAAGGAGTGGCTAGCAATTAAAACAATCACATTCCTCTCAGTGACATGCCAGGACTCTATATGCAAGTAATGTTGCATTTCTGGCCTGTGTTAGCTTCAGTATTTGCTGACCCAGCTGCCCACATATCTAAAGTGACATCTATTCATTGTGCAAATTTTGCACAACACTTCCTGTTACTTATTTAACTTTTCATATTAGATTTGTCCTTGAGGGGGCTTGTAGAACACAAAAAACAAATGAAATTCAGGAAAGGAAAGGGTTCTTGTTGCCTCATTAGTCTTTTCTCCTTGTTGAATATGCACATATTCGCTATAGTTCTGCACTCTCATTTACATGGAAAAATAAATGCCTGTTTATTAATGGGAAAATGGTGTTAATTGTAGCCTGAAAAATCCTCCTGTTTCCAGGATTAGCAGAGGTTTTAAACTATCCCCTTCTGTTTGAAAGAAGTTATTACTACCTTCAAGAGCTATGTTGGCTGCTGTCATGAGCTGAGTTTGAATCTGAGATGTGTCAACAGGCCAGGTATTTGCTATTTACTTATGATTTAAATATCTAACTTAAAAATATACACACACAGAATATTTGCCTACACAATTTCTGAAATGTGGCAAACCAGCTGAAACTCATAACGTAAAAGACCTTTAAGACTCAAGTTAGTACTGTTGCATAAATGTAACTGTTCTTTTCAACTTTATTCTGTAGCTCAACAGTGACATCCAATGGTTGGTCAAATTAACCCCAGGTGTTTCTCTCCCTGGAGAGAGATATTAAGCTGTAATTGTGATATTACTAGGTATCAAATACTTTGCATATTTAAGTGCAACTGATTTGTGGTAAGTTTATTGAAATATGGTAACTTTTCTACTTCAAATGTTATCTAGATCAAGCCAGGCTCCTGACTGCAGAGTACTAATTGCGGCTCAACGATTATGAATAGAAATAGATTCTGTGTGTGAAATCGTGGACCCATTCAAATCAGTCGGAGTTTTGCCACTGACTTCAATGGGCCAAGATTTCATCTTCTCTTCTTGGTTTCTGGGCAAGAAGAGGTTGTGAACTTCCACATACACATGGCACATTCAGGCTCAATGTATTTGTAGCTGTTCAATAATCCTTCAACCAGTTGCCATGAAGACAAGTTTTGTTTCTTGGCTCAGATGCTGGGGTGAAG
Organism: Chelonia mydas; assembly: GCF_015237465.2. Lineage (NCBI taxonomy): Eukaryota > Metazoa > Chordata > Testudines > Cheloniidae > Chelonia > Chelonia mydas. The sequence goes on from NC_057849.1 coordinate 163,557,632, forward strand.
ATCTCTCAAAGGGGAGCTTAAGCACATAGGGCCTGTGGTGTGAAAAGGTTTGTGAGTACACTGCTGAAGATCACGTTCAAGAAAATATTTATTTTTAAACTTGATCTCCAGGGATCAAAGAAATAGATACAAAATTGAAAAGACCAAAATAAAAGATATAAAACAAAAGGATCATCAGCATCAAGTACCTTCCACAAAGAACAGTCTCTGATCAGGCTGAATCTTCCTTTCAAAGGAGATCCAACAGTTTGGGTATTTTTATGCAATTGATTGGTGTCGGGTTGGTTGAGGGCTACCCTGCAGCCACGTCACGTTGGAAAAGATAGAGAGATTTCAGGAGAAACTTTGTGGGAAATGGGAACTAATGTTTGGTCAATCCACAGCTTGGAAAAAAGGCTGAAATCCTTTCTTTTTTTGGGGGGAAGGGAAGAGTGTTTTTAAAAAATTACAGGAATCTAACAACAGATTGGGGAGAAGCATTAGCTATGGACCCACATTAATTCTGTTTTCTCCAGTAGTTAATTTAAATATCCACAGTTTAAGTAGATCAGGCCAAAGCTTGGCCCAGCAAATAAGGAAAAAGCAGGGCTGGTGTAACCACTAGGTGAACTAGGCGGCCGCCTGGGGCGCCAAGATTTGGAGGTGCCAAAAAGGGCTCCGGCGGGATGAGCGGTGACGAGCTCACAGGTGGGAGGTGGCCGAGCGGAGGGGGCCAGCTTGGGGTCGCCCCCCCGGTGCTGATCACTCTCCCCCTGCCTCTCCCCCTGCACGTGCCAGCCCCATGCCCAGCTCCAGCTCCCCCGGACCCAAGAAGGTGAGGCGGGCGGTGGGGAGGGAGCGCTGGGCGCCCGGACTGTGGGGGTGGGGGGAGGGGGAAGGCTCGGGCTGCTGGGGAGGAGGCTCCATATGCTGCAGGGGGGGCTCTGTTCCATGGGGGGAGGCAGGGGCCTGCTGGTGCTGGCGGCTCGGGGGGGGGGACCCTGTGTGCCAGACTCTGGAGGGAGGGGTGGTGTGGTGTGGCTGGCCAGGCTGGGGGAGGGGGGCTGTATGCCAAGCTCTGGAGCGAGGGGCAGGGTCCCATGGGTCAGCCAGGCTGAGGTGCAGGCGAGCTAGGCTGGAGGGGGCTCCGTGCCACGCTCTGGAGACGGGAGCAGGACTCAGCCAAGCGCCAGGCAGGGTTGGGGGGGGGGGGTGCTGTGTGCCAGGGGAGAGAAGGCAGAGGGGGGCGGTGCTGTGTGCCAAGCAGGGCTGGGGAGGGGAGGTGCTGTGTGTCGGGGGGGAGAAAGCAGAGGGGGGCGGTCGAGGTGGGCTGCGTGTCTGGCTGGGCGCTGTGAAGGGGGGGGCTATGTGCCTGGCTGGGGGGGGGGCTCTTTGTGTGCTGGGCTGGGCTTTGGGGGGCAGGTGGGGGACCAGTGGGCCAAGCCAGCTGGGAAGGGGGCTGTGGAGCGAGGCGGAGTGTGCTGGTCCGGGTTTTGGGGGGAGGTGCGGGGGACGCTGTGTGCCTTGCCAGGCTCCGGGGGGAGGCAGGGGGATTGTGTGCCGAGGGGGGGCTCTGTGGAGGGCTGTGTTCTGGGGAGAGTGGCGGGGGTGGGTGGGTGAGACAAGCATACCGCTTCACGACGGTACAAAGTGGCAATGACGCCATTTTTCTCATCGCGTGCAGTCGTTACCCGTTCTGACAGGCTGTTTATCATGCTACGTTTACTAGTTTTCGGAGGTTATCGACTGAGGCTAACTATTTTTGTTGAGTTGTTTCAGATCTAAGACTCTGGCAATTGCTGCTGCATCATTTCGCTAATACTTTGTGTCAATTGTGTGTGAGTCTGGGGGGGTAGGGGTGGAGGCCACAAGGTGGAAGTTTTGTCTAGGGCGCAAAATATCCTTGCACCGGCCCTGGGAAAAGCACAGGGAGATTAAATTCTGTGACAATCCACTGAATCCTAAAGAAATCAAGAAAAACATGCCAAGCTGGTAACTTTGGTTCATATTTGCAGTGAAACTGACAAAGTTTAACCTGACTTTTGCATAAATCTGTAAAAACAGAAATGTTGAGGACTGCTGGGCAATAAAGTGCCTCGATCTACCATTTTAATTCATTTTGATACTACAACTGCATTGTCTCAAGGGTTGACCCAGGAGCTCCATTTGGGGATTCTGGTGACAAGTTTCATTCCTTTGGTTTATGAGGTTACTAGAACCCATCAACGGAATTACTATTATGGACCCAGATCTTTCTATGAGACTCTCCTACGTGTTCAAAGCTTGTTGCAGGATTGGGACCTTACTGTTTAATAATGGGCCACATTCACAGATATAGTGACAAACATATGCTAGATATGTAAGAGCTTTAATGTGACTCAGATGACAAAACATCTGAATATGTCCAAACACAGCTTCCTTTCCACCCTCCAGGAGATCACTCCATTTACGTCGTACATCTCCAAAACCAACACAACAAGTGACACCTTCAGCAAAGAAGCATTCAAGTCAATGGGGCAAAGCACATGCTTAAATTTAAACTTATGTGCGTGCGTGCTTATGTGCTCTCCTGAATAGGGAAGAATAACTTAGGTATGTGCTTAAGGGCTTTTGTGAATCACAGCTTCTATGGGCATGAAGTATAGATAGTCATCTCACCACGCGAGGAGGCCCCTCTCTAGTCAGATTGACACACATTTAGTCCAGAATATTCTAAAGTGACCACCCATTTTAGGTTCCTTAATTTTGTGTGTCCCAGTCTAAGAATTTAAGACCTAATTTTCAGAGATATGGAGCACCCACAGCTCCTGCTGACTTCACATGCATTGTGGGTACTCAGCACTTCTAAAAATCTGACACTGTTGTGTTGCGAACTGGTACCCAGAATCAGAAGCACCCCAAATTAGACGCCACTTTTGAAAATGTTGGCATCACTAGGAAACGTGGCGAAGTTTGCAATACACAGCCCATACCATACTTTTGTGGTTTTAAAGAAGGCTTATTTCTCTTCTCAGGAACTTTTAGCACTATAAAAATCAACAAGAAATACACCATCGAAATGTATGGTCAGTGAAGAAGTATTTCCTCAGACTGCTGTCCAGTGCACTTTCAGGAGGAGAGCAGCATAACTTGAAGACACATGCTTCTGTTTAATTTCTGTTTCCTTAGTTTCTCGTACACTTTGAGGCTTGATCTTTTCAAAGGAGCCTGAAAGAGCTAGGCACAATAGTATTTGGGTGCCTACCTCGCTCATCTTTCTTTGAAAACCCCTGCCTTTCTTTCTCCACCCCCATGTACTTAACATCTTTTATCTATGTATATATAGCAGGGGTTCTCAAACTTCATTGCACTGCGACCCCCTTCTAAAAACAAAAATTACTACAAGACCCCAGGAGGGGGGACCGAAGCCTGGGCCCACCCAAGGCTCTCTGCCCAGGGCTGAAGCCGAAGCCTGAGTCCCGTCGTCCAGGGCTAAAAGTGGAGCTTGGGCTTTGGCCCCGTGCCCTAGAAAGTCTAACGCCAGCCCTAGTGACCCTATTAAAATGGGGTCATGACCCACTTTGGGGTCCCAACCTACAGTCTGAGAACCACTGATATATAGTATTTGCTATAGGCGCTCATATGTTTGTTTTATCATTCATACAGGAAAAAAGGTAGCAGGGGAAAATAAACACAAACAATCCAAAATCTATGCTCTGAACTTGGTGCGTTCTCTCTAAACAGTGAGGAACACTTGAAATAAAGAAAGTTTTTTAAAAGTATGAAAAAAGGCAGACTTTTCCCCCACCCTTTCTTTATAAACAAGCAAACAAAAGGTGCTGGAGGGCTCAAGGGAAGATGGGATACATTTAATGTAAACGTATGATGGTCTTTCCTCATGGGGAACATTGCCTAGTGGTCAGGGCTTAGGCCCTTCGATATTCACAGGAGAGTTTTGATAGGGGAGCCCGGAACCTCCCACTCCACCAGGTGCTGACCCAGGGCCCTCTAAGGGTGACCCAAGGGTCTGACACCTAGGAAAGCCTGAAGGCTGCCCCATTCCCATCACACTACTAATGTCCAAAATTCACAGTCTGTCACAGGAGGCTCTTCACAGCCAGACGTGGCATGGTAGCTCTTTCCCTCTTGGAGCGACAGCTGCCTCCAGTCGTGGCTTGGCCTGCCTGCCAGGTCAGCTCTGAGTCTCTCCCCTTCAGGGCTAGCCCATAAACAAAAAACAGGGAATCAACACAAACTAGGTTAATAGGTGAGAGGGGTAAATGCCTCCCAATTTGGGTCTATCAGAAGCAGGTCCTCCCTTCCCTTGGGGGGATGAGGGGGGGCGAGAAATGGGACCTTCAGGCTGATTTTGAGGGAGAGAGTCTGCCTTCCCCTTGCCCTTTCCTCAGGAGCTGCAAGATAAAGATCCTTTCTCATCCCTGCCCTGCTCATCAGTGAGCTGTTCTGGTCCCTTTTAATTCTTCCTCCAGCCTGTGCATCTCTGCAGTTGCAGTGGGATGAGGCTGGCTGAGCCCAGAGCAGCTCCTTAACCCTTTGTTGCCCGGTATGTGGTTTGTACACCCACATCGCAAAGCGGTATTTGAAAAAATTCTTAGACGCCTAAGATGCACTACTGCCAAAAATGAATTGATTGCATTAGCCACTTTAAACAAGTAAATTAATCCTTAAATTGATTCACCTTGGACTGCTCACGATTGTGCAACATTGTCTCCTGCAGCGAACTTATGCTGTAGAAGGAGCTGATCTATGGTGTATAGTACCAAAGACCCCAAAAATTGTCAGTAACAGGTGACAGGGTGACCACTTTAAGTTCCTTTCCTTGTCTCATGCCTGATACAAGTGTGACAGAATTGGTTATGGTATCCAGCATTCCGAAATACGAAACCAAAGAGCAGTTCTATCAGTCTACGTGATTTACCTGCAGTCAAAAATACATACATTTGCTAACTGCATGATTAGAACAGCTCTTCCCTTAGCATGCTTGGGATTGATCCTGAGAAGCGCTGAGCTCCCTAAATTCCCACAGACATCAATAAGAATAGATCACTTCCCTCACGAGGTGCTCAGCGCCTTTCAGAATCAGGCTGTTTGTATCCTAGGCAGATTGATTAGTTAAAACGAAATAATTGGATCATTCTGGTTCATTTGAGAGCAGTCATCAGGATGCTTTTTGATGGTCATGTGACCATCTGAGAGATAATTAAAGGAACATTGGATGTTTCATGCCTGAGAGGTTTATCTGACCCACCTAACAAAGAAAGAATAGAAATTATTTTAAAAACTCTAAATCAAAGTAAACATCAAACCATTAAAATGCAACACTGAATTAAGAAATTCTTTACTGAACTATATTGCATCCTGTGGTTTACTAAATCAAGCGTTCCCATAGTCTTCATGCACAAGCAAGCTCCAGTTGTCAACCATTACACTTATGTGCAAAAATCTTGGAAAGTAGCCAGAACGTTCTCTGATTGTAATTTAATTTTCCTCATATTAAAGTTTTACAAATTAAGTTCATTACTGTGACATGTTAAGTATTTATATTTATTGGTAACTAGTAATCTCATATGCAGTCACAAATCCACAGTATATTCAGCATGATGGTGGGAGGGAAGTGTGTCATGGTTATTGCACAGGAATGGGAGTCACGAATCCTGGGCCCCGATTTAGGAGAGCACCTCTGTTCAGCCCATGTTCCGCATGTCCCTGCTTATATCCCAGCAGATGGGGAAAGCATGCTCTGAACCAGCACATCATCCAGTCATGCAACCATGCTCCCCTCCCGAGCCAGTGTGGTCCATTTTGGGGGTTTCTCTGATGAACTGCATAAAGCCCAGCAGAGGGGGAGGATGTTGATTCTTGGCAGTGTCCAGTCTCTTCCACAGCAGACTTTCTGTCATTGGGACTATAAGTGAATTTGGGCTGTTGGTCTGGTATTAAATCACTCCACAGTGTTCACAAATGACTAGAGTTTTTTCACCATTTTGTGCTGTTTGATCTCTATATGTCCGTTTGCCTTATCAAAGCTGGTACAGAGCGGCTCCTAAGGCAGGACCTAAGGCTATTCCTTAAAGCTGGAGTTTGCAAACTGAAATAATGCGGAATGTTTGCTGATGCATTTGTGTATCAGTCTGCCCACAGTTATAGACTACTTGTGTGTTTCAAAACTTCCTCTCTTACAGCCGTAGTCTATGGGGGCAGTACTCCAGAGAACTAGAAGGGCACTGACTGCTTTTCTTGTAACATACTACACAGGAAAATATTCTCTAATACAGAGAAGAAACATGACCCAGACTTACTTTATATTTCAGTTTTCAATGTTCCTTCTTACACAGGTCTGGTCTCTGGAGGCTGCCTTTTTTGTATTTGCTATGCAGGCACATGATTGTAGTCAACACCAAGCACTAATGGCATGGCAAACTTAAACCTATATGAACTAGTGTACTTGCTGGGTAACTGAAGGGCAGTAAAGCTATTGTATTCCCATAGGACGGAAGGTACTCAGTACATTACTGCTTTATGTTTGGAGGCATTTTCCCCCCTCTAGCAGGGAGAAGATGTTTACAAGCAGTATCAGCAGTTTGCTAACCAGCACAGGGGACAAGCATTTTCTTTAAACTAGTACAGATAATTGTTTTCTGCTTTTATACTTTTGTAAGTCTTTTGCACAAGTGCTCACAATGCTATAATATGTAATGAGGGTAGAAATTGCTAGCCCTACTTATTGGTGAAAATACAGAACTGAAGGACACTTCAGTTTCTGCGTGGGCAAGCATGTGTTTTTTATTTTATATGTGTGCAGCATCTAACACAATGGGGCCCTAGTCCCTGATCAGTGACTCTAGGTGCCACCATAATAGAAATAATAATGTACAATTTTGAATATTTCCAGATAAGAATATGTGAGGGAAGGGAAAAATGCATAGTCCATTGTTGAGTTTAATAATAATCAAGTCAACATTTGTAAATCTGAAAATTTATATTTGAATTTCTAAGTTTGTTCTCTGTTTTGGATAAAAGTTTTAATTTTAAAATTAGACACCATTCCCTGCAAAACACTTTTAAAAAAAGTGGGTGAATATTACACTAGTGAAATGAAGATTGATTGTAGAGTGGACAAACACTGGATTTGTGACTAATACTCAAGGGATATTTAAAGTAACCTGGATCCTGCGAACTCTTGGAGTTATGACTCTTCTGGCTTGATTTTTAGCGGTTTGTATTTGTCTGAGGTTCCCCCCCCGCTCCCAAAATTGGGAGGAGAAGTTTCAGGCTGCAACGTCTACATTACATTAGGAGTCTCTGAAAGGATGTATTGGGCAATGTTATTTATTTCTGATTATTAATATTAAAAATGGGAATCCAAAAAGTAAAGTAATGGCAGAAACTGCTTTGTCACTGGGTGGTAACAGCCTCAACAGGGTACTGCAGATGATAACAGAAACCAAAGCCAATCAGAACCGAATGAAAAAAACAAATTAAAATTATCTAAGAAGAAATGAAGGCATCTCTAAAGTCAGCTTGAAGGAATACAATAATGAATGCACTTTTGCCAAGAAAGTTTGATTCAGCAAGCAGAGACATATGAAAAACGGCTATGATATGGTTGAAATACAGCTTGCCAAGAATTCAGTACATTAGTGAAGCAATAGCTCAAACAATGATGTGAAAAGGCTGAAAGACCAGGGTAGGCTAAAAGAAAATAAAATTATAAATGACCACACTAATACAATTTTTGATAAAAACAAGTCACAGCTAAAGGAAATGACCTTATTCAGGGACTACTAGCAGACTTGCTTTCACAAAACTCAAAATAATAGTATTAAAATCATGCATAGGCAATGTGGTAAAGAAGGCATGAATGTTATTCCCAACTAGGAGGGATATACAGGTTTTCATCTCCAGACAGAGATGACTAGGACTTGATAATGGCAGAAAACTTAAGTGTTATAAACAAACTTCCTTTAAGTACTTCTTTTAAGTTTAGTCTCAAATTACATTATGAAGACCATTAAAGCTCCAGTACAAAGCTGTTGAAATTTGGACTATGGGATCACAGAAAGAGTGTATCACTCAATGTGATTGTAAATCTTATAATGAAGCAAACTAGCCAGAGCAACACAGAGCAGTTTGAAAGGAAATGGGAAATAACAAATCCATTATTTTAAAAGCTGTAACTGATAGCTGATCACTACCATAAGATTTTTGTATCTATTTGATATAAGTAGAGCTTCACACCCTTGCTTTGATGTAAATAGTGAAACAAACAGAGAGAAAGCATTATATATAATCTCCCAATGTTATAATACTTACAATAACAAGTTTGAAAATAATTAGGATAACCAGATAGCAACTGTGAAAAAATGGGACAGGAGGTGGGGGGTAATAGGCACCCATATAAGAAAAATTCCCCAAAAACTGGACTGTCCCTATAAAAACAGGACATCTGGTCACCCTAAAAATAATAAAATGAAAACAATAATGTGGACTGTTAAACATGCTAAACACTACAAAGCTATTCTGGATACAGATTCAGTCAGCGCTCTGGTTTGGCAAAACATTAATATAATTTGTATTATACATTAAAAGCAATGGGCAGTAACTGGTACAAAAAGATGCAGGTACTTAACACCAAATTTGTTTTGGTACTTAGGCAGAGTGACCAGATAACCCAAAAGAATTTGGGGACTATATATAATTAAGAGTATTTGGTTCTGATGCCTGTTTACTAACAGCTGTTGAGAACATGAATAAAGCACAAAAATCATTCATTTCAGTATGACAGCGTTTTCATTTTATCTTTTGTGCGAGCAGGAGAACATTTTCATCGCTAACAATGGATAATTGGAGCTTTTCATGGCAATGGTTCTTGAAACAGTAAGAAACTGAGAATGAAATTATTTTTTAAAAATACTTAGGAAGAGAGGAATCACCACAAAACTTCTGCACTTGAAAGCCCCAATTTAGCAAAGCATTTAACCACATGCTTAACTTTAAGTATGTGCTTAAGTGCTTTTTTGAATAGGGATGGACTGCTATATTGAGGGCTGCAAAGAAAGGATCAGATCCTCAGCTGGGGTAAATCAGTGTAACTTCATTGACTCCAACTGAACAATACCAGCTGAAGATCTGCCCAAAGGAACTTTTCAACAGCAAAACACCATGTGTAAAATCCTGACCCCATTGAAGTCAATAGCAAAATTCACAAACTTCAATGGGGCCAAGAGTTGTCTCCATAGGTCTAAATCCTGAAGCCCTTTTTCAGTCCTTATAGAGGCAGTACTCCTATTGAAATCAATGGGAGTTTTGCACAAGTCAGGACCCATGGTTGTTTTCAGTGAAGCTCTTTTTTCATGCTAATAAATGCATAGAATAGACACAAGAGACTCCAGATCTCACCACATGAAGGCGAGAGGATGAGAATAATTTCTTTCAAAGCTAGCGTTACTGTGAGGAGCTCAAAAGAGTCGAGGACAGTACCAAGTGCCATCTAAATTGAAAGCACAAAATACATGCTCGTACCAGACTTCCAAGAGATTTGTCAGCTGCTTTATCGATTGGGAATTTTAAATCTTGATTTAAAACTCTAGACCATGAAGAAATGAGCTTGAGGGGCTCATATTAATGAGCCTCCCAAACAGAAAGCATTTCAATTGACAGTAACTGTCAGCAGGAGCAAAGGTTTATTTGCTGCCATTTGAGATTTGGTGTGCTGTTTGTGTCGTCTTATTATTATTGTTCTTTTTTTGTTAAATTGAGGACTAATGTTATAATCAGTTTAAGGTTCATTGCTAGCAAGCCATTCAGAGTCCAAGGGGCTCCACTGCTTTATTGACAAGAGACAAACTGTGCTGGCAGCTGCAATGCAGACTTAGGTTTGCAAATGAATACCCTGACCCGAAGAGACCACAATTCTGGAAAGGGGACTATTCCTCACCTACAGTTCCAAGGTTCATCTGCTCTTCACATTGACTCCTGAGGACCAGATTCTCCACTGTCTTTACAGACCCTTTGGGCTCATTCACCAGTGGATTTATTTAGCTGAGGACTCCCCCAGAGCTGGGATGTCCCCAACTGTCACAGAGCCAATATAGCTACCAATTCCCATACAGCGTCCAGTGTTAGAGGGTGTTTTGGGGCCATGGTTAAGTAAAAGGAGGAATGGCCGGAGTCCAGCAATCTCTTGCTGCTGGCTTAGCTCTGAGGAGCCATAGCCATTTTAGAGCACAAAGTTGCAGCTCTGTAAAGTGCCAGTGTAGACAAGCCATAAGACTGTAAATCTCCCAGAGTCAGGGGAGAAGCATTACCAAGTGTGAAATGCTAGTTTTCCACAAGAGATATTAATTCCTCCCCAAGAAAAGAAGGTCTACAGACATCAGACAAGCCGTTGTGGACAAATGACTTTGTTGATTGCTTCCCCCACACTCGTGAAGAGGGTATGTGGACAAGCCCTCATCCCATCACAGCTTGAACACTGGAGGAAAGGAATACAAATACCTGTTAAGGAGAAGACTCTGGAGGCTTAAAGCACATAAGAATTCAGCATTTGGATCCTTTCACAGCAGTCTGGTGCGCGTCCCATAGGGGGAGCTCAACTAGATCTGTGACAGCAAGAAGCAGATAATGAGATTGCAGTGTCTTAATTTTTCCTGTTTTTAAATGGTGTTCTCATCAGACATTTTCATCTGTGTAAATTTTTTTTAAGATAAGAGTAAAAATAATACTCTATTTTAAAACTATCCCTTTGTTTTCGTTACTTACAGTTTCTGCAGATTTGGCATACGTGTTCTTATATGAGTGGCATCTTTAAAACGTATTTTTAACTATTAGCAGGTTTTAAGTGTAATTTTAACAGGTGTGAGGACAACTTTGCATTCCTTTAATATTCATCCCAAGTTTATACATGCACACATCCAAAATAGTCACTAACTATAAAAGGGTAAACATTAGCAATGGACTCTGTGGCAGCACATAGCCAGTGGTGAGATGTGCCATGCACATGTGTTAGAGGTGGTGAGTAGGAGTCTGATTGGCTCAATGGATTTGCATTGCCATAGAGAACCTTGGAATCTCTAGGTCACTGCTTCAAATCTGGCCCATGTTGGTAGTGACTGTAAATCCTTACCACTTTATTACAGTTTGGTGAGCTCTATACATTTAGGGCCAGCCAGATCTGGAGTTGGTATAAATTAATGTAGTTCTGCTGAAGCCAATGGAGCGTTGCCAATTTAGAATCTAACTGACCATCTAGCCCTTAGATAGATGGTAGTGTTAGTCAAGGGTATAATCTACATTACAAATGGACATTACTTGGAAACTAAGTTGACACTCTCATCAAAGAGGCCCAGGGTTGAATGGGCACAGGCACTTACATGCCCTCTAACCCCTAACAGCAGACCTTAGGGGAAAGGGCTGAGCAGAGCTCCAATGATACCTGCTCATGAAACTTCATTTTTGGGCCCTAAAGTCAGAGTGGGTTTACCTACAGAGAAAAAAAGATACTCTCCTGAGATGACTTCTTCCTCCTCAGTGATGGCCCCCATCATATTGGCCTCTTAGCTAACATTAACTCATTTTTCGCTGGCCTTAGGCAAGTCTTAACTGATATCATATTCTGGCACTGTGAACTCTCTGCTTTTCCACTTGTAGTTCAAGGCTCTTTTAACTGATACTTGAGCTTTCCCTTGTGAAGCTACATATTACATATTGCCAGCATTTTTCTTTTTTCAAGGGAATAGTAATAACTGTGTTTTAAGTATTGCAACTTTTAGGATTCCCCAACCTTCCACTATCTGGGTGGACTTTAATACTTTCCCCCCATAAAACATAACTCATTCGATTTCTTATTTCCTCAGCATTTTCTTTCCTGAAATCTAATAACTTTTTATTGTTGTATTCTAGAAATATCACTGCATACAAGTAGTTTGAGGTGAATAGTTTTAAGTGTCCCTGCTATTCTCAGTTACTTACCACAGTGCCTACCATAATTGTCCCCCACCGTTGGCAGTATAATAGGAATAGGTCTGTTGTCTTCACTGTGCTGATAATTATAAGAAATTAAGACTTAGGTTTTTGTCAGGGATCAATCATTTCAAGCAGACACTTTTGCTTCAAATACAGGCACATTAAACACCCAGAACAATATGATGCATCTAAAATAGGGTACAGATTTGGGTGGTAGTTGTGTCTACTTGAGTAGTTTGAGTATATCAAGCCCACCTTTATCTGTAGTAAGTGTTTGACAACTCCATTTGGCAGCCAATTGTGAATATAATACAATCTCAAATTCCTGGGTTCAATCATATCAAATTATATCTGTGGCAGCAGCAGTCAAAACAGGAAGATTTACTCCAAGAGCATTTCTGCTATATCCCTGTTCCAGATGGAAAATATTTTTCCAAATAGCCAGTTAGTAAACCTGTTTTCTGCTCCAAGTGTTGTCTTCACAGAATAAAATCATGGTGTGCAGAAAGCAGTAGAAAGAACTAGTGAAACATGTTTGGCCTGATCCTCAGCTGGTATAATGGAAACTATACTGATTTACACCTGCTGAGGATTGGGCTTCTCAAGATCAACATTTTCAATCTAAGTTGTCAGCTAATTTTGACTTAGCTCAATTTCTGAGTGCCACATGTGAGACTGATTTTCACAGGTGCTGAGCATTCACAGTTCCCATTGGCTTAATTTGGAGTTGTGAGAAATCTGGCCCTAGGTATGTCAAGTTGGGGAACAAAAAGTGGAGGCACCACAAATGAGTGGCTTTTTCTTTTTTCTTTTTTTTATAAAATCTGAATCTGATCTGTTACATTTTCCAAAATGGAACATTGTGGTAATGTGAATGGTATTGGGAAAAGTAAAATACATGTTACTTTTTCTAAAAGTTTTGCTTTTAGCAACAAACAATTGAATGAAAATGTAGAGTGCACCAGGGGCTTCTTTCTTATGGCTTTGCTTAACTTAAATTGCTACAAAAAGTATTCTATGCAGCTATTTATTTGTGATATCCTGTGTTGACGACTTTGGTTATGTATTCTTTGCATAGTGGGAACCATTCTCAGGTCTATTGAGTGAACCAGGACCTAGAAATTTAAAATCTTTCCATCCTTACTGAGCAATCTTGAATTTGTTTTTATTTCCCAATGAAGATTGCATACTATTTAGTCTTTTTTTTTTAAAAAAAGTACTATCTGTAATTCCAAATCAAACCCAACCATATTGATACAACCAAGTAAAATAGTCAAGATAGGTTCAGTAAAATTTAAAAGAATAATTGCAAAAACCAACAGTGTTTCATAAGGGTTTTTAAATGATTATTCCAGGGTATGCTGATTGTGCCTGAAAGCAAACAAAATGTAAATTACACTAATACCCACACATATAATTAGGAAACAAACTTTTTTTTCTCCAGAGTGGGAGGGGGGAAGCTAAATTAAGCCCAATGTGGGTTAGGCCCGCCATTATATAAACCACTAATCCACATGAAAACCCTTTTAAGTACCATATGGACCGTAATAATTTCCGGTGCTCTTTACTTCTTAAGAATAACAAGCTGTTAACAAGGGGGTTTGTATTAGCATTTGCAGTTACTAAAGAAATCAAAACTGGAATTTCCCCATGAATGTCACCAGATCTCATTTTTGAAAAATGAAGTCAGATTCCTGGTTAAAAAGAATGAGTTAACAAAGACCGTTAATTCATTTGGAATAAGTACTCACAATCCCATTCTCCAATTTAAATGCAACTGCAGAGGAATAGACTCGGAACAGGATGTTTCTGAGCCTACATAAAATGCACGTAGACTATACATGTATTAGCATCTGTCTAATGAGTTCAGTGATTAAAAGAGAAATAGTTGGTACATTTTGTTCTATTTGTTTTTATATAAGAAACATCATATAATGACGATATTTTTGATAGTATCTAATATTGAGCTCACATTTTGTTTAAAAAAATGCCACCTTTATATTCCAGCCAACTTCGTCTGAAAACTGCAGGTACTATATTTAAATGAGAATCTAGGAAAACAGAGCCAACCCTATCTCCAACTAAATATCCTAATTCATGATGGGAGTTTCAGGTGATGGTCAGTTTTCACTTGTTCTGCTACTTTATCTATCCATCCATCCCTTTTGTGCTTCTCAACCCATTTTCTACAGTCACGTTTTGTTCTCATTAAAAGATAACCCACTTTTAAGGAAAGATGAATGAAATCACCAACATGCCTAGCTAATTCCTCAATTTTGTTTTAAATCACCCAATATTTGTAAGTTCTAACAAGTCATATATCTTTCAAGCCCCTCAGAGAAATCGGTCTGCTAACTGCTAGGAGACAAAACATACAGCTATGTTTCTCTGGGAAAGACATTGCATGATTCCCTCTCCACTTGCATGGGCTAGAGCCTTGTCTGAAAATGTAGGATTGAACTGGCAAGCTCTGCGGAGAAGGAGCTTGTTTTTTTTATTTGTCTGCAAAGAGCCATGCACACCGATGGTGCTGTAGAAATAAAAAACAACAACAATGCTTCAAAGATAGATATAGGCCAACATTTTCAAAGTTGACCATTGATTTTGGGTGCCCAGGTTGAATCACACTGGACTTCATTTTCAGAGGTTCTGAGCACCCACTTCTCCCATTAACTTTAATCGGTGTTATGGGTGCTCAGCACATTTGAAACTCAAGAAAGAGGCACCCAAAATCAAAGGCCATTTTTTAATTTTTTGGCCACTATGAATAAGTATGTTAGCTGTGACATGTTCCAGTATGGTCTTGGCATGTGGCAGTGGAACTCTCTCTGGGGTCTTCCAGAAGAAAAATTATTTGTTTATGGTAGTGCCTACTGTGGGTTACTGTGAGTGCTTTCTACACTCAGAAGGAGGAATGGTCCCTGCCCTGAGGAGCTTACCACTTAAGGACCAACAGACAAGTAGACCAAGATGAGGGGAAATGGGAAACATACACTTTTCTTTCTTTTTACTTAACGGACAGATCAACAAGATTCATTGTAATCAGCACATCAGAAGTGGGTCTTCAAGAGGGACTTAAATGTGAAAATAATAACGGGCTTTTGGGACGAGCGCACGAAGGTCAAACCATCCATAATGGGGAAAACAGAAGAAGGCAAGGCCATTTATGGGGGAGGGAGAATGCGAGCGGAGTGGATAGTGCAGGGGAGGGAAAGACAATGTGCAGTGGGGCAAGCTTAGCTAAGTAGAAAGAGAGAGAGAGAGAGAGAGAGAGTTTTACATAGACATTTGTAAATGGCAACACCAAGTTTGAATTTGATGCAACAGCAGATGAGAAGCCAGTGAAACAATTCAGAGAAATCAGTGCTGTGATCAGAAACAAGAAGCCAGGAAAGTGACTTTTGCTGCAGCATTTCATATGAACTGGAAAGGGAGAATTTGCATTTTAAGGAGGCCAAAAATGAAGATGTTGCATTAGTTGAGGTAGGATATAACAAGGGTTTGAACAAGAGATTTAGTTGTGGGGATGGACAGAAAGGGATGGATCTTTGAGGTGTTTAGAAGGAAGACAGCAGGATTGGGAAATGATATTTATACCAGGAGCAAGGGAGATGGAGGAGTCAAAAATAACCCCCAAATTGAATGTCTGCATGATGGGAAGGATGGTGGTGTTGTCAGCAGTGATAGAGAAGGGTGGAAGCAGGGAGGGCTTGGGAGAGAAGGTAAGAGAGCTTTTTTGACCATGTTAGGTTTAAGGTGATGATGAGGCATTCAAGAGATGTCAGAGGGGCAGAGTGATATGTGGGACTAGATGCAGAGAAAGAAGGTTAAGAATTAAGAGGTAAATTTGCAAATTGTCACCTTGGAGATGGAATTGAAGCAGTATGAATGGACATAATTGCCCAGAGACAGGATGCAAAGTGAGAAGAAAAGAAGGTGAAAGACAGAACACTGGTGACCTCCACAGGCAATGGGAGGGGGCAGAAGAGGACCCGCTGAAAAAGCAGTCATCAAGGTAGGAGGAGAACCAGGAGAGGATAGTAACAAGAAAGGTCAGGAAGGATGAGATGTCAAAGATCAGTGCGTGCAAACTGCCACAGTTTTAAAAACAAAGCATCTAGGGGGCAGGAATATTATTCATTTAATTTAAACTATTTGCGTTGTTGTTGGTTTTAAAATAAAAGTCCCCAAAGTTCACATTAAGGTGGACCCAAGAAATAGTTGTTAAGGGATGCAGCAGAACTGCCCAGGATCTGCATATAACTGTAGTTTAGGAATTGTCTTTGATCTACAGTAGACATCTCACTGATATCAGTTCCTACTGAGTGTGCAAATGAGGGAAATATATGGCCTCTTCATAACACCTACTGTCTTTATTGGTCTCTGGAGATATTCTAGGATCATGGGTCAGAAGCCACATCTTGTGTATACTAACACAGAGATTACATCATTCAATTTAATTTCAATCACCTGTGCCAACGCAATCAACTGGCTGTTCCACCCCACGCTAAGGTGGCAGGGGTGACTACCTACCAATACATATTAAGCTTCCCTTTGATCAAAGTATGTGTGTGCTCACCATAAACATGGATTTAATATATGCTGGAAATTGGGGTCTTTAAAATTAAATGGAATACTTCACATTATAAAGTCAATTTCACACAGAGGAGCAACTCTGAATTCACAAGTGGCGAGACAAAATGAAGGGTTCAGAAAATTAGAGTAAAAGTGTGCATTATTTACAGGAGAAAAATGTCTCTGACATGGACAAATCATACTCTAGTTTGTGTTTCATTTCTCTGGACTGAAATATGGTGTTAACTAAACACATATCTCAGCTACCTCATTGTTTGTAATAGCAAACAAAAAAGATACAAACTGAGACGAAAACTAGCTACTGTAGTGTATGGGGACAGAAGATGAACTGCAAAGACAAAACCTTATCCTTCATTGCTATTTACTATGTATAACATAGTCCAAATAGTCAAACAATATTTATATTAAAAAGATGAGGTTCTCATGTCCTTCTCTTTGCCGGAGAACTGTGGCAAGAACTTAGGAGGAGATGAGCTTGCAGCTCTCCCTCTCCCCAGGACTGCACAGAGAGGAAATGTTGAATTATGATTTTGAATTTTTTCTCACTCTCTCTCACACATGCAGCAGAGATGCTGAGTCAGCCTCCTCTCTTTCCCCCAACAGAGTTGGGAAAAGGGTGAGAGCAGCAGCTTTCATGAGGCATTATTACTCACATCCTCCAAAGACCCTGCGAAGTTCCTCTAGCAAAGAGAGGGAAGTGTGAAGCTTATATTCCTGCTCTGTGAAGTGTAAAAAAAACAAAAGACAACTGATTCATATTTAAGGTTAGGCGGCTTTATCTATTTGTCATAAAGGAACAGACATTTTTTGCTTCACAATTCACCTTCAATTAGGAGTAGTGCCTCTTTCCCTCACCTTCTTTTTGGCAGCTTATGATTCCCCTGCAGGAATAACAGTGTTGTCCATACATTTATTTACATAACACAAGATAAAGTTCAAAAGGAAAAGTTATAGTCTATCAAACAACAAACATTTTTAAAGCTTTATTTAAACAGGTCAATAACTTCATGTCAGACTGTTATGCCAGGTGCTGTCAGGGACCTTTTCACCAGTGCATATGCCTTGCACTGTGACTACAGCATTTACCCTCCGAGGTAGGGAGTCCATTGTTTAACTCATTTCACAGAATAGGCAACGTCCTCCTCCAGGCAGAAATTAGTAATGTTGCTACCCTAATATAAGTAGTCCCCACAGATTAGGATTGGATTCCTTAGCAGAGCTGGGCAAATCACTGACTTTTTCGGTTTGTTGGCAGTTCTGAGAAATCAAAGAAAATTCATTATGGGTTTTGTCTGAAACCACTTTTTTTTCAGAATTTTCAGCAAATTGAAAAGTTGGAAAAATGTCATTTAAATTAAAGCAAGTGAAATTTGAAAATGAAAGGCTAGATTCAAAATAAGGAGGAGGAGGAGATAGTGTTGATGCCCTTAAACATAATAGCCCAATTGCTAGGACACTCATCTAGGATGTTCAAATCCTTGCTCTGGAATAGGGATTTAAACCCAGGCCTCTCCCACGAGTTGCTAAAGTTATTAGGCCAGAGAGAGAATGACTCTACAAGCCTGGTGGCTAGGGCACTTACCTGGGATGTAGGACACCTAGGTTCCAGTCCCCCACTCCAATTAAGCACATGCACCCTGCCAACAGATCATAGGACACTGAGGGCCTGGATCCAAAGTCTATTGAAGTCACTGGAACATCACCCGTAGCCCTCAATGGGCTATGGCTCAGGCCAAAAGTGAATAAAGAATAGAAAGCACGTGCTCAAGTTGACTTGTACTCTTATGTATATAAGACAATAGTGGAGAGTGAGCATAAACGTATGCTTGAGAGACACATTGTCTATGACGTTGGACCCCATAATGCTTTATGGAAATATGCTTATGAATGTATATATGACATAACTGGAATGTGTTTTATGCTACATATGCCATGTAACATATCTCTGCAAAGGTTATGATCTACTGAATATATTCATCCTATTTGTATGCATGTATCATTTTTGTATTTGAAGTTATGAATACTGGCTGTATACTTGTTTGATTTTAACTATCCTTAGTAAGGCATTTGGTCAGCTTCTTAAGAAAGGAATTTGCAAGTTAAGTGTCCAATCAAGAAACACTTAATGGACAATGGACCGTGGAAGACTCCAATCTACATAAGCAGTTTACTTGGGGATGTTCAAGTTAGCATGTGAACAATGGCTGCCACCTGTAAAGTTCTGAGTCATGCATGGACATGTGACTTGCCCATGTGACTCCAAAACTCCATCTTGGAGCTGGGTTTCTACACAGGGGGAGGGAGGGGTGTCCACCCACAAGAAAGGAACTATATAAAGTCCTGGGAGACCCCTCCATTTGGTCTTCAGCTGGCTCAAGCCCCTCCGCCCCCAAAGGATACCTGAAAGAAAGGACAGTAACCACAGGGGTGTGAATGATCATTGGACCCAAACTAGAAGGAGGCTAGTCTGTAAAAGAAACTTCTTAGAACACCTCTGAGGGCGAGATTTCGTCTGTAATCACTTTCTTACTGTATTAGGCTTAGACTTGCGTGTTTTATTTTATTTTGCTTGGTAATTCACTTTGTTCTATCTGTTATTACTTGGAACCACTTAAATCCTACTTTTTGTATGTAATAAAATCACATTTTACTTATTAATTAACCCAGAGTATGTATTAATACATGGGAGGGGGGGAAACAGCTGTGCATCTCTCTCTATCAGTGTTATAGAGGGCAAACAATTTATGAGTTTATCCTGTATAAGCTTTATATAGGGTAAAACGGATTTATTTGGGGTTTGGACTCCATTTGGGAGCTGGGCATCTGAGTGTTGGAGACAGGAGCACTTCTTAAGCTGTTTTCAGTTAAGTCTGCAGCTTGTGGGGGACATGGTTCAGACCTGAGTCTGTGTTTGTAGCAGGCTAGAGTGTCTGGCTCAAACCAGGCAGGGCACTGAAGTCCCAAGCTGCCAGGGAAAACGGGCTCAGAGGTAGTCTCAGCACATCAGGTGGCAGTTCCCAAAGGGGGTTTCTGTGACCCAACCCGTCAGACTGTGCATTCAAGCTCAGTCAGCATAAAAAGAAAAAGCGTGTGCCTACTCAAATTAGGCATGTTGCTTTAGACTGGAAGGTACAATAAATGAATTCCAAACACCATAAAAGCCTGACTCTCCCTTTTCTCCCCAATATGCTGGTCCCTAGAAGAAGCTCTAGATCTAGTAGAAGTGATGAAAGATTCTTGGAAGGCGATACATTATGCCACTACAGACAGTTCAATATCAACCTTCCATAGAAATAAGAGGTCTAAATATAAAGATTGGACAATTAGACCATTCATGATCTTAACCAAAAATTATCAGGGGACTGAGGGAGTTAGTCTAACAGAAGCTATCTATGCCTTTGCTTTGTAGCATTTAAAAACAGCAGCCTTAAGACTTTTAAAGTACAAAACACCGGGAACTAGACCAAGAAGAAATCAGTTATTCTGAAGAAACTAATGAAAAGATAGTCCCAAACAATTCCTATTCACTCTGGGAGCTACACATTGCACACACTTCTCCCTACATGTCTCAGCACAATATGAGGCTATGTTCAGGAGTACAAATGTTTTTTATTCTCTGAATATGCAGATCAGGTTTGCCAAGATTCCCAGAATCATGTCACAGCACACACAGACTCAGACATTCAGTTATATATAATCAGCTATTTGAGCTTGGAAGAATCACTGAAAGATGGAGAACTAAAGAGGACCACATTCTCATCTCCCTGTAGAGATTCATGTGAGCACAAACATTAACACTGTAGAGGTCACCATTTTGGGATACTACTACTTACTAACTGTACCTCCCAAGGGTGATTATTTTAATAAGTTAATGTTTGCAAAGTGCCTTGAAGGTAACTGTTCTCCAAGCATTACACATTGTTACTGATACTTAGCCTCCTATGACCAATGGCAACAGAAATTCATATTCTGCAACATTTCATTCAGAACTTCAATTTTCTCGTCCAACTGGAACCCATTTTTACATGAAGTATCTTGCAGGACACAAGGGAATCAGTAAGGGCTAGACTGGCATACAGAATCTGCCCCATAAAATAAGGGGCACACAGCTGTGCTGCCCAAGGAGCAGCGTAGGCAAGGAATTGGACCTCAAAGGCTTGATTACTTCCCTGTTCCCCCTTGCTCCTGGGAGCAGTAATAGGATACTGCTCAGATTACTAGCCCCACTTCTACTCAGCTATGGTATTTGTTGCATTGTCTTTGGCCACCATCTTTCCTTTTTTGGTGTCTGTGTGTGTGTGGGGGATGCAGCTAATCAGGTGTGCAACACCTACACACCAGGACCCACAGTCCGAGGAGACTGTGCAGGACTACAGGTGTGGAGGGAGTTTACTCTCTCATGTCCCTGAACTGTTGCATAAATTGATTCATGATCTAGCCCTAAAAATATACAGATAGATCCCTGTGTAATTCAAACCCCAAATGGGATATTAAGGGGAAGACTTTCACTTTTTCCAGGCAGCTATTTAAGGATTACATATTGATATGCTTTATGTTTATTGATGATATCTTCCTCATTTGGAAGAGTGATTGCATCAGCAAGTAACTAATGCAACTTAATTACAAATCCCAAAATTATTCAGGAAATCCCTTATGATCGTCATGGACTAGCAGCTACATTTAACTGTATCAGGTGCATAACACACAGTACAGTAGGAACTAGGAGGAAGTCAACAAACTCATTTCATTCCAAGTCCATTTGGGTTTAAGTCAAAGTCACAAGCATATAACAGCACAGTGCACAGCTGCCATTTTATTACATCAAAAGGACAATATTGAAATAAAAGTTATTATGTATGACATGCCAATAAAACACATTTTAATGTATGTGAACCCACCGATGTTTGTTTTTAATGTATGCCTTTGATTAAGATGAATTCTGGTAACAACTCCTGACTGGGTACTGCTCACCTTCTCCGAATTTCAAATAAAAGGAACTGTAATGAACAAGGACACCAAAGCACTACAACAGCATGGTTCAGCAGCAATTCAACATTTCATGGATTTTTCTACATGTGTTGTAAGACTTGCAGCTTTCAAGAATTCAGAGGAGCCGAAAACTGAAGAAATTGTAATGAGAATGTTGTGAGCATCAGAGTCATTCAATACAGCCACATCCTCATAATGAAATGATTTAATTCCCCTTCTTATTTCACTAAGGTTTTTCAGCACAGGATTTAAACACTTAAATATGTAAAGTTGTGTTTGAATTCATAGTGATGATGCTAATAATGATGTGCAGTTTTTACTACAGACAAATTTTTTTAAATATACTTGATAAAGCTTAAATATTGTTGAAACATGTTTTAAAGATGCCTTTGAAAAGGACTATTTTTTTAAGTCACATACTTTAAGAATAAAAAATACAAAGTTACAAATGAGATCCTGAAGCCAGAAGATGTTTCCTATTGTCCAAAACAAAATAAAATAAAAAACCCAATTTAAGTAACATCAGTGTTATGATACAAGCCAGAAAATCAAGAAAGGGTGATTAGGGACTAGAACTGAGACATAGAAAATCTGGGGGTTCAACTCCTGGCTCTGCTACAGGCTTCCTTCTTATGTAAACATGCGCAAGTCTTTAATATTCTGTGCCTCAGTTTCCAACATATAAAACTGATTGATTACTTCCTTTCTCCCTTATTTTGTCTTTCTTATTTATTTAGTTTGAAACTCTTCTGGGCAGGAATGGTCTTTTATTATGTGTTTGTACCTAGGAAAACAGGACCCTGATCTTGCCTGGGGCCTCTTAAGGCTAATAATAATATCTATTTAAACATTTACACAGTGTTCCTCACTATAGTATCTAAACACTTGTCAGTCCATCCTTAATTCACACCATTCTGCTAAAGTATTGCAGTACCACAATGCACTGGCTTTAAATAAGTGGCTTACATTTTCATACGTATTATGCTACATGCACATTAAGACTTTTTACGCTAACACACACAAAAACTGATAAGCATCATTGTGACCAAATGCTCCCCTGTGGTCAGATCCTACTGGCATAGTCGATTATTTTTGGTCCAGACTCCAGAGAAAATCATAAAATGAAAAAATGGATTTTGGGATTCATTCAAAGCATCTGGCAGTCTGGATTTGGTCCACGGTCCATCTATTGACTACCTCTGCCCTACACAATAGTGTAATAATCTTTATACAAAATGACAACTGGTAGGGTATCATTTGAAAACTAACAACTCACTGGTCAATAATATCATGGTGAAATGTATGTAGTGACATTGTGTGTAAAGATCTGAAATTCACTCTGTATAATGCCAAAAGCACAAGTTCAAACTCACGTAGTTCAAGGGACATGTTCAAACTCACATAGCCCAGATCAGCACAATTGATCAAGCGGGTCTTAAAAAAAAGGGATATGTGGTTACCACAGTTTGCATATAAGCTGTAAACAGAGTCCTCATACAGTGAGAGGGAAGAGAAAAGAGATGAAGAAAATCTGCATCTCAGCACACATAGATGAAAGAACCCAGCATGAAGCATCTTTCCTGCTAGCCTACATGTCTCCTCCTGCTCAGCTGAACAGAACTTTATGGGGGGGGGGGGAGGAGCTGACCTACAAAAGTGAGGGGCAAACACTTCAGAGTATCTCTCTCCCATCCCCTCTTTGTACCTAAGATGATAAAAGCAGCCGCCGTTGAACTTTTGGGGAGGGGACCTCACCCGAACAGTTTGGTGAGTTACACCATTGGAATGAAAGGACTTTACTTTGAATCAAGTACAGTCTGTTAAAATGCTTCCTGTCCGGTTTGGCCAACGTAAATGGCAGAAGGGCATTGCTGGCACATGATGGCATCCCCGTTGCCTACTCTGTCCCCATATCTACTCTAGCGACAGCATCAGAGGACCCAACCACATCAGCCACGCCATCAGGGGCTCATTCACCTGCACATCTACTAATGTGATATATGCCATCATGTGCCAGCAATGCCCCTCTGCCATGTACATTGGCCAAACAAGACAGTCTCTGTGTAAAAGAATAAATGGACACAATCAGACATCAGGAATGGTAACATACAAGAACCAGCAGGAGAACACTTCACTCTCCTTGGACATTCTATAACGGATTTAAAAGTAGCCATTCTTCAACAAAAAAACTTCAAAAACAGACTTCAAAGAGAAACTGCAGAGCTACAATTCATTTGCAAACTTAACACCATTAATTTGGGCTTGAATAGGGACTGGGAGTGGCTGGCTCATTACAAAAGCAGTTTTCCCTCTCTTGGTATTGACACCTCCTCATCAACTATTGGGAGTGGACTACATCCACCCTGACCTAATTGGCCTTATCAACACTGGTTCTCCACTTGTAAGGTAACTCCCTCCTCTTCATTTGCCAATATATTTATGCCTATATCTGTAATTTTCACTCCATGCATCTGAAGAAGTGGGGTTTTTTACCTACAAAAACTTATGGCCACTGGACTCCTCATTAATTTTGTGGATACAGACTAACACGGCTACCCCGTGATATTTGGCTCCATTTAAATGGTTGTGTATTGTTCTCTTAAAGGCACAACAGACCTAATATCTCTGGACTGTCCAGGAGAGGGCTGGACAGTACAGAACACACATTTTGGGGGGAAATCCGAGACTGGGGGTGTGTTGGGGTCACCCCACAGAAGCAACCCAGGCTGGTAAAAGCCAGCGTGTAACCCAAGTGTGGATGGCAGGTTGCAGTTACACACAGACACTCAGGGTGTGACTTGCATGCTGAAAGACTGTGAGCAGCCCAGGTGGGAGCAACTCCAGCATGGCATTGTTTCAGGGGAGGGGTGACACAGCCCTTTACTGGTCTGGACTGCACTCTGGAATGTCACATGGAGCAGGCAGTGGCAGTGTTCGCTTGTCTCCCGCTGGTGCCCCAGGTTGAAGCTGCTCCTCAGCTCCCAGACCCCTTTGCTCATGCAGCTGGTAAGAGCCACCTGAACAGGGAGACCTGGCTCCATGGCTGGCAGAGCCCTTGGGGAACAGGGACTGCAGGGGAGTCCTCCTGGCACACAGCCCCTAATACCCCTCTCCCTACGCCCTAAGGCTATGCCCTCCCTGCACACAGCCCCAGCTACCCCCTCCCTGCACCCTGAGCTACCTCCCTCGCTGCACACAGTCCCAGCTACCTCCCTGCCTGCACCCTGAGCTACCTCCCTGCCTTCACACAGCCCCAGATACCCCTCTCCCTGAACGACCCCCACTGCCCACACACAGACCCAAGTACCCCTGTCTGCACCCTGAGCAATCTCCGTGCCCACACACAGCCCCAGCTACGCCCTCCCTGCACCCTGAGCTACCCCTCTGCCTGCACACAGCCCCAGCTACCCCTCCCAGAACCCCGAGCTACCCCTCTGCACACACACTGCCCCTAGTCACACCCTCCCTGCACCCACAGCCACCCTGCGTGCACGCAGTCCCAGATACCCTGCACTTTGAGCTACCTTCTGCCCGCACATGGCCCCTAGCTACCCCCTCCCTGCACCCTAAGCTGTTTTCAAACATTTTGAGCTAAACCCCCACCTTTGAGTTATAATTTTTGGTTGCACCCCACCCACCAACTCAGACAGGCTGGGTAGCCTGCTGTGGTGAGTCGGGAGTGGAGGTGGCGCTCCCTCCGTGCATCCCGCCATGTGGAGGTGGCTCGAGCCCCGCTGGCCCCTGCTCCCCCAATAGAAGTCAAACTATGTCTATGCCCAAGGCCCTTACCCCATCCCTGCTGGGCCCTGGAGTTTTTATAGCATGTCCGGGGGGGCCTCAGAGAGAAAAAGGTTGAGAACCCCTGCTGTAAAGCATAATTTTGGTTATAGGGCATGGAAAGTATTAGTGACTTAAAGGAGTTCAATATATTTTCGTTATTGACAACATGTTACTTCACAGATTTTTCTATATTGATCCAAAATAATATTCCATTCTCAGCAAAACCTAACTCAATAATGGTAAATCAATGGATCAGGCATTTGACTGTGAAGTATAGTATTGTTTATTGAAAAGCTCAAATACCCAGAGGCTGGAAATGAGTTTTTCAAATTAAAACAAGGGCCAGATTCTCTATTGTGCTGCAGCTACTTTGAGCTATGCCGGTGGCACAAAATGGCACCTAAATCAGAACACAAACACAGGTGGAGCACCCCAGCACAGGATCTCCCATCTGCAAGTGCAGAGGGGCACAGTGGCTAAAAGGGGGGCATGACTTGCTGCATTTTGGCAATCCCTAGGTGCTGTATCACTCCTCTGGGGACCCTGGCAACTGCACAAGTTAGAGCAGCCTTCAGGTTGTTCTAACTTACACTAGAGGGTGACTGGAGCAGTGCACAGCGGGCTTAAGTTCAGAGGAGCACATATATGCTTTAAAGCTACCTTTGCACCCCCTGAGCTTGAGTTATGCAGTGTGCTCTTTACCCACAACTCAGTCTCTGGACCCAAGTTTGTGAGACCCGATTTATTAAATTAATTATGCAACCACTACTGCTTCTTCACAATTACCTTTGCCTCTGTAGTTGAAATGCCTTAAGGCCAGATTCCAACCCCCTTCATCAGAGAACCACCCTACTTCACAGGTATTCCTGTTGACTTCAGTGAAGTTACTCAAAGAGTAAAGCACTGTTTAACATGAGTTAGGATGTCAGAATCTGGTCATTATTGAATAGTTATTTTCCTGTATCTGTTTAGTCAAATGAATAAAAATCTGTTTTTTAAAGAACTCCAATTCTAGAAATATTTTATCAAAACAATGTGTATTCCCTTCCTTCCTGGAAGTGTTTACCAGAAGAAGCTAATATAAACTGAAACAGAATAATTCACTAATGTAAAATAAATACACATACAACTTCAAGCAAGGAAAATAGATGCAGAAAACTACAACATCTTAATATGGCTAACTGGTAAATGATAAAGATTCTTAGAATAATGCCAGCTGCCACATCTACGTGCATAAAGCTTTAAAATAACAGTTGGAACTGTTTCCCCAGCAGTAGGAATTAATTGTAGCTGACAAAGTAGAAATAGTCTCTAATCTCTAGTACTCGTACAGTGTGTAGCTAGTGACCTTCCCCTCCCCTCAAGAAAGAAAATGTTTCTCCGGTGTTCTTTTCAATACTATAAGGAAAATTAATGAGTTCTGTGTTGCTTTTTGTGTAGGGTATCTTTATAGCCATGAAAAGACAGCTACTCTATTGTAATAGCATCCAGATTCAAAGGGAAAGATCTTAGCGCCCTAGGAAAGGTTTAGAGAACTTTTGTCTACCAGGCAAACTTCACTTGCATATACAGCTCTGGATTACGATAGACTTATTAAAAACCAGACATTATTTTTGAAGATAAGTTATTAAAATAGAAATATGTAATATGCTGACATATTTTCTCTGGATGCAGGGAATAGGTAGTTTTCAAGTAAAGAACAGAGAATGGACATGCTGCTTCTAACTTCCCTTGGGGTGGGCCAACAGAGAAAAAAAAGTGGGATTTGTAAATGAATTGTACTAGGAGTTTCCAACCTCCATGCCAATAAAATTAGCTCTCCGATGCTGCTTGTGAGTATAATGAATCTGACATGAGTAGTAAAATTCAGGGCATGCTTAGCTTTCTTGCATTAAAAAGTCATGCTGCAGACAATGTTTGACTAGTCATAAGGACATGTCAAATATAATACCCGCCTCAGGGATAAATATGAACACACTGTGTGGGTGGTTCCTGAACAATTCATGAGAAGAAAATATGGGTTCTGGGCATGCAGGCTCCTGTTATATTTTTTGAAAATACAGTATATCTTTTTTAAAAGAACGAGGAGTACTTGTGACACCTTAGAGACTAACAAATGTATCTGAGCATAAGCTTTTGTGAGCTAAAACCCACTTCATCAGATGCATCCAGTGGAAAATACAGTAGGTAGATAGATAGATATACAGAGAACATGAAAAAATGGGTGTTGCCATACACACTATAATGAGAGTGATCAATGAAAGTAAGCTATTATCAGCAGGAGAAAAAAAACCTTTTGTAGTGATAATCCCCCATGTTGGATCACCCATTTCCAACATTGACAAGAAGGTCAGAGTAATGGGGGGGGGGGAGAAATAAGCATGGGGAAATAGTTTTACTTTGTGTAATGACCCATCCACTCCCAGTCTTTATTCAAGCCTAATTTAATGGTGTCCAGTTTGCAAATTAATTCCAATTCAGCAGTCTCTTGCTGGAGTCTGTTTTTGAAGGTTCTTTGTTGTAATATTGCGACTTTTATGTCTGTAATCGAGTAACCAGGGAGATTGAAATGTTCTCCAACTGGTTTTGTTGCCAGACTGTTAGGTAGGAAGCAGATAACGATACCTAAATGGTCTCCTTTCTTATATTTGGAGTAAAGAATAATAGCAATCTGTTACTAATCTGTCATGGAAGGGCATGGGGTAAATAACATATATAGACCTGGAGCCAGACAGTTTCCCACCAGAACAATTCTGAAGGGCTGCCGTTTGTAAGCAGCAGTAAATTGTGACAGAAAATGGGAAAGTGGTAAATCCAATAAATGCTCTTATTGGTTGTGAAAAGTATTGTTGCATAGGATACATAATGTAGTATTTCCCAAGCTGTTCCAGGCCAAAGCCCCAGAACTGGGGCAAATAAGATGAACAAACAAGAACACACTCTTCATAAAGAGAACTGCGCACATATAACAATTGATTGAAGACATTAGTTAAAATGCAGTCCAACAGAGTCAACCCATGCTCTTGGCTCGTACATGAAACAGTGTGCATTGTTCCATATGTAACCCTTCTGCCCATCAGAGTTGGCAGCAACAAGGGCCGGGTTCCATATCTAGTGGTTCCATTCCAATAACACAATGCAAAACCAGCTCGAGCCCCCACCCAGTGACCTGGGACAAATATATACCATTCCCGCTGGGCGCCTCCAAGAGGCGATACTTCCCCTCTCACAAGCACAGAGTCTGAGTGTAGCAAAAGCCTTTTAACAACAGAAACAATGTGGCATTATGTTGGGGAAACACCACCAACAGGATTCATAACACAACCCATGAGCAAAAACCCCACCCCAAGCAAATTGGGGAGTGTCCTTTCCCTTTGGTTCTTGAGACCAGCAACCCAAAATCACCCAAAGTCCCAAAAGTCCAACAACCCAAAAGTCTCTGTCCCTGGTCCGGGCAGCCCCAGAGTTCAAAAGTTTATCTGCAGAGTTTTACCTGCCAACCTGGGTGGAGATGCGGGGGGGGGGGTGTTAAGGGGCACCTTACGTGGTCCAAAGCTGATTGCCCCACCTTTCCATGGGGCTCCGCTCCACCAGCAGTCCCACGAATTGCTCCGCTCTGCCAGCCGCCCCCATGAGTTGCTCCAAGCATCCGACAAACTGCTCTGCTCTGCCAGCCGTCCTCCAAACGGCTCTGCTCCAAGAGCCGCTCTGCTCTGCCAGCCATCCCGCAAACTGCTCTGCAATATATCTTCAGGCTCCCTCACTACTTAACACAACACTCAGTGATTTCAGCTCTTAGTAAGTTTAGCTCCTTTGTGATTTCAGCTTGTAGTAGGGGAGCCTCAGTACTGGTGCACTATTGGCCCAAAGTGAATTCAGCTCAGCAGCCTGTAACTCGACTCCTAAAGGAATCAAAATTAGCTCTGATATTCCACAGTGGAGCAAGGAGGAAGTGCAATTAGCATGTAAGGCCTTCACCAGGAGGCCCATACCACCAAGTATTAATACCTATCCCCAACTTCTCTCTATTCACTGGGTTTTGGAACCCATGACCCTTGCCTAGCAAGTGCTGCTTAGTTGATGGTGAGTCCCTCCATCATAACAAAAGGCCAAGTACAGTTCCACTGTCCTTGATTCACATAATCAGGATAATAACAGTTTATTCCTGCCCCAATAACAGAGAAACTGGGGCTCCTACAGCAGCCAAAGTGACCATCTAGGCAGGGTGGGTGTGCCTATGCAAATGAGATCAGCCCCTGAAGTTCTTTTCCACAACCCACCATGACTCGGCACCAGATGTCAGGGTAGAGCTCATCCTGACTCTGCTTACACATATATGACGGGGAATACAGCAGCTCCCTGAACATCCCTGACATGGAGACAATTACATGAGCCAGAGAAATCACTGCATCATGTACATACATGTACATGCAATTAGTGGAGTGACTGTGACAAGTAAAAATTAAATTCTGCTTGACAACCAATGAATCTGGCTTAAATCTTTCTCTATTCCTCAATCAGGAATGAAATCAGCTATGTAAAAATCTATTGACCATGTACATAGTCAAATACAATACATTTTCTTGTGCAAAAGAGGGCAGAAATCCCCTGTAATTTTTATCTGTGTCCTGTTACGACTCTTTAACATGGCCCCCACTCTTTCCTTTGAGATTCAACACTCAAAGACTTTCTTTATATAAAACTTAGGTCATCCTCACAATTAAATGCTAGATATTAGTGAAATACTGGGAGTTGAGATTCCTGGGTTCTATTTCTGACTATAGGCAGGAGTGGCTCATGATATTTCATATAGGCACATCTACACAACAATTAAATACCTGTGGCTGGCCTGGGACAGATGACTCAGGTTTGTGAAGCTCAGGCTCACGAAGCTGTAACGTTGCGGGGTAGACGTGTGGGCTCAGGCTACAGCCCAAGCTCTGGGACCCCACCAGTGGTGAAGGTCCCAAATCCTGGGTTCCAGCCTGAGACCAAACATTTACACCACCATTTTTAGTCACACAGCCCAAACCCACTGACCTGGGCCAGCTGTGCCATGGGTCTTTTATATGTGTATGTGTAGACGTACCCATAGTGGTCATAGACAGCACATAGATTTGTCACAGTCATTCTCAAAGGCATTGTGGATAAGTGGATGAGGCCCACGTTTGCCAGCAAATGGGGTTCTGCTCTTAGGCCTGCCAAATTTCTGCTCCAAACCATGGAAGAGCTCTTCAAACAAATGGTTGGAATATCTTTTTTTATATATTTTTTTTATAAATTAGTAAAACATTTTTGTTGACCTTTCCAGAAAATTCCAGCCTGATGCAGAGGCCAAGCATGGAAAATTTCAGAGCAAACGATTGAAGTATGGTAAAGTTATAAGAAATCATAAACAGAACTATAATGGAAAGAGTTAGGCAACCTTAACTTTAGGTGCTGCTGCTAGCTCTACTGATAATAAGAGACACGGACTGTCAACGTAAACTGAACTCCCACAGAAGTCACTGGGAATTTGGGGTAAAACCTGATGGCAGGATTTTGCCTGAATATTTAATAAATTCACAGAAACAAGTATTTTAAAAGGACACTGCTGAGTGAGTAACTCAGGCCTCGAGATACAAAACATTAAATTAAAGCAACACAACTTGCAGATCACTCTTCTGTTTGGAAAAAAAAAGTCACCTACCATTGTTACACATATTACCTTGTAATTATAACTAGACAAGATTAGAGAATATAAATTCTCCCTATTTTTCTTTTTCAGCTTGCTTATTTTGTGCATTCCACAGCATTATGCATGAAGTCATTTTCACTGTTTTGCCTGCCAGTTTGGCTTTGTTTGTCAGCTTTTCTTCTTCACATGGAGCCTTTCATGTGGTAACATGGGGAGGGTGGAAGAGCTCAAATCTGCTGCCCTTACTCACCTTGAGCAGTACTTTAACTAAAATCTGTTCTCTTACCTACGTAAAATGAAAGCATCCTCTAGGTTTGCTAGGAATATGCTGTATTTATTTGGAACACATATTTCTGGAGATTAGCAGCCCTTGAAACAGAAATCTTCTCTTTAGCTACAGTTAAAAGCTGACTAATTTGGATAAAGAACAGGGCCTATGATGTGCTGGGGGGACGTCTGGTTGTATCTCATATTTTTTTTCCAGCATTAAATATACTAAAAGGACAAAGTTCACAAGTTTAAATACAACATACAGAACAATCCCTTCAAGGCACAAAGGGATCTTTTTCTATGCCTATATTTTGTCTAAAAATATATGATGACCCCTCAAACCCTGTTTGTCCTGTTTGGCCTTCTTGCATTTTAGATTGTGAAGCATATGCATGCCCTGGTTTACATGGATTTAAGTACAGGCCAGATCTTCGGCTTGTACCAATCAGTGTAGTTGCACTGAACTCAGCATAGCTTTGCCAATTTTCATAAAAGGAGAATCTGGTAATGACAATCATTTGTACTTCTATAGTAACTTCCATTATAGCATCGGAAAGTCTTTTACAAACACTAATGAATTGGGACAATAACACTACAGTGAAGTAGGGAATCATTTTGTTCCTTCTATTTTTTGTTTATCCTCATTTTACAGTAGGAGAAACTGAGACCTCAAGGAGTAAAGTTTTCACAGGATGCCTGTAGCCAGGAGTAGAACCCAGATTTCCCAAGGTCTAGTCTTTTAATGTAGATACTTCCTACTGCCATTTCCATCAGAACAGCAGCAACAACAAACGTGTACTGATTAAGTCTAATGATATACAAAATATTAGGGAGTAAATAATTTACACTGACAAAAATAATTTTATGAATTCTGACAAAGTAACAAGAATACTATGGGCCAAATGCTACCCTAACCTAAACCTCTTGTATTAAAGGGGTATCAGGCTCACAGATATTAAGGCGTTACTAAAACACTTGCTGATACTCCAAACATTTCTGTTCCAAGGAATTCCTGGCCCACTGTCATGCCGCCTTGTGACCCCATAAGAGCCCCTGGAGGTGGTGTCACTATTACATTTCACCCTGAATAAACTCAGTTCATGAAATTCCTTTCACTCCAACTTGTGCTTGTTTTTAATCACTAATTTTATATAACATGTTTAGAGGTCAAGATGATCCACTATGGTTCAGCAAGGTTTTCATAAAGTTATTGATAACCCCAACATTAGAGGCTTTAACAAAACAGAGCAATCTCAGTGAAGTCTAAGGGCCAGATCCTCAGCTACTGTTAATTGGCATAGTTCAACTGAAAATCAACTACACTGAATGGAGCTATGCCAATTTGCACTAGCTGAAGATCCTGACCATAAATATTAATAGGGTTGCATCAGGGCAGACTTTGGACTCTCTGGTACTCCCTGCATTATATCTAATCTGTAGTGAATAAGATTTTTGGATCCCAATGCATTCAATTTAGTTCCAAAACACCAAAGGTGGCAAATACTGCAAGAAGATTGGTGCAACATGAATTTACTCAGGCTATTCTATTACCAGATTAGTCCGTAGCTACTGATGCTAAACTTTGTTATAAATGAGCTAGTCTTGGAACTTATAAATCTCATCTATCCTGCAAAAAGGAGATGTCTCAATAGGAACACAATGTTCTTGAATGGAATTAATCCGGCAGGACATGTAGAATTTTCAGGCATCAGAAAATTGCAGCAGAGTTTGAAATATGTATTAGATATTTACAGGTGGATTTCAAGTAGATTTTGGTCAATAACAAATGAATTAAAATTCATTTCACTCTCCTTTTAATAGGGAAACCCCCTTCATTTTTTAAGATTTACTATTGTCTTATTGATACAATTGAATTTATATTTCATTTTGAAGTGCAATGGGGTCTAGCCCCAGAACAGGCTAGATCCTCAGTTGGTGTTAATTGGCATAGGTCCATTTAAGTCATATGGAGCTACACCAGTGTTTCCCAAACTTGGGACGCCACTTGTGCAGGGAAAGCCCCTGGCGGGCCGGGCCAGTTTGTTTACCTGTCGCGTCCGCAGGTTCGGCCGATCGTGGATCCCACTGGCCACAGTTCACCGCTCCAGGCCAATGGGGGCTCCGGGAAGCGGCGGCCAGTATGTCCCTCGGCCTGCGCCGCTTCCTGCAGCCCCCACTGGCCTGAAGCGGTGAACCGCGGCCAGTGGGAGCTGCGATCGGCCGAACCTGTGGACGCAGCAGGTAAACAAACCGGCCCGGCCCGCCAGGGGCTTTCCCTGCACAAGCAGCGTCCCAAGTTTGGGAAACACTGAGTCTACATGAACTGCTGAGGATCTGGCCTACTATGTTTAATACCGTCAGCAAAGAGGCTTACCAAATATAACACTTCTGGGCTTGGGATAATGAACCTTTTTCTGGTATTTTCCAAAACATTTTGTTTACAATGGTCAAGGCTCTTTCTCCCCTCCCCCCATCTCCCCTTTTCCTAGGTCAAAAAGGGAATGCCAGAATTAACTGACAAGATTCTCTTATACATGGTGAGAGAATCAGCACATTAAACAACAGTATTTAGGTTAGTAGGAAGACTCAGGTATTAGTGATATATTCAGTGTTATGAAGGAAGTCTGTAGTGATCCAAAGGATTAAAAATAACTGTGCTGATTAATTTCTCAGCTTGCAAAGGCATTTTATTATTGCCAAAAACACTGCATTATGCGTCTCAGTCACAGTTATGGAGGTTGCCCTATATCAAATGGATTGTTTCAATTATCTGCCCGTCAGGATAATTAAGAATCATAACAACTCAGAGGCTGTGGGAGGCTGGCAGTGGATTTATCAATGACAACATCACTGGTACATATATGTTCTGCTTCTCCTGATCCTGATTTTGATTCACCTAACCAGCAATAAGCATGATTGCTAGAGAAAAAGAGAAAGGCCATGGTTAGAGCCATTTAGAGTCTTGTTACATGTAGTGATCTTAGTATTTTTCCAGCTGGTTATTTCAGCAGCTGGTGATGCTAATTTTCAGACACACTCAGCATAGAAAAATGGGGTATTTTGGCTGATATATACATGATCCTACCCTATTTTGTACAGAAAAAGCAGTAACAAGTTTCTGCTGGGTCAAATGATTGGATAGTCATCAGCTAGTTGCAGAGAAAGCATTCATGCAGCAACACAATAGAGTGGACAGAATGCAAATTAGTCTGAAGTAAAAGGATAAAATAAAAATGCAGACAGTGCTGGAGAACATGTGGACTGTTATCAGCCCACATTACTTGCACCACTACCAAGGTTTCAGTGTCATTAGTCATATGAGAGAGACAGAGCAAAATTTATAAAGGAATTGGTTTACAGGTACAGTTTTGGTTTAATTTGTGTACTGCAGAGGAGAACTACATTAAAATTACATCTAAATTACTTATAAAATGTTATTTGTGAAGGATTTGGGTTATTAAGAGATCTACGAAAGCATATCAGGGTTGGATTGTATATAATATAATTTCATATATATAGGAACTTCAAGCTAATTCTGAAGGAATTATTTCCTTAATTTGGTTGTATTTTAATGATCATTTATTTTCCTGTGTAATTTCATTTTTTGTGATTGGAAATATATGATAGCATTTTAGGGAAATATTTCAGACATGAAAATATCAAGTGCTTGATCCAAAGCCCATCAAAAGTCTATAGAAGAATCAGGCTCCCAAAGCAGAAAATATCTGGATATGAAGATCTCAATCTCAAACCCCCAAGACCAAAACGATGCTGGTTGTAAGGGGAGGAACATTAAGTACTACATCAGGACACTGACCATCCCTTTTTGCCCAAAGTGATGATAACCCTCATCATACTATTCAACCCCTCACTGACACTAGCCGACAAAGTAGCAACAGCAGTGAGTCCACAGTGAGTCCTGCTTTCTTCCCCCACTCAGCTTGCTAGGAGGCTTTGCCCACTCAAAGATCTGACCATGGCAACCTGTGCATCTGTCACCTACAGATCAAATTGCTACAAGTCATCATATCTGGGGCCGAAGTTGGAAGCGATGGAGAAACTCCAGCTCACACAGAATATGGCAGCCTGGCTCATTCGTGGGACCACTCGGTATGAACACATCACCTCTATGATCCTCTGGCTCCTAATTCACTTCTGTTGCCAGTTCAAAGCCCCGAACAGGTCAAGATTGAATTCCAGTCAGCACCAATGTCTCTGTTCATGATCTGCCAAGGCATACGATCTTCTCTGGCGCAATGGAGCTGACAAAGCCCAGAATAAAATACGTGAGAGCAAGACACAGCACACTTTCAGTCAGTTGGTCCCAGCTATAGAACAAGCTACCTAGAGAGAGTGGGAAGGGCAAAAACCAGAATACTCCATGAAGTTCACCATGGACCTTAAGTATGAATCTAATCTACCTGTGCAGCCTTTAGACCCTATACCAGTATGGTGTCAAGTATCAGAGGGGTAGCCGTGTTAGTCTGGATCTGTAAAAGTGGCAAAGAGTCCTGTCGCACCTTATAGACTAACAGACGTATTGGAGCATAAGCTTTCGTGGGTGAATACCCACTTTGTCGGATGCATGTAGTAGACATTTCCAGAGGCAGGTATAAATATGCAAGCAAGAATCAGGCTAGGGATAATGAGGTTAGTTCAATCAGGGAGAATGAGGCCCTCTTCTAGCAGTACGACCCAATTTCAGCCATGGTGGAATACTGCAATAACCTCCACACTCACTGGGCATTTAAGCCAAAACCAGGAAAACAAAAATGTATAAAAATGGAGAGGGGAAAAGTTAGTTAAGACAATTCTTATTTTAAACTGGGTGGAGGTTTGGTATAATTTTTAGTTTTTCTAAACCAATTTATCCATAATGCATACTGGTAAAATGGTCTATGTAGTGCTCAGTACAATTTAGTAACAATATACTTTTAAAAACATATGTGTTACTGAAAAATTCACCACAAGAAGTATAAATGTGGGAAATTTGAAGAGGCTGTTTTCAGGAGTCAGTCAACATTCTGTCTTTCAATGGGGCGAATTCTGCTCTGCGCAAATTCAGATTAACTCCACTAACTTCAAATGAATTTTCTGATTTCCCTCCAATGTAGCAGTAACAATGTAAAAATGAAGCAGATTTGGCTCAAAGTCTCTATTTCTGTATATGAGGCACCAATAACATTCTGTATGGTTTTTGGTGGACTTAGGTTGCATTTTAGATTGTAGTTTATGTCCTATAGTTAAATACTATGGCGGGGAAAAGTAGCTGCTGCTGGGGGGGAAATTTTGCAGATTAAATTTAGACCGGTTCAATGGAGTGCATTAATGTTAGTTTCTTGACGATTTCTCAGCAGGTGTTTCAGTGAAGAGTTTGCTAGAGTTCGGAAGGAGAGTACTGTCTTGATGGATTTAAAAATATGAATGAGAGCAACTGGATAAGACAGCAGAGTTCTTCTCACGTGACATTTAAAACCTTCTAAGTTTTATACTACGTTCATTGGGAATAATTTATATTTATCTTATTGTGTGATGTTTATATTTATCTTATGATGTTTTAATAAAAATAATATTTTATCTTATTGCTTTTCATCTGAGAATTAATTAAATCTCAATCCCCAAGTGAGATGGGTAAGGATTAGTATACTCAGTTTACAGATGGGTCAGTGATGCACTGCTAAAATAGAAACAATAAAGGTTCACTTGAAGTTTCTACCACCCTTGGTGGCACATGTGACATAATTAGCAATAATAATAATAAATAATAATAATAATAATACCTATTTGTATTACAGTAGTGCCCAGATGCCCATTTCTGAATTAGAGCCCCATTGTGTTAAGTGCTGTAAAAATGGGATTTTCAGAAGCGCTCAGCATTGGCCTAATTCTGTTCTGACTGAAGTCAATGCAAGCGTTACTATGGCCAGAACTGAGTGCTTTTGAAAATCCCACCCCAGAATACTCCTTCCTACTTCCCCACCTAACCTCCCCTGCAAAATCCACCAATTCCATACTCCCTTCCGCAAGCCCACAAATTCTTTCATACACACACACTCACGCACCAACCTTCTTGCCCCATCATGCTTACTCAGACCCAGAACCTCAATGACACTCCTCTAGGTGGTTCCCCTATTTGGAGGTGGTTCCTCACAGCCAGAGTGGTGGCAGAGGCAGGCAAGCATTCTATGTCTTCTGCTGGCAGGAGTGATGGCAGGAGGGTTGTTCCTTGGACTCTGTCTGTGGAGGATAATTTGTCAGGTGGGGTGCAGAACCTCCTGGTGATGGGATAGGTTTTCTGTTTGGGAATGGGTCTCCTTAGGAACCCTAAACACAAGATTGCTGGTCAGTGTCCCTTGTCTGGTGTATGTGTAGTGGTCAAACAGTAGAACAGTACTGCCCTGGGCTGGTGGTGGTAGTGGTGGTGGGAGGGAGGGATTATAGTAGAAAATCAAAGGTGACTAACATGTTGCTGAACATGCAGGTGTGGGAATCACTGACGGTGACGAAGTAGTGTTATTTGACCAGGTAAATGACAACACTGAAGGAGGAGAGCGCAAGTTTTGGGTTGAGAAAGGCTATATGGGACTTTCTCCAAAGGCATTCAGCAGCATGTGATTAGGAGTAGAGGAAGCAGATGTTGGGGATGACCCACGGTTGAGGGTTGTGGTGGGACAGAGAGGCAAAGGAATTGAGCAAAATGAATCCACAGTTGATGTTAGGGAGGAGACAGTTGCAGAAAGTGGCAGAGAAGTTGTGTATATTGATCGACTGGAGATTACAGAAATGTTAGGTGCGGCAGCTAGTAAATTGGTTACTTTTAAGAAGATTAGGTGATGATCAGAAAGAAGTAACTCGGCTATACTGGGCACCCTTAAAAAGCTTCACCAGTTAGACAGAGTCCACCTTTGCCAGTGGAATCCCTCATTTTTAAGAGAGGGAATCTCTCTGGAAATCGTAGCATTCTTCAAACCTGGGGAACCTCAATGTGATTACAATACAGTGAGTAGTGAATTATTTGAACTATCAAGTTCTATCTATTTGAACTATCAAGTTCTAGAGCCATCTACTGTTTGCAGGTGATATAGAAAGGGCATATTTTAGTAAGAAAAAAGGAAAAAAAAGGAATTATTAATTACTTCCTCTGTTTTTAAATTTCTGGCAGTTTTTTTCTATGGTATATTCATAGTAGAAGATTTTGTGGACACAAGGGATTGTTTGTTTGTTTCAGGAGCAGAATGCTGATTTGGTGTGCTATTTTTAAATGATCATATCAATTTCCGTGTTATGAGGTGTTGCCCGCAGGTTATGAAAGAACTAGTGGAGTGTGATTTATTAAGTTTCCATTTGGAGTTTTTATTGCTACTGTTTTCTAAAATGCAATGTTGACTATTATACTGCATGATGTTAGAGGTGTAGTGAAATGGTCAATGTGAATGTGGAAAAAATGTTCTTACTATAATTAGTATTAAATGACTTCTAAGACCTGAATCTACAAAGGAGACACTGTTTAGATCAGACAATGTTTAAGTTAAAGTTTGGTATCAAGGATGAACCAGGTATCAGATTTGGATTCAGTGGTGCCAAAATTTCACAAAATTTGAGCACATTGGAAGAAATTGTATGAGCCATTCTCACAAGATTTTCTTTATATTGGGCAGAAATTTCATGAGGATAACTGTCTTGACATTTTGGCCACATCCAAACATGAAAATGGAGCTGTTCTAATTTTGACACTGGAACTAAAACCTTAGGAGAAGGATTTAAACCCTGGGATTCAAATAAGAATGCATCTGAAACATTAAGAGGTTCCAATTTATAGCAATATTAATATGGCAAATTACACATTTCAACCATCTAAAACTAGGTGTTGTGAAAGGCAAGGAACACCAGCCTCTGATTTTTGCTAAAGAGACAGTGTTAATATTTATAACACTAATGTGTTTTACAGTTAGTCCAGGGTTTAGTTAGTGCCTTTCATTCTCAAGGTATTTCAAAGTATTTTACTAATGCATTGAATAAAATACCGGCAATGCCATGAATGAGTAAGCAAATGTGCCAGCCAGTACGAGCTGAACAATAGCTCAAATGCAAAAATTCTGGGCATCGGAACCAGTTCATTTGAGAGGAGGAACGTTGGCCAGGACACCTAGGTTTTCCTCTACATTTTTCCGAAATATGCCCAGGTGGACACTAAAGATCCTACGACATCCACCAGAGACAGGCAAGAGCCATTGTGGTTTAGACACCTTGATTTACAACCTCAACTCAAAAGGTGCAGCTCTCCCCATTGCAGTGAATTGCAGTGTCAGCATTTCATATTAACCCACATCTTGGCGTACAACTTGAACTGTTGAGTTTCTGA
The DNA here is from genome assembly GCF_015237465.2 of Chelonia mydas. NCBI lineage: Eukaryota > Metazoa > Chordata > Testudines > Cheloniidae > Chelonia > Chelonia mydas. Next base: position 163,597,249 of record NC_057849.1, read on the forward strand.
CCCACACAGGCAAGAATACCATAAAAAACCATACTGAGATCAGCTGAATGAAAAATGAGGGAGGCGGGGATTCCAAGGAAATGTCAACACATTCAAAACATTTCCTGTCCTTGTGTGTTTTAAAATGGTCCCTCCTTTTTCATTTTTTTAAATGTCAAAACCAGGTAATTCCTAAAGAAGATTTTCAGTTTTTAATTTGGAAAATGGAACATCCCAATTGTAAAAAGGTCCCACCAATGTGACTAATCTGACCAACAACAAAAAATACAGAAAAAGAAAAAAAAAACCTGACAGAAGAGCAAACATTATTTTTTCCTCATTTAAACTTTTAACTGAAAATGAGGAATGGAAAACTTTCTAAAAATTGAACAAGTCTTTGGCAACATTTCAGTTTTTTAAGAGGGACCATTTTTCAATGTAAAGTGGTTTCATTAGAAAAACTGCAACCAGCTCTAATATTAATATATATTAAAGAACACTGTGCATGTATTAAATGCTTGAAAACACTTAAAATACAGAAAGAAATGGGCTACAATGGGACGTAAACACATGCTTAAGTGCTCTGCTGAATAGAGATCCTTTTCAGAATTAGGGCCATGGTGTATTTTTCAATCATTAATACTCTGTTTAAAAAAGGAAAATCCTCTTTATATCAGGACTAAACTGTAGAGTATATTATGTATATCTCTTTACCAGTTTGCATTTTCAGAAGGAAACAAATTTCTTCGTGAAACAAGGTATGCGGCGGAGCAGAGACACCCAGACAGGACTCTGCTGTGCCCCGTCAGGACCGCAACCTTCTTCGCACCTTGTGCCTACAGGGATTGGAAGCCATGCAGTGCAGGGAGCCCTCTACAGCTCCTTTGTCATAGCCCTGCTCACTCACTCCCGTGAGGAGCCATCTAGCAGCAGGGTGGCTTCCCCTGCAGCCAGGGGCATGTCCTCTTCCTCCTTCTCGTAGTCTGGGCCAAGGGTTTCTGCTCTATTATCTGGACCTTCACTTTATTTGAATTCCTTCCTTGTTCCGCAGCATAAGATACATGGGGGGCAAGGAAGGGATTAGGATTAAACGGCAGTTCAGATAATAGCGTCTCAGATAAACGGGAGTGTGTCTTCTCTGACCTCCTACAGAATACAGACCACTGACTTCTCTGAATTAATTCCTCTTTGAATTCGAGCATATCTTTTAGAAAAGCATCCAATCTTGATTTTAATAAAAATCCAGTGATGGAGAATCTGCCAAGATCCCTGGTAGATTGTTCTAGTGGTTGATTAACCTCACTGTTAAAAACACGTAATTTATTCCTAGTCTGAATTTGTCTAGATTCAGCTTCCAGCCATCAGATCTCGTTATACCTTTGTCTGCTAGATTGAAGAGCCCATTAGTGAATTTTTGGTAGGGATTTACAGACTGTGATCAAGTCACCCCTTAACTTTCTCTTTGATAAACTAAATACTCTGAACTACTCGACTCTTTCAATACAAGGCATGTTTTCTAATTCTTTAATCATTCTTGTGGCTCTTCTCAGAACCTTCTCTAATTTATCAATATTATTCTTGAATTGTAGACACCAGAAGTAGACGTATTCCAGTAGTGGATGCACCAGGGCCAAATACGAAAGTATTATAATCCCTCTGTTCCTACTCAATACACCCCTTTACACATCCAAGGATCACATTAGCCCTGGGAGTTCATGGTCAGCTGATTATCTACCATGACCCCAAGTCTTTTTTCAGCATTACTGCTTCCCAGGCTAGAGTCCCCCATTCTGTAACTATGGTATGCATTGTTTGATCCTAGATGTATGACTTAACACTTGACCATATTGAAACACATATTGTTTGCTTCTACCCAGCTTACCAAGCGATCCAGATCATTCAGTATCCTGTCCTCTTCATTATTTACCACTTCCCCAATCTTCGGGTCATCTGCAAACTTTATCAGTAATGAATTTGTGTTTTTTCCAGTGCATTGATAGAAATGTTAAATAGGGTAGGGCCAAGGGTGAAAGTGGGCCAGTATGGGCTGGTACCGTGTACCGGTAAGAAGCCCGTACCGGCCCGTATACAGCCAACATTAAAGTGCTGTCGAGGCCCTTTTGCCCCTCCCTGTTGGTGGTCCTGCTGGTAGGGGCCCTACGGTCAGGGCTGCCGATGGGGGCGGAAAGGGGCAGCTGCCCAGGGGCCGGCGATTTAAAAAGGCCTGGGGCTCCTGGCTGCAGCTGCTGTTACTGCGGTTGGAGCCCCGGGCCCTTTTAAATCACAGCCGGAGGCCCAGGCGGTGCGGGCCAGGCAGCGTGGATGGGTTGGCTGGGGGAGGCTGACCTCCCCAGCCCCACCCCTTCCGCTCAGGGGCCCAGAGCCAGGCCCCCGTACCGGTAAGTGTTTCATATTACTTTCACCCCTGGGTACGGCCAAGAACCAATCCCTGCAGGACCCTACCAGAAATGCACCCACTTGATGATTCCCCCTTTACAATTCAATTTTGAGACCTACCAGTTACTTGTTTTTTAATCCAGTTGACGTGAATCGTGTTTAATTTGTATCATTCTAATTTCTTAATCAAAACGTTATACAGTACCACGTCAAAAGCCTTATAGAAGTCTAAGTATATTACATAAACACTATTACCTTTATCATCCAGACTTGTGATTTCATAAAAAATAGAAGATATGAAGCTGGTTTGACAAAATCTATTTTCCATAAACCATGTTGATTGGCATCAGTTATATTACTCTCTTTTAATTTTGTATTAATTGAGTCCCATATCAGCCACTCCATTACCTTGCCCGGGATTACCCAGGTCATCCCATTTTACACTTTTTCAATACTGGCACAACATTCACTTTCTTCAAGTCCTTTAGAACTTCCCCAATGGTCCAAGACTTACTGAAAATCAACATTATGGTCCAGCAAACTCTTTGGCCAACTCTTTCTAAACTCTCAGATTTTAGTTATCAGGACCTGCTGTTTAAAAAAAAGTCTAACTTTAGTAACTTCTGTTTAATATCCTTCTGAGAGACTACTGGCATAGAAAAAATATTTCACCATTTCACTGAATACATCTGGCCTTTTCCCAAATACAGAACAGAAATATTTATTGAACACGTGTGCCTTTTCTGCATTGACACATTTTACCATTTCCATCTAGTAACTGACCAATACCATAGTTACAATTCTTTTTGTTCTTAAATACTTTAAAAACTCCTTCTTATTGTCCTTAACTCTGCTTCTTGTCTCCTCTTGCTTCCCTTATCAATTTTCTACCATTCCAAGCCTCTAATTAATATTAATTGGTATCAACGTACCCTTTTGATATCAGTCAATATCAATTAAAAGCTAGGAATGGTAGAACATTGATGGGAAGCAAAGGGACACAAGGAGCAGATTTAGGGACAATAAGGAGTTATTTTATTTATGTATACACATATATACACACACATACATTTATATATGGAGAGAGAGATTCTTTCACTTTCCCTCTAAGCCATGTTGTTGTTTTTTTCTTGATAAGGGCTTTTTGGGTATCTAGCAAAAAGTTCTTGAACTGCTTATATTATCATTCATATTTTTGTGCTTAAAATCTCTTTCAGATTCTTTTGCTCAATTTTTTTCAGTTTTGTTAAACTGGGCCCTTTAAAGTAAGCATATAAATTGCTGGTCGGGACTTTATTCCGCCTGCACATGATTAATTACACTGAAGCAATCAATAATTTTTAGTTTTGTGATCAATTTCTCTTTATCTGTCTAGATGCAGTTTAATATAGAAATACCCCATGTTGGGTGCAGAACTTTTTGAGTTAGAAAATTGTCATCTATCATTTTTAGAAATCCCAGGAACATTTTAGTACTGGCTACGTGAGATCTCCAGCATATGCCACTCAGTTTGAAGTCCCCCTCATGCTAACACAGTTTTTTCTTCCTCAACATTATAGATAGGTGCTTAAGGAGCTGGTCATCCTGCTCCTAAATGTGATTTGGTGGTTTGTTGCAGACACCAACTAGTACTCCCAATAAAAGGTAGAAGGAGAGGGTTCAGAGCAGAGCTCTGAAGAAGAACCACAGAACCCATGACCTATCTCACCCCACCAGAAGCAGGAGAAGGCACGCTGGGTGACAGCCTATTTCTGCCTCTCTGGGAGCCTGGCACAGACTAGCCAGGCTAGGAAGCAGAAGGTACTCCCTACACAGTTACCCCATTGCCCATCACTCTTGGTGGAGCCAGGTGATCTAGGAGATCAAGAAGGGGACTTGCCTCTGTATCCTCTGCCAAACTGGGCATGAGATCAGGTGCCAAGAAGGGGGCAGGAGGTGGCCCCCACTCTCTCTAGCTTCTTTGCAGAATTAGCAGCAGACTGGCAGTCAAGTTGAAGGAAAAGCAGCCAGAAGTGGGGGCTGTGAGGTGGAGAGAGAACCCCCCATCCCACTCCCAAAAGCTCCTCTGTCGAGCTTGATAGGAGATAGCAGGGGTTGGCACTTAGCTTCAGTTGCTCCCAGAAATGTGTGCACAGCAAGGAGAACTGAAGTCTCATACTCCAAAAGACCCCTGCTGTGTCACACCCACTGACGTGCTGGGTTTGTGGGTCTTTCACACAGTAAGGGGGGGAAGGAAAAACATTTAAAACAGAGCAGGACAAGATGGTCCAAAAAACCAGAGTATTTTGCAAGGCAGAATTCAGGGGCAGGTGGACACCAGAAAAGAGATTTTATTTCACTTTGGTCAAATTGACCAGTTTCAAGTTGACAGTGCTGCTTTAATCATATCCAGGAACAGCATCAGTGCCAGCCAATACGGAGATTAGATTTGCTTGTATCATCAGGATGCAAGCAAAGATTCAATCAGCTCTAGAGCAGCAGCATAAAGTACTTCTGTGCGTGTGAGAGCGAGGGAGAGAGGTGGCTGAGATCCCAGTTAATCTGCTGGAGATCAGACTAGTGCTGGAACCTCTGCAACAACTCCCTTCTCCCCCTCTCTCCCTGCCCTTCCTTTCTTTTCTTTTCTACCTTTGTACTTGACTATAGGACGAATGAGCAAGACACACTAGCCATTTCGAGCGGCAACTTTCCACCGCCTGGAGCTCAACACAGAACAGAAGCATCGATTCATAATCTCTGGGAAGACCCTTTTGCAACGTGCAACTAACTGATGGAGGGGGAATGATGGGCTAAGAGAAAGAGACACAGAGAGAGAAGTGTAACAGGACCCAAAAGAGCAGCAACAGCTATTCATGTCTAAATACCTCATAGGAAACATACACTTCTAACACTTTGCACAACAAACAAGAAACACAGAGAGAATGAGGTGGAAATATAGCCTAACTCGGAGCAGCTTGTGAGCGCAAGGAACTGGCAGGGGCTCAGCATGAATTAAAAAGGAGTGAAGAAGATGGAGAGCACCCTTCGCTGTGAGCCCCAGCTCTCTGCTATGGATACCAGCAGGGGACTCTTATTTCTCCTTCTCTACGTTTTAATAGGCATCCCTCAGACTTTCCAGCAAGTGCTAAGGATCGGTAAGTGCCGATGGGGGGTGGGGGGGGAAGAGGGTAAAGAAGGGCTCAGTGTTTCCCTCCCTCTGGTAACTCTTAGGGTGAGGGGTGCTGAGAAATGTGTATGCGGTTTATTGATTGTATTGATATTAACACACACATTTGGATTGTACACACGGACTGTGTACAGTACATTCAAATGACAATATGGCCCTAACCCCCTTCAAATATTATGTATACAAGAAGCAGATCAATTTATTTTATATATATATGCACATCAATTTTCCCCAAAAAACCCCTATAAATCATATTTATTTATTTCTTATACACACTAATTGAAAGGGCTTCGGATTATCATGCTGTAACTTGAACTACTTAACAAGCATCATTCTTAGGTGACAGGGCACATACTGCTCGGAGCTGAAGGCTGGCTGCAGTGCACACACTGTGGCTTGTGCCCTGCCTTGCTGGTGCATTTGTTTGGAGCGCCCTAGGGTGCTTCTCACTCAGTCTCTCTCCTTCTACCTGTCTTTTCCCTTGGATCAGCACTTGCCACCCTCTCCCTCCTCCCTGCCACAGCTTCCATTATACCAGGAGCTCTCAAATGCCAGTGAGGTGCCCCAGAAAGAGGGAGGTGGCTGTGCCCAGAGTACTGAGGGTGGGGGGGTTGCGATGAGTTTCACCGCTAAAAAGTTCCACTTAGAAAGTCTCAAAGCCAGTCAAGTTTGCTTTCAAATTCAGCTCCTGGTCAGAGGCTTTAATAGGCAGACTAGCATCCCTACACAGTGTTGTCTGTTAACCTTTGAACTGGCTTTTTCATTTATAAATCACTTGGAAGACTGGAACTCTAATGCTGTAGAATTAATTGAAGTCCTAAAAGACTTAAACCAAAGTGGCTAAAGTGAGGCCCTGTGGGCTGGAAGTTGCCCCCCTCCCCCTACTGACAGCAAGTGAGATCTCTAGCCATGGGAACAAGAAGACAAAACCTACCAAACAACCGTGTAGAACGAACAGGCGTCAGAGTGTTTAAAATGGTAAAATACACAACGACAGAGCATTTAATATGAACAAAAAATGAATCAAACACAATGGTTTTTAAGTCTAGTCATTCATTACAATGCCAAGGAGACAACAAAAAATGATTCAGTGACCTTAAAATGCATGCCAAAAAGTAAAGAGATTTTCTTGCTCAGAATCAAAGAGCTGAAAGCTAAAACATGCAGAATGTAAATGTTATGGGGTGTGTGTATGTAAGAAAGAGTGGGGTGTGGAAGGAGGGGGGAGAGAAATCCTTATTTTCCTCTGCCCCCATGTAACCTTTGCTTGGCGTGAATATACCACAAGCACTGTACATACATGTTGCCCCAGAAAACAGGAATTTATTTTTAAATAGAAAACTCTGCACCATGGAAACAAGGCTTAATTCACAGGAAGCTCCTCTTCCTACAGTGGGTTTCTTGTGTCACTCAAGTCAGACAGTGAATACAAAGTATCAAAAGAGTTAGGGACTGGCAGAAACTGTGGGGAAAAAATAAAGGTGGAATCCCCCACCTCCATTTCCTTGCACTCTCTCTCTTCTATTTGATTTATGTCTAGCATGAAGAAGGGGGAAGGTGTGTGGAAAAGGGACAGACACATTCACAAAGGAATATTCCTGCCCTTAGTCAGCTGTCTGAGGGCTTGATCCTGCAAACACTTAACCTGCTTCATACTACTCACATGAGTAGTTACCTTAAAGTCAAGGGGCCTATTCATACTCATATAGAGAAAAGGAGTTTAACTTTGATAAACTTGAATAAAACAAAAATGGCAAAATACACACACATGGGGTCCAATCTGGTCACATATGGGGTCCAATCTGGCAAAATACTGAGCAGTTCCTGCAAGGCAAACGGGAGTTGAGCGTAATGTCCAAAGAGTGTAACTCTTTGTATTCCATACGTACTCAGTTATTTTGTGCATAAACTGAAAGTGAAATGGACTATTTTTGCTGTATAAACACTAACCATTGTAATGCAATGAAGCTGTGTAATACTGGCATAACAAAGTGCAGTGTGTGCAGAAAATATGTGTGCAGAATTTAGAAGAAATAACAATCATCACACTTACATATGCTGGTAAATTCAAGACATGGTTCTGCAGTTTTCAATGGGAAATGGGCCTGAATAGAGAGAGAAAGATATCTTAATGTGTTAAATTAATATGCTAAACAGCATCATTATGCTTCAGAAGTACATTAACTTTGGCCCTGATCCTGCATATGCTTAATTTACTTACTTTAAAATGAATAGCAATTGAAGTAAATAGGACTACTCACAAGCTTAAAGTTAAGCATATGCTCAAGTGCTTTGCTGGATCGGGCCACAGTGTTCAGCTCCTTGCAAGATCAAGCCATGTTTCCTATGCATTTGTACAACAGTCAGAACAATGGGATCCTAATCCTGACTGGGCCCTTTGAATGCTACCACCATATAAATAAACTACAAGTACTGTATACACTTAGTAAACTTTAAATCACAGCAACAAGTACACATACAAATACACACTATAGGAGAAAAACTATTCTTATATTGTTTTTAAATGCAGATATTCAATTTTATACAAGTGTAAATTTTGATTAGTATAGTTAGTCTGCCTATACAGAAATGGCATAATAAATATTAATCCTTCACATCCATGTACCATAACAAGTTTCTCTGTAGAATGTATCACTTTTACAGGTGACAAATGGAAATGATGTGGATGACTCCTCAATTCCATTTTGAGATAAAATACTTTCTAACAGTGAAAAACATGCTATTAAGCCATCATACTTTCTGATTCATGTTCTAGTTAATGAAGAAAAGGAAGACAGTGGTATACCATGGTGCAGTATTTTGTATCTGAATGAATACATTGGTGGCTTAATTGCATTTTTCACTGCTGGAGTGCTTTTGGATTATTTGATTTTGTTGGCTTATATAACAAATTAGTGTACTTTACTGCTTACATTTAATTACTAGAGAAAGCAGCTCATGAAGGAACATGTGACATTTAGAAATTCTAGATATTTCTCACTATCTAGGTAATTATTGCTTTTCAAATGTTGCCTAACACTTTTAACAAGAAAAGACAAATAATGGATTTCAATACAACCAATAAAACTAAATAATTACGTATAAATAATTTAATAATTAAATTTTGTTTTATTCTCTCTCCATAAACAAGAGATTTTGAAAGACAGTACTCCACTCAGTTTCAGACAATACAGCATTTAGATTCTAGTGCATTTCTGGGCTATTCCTGTCAGGTACATTTTTAAAAGCTTTTTCTTTTGTGCAAGTTCATACGTCAAAGTCCCAGGCAATAACATCTATATCTACACGCATACACTGAACTGCATTATATAAAGGTACAGTTAAACTTAATGAACCCAATACTTCTGATTTAAAAGCAAAGGATTTCTACTTTTTCACTGTCAACCTAACCTTCGTACCCCGTTCAGTCTATCCTATGCTACTTGTATAAAATAAATGAGCATGCCCAATGTAAAGCTCAAATGAGAAAAGGAAGAAATAACAAAATTAAAAAACAAGCATGCACTAAACTGTGTCGGAACAGCTCCCAAAACAGTGGAATCCAAGAGTGAAACAGAATTATTTGTTCATTACGAGTGGACTCACAGCTTTACCATTTCATAGCAATACTTAATTGATACCATTCATAAATCCAAGTTATAAGAATATCCTTTAATGCTATGTTGAATTATCACATGACAAATTACAAAAATATATTAATTTAACTCATTTTCCTGATTAAAATTAAACAATGGCTGAGAAACTTCACAAGTCACTAATATAGCAATGAAGTTCATTAAAAAGGAGGTATGTCAAATTTTCAACAAATACTTTAAAAATGTATACTTGGCTGAAGCATGGAATTAATCTCTAAAATTAATACCTCTTCAGAAGTAAATGAATAATATTTTAGGTTTCATATGAAACATTTTAGGTGCTGAAACAGATAAATTGCAATTTGCATGTAACTTTTGTATGGACTATTGTAGTGGTATCGTAATTTCTGAAACATAGGGTCAAATCCCACAATAACTTGTTCCCTAACTGGGCAAAACACCTATTGATTCAATGCGGAAGAAGAACAGGTTTTGTTCCATTCTATTTAACAGAGACAGACAGACAGACAGAGAGATTTAATCTCGCACATACACACAAATCAACCGAATTTACGAAATACGTTTTAAATAAAAGTTAAAATTTTCAATGTTGATTTGAAAACATCTTCCTTTTTTATATTTATTTTCTTACTTAGTGCCACAGATAAGGTCTTTCTAATGTGATATTACTGCACTGGCACCATGGAAGGAGTAAAGGAAACTTGGCAAGAGACTTCTATCACAAATATGCCTTTTTTGTAAATTGCTTGATTAGAGGCTTTGCTTGTAACATCAATGAGATGAATATAACATTGATTATTCAATAGGACTGTGTCTTCCTGTGTATTTTGAAAGTCCCTATCATATTTTTGGGCACTGCTGCAACATAAATATTAAATCATATCTACATCTCTGCTTTGAGATGGACTTTAGTAACAAAATTGTGAAACTTGATAAAGTAGTATAAATTCGTAGGATTGTATTGTACATCTATACACAAATCAGACATCAGCTGCTTTTTGGTCCTCGGAATCCAGATGCTCAACATTTCAGCATTTAAGCTTACCATAATTCCCTGTAATCTATTAACACACTTAACAGTAAACTCTTTGTAACAAATAATTTCTTAAGGATTATTGCTTGAAAACACAATGCTGAATTATATGGCAATGAAACCCAGGTCCCCCACACTGAAATTGGTGGAGTTCCACAACATGTAAGTCAGTGGAACATTTGGTCTACAAGCTTTGAAGGGATACTGTTCGTTAAAAATGCATTTAAAAGATAAATGAGAGACCATTAAGGAAATCTAACATCTGAGGAACACAGTCCTGCAAACCTTTACTCTCACAAATAAAAGCAATGGGGTTCCCTGAGGTTAATGCATGTGCTGACCTCAGTGAAAACACTTGTAATGAGTAAAGGTTTGCATGATTGGGTCAAAAGTAATTAAAGCAGAAATATGTTAAAGCTCATTGGCCATTCACTTTTTGTTCTTTATTTATGTTGGACAATGAAAACAGACCAGCCAGTTTTACTCTGATTTCTAGACTTTCATTTTCTGGTTCTTATGTCTTAGAAGAATCTTGCAATATTGGGTTGCAGATGCTGCAGGGGAATATTTAAAAACCCTGTGCCAGAGCCTTCGCTGATGTAAATCAGCATCACTGTGTTGAAGTCGATGGAGCTATGCTGATTTAACCAGCTAAAGGTCTGACCCTAAGTATTTAATGTATGAAAACAAGGGAAATCTTTCATAATTCCAGTCATCAGGCACCCTTACTCAGACTGAATAGTACCTGGCAAAAATCAAGCCCTATATTTATTTTTGCCTTAGTTTTACATCAGTTACTTGGAAATACTGTATTTCTGGAATTCATTGCTAGGGTTGAGCAATGGTGATCACTCAGCACACTAACTCTATATTTGTGTGAGGACTGATATCTCAATAAATATGCTGAATGACTGTGTACAGTTGCTAGAATTTCATTATGGCTGAAAATGTGTAAACATCAGCTTGACATTTGAAGAAAATGTAAAGAGGGGAAATTTGTGTCTTTGTTGTAGTAAGAATACACTTAGGCTTTAAATGTCTGCTCCAGCATAAAAGAAATTAGCCATAGAGTAAAGACACAGGATAGTTCTCAAATGGTCTATAGCACTGTGGCATTTAGGCATTTCTGAGCTTGTCAGATTATGCAACAGGCAGCCAACCACTTAGGACCCAATTAACAGCATAAGATTGATGATAAATTGCTCTTGTAACTGGAGCAGTTGTCAAAAAAGTCAGTGGAGAACAAGAAAGCGAAGGTGCTGAGACTAGAACATGGCAATTAAATTACTAGAGGCTACAAATGAATTTGCCTAAATTACACCAAAACTAGAACTTTTCCAGCAGTGTAGAAATTAAGGGAAATAAAGTATGTAGAAGATATGACATGAAGATACTGTTAATCAGACAGATATTGTACATAGGAACAGAGTTCTATCTGGAGACTTCTTACTATTACTTTCATTTAGCCTCATGTAGGTATCTTTTCCAACATTCAAAGAAACAATATGGGTAAACAATATGGAAATACCACCAAGGAATTCTATCAGCCCCTAAAAAAAACTTAACCCTTTCCTCTTCATTTCTGGCCACATTTCTAATGTGATTTTGTTCTAAACCATGTGATGATTTCAAACATATGTAGGTCCCGATCCTGCAACAAACTCCATGCAGGCAGACCCATGCACTAGCATGGAGTCCCATTCAACTGAGGTGGGCTTTAAACAGGTTTATGGGTCTACCAATGTGCATCAGCTTACAGACTTTAGAAAAGACCCAGGGTAAACACCCAGTCCCAGTGAAATCAATGGGAGTTTTGCCGGGACGGGGAGGCATGTCAGGATTTCACCCTATATGCTTTGTTTAAACAAAATAATTATACCGAGTTGTGGCAGAGAGAAGATTTGCATCTCTAGTTCTTGCCAATTATTATCTGGAATGCACAGTGGTAAGGCTATTGCATAAGGAATAACTCATAATAATAATAATAATAATAATAACATAATAATAAAAATAATTCATAATAACATATGAATAAATGTTAAGTTTCTCTGAATAAGCCTTTTATGCTTACAGCCCTATTTATAGCCTTTTAATGTAGCCAATTTTTCCTACTTTCTGCATATATCTCATAACAAACTTACAGTTCCTAATTTCACATACTTAGAGGACATTTGCCTCATCATCAGTCCTTGCTGTTAACTGTAAGCTGCTCCATATGGCCCTGTCTTCAGTTAACGTTTTCTATTCACTCAGTGACTACAACCCCAATACTTTTTTTTCATTACCAAACTATTTTGTACATCCTGGTCAGTAATAAAGCTTAAATCTCCCCCCACCCCTCCAAGTATTTTAAACAACTGCCTCTAATCTTCTTTTCTCAGAAAGGCTTGATTTGACTGACTGGACCATAGATTGTACTGCAGTAAAAAAAAAAAAAATCCTATCCAAGAACTGATTAGTTTTACTCCAGAGCTTTGGATCTGTGACCTGCAAGCCCAGTTTGTCCTAGTTTTCTGTTGACTTTAGGTTTTAGATTACAATAATGAGTTTATGATTTTGGGAGAGGTTTAAAATGGGAATGTTGCTATTACCACTCTCTGTGCTGAAGCCAATAAAACTTTACATTCAAAAACTTATTTTCAAAACTATATTATATGCTTTTATTGAGTCAAGTCACAATTCAGAGTTAAAATCACACTGTTCCAATTGTGCACATTTGTCATCAGAATCACAGGTGCCAGAGATTGAAAGGTTTCCGAGTTACAGCCGTGTTAGTCTGTATCCGCAAAAAGAACAGGAGTACCTGTGGCACCTTAGAGACTAATAAATTTATTTCAGCATAAGCTTTTGTGGACTACAGCCCATGAAAGCTTATTCTCAAATAAATTTGTTAGAGATTGAAAAGCACTATTAGGATGTCTTGACTTTTTACCTGCCAACCAATGCACAATTGCTCTCTACAGTATCTTTAAGGCACCTCCTACACCTAGATATTAAATTAGTGTGTCAAAACAGTGAGAAAACCTGAATCACTTATGTTCCACTGCAGTACAGGCAGGTGAGTTAATAACAGAGTGAGAACCTTAATTCATAAAAGCTTATGCTCAAATAAATTTGTTAGTCTCTAAGGTGCCACAAGTACTCCTAACCTTAATTCTGAGTTTCCTTCCTTGTTGGGTTTACATCAGGATTTTAAAATTATTTGTACAAGTTATATGTTTTATGTCCCTTAGCGTTAAAATTACCCCCAAAATCAAAATAATAAGTATTAAACATTCTCTTAACATTGTAACTGTGTCCAAATTCTGCTGTCAGATAGGCACAGTCAAATTCTATTTACTTCAAGGGGAGCAGCTGTGCATATGTCACAGTGCCTGGGTTCTGAAAATGGAAGTCGCAACCAACCTCTCCTTCCCACATTTATAAATGGGATGGTAGACCCAGTTAGATCCTGACTAGAGAGAGTGGCGGTCCCAAAATGGAACAGATTGAAAAACACTGGAGCAGAATTTGGCCCTAGTTGTATAGATGGGTGTATGAGAATGTGCATGAAACTCACAATTCCACTGAAGTAAACCTAAATGGAAGCAAAACTCCACACATCCATCATGCTCAAGGAGCTGTTCTGATACAAATATTACTATTTATGTTAGGGGCTCTGTTCCTGCTCCCATTCAAATCAGTGTCAAAACTCCCATTGACTTCAATGGTGCACTGTCAAGCCCTTAAAATCAATGTGATTTTGCCAGCCTTCCATATACAATATACTATTTGGTTTTTGAAACCAAAAACATTTTTTTGTCCAGTTTTCCAATTTGTTTTTCTCCCCTTTTCCCCCCACCCCCGTGACACATTAGCTCAGCTATATTGGGTCCTTTTTCTGATAGCTTCTGCAGTGCGTGGTTATCTAGCAGTGACTTGGGGCATTTACAGTCTCTTCAGCTGATATTTCCTCACTTCATTAATGCTTACATACCTCATGTCTGAGCTTTGACCCTCACGATCAGGGATAGAGGCACACAGAGGCCAGGAAATAGTCTCATTGGGGACATCAAAGGGACAATCAGTATCACTGGTGTTAAACATTTGTAGACAGAGAAATCAGCCCAAATTCTTTGCCAGTTTACACCCAGTGCAGTTGTGTTGACTTCACACCAACGACGGCTTCCAATAATGTGGGTTAGGAGAAGGTACTAGTAAGATCTCAGCCACTGCAAAGTGAAACAAAGAATACCAGCGATGGATGAGGGTAATTTGTCACTGCAGAGACAGGTTTGCATTTTTATTCAAAATAGCGACCCAGCACCTCCAATGAAAATATTAACAAAATGTTAACTACAGTGTAATTTGGTGTCACTGCTAAAGGCCTGCATACTGTACAACAGAAACATTAGGCAGTCAACAGCATAATATGAATCATGATAACCTTGGAAGAAGGTAGATTCTCTGAAATCCAGGTTTGGTATAACAGCACAAGGCTTTATAAGTAGATAGCCCTGCATACCTTATGCTCATAACTTGTTGTAAGAAGTAGAAGTCCATGGAATATGGTGATTAAGGAAGAACTGTGATTAATAATAGTAATACCTAGCTCTCATGTAGCACTTTACAACAGTGCATCTCAAAGCATAGGCGTCAACTCTGTGGGTGCTCTGGGGCTGGAGCTTTCACTGAAAAAAAATAGTGGGTGGTCAGCACCCCCTGGCGGCCCCACCAGTCAGCTTCCCCCTCTACCCTAGCACCTCCCGCTCACCGGCAAGACCACCAGCTTCTCCCCCTCTCTCCCAGCACCTCCAGCCTGCCACAGATTAGCTGTTCAGCGGTGTGCAGGAGGCCCTGGAGGTAGGGGGCAGAGCAAGGGCAGGGCACGCTCAGGGGAGGGGGTGGAACAGGGTAGGAAGAGGCAAGGCAGGGGTGGGGCCTTGGGGGAAGGGGTTGACTGGGGGTGAGGTCTGGGGCAGAGCAGGGTTCAAGCACCCCTGGGGAAATGAGGAAGCCGGCACTATGTCTCAAAGCACTTTACAAAGGAAGTATCATTATCCCCATTTTAGAGATGGGGATACTGAGGTACAGAGCGGTAAAGTGACTTGCCCAAGGTCATTCAGCAGGCCAGCGACAGCTGGGAATAGAAGTCATGTCTCCAGGGTCTGAATCCAGTGCTCTAGCCACTATGTCACAACTTTGACACTTCACTGAACTATTTATAACAGATGAATATTTGTACAGCTCCCTAAAACCTGTGAAAGCGCTAAGTGTTAATTATCATTGCTACAAAGGGTCAGACATATTATTTGTCTAATGAAACAATTTAAAAACAGAAATGTGAGCTTTTGTTTTAGAACCAAAATTACTCCCAGATCCTGGTGCTAAATTGGCTGAAGATCTGGATTACTAACAGTGGGCTCAGTCCTCAGCCTCCAATGTTAACAGCACAAAAGCACTGAAAAAAACCCAAGACCTACCTTACAGTGGCAGTTGACGATTCCCCCTAACACTAGGGAGCCTGGGGAGTTGGTGAGCCCATATACTTTCAAGTAAAAAAAAACAAAAACAAAAAAACAAAAAAAAAATGAACCAAAAGTAATTTTTTTAACCCCAACCACCCTCCACTACACTAAAAAGTCTTAAGGGCTTCAAGCCAAATCGGTCATTTCTATAAAAGTTATGAATGGAAATCTCAGATTTGATGGAACATGGAAAGTAGTTTACATGAAGTAGTCACTTTATGTTAATGGAAGTGCAAATTAATCTGCATTTCTCTGAATGATCTCAAGACATTCCTCATTTGAGTATGTCATGCCAAAAAACTTCAGAGTAGCAGGCCATAGGGAGCAGGCAAGGATTCTGCAGCAACCGTGTAACCTAGGTATAACTCTATTTGATGTTCATGTCCAATAGGAACGTATTTAAAAGATAGGTCAGCTTTTTTTTTTTAAAGACTACAATACTATTCTCTAGATTGACAACCATGGTCAGGTTGACCCACGAGTGAAAACACATCATGAACAAATTTAGACATCTTACATGTACAGCAAGTTAGCACTTTCTTAAAAAAAAAGTTTGAAGCAATAAACCACTGGGGAATTTTTCCCTGTAATCTGGAGGGGGGTGGGAGGCTGGAAGTATATAATTATATTGTATGAATAAAATAATTTTGCTTTTTTGCTGGTGAATACTAGCCTTCATTTTGGAAGACTTCAGATAAGCATAACAAATTATAAATAATAATAATCTTAGATAGCTGATTAGAACTCAGGTATAGAATATCTAACACTTGACACACAAAAGGAACACTAAATGACTAAATCACAACTGCACTATTTTCTCTTGCTTTTGTATAGTACTCATTGTGTTTAAAAATCAGTGATCATGCTAAGCAGGCTTACTTTGTTCATACATTTCTATAACACCACATTATTTATTTTAATATTAAATTAACCCCCCAAACACACACCTACACTTTATATTACACAGACAAAACTACAGTAAAAGAATGTGCTCACTAAGGCAGAAATGTTCTATGGAAAAAGTAATATGTGATCATGTCATTAAAGACTGTATCATAACGCATATGCACTAGAGGGCTGAATTAAGGTTGCAGATGCAAACTTAACTCTGGCACTTCCTAACTTTTGAGTGCTTGACTTTCCAAACTTAACATTATTTTAATGTAGGGGGTTTTATATGTAATTTTCTAGGTTTTTAAAAAAGCAAATTGAAAAACCCAGAAATCCCACCATGGGGCATCATGTTGACACCTAGATGGATCATCAGCAAGGTTGGAATTGTTAGGCCCACTTCCTAGACCTTTGCCACTTGAGCTGTTAGCAATAGTAGATTGTCATCCCCTGTGTGGGCTAACCTGGGGGAAGGGAGAGATATTTTGCCAGTGGATTTCATAGATATTTGCTGACAGTAGAGGAATAATGAGACTCAGGAAACTTGGGTTCCATTAGAGGTTCTGAAGAAGAGTATCTCTAGTGGTCACAGACCCTTCTGCCTCCCTCCCACAGCTTGATCCCTTCTTCTGCCTTATCCCCTCCAGCCTATCCTTGTCTCAGTCCTGTCCCTTCCACACTCCTGGCTTCTCATCCCAGTTCCTCATCACTGATTTACTGGCCCAGTCTTACCCACCCACCCACTCTGCCAGCTCCTATTCTCAGTCTCCAGCCCAGGTCCAGTTCTTGTCCCTTCTGTATTTAGGCTGTTTCCTCTATCACATTGCCTGGACACCAGCTGGGAGACCACTGAAAGCACAGAAGAAATACCCTCCCTGCTCTCAATGCTACAGCAGCCAGGAGTAGCAGTTTCAGGGAACATCCTGCTCAGCTCCTTCAACCCTGACCTGGAGCATGCTCAGTGCGAATGGAATTGTGAGAGAATTTAGCTGCCAAACACTAACAAGTGAGCATATAGAAACTATGATTTTTGAAGGCTTATAACTTGGCTAAACTTGAGCAGATATTCAGAGAGACAGCAAAAGGAGCATCCTAGACGCAAAGGCCACCACCCTGCCTAAATACAAGCTTCTGCTCCAAAGCATGGAGGTGTTAGAGTTCCTTAACAAAACAGTTGCAAGAACTTCTTTTTCCCCCCAAACATGGGAAAAACCTGATTCTTGGTAATGGCTGGACTGTTTTGGGTCAATCTTTAAAAAAAAACAAAAACAAAAAAACCAAAACCATGCCCAAGCAGGGAAAATTTCAGTCTGACAAAGTTATGAGGAACTGAAAACAGGGATCTTGGAATGGGAAATGTTGGGCAACCTTACTTATAGGCAGCTCTACCTTTGCTAGTGCAAAGCATTTGCAGATCATATATGATCAGCCAGTATGGACTTTTTTTTGAGTGAGGCTATAAAAATTTGCATTTGTTTTTTTCTTGTACAAGTTCCAGCTGTTTGGCTGCTAATGGCCAAGAAGCAATGGAAGGAAAAGTAGAAGGTTTTTTTGTTTTAACTTTATCTTCCATTTGGAAATACTTCAACCCTCATCTCTCTCAGGATGAAATTCACCTGGGGTGTGGAGAGCACATGTAATGCTCTCCAGGGCTGTTTAACCCCCTGGTACAGGAGTGATCAAATAAGCATGAGAGGTTGTTGTGGGTTCCAGACTAGCCAGCATGGGGGGAGGGAGGGGGGAAGGAGCATTGGATTTATGACTATGCTGGAAGATTTGAAACAGGCTGGAGTAGCAACTGAAGAGGGGCTGAGTTTCAATCCTCTGACTGCCTATGAGTTGGGAATGGTGGTGCTTAATTCCACCCCTTCCCTCCTCCTCACACATAATGCCCAATGTGAAGCCCAGTGACATTGGCTTTGAGCAGGAATGTGAATTACCCTCTTTGTACTCATCTGACTAAAGCCCTGGGCTGAGATTTTCCTAGGAGCCAAAGGGAGTTAGGAACCTAAATCCCAATATAATTCAATTAGAGTTGCACACCTAAATACCTCAGACTCATTTGCAAATCCCATGCTTGGCTCCTCTGCTCCACTCTCTCTTCTACTCTGAACATGGAGTTGTTCAGCTCAACCTACCTATGCTCACTGGCACACGACTCAGGCAAGCCCACTTCCCAAAACTTCCCTTTAAAATGATGTCTTTCTTCTCATTATCTCTACTCCAACAACTGGTATACAAAAGCTTTTAATTCTTCCATAGTTGCTTTCTTTTTCCTGTGCCAAACAACCCAAAAAACACATCAGTGGGGCAATGCAGCTAACATTAAATGTGAGCTGATGCCTTTCCAACCATAGCTATCTTTAAAATGTCCATATCAAGTCCAAATTGTTTACTTATCTGCTACATACATATGTTAAGGGAAGTTAAGGTTCTGTTGCTCAAGGTGCATTTTAATATAGAGAGAAGAACTGCTTCAGCTATTTCATATTACATCTTCTAGCTTTATCTGGTGCTGTAAATTATATAGCTGCTCCATTGAACTGACTGAAGATTATATTTTTGAATACTAGATCCTAAAGAATACATATTGTTCACTTTGAAATGGACAATCTGTCCTGCACCAGAGTGGCTCATTGCATCCTTTGTTGCCCAAACATTTCTGCCTAATTTAAGGTGCTAGATTACTCATGTGGGGCCATGACTGACTGCCATTAATCCATGCACTGTCATCAGTGACAGCTCCAAACACAGAATGAATGTGTGACGTGCCCTAGCATCTATGTGCAGAAACAACTCCAATGAATGAATATCAGCACAGATCTCCTGTATACTGTATATTGAATTATTACTAAATTATGCTGTTCCTATATGCAAACATATATTAAAAATGATTGCCATTCCATTTAACAAGTGAAATGTTTGTGAGTTGCTATGCTGCACAAACATTACACACACACACACAAATATACACTGGAGATCATTCCAAACACATATTAACTAGTGGCTGGAATTGGTTCTAATTCCCCATGCCATGTTTACAAAAAGAGGCTCTGAAAAAAGGTGTGACTGAAGTACAAACCCCGTGCAAGAAAATTCTGATGCAAGCTTAACTATGGTCTCGCTACTGCAAGACCATTATTGAAGCCAAGCCTAGCACACTTCAGGTTGTGTGTCAATTAACCTGGCCTCAGGTGCCTTTTTTAGCACTGTCTGGGAGGGAAATACCAACTCCTTTGTCTGTGGCCAAGTGCTGAAGCCCATTCCCTCCACTTTTGACTCACTCAGGCTCTTTGAGCATGATGTTCAGGTTTGTTCTTTTCAAAGCACCCCCACAGCAAGTACCCCAGTGTATTTGTTTCCATCTCTTGTCCCAGAAGTCTAAATGTGTCATTCACTGCAAATAGCAGCACTGCCTTTATCTAAAGGAATGAATTTAGCCTTTCCCCCTGGTTTATGAACTGTCTGCAAAAAGATTATGGATTACTACACGTATTGTTTGTTTGAAATTATAAAAAACGGATATTTTATGTGGATACATTTTAGCCAGGGCCAGATTTAGGACAATTTGAGATCCAAGGCTTGCCACAACACGTGCCCCTCCCCTCATGGATACACACTTACGCCATGGCCCCACACCCACATGGAGTGGCAGCAGAACCCCCCTTCTCTCTCGAATAGGCAGGCGAAGTGGCCCTTTCTCACCCCCAGTGGCAGCAGAGCTCCTTTCTCTTAGGAGACGCATGGGGAGCAGCAGGAGTCTCCCCTTTACCCCCAAGAGATAGGAGTGGGTGCCAGCCACCCGCCCACCCCTGCCGGTACACCCTGGTTGCTGGAGGAAGTGTCTCCTCAGATTGGTGGGCTGAGCCCACTGCACTCTTCTACTGCCACACACAGAGTTGCTGGAGTGGTGTTGGTGGGGCCCTAAAAGCAGGGCATTGTGGCATTTCACATCTCTCAGAGCTATTGCTCCAGACGCTACAGACTCAGCCAGGCATCATTGCATCAGTTATACTCAGGTCACATTTTCAATGTTTTCTTCCCCAACATGAGGGCTAGAAACGTACTTAAAAACAACAACTGAGAATTTGCTAGAATCATATGATTCCAGGAGCTGGGGCCGCAACTTTAATCCAACCCTGATTTCCAGCACATGGCCCTCCTCCTCACTAAAATTCCACACAGGGGCAATGAAAGGAGTCAGCCAGATGAGCAGTTATGCAGGGATGTCCACATCCTCCTTCATGCCATGGCATTGGGCTTACATAGGCCAGCATGGAAGGTCGCAGTGCAGATTGGCGGGGGACAGGCCAGAGGAAGGACCAGGAAGCTGCAATTGCATGGAGCCAGGCAACCTGCCAGAGGGGCAGTGGCTGCTATTCAGACCCAGAGATACCCTGGTCATAAGTCTGGACTGGTGAACTTCACCTACTCAACTTCTCTGCACTCCACCTCTATAAAGTAGGGATACTGAAGGCCTGATTCTCCTTTCACTTACCCTGGTGTAAGTCAGAAATAACTCCACTGAAGCCAAGGACATTTCACCTGTGTAAAACTGCTGTAAACAACAGGAGAAGCAGGCCCTCAGGCTTTTATCTAGGAGTTATTAACTCAAGTATTCAAAATTCACCATTTGAAATTCAAGCTGTGCTGACAACACATAGGGAACAGAAGCATAGCAAGTGACCAGGTGAGGTGAGTGCAACTCTTTGAATAATGTTTCTTGTCTGAATACTTGTGACGTGAATTTGAAACTGGCTTTTGAAAATCTGGCCACTTAATTGGGGGCCTAACTGGGAGCTGAGCTCTTTTGAAAATCTGACCCATCGTAACTAAGGCACTCGGAAACAATACAATTGTTTAGATAGCTCAAAAGCAACATTTCTAAAATTGGTTTCAGAGTAGCAGCCGTGTTAGTCTGTATCCGCAAAAAGAAAAGGAGGGCTTGTGGCACCTTAGAGACTAACAAATTTATTTGAGCATCAGCTTTCGTGAGCTAAAGCTCACTTCATCGGAAGTATTTCATCAAAATACTTTTTGTCACATGTGCTATGTACAGAATACATGATGGAATGGTATGGCATTCAGGTTTTACTGGTGTCTCCTTGGGATGGCCTGCATGGCTCACACAAGTGCCTACCCCATAATGATAAAACCTTTATACCCCTCCATCAGATTCTCTATCTATACCTGCAGTTGCTCACATTCCAAGATATTTTCAAGAATATCCCTTTTAAAAGGGTTGAAATTAGCATGAAATAAGATGAAAAAGGAAACATGAATTTGTTAATAATAAGATCACTGAACCACTGCATGCATTATGCCCTGTAGCTGTGTTCTTTAAATGGGAATGTTCCGTGTATTACTTAATTAAAGAAGATTATCTCTTTAGTACTGTTCAGGGCGTTTCATAGAATTTTTTATATAGGCAGAAATGAATCCAGTTTTTCTTATTTCATTGAGACTCCTTTCACAGGGAGATAAATATGGGGAGAGAACAAAAGGAAAATTGTTCTTTACATTTTAAAATATTTAATATGACAACCACCTATTTGAGGTCATTTATATGCCTAATTTAGTGCTAAAAGTCAATAACCAAAGTTCTTCTTATGCACTGTAAAACATGCATACCTTATTTTTGAGCAGCTAGATTTTGTGCCCAACCTTTCTCCCATTGTTGTCAATGGTCCCACTGATGCCAATCTTGCTCAGGTTTTTCTGTTGCAGACTCAAGAAGAGTAAAATATAACTACAATTAATTAATTATTTAAAAGAGCCCATGGAAACACTGATTTTGTGTCATCAATCCTACCCCCACCATGGTTACAAAAACGTGATCTAAACAACGAGTAAGAAAACAATCAGGTAAATATTCTTTCCTTTAAAAATTACATTGGGATTTCTAATTTTTAGGGATTTCTATGACAATTGTGAGGAGCTCTCTCTCTCCTCTGGTTTTAAATTGCTGTTGTAAAGGTTGGAGTTTTTTAGGTGGAATATTGAGCTGATGCATGGTTCATGTGCTACCATATATTTGCAGAGCAAAAAGGAGGATTTCTTCTAGTCAGAGCAGTGGCATTCTCCAGAGGAATATTTATTTTGGGCTAATGTTTTTACAGAGAATTTCAATCCATTTTGTGGCCAAAGAGGCCCTAGGGTTGCTACAAAGTTGAAGACAGACTCTTCTATAGTACCAGAAGATCATAGTAATGATCCCTAATGACTAGACACACCAAATTCTGTTATCATTAAGGCCCTATTAATTCATGATATTGTAGAAACTGCGGATCCCGCAATGTTAGGCTTCCACCGCAATTTTGACAGTGGGAGCCCCGCCGTGCACGGGGCTGACAGTGGAAGCCCCAACCACCCCTGGCAGCTGTCAGTGCAACCCCCCACTGTCAGCGCTGGGCTCCTGCTGTCAGCCTTGGGCAACCACCAGCAGGACCCCATCAGCTTTTCCAAATTACCACAAATAATAAAGGTCCATTATTACTTTTCCATGATTTTCCACATCTTGTCTTCAACTCAGCCGCAATTATTTGACAATCATCCCACGATTCAAGTAGGGCTTTAGTTATCATGTATTGGCCAAACACTGCAGTCCCTATTCATTGACATCACTGGAGATATATATGGGATGAATTTGGCCCCTTGGTTTTGCTAATGCTAGAATTTCTTGCTTTTGTGGTTTTGAGATAGATATTTACAACGAGAGTACTGTTTTTATTGCAATCAATAAAGAATGCACTCATGATGACTGATGACATTTCATGTTGAAATACCGTATGTATTTAAAATATCATCTGCTCATTGTAAATTTGACCCATAATTGTAAGAGCACGGAAGAAAGTCTAATGAAAAGTGCTCATGCAAAGTTGCTGCTTTTTTATATCGTGGCATCTCAGTTGAGCTAGGCCATATTGTAAAATTACTGAGCAACAAAATTTCATTTAAAAATATCCAACATGTTTTTAAGATGCCAAACTGTAAAATATCCATAACCACAACTGTCTATTTCTGTTCTGCACTCTTGGACGTTAAAAAGAGCCAAAATGTAAAAAAGATGACTGTCAGTCTTGCATGCCATGAAGCTCCCTAAAAACAGAGGCTTATATTTGACTCATTGACAGGTTTTAAGTGCAGAAATGCTGGCAAGCACCTCCATACTACATCATATCTAAAATCACTTTTGTCATTTTGGGCATGGGCTAGCTTGGAGAGAAGCAGGCTCACCGTCCTGGAAAGATTTAGAACCTGATTCTGCTCCACTGCAATCAAATGGAAATTTGTCATTGACTTCATTGGAAGCACGTTCAGACCAATAAAGAGCACACAGCTACTTAAAGCACATTGCATCCTTTACTACCTACAGCATTCAAAACCAAATCAAACCTCCCCAACTTATAAACAATGCAATAATAAAATAAGATGCAGTTCTTATGTTCATTATCCGTAATTTAAGAGAGCACTACCAGTCAGTCACAGTTTGGGCATATCCATCATTACCAGAGAGTATGGCAAGATACCTTCTGAGACCTGGAAAAAAAAAGGAAATAGAAACATCACGTACTTTACTCATGCCCTTTAACCTCTACCATGCATCCCCAGTAAGGTAGTTCTGGCACTAGACTTCACTAGCTATTCACAGCATGTATAACTGCAGGAATCATTCTTTGAAATGAGGTCTTCAATCATTTGTGTAAGGTCTCACAGTAAGGGAGTACAGAACCAGAAGTTTTGATTCTCCATCTTTCTCTTTAACTAATAGACCATGTTCCCTCAGGAAAAGTCATGCCAAAGCTTTTCTAATGCTGTCAAAGTGGGCACGTACATATCGCCTCACATATCAGAACATTTGCAGTGGTGAACACCCATCTTTGAAAATCAGTCCCTTAAGCCTCTCCGTGGCCACATCCTCCATCTATAAATAAGGGGGAATTTTGAATCATCTCACAGGCATGTTGTGAAAATGAATTAACCACTGTAAAGTGCTTTGGCATCTTTGGATAATAAGGGCTATAAGAACAGAAAAGGCCAGATCCTCCGCTGGTTTAAATCTGGCACAGCGCTGTTAACTTTAATGGAACGATACAGATTTACACCAGGGGAGGACCTGGCCAGTGTATTATTCTGACTGAAGACAACAGCCAGTTAATTTAATACCATTCATCCAAATTATTAAAGACCATTAAAATTCTAGATTTGTTAGCTGGAGGAAATTAATGAGGAAAGCCTCCTCCTAGCTCCCCCTTTCTCAGGCTTCTGATTTTCTACAAATAAAATGGGCTTGCTAGGTTTTTTTTTTTTAAAAAAAAACAAGCTATGTGCATAAAAACACTGCCATAAATTCCCTGGTTTATAATAAGAACAGATGCTGACAGATTCAAATCACTTCAGCTACTGATGCTGCTGCAAACAGACTTTAATAATAAAAAGGATAGGATTTCTCCCTCCACCCACAAGTTCTAGAAATAGCATTATTGTATACTTATGTACGCATTACTAATGCTATCATTCAAAATAGTGGCACAGGCCGGTAATGATATAGGAAGAATATCTTGTTAGGAAAGATCTTCTTTCCCCCACTTTTGTGGGGCTTAGCACTGACCCTTAGATTCAGCAAGGGAATACCTTAAATTAAGTTAAATATAATACAGTTAAATGTCATTTTAAATTCTTCTTATCCTGTTGTGACTGGCATAACCCTATGACATTTTCAATAGGATGATTCATGAAAGATATAAAAGAATCAATAGGGATAAAAATAGGGAACACAATAACACTATCTTATCATAACTTTGCTTTTATTATATTGAACAACATGAAAAGGAGATAGCGTTTAAACATATTCTGCCATGATACCTTTAAACTGTAAAATGAAAGTCAGACAAAAGGAACCCAAATAAGGTAAGCTTTTGGGATACCATACTACCTTCTACCAGTACACAGAACTCCTGCTGCCATCAATGGATGCAGAGAGCCCATAGTCTGCCAAATATATATGACCCCAGATTTCTGTGGGACTGAACTGCCAGCTTCTGTGCAGGTGTAGGAGAATTGTGTGCCAGCTTTTTATCAGATTTGTGGCATTTATATTGTGTGCCTGCTAAATCCACTGTTCATTGGAGAGATACAGACAGCCTGAAAACTTTCTACTCTTTGAACTGAAAGCCAAAGAGGAGGTCATTCTTTGCAAGGACATGTATATTAAAAGGTTGAAATTATCTACTGTGGCCACAACTAAGATCTCTTGTTGGCTCCAAGTGCTGTGGAGCCTGATTATACAGGACTTAGGATACTGCATGTTTGAACATGTAATGGGATAGGAGTTCAGTCCATCACTTCCCTGCCTGATATGGGGAAGGGACTGCAATGGAGGCAGTATCCTCAGCACCAATTCTGGAGTAAGCACCTCTGGCTGACATACTGGAGTGGCATTGATGGGATACGGCACGAAGCACTCTCTGCCCTGATGAAATGGGAGTGTGCGTGAAATATGGGGACTTTGAGAATGGTATATATTGGAGGAGGTGGAGAAAGTATAAGAGAAAAACATTAGAGGGAGCTGTAGAAGAAGAAGAATGGAAGTAAAGCGATGGAGACGTTCAAATATATTTCTCCATCTTAATGATGACTTTTTAAAAACATAAGTGGATTGCTGATCTTTAAATACAGACAGCTACTGTGAGCCAGATCATGAGCTGATGTAAATCAGCACAGCTTCTCTGACTTCAGTAGAACCACTCTGACTTACTCCAGCAGAGATCTGGTCCCTTATGTTTTGTTTTATCCAGCATGGAAAACCTACAAAATTAATTGAACCTGCTAGATCCCTTTTTCTGGATAAACTGATCCTGAATTTATTCTGAGAGATACTGGAATTTACTGTAAAAAAAAAAAATCAAGAGCAAAGGTTCAAAGAGAGAAAAGGTAAATGAAAAAAGGGACTTGAGAATTTTAGTTTATGAAGGTCAATGTGTCTGAAGTGACAATGAATATGTCTGTCTGTCCACAAGCTGGCTTACATCAAAGGTAGACAAAATGCAAGGTTCTCCCCAATGCTCAATGAAGATGTGCAATCAAAATCAAACTGTAGCTGCCCTCACAGTACAGCACTGGCTTTCTGGAGAGATTGGATCTGAAGAGATATATGTTTCTTGTGGGGCAAGAGAGGATTAAGACTTCATGCTAGTTCTCTTCTAGTCATATTGCTCTGTGCCATCAATATCTTTCTGCCTGTCTAGCCTAGGAGAGAATACAATCAGGACACAGGCAAATGTCAACGGAAAAAGCTTTGATACCAATTTCTGGAATGTTAGGTCCATTGCTGTAACAGTTTTTGCTCCATTTTACAAGCAAACGTTTTAAGATTTCAAGCAGCACAGGACGTTTTGAAGCAAAATGGTATATTATTATAAAAATAGTGTAATCTGTATCTTGCACTCCTATTTCAAAATGTACCATATTGCTGATAATAAGCAAAGCCCAAAAATCAAAGAGGCCCATTTTCACCCTACTAAAAGAGATTCCTTTGAATATTCCACATTTATCTTCATAAACATCCAGCTTTTGAATCTAAAAAAAGAATGGAAGGAAAAACACAAAGAATTGTAAGGGAGACTGTGTGATCCATTATAAGGCTTGGAAGGATTAGATTTTTACCCATAAATGTTGGTAAACATTGATTTCACTGTACACACATGAACTGGTGAAAAATATTTCCACTAATAATACTCAAAATTTACAGATAGGCAAAGTAAAGAAAATGCTGCTTGAGAACTTAAGAGTTTTATTTACGGATATTTACTTTGTGTATTTTAAGACATAGATGTTGACAATTTGTGCTTTAATGGTTACAAAGCTTTCGCTTTTTGAAATCGACATCTACTGTCATTGAATAATTACTGTCTGACTTGCTCTGTTGTCTGCATAATTTTGTGAAACTGTTAAAATTTAACTAGATAAAAATAGAAAAAAATGCTTATAAACATTATCCATTGAAATTATAACAAATAAAAATTGAATTTTGCCAAGTCTATCTACTCTTTAAAGCAGGAGACTGGGAGTCAGGACGTGTGTGTATTTTTCTCAGCACTGCTCTGACTCTGTGAACTTAAAGTCAGTCATCTAGAAAATGGGTATAACAATGCTTACCCACCTTACCAGTGTTGTAAGGCTTAATGAAGTAATATTTGCAAAGTGCTTTGATCTTGTTAGATTGATCAGTGCTATACAAATTATGTAGTCATTAGCTGTGATGCTGTATAATTGCAAAGCATTATCACTGAAGGTTCCTTATACCTTTTTGTCTTTTTTGAGGGAAAGGGTATAGCGGGGGCTCCCATCCTCAGAGTCTCAAGAATTCCTGCCCTTGTCCATTTCACATTTACTTGCCTCCCTCTCACTCTTAAAACTCTCCTTGTCACAATGTTCATCCTTTTGGGCTGGATGTTGTACCTGAAGCAAGCAGCTTTGCCCTATAAAGCTGATCATTGTGAGATGATTCAGTGACAAAGGTTCTGCTACAGGAGCTCTTTGCTACACTCTTCCCATCCCCTGTCATTGTGCTCACATGCACTGGTACACAAAGAGGATAAAGAGAGAGAAATGGGATAAAAGAGTAAAAATGTAATGCCCCACCCCCATCTAGATAAGACTGAATTGGCAGGTTGATGTTAATCTGTGAACTGTATTTATACGTTTTCTGTACAAGCTGAAGTACTTTTCACTACGCGACATGTTTAACTGCTTACAGAATTCATTGTGAAAACTGTAATTTAAGCCAAAAATATATTTCCCACATCTTGGTATATTCATGCATGCCCTAAGCCACGTACAGTTTTTGAACTGTGAACTCAAACTGCAGGTCACGCTAGCATGTTGATAAAGCTATTGAAACAACATTTCATAACAGAGTGTATTAGCAGCTAATAGGGGATTTATCATGGATCTTTCACTATAGTTTGCTTTTGATTTTAGTTAAGATTGTAAGATGGACAATAGTTCTGACAGGAAAAAAAGACCAAGTGAAAGAAAGGCAGCAGGTTTCCTGTTTATAAGTTTAAAATTTCAAATAACTGGCAGTGATATAACAAATGACAGCTCTGACTGCTACTGACAGTCTGTTACTTTTGCAGTCACCTTCTAGAGCTTTATTATTTAGCACCAGATAGCACAGTTGGCCCCAATGGAAAAGACAGGTTGCTTTGGATGACAGGATCTTTACAATGGGCAATCACGATGGCCATTAGTGTTTATCCAGTGCAATAAGTGTATAAATCACAGGAAATGGCTTTCCTTTGGAGTCAGGATCCATTGTTTTATTCCTTCCCAGGAGCAAGTATTTATCCACCAAATCATCAGAGTGCCAGACAAGCTTTATGCCTAGTCCAGTGAGCCGTTACGTCTCACTGCTGAATCTTTGCAGACCACAGATAATATTTGTATTCCACACAGAGAATTGATCATCAAATGAGATACAATAGTTTGTGTGTTTAAAAAATAATTCTTCCGTACTGTCTATGAGCTGGTGGTTAGGATTATGACTGATCATTTATCAATGGGTATGAATTGAAGGTTTTTAACATTTCTTGATCCACCTGTTATGCATCATTTTGGTGGGGGAAAGGGAGAAATTATATTGTTAGGATTAGGGGCTATATAGTAGCCTTGATCCTTGCATGAAACTCCCATTGATGTCAGTGGGAATTCAGAAACAGACTAAAAATAATTAGTCTTGTAGAAGTAAATCCACAGAGTCACAGCAGGTATTACCGTGTAACTGGGAGCTTCCCAGAAAATGAAGTAAGGGAGTCACTAAAATCATTTACACTTCATTGGCACATGGGAATTGCCAATGGATTGGTGTAGTGACCCACTAAGTCCAATCTCCAATGGCCAGGATCAGAAGCTTCACAGGAAGGTGCAAGAAACACCACAGAAGTTAATTGTGGAAAGACTGCTTATATAGGAAGTTACTTCCTAACCTCTTATCAGCTAGTGATTAGCTTATCTCTGAAGGATGAGGGTTTGTAGCCCTTAGAATATATTTATTCTTATCCAATGTAATTGTAGATGTTCTCATTATCTATATAAATGTTTCATCCTCTTTTCAATCCCACAGAGCTCTTATATCATCATGGCAATGAGTTCCACAGGTTAATTATTTCTTGTATTAAACAGTATTTGCTTTCATCAGTTTCAAGTTTGGTTCCTTTCAATTTCACTGAATATTTCCTTGTTCCTGTATGATGAGAAACGATAAACAGGACTGCACAACCAGCTCTACTCCACTCATTTTCTTTATCTCCGTTATGTCTTGGTTCAATTCTACCTCTTAGCAATTCCTTCCCCAATGGGAGAGCCTGGGCAGCAAGTCAGCCCTTGTTCCCCTTAGCATTGTCAGATTCAGATTTTGTTGCAGTTAAACAATATGTAATTTTCCTTCAAGGAAGACAGGTGAGAAACAACTCAAAGAAAGTGAATTTATTTCCTTTTGTGTGGACTCAACAGTTGGAAGCTATCGTTCTATCCTGTCTCTCCTTTCTAACCTAGGGACTGCTCCACACAGCAAAGCTCTTTTCGTTGATACCCTGCTGTGGTATTCTGTTATTTGTAGCCAGTGTTCTTTCTAGCACCCTTCTCCATTTCCCTTGGTGAACCTTCTCGTAGAGAATACAGCATAGCATTTCTCATATAATAAGCCTGTAATGTCTTTCTACAGTAGTAAACATCAACTTCCATGAGGATAAAAATATAACATTCAGGTATAGCCATCCATCTTACTTAAAAAACAATCTTATTTGAAATTGGGCTATGTCCCCAGGTACATCAGTTACACTGAAAACTCCAACTCCCCCTTGTATCCAAAACCCTGCTTATCTGAGAAAATTCTACATCCATTCAGTAGAAAGGTTTTGGTCATATAATAAGAAATACAAGTTATAAGCCAAAGAAAGATGTTTAACAATTTAAAGCAAGGACTCAATTAAGGATGTTAGAGGATTAAAAAAAAAAGATTTAAGAGTGGCCAAGGGTAAAGTGAAGGTGTTGAAACACCATTAGAAAGACAGAAAGAAAGATCAGGTGTAGGATTTTCTCATGGAATCTCTTATTTTGTTTCCCCCCCTCCCCATTTTAAAACTGCCTTACTTTATTAAGTTTAATAAAATGGCAGTTTTATAAAACCATTCATGTTCCACTGTCTATTCTGCACAAAGTCATAATAGTCACAGTTATGTGCTCTCTGGCCTTGTGTGGAAAAGCTGTTTCCCCGTGGCCATATTTGGGTTTTGAAGTAAAAGATGCAGTGATTTAAACCATCCTATGGGGGTTTAGAGAGAGGCATAAAGAGGGAGAATGTAGAATTACTTAAGTGCTCTTTGAGTTCACGGACTGGTTATGTGCTTAAGTCACAGACACTTGTGTGTAATTACACAGGAGTAGAATCTGGCCCTATGTATGACATGAGGAAGAGGGCTATCTCTGGAATGTAGAGTGGCCAGGTCTGCACTTAAAAATTAGATTGACCCAGCTACGTCGCCCAGGGCTGTGAAAAATGTTCTGATCTAGAATAGGGACTCTGGGCACTATTGTAAAAAAAAATAATACCCCCAATTTGTAGGACAATCACATAGTCGCATATTTAGGGTGGGATTTTCAAAAAAGTCTTCACTGTTGATGTAACTGCTCCTACTAAAGTCAATGGGAAAATCTCCCACTGACTTCAATGGGGACAGAGTTAGGCCAATGTTAAGCACTTCTGAAAACTGTAGATCTATTTTAGCATTTGAATCTACATGTTTTGTGCACTCAATATACAGGATAGATACAAAGGTGGAGTCTGCTTTTGAAACTATGTCAAGGTGTGTTTTATTGCAGGGGAAGGAAATATTCATAATGACCTGCGCCAACCCACTGATTAGAGTAAGTTGCCACTGGCACTGAAATTGCATCTGTGGGCTTTACAGGTGGCCAAGAGGTTCCATACCTATCTATGGATCCAGGAACACTGGCAATTGTCCCATGGTTCTTCCTCACCAGTGAAGAGTTCAGGGCAACTGCAGCATTGTTGAGAACACAGTTTGCAGGGAGAGAAGAGCAGTTATTTAAAAAACAATATTGAAAGCTGCTTCAGGAAAAGCTCATTGGATTTGCTTTTTTTGTTCAGCAAGGGGATAGGGGGAATGGTTTATACTGATGAACAACAGTTCTCCCGGGATCTTGACAATGGATTACATGCCTACTCCCAAAGGATTGAGCAGCCTCATCAGAGAGGAAGTACCTTTTAAAAAGTTATTTATTTTACAGACTCAGTGAACCTGCTAAATCGCCTTTGTTGTTGTTGTTGTTTTTTTTAAATCATAGTTCAGTACTGGGAGCTGAGCAGCTGATAATTTCCTTTTCTCCCCAGAGCAAGGACTTGCACATCTTACTGAAGAAGCAACCTTGAGGAATATAAACATACTGGAAAAAATCCACTACTGCATATCCATTAAAATAAGCCATGCAATTCATTTTTACCTTTTCCACTCAGGGGATGAGGGGGAAGTCATCTTTTAAGAAATCAGGACCAGAAGAAAGTGAACTTGAACAAATAATAATAATAATTTAATATTTACATTGCTGTAGCACCAAGAGGGGGCTTACAAAATCTGGGCCCCGCTGTGCTAGGTGCTATACAAACTGGTGTGTTTCCCAAACAGCTTACAACCAAAACTGACACGTGAAGAGATATAGCATCAACTCTATTCATTTTCATGTTTTGTATTATAAGCAGGTAAAATGTCCACTATCCCCATCTGTTCTTTCCCCTAGCCATCATTAACTGGCTAATTTCTTATAATTCCATCACCATGAAATTAATTATAATATTTACTGAATAAAAATGGCCTCTGACTAGATAAGACATATTTCATTTTGCATGGAAAATAACCCAATCCTCATGTTATTGCTATACCGAGCATCTTCTCTGTCCTGTTATTAACAAAAACATGTGAAAAAGCTACAGGCTTGACAACACCATTTTTGGTTCTAAGCTGCTTTTCCATTCTGTAGTCATTCAGCAACATTCCAGAATGAGAGACTTTTCACTCCATGGGCAACAGAAATTGTAATGCCCTTGTTGTTAAACAACCCACAATTCAGTAGAGCCCTAGGAAATTCTGGAAGAAGCCCCCATAGGATTGCATGCTTCACCATTCCCTTTCCTTTCCCCACACTGGATTTTTGGCTCTCATTATGTTTGCATACCAAATGCTTCATTTGGCATTTACCCTTCTGTGAAAGCCCAATAAATACCAGCTGTACCAATACCCAAACAAGAAACACTGAATTATGACATTTTACAATATGCAGCCTCATTCATGACTTTCATGTCTTTACACAATGTCCCATAAATGAACATGATGTATATAACGAAAAAGGGCAAAACTTTGTTTTCTGTACTTTTAAAAACAGATTTAGTTGTGAATCTATATTTAGATATGAACACACATCCACAGAAGACAGGGCACCATGGGGGGATATTATGAAGGTTTTATTGTCATGAGCATGGAATGATTGCATTACTCACAAATGAGTGAGGTACATCATCCAAAACAAATGACTGATAAATTAAGTTAGAATCACACATATGCATAGAGAGACACACCTAGGGTGACCAGACAGCAAGTGTAAAAAATCAGGACACGGGGTGGGGCTAATAGGCTTCTATATAAGAAAAAGCCCCAAATGTTGGGACTGTCCCTATAAAATCGGGACATCTGGTCACCCTAGACACACCACACCACAATGGTACCTTCAGCTGGAGTGCTCAGCTCTGAATGTACAGCCTACAAAAACCATTAGTTTAAAGATATGTGTGAGAAGGAAATAAAATAGTTTAAAATTCTTCAGTGTGCTGAATAAAAGCACTCCAAGAAGTAACACTGAAAGCTTTTAGTTTATAAGATTGCAAAGCAGGGGCCTGTTCTTCTCCCTCTGAAGTTAACAGGAGTTTAGCCATGGATTTCAATGGCAGCAGGATCAAGCCCTAGGGTTGGACACAACTAACTTTCTACAAGGTTGTTTTCAAACTTGTAAAATTAAAAAAAACTCTAGAACTGCTCACATATACCATGCTTCAGGCCGGATGAAATTTTATGGAGATGTTTTCACCTCCTATAAACAAATACTTTCTAATGGAAGTACAGACAAACTTTGTAGAAGTACAACCATCAACAATATTATCCCAACAACTGATCCTCTCAAAGATGTTATGTGAATATAAAATGAAACACTGACAAAAGCAGTGGAAAAGGAAGGAGCAAAAAAGAATGAAAAATCGCAAGCTAGCTGTGTTAAAGTTAGATAAAAAAACCTAGCAACTGGAAAAGCAAACATACAGGGAGGAGGGTCACGATGAACAGAGTGAAGAACAGCAGAGAGGAATGAGCAGGAAGTACAGCTGGTATAAAACACTGATGGGCTGAAGCCCCAAGAAAAGGATCCTCCAGAGACTCAAGACTAATTTAGTAGATAAGATTGAGACTTTGTTCAGCTTTGCCAGTTATAATGGGAACTTGTAACAACAGACCACAATTTCTCAGAGGCTTTTGTCCTGAAGGAGGTAAATGAGGGTCAAAGAAAAGAAAGAATATATTTAAAAAAATATCTTGGGTTAATTAGAATACTATAAGGTAGAATAACAATGCAGAGAAATGACTCTAGATCTAAAATAACCCTCTTCCCTTTAAAAAAAAAATACCAGGAGACTTATTGTAAATGTAAGGTGAGGAAGAAATATGTAACAGCCTCAGAACAGATTTGATTTGATTCTTAAAATGGTCACTAAATAATCGGATTTAAAAATTAACTGGTATAAGCAATAGTGAGATTAATGGTTAAGAATCTGACAGGAAATGTGAATTTAATTACAGGGTAGAATATATTGTTTACAATATTTTAGTCTTCAAATTTCCAGCATACACCCTTAAGGAAGCCACTAACTGTGCCAGGCCCACTCCATACCCTTTACACTATGGGCTAATAGGGGGTGGGGTTGGAAGTATTGTAAAGCAGTTGCAGCCACTGCATGCTGCTTGGGGAGTACACCGGGTGCCAGGGTGGTGTGGAGCTTTTGCAATGGTTCTTCATCATCCTCCCGCCCCAGCCCTGGAGTAAAGGGTGTGCCAGGAGTAAGTAGCAGGAGAGAAGGAATATGTGGCTGGAATGAACTGTACGCTAGCTATTATTGGCTGTGATGTTGGTCCCTTAGGGGTGACTGCTGCAGTAGAGCATAAATTAGATCAACCTCTGAGGGTGTAAGGCACAAAGCTGCCTTTGCCTCCCACTCCGTTCCTGCAGTGAGCACTGGAATGGAGAAACAGAAAATTTGACCCATTGTGGCTTGCCCCATTCAGCCTATAGGAGCCCTCGAGATTTTTACTTGGGCCTTCCATGTGGAGGATGCGTCTTATTCCTTTGGTAAAGTGACCCTTTCCCTCTCCGACAGCTGTGGGATGCCGTTTTAGGCATTCTATAGCTCCTTGCCCCAGGTACTTCTAGGTTTGGATTCTGAAATTCACCTCTGTGCAGAGGTGCCACAGAAGACCTAAGTGCAACTTGAGCCCTATTTTGAAGACTTAAGAGGTGCATAGTCTCTTGCGTATGACCTGTGCACAAAGGATGAATTCCACCCATATGTGATGTACCTGGCTGTGCATTGGCATGAACTTCACATTAATTGATTTGAAGAGGATGACTTAAATGAGTTTGGCAACCAGGATTTAACCTCTGAATAAGCATTAAATTCAATAGGATTTGAACCCGTATATGTGAATTAATTGTTTTGATCAAGCATGAGAATTTTGGAATGCCCATAAAATGACATCAAGGTTTTTTTAATTATTATTATTTTAACATCCAGATATTTCTCATATCATGGGCTTAATTCAATACTCATAAAAGGAATCTTTCCATTGACTTTAATTGGCATTGAATCAGACCTTGAAAAGTTTAAACTTCCTTAAGGACTGATTTATTATTGTCATGTTGCATGGCAGCACAGGATGGCCTGTCGACATTTATTTATTTATTTATTTAAAGGAAAACTCATTGAAATGTTCGGATCACTAAAAGTAAAATACAAAGAGTTAAAATAGATTTTGCATATAAGATATTAAGGGGGGAAAGTCAGGTCATACCAGTCTTGAGCGTGTTTGTTACAACAGTTTTAGAAGCAAATAAAATAATTTGGCAGCTCTGTCCCCATGTGAACAGGGCTATAAAGATTAAGAAAGAGTGCAAAGCAAACTACTCTTGCATTACACTATTTGTTAAATATTTTAACAAAGCTCCATACAGTAGCCATAAATAAGTATTTATGCCTGTTTTAGAGAGTGTGTGTGGGGGTGGGAAGTGGTGATTTTTGCTGAAAAATGGCAACCGAGGTGAGTCAATAATTGACCCATTGCCAAGCTGCCTAAATGGTAAAGACTGTGTGGTTATAAAAATTCACTTGCCATGTGAATATTTTTCATTTTTATGTGCTTGGGAGTTGATCATAAAACCCATGCCATTCTCACATATTGGACAGTTTTTTCATAAATTCAAAACGCCTGTCTACAGGAGAATTTATCTGATCTTCATACAAGAGCGGGGGTTTGTTAAATGCTTGATTTACACAAGAATGAATTGTACTTTGAACAGTTATGTTGTCATAACACAAAAACTATCTTCTTCCTCTTGAACCAAAAAAACTAAGAAAATAAACCCTAGTATCTGTGGGAAGCCCTGATCTGAGCAGGTGTTTTCATAGAGACTAAATCAACTTCAGGAGTTGAAGTGATACCAAAGGAAATCTGTAGGAAAACCCAATTTGACAGGGTTCATTTGTCAAGCTCTATAGTGTGGAACCCTTATGAAGGAGTAGGTACCGCATATCCTCGGTAACTATTTTAGTCATTATTCCCCCTATTCTAATAAAAATATGAAAAATGCCACAAGCACCAGGCTGAGAGA
This sequence comes from Chelonia mydas, assembly GCF_015237465.2. Taxonomy (NCBI): domain Eukaryota; kingdom Metazoa; phylum Chordata; order Testudines; family Cheloniidae; genus Chelonia; species Chelonia mydas. The sequence continues at coordinate 163,633,843 of NC_057849.1, forward strand.
CTGAGAGCTACTATAAGGGGCAATTACAGGTTAATTCTTTGAAGGCAGGCGTGTTGTTTGCGTCTATTTGTCTTAATGACAGAACAAAATGGGAAATGAACAAAAATTGTGTTAAGTATTTAATTCCCCCTTCCTGTCGTCGTCCCCCCCCCCCTTAAACAGACACAGAGCTCAAGCAGCTTGGAACAAAAGTTAGTTTAAAAAAAAAAAGTCATTCTTCTCCTCTCTGGGTATGAAATTGGAAGCCCACCAATTCTGCTGGGATAAGGAGATAGATATTATTGGCTAGATCCTCAGGGGCTGTAACTTAATGTCACATCACTGAAGACAGTGGAGTTGCACTAGCTAAGGATTTGACCCCATTTCTTCCTGAAACATACCAAGGGAGAAATTTGGGTACAGACAAAGGGGAGCATATAGCATGTGTATCCAGATCCCTTCCCCAAAAAGAAGCCCAATGGCACCTCAGTCTCCTATGTAAGAGCTTTTCCAGCACTTTTCCAGCTCAGTGACTAGAACAGCAGTTGTGCAGCACTCTTCCTACAGATCACAACCCCTACAAAATTTCCACACACACAAAATCTTTTTATTAGGGGCTCATTATTAGCCCATTCAGTCAGTTTCCCCATCTGTAAAATGGGGATAATGATACTTAACCCCTTTGTAAAGAACTTCAAAAATCTATGCATGCAAAGCTAGATTTTTAAATGCTACGTATTAATTGTTACTACTACTACTGGCTTCCTGTAACGAGTGGAGGAAGGTGAATGTTATCCATTGAGGGAACCTGCATGTTAAAATTCAGCCTGGATTTATTTTCCAATATTCTCCTTACAAAAAGCAACTGTATGCGATCAGTTTAGATTACCTTTATTTTTCGATAAGGGAAAACAAAAACAAAAATCCAAGAAAGAACAAAAGTAAAGGCTCAGAGAGAACACAGTGTGCTTCTCCTCTGTAACAAACTTCACATGGCCAGAATAGAAAATGGCTGCTACCTCCTGTAGATGGCAGATTCCTAGTTATTAAATAGATGCAGTGCACAGAAAATAACCACCTATATTGTCACTAATACCATAATTTTGCTTGTTTTTGTCATTTGGTAAAATACTTTATCATGAAAATGCTGAGAATTCTGCAACTGTAGTTTTTTTCAGCCTAATTATATCCAAATACCGTAAAACTAAGCTTTCCCTTTCTGCGCCTGGCTATGAGACTAAGTAGCATTATTCGTCACTAAAAGCTCACAGTAATGTATTATTGTGCTTTCCCTCTCTTCCTTACACACAAAACCTGTATCACCATTTCATGAGAGTCTGGAATTTTTTTGAGCAGATGTAACTTCTTTTCAGACACAGAATGAACTAGAGTGATTCACCAAATGAACCTCACAATGGACTCAACCAGGTGAGAAGCTCTCCTGTCATGAGGTCTTTCCTATGCTTTTTGAGCGAGGTGAATTTCCCATAAGAAGGCATGAGTAGAATTAGCTATTTTCTGAGACTTCTAAAGTCAAAAGGGCCAAATCCTGGGCATAGGCATGAATTTGGTCCTGATGGGTCCCATCATCCCCAGCTGACAGCACTGATTCAAAGCTGTCAGCTGGATCACATGCATTTCTGTAGGTTGCTGTACTCCATCACCCTTTCCAGAGAGGCTACATACCAAGACATCAAAGGAGGAATGATTCCCTTAAAATGATTCTCCAGCAAAAGCACCAGAGTAATCAGCCAGCACACTGCAGTAGCAGTGCAGTGTTACTGGGATATATACATGTATGCGTGCGTGCACAAACACCCACACCCACACAGTGATTCCTACAAAACACTTGACAACAGTTTGGCTGCTGGTGTGCACTGCCTATCATGCTGAACAATACCGTCTTATTGTTTAACGTGTACTTCATCTGTCTATAATCATCTGTTGTCTCTTGTTTTATACTTAGTTTGTAAGCCCCAAGGGGGCAGGAATTATCTTTTTGTTCTGTATTTGTACAGCACCTAGCACGGTGGGGCTCTAGGTGCTACAATAATAAAAATAATAAACGACAATACACATAAGGCATATAGAGTTGGGGACAGAGTCATGGATTCTTTCTATGGGGGAAGGGTATGCTGGTGGCTGCATTTGAAGCTGCACAGCAGCTGCTGCTGTGGGATGTGGGTGTTCCCCCAGCCAGGATTTCAATTCACCTGCATCATGATGAAATTTGTGAGAAAATTGGTCTTCAGCTGGGCTAGGACTGGTCTTCTGGATTATGAAAATAGCCTTACTTGTGAAAGCAATTACATAAGACATGTCACACCCAACTGGTTTGAACGTACATAAAATGCGGTCTTATAACCAATAATCTATTTGTTGTTTTCTTGCTCCAAAATATTAATGCTTTTTATAAATGAAACATTCCTTAATGCACTTTTAACCAATGACTGTAGATCAGTGTTTCTCAATATTTTGATACCAGGGACCGGCTTGCTGCCTTCCTAAACTGTGTTAGGGAGATCTCAGGAACTGGCGCCGGTACATGGACCGGTGGTTGAGAAACACTGCTGTAGACCCTAGTGTTCTGCTGTTTGTCTCAAAGAATCAGGTACTAAATTTGGCAATTTTTTCCTTGTCCTGGCTCTTTATCAGTCACAGACTCAGAAAGAAGAAAACTCAGAAAGAGCTCTCAGAAACTGACAGCTTACTCAGCTAGAAACCAGGATAATGGCACAGTTGGCACATCCTATATTTTAGGTGACAACGTGTCCAGTTTTGTTCTAAAGGTACAGCCCATTTTAAGGAATTAATTTTCCTTTCGGACATCCAGCCACTTTTACAACATAATTACACTCATTCACCCATTACCTACTACTCCCTCATGATATAAGGTTGTCCTTTCATGGCAAGAAGTTTTGTGGAAGAGTTTGAAAGGAAGAGTTTACATCTCTTTCCTTCCTCCTACTTTGTATTCTGCTCTCCTTTCATCGTATTTTTGTTGTCTCTCTCTCCTTTCCCTACCTAAGCATGTTCTTATACTTTATGCAGACTCTCTCTTGCTCTGATATCTATTTGCCCATCTCTCATATTTTGGCCCCATTTCACACACCTGCCTGATATTTGTGTTACTTTCCCCTTCACCTTGTTGCTATCCATTCCACTGTGTTCAGTCTGTTGGTATCCAAGTGACATTTAATAAAGTTCTAATCACAGAACTAAGTACTCAAGATATTAATACATTTCCTTTAGCTGACAGAATAGTGCATGAAAAGCAGAGTGATGTGGATGAAACAAAAGACATTGGGACCTGTTCTCCACTGTCTTGCATCTTATATAGTCACCTGGGCAAAATGGGTCCAAACCACTACCACTGCAGTCAGAGGTGCTATTGCAGCAGATGAAGATGTACCCAAGTTACCTTTGGTCTAGCTAGCCAGTAGCAGTGAAGCCATGGCATTGCGGGCTTTGGTGCAGGCTGAACAAGCCTGCGGGTACTTACTTGGGCAGCTAGCCTGCACGGATGCTAATGCTGCCCCACTTCACTGCTATTAGTAACTGAGTTAGCTAGATTAAAGCTAGCTTGGGTGCGGCTACATATGCTGCAATCACTCTTCCAATTGCACTGTGGACATACCCTTACTGATTACACAAGTGCAAAGCAGAGGAGAATCAGGCACAGGAAGTGCTCCACTAACATCTCTTGTCCTATAACAAAAAGCAACTAAGTCCAAGCTTATTGGAGCTGGGATTTCTCTGGATGCTGGAGTGAGCAAAGCAAATAGTAAAGATATTTTGCATCATTCATCAAAATCAGTGTGGAATAAAAAAGGAGTTTGTGAATTAGTGGAAGAAAGTTTGAATTTAGAATATAATTTTGGAAAGAAACATTGCAGGAATTCAAACTGACCCTTTTCAATACGGACATGCATGCAAAAAACCCATGAAAATTAGACACAAGGGCACTTGGATACATAAGAGCATCTTGTATTTTTATTCCTGAAGAGAGATGTAATTCTATTCAATCCAGAGAAATTTGGGATGATAAAAATAATCAAGAAACAAAGAAATTAAAGAGTAACTAACATACATCTCATTGTAAAACTCCCTCCTCAGTCCTCTGTATTTCACGGACTTTTCAGAAAAGGCTCTTCCATCTCCCATTCCTGACCCCTTTAAAGCCCCAATTCAGGAAAGGATCTTTATTTCAGAAAGCACCTAAGCATGTATTTAAATCCCATTGAAGCCAATGAGGCTTAAGTGCTGTCCAGAATTGGGGTCTTAGGGTGTCACTCAGACAAACTGACTTGGCCTGAGTCAGTAATGCAGTTCCATCTTCAGACTCACTAGAGGAAACAGCTCCCCACTCACCATCCATCTTTCCAGAGTTCAGTTCTGGGGATACACAGGACCCTTATAGATTCTAGATAAGGAATCCATAATCATCTTTAAGCCTTCTTTAAATGCTCTAGTTCATTTTTGCTCTGGTGTTGAAATGATGATTGTGGCCCTGGAGGATACCCTCTTTACACCCACTTGTAAAGGTGCCTTTACACTGCCAGAGAGCAGCTCAGACAGCATGGAGAATCAAGGCCTTAATGTTCAGTATAGTCAGTGTATTACCCCTTCCCATCAAATTCATTCTTGTACACATACTATAGTGTGTTCTGATTGGTTCAGGTCACTACCATGACTCTTGGTAAATACTGGACTGCAGTGTGGTTGGACATCTCTGCTTTGGATTGTAGTTATCATGGACTCACTCTCTTTGTTGCATTACAGCAAGAGAGGCTGGTGGGAGCAAAGACAAACTAGGCTGGGTTCAGTACAGTTTGAGCAGGAGTAACTGATGGACCAGAAAAATTTAATAAATCAATTGTAGCATGTAAGTTTAAAGATATACATGTAAACAGAGCTAAGTGGGAACCAAAATTGCTGATTTGTCAGAAATTCTGCAATTTTGAAATTTGTTTTGTTCCAGATCAGAAGAAAACCAAATAATTTTGAAATTTCCCACAAAACAAAATTTCAAAATTCTGTTTCAATAGAACTGAAACATTTATTTTTCAAATTTTGACATTTGACATTATTATAATTATAATGTATAACATTACTTTCACAAAATCATTTCAAAATGAAACATCAAAACACTCCATTCTGAAAATGTCAAAACAGAACATTTCATCCTTATCAAAATGCTCCTTTTAATTTTTTCTTATATGAGAGTTCATCAAAATTGACACATTGCAATGGGAAGTTTACCATTCAAGCTGATCCAAAAACTACTGAAGTCTTTCCATCTTTATAACTCAAAAATGGTTTTGATCATCTTGAAAAAAACCCTATTCCTGTCCAGAGACTAAACATTACAATTGTTAGATGAAAAGAAGGTATTCTGATATAGAAGAGGAACCAAAAAGGGCATGGGTATGAGTCTAAGCCATTACCATGATTCCATTAAAAATACTCCAGGAATACAATTTAATCTTTCTTTTTCTCATATTTGTTCTCTGTGACAATGAACACTCCTACAGACAGATATACAGAATATTATTAATTCCATCTCAAGAGTCAGTTTGTTTCCTCCCAGCAACAGAATGAATGGGCAAAAGTAAGGCTCTCAGAAGAGACGGGATTGCTGTTCAAACTAACGAATGATTTCTCATACAATGATGGATTGGCCTCTTAATAAAGAAACTGCTAGTTTTCCCCTTGGGTAGGAAGAAGATAGTAATGGATGTTTTCCAATCCATGCTTCTTTGTTACATTATCTATATTTTCAGATCAAGCTGCATTTATGTAGAAAACTGGTGATTAATTCTTGCTTAAAATCACATGCAGATGATATGTGTATCTGAGAAACAACTTGGACCCCTTCTTCTGTGAGGATGGGAAGGAGGTTGAGAAATGCACTTGTCTTGTCTTCAGTCAAAAAATGAGCATGTTATTTTTCAGAAAAGAATAGGTGCTGTAAAATAAAATACTATACTACAGCCTTATAAAGTCATTCCTGATATGCAACGTTTCTGTTCTGATTTTTACTGCATAGTTGAGGCAATTCTTTATTGCAGGAAGTCTAAAATGATACTCATGAACAGCTCATACAACTGTCATAGAACACTGTTCTGGAAAGCAGAATATTCAGTATTCATGAAGTGCTTTCTCACTCTTGCTAGACTGTATGCATGTAGATGTTTTGCATCAGGCCCCCAGTACATGCTTTTTGAATTACTCCCAAACAGGGAATATTTTGATAAAAGCAAAAGGCTTTTTCGAAGACATTTCATGCCCCATTAGGAACTATGGGGCCAACCACTAATAAGGTTATACTGAAAGCATGCTTATTCATGTTTTTTCTCACTGAGAAAATGTTTCCAGCCTTTCCCCATTATAAATGTTACAGTGTATGATGTGTGAATCAATTCTATCTGTGCAGACACAGCAGAATGAAAGGTATAATGCTGTGGGAGTGAAGTGTCAATGCATAATTCATATCTGACAGTGCACTGTATTGAGTTCTATCAGGCAGCATTCCATGGCAGAGAGGTCCTCAAAGGCTGCTGAAATTCATCTGCATCAGCTCATTGTGTTTCTGCTTGGGTGGCAGAATCGATAATTTAGACAGAGTAAAATGCCGTTCAGTCACACTGTTGAAGCAGAGAGTGAGAAAGGCACAGCTCTGTTACTTGCTCAAGAAATTACCATCCAAGAAAAATCTTTTGGGATCTTTTCTTCTGTATCAGGGTTGTTTGGTTTTTTTTTTTGTTTTTTTTTGGACAAAACATGGCATTGATAGTAGTAAATGAATTATGAGCGTGATCCTGCGAGGTATTGAGCACTCTGGCCCACAGATCAAAAGCACTACATATGCTTAAGCAATTTGCTGGATCAGGGCCTGAATGTTCAGTACCTTGCAGCAAAACAATAAAATTCTAAATTCACCTGAGTGTGTTTATAAATTGTAGTATGTAAAGCCAGATTATCAGATGATGTAAATCAATGTAGTTCAAGTGAAGTCAATAAAGCTGTCACTGTAGAATTCTGTATTTATTGTGCCTTACCAATTCCATATCAGATTTACTCAGATGAAAATAAAACATTTTTCTAATGTCCAACCCCACTAATTCATCCCAGGTTCTGATAATCAACAGGAGAACTTTCTTATTGTTCATGAATCACCGGTAATAATTTGGCAGGCCAGATTATTCCCTACAATTACACCTGTGCAACCCTATTATTTCCAGTGACATATGTATAACCTCATTACCCAAAAGTGGGTCTGCACCCATATCTGAGGGCATATTCTGAAAACAAACAATGTAGTTGCAGGACATCATGTTACCAAACTGAATACATGTGATATAGAACCGGAGGCTCATAATAAATATGGAACCTACAGTGCCATTTTTATGAAGCCTATTTAAAGTAGAACCACATTTTAAGCAATTCAGGTATTTCTGTCAATTGGAGATTCCAGTAAAATGAATCTCTTATTTACTGGCACTTTTAGCTTTCTAGTGATTTCTTTTATGCTTCTGTTCTAAAGAAATGTGATGCATCCTGCAGCAAACCATGCCAAATTATTCAGAGGCTGAATTAAAGAGCTATTCAGTAGTGCTAAGTAAAAGTAAACACCAGAAATTACTTGTCACAGTTGGAGGGAAATTAAGGGTAATTTAGACATCTTACTTTTTAAAATGAGTTATTTTTTCTTACATTATGTTGACATTCCCATAGCAAACTGAATGTCACATCACTTTCAGTGTCCTTTGAAAAAGTGCACTTCTTGCTTTGTCTTTGGAATGTAAATGCTCACTAAATCCTCCAGACTGCTGGAGCTGTAATCATATACCAATGCAGAATTAGGAGAGTCAGTTTTTAAAAGGTCTGAATATGCTTCTGTGACATGAGAGACAATCTAGTCCAGTGAATAAGACACTGTTCTGGGACCCAGGAGACCTAGGTTCTATTCCAGGCCCTGTTACTGACTGCTCTTTGACTTTAGGAAAAATCTCTTCACCTGGCTGTGCCTCTGCATGCCTTCTCATGCGATCTCTGTCGTCTGTTTAGACTGTAAGCTCTTTACTACAGGACAATTGCTCACACATTGTTTATGTAACACCTAACACAATGGGCCCTCAACATTAGCTGGGACCTTTAAACACTACTGTAATACAAATCAATATGATCATACTTTTGTTATTAAAATTAGAGATGAGTCCAAAGCTGGATCTGAACACTGATAAAATTTGAATTCAAAGTTCAGCAATGTATGGACATAGGATTTTGTTAAGACTCATCTCTAACTTCATCTGCTCTCATTTATTGGAATACTGTAAGATCCATTACTAAGAGCTGGTAAGTGATGGGTCTTTATTTCCTGGCCCTACTCACTGTGTAACCTGAGTCAGGTTATACCCTTTCAGTGTGACTGGAGTTAGTACTCACCTACTCCAGTTACAAAAAGCGATACTTATCTGTAAGCACATTGACCTAGTTTTAAGAAAAGGCTCTGTCAATTAAGATATACAATCTTGAATATGGGCAGGGGGGGAGACTATAGCACATTCACCACTGAAAAGTCAACTGGCTTAACTTGAAAAAAAGGAAACATCACTGTTTCCATTCACTAATCATATTTAATTGGTCAGCCTCACCTGAGCTAGAACACATTTGTTCTTATATATAATGAAAGTTCCTTTCATTTTGCTGCTTTCCATTTGCAATTATCTTTCTGTTAACAAATGCATGAAAGGGAAACTTCTCATAATGATAAAGATAATTATCCTAATTTGTCAAATGTAAGAAATGTCTCTGAAAAAGTAAGTCCTTTAAGTATGAACATTTTCAGTTCCAAATGGTTTATTGATGGTCCTCCATGCAATCCATGAGATGGAAGAACTTATGCCTTTCTGTCTGCTATGAATTCAATTTTCCATTTAATTTTAACAAGTAATCATGCATGTTGCGGGAATAGGTAATCTGCATTATAGAATACATAAATTAAAGGATAGGGATAACTCCAATTTTGACTAACTCAGAAAAAATCAACATTAAAATGACATGTAATGAAAACAATATGAAAACAACAGTGCAGTGCAAAAGTATAATTCCCTTTAGTAGCTGTGGAGACATCAAAGGAACCGGAGTACTAAATGTTTTCTCTTTGTATTCTGCCGTATTAAGATGACCCATTACATACTGTGTCATAAATGGGACATTTTATGTTGTCTGCTGTTGTGCAGAATCTTTTAGAAACTATACACTATTTGTTAGCAGAAAAGGTAAAGAGCTCACTTGCTGGAACTTGCCAATTCTTATTTCTTCTTTAGCCACTAATTGTGAGAGTAGAATAACTGAACTGACCACAGCTCTACTTGCACAACAGATGCCAGAGTATAGACTGAAACCTTCAAATAATTTCAAATCAGTCACCAATCAGCTGTTGGTAACAACTTTTAGTCACTATTGACTTAGGATGGATTTGAACTGGTGACTTGGAAGTGAAATATTTAGAGGTTTTTAAGATCAGGCTTGACAAAGCTCTGGCTGGGATGATTTAGTTGGAGATTGGTCCTGCTTTGAGCAGGGGGTTGGACTAGAGGTCCCTTCCAACCCTGATATTCTATGATTCTATGAAAGGCTATATCCCATTCAAAAACCCTGTCATCTAGGTCCCCTGTGTAAACCCTACCTTCTTGTCACTTGAAGGTAAACTTGCTCAGACTTTTGAATGAACTTGTGAATAGCTAATTCAATCCACCTTTTATAAATAAATTTAAATTAAAAATCCCAATATGAGATGGGAGGAAATCAGTATCCTGATAGGTCATCATCCTGCCTGCTCAGATGAACCAGAATGAGTGACTGACCCAAGTTCCAATGCACAAGCCATAGCGTCTGTCAACCCGAATGACAACTACACTGAGGCTCTGAAAAATAAGGATGTGTTTTCCAGAGGCACTTGACTAAAAAGGATTATAATCATGGGTGTGGCCATATGAAACAAATGGGACATGTGGTTTCATATGATTCTTTGGGTAGAAAGACTCTGGGAGAAATTAAAGGCAAAGCCAGGCATCTGTGCATACAGTCTCTGAGTTTTGACCATTATGCCGAAATCAGGCATGAGATTTGGTGTAGAAGATACTTGAACAACTGGATCATTATTAATCACAATCTGTGAGAAAAAGCAATAATTAATACTCTTGTAGGTAACTCTGGAGTGCTCATTGAGCATTCTGAAAAATACTAAATTTTAAAAAACCCACTAAGTCTAGATGGATAGAGGAGATACTAGTGTGTTTTCCATAGAAGACCACTTAAAATCAAGTTCTAGAGCTGACTGCCAAATCAGTATCTGGAATGAGGCACTGCAATATCTTTGTAAGTATATCTAGGAAGGGATGGCTTTCCTCAGGAGATGGCTAATGGGGTATGGAGCCATTCAGTTCTGTCACTGGTTGCATTGAAATGAAACCCAGGCCAGCCATGATTGAAAGCAGTTACCATCTGATAAGTGGTTCAACAGCCTGTGTAAAGCCATTTTGGTGGTGTCCATGAATTTTACCTAAGGGATAAGAGTCCACATCACAAATTCCCCATGCACAAGAGCTGGCCTTAACTGGCACTCTTGTGACGGCAGTCTCAGACAACATGGATTTATTCATCTTCAGCTTGCATGCTCCTTTGGGCAGAATAGATATAGTAGTGCAAGTGCAAGCTTCACCCTGCATTAATGTCCCTCAAACTTTACTTGAGGAGACCGCCTATTAACTATACCACCGTTGTGGAATAACCTAAACCAGAAAGAGACACTTATTCTGGAATAAAAATGCCCACCACACAGGATGCCAAGTTAGCTCCTATCACAAGCACTGCGTATTTTTTATTTTATTATTAAAATGGTTATTGTCTTATCTTACATAGCACAAGAATGATCACTGAAGGCTGAATATTTCAAGAATACTTCAGACATTCTGGTACATATTTTAGGTGTAAACTATTTTAAATAATAGTTTTCTGTATTTAAGTAATGAGGGTCACAGACATATTAACAAAAACAATGAGGAGTCCGGTGGCACCTTAAAGACTAACAGATTTATTTGGGCATAAGTTTTGGTGGGTAAAAACCCCACTTCTTCAGATGCATGGAGAAGAAGTGGGTTTTTTACCCACCAAAGCTTATGCCCAAATAAATCTGTTAGTCTTTAAGGTGCTACCGGACTCCTCGTTGTTTTTGTGGATACAGACTAACACAGCTACCCCTCTGACACTTGAGACTTATTAATAGTTACATGATTCTGCCAAAGCAGAATTAACCAAAAGAGAAGTTCTTAAACCAGTCTAGAAAGATAAAGTTATAAAGCTGGAAACCTGAATGTATTCTGGTAAGGTTAACATTTTATCAATCTAAAGGTTTAAACAGATCCAGATATTGTGAACCATCAGTACTTTGTTACTACCTAGTGTACAACTACTGATTTGTTCCTGAGCTAAATCTAAAATTGCACAAGTAATCATATTATGGGGAAAACCCCATAAACTACAAATGGGTTAGATTACTATCATCTTTAGACATCTAAGATAAAAGAGCATAAAATAATTGCAAGTACACAATTATTACTGCAACTGTGAAACATCAGGATAGGCTAATCTAATTTTACTATTTTACTGTATACTATATGATGTTAGTCATATTAAATGACTAATCTGATTGTCTGCTGAAACTACAATTAGCCAATATTCACTTTCTCAGAATAAGATTAAATACCTTCCACTTCAAAGGAAAAAAAAAGTGTTATAAATCTAACATCCCAGCTGTGCACTGAAGCAATGCACCAGAGAAACTAAGAACCATTTTAGTGAACCAAAATAAATCCCAAAGATTGATTACTACTTTACATTACATAAAAAGGATTGCTACATTGGTCATATATATTTAATACAGTTGAATCGTAGGACTATTATTAGGTGCAATACTGCAGTAATTCAATTAGTCTGAAAGGCAGGATTTAGAGGAAATAAATGATTTTATTCTATTGTCCATTTATAAAGCATATATTCCTAAGGGTAGGATTGAGCTCACAAACAAGAGTTTTAAAGATTCACTTTCTAGATTAGAATATTAAACATCTGAATGTGCAATAATTATTTTGTGTGTATAGAAGAAGAAAAAACACTGAGGAAAGAAAATGAACATAGCACAACTGATTACTAAAATCAGCACAAGACTACTAAATTTAAAAGGAAAGCTGCATTTGAAAATAACTGCATACATGAGGTAGGATGTGATATAAAGAATGATGGATCAACTAGAAAAATAGACACTTCTTAGTCGAAATCTACAAACTCATCACAGCCGAACTTCGTTTAGAGAGAAAATAAAGTACATTGTCAGATATTTTGTTCATCTGTTATGGGGACGCTCACCTTTGGAGCACCTCCCTTGGGTCAAGGCTGGCATGTCATGCCACACACCCCCTGGCAACTTAGTGCATTACCACAGATACATCCCTGCCTCAGTTTCCCCAATGGGCTTTCACTGAGTTCAGCGAGGCTCTTGAGTAGAGAACAGTGCCCTTCAGGGATCTAATTTGTTTAACCAAAGGCCACATGAATATGCAACCCAGGCATCCACTAGGAGTGGTGGGAGAAGGAAGAGGCAAGTTAATCTTAGTTCTTCTACCCCACTTGAATCCATCAATCGCCTCCATTCAGATTCCTTACCAGTAAGGCCGTCTTGCCCTGGGGCCTCCTCTGGAGATGGCCTCTTGCCATCACCTGGGAAAGGGTTCCTGCTTTGGACCCTCTTATTCAGAGCAGTGTGTAATTCCTCTGCGATCTGGACCATCTGCTGCTGTCTGGTAAGGTCCTTTATTTGAAACCATGACTCTGTGGAGGCTTGCACTTGTAACTCTCCCCTTTCAGACCATCTTCCCTCCAGGAGTACCTTTCCTGGTGATCTCCCTAACCAGCTCCCTGAGAAGTCTCTCTCCTCAGAAGTGCCCTGTGTTATGGAATTTCCTGACTGGGCCCTCATAAGCCCTAATGAGGCCCAAGTCTTCCTTAGCTGATTATTAAGCAGCATAGGTTACTCCCGGGGGAATTCTGTGCCACTGCGCATGCACAGAATTCATGTCCCCCCCAGAAAAATGACTTTCTGACAGGGAAGCAAAGGGAAGCCACAAGAGCGGTCATGCACTGCTCCCCAGCAGTGTGGCTGTATTGTTTCAGGCACCCAGAACAGCCAGCAGAGTAGTAAATCACTGGTGGGCGGGGGGAGGGGCTGGGGACACCTCAACCAGTGGCTCCTACCCTGTGCCAGGCTCAGCTACTAGTCCTGGCTGGACTGACTTCCTCTTTCCATGCAAGGAGGGGCCAGGGCTGGGTCAGACCCACCCCCAGAGACCTCTCTGGCTGCAGGAAGCGCCTTGCCCTCCCTCCCCTGCTTCCTGCCCCCATCGCTTCTCAACCATGGAGAGGAGGGGTCACTGTACAGGGAGCTGCTCCCCCATCTGCCAACCCTCATTCATCCAGACCCACCTCATACCTAGATTGCCCCGCCAAGCCCCACCCCTGCACCCAGAACCCCCCCTCCCCACTGACTCCCCTGAACCCAAACCCACACCCTGACAAGCCTCACTCTCTGCATCCAGAGCCCCCCTGCACCCAGACCCCCAGTCGAGCCCCATATCCCTGCACCCAGACCGCCCTTGCACCCAGACCACCCCCCCACACTCAAACCCCCACCCCACCTGCACCTGGACCACCCTAACTAGCCCCTGCACCCAGATTCCCACCCCACTGAACCCCACCAAGCCAGCACCTGGACCTCCCCTGCTGAGCCCCAACCACCTCCATACCCAGACCCCCGCTTCTGAGTCCCAACCACCTTCACCTGGATCCCCCTGGAGAGTCCCATTGTGTCTGCACCCAAACCCCAGCCCCAACGAGCTCTTGTTCATCCAGATCTCCCTCACACCCAGACCCCCCACCAAGCCACGCGCACTCTGATTGCCCCACACAGAACCCTATCACACCACACCTGGATCTCCCTACACTAAGCCCCTCCATACTTGGATCCTGCTGGGGTGAGCCTGCCTGCCTGCCTGCCTGCCTATATTTAGTGTGCCTGGCACAGAGGGGCAGGGCCCCGTGGTGTTTTTGGGACAGTCCTGGTCCTTGCACTGTGTCAAGGTCAGGGGTAACTTTACCACCGAGTCCATGTCTGGGGCAAGAGGGGGCACAAGGTGATCTCCTACCTCTGTGCCGTCAGTGGCCTGTGCTCCCCACTATCATGACAAATAAAATTTGCAGAATTTTGCAGAATTTTAAATTTTTTGGTGCAGAATTCTCTCAGGAGTAACAGATGGATCTGGACTGGCTCATTCTCCTTAGAGCAGTATGTCACAGGTAGCTGTCCTTCTGAGTGGGTCAGGGACCCAGCCTACCTGTGACAGCATCCCAATAACAATTCATATTTAAATTCTATCAAACATACCTATTCTCAGAATTTGAATTTTTTTTTAAAACACAGTTATCAACAGAAGAGCTCAGAAATCATTGCCTGTAATTTTCTATTGACTAATGACAATTTATAAATGCAACATACCTTCCTCTGAAGAATACCTAAGGATTTTGCATAAATGTTCATTTTTGTTACGGCTCTCCTCCCACCCCCCACCTTGTCTGTCTCATTCACCCATTATGTCTTGTCTTTTAGCTTGTATGTATTTGGAGGCAGGGACAGTCACTTTCTACATGTGCATACAGTGCCTAGCAAAATGGTGCACAAATCTGGTTGGCTTCTAGGTGTTACTGCAATATAAATGTTACATAAATAATAACGTACAGCAAGTAGGACAAAAATTGCTTATGCAGCCACTGCACCTCTTAAGATTACTGACAGCGAGAGGTTGCTTCATATTTCAAGAGGGATGTACCCCCTCAGTAGGGTCTGTGGAAGGTGAATATCTTCTTCCCAGAGGCAAATCAGGCTACTTGTTATCTGAACACTATATAGCAATTGATCGCATACAAACAGAATCAGAGGATCATTTTATATGAGCTCTTCAGACCAGCACTATAAAAGCTTTTTTAAATTTTATTTTTCCTCCATCATGGAGCCAGTATTAGTAGCCTTTTGGGACTGGAACAATCAGCAAAGACAAGGATACAATTCCTGCTATACCTGGCATATTGTATTTAAATGCAACTCATATAAGTGAAACTCCTGTGGACATTGTTATGGAATAACACATTTAAAAATACCAACTATAAAAGTACATACCTCACATGGGTTTGAATTACAAACCGAAGTCAGATTAATTGTCACAACTTTGGCAGATAAGACTTTGCACACTTGCAAGAAGAGTAGATAAAAATTAAATCAAAATAATTGAATTTTAACTTGAAATACTGCATTGTAAAGCAGTCTCATAACACACTGCAGGGTGAAATGCACATTCAGTATTTACAACTACTACTTTATTTTGGTGCCTTAATTAGTAAGGTTTAATGAATTGTAATATCTACTGGTATTGTCTGTTTTGATCAGTGCAATGGAACATAAATGATCAAATTAAATGGATGTGATTTCACTGGATATTACTATGATAGAAATAGAAGTTACAGTAATTATAGCCAAGAGAAACAAAACAAGGAATGCAATTTCTTTCTTTACAGAGTTACCAAAAAAGATACCCATAAATAACCCAAACTTCACAAAGTACTACTGCATCACTCCTAACCATCATACCTTATATTTATAGGGCACTCTTTATCCCAAAGCATTTCCTAAAAAGAAATGTCTGTGCCATGCTGAGCTACAGCAAAAAGTGTGGTAGAATATGACAGCTCAAACAACACACACCACCACTAAACAGCAGCTTAGGACAAGAAGTGAGCTCGAAGTGGAACTCCGGGGGATTTAGAAATTAGAACAAATTAGAACATGGCCATGATCCTGGGGCTAGCTTTCCTGTGCGTAGGAAAAAGTGACCTGGGGTTTTTAAATTACCTTGAATGGACAGAAGAACCTCTTGTCTCATTGAAAAACTAGCATTATGGTAAGTGGTTCAGTACTGATTCAGAGGAAAAAGTACCATTTACTGAATCATCACATGCTTGCTTTCCCTGAGAGAACTTCCATCCAAAAGGTGGCCAGAACTTACCCTCTATAGCTTTAGAGATGTGATGAGATCATACCATAAAGCAGTATGACTGCAAGTGACAAAGGCACAGTACCATCGGGTTAGAAGGGACCGCAAGAGTCTAGCCCCCTCCCCTGCCAAGATGCAGGATTTATTGTGTCTAAATCATCCAAGACAGATGGCTATCCAACCTCTTTTTTGAAAAGCTCCAGTGAAGGAGCATCCACGACTTCCCTAGTTTGTTCCATTGTCCTACTGTTCTTACAGTTAGGAAGCTTTTCCTGAGGTTTAATCTAAATCTGCCTTGCTGTACTTTGAATCCATTGCCTCTTGTCCTGCCCTCTGTGGCAAAAGAGAAAAAATTTTCTCCATCTTTCTTATGGCAGCCTTTTAAATATCTGAAGACCGTTATCATATCCCCACTTAATATCCTCTTTTCCAAACTAAATATACGCAGTTCTTTCAGCCTTTGTTCATATGGCTTGCATTCCATCCCTTTCAGGGCTGGCCTTACCATGAGGCAAACTGAGGGGGCCGCCTCAGGTGCCAGACTGTGGGGGAGCGCCACTAGGACCCAGAGTGTAGAAAATTGTGTCTGCTGCTGGTGCATATGTATTCTCTCTGCTCTAGATGCACAGAGATGGTGGAGTGCTGTGCTGGAAGAAGGAGGGCACAAGAGACATAACAGGCAGGCAGAAGAAAAGGTGAGAGGGAATAACAGAAAGCAGCAGGAGCTGCAGAGAGAGAGAGGAGGAGGAGCCTCTTATATACCTCTCTAGCACCCGCAGGAGCCTGGACTGATTAAAACCAGCTTCTCAGGGAGCTTCCTGTTTCCTGCTGCTTCCCTGAACCCACTTGAGGAGGACAGGCAGTCAACTGAAGTAGTAGGAGCCAGTTAGGCCCTTAAGATGCTGATATCTTCCCTCACTCAGACCCTGCTACCAGCCTGCTTATTTGTCCCCTTCAATTGAGTGTTGAGAGCCACTATAGCTGGCACCGAACAGCAGTCATAAGTGAAAGAAGAAAACGCCCCTCTGGGGCAGCATTCAGAAAAAGAAAGAAAGCAAAAGAAGCTTTTCTACCTAAGCAGGAAGGAGCTCTCCTGAGATACATAGACACAAATGTTCACGGTGAGCCTTCCGGCCCCAGTGAGGATGTGAGTGGTGAGGAGATGCCTGATCTTCCAGTTAGTCAGAGTGCAGGTGACCTGGCAGCTACTGCAGCATCCATATCTCCATCTCAAATGGATGTAACCATGCTCATTCCTGAAGAAAAGTGTAGATCAGAGAAGAGTGTGGTGGAGGCGCAAGAAACAGCTGCTGCTGAGTTTAGTTCCTTAAGTCTAGATGATCCAGGACTGTGGACCCACTTGAGCAGTAGCCTGAGGGACTTCCTTGTACTGCCTGGGCCACAGCAAGTGAAAAACTTCATGTTCCCCAAAGACAATAAAAATAGAAGTTTCCATCCAACACATTACTGGCATGAAATCTCTAATGATGACAAAGTGGAGAGGCCAAGGCTTATGTACTCAGAAAAACAGAATGCTGCATACTGTTTTTGTTGCAAACTCTTTCAGTCTAATGTTCCAGCCACACTGGGTTTTACAGGAACAAAGGGCTGGAAAAATCTGGCTAGAAATCTGGCATGCCATGAGAAGGCAGCAAATCACCAGAGAGCATTCCATAGGTGGAAAGAGCTTGAGATGAGACTAAGGTTAAAGGCCACCATAGATGATCAGCATCAAGAGAAGATTGCATCGGAGTCTCTTTACTGGCAAAATGTTCTGAAAAGGCTCTTTGCCATTGTGAGAATGCTTGCTACCCAAAACCTAGCACTGTGTGGCACTTCAGATCAGCTGTATGCACCAAACAATGGAAACTTCCTTAAAATTGTGGAGCTGATGGCTCAGTTTGATGCTGTACTCCAGGAACATCTAAGAAGAGTCATCACCCAAGAAATGTACACACACCACTACCTTGGAAAAACAATTCAAAATGAGATCATACAGTTACTGGCAACAAAAATCAAGCAGAAGATTGTGGCAGATCTGAAGTCAGCAAGATATTACTCTGTTATTCTGGACTGCACACCTGACTTCAGCCGTACGGAACAAATGACTTTAATGGTGCATTTTGTAACAACAACAGAACCTAGTGAAAATGTCCCTGCAATGGTGACTGTCAAAGAGCATTTTCTAGAATTTATTGACATTGATGGTACTACAGGAGCTGGTATGACAAATGTGCTTCTTAAAAAGCTGGAAGATACGGGAATTGCGATAGCTGACATGAGAGGTCAGAGTTATGATAACGGTGCCAACATGAGAGGAAAGAACAGAGGAATGCAGACACGGATCCAAGTTAAACCCTCAAGCTTTTTTTGTTCCATGCAGTTCTTATTCATTGGACTTGGTGGTCAGTGATGCAGCATCAGTTTCTAGTGAGGCTTTGAACAAGGCATTTTAAGTTGTTAGTTCTCCTTTATTGGGGTAGGTAGCAGAGCAGTACCATGAGAGGAGTACAACAGGAAGAAGGCAGAATTGAGGCCTTTCAAAGTTTTGGCCCAAGCAAGGGGACATGGGGGCATCATTTGAACTCCCCTCCTCAGGTGCCAAAATGTTGTGGGCCGGCCCTGATCCCTTTGATCATCTTTGTCGCTCATCTCTGGATCCTTTCCAGTTTCTCTACATCTTTTCTATACAGCGGTGACCAAAACTGGACACAGTACTCCAGCTGAGGCCTAACCAGCACCGAGTAGAATGGTACTATCGTCTCCCATGACCTGCATTCTATGCCACTGTTAATGCAACCTAAAATTGCATTTGCTTTGTTTGCAACGGCATTGCATTGCTGACTCATTTTGAGATTGTGATCTACCACAACTCCCAGATCCTTCTCAGCAGTGCTGCTGTCAAGCCAGTTTTCGCCCATTCTGTTATTCTTCCCTAAGTGTAGCACCTTACATTTATCTTTGTTGAATTTCATTTTGTCAAGAAATCTGATGAGGTTCAACAACGACAAGTGCAGAGTCCTGCACTTAGGACAGAAGAATCCCATGCACCGCGACAGGCTAGGGACCGACTGGCTAAGCAGCAGGTATGCAGAAAAGGACCTGGGGATTACAGTGGATGAGAAGCTGGATATGAGTCAGCAGCATGCCCTTGTTGCCAAGAAGGCTAACAGCATATTGGGCTGCATTAGTAGGAGCATTGCCAGCAGATCGAGGGAAGTGATTATTCCCCTCTATTCGGCACTGGTGAGGCCACATCTGAACTATTGTGTCCAGTTTTGTGCCCCCCACTACAGAAAGGATGTGGGCAAATTGGAGAGAGTCCCGTGGAGGGCAACGAAAATGATTAGGGTGCTGGGGCAAATGACTTATGAGGAGAGGCTGAGGGAACTGGGCTTATTTAGTCTGCAGAAGAGTAAGGGGGGATTTGACAGCAGCCTTCAACTACCTGAAGGGGGGTTCCAAAGAGGACGGAGCTCAGCTGTTCTTAGTGGTGGCAGATGACAGAACAAGGAGCAATGGCCTCAAGTTGCAGTTGGGGAGGTCTTTGTTGGATATTAGGCAGGGGTGAAAGTAAGTTAAAGGACTTACTGATATGCGGGAGTCCTGAGCAGGGGACATGGCCTCAACCAGAAGAGGCGTGACCTTAAATCCCCAGGCCCTTTAAATCACTGAGGAGCCCTGGGGACTCCCGGCTGCCACCGCTACCCCGGGGCTCTGGCAGAGCTTTAAAGGGCATTGGGCTCCGCTATGGTAGCGGCTGCCAGTGCCCCGAGCCCTTTAAATCCCTGCCTGAGCCCTGCTGCCCGAGCCCTGGGGTAGCGGCTGCCGGTACCGGGGTGTACCGGCTTACTTTCACCTCTGATATTAGGAAACACTATTTCACTAGGAGGGTGGTGAAGAAGCACTGGAATGGGGAGGTGGTGGAATCTCCCTCCTTAGAGGTTTTTAAGGCCCGGATTGACAAAGCCCTGGCTGGGATGATTTAGTTGGTGTTGGTCCTGCTTTGAGCAGGGGGTTGGACTAGATGACCTCCTGAGGTCTCTTCCAACCCCAATCTTCTATGATTCTATTATCTATAGCCCAGTTCTCCAGTTTATCAAGATAGCTCTGAATTTTAGTTCTATTCTCCAAAATTCTATCCTCCTCTATCCCCCCAAGCTTTGTGTCATCTGCAGACTTGATCAGTATGCTCTCTATTCCTACATTCAGGTCATTAATAAAGATATTAAATAACACAAGGCCCAGTACAGATCCATCTGGAACCCCACTTGAGAACTCCTTCCAATCTGACATCATTCCATTAATGATTACTCTTTGCAGTTGTTTAACTAATTATGTATTCACTTAATGGTAGTTCTGCCAAGCCCGCATTTCTCCAGCTTACTTATCAGAATGGCGTGTGGGACTGTGTTAAAAGTCTTGCTGAAGTCAATGTATATTATGTCCACCACATTCCCCCTATCGATCAAACCAGTTACCCTGTCAAAGAAGGAAATCAAGCTGGTTTGGCATGATTTGTTCTTGGTAAATCCATGCTGGCTGCTAGTCATTACCCCCTGATCCTTCAGGTATTCCCAAATTGAATGTTTTATACATTGCTGTAGTAGCTTCCCAGGCATATGGCACTTATATTCAGGC
Organism: Chelonia mydas; assembly: GCF_015237465.2. Classification (NCBI taxonomy): domain Eukaryota; kingdom Metazoa; phylum Chordata; order Testudines; family Cheloniidae; genus Chelonia; species Chelonia mydas. The sequence continues at coordinate 163,654,626 of NC_057849.1, forward strand.
ATTACGAAGATCAAAAACTTCCTTTAATTACAAATCTTACAGAAAACTAAGTATTACTACTGGAGAATGCATTCTTTTCTATACCAGATTACTAGTTCGTTCACTAATGAATGCATAAGGCTTATGGAGAAAAACAGGAAGCAACTGATGGTCAATCATCATAACGCTAGGTACATTAATAAATACATTTAGAAATCAGAAGGAGAAATAGGAAGTAATTTTCTTCTAGAACGTAAGTCAGGTATTTATATTAAGTCTCAATAGACTGGATTAATCAAATGTCACACTGCTACTTCTAATGATGTTACCATGCAAATTCTGTTACCTAGCTTTACCTGCCAGGAGAAAAGTTACAGAGATCAATTAAAAAAACCAGAAATTATCTTTCCTCTTTATAGTCCATGATTTACAGCATTTGTAATGGTGCCAAGATCCTCTGAAAATTAAACAGGTATTTGCATAAGATTAATAACTCCCTTGTTTTCCACCGAAATCACTCTAGCTTGTTTGGGACCCTGGAATTATCTAATGTCTACTAGAGAGGCTGGAGATGATGAGAGCAAATTAAAAACAGCTTAATATGTCAGAAGGGATCACCACATTTTAACATGATGCTCTCTGTATTAATAAATGAACCTTCAGCGATCCGGAGATTAATTAATAAGATCTTGGAAGAATTCATTTAAATAGCAAAGTTGCTTACATATATTCACGAGTAAACTTGCCTGCTTTGAAAGAGATGGTAAACTTATACAGATGTATTCGAATTAACTTAGTTTATTACCTGATTCTCCCCTTCATAAGCAGTAACCAACATTGTACACTGAATTTAATCTCAGAGGCCATGTCTAAACTAGGGGAGAATCTAGGGTTAAGCACAACCAGTTGACACATTTTTAAACTCAACTGGCCCTGTCCACACTAGATGCAAACTCCTGTTTGAAATCATTTTACTTAAAATGTTAGTGTTAGCTAATACATTTTAAAACACAACCTATTTTCCTAGTCCAGACATGACCATATTTTCATATGAATTCTTCCTTTTTTCTTCCCCATAGAAGAAATCATGGGGGTCAGTTCCTAGAATTTTTTCTTGCCTTCCCTCTCCCAGCTGGTCCCAGTGGTTTCTACTGACACCTGAAGAGGATGGCTGGGGATCCAATGACTGGGGATGCCCCCTGAAGCCAGCCACAGTGTTTAGGAGAACGCAGCACAAGTTAATAATCATAGGCTTTATTAATTTGTCCTCTGAAGGTTGGGATGGGGCCAGGGAAGGTGGAAGCCAATCCTTAGGAGCTCAGATGGCTCCCCTGTCCTGCCCAACTCATATCCCTCCTATCCCATGAATCTTCATGGGTCCCAAACTTTGCACAGTGCCCATCAATGGGCACGCTCACTGACGGGGGGGTGGGGGGTGGAGGGGAAAGAAGGGAAGGGGACAATTGCCCATGGGCCCGGGCGATTTAAAAGGGCTGAGGGGCCCCCAGCCGCTGCCACTGCTGCTGCTGCAGTGGCAGTGGCCAGGAGCCCCGGGCCATTTTAAATTGCCGAGGAAGGCTACAGGGTTCCTAGCAGTAACAGGGCCACCCCTCGTGGGGCACAGAGCCTGGGACATCAGTGCTTAGTTTCTAATCTGCCGGGGGGTGCTCCCCACAGCTCTACCCAGGCCCTGCCCCCACTCCACCCTTTCCCCAAGGTCCCACCCCCACCCTGCTTCTTCCCATCCCCCGCCCCATCTCTTCCCACGCTCACCCTGCCTCTTCCCTGCCCCGTTCTGCCCACTCCCCTGAGCGCACAGTGCCCTTGCTCTCCTCCCCCACCCCCACCTGACGCCGCGAAATATCTGATCCGCAGCAGGTGCTAGGCCCTGAGTGGGAGGGGGAGGTGCTGGTGGGCAGGAGGCACGGGGGGACAGGGAGGGGGAGGTTCTGGTGGGGGGGCTCCTCCTCACTACCCCCGCCTGCCTGCCGCTCGCCACCCCTCTGACACCCTCACCCTGCTCACCCACCAGCCTCACCTCCCCGCCCGCCGCCTCACGATTTTATCAAAGCGTGGGGCCCCCCAAAGCGCAGGGCCCGGGGCAGTTGCCCCAATTCCCCATACCCAAGGGATGGTTCTGTGCGCACAGGGTGGTACCAGCAGTGGCAAAGGCAGCCGGGTGGGCAGGGGGAAACCCTGGCTGTGCCAGAAGAGCACGCCCAGCAGCGCAGCACCAGCCAGCACAAGCGCAGCACCACCCAAATGTCAGGCGGACCGCATCCGCATGCACCAGCCGCCGCACTTGGTCCGGCTCCATGCCCCTGTGGTGATGCCACACTGCGTCAGCAGCAGCGTGGGGTCCGGTTCCAGCCCACCCTGCATGAATCAAACGTCAGCCATCCCTTCCTAGGGAGCCCATTGATGGTTCTGCCCCGGGGCCCGGAATTGCCGTCGGCGGGCCTGTCAATGGGCATCCATGGACTGAGGGGACGGGGGAAAACAAGGTCACCCAGGAGGAGCTCCCTCCTTTCTTAGGAGCAGGCTCCCTTTTGTGAGTCCCTCAAATGTAAGTAAGTAGTATCAGTTTCCTCTCGGGAAAAATAACCTTCCCTGTACATTGGCTACAGGATCACAGAGAGATGAAAAAAGTAGTCATTTTTCACAGCTTACCTACCTTAGCAAGTGCATGCCCATGCCTCAGATGTGGATGAGGAACCTTGCTTGACATAGATTTCAACAAGAGAAAAAAAAAAGATTCAATTATTACTACATCAGCTCCTCAGCAATGGTTTGGGAAAATGGAGTGCTTCTGCCTCTTCTCAGCAGCTGATGCTTAAACAGGATGTTTAGCCAGATGGTATATATAAGATTACTGGGAAATTATTTTGAGATAAACCACAAGCCTGAGCAAAGGAATGTAGCTCCAGGTGCATTATCTGGTAATCCACAGGAGAAGATCATTTCAGAGGAAAGCACCACTGAAGGCTAAATAGTTACAAATCTTTATTTGTTTAAAATGTGCTTGCCTAAAAGTAGGGAGAGGTCATGGAGAGGTGAAAGTTCCCTGTAACGGTGTTTCTTAGACAGGGAAAAGATGCACTAGCACTGGCAGTCAGGATGGAGGCTGAAGGGAGGAAGAAGGTGACGTTCCTATTTGACCTGAATGAAGACTGAGTTTGGTTTGGGGATGAACCTTTATTGTTGGTTTGTTAAAAGAAAAGAAAAGAAAAGAAAAGAAAAGGTAGAATTCACCCATTACTATTTTTGGGACATGAAATTAATGTGGTTTAATAAACACCACAAGATTTGGCTGTTAATTCATCCATAATTAAGGGATGCAGGAGTATACGAAGCAATGAACAGCTTTTGTGGGTGATCATATGCTGAACTGAATCAATACATTTGATAGCTGTAGAAGCAGTTTATTTAGAACATTACTCTTACCCTGCATCAAGGCAAAAGAGGATCCAGCAAAACAAAATATACAGAATACAAATACACACATACATTCTGGTCTCAACTCGGATTTGAAGAGGCTTCATTTCTGAGGTTTTGTTTGGTTTTAATCTACACTTTTGTCATATTGGTGTCAGGCTTAACTGAATAATTACTTGATGTGTGTCTCACTGGATAAGTAACTTTTGAAAGTGCATTTAAAAAGTGAATCATTGTTCAGGGAAAAGAATTTATTTTATTGGACACGCTGTATTTGCAAAAGACTTCTGATCTGTGCACATGCAGAACTTGTGCACTCATCCATTTCTGTGCACCAAAGGGCACTATAAATCAGACGCCCTGTTAAAATGAATCAGGTTGTTCACAAGGATTGCACTGTTAGTTTCAAGACTATAACACACACACACCAGGAATAGAGATGATCCTGAAAAGGGAAATTAAAATGACTGAAAGCCTGGTAGCTGTGGAGTCTCCGTATGAGGAGAGATTAAACAGAGGACCTGCCAAACTCACACCATGCCTTTGGGCACCTGGCAATAGAAAGTCTGCCAGGAGTATGAGCACACTATAGCAAGCTGCCTGCAACCCTTGCTCCACAGAGGGCCCCAGAGCCAGCTTGTCACAAACTCAAAAGAGACGAAGAGTTGGTCAGGAGAAGGCAGTGTCTCCTGGGAAGCAGGGCTGCAGTGAAGCCCCGGCTGGAATATAAAGCTGTCCTCCCAAGGTGGCACCCCTGGGGAAGAACAGCAGGGGTATTGGTGCCTGCCATCTCCTGGAAAGAATAAATCTCAGTCAGGTGGTGCAGCTGCTGCCATGAGAACAGATGGTGCAAACACCACCCCATTACACTGCTGGCGTGAATCTGGCTACGGATTATTTACAGAAGCTTGGTCAGCAGAAAAGTAAGAGTTGATATGAGGAAAATGGATAAAATAATTACTGGCATAGAGGTCACTCGGGGGTTCCTGTTTACCCTTTCACATAAAACCAGGAACAAGAGAGCATTCAGAACTACAGAGGCAACTCATTTAAAATAGATAAAAGGGAAATTCTTTTTCAGCCACCACATTATCAACGTATCCATCAGACTTGCTGCCACAGATTATTATTTGGGCATAGCTCCACTGACTTTGGCGAGTACTACAGTATAGGGCAGGACAGTATACTACTGTACAATTAAGGTCACAATTAAGTTTTTACAAAGTTAATTGCATTATAGGAGCTTTATGAACCATTCATCATTGGTCAGTGTTGGAGACAGGTTCCTGGAGAGATTAGCTACTAGTTGCTTCTCAAATGGCAATTCATAGATTATTACTAACAAAATCAGACCTCCCACATCAACCTCCAAAAATAGTAGGGTTTATATTTACTACTGCATAATACACACAACTTGAAGGCTTTTACCACAACCATTTATTCCACAGTGCAAAATATAAACGGTGCCATGTAAGTGAAAACTTCTCAGCACACTCTGCTGACATTGCCAAACAAGGCTGCCACTCGTGGTGGTAACAGTTTTGTAATATCAACACCTATCCACTCAGAACTTAACTGTCACACCTACCAACTCATTTCACATAGGCCCCTGAACTTGCAATCAGTGACACAGCCTTTTGGTTTAATAACTTGAAATGGATTTGAATGGGTGACCCAGAAGTGAGAGGCTCCATAGCTCATCAATAATGTGTAATTATATTGTACATACGATGCAACACCCACATGTTGTCCTTACCTTAGATTTGGGTCAGACTCATTATACTACATTAATGTAGTTTATTTTGGTTCCCTTTCCTTGGGCCTTTCATTTTGCTTAGTAGCATTTGGTGTTATATAGAAGAAAATGCTGTACCTGAGGCATATGTGGACTGACATGACAGGCCAGAATGACAGTTATTTGTGTAAATATATATATGCTACACAGGAATTAACAAAAAATATTCTTCATCTGGTAGACAGTTGCTATAAATAACTTCAATATCTAATTGTGGCCACCTTACTAAGTAAACTGTTGATAAATTAGAAATGGTTCTACACTTTTATATAGCAAGGAGAATACATTAATCTGTTGTATGTTCTCAAAAGATATCAAGGCACATGTTAAACATTTGCTGCCAAGATGACTGGTAAATAGCAATATACATACAGATACTCAAGTGTAAAATTCTACTGGATGGTTACCTACAATAGCAACGGACATTAGGATAACCCTGTTTTTGTACAATTTCCAGAAACTGAGTAGCAAATTTTGCAGTACAGATTGCTATAGGCTAAATCGACTTGAAAACGAGGAACCAGGTTTTTAAGTGACTAATGGATCTGATATCTCATAACAGCACCCTTTTGTCTGCAAATTTTTCAAAATGATAGGTTATATTTCAGACGGAGAGCAGATAGGAACTATGAGCTCACATTATCTTTGTAAAATGGAATGGAGGGTAAACTCCTCCACCCCCAAACCTTAAAGTTTAAAAAAGCTTCCTTGGAACTTATTTTGATAAACAATTTGAGTCTTGGACTTTCAAATAAACTTACCTTCTGCATCTCATTCTGCGTCACTTATCATGAGTGTACAGAATACACACTTTAATATATTCCATATTTCCAGAAAAACAACATTAAAATGGAATTAAGGTTGATTGTACTGATCAGTAACCTATGAGTAAACACATTATAGGGATTTTATAATTATCCTCAAGCAAGCATTACAAACCCAGGAAATTCAAAGTTAAGGTTAATATCTTTAGATTTCTTTTACATTTAAAGTATGGAAATGTACAGTTAAGGCACCCAAACAATCTTTACTCTGCCCTTAAATTACTGATATGTATTCAAAACCTTAACTCCATCTTAATGTAGCTTTTGCCATGGAATTTCCTTGGTTTGTTAAGAGTATTACAAATTTCATACACAGCCACTAAGGAAGAGACCCAAAAAGCATGTTACCATGTCATACTAATGAAGTTAGGGCTAAGTTAGTTTAGAATCCAGTAATTTGTATTGGTAGCTCAAATGATTTCTTCTTGAAATTCTGTGACATGTTTTATGGAGGAAGTCAGACTAGATTATCATAATGGTCCCTTCTGGCCTTAAAATCTATGAAAAATGAATCTCAATCTATTTTTAGTACACTAGTCAAGCTTATAAAAAACTTGATTTTTAAAGAAATGTTGATTAAAATTCTGTTACATTGCCATTTTACACCAAAGTCAAGTTCCAGCAGGGATCATATTTTCATAGTCTAATATAAACCCCCTAGATTTAATACTGCCAGTAAATCTTTACACATAGCATGGGGAATGGCAAAGCTACAGTTACATATAAAATGATTAATGTATTTACAATAAAAAGAAAACATATTGATTGAAAATAAAATAGAAACCTATACAATCTCTGAATAAGGACATTTCTTGATGTTGGGACTGTATTCCCTTTATAGAACCCTTACATTTGTGTGAAAGTCATAGATAATTGAGAAAAAACAAATGTACAGGGGAGCACTGGAAGAGTTCCCAAATGCTTTCATTTAGTTTCTGATGACCAGCTATGCCAGATCATGTTAGTGCAACATCAGAACAAACAGTGTTATGGGACCAGAGATTTAATTACAGTTGTGTTGGTGCTACACCATCCACTCTACATACTTGCACCTTCAGGTACCTTCTAATTCCCTACTTCTCATGATGTATGCCATTTTTTAGTTAAGCACAAAGATTCCTTTATTGGGTGAGATATTTTTAACCTGAGTGTCCAGATCAATGCGTGTTCCTCTTCTTCTCTGAAAATTAAACAACAACCTACGGAGAGTAGAACAGTCAATTATTGAAAGATATGTGAAACAAAACTGCAGCTTAACCAACTACTTAAGCTTATCTCATCTGTTAGGCTCTTCTAAACTCTTGGCCACATACACTCCTTTAAATCTCTTGGATGACTTTCGGCTACTACTTCTGTTCTGAATCAGCATTGTCAGAAAAGTACCTGTTTACCAGAAAATTAAGAATTTCCAGCAATGCTTATTCAACATAACAATAGATGGCAAAATTTGAACTATATTTATAGAAGCCACCCAGAGGGAAGGAAGGAAGGAAACTCAGATATTTACATGTATATATCATCTTCCATTCTCAAGCATCCAAAAGTGTTTCACAGACTGCTATAAGGATCTCTTCATCCACTATTGAAATGCAGCTATCACAGCAGAGGAAAGGAAGTGGGAGCAGAGAGCATGCTCAAGGATTCTGGTGACAAAGGGGAGGAGAGAGTTAGGACAATAAGAGTGGAGATTGAAGGAAGATATTTATCCAGTTAAGGAATACAAGAGTATTCTGATAGGCAGAGGGATAGAGACCACATGAAGAAAAGAGAAGTCGAGAATGAGAAAGAGAGGACAGGAGATGGAGGGGTGAGAAGCAGACAGAAGGAAGACCTGAGTTGGAAACTGGGGTGAAGAAGGTGGTTGAATAGGGACAAGACAGATGAGAGTAGGGAGGACCAAAGCTTTCTTGCTGGAGGGTGTCCGTTTTATTTTGAAGATAAAAAATGATCCTGGGCAGAAGAAGATGAAAAGGGAAGGAAATTTAATGAGAGTGTTACAGTGCTGACAAGCATTTGTGGGGCAAGTGTTGACAGGGGAGAAAAGTGGTTTAGAAAGGAAAAGGGTAGAATAGAAGATACATTTAAAGTGGAGAAAGGGAACACTGTCACTAGACTTTGTCCCCTGGTGCTCAGCAGCGTGAGACAAGGAGTGGGGATAGGAAACAGAGGAGGAGGAGGAAAGATGTGGATTAGAGGGACAGCGGTGTAGGAGGGAAGTAAAGGAACCGGAAGAGACCATGAAGCTGACAGAACAGAACAACAGCACAGAGAGAAGGTATAAAGAACCTGCAGGACTAGAAAGTAGGAGGCTGTGGGCTGCTGACGCTTTCGTGTTGCAATTGGAAGCCTAGGCTAGGGTTCTACAGAAGGAACCTGTGAAGCTAGGCACTGCAGAAAATACCACCCAGCAGGGCCCGAGTGGCAGCCTGAGTGGCAGCCTACATAGCCATCATTGGCTCATGCTAGTATATAAACCAGGAAGCCAGCACAGGAAATGTCTGAGCAATGGTGCAAACGGCCTGTTTGCTTCTGCTCCAAGCATTGCTCTACTGTGGACTCTAGACTCTGGCTTCTGATGCTGGTTTGTCCCCAACTCTGCTGTTTGCCTGGTGTCTACAACCTGGTGCCTGCCCCTGACTCGGCTTGAACCCAACTCCACTACTCCTCTCTTGACTGCAACTTGGTAACTGACCAGTGCGCAGAGCTTGCCCGAGGCCTGGGAGCAGCAGAGACACCAGAGAAATTAATGGATTGGAGATGAGAAAAAAAAGAGGTGGGGAAAAAAGGAGTGAGGAATGCTGAAAGAGAACAAAATGATGGGTCAAAGAAAGAAAACACAGCCTGGAAAACGCCAGGTTCAACAACGTGACTGAAATGGCGAGTGGGGCCAATCTGCCTAAAGCCAGCAATCAAGTAAGGTTCATGAAAGGAATCAGGGGGTAATTGACACTGAAGTTCTTCAGAATAAGGGTAGAGGGCGCTGGAAGAGAAAGAAGAGAGCCATGCATCAAGTTCTGGAAGGGAGTTAATCACAGGAGTAATATATTAGAAAATTACAGTTTCATGGCATTCACTGGCTTCATGGCAATTATTGTACACATTGAAAAAGTGTATTAGGAGTAATGGCCTTTGAATACTGTGGACTGATATTAAAACATTTTATAGAAAACAATATTGTCATCCCCCAAAATTCTAAAATCATGAGACAAACCCTAAAAACTGTGATTGGCCCCAAACCATGACATTTTAAAAAAGTCTCAATCATTATTTTTAATCTTTCTTTTGATATTTGAACTCCACCTGCCCACACTCCTCATGCATGTAAAAAAGAGAATTATAGACTTGCCAACTCTCACAGATTTACAGTGAAGCATTTTTGTCCTCTGCTGCAGGAATTCTTGCTACAGGTCCCCACTAAGATCAGAGCGCCATTGTGCAAATCAAATACAAACACACGGAAGGAGAAAGTCCCTGCTTTGATGAAGAATTTTCAACCTACCACAGAGTACAGTGCTGAGTTTGTGAGGTAGGAGCTGGACCAAGGGTGGGCAAACTACGGGCCGGCCACATCCGGCCCTTCAGACGTTTTAATCTGGCCCTCGAGCTCCTTCCAGGGAGCATGGTCTGGGGCTTGCCCCCCTCCATACATGCCGTGGCTCTGTGCAGCTCCCAGAAGCAGCAGCATGTCCCCCCTCTGGCTCCTACGTGTAGGGGCAGCCAGGGGCTCTGCGCACTGCCTCTGCCCCAAGCGCCCGCTCTGCAGCTCCCATTGGCCAGCAACCACAGCCATTGGGAGCTGCAGGGGCGGTGCCTGTGGACGGGAAGCATGCAGAGCTGCCTGGTTGCACCACCGCATAGGAACCAGAAGGGGGACATGCCGCTGCTTCTCAGAGCTGCTTGAGGTAAGCGCCGCTCAAAGCCTGCACTCCCTCCAGCACCCCAACCCCCTGCCCCAACCCTGATCCCACTCCCACACCCTGAACTCCTCATTTCTGGCCCCACCCCAGAGTCCACACCCCCTCCCACACCCCAACCCCAATTTCGTGAGCATTCATGGCCCGCCATACAATTTCCATACCTATAGGTGGCCCTCAGGCCAAAAGGTTTGTCCACCCCTGAGCTGGACACTTGTCAAACTCATCTCATATAGAAGCTACCAAACTTCATTGGATGGAAACAACTTTCAAGCCTTGCAGTGCTAGTCAGGATTCAAACTCATGACCTACAGCTGAAAGGTTCTCTAGCTCATTAGCTATTCTTTGAGGCATTCAGTCCCCATAAATGCTAATATTACACCTAATAGAACACAGCTTTCTTTCTGGAAAGATAAGGTTATTAAAACGAGTTCTGACCTTTTTAGAGCTTACACAGACAAGTTTTCTATAGCCCCACACATTCTCTCTGCCTCATACACACTGTCTGCCACATCCTGTTCTTTAACACAATATTAAATTCACTTCTAATGCAATATTTTGCAATATAAAATCATTCCACCAATCACTCCAAAGTCCCTTCACATATACACACACACACAGAGTAGAATCTCAGAATTACGAACACCAGAGTTATGAACTGACTGATCAAGCACACACCTCATTTGGAATCAGAAGTATGCAATTGGGCAGCAGCAGAGACCAAAAAAAGCACATACAGTACAGTGCTATGTTAAACGTAAACTACTAACAAAAGAAAGGGAAAGTTGAAAAAAAAAGATTTGACAAGGTAAGGAAACTGTTTCTGTGCTTGTTTCATTTAAATTAAGATGGTTAAAAGCAGCATTTCTCTTCTCCATTGTAAAGTTTCAAAGCTGTATTAAGTCAATGTTCAGCTGTAAACTTTTGAGGGAACAACCATAAATTTTGTTCAGTTATGAACATTTCAGAGTTACGAACAACCTTCATTCCTGTTCTAGTGTATGTGTGTGTGTGTGTGTGTGTGTGTGTGTGTGTGTGTGTGTGTGTATATGTATGTATGTTTTACACACACACAGTTTTTTCACCCCAGAGTGGATCATCAGCTGTTCTTGAACCCACAAACTTTAGATCCAAAACACAGCCTTCTTCTCCTTCAATTATAGGAGTAAATGAGGAGGGAAACATACATATCCCATACAGGTGAACACAACACATATCCCATACAGGTGAACACAACACATACACATTTGCAATAATGTTACACAAGTATACATTACACAGCAGTGGAATACTGAGCAACAGTATTCTTGTTTTTAATTCCTGGCAGTAGGAGCAGATTGTGGTTTACTGGCTACACACAACATAGCGAAATGTACCAACATTCCAGTTTGGGTCATCTTCAAGGACAGAGTCTGGGCTGTGTGGATTTAAAAGTGTGAGCCTTCTACAATTTAAGCCAAGTAATCAGATACCTTAGCATCACAGCAGTAGCAGAGTCATACATTGCTTTGTAAGCTAGTTGCTAGAGGGTGACAGAGTCACATTGTGTTAGCATGGATCACCAAAGCACAGAATTGGCCATGTGCCTTCTGAAAGACTGAGAGAAAGTGAATGAGACACTTATATTGTGCACACAGCAACCTTCATGCAAACGGGGGTGGTCTTTGTCTGGCTACCTGGAAGAAAAGGGGTGTTAGCCTTTTAAGGACTTCTTACAATGGGGAGAAGGGGCAAAGTTTACAGGGATGAACAGGAAGAGCAGGAAGCAGTTGAGGCCAGGTCAGGGGAAGGTCACTGCATTATCCCCACTCTTCTAGTCAGCGGGAAGAGCATTTATACCTCATGCAGCTCTGGAGAGGCCCTCTTTACTGGCATCAGGCTAGCAGCAGCCACCCGTGAACTTGGCAAAAAGAGCAGGTTCCTTCTTGACCTGCTGTGGGCATTACACTAGTTGCCCTTTTCCTTAGGAGGCTGGGAAGAATTTTTTCCCCTCACCGCCACATTTGCAGAGGCAGGGTGGGGTTTTTATTTTGCCAACCCCAAAGCTGCTCTGGGTCTGGTGGGGTGGAATGTGTGTGTGGGGAGGGCGGGGGAGTTAAGCTATAATGGTGCAAATTATTATGTAAAACTTGTGCCAGACGTCCAGTGCAAGTACTCAGTATGGAAGGGATACAGTTAACAATAAAAGGGCTTTGAAGGAAAGCAACTCTTGAGAGTTGAATAAGAGGAGTTTGGGGCTTCTATATCTCATACAGTGGAGAGCTAACACCGTTCCTTTTCCTAGCTCTTTTTCCGAGAGCTGAGGAAGAAGGTTTGGAGTTCCTAGCTCTAAAACAGCAGAGAGCTAACCCCCTTCCTCACTGCATTGTACAATTTGTTGCCGAGTATGCACAGATATTTTAAGTGACTAATGTTGTGGCCTATTTAAACAATATCCATTGCCTCCTGTCTTTCTTCTGGCATGGCCAGATAATAGAGACTTGGCTCTATTCCCAACTGTGCCTCAAGTGACTAGGTACAAGCTCCAAGTTACCTTATCTGTAACATGGGTAAATTATAGTTACCTCCCCTGCAGTATGAAATCTTATTTAATAATAAGGCTTGTGACGCACACACAAATATTAAGAACAGTCAGTCGAAGAGCTGGAACTAGAACTTATGGTCTGTGGGTTCACAGTGCACCTTTCACAAGGCTAAGCACCAGCACCATGAGAATGTGATGGGTTGGGTCACAGAAACGCCTTTGGGAACTGCCACCTGATGTGCTGGGACTACCTCTGAGCCCGTTTTCCCTGCCAGCTTGGGACTTCAGTACCTTGCCTTGTTTGATCCAAACACACTTGCCTGCTACAAACACAGATCCAAATCTGAACCATGTCTCCCACAAGCTGCAGGCTTAACTGAAAACAGCTTAAGAAGTGCTCCTGTCTCCAGCACTTAGACACCCAGTTCCCAATGGGGTCCAAACCCCAAATAAACCTGTTTTACCCTGTATGAAGCTTATACAGGGTAAACTCATAAATTGTTTGCCCTCTAAAACACTGATAGAGAGATATGCACAGCTGTTTGCCCCCCCAGGTATTAATACATACTCTAGGTTAATTAATAAGTAAAAAGTGATTTTATTAAATACAATAAGTAGGATTTAAGTGGTTCCAAGTAATAAACAGACAGAACAAAGTGAATTACCAAACAAAATAAAATAATACACGCAAGTCTAAGCCTAATACAGTAGGAAACTAAATGCAGGCAAGTCTCACCCTCAGAGATGTTGCAATAAGCTCCTTTGACAGACTAGCCTCTTTCTAGTCTGGGCCCAATCCTTTCACCTGGTACAGTCCTTGTTCCAGCTCGGGTGATAGCTAGGGGATTTCTCATGACTGCAGCCCCCTTTGTTCTGTTCCACCCTCTTATATAGCTTTGGCACAAGGCAGGAATCTTATTTCTCTTTGGGTCCCCACCCCTCCTTCTAAATGGAAAAGCCAAAGGTTTAAGATAGATTTCAGTACCAGGTGACATGGTCACATGTCCTGTGAGACCCCAAGCCTTCATTCTTCCCAGCCTGACTCATAGGAAGGCTTGTAAGAAAACAGGGCCATCTACAGTCAATTGTCCTAGTTGATGGGAGCCATCAAGATTCCAAACCACCATTAATGGCCCACACTTTGCATAATTATAATAGGACCTCAGAGTTATATTTCATATTTCTAGTTTCAGATACAAGAGTGATACATTTATACAAATAGGATGACCACACTCAGTAGATTATAGGCTTTGTAATGATACCTTACAAGAGACCTTTTGTATGAAGCATAGTCCAGTTGCATTATATTCACACTTATTAGCATATTTTCATAAAATCATATGGAGTGCAACGTCACAGAGCGTCTCTCTGATTTTGCTTTCCTGAAACCACATGTGGGCCAGAACTTTTTATGTCAGTCCAAGACTGTCCACAGTGGAGATCAAAGGCAGATTACTTGTGATAAAATTGCAAGATCTGGTAACACTAAGAAAGTGTTTACTGTATTGTGCCTTACCAACAAAATTCATATAAATAAAGAATAGATTGCTTTAGACAGAGGAGATAAATGCTTTCATTCAGACTATGGTAATCCAAATTAAAATCCCAGAGTAGGAGGCCACTGGCACCTTTTTAAAGGTGTGCATTTTTCATTGCTGATACATTCCAGTAAAGATAAAATATTCTGCCATATTTTCATGAATCAAAGGTAAAACTTGATTTAAGGATAAGTTTTGTGTTTTATTTACTGCTGTGAATTTCCGTAATAAACAAGTCACACATTAATTAGATTGCAAGTTCTTTGATATAGGAACAGTGTCTTCCCATGTGTTTGGACAGAGACTTTGCAGGCACAACCAGAATATAAATAGTAACATGAAGTTCAATATTACAGGGAATCTCTCTGTGAAAATGGGGCTAAGAACTGTGTTTATGAAAAAATAATCAGCAAAACCATTTAGAGTGGAGAACATTCAACAGTGTGTATGGCAACACCCATTGTTTCATGTTCTCTCTATATATAAAATCTCCCTATTGTATTTTCCACTGCATGCATCCGATGAAGTGAGCTGTAGCTCACGAAAGCTTATGCTCAAATAAATTTGTTAGTCTCTAAGGTGCCACAAGTACTCCTGTTCTTTTTGCGGATACAGACTAACATGGCTGCTACTCTGAAACTATTCAACAGTGAGTCATTACTGCATTATGCTGGGTTAAGACACTGTAAAACAGCATTACACAGATTTGCTATAATTGTATAATGGAGAGTCAGCACTACGGCTGGAAAAACAAAAACATCCCTTTTCCTTCAACTTTTGTTCTCTAGGATTTTGCTATTTACTAATATTGCACAGTTTTGCTTGATGTGCACTTTCCCCATCACTAGAGTAGCAGATCAGTCATGGAGTACAGATTAAACAGCAGCAGATTAAGTGATGAGTTTTTGGGGGGCTTTTTAAAAAACAAACAATTTATGATATTTCCGTGACCTTTGCAGGGGAAGGCTGAAGTCACAGAAATAACATCAAACTGTTAAGCACCTACCTGTGCCTCACCTCACTGCTCTGCCATTCACTGCACTTAGGACAGTACTGCATCCTGATTTTGCAAGGATGCCTGCCTACAATGAGGAAGTTACAGGCACATTAAGCATAACACAACATACAGAAACAATTGGATCGGGGTAAAAATGTGGGTCTTCCAGAACGAGGCAGGTTGTTCCCATATGAGAGAGGGAAACTGAACGAGTTCCAAATTGCTAGTTTCCTTGAAATTCTTCTATCAGGGAGATAGTGTTCCCCTAGAAGAGGTCAGGGCCTCCACCTCATATCCAGCAAATTCCCCAAGCTCCAGGCAAATTTGGGGCATGCCTGGGAAACAATGGCTGCCTATCCAAAGTCTCCTTTGCCTCTACACTACTTTTCCTCCCCACCCTCAGTGCCCCCTTGAAGGTATTTCTCCAGCAGGGGTCCTGCTGCCAGCGACTTCTCTAACCACCAGGAATTGGGCTCAGGACATGGGGATCCATAGCAAAAAAGGGGAAACCACACAAGTTACTACAGATTTGGTCTGCAGTAATTTGTGCACTTTGCCCTGTGGGTTAGGGAGGAGGACAAATCTGGCAGAGTGCTGCCAGCCTCCTGGTCCACCCACTCCAATCCTGCAAAGCCTGTGCAGCCCCTCCAAGGGGCTTTGTGTGGAAGAAGGGAGCATGCCACCCATGCATTCCTCCTACTTCCAGAAACAGGACTTGTAGCTGCAGACTTCCTTTCTTTCACTCATGGAAGTAGAGAGGAGCACAAGTTTGGTCATATATTCCAACACGACATGGCTAACCGTAATTGGTTACAGAATATTCTGTAATCACAAACTTCAATTAGCACTTCACAGGAGCAATACTCTAACATGCTGATTGCTTGCATACTTCAATGTTATTCTAACATGCATTTCATTGTTCCTAAGTATGATTTTATCTTTACTTTTAAATTGCCAGATTCAAGAACTGCTATTTATCGTACTTCATTTCTGTATAATATTGAGGACCTGGTCTTGGATTATTGGCACACTCAAAACACCCACTGACTTCAGTGGAAATTTTGGATGCCAAAAGAATGAAGAATTAGCTGCATTAGAAATTTTTTTTAACTTTGAACAAATCATGGAACATGGACCCCTCCTCCTCTTTTTGTGGGGGGGGATGGGGGAAGGATAGATTTATATTTAATCAGTTTAAAACCATCTCACTGGTTTCAAAACTGTGTACACTCCAGTGTTTTCTCTTCATTGACATAGCATGGAAAAACTTGATGGAAGAGATGGCAAGCAGTATTACCAGAGATCTAAGTCCCTCTTAGGACGTGGGGGACGGCGAGTTAGGATCCATCCACTAAACCAGCCATACTCTAACACGTCATAAGAAATCCTTTATGGTACATTCTCTACCATTTGTCATCTAGCTAGAGATTTGTCCTGATGGTAGCTACAGACCTCTCTGGAAAAATAAAAACTTGTCTAATTTGAAAGATAAGGAAAGATAGGAGCCAGATTTCATTCGGAATGGAAGTTAGATAGGAAATTAAATCCTTAACATCAGAGGTTAGTCTGTAATGCTGGTTCTCAGTCACTATGTGTAGCATGCAGATATCAGTGGGCATGAGCCGTCAAAGCTCAAGATAAGTTTGCAGCAGGGAATTTTCCCTCATATGAAATAAATGCTGCATTACTTGTTGAAGGGAATATATGTTTAACTTCAGTGTGTGCCAGAGAACATTCACTTGCTACTTTATCAATGCAGCATTTACATATCCATTCATCTCAATGATGAAGTGATTTTTTTCAACGAAGATCACATTGTGCTTCTCTCTCCAGATAATGAATAACCGCACACGGTTCTCAAGTTACAGTGATTTTGTGGCTGCTGTGGTGCAAGGATGAATAAATTAGCTCCATATTTTAGTTTACTGATTCAGTCACACTTTAGATGGCCTCAATAAGTCCAGCACTCCAAGAAAGATTCTTTTGCTCACTCCCATGACACACAGAGGGGTAGAATGAACAGGAAGTGTGAACAACCCTGGACTAATGAATTCTCCTTTTCACATAGCCTAGAACTTGTTTGATATATTTTAAATTATGCAATGCTGTATATAAATTTTATTAAAGCTACTCTCAAACTAGAGTACTACTACTTGCCCAAATGGGAAAATCATAATAGGGGGCCATCTTCAAACTGGATTTGTTTTCCTTTTTAAAAAAATACCCCATTAGTATGGCTGGAAGGGTTACTCGTCCACTGTCAGGGGGATTAATATATTCCATGGCTCTCCTACCACCACTGGCAAATTCATGCTTATTATGTGTGACAATCTAACTAGATGGAGCTCTATGTGGAACTAGGATAAACTGACTAATTAAACTTTTCTACACATCTGAAGGAGGAGAGAAAAAACACTCTACAATTGCAAGTAGAAATAACTTTGAGCCATAGTGTGTTGATATAAACCAATGTTTTATTAGCTTATATACCATTTCACAACTTATCTGGGTCCTTCAGTCCTTGCTCAGTTGCTCATACATGTTGTCTCACGGATATAAATGGGACTATCACCATATGTCACTATTTCTCAACATGAGTAAAGGATGTAGAACTGGGCCTCCAGTAAATCACAGATAGAATACCAATAATATTTAGATGTAAGCGCCACTAAATCCACACTGCACAATGCAAAATAAGGCTAATAAAAATCCCTGACACTTCACATTCTTTTCATAGCAATTTCTTTTCATTTACTGGTAGCTATTTTATCTTTGTGACCGTACACCTCTGTCATTTAACATATCGCATACTGCATAAATCAAAACATTTGAACAAGATAAATTATTTTTTTATTATCACAAGGAAGATTTTTTTCTCATATACACAGTAGGCACCACTGTGACAATTTTAGAAGATGGCCATAAGTTTCTCAGTGCAGAAGACAAAAGAACATGTATTTGAAGGAGGTTTTTAAAACATTTTTTCCTGTAATAGCAGCCGTTTCCTGACATATACAGTAATCATACAATTACTTTTAGCTCCTATTTTTTAAGAGGGCTTCAACTCACTCTCCAATTTTGTGGAAGCAATTTTTCAGATGCAAATTACTCTATTCTAGGCAAATTTTATAGCACATAGACATCATTTGTGCAATTATTTACTATAAATTGCACTCAGTTATTTGTGGGAACAGAATTGGAGGCCATTTCTGAAAATCAGGACCATAATAACTTAAAAATAGGGTTGGATAATTTGCAAATGGTGCTATAGAATAAAATCTAAGACATTTTCGATCCGTAATTTGGCAGATTAAACCTTGATACTATGCACCAATTTCAGTTCAGGCGTAAAAGAGCTTCAATTCCACTGAGGCCAATAGAACTGTACCTATTTATAATCAGGGCTGAATTAGGTCCCCTGGGCTTTTTCTGACACTGGATATCCGTAGTAGTTAAGTGCCATAATAATGGATGAAATGCATGAACATTAAAGGTTAGTTCCTGATTTGTGTCTAAAATGATCCCATTGAGAACAGATCACAGCTTAAGTTCCATCATTGCTCGTCATTCTGCCCTATATGGTGGGATTTCAGATAAAATGGCCCATTAGTAACAGAGAGTAAGTATGCATAAGGTGCAGTGACAGCTACCAGCTAATTTCAACAAGTGTTTAATTATGAGGTTTTATAACTGTCAATATCTATATGCAACTGTGCTCTCTAGAGTGAAAAGGAAAGTGATGTCTATTGACAGGGCTTTTAATATATAGTGCAGAATGAGCAGTGAACCATGTATACCTCTCAGAGTAGCAGCCGTGTTAGTCTGTATCCGCAAAAAGAACAGGAGTACTTGTGGCACCTTAGAGACTAACAAATTTATTAGCGCATAAGCTTTTGTGAGCTCACTATTTCCTTAAGTTAAGTATCCTCACACCTTCTTGTCAACTGTCTAAATGGGCCATCTTGATTATCACTACAAAAGTTTTTTTCTCCTGCTGATAATAGCTCAACTAAGCCTCTCACAGTTTGTATGGTAACTTCCAACTTATCTGTATGTATATATATCTTACTATATGTTCCATTCTATGCATCCGATGAAGTGAGCTGTAGCTCACGAAAGCTCATGCTCTAATAAATTTGTTAGTCTCTAAGGTGCCACAAGTACTCCTGTTCTTTTTATGTATACCTCTGAGTAGGATGTGATCAAGGGCCTTGAAAAGTTACTATAATGTGCTTGATTAATCTAAGGCTGGGGATCTTTATATGCAGTATTTTGAGAGTAGTGCGAGCACCAAAGGGAAAAAAAAGAGTTTCCCTGAACAGTTGCACTAGGAGCCCCTTCCTCCTAGTGCACCCACAAAGAAGATAGCCATGTTTGACAGCAAGCAATGAGGAGCACAATGGATGCTAGCAATAGTGACCAGACCAGAGGAGAGCTATCTGAATGGAATGGGGTCCATGGTCCTAGTCTCCTTGCATGCCAGCAGGGACAGTGTTATTCTTAGGAAGGCACAGAATGCTTGTATTTAACAATAGAATTATTTTTATTTCAACATTACATAACACAGTGAGGACACACACACACACACACACACACACACACACACTTACTTCCTGGCTCTCTTAACACACCTTCATTTTATCAGAACTAATTATAACTACATTAGAAGGAATTTCTAGTAGTTAATGGAAAAAGCATTATAGGACATACACTGAGCACCTGCAACTACCAACTCAGTGGTTCTAAAGGATTATTTTTCACCCACTATGTGTCTCAACACACTGGGAAATGATACACCTTTGCCACTTCGGGACTCTTCCTAGGGTCTCTTCTCCCATCTCTTATTTCTTTCCTTGAATTATGTTAACTTTTTGTTTGTAGAATCACCATTTTCTCTAAGACAGTGATTTCAGAGTACAGTTAACATTACCAATCAACTGTGGCAGTCTGTAATCTGAACACTGAAGAGCACACATTGCCCTCAGTCCACCTACAGAACCCCCAGTGGTATCAGTGGGAGCTGAGCATGTGGTGCAAGGGCAGTACACGTCTCAGACATTTCAGCATTTAAAAAAGAATGACTGTTTTCTTGACAGGCAGAACTCAAGGGAAATACTGTACAAGATGTATGAGTCTGCACACAAAAGTTTTGCAATTAATTATTGCCAAGACTGAACAATGCAAGGGACGTTATTTTCTGGGTTTAAACAAAAAAGGAGACAAAGCTAACAAGCTTTTCTGAAAACTGTATCTTTCACCAAGAAACAATATCAATTTCTCAGACCTAGATCATAATTTATAAAGTATCCTCAAGACAAGCATTGGCCAAGAAAGCCTCTTTATGAAATGCAGGAACTAACATCAAAATCTATGTCTACTTAAAAGTCAGTTCTTGCTTTGGCATTAAGTATCCTGGATTTACTGAGGAAAAACCTCAGAAAATGGTCTATAAAAGAAAATAAGAACCACGTTGGAAAGAGGTTATCATGTCAGATCAAGTCTTGAGAATCATGATAGCGTATAAGTGACTGGAGATGAGCATAACAGCACTGGCTATAGTAGAGCGAAATTGTTCCATTCAAGTGAATAAAACTAAAGGCATATGAGGAGGATCAAGAAAAAAAGAGAGGAAGTAGTAGAGGAGGAGAAAAAGTCCTGTGATTATTCGGTCACAAAATACATTGGGAAAGACCTTTTAAGCACAAAGCAGCAAGGCTGAAAAGTTTTCCATGAAGCTGAAATCCAACCCTCACCACCAAGCAATATGAATTAAACAGACTGTTTAGCCAACATGAAGAAGTGCTTTTTTTCTTTTTTAATGTTAGTTTCATGTGTAATAAGAAGCACTGTTGGAATGCACGGCCAAATTCTCACCTGATGAAATCAATACATCAGTTTACACCAACAGAGAATTTGTCTCACAGGCATTATTTGCACTGCACAAGCATCTACAAGCCCCTGTCATGAACCAGTGCCCCAATGTGCCAGACTCTCTCTTGTCCCAGAAAGCTTAGAGCACTCTTAGATCTGAATAAAGAACAATATAGCTTCTCTAACTGTTATTTACATTTTACTAGCACTTTCCATGTTCTGGGCACAGCACAGAGATCTAGACAGACACAGTCTCTATTGTGGAAAGCTTACACGCTATGATGAAAAACTGATGAAGGGTAGGGAAAATGGATACAACGTAGCAAACAAGCAAAATGATCCCAGTGGTTATGTTAATTCCATGGGTATTCCATTTTTTTTAACATGGTCTGAATTATCTCCAATTGGCCTGTTACCTAAACATTCTTAGTGGTTGGCCCCTCCTACAAACCCAAATTATTTTAATAATTCATTTGTATTCTTTTAAAGTTTTTCAAGCACATTTAAATCCTATCAAAAATATCCCCTTATCCATGATCTCCTCCTCGATTTCCTCGACACAGTGACCCCCGGCCTCTGCATGCTCCCCACACCGCTTGTTGAGAATTTTCCCCTCTTCACAAGTCCCCATTCTGTCAACAGCTGAGAAATTTTAAAAATTCACTCCTGATGTTAGAGCAACCTGGGATAGTGGAGGAAGAAACTGTCCTGCTATCTTCTTCACCAACAGTAGACTTCTTTGTGCTCTGAGAGGCTGGCTTCACCTCTGGAATGTACCCACCACATCCACATGGGTGTGTACTCAGGGCGGCTAGCCCATATCTCCGCTGCAATTGTGGCTACACTACTGTTTTTAGTATGCTCTCTCAGATGAGATCTAGCATGGATATGTCCACACATGCCGGGAATCACACCTTTAGCTTGTAGTGTAGGCCTAACTTAAAGCTTTTTATAAAAACAAATCAGAGACATTCTGGATATTTCTACGCAGCAAAGAAGAACACACAGGAGGCCTGTGCCAGCTGACTCGAGCTCATGGGGCTGTTTCATTGCTGTGTATATGTCTGGGCTGAGGTTGGAGCCCAGGCTCTAGGACCCTGCAGGGTGGAAGGGTCCCAGCCTGGGCTCCAGATAAAGCCTAGAAGCCTACACAGCAATGAAGCTGCCCTTCAGCCTAAGCCTGAATCAGCTAGTACGGGCCAGCCATGGGTTTTTCTTTGCTGTGTAGACAGACCCCCTGAGACCTAGAGCAGTGGTTCTCAAAGCCAGTCCGCTGCTTGTTCAGGGAAAGCCCCTGGCGCGCCGGACCGGTTTGTTTACCTGCCGCGTCCGCAGGTTCAGCCGATCGCGGATCCCACTGGCCGTGGTTCGCCGCTCCAGGCCAATGGGGGCTGCAGGAAGGGTGACCAGTATGGCCCTCGGCCCGCGTCGCTTCCCGCAGCTCCCATTGGCCTGGAGCGGCGAACCACGGCCAGTCGGAGCTGCGATCGGCCGAACCTGCGGACGCAGCAGGTAAACAAACTGGTCCAGCTCGCCAGGGACTTTCCCTGAACAAGCGGCGGACCGGCTTTGAGCACCACTGACCTAGAGGATAACTTGCGGCAGAAAAATTAAGTTACCTCTTCTAGTCTCTCAAGTGACCTTCCTTTTGTATTCAATAGGAAGTCTAAGCAAAGAATAGGCCATGCTGATTAGAGCTGGTCAAAGCTTGGAATTTCCATTTTGCAGAAAATCAGATCAAATGGGAACTAAAATACATTTTTTAAACTTTCTGCAAAATAGAAATTCCATTTCAAAAATTACATTTCAGAAGAATTTCAGATTTTCATTTCAAAATGAAATTTGTTTCAGAATCTATGTTTTTTCATTTTTTTAATTAACTGTACATTATTTCATGATGTCAGTAATGGACGTGTGTAACAGGACATCATGCGACATATATATCATTATGACATAATATAATAGTCAAATATACTCATTTTATTTTAATTAAAAAACAGTAAGGGTATGTGCTGTTTAGTATAGATTGAAACATCTTATTTTCTAGATCCAAGTGTCTCCTGTTTGTGTTGTAATTAAACTGACACTTTGACCAAAACAGGCCCTTAAGCTCCCTGTGTAGCTCAGTTTTCTAGTTTGTACAGCGGGGATAATATTTACCTACCTCAAACTGTGTCTGCACTATCTTTTTCCCTCAGATTGTACCTTGTCCATTACCAGTAATGCAGTTCCACTGGCAGTAGCAATGGTGGGAGCAGTACTGTAGATGGAGCAGATGTATTTTAATTACCCTGCCATCAGAGCAGGCCTACGTGACACTGTACAAAGCCAGGCCAGTGGCCTCTATCAGTGCTGCCATTGCTACTATTGCACTGGTGGTGATGAAAAGGTTGGAAATCTAAAGAAAAATCCTTGTGTAAAAAAGGCCATTAGGGTACTTTGAGGCTAAATTAATTGTGTTGAGAACTTGAGATCCTTACACAGAAAGTGCCATATAACCACTTAGTGATACTCCATGTTCAATAGCGAGGATGTCCTCTTAGCCAAAACAGCCATCTCAAAATACTAAATACAAAATTACAGATACTTTCTCAGAGTTCTACTCTTCCAAAACCAAAAAACAGTGGTTAATTGTACATTTCTGTTAAAGCTGCCACTGATTTTAATGAAATAAATTCCGTACTTTGCAGAACCAAGATGGGGGCCCTTTGATCACTGAAAAAAATCGAAGATGTGCATCATTGCAAAGAAAGGCTTTTGCTTGTACTAGTTGAAGCTTTGCTGCGATTTAACAAAATAAATAGATGTAGATCCCCCTAAATCCCATTCCGGATAGAATTAGGATCAAAAGACAGACTGGGCCAAACTTAGCCATGGTGTAGGCCAGTGGAACTCCATTCAAGTGAATGGAATTGCACATACATATCGACAAGAACTGAATTTGACTCCATTTCGCCCAACATGCCTATCACTTTCTTCTTCTGGTGCATTTGCTCCCCTTCTCTTGATACTGTACAGTAACTTCAAGCATCTTTTGTCCCTCTTCCACTCTTTTTTTGTGTGGAATGAAATTACTGTTTTCTTCAACTTTATCAATCCTTTCCCTAATCTCAAATCACTAGAAAGTATAGTCTCCTTCAGTGAGATTTACAGTAAAGTCTAATTTTTTGAACTCTAAATTTTAAAGCCAAGCTATTATTTCCACTACTCTCCACAGCATTCCCCAGGCACTGACCTGAAGGAGGGATAGGTGTCTTTTTTTCTATCTATAAGACAAAGCTGATTGATATGCACTTTTGTGGTCTACAGGCAAAAACTGGGTATCTACTGGTATGGAATGTAGCTACCTGGTGCAGGGATTAAAATATTTTCCATTCATCCAACAAAGATTTATACACATGCTTAACTTTAAGTATGTTAATGGTTCCATTACTCTTGTGCGTGAATTTAAACACACAAGTCTTTGTAGGATCAGAGCATCAGAATACAAACTGCAGAAACTTGGTGAAATTCTTGTTCCACTGAAGTCAATGGCAAAATTGACATTGTTTTCAATGGGGCCAGGATTTCACTCATAACATGCAACTACAATAAAGTATGATCCAAGCTTATTTTTATATGCTACATTTTGTCTGTCTTGTCTCCATGTGCATTAATCCAGATACTGTCAGCAGAGTATCCTTGAATCTTTCAGATAAAATTCACACCTATATTTTTACAAAAAATGAAGCACTGAATTCATTCATGTTTGCACCAATGCTTCCCTTTTCATGAGAAGAGAAGATTTTGCTTTAACAAATGTAAAGCCAAATTAGGTAAAATCATAGTTACCTTTTCCCAAACTCGTTTAGTTTTACATATGGGGCATATGGCAAGATTCCTTCCCTGACACAGCAACAGGAAATTAATTTTGACACAATTTTGTAGGACATGTACAGCCTCAATGCTAAAACATTTACAAGCATCACAGGGGGCTTTCAGAAAAGAGATTTATTCCATTTTTGTAGAAAGCACCTTAAAAGGGGGAACTGGCCATTCTGAGGCTATGCACGAATGCACTAAAACTTTAACAGCTGAACCACAGTATTTGCCAGGTTAGGTAATAATAAACTTGTTTTCTCACATCAGCATCCTAGCTAGAGATGAGATGTACCTGTTCAAACCTGTGGGCTCCACAGAGGGCTTTTAGAATGAGTTGCTCACTGTTGGAGGAATAGTAACATGATAATATATCAACAGGAGTAACTCTTGAGCAGAGACACCTCTGTCCCATTTATATCTGAAAGGAAAAAAAGATAAATAATACATTTTTGTCTTCTCTAAATCTCTATATCTGGGGCCATATTCTTGCCCATACTCTGTTCCCTTTGCACCTAGGTCTGGCGGACAACACTTTCAGGGTCATAGCCAGCTGACATAAATTAGAGGCTGGTGTAAAACAGGGCTGAGAATTAGGGAACTGCAACTGGTTCCTTTGTACCCTCACCTTCCTCCAACTGTGCCCAGCAGATACTGGGAACAGCAAAAAAATCTGGGCCTTGGTGCTGCCAAATTGTTATGTAACAGTTTGTCTAAGTGTAAATGACAACCATTGATATTATAGACAACTGATATTCAGATTATTAAAATATACATCTGAATTTAGTGGAATCCTTTTAATTGGGGTGCCTCAGTGAACAGCAATAGAAATTCTGAGTTTAAAAAGGCACCATTTTAATGCTCCAGAGTGGCAGCACACCTATCATGTTAATGCAGATATAGACAGGTGTGAGGAGGCATTGTTTGCACTAAAACAGGGAATGAGCCTGAACCTGCCCACTGTCAGCAACAAGGGCAAGTGTGAAA
This sequence comes from Chelonia mydas, assembly GCF_015237465.2. Lineage (NCBI taxonomy): Eukaryota > Metazoa > Chordata > Testudines > Cheloniidae > Chelonia > Chelonia mydas. The sequence continues at coordinate 163,680,348 of NC_057849.1, forward strand.
CATACTATATATTGGTCCGGTATACGTATCTGATGAAGCAGCAAACTAACAGCAAAGAACAAGCAGTGGGGTGAAACACTTCATATGCCTTCTGCATTTACAGCAGCAAAGGACAAAATCAAAGCTGTTAGAAGTGCAAACAGGCAGAACTAGCACCAGACTAAAACATAAAAGACTACTAAACCACCCGAAGCATCTCCATTAAGTGGAATTACTGTCCCCATTAACCAGCAGTCATGAAGTATCACTAGGCTTAAATTGTTTCTCTGAGATACATCATAATTAAGTGGATTTCTTGCTAAGTAGAGTATACTCTACACTAGGGATCTGTTACCAGGGAGCAATTCTCACTGAAGTTAAAAAGAATTGCTCCTAGGTAACTAAGCACAAAATAAGGCCTAAACCATCTCTTTTAGAAACTATCCAATCTTGATTTAAAAATGGTTAGTGATGGAGGATCCACCATGACACTAGGTAAACTGCTCCAGTGGTTAATTACTCTCACCGTAAAAAATGTATGCCTCATTTCCGGTCTGAATTTGTCCAGCTTTAACTTCTAGGCATTTGATCATATTATACCTTTTGCTGCTAGACTGAAGAGCAAATTATTAAATATTTGTTCCATATGTAGGTACTTATAGATGGTAATCAAATCACTCCTTAACCTCTTTACAGGACTGTAAAGAACTGAGCACCTTGTGCATTATAAACTTGCCTCCCAGGATCCAATAGTGGCACCTAGCACTTCATAGGACCTCACAAGGACTCATTATTTGAGATTATGTTTGAGTTACTCATTTTTATCACTGAGGAATTGACTGGTTTTGCATTTACTCTACAACTGGGGAGAGGGCTTCTGTGGGACACACTTCATGGCATGATAGCTGTCCGTCATACCCAACAATGACATCACAGCATCTCATGTTCTCTCTTGTGGCTGTATAGCCAAATTTGCAAGAAGCAACATCACAAGCAGATGTCACATAGGAAAGTGTAGGCTCCCACTGAAGACTTAGGATATGGCCCTTTTTTCAACCAGTTTATTGCATCTGTCTTTCTCAACGTGTTTACAGCCTTTATTGATAGTTGCTCTCTATTCAGGTCTACTCTTGGCAGCATCTTCAAAATGATCAATATTTATGTCTCATGAGCTGAGATTCTGCTCAAAGGTGTCTTTGAAGCATTTACATCGTTTGCCCTTCCTGAGTTTCAGCTTGCCACTAAAGACTTACTTCAAGAGTCTATCATCACTCATTCTGATAATGTGACCTGTCCATCTAAGCCGAGCGTTGATAATCATTGCCTTGATCCTGGTTGTTTTTACTCTCTCAGGGATGATGTTTGACTCTGTCTTGCCAGTGACCCTTCAGACTAGAGTGAACACAGCACATGTGAAATTTTTCAAGTCGCTTGATGTGTCTGTGGTAAACTGTCCATGATTCACACCGGCATAAAAGGGGTGCTGTCACTGCTGCATTGTATAGCATCAGTTTTATTGACAATTTGATGATATGCTGGTTCAGTATATGGCAAAGGCTTCTGAAAGCATGGCTTGCCTTTCATAGTTTGTTTGATATTTCTCAACCCAGGGACCTGGCACTTGAGGGAGTACTGCCAAGCTATGTAAAGCGATTGATGTTCTTTAGTTTTGTTCCATTGGTATTTGGCTTAGTGGTAGTGTTGATGGAGCTGGTTGGAAGAGGACTTCAGTTTTTTCCATGCTGACATTGAGTCCAAACTGTTTAGTTGCCTCTGAGAGCCTGTGAAGGATAAGCTGTAGGTCACTTTCATTATGACTGAAGTAGAGCACAGTCATCTGCAAAAATGGCTTCACATGCCTTTGAGACTGAATTTTTTTCCCCATCAGTTCTGTACCTTTTGAGGGTTGTCAGCTGCATAACTCACCTATGTAAAGAACATACCAGAAAAAACTAGTACCAGCACACAGCCTTGTTTCACCCCATTAGATATGGGGAATGGGTTAGAGAGGCCAACTTCGGAGTGTACTTGAACAGGCATGTTTTTGTGGAATTGACATATGATGTTAATGAATTTGGTGAGGCACCCAAACTTTTCTAGAATTATCCAGAGACCATTTCTGCTCATTGCTGAATCCTTCTTTTAGATCAGTGAAGACAGCATACAGTGCCATGTTTTGTTCAATGCATTTTTCCTGAAACTGCCTCACAATGCAAATCACGTCGGTGGCTCTCCAACCTGATCTAAATCCACATTGAGCCTCTGGTAGAAGCTTGTATTGACAAGCTGACTGAGCAAAATACAAGTAAGGATTTTACCATGTACAGATAGCAGGGTGATACCACAGTCAGATTTGTTGCCTGTGTGTATAACTATGATTGCATTTTTGAAATCCTGAGGAATGTTCTGAGTTTCCCAGATAGCCTAAATAATTTCATATAGAGAGAACTGACAGTTTGGTCACCTTCAAGTTTAAAGATTTCAGCTAATATGCTACCTTTGCCTGATGATTTATCTGGCTGCATTGGTTTTGATAGCTTTTTGCACTCAACAGTAGTGTGTTTTCTTCATGTATGGGGTGCTGGGTTAGTTCCTCTAGCATCTATAGGTTGCCAGCAGAGGGATGATTGAGTAGCTCAGTAAAGTGCTGCATCATCTTTCAGAGATGTCTCTCTTGTCCTTGATTAAGCTAGAATCAGCTGAAGTCTTTAGTGGAGCTGGTGCCACTTTGGATGAGCCATAAATGGCCTTCAGGGAGTTATGGAACAGTGTTGCATTCTTAAGCTTAGTATAATGGTGTATTTCTTCTGCTCTCTCTTCCTGCCAGTTATCCTGTAGAACACAAAGCCATCTTTGCACCATGGCTTGCTGATACTTTAATCTGTCTTTCTTTTATGTTGATTGTGTCTCACTTTGCCAAGACAAAACACACACAATTCTTTTCCTTGAGAAACTTTTTGATTTCATTATCGTCAAACCATTCTTGGTGCCATGTAGAGTTTTTTCGGGGACTTGAAGGTTAAGTGATGCACAGGCCTTGTGGTCAGGGCTGGCTCCAGGCACCAGCGAAGGAAGCAGGTGCCTGGGGCGGCCAATAGAAAGGGGCGGTACTCTGTCCGTCATCGGGGCGGCACTTCCGGGTCTTTGGCGGCAGGCCCTGCAGTCCCTCTCTTCATCTTCGGCGGCACTTCGGCAGCAGCTCAACCAGGCTTGGTTGTTGTTTTTTTTTCCTTCGCCGCTTGGGGCGGCAAAAAAGCTGGAGCCGGCCCTGCTTGTGGTGGCCCTCTGCACAGGGGTAAGTTTCACCCTCAATAAGGAACAGGAATAATTACTTTTTGTATGTGTGGCGAATCAGGGAAATATCTATTTTCTATAAATATCATATGCACCTCTGTTTATCTGTGTGATATTATCTTGCCTGGCTGTATAGAATTAAATTAAAGGAGGCCATAAGGAAGAAACCAACAGGGAATGAAACAATGGCAAAGATAGGGTACTATCAGAGAATGCCCAGGGTCCTTGTGGGAAAAAAATGGGAAAGCCATTAAATGGGGAGAAACAACCAGCCTGGTTTCCAATAAGTTGGCAAAGTTTATTCTTCCCAAGCAGAACCTAGGATCAAAGGGGATACTAAAACCATAATGATGCTGTCCTAGGCAGAAAGGGGGAGAGAAAAGGGTGTCAGCAGCAACAGTGAATTTCTAATAGAGTCAGTCAGATCCACCATGTTGAAGCACCTTCATTTACTCCAGATATGAAGGTAACTGGACTGAAAGGAATTTACTAACGCTGACAACAAAAGATTGAGGTTTAGGTAAGAGGAAATATGCATATAGGCCTTTATTGTTTCTACCCTTTGCTCTTTATGTTGGCGTGAATAAATAATGCTTAGCTTTGAGAAGCCATTTTGGAGTCATTTTAATCAGCGCCTGTCACAGGCTCCCAGAGGAAAAGCGTGTACAGGTGCCAAACAATTCATCAATTCCAAGGCCAGAAGGATCATTGTGATCATCTAGTGTGTGACCTCACCTATAACACTGGTCATAGAACTTTCCCCAAATAATTCCTGGAAAAATCTCTTAGAAAAATAGGCAATCTTGATATCAAAGTTTGTCAGTGATGTAGAATCCACCCTGACCCTTGGTAAGTTCTTCTGAGGTTTAATTACTCTCACTATAAAAAAATTATGCCTTATTTTCAGTCTGAATTTGTCTACCTTCAATTTACAGCCATTGGACTATGTTACAGCTTTGTCTGTTAGATTGAAAAGTCCATTACCACCACATGCAGGTACTTACAGACTAATCAAATCACCCCACTCACCTTCTCTTTGTTTATCTAAATAGATTGAGCTCCTTGAGTCTGTCACTATAAGGCATGTTTTCTAAATCTTTCATCATTCTAGATGATCTTCTCTGAATTCTCTACAATTTATCAACATCCTTCTTGAATTCTGAGCACCAGAGCTGGACAAAGTATTCCAGCAGTGGTCACACTAGTGCCAACTACAGAGGTAAAATAACCTCTCTACTCCTACTTGAGATTCTCCTGTTTATGCATCCCAGAATGGCATTAGCTCTTTTGGCCATAGTGTCGCACTAGATGCTCCCATTCAGTTGATTATTCACCCCCACCTCCAAATCCTTTTCAGAGTCACTGCTTTCCAGGATTGAGTTCCCCCCCATCCTCTAAGTATGGCCTACATTCTCTATTCTTAGATGTATAGGTTTACATTTAGCCATATTAAAAAACACATACTATTTGTTTGCTCCCAGTTTACTAAGCGATCCAAATAGCTTGTAGTAGTGACTTGTCTTCAATATTTACCACTCCTCCAATTTTTGTGTCATCTGCAAATTTGATCAGTGATGATTTTATATTTTCTTCCAGGTCATTGATAAAAATATTAAATAGCGTAGGGACAAGAGCCGATCCCTCTGGGACCCCACTAGAAATCCACCCACTCGATGATCAGTCAGGAGCGTTGTGTTTAATATGGTTCATAAAGAAGGGGCTGCAGCCCAGAGATCCAGACTAAGTGTGGTAGAACTCCACGGTTCCACCCAACGGGGGTGACGGTAGCAAAACCTGTCCCCAAAAGGAGTGCACTCAAGAGGGACTAAAATTTGTCCAAAGTACAGTTGGTCCTGTAACCATGTAAGTATGGTACCAGTATGCTAATCAGACATTGGCAAACTAGTTTGCCTCTGTGGAGTGAGAACAGTAGGATACAGCTACAGCTGGCACAAACAATGTGTGATTTACAGTCAAGTGTTCTAGGTTTGATGGTCACTATTTGATTATAGTCACATATGGCACTTTAGGGTTTTGATTTTCCTCAGGGCACAGCTATGCCCTCCACTACCATGCTAAGAGCCCTAGGAAGCTCTTTGGGGATGCGGAGGCAGAGTCCACCTCCTTCAAGCTTTGATTGGCCACAATAAGCCTCCTGGCACACCTCTTTCTCCACTGCACACACAGGCATTATCAGGTTATTGGAGTTCCCCCTGCTCCCTGCCACTTTGCCACAGGATGTTCAAGCAGGGTCCCACAGCATTCATCCCTCGCGAGCCTTAGAATAAATCTTCCAGGATCAATCAGTTATCTCCTCCCTCACCCCAGCCTTAGGAGGTTCATTCCTATCAAATGAGCCAAAATAGGATAAACATCCAACTGATGAGTCTAAATAGGTTCATCGGCCACCCAATTTTGGAGTAAAATGAAAACAACGCCTCAGCTGCCCTCAATCATTTCTAAGACAGCTGCCGATGTGCTGGGGGAAATGACACATTCATTTTGATTATTTGCTCTAGCTTAGGCTCTGCATTCCCTTCTTTATATTTGAATTTAACTCTCATTACGATTAATAGGAGTCACAAAGACTCAGTAGATTCTCAGGAACAGTGAGTGCATAGAGCCTGATCCCAGGTCCCAGGAGTGTGCAGAGCCTGATCCAAAGGCTGCTTAAGTCAATAGAAACCTTTCCATCAATGTCCTTGCATTTTGCATCAGGGCCATACAGTGCACACCCAACCCACTTCAATTAAAACTATGCACAACTCCCATTTGCTTCAACAAGTGACATACACGTGCAGCTGCGAGTAAAACTTTACTTTTGGGGTGTAGATGAAAATTTTGCTTGGTGTAGTTTATTAAGATGGGGGAAGAAGTCACAATACATAGTAGAAGATGAATGGTGGATCCATGCCTAGGACTGGAAGTCATTGGGGAGACAGCTGAACAACGGTAGCTGCCAGATTTCGGTGGTAGACTTATGAGCCTCTCTTCGATCCACAGGTCCATTCTTTATTATCTTCTCCTGGGACCCCTGAATCAATCCTTAATCTGCCATTGATGAGACAGTGGATATAAAGGCTGAGATTTTCAATGGTCCTAAGTGATTTGGATGCCCCACAATTTGAATTAGAACTGGGCATCTAGCCCTCTTTGGGGGGAAAGAGGGGGTTGAAAACGTTAGCCAAAGCATACAAATAAAAAAAATGAATTATGAATCTTATCCGCTAATTTTTAAATGGCTTTTAAAGCTGACTTAAAAGTGACAGGTGCCTGCACCGTAAATTGGTTACACACCACGTATGGAGGGCTGCACCTGAGTAGAGAAAATCTGGCAAAAGCTCCCAGTTTAGAGCCCTCAGGAGACAAATGGAATGTACACAGGAAAGGATCCTCATTTGAACATAAGCTGCAGGGTGAAATATAAGATTCCATCAACTAATACAAAAAATTTGAGCCCAACGCCGTAAATGCCTTAGATTAAATCCTTCTCCACAGGAGCCAATCATTAAGCGTATGTCACACAGAGCTATAATCACTAAAAGTGTCTTCTACATGTGCTTTATTTATATAGAAAATGTACTGTGGTCATTAATTTGACCATGTTTCAATAGTCAGTATCACCCAAAGAACATACATGAATATGTTTAACTTTGTTGCCAAATGAAAACCACAAGTGTGCATAAATTCTATTACACAATTCATTTTAATATGCATAGTAGTGATATAAAGCTTTATTTTCATCTATTATAATAGAACTTCCTGTGTGATATTCTAATACGATTGACTACCTTATTCCCAGATGCAAAGAGTTTAAGGCCAGAAGGGACTATCAGATCATCTTTTCTGACCTCCTGTATAATACAGACCAAAATATTTCGCCCCATCACACCTGTATTGAGCCCAATGACTTGTGTCTGATGAAAGCATATCTTCCAGAAAGGCATCCAGTCTGGATATGAATGAGGTTTATGATTTTTAAAACTAAATATTTTTAAAGAATAAAACACCTGGCCACATAGGCCTTGTTTAGATAAACAGCCATTGACATATTTGTTTCATGTCTATAGGGGACTTTCATATGAAACTCTGCATTATTACATGAGCACCTCAAGCCTTCCTTTCCTCACAAGTCTCAGGAGGTTTGTTCATTCCTGACAACCTCCAGCAAGGTCACCAACCACCCAAGAACCCTCACTAGGATTGTGAAGCCCCTGCTTTCAGATAATGGCAGAAATAATCAACTCTCTTTTCTAAGATTTCTGCATTTTCTGTTCCAAAATGTGTTGGTTTGTTTTTGCTTAAGAAAACACACAATGAGCCTGAGTCTCCTCCCATTAAAACTGCTATAAATCAGGAGTAACTGCTTCTAAGTAGTAAATGGAGTTACAATGTTGGAAAACTGACGACAGATCAGCATTGGGCCCTATGCCTGTAAAATAACTATCATATGTACAAAGATAAGTAGATAAATCAACAAAATAAACCAAAGCAGCTCATTTGGAATATCTATACTTTTAAATCAAATATTTAAACAGCCATTTTTTACCATGCAGACCTTACCAGTTTGTCCATGTATGCATTTGGTAACTAGGAGTCCAGGCAATGTTAAAATGTTCACAAATTACTTAGAAGACTGCAAGAACTGTTTTAAACTCTTTGCAGTCTTTTCCAACAGTGTTTAGAGTAATTAAAAATTCTAAAAACAAAACAAAACAAAACTCTGCATACCCAATAGCCATGATTTAAGCACATACATACTGCCCCTTTCAAATGTATTCCTCAAATTACCAAAACCAATTGGACTATATTAAAGAATGTGCACATAGGACTCAATCTTAGTTTGATGGAAGTAAATAGCAAAACTTCCATTAACTTCAATAGGATCAGGATGGCACCTTTTGAGCCAAATACTCCCCCAAACCCAAGCATTGAGGGCTCTGGATGCAACTGAATAAACATGGTTCTAACTGTGTGGGGGAAAGCAAGCTACTTACATATTTCCGTTTAGTTCTTCAGTTTCAATACCAGTGAAAGACCGGAAACAGTCTTAATTCTAATTATAATCCTCTCTGAACTTTCCAGAAGACATCTAACACTAACATCTAAGGGCCTGATCATTGATGTCAAGGGAAAGAATTCCACTGACTCCAGTGGACTTTGGATCAGACTGCACATGTCTCCTCCGAAACTGCAGAGAAGACATCTCAAACTTGGAAATGTCAAATTTACACTATAATTTTGCTTACGGGAGGGAGAAGAGAAACACGTATTGCAAAAACAAAAAATATATATGCTCTATTGGGCTATCACAAAAATTTTAATTTTATTTGAAACTCATGTGTTGCTCTCCTGGTTGGTTGTATGTTGAAATTACAGCTATGTAATGGATTGTGAGGCATATTTTATGCACTATATTAATTATAAGCTATTACATTTTCTTCTTTGTAGTAAGATGGTTTTATGGACATTTAAATTAAGTTTCTGACAATGAAGTTACAAGTCAAATAGTGCTACATTATAGCTATATCTGGTAGCTTCACCTTTTACATTTTGAATCACTTTTGAGGGGCAAGTTAATATCTCAGAGACTCAAATTACAGCAGACAAATGTTGCATACAACTTTTCAACTGTAATACTATTTTCATTTTTTAAAAAGGATTTAAATTGGCTTAGCAATTTAGGAGTAAGTGACCAACACAATTGTAAAATACTCACGAATTCAGATACTTTCTCTTATCGCCAAATTTCCACTTTTGAATAAAATATTGCAAGAAATCAGGCCCCAATTCAGCAAGGTATTTAAACATGCTTAGCTTAAAGCATATAAGTAGTCCTGCTGAAGCCACTTAGGCCCAAGGCAGGGGTTCTCAAACTGGGGATTGGGACTCCTCAGGGGGTCGCAAGGTTATTACATGGGTGGTCGCAAGCTGTCAGCCTCCACCCCAAACCCTGCTTTGCCACCAGCATTTATAATGGTGTTAAATACATAAAGTGTTTTTAATGTATAAGGGGGGGTCGCACTCAGAGGCTTGGTATGTGAAAGGGATCACCAGTACAAGAGTCTGAGAACCCCTGCTCAAAGGTATTTAGGTGCTTATATACCATTTAAAATCAATGGGAGCTAAGTGCCTAAATACCGTTGAGTATCTGGGTCTTACTCCCTCTGAAGCTACTCACATGCTTAAAACTAGACATGTGGAGACACTCTGCATACTGCAACCATAGCCTGGAATCACTGTTCTGATGCATTTTGCACCTGATCCAAAGTCCAGTGATGTCAATGAAAAGAATCCACTTTAATTTTACTTAGTCACATTTCCTGGGATGTTTAATATTAAGCTGGAAAAAAAAAGTATTGTAGAGAATAGTCCTGCAGGAGCAGCATGATGGATTAGATAGCCAAATAAGTCTTTTCCTTCTACTGAGCTATGATCTAATGATACATTTTGGGGACAGTGTATTGTTTACATGGGTCGGACCTTTTCAAAAATGGAAATTTCACATATACTTTACATATTTGCACAAGAATCATTAATATGCCCAATGGATGTGTAAAAATGCAAGAATGTTACATCATCTGGATCAGAGATTACTCTTCTGGAGAAGTTTTATAAGTTTTGCTTACAAACATGATCGATTTGTAGCATTAAATAAAAAAACAATTAATTTCCAAATGATAGACACAAACCTAACACTAATACCTTCTGGAGGAAAAACTATTTAAAAAACACCAGACCTAACTATTATTTCTCTTTTATTAAGCTCATACATTGAATCCAGCATTTTGCTCTTTCAATTAGCCCCCAGACTAGCAAGACCCAATGTGTGACTGGCTGTGCATGAAAAACGCATTTATTATTTATGTATAGTGCAGAGTTAGGTTGGGACTTACTTCTGAATAGGCGTAGAGAATTTTATAAACTGTAAGATTGAGTCTTTTTCCTACATAGCACCAGGGTTTACCTATCAGATAGTTTTTAAACCTTTTGAGGATGACCTCAACTGAAGCCTATAAAAGGTCACAAAGAAATGTAAAAATGAAATTAAGAAACAAAGTTCTGTTTAAAAGGATCTTTAGGGATATTAAATATTAAAATGTATATTATAATGATATAACATTGATTGTTCCCACTAAAGCAAGACAATTCAGAGTTAAGGCTTCCATATCCCCCTTTATTAGGCCCATTATGCATAGGAATTACAGTATATATGATCTTCTATAGATGGTCTGACACTGCTGAGAAGCCTCTATTTCCTGTGTGAGCTGGTAGTTTTAAATCACAGGGGTGAGAACACAGTCTCTTGAAGATTATCAGAGGTTCTTTAGTAAAGAAACCAACTGTCTCACAAAGCAGTGCTCCCATAACAACTTCAGTTTGGGTTCCCATTGCAGAAGTTTTATTAAACTTGCATAGTATAACACTTTATATGAAGTCGTGATTAGGTGCAGATGCAGTCTGTTTGCCCTTGTTACTTTAGTATTCACTAATGAAGACATGAATAGATATTTTGAGATACAAACGGCCCTCAGTGGATTCTGGAACAGAAATGTTCCAGATTGGTAATTACCAAGAAAGTTACAAATTGCAGGCACCTAAATGTCTTTAACAAGAGCCAGCCACATTATTATAAAGAAATATTGGAATTCAATGTGCATGTGTTGATGAAACCTACTTGTTGTAAGCATACATCAGTTGCAAAATCTGCAACCTCCACCATTAAAAGTGAAACCTCAGGTTTGCCTGCTTAAATGATTTGCTTTCCAAGGCTGGGAGTCTGTCTCCTTGCTTGCCTGTAAAGCACCTACTGTACTGATGATGTTATATAAATCATAATTAAGAAACAAATTTTCATTTTGTAGCATGTGCTCATTTTGATGTATGAATATTCAAGGATGGAACTCCATTATTGCTAATAGAAAATGCATATATTGATCCATCAACACAAAAGTAAAAATATCTCCATGGATAATAGGTAAACCTGGGCAAAATCTATTTGTTTAAGCTTCCAGGTGTTTTACAAACTGAAATTGGAGGCTTTCATTACAGGAACTCAATCCCTAGAGGCTTGTTTGGAGTTCTGGGGTCACATTTGTTTCTGTATTTACCTCTATCCCACTGAAATACCTGTGGGGCCGAAGAAATTTTATAATGGAAAACAGGGTGATTTGTTTTTTATTTTTTGGTTTTGTTCCACTTGTAAGTTTTGTTTTCATATCTTCTCAGTTTAAATCCACAAATTTATATTTGTTCTTCTGGCCTGTAAGGTCTGAAACGTGATGTCAATAATGAAAAGTGTCTCGTATTGACCTTTTCAACTTCCTGACTGTTATTCACTTGAAATCACAAAGCATTGTTAAAAAAAGCAGAAATTGTTCTGGTTGCTTGTAGCGCTCTCTTGGACTCTGTCACTCTTTTCACAAGTCTTTAGGTCTGCTTGTCACACTGTGGCAGACTCAACCATGCGTAAGTTTGGTCTCTCCATGCAGGAGTAGAGAGGAGCTGTTCTGAGCAGTTCTTGTTAACACAGCAGTAGGAACACATTCTTTGTTCAGACACTAGGCAGTATGTCATCAGAGGATCTCAAGGCACTTTACACAGATTGATTACACTCTTAACAACAGTGGTATTACACAGGGGGTGCTGAAACTCGCTATTCTTCAGTAAGCTATGTCCTCCCAGGACTGAATTCTACTTTTATCTAAAAAACCAAAATGTCTCTTCCCCTACAAGAAGAGCCACCACCATTTTAGTCAGATCAGTCCTAAAGTACAGCTTGGCTCAGCTCTCTCAAATGCAGAAATAGCAGTATTTAAAATAATACTGGGTCATTCCCAATCCTCAGCCAAGCACAAGAAAGAGTAGCAATATACAACAAGTTTGGGGCCAAACCTCTGGTGGTGGTGACAGTGGGGGAGGGCGGAAGCAGTTGGCTCCACTACTTGTCCTCCCCTGGCCCTATATCCTGCAGAGACCCCTCTCTGGGATTGTGTCTCCGCAGAACCAGTGGGTGGAGTAAAAAGGAAGGTGTCAAGATGCAGCATTGTTCCAACAGAGGATGACAGGATTTCCAAGCAGAAATCAACTGCTCCTCAGATCAAGCAATAATTTCCCCTATGGTCTGCAGAAGCCCCACCGACAGAAAGATTTTTGATTCAGTTGCCGGGACTGAGGGAATAACACATGACTTCTAAGGAAGGAGAGAGTTATGGGAGCTGTACAGAGACCATGGGCCTCTACACGGATGCTCCTGTGCTTGTGGGTCAACATGTATCTAAGCACTTTTGTAGGTTCAGTGAATCAAACGCCCTGGCAATTCCATGGAATCTAGAGGACACACTGAAAATTATTGGGAAAGTAATTTAATTTTTAGCCAAATTATTTTATAAAGGTTTTCTCCAGTGTGAGAGTCCCTCGTTGAAACTCACAAAGCAAACAAGTTTAATCTTGTCAGCTGCTATTGATTTTTTTTTTTTGCTTTTATGCAATAACATGATCTGATAGTCATCAGAATGTCACAAGCTAGTGTAATCTGTGTCTCCTTAAAGTTAAAATCCTTGATCCAACCACACTGGGATTTTTTTTTCCTCCCTGCATGAAAATAGAAAGAGTGCATACAGTCCCTCGTGGTCACAAAGGCTGAAACCTCTGTTGCAACCTACAAAGCAGCTGACTCCCGGAAGTTCACCATCAGAGAAACCTGAGTTGATAATCTCCTTATCAATAAATGTCACTGCAATTAAAGGAATTATTATGGGTGGATTTCAATGAGAAGAACAACAGTTAGGTACAATTGAAAATGTACAGAATTATTTTTCTTCCCTCTTTCTTTCCTTTTGGAAAGGATGAACTATGTGAAAAATCAGTGATCTGGGTTTATCCATGCTTTTACAGGATAAGCTCAGATTTCTGCAGCTTTAATAAAAACCTTATGTTTCTAAGCGCCTTACAGATAACTAATGGGCACTCAAGGAAAAAAAAATTATGTAATTTTTTAAAGAGGAAACCAAGATATTTATTCTTTAAAAATGTTGGTTGTTGAACAGCAAAGACTTCAAAGAACATTGTAGGATGTGTAAAAACCTACTTTTTGGGGGGATAACAGCATAATGAAAAGGCTGGTCCTGAAGCAGGCTGAAGCTCAGTTATGAGTTATCCGCTTTCTTCATAACTTCCCCTGAATATAGAATTGTACAGCTGCTTTCCAGTCCCAGTACAACCTCATTCTTTCTGTAGATCTAGTGGCTGCACATACTATATTAATTATTTTTGGAATGTACAAGATCTTTAATGGACTATTATCATACATAATAAAGGAACATGGTAATGTACATTCGCATAGTTATAGAATCATAGGTCTGGAAGGGACCTAGAAAGGTCTTCTAGTCCAATTCCCTGTACTCAAGGCAGGACTAAATATTATCTAGACCATTCCTGACAAGGGTTTGTCTACCCTGCTCTTAAAAGTCTCCAATGACAGAGATTCCTCAGTCTCTCTAGGCAATTTATTCCAGTGCTTAACTACCCTGTGAGTTAGGAATTTTTTCCTAATGTCCAACCTAAAACACCCTTTCTGCAATTTAAACCCATTGCTTCTTGTCCTATCCTCAGAGATTAAAAAGAATAATTTTTCTCCCTCCTCCTTGTATGTACTTTAAAACTGTTACGTTCCCCCTCAGCCTCCTCTTCTCCCGACTAAACAAACCCATTTTTCCCCCAATCTTCCTTCACAGATCATGTTTTCTAGACCTTTAATCACTTTTGTTGCACTTCACTGGACTATCTCAGTTTGTTCACATCTTTACTGAAATGTGGACCCAGAACTGGACACAATAATCCAGTTGAGGCGTTAGCAGTGCAGAGTAGAATAGAAGAATCACTTCTCATGTCTTGTTTATAACACTCCTGCTAATACATTCCAGAATGAGGTTTGCTTTTTTTGGTAACAGTGTTATACTATTGACTCATTTAGCTTGTGATCTACTATGACCCTCACATCCCTTTCTGCTGTACTCCTTCCTAGCCATTCATTTCCCATTTTCTATGTGTGCAACTGATTGTTCTTTCCTAAGTGGAGTACTTAGGATTCGTCCTTCTTGAATTTCATCCTATTACAGTTTCTCCACTTTGTCAAGATCATTTTGACCATTTCTCCAGTTTGTCAAGATCATTTTGAATTTTAATACTATTCTCCAAAGCACTTGCAACTCCTCCCATCTTGGTATCATATGCAAACTTTAAGTGTACTCTCTATGCCATTATTTAAATCATTAATGAAGATATTGAACAGAACTGGACCCAGAACTGATCCCTGTGGGACCCCACGCGATGTGCACTTCCAGCTTGACTGTGAACCACTGATAACTACTCTCTGGGAATAGTTTTCAAATCAGTTATGCACTCACCTTATAGTAGCTCCATCTAGGTTATATTTTCCTAGTTTGTTTATGAAAAGGCCATGCAAAAAAGTATCAAAAGCTTTGCTAAAGTCAAGATATACCACACCCACCACTTTCCCCATATCCACAGAGCCAGTTATCTCATCACAGAAGGCAATCAGGTTTGTCAGGAAAGTTTGGGTGCAGGAGTGGGTTCTGACTTGGGGCAGGGGGGTGAGGTTGTGACAGATTTCTGTCAATATGGCGTCAGGTGATCAGGCGTCAAGTGATCAGGCTGAAGCCGCAGGATCGTTTGTGGGGGGAAGATGACGAAACATACCAAGTGTCTGAATTTTAAAGTTTTATTGATAAAACAACAGCGGAAAGTGATGGGTGGTCCCCACGTCACTCAGAGGAAGGAAGAAAGTGTTAGCGCCCCAAGCGCTATCCCACTTTCATACTCACACCTGCACTACCCAAAGCTGGCCAGGCCTGGGTGTAACATAAGAAGAAGAGGGGGAGGGGTGGATGGGAGTGCTGTCCTGTGCGCACAGGTCGTCCAGGTTCGCTGCCAATCTCTGAATTGCTCCAGCTTTCAGGAGGGTTTTAAGTCCTGGGCTTCTTTGGGGGTGTTCCATTCCACGACCTCTGTTCCTGGTGCTCTTTGTGCCAGTCCAAACCGGCTTTCTGTGATCTTCTTTGCTTTCCCAAAACACAACGGCTGCAGGGACGTGAAGCTCTGCTCCCCGCCTCGTCATCTCACCTGTGTTTTCCATCTCTGGAGCCCTGGTTTTCTCATGGCTTGCTGTGGCTGGGAGAGAGATAAACTTCTCGTCTAGCGCCATGACCGTGGACTGGGGCCAGCATCTTATCGTTGGATTGAGCTTGCTAGCTGCAGTGTTGAGAGAACAGAGAATGGGTTAGCTTTCTCCTTCCCCCTTTGGCCTCTTGCATTCTGCAAAAGACTGTTCCACTCCTCACTCACACTTTTGACCCACCCCAAAATGCTTTGTGATGCTTGCAACAGCATTAGCAACATGCAGTGCTGATCTGCCTTCTGAGGTTGTGACAAGGTGCGAGGTGCAGGCTCTGGACGGGAGACACTTTCCACAGGAGGCTTCCAGCCAGCAGTGCAACAGGGCTCAGGCAGGCTGCCTGCCATGGCCCCACACCACTCCCGGAAGTGGCTGCTGCTGGCACATCTCTGTGTGCCCCTTGAGGGGAGGGCAGCAGTGGATCTCCATGTGCTGAGCTGCCTCCCCCCCACGCAGAGACATGTCAGCAGCAGCCGGCCACTTCCGGGAGCGGTGTGGGGCCATGGCAGGCAGGCAGCCTGCCTGCCTGAGTGCCCCACTGCATTGTGGGACTTTTAGCAGCCCGGAGATCGCAAGGGGGCAGCCAAAGAGCCTGGCGGGCTGGACAGAAATGTTAGACAGGCCGGATCCAGCCCATGAGCTGTATTTTGCCCACCCCTGATCTAGCCCATAATTTTGATAAGGAGTTACTTCCAATGCTGCTGCTAGGTAACAGGGTAACAAAATAGCATGGCCAATGGAGTCATTGTGGTAGTTTGAAAAAAACTAATTAAATTTGTGCTGTTACTCATAGCAACTCCATGGTTCTGGTGGGTGGAGTTAAGTCTGCCACTCCCATTTAAGGGGTGCAGCATATCACTCCTACCCTGCATGGCTGGCGAGTGAGTATGAATGTGCTGAAGAACTGGGCACCCTGGCTGCTGTTTAATCTCCCAGTGCTCTTTCAAGGCAAGTTGCTCCTGGGGAAAACATCTCAGTAATAATCTCCTTAGCACAGGCACTGCAAATCTGCTCAGTCCTTTCTCTCTTCACACTGCATGAGTACATAATAGCCAGACAAAATCTTGGCCTATCTGTGTAACTTGATAACTGGGCCAAATTCCTCCTTTGCCTTCCTTCCCTCCCTGAATCCAAACAAGTGTGCCTTCAAAATACACACCCAGCTGTGGTGGAGGTAGAATACAAAACCATGTGAACAAGACACACATTACACCACATATTCAATTTCTGCTTGCTTGATCTCACCACTAGAAAATAATTGAAAGCGTACGTAGCAAGGCGGTCCCTTTTTAAACTTCCAGTCACTCACAGATTTTGCACTTCTAAAATGATTCAACATGTGGAGGCACTGCCACTTCAGGGCAAAAGTTAAGTAAATCAAGTCAACCAACCTTTAAAAGTGTTCATTAATTTGGATATTCTGGAACATGAACCATGCCAATTGAGCCTTTGGGAAATATGTCCAAACTTGCAAGCTTAATTCAAAAAGATCCCACTGGAAAAGGTATATCTTCATATCTTAATAAGCATGAACATTTTTAAAAAAAAATACCATTTTCATTCTGTTCTTCTAAAGAATGGAAACCTGCTTGAGTGCAGTCCCTTGTTAGTGTGCAGAGATCTATAAAAATCCTGGACTTGATTTACAAACAGAATATTTTGGATGGTGTAGTGTTTTATCACTTTTGTACCAAGATCCTTTTCCTCTTTTGCATACTTCAGCTGGACCTTTAAATAGTGATTGTTCACTAGGGGATATATTCAGACCTGGTTTAAGTGAATACAACTCCAGTGAAGTCAAAGGAGACACACCTATTTCCACTAGGTCTGAATTTGAAATGCAGTTTCAACCAGTGTTCCAATACTGTATAAACAAACACTAAATAGGTTGCATGAAAAAAACATGAAGGTTGAGTCCCTATGAAAGTTGACTACAAATAAATCAAAGTCTGAATTCAGGATGCCAAAGCACTATGGGTCTGATCCTGTGGCCAGTGAGGTTAACGGCGAAGTTCCCACAGCCCTCAATGGTGCAGGATCAAGGCCTAAATGCACATCCACAAGTGGTCATAAAAAGCACAGGGTATTAAAAATCATTAATCATTGAAACCAACGGAGACGCACCCACTTATACCAAGTCTGAATTTGCCTTTGTAAGTGCAACTATGGTTATTACAGGTGTAGAGCAGTTAATGGCTCTTATTATGAGCCAGTTCTTTATATACTGTAGAGTTTCTTCAGGTCATGTCTAAGTGAAATGTGAGCCAATTTCTAGAGTAATCATATGTAAGGCAATGTACCAAAACATTAAAAACACAGGTACAATTAAATTGTCTGTTCAAATAATAAATCTCACTTGATTTTTTCCCATTAAAATATCAGTGCTTCAGAAAATCTTTTTCCTATGAAGGACAGGCATGGGAAACATTTCTGCCCTTTATGGGTTTTCCAATAAGGGTATGTCTATGCTGCAGTCAGACTGCACATATAGGCATCCCCAGCCAACTTTGACTGAGATAGCCACTGTGATGACAGTGCTATTTTTAGCAAGCTAGCTCCATCAAAGCTAGCTTGGGTGTTGTCATAAATATAAAAGGAAGGGTAAACACCTTTAAATCTGTCCTGGCCAGAGGAAAAACCCTTTCACCTGTAAAGGGTTAAGAAGCTAAGACTACCTCGCTGGCACCTGACCAAAATGACCAATGAGGAGACAAAGCTGGAGCAGGGGGAAACAAAGGGTTCTCTCTGTCTATGTGTTTTTTGTCAGGACCAGAGCAGGAATGCAGGTCAGAATTCCTGTAAAAAGTCAGTAAGCAATCTAGTTAGATATGCGTTAGATTCTGTTTTGTTTAAATGGCTGATAAAATAAGTTGTGCTGAATGGAATGTATATTCCTGTTTTTGTGTCTTTTTGTAACTTAAGGTTTAGCCTAGAGGGATTCTCTATGTTTTGAATCTGATTACCCTGTAAGGTATTTACCATCCTGATTTTACAGAGGTGATTTTTACTTTTTCTTTAATTAAAATTCTTCTTTTAAGAACCTGATTGCTTTTTCATTGTTCTTAAGATCCAAGGGTTTGGGTCTGTGTTCACCTATGCAAATTGGTTAGGATTTTTATCTAGCCTTCCCCAGGAAAGGGGGTGTAGGCCTTGGGGGCATAAGATGTTTCCAAGCGGGCTCTTTCCCTGTTATATCTGTTAGACGCTTGGTGGTGGCAGCAAAAAAGTCCAGGGACAAAAGGTAAAATAGTTTGTACCTTGGGGAAGTTTTAACCTAAGCTGGTAAAAATAAGGGTTTTTCATGCAGGTCCCCACATCTGTACCCTAGAGATCAGAGTGGGGAAGGAACCTTGACAGGTGTATCTACACATTCTGCAATCACATCTCCCGATAGCAGAGTAGACATCCCCAACAGAGACTGCAGCTTTCATTCCCCAACAGGATTCTGTGGTAACTACACAAGTGGGAAGTTGTCTGGAAAGAAATCGACTTAGTGGAGTGTCTGCTTGTCCTGTCTGCCCAGCAAGGCCCTTTTTGGCACTGTCCCAGTCCCAGACATATTCTCTGCCCCACACATCTATAAATGAGGCTGCAGCTGCTGTGCACTGTGATTGCCTGTTCCCCCAGTGGAGGTTGTCATCGTCAGCAACTTCTGCCATGCATTATGTCTGGAAAGCAGAAGATAGAATGATGGCTAACCTGGTTTAGTTAGATTCCTGCATTACCTCTATTACAGCAACAGCTCCTGTTATCTGCTGCCAGCTCTTCCAATAGACATTGCCATATCCCTGCAATTATTATGCTTTAAACACCTGTATCTCAATGACCATAGAAACTTGTGGCAACATGTTCAGTGGTGCTGAGCACCCACAATTATCATTGACTGAAAAAATCAGACCATTGGCACCCATAGGTGGGATGCTCAAGAGAGCCTAGACACCAAATTCCTATTTAATTCAATGGGCAATACGTGCCTCAGAACTTTCAAAAATCCCAGACGCCTATTTGCATTTTATACGCGCCTTTAAAAGCCTGGCCCTAAGTGACATCAGGTATGTCTACACTGCAGTAAAACCATGTGCGACTGGTCCCAGCTGATTCGGGCTATGAAACTGCACTGTAGATGTCCGGGCTCAGACTGGAGCCCAAGCCCAAGCATCTAAACTACAATTTTATAGCCCCTCAGCTGGAGTCAGATGACACAGGTCAGCCATAGGTGTTTTATTGCAGAGTAGCCATACCCTTTGGGGCCTAAGTGATGTAGGAGTGACTCTCAGTGGAACATGTTCTCCTAAGTGCTTTTGAAAATGTCAGCCTACATGAAGAATATCCAACTGAAGAAGGAGAATTTGTGAGTATTGGGACACTTCATTACAGTCTTGATAATAGCTTTAGCTATAAATCTCAGCTGTAGTTCTTGTCTACCATTCTGCTTATGCCCTGGTTTTTCATTTTTAGGGATTTTAAGTACAGCCTGGTGAGCATTTTCAAATACAGGGGTTTTAATATGTGAATCCCAGACTGAGTATGAAACTTTTGAAAATACAGATGGTTTAAAAAACACAAATGTATTTGGATTGTCACTTAAATTCTTCCCACTGTTCCAAGTCCCACAGCCTCTGGTGTTCTTTTATAGCCCTGGCTCCTGGAGTCATGTGAATATGAGAATCTCATTATTTCTTTTAAATGAAAGCTAAGTTGCTAGGCCTCATGGTTGTGGAGAAAAGCTTGAAAATGTCACATGAATACACTATGTGTGTTCACAAACCAGAAGGCAATTAAAAAGAACTCCTGTTTTATTTTTAAATCATCAAGATTTAAGTCAATCTCATGGGTTTTGTGGTCCTGACTTATGATTTTTTAAACACTTATAGTTGGCAATATTGTTTTCCTTTAGTTCCACAGTAATGCTAAAAGACTTCCCTTTTGCTGGCATGCATCCTGTAAGTACTGTTAACATAGTAGGAGAGAGCAGAGTTTACTAGAGAAAAATCTATTAAAAATATTGGAGAGAAATTCAGTGGACCCTATTATAACCCTATCCTTGCTGGACATTTTCTGGGAAGACTAGTGCCGCAAGGAGACCTGCAACTGATCACAAAAGAGAAAGGGCAGTCATGTATATGTTGTAGTGCTCTTTGGTTAATTGGAGTGAGTTGTAGTTGGGAAGCATCCAATAGGTTTTGTTGCAAAATCTGGAGTACGTGCACTGAAGCCGATGAACGCAGTAGCATGCTAGACCAGAGCTTTGTGCTGAAAACCATCCCAATTACTATTTATTTTGTCTGTGTACTGTGCAATAAACACTGTGCTTTCAGGCTGGCTTTCCTGCAGGGTACTCACAAAGGGGCACGGACTATAAAAAGCAAAACAAAAAACAGATGAGTTCGTGCGTCAGTCCTGTTTTGAAGAGTCAGAGCATGGTATAGATTTGTCGTCATGAAGCAGATGCATTTTAACACCTGTGATTTGCAGGTTAGATTACTGGGTGACTGCTTCAGTTTGGCTTGCTTTCTGGGGGGCTATAATGGAGAGTAAGAGATGGTTTAAGAGGGTTTCAGTGACTAGTCAGGTTGTCCCTTACATTTGCTAGCTGGATATAAGATTAGGAAGGAAAGTCCACAGAAATCTCTCTACAAGTGGGGGAGGGGTGTAGCTTTGAAAAAACTTTGTAAGTTAATTTATTGCTTGAAAAATGTCAGATTGATACCACTGAAAACTGACATCCCCAGTTGAGCCACAGGACAGGGTAGAACCTCAGGCAGTAGAAGTCCAAACTTGCCCCTCTGCCCTGCCCAGATGCTTTGGCTCCAACATGCACAGACACCTTTGAGGATCAGTTTCCATCATGCCTATTCAATCTTGGCCATAGTGCTAAGACTGCTACATATGATGATGTTTTTGTAACATTGAGAACTCTCCCTGGGAACTGGGCAGACAATAATACCTTTCATAAAAGAGCAACAACTTTTCGCTGCTACTGATTAGGGTTGAATTTATATCAGGTCAAAGGAGTCAAAAGCTCTGTCCCATTAGCACTCTTGAGCACCTTGGAGTGAAGCATTTTAAGAATAGGTGGGGGAAAGGACGTGATCTAGTAATGACATCTGAGTCTTAGTCCTTGACAGCATCTTTAAGTGACGACAGATTTATCTGGTTAGAAAGACTTTTGTAGCATTTTTAGGAGTGCCCACTGAAGTGTGTTTTTATGGTTTTGACATTTCACTTCCTGTCGATTTTTTCTTTCAAAGGATGCAGGGGGTTGATGCCTTGTCATATTAGTCAGTTCAACTTGGATTCCCTTCCTCCTCCTCTTTGAACATCAGTCACTCATCTGGCTAGTGCTCTCGTCACTGTCAGAACTACCCTCGCCAAGTAGCCATCATTTCCCTTTTACTCACTGCTGAGGAATATTTTAATACACCTGACTCTAAGGCCTGGTCTACAGTACTCGGTTATTTCAGAATTAGCCGAGTTACCTCGAAATAAAACTGGTTCCATCCACACGACAAAACCAGTTTTTTTGATTTAAAGGGTTCTTTACTCAGATTTCTGTACTCCACCTCGGCAAGTGGAGTAGTGCTAAAAATCGCGATCGCAGTTCCGGGTTACAGGTACTGTGGACACAATTCGACAATATTGGCCTCCAGGAGCTATCCCGGAGTGCTCCCTTGTGACCACTCTGGACAACACTCTGAACTCCGATGCGCTAGCCAGGTAGGCAGTAAAAGCCTCGGGAACTTTTGAATTTCCTGTTTGGTCACCAACAGCACAGGCGCCCATCAGCACAGTCCACCATCACAGGTGACCACGCAGTCCTGGATTCACAGACGAGCTCCAGCATGGTCCAAACAGGAGGTACTGGATCTCATTGCATGTTGGGGAGACGAATCTGTTATGGCAGAACTACGTTCCAAATAAAGGAACGCAAATACGTACGCTAAAGTCTCCAGGGCCATGACAGAAAAAGGCTACTCCAGGGACACAGAATAGTGTCGTACAAAAATAAAGGAGCTCAGGCAAGCGTACCAAAAAGCCAGGGAGGTGAACGGGCGCTCTGGGTTACAGCCCCATACATGCTGCTTCTACCGTGAGCTGCATGCAATTATGGGGGTGGGGGGGTGATGACACCACTACCCCACCACTGTCCATGGACACCTGCAAGGGGGGAGTAGCATGGAGCGAGGAGGATGAGTTTTTGGAGGACGAAGAGAAGGAGAAGGAGGAGGAGGAGGACGATGACGACAGCGCACAGGCGGCAAGTGGGGAATCTGTTTTCCCCCCCAGCCAGGAACTATTCTTAATGCTGGAGCCAATAGCCTCCCCCTACTCCCAAAGCATGCTCCCGGATGATGACTCTGGAGAAGGCACTTCTGGTGAGTGAGAGCTTGATGGGAGCCATGCAGTGGGGGGAAACCTAGCTGTGCTGGGCTGTTCACGTTTAGTTTAAAGGGCTCATCCCTGCTCAGAGTCTCATCATAGCCCTGCTGTGGGTGTGTGTAACGATCATCCCAGAGAGTCCGCAGGCTGCCTGCAAGCTGAATTCTGTTGCCTGGCCACATGTGATGGCGTACTCACACCAAAGTGGCAGGCACTTCAGTATAAGAGGCAAAATGAGACCTTGTACAGAAAGAACATGTGCTATGTACTATGAATTGCCTGTTTCAATGAGAAACAGTGTCCCCTTTATTCTCTAAAATGTATCTTTTAAAATACTACCCTCCCTTTTTCTCCTTCTGCAACAGGTGCAAATGTTTCAATGCGGCCCCCATCTACTCCATCCCAGAGGCTGGTCCAGCTTAGAAGAAAAAATGAACTCGGGATGACATGTTTGCCGAGCTCATGCAGTTCTCCCCTACTGCTAGGGCCCAGCTGAATGCATGGAGGCAAACAATTGTTGAGTTGCGTAAAGCATTACATGAATACAAAGAGAGGAGGGGCGCGCACGATGAGAGCGGGCAGGATGCTATGGTCAAGCTCATGGGGGAGCAAACTGACTTGCTCTGCTGTATGGTGGATCTAATGCAGGAAAGGCAGCAAGACCACAGACTGCTGCTGCAGCCTCTGCATAACTGCCCTCCCTCCTCCCCAAGTTCGATAGCCTCCTCACCCAGACACCCAAGAACATGTGGGGGGGGGGAGGGACGCTATGGGGACCCACACAGTCAACCCCAGAGGATTGAACAAGCAGCAGAAATCTGGCATAGCCTAAATTTTGATTTGGTTTCTAGACTTGTCCTTCCCTCCTCCATCCCCCTAACCCAATACCCCCCTCCCCCATCTAGCTTCTGATTTCTCTCAATGTTTTGTGCAACAAATAATAAAGAACAGTTTTTAAACAATTGTGACTTTATTTCCTTTCACACACACACGGCGGGTAACTTTAAGAGAAAAACACACACAACTCTCACACTGTACCCTGGCCAGTCATGAAGCTGGCTTTCAAAGCTTCTCTGATGTGCAGTGCACCGTGCTGCACTCTAATTGCCCTGTTGTCTGGCTATGCGAAACTGGCCGCCCCCTTACTCTCACAGATATTGTGGAGCACACAACAAGCAGCAATTACAATTGGAATAGTCGTTGTGCTTAGATCTAACCAAGTCAGTAAACTGCGCCAGCACGCTTTCAAACATCCAAACGCACATTCTACCACCATTCTGCACTTGCTCAGCCTATTAGTTGAACTGCTCCTTACTACTGTCCAGGGTGCCTGTGTACGGCTTCATGAGCCATGGCATTAAGGGGTAGGCTGGGTCCCTGAGGATAACTATAGGCATTTCAACATCCCTAACAGTAATTTTCTGGTCTGGGAAGTAAGTTCCTTCCTGCAGCTGTTCAAACAGACCAGAGTTCCTGAAGATGCAAGCATCATGCACCTTTCCCAGCCATCCCACGTTGATGTCGGTGAAACGTCCCTTGTGATCCATCAGTGCTTGCAGCACCATGGAAAAGTACCCCTTGCGGTTTATGTACTGGCCGCCCTGGTGTTCCGGGGCCAAGATAGGGATATGTGTTCCATCTATAGCCCCACCACAGTTAGGGAAGCCCAGTGCATTAAAGCCATCCACAATGGTCTGCACATTTCCAAAAGTCACTACCCTACCCTTGATACCAGCTGGTCAATGATTGCATTGGCTACTTGCAGCACAGCAGCCCCCGCAGTAGATTTCCCCACTCCAAACTGATTCCCGACTGACTGGTAGCTGTCAGGCGTTGCAAGCTTCCACAGGGCTATGGCCACTCACTTCTCAACTGTGAGGGCTGCTCTCATTTTGGCGTCTTTGCGCTTCAGCGCAGGGGACAGCAAGTCACAAAGTTTCATGAAAGTGGCCCTATGCATACAGAAGTTTCTCAGCCACTGGGAATCATCCCATACCTGCAACACTATGTGGCCCCACCAGTCTGTGCTTGTTTCCCGGGCCCAGAATCGGTGTTCCACGGCCTGAACCTGGCCCAACAGTACCATGATCTCCAATTGCCACATGCCATGCCGTCTGTGTCCATGTCATCAGTATAGTAATTGCACTGTCGTCCCTTCCTTGCCCGGTTTTGCAGGTACTGCACATACTGCTGGATAATGCGTGAGGTATTTACAATGGTCAAAACTGCAGTGGAGATCTGATCGGGCTCCATGGCTATGGTGCCTGCATGGGTAATCCTGAAAAAAGGGCGCAAAATGTAGAAGAGTGGAGTGGCAGCGGAAGCTGTGCTGTTTGTTTCACGGTAGCTGAACAAAGGCTGAAAATTGTTGTCTTCTGTGGCTTTCACGGAGGTGAGAGCCCAGGACAGACAACATGGAGAAGCTCGGAAGCGTGGCAATAGCGGGAGAGCAGAGTTGGCGGTGGAAGCTGTGCTGCTCAGTTCACGATGGCTGAGCAGAGTTGAGTTGGAGAGGTGGATTCATAGTGCACTGCTGCTCTCCTGCTACTATCTGCTGAAAGCAGTATGGCGTCTGCACGCCAAAAAGGCGTGAAACGATTGTCTGCCGTAGCTTTCCGACGACACACACCCAGAAACACCCGCAAGAATGTTTTTGCCCCATCATACGCTGGGAGCTTAACCCAGAATTCCTATGGGCACTGGGGACTGTGGGATAGCTACCCACAGTGCACCGCTCTCACATTCGATGCTAGCCTTGGTACTGTGGCCGCAATCCACCAAATTCATGCGCTTTAGTGTGGACACAAGACCGAATATATAAAATAGCTTCTGAAAATTCAAATAGAATAATTTCAAAATAATTTCTTACTGTAGACATACCCTAAATGTCTTTCTTTAGCCCTTTGCCCATAGTCTCTCAGTAAAAATGGTGAAAGGAGATGGTTTCCCACATCCATCCACAAATGTGTGTGTGTGTGCACGCGCGCACACACACGATGTGGGACCAGATCCTGGACCCATCCATTTCACGCTGATCCAGCAGTGCAAAGCAGAGGGACAGCTGTCATCTCAGGGCAGCTGGGATTCCCCAGATGTAAAGGGACCAGGTGACATAAGGCTGCTACATCTGTTTCTACATCACCTGTGTCCCTCCATACCAAGCATAACAGGGGCATGAAAGGAAAGAGCAGGATTACAGTGTGTTCCAGTGTCTCATGAAATAGCTCCCAGGGTACTGTTCTAATCCATGGACTTCAGAGCAGCCCTTACGCTGCTCTAGGTTACAATAGTTCATCCCCTGGTGTGGCTGAGGATTAGAGTAACAGAAAAGATGTCTTAGATCTAGGTCAAAGGACGGGGGACAATGGGAGAGTTTCCAAAGAACTTGAAACAAACATCAGCCCCTTCTGAAAGTCTCCTCCATGTTTGGTGTTCAACTGCGTCATTTCAGGAGCATTGTTTATATCTAGTGTATCACTTTTTCTCTTGTAGAGCCCTCTGGTTAATTCATTTTTAAAATGTTGTACAATCTTCACTTGTATTTAATTGCAACATCTGATAAGTATGATAAAGAACCAGTTTATCACTTAAACTTCTGTTTCTCTTCTAGTTTGGAGCTCACAGCAAACTAGGGTGATCAGATAGCAAATGTGAAAAATTGGGACAGGGGGTTGGGGGGGGGGGGAGGTAATAGGAGCCTATATAAGAAAAAGACCTAAAAATCAGGATGGTCCCTATAAAAAAAACTGGACATCTAGTCACCCTACAACAAACATGATTGTGAGGTATTTTACTAAATATAGGAAGGTGAATTTAGTGGATTAATTTGTTAAATTTCTTCAGAAATATTAAAAAAACAATAGGATAAATTTTATTCACTATCATTTTTAAAGATGCCTGATGAAGGATTTATGGTCTGATATAACCCTTTTCACATTTAGGTCACTGGCTAGAACCAAACCCAGGTCGGTAGGGATCCGAAGTTGTTCACACAAGAGTAGATTCTGCCACTCTTACTCACACTGAGCAGCACCTTACTCTGCGAATAATCCCTTTTATTTGTATGATTAACAGGAATATATTCAAATATAGACATTATTCAGCATGAAGAAGGGTGGTGGCATCTCGTTCTAAACAACTATGAACAATCAGATAGCTGCTTGTTGGCCTCTGAAAATAATCTATTTAGTGGTCTCAGGCCAGTTTCCAATGAAAAAGCATCCAGCATTTGGTGGCTGCACATCTGATTATGAAGCAGGGTGTTTAGTTGAACTAAAGATGCATGTACAGATACATGTACATATCGATTGCATATCCAAAACTAATGCTTGCAGGCATGCCCAGAGTACCTCACACACCAATAAATGCACTGGTATGTATATGGTATAAGCCATTTTCAAAAATACTTTAACACCGTTAGTGTAGACAAGACATATCTAGAATATGGACTAGAGGGGCACTTTAGCATAGCCCTCTAAAATACAGCAGTATTTAAGCTATAGACAGCAGGCTTTTAGAAATACTTCCGGAGTACATTTTTAGAGTACAACAATGCATATACAATTCCCATTGAGATTGCTTTGCAATGATATTCTAATGAGGATTCTGTCCTTTTCAGTAACATTCTTAGGGTGTGCATTTTTTCCCCCTTAAAAAAAAAAAAAAAACCAATCGATCAGCTTGCAGCTTTTGTGGAGACTTCTTATTTGGAGACCAAAAAAGTTCGATGTAAAATTCTGCTTTAAGTATAAAAGACTACTGCGAGATATATTAACTATTAATCTTAATTTCTCTTTTCAATTTTTCTGAGTGTATTTAAAAGGTGACCGATAACATCTGAAAAAGTGTGGTCCTAAATACAGATTAACTTAAATATTTCTCATTTTCCCCACATGGACCTCAATGTAGTAATGAGAGTAGTATCAGTAGATGCCCTGCTCCTATATGGAAATCAAGAGGGCTGTGTGCAGGCATAGGGATCTGCCCACATGAATCTCATTCAGGATTAGGGCCTTTTAAATAGGCACGTAGATTGCAAACGATTGGGCCAGAATAATGATGATGTAAATGTTCCAGTGGATCGCTCTTGGGTTCTTCTGCATCAGGGGTGGGAAGATGCATGCATTTACAAATGTGCATGTGGTATGTGAAGCACCCAAAAATCAGAGAGATCAAACCATTTAAACTATTTCAGGAAACTAAAGTTATAGAAGCATAAAATATTTAGCAAGCAAGATAGAGGAGATGTTTTGCTAAGATCATAATAGTTTAAAGAAACCAAACGGCAAGAAAAAGAGGATGGCATACTATATAGACAGACCCTGACTTGCTTTAGCACAGAATTATCTCTGTTTGGGAGTAGGTTTAGTCAATGTTTGTATATGTTGGAAGAGGAGAAATATTGTCAGCTGATGAGAGGAAAGAAGGTAAATTGTGGTTAACCAACAGAATGGTAAACTGGTTGGCAATGCTGTTGTTCATTATCAAAAAGAACTCTAGGACCTGAAACAATTTTGTGCAGTCAGAGTTAACCCTGCAGTACATAACTTAAATAAGATATCACATCTCAAGCAATTATGCTATTTTATATGGATTAGAGAGGTAATATAACTGCATATTTAAAGGAGTAGCTATCGAAATAGATTACATTGCCATCTTGTTTTCTTTTGATAGCTTCTAGTGCTTTTACTGTTGAGTTAAAATGCAAAGCAGGTCTTAACTCCACTGTGTGTTTCCCTTTCCTGATTGTCAGCTAATGACTACACTAAACCTATATTGGTGACATCAAAACTGCAAGAGATTGCAGTACATTAGCTGAATACAGTCTGATGAATAGAAAATATAAAGTGATATCTGGTGCTTAAATTTCACAAGGGGGAAATGGGAAAATATTTAACTGAGAAATCCAAAATATTCTCTAGTGCCTTGCACTAAAATGAGTAAATTATACTTGCTAAATCAAGTACTGAACCTGGAGATTGCTGTTTAAAGGAGTGCTTTTTTTTTTAAAAATGGCTGTGTGTTATACATTCATCAAATCACAGTGTTCCCAGAAAGCCTGAATATGTTATTGACATAAAAAAAGTCTCTAGAGGTTAGTATATATTCCAGTCACCCCAAATCATAAGTCTAAGCACCAGATCAGAAAGATCTGAGAACCCTGATACATACTAGCCTTCCTTCCCCCTGAACTTCCCTGTGAGAACCACCAAGGCATTCCATTATAATGTTCAGTTCACCTCAAAAAAAAACAAAAAAACAAAAAAAAACCGAACAAAACAAAAAAAAAAAACAGTCACACCTGTTACTCTTTAAAAGGCTCTTCCTTGGAAATCCCACCTCAAGTTTCCAGAAAGACTTAACTTCAGTTGTCAGCAGTATAATCAGGAGCAGATCAAATAGATTTTATTTTCTGGCCTCTGAAAATATAACAGAAGCAGAACAGAACCTAGGAACTAATATAGTTGCCCATGTGGAATGGCATGCAGCCATGATCCTATCAGATTTTACAAGTTTAAGAAGGGTTGAGTCAGTATTTGGGTGGGACATTTCCCCAAAACCACTTACCTACATGCTGCAAGAAGTATTGTGGGTGATTATTCACTAGGTAGTGTTCACCCCTTTGAGAAACTGCTGAACCAATTCTCCAGCACAGTGCTCGTGGGCACTGTGTTGCTGGAGGTGTCATTTTTCTTGAGCACTTTTGGAACTTTTTGTAGGAACAGGGACATTAGTTCTAGTTTTGTCACCAAATTCCAACTTCAGAAGCTCATTCTACCTACTTTCATTTCTCCCTGCAGTTTCAATACGATAGCGGCATTCTTTATCCTTCACAGTTGTGCAGCATTTGTGTGTGCTGTTAAACAGCTGGAATTTTTCACCCCAGAAGCAGCTTCATTTCACTAGTGGATAAAATGATCCCCGAGTACAGTTTAATGGGCCAGTTTTGCTCCCATTAAGGCCCCATTCCTCCAAGTGGCTTCATGTGGGTGGACCCACCATGGTGTTAATACAATGTTAATATGAGAGTTAAAATTTTTCAAGTCATGAAGTGTTAAAGTTAAGGCTCCAATAGCAACATTAACTCACATTGCATACATGCAGCATCTTCCCTTCCTACCTTTCTTGCTAAATGGTTACCAGTAACTTAATATATTTCTGTTTATATTAAAGAGGTCACAAAATATACAGCATACGTGCATGTTGCTGTAAGATCCTTGGTCTGGATCCAGCATGGTGGTGCAGCTGCTTTGTGGTGTAGTGCTGATGCAACGTGACCCTCAAGCTGCTATTGCTGATTGTGGGCGGATCAGCCCAGCAGCACAGTCAAGCCTCCAGTAGCCTAGAATCCACCTCGGCTATACCAGTATCAAGGGCATGACCAAGGCGTTCCTCTTGATCCTTCGCTGCTATTCGAGACCCTTGGGGTTAAGCATAAAAAAAGCTATACAAGATCCCTAAAGAGCACAATTTAGAGCAGCTTTCACCTGCTCTGGTTTACACAAATGACTTAGTGCACAGCTAGCCTAGAAGCAAGGGCACAAATCCAATCTTTGCAGTCCCTGCTCCTGAGCTGCGCGGGGTGCTTTTTGGTGGCAGCCTAAAATTTGGGCCCTTGATTTTTATATTTCCTGACTCTTATTAATTTTAAGTATCCAGAGTTCTCTAAGTTTGTGGTTTAATATAGTCATGGCCATAATTCCTTCACAAAACCACAGCGTTTGCATTTTAAGTCTCAGCGTTCAGCTGTTTGGGGATTTCTGTGTGAAAGTCCAGCAGTAAGCTTTCAAAACAGGAAAAATGTTTATTTGTCCTCTGGGCCTGGGGGAGTTTGCCCAGATTTTAACCAAAAAAAATCCAAAAACCTTCCAGGCAGAGATTAAGCTTGGAAACTTTCAGCCCAAGTAGGGTTTTTATTGGAAAATTTGAAGCATCTGAAAACTAGGAATTAAAGAAATTATTTTGCAACTTTATGATAGCATGGTCTAACCAAGCAACCGATACAAGACAACCCAGATTTTACCTTGCTCTATATGGCTGGAGTAGGGACAGTTGTGTTAGGAGCCTTCCCCAAACTTCCTGTGCCCAGGTTGACCTTTACTACAGTCCTTGCACTCCCCTGAGTAACAAAATGCCATGAGGTTAGCACAGCTGCCAGCTCAAGCTTCTCCAGAGGAGGTGGAATCATAACCCCACCCTCCTTTCCACTGGTCGGCAGGAGCAACAGGTGGTATAATGCTTGTACAAGGCACAATGCCCCCCAGAGGTCCAACTGAGGTAGCTCATCTCTGCATAGTGCCCTCAATGCCTGGCTGTGCCTGAAATGGGTAAAGTTCTAAGGGCAACGTTTTCAAAGTACTTAAAATCACTTTTGAAAATTGGACATAAGAGCTGCCATACTTGGTCACACCATGATCCACCTTGCCCAGTATCCTGGTTCTGACAGTGGCCCATAACAAAGTTTCTGGGGGAGCATACAGAACAGAGCAATTATGAAGTGATCTGCCCGCCTTCCACTCCAGCTTCTGGCAGGCAGAGGTTTAGGGTCACCCCAAGTATGTGACTGTCCATGATCATCTTGGCTAATAGCCATGATGGACCTATCCTCCATGAACTTATCCAGTTCTTTTTGGAAACCACTTATACTTTTAGACATCACCACATCCCGAGCATTGAGTTCCAGAGGTTAGTTGTGCACTGTGTGAAAAAGTACTGCCTCTTGTTTACATTAGAACTGCTGCCTATTAATTTCATTGAGTAACCCCTGTGTTTTGTATTGTGTGAAAGGGCAAATAACACTTCTCTATTTCCACACTATTCATGATTTAGGCTCTAAGTCACTTATATGCTTTTGAAATTTTTATCCGAAAGTATGTTACTTTAAAAATATTTACCTAGAACATGTGCAGCATCTTTCACAGATGTCTCTACAGGTAGTGTGTAGAATATGGATTTATTCTACAGTAATATCATGGATAAAATGAATGACCCCACATCCATTAGTCTTAAAATCCTAGTTTAACAATGCTGAATACTCAGGCTATTATTGCTCATAATGTGCTTTTAGCTTCCATGTATAGTGATGAATGAAGAAGTGAATAATGCTTCTCCTTTATCTCCTTGCTTCTACAGGAGGAATATTTGAAACTGTGGAAAATGAACCTGTTAACGTTGAAGAATTAGCTTTCAAGTTTGCAGTCACCAACATTAACAGAAACAGAACACTGATGCCTAATATCACATTAACCTACGACATCCAGAGAATTAACCTCTTTGATAGTTTCGAAGCTTCAAGACGAGGTAATTATCTTAATATTTTAATCTTCTGTAATTTGTATGTTCTGTACAATATTATGCTTTTGCGGTAGCTCAGATATTTAGAGACAAAGCATAGCAGGAAAATTCAGTCTACAGCATTATTGGGAGGTAAGAGCTAAAGCTGGAAGACACTTATAACTCTTATCTAGTCTTTGATAAGCTACCTACATTCTAGCTAACACCACCAAATGGAAGATGGCAGGGCCAACCCAATTCTCTTTAAAAAAAATGGATTTACCATAGAATTCTGAAGAAAATGAAAGTAGGTTAGAAGAGAACAGTGAGATGTCATGTCTCATAATTAAGATACATTGATATACAGAATTCACACCAAACTAATTCCAAGGTACTAAGAACAGGGTGAATGAAGAGGTTATCCTGAAATGTTAACACTTTGCGAAACAGCAGATGGGTTGCTCTATTCTAACCATTTATAAAACTTGGGCTTGAAAAAGTAAGAAATATATATTCTCATCCATTTATTTTCCCTGAATGGAAGACAAGTGTCTGACACGTCATCTAACATGCAGACTAAAAGTCAAAATCTCATTTGGGACTGTTACTTGTTTACTTGGACTCAGCCTAATCATTCATTTCTAAAAGACATCCTTAAAGTATGCTAAGAGTCCATAGACAGTAGTTGAGTTCCCTGAATTCAAACACTGTCACAAAATTCGATGGAAACAAGACTAGAAAAGAGCCATAAATCACCAAGGCTTGAGGATATGCTTTGCAGTTCATTCATTAAAATTATGTGGGTTACTGTAAAAGCAAATGCATAAAATAAAAGTTTGCTAGAAGGCAAGTTCAGGATTACTGAACTAGATATGCAGACACACATCATGAGGCTTGTTAGGAACAATGACTTGCTCCTTGTTATTTATATATTTGCCTCATAACACTCAATGTAATTTATTACTCAACTTAAAAACAAAAAACAAAACAAAACCAGGGAGCTGCTTCAGACAAAATATAAAATTCCCTTATAAGACAGTTCTTTGTAGTTTTTCTTGTTAATTTGCCTTTCAAATATCATTTCTGGACTCATGCATACTACATAGGTTGTGGTAGGTTTCGACAGACAATTTCAGATTCCATAAAAAGATCCTACCTTGTGGCTACTGAGAACTACTATTAAACTCATATTCCAAACCACATCAAATAAAAAAAGTTAACTTTTTGTCCTCATAAAACATTGACAGCATCTTTATGATTTGGACATTGTTAGGATATAGATATTCAGGCCTGCCTGTAAAGGCCTATACTTTAAGAATGTAGGTATATGTTTATCATTTAGCTAGTAATAGGAGGTATACAAGAAAGAATCTGTGTAAGGGCCTTCTCTCACTGTGACAGTCTGAGGCCCTGTTCTTAGGCTAATGCCTTTGGCTAAGCAGCAGAGGCAGTCATATGCTGGGAAGCGCACGGTCACATCCTCACATTCCAAACTAGTCAATATGGGGCTGTTAGGAAGGTGATCAGATATATCACCTCCAGAGAAAGGGAAGAGCCTAGAAGATATAAAAGGAAATTTAGCTTGATAGTTTTCTGTCTAGTAAGAACTCACTTATCAATAGACACAGCTGGGAAACCCTTATGTCTTTATAGATGTAGTTGTGAAATCCTCACTTCTGTATTGTTTTGTCATTATAGTTCCCACTTTGCTATTGTTCACTGGCATGGTCTCTGTCTGGTTCTGTGACTGTTTCTGTCTGCTGTATAATTAATTTTGCTGGGTGTAAACTAATTAAGGTGGTGGGATATAATTGGTTAGCTAATCATGTTACAATATGTTAGGATTGGTTAGGTAAATTTAAGTAGAATGATTGGTTAAGGTATACCTAAGAATATTACTATATAAATTATGGACAAACAGGAAGTAAGTTGGGATTCGAAAATAAGGAAAAAAGGAACTTGGATTTAAGCTTGCTGGAAGGTCACCCCAATAAACATCAAAATTGTTTGCACCTTCGGACTTTGGGTATTGTTGCTCTCTGTTCATGCGAGAAGGACCAGGGAAGTGGGAGAGTGAAGGAATAAGCTTTAACAGACATCAGTACCCACAATCCTTTAAGAAGGCTTGCAAATTAAACCTTGGAAAGCCATGTTTCATGCGGTGTGCGTACACAGTGCTCATTTGTAAGCTGAGAAAATAAAAAGTGCTTGATTTTCTGTCACATTGGACTAGTATCATAGAGCTAAATATTAGTAGAGAAGAGCTCAAGCTCATTGTCTGTGTTTGGATAATTTTAAGCATTTCAAGTAATTGCAGTTTATTTTATGTTTATTCAACATTTCCAACAAAAAAGAATCAGATCACTGCAGGCTACATGGAATGGTTTCACCCCAACCCATAAAGATTAGAAATATTTGCAGCTAGATTTCTATCACATACACAAGAGCTGTGAATTTTGTTGCATTTTAGAATGATTAGCCTGAGGAAAAGAGGAGAGGAACAGAGAGATGTAGAGCAACATGGGTGTGGGGTTTTTTCGTTTATCGCTAGAAATAGTATACATTATGGTGATTGGAGTAAAGGTATCCTGCTTTGATATGATTTCCAGAACAATCTTATTTTTTTTCTTATGATATCACTGGCCTGGGCCTGCTCTTATTAATTGCAATGGGAATTTTGCTATTGACCCCAGTGGGAGCAAGACTGGATCGAATGTGCATTACATCATTTTGCATTTAAATTACTTAATCGCTAGAAGACATTTGCTTGACATTTTAAAATGAATATACCAATGTGCAGCGAATCTCCATTTCTCTTTTTATTGGTAGTAACGTCCCTGACCCTTAATAGTAAAGAGCAAGAAATATACACCACGAATCACAATGCCCTTGCCTCTCTATAACTCTTTGGCTTGAAATTAACAAACTCACTCATTTTGATAGCAGTTTGCCAACCTCTCCATTGTCACTCTGCCATGAAACTTAATTCATATGACATTCATTTGACATATAGGTTGTCAGCATAGCTCTAGGTTTCTCCAGGATAACACCACATTGAGTGAAGCATTTCAGCTCAGTCTGATGAAAGGTAATGAAGTGAACAGTCATCTTACTTTTTATTTGCAACGGGTTGATTCTGTGATATACTGCTCATCAGTTGTGCAATGTAAAGTATCTCTAATGCAGGTGCCTTGGGGGACTGGAGAGCAGCACGGTCACCCATTCTCAAAAGCATGCCTTTCAATACATGAAATGTACCACAAAACCAAACTAAAAATGCAGCACGTTACCTGACTTTGCAGATCATTTACAGCTCTTTTCTCCCCTTCCTCTCTCTTTCACAGCATGTGACCAGCTTGCGCTTGGTGTAGCTGCACTGTTTGGTCCCTCCCACAGTTCCTCGGTCAGTGCAGTGCAGTCTATTTGCAATGCTCTTGAAGTTCCACATATACAGACCCGATGGAAGCACCCTACAGTGGATAACAAAGATACATTTTATATCAACCTCTACCCAGACTATGCAGCCATCAGTAGGGCAATTTTGGATTTGGTACTGTATTACAACTGGAAAATAGTGACAGTAGTATATGAAGACAGTACAGGTACGTAACCGTTGGGGCATGATTATATATAAAGATATTTTGTTTCATAAAAACTGAAGGTAGTAGGATGTGGCACATATGGGAGAATTCTCCTAGGATGTAGTGTAGAAACTGATCACTTGACACTTTTATAGGTTTTCACTTTATCAGAATTCAGAGCTGCCCATTCAAGTGCTACCACCCTCACGGTACCAGCTGGTGCTTTGCATACAGAAAGAATATGGTTTGACCACTGCTATAAAATGACGTTGTGCTTTTCATCACTGAGAACAATAATACAAAAATCAAATAGCTAATCTCCACAGGCTGTGCTGAGTAACAGTTTGTCTGAATATGCTCTAGGAATTATTTTGGGGAAGTTCTGTGGCCTGCGTTACACAGGAGGTCAGACTAGACGAACACAGTGATACCTTCTGGCCTTGGAATCTATGAATGACAGGTTGAGAATCGCACTGATGCCTAGCTGACCTGGAAGTAATTGTATGTAGAAGATTACTGTTGAGTAACTCAAATTGAAGCCATTTTAACATGGATGATATCTGTGTCCCCTGAAATTGTGCCCTGAAATCACCAGCCTGGTTAACAAGTGAGTGAGTGAGTGAGTGAGTGAGTATCTGAAAGCCAGGCTGTGCGTTCTCCAGCTGCTGCTGACGCTGCTCCCCTGGGAATGAAATACAGAAGAATGTATTCCTCTTGTGGTGAAGATCCCTTCCCCATGTGCATAATGTGGTACGTGGATGACACTTTCATTGCTGTACACTGGGATACCATAGAAGATCAGTACCACTAGCATATATCCTTTTGTTCAGTGAAGCAAGAGATTTGCAGAAACTTTTGCCTTCCTGGGAACATGGTGAAGTGTTTCCAAAGGTGGCAGAAGACTAGGAATTTGCCCTGAATGCTCCTTAAGAATTTTTGAATATTTGAAAGAGACTGGATTTGCAATGGACATGGATTATCAACTCATTCAGAGTATGGTAGCAGATGTTAGTGCCCAGGTTGGCAAAGTCTAAAACCATGCTGATATAGCAACAACCATATTCCAACCAGTGCCATTCCCCTCACTAATGTGGAAAAAGATTCAGTTACTGAGAATCGTGTTAACCAAACTGCATCTCCTCAGGTAGCCTACAGAACCATTCTAAACCATGTTTCTCAGAAAAGGTCCTGTTAGCACATCAGCCAGTGAAACGATGCCACAATCATCTTTACAAGAAATGTTTGAATATCATTGTCAGCAGTGGCAGATTAGCCACTGGGCCAACAGGGCCTGTGCCCAGGGCTGTGGCCAATTGGGAGGCCCCTGGAAAAATGGGCAACCCTGTGCACCCACCCACTCTGCCCCGACCCCACTTCCCCAGCAGGCACGCCAGGGGTGGGGGCAGAGGGGACTGCAAGCAGAAGGGGTAGGGAGGGGCCCCAACTTGCACTGGCCCAGAGCCCCACAAACTCCTAATCTGCCTCTGACCAGGCGTAGTCTAAACCAGTGTAGACAGACTTAAAATTCTGCACCTGTTGCAGGAAAAGTTTATATGCAACATTCCATTTACAGCTTATAGAAATTTTCAAACTGTCAGATCTCCAAGCAAAAAGGGATACAGACACATTTTTCATAGGGCACCCCAGAGACTCAGATGAAATTACATTTCAGGGCAACACCTTTAAATCACAAAGGCGATTCTTTAACATGCTTCCAAAAACAATGCAGAGGCCAGTGGAACTGACCTAACTAAACCACACTTGCATTTTAGACAAATGCGGCACACACTCATATACATGCTCTTCTCAATGTAAGCAAAAATAAATAAATAAATAAATATCAAGGCTGAAGTTGCATAGCCTCAGCTTCCAACAGCCAGTTGAAAGTAATGCCATTTTAAAGTCTTTATTCAGTCAAAAACCTCTCAGTTACATTAGTTAAGAGCTTTGGCTAAGAAAATGCTTCAGGGCTGAGTCCACTACCAGCACCCAATGGACACTGGATACATCTGTATCTCTCTGGAATTCATGTGAGCTGCTTCTTATAACACAGCTAGAGGAGGGTAGAGTCTTTAGCAACACAGTCCCTGCTACCCCAGGGGTCAAGGTATAAAGCTTACAACTTTAGGGTGGGATTTAAAAAAAAAAAAAAGTGCTCTGTGTTAGCCTAACTCCAAAATCAATGGCAGAGTTATGCTAAGGTTTCGTCTTCACGGTCAGAAATGATTGCTTTTATAGCAGGATAGCTAACCAGCATTGGCTATCACTGTAAAATCCTAGTGGGAGTTGGAGGGAGAAAGAGCACTGTATTTTTATTGTGAGGTAAACTAGGTGAGATCAGCCATAGGTTGGTGTATAGCATTGACTTCACCTCTATAGTTTACCTCTCAGTAAAACCACACCGCTTTGTTTCCACTAGGATTGTTACAGTGGGATAGTAATGTACATTTAGTTATCCCACAGTTTTAAAAAAAAAATCCCATCTTTTTTGCAGTGAAGACACAGCCTACACTAAGCACTTTTGAAACTCCTATCATTCATCTGCCACAACTCTCCCCTCCCAAATGTGGTATTGCACTGCTGACCATATATGACTTAATTTTCTTCTTTTCCTATTGTCTATTGAGTTCCCATAGAAAGATAATGGGGCTTTCACACCCCTATACAGGAATTCAAATGGTGTCTAAATAGATCCTTTGATACTTGTTTATCCACCCCCATTCTGTACAATCCAAGTATCTTACTATTGATCACAAAGCCCTTAAATGGGATGCTCAAAACTGATCATTTCTATCATAAAATAGATGTCAAAAAATGTCATGAACACAGAATCCTTGCTAGCCACATCTGGAGTTTTAAGGTTAGGTTAGTCTCTAAGGTGCCACTAGTACTCCTTTTCTTTCAGTAAGGTTATTGTAGCTCAGCAGCGTTTTGTTGGATTCACAAGACAAGATGTCAAAATATATTTATGGATATATAAATGTAAATTTATGTTTCAATCTAGCAATATATTACCCAATTAGCATTAAAAACATGAAGTGTTGCTTACTTACATTCCAGAGATGATTAATGTTAAAGAGATTTGATCTGCAGAGATATTTACAATGTAAATGAATAATCAATCATGACATTAAATGGGAGTTGGCAGAGCAAACAAGTCAAGCATGATCAATAAAAGACGCCACCTTTGGATTCTGAGCAGGAACTGCTTGGCTCGGGTTTTTTTTTTTTTTTTTTTAAGTTACTACACTATAAAAAGGAAAAAAAAACTTAAAGCTGTAGGAAAACAGCAAACCTCATTTTTTCTTAGCAATTAAGTGTACATTACCAGTACTTTTAGTCTTACTTATATTACAGTTGCACCTAGTATTGTGCTAGATACTGTACAAACACACAATAAAGTCCCTGCTTTGAAGAGCTTATATTCTTTCAAATGGACAAGACAGCCAAAGGGTTGGAGGGGGAACAGAGGCAGAGTGATTAAGTAATTCACCCAGCAACACAATGCGACTTAATGGCCGACCTAGAAATAGAACCCAGGTCTCCTGACTCCAAATCCATTGCCCTACTACACTGTCACTCCAATTATTTCTTTGTCAGAACTCTTCAAATATTCTTCCATGGAGCTATGCTATTTTACACTAGCTGAGGAACTGGCTCCTAGTCTGAAGCACCAATCATGATGTGTTTTAGATAAAACTGGACCTTAAAGATATTAGTTCAGTAAGTAGATCAGAGTACATAATTTGTGTTTGCATTTGTTTGCGTAGGCCCAGGTAACCGAGTAATCCAGATTGAGCTATGATTGCCCCACCCTCATTATTTATCATTCCCCCAATCTTATCATCATTCACAAATTACATCAGCAGCGATTTTATATTTACTTCCGGATTGGGCCTAGTACCGATCCCTGAAGAACCCCACTAGAAACACCACCATTTGTTGATGATTCCTCAACCACAACTACTTTTTGAAATGTCAGGTAGCCAGTTCTTTATCCATTCAGCAAAAGCTTTATTCATATTGTACAGTGCTAATTTCTTAATCATGCGATACTAAGTCAAACACTTCACAAAAGTCTAAGTATATTATATCTACACAGTTATCTTTATCAACCAATCTTGTAATTGCCTCAAAGAAAGAAATCTGGTTTGTTTGACAAGACCTATTCTCCATAAAACCAAGTTTACTGGCTTTAATTATAGTCCTTTAATTCTTTATCAATTGAATCCCGTATCAGCCTTTTCATTATTTTGCCTGGAACTGATGCCAGGCTAACCAGACTAGTGTTACCTGGGTCATCCCGCTTGCCTTATTGGAATACATGCACAGCATTAGGGCTGCTCTGGAATTCTCACTTTCCCAAGATTTATTAAAAATTAACACCAGAAAGCCTAAGCCAACTCTTTTAGAGCTCTTGGATGCAAGTTATCTGGGCCTACTGATTTAAATATGGTGATCACTAGTAGATGTTGTCTATCAACCTCAATTCCTAATAGATTGGAAAGTACTTCATCTCCATAATGTGAGATAAGCAGACCATTCTGCTTCTTTCCAAATACAGAAAAAAAATTGAAAATTTTGCTTCTTCTACATCAATTTTACCATCTCCATCTAATGAGCCTATAAATTTATAGGTTTTCTTTTTTCCTAATATAAATTGGGAAACTTCTTATTGTCCTTAATTCTGCCAGTCACAGACTTTCCCCTGACATCCATAGCTTTCCTTATCAACTTTCTCCATGTCATAACTCCTAATTTAGTGATTGTCATCTAATTTCTCATTTTCCATTTGTTATATGTTGCTTTTTTATTTCTAATTTCTGGCTTCACTTTGCCACTGAAACACAGTGGGCTTTTAGCCAAAGTTGTCCTCTTTCTTGATTGATTTCAGAGTAGAAGCTGTGTTAGTCTGCATCCGCAAAAAGAACAGGAGTACTTGTGGCACCTTAGAGACTAAGAAATTTATTAGAGCATAAGCTTTCGTGGGCTACAGCCCAATTCATCGGATGCATAGAATGGAACATGTAGTATACACACACACGTTGGAAGTTACCATACAAACTGTGAGAGGCTAATTAGTTAAGAGGAGCTATGCATGCTGAGAGATTGAGAGTGTGTGGCACAAAGAAACTGCGAAACCACCTGATCAACATCCTGTACAGCAAACAGGAAAAGATTAAGAATGAGTTCTCAAAACTGGATACTCTCATAAAAAACCAAGCTTCCACACAAACTTCCTCATGGATAGATTTTACAAAAACTAGACAAGCCATTTACAACACAAACTTGGCTTCTCTACAAAAGGAAAAAGGACACTAAACTATCTAAACTACTACATGCCACAAGGAGCCACAACAGTGGTTTCCTTAACCCACCCAACAATATTGTTAATCTTTCCAGCTATACTCTTAGCCTGGCAGAAGAGTCTGTTCTATCTCGGGGCCTCTCCTTTTGTCCCTCCAGGCCCACGAACATGATACTGTTCTGTGGTGACCTAGAATCCTACTTTTGACATCTCCGACTCAAAGAATATTTCCAACACATCTCTGAACATACTAGCCCACAGAATCCTTCCTACCAACACTACAAAAAGAAGGATTCTGCGTGGACTCCTCCTGAAGGTCAAAACAGACTGGACTTCTACATAGATTGCTTCCGTCAACGTGCACGGGCTGAAATTGTGGAAAAGCAGCCCCATAACCTCAGCTGTGCAGAACACAATGCCATCCACAGCCTCAGGAACAACTCTGACATCATAATCAAAAAGGATGACAAAGGAGGTGCTGTCGTCATCATAAATAAGTTGGAATATGAACAAGAGACTGCTAGGCAGCTCTCTAACTCCACATTCTACAGGCCATTACCCTCTGATCCCACTGAGGATTATGAAAAGAAACTACACCATCTGCTCAAGAAACTCCCTGAAAAAGCACAAGAACAGATCTGTGCAGACACATGCCTAGAACCCCGACCAGGGGTATTCTATCTGCTTACCCAAGATCCATAAACCTGGGATGCCCCATCATCTCAGGCATTGACACCCTGACAGCAGGATTGTCTGGCTATGTGGACTCTCTCCTCAGGCCCTACACTACCAGCACTCCCAGCTATCTTCAAGACACCACTGACTTCCTGAGGAAACTACAATCCATCGGTGATCTTCCAGAAAACACCATCCTGGCCACTATGGATGTAGAAGCCCTCTACACCAACATTCCACACAAAGATGGACTACAAGCTATCAGGAACAGTATCCCTGATAATGTCATGGCAAACCTGGTGACTGACCTCTGTGACTTTGTCCTCATCCACAACTATTTCACATTTGGGGACAATATATACCTTCAAGTCAGTGGCACTGCTATGGGTACCCGCATGGCCCCACAGTATGCCAGCATTTTTATGGCTGACTTAGAACAACGCTTCCTCAGCTCTTGTCCCCTAATG
Organism: Chelonia mydas; assembly: GCF_015237465.2. Lineage (NCBI taxonomy): Eukaryota > Metazoa > Chordata > Testudines > Cheloniidae > Chelonia > Chelonia mydas. The sequence continues at coordinate 163,722,501 of NC_057849.1, forward strand.
CCCCTACTCTACGTGCGCTATATTGATGACATCTTCATTGTCTGGACCCATGGAAAAGAAGCCCTTGAGGAATTCCACCATGATTTCAACAATTTCCATCCCACCGTCAACCTCAGCCTAGACCAATCCACACAAGCGGTCCACCTCCTGGATACTACTGTGCTAATAAGCGATGGTCACATAAACACCACGCTATACCGGAAACCTACTGACCGCTATACTTACCTACATGCCTCCAGCTTCCATCCAGGACACAAACGATCCATTGTCTACAGCCAAGCTCTAAGATTAAACACATTTGCTCCAATCCCTCAGATAGAGACAAACACCTACAAGATCTCTATCAAGCATTCTTAAAACTACAATACCCACCTGCTGAAGTGAAAAAACAGATTGACAGAGCCAGAAGAGTACCCAGAAGTCACCTACTACAGGACAGGCCCAACAAAAGAAAACAGAACGCCACTAGCTGTCACCTTCAGCCCCCAACTAAAACCTCTCCAACGCACCAAAGATTTACAATCTATCCTGAAAAATGATCCCTCACTCACAGATCTTGTGAGACAGACCAATCCTTGAATTAATATGCAAACTAGATACCATTAACTTGGGTTTGAATAGAGACTGGGAGTGGCTGGGTCATTACACATATTGAATCTATTTCCCTAAGTTCCCTCACACCTTCTTGTCAACTGTCTAAATGGGCCATCTTGATCATCACTACAAAAGTTTTCTCCTGCTGATAATAGCTCATCTTAACTAATTAGTCTCTCACAGTTTGTATGGTAACTTCCAACTTATCTGTATATAAGTTACTATATGTTCCAGTCTATGCATCCAATGAAGTGGGCTGTAGCCCACAAAAGCTCATGCTCTAATAAATTTCTTAGTCTAAGGTGCCACAAGTACTCCTGTTCTTTTTTCTTGATTCAGAAACTGATCTCTTTGGTCATGTAAAACCTTCTTAAAAAGAGTTCCCAACATTCATTCACATTTTTCTGTCTAAATTTATCCTCCCAAATCAATTGTGTAATTTTCCTCATCTTTGGGAAATTAGCCCTTTTGAAGCATATATAAGGGGTTGAGACTGTCCTTTGTTCACCCTTATTGAATGTAATCAGGCCACAAGGCAACCATCAACTTCCAGTCTAGTGATGAATTTATCTTTATCTGTCATAAGGTCCAAAACAGAATTACCTCCTGTTGGGTATAATACCTATTAAAAATCTCCAATGACGGAATTCCGCAACCTCCTTGGAAGCCTAGTCCAGGGTTTAATTATCCTTAAGTCTCCCTTGCTGCAGATTAGGCCCATTACTCCTTGGTCTACCTTCAGTAGACATGGAGACCAACCAATCAGTCCTCTTTAGAGCAGCCCTTAACATATCTAAAAAGACTTATGAGGTGTCTCAGCCTTCTTTCCCTCAAAAGTAAAGATGTCCAGTTTTTTTAACCTTTCCTCACAGGTCAGGTTTTCTAAACTTGTTTTTTTTGTCATTGTCCTATGGACTCTTCAATTTGTCCATCTCATTCTTAAATTGTGGCACCCAGAACTAGCCTTTTTAGCAACTGCATCATATTGTTGTCTCATATTTGTGATCCATTGTAAACCCTAGATCCTTCTCTGAAATATGACTGCCTCGCCAGTTTTTATTGAATTTCATCTTATTGAATTCACACCAGTTCTCTAATTTCTCAAGGTCATTTTGAATTCTAATCTGGTCCTCGAAAGCACTAGTAATCTGCAAATTTTATAGTCATACTCTCCACTCCATTTTCTGAGTTATTAATGAAAATATTTACTAGCACTGGACCTAGGACAGACCTCTCTGGGACCCCACTAGATATGCCCTCCCAGTTTGACAGCAAACCATTGATAACTACTTTGAGTATGGTCTTTCGACCAGTTATGTATCTACCTCGTAGTCATTTCATCTCGACTTGCATTTCCTTAGTTTGCTTATGAGATTACCATGTAGGATTGTGTTGTCAAGGTTCCTTCCCCACTCTGAACTCTACGGTACAGATGTGGGGACCTGCATGAAAGACCCCCTAAGCTTATTCTTACCACCTTTGGTTAAAAACTTCCTCAAGGTACAAACTTTGCCTTGTCCTTGAATCCTATGCTGCCACCACCAAGCGTGTTAAACAAAGAACAGGGAAACAGCCCACTTGGAGACATCTTCCTCACCAAATATTCCCCCCCCCACAAGGCCTACACCCCCTTTCCTGGGGAAGGCTTGATAAAAATCCTCACCAATTTGCATAGGTGAACACAGACCCAAACCCTTGGATCTTAAGAACAATGAAAAAGCAATCAGGTTCTTAAAAGAAAAAAGAAAAAGTAAAAGAATCACCTCTGTAAAATCAGGATGGTAAATACCTTACAGGGTAATCAGATTCAAAACATAGAGAATCCCTCTAGGCTAAACCTTAAGGTACAAAAAGACACAAAAACAGGAATATACATTCCATTCAGCACAGCTATTTTACCAGCCATTTAAACAAAAGGAAATCTAACACATTTCTAGCTAACTAACAAGTTCTAATACTCCATTCCTGTTCTGTTCCTGGCAAAAGCATCACACAGACAGACAGACCCTTTATTCCCCCTTTCCTCTCCCCGCAGCTTTGAAAGTATCTTGTCTCCTCATTGGTCATTTTGGTCAGGTGCCAGCGAGGTTATCTTAGCTTCTTAACCCTTTACAGGTGAAAGGGTTTTGCCTCTGGCCAGGAGGGATTTTATAGTTCTGTGTACAGAAAGGTGGTTACCCTTCCCTTTATATTTATGACATGTGTCAAAAGCCTTTCTAAAAATCAAGATATATCTACAGCTTCCCCCCCATCCAGTAGGCCAGTCACCCTGAGGAAATTAGATAAGGCTGGAATGATTTGTTCCTGAGAAATCCATGTTGACTATTCCTTATAACCCTATTATCCTCCAGATCCTTACAAAGTGATTGTTTAACAATATTGTTTCCAGTATCTTTCCAGGTATTGAAGTTAGATCAGTCAGCCTATAATTCCCCGGGTCTTCTTTTTTCAAGAAAGTTTCTATGTTTGCCCTTCACCTGTCCTCTGGGACCTCATCTATCCTTTAGGAGTTCCCCAAAGATAAGAGTTCTGAGATTGCTTCAGCTAGTTTCTTAAGTACCTTAGGATGAATTTTATCAGGCCATGCGGACTTGAATATATCTAATTTATCTAAATATTTTTAATCTGTTCTTTCCCTATTCTGGGTTGCATTCCTTCCCCTCTTATTAGTATTTATTGTGTTAAATACCTGGTCACTATTAACCTTTTTAGTTAGCATGGAAGGAAAATAGAAAAATCAGTATTTTTGATGTCATCTGTTATTAGCTCTCCTTCCTTGCTAAGTAGTGGATCTGCACTTTCCTTCATCTTTCTCTTGTTCCTAATATATTTTAAAAACCTCTTCATAATGCTTTATGTCCCTTATTAGGTATAATTTATTTTGCGTCTTAGCCTTTCTGATTTTGTTCCTACATGATTGTGTTATTATTTGGTACTCATCCTTAGCAATTTGTCCATGTTTCCACTTTCTGTATCATTCCTTTTTGATTTTCAGGTAATTAAAGAGCTCCTGATGGACTCATATTGGTGTCTTACTTTTCTTCCTATCTTTCCTTTGCATTGGGATAGTTTGCCGTTCTGCTGCCAATATTGTCTCTCAAACTGCTAGCTCTCCCGAACTCTTGTTCCCCTAGATTTTCTTCCCATGGGACTTTACCTACCAGTTCTATAAATTTCTGAAAATCTGTTTTTTTGAAGTCCACTATCTTTACTCTGTTGTCCACAAGCCTTCCTTTCCATAGAAATGATGAAATTTATCATTTATGATCACTTTCACCCAAATTGCCTTCAGATTTGCAACCAATCCCTCCCTGTCAGAATCAAGTCTAAAATGGCTCTCCCCTGGTTACTTCCTCCACCTTCTGAAACAAGAGGCTGTCCCCAATGGATTCCAAAAACTTAGACACTTGTGTTTTGTCAAATTACTTTTCAAACGATGTCTTCGTAGTTGATGTCTAGGTAGTTAAAGTCCCCCATTACTACCAGCTCTTTTGTTCTGGATATTTCGGTTATTTGTTCTAGAAATACCTCACGTTCACCTACTCCTCCTATTGATTTTGTGGTCTATAGTAGACCCCTACATAGCATGCATTTGCCTCATTAGCACCCACATATTTATAAAAGAAAATTTCCTAAAGCTTTATTCTTTTCAAAAATATCACAGCACATTTGCTCAATAAAGAATAAGGCTATGGTATGTTTGAAATTTTTAAACAAACTTGATTTTAGAAAAATGTTGAGGTCAAATAACTCAATGTTTTTGGAGGTGGAGGTAAATGAAAGAAGTCCCACACCATAATACATACCATTAAATTGTTAACCATTTACTAATTTATATGCTGCTGGTGGGTTGAGTTTGCCCTCTCCAGCTATGATTTTCTAATTCTCCTGGAGGATCATTGTTATATTGCTCTAAGATTAATTAATTGTCAGGGTGCCTAAAGCTTTTTATATGAGCTTTTTTACTGTTTTTTTACTGTTTAAATCTAATTAAATAATTTGCCCATGTTCAAACAACCATAAACCAGGTGGTCGAAGAAGAAATGTGTAAAATTTCAGCCAAGAGGTGATTTATTCAGAAAATTAGGCACTCCAAGGGTTTATAAAAACAGTGCCTCTTCAGCAGTAACTACAGCTTAGCACCTGCTACTTTCACATTCCAATACAATTTTAATTAAAAAAAAAAATCAGTTAGTCCTTTTAGTCAGCTAGACACATACAAACACCATCTTATGAATGGAATGCCAAACGCCAGAGTTCAATCAACATGTATCAAACTTCAGTGAATTTTAGGTGCAAGATACAGAGCCTCCTTCAACACTCCTGAAGTATTTGTTTTGACTTTTGAATTAAAACCCTATTGTGCGTTAATTCCTCCAGTTTTCAGCAAAGGGTCTACTATATTTCTAATAGCCATGGGGTAAAAAAATACTACTCAAGTGTTCTGATCAATGACTATATGAATCCATGAAAGAAATTAAGAATGCAACGGTTCAGGGTATAATTTCCATCCCTAGGAATCACACACAATATCTTTAAGATACAGCCTTTCTCCATCCACACAGCTAAAATTCTCCTCTGGGTCCTCATTATTTCACATCCTGACACTACAACCTCTTCTTGTCTCGTCTTAACAAGCACCATCTTTCCTACCTAAATCCATTCAAAATGTTGCTGCAAAAATCATTTTTCTGGCTCCTTGCTTTGACTATGATATTACCCCCTCTTTGCATCCTTCCACTGACTCCACGTCAGGCAAATACCACATTTCACGTTTTTTTCCCTTCACTATTCATCACCTACCTGCACCTTACATATCATTTCTTATGTGGTAGAGAACCACAGACCCTGGCTCCATTCCACCAACACCACCAGCCTTGATTGCCAATTTGTTAAAATTTTCCCAATGCAGATTGGTGGTAATATCTCAAAAGCTCAAAGTAACAGAGCCTGAAATTCTAAGTGCTGCATATGCCCAGCTAATACACTTCAATTTTTGAAGTTGAGATTTGAATACCATCACAATTTGATGTTCTAGGTTTTGAGGCGGGGGAGAAAGTGTAACTTCTCTCACACACTTTTCTTTCTAAAGGTATTTCTCTTTGCTACTGATTACTTCCAGTCGCCATTTGTGGGGGTTTGGCTGTTCTTAAAATAGCAGCTGCTTTCAGACATAATTCAGGTTTCAGAGTAGCAGCCGTGTTAGTCTGTATTTGCAAAAAGAAAAGGAGTACTTGTGGCACCTTAGAGACTAACAAATTTATTCCACTGAATGCATCCGATGAAGTGAGCTGTAGCTCACGAAAGCTTATGCTCAGATAAATTTGTCTCTAAGGTGCCACAAGTACTCTTTTTTTTTCCAGACATAAGTGCTTCTTCAATTTTTTTGTTCCCCCACAGCTGCACCTTGCCCTTTCATTTGGCCCAGAATACTTAGCTAACGCTCCTAGGAACCGGGGTGGGGGATGTCAGGGACGAAATACATTAGAAAGACCACAGACATCAGTGCAAGCCTTCGTTTTCCACAGTACATTCTGAGGGAGCTGGGCTTTTTCCTTCACCCCTGCCATGCAGAGTCATTTTCTCCAGCAAATCCCATTCTTGCTCCCACAGTTCACCCACAACTGTAGTGTAATTCCTGTTGCTACAGAACACATTTAAACAAAGCAAGAATGTTCGAGCTCGGATATTATTGTCAGTACGAAACTCTCAACGCACCAGAAATGTTTTCTGAATCTCCATTTTTCTTTGTTAAAATCATTTTGGTCCCAGTGGCTGAAGCATCACAGTTTGCAACAAAATACTTGAATGTTTGAGACAGCCAAACTACATAAACTCCCCTGCTTGCTAGTCAGTTTCAGAAGCCTGTGCTCCATTCCTATAACAATGAATTGAGGAGCCTGGCTGGAAGCCAGACTGTGGTCTCTGACCGTGTGTACAATGATTTCCATTTGAATACTCATAATGGTTATATTGACTGTTGATGCTTAAACCCCCCCGAAAAGCACAGAACCAGTACAACAGGGGAAAAGGCATTTGTTCCAATATAAGTGTGAGTTCTTGAGTGAAAGCCAACACCATGCAATGTAGCAATCATCAGTTAACATCAGAGGACAAAGTGATGCTTTATCTTGTAGTTTGCCTTGTATTAGTACAGCACTTATACTAGAGGATTATTCAGCCAAGTAGGGTCAAACACAAGGTAAATAAAATATGCCCCCTCACACTGGCCTGCTCAGGGGTTCATTTTCATAATTACTATTTCTTAGTAGGTATCTCTTGCTTTTATTCCATTTATCCTGTCACTGGGACTTAAGGTTACCACCCATCCCATTTTCACCCAGACAATCCAGGTTTCAGTTTGTGCGTCTGGTTGTCATTTGAGAAGCCCTGATGTCTGGAATTGTTTTATCTGGTGGTGGGTGAAGAGGCAAAGCAGAGACAGACCCTCAGGGGTGGGACCGCTGGGGTCTGGTTACCCACAAGTGGAAAGGTGGCAATCCTAGGTGCACCTGTCACCACTGATCTGGTGCCTTCTCCTGGTCACTCTGAGGATTAGCTCCTGAGGTAGACAGCCCCTGCCATGGTTAGCACACCATTACTCTGTCTCTCCTTCTGTTCTGCAGTTCCATTGTCACTCCCAGACCGTCCACGTCTCCTTTGTGACTTAGCCCTCCAGCTAGATCAATCAGGGCATGTCTACACTGCCCGCTAAATTGGCACGGCTGCAATTGATGCAGCAGTGTTGATTTAGCAGGTCAGGTGAAGACACGCTATGTCAATGAGAGAGTACTCTCCCATTTATTTGTGTACACCACCTCCCCGAGAAGCTAAGGGAAGTCGGCAGGAGAACGTCTCCCATTGACACAGTGCAAACCCCACAGTAAGTGGATCTAGCTACATCAACTTCAGTTACATTTAGGGTTGCTAGGTGTCTGTTTTTCAACTGGAACACCTGGTTGAAAAGGGACCCTGGTGGCTCCAGTCAGCATCGCGGACCGGGCCATTAAAAGTCTGGTTGGTGCGGGGCTGGCCGGAGGCTCTGTGCAGCTTCCCAGAAGCAGCGGCATCTCCCTCAGCTCCTAGGTGAAGGGGTAGCTGTGGGGCTCTGCGTGCTACCCCTTTCCCAAGTGCCCTGTGGCACCTGTGGACAGAGGCAGCATGCAGAGCCACCTGGCTGCGCCTCCCCCTAGGAGGCGGAGAAACATGCTGCCACTTTCAGGGATCCACCCAAGGTAAGCACAGCCTGCAGCCCACACCCCTACCACCAACCCCCTCCCAGAACCCACACACCCACTCCCTCCCAGAGCCTGCACCCCACACCCCCTTCCCATACCCCAACCCTCTGCCCCAGTCCTGAGCCCTCTCCCACACCCAAACTCCCTTCCAGAGCCTATGCCCCAACCCCTCTCCCATGGCCCAACCCCCAGCCCAGAGTCTCCTCCTGCACCCCAAACCCTTCACCCCAAAGTCTGCACTTGCAGCTGATGCCCTCACCCCCTCCCACACCACAGCTGCCTACCCCAGCCCAGTGAAAATGAGTCAGTGAGTGAGGGTGGGGCAGAGCGAGCGACAGAGGGAGGGGGGGATAGAGTGAGCAGGGTGAAGCTTCAGAGAAGAGGTGGGGCAGGGGGAGGGGGCAAGGGTATTCCGTTTTGTGCAATTAAAAAATTGGCAACCCTAGTTATGTTATTCACGTAACTGAAGTAGCTTAACTTAGATTGATTTACTGCAGTAGTGTAGATCAGCCTGCAGCGTTCCCCCTTCTGGGGTACAGGCCTAGGCAGTCTTCCCATTCACTGCCTCAGCTCTATGCCATGCCCTTGGTGATTGGTAGGGGAGCCCAGACCCGCCCTCTTCTCCAGATTCCAGTCCAGGGACCCTGAGCTCAGCAGTTCTGGGCTTCCTCTCTCTACCCTCACTGCTCCTTCCCTGGACTGCTTCTTGCTACACTGGCTCCCCTTCTCTTTCTGGCTGTACCAACTCCAAGAACCCTCTTCCCAGGGCATGACTACCCTTTCTGAGCAGCAGACCCCACCTATAAACAAAAAATAGTAGGAGATGAATTGAAAAATACAAATACTCTAGTGCAATCTCTTTATCGTTAAAGTGCAACTTAACAAATGTAGATTTTTTTATGTAACTGAACTCAAAAAAAACAATGTAAAACTTTACAGCCTACAAGCCCACTCTGTCCAACTGGTTATTCAGCCAATTGTTAAGACAAACAAGTTTGTTTATGTTTACAGGAGATAAAGCTGCCTACTTCTTATTTACAATGTCACCTGAAAAGTGAGAAAAGGTGTTCACATGGCACTTTTGTAGCCAGGTATTTACATGCCAGATATGCTAAAAATTCTTATGCCCTTCATGCTTCGGCCACCATTCCAGAAGACATACTTCCATGCTGATGATGCTCATTAAAAAATGTGTTAATTAAATTTGTGACTGAACTCCTTGGGGGGAGAATTGTGTGTCTCCTGCTGTTTTACCTGCATTCTGCCATATATTTCATGTTATAGCAGTCTCGGCTGATCATCCAGCACATGTTGTTCATTTTCAGAACGCTTTCACTACAGGTTTAACAAAACACAAAGAAGGTACCAATGTGAGATTTCTACAGATAGCTACAGCACTCGACCAGAGGTTTAAGAATCTGAAGTGCCGTCCAAAATCTGAGAGGGACAAGGTGTGGAGCATGCTTTCAAAAGTCTTAAAAGAGCAACACTCTGATGCGGAAAATACAGAACCCGAACCACCAAAAAAGAAAATCAACCTTCTGCTGGTGGCATCTGACTCAGATGATGAAAATGAACATGTGTCGGTCTGCACTGCTTTGGATTGTTATCAAGCAGAACCCATCATCAACATGGATGCATGTCCTCTGGAATGGTGGCTGAAGCATGAAGGGACAAAGGAATCTTTAGTGCATCTGCCATGTAAATATCTTGCGACGCTGACTGCAACAGTGCCATGCGAATGCCTGTTCTCACTTTCAGGTGATGTGAGCAAGAAGCAGGCAGCACTATCTCCTGCAGATGTAAACAAACTTATTTGTCTGAGCAACTGGGTTAACTGAGTGGATTTGTAGGCTCTAAAGTTTTGCATGGTTTTGTTTTTGAATGCATTTTTTGTACATAATTCTACATTTGTAAGTTCAACTTTCATGATAAAGAGACTGTACTACAGTACTTGTATTAAATGAACTGAAAAGTGTTTACAATGCAAATATTTGTAATAAAAGTAAATATAAAGTGAGCTCTGTACACTTTGTATTCTGTGTTGTAATTGAAATCAATATACTTACAATGTAGACAATATCCTAAAATATTTAAATAAATGGTATTGTATTATTGTTTAACAGCTTGATTCATCATGATTAATTTTTTTTTAATCGCTTGACAACCCTATTAGTAAGCAAGCAGTGTACTGCATTTAGATAGTTGGGGGCAGATCCTCAACTGTGGTGAATCAGCGTAGCCCCGCTGGCTTCACTTAAACTGTCCAGATTTACACCCAACTGAAGGTCTGGTCCTAAATCAAAAGACCTGAGTTTTTAAGCCCCTGGAAATCAAGCTAGGCATGTCTAATAGTATGAGAAGCAGGATGGTCTTGTGGTTAAGGCACAGAACTGGGTGTCAGGAGATATTCATTGCATCACTCTTCCTGTGTGATGTTATACAAGACGCTTAAACTTCACTATGCCTCACTTTCTCCAAAAAAAAAAAATATATAATAATAATAATAATAAATATAATGAACGATAATTCCCTACTTCGAAGGTATTGCAAGGTACTCTGGCACTAGAGTGATAAGCACCACAGAAATGCCTATAAATAATAAATATTGGTTAAGTGCCACTCATCCTAATCTACTGGACTGTAAGTGAACTATGGTGGATATGTTTATTGCCTGAAATTGCTTTCTTATTTGCCCACTTTTGAAGTATAAAGGAACATTTACTAGAGGTTTACACAATTCCAGGTTTGCTTTGTTTAACATTGATGTTTATGATTAGAGGCTGGGAAGAAAGAATTACATCTTAGAAAGATTCAAACCTATTTGTAGTGTTTGTTTCTCCAAGGTAAATATGCCCACAAAGGGAAAACAGCTTCATAAACCACACCAGCAAGAAAGATGACAAATGAGAAGTTAATAGCTTAACCTTTAGATAGGTGGCAGCTTGAAATATATTGGGAATGATAAGAGATTAAGTGGCAATAAATAGTCATTTCACAGAACAGTCAACTATATGATTGGTTGTCATTTTCTAGGTCTAATTCGCCTGCAAGAGCTCATCAAAGCCCCTTCTAGATATAACATTAAAATCAAAATCCGTCAGTTGCCCTCTGGGAATAAAGATGCCAGGCCTTTACTCAAGGAGATGAAGAAAGGCAAGGAGTTCTATGTGATATTTGATTGCTCACATGAAACAGCAGCAGAAATCCTTAAACAGGTAAGAGGGGGAAAAAAACCCCAATAATGCTCATTTCTCATTCTCAAAGATATAATGCCATTTGGTTTTCATTTGCTGGGAAACAATAAAACTGCATTCATGTAGATTAAGCTGGAGATCTGTTATCAGAGACTGTTGGTACAGGCAACTCAGCTGAGTTTTACGCACTTCGGAGGTGTGCGGTGCTATGTTTCTGATGAGAATTTGGGTTGCACCAGCAAAGATGATTTGTAATTGTAATTACAATTTTGTTTCTGCTGGCATGAAAGGAATGTTTCATTATTTTTAATATGTCCTGTTTCAGTTTTTTTAACCGTATGTCTAAATATAAGAATCATTTTCCAAATGCACAGTGACTTGCTCAAATCAAGTAGTTCTCTCCATAAAACCTATTGGCTCAAATTAAACTGAGTTACACCAGGGTGAGTCTGCAGTAATTCCACTGAAGTCAACATAACTCTGGATTTACACCACTGTAAGCGGTCAGAATTTGGCCCAGTAGCTGCAACTTGCCAAATTTCAGCTCTGAGCTGGAGAAAAGAGGCAAAGAAAATGGCACCATAGAAAAAAAATTTATTGTTATGTACTATGTATTTCTACAGCACCACAGATACAGACAGGAATAAACACTAAAGATTCCTGTCCCAAAGAGATTGCAATCTAAAGCCCCATTGCCTCAAATGTAAGCAGGTGCCTATATCTTTATGTAGTGAGTTTACTTCAAAGGGACTACTCAGTGCATAAAGTGAAATAGGTGCATCCAATGAAGTGAGCTGTAGCTCATGAAAGCTTACGCTCAAATAAATTTGTTAGTCTCTAAGGTGCCACAAGTACTCCTTTTCTTTTTGCGGATACAGACTAATACGGCTGCTACTCTGAAACCTGAGGTAGGTGTGTAAATCTTTGTGGGATTGGGGCCTAAGATCCCAGTCCTGCAAAGGGATCAGCACGAGCAGACCCTTGTGCCCACACAGACACACAGTGACTTCAGTGAGGCACCACACAGGACCATGCACATTGGCTTACAGGTTGGGGGCTTACATCAGACAATGAAGCTGAGAACCCAAAGGGGAGCCCCAGGAAGTCATGCAATTTGATTTATTTTTTGGCACACAGGTTCATAGTTCTGAAGAGCAGGAACAGATGGCAAAGGAATGAGCTTTGCAGTGAAAGGTTAAGCAAAAGAAGTCAGTCCCAAGGGACATGAAGGAAGTGACTAAGGTTACCTGGCTCACTTGTGGAGGTGGGGAGTACTTCAAGCATAGTCAATTGTTTGTGAAAAAAAAATAACCACAGAGTCAAAAAAAAAAGAGAGAGGAGCCAAAGGGTGCACTACGGTGGGCTAAAGTGGCATAGAGTGTAGGGAGGAGAAGCAAAGAGACAAGTGACAGGAAAGGGGCTCTGCAAAGAACTGAAAGTGAAGACAAAGAGCATTAAGTGGAGTGTGGAAAGAAACAGGAACTTGGGTCAGAGCTGTGGGCAGCATGTTGAATGGATTGGAGAGGGAAACGATCAGAGGCCAGAGAGGATGGGGCTACTGTAGTCAAAGGAGAGATAACTAGGGTGTGAACCACAGCTTTGGCTGTGGTGACAAAAGAAGAAGTGGATTTTGAAGCTTTTGTAGAAGAAGAATGAACAGTGGTTATGAGACAGTCTGGTTATGGAATGCAGATGAAAGAAGCAGCAGCAAGACGTTGAGACTCTCCCATCAAAAGGCTGTTGAAGCAGAGATGGGGATCCACATCCAGGTTGTTAACTCATGATTGCAGGGCAGATCTGTACCTAAAGCATGGCGTTTGATAGTTTCTGTAGCCTTACTGGAAAGTCCTATATAACTTCTTCATTTCATCCCTTTTAAGTTAAACAAGTTCTACAGAAATTATTTTGAAAACCTATAAAACTTAACAGAGAACAATATCTTCCCTATGGAGATGTTTAAAGTGTGCCATAGAATTTGATAGGAAATATATAAATTTCATTTAATGGGAAATCCTACATGCATAGGAGAAGAAACCAAAGCCAAAAAATCATGCAACTCACTATGGAAGTAATTCCAGTATCTACAATGCTTTAAATTATCCTTACAATAAGATAGTTGAGACTTGGTAGCTCATACTGGAGGAGGCATGGATATTTGTGGATGGTTGATGGAGAGGTGGAGGTAGGGGGTTGTTAAAAGGATAATAGGATACATGGGGCACATGAATTATGAATCAGCAGTCTTTCAAACAATTTTAAAAAACATCACATTAAAATTTACCTGTGTACAAACCAAGGCTGTGCTACTGCAATGCAGGGGATGAATTTTGACCCAAATCTAGGGAAGACAAAGAGCTACTTGACTAGACACACTCAGACCCTTCACCTCCTCCCGAGTATGCTGCAATATATATTTATAGCCCATGATTGCACCCACCGACCAATGCAATGAAAAAGCTTTTGCATAAGAAAAGTTTTTATAAAGCAAAAATACAGACATGTGTGTCCCCACAATGCTAGGCCTGTGGCCTGTCCCTCCCTGAGGCTCTGGGTAGTCTCCCTCCTCTCCCCCATGTCAGAGACCTTTGTGTGCCACCCAGTAACAAGGACTCCATGTCCCCAAGAGACTGGATTCTCCCTGTCACGGACGTTCCTTTCCTCTGTCTATTGGAAGTGGTGCCAGTCCAAGTCTCTCTCCCCCTTAGCATCGTACAAACTTTTGGGGAGGCAGCCTGTTGGCAGAAGGAAGCTCATCCTTGCCCTCTGACTCCCCCTACTAGGGGAGAGTGGCACCTATGGAGCAGAGCTCTGTTCCACACTGGGAGGAAGGCGTACTGCTTCCTTTGAGATTAACTTCCCTTCCCCAGCCAGCCAGCCTGAAAGTAAGTAGAAAAGCATTTGTCTCCCCTACCACCGTTGCAGCTATGCTGCAGTGTGGTGGCTGTTGACTACGCTGAGTCTCCAGACGGGTGCAAGGTGCTCCTGCACGGTTCTGAGCCCAGGATCGGGAGTCTGACTGTATCACAGGTTGTTTTATGGCTGACACTGCCCTTTTAAAAATACATAAATCAGAAATAAAGCCCTTAAAACAGATAAGTGCAGAAACACGTGAATATACGGTACAGCTAGGCCCACTGGATAAGTAAGTACAAACTGAGGCTCTGGGCAGAAAGGGATAGTTTATTTACCCCACACTCCCTTTTTAAAAACAACAACAGAATTCCCTATCCCAGAGTGGACTAAATACCTTTAGCTTATTTTATGGCTCAAATAAAGTATAGTTGAGGCATACATCTTCCTTGTATAGTTAGCAAGCACACTATCAACAAACAGGTAAATCAATAAACTAATTTAAACAAACTCTGATACCCTTACCTTTCTGAGTAGTCTGTTCCCTAGAACTCATTTTTTTAATATGGTACCTGCTGAGAAGAGCCTTTTTATAGTCCCTCATTAGCCTAACAAGGTCCAGCTGTTCTGACTGACTGGTCAGAATCACAGCTGTCTCTTCTCAGACCCAAAATCTGGGAAGAATGGAAAATAATTGTGACTCTTTAACCCCTGCTAGTGGCCTGTACCTTTTCTGTAGTTGCTTGGAATTTTCTCCAGAGCAAAAGAGGGGTAGAGAGCAGCTGACCAGATATAATTTCCAACTGGAACTCTGCAGGGTCAGTCCCCCTATACCAGGGGTGGCCAATCGGAGCCTGAGAAGGAGCCAGAATTTACCAATCTGCATTGCCAAAGAGCCACAGTAATACATCAGCAACCCACCATCATTCCCTGACCCCCTCCCCAGCTCCCAGCATCTCCTGCCCACCAGCAGCCCAGCCAATCAGCGCCTCCCTCTCCCTCCCCACACCTCCTTATCAGCTGTTTCGTGGCTTGCAGGAGGCTCTGGGGTGGGGGTGAGGACGAGGGCATGGCAGGCTCAGAGGAGGGGGCGGGAAGGGGTGGAGTGGGGGCAGGACCTGTGGCAGAGCCAGGGGTTGAGCAGTGAGCACCCCACGGCACATCGGAAAGTTGGCACCTGTAGCTCCAGCCCCGGAGTCGGTGCCTATACAAGGAGCCGCATATTAACTTCTGAAGAGCTGCATGTGGCTCCGGAGCCACAGGTTGGCCACCCCTGCACTATACAGAGCATTATATTTTCTTCTGATAGGAAGATGATACTTTGTTGTAATTCTAGATGTGGAGGAAAGATGATTATATGTTAGTCAATGAACTAAAGGTCAGCATAGTCAACATAGGGTTGTTTGAGCATTGGCCTGCTAAACCCAGGGTTGTGAGTTCAATCCTTAAGGTGGCCATTTAGGGATCTGGGGCAAAAACTGGGGATTAGTCCTGCTTTGAGGAGGGGGTTGGACTAGATGACCTCCTGAGATCCCTTCCAAACCTGATATGCTATTATTCTATCTCTAATACTCCTCTAAAAGAGTCTGTAACCTCCTGGAACAGGTAGAAGCGAAACTCAAACAGCTTAATGGGACTAAATCAGAGGGCCCAGATAATCTTCATCCAAGAATATTAAAGGAATTGGCACACGAAATTGCAAGCCCATTAGCAAGAATTTTTAATAAATCTGTAAACTCAGGGGTTGTACCGTATGATTGGAGAATTGCTAACACAGTTCCTATTTTTAAGAAAGGAGAAAAAAAAGTGATCCAAGTAACTACAGGCCTGTTAGTTTGACATCTGTAGTATGCAAGGTCTTGGAAAAAATTTTGAAGGAGAAAGTAGTTAAGGACATTGAAGTCAATGGTAAATGGGACAAAATACAACATGGTTTTACAAAAGGTAGATCGTGCCAAACCAACCTGATCTCGTTCTTTGAGAAAGTAACAGATTTTTTAGACAAAGGAAACGCAGTGGATCTACCTAGATTTCAGTAAGGCGTTTGATACCATGATTTCAGTAAGGCATTTGATACCATGCCACATGGGGAATTATTAGTTAAATTGGAAAAGATGGGGATCAATATAAAAATTGAAAGGTGGATAAGGAATTGGTTAACAGCGAGACTATACTGGGTCCTACTGAAAGGTGAACTGTCAGGCTGGAGGGAGGTTACCAGTGGAGTTCCTCAGGGATCAGTTTTGGGACCAATCTTATTGAATCTTTTTATTACTGACCTCGGCACAAAAAGCGGGAGTGTGCTAATAAAGTTTGCAGATGATACAAAGCTGGGCAGTATTGCCAATTTAGAGAAGGACTGGGATATCATACAGGAAGATTTGGATGACCTTGTAAACTGGAGTAATAGTAATAGGATGAAATTTAATAGTGAGAAGTGTAAGGTTATGCATTTAGGGATTAATAACAAGAATTTTAGTTATAAGCTGGGGACGCATCAATTAAAAGTAACGGAGGAGGAGAAGGACCTTGGAGTATTGATTGATCACAGGATGACTATGAGCCGCCAATGTGATATGGCCATGAAAAAAGCTAATGCAGTCTTGGGATGTATCAGGCGAGGTATTTCCAGTAGAGATAAGGAGGTTTTAGTACCGTTATACAAGGCACTGGTGAGACCTCACCTGGAATACTGTGTGCAGTTCTGGTCTCCCATGTTTAAGAAGGATGAATTCAAACTGGAACAGGTACAGAGAAGGGCTACTAGGATGATCCGAGGAATGGAAAACCTGTCTTATGAAAGGAGACTCAAGGAGCTTGGCTTGTTTAGCCTAACTAAAAGAAGGTTGAGGGGAGATATGATTGCTCTCAATAAATATATCAGAGGGATAAATACCGGAGAGGGAGAGGAATTATTTAAGCTCAGTACCAATGTGGACACAAGAACAAATGGATATAAACTGGTCATTGGGAAGTTTAGACTTGAAATTAGACGAAGGTTTCTAACCATCAGAGGAGTGAAGTTTTGGAATAGCCTTCCAAGGGAAGCAGTGGGGGCAAAAGACCTATCTGGCTTTAAGATTAAACTCGATAAGTTTATGGAGGAGATGGTATGATGGGATAACATGATTTTGGTAATTAATTGATCTTTAAATATTCATGGTAAATAGGCCCAGTGGCCTGTGATGGGATGTTAGATGGGGTGGGATCTGAGTTACTACAAAAAATTCTTTCCTGGGTATTTGGCTGGTGAATCTTGCCTATATGCTCAGGGTTAGCTGATCGCCGTATTTGGGGTTGGGAAGGCATTTTCCTCCAGGGCAGATTGGAAGAGGCCCTAGAGGTTTTTCGCCTTCCTCTGTAGCATGGGGCACGGGTCACTTGCTAGAGGATTCTCTGCTCCTTGAAGTCTTTAAACCACGATTTGAGGACTTCAATAGCTCAGACAGAGGTGAGAGGTTTTTCGCAGGAGTGGGTGGGTGAGATTCTGTAGCCTGCGTTGTGCAGGAGGTTGGACTAGATGAGCATAATGGTCCCTTCTGACCTTAATATCTATGAATCTATGAAACAGGAGCAATTTGGCTGATTGAGCTTACAGATTTTACCACCTGTGTCAGCAGATTTTGTGATCATCCTGAACGAAGCAATTCAGTTGACTGAGTTTACATGCTCCACAGCTTCATGTTGTCTTAAATTTTGAACTGATAGACCTTACAAACTAAACACACTGCATCTATAGTGTGGCATTTTCAAAGAGACCCAATAGCACCTAACGTCCTTTTGAAAATCGCAGTCTAATTCTCTTTAAACCAGTGATTTGGCTGATGAAGTATACAAACATGCAAGGCCTGTGTGACTCTGCTGACAAAGAGTCTATAAATTCTATTAATAGAATGTGAAATCTTCCTGAACTTGAAGAGAGTTTACTAATTCTTCTGCCATGGCTATGTTCCAATGGTGATTCTAAACTCTATGTGGTTTTGGCAAAGTTCACAAAGACTGACATAATATTGAGGGAGTTGAAATTTTGGCCGGGGACATCCAGGTAAATTCTTTTATTAAAAGAAACATGAAATCTTTAATGTCCATGTAAAATAAATTAAAAGTATACAGTGGGCTTTATGAAAAGAAGACTGTGTTTGGGCGACAAAAGTTTTGATTTTGTAGATATATAAATACTACAAAGCTCAGTATTCTTTAACAGAACTGGTTGAAATTTTTAAACAAAAAGGTTAAGTAATAAAAAATCATCTTTTTTTGAAACTGTTGACTTTTAAAAAAAACTTAGACATTTTACTCAAAAAAGTTATTGAAATGGTTAAAAGAACAGGAGTAATTGTGGCACGTTAGAGACTAACAAATTTATTTGAGCATAAATAAAGCTCACGAAAACTTATGCTCAAATAAATTGGTTAGTCTCTAAGGTGCCACAAGTACTCCTTTTCTTTTTGTGGATACAGACTAACACGGCTGCTACTCTGAAACCTGAAATGGTTAAATTTTCACTTACTAAAATAAAGTCAAAATTTGAGAAAATTTGTTTAAAATATAAAAATAGTGTTTAATTTTGAACCCAGAGAAATAGAAACAACTTTACAAATTTTGAATTTTTTCAGAATTTTATTTTTTGACCAACCCTACTTATTGGCCAACTCTTCTGAAGTTAAATATAGCAGGAATAATTTTAGGGAAGTTCTGTATCTTGAGACATACAAGAGGTCAGATATATCTGGTATAACAGCCTCGTTTTCTGTGTCATGGCTTACCTGCTAAGGTTAAGTCTTTAACATTAACTTGCAATTTACTCTTTTGACATCAGTATAGCTGATGTAGCTTTTACTGCTAGACAAATTCTGACTGATTTTGTAGCTACTCATTTTAAATTATCTCTTCCACCACACTTTTTTTGTTATTACATTGCTTATGGAATCTGCTTGTATTTTTAATAAGATTTAGGACACCCAGAAAATGGTTTATGAAGATTCCTATAGTCACTTCAGCTATGTGGTGGTCCTAGCAGCAAAATAACTAATTCAGTTCTTATAGGAGTGCTAAAACTGTGTGCCACAGTAGTAAGCACTCTAACTACTATGGTAAATATGAAAAGACATTTAATTAAAATAAGTAGTGTATGCCATTTTAAAGAACCTTCCGTGGCTAAAGTATCTCTAATTATTAGGGGCCTTAACCAGCTCACAATTTCTCCAGACTTCATGATTGCACAGGACCCAATAAGCCACATATAGTATGGCAGCTTCACAGCCCATCAGCCAATCCTGAAGCCTGGTTGTTGCATGGTACAAGGACAAAATCCAGCTCTGTGCTTAGCAGCATGGGAGATCATGTAAAATGAGCTCCACAGCTTCTCCTTAATGCTGCTCACTATCCTAGAACATATCTTCTTGGGGGGGGGGAGGAGGAGAACAGCCTGCAGCCGTTGCTTTAAGCCCCCCCATATGGCTCTAGTAGGAAGGGAGGCTGGGAGAAAAGAGAAATGAAACTCAGAACTTTTAATTACTTTTAAGATCAAAAACTCTACCGTTTCAGTACTCATCCCCCAGTCACTGGTTGGTAGGTGGAAGCCTGGTCCCACTTGTCTAAGACGTGGTATACACTTAAAAATTAGACTGACCTAGCTATGTTGCTCAGGGCTGTGAACAATTTTGTGACCTGAGCACTGGAATTAGGTTGACCTAAACCCCAGCGTAGACTCAAGTAGGTCGATGAAAGAATTTTTCTGCTGACCTAGTCAGAGCCTCTGTGAGAGGTGGATTAACACCAATGGCAGAACGCTCCCCTTCTTTTGCTGTAGGAATTGTCTACACTGTGGCACTATGTGGTGGTTCAATGACAAGACGGGACACAGCTTTTAGCAAGCAAGCGGCTGGTCTCTGCTAACAGGCTGCTGCCTGTCAGCTTTCCACCTTCCCCTTTATTCTCTCTCTCCCACCGCGCATTACATTCTCCAACAGATAAAAGGAATACACTGGCTTTGTTTAACATTCTTATTTACCAATTTCTATCTACCACATTCCTTGCTCTCGGGCCTTGAGCCCAGTCCTGGGAGGCTTCCCACGGTTCATGTCATTTGGGCGAGATTCCAAGGTTGATGCCATTCAGAGGAGCTGTGTGTGCACAGGTCCAGCACAACACTCCGGGTATGCCCTGAATGTTGCCAAGCGCATGAACCTTGTATGAATCCTACATCCCCTCCTTTTTTATTTGTGCTCGGCCATCTCATGGTAGCCATCAATTTGCTTTTGCAAGCCAATTAACTCCCGGACAGACAAGGTTATAACTCGTGGAGCCTGCCAGGGCAGGTCTCGACAAAGCCTTAACAAAAAGGAAATACACTGCACACAGCAACAGCAAAAAATAAGCTTAAAAAGGTAAAGTGTAATTGGCCGGGCCCCAATTAGCCATGCTAGAGTACTGGGAAGAGAGGTTCGAGTAAGCGGCGAGCATCATCTCATTCCCAATTTCCTCAGGGTGATGACATAACTGGAATAAGGCACGTACCTAACAATTCTTCAGCTGCTACAAAATCAAATAAACAAAAGTGGGTAACATTTGCTATTGAAGCCAATCTTTCCCATAGGTTATATGTCATTCGGGCCCGTAACTGAGGAAGCGCTCCAGAGTCAACCCCTCCAGGAAATAGCAGGCACAAAAGGCATACAATCAATAGAGAATTAGCAGTAATTTGAGCGAGAATTGCCACAAACAAAGTCTCAGGAGTCTCTGGCTGTTGGTTTGCTGCCAGTCTTCGTTGAGCCGCGGCCACCAATGCTTTTACTACTCCCCATGTCACAGGCTGGCTTGGGACGCTACGCCTCTTCCGTTTCCGTCCCGCCGTTGTCGACCTGGGAGGCACCGCGTTCTCCTCCAAGGTCAGCTGAAACTCCGGTATGGGGTTCGACAGCCCTTGGTGCCACGCCATGCTGTTTCAGTGCCGGTCGCACACACCGGGCCGGAACCCACAACGGTGCTGCAGGGAGAAACACAGCAGCATATCCCCGACCCCAAGTAATTAAAGGCACTGGGCCCAACCATTGCGGATCGGGCAGCTGACGGTAATAGACACGCGGTCTTTCCAGTACCTCGGATTTGTGAAAATGCCGATCCATGGGGGTCTGCTGATCTGCGTTCAACGTTAAATTATTTAAAGTAAACAAAAGGATATGCATTTGTTGCTGAATGTCTCCTAAGGTTCGGAGACGCGGCTCCCCTTGTTTTAATTGTTTGTCGAGCAAGGTTTTTAGCGTGAGATTTGCACGTTCAACAATGGCTTGGCCTGTGGAATTGTAAGGGACCCCGTGTTTGAGACGGACGTCCCATTGGGCACAAAAGGTGGAGAGGGCTGTGGAGCAATAGGCTGGGGCATTATCCGTTTTTATCTGGCTCGGGTGACCCATAACAGCAAAACAGGCTAGCAAATGGTGAATAACTTTGGGAGTGGCTTCCCCACGCTGTGGGGTCGCCCAAAGGAATCCCGAATAAGTATCAATGAAAACACGTAAAAACAAATAGGGGCGGAATTGTGGCACATGAGTGACATCCATTTGCCACAGTTGATTCGCTGCGGTACCTCTGGGGTTAACGGCATAAGAAAAGGTAGGGGCAGCAGCGGCACAGTGGGGGCAGGAACGAACAATAGAATGTGCATGATCAGCAGGAATGTGAAACTGTCGGGCCAAAACAGAGGCAGACTGATGAAAAAAGGAATGGCTTTCAATGGGGTCAGAAAAAAGGGAATTTACCTGACCACGTAACGCGCGATCAGCACGCGCATTGCCTTCAGTGAGTAGCCCAAGCAGAGGGGTATGACTGCAAATATGAGCAACAAAATAAGGGAAATTACGAGTGGTGAGAAAATACTCTAAGGACAAAAACAGGCGAAGGAGGTCCGCATCGACCTGAGGGGTAATGAGGGCAAGGGGTAAATGATCAATTACCTAAAAACATAATGCGTGTCCACAATCAAATTAAAGGGACAATCAGCAAAAAATTGAAAGGCCAAAATAACAGCAGCTAGTTCCAAGGACTAATAAAGCTCTCCAAGTGCTGTGCATGCAAATATTGTCGTACAAGTGAATGAAGCGCTTTCAGCTTTTCTAGAGGGAGGGGCCACTGGTCAATCCATACGGGCTCTAAGGATTGCCATACCAATGGTAATGCGGATGGCAAGGTGGGTGAGGGAGGATTTTGGGCCATTATATATTAATATCGAGGGTGGTGTCCAGCTCTGTAAGTAAGTCACGGCCCCAAATATTGAGGTGGACAGGGAGCACAAAAGGGCGGACTGTAGCAAGGGCACGGCCTCCTGGTTTAGAGACCGTGACCCAAGACAAACTTTGGCGCCCGGGTTTGCTACCCCCGATCCCGCACAACTCTTTAGAAGGAACTGTTGGCCAACCGACCGGCCACTCCGGATCACAAATCACCGTAATGTCAGCTCCAGTGTCCACCAGCCCTGTAAAAGGAACATTATTTAAAAGAAGTGTTAACTGAGGTTTCGAGGGGTGGAGCGACATTGTTAGAACAACAAGTGGAGAGGACGTGTTGTGAGACGGCAACTAAGACAGCGTTGATCCAAAGCCGCCTCCGCCCCGGGTTCGATCCTCTGCGGCTGGCACCTGATAGGGGACTAAAATCAATTGTGCAATTGATCATCCACGCGGGAGCGACTGCGGAAGATGGGTCCACACCTGAACCTTAATAACGCCGGTGTAATCAGCGTCAATGACCCCTGGGATGCCAAAAAGCCCTGTTTCCCAGCGTGTGAGCGAGGGAGAACCAGACCCACAAATCCGTCAGGGAGAGGTCCCGTCACCTGCGTAGGTATGGCGCAGACCTCCCCCAGCAACTGAAAATCAGCGTCCTCCTGCATAATCAAATCAAGCCCTGCACTGCCGGCAGTCACCGCCCTCATGGAGTCTATGGATTTTAAGGTAGAGGAACAGTTGTCTGAGTGGGAAACACCCCCGTTTGGCCCTGGGTTCGGGGGGGACCGTCGTGCGGTTTCCCGACCCACTACGACACTGATTAGCCCAGTGATAGCCCGTCCGACACTTGGGGCACTTCTTTGAGAGGCGGGCGGGCGCCGTCGATGAACGGCACTCCCGCTGAAAGTGACCCTCCTTACCACAGCGGTAACAACGCTTCCCCTCCTTCCCGCTTTTCCGCAGGGCGGCGGCCATAACCCCAGCTTTATGTGCTTGTGTGCCAATGTTTTGGCACGCCCGCAGCATGTCCGACAGCTCTAGAATTCCAGAGGCTTGTGCAGCCTGGAGAGCACGGCAGCAATCCTCGTTCGCATTTTCAACTGCCATTTTTAACAGGATCTCCTGAGCTGCCGCAGGGTTATCCACCTGTCGGAGGATAGCCTCCTGCAATCTGTTGGTAAAATCCATAAAGGACTCTGATGCACCCTGACGGATACTGGCAAAGCTTTTGGTAGGCTTGCCTGAATCCGGGACCTTCCGGAAAGCATGCTGGGCGCAGGTGGAAATAATGGGGAAGACGGCCTGAGGGAGTTGAGACTGCAGCTGAACAGTAGCAAACTGGCCCTCCCCTGCCAACTGCTCATAAATGACACCTTGCTCTCTATATACCTGGGCTTGGCGTTCCGCCATCTGCCGATACTCACTAAGCCAAATAACATACTGACTGGGCGTCAGCATCATGCGCAACAGCGCCTTCCAATCTTCAGGGATCAGGGTGTGCCCAGTACCTAGCCCTTCAATGAGACCACGTACATACGTGCTAGTGAGGCGGAACTCGCGAATCGCTTTCTTTACCTCCCGGATCACCGAGTAAGGCAAACTGACCCAGCTTGCAACCTGGTTGCCCCGGCCATCATCCTGCCAGGTCACCGGACAAATTGAGACCAGATCAGCCAGCTCCTCTGCTGTAATATCTGAGCTAGTCTTCGCTGCGTGAACCATTTGTTGCACCAGCGAAAGCCCCTGAGCAGATGCAGACGACCCCCACGGGGGGCCCCGGAGCATGGGGCCCCACAGGGGGATGGTAATCACACACCGGCTCCGGTGGGGAAGGCCAGGGAGGCGGTGGTAATAGAGGCACTGGGGGCGAAGCAGGGGGAGGGATGGTTGCAGGAGCGGACGGGGGTGGCAGGATCGGCAGCCCCTCTGTTGGCGGGGGAGAGGGTCTTTCTGAGGCGACACACTGTGTCGCATCGCTAGGAGGGGGGATGGCTGCAGGAGCGGACGGGCGTGGCGAGATCACCAGCCTCGCGAGGGAGGACCTGTCCGAGGCGACAAGCTGTATCGCGTCACGGCAGAGGTGCCAGGCATGTAAAGCCTGCACGGACGCCCGAGGTCTTTGTGCAATGTCTGGCCCAACCGCTCCCAGTCCGCTAGCTTAAGGGTTCTGGCTTCAGGGTACCACGGGCATTGGGCACTCACCTCCTGTAGCAAGAAAGTGAGTTCTCGAGTGGGGCAGTCATGCTGAGCCTTACGCAGCAAATTCTGTAGCTCATTGCAGTGTTGCACTTGCAAAGCAGAGAGGGAGCTTTCTATACTTACCACAATGAAAAATACTCACCAGGATCCACGAAGCGGATGAGTGACGCGTCTGAAACCCTTGCCGGGTGAGGTGAGTGCTGAGGGCCCCACGTTAGGCGCCAGTTGTGGCGGTTCAATGACAAGACGGGACACAGCTTTTAGCAAGCAAGCGGCTGGTCTCTGCTAACAGGCTGCTGCCTATCAGCTTTCCACCTTCCCCTTTATTCTCTCTCTCCCCCCGCGCATTACATTCTCCAACAGATAAAAGGAATACACTGGCTTTGTTTAACATTCTTATTTACCAATTTCTATCTACCGCATTCCTTGCTCTCGGGCCTTGAGCCCAGTCCTGGGAGGCTTCCCACGGTTCATGTCATTTGGGCGAGATTCCAAGGTTGATGCCCTTGAGAGGAGCTGTGTGTGCACAGGTCCAGCACAACACTCCGGGTGCGCCCTGAATGTTGCCAAGCGCATGAACCTTGTATGAATCCTACAGCACTACAGCGGCACAACTGCAGTATAGACATACCCTAAGTAGCTCTGGCCCTACTCCCACTCCTATTGGAGGAATTCCCATGATTAAGTGGGGCTCTTTTCTTCCAGATCACCATCTGGGCTTGGGAGCAAGGGGAAGAGATGTTCAGATCTGTGATCCCCTTCTCTCTTACTGAACTTAAAGAAACAGTCAACCAGGAAGACGTCCTTTTCTGGTCACATGGCTCCTTTAAAATGTTTTCTCTAGCTAAATTAGATCAGTCAGCTGGGCAAAATCCTATCCCTGGGTTTAAGCCATCAGCCAAAACACTGGGCATGCTCAGTGCATCTCACCCTGTCTTTCACAAGTACCTTAATGCCATATATCATTTGAACGGAGCTGGTTTAGGAAGCAATATAAGCCAGCATCAGATAGCTGTATCTATGAGCACAGTACCCCACTGGAAGAGTGAGCACCTTCTGTGGCTGTGCATGCTGGGTGCATTGAGGAGTCTCTACATCCAGCAGACACAGAGACAGACAGGGAGAGATTGGGCAGATTCCTAGAGGCTAAATTATAATTTGAGATATGAGGCTATACATACGTAATTTGAAAAAAAATCCTTTATGTTGTGTTAACTACCATCTTTGTTGACACTCATGAGACTGAAGCGGGGACTTCCAGAACTAAGAGCATTAGCCTCCACAGCTTGGGTTAAAGAGCCAGGCACTGTAACTGGTGGCTGTACAACTTTCATCCTCTGTGGATCAAGCACACAGGGAAACATGTACCACACTCTGGTCAGCAGGTTATAGTGACATTTAGGTCACTTACTTAAAAGGACAGGTATTTGTTCAAAGTTTTAGCAATGTGTATGACGGCACAAAGTGGAATAATTAGATACTAGAGTTATTTTCTAATTGAAGTATTTTATAGAATATAGCATTTTCTCAAAACTTATGTACATTTGGAGCCAAATTCTACACTCAATTATAGCTAAGTGCGTATTCAGGAAAGGATAAACTCCACGGATTGCAGTCGAGTTACTCAGTTCCACCAGTGTAAATCTAAAATAGCTTGATTTAAGTCTGTGGAGTTACTGTACTCTGGATTTACATAGTATGGTTCTCTCCTTCTATATTATCATAAGAACATTTAGCATTGAGGGGATGTGGGTGAGATGTATTTAATAAGGCTTATTTTTATAACCTGGGGAAATAGAGTGGTGATAATGCATCTAATTATTTGATTAATGAGTAACTTAATGCTCATGAAATTGAATAATAGCACTGACAATGAATAAGCAATATGTAAGCAAGCATTGATAATGCTCTGTCAATGTATTTTATTCCTAACTTACCATACCCCTATCATAGAATCATAGAAATGTAGAGTTGGAAGGGACCTTGAGAAGTCATCATGTCCAGCCCGCTATGCTGATGCAGGACCAAATAAAACTAGACCATCCCTGAAAGGTGTTTGCCCAACCTGTTTTTAAAAACTTCCAGTGACGGGGATTCCACAACCTCCCTTGGAAGCCTTTTCCAGAGCTCAACTACCCTCATAGGTAAAAAAAAAAATTTCTGATATCTAACTTACATCTCCCTTGCTGCAGATTAAACCCATTGCTTCTTGTCCTACCTTCAGTGAACAACTGATCATGATTCTTTTTGTAACAGCCCTTAACATATTTGAAAACTGTTATCAGGTCCTCCCTCAGTCTTCTTTTCTCAAGATTAAACACACCACTGACTGGTCTATATGTCTCCAGTCTTCTTTTTTACCCTTTTTTTAAAGATAGGTTTGCCCTTCTCCAGTTTTCCGGGGACCTGACCCATCCTCCGGAAGTTCTCAAAGATAACTGTGGTTCTGAGATAACAGTTCTGAAATTTCTTCAGCTAGTTATTTAAGTACCCTAGGATGAATTTCATCAAGCCCTGCTGACTTGAATATATCTAACTGATCTAAATATTCTTCAACTTGTTCTTTACTTATTTTGGCTTGCATTCCTTCCCTCTTGCTTTTAATATTAATTGTGTGATATATCTGGTCACCATTAAACTTTTTAGTGAAGACTGAAGGAAAATAGGCATTAAACACCTCAGCCTTCTTGATGCCATCAATTATTAGCTCTCCTTCCCTGCTATATAGAAGATCTACACTTTCCTTCCTCTTTCCTCACTCCTAATATATTTAAAGAACCTCTTCTTATTGCCTTTTATGTCCCTTGCTAGGTGTAACTTGTTTTGTGCCTTAGTCTTTCTGATTTTGTTCCCACGTTTGTGCTATTCTTTTCTACTTCTCCTTAGCAATTTATCCATTTCTCCTTTTTGTAGAATTCCTTTTTGATTTTCAGATCACTAAAGAGCTGTGAATGGAGCCATACTGGCCTCTTTCTATGCTTCCTTCACATCAGGATAGTTTGCAGTTGTGCCTTAAATATTGACTCCTTGAGAAACTGCCAGCTCTCCTGAGCTCCTTTTTCCCTTAGATTTTTCTTCCCATGGGACCTTACATACCAGTTCTCTGAGTTTGTTAAAGTCTCCTTTTTTGAAGTCCATTGTCCTTATTCTGCTGCTCTCATTCCTTCCTTTCCTTAAAATAATGAAATCATCATGATCCCCTTCACCCAAATTTCCTTCCACTTTCAATTTCTCTACCGTTTCCTCCCTTGTGATCAGAATCTAATCTAAAATGGCTCTCTCCCTTGTTACTTCCTCCACTTTCTGGACGAAAAGTTGTCCCCAATATATTCCGAGAATTCGTTGGAAATTTTGTGTTTTGCCATATTAGTTTTTCCAGAAATGTCTGGGTAGTTCAAGTCTCCCCCCACCCCCAATCTTGTGCAGAGGTTGCCGACAGTGCTAAATTATAAGGTGCTTTTGTAAGGTGGTCAAATATCTGTTAGGAGCTGTGGTACAATGAAACCGCCATGTTTGTGCTCAGTACTGAGGCCCAAGGAGGCGTGCAGAGGTGAGAAGTCACTGTGTTGATTCACTCTACACCCAGTTACTAAACATACTTAGTCTATTAAAATTTAACAAGGTTTACAACACGTTTCAAGAGCTACGCTTGCAGTAGTGCAAATTTACACATGGATTGCTTAAAGTCCTTGGGTTATTTCAGTGGGCCCACGTTTTCATCCCTGTGCTTTACATGTCACAGCAATGTAGGGAAATTCTGCTGCTTATTTTTATAGCATTCTTTTAGAGAAATATCACAAGAAGTTTTTGAAATTTCCTGACATTTGATTTTGTCCTTTAATAAGTAAAGTACTATATGAAACTGGTAGAAAACAGGGATTTTTTATGATTAATTTGCTTATTTATTCTAATGAAAGGTTCCTGATTAACAGGTAGTACTTGATTAATGGCCCAGGCTTCCTCATACAACTTGACAGTAAGGTTGATTTGCCATTGCCCTGTGCCTTGTGTAGTTATTTTACAACAGCGCAAAGTGGGCATGAAATGTTGCAGTTCAGATCTGGTAGCAATTTACCCTCACTTTGCACTGATTTAAATAACTACAAAAGGTGCAAGCTGCTGATGAATCAGGCCAAGAGTGCCTATAACCTGACCTGAAAGGACTATCTTTGTGAATGATAGGAGAGTTCCGTCTTCATGCACATTCGTGGTCTGAAACAAAGCCTGTAGAATTCAAGGATAATCCTTCCATTGGTTTCAATTGTCTTTGGATTTGGCCCTCAAAGTCATTGGACACTTTGCTGAGATTACAAAACAGGGTACTGATTAGTGCTAGTTGTGGTTGAGATTTTTGGGATGTACACATGTGTCCCCTGGGAACTACACAGAGAAGGCCAAACTAATTTCAGGTGCACTATCAAACAGACACCAAATACGTAACAATTTCATTCACCAGTGATAGGGGCTGGGTGGTGATTTAGAGGTGAAAGGATCTTTATTTCATCACAAATTCTTAAACCATCCAGTCCCCAGCAACAGAAATTAAAAGTAGTTTTTTAAAAAAAAGGCCTCTGGAAAAACTGGTCACCCATGGCACCCACTCAATTATAAAAGTCTTAAGCAGCACCTCAGTGCATTCATAAGAACCTCCGTTGACATTGTCTAAAGAAACTGTGCATTAAATGTAGCCGGGATATAAGAATTCAAGTTAATGGGAATCCATTAAAATTAGTGGATTAATTTGTTGTCATTTTGATTCTGCAACACTCTGTCAATTTAATGTTACTGCCAATTGCAACTACAATTCAGCAAAGCCTCATCTATTCTTCGTGGCCACATTTACCTACAGCTCATAACTTTGTTTTCCAGCTGAAGACCATACTAATTTAACATTTTAAGTACTGCCATCAAAGGTCAACAGAATAATCTTGGCAAATTCAACACGTAATCTCTCATATCTGGCCAGTGATCCTTTTCTTAAGAAGGGTTTTACCTAAATAATAGGTTTATACAGGATTAGATGACTCAGGGGATTAGCAAGGAGGGTGCAGAGTCTTTCATCTGTAATGTATTCATTCAAATTCATCACTCATTGCATAGTTGGTCAGAGATGGACATGAAAGAAATTAGTAGTCTGAGTCTAGTTTCTTGTGGGCGGATGTCTAGATATTAACCCTTCACAATAACACTCATGGCTCCCATTAACTCTGTCTTTCCTCTTGTTTGTTATGGTCATTTGCTCTGTCTTTCCCTTTGGGGCAAGGATCATGTCTACCTATCTGTAAATATTAGATCTAGTACAAAGGGATCCAAACGTGACTGGGGCCTTTGGGTGCTACCATATTATTAGCAATAGTAACATATAGGAGTCCCAGTGGGACCAGGACCCATTGTGATAGGTTTTGTACAAACACTGAACAAAAAAATGGTCCCCTGCCCCAAAGACTGTATAGTCTAAATAATTATGAATAGTTGTCCATCTCTGCAGAGAAATTCAGGACTGAACTGACATAAAGGCTACACGGCTCTCTTGCCTCAAAAGTGGTCCCTTCAGCTCAGAGGGGAAGTACATAAGTAACTGCTATGGTATAAGAAAACTTTAGTGACTGCTTTCTGGATTGTATATGTCCCAAAAATAAAGACTGAAATAAATTGGCTCCATTCACGAGGACTACATTCACTTTAATAATAAAACGTAGTAGTTATTATAGAAACCAATTACTTGCAAACAAAGATTACTATACAACTGTTGAAAAAGGGTACCAAAAAGTAATTATAGTACACTCTCCTTTATTGGGAAGTTCACTTGGGAACCAATTTAACCATAAAATGGAGATAATAATGCTTACTCGCTTTGTAAAGTGCTTTGAGATTGTGGATGAAAACCATCCTATTTAGCTGTCTATTTCAGGGTGGTTTTTTTAATAACACATCACTATAATATGTAAGTGCTATAGAACTGCCGAGTTTTATCATCTTTAATGACTACAAGGGGTGATGATTATTACTGCTTAAGATTTAGATCCTAGTGAGTACCATGTGAGCAGAGGGGTCGGACCGCGTAGAGCTCATTGCAGCAACAGGGCCCAAATCTGAATAGAACAAGAGTAAAATCACATTCATTATTATGAAAGTATAGCATGTTACACTGCAAATTGACATTCTGTAATTCTCACTTCAGCTATTTATGTATATTTACTCTCTCACTTTGAAAAGCAATGCCATTATATTTTTAAATTCAAAAAGTATTAAATTGATTAAGCTTTATTTTTTTCATTTCTTGACTGCAATTCTTTGTTTGTGGGTAGTCCACCTAATATCCTTTGTTATAGACCTGATTCTAAGCCTATTGAATTCAGTGGGAGTCTTTCCATTCACTTCAGTGGACTTATTTGAGTGGGGTGCAGACTTCGGCAGATAAAAATTCCTACTGGATCTCACTCTTTCCATCTCAATACTTATTTACTCTTTGTCATCCAAGGCAGCTTTGTAGACTGACTTTTGAAATCATTATAGTTAGTAGGTATTTGTATATACTGCCAATGGTGTTCATATTAAATTACATGGGATTTAATATTTCTATGAAGTGCATTTCTACTATGAACAGTGATATCATTAACAGGGCATTCTAGAGTTCCATGTTCCTTCTATCTTAATGACTCAAATGTGAATCAATTTACAAGTAAAATGATGCTTGTTCTAGCTCCAGTGTCAACTTGGGATCTTGAAAGTCAAATCTGTTTCTTTTCTTCTTGTGTATAATCACCAGGGATAAATATCTGTAAGCCAAATTAAGCCATTAGTGACATCTGTGGAAAACTATTGCTGTCAATGGGTTTGCACATGTGTAACTGACTGGAACTTGTGCATCAACAGAATTGTTTACGGACACGGAACAGATTCTACCTCACTCATCTTTGTTGTTTTGATTCTGCAAGGCTAAAAGGACTAAAAAGCAATAAAAACTTATTTTTGTAACGCTAGTCCACAAATATCATTCTGAACACACACAGTGGGAAGATCTGATGATCCACTTTTCAGAATGGAACTGTACTTTAAGGGTTTGTGTAGTGTAGCACACATGAGTGTGTTCCTACTCATATCATCTCCTGGTTCACTGTTCACTAGGTTATTCTCTCCATTCTGCCTCTAACATCTGGATTCACAAAGATATTTACGTGTTGTAATGCTCAGCATCACACTACCTAACTTTTGGGTGCATAGAAAAATCACTGGAATCCACAAAGCTTGAGTCCAGGCTCCCTATACATTGTATGGAGAGAAATATGTGCCAAAGAATGGCATCCACAAAAGCTAGTATGCTAGATGGCTCCCCACTTAAGCTACCCAATAGCAGATGCCAATCAGAGGTCTCTTCTAAGCCACACCCCTCTCAGGGAGTTTGCTGCATAGGTGCAGGCTGGAGGGAGGTGTCTACTTCTGCTTCAGATCCAGCCATGAGCCCTCTCCTGGAGCTAGGCATCTAAGTTAGTTTTTTGCAAGAAATGCCAGAGGCAGCGGCAGTGGTGCCATCTCTCATCTTATAAGTTTTAGCCCAATAGTTAGAGCACTCACCCCGGATCTGGGAGACATGGATTTATTTCCCCCTTCTGTCTGATGGGAAGAAAGAATGTGAACAGGAGAGTGCTCTCTCCACTGAGCAATGGGATATTCAGATGTGGGTACCTGTCAATCTTTCAGATTCAAGCTGTTGCACTTTGTGTAAATGCTTAAATAGCAATTGTGCCACAGAGAGAGAGTGATTCCGTAGCCTGGTGATTGGGCATTCAGATGGGAGGCCCAGGGTCCATTCCCCCTGCTCCAATGACTATTTATACAAAGCGGAACAGCTCCAATAAGAGAGTGAGGGAGCCCCACTTCAAAACATCCCATATGTCAGCGGTTAGAGCACTCTGAAAGGTGGAAATCCTGTTCAAATCCTTTCTCCCCACCAGGCAGAGAGGGGAACTGAACCAAGGTCTCCCATATGAGAGCTCCAATCACTGGGCTAAAAGTTATAAAGGAGGCGGTGGCACTATCACCGGCCTGATGTGCGCCCTGATCCAGGAGGAGTGCTCAGAGCATGCCTACCAAATTGGGCCCCACAGTTGAGATACACAGGGCAGCATCTATCTCACCTAGTTCGAGGATCCTGCTGGGGCTCAGGCATCTGGGCACCTAGAGTGAGGCATTGTGCACACGCCCAGTGGCAGAAACTTAGGTGCCTAGGGGGAAATTTAGGCACCAAAGGATTTTAGGTGTTTACGGAGTTAGGTGGCAACCAAGCCAGGGTTTTGAGGATCTCAGTGGCACCTACATTTTGAACTAACTTCTCATTCAAGTGCCTAAGTCCTTTCGTGGATCTGGGCCTAAATGTCTTAGTATCTTACGGACCTCAATGTAAACTGCATTCTATAGTTCCAAGTTCATCCTGTGCTCTTCAAAAGACAGTGAAATAACCTTAATCACTGAAAGCCCCTACTACAAGGTCAACTCAGGCTATTTCTTATTTAGAACGTCAGTTTCACCCTTTGACTTTCTTTTTCAACAGATTCTTTCCATGGGAATGATGACCGAATATTATCACTACTTTTTTACAACACTGGTAAGAAATACTGAGAGTTTTGCTGATAACATTGTTTCTCCTATTTCAGTGAAGACAGCTGAAATCTTGCATCTCCCTCTAAGTTTTGAGTGTCACTACTACAGATGAAAAACACGAGAAAATTACTAAGTATTATTATTACTGCAGGAGCCAGTATTTTGTGATGGAGATGTCCTGAAGAATCTGTCAAAATTGGCAGCACTGGCCTACACTTTCCCCCACTAATTCTTACTGTGCTCCATAAAAATAATTAAAATGAAATGCCCATTAACAAAATCACATTTGAGGAAGTGCTGTGTGAAGAGATGAGTCCAAATAATTAAGTTCAGATTTGGCAGAGGAGGGGGGTGTTAGGATAGGGTTTTGAGTTAGCCCATTACAGATATGGGCCTGAGACCAGAAATTCAAGTTTGGAGCAAATCCAAACTTCCCCATTTGGGGTTGAGTTGCTATGTTCTAGATTTCAGAGTAGCAGCCATGTTAGTCTGTACTCGTAAAAAGAAAAGGAGTACTTGTGGCACCTTAGAGACTAACAAATTTATTAGAGCATAAGCTTTCGTGAAGTGAGCTGTAGCTCATGAAAGCTTATGCTCTAATAAATTTGGTAGTCTCTAAGGTGCCATAAGTACTCCTTTTCTTTTTATGTTCTAGATGAAGCCCTATCTCTTGTTCTGCACAGTCCGTGTTAAAGCCACAATTCAGCAAAGCCTTTAAGCTCATGCTTAAATCAGTCCTTACTCAGGAAAGAACTTGAGCACCTGCCTGACTTTAAGCATGTGTTTAGGTCCAACTTAATGGGGGTCAAGCACATGCCAACATACTTTGCTGAATCAGGGCCTATAACATTATTCTCTTTCCACTCCCTCTGCTCCGAGTTTGTCAGCTGTGCTGCAACTAGAAGATAGGCAAGGTCCTTCAGCAGCAGGTCAGCAGCTGTGGTGGATTAGGCTGGTGTGTGCTCTGTGACACCAAGGGTTTGACAAATAAAACCTATGGCTAAAAAAGTTTTATTTAATAAGGAAACAAAAACATGAAACTACAAGAATGTTTCAGGCTTACAGAAGAAGAGCCCTCATATTTCTTTTATTATATGAATATTTGAATTTTCAGTAAATATATCACACATTTATTCTTTGAAATCTAAGATTGAGATCCGTTTTCATTTTAAACCGCAGGCAAAGGAGAGAACGCAGATTAGTGGCACACAGCCTACAGTGTCGGGTGCATGCCACTTCCTATGGATAAACTTGGTTATTTCTTTGTATCACATAAACATTTATGTTGAAATGAAATCCATCCTGACTCTTGAAGTCACTCCATTGGGATGCCAAATACACATCTTGCCCTGAATGTTTAGAACTTCAAACAGGATCGTGAAAAACTTCCCATGCAACTCACTCTAATCTCCCCCAAAAATACACACCACATTTTAAGACTGGATGTGGGCTTCCCTCCTTTGTCAAAGATTAGTAAATTCAACTTTAAAAAGTCAACACTTACCAGACAGTTGGCATGCTACAATATCTGAGGCAGTGCTGTATATCCCCTACACTCAGAGCAAGGAATTGCTGTGATGTTGTAAATGTTGACACTTTAAGGGTGATAACAGTACACAGCCATGATCTGATCATTTGTTGCTTCACTGGTCTGCTGATACCGGCAAGATTTTGTTCTGAAATGCAAACCAGCTCTAGCAAGCACATCTCACATTTTCATTGCAGAACATTAGTTTTGAAAAGTATCATGGAATTATGTCACTTACAATACTCATTCTTTTCCTGCCCTGCCATTCCTCCAAGTGTCTAATGCACATGGAGTTACTCTGCACTGGCCTGACACATACATTAGACACTGACAGCAAGTTACCTGTAGCTGGCAAGGCAGGAGAAAAATGGGGTTCACAAGTCATAAAATTGTATTACTCTCCACATCGGGAATCTTCATTCCCAGGATTGAGAAGTATACTTAATTTTGGACAACCAATTCTTCATGTTGGTTTGTGATAGCTGTAGCATTATGAGAGGACTGATAAATCAAAACCAGGTATTGAAGTGCAGCTTTCTTGTAGAATAGTGCTGTTGTGGGGAACTGATTTTTATGTTCCAACAAACCAGGTATGAGATTTGTAAAAAAAGCCTGTTCACAAATGTTGTCACTATTGTTTGCAGGAGTGCAGAGGGAAGAGATACAATGGAAAAAAATATATGAGCATTTGATTGAAAATGACAAAAAATTGTATAGACTTCAAGAGTCTTTGATTGTAACTGACAAATAGTTTGCTCTAAAAATGATACAGCATCTTGAAAATGTGTTTTGTTTTTTGTTTTTTAAATGATGATTTAGGATCTATTTGCATTGGATCTGGAACCCTACAGATACAGTGGAGTAAACATGACGGGGTTTCGCCTGCTCAACATTGACAATCCACAGGTTACATCAGTTATTGAAAAGTGGTCGATGGAACGACTGCAGGCACCGCCCAAACCAGAAACTGGCCTCCTGGATGGCATGATGACAGTAAGTGAATAACCACAGCATGGACTTGTAGCAGATGGCTATAGAGGCCTTTCCAATTCTATTCCAATCCAAGGATAAACACAGATGTTTTTTTCTTAATTCCCCATATTTATCTGGATCAGTAGAGGGGCAGAAAGCAAGGGACAGCAAAGGAAGACACTAAAGAAACAAAATTGAGGTGTAATTTAGTGTCCAACATCTCCCCAAGCATTATGGGCCAACTACTGCAGCTCTTACTTACATAAATAGTTAATGGGAATATTCACATGAGTAGGAATATAGGATAGAATTCAGTGTGCACTGTCGAAAGTTTAACCAAGTTTAAGCAGATGTAGAAGTTTCCCGTTTGCTTTTCCACCTACTCCATTTTCCAAATGTTGGAAGAGAATCCACAGAGGTAAAGACGCATTTTTAAATTATTTATTTATTTATTGCTTTTCTTGACCATGGTAGTGAATTTGTTCCTTTAACCAATGCTGAAGTTAGCCATGTGACAACCAGTGACACTCACATGAACAGATGAGTTACAAAGCACTCTGACAAGGTGCTTTGCGCTTATCATTTATCTCTCTCTTGTCAAATGCACTGCAGCAGTCTCATTTCTCTAGGAAAGTTCAGAATTTGATGAATATAAGAGGAGATAAAAACGTCCAGAGAGCTATAGTATTAGTAATCTACAAGGAAAGATACTGTATGTGTAGGCAGGTAATAGCATTTTTAAATTGGAAAAGTGCCTTCTTTCTCCATTCTGATCATCTACAGCAGCACTCTGGCTTTGAAGATGTAATTTAGAGATAAGTGAAAGGTATCATCTTGTTGGAAATGGGGGCGGGGGGAGTGTGCCCCTTCAAAGGATCAAAAGAAAAAATAAAAACAATTGAATTGATTAAGTCTGATGAACACGGTTCTGGATTTTGGCATTGTTTTCCAGCATCTGATAACATTCTTAACATGATTTGAATGATGTGGGATGCAGTATGGAACCAGACTTTATTACAAAATGTTTCCTGGTGTCATTTTGAAACACACTAATCATTACAGAGAATTTCCCAGGTCAACTATCTTCAGCAAAAATTTGAAAAAATTCTTTGATAGCATCCTTACAGCAATATACAAGATGGAGTAGATAGTGTCTCTGCCCCTAGGAATTTACAATGTAAGGCCCCAGTCCTGCAATAGGATACGTGCAGGCAGAGCCATTCACCCACACAGATCTGATTGCAGGACTGGGGTATAAGACAGAGTTTAGATCTCCTCTTTTATTAGGCAGAACCTTCCTTTTCCATATGTCCAGATTTGCTCAGATGTCTTGAGACAATATAAACAGACAAGGTTACTAATCAGCTGTGCTTACTTTAAACATTCATAGCAAGTTCACTTATTTAGTTTGGTAGAGACGTACAATACTGCTGTAAGAAAGGAAAGACAACTATCACGCAGCAATGAAGGCCCAACCCTGTCTTCCAGCACCACCTGCAATGTGTGCCCACAAGCCTGTGGCCCAAGGATGGGATTCCTCAGTCACCTCCAAGGACTCATGGAACATATAACCTGTGAAAGAGATCATCCTCAGCCTCAAGGGATTGCCAATGACTGCTGTAATTCATTAGACAGTGGGGAGTTGACAAGTTACACATTATCAGGAGAATGATTAAACTTTCTAATATTAATGCAAGATTTGTCCCTTCTAGTTCACAAAATGACATTTGCATGGTGTGGGGAAAATGGAAAGATTCTCACAATGAGATACCTGGATTTCTGTGCAATCATCTAAATAAAATATTAAAATCAAAATAATGAGAAATTCAAAGGCTGAATCCCTGCCCCTGATTTACCCTATTTCGCCTAACCATTGTAGAAGAGGTAGGATGCTATCATCTTTTTGTAGAAAAACCCATACTAAGGGCAAAAGTTACATGGAAACACTCAAGACAGTTCACTACACAGAATTTCTGATGTGTTCTGCTCTTCAGGCTACTCAAGAAGGTCTGGAATGGCTTTAACGACACAGATGCTTTGAGATCTTCTGGGAAATGCATAGATCTCAGGCTAGCCAACCAGAAATGTCTGTATATACTCCTGTTTGTTGTTGTGAATGCAGAGTAGACTTTTTTTTTTTAATGTAATGTTTTCTACAAAATATCAGCTCATTCTAGTCCACATCGACTAGCAGCTGGTAAAATGATTTTGTGATGATCACAATCATTTTTGAACTGTGAAACCTGCATAAAACTGTCACTTTTTGATTAGTGTCCATGAGGTCATAGCCATGTCTATAACACCCAAGCAATGCACACCCCGATTTGGTTTTTATGACTTTTCCATGTGGTTGTATTTTTAAGTGAATGGCAGGCAGCTGACAGGCCTACTAAGTTAATTTGTCAAGCCAGAGAACAGGTTTAGCCCGGGCAGCAGTTGAAGCTTGCACTACCCTGGCAGGATAGTGTAACAGCGCTGGCTACTAGTGGTGAGAAAGCAGTTGCCGTCTCCATGCCAACACAATGTTTGGCCTTTTCATTGAAAAAATTAAAAATTGAAGAAGAACAAACCAACTTATTTCACAGAGGCCATCAACTACCATCAGAGGGTGATGATTTGCATTGCTGTAACACTGGACCAGATTCTTACCAACAATCCATTGCCATATTTTACCAACCCTCACAGCAGTATGGCCTTTCCCCACTCAAACTGCATTTCCAGGAATGTACCTGGGGTGATTATTGGGATTATGTCACAATCTGCCACTTGGTTGCTCCAGTAGATAAGTAGTAGCTCTATATCTGGCACAGCATACATCTCCCAGTGCACTTGGGCAGCTAGGCTGGCCAGCGCAGAGCCATTCTCCACTCTCTCCTGACCACGTGCACGATGCGGGAGATGTCGTGATCCCACAGAGGTTTCTGTTCCCCCTGCACAGCTACCTACAGAATGGGTGGCCCATGTAGTGAAGCAAGGTGCCCTCTCATTCCTCAGTGCAGCCACATGATTGAGCATTAAATAGAGAAATGAACAAAGGATCAAGGGGAAGTAGAGTCAGAGAGGTAAAGTGACTGGCTCAATGTCACACACACAGCAAGATGGATGAATATTAACAATTATAAAGCAGTGAACTTTGATCAACCATTTCCAGCTCCATACCCAACAGTACCAACACAGACAATGCTGCCATTGACAAATGATACATGCATCTTATTTTGAAGTAATGGTACGGTCTGACCATTATAGTGATGAAAACTGAGATCTGCTGTGAAGCATTTCCACCAGAAATCCTCAAACTCTCTAGGCCCAATTCATCCTGAGTGTAACTCCAGTGACATAGAGTCAAACCCTAGATGAATTTGCCCTAGTCAGCCTAATTTCAAGCCTGATCCAAAGTCTATTGAAGTTAACGAGAGTCTTTCCCTTGACTTCATGGGGCTTTGGATTAGGGTCTTAGTCAACAGGATCTGTTTGGAACTTTTAAAGACACTTGGCCCACAGTACAGCTCCTATTGTCTCCTGCAGTGCATCTCGGCATTTATAACATTTTTGATTGTGGGAGCTTTGTTTTGTGCAGAGCCTGACCAGGGGTGTTAGGAGTGATTCCTCGTCTGCAGTATATTAAGATTAGCAAGTACATTCAGATCACATTTGATTGCCAGCAAAAGCCTTCAGTGCTGAAAAGACTGATGCCATTATAATTTACTTAGGTAAATGAAACAGACAAAGAATCAGATCTGTTAATTTCCCAAAGGAACACCAGGGAAAAAGAATAAAAAATGGTTTAGCTATGTAGTTCATATAAATGAGTCCAGTTTCTCATCTGCAAAGTCATTAGCTTTTTCTTAGGCCCAAATTTACTTCTGAATTAGTCAGTATATTTATAATAAATAATGTAGCATATTAATGAATTAATTCTGACAACATCCCCGTGAGGTGAGTAAAAATTATCCCCCTTTTATATAAAGGGATCACTGAGGCCGAGAGTAAGAGGGGGATTTTCAAAAACTCCTCAGTGACACAACTCCCATTGACTTGCGGTAACACTTCAGGTAAAGTTTTCAAAAATGCCAAAGTCCCATTTTCAAAAGTGACTAAACACTTAAGCTCCTAAATCCTATAGACTTTTAATGAGACTTAGGAGCCTAAAAGCCTAAGTGCCTAAAGGACAGATTTTAAAGGTATTTAGGCACCTGAAAATAGAGAAGTAACTAGTGGGATTGACTGCACTTTTGAAAATCTCACTAGGCAAGTCTCTGCATCTTTAGGCACCCAAATACCTTTCAAAATCAGACTTTAAGGCACTTCTGAAAATGAGACTGAGGCTCCTAAATCACTTAGTCTTTTCAAAATCTTGCCTGATGCACTTGTGAAAATTCCACCCCAAATGACTTCCCCGGTATCACACAGGAAATCTACAGCAGAGACAGGAATAAAATGCGAATCTCTTCATTCCCGTGCCTTAACCATTAGACCACTCTTCCTTTCTCTTCCATCTGACTGTTAAATATTTTGCTCAGCAATACCTGGTAGCACAAATTAACACAAGGCATAAGAAACAAGGCCTGTCTCTTGTTTTAACTTTGGACTCACATGAGAGTCGCAGAAAAGAAGTAGCCTAATCTCTCATGAGTAGAATAGGATGTTCGTTCTGAGATGACAAAAGGGGAGGGGGAAGAAAGATGCAAATTAATGAACCCCCTTCTGTTTTCATGCAGACTGAAGCAGCTCTGATGTATGATGCTGTTTACATGGTAGCAGTGGCCTCCCAGCGTGCCTCCCAAATGACTGTCAGCTCCCTGCAGTGCCACAGACACAAGCCATGGCGTTTTGGACCCAGATTTATGAATCTGATAAAAGAGGCAAGTGTACACCATCTGCTTACACCCAGTGTAATCCTCTCTTTGTTCTTTATTGCACTGGATGCCACTATGGAACATATTGTATGTTCTGATTTCTATTGTTAGAATATCCATTTCTATCTTGTTTTCCTCCTTTAGGAGCTTTGGTTTACAAACACAAGGCTGCTGCCTGCATTTCAATGGCAACTTTATCCCATCTTAAAAAATTAGCAAGAAACTCCAGGCACGATCAAGTTTCCCATGCGACTTCCCGTGGTTTTTTCTTGATTTATATTTATTATGGAGTTGGGGTACTCATCATTCACTAAATTGCGCTAGGCAGTAATCAAATTATGGAAGAACCATGTGCTTCCCCTGTAGAAACTGGGGTGAACCTTTGTAAGCAGATTCCATAGCTCTGCACTTGTTTGACCACCGTTGTCAGGCTGATTCCCTACTTGTCAAATGGGTGAAGTGCTTCTACTCTCTCACAAATTTATTTTACATTATTGAATCTGTCATAAATATAAAGGGAAGGGTAACCACCTTTCTGTCCACAGTGCTATAAAATCCCTCCTGGCCAGAGGCAAAACCCTTTCACGTGTAAAGGGGAAAGAAGCTAAGATAACCTCGTTGGCACCTGACCAAAATGACCAATGAGGAGACAAGATACTATCAAAGCTGGAGGTGGGGGGGAACAAAAGGTCTGTCTGTCTGTGTGATGCTTTTGCTGGGACCAGGTCAGGAATGCTCTTCAGAACTTCTGTTAAATTAGTAAGTAATCTAGCTAGAAATGCGTTAGATTTCTTTTTGTTTAAATGGCTGGTAAATAAGCTGTGCTGAATGGAACGTATATTCCTGTTTTTGTGTCTTTTTGTAACTTAAGGTTTTGCCTAAAGGCATTCTCTGTGTTTTGAATCTGATTACCCTGTAAGGTATTTACCATCCTGATTTTACAGAGGTGATTCTTTTACTTTTTCTTTAATTAAAATTCTTCTTTTAAGATCCTGATTCCTTTTTTCATTGTTCTTAAGATCCAAGGGTTTGGGTCTGTGTTCACCTATGCAAATTGGTGAGGATTTTTATCAAGCCTTCCCCAGGAAAGGGGGCGTAGAGCGTGGGGAGATATTTGGGGGGGAAGACGTCTCCAAGTGGGCTCTTTCCCTGTTCTTTGTTTAACATGCTTGGTGGTGGCAGCATAGGGTTCAAGGACGAGGCAAAGTTTGTACCTTGAGGAAGTTTTTATCCTAAGCTGGTAAGAATAAGCTTAGGGGGTCTTTCATGCAAGTCCGTACATCTGTACCCTAGAGTTCAGAGTGGTGAAGGAACATTGACAGAATCTCATTAGTAAAAATCAGAACTCTTCTTCCTGCAAAGGAAAGGTTGCATGGAGGCAGCAGTCAGAAGTGGTTGTTCGTTCCTTTTCCCCGCACCCCACATTTGGAGCCTAATTCTGCCTTCATTCAGAGAGCTGTAATTCCTATCAAAGCTATACCCATGTTGCACTTGTGTAAGTGGAACAGAACTGGCTGGCTGAGGGATACAATATACAGTAGCTGGCATGATGTGGCATGTTACTGAGATCAAGAATCTCTCCGGAAGCAAGTTGCAGCCAGAACATGAAGGTACATAGACAAGATACAGAAAGCTTCTCAGAATCTTTGAGGGCTCTTTCCTTCAAGGATTCTCATAGGTAGGTCCCTACCTATCATTTGATTATGCAGCTGCACAGGTTCCCAAAGCATTGGTTCTTCTGCTCTTTTGCTGTACTGACAACCATTTTACCTTCCTGCCCTCTTTTTCTTGCCTATTTTTTCCTATGTTTTCCCCACAAGGGAAGTTCTGTAGATTTCCTGTACCTCCCTCCAAACTTCTGCCTTTAAAAAGGATAAAGTAAGGACCAGAGCAACCCCTGCCCCAGGGACCGTATTTAAAAATTTTGATGGGGAAGGGGTGAGGATACTGCCATGAGCTTTACTCACAGTGCAAGAGGAGAGGAGGCATGCAGCACCTCTTGAACTGCATAGGACTCCCCAGGAGGGGAGCTGTAGCAGAAGGGGTGTACAGTAGCAGAAAGAAGCCCACACTACGTTTAGTGACCCGAAGAGCTTGCAGGAGGCTGTGGATGCCCTGCAGCATTTGGAAGTTCCATTGAGCAAAGTGCCTCACTCCAGTGGGGTTTAAAACTGCTGCATGGCAGGTCCTCTCCTGCGGGAAATGTAAGAGAGGAGAGCAGAAGGTGAGACTGTGATGCTGTTGTAGGGGCAGCCTGTGGCAGTAAGGGCCGTAGTACTTGTGAGATCAGGGGAGTCTTACAGGTGGAGCAGGCAGCCCTGCAGAGCTTTGAAACCCTACAGCAGCTCCCTGCCCATGCTCTACTCTTCCCGCAGCTATTCATGACAGAAAACTAGCTCCAAGAAAAACGTCTGTAGCAAATGTGATCTCCCTCTCCCACATATTCACTTGAAGAAAGCAGGAGCTTCTGTTAAGACACTGTTGATCTCAATCTAGGGCTTGTCTACACAGTAAGGTAATGCATTCTTCTGGGGTGTGATTTCTAAACTGTACGAAAGTGTTGCACATTAATTGGTCTGTGTAGACCCTGCTGGTGCACACTAATGGATCCCTAGTATGCTTTAATGTAGTACTGTTTTAAATAGCACTATGCTAAAGTGCACCAGCAGGATACATGGACCACTTAATGCATAACACATCTGCACAGTTTAAAAATCACATACCCATAGAGTGCATCACCCCACCATGTAGACAAGCCCTAAGCGTCTAAGTCAGGCCTAAGAGTTGCTTCAACCATCACTCTTCCCATCCTCACAAACCTCATCTTAGGCTATATCTACCCTACTGAGCCTACCTCAACAGAGCCCCCTAATGTAGATGCAGCATATGCCAACAGGAGTTGTTCTGCCAGTGTAACACCACCACTTCTCCAAATGACATTAGCTATGCCAATAAAAACACTCTTCTGTCAGCTGTGTCTACTCTGGGGGTTGCTGGGGGCGGGATTGGCAGCATAGCTGTGCCAAAGTAAGTTTTAAGGGTAAATCAGTTCCTTGGACTCCATAGACCTTCTAATTCATTTGTCTCTGAAGTGTTTCTGGGCTTGTTGTCCCGCACTCCCACTGGGTGGAAGTTTGCATGCAGAGGATATTATACCTTAAATTCAAATAAGGTAGTAGTTATAGTCTGACTTTGCGGTACATTTTTACAATGGAACTGAAAAGTGACTTTGTAATCAATTAATTCTGTTTCATAATTCAATGATGCTCTGCTGCACACATTGGAGGACTTTTAGCACATAGTATAAATAGCCTGGATCATAAGCTTTGAAAACATCTTAAAACTTTGACCAACAGCAGTGGAAGTCTCTCAGCAGATCCAGTTCAGGGTTTAATATGTTAAGCAATTCTATGGTCACATTTATCATGGAGAGCTGGCTTCTTGCAGGGAATGAGATATGTGAGTTAATTACTGATAGTTTCATGGATAATTTCTTTCATGGGTCAGTAAAACACCGTTTTATGCACTTCAAGACTCTTATCTTCATGTTTTCTGGGCTAGCCAAAAAGTACATTATGAAAATGAATTGATAAGAACTAAGGCAGTAATCAATTTCACAAAGGAGGACACAACAGGTGTTTAAAATTAAATTGTAAATACACTAGGACCTCACTAATT
The DNA here is from genome assembly GCF_015237465.2 of Chelonia mydas. Lineage (NCBI taxonomy): Eukaryota > Metazoa > Chordata > Testudines > Cheloniidae > Chelonia > Chelonia mydas. The sequence goes on from NC_057849.1 coordinate 163,766,439, forward strand.
CATGCGAAGAACTAGGAGGCACAGCCAGGATAGGGGAATTGTTCAAATTAGGGAGCAAGCCAAATCACAGTAAAAAAAAGTCAAGTAGCTGCATAACAGTTGTGTCCATTTTATTTTCCTAAGTGCGGTTTAGTTTTAATTGTTGATTATTTGTATAGTACCAACAGTCTGAACAATTTTATAGACAGGTATGAAGACAAGATACCTGTCCTGCAATTGAAGTAGAGGATGTACAGACAAAGGTGGAAAACAACAAGTTCTATGGTTGGCGAAGTTTAGCATACACCTTGGTAACGCCATGTCTTTATTTGAATTTTGCTTTTAGACACAGTAAAGATTTTCAGTAATTTAATTTGTTCTGACATATCAGTGGAGAGAATAAAGGTGGAAATCCTCTGACCTGTAGAGCACCTGGGCTTCTGCTTCTCTCAGCAGCTGGGCAAATTAAAAATTTTTCAGTCTACCAATATTCTGTTGGAAATCAGAGTTCAAGCCACATCTTCTCCTCAGATGTGCATGAATGGGTTTCCTCATGAGCAGCATATCTGAGGACAGAATTTGGCCCCTTATTTATGTTAATCTGAATATATGCCTGTCTAAAAAGCCAAAAGCCGTGAGTGAGTATGAATTACTGTGTTAATATGACAAGGAGTCCGGTGGCACCTTAAAGACTAACAGATTTATTTGGGAATAAGCTTTCGCGGGTAAAAAAACACTTCTTCAGATGCATGGAGTGAAAATTACCGATGCAGGCATTATATACTGACCCATGAAGAGAAGGGAGTTACCTCACAAGTGGAGAACCAGTGCTGAGAGGGCCAATTCGATCAGGGTGGATGTAGTCCACTCCCAATAATTGATGAGGAGGTGATCAATTCCAGGAGAGGCACAAATTAATGGTGTTAAATTTGCAAATGAATTTTAGTTCTGCAGTTTCTCTTTGAAGCCTGTTTCTGAAGTTTTTTTGTTCAAGTATGGCTACTTCTAGTTCAAGTATAGCTATATCTACCCCATATCTATTCTAGCGACACCATCAGAGGACCCAACAACATCAGCCACACCATCATGGGCTCATTCACCTACACATCTACGAATGTGATATATGCCATCATGTGCCAGCAATGCCCCTCTGCCATGTACATTGGCCAAACTGGACACTCCCTACATAAAAGAATAAATGGACACAAATCGGATATTAGGAATGGTAACATACAAAAGCCAGCAGGAGAACACTTCAATCTTCCTGGACATTCTATAACAGATTTGAAAGTAGCTATACTTGAACAAAAAAACTTCAGAAACAGACTCCACTTGTTAAGAAACAGCAAATCAGTAAAGTATCCTCTTAAGCTAATAAAATCTAAACAGATAAATACCATAGATTTTTCTACCCCGCCCCCCAACACAGTGTGCTCCATTCTTGCTGAAAACTAGTAACAGTAAGAGAAAAACCTCTTTATTCCTATGGATGGGGCTGCAAAATATTTCATTGATCTAAAAATAAAAATAAATAATTCCTTCAGATCCAAAAGGGGAGATTTTCAGAGGCTCAAAGTAGGCACCCTAAGACGAGTATTATAATGGCTAGCAACGTTTCTGATGGAAACAGTCACCACGATTTCTATGGAAAAGGTTGCTTAAATTGGAGAGAGAAGTTCAGTAATTTTCTGGCATATATAATGTGGCCATTACTTTTGTACCTAGCTTCTAGATATGGTGGTGTGCACATTAGAAAAGGAGAGAGAGAGGAGGAGAAGGAGGAGGAGGAGGAGGAGACATTCCAAAGAAGCAGGGCCAGATAAAGGCTGGGGCTTTAGGGGCTGCAGCCCAGGGCCCTGGCTCAAGGGGGGCCCTGGCATAGGGGACCCCGCAAAAATAAATAACAGGCAGCGATCTCCAGGCTGCCTGCCTGCCATAGCCCCATGTCACTCCTGGAAGCGGACGGCTGCTAGCACCTCTCCCATGGTTCCCGGCCAATGGGAGAGATGGGGCGGCGCTTGCAGGCTTGGGCAGCACACAGAGACCTGCTGCCCCCCTTCCCCCAGGGGCTGCAGAGACGTGCCACAAAATCTAATAGCCCTGGGCCCACAGGAGAGTTAATCTGGCCCTGCAAAGAAGGTTGAGTTAATTTGGTTCCCCTCTTTCTCTCTCTCTACCTGTTTGACCAACACCACCCTACTTTCCAATTCCTCCCACTCCCAGCTACAGAAGACAGACCTCTCCATGCCCATCCTTATCCAAGCAGGAGACCTTCATGCCCCAGCCTGTCCATATCACCAACAGCCTGGTTTTCAGCACAAAGTTGCTTCTTGGTTCCACGCCAGGAAATCTCCTCCCACAGAAGACAATGTCTCTCACAAGCCCGTTGCTGTTTTCCAGTGCAAGGTAGTGGGAGGAAGGAAGGCAAGTTTCAAGTTTTAGCTCTGAAGGTCCAGAGATCAATCTCTAGATGATAACAAAGAAGGAGTGGCTAATATCCTACATGACATGGGAGGCTGTGACAGTCCTAGCTGTTGTTTGTGTTGCATCTTTTTGAGAGGCTTTAGGAAATCCCTCTTCTACAAATCAGAAACCTCCACATAAAGATTAAAAGAAATTTGAAGCATTTACACCCTGAACTTTCATTTACCCCATTCTATAACAAGATTTTCCTCAAGGACTATTAGCTAGAAGAAATCTGTGTTTAAGAGCTTTAAATACAAACTCTAGATCAAGGAATAATCTAGTCTGATGGCACTAAATTATTTAAAAAATCATTAGAAAAATCTGTTGAGGATTCTTCTGAACTGAACAATCTCCTTATTTAGACTCAGCACCCTAGAAATCAACAATACAGGTACACTGGGTCACTCCAGAGACTACCAACTTTGATATTATATTATATTATTATTATCATTTATTATAGTATAATTGCATTTATTTCAAACTTCAGGCTCAATAGATCTGTAATAATTCTTCCCCCAAAATATGCCCCAGGACTCCCTTTGAGAAAAGTTTAGCCCAAACACAATGAATGCCTGCAAGCACAAGAGCCTTCTTATCTCTGAGATTAGAAGAGGGATTTCTTTGATTTTTGGACTGATTTATTTAAGACAAGTGGGCTGTACCAGTAATAAAGGGTTTTTTCCTCAGACTCCAAAGGAGTCCCTGGACTTCTTTTTGCAGGTATCTTTCTAACCCACTGACAAAGAAAAAGGTCTGGTAGTATTAAGTCCCATCATACTAGTTTCACTTCAGGAAAACCTGGAAGAATTTATTCTAGGTTCTTTCTGGATTCAAAGAAGACTGGTAGATTCTGACTCATCCTACTGTAGATATATGAATAAGGCAGAATTTCACTAAATTCCTAATGTACTTACATTGTATAGAATTAAAGGAGGGTAATGTAATTAATGCAAATCATGGATTTGTGGAAAATAGATCCTGTCAAACTAACTTGATTTTTTTAATGAGATTACAAGTTTGGTCAATAAAAGTAATCATATTTATGTAATAGACTTTCATAAAGTGTTTGACTTGGTACCACACAACATTTTGAGAACAAAACTAGAATGATATAAAATTAACATAGCACACATTAAATAGATTAAAAACTGGCTAACTGATAGATCCCAAAATGAAATTGTAAATGGGGAATCATTGTCAAGTGGGTGTGTTTCCAGTGGGATCCCTCAGGGATTGGTTCTTGGCCCTACGCTATTTAACATTTTTATTAAGAAGAAAACATAAAATCACTGATCAAGTTTGCAGGTGACATAAAAATTGGAGGAGCGGTAAATAATAAAGAGAACAAGTCACTGATTCAGAGAGATCTGGATGCCTTGATGAAGGGCGCAAGCAAACAATATGTAGGCCATTACTTACAGATTGGGGGACTCTAGCCTGGGAAGTAGTGACTCTAAAAAAGACTTGCGGGTTGTGGTGGATAATCAGCTTGGTGCTGTGGCCAAAAGCATTAATGTATCCTGGGATGCCTAAACAGGGAAATCGCAAGTAGGAGTAGAGATGTTATTTTACCTCTCTATTTGTGCAACTGCTGCTAAAATATTGTGTCCAGTTCTGGTGCCCACAATTCAAGATAAACTGGACAGGGCTCAGAGAAGAGCCACAAGAATGATGAAAGGATTAGAAAACATGCTTTATAGTGACAGTGATAGACACAAGGAGCTGTCTATTTAGCTTAACAAAGAGAAGATTAAGGGGTGACTTCATTACAGTCTGTAAGTATCTACATGGGAAACAAATATTTAATAATGAGCTCTTCAATCTAGTGAACAAGTTCTAACACAATCCAGTGGTGGGAAGTTGAAACTAGACCAATTCAGACTGGAAATATAAATTTTTGACAGTGAGGGTAATTAGTCATTGGAACCACTTACCAAGGGCTGTGATGGCTTCTCCATGACTGGCAATTTTAAAATCAAGATTGGATGTTTTTCTAAAAGATGTGCTCTAGGAATTATTTTGGGGGAAGTTCTCTGGCCTGTGTTATAAAGGAAGTTAGACTAGATCATTCTGGTCCCTTCTGGCTTGGGAATCGATGAATTGTAAACTCTTTGGAGCAGGGACTGTCTTTTTGCCTGTGTTTGTAGAGTCCCTAGCAAAATGGGGATCCTGAGCTGGGCTTCCAGATGCTACCACAGTATAAATAATAATGTATCCACCTCTCCATGGACATATGCAAGCCTGAAAATCCCAGGAGGACAGCAATTGGACTCAGTACCAACACGATGAGATTATACAATGCAATGATCTTTATCTTTTGCTTGCATCTGCACTCCAGAAGCATGATTGTGATTCACAGCTTGCTGCTCAGTTGGATAAAATGGATGTTTTTCACATTCTGGAAATGCTGGCTCTGAGTGTACTTGTCTTCTGTTTTCCTACCTTGTCTCTCCTTTACAAAAATAATAAACTGTTTGTGTTAGATAGAGAGGAATATAAGTTCCCCTTAATACAAGGAAGAGAAGCAAATTATTAGTCTTGCTCCATAAATAGCAGCCTATCCTTGGCCTAAGAAGGGAGAAAAAGAACATTTCCCTCCAACTCTATGGTAGAGGGGGACAACAGTGCCTCCGCCTAACTTCCAGACCCCTGTGAAGGAGTAACAGGAAGAAGCCACTGGTGAGGTGACTCACCTCAGTATAAAAGTCCAGGAATCTAGCTCTACTGCTTATTGCCTCTGGGTCCTGTCCCACAGCTGCTGATCAGCTGTCGATGGGGGCACGCAATCAGGCAGCAGGAGAGCTGCAAGAAAGATACCATTTCCCTCCCAGCCGCATTGACAGGCAGGAAGGGGAGAGCGGACGTTCCAGGGCCTGGCCTCCTGCCAGGCAGGGGAGGAAAGAGATTCTCGTCTCTGCCCCCCACAACCATGGGTGGCTCATCCCCCTTCCCGCCCACATTAGGGAAAATGGTAAAGCTACCAGGGGGAAGAGGTCTTGGAGGAATCTGGGAAAGGTGACGAAGGGCCAGAGAGAATCTGTGGTAAGGGGATCCAGAAATTCAGTGGATGACTGGTTAAATCCCACTGAAAATCCCAGCCTAGAGAAGCAGCTTGACAATGCCTGCAAATCACAGTCTCAGTAGATACTGGGAAATTTGCCATTGGTACAAGCTTTTGTCTTCTACAAAACTGGAATGGAGGCAGACCATCTAGCCTACATTCTAACAATACCAAACTCACTCCCCCACTCCCAAAGGTGGTGGCTGGAGATGGCTGAAAATATTTGGCAACGTTTTTCAAAATGTTAGTGTTTTTTTGCACTTGTGTGGCCAGCTTACAGCACATCCAATCTTTTTCAAAAATTTGAAATTGATGAAGATTTTTTTCAAGGAAAATGTAAAAGCTTTCACAAAAAATGCTCTGCATTTTTCAACCAGCTTTCCTGGTAACTGTCCAAAAATAACCTCTCAAACCCTCACCAAATCCAGATAATACAAGCCTCTGAGGCTGGGGAGGAGCCAAAGGGATCTCCAGTTCTGCCATGAAAAAAATGTATGCAGTGTTGTTGTAACTGTGTTGGTCCCAGGATATGAGAGAGACGAGGTAATATCTTTTACTGGACCAACTTCTGTGGGTGAAAGAGACAAGCTTTTGAACTTACCCAGAGCTCTTCCTCAGGGAAAAAATGGTCAAGATCAGAGACTCACCTCAGTATAAATTGCTTGGAGCAGCACCAATGCCATCAAGCTGCTTTTTCAAATGTCTCCCCCTCCGTTTTTCTTGTTGCTAATAGAAAGCAACTGAATGTCTGTCGCTCGTATCAAATGGTGAAGGAGTACAAAGAATTCTCATCTCAGGGAAGAAATGATTAATAGAACAGAAAAACTTCAGCAAAAAAACAACTTACTTCCAAGAGGAACTAAGCCCCCCACCCAATGGATTGATTAAGTTGGGGAAACCTGTGTGCATAGGAGTGGGAATTACCAGTCACTTTTCCACTGGATTTCACAGATACAAGGCCCTCCTCAAAATAAGTGACTTTGCCTCCAAAACCAACCCAACCTTCACCCTAAACTTGTATCAACTTTTTCTGAGAGTCAAAGAACTTCCCTGCCCACAAATCATAGAATATCAGGGTTGGAAGGGATCTCAGGAGCTCAGCTAGTCCAACCCCCTGCTCAAAGCAGGGCCCCAATCCCCAATTTTTGCCCCAGATCCCAAATGGCCCCCTGAAGGATTGAACTCACAACCCTGGGTTTAGCAGGCCAATGCTCAAACCACTGAGCTATCACCATCCCCCAATGTCTTTTGTACACAAAATGTCTTTTGTACACATGGATGTCCTGGCTCTGCTGGGTTCAGAAGAAGGAAGTAATGAAAATCTTGAGAGAAATCAACCTTGCCAAATTTCTAGCCAAGTTTTGCAGCCCCGGGATGTCAACAAAGTTAAGATAAGCAATTAACATTCGAGTGCTGATCTGAGCCAGACCTCTGCACTGTTTGACATTCACACAATCACTCTGTTCTTCTTTTGGGAAAAGTGATGTGAACACATCTCCAAGCTGGCTGTTGCTTTGGAAGCTGCCCTAAGAGGAACAAAAGGTCAGAACTGGTGATCTGAAGAAGTGAACACTTCCAGATCAAGTTTCTTGCCTACTTCTGCTGGACTGACTAAGCCAAGGAGGAAAGGGCAGGATATCTAGCAGTCTGGTTTAGTGGATTCAAATCACAAAAAACTATTTCCAGGAGATTCTTCCCTTGATGGCAACTAGTAGAACACAAACTAAATCTGAAAACTGAAAATATTAACAGACACACAGTGTAGTCACATGTATTGGATAGAGAAGGAAGAGGCGATTTTTCATTATGGAAATGATAAAAGGAGTTTGAAAGAGGCTAAAAATACAAAAGCACTCCATAGGGCGTGATGTGCATATAACTTTCACTTACAGTGAGTGGAACTTCCAGACCATTTAGCTGATGAGCACATAACATTTTCTAAGAGAACAAAAAAGCGTTTTCCTTAGACATGATCTTTCATCACTACAGAGGTCAGCGTCTTCAAGTGCTTCCACTGGACCTGGAAGGTCTGCAGTCATGGACTAAAAGAGAAACTAGTCTAGTACTTTAAAGGCATTACAACCATATGTGGACATGGTGGAAAACATATTAGCCATGTCTCCCGTTGTCTAATTAGAGGACTTAGGTCTGGTCACCTGAACTTTCTGCTAGCTAGAAAGCTAATGAGGCTGTTCTGGAAGATGGGTATAAGAATGCAGTTTTATAACATAAAATAGTGTAGTGTATTATCCCCCTAGAGCTCACAGCCTAACTAGTAGATGAATGGCAAGCTCCACTAATCATTGCATGACTTGGACCAATTGCAACATTTCTCTTTCCTAAGCAGTGAAGAGGAACAATTGATAAGATTTCACAATACAGAGCCTTTTACTAGGAGTGCAACAAAGCCAGACAAGATCAAGGCAAATAATGTCTATTAACCATATTGTTTTATATACACATCACTTTAATGACATGTTTATCTAAAAAAAACCCACCTAATACTATAACACAGTTTTGTAATATATTTCAAGGAGTTTAATATTTTGTTTCTCAGCACCACACGAAATTAAAAATCTAAAATTCTTATTCATTATTAGTATTACACTAATGCTTACTGTACCCAGCCAAGATCAGGCTGCATTGTGCTAGGCACTGTACAAATGATTAAATATTTTAAAATACATTGATTCAGTGACAGGGTAAAACCTAAGGGCTACCTACTGGCCCACCGGGGGCTTTAAGGGAAGGGTGTGTCCTCCTTCCAGAGACCAAAAGGCAAGGGGAGAGCCCCTGGGACTTCAACCCATGCAGGCCAGAAGAAGTGCTTTGTGTTAGTGTTACTTATGAATAGGACCACAGCATTGTCATGGATTTGAATGAAGTCTGTGAAATCTTGGAAATGGGTATAAAAAGACATTTGGTTAGGCCCCAGACCATGTGGCATTGTAAGCTGGCACATATGATTGCAGCACCACTCAGATTTGGCCTGTCTGCCCCTCGGTTTCGATCTATGAATGGGTGTCTGAGCCAAACCTGGGCGGTGCTGCAATCCTGTGTGTCAGATCAAAACACCAAGAGGGGGGAGCCAGGTCCAGCCATGCAGGACAGGAGCTGCCACTGGAGAGGTGAGTGTGGTGTGTGCTCACTCTCCAGCCCACTCTCCTCTCTCTGCCCTGGGCCTCACCTCTCAGCACCACCATTATACTCTTGTTTATGCTGATGTAGTGAAAACTACATTTTGTGATTTATCATTTTTTCCCTGACTTTTGCCATGAAATTTACTAAAAATATTTGTGCCAAAACTATAGATTCTCTTATGAGTTTTTTGTTCAACCAACAAATTGTGCCCAGGGCCAAGGGTAAGGGACAAAAAACACTCAAGTGTGGTATTTTTTCCTTATGGGACTGGCAAAATAGCCTACATACCCCAATTCAGGAAGACATCCCCGTTAAGGAAGTGCTCTTAAACACATGTTTAAATCAACCGCATTTAGGAAAGCACTTAAGTCAAGGATACATAAGCGTATACTTAAATGTAAGCACAGGCTTAAATTAATCTCTAGCCGGGAAAGCACTTAAGCATATCCCTAGTCAGGAATCAGAGTGGTAGCTGTGTTAGTCTGTATCCACAAAAACAACGAGGAGTCTGGTGGCACCTTAAAGACTAACAGATTTATTTGGGCATAAGCTTTCGTGGGTAAAAAACCCACTTCTTCAGATGCAACAGTCAGGAAAGCTCTAAAATAAATGCTTAACTTTAAAAGTCAACAGGACTTAAGCTCTTGATCAAGTGCCTTCTTAAATGTGGTTGAATCTAGCTGAGGAGCATTTGCTACCAATCCCCAGATTTTGGGGCAGAGGGTTCTTGCTGCAAATCCCTCACCTAGATTACACTCCCAACTACACGATTGATTTGCCACTGTCAGAGTCTGTTCACCTGGAGTGAAATTCATCCCTTTGAAGGTGGTCAGCACAATACCTTTGCACCATTTAAAATCAGTTTAAACTTTGTTTGAAAGTTATTGTTATTCAGCAGATGAATAAGTCATTTTTAATAAATCAGTAGGTCAGAGAGAAAGGATGGGCTTGCAGATAAGGCACTGGACTGGAAATCATGAGGTCTGGGTTCAACTTCTGACTGTGCCCAGTATGACCTTGGGCAAGTCACTTAATCTGTCTGAGTCCCATCTGTAACATGTGGATAAAGAGTACTTTATTTCTATTTGAATCATAAGCTCTTTGGAGCAGGTACAGTGTACTGCTTATACAGTGTATAAGACACAATGGAATCCCAGTCTCAAACCAGTTAATACTAACCAATAGTACTGTACCATAAAATAAATAATGATCGTTTTTATATTTTGTGCTGCACTTTGTCACTTTGGTAATGGTCATTGAAAAACGTACAATACCCTAGTTCCTAGAGGGAAGAATAACTTACAAAATTAAGCTTCTCCCTCAAATCTGAACCCACTTCCCCTTTGTATTTTATTTGAAACTAAATTTAAGCTGTTTGATTTAAGCATTCAAGACATGTATCCAAGAAGAATATCTTCAAAGGCATTTCACCACACAGACTTTGAACCAAGGACACCTGAATTGTCACCCTCAAGTAATTAGGGATCATTTTGTCAAATTTCACACTGAAATGGCACACTCAAAACTTTTCTTCACTACTCTTGCACGCCATCTAGCCCAAAATGCTCTGAAAATGAGTGTTCTTGAACAGTTCAAAGAACTTCAGCTTTCATGAGAAATCCTCCCCCCTCCTTTTCTTTCACTAGCTCTCCATTTTTTTTTCAAAACTAGGTGAACATGGTGCTCATGAAAATAAGAGTCTTATAATTGGGGTCAGAGTCAGTGTATATAGACAAGCTTCACCACATTACTCTCCCTTCCCACTTCAATCCTAATTAGCGATATTCTTCACACCCTCTCAGTCCTGGACCTCTCCCAAGTAAAGATGCTGCCACATGTGGTGGGTTTTAGGTGGGGCAGATAAAAGTGCACCATCAAACGGTTTTTCTCTTATTCCTTGTGCTGGACTTGATCCTAGCTAGAGGAAAGGCAATGTATTAACCCACTATGCTATTTAACCCCCAAGATGTCAACTTTAGTAAAAAGACTAATTGTATGAATCACTCAGTTGATGAGAGACTTTAAGCAGCTTTTCTATTACAATTTCAACTCTAACCAAAAGCAATATCATCAGTTAACTGTGAGGGATCTCTTTACAATTCTAAAAAATCAGGGACTTTGACTTCAGACTAATAAACCAAAGGAAGATCAAACTTTCTCTTGTTCATTACTGCTCAAGATGGCTTACAATGGAATTGGCTATATACTGTGTAGCAAGTTTTGTCTTGGAGAAGTGAGCTATAGTATTTCCTGTCCATGTGTAGTACAGTAAACCAAGGTTTGCCTAAATCTTTCAGATACCTGAATTGTGCACATTTTGTGAAGTTGATAAAAACCTTATGAGAAATGTGAAAGACACGTGATTCAACAGTACATTTGAGAAGCATTTCTAAAACACGGTGTCGTTAAAAAAAAAAAACTGGGGCCCATCACATACGTAATGCAATACACTCTATATAGCTTTACATCTAACTGTTTTACAATCAACCGAAAACAGCAAAATAAAATTGCAAGCATTATCAAATTCCAGACTTTGGTCTTGCCTGAGAAATATAGAGGATCAGATTTCCTAACACCCAATGGAAGCCACTTCCAACTGTTTTCACTGGGCTTGCTGAACTACTCAGCACTGTCACTAAATGCTATTTGAAGAGAGTAGTAATATAATTGATAAAGAGCTTATGCTAATATCTATTCAACAATGTGTTGTGATGACAAATAGTAGCTCTATGGTAGTAGTCAAAAAGCAAAAGTTAGGTAAGCAAAAAGCTAAGAGTGAGAAAAGCAGCTCCCATCAACTTCCTAACTATCACTGCCAATCAGATAATATAATTTATATCTTCCCTGAATGTGCATTAATTCTCATAACTTGGAATTTTATTCTGTTTTCCAGTTTAGCATTCCAAGTTTTTCAGAGCAGCAAGCATGTCTACCTCTGTATTTGTACTGCACCTTGCACAATAGGGTCCTGAACAAAGCCAGAGTAAATGGTCATCCTTCCATTTTGTATAGGATGTGCTAATGAAAACAAAGACAAATCTGAAATGGAAAAATATTTTCCTGTTTTCTAACTAGCTCTACTTAAACCCTTTATTTAATATAGCCTGGCAATGCAGCAATACTTTGCTGTTAGAATACTTTTCACACAAAGAACTCAAAGCATTTTACGTACAATTAAGAAAGCCTCCTAATACACCTGTGAGGTAGGTATTTTTGTCCCTATCCAGGATGCAGAAAAGGAGGCAAAGAGAAGGTAAAGGTGACCTACAGAGGATTTTAAAAAATTGGCACATGCCTAGGAATGTGGAAAGATACTTTTTAAAAAGTGGATTTTATTTGCTTGCTTTCTTTTACTTTAGAAATCTTAGGAATTATTATTTCCCCCTTGATTTGGTTAGGGTCTCAGAACCTCTGTATGGTGATCTCTGATGGGAGGAAAGTAGAATCTTTAGCAAAGATGTCCTTTCTTCAAACTCTCCATTAGGCATTAGAGAAAAATGGGGAGTTAACAAACCAAACCAAGCAAAACCACTTCAAACAGTCTCACCAAAAAATACCATCCCCACTGAATAGCTTGGATTTCAGTCCCTGGACCTTTGATGTCATAATTTAATTAGTCTTCCTATCACCACACAGTCTTACAGGTTGCCAAGACCTAAATTTCAAATGTAATAAACAAACAGGAAAAAAATTGAGCCTTGAAAATGAGAACTTTTCAGGCATATCTGTGCATCATAAAGAAGTAAAAAGAGGGCACAAGGCAATTCTTTTTTTTTTTGTAGGTCACATTTAAGTAACTTGCCAAATGCCATAAAAACAAAAATAAATAACCCCACAACACTGGGAAAACTGGGACTAGAATCCACGGCTGAAATCTTGGCTCCATTGAAGTCAGTACAAGTTGTACCATTTATTTCAATAGGGCCAGGAATTCATCCCAAGGCCCCGTGACTTTTAGTCTCTGCTCTAACTACTAGACCACGAATGATCTCTTCATTTTAAGCATATAGTCATACTCAATGGGCTAGATCTTCAGTTGTTGCTAATCAGCACCACTCCATTATCTTCAGTGAGGACCTTTTCCAATATTTCTATTACACAGAGAAAACTGTGCACTGTCTACAGGAAAACTGGATTTCAAGCTCCACATTTCTAATGAGGCCTCAACCTAGTCTCTGAATTTGCATCCATAATTTTACACAAGCAATATGGAGAGAGCCCAAATAGCCAGTTTAAGGGCCTAATCCAAAACCCACTGAAGTCAATAGAAAGGCTTCAACTAACTTCCGTGGCCTTAAGATCCGGCCCTAAATGCTCAAATTCCAGTGGTACGTGCACGCACAGTAATTGACTATGCAAAATGTAGAGGCTATTGTTTTTTTTTTTAATGTGGCTCATTGTCAGCTTTGTGACTCTCTCAGGTCAATAACAGTGCTATTTATAGTTATATAAATTTGCAGATGCCTAGTTATATCTGCAAGGCTTTCTGGGGAGAAGGGAGACAAAGTCATTTAGCATTTGTAACGAAAGATATATTTCACATTTCCACACAAGATACAGCTTAACATCCCTTTGGTCTGCTTTAATATTATATAACAATTCAACTGTCCTGTGACAGATGCAAAATGTCAGAAGACCTTGCACACAACTGAGTTTGAGCTTGATGTTGTGCAGCATCTCAATGATGCATGGCAAAGAGAATGAATTTTCTGTAGTGGGTGTAGTTTTAAAGCAGCATTTACACCAAGCAGTTCAGCCAGCGGCCATATTTAGTGATCCTTTGGGCTGGTTATTTTTAAAAGCTATTAATTTAAGGTTGTGGTAACCTGGACCTTAATCATTTTGCAAGTACTTAGTCACATATATTCATACATATTCTATATATTTCACACACACATACATTCACTCTTCCTCCTCTCCCACGCTTTTCTCAAACCACTACCACCTATGGATAAATCATGGAAACCTGCGTTGTTTCCTATTGGTGTATTATCCTCAAATATTGGAGATAGTTGAGATGAAGCTTGAGACTGAAGAGGCAGTGCTTGATTAGATGCCAAATGGAAAACCAATGGACAGGTCCAGGAAAAAGTCAGGTTACACAGAATATTGGAGAACATGGAAAAATCAATAGAAAAGAGGGAATGTACAGACATCAAGTCTCTCATAAGAACATAAGAATGGTCATACTGGTTCAGACCAAAGATCCATCTAGCCCAGTATCCTGTCTTCCAACAGTGGCCAATGCCAGGTGCCCCAGAGGGAATGAACAGAACAGGTCATCATCAAGTGATCCATCCCCTGTCGCCCATTCCCAGCCTCTGGCAAACAGAGGCTAAGGACACAATCTCTGCCTGTCCTGCTTGATAGCCATTGATGGACCTATCCTCCATGAACTTATCTAGTTCTTTTTTGAACCCTGTTATAGTTTCTCTGTGAAGATCCCACAGTAAATATTCTGGGGATAATTTAAGATCTTAGAAGTAAAGACTGCTTGATTACATTTTTATATTGCTATGGCATTTTGAAGAAGCTGAGATTCTGAAATCTAAAACCCCCCCACAACCGATGACTGTCATTGTAATGTTTGGTTTCAGAGTAACAGCCGTGTTAGTCTGTATTCGCAAAAAGAAAAGGAGTACTTGTGGCACCTTAGAGACTAACCAATTTATTTGAGCATGAGCTTTCGTGAGCTACAGCTCACTTCATCGGATGCATACTGTGGAAACACATTGTATATTGTAATTATAATTGTAATATTAGTCTCACAGAGAGTACGTCTAGATGGCAATCACTGAGGGTAACTGCAGTTCAAGCCAATGTGCCTGAGCTAGCTTGAATCTAGCTAGCTCAGATCCTAGAACAGTGAAGCCAGAGCAGCTTTAGCACAGGCCGGCCCTGTGAATAGTTGCGCACAGTTCTGAGAGGGTTTGTGCAGCTCATGCTGGCTTCACTGCTCTGAGACCCAGGCTAGTTAGATTAACTCACCCCCAGTGATAGAAATCTAGATATAACCAGTGAGCGACAGAGAATGCTGCAAGCAACTAATTGAAGTACTTTGGATAGACATATTTTAAATAAATCAAAATAAATACATCATAAAAATAAAACTAGTTGGGCAGACTTATGGCAGCTTGACTTCCTCCCAGGGCATTCCTCTTTCTGAGGCCTGGTCTACACTACACAGTTAGGTCAATGTAAGCCGCCTGGTGTTGACCTAGCTGTGGAAGTGTCTTCACTTAAATTTGGCTCCCGCCAGCGTAAGTGCCTCTCTACGCCTATATAGTAACACTACCTCCCTGAGCAGCGTAGAGTCACGGTCAATGTAATTAGATCAACAAAGTGTCAGTGTAGATACTATTGCTTATTTCAACTGTTACTGGCTTTCAGGAGCCATCCTACAATGCCCCTTCCTCTCCAGAGTGGGGTTTGTACGCCCCCTCACGCTGCCTGAGAAAGGATTCATGTTTTGATGTCAATGGTAGTGGAGCATGGTCTAAACATAAGATTGTCTGGGTACATTTGTAACACTGAGATTTGAATTTAGACAGATTCCTCCCGAAGATAAATATTTATTAATTCCTCATGACACGAAGAGTAGTATATGTACTGCATATTATAATTACTTGCTAACACTCAGGTTTGAAAAAAATGAAGGCTATTGGAAACACAAGAGAACATTAAACCCATCGGCTGTACAAAGATTTGAACTCTAAAGTTGTCAGCTACTGAAAATTGATTGCAACTGAAACTATTGACTTTGTTATTGATCTGTTGATTGGCTTTGGATGGAACTAAGGCTTAATATTGATTCTGGTTGATGAACTGAAAATATAAAGAAAATAGAAATGAAAATATTACTCACATGATAAAATATAATTTTAGAGTAGTGCATCTGATTGTGAACCTCTGTTAAACACTGCATTGTCCTACTGCTGCCAACAAGACCCCGAATGAAAAGTATTGTAGGAGTTCATTTCCTGACCTCTTTTGACCATGGTACTATTGTCGGATGCAGCCCCTAAGTTTGAGATTTAAGAGAAGGATACTGCAAACACAAGTTAATGAACTTAATTATTTTTAATTAAGCTACAGCCATACTCAAAGCAGCCAAAATCAAGTGGAAGATAATATACATCAGCGTTTTAAATTGTGCCCTAACTTCTACTCAAGTCAAAAGCAAAGACAAAGTGCAAAAAAGCAATTTCTTTTGATGAATTACCTGATTAGGTTCTGATTCACTTTTATTATACCTTGTAACATTTAACATGGAATGACACTAGAAAATTAAAATTGCTATACATCTTGCATATAAAAGCATGAAATCTTGCTGCACTGTTACACAGTTATGTGAATTCTCACTGTACTGAAAGTTCTGCTTCATTTCTGTTAGTTAATTACATCTGAGAACTGTGTAACTGATTTTCCATCATTTGCCTGACCACATGATATCTACTATGCGCCAACATCCTTGAGTTACCTGATCGTTCCCTAGAAGTGATTATGGACTATTCTTTCTTGGAACTGACATAGTTCACTTTAGGGGCCAAATTCTGGTCTTATTCATAGTTTATAAGGCCAGAAGGGACTACTGTGATCATCTAGTCTGACCATTTCTAAAAACAACCTCCTGTATAGCATAGGCCATAGGGCTTCCCTGAGCATATCTTGAAGCCAGGGGGAGATTTGACTTCAGAAGGACTAGGATTTGAACTTAAGTGGGTAGTCTTTGGCCCATATCCTGCCATCAGTTTTTGAGGAAGGCTTTCTATAATTTCATAGGGCATTCAGGGCATAAAAAAAGGTTATGATATGACTGTCTGCAAATACCCCATTTTTATTCTTCCAGTATCTTTGCAGACAGAAATGGACATTCAAAAGCACCTAAATGATTTAGGATCCCAAATCCTCCTTTCAAAAGTAATTTAGACACTTAGGAGCACAAGTCACATTGACTTTCAAAATTTGAAAATTTTACTGGTAATTCTTTTATTCAAGACCATAATACGTTTAATGGAGGAGTCAGGCACGTGATACAGTGACGACAAATGTGAATTGTTAGTGGCAAATCACTGTCTACAAATAAACTGATGTAAAAAAAAAAAGATCATTTAGACAAGATCCATCATTACAACTAAGTGATGGTGATCATGTTAGAGGAAGAAATTGAACTGGTCTCATAAAACAAAATGCATCAACATGTACCTTCTCATATGCACATTTTAGTATCTTACATCACCGAATCAAAATATGACCTGCATAGTCAGAAAATATGTTTAATTGTTTATGGGTGGGATTTCCATACACTCCTGCATGATTTAGGAACACAAGCCCTGCTGAATGGACGGCTTGTGCTCCTAAATTCCGTAGTCACTTTCAAAAATCCCACCCTACTTCCATAACATTTAGATACAAGCTCTAACCATAGCAGATTTGTTTGATATACATGGTGATGGCAAACCTGTGTCTGAGATTAATCCCTGAAGATTCAGAACTACGTGCAGATTAAACAAGAACTGGTTACATTTGCTGATTTTATATTTATATTTGTTGATTTTATTATGCATCTTTTTTTAAAAGCCACCTAAAATAAATCAAATGAAGAACAAAAAAGAAAAGTATAGCAGAAAAGCCTGTAATTTAAGAATTATAACTCTGGCACGTATGTGGAAGCTATGTCATAATGTATATCTTCCTTGTACTTTTGAAGAAATTAATCTAATGTGGGGGGGGGTCTCTAAAATAGATTACAAAAATTGTTTTCAGTTTAAAATCCATCAAATCCTTCTTTCTAGTTGATAATATTCAGCAGTGGGACCAAAATACGCAGGCAACATAGCATATGGTCTAATTTTAAAAGGTGCAAATATTTGGTTTATATTGGGAAAGAACACAAGATGTAGCAATCTTATACTTCATTAGAGGTTGTTTTAGAACAGAGAATTGACAACCACAATTCAGAATAATCCTTGGTTGTATCTACTATACACTGTTATATACAATAACCCTAGCTGAATATACTGTGATATACAACAAATGCCCCCGTTTAATTTCTTCCCTGATATTAAAGCTTAAAGGAAATTGTGAAGGTGCATTTTTATTTAATTATGTTAAAATGCACCTTGATTCAGAGAGTCTATGCAAACTCTGATGCACCACCTATGCCCCATTTAAATCTTGTATTAAAGACTTGAGTGTAACTTAAGTAAACCACGGGGCTTTTTGCCAGCCTCCAAGAAAGCCTGCTCCTGCTTCCATTGAAGTCAATGGGAGTTGTGCAATGGACATCTATGGAAGCAGAATTGGGGTCACAATTTGAAGAGCATTATTTTAATTATAAATAAGATTTGTCTCATGTTTTTCAAAAAACAAAAAAAACTTCCTCAGTGACCACTGAAGCTGCCTGTATATTAGTTATAAATGTAGTCCTCCAGAAAATGAGCTGACCAAAGTTATTTAGGCTGAGATTTTCAGAGGAGTCTAAGGGCATTAGGACCCTAATCCCTTGGCTCTAGGCAGAATTAAACCACAATCTGTTCAACAGTCCAAACAGTGAGTGATGAAAGCCCTTCACAAGTTACCAGCGCTAGGTGAAATTTGAGATTCTGTGCATCGGGCTCCTGGAGTGGATTTGGCAGGGGTGATGTGAGTGTCACTTTAAAGGAGAAAAACCAAAATCAGACTGTTTTTGGGCACTCTGGCAACTTTGGATGGTTAGTTGGTTCAGCTAATGAACCCCACAGATTCTGGCAAGGAAGGGAATGAGGCTTCAGCAACATTTTACAGACGATCACAGCTGACGACCAGATCACAATGTGCCACAGTAAAACCCATGGGGTGGGGGAGGGGAGTGCTCAGGGATAGGAAAACTCCCCTGGTGATGTTCTCCAAATCATTCAGTCTGCTTGGCAAGGTATAGTGGGGAGCAGGTTTGGCCCCACCCCTTTCCATGGGCCCGGCAAGGGGACAGCCATCTGGTAGGCTAATAAGTGTAATATTTTTGATGGCTTTAGAATAATTGTTGCTAAACATTACATGGAAGTATGTTTTTTCATTTGTCCCTAGGCACGATGGGATGGTTTGACAGGGCGCATTACCTTCAACAAAACAGACGGCTTAAGAAAGGATTTTGATTTGGACATTATTAGTCTCAAGGAGGAAGGAACAGAAAAGGTAACTAACTGTGTTCAAACTATGAGCCATATAGTACAGTCAGTGGGACTGTGCTTATTGAAAGGTGGACCTCATGCACCATGAGGATGAAAACCTAATTTGACAGTGACATCTTGAAGCCCATTCCTCTTGACCTACATTTCCTATAGTTGAAAAAAGCTCATTCTACTTTTTAAATTGTTTGGGTTAAAGTTGAAACACAGATTGGGAGAGAGCAAAGGAGTGAGAGGGGATGAGGAAGCTGCCCTGCAGAAGATTAAAGCCTGGAGCAGGCTAGCTAAATAAGCCAACCAGAGACACCTGGTAGCTGATTTCTTATAAGGGAGCTAAGTAGTTCTTAATGGGAAGAGGAGGAAGACTGACTCTGAGAGGCTGCTGTGGAGTCAGCTTTGGCCAGAGCAGCTACAAACTGGACTTGGAGTGAGCTACCTCATAAGGACTTATAAGAGGGACTTTGTGAAGGAACCACTTTTTTCCCCCTCACCCAGGCTCTGAGGTAAAAGCCATGCCCTGAGGCAGAATTTTGGGACTCTGTCAGTGATTGGGGGATTTCCCTTTAAAGTTTATTTGGGACCACCCCCCCTCCCCCAGAAAGGAGTCCAAATGAGCCATGTGTTGATGAAACCATCTTTCATTAATGTTTCTTGTTCTCTTATGAAAGGAAACCACCTCCCAGATCCTTGTGGGAGGAAAAGTGATAGGGCTAGGGGAAAGAGACAGCCTGTCCCTCCTTCACCCTCCTATATTTGGTGCCTGAACAGGGACTTGATCTCCCCTCTCCCAAGAGAAGCCAGAAAGGAAATATTGCAATTAGTAATATAGCAGCAAGAGATAGAGAAGGAGTGAAATCATCAGTTCTAGCAGGCCTTACTAGCCCTTTCCTCCCCCCACTCACTCCATCAGTGCATGGAGAAGGCCCAGATGGCCAAACAAAGAATGGAATTGGTAGTTCCAAGCCAAGGTGGCCAGACTGTTCATTCAAGGTTCACTGAGCACTCCCATGAGGGTGCTCTCTGCTGAGGCTCTCCCAGGGCCCACCCTAACCAAACTGACTAACTCCACCTCAAAATCTTCCTGCCAATCTTTGAGTGGGTGGCTACCACTGGCTATGAGAGGAGCTCCTGGGCCATCCAGCTTGCCCCTTTTCTAACCAGGTAGGCCCAGACTGCTTATAGGGCCCTATGTGGAGACAAAGCCCAGTCCTACTCCACCCTGAAGGCTGCCATATTGGATTGGTTTGGATTCTCACCAGTGGTCTACCATAGGAAGTTTCAAGAGGAAACATTTCCAAAAGGAGGCAGCCCATGGGCCATTGCCCAACAGCTCTGAGATTTGGCTACTTGCTGGCTGACCCCAGAAACCAAGACCATGGGCAATGTCATAGATACCATTGTTTTGGAATAGGACTTAAAAATTCTCGCAGTAGCAGTAAAAGCCTGGGTCCATTGGTTCCATCTAGCACCCATTGCAGGAGCCATGGAGGTGACAGAAAACTTTTTGGAGGCAGAGGCCTCAGGCCTTGGGAGCACCACCCCTTCCTGTTTCCCCATGGTAACTCAAGAGTCATTGGAGCTGCATTGGGTTTCAGCACCCCTGGAATATGGAGGTGCCCACACTACTTGGCCACCCTCAATGGACAGAGCCCCTACCTTCCTGGGCACTCTGAGCCTCCAGGCGCCAGAGTGGACTTCATCTACCTTTCAAGAGGGTGTGATCATATGTTATCAGTGTGGGCAGTTGGGACACATGCAGTGAGAGTACCCTCTCCTGGAGAGTGATTATCTAGGGTGTCACTTTGGCCAACAGGGCAAGACCTCAAATCTGCCAAAGCGGGATGCCAAAAGACTCTTCTTGGTTCCCATCAAGTTAGACTACACCTCATAGATGGGCTGATGGACTCCGGCTTTGGGCAAATGCTCCTGCACCAAGATTTGTTCCTGCCCAAAGCCTTCCAATCAAACTGTCCAAATCTTCTACATACGTGGAAAAGGTGCACTTATCTGACTGTCCCTATTATCTTACAAGTCGCTGACTACATGGGGTGTCTCCAGGTGGATGTAGCGGAGCACCTTCCCTGGCCCGTAATCCTGGGTCACGATTAGCGTACACCTCTCCATGCTCATGAACAGAAACTCAGTGCTCCTTACCCCAGGCAACTCTCAAGGGCCCAGGAAGACTTGAGCCTGTGCCGGGACTGGGGCCTATAGAGAATCCATTCCAAGAAGAGGACCACCTGCAACTGACCTCCCAACAGACCCCCATCACACTCTGCCCATAAGCGAGTCAGAGACCCTTAGACTAGATGATACCTTTTGACTTCATCACTGCTCAGGATGAAGTTCAGGCCCTCCAAGAATGTTTCAACAAGGTAGCTGTGATCAATGGGGAAGCCACCTAAGAACACTGTTACCCAACAATTTCCCCATTTCAAGTTACATAATGAAATTCTGGACTGGGTGAAGAAACAACCTCACATGGAAGAGCCCAGGGTCCAGCTCCTAGTTCTCAAACCAGCTCATCAAGAACCGTTGAGACTAGCACACTCTGTCCTGATGACTGGACATCTGGGTAAGGCAAAGACATTTGGAAAACTACTGGCCCAATTCTTTTGGCTGAGTATATTTTAGGAAGTAGTGGATTTTTGTTGTCCTGCCCAGATTGACAGAAGGTAGCCCCTAAGGAATGAGGCCGGGCTCCCTTAATATCCATCCTTCTCATAACAACCCCTTTGTATAGGGTGGAGATTGACATGGTAGGCCCCCTTGAGAAAAGTGCCTGGGGTCACATTTATTTCATACTCATCAACTATGCCATAAGGTAACCAGAGGCTGCTCTCTTGCAGAACACTATCGCTTTCACCCTCATGCAAGAGCTACTGCAGATCTTTTCCGGGTAGGCCTTCCTTCAGAAATTATCCAGGGGTCTTGTTCCTCTTAAAGGTTTGACTCTGGATCTTGGTCCTACCATCCTCAGACCAATGGCCTACTCGAATGGTTTAATCAGACTCTTAAGTTGATGCTAAGAAAGTTCGTTGGGACAGAAACCAGAGACTGGGATCAATTGCTGCTGTTCCTTTTATTTATGGCACAAGAAGTTCCACAGGCATCTACTGGCTTTTCCCCTTTTGAAATTCTCAATGGAAGACAACCCTGAGTATCTTAAATCTGGGTCGAGCAGTCATGGGAAACCCAGCCTACCCACTTATGTCCTCCACTATGTCCTACAAATGAAAGAGAGACTGGAGTGCCTTGGTCATTTTGCCAGGGCCAACGTATTCCAGGCCCAGTAGAGCCAGGCTTGGCAGCATAATAAGGGAGCTAGGATGAGGGTATTCCAGCCTGGCAACCAAGTCCTCCTATTTCTTCCCAGCTGAGAGAATAAACTCCTAGCCAAATTTCAGGGTCCCTATGAGGTCCTCTGTGTTGGGCCAGCTGATTTCAAGGTTTACTACCCAGACTGACAAAGGCCAAAGGAGATTTACCACGTAAATCTGCTGTGACCTTGGAGGGTGCAGAATATATCTTCATCCATCCAGAAAAAGATGAGATTTAGGACCCCAGCTCCCAGAACCAGTTGCGGTAGGGGTCAAAGGGACCCCACTTGGCAGTGGGTTGTCCACTGACCAGAGAGGGCAATTAAAGACCTGGTGTGGGCATACTAGGACGTACTTTACCCATTTCCAAGACAAACCTCACTAGGCTCCCACCACATTCAGATAAAACCCAGTTGAAGCCTGGAGCAGGCTTGCTAAATGTACCTATCCTGAAAGGGTTAAAATCCCACTCAATACAGGAGGTCCAGGAGATGTTAAAGTTAAGCATAATTGAAACATTGAAGGCCCTGGTCTAGTCCAATGTGGTCCTTGTACCTAAAGCAGATGGGCCATTCGATTCTGCATAGACTTCCACCAGATAAACGTGATCTCTGACTTCACTAGAAGCTCCCCTCAATGATCTCATTAAAAAATAGCTTCTCAGCAAGTCACTTGGTCCCCCCAGAGTGCCCAGTATTCAGAGAAAGTAAAGAGATTCTCTGTAACAAACCTGTATTGTGTAGCCCTGATTTTTCAAAAGAATTTATTTTACACACTAATACTGGGCCCTGGGAGCAGTACTGCCCCAGAAGTTCCATGGCCAGGAACACCCTATTCTGTATATGAGCAGGAAACTCCTGGACTATGAAATGTGGTATTCGATCCTCGAAGGAATGCCTAGCAATACACTTTGTGGAGAAAATCCTGCGCTATCAGCTGTTTGGGATCCACCTTCTTCTCATCATTGACCATACGGGACTCCAGTGGCTCCAGACGATGCCCAGGTCACCGTTGGTACCTCACCTTACAGCCCTTTCATTTTCGTATAGACCATCATCCTGACAAGAACCACCAGTATGTGCACTCTCTGTCTGGGATGCACGAAGATGGAAAGCCACACAGTGAGTGCTCTGACAGACCCACTCAAAGGCAGAGAGCCAAGGAATGAGAGGGAGTGAGGGAGCTGTCCTGCAGGAGACCTGAAGTCTGGATCAGGCTTGCTAAATGAGCTAACCAGAGACACCAGTGCAGGGAAGGAATCTCAAGCAGTTGATTCCTTATAAGAGAGCTGAAGCATTTTGGGGGGCGGAGAACGGGACAAAGACTCTGAGAAGCTGCAAAGGAGTCAGCTTTGGGCAGCACAGCTGGATGCAGGGTGAGTCACCTCATAAGAAATTACAAGAGATACTCTGCTAAGGAACCCCTTTTTTTCCTCACCCATCCAGGCTCTGAAGTAAGAGCCATGCCTTAGGACACATTTTGGGGCTCTGAGAGTGATTGGAAAAGCTGCCTTTTAAGTTTGTTTGGGACCCACTCCCACTCAGAAAGCCCAAAAGGCTGTGTGTTGATGAGACAAACTTTCATTAAAGTTTCTTGGGCTCTTGTTAAAGAAAACTTGCCTCCCTAGATCCTTCCAGAGGGCAGCAGGTGTTGGGGTCGGGTGGGAAGGAGACAGGTCACCCTTCCCTCATTCTCCTACACAGAAACTGAGAAGATTTTTGACTTTTGCAATTCATATTATCTTACATATCTGGGTACTGAATAGGAATCTGGAAATTGCAGTCATTATCTTAAGTGAAAATATATTTTCTTTTGCTCTTCCTGTGAGGTTTTGCTCTTCCCATGCCTCACTGTGTCAATTCACATCCTGTAAATCAAGTTTAAATGTCATCTCAATCTTATAACTCCCCACAAAATTAATGGTCGGCAAGTTGAACGAACTTCTATGTAGGTACCATCAGACAATAAACCGGTGTGCCTTGTAAAGAATAGGATCTGTATTTTAAAGAAGGTGATTTTTTTTTTAACGTCCAGAGGTTTAGCCATGTTATATATCTATTGTGCAATTTTTAATAAGTGCGTATTGAGGAGGTGCGGGGGGGGGGGGGGCAGTAAGGAATTTAAGTAATATTTTCAAAACAAGCTGAAATACTAAAAATTGTTTAATTATTGAAGATGAGCCAATCAATTATATTTTCACCCCCATCCCTAATTACTCATTGTTCCACTAAAATGGTTATGCTATTGAGGAAAAATGAAATTAGTTGTGGTCTATTCTGTTGAGATTAAACAGTGTTCTTTGGGGTAAGCGTCTGAATTTGGTATTACACTCAAGCAAAGGTCAAGCAAAATCACATTTCATCAGGACATGCTTGAGAGTCCTGTAAATTGCAAAGCTATACTTCAGAAATAATCTGTGTGAAAAGGTCTTGTCTCCCTTATATTGTCATTTACCAGTTGTCCTGAGGATGCAGATTGGACACCTATCTGGGCCTTCTTTTTGTTAAATAAAACAAAAGCAAATAATCCACATTTGTAGGCTAGCAGATTGGGAAGATACTAAAGAACCTACCTCTCTTTCCTTATTTAATACACAAGAATAAGAAAAAGCACCTTATCCCAGAGGATTCCATTTAGGCTCTGATCTATAATAACAGAGACAAAGCTACTGCTGTTATCTCAAGCATCATATTGTCAGCTAGATCTAATTACTACTAGCAAAAATGAAGGATACAGAAGTCTCTGAATTTATTGGAACCAGCACAGTTCTGCTGTGTGGTATAGAGGGTAGGATACCAAACACCACTCAGGGGCTCCATGCACCCTGTGCACCAAGGAACTGTGCTCAACAGGGCTCCCTGTGTTCCAGCTAGAGAGGAAAGGGGGGAAATGGGAGGTGTAAATTATGAAAAAGTTAGAGTTCTTGATTTATAGAGATCAGTGCTTAATGTCAACTAAAAACAACTTTGTTTCTCCTCCCACTTAAAATATTTGGCTCAGTGGATTTGCATTTTGATTCTGAATAATCATCTATGAGTTAATTGAGACATAACTACTAGCATCCAACTCTCTAAACTGGTTTCACTTTTCATCTTTAATGAAGCACTCTGTTTATTTTTCTCTTTACCAAGGCTGCTGGCGAGGTTTCTAAGCATTTATATAAAGTGTGGAAGAAGGTTTGTACACAGACGGGTGATGCAAGAAACCTTCAGGTTGGGTCTTAAAACTCATCCTTTGGGTTTTGACAAATGGATCTCAGATTGCAGTTTAGAGACAATATTCTATCTCAGAGTGTACTTTTCTGTGATAGAATGAATTCCATTCCTATTCAGGATATGCACTCTAGTACTTACAAATTGTAGAGAGACCTCAGATGGATTAAATACTTTTCCCTAATAACATTTTTTTTAAATTCTCAAGGGTTAGCCTTCTTGCTCCTTCGAATGAAGGTTGGAGGCATTAAGAAAAGAAGACACCTTCACAGCTGTTCCCCTACCTTACTCATTAAAATGGGGTTTCAAGTATTAGTCTAGCCTTTAACAGCATTAATGGTGGGTGCTGTGCTAAGTGTGTGCCTTATTGACACCCCCATAAACTGTGTGCCATGAATGACTTTTTTAGTACCGTTGACTTAAGTTTTGACTACTACATTAGCTCCTGGCATACAATAGTCCATACGATTAATGGGCAATTCAGACATTCAATAACACATGTAAACTGGAAGCAAGCTTGTTTATAAACTGTCCAACTTATTCCAGGCATCTCATGCTTCCTTTTAACATATGGGGGATGCTTGGACCAATAGAAAAGGCACTAGACTGGGAATCAGAAGAACCAAGTTTTATTCTCAGGTCTACTGTGGACTCACTGAGTGGCCATAGGCAAGTCACTTACAAGACTTGATTCTCAGAAGTGCTGAGCACCCATAGCTCCAACTGAAGTCAAAAGACACTAAAGTTGCTCAGCACCTCTGATAATAAGGCCTTTAGTCTTCTGTGAGTCTAGTTTTCTACCTCTATACAAGGGGGATAATAATCTCTTACCCACCTTTGTAAAGTGCTTGGGTTATATAGATAAAAAAATGCTATGTAAAATAATAAGTATTATATATTGCATACATCTTGAAAAAAGGTTAAACTTTTTTCCCCATTTAAAAATACTTTTTTGGCACTCTACACTAGAGTAGCTTACAGTGTCCTATAGCACTCTTTTTTAAATCTAATAAAACACATACTTAATAACCTTGTTTTAATCTTCAGTGAATCAGGCTAAGGCACAAGAGATTCTATTTTCCTCATTACTAGTGAATAGATCATCCTACCTGACATACAGAAGCTTATTGAACCAATCTAGCTTTTGACTCTAGGCATTTCATGTTAAGTTGAATTAATTTAAACCAAATTACAATTGGTTCAGAACACAGACTCATTGAGAAGGGCATATTATATGTCTTGAATTTGTCACTAAACTGCAATAAACCCCTCCAGATTCACCATAATTATGTAATACCTTGGCCTCATTCATCCAATGCCCTTCTGACCTTTTTCATTGTTAGTATCAAGACTGACCTACAGTGTCATTCCTTTAATTTTAATGTACAGTGGCCATCTTGATGTATTCTGTACACACTATGACTGTGCTATTCCATGTTCTGTATGACCGTTCTGCTCTTCCTCATTGCCAGCTACTTCAAGCACACCAGTGTGTCAGGAAGTCAGCAAGGTTGAGCAGAATAGCTTTTGATTAATGTGCACTGCCCCAGAACAAATTAAAAGAAACTAGCCACTTATCATGGCCCCAGATTAACTAAATTGATAATACCCAACACGTCATGTATATGAATAATTTTCAGATCAATAATCCCAAATTGATCTCCTTCTGGAAGCAAAAGAAACCTAAAAGACATGCATGTGTGTGTCTTAAGGGGAGGCGAAAGAATCATGAACAATGTTATCCCAATTAAAAATGTCCTAGGAGGAGAAATGGTTAGCTAAAGAATTTGACAATGGGATCTGTGGGCTTTCAGCCATAGATAGTTTGAATGATTTAATTGTTATTGTAATATTTATATAATAGCGATCCCCAAAATCCCAATCAGGAGCAGTGCCCCATTGTGCTGGGTTCTGGACAAGGAAAGACAGTCCCTGCCTCAGTTAATAATCTCAACGAATTCCACCTTGGTCAGTAGTGACTGACCATCTGACAGCTGATGGAGGTGTACAATATGTGAGGCAAGTCAGCAATTTCAGTCTTGGTCTGATCTGGCAGCCTTGTTGGCAATCTCAGCAGGGAGGCACTGAAAGCTGGTCCCTCCAGGATACGGTTGAAATGCGCTGGCAGACCAGTGTGATGAAGCATGCTGTTCCGAGGATGGAGTATGCCAGTCCCCAAAGCCGTCAATCTGGTACCTTTCACAAACTTCCAATTTAAAATATATATATATAAAGATATATATATATAATATATATATCGGACCAGACTCTGAGCTGGCCCTGTCTCTTTAAATTCAAGGTAAATTGGTTAACTCGTCTAACCTAAGATGGTAGATGATGTTTCTGATGTCATTCCAGACAAATCAATGCGTGTGGATCATTACATGGGTATTGATCATATTTAAATTGGCAGTTGAATGCAGATGGCTTACATACCATTTTCGTATTGATTTTGCTCCTCACAGTGGAGGATGCTATTTCATTAGTTCATGTTAAGAAGAAAATCTTTCCATGCAATTAAAGTAAAACCTGTGGTGAGCTTTGTAAAATGTATCGTTCTTCAGTAACAGATATTTTGATTCTGTATTTCTGGTTGTTTGACAGTTAACTTTGCAAGATTCTTTTTCTAACCTTTCAAAAGCCTGGAATGTTGGTACAGGGAATCTGCTCGCTTTGTGCATTTTTTGCATTAATTTGGTCTAAGGCATATCATGCTTCATTCATCAAGTTTTCTAATAGCATAGAAAGATACTGAATACTCTCTAAACATCTTCTGCATGTGTCATTTCATCACAAGTGTCTAACAATAGATCGATAATGAAAAGCTCCATTTTCAAATTGCTGTACTCAGATGTCACTTCAGGGCCTAATCCTGGAAATGCTCAGTGCCCTCCATCCCCACTGAAGTCAGTTCCCGTTGAAATGACAAATTCAATCCAATAAAAATGGAGGGCACATAGGCCCAGATCCACAAAGGTACTTACATGCCTAAACCCCATATTTAAGCACCTAAATCCCAGCTTTAGGCTCCTCCGCTATACACAAAACTCCTGCTCAACTGCCACCTAACTCTGTAGGCACCTAGACTCATTTAGCACCTACATTTCTGCTGTAAATATCCCCTAGGTGCCTATGTTTCTGCCTCTAGGCATGCACACTGCAGCCCCGTTGTAGGCACCGAGGCACCAATCACCCACCTAAGCCCCAATGCAATCCACAGACTGCGGGAAAGATAGGCAGAGGAGTGCATGTCTTGCTTGGGTGGCCTGATCTGGTGGTAGGGAGAGAATGTTAAAGCGGAGGGAGACCCACACATAGTCTAGTGGCTAAGTCACTCACCAGAGAGATGGCAGATTTCTGTTCAAATCCCTTCTCCTCATCAAGGAGAGGGGAGAATTGAATGGGGGTGGGGGGTACTCCTACATCCTAGGGGGTACCCTAACCACTGGGCTACAAGTTTTGAACTGCTTGGCATTTAGGCCCCTACTCAGCGAGGTACTTGAGCACATGTCTAACTTTAGGCACATGTATAACTCCATTGAAGTGAATGGAACTACTCATGTGTTTAGTTAGACATGTGCTTAGATACTTTGCTGAACTGGGGCCTTATGCAAAGTAGGCAAGTAGCATTTTTAATTACGCCTATCTGGAGGCACAATATTTTTTCAGGAGGAAAACTTGCGCATGCAAACTTGTGTGGGGGTCAATTATTATTGCCCAATTTCCAAATCTATACCACTTCATTTTAAAAGATATTAATACCAGAAGGATTTGGAAATAAAATCTTAAGATTTAAATTTGAATATATGTAAAATTGATATTTATCTGAATAAATTAACTTTACTTTTGTAATTTATACCACTGTAAAGATACTTATCCAAATCCATTGACATCAGTGAAAGCCTCCCTCTTGCCTATATTGGGCTCTGGATCAAGCCCTAAATGCTGGAGTTACTTATTGTGGGGATTGGAAAGGAATCTAAACCTACATTCTCCTTTAGCCTTTACTGACAAACACTGATCAGAGGTGAAATGGCATCACCTTGATGGTTCTGTCATATCAGTAGTCAAGAAGTGACTGGAATAATCATCTGTGCCTTCAGCAGGTTCAGAGCAGAAGTAAAAGGCCAGTGCATCCATCAATCTGTTTCAGCATATGTATCCAAGCTTTTAATCTGTTGTCTTGGAAAGGAAAGGTCTTGCCATATGTTTCAACTTTACCATTTACAAAAAGAAACAATTTCATTAAAATAGACATTTGACATTGTTTCCTCCTAAAAAAGTCAGCACGTTCCACTTTTGTAGTAAATTGGCAAATGCACAGCTCTATTGACATACCTTATACTCTTATGGTTAATTCATTTCAACCGGCTTTTGAAAGAGCAGAGTGTTCCTAATGATTTAAATATGACAATCAACCATTTGATGTTGTTCCCTTATTTAGAATTACAACCGGTTTGTTCCTGAAACATTTCATACTGCTGGTGTTTTAGTCTATCACAGTGATGTATGGTATCAATGTTCTTTTTTTGGACTGTGAACTATAATGCACATTTATGGAAAATTATACATAATTTCACTGAATGTGATCCCTGGGGCTTAGCAGCCATTTCTCGACTTTGTTCTGTGCAGATTGGGGTCTGGAACTCAAACAGTGGCCTTAATATGACTGACAGCAATAAAGACAGATCTACCAATATCACCGATTCGCTGGCTAACCGAACACTCATAGTCACTACCATTTTGGTAAGTCCTGCTGCATAGTGTTAATATTATTATCCATAGTGTAGAATAGATCATACATTGCTTCCATTGTTTTACATATTTATATGAAGCCTTCCTTTTCAGCCTAAGCTGCACTTCATCTTTTGTGGTTCTCTGTACCAACGTATGATTTGACAAACCACCCCATGTTTCTAGCCCAGCATACTATTTGCATATAGACACAATCAAACTGCCTACTATCCATCTATACACCAGAGTAATCACATTTCCAAATTATGTTTAGCTTATCTCTGTAGTTTGAAGAAACAATCTGTATTTCTTTCAACCAAGAAAATTTCACACACCCAAATCCTAACTTTTATAGTCAGCGTGTACGTGTTCTGACTTCTTACTACAAACAAGGTTGGACGAGAAGAGCAGCTTATGGTACAGAGTGGAGAGACAGATACTGGTACATCCTCACCAGTGTCGAATAGAAGTTACGGTGGGGAGGATGTGCTGAATTGTGTACCCTCCAGCCACCCTGATCCCTGTCTTCCTGGCCAGTGCTGCTGCTACTTGGGCTGTGCTGGCTGGTTCTGGCTCCCCTGGAGAAGGGGAAGTTGCAGATTCCTTGTGCCACAACTTCCTCCCTGCTGACTTTCCACTGCCAGGAGCCCTGCACTTTAGGTTAAAACTACAGAAGCCTGCCTTGCCCAGAGCTGAAAAGGAAATACTACGTGCACAAAACCACTCTGTCTATGCTATTTTTTATTCTCTCCCATGAATATATTGTCCAGTCAATGGCTATATGATTTCAGACTTTTTAAGGTTTGTTTTATTTAGAAAGTCAATTTTTAGGTTTCTTTTATGATTCTTCATGTAGTATTTGTTGTACTACTGCGGTATCCTTACCCATCCCTTAACATGGCACATTAGATAGTATAGATCTTGGGCCTGATTTTGGAGGGGCTGAGCACCAACTCTAATTAAAGCCAATGGGAGTAACAGGCCCTCAGATCCCATGAAACTCAGACCCAGTACATTTATAGCTAATTGATTTGGGAAATTTACTAACATATCTAAGATGACTTTTAATGGACATGGTAAATTAGTTGCACCTGTACAACTGTAGTAAATCATCCAACTATTTGTGTAATGTATAAACTGAGATTATCTGAAATGTACCTCATTTCTATCGTTACATATTTGGTGTGTTTATTCTATAGGAAGATCCCTATGTTATGTACAAAAAGTCTGATAAGCCCTTGTATGGAAATGACAGATTCGAAGGATATTGCCTGGATTTGTTGAAGGAACTGTCAAATATTTTAGGCTTCATCTATGAGGTCAAACTAGTTTCTGATGGAAAATATGGAGCCCAGAATGACAAAGGAGAGTGGAATGGGATGGTCAAAGAGCTCATAGATCATGTAAGACTGAATTGTTCTGTCTTTATTCTACTTTAACCTAATATAGTTTATAAGAAGCCAAGTCAAATGAAGTGTTTTACATTAGCAGGAGCACGAGCCATTTTCACAGAGCAGAAAAGCCCTTGAACAAAGACAAGTAATTAGGGTCTGCAGTTCTGGGGTGTTCTAGGAGGGAAGAAATATATTCCCCCATGCTGTAGACCTGATCCATGGCTATTATGATATCCCTGAGACTACAGTAGTTCCCCTGCACCCGGGCCCCTAATCTGCTGCAATGATAGTTACATCTCCGTAGCAGTAGACCCAATCTCCCCTGCACAACAGTAGGCAGGGAGCTTCCTCACTTCACGGCTCTGCAGTTGATGAGCGGTGCTGAACCCCCACGCAGGATTCCCAAATCATGCCCTGCCCTGCCCTGTCCATTGGAAAGGTACCCGTATGGTTGCATCAAAGGATCTCGGTGTCTGCAAAGACAAGGGAAAGTTTTTTGACTTTTTTGGGATGCTCGCCATGAATGATATTTCAGACATGTCCATTCTGCTTCCAGTAATGTCCTAATAATGCACTGTTTTGCCACACTTTCTTGATGTAAACTGTTTCAGTCATACTCAAATTACTATAGCTCTTCTGAAGTAGTTTTTCTGCCCACAATGACCTTTAATAAGGAAACCAAGAATTTTTATTTTACACTCAATTACAGTTCAGCTCCTAGGCAAAACTAGACATGTTTGTTTTAGCTTGTTTAATACCCATGGAAAAAGATGGAAGGAATAAAAATATGCTTGTTGAATGCAAAGAAAATGAGAATATTTTCCAATTTGTGTTCCCAGAAAGCCGATCTGGCGGTTGCTCCTCTCACTATCACCTACGTAAGGGAGAAAGTTATTGACTTCTCAAAACCCTTCATGACGCTGGGGATCAGTATTTTGTACCGGAAACCCAATGGCACAAATCCTGGTGTTTTCTCCTTTCTCAACCCTCTTTCTCCTGATATTTGGATGTATGTCCTCTTAGCCTGCCTTGGAGTCAGTTGTGTACTCTTTGTAATTGCAAGGTAAGTTTAAAGACTGTGTGAGATACAAAACCTCTTTACTTACCTCTTATCATATGTGTGTTGCACTGGTCACACAACATATACTCACTCCACTAATAACAATTTAATGATATTTTAGGAATTTTATCCAGTACCAAAAATATTGCATCCCAGAGGGGTTATCTTGCATTATTTTTATATGAAAATAAATATTCATAGTCTGGTGGGATTGTTCTTTACTTACGAGTTGAAGGGAGAAAAAATAAAATTGATAACGTGTCATAAGTTACTTAATAGAAATGAAAATATTACATACAACTGCTTTTCGGCATATAGTTACTCCTTTATAAGCACTGCACTTTTCAACTAACAGTTCATACAGTTAAAAGCCAAGAGAGAATCTGAAAATCTTCGTTGTTGAAGGGTAGAAGTCAGCTCAGATCAATTCACTCTGAAAATTTAGGATAGCATAACAGAAAACCCAAGGGCTTGGCTCTGCAAGATGCTCCCATACCTCTCTCTAAAGTGAATTGTCACAGGAGGTGCAAAGCACGGTGTACTCTCACATCCCAAGTGAAAGCCATATTTAGAAAGGCACTTATGACCCAGTGGAGCATGTGTTTAACTTCAATGGGACTTAAACTGGGCTTAAAATTAAGCAGATGCTGTCCTGAATCAGGGCCTCTGCGAACAATGAACTCCTAACCCACAGAAGAGCGAACTACTAATAGAATCTAACAAGTTTAGAAACTGGGACGGGGGGAGGGGAATTGACTGATGAAAAGTTCAACAAATTGTGTTTAAAAACTAAAAAAGAAAAATATGAAAATCTGATTGATAGAGTTTAGCAACAATACTCCTTTCTTAGCAATTCTGGAGTCTGATGTTCCAATACCTTTCTTACATGAATAGTTCATATATAAGTAGACACATTAACTTCAATGCTACTACTAGTATGAATAAGGGTTAGTCATTTGAATAAAGGTTTGTGGGATCAGGCATCTACATTGCATATGAGACTTTCCAAGGTATCGCTTCCTTAGGCATTTCAATATTTTATATATAAAATATTAATTCAACATCCCTTGGATGCCATATTTGAAACATTAATTTTTTTTTCTGTTGGCATTTGATATCCATACTGTGATAGACCCAGGCCAGTTAGGTACAGCAGAGTAGCAGAAGGCAGATGATACTGGCCACTGGATTAATGGTTTTCTGTTCCCTGACTGACCAGTAGCAACTCTGGCAGTGAAAAGTTGGCTGCCAACAGCTGCTACCCACTAGGGTCCCTGGGCTGGAACCTGGAGTAGAGGGTGGGCCCGGGTTCCCCACAACCCACCATTACAGAAACACCTCCTGGGAGGGAAAAACAGGCCCCTGTCAGGACTGGAGGCTAAACTGTTTTGGCATGAGGCCGTAGGAGCAACAGAAACTGTGGGAATTCTCTCACCAACCTCCATTGCTGGCTTATGATGAAAAGGGCTCAGTAGACTGTATCCCTGGCCCTAGAGAGAGAGAAGGGCTACGTGGAGGGTTGCCGTGAGCCTCTGAAGCTAGCATAAACTGCCTGGAAGCGCGGGACCCATGGGGACAAGGAGCTCTGCCACAATACTAAGACACTCTAAAAAGTCATATTTATTTTTACTTCTTCCACTATTTGGAATTATAATTTTCATCACTATTTTCGAACATTTTTCCAATCCTCCCTCCTCCTCCCTAGGAATATACATACAAATATTTGTCTGGGTTATTGGTTTTTCCATTACCAACAATTTGTTTTTCTGCTAACACCTTGTAAAGCGTTTACCCCAGTTCTATTATGTATTGCTTTGAATATAAAAAATGACATAATTCACACTAATGAAAGAAAAAGAGCATTTAGAGTAGATACTCCAAGAAAACACATTTCAAATCATGTAACTCTTCATGGTCTAACATTTATATAATAGCGATGGGATAATATATAAAGCTGTATTGTTGAAATTCTAAATATTCCTCATCTCAGAGTAAAGATACAATGTAAACATTTATTACAAAACTCTTGTAAATGTAAAACTCTTGAAACAATTAAAATTGTATCTTTTGATTCCAGTGACCACAATGAAAGACCAAATGTAATAAAATAGCATCATTATAATAGCCCCATGTTATTCATTCTGATGATGTGTATTCACAGTATCTAATTTCCTATACAGCTCTGAGATGAGTTACATAGTTCTTGTCATGAGTTCCCCCCACCCTGAATTATGATTTCTTTAAATTGGCGAGCTCCCTTATTTACAAGAGCAGTCCCCACAGAGGTCAGTTTTTGATGTGGTTGTGTATTTCTTTACGGCCCACAGAACAGCTTTCTTTTCAAGTGGACGCACTGTCCAAATGCACTCTTTCATATACGTGAAACTTTGTCTGCTTGCTGGCTTCAGCCCAAGGCAGACTACAGTGATGGGGGGGGGGGGGCAATTTGTGAGGTTTATTGCTGTGGTGTTTTAAACTGCTTAGAGTGTGGGTAGAAGATCATGGGACCACTCATTAGTGTAGGTCCTGGGTACAGAAAGAGTTCATCCATCACTGACGGCTAATCTAATCTCAGCCACAAGACTGTGTACAATTAGTCATGATTTCCCACAAGCTCTTGCAGTAGCTCACTGTACCATGAATAATAATTCTAACTGTGCACAAATCGTCATCTCATTCAGGGCTAATATTAAATCTGCCCAAGAGTGACAGATTAACTTCGTTCTGTTGGGTGCGAAAAATAAAAATATTTTTCCTTCTCCACATTAGCTGTGATTACACTAATAATATTCTGCTAAAATTTCTATCTGTTGCCACCTTCGTTTCATCAGTGGCAGAAGTGCTAGCATAGGCGTCCATCAGTGATATAGACACAGTGTCCTCAGATTTTGCTCAGAGAAACCCTGGTGAGGTACTGCTTAACTGCCAGCAACCTCCAACATTGTGTCTACACTACTGCTCCCACTGGTGAAAATGAATCAGTAGAAACAACAATGGAAATATTAACAGAAATTTCCTAGGTTAGCCACGTCCTGGAATAGAATAATTGACCTGCCCCTCCTCTGTTCATTGCATTGACATTTCATATGGTACATTGCACAGAATAAGGTGCATAACAAGTAAATCTGATATTTAATTCTAAAAGAGAATGAGTCACTGATATACTAGCAAAAAAAAATTTTTTTTAAATATGAACTGTAGGTACTTTTGCTCCTTGAATAATCAAAAGGTCATATAATAAAATAAAGCTTGCTGGTCTGGCAGAAGCAATTCTGCTGACTGAATTTTATTGCTATTTTCTAGCAGTTGCCATTTTGTTCCTTCTGTTGTTGATACACTTTTGTCTAAGCCACAGAATAGGTTTATTACTTAAAACAATGCAAGAGCCCAGCCCTGCTCAATTTGCAGTGCAAGACTCCCAGCAAAAGATCAGGCACAATTACTGTTTTACACTCTTTGTAACATGTCAACACTGTAATTCAGTGTGTGTGAATGCCCAGCAGAAGGCCTTTGCACTTTGATGGCTTATGTGCAAGTTAGCTGGTGCACAGGGATGAGTTTCACCCTTTGTGCACAAATCTAGTTAAGAACAATTTCATTGATTGTAGAAAGGTGGTTTTCACTCTAATAGCACAGTGAAAAACTTGCTGGAATGTAATGGCTTGGGGGTTTTTTGTTTTTGTTTTTTTAAATGGCATATGTAGAAATGTTTTGTCTTTAATCTTTATATTGCCTCTTGCAATTATGTTTAACAACTATTGTACTAGTGGTGATGATATTGTTTAGTTAATGGCATCTTAAGCTACCTACTGTTTCAATTAGTACGTTCCTTACTATCAGTGTTCATTACTTCAGCTTAGTGTAGTGCTCTGGTTGCAAGAGTGCATAAATTCAAAGCTTAATTATATTGCTGAAACAGTAATTAAAATGTATTAGCATGACATTGTCAATTAAAGCTATATTCATAAACTTCAGCAGGAATGCACCTAATGTGCCCTGCAGAGCTGAGAAGCAGCAGGCAGGGTACCATGGGGAGGAACAATCTTTAAAGTAACTTTGCCAACTGTTTTGCAGACCATAAGGGGGTATAGATTTTGCATTTTCAGCAAGGTTCACTGGGAATTAAGCACTATTCTTCCACTCATTAAGGGGAAACTGGCTGCCTAATTCTCTATACATGATACTGAATATATACCCCTATGGTTTTTAAGGACTGAAATTACTCTCGCAAAGTAGCAACAACTTATTATTAAAGTGCTGTAACCTCACTATTGAAGAGAGGGACACAAAAATTAATATCTTAACACCAACAGGTCATGTAATATAGTTTTGGGGGTTTTTTGTCATGCCCAATGCCAGCTCTTTCTATAGAGAGTACTCCAAAGGCACTGTTTTTAGATCGCCATTATTCTTTCATGCTTCGCCAGGGAGCAGCTACATGGAATCAGTGCATCCCCCTCTCTGCAGGTCATCAATCGCGTGGCTAGGGGAATGACTGGGAACTTTGAAAGAAACAGTACTCTTATATTTGAGGATTACAGTCAAAGAGCATTAGGATTAATGAAGTAGAGCTTATGCTAAAACTGGAGCTCTGAAAGCTCCTCCCTGCACTGCAGTGCTGCTCTGCAGCTTGCATACGGTAGCGGGACACATGTATATCCTTTAGTTTGGGTTATTTTCTCCATTAATCTTTTCATTTTCTGCATTCTTTAGCAGGTTTGCTGGCTAAGTGTGTGTTTTATCTGATGTTTACAGACTGTTTCTGTTAACTACCACAGGTTTACACCCTATGAGTGGTATAACCCCCACCCGTGCAACCCTGACTCAGATGTGGTGGAAAACAATTTTACTTTACTAAATAGTTTCTGGTTTGGAGTTGGAGCTCTCATGCAGCAAGGTACACGGGTCACACATCATTATTGCACACATCCCACAGTCTGCTCAAGGGCTTCTGTGCTGGTAAACTCCACCATCTGTATCTACCACATATATTGTAAAACCTGATCTCAGAAATGAAAAAAGCAGATTACGCAGTGAAGCGGGGATAGGGAGGGAAGGGAAATGAAACTGACACCTGCCTAAATACAAAATAAGGTAACTGCAGAAATTAGAAGGGAAAACATACAATAAAGTATAAAGTTGGCTGTCCCATATGGGAGCTTCTGTGGACAAAACATAAAATAATAGCCAGATGACTACAAAGGTATTTTTATTGATGATAAATCTAAAATCCCTACACGGAAAACAGGAAAAATCTCTATTCATGTAGGCTTCATCCCAAAATAGACAGTAATAGCCATCGCGATTCTGGAACACATACTATAACAGCCAGTCAAAAGGTATTTCTTCAAAAAGATTAAGTTTTGTTGGCAATTGTCAAACTTATTTCAAAACAAAACCTATTTTTATTGGCTTTTCTGCAGGTTTGAGTCCCATCCTATTGTAAATGCAGCCAACCTTAGAATTTAACCAAGTCAAGTCCCAGTTGCTGCTGAATTTTGGAAACTGCACACAGATACTTGCTTGACAATGAAGGGCAGCGACGTGCACTTGATATGGGAAGTCAAGCAGATACATGTACAAAACACTTATGCTTATGGCGTGTGTATACTGAGGCTTCCCATTAAAGGGCTATATTGTATCAATATGGGGGTCCATTCAACATCTCTGAAAACATTTTGGGGGGAAAAAAAAAAAGCAACACATAGAGGAAGTCGCAGCAATACACTGGTAATAAATTCCCAGATATTTAAGAAAGGAACACCTACATTCATTCAGGTACAATTTATTTTCATAGGCATTAATACCAATTTGGATTTTGTAAACTAATAATACTACTGAAGGAATTTTTCTTAGGGTAGTGAAGAAATTTCACACTGTAACTAGGATAATACATGCATATAGTTTTATTGGTATATTCATAGGACACCTCCTCACCACAATTATTTTGAAAAAGATTGGAGATAAGGTGTTTTTGGTTTTTTCCAATGTATCTGAAGTACAGACTAAGGTTTTACAGTATCAGGCAGGTGTGTGTATATAATTGTGACTGCCTTGTGTGTGAGAGTGCCCCAAGGTTTTGTGTTTTTAATGTCCTGCCTTTTTGGAGTTTACCATCATCCACAGCAAACTGTGGGATGCAGTGTCTGCTAGTTACCACTACCTTGGGTACATGACAGTCAGCCCCAACCAGACTCTGCTTGTCTTTCAAGAAGCTTTACAAAAACATTTGTAAGGCGAAGCAAATGTTTCCATGTACAAACTTGTGGTACGTGTGACTGTAAGTGCACCATCAGTAACATGTAGAGTTTGAACAAGAGATGAATGGTTGTTAACCTCTGCATCTATTGTTATGCTCTTTCTTGTTAACAGAAGCTGCTTGTTGTGCTTTATTGGAAGCCACTTGTTTGTTTAAATTTTAAAATGTGATGATCAGACTTTCTCTTTTCTACAGAGCGTGAGCAAAGTCTGGATCAGGATTGGCTGTCATGTCTGCCATAAAAAAGCACTAGAGAGACTTCAGCAAGTATTGTCTCTGACCCTGAATCTTGCTAGTAACATTTTACTTAGATGTTGTTTCCCCATTCCCTTGAAGTTCTCAACCCAGATATTTCCTCTAGTCTTTGAAGGTATCCAAACATGGCATACTTCTAATTATAGTCAGCAAATGAATTTTTTAAAAAATGTATGGGAAACTATTACTTTTAAAAACTCAAGTGACCTGCTAAGGCCCTAATTCAACGAAGTGTGTAAGCACAGTCTTACCTTTAAAGGTAGAGCTTAAGTCTCACAAGATTACATAATGAAACTAAAGCATGTACTTACGCACTTTGTTGAATCAGGTTCCAAGAGATGGTGAATACTGAAAAAAATCACAGGCCTGATCCTGCAATATGCTGAACCCCACTCAACTCCTATTGACTTTTGTGAGAGTGGAGGGTGCTCAGCATCTTATAAGCAAGGGGATTGATCTTGTAACACTCAGTGGCAGGTTAAAATGTATTAGTTTAATTAGATTAAAGATTTTCTGTTTCATTTATACAACTAATTTGCCACTAGAGAAAACCACTGGAGTATTATTATTTTGCCAAAAAGCTACAGTAACCAAGAGTTTCTCCACTTCCATCTATTATCATGTACCTCTAATTATAAGGCTGCACTACCAGCTTTTATGGCAAGCTAAGGTCTCTGAAGTTTAGTTGGCTATTACTATTGCTATACATTAAAACTAAGCATTGTACCAGTGTCTAATTACATCTTTTATATTCCTATAGCTAGCTAGGCTTTTAGAAAATGACATCTCCATGAAGATCTGAATCAGTATACGTAGCAGCCTGCTCTTACATTTGCTAGGTCAACTACAGTTTAAAAATACATCCTTAGGAGTAAATAACCATGTTTCACTACATTACATTTAAAAAAATCTAGTCTGATAAAGCACCAAGAAAAGCACAATTAAACATAAATCTGGATGAATCCGCAGCTCTTGAAATGACACATTAAGATTCCCTAAATTAAATAGAAACCTCTACTTTTAGACTGTTGGCCTAGTTTAAAATCAGTACAACACGAAGGCTATACACAGCAGGAAGTCTGCTTTGCTGTTACCTCTCATAATTTGGTAGCTACGTAAATGTACTCAGAGACCTGGGCTATGTTTAGCTCTGACCTTTAAGAGATGTACATATATTTATAAAAAGCTAAATTAAATCTGTTTGCCTGTGGTTTGGAAGATTATTACCTTTTCAGTTTTTGCTCAAATTGTATAGAGTTTTTACGTTAAAATCTTCCAAGGCCTTCAGACATTTCACAGAATGTATTTAAGTTCCCACATAAATCATTAAGTAGCTCAGAAGACATAACACTTCAACAGGGACCTTTCTCTAATAATAATAATGAATATTAGTTAAATCAAATTCTGTACACACGCAGACCCCCAGTTCAGCCAGCACTTAAGCATTTGCTTAAGTCCATCCTTATTCAACAAAACACTTATGCACTATGCTTAACTCTGAAGTTAAACTGAAGTCAGTTGACTATAAGCACACAATCAAGTGCGTGTCTGAATCTGGGCCTTAAACCCCAGGCAATCCACTGAAGTCAGTGAGGTTGCTTACTGTGTCAGTCAGGGCAGAATTTGGCTTGTAATGTTAAGGAGTACAGTAACTCCTCACTTAAAGTCATCCCAGTTAACGTTGCTGATCAATTAGGGAACATGCTTGTTTAAAGTTGTGCAATGCTCCCTTATAACGTTGTTTGGCTGTTACCTGCTTTGTCCACTGCTTGCAGGAAGAGAAGGCCGTTGCAGCTAGCTGGTGGGGGCTTGGAACCAGGGTGCACCGGCAGCTCCCTTATCAGCTCCCCTAAGTTCCGTGTGCAGCAGCAGCCCAGCAAGCTATCAATTGATGGCAGTTCAGCTGTCCTTCTCCCCATTGCCATGTTCAGCTCCTGCCCTCTGCCTTGGAGCTGCTCCTGGGAGCCTCCTACTTGCTATGCAGGAGACCGGGGGGGGGAAGAGAGGGAGGCTCATGTCAGGGTGTCCCCCTACTCCTGCCCTCCACTTACCCCTTCTCCATATAAAGCAGGGTGGGGACAGGGCTCAGGATGGAGGGAGCGTGCTGGCCACAGCTGCTATCTCAACTTCCTGATCTTTTTAAAGGCAATGTACTTAGAATGGTGTCAGCATACTTAAAGGGGCAATGCGCATCTGTCTGCCATGCTGTCTCCCCTCCCCTCCATTCGTGCTGCCTTGTAGAGTGAGGCTACATTTAACAACAATGTGTTAACCCTTGAGGGCTCAGCCGAATGCTAGTTCATTTAGCAGTAAGGCATTCCCTGGGAAATATCCCACCCTCCTCTACCCTCTAACTTCACCACCTCAACCAAACTTCACAATCATCATTGATGTGTACAGTATTAAATTGTTTGTTTAAAACTTATACTGTGTGTGTATTTAAAAAATATATAGATTTTTGTCTAGTGAAAAAAATTTCCCTGGTACCTAACCCCCCTATTTACATTAATTCTTAAGGGGAAATTGGATTCGCTTAACATCGTTTTGCTTAAAGTCGCATTTTTCAGGAACATAACGACAAAGTTAAGCGAGGAGTTACTGTACTTTGCTTCAC
Organism: Chelonia mydas; assembly: GCF_015237465.2. Taxonomy (NCBI): domain Eukaryota; kingdom Metazoa; phylum Chordata; order Testudines; family Cheloniidae; genus Chelonia; species Chelonia mydas. Next base: position 163,808,100 of record NC_057849.1, read on the forward strand.
AGCTGGGATCAAATTCAACCCTCCTGCGCCAATTACATGACCTTAAAAAGTAAAATGAAACATACAAATTATCCATTTATTTTCCTAGTCTCACGATGTGAGATGTGCAGTCGGATGTGCTAATGCCATTTCAGTCATCATTCTGTCCTTTAAACTGGGATTAATTTATTATTCATAACATTGCACCATCATGTAGAGATCCAGAAGGGACTGTATAATTGCTTTAACTTTAAAACAAAGTATAGGCTTATAAGAAGACATATTTTAGGTCTTGACCCCTGCAGCCCTTATTCACGTGAGTAAGTCGCACTGACTTTACTGGAACACTATTGACTGCAATGATACTGTTTGTCTGAGTGAGGGCTGCAGGACCGTACATACCTGGATGTGTAGATAAGAGATACAGGGTAAAGCCATCTTTTTAAGCATTTCCTCTAAATGGGAAATAGTGGGAATGGGATACAGTAGAACCTCAGAGTTACGAACTGACCGGTCAACCACACATCTCATTTGGAACCAGAAGTATGCAATCAGGCAGCAGCAAAGACAAATTAAATACAGTACGGTACTGTGTTAAATGTAAACTACTAACAAAATAAAGGGAAGGCAGTATTTTTCTTCTGCAAAGTGAAGTTTCAAAGCTGTATTAAGTCAATGCTCAGTTGTAAACTTTTGGAAGACCAACAATAACGTTTTGTTCAGAATTACAAACATTTCGGAGTTACAAGTAACCTCCATTCCCGAGATGTTAGAAACTCTGAGGTTCTACTGTATTGTTCTTCTTAAGGCTTAAAGCCTCATTACAGTACTTGTAACAAGCAGTTAAGATACAGATAAATAACTAGTATAGGCTAGGAGTCTAAAAGGTTAACTCCAAGATGACATTATCTCAAAGACAAATTGGTGTTCAGACCCATGGATAATCATGTGTGTGTTAGGTATCATGGCATACATCCCCTTCAAAGTATGTTATTATAAATGTTAGCTGTACATATGCGAGATTACTGTGTAGATTTTTTTATTATTCTGTGGTTCATAAATGTATTATGCTCCTAAAAATAATCTACTGCCAGAGACTTCTTTCAACATGTTTTAATATGATTGTTTTGATGATATTATAACAGGATCAGAGCTGATGCCCAAAGCTCTTTCTACCAGAATAGTTGGAGGAATATGGTGGTTTTTCACCTTAATCATAATCTCATCCTACACTGCCAATTTGGCTGCCTTCCTGACAGTTGAGAGAATGGAATCCCCCATCGATTCAGCAGATGATTTGGCAAAGCAAACCAAGATAGAATATGGGGCTGTTAGAGATGGATCAACAATGACCTTCTTCAAGGTAAGATGGTGCCAAGTGGGTTTGCACTGTAAGAATTGTAACCTTTCACTAATAGATTCTGAAATGTGGAACAGAATGAGAATTTCTGAAAACATTAGTTTAGGAAAATTTAGCAGTTATAACAAATCCCTAATCCACAGAACATCCTCCAGGAATCTACACCTCAGTGATGGGGAAGGTTGTGTTATATGCATGTTTCCTTCTGCCAACCAGCAGGAAACTGCCATAAATAGATTACAGTCTGACACTGTACTACCTTTAGTGAAAGGTCCTCAGTACCGTGGCACCCACTGCTCCCTAAGAATGGAGGACTCTGGGGCAGCTACAATCTGGAAAGTCCCCGCTAGAACAGGTCCAATACAAGAAGGGAAAAAGGACTCTGGAACAATGTATAGGCACAAAGTCTCTGCTGGAATAGCCCCATGCCTCTAGTGAATCCCCCAAGACCTATACAGTCTGGGGCCCAACTGCCTCCTCCTTTTGAGAAAGGCAAACCCATGCCCTAGCCAAAAGGATTTAGTGAAAACTCTGTGAGGAGGACCTCTGCAGTTTTGTCCCATCAGCACCCACTACCACTAGCTATTCTTCAGCCTTCAAAAGGGGGCTGTTAGGCCCAAAGTTTATAACAAGTAATTCGCTAAGATTGCTTTTCAAGATCAAGTAGCCATTAGAAAAATAAAACTGTCAATCAAAATAATAGTTCATTTGCTTTTAAAAGATATAAAAAGAATATAGATTTAAAGTTTAATAAATAATAATAGAGAGCATTTTCTAGTGCAATTGCTTCTGCAGATAACTAAATTCCTTTTGATGATCAATATTAATTACATATAAAATGAGTGGATCTCCTAAAATGTCAATGCCTATACCAGCAAGTTATAAATATGGAAAATGTACAAAAAACATCCCACGGCAGTTAGCAGCTTTGTTGGCACACCCAGCAGGAAATCCAAGGATTGAATGTACCTAGGCAAGTATTAATATCCTACTCCTCAGTATGGCATCTGAGCATCTTCTAACTAGCCTTTAGGAAGCAGTCCTTCCAAAGAGAATGAGTCACAGTGGTGAAGCAACATGGGGAAAAAACAGCTTCTGCTACCTGTGTCCTAGGTGTTCTGTGAATGAACAATTTCAGTTTCTGGTGTTGTCAGTTTGACATCTTAAGTGACTATTTTAAAAAGGTATGTGGCAGACCTGGGAATTTAACCCAGATGTCTCAAATCCCAGCACAGTACCTTAACCACAAGACTATCTTCAGATGAAGATAGATTCTTATATACAAATAAAGGAAAGTAATGGATTGCAGTTCAAATATTTGGATCAAGTCTCCAAAGTAGTAATTTTCAAAAAAGATTCTGCAGTAGTTTGCTACATCTTACATGGCCACCCTGCTTTTAGCAGTTAAAGGTAAATTCCTCTCTTGCTGCCCCCGCTTACTTCCGTCTAGCGTGGAGAGGTGACTGTGTTATTGAATATGAGAATAAACTATGCTGTTTTCAAAGCCTAATTATTTAATCAGTTTCTGAAATGACAAGTTGAAATCTCTATTAACATATGCTGAGAAACAACTCGAGAACACAAAGTAACTACAGTATCACTTATTTTAATAAGGAACACCTATTAGGCTGGTTAGTAGTTTTTGCTACTACTTAAGACCCCAGTAAAATTCCTTAGCCCAGTTTCCCCTCTCTGGCCAAGAAAGGTCACCACAATGCAGGGCCTTAAAAGATGAATTTGCGCAAAGAAGGACTCCACAGTTGTGGCTCCTGCTCTACAGCAGAGGAAATCACTGTATACTCTAAGCATTGTGAAATCAGAACAAGTTTTCCAAAGCAGCTTCCAGTTTTGCACTGGCTTTTTCGACACAAATAAGAGGGTGTAATTTTGCAGGCACAAATCAAGATGGATCAATTTTTTTAATATAATTTTTTTAGCATTTAGACATCTAAATGAGGTTTCAAATCAGGTAATTAGGTATCAATGTTCTACAAAATGCACCCAGGCTTGTGTGTGTCTGCAATTATATATAGACACACACATGCAAATAGATGAATGCCAGAAGTAATTTCTGCTGAGAATGGACACGAATTAGTTGGAAGAGTAAAGGTGATGTGGTGAAAGGTGCATGGACAAATGCAATTTCACATTTATATCACTGCTACACATGCAATACAACTAATAAATTATATACAGTACCTCTTAGAAGAGCTAAAGAGATCACTGCTTCATTGTGCTAGGTCATGTATAAAAACAAAGCAAGGAGCCAGACCCTGCCCTGAAGAGCTTACAGCCTAAACAGACCAGAGACACAATGGGTGGGAAGGGAAACAGAAGTACAGACAGAGAAAATGACTTGCCCAAAATAACACACAGTAGGTTAATGCAGTTTTTTAGTGTGTAATTATTTGTAAAGCATCAGAGATGCACATTGTACTTTACAGACATAGAAGAGACAAATCCATGTCCCCCAGGTGCTTTCAGTCTAAATGTTATACATACAAAGATATATATTTATAACCTACTGTGTGTTATATGCCACTCAACATTTCTGCAAATCAGACGCTGGACTCTCAACCCAGGCACCCAGAAATGAGGAATACAGAATTGGTGAGCAGCTGAGAGAGGCTGGTTTAAATGACTTGCCTAGCATCACATAGGAACAATGGCCCAGATCCACAAAGACATATAGGTACTTAAACCCCTAAGTTCCACTGCTAACCACAAAACCGTAGCTCTCGCAAAACCTATACTCACTTGGCGCCTACGTTTTCCGGGTAAAAGTTCCCTAGGTGCCTTCATTTCTGCCTCTGGGCATGTGCCTCACAATAGGCATCTGGATGTCTAAGGCCCGGAGTGACCCACAAAATGGGGGAAGATAAGTGCTCCTCCCCCTATCTCCTCCCTACCTGTGCGGCCTGAGCAGAGGCTACCTACAAGATCAGTCCTATACAAAATTTGGGAGGGAAGAGGGTAGTGTCCCCCTTATTGCTTTTAGCCTAGTGGTTAGTACGCTCCCCTGGTATGTTGTAGACCCAGGTTCAGTTCCTCCCTCTCTGCCAAATAGGGAAGAAAGGATCTGAACAGAGATTTCCCCCGTCTCTCAGAAGACTACCCTAACCACTGAACTATGAAACATTCTGATGTGGGCTCAATCTCTCCTGTTGAAGCTGTTCAACTGAAACTCCTAAGACTTTTTGCGTATCCCTGTGTGTATCTGGGCCTTTGCGGCAGAGAAAGGGCTAGAATTCAACTCTCCAGGGCAGCATTCAACTGCCTTAACCATGAGAGCCTCCTCTTGTAATTCCCTGCCACATTCACCATGCATCTTCCAATTTCTGCACCAAATGGAGCAGGAATCCTATGGACAACAGTCTCCTTAACTACGCAACCCTGATTCACCCCATTTTGTGCACTGACTGAGGCAATGATGCTGTGGAAAAAACAGTTATGTGATCATGTAATTAAAGACTGTGTCATAATGCACATGCACAAGAGGGCTGAATTAAGGTTTCCCAGGCTGTTTTAATTCTGGCATTTCCTAACTTTTGAGTGCTTGACTTTGCAACCTTAATAACGTTTTAATATAGTTGTTAGTGTGTCATTTCCTAGGGTTTTAAAAAAGTTAACTGAAAAATTAGAAGTTCCATCAGGTGGCATCACATTGGCACCCACATGGGTCATCAGCAGGATTGGAACCTTTAGATCCACCATAAAGACCTCTGCCACTTTAGCAAATGGAGTAACCAATAGCAGCAGTAATAGGTGGTCCTCCTTTATGTGACCACAACTAAAGGGGGATGGGACACTTTGCCAATGGGTTTCACAGATATTTGCTGACAGCAAAGGCATGATAGGACTCAGGAATCTTGGGTTCCCCTGCAGGCTCTGGAGGGTAGTGTTCTCTAGTCGGCACAGATTCTTCTGTCCCACCCCCACCAACCTGCCCCAGTCTCGTCTCTTCCCCATCCCTTGCCCCAGTACCATTGTCTTTACCCTACAGATCCCTGTCTACATTCCTCACGTTTCTCATCCCAGCCCAGACCCAACACAGCCCAGAGAGACAACTGCAAGGAAAGTCCTGTTCAGTCCAGGCTGGTGCATGCCAGTGTGGATAGAATTTAGGGGGAATTTAGCTGCTAAAATCTGAGAAGTCTTTATTGAGCATGTGCAAACTGATTTTTCAAAGGCTTATAACTTTCCCAAGTTTGGGCAGATTTTCATTTGGGTGTCAAGAGGCACATCCCGGACACAAAGGCCACCCCTACCAAATTTTGAGTCCCTGCTCCACAGTGTGGGGGCACTAGTGCTTTTCAAAGAAAAGGTCACCAGTATGTAACATGAACGAAACAACTTGTTTTTCTCTAGCCTCATTCTTGGAAACAAACAGTTTTGGCTAAAATTTTCCAAGGCAAAAGAAGTCATCCTGAGGCTGACATTGAGCATGAGAAATTTAGGCTAAACGGTCAAATGTTGGCAAAGTTTAAAGCACAGATTCTTATAATGGCAAGTGTCAGTCAACCTTATTAATATGCAGTTCTACCAGCCCCGGCTGTAATTTTTTATATATATATATGCATGCTATACATTACCATGTAAAGTCAGGGAAGAGCTGGCTTACTTCTGGGGGAGGAAAAAAGAAATGCTGTGATTTCCCTCCCCCATATTTCTAATAAATCATTTCAGGCCTGACCCTGCAATGTGCTGACAGCTCTCAACTCAAGGGATGTCACTGGGAGTTGAGAGCCCTCAGAGGACTGTGTTTACTATAAATTACGATGGGCGCACAAAAGAGCAGATATTGCAAAATAATTCAGAGCCACAGTAGAAACAAAGGGCAGTTATATTTTTAATTTAAGAGCAAGCCTTCCTATTTTATTTTTTAAATAAAACTTTCATAGGACAGGAGATATTTAGATATCAAAAATATTTCTCCCTAAGATGATACTGCAGTCTACTGGCTTCAAACAGTTTCCCAGCTTGCAATACTGCTAGCTGAATGGGGCACAGTGGATATTATGGTAACCAGTAGGTTATGAGGTTCAAGTGGCTCAGTTAAAAGAAAGACTTTGTCCCTCAAAATAGGTTCCTAGGAAACTCATAATAGGAAGAAAAACAGATGGAGGGGGGCCAAGCTCCATGTACTAGATGGCTGCTGTAACAGGTTGGGGACGTCTAAGAGAAATGTATGATGGTGAAGCGGGAAGATAATGGTTTTCAGTTCAAGAGAACGTAAGTGCTATGAGTTTTCCTAGTGATCAGACATGGGCAATCATAGAAGATCAATGATGATTAGGCTCACAGTAGAAGTTCTAAAGGGGACATATGAAAAAGTCCTGTCCCTTTGCAGAAAGTGATTGTGGAGGAGATGTGGTCTTGAGTTCACAAGGCCCAGGGTTCTGTTCCAGGCCAGTCTGGCTAGAAGGCAGTGGGTGGGTGGGGGGATGGTATTGGCCTTAGTGGACTCAGAGAGTCCCAAATATCAGTGGAGTAGAGTCCAGGTGGATAGTGTCCTGCCCATGAGCCTGGTCTGTTTTCCTGGGGAGTTTCCTGCCCTTCAGAAAGTGCTGAGATGATTAGGGAGGTCACTCGTGGCCACCAAAATAGAAACAAGGCATGCAGCAGCAGCAGCAGTCACCACAGCAGTGAGTCTGGGTTTTGTAGCAGCAGCATAGCTCTTCAGGAGCTTAGCCCTTACTCGGTTGCAAGGACAAAAGAGCATACAGCGGGCATTCTTTAAAAGTGTATTCTCTTTTGGAAGAGTAGCAGCCGTGTTAGTCTGTATTCGCAAAAAGAAAAGGAGTACTTGTGGCACCTTGGAGACTAACCCACCCCCACCGTTCCTCAGATGTTCTTGTCAACTGCTGGAAATGGCCCACCTTGATTATCACTACAAAAGGTCGTCCCCCCCGCTCTCCTGCTGGTAATGGCTCATCTTAAGTGATCACTCTCGTTACAGTGTGTATGGTAACACCCATTGTTTCATGTTCTCTATGTCTATAAATCTCCCCACTGTATTTTCCACTGAATGCATCTGATGAAGTGAACTGTAGCTCACAAAAGCTTATGCTCAAATACATTTGTTAGTCTCTAAGGTGTCAAAAGGTGTCCTTTTCTTTTGGAAGATACTCCTTGTGTTTCAAATGGGAAATACCAGGAGAACCAATCTCTTTCAAACAGTGATGAGCTGCCAAAATCTGAAGAACCGGTTCCTTCAGTTGCTCTGGGTCTTCGGCGGCACTGAAGAACCTGGCCGGACAGGACAGTTCTGAGGGCCGGATATGGCCAGTGGGCTGGAGTTTGCCCACACCTTTAACAACCGGTTCTAAACTGGCTTCAAAATTTAACCACCGGTTCGAGCGAACTGGTGTGAACCTGCTCCAGCTCACCACTGCTTTCAAACCTGTAGAAAATTTTAGGGCACACCCACCATTCCAGGCTCTCTTTGTGGTGAAAGATAGGTGACAGGGTGTCACGTGCCCTACAGGAGATGCAGAGTCATTTTCTTGACTCCCCTTAGCAGTCAGTCCAGATTGGAATGATTAGTTCTAATCTATGGAATGTAAGACCTAGATAACTCCTTAAAAGTAAAAAGAACTAGGAGGAGGGGTAGAAGTGGAAAGGTCCTGCAGAAAGAAATCCTAGGGCCAGCTGGACTTTAGAGAAAGCCCAAGCTTACATTTATAACTCCTTTAAAACAGTAAAAGGAAACCCCAAGAAGGGGGTATTTTTAGAAGCTATCCAATGTATAGGGAATATAGTAGAAGCAGGTTGGGAAAACATGTTTACATCACTTGTCTAGGAACTCTGTTTGAATTTATTCAGTCCCACGCCCACTCAGATTCCTGTTGTTTATAATACACACAGAATACAAACACACACTTCTGAGCATATTTCCACTCCTGTGTTGAATACCTTATACTAGCTTCAATAGAAACTCCAAGCCGCTACACATTTCTCAAAAAATATATTTTAGAGTAATAGCCGCTTTAAGAAATGCATGCATCTATCCCGGCTAGACCCATGCAAAGACAGGCCATTCCATTTCATGGAAGGTCTGTTTCAAAATCTATTTTGTCCCAAGTAGGACCCCCACAAAATTGAAATTCTCCTCAAAGGCACCCTGCCCTGCAGCCGTGGATCTTGGAAACCCGGTTCCCCAGCAGCTGGGTAGAAACATGCTTGGGTTCCATCAGAACTGTCTCCACAAAATGCTTCAGTTTTGCTAAGTCAGCAAATTCTGATGAAAACCGGTCTCACCTGAAGTTTTGCAACCAGCTCTTCTTGTAATTCTATCAATTTGTTCTGTTTTCTCACTTTATTTTTGGCTCATCTGTAATAATTGATGTTTAATCTCCCATTCTGAAGCTTGCAAAATCCTGCCTTCTGCTATGCATATACAGTTCCATTGAAATCAGTCAGTCCTGCATCTGCATCTGAAGAGCAGAAATTTGAAGGTCATCCTTAGTGGAGAAATCTGTGTGGGTGAGGGGGCATGGCAGGGGAGAGAAAAGAGGAGGGGGTGGGATTTGCACAGCAGGAAGCTACAATATCTTTCGCAAACTCATCTGCATACAGAATACATAATTCCTATAACCTCTATATCAGTCTCAAACTACCCTATAAAGTGTATCAGTTTCAAAAATATATTCCTAATTAGGGTAAAAAATGGCTTGTACTAACTGAGAAGAAACTGAGCAGATCAGTTTAACCTTCAAAGTTTAGCATTGTCCTCTGACTGAACAAACTTAAGAGTAGAATTAGAAGAAATATTAAGCCCCAAACTTCAGAGTCAAAGAAATTTTGCTTAAAAGTTTAATACTCAACCAAGTAGGAAGTCAATATCTAATATGAGCTGCCATGCAGAGTAGTGTTTAATAAGAACATACTAACTCTACCCAATGATCCTAAAAATGGTCAGGAGACAGACTGACAATATCCTGCACAAATCTTATGAAATTAAGATAAAATGTATTGAATTAAGTTAAACCTTATTGATTTTGGGTTAATACTTTTGGGGGTCCATTGTATTAAAAAGGCAGTTGTGTATGTGTTTTTTGTGGAATTATATGGTACCTTCTCTAGTAGGGAGGGGGGTGCTAATGCACTTCCTATCAACGCTTTGAAGCCAGCCCCCCGGAGAGGTGTGCACATACTACTGTAGTTCAAACTAGATTCTCTAGGGACCAACAGACCAAGAAAGGGTTTTTTGGATAAATAGCCTGGTTTTAAACAGCCTCAGGGCTTTCTTCCTGATCCAGCAAACAGACAGGACCCCGGTTCACAGAAAGCCCCAGTCCTCAGGGTAAGAGGGAAGGACTGGGCCTATTGAGGCTCCATTAGGCTGGGTGCTCGTTCTGAGTTTTGAAGCTGTGAGAGCTTGTAACCACAAGCCAGTCCCTTAGGTGTGGGTTTGAAGAACTGTTCCTGCCAGAATACATTTTCTACTGTAGTACTTTTTATCTTCAAAATAAAATAGGGTTGCATAGAAAGAACTGTGAGGTACTTTTAACTATAGCAATTACACTTATTAATTATCTCTGAAGACAAAACCTCTCTCTGCTGGGAGCAATGCAGCAAATGCAGGGAACTGTAATGCCTGGCCATACCCAAGTCAGAAGTGGGAGAGACACAGGTCTCCACTCAAGAGAGGCAACCAGAGGGAAGCTGGAAGCCTGCTGGACCAGTGAGTGGAAATACAGGTTGTTATCCTGACCTGTGACATGGTCAGAAGAGTGTTACATCAAGACTATTCAGATGAAGGAAATGAGATATGTGGTTTTACTACTGTAGCAAGCTGGAGGAAGGGAATAATTTGGAGGAAGCACCAAGGAGCCAATCTGCGTGCCCTTGGCTAAGAATGTTAAATTGCCGTTGGAGCAGCTCGCTTAATAAAGAGCCAGCTAAGTTTACTGGGAACAGAGCCCTCATGTTACCCAGCACAAGAAATAAATACAATAACCATTTTCAGTGTAGCCTGAGTCCCCAGACAGAAGTGCCCATGTCCACAGACCGGGCGACAGGGAGTACCATACCCCCATACATTTACTTTTCCTTTCCATTCCCCCAGCCTTTCAAAACCACACCAACCTGGAGCCTAACTACTACTAGGGTGGGGAGACAATACAATATTCACAAGCACTCAATAACCAACGTGGGTAACCAGATTATGTCTTACATCTCTTGCCGTAGCCCCTAGATGCCTCAACCAAGATTGGGACCCCCAGTATGCTAGACACAAACTGAGGTAGAGACTCTGAGGTAGATATCTAGGAGCTTGTGACATCTAGATAAACAAAGGGTGGGAAGGGGAAGCAGAGGCACAGAATGGTGAAGCAACTTGCCCAAGGTCACGCAGCAGGTCAGTGCCAGGAAGAGACCAGGAACAAAACCCCAACTCTTCTTGTACCCACAGCTCAGCACCCACTCTACTGCTAGCTCCCTAGTCTTAAAAACTTTGAAAGAGGTACTTCTTGGTTGTTGTAAAAAATAGACTTTAAAAAAAGGGCTCTTAGAGCAGGGATAGTGTTTCTTGTTCCAGATTCATTAGAGAGAGAGAGAGAGAGAGAGAGAGAGAGTGTGTGTGTGTGTCAGTCACTTGGATCCTTTCTGTAAATTTAATTAACAGAAAAGGCACCAGGCTAAAGGAGAATGAGTCCTTTTCCAATAGCATTTGCATTGATGTGCCGAGAGGGAGAATGCTACTTGGGAAGCTGTGAAGTGTTTGAAATTGCAACAAAAAATGAAAATAAAACCTCCAATTTATTAATTACTCATTCTGTAAATGGAGAACAGACTTTCATTTACATCATTGATGGAGTAGCCTTAGTCAAACGATGCAATACAGCCTGGTTGTCTGGCTGAGTGAAAATAGAACAGAAAGATGGCCAATAGCTGGAAACATCCATAACACCAGTGGCTATACAGGAAGTACTATCCTAAACTGCGATGGAACGCTCTAGAGAATTAAAGAGCAGAGACACAAACATGGTGGTATATTGATTTTTGGCTAAAACGTGCTATTAATAAACTGATTTCAGCTGCAGCGATGAGTGTAACAACTTTTCTATTCATGTACAAGTGTGTGATTGGACTGTACAGTTGCAGTAGTTTTTCATTTTTGTAAAATGGGTGGAAAGCTGTGAAGCGTTAAGACAAAATACAGGTAATACGAACAATCAATATATAATGGTGCTCTAACCTGTAGACCAAACCTCAATTTGTAACAACAACAAAAAGTGTGTGTTTAATATAGCATGACTGAGTACAAAAAAGAAGCAGGGAATAGTGTTAACAGAGTGCAAATGCTTCAAGTTAGATGGTAGCTACAAGAGAGAGGCGCACATTGAGCATATGGGCAGCGTCTCAGTGCCCCTGGGGAGCTCCAGGGGGAACTGCGCTTAAGGTAGCATAACACCTTTTGGAGCACCTGAGCCGAAGAAGGGAGTGTGCACAGTGCACCATCCTCAAGAATTGTGAAAGCTGCTCTCCGCTGTGTTCAGTTCCTCCCTTTCCGTTGTCCCCCACAAGAGGAGCTAAGAGGGGAACAGTCCTTGAGCTCCCTGGGATTGTGCCTGGCTCTTAGGTCAGGGGCATCAAGGACACTCCTTATGTACTTCCTCTCCCTCTCCCAAGCACCCCGGCAGGGACCGGGCACAATATATTCTTTAGGGTTATTGTTTAGACGGCACCATGCTACCTGGCATGATCTGAAGCCCCGGTGTCAGCACATTAAGGCCCATACCTGCTCCCTTTGAACTCAATGGCAAAATGCTCATTGGTTTCAGCGAGAGCAGGATTAGGCCCTTTGCGTTCATTGTGGTGGGAGGCAGAAGCACAAGTGTATTGGGGCATCTTGGGCTTTTAAGATTTCACTTCCTTCTCATTCAGTTTCGGGCTTCACTGTAGAGTGCACGACTTACAGACTACTGGCACGCGTGCAAAGAGCCAATACCCTATTGATCAGCTTTTGGAACACAGTGTGGTACTACGGCCCAACGAAAAGGAAACAATGTCCCATAATGTAGTAGTCTCAAACACTTGATGACATGTAACCCAGCTAACTAATTCACTGGGATCATTGTAACATCTTACATTTATAGAGCACCACTCATCCAAAAGGATCCCACAACTCCTCCCAGGTTACATGTGAACACTGAAATGCTGGCACCTGTGGGATAGGAGGCAGTAAGAAACTACTCACAGCACACTGCAGTGTGAAAAATGTGAGGGGGAGGAGGGACGAAAGAGACTGAAAGAGTCCTCTCTCTGTCCCTCCCAATTCAAGAGGTGTTATTGACAGCATTCACGCTAAGCATAGGAATGTTTTGCAAGCATAATTTGAAAACTAACATTTCTGCTGAATCCACTTTCCTTCCTTAGAAATCCAAAATATCAACATATGAAAAAATGTGGGCATTCATGAGCAGCAGGCAGCAGACCGCACTGGTGAAGAACAATGATGAGGGAATCCAGCGGGTGCTCACAACGGACTACGCCCTGCTGATGGAATCAACCAGCATAGAATACGTAACTCAGAGAAACTGCAATCTCACCCAGATCGGCGGACTCATTGATTCTAAAGGCTATGGTGTGGGAACTCCTATTGGTAAGATGCATTAAAGATAATTAATGATGAGCAGTCCTCAAGAGGTTCTGGGCAGTTAAATCTGGATGCCCTTTAGGAGCTTTCTATAACCTTTGAGCACCCAGGGTCCTTCTTTCATTCAACATCTCCCCTCTTGCCCCAGCTACAGCAATGGCTCTACTCAGCAGGGGCAAGAGGGTGGCTTGTAAGCAAGCAGGAAAATTAAGGTGTAGTCCGTGCCTTCAAGACGCAATCAGTTGGCCTGCTGCTCTTGTGGATAAAAGGTCCTGTTCACAGGTGATGGGGTACCCTCTGCTCTTCCTTCCCATGTTATTAAACCATGCTAGCAAGACAGATTACATATTTCCTCCAGGAGCCCTCTTTTTAGAAGAGAATCAAGGTAAATGTGATCTCCAACAAATGCACCCTTTGGAAAGCTGCATGAAAGGAGACAGGATTGATATCGCACCCTATGCGTCATTGCCTGTGCATCTTAGTAGAATAACCTACAAAATTTGCAATGATTTTCAGAGCAATATGTAGGGACTATAAGAAGCCATTGCAAGACTGTATTCCTACATCAAGAGTCTCAATGCTTTGGGTGCATTCTGAAAACCAGCTGCCTCACTTCCGCCAATAAGCAGCTTCCCTTTTCGGTGGATTTGCTTGCCTTATCCCTGAATGTTTCAGTACTTTGCCAATTTTACATATTTAAAGAGATCGCATATTTTCCACAGAAATTGGGTCCTTCTGCAAATGGACATTGTGTAGCCAGTTCTTTTTCTAGTTTAATATATTTGTGCTGCTCAATCATGCACTCGCCCTACCCATGTCTCATCTCAGTTTACATCAGCCTAATTCCACTGACTTCAATGGAATTAGCTACAGATTTACACTGGTGTAACTGTTCACAGACTTTGGCCTTTCAATTTCTTCTATGGCCATCTCTGAGGGAGGTAGAACAACCCGGAGTACACATACCCCTAGGGGTACATAGAGGTCTTCCAAGGGGTACATCAACCCATCTAGATACTTGCCTAGTTTTAAAATAGGCTACATAAAAAGCACTAGCAAAGTCAGTACAAACTAAAATTTCATACAATGACTTGTTTATACTGCCCTATATACTGAAACGTAAGCACCTTTATATTCAGTTGATTTATTTTATAATTATATGGTAAAAATGAAAATAAGCAATTTTTCAGTAATAGTGTTCTGTGATACTTTTGTCTTATGGCTGATTTTGTAAGCAAGTAGTTTTTAAGTGATGTGTAACTTGGGGGTATGCAAGACAAATCAGACTCCTGAAAGGGGTACAGTAGTCTGGAAAGGTTGAGAGCCACTGAGATAGAAAGCCTGCCCCAGTATATTGAACTCTGCCCCATCTTAGCCAGAATTCCATAGAGATGATATTGTAAAAATATTTTTCCATTGCTTATGTGAGAACAAACTTCTCTGGCTGAGAAGAATGAACCAAAAATTTAAACTATCCCAAAATAAAGATAAATACATGGCAAGAATTTCATAGCAGTTATAAAGCTGCCATGCTTTAAACTAAAAACAATGAAGGATAATTGGAACAGATGGTAATCCTCAGAGAGAATACATCCACTGGAAATGCAGCTGTGGAATATATTGTAAGATGTTTCTTGTATGATGAATATGCTGTTTTAGAAAGATCAGTTAAGATTCAAGGATATACAGAATATAATGTTACAAGTCTCCAAGTGTCTTGAAATAAATCATTTTAAAAATTAAAAGTTGAAACTTGCCCTAGACAAAGTATGCTGCAAAGATACTCCCATAACACACATCCCCAAAGGAAATGTGCTCAGTTGTCTTCTCCCAGTATCCAAGACCATCCCATCATGTTATTTCTAAGATAAATGTACTTTGGGTTCTCATTGTTTTTAGGACCAAATATTTAGCCAAGTCTCTCCTTGTGCAATTCTCAGAATTCAAATGCACAAACATGCCTACACTTTACAGGTGCAAACTGAGGCCCATGCACTTCAGAAATTCTCATGAATGTGCCAAGTATGATCACAGTGTGACAGGTTGAATCACAGAAACCCCCTTGGGGCTGCCAACTGATGTGCCAAGACTACTTCTGCCCCTGCCTTCCCTGCCAGCTTGGGACTCCAGAATCCGGCCTGGTTGTGCCAGATACGCTTGCCGGCCACAAACACAGACCCAGGTCTGAACCACGTCTCACAAACTGCAAGCATAACTGAAAGCAGCTCAAGAAGTGTTCCTGTTTTTAACACTGAGATGCCCAACTCCCAATGGGGTCCAAACCCCCAATTAAATCTGTTTTACCCTGTATAAAGCTTATACAGGGTAAACTCATAAATTGTTCGCCTTCTATAACACCGATAGAGAGATATGTACAGCTGTTTGCCCTCCCCTGCAGGTATTAATGCATACTCTGGGTGAAATTAATAAGTAAAAAGTGATTTTATTAAATACAGAAAGTAGGATTTAAGTGGTTTGAAGTAGTGACAGAACAAAGTAAATTACCAAACAAAATAAAATAAAATATGCAAGTCTATGCCTAATATAGTAAGAAAACTGAATACAGATAAAACCTCACACTCGGAGGTGTTCCAGTAAGCTTCATTTTACAGACCAGTCTCCTTCTAGTCTGGGTCCAGCAATCACTCACACCCCCTGTAGTAACTGTCCTTTGTTCCAGTTTCTTTCAGGTATCCTTTGGGGGTGGAGAGGCTCTCTTGAGCCAGCTGAAGACAAAATGGAGGGGTCTCCCAGGGGTTTAAATAGACTCTCTTTTGTGGGTGGACACCCCTCCCTCCCCCGGTATAGAATTCCAGCTACAAGATGGAGTTTTGGAGTCACATGGGCAAGTCACATGTCCATGCATGACTCAGAATTTACAGGTAGCAGCCATGGTTCTCATGCTACCTTGAACGTTCTCAAGTAGACTTCTTACGTGGATTGGAGCCTTCTGAGATCCATTGTCCGTTGAGTGTTTCGTGATTAGGCACTTAACTTGCACATTCCTTTCTAAAGAAGCTGCCCAAATTCCTTACTAAGGTTACTTAAAATTAAACCAGTACATAGCCAATATTCATAACTTCAAATACAAAAATGATACATTCATACAAATAGGATGAATAGATTCAGTAGATCGTAACCTTTACTGAGATACGTTACATGGCATATGTAGCATAAAACATATTCCAGGTATGTCATATATACATTCATAAGCATATTTCCATATAGCCTTATAGGGTGCAACATCACACAGTGTTGTCCTCAGACAAGTGGAAAAGATAGAAATGTAATTCTTAATAAAAATAATCTGTATATCTAGCTGGGGACATGCAGGGCTTTTAGCACTAGAGATGGCTGTGAAATATTTAGCATTTTTGAAAAAAATTTCACTCGAACAGGGATAAAACATCAAAACTGAAATATTTCATGGGAAAGATTTTCAAGAAAAATTCAATTTCAAAAGAACCAAAGTGAAATTTTCCAGGTTTGCAGCTGCCCATCTGAAAGGTTCTTGTCCAATTATAAGAGCCAGGCCCTCTGACAGCCAAGCTGAATGTCTATACTGCAATTAAAAACCCAGGGGACTTGAGGGATTCAGGCAAAGGGGATGTTTGTTTACAGTGTAGACATTTCAGCTCAAGGTGTGCCTTGACAACTCAGAAAGTGAAATTGACAAGACCATTACAGGCAGACAGCTGTCATTTTGATTTTCCTGTTGGAAACTGATTTGGGGGGAGGTGAGGGGAGGGGAAAGAGATAAATGTTTCCAGTGAAAGTTTCAGTTTTCCAAAAAAAGGGCATTTTTCATTGGAAAAATCATTCCAACAATTTTTTCCTACCAGCTCTACTGATCATCTTAGCATCTGAGCAATCTCCATAAGTTTAAAAAATGACAATGCTCTTTCTTCCTTCCCTTGCACAATGAGGCAGATATAGGGGACCTTCAGTGTGTTTCTATTAGTGTTTTTTAGTGACTGTGTAAGATATGGGTTTTGCATTTGGCTCTGAACTAAAGCAGCCAACAGTGTTGTTTTTCCTTAGCACTTATCTGCTTACTGCATTCTGAGAGGACTAGTGCCTAGGACATAGGTAACATTTTAAAAAATATGCAAAAGGGCATCTTAGAAGGAATATAGTTGAACAAAGAAATGTCATTACATGCATCAAACAAGCACAAATTTCACAATTACTGCTACCATAGAGTTACCATATTTGAACTTTCAAAAAAAAAGGGGGACACTCCACGGGGTGGGGAGGTATTTGTTCACAGCCCCTAGCCCCCGGCCCCGCCCCCATTCCAACTCCTTCCCCACCCCCATTACATCCCCTTCCCCAAAGTCCCCACCCCAACTCTGCCCCCTCGGACCCCTTCCCCAAATCCCTGCCCCGGGCCCGCCTCCTCCCCTGAGCATGCTGCATTCCTCCTCCTCCCACTCCCTCCCAGCCACGTGAAACAGCTGTTTCCCAGCGCAAGCACTGGGAACGAGGGGGGAAAAAGCGGGCACTCTCGAGTGATCAACATTCACTCTCTTTCTTGAATGATCAACTCTTCTTTGGGGAAAAATAATAATGGCAAAATCCCAGACATTTTTAGATATTTAAAAATTTCTCCTGGACAGCAATTTAAGAATCAAAAAGCCGGACATGTCCAGGAAAATACGGACATATGGCAACCCTATGCTGCTAGTGCCCATGTGCTAGTAATTCTCATACTAACTATTACCAGTGATTTGGGAGGTAGCTAAGCAAGTGGGTAGCTGTATTTCAACAACCTGAGAGGTGGCTTCTATTAACAGCACCAAGGCCATAAATTAAATATTGAACAAAGAGATATCAGAACGGATATATGACTTTATACTACTTTCCAATAATAATTTTAGAAGTTCCAATCCAATGCCCTAGGCACACTTGGCAAAATTCTAGAAGTACAAATACAGCTGTCTCTGTTACTCCCAAGATTGAATCGAATAACCCCGCAGCAACAGAAACAAAGAATAGATATTCCACACAATCCCGACACCAACCCACCTCCTTATGGTGGGGGGGAGGGGGAACAGAGGGAGAGAAGAGGGGCCTTGTAGTATATCCTGCAGGCTAACAAACTCTAGCTGTTGCAGGAACCAGAACCCCTCCTAAAGATTAGGAAGTTGCACTCGTTTTCCAGGAGGCACTGCTAACTATATTTTAACTTTCTTGTATGTTTTTTTTAAAACTAGAATGCATGTTCATTAAAACAAGCTATTCTTATACAAGGTATAATTTTTCCCTTCATTTCTGGCTACCCAAAACAAAGGCTGCTGATCTTTGATTACCCAAAAAGACTTTGCATAATCTGATATCTCTTGGCATCTGCAGTGTCAGCATATCCTGCTGCTGGCAACAGACTGTGCTCTGAAAGCTATCTGAGGCTTGGCACAGCAAATTAATGAACTGGGATTTTTTTTTACATTCTTTCTCTAGACAATATAGTAGGCTAAAGGAAATAAAAAGCTCAGGGGGTGTCTTATTGTATTCACAATTATTTTAAAAAATTTGTGTACAGCACCATATGATTGCATGGCATGTTAGAGAGAATGGAGACATGGGGACAGATTTTCATAGGTATTTAGGTATTAAAGATGTAGATACGCTCCTAGTGGGATTTTCCAAAACATCCAGGCACTTTTGGAAATTCCACTAGATGCCTATCGTTACATCCCTAAACACCTATAAAAAATCTGATCTGCCGTCCCTGCCTTAAAGAACTCAATGTTGTTTACAATGATCAGGTTGGAAATTGCAGCCATCTTAGTCTGCAGCTAAAATTACAGTTGTGGAATCGTTACTTAGACAGCTGTCTTGCTAATTGCTAAGTTGTTAGGTATGACAGCTAGCCACACAAAGAAGTGATTGACTACACTGGAGTTCTTCCAACTCTAACTATAAGGCCATATCTACACTACAAAATTAAGTTGGCCTAGCATATGTTGGCACACAGCCACCACCGTAATTATATCACTTGTGCATCTCTACACTTTGCTCCTTCCATCAGTGGTGTCCCCCCTCACCAGGAGCATTTGTATCAATTATATTGTCAGTGTGGGAAGGCTCCTGAAAGCCAGCAAACAGTCAACATAAGCAATGCAGTGTCTGCACTGACACTCAGGGAGGTGGAGTTATTAAGTCAGCATAGCAGGGCAGTTAGGTCAGCAGGAGTGAAATTTACCTGTAGACACTGCCATAGTTAGGTCAACATAAGCTGTAGCCTGGACCAGCCTAGGAGACAAAGCTTATTATGGCTAAAAGTCCAGATGTGGTAGGAAGTTAGTCCACATATGCCTCTGGTTTCACACTACCTTCCCATACTTTCTTCCAACTCTCTCTCCCTGCGGCTACTTTGTAATCCTTGCCCTTTGGGGAATTCTGTGCTTGCTGCTAATTAGTCCTGTCCACATTGCTAGCTCCTGCTGGTCTATTAAGCTTAATTGCTCCATTGCTACTTTGTTCTGGCTGGGGTGGGGAAGCAAGGGGGGCTGGGGGGGGAAGGCAGCATGGTTTTAACCCCTTGCTTGCCAGACATCATGCATACTCATCCACTCTGCATCGTTACATGGTTACCAGTCAAATGTCGGTGGAGGGAAAGCAATAAATAACAGAAAGAAAAGCCTCAAGTACTTTGCTATCTGTACCTACGTGTTGGCAAAACTTTGCAGAATGCAAAGAAAATACAAGGCCAGTTTCAGCTCTCATAACCATCCAGCACAATTGGCATAAATAAGGATGCAAAAGTATAACTGAGGCCCGAACTTATTTAACTCACGGTGTGTTTTCTTAGATTGTGCTCAGTTTTAAATACAGTGGTAAAAAAAAATGGAAGTAAATGGAATAGATGTAAAAGTAGAGCATCTAGGAGAATGTGAAATACTCAAACACAGAAAGGAATGTAGGGAAAAATCTGCTGCAATGCAGGGGTTTAGCCAAAGTCCATTGTAGGCATCCACAGAAATTCCAAAGCAGTCCCAAATGAATAGCAAGACTTAAAGATCCCTCTGTCAGTCACCAATGCAAATTTCACTAGCTAATGCTATCCCCCTATTAGAATGAGAGAGCAATCCAAACACGAGCAGTCAGTCATGCACAGAACTGTTTTGGTTATACTCTATCAGGAATAATGTGTACTGTTAGAAGGGTGCACTTTTGTCTCAAATGCGCATCCTCCACCCCAACCCTGCAACAAATACTAAATGGTTTGTTCTTGCTCTACAGGGTCTCCTTATAGAGACAAAATTACCATTGCCATTCTCCAGCTACAGGAGGAGGGGAAACTGCACATGATGAAAGAAAAGTGGTGGCGGGGCAATGGGTGCCCTGAGGAGGACAGCAAAGAGGCCAGTGCTCTGGGGGTTGAGAATATTGGGGGCATCTTTATAGTGCTTGCTGCTGGACTTGTTCTTTCAGTGTTCGTAGCCATTGGAGAATTTATATATAAATCCAGGAAAAACAGCGATATTGAACAGGTGAGTTGTCTATTGCCAGCTCATTTCTGGTTTGTTTTTTAGGGCCTGGAGTTGCCAAGGCATAGGAGGCTGTACCATTAAGAGTCTATTCAGGCTCTTGTGTTGTTGAACCTCTGCCACGCATTTCTGGCATTAAAGCCACATACATTTATTAAATGAGAAGAGGGAAGTACCTCACACTCCATCCAATTAGCATTGTTTAGTATAACTGTGCAGAAATTTCAAGCGTAGTTAATTTCTCAAACAGTTGTTGCTTGGTCTTAATACTTCAAACCAATGGACTTGGAAAGGAATAAAAAGAGAAAACTGCAGCTCTCTCTATAGCTTCAGCATCATCCCTTTGGTAACGGCAGCAATCTACTGGTCTGTCTCCACCAACACAGTTCTCGCTCACTCTAAAGCATTCCTTCAAAGCCAGGTGTCTGCATGTTCCACAGGGAAGGGCAGGCCATAAAGTGGGGCGCCTTGATAGAAAGAGATGGGAGTCACAGAACGGTAGGCTCTGGTGTAAAAGTGATCCCTGGAGTAACTCCATTGACGGGTAATGAGTAATATAAAAACCGAAGAAAATAATGGATGTAAACCAATACATGGATGTTGCAATGTTTGAGGAAATGCTATTCTGTTTTCATTATAGAACCTAGCACGCACCAAGTATGTTTAAGAACGAAATGAGATGAGAGTACCACCACTCAGCACACCCCCAGATCCTGCAACAAATACTAAATATTTTGTTCTGCTCTATCAGGTCTCCTTATAGAGACAAAATTACCATTGCCATTCTCCAACTAGAGCATAGTTGCTGTCCTCAGTAATCCCTACTTTGTCCCTATGTGTTCCCGTGTCACTTCTCTACTGAGACCCCAATTCTGCCATCTCCTCTTTGTAGGTGGATCCCCAGGGCCTGCTTAGCCCCCATTTCACTTCAATGGGACTTGGCTTGGGATCGGATTGGAGGCAGGCACCACGGCTTTATTTATCTGTATGGCGCTTAGGTGCATCCAGTGGATCAGTTAGAGCCAATAATAATATCAGTGGCGTTACATTAGTTTGGCCATCATGGTACAGGGATAGGCTTATTACAGGATCGAGGCCTAAAATACTTTAAACTGCTCCATGCAGGCAGATCCCTGCACCTGAGCAGACCCACACTAAAGTCAATGGTGCTGCATATGGACACAGAGGTCTACTATGTGGAGCGATTTGTAGGATCAAGGCTTTAGTAAGCCAAACATTTGGTATTTTAGGCATAAATCCAAGAGAACTGATGTACTTTTTAAAACTTATAAGAGAATTAACAGTATATACAATCTTAATTACCAGTTTCAAAAACACACAATGAAAAGAGGGTTTCTCCAGCTCTTGACTCAGATAGAAATAGAATAATGGATAAAACCTATCTTTTTTGTATAAAAAAGCAAAGGTAATGCAGCTGATTAAAGTTTGTAGGACAAATGATAATGGGATAAGAGTGTAGGACAATATTATTTTTGGAATCATAAATAATAGGCCAAAAATTGTATCCCAAGAAGACTATTAATTCACTTCTTTATAATTTGGGTGAGTACCAGTGTGAATCTGATGTGACAAGTTCAGTTTATGTGAAAATCCTGCTACTATATCATAGCAACATTCAATAGAGGGTAGCCTGTCTCATCATAATGAACATCTTCAACTGCATTAAAGTGGCGATATCACATATTACTATCACAGAATCTGTGGGAAATGATTGTATAAAAAGAAGAATACAGAGAGTTTCATTATGACTATAAATTGCATATGATCTGTGACTTTTTCTGTTTCCATAATACTATCTTTAATTTAGAGCTCTCATTTTCATATTTTTTGTTATTTCACTTATTTATTTTTTCTCCATTTTTTTCCTGCATGCAAGGCCTTTTGTTTCTTTTATGGACTACAATGTAAGCAAACCCATCCATCCAACTCCACCTCTGGAACCACCTTATCTACGGAGTTAGACTGTGGCAAATTAATCCGAGAGGAGCGAGGGATTCGAACACAACCCTCAATTCACACTGTATAATAGTAAAGGAAAAAGGTGTGTCCAATGGAAAGCATTCATCTTAAAGCGTGTACATGACAGTGATCAAAATATTGCCTCACATATTAATAGCCTTAAAGCTCAGCTACTGTAGCAGATGGATCTCCAGGGTCCTGAGAATTTGAGCAGTTCCGTGCATATCATAGAATAAAAAAATAGAATTTAAAACAGCGTTAGTCTCTATATCTCTCTGTAGAGCATAATCCTCTTGTCATTCCTTTGGGTAGTTGAGCATTTTCAGGTAAGAAAAATGTATTTACCTTCTTTCCCATGCAGTGCAATTTGCAGGAACTCAGTCTTTAGTCTCTGCAGAACATTTAGCAAGAAGTCCATGCAGTTATTTAGAAACCTCACAAATCAACAATCTGCAGGATTCCATTAACTCTCTGAAAGGCCCATTCGTGGCAAAGGAGCCAGTGATTTTTAGCTGACAGCACTGTGTTCCCAGTGTCAAATATTTAATTAATTTTAATTCATCCATTTAAAATTCATTATACAACACCTCCAAGCAGCTTGTACTATTGTACCACAAAATCACACTTAGGTTTTAAGCCAGTAATCATTAACATTTAAAAAAATTATTCAGTGAATACATCCTCATAGAACACCTCATTTTCTTCTTGAATACACAGGTTTTACATCAGTGTAATGGCATAGATTTAATTTTGATGTTCATCTGGGTAACTGAAAGGAGGATCAGACATACTGTACTTATTATAAGACAGGATTCTTTCATGGTATAAGCACCAATCAGGATATCAAATCATGTTGAAGTGTAAACCCTTGGCATTTGTTTTGCATAATAAATATACAAGTTATTACAAAGTTGTGTGTAGGAAGTTCATCTGAATAGCTATGCTGAAATACTATTGTAACTGTAGTTTTAGATATATATTTATATAAATCTGGATCAGAATAATGCATGAACCATGATAAACTTCCCTTTATTCTAAATAAGCCCAGTTACTTTTTATCCAGATCTGATTATACCCCAGCTGATCCCGTAATTTCACTGATTTCGTCTCCCACACATCACTCCCATCTGTCTCTTTGGTACAGTGTCCTGACCATAACAACTCATTGGTATTGATCATCTTTGTCTGCTACTGGTACTTGAGCTTTTTTTATCTATTGGTATGGTTTCTTTGTACACTGCAGTTTACCCTTGCAACACAAGATGTAGCAAGTTAATGATCCCTTTTTTGGAGGGACCATGTCTGAGCTCTATTGCAATTAAACACTTCTTGCTGATTGACTTCTTCCCACTAAGTAGGTGAAGTGCTCCAGATGCTCTAGTCTCCCTTAACACACTCCAGCTCAGCCCTGTTCTGATTTCTTCTATTTGCTTTCTGTCTGACCTGAATACTGAGACAAGAAAACATGGTCTTCTATGTACAGTGACAGGAGTTGTGGTCATTTTGTTTCCATTTTGCATTATTGTCTATTGGCCAATTTTATTTACCCTTTTAATAATCTTAGTGGTTTCCCTAGTTCTTCTATTGGATCTTAAAATCCATCTGTTTTTATGACCAAGAAAGTACCCTTTACAATATAAGCAATGTCAGTTTGTGTCCGTCCCACTCATGACCCTGGAAGAAGTTATCCTGGTTGTGATGGAATTACTCACAATAGTTAACACCACACCTGGTAACAAAATTTGTTGGCTAAGACCCCCAGAGCTTTGATCCATAAGTCTTGGCAAAATTTGTGTGCTTACAAACCAAGATCTAATCACAAGTGAGAGAATTAGGCACTCTAGTCCCAATTCAACAAAGCATTTAAGCATGTGATTTCCCCAGTGGGGAAAGAACTTTAAAGACAATCAAATCCAGCTCCTCTGAGCTCTCAGAGGAGAAGGACAATGACTAATATGCTTATTATCCTAATCATTGTCCCCCTCAGTTTCCCATTCACCAGTCCCTTAATCTCTACTGAACTTTGGATGGACATTTGGTGTGAAGTGCCTTTGTTTTGTTCAGTTTTTAGAGCACTGTCACATCTTTGAGAGAGGCCATAGAAAAAAGAGCCAGTCTTAACAACAATGCTCCTTACTTGTCGTCTGACTGCGCCAAACAGCATAGTAGATTTAGCTTTCCTCTGGGGACCATGATGAAACAATTATCTTGTTTTTAAATGGAATTTCAGATCTAGCCACAAAGATGTGTTAAAAAAACCTGCCATTCAAAAATTATACCAGCATCTGTTCATGTGAAAAATGGGATGATCACTTGAGCTCTAAAAGAAAGTACATTTGTAGCAAAGGTACCTGATCCTGCCAGGTGCTGAGCGCCTCCAGAGAGGAGCTATGCACTCTCAACTCCTAGTGAGGTTAATGGAAGTTAAGGGCATTTAGTAATTTTAGTCATTGCACTTATCAAAGCCAAAGGACTTGATCCTAAATGGTTATATTTATTTGTATTATGTTGGTGACTAGAGTTCATGGCTCCCTTGTGCCTACACTTAGGCCTGGTCTACACGGGGGGGGGGGGGGGGGGGGGAGGAAATTGATCTAAGTTACGCAACTTCAACTACGTGAATAACGTAGCTGAAGTCGATGTACTTAGAGCTACTACCGCGGTGTCTTCACTGTGGTGGGTCAACTTCTGATGCTCCCCTGTCGACTCCGCCTGTGCTTCTCGCTCTGGTGGAGTATCAGAGTCGACGGGAGAGTGCTCGGCGGTCTATTTATCACGTCTTCACTAGATGCCATAAATCGACCTCTGCTGATCGATCGCTCCAGAGGTAAGTGTAGACATGCCCTTATAGAGAGCCCCTGGCCTAAACAGCTTGCATTCCACATTTAAAAAAAAACAACAGACTAAGGGTGGAGAGACAAAAACATCACCCTCTACAGATGAAAGCTAAGGCCTAGAGGGATTAAATGGCTCATCCGAGGTCACACAGGAAGTCCGTGGCAGATGAACAAACTGAACCAATTGATGATCAAGTTCTTAAATGTTTTGTCCACACAGATTGTAAGATCTTTGGGGCAGCAACCATCTTTTCTTTCTGTGTTTGCACAATGCCTAGTACAACGGGATCCTGGTCTATGATTGGGAGTTCTAGGCACTACAACCATATTTTAAAAATGAACGCTGTAATGTATCAAACCGGAAGTGTTCTCTTTATTTAATATGTTTGTGTTAAGAGGACCATGTCGAAAGACTATCCTTACATAACCAGATAATTATATTTTACATATCATTTGCCATGCCCTTATGAACATATTCTGCAAAGGTTTCAAAACGCGCTGCAATTATACTTCTCTACAACATGGTTAACTTGCTT
This sequence comes from Chelonia mydas, assembly GCF_015237465.2. Classification (NCBI taxonomy): domain Eukaryota; kingdom Metazoa; phylum Chordata; order Testudines; family Cheloniidae; genus Chelonia; species Chelonia mydas. The sequence continues at coordinate 163,833,887 of NC_057849.1, forward strand.
ATTATTATGAGGAACAGGTCGCTTGTTTCAGATTATAAATACAATTATCTAAAAGGCAACTTGAAAACATGCAGACGACAGTCTCTAAAATTAGTAGTAAGCATCAGGAGACATTTAGAGTCCTTTCATGCATGACTTGTACTCTACACATGCTTAACGGTTTGTAAGTTGTATAAACAAATCTGTGTACTCAGAGCAAGTGTGGTACAAACCAGAAAGATGTGGAACTGGTAGGAGAGATAACAGAAATAGTTTATAAAAGCCTTCACGTCTCTGAACTTGAATTTTACTCGGAGAAGTGACTGCATACAAATAGCATGGGATGAGCGTATCCCATGTTTATCATTTCTCAGTAACATCTAATGTCAAATTTTCAAGAAGGATTTTTCCCCAAACTGTTAGCTCTGCAATTTTCACACTCTGCTTCAAAAATCAATAGGAGCTCAGTCCTTCTCATGCATTTACACCAGTTCTGAAAAATATGCAGGTCAGATTTTACCTTCAGTTACCCCATTAGCCTTCAATTGGTTTGTGGGGCTGGCAATCAGAGAAACCATCGTTTTTCTTACGAACTGAAAATTGGGAAAAACAAACACAAAATACTCATTTTTATAGTCACTTTCAGTGCAGAACCAAGCTTTCTAAAAATCTGATGCACAGTTTAGAATAGCTTGCCTGCTGGTCTAATTTGTATAATTAGCTCTTAGTGGCGGAGTACTGAAGCAGACTTTGAATTCACAACAGCTGTGATATTTTCACAAGAAATAACTACTTTGAAATTTTCCTCCAGCATACTAGACACAAGGCAAAGTACTTTTTTTCCAATATTAAGAATTTGCCACTGTTCCATCCATGTGTAACTATAAAAACATGGCTACTGTGGCCCACAGAAGGGAAATCTGGATTCTGATCTTCTTTCTCTGTTACTAAACTATAAGATGGATTCCTGTCATTTATTCTGCCAGGATAAATTTGTCCTATCAGTGAATTTTCATAATTCTCAAGTGTAACACAGCACCTCTAGACTGAGGTATTTCTCCTTAGATATGTATGAAGTTCACTATAAAGTCTTCTGAATAGATTGACACCACAGGCAGACTGGCTTCAAAGGTTCATGTATGGCATATTGAGTCAAGAATTACAGTTCCCAGTTTTCCTCAATCTAGTCTATATTACTTTAAAATATACTGGTTGAGGCCTAATTAGACCAGGGAATTGGTCTCTTCATTGTATAACGGGCATAGCAGCAGATCCATCACCTGCTCAGGTCTCCCAAATCTTTCCTCCACTCCCATCTCGCAACAGTGAAAATTGTGTTAGACTTTGGGGTAGCTACCTACCTGGGCAGGGATTTTTTTTTTTTTTAAAGGAATAACATTCCCACGCAGTGTTTGCAAGCTAAACACTGCAGCATCCCAACAGAACCAGCAAGTGAAGCGGACTAAAAGCAAAAGTGAAATTTACGGGTCTGTCTTCAATGTTCACCCTCAACCAACTCCAAGGAGTTAACAGCATTAGAACAATTTTTAAAACTCTTAAAAAAATTCAGTTTGAATACCTCAGGAAGAGGTAAAACACAGAAGGCAATTTTAAATGGAATTTTAACTGTACGATGCCCTTTTAAAAGAATGCTATGATATTTCATATACATTACTTTTTCATAAAGATCCTTTAGCAGCTTGATAATCGAATGTGTTTCCTTACCACCATTTTTTCCTCTGTCCCACGCATGCTGGCTTGGCTTACAGTTGCTCTGTAGTGCTGATGCAGGTTTGTCTCCTCGTCTAAAAAGTTCAGGGCAATTCTGATTTTTGAACATCTGTCCTGCTTCCTCATCTCCACTTTGTGTGACAAATTAGAAAGAGAGCAATTTTAAGTGCTTCATGCGGTTACGGGGTCTAGGTCACTTTAGAAGCAGTGAAGTGTAATCTATGTACATGTTTGAAGATAAACAGTACTTTGGGATAGGTTTCATGGGGCTCACAGGGGATTTTGTATGACGTTCTTCTGATAAATTGTTTATTAGAAAACTGAAAGTTCAAGGAACCTTCTCCAGTTGCACTTCAGAACATCCTAAAGTGCACGGGAATGGGGAGGGAGAAAGGAGAGGCAGTACAGAGCCCCTCATCTCAAGGTCTTTTAAAACCATTTGTAGAGGCCCACCACCTCCTCCACTCTGTTTTCTAAAAGGTGGCAGGACTTTGCAGACAGACACAAATCTGCCATAGATCAAAGTTGGAGTCTACAAACCTTGTCAAGAGTCCCTTTGAATTTTATTGTAAAAGGATCAGTCCAGGTTCCCAGTCTTATTTCGATGTTCACTTCATTATTATAAGACTCTGTTAAACCAAAACAGCTTTTGTAGCTGGTTAATTCTCCCAAGACTTAGATTTAAATCCAACCCGAGGGCAACAACAACTTCTATGGTTCCAATAGATATGACATTGAGAGCTGTGGTGCGTAGGAGTCCGGAAGTTGCTTTCCTATATATAAGCTTTCCTCCTTCCCCTTTCCCAAACTGTGCCTTGTACACAACAGCAGATTCCAGTGTGTGTTTGCTTTTGGCTGATTAATCTCTCTTCTGAATGGGTCAGCCAAAATCTGTATGCTGTACGGCTACGGATATTTTCTGCGGGACAAAGACATTTGGGATTAAGCCAGGGCCTCAATATGTACTTCTTGTAAATATGAAACTGTTTATAGATAACACCAAATTTAAAACAAAGACCAGCAACAGACTTTTAAACCAATAACTCTTGAAACTGGCGAGAAAGTAAAATGTTTAATAATGAGCAAGATGGCAGAAATTTACTTCGGAAATACAAGCTCTAAACACACACAGACTTGGATAAACAGCATCGATTGTCACTAAAAATAAAAAGACAAAGTTTACAAGTAGAACAGACTGAGGGTCATTTAAACTCAAAGCTTTTTAGGAGCTAGAACAGGTCCATGTAGTTTATTCAACAGGTATCCAAATGTTTAAAACTTCAAGTACCAACCTATCAATGATGTGTCAAACATCTCTGCATAAATATGACATGTTCTTCATGGAATTAAGTTTCTTGATATCACATGATAAACAATGTAATGAGTGCAATATGATCTGGATAATCTGAATCAGTTTGGGAAAAACCTAGATGTAAACATTAACATGCCAATAGAAAATATTGTTCCAACTATAGGACTTATCCCTCCCTATGCACATCTTGCAGAAATCCACATCTATAACACACACAAACACACACCCCCCGAACATGGATTAGTATCAGACACTGCATTACAGTTATATAAAAAGTAGATAGTCTAGTGATTGATATATTCCCTTGCTCATTCACCATGGAATTCTTGGCTCATTCTAAAAATCTAGATTTAAAAAAAAAAATCCAATTACAATTAATGTCAAGGGAGTAACCACGCAATAGAGCCAGTGGGCTGGTGCATATATTTTTATCAGCTGGGGAAATCAGTGGTGACATTCTCTGAAAAGGCTTTGCTCATTCAATTTAAAAGTAACTTCAACAGCAGGATGACACCTGCTTCAGCAACTACTACCAGAGGGCCCAGAGGTCTATCAGATATCACTGGTTCAAACTAATGCTTAGCACCAGAAGTTCCTAAATTGTGTCACCAAAAGCTCTGTTTAAAATGATAATTACACCAGTGAAGTCCTGACTATTACAAAGGGCTGATCTACCAGAAAGTAATTTGAAGAAGGATTTTCTTGCCCATATCAATTACATTTTAAGTCAGTCATGAGTTAATAACCATTTAATTATTATATACTTAAGGCATTCAGTGTTTCATAAGATAAACAAAAATGAAGCCTCTCAAAGAAGGTGTATATTAAATAATCTAGGGTCATACTAGGTCGGTGTGCAACATATTGCTCAAATAAACTCTCACCAGCAACACCACACTATATACCACATTGTATAGAGTCCATACAATATCTGTATGTACACTGAAGAAACACTAATAGTAATGCCCCAGTCTCTGACTGGAGCTGTGTGCACATCAGCTTGCAGAATCAAGGCCAGGCACTACTCAGAGAAAGGGACAAAACATGGTACTAGAAGTCTATAATTCTGAAGTTCTAATCCCTGCTCTGAAAAGGATTCCCTCCACAGCCTTGAGTAAATCACTTTTCTGCCTGAGTTAACATCTAACATAAATAGGGCTGTCAAACGATTAAAAAAATTAATCAATTGCAGTTTTAATCACACTGTTAACCAATAGAATACCAACTGAAATTAAATATTTTTGTTAAATACTATTTTGTTAATCTTTTTTAGTGCAAATATTTGTAATAAAAATATTATAAAGTGAGCACTGTGCACTTTGTATTTTGTGTTGTAATTGAAATCAATATGTTTGAAAATGTAGAAAAACATCCAAAAATATTTAATAGATTTCAATTAGTATTCTATTGTTTAACAGTGTGATTAAAACTGTGATTAATCGTGTGAGCTAACTGCGATTAATTGACAGCCCTAAACATAATGCCATACTTCACATTTTAAAGTCTTTCTTGGGAACTAGAAGCTGGTAGGAAAGCTTGGATTTCTCCCTTTCTCCTAGAATAAATATTTCATATTTAGCTCTGCAGGGCTTTGACATATTAGAATGGACTTGTTACTGGTCAAGGACTAATAGAGCCCATCTTCCAGCAGCGTACTTTTAGGGGAAAATCCATGTTTGGGATATAGGAAACATTTCTATGGGCTGTTTAAAAAAGCATCTCTTAAAACTCCTCAGAGGGGTTTGGAATATTAAAAATAAGGGATGGATTAGCGGGCTGGGTGCTGGGGAGGTGGTAAAAAAAAGTACATTTTAATCACACTTATCACCTGATTTTTTTTTAAATCAGTACATTAGCTGTACATCACCACTCTTTCCATTTGAAGCTCTATACATTTTTATACCACGTGGAGTTATTTTAGCAGTCAGTTTTCTGTTATTCTCCCCCCACCCCAACATATCTTCATAAATCCAGTAGCCAAATGGCATTCCACTTTCTAAACCATCTTGCAATTTTCCAACTATTTCACTCGAATATAATTTCTCCTTTCCTGGACACACAATGTTTTAAAAGTGTTTTTCTCTATTTCTCTGTAGAAAGAGCATTGGAAAATGTTTTATTTAGAGAGTCATTAATTTCATGGCTGGGTGTGTGGGGGCAGAAGTCAAATAATCATCAAAAGAAGTTGTATTTGTTCTCTTTAGCACTAGCGTGTTTTAAGACTAACATGACTACCGTTTTCAGAGGAAAGGTAAGTTTCATAATCTGAAGGCACGGTGGAAGACATAAATGTGTTTGGATAGGATTTTCAAAACCGCACAGCAGTGGCCTAACTCTGCTCCCATTGAAATAAATGTTAAGTTAAATTTCAAAGAGAGCAGGATTGGGTCAGTGCCCAGAGCTTTTGAAAATCCCATCCACTGTGCAATATGGCCCTACTCCACAGACTGTTTAATTCAATTAAGAGACTCCCAGAACTCATGAAGTCCATGAATCAGGCCTTAAAGCCTGTGTTTATAGAAACCTAAAACGCTAAAGTTTTGCAGAATTTAAGTTTGGAATTTATGTTCATTGAATGTTAAAACACTTTTCCCACATTTCTCTAGTGTCTTTCTTTCAATGCTATAATGGAGGAGCTCGGAATTTCACTCAAGCATCAGAAGAAGTTAAAGAAAAGGTCAAGAACTAAAGGGAGATCATCATTCACAAGTATCCTTACTTGTCATCAGAGGCGGACACTGAGGAAAGAAACCATGGCATAAACAAGAAAAAAAAAAAACCTCTTGGGAAACATCAGGAATAAAAAACAAAAAAACTTTGCTGCCTACAAAATTGACTATGGAGGAATTTCTGAAAATAGACATTTAGCTTGTTCTTCAGAAATTGTGTGTGGTTTCTTTTTATCTAGGAAAGGTAATAGCAGTTTAAATGCTCACATAGACGGATATAAAACTAATCGGAAAAGCGTCTCACCATATCCTTTGAAAGGAATTTGTACGCTGACCTGTTTTGCATCTCTGTTCCCTTCCCATACATTGCTGTATGTGCTTTCTAAATAAAGATACAGGGTTTTTTTTTCCAAAAATCCAAATGTCCTACATTTTTCTTGTCACTTTCTTAGTCATCATAATGTAATCTTATTTTCTTTTTATAAAAATTGCAGTACTGACAATCACAAGCATCTAAAAATCATGAGTCAGGCTCTACAAAACTGAGTGGCTTGAAAATGATTTTATTAAAAAATGATAGGTTCTTTTTATTTGCCTTCCTGTTGTTGACCTATTAAGGATCATATTTTCAAGCTTTTCTCTGCAACCAGGAGGGCTAGGAACTTTTTTTTTTTTCTTTTTTTTCTCCCAAATAAAAGCTGAGATTCTCTGTCTTTTCTTAAGGCCAGGGCTTTAAGAAAAGATATAAAATATTACAAACCTCCTGAAAAAGTTGAGAGAGTTGGCAGCACAGCCATTGGTACACTGCATTATCCCTCTGGTTCGTAGTACCAAAGAAATTCCTAATTTATAATGCTTCCCCCTTAGAAATAACAGCGAACAATAGACTGTTCATATTATAAAACGGACCACAAAAATATCAAAGCTAGACTATAATTAGTCTATATAAAGACCCTATAATTAAGCAAACAATAGTCTTTCATGGAATACTACCTCTTTTTAGCCTCTTAGTTAGGAAGAAGGGCAGTGACATGTTCAATAGCAGAAATTTTTCCTTAGTTCCTTTGAACTACAGTAGCATGAAGTATATTCATATTTATTCTAGTGCATTATCCCTGTGATTAATTCACTTGTTCACAGGGTTTTATCATCCCCAGGAGTTTAGTTCCAAGATTCTGTTGAAAGGAAAAAATATTTTCAATAGGTTGAGAGCACAAGCAGTTATGGATGTAATAATGGCTGCAGGGAGCTGCAGAGTGCACTATTGCTGGTGGCTCCTGGATGGAGCAATTGTGGAGCCATGACCATACCTCCTGGCAAAGCAAGGAACAGCTGGGGACAGAGCTTGAGACAGCTGTGCAGGGATGCTTCCCTGTAACCTAACTAGGTTCTTGTGTCATGCCAATCACCAATTCCAAGCACCCCCCCAGTGCTGGTAAAAGTATTAAGTCTTTGAAGCTTCCAAGAAGCTTCACTCCCCTCTCCAATTCATCTTAGCCACAAGAGAGCCATGACTGAGAGCCCCACATCTGGAATGCTTTCCTTCATCTCCAGTGTAAATGTGACTCATTTGACAACCAAGTATCAGGCCCCAAGTGAAGTCTCTTAACATATATCACAATATCCTGTAAAGCCACAGTTCTTGATGGCCCTGCAGTTTGAAATTTAAGGGACATATTCTGCCCTGGCATACATGCATGAAGCTCCTACGGATGCTCAGCAGAGGCGACAACTTGGCTTTCAAATGTGCAATATCCCAGGGAAAGAACAAAAAACTCCTGAGTTATGTAACACTCAGCCTTTCAATCAAACAGAGTTTGATTAACTTTGTGTTTCAGTACACACACTTTGCATCTTTCACTTTCCAGTTTTGGTTTCATACAAACCCTGAAACAAAAGCAAAAAACTCAGCCAAATCACCCCAAAATTTCAACTGTTTGGGTGTGTAACACATACAAAACCAGTTTTATTTATTGCCTCCAAAAGCTACCCCTTCTCAGGGAACAGGTCACAGACCAGAAAAACACTTTTTTGATAATTTTCATATGACTTAAAAATAAGCCAATCAATATCAGCTTTAAAGCCTCCCAGGCTGATATTGTACTGATCATAAATAGGTTATAGTTTTACTGTATAATGAGCCACCACCCACCTGGAAAACATTGCATGGGTAAGTTACATAAAGAGAGGTGGCAGTAAAGAGGCCTGTGTGAAGTTCTTTTTCAAAAAGTTTGCCACCAAATGGACATATTTCCCTTCTATGACCTGATTCATGAGTGGGAATGAGGGGCAGTCACAGGGTGTGACACTAGCAAAATTGCCACAAGTCTGAAATCCATGGATCCCCAGTCAGCTGTGCAGCGATCCCCTCCTCCCCTTTGATCCTCTGCTGGCCATATGAGCCCAAAGCAGCAGAGAGTCAGGACACAGCCATCTGTCACAGCTCGTGGTCATGCTCTCTACCCTCTCTGAAGGGGGAGTCAGAAAACACGCAGAAGAGCTATGGCTGCTTCAGTGGAGCGCTAAGGTCTACAGCCGTTCTTTGACATTCTCATGGGGAAGCATACCCCCTGCTGCTACTCACCCTGGTCATGTCCACTTCCTCTGCAAATTGCTGAGATAGGCGAAATAGATACATAGAGGTGGGCTGGAGAAGCGCCTGTAATCTTCCTCCCCTTCCCCCCTGGCATCTTTTACACTAACTTTCACAGCTAGGAGCAACATGAAGGAAGCAGAGGAGCCTGAGCCTTGAAATGAATAAGTGCCTCTACGAGAGTTGTGTGAATGCTATTAATTATTATGGTCCAGATTCAAAATAGTGACTACTGATTTTAGGTGCTGACCTTGAGATGCCTTATCTTCAGAAAGTTCTAAGCAACCACTCCCTGAAAATCAGATCACTTTTAAAGTGATTCAGATTGGGCACCAAGAATTTATTCCTCACTTTTGAAAAACTTGGTGTGTATCATGTTCCAGAGTAGCGACAAAGGGCGCCAATCAAGGATCAGGTGTTGTATGAAGAAGTGTATTAAAAACAGTCGCCACCCCTAGAATGCTCACGGGGAGTGTTACAAAGAGCCTTCATCCTTTCAAAAGATCCTTCATTTGATTTAATGTTGCAATAGACTATTTTGTGTACCATTAGGATTCTGATGTCCTTGCAGGTTGTGATTTGTGTCTTTGACATGGTCACACTGACAACCATAACCTTCAGATATTTGAAATTAATACGTTCAAAGTGTTGAGACTTGTGATACTGGACCACTTACTTTAAAATGGATATGATTGGTAGCCTAGGCTTACTAGTTACACAGTTATAGGTTCTCTTTTTTTAAAAGTTGCATATATTTCTATTAATGTTTTAATAGAAACAAAAACAAAAAGATCAGAGATTAATTTAACCATTCCCTTCTGTGTTTGCAGCAAGATGCCAATGTGTAAGAAGAAAAAAAAAACTTTTCAGTGTCCAAATTGAATTATGTATCAAATGAAAGACTGTAAAAGAACAGGGGAAAAGCAAATTAGATTTTTAGAATTTCTTCAGTTTTCATAAACTGAAGTTGTACTTAAGAACATAAGAATGGCCATGTTAGATCAGACCAATGGTCCATCTAGCCCAATTGCCTGTCTTCCAACAGTGGCCAATGCCAGGTGCTTCAGAGGGAATGAACAGAATAGGGCAATTATTAAATGGTCCATCTCCTGTCATCCAGTCCCAGCTTCTAGCAATCAGATGTTTAAGAACACCCAGAGCATGGGGTTGCATCCTGACCATCTTGGCTAATAGCCATTGATGGACCTATCCTCCATGAATTATCTAATTCTTTTTTGAACCAAATTATTCTTTTGGCCTTCACGACATCCCCTGGCAACGAGTTCCACAGGTTGACTGTGTGTTGGCTGAAGGAGCACTTCTGGTTTTTGTTTTAAACCTGCTGCCTAGTAATTTCATTGGATGACCCCTTGTTCATGTGTTATGTGAAGGGATAAATTATACTTCCTTGTTTACTTTTTCCACATCGTCCGTGATTTTATAGACCTCTATCTTAAGGCCTCTTCCTCAGTCTCTTTTCTAAACTGAACAGTCTCAGTCTTTTAAGTCTCTCCTCATATGTTTCATAGCCCTAGTTATTTTTGTTGCCCTTCTCTGTACTTTTTCCAGTTCTAATATATCTTTTTTGAGATGGGGCAACCAGAACTGCAGCCAGCATTCAAGATGTGGGCGTACCATGGATTTATATATGGCATCATATTTTCTGTCTTACTATCAATCCCTTTCCTAATGGTTCCTAACACTGCTAGCTTTTTTGACTGCTGCTGCAGTAACATGTCAGGAAGTTTTTATGACAAGTTCTGCTGGCTGCCTAATGTACTATACTTACTGTATAGTAAGTAATGTATCAGTATGATTTCATAAAGTTATGGGCCATTGTTCTTTCCTTTAGAGTCTCTGGAAGGGATGTGTATGTTACAGCACAGAATTATCTTTCCCGTTCCATCCCTTTATGGGTGGTTTCTTAATGCGATGCTTCAAGCACTCAAGCCAATGCCGTTTCTGTCAGATCTCTTAGAAACCAGTGGATTGGAATGATGTATAATATGGAGCCACAAAACCAGTTTTTGCTGTACAGTCTATTCCAGGTGACATACGGAATGATTTTTCCCCCCCATTTTTGAACTAGTTAGAGGGAGGGTACAAAATGCATTTTTCAGTAGAGAACAAGGAGGGAACTAGAGTGCTCATGGAATACAGAACCTGCGCTCTCATGAGCAGGGCCGGATCTACACCTTGCATGCCCCTAGGCGCCCCCAGTGGATGGGCAGCTGTGGGGGCCCCAGCTCTGAGCTCTCCCTGCCAGCCGCAGCAGACAGGAGCTGCAAGGGAAGTGGGGGGTTGCACCCACAGCAGCTCGGAACTCCAAACTGCCATGGGCAGCAGGGGTACCCCGCCAATTTTAACTTTTAGGTGCCCCACCACCACCACAACTGCCCAGCGCCCCAACAAACAAACCTTCCCCCCCTCCACTCCCCAGGACCCCCCCCCCCGCAAGACCCACTCTCCACGCCCTACCCCCTGGCCACACTCACTGACCCCGCCTAGAGGTGACTACGTCCACCAGGCTGAGCGAGCCGGCAGTACGGCAGGGCCACTCAGGGTCACTCTGGGTCCTCAGGCATGCCGCCATCAGCCAGGCTGGAGCAGGAATGGGGACTGCCTAGGAGCAGCTCCCCCAGGACCCACTTGCCTGGCAGGGCCCCCTGCGTTTGACTGCTGAGCTCTTCCCCTGCCACAGGGGTCTGCTTCTCCTTCCCTGCTGGTAGGAAAGCTCCAGCAGGGCTGCGTGACGCCCTTTCCCTCTCAGCCGGCCTCACGCCCTGCCGGGACCCGGGAACAGCAAATGTTGAATTTTTAGGTGCCCCTAGAATGCTGTGCCCTAGGCACATGCCTGCTGGGCCTAACTGGAAATCCGGCCCTGCTCATGAGACTCCCCTTCCCCACAGAGACTGAACTGACATGGAAACTGAACTACTCTTGTAACTCCAGATTCCCTGAATCCTACAATTTGCAGAGCCTTTTACGGCCACACACTTCTTACCTAGGTCTTCCTTGTCTGTCACTGTTAATTACCTGAAGATGGGTTAGACCTATGAGTCTGGAACTCCCCAAGGCATGTTCTTCTCCCCAAGTTCAAGCTCAGGGTGGAGTTACTGCTAGTCACAGGCTTTGCCCACTATGACTTTGTTCTCTATCTCATAGTATAATTGCACACAATGGATTATTCATTTGCAGCTGCAGAATTGAAGCTAGAGAGCCCTGGCTCCCCCTTAATCTCACTCCCCATCTGCTTGTGGGTGCTCCCATCAGCTAGGCCCCTCTGATCTGGTCATAGTTTCTCTAGTTTCACACAAACTTTCACACTAGTTTCTGGTTTCTCTCTCTGAATGGCTAGGATTCTCTTCACTAGCATTTCACTACCATCCTTCCCTCTGATCCCAAGCCTACGTCTCTGCGTCCACTTCTGTAACATGCAGCAGCTTTAGGCATGCCTATGGCCTTGAGCCCAAGCAGAATAAAGGTGTAAGGGTGCCAAGACTTTTCCTTTAGTTCTCTCCAATATTTTGTAGAATTCCAGTTAGTTAAAGCTCTGATTAAGCAACATGCACATTTAAATCCCATTGAGACTTAACCACATGCCTAAATGCTTTGCTGAATCAGGGCCTTAACTTCTGCCCACTTCAGAAGTTACTAGTTAGGCTGCTTACTTTTCACACACACAAGTATATTTTAGTTTTTAATATCTGCATATATACAGTACAATGTATCTGTTCATTTACCTTGAACATTAATATAACACTAGTGCATCTTTATAGACATATGTCAAAAGCAACACTGGTTGTTTTACGCCATTGACTATTATAAACAAAGTCGTAGCAATGGAAGAACCATTTTCATTAACTCCAAAAATGACACCCACAAACCCAAAGAGGGAGAACATGCATTGTCCTGAGAGATAACAATGTGTCTATCTACAAACTCACAACAACATATATGATTATGAAAAGGTCAAAACTAACGTCCCAGCAAATAGTGATTTTTTCTTGAATGGCAGAACATTATGCAAATTAAATTAACTGGAAGATTAGCTGTCAGGAAAGCAAATGTTCTTATTAGATACTTATACTGGCTGATTATATGCATATACTCTAATTGTTTATAACAGAGAAATACAGCGTTGATGGGTGCTGTTACACTGCTAATGTGTTTCATTCCAGCGGTGTCTGTATTTTTGCAGTGGGTGAAGTGATCTCTATACAATTGCACACCACCGCAGGGGGGGTATTATAAGGTTTAATTAACATATAACAACTGAGATGCCTGGAAGAAAGACTCTGTAGAAAGTACTACATATCATACTATATATAAAGATCTCTGGTTTTTATTGTGTACAGAGCCTAGCTCAATAGACCTGTAATTGGGGTGTCTGGGTACTACCACAATACAAGTCATATAAATGAAAACAAGTCTAGCCAATCACTCCTTCCAAAAATCAAACCAAAAGAACAAAGCTATGACTGACACTCTGTTCAGTTGCCCCATGTCTTTTTAGTACAAAGCACTCCCTCTAACAAAGACTCCAATTCACCTTTTCAGTCTTCCCCCTTCATCCCAGCCATCCTCCCCATGTTACATCAGCATACAGTCTAAGGAAGAAACTTTCCAGCACTCAGAAGGAAGGAAAATGTATATTTTTCTTTATAGCGGTCTGCTTTATCATTGCTATTTCTTATACTGAACTTTAAGAGTCGTCAACTGAAATAAAAAGAGTCAAAGCGAAGTTCAGGAGTTCCTTTTGGCCAGAGGATCAATTTAACATCTTTTAAGCCCTTTGTCAGGGGACTGCATTTTACAGGAGAGCTATAAATCTGTAATCCCATGTGCCATTTATTGATTGGTATACTTGTCCCTTAATTGTGAGACTGGCAGTAGTCAGGATTCCTCAATGATCAGAATTACTACTATTTAGCTACCGGTCACCTGCAGCCCTAAAACGACAGGGAATTTCTGACTAGCTGATCAGTTTGAAAAGATGCACATTTTTTGCTTGCTGATATGTATCAAATAGAATTTCCATTTGAAGCTAAAATTATGCTTCTGTTAGCCTGTCCCCACTTCCATCTGTAACACCACTACCTTTGAAATAGAAGTTATATGATTAATACTATCAGATTCTCAGGCTCCCCCATTGTAGTTCTAATCACCACTGATTAGGAGGAGCAAAGTCAAAATAGTTCAGATTAAAGGGTTGAAGGCAAATGTTTGGAGAACTCACAACCCTCTGCTCTGAGGATGCGCTCATATAGCACAGGACTCTTCTGGGCTGGTGACACAAAGTAATCATCAAAGGACTGAATGAAGCTCAGCACAACTGGAGTCTGGAAGGCTAGTATGCTGCTGATTTGGCCACGTTGAAATTTCCAACACAACCAAATTGTCTCATTTGGGACTAGAGTTGCAGAGAGCCTGAAATCCTCTATTGGCTCAGCTAATAATGGGTACTGCTGAACTGGGTACTCTCTACATAACATATATAGGGCAGGATTTACACCCAGCAGTAGTGTTTGGGGGCCAGCTAGCCCATGGAGGTCTTACCAGACAAGTCAGAGACACAAAAGTCAAACTCCACTAGCTGCCTCTCCTTCAGTCTCTGGTTGGTCTGAAAAAGAGATCAAAGAAAAGCACCTGAATACAGCAAAGAACAGAGCAGAGAGGAGGGGGAAGTGCCATATCTCTGACCCCACTGAAGGAACCTTCCAAAGGGAAAGTAGATGGCAATTCCTTTCAAGCTGCTTGCTCATCTGCATACATGGTCAGGCCACCTGGATAGAGGAGCAGCTGGTAGGAGTGGGCTGTTAGGCCAAACTCCAGCATATGTTGACCCAGTCACAACAGACTGGGGTGGAGAGTCTGTTAGTGTTTTGAAGGACATTATAGGTGCTTTGAAAGAGGGGCTGAGCATGACAAAGACGGCACTTCAAACGAAACATGGAATCTCCCTTTGAATTTTTCTTGGGAGCCCACTTAGCATTGTTCCATTTTTGGTAGCTCTGCTGTTGAAGTGCTACAGGTCTGTAATACTGAATTAACCCATTTGTTTCAAAGGGAATGTTTATAGTGGGAGGCTAAGGGAGAGGAAGGAGAGGGAGAAAACTAGCTAGCCACCTAAAAATGTTGTCCATCAACTGTATGCCTTCCATAATGTTCATCACCCTCCAGAGTGGCGAGTTCGTCAGGAGCAGCTGGCACCACCACACAGCCCTTTGTTCAATATCCAAAGTGAAAGTTAACAAAGTGCTGATTTCAGAATCTCTAGAATGCTTAAGAATGAGCTATATACAAAACAGATACACAACAGTGCTTTGGGCTACCAAACTGTGCGGAGCACGTGGACAGTTACCTGTCAGGAGAACGTATAACCTTTTGCACACAGACAGTGCCCCAATTTCACCCTGCTAAAACTAGCGTGTACAATCCCTTTTAATACCGTGGAGACAAAGGCCACATCTATTCAGCTGAGCCAGTGTAAGCTCACAAGTGCCGATGCAGCTGAGCCACTGTAAGATTGCTCATGTAGCCGCTCTATGCGGACGGGAAAGAGCTCTCCCATCGACATAATAAACCGCCTCCATAAGCGGCGGTAGCTGTGCACATTATCACTTATGCCAGCAAAACTTCTGTCGCTCACCACCCACACCCGTGAGCAACAAGTTTTGCCAACATAAGTGATAAAGTAGACATGGCCAAAGACATACACAGAGTAAACATGATAAGTAGAGCTGGGCAAAATATTTTTCATAAGCCACCCCCCACACACACAGAGCAAAAAAATGCAGATTGGACAACACAGACATTTTGTGAATTTGTGTCAGTTTTGCAAATTGTTCCAGCCCAAAAGCCCTGAAAAAAAAAATCCACCCCCTCCCCAAAATAAATCAGGTATTTAATTTCAACATGGTTGAACTGAAATGCTTTTTTAAAAAACTTTATTTTGGTTCAAAACAGCTTTTAGTTTCAGAATTTCCTTTAATTTTCAAAATCAAAATGGAGACATTTCAATTGTTAAAACAGCTTTAGTTCAACCCAGAACAAACAAATATTTTTTGATTTGCCAAAAATTTCAACAACAAAAATTGTTTTAAATCAGCCTGAAACAAGTTTGTTTTTTCAATTTTTGGAACTTCCGGTGAACTGAACCCGTTATTCACACGGCTATTGCTAAGGAGGTGGGCAGGGAGGGGGAATGGTCAGCTCTTGAGGCAGGCAGCATGCCCACAAGTTTCATACCAAGCCACAGAGCACTCACAAAAATCCAACCAGAGCACACAGGTGCCAGCCACCACCAAGTGCTATACTATGTATTTTCCTAATGATTCATAATTACAGAAACACCTGGACTAAATTAACTGTGCTGCTCCACTGCAAAAATATTTACCAGCCCTCAGCATCTCTCTGGTGGTTCAGGCTAAAGTGACATTTAAAAGATAATGTCTAAAAATTAAAAATATGTATTACACACCTGTGTTTCTTTACCCAGTAATATAAGGTCTTCAGCCAAGATTTTCAGAAACGGCGAGTCATTCTGGGAGATGAGAAACCTTAAATTAACCTGATTTTTCAGAAAGTGCTGAGCAGCTGCCTTCTGAAAAATCAGACCCCTTGAAAGGTATCTCAAGCTGAACACCCAAATATTGAGGCACTCCACTCACTAGCCATTTCAGGAAATCTGGCTTTTTTGTTTTTCACTAGTCAGTGGGCCAGATTTGCAACTGCATGACTTTACACTGGGTGCAGCTAAAGAAAGTGGTGGTTGAAAGGTGGCTTTAAGTTACCTTTCTGGCTACTCCAATCTTGGGGCAGCTGAGGGCAGGAACAGTACAGGTATTATTTATAGCAGCCTATGGGATGCTGTTAATGAAGCTGGCTACAGCACTTCCAAAAAGGAGTACTGCACTGGCTGGGAAAAAGGTAGATGGCTGTGTTGACCAATATATGCTAGGCTAATATATATCATATCAGAAACATGTATTACTCAGTCACACCACATATATTAATATGAATTAAGCATACAGTATCAATGGAACATATTGCATATATATTTCAAGCAGTTACATGGCCTGAATTGGCCTATGTCTTTCTGTAATCCTGTTCATTTATGCTAAGTATCCCAGAACACTTTGTAAAGCTGAAGTCAGCTTTGGCATTAGAAAAATAGGAAACTTGTTGAAGGTAAAATACATTAATGCTCTGCTCTGGTTCAAGCTGGGGAGGTACCTTCACAGACTAGTACCTAGAACGCTAGCATTCAAAACAAAGATGACAACAAGGTAAGGGTGAACTGGTGGGTTGGATTTTAGTGATGTGTAAAGAGTTTTGTAATTTATAAAATCCTATAAATACTCCTAGCAGAACTGTGTAACTTTGGAAGCACACCTTTTGAGGAAGGTG
Organism: Chelonia mydas; assembly: GCF_015237465.2. Classification (NCBI taxonomy): domain Eukaryota; kingdom Metazoa; phylum Chordata; order Testudines; family Cheloniidae; genus Chelonia; species Chelonia mydas. The sequence continues at coordinate 163,850,583 of NC_057849.1, forward strand.
AATTTAACAACATTGCGCCAGACGGCTCCCCGGAAACCAGTATCATATTGAAACTTTTTGCCTGTACTAGATTATCATTGACTTTTAGCAATCAACTTGACTGATATTGATTACTTAGTCTCAAGTATACTTCATGATGAACCAAAGTGTGGTCAAGCAACTGGTTATACAATTTACCAATAGTGGTGTATTCAGTCCCACCCTCTGCTGGCTCAGCATACCCCTGACTCATCCCTATATGGGAGTGGGAATGAAAGTGGCATAGAAGCAGCTAAACCCAAAGGTTTCCCCTCTATTGGGAGAATCCTCATCTGCACCTTGAGTAGCTGTTTTCCTGTTTCTGGCAGAGAATCTGACTAAAACCCTCAAAAGGGGCAACAGCAGGCCATTAAGGTTCTACTGTTGTCCTGCTCACTGTAAGTGAGCAGAACATGTCCATAAAGGGACAGAATGTGCTCGTCCTTGTGTGGTGTGCAAAGATGGAGCAGGCCACAACAGGTCTTCCATGCAGAGGGCAGGCACAACTGCAGTCTCTGCAGTGATCCGAGTATAGGGATTGTTGCTTGCTAGCACCTCAAGGTGTACTAGCCACACGAAAAGAGGCAATGAGGGGTGTGGAGGAGGCTGCACTGCAGCGGTGCAACCAAATAAATAAAGCTGGAGAGAGGAACTAGAAGTGAGAATAAATGAGCCCTGTGACCACAATGAATAGGCTATCGATGGAACAGCGAGAAGTTTGTGTTGGGTAACTACACATGTTGGATCATGGCTCCGTCCCTGTCCACACCAGCCTATGCAATTGGGTTGCTGGAGAAGGAAGAACATGCTGGGGCAGTGGGTGAATTCCCACTGCATACCAGGGACTTAGAGGGAAATCTGGGAGAAATATCTCCCCAGAGGTAGGGCAGGGCAGCTGTGCCCCATCCCAATGCAGGCTTGTACCTAAATGGTACAATCTGGTCTAATTTTAAAAAAAGGGGGTGAGAACCAAGAGAAACAAGACTAGTTCTGAACATGGCAGTTTCCCAAACAAGCACTGTGCCAAAAGCCACAGGTATACAACACTTAAGCAGCCAAACATGTGACTAAAGCCTGCAGCGACAGTTCTGTGTCTCTAATGCCTCCATCCAAAAGTGCATTTGAGCATCTGCTATGTACGTGGGTCTTTTGTTATTAATAGCCCCTAAATATTTAAGCAGGCAGGAATCTTCACCTTGAAGAGCTTACAAAAGGAGAATCACTGAAGACCAGGAAGGCACTAAGAACAAAGATCCTGCTGAGCACTGTAAGAGAACAGGTATGGAGCATTTACAAGGTTATCAAGTCTGCCCTCTACTTCCTTTTACTGGCCAATAAGATCCGGCCTGGTGAGTTGCTGTTAAGTGAGGTAAATAATCCAAATTACTTGATTAATTGTTAGCTGACACAATTTAGCTTCTCTTTAAGGTTCTGCCCAAACTAGGTAGCAGAGTTTGCTAGCTACAGCTTGTCACGGACTCACAGATCGTGCCCACTCTTGGCCCCGTGCAGTCCGTGGGGGGGTGCACCTTTCAGAGGGACTGCCCTTTTCCCAGGGGGTCCATTCTCTCTCAGGGGTTAAGCCCCTCCACCTCCTGGAGCCACACCTCTCCGAGCCTTAGCACACCTGTCTCTCCCTCAGGGAGTCCACTTGCTCTGGACCCCCAGGGCCTCCACTCCCCAAAGGGGATGATGCCACCCTGTTCTCTAGACCAGAGTGACTCTCAGCCAGCGTAAAACAGGAGGGTTTATTGAGCGTTGAACACAGCACAGGAAACTCTCAGGGCCTCAGGCCTGGCCTCCCTCAGTACAGCACATCCAAGTCTCTCCTGCATCCAGGTGGGCTCTGCCCGCTCCCTCTCCAGCCCAGAGCCCTGCTGCTTCCCAGCTTGGAATCTGACATCACCAGCCCCAAGCCCAGCCCCAAGCTCCCTCCCCCTTCCCCCTCCCCCTTTCTCCCCTGTCCATTGTCTTCTCTCCAGGTAAACAGAGTCATAAACAAGGTCTTCTAGCTGGAACCGGTTGGTCGGGTCCCCGGGGATCCTCGCAGCCCATTGTTTCCCCACCGGCCAGAACTGGCTATGACTCCCGAGTTGGGCCTCCGGGTCACCAGGCCATTGGCTAGGGTCCCACGTTCCCTCACCAGTCCTCTGGAACAACGAACTCCCTCTCTCATCACCTTGTTAAACCGGTAACCCCCAGGGAAACAGAGTCCCACTCCCTCTTCATGTAAACCATAGGAAAACCAAGGGGAAAAAAAACCCATAGGAATCAAGGAAACCAGGAATCTCCCCCACTTTGTCACACACCTATATTCAAAAATGGCTGTAAAGCTTAATACAGCCAGGCCTTTTCTTGATATCAGTTTTTCTACGCAGACATAGTTAGCAAACTTGCACCACTGTGTTGTTTATAATTGTTCTAGGTGCTGTGGGCTACCCCTTGCAAGCCTATAGCATGGTTTCAGCTAACTCTGTGCAACTGCAAGCAATGTTGCAAATAAGATGAGTTGTAAAAATATTCGAAACATTTTTCCAGTGCACCCCAAGAGCCAACATGTGGTCAGAATCTCTCACTCCAGAGGTGTCCATCAGCATTTCCATATCCGTACCCATTCTCTTTCCGGGGCACGGGTAAGCCTCTTGGGAACTGTGCATTTGAACGGAATTCTGGTCTGGAATGCCACTTAGGTAGGATCACAAGACAATTTGAATGGTCCCTTATGATAGAATCTTAGCACTGAAAGGAATCTCAAGAGGTCATCGAGTCCCGTTCCCTGAACTCAAGGCAGGACTAAGTATTATCTAGACCATCCCTGAAGGTGTTTGTCTAACATGCTCTTATAAATCTCCAATGATGGAGATTCCACAACCTCCCTAGGCAATTTATTGCAGAGCTTAACCACCCTGACAATTAAGACATTTTTCCTAATGTCCAACCTAAACCTCCCTTGCTGCAATTTAAGCCCATTGCTTCTTGTCCTATCCTCAGAGGTGTACGAGAACAATTTTTCTCCCTCCTCCTTGTACCAATCTTTTATGTATTTGAAAACTGTTATGTCCCCTCAGTCTTCTCTTCACCAGACTAAACAACCTCCCCTCTTTTTCCCCCCCAATCTTCCCTCATAGGTCATGTTTTCAAGTCCTTTAATCATTTGTGTCGCTCGTCTCTGGACTATCTCCAATTTGTCCACATCTTTACTGAAACATGGCACCCAGAACTGGACACAGTACTCCAGTTGAGGCCCGATCAGAGTAGAGTGGAAAAATTACTTCTTGTGTTTTGCTTACAACACTCCTGCTAATACATCCCAGAATTATGTTTGCTTTTTTTTTTTTTTTTTTTTTTTGCGCAACAGTGTTACTCTGTTGACTCATATTTAGCTTGTGATCCACTACGACACCTAGATCCTTTTCTGCAGTACTCCTTCCTAGGCAGGCATTTCCCATTTTGTATGTGTGCAACTGATTGTTCCTTCTTAAGTGGAGTATTTTGCATTTGTCCTTATTGAATTTCATCCTATTTACTTGAGACCATTTCTCCAGTTTGTCCAGATCATTTTGAATTTTAATCTTATCCTCCAAAGCACTTGCAACCTCTCCCAGGTTGGTATCGTCTGCAAACTTTATAAGAGTACTCTCTATGCCATTATCTAAATCATTGATGAAGATAGTGAACAGAACAGAACCTAGAACTGATCCCTGCAAGATCCCACTCAATATGCTCTTCCAGCATGACTGTGAACCACTGATGATTATTCTCTGGAAATGGTTTTCCAACCAGTTATGTACCCACCTTATAGTAGCTCCATCTAGGTTGTATTTCCCTAGTTTGTTTCTGAGTTGGTCATGTGAGACCGGATCAGAAGCCTTACTAAAAAGTCAAGATACACCACATCTACCACTTCCTCTTTATCCACAAGGTTTGTTACCCTGTCAGAGAAAGCTATTAGGTTGGTTTGACACAATTTGTTCTTGACAAATCCATGCTGACTGTTACTTATCACCTTATTATCTTCTAGGTGTTTGCAAATTGATAACTCCATAACCTTTTCAGGTACTGAAGTTAAGGTGACTGGTCTAAAATTCCCCAGGTTGTCCTTATTCTCCTTTTTATACATGGGCACTATATTTACTCTTTTCCAGTCATCTGGAATCTCTGCCCTCTTCCATGACTTTTCAAAGATAATTGCTAATGGCTCAGATATATCCACAGTCAGCTCCTTGAGTATTCTAGGGTGTATTTCATCAGGCCTTGTTGACTTGAAGACATCTAACTTGTCTAAGTAATTCTTAACTTGTTCTTTCCCTATTTATAGCTTGTTCTTTCCCTAGTTTAGCCTCTGATCCTACCTCATTTTCACTGGCATTTACTATGTTATCTTTGCTCACCCCTTCTCAGGTACAGGGGAAGTGGAGAAACTGGTAGAATTAGTGGGAGAAGTGCCTATTGAATGGAGACTTTATCCCTCCCCACTTTAGTCTTGCATGGGAACAAGAATTTCAGAGTGCAAATTTAGCTCTAGAGTTTCCAAATAGGCGATAGTGATAAAGTTTTAGAGAAACTTTCTCCCACAGTCCTTTACCCATTGACAAAAGCTACCCAATCCTCAATCCCTGGAATATGCTGAACAGTTAGCGAGTACTTCCTCTTTTAACTACCACATTTTTTTTATGGTCACCTTGTACATCCATTAAGCTGGTTCGTTGTGACAATTTAGCTGCAGCATGGGGGCTGGAATTAGGATGCTGAGTCCTGAGAGGTAATCCCGTGATAGGCCCTTTTTAAAAGCTGATCAGAGAAGATTGGGACAGATTTTCAGAGATATTTAAGCACCTACAGGTGCAGATATATGCCTAGTAAGATTGTTAAAAGCTTATTTTAATAGAGACCTGCCAACGTGCTTTCGACAATATCACCAGGGAAAGGCCCACAAAAATGTGACCCTTTGTTTCCTCGCTCCTTTTCCACTTTTTGGCATCATGAGAAAGCAAAAATAAATAAATAAATAAATTTTAAAAAGACTCAAAACCCTTCTTACCCCAAAACACTTTACTTTAGAAAAGAGGTTCCCTGTGTAACCTCCTGCCTGTCCCTGGCAAAACTAACTCTCCTAAAGCAGAGGAAAAGCAAGAAAAAAAGTAAAATTAAAGGAAGACACTGCACAAGCACAAAATTCAAGAAGTTGTCCACTTCAATTTGCCATCACATTCTGTCAGCCTATTATTTTGATACAGATACATCAGATTTTTCCCTGCAAATAAGACCTCTGAATTTAAATTAATTATACTTTATTCTAATCTATATTCAACTTCTGTAGAGCCTGTCGTGTTTAATTCTTCTGACTATGTCCCTGATACAGATGGTGCCTGTGGAGGCTATCCATACATGGCCCTATATTTCCTTTTGATTGTCTTACTGCTGAGCACTCCAAAAGGGAACTTGTTGCATACACAAGCGCCTCCCAAAAACTCTCCATAGCGAGGTCAGGACTCACCAGCACGGCACCTCCTGCTGGTCATCTGGGAATTAGCTCCTTTCCAGCCTTGGAGCGCCCTCTGCTAGCCAGTGTCTCACCTGCCTCAGGCCCTCGTGTCCCTTTACCTCGGGGTTCTGCCCCAGCAGTACCCACACACTCTGGGTCTCCCGTCCCAGGGGAACCCCCAACCCTCTAAGCCCACCTTGCCTCAGTGGCTACTGCCAGTCATCATCTAGCCCCCTTTCCCCGGGGCAGACTGCAGTGTAATGGCCACTCATCACTGGCAAGGGGGTTGGACCAGCTGCCTCTGCCTATCCCCTGGCTACACCGCTGCAGCCCCAGTACCTCTTTAGGCCTTACACAAGGCCTCAGCCTGGGGAGTTGCTTATTGCTCCCCAGCTCCTCTTGCCCTTTTCCCCCACAAGCACTGCTCTGCTTCAGGTACCTTGCTCCCAGGCAGCTAGCCCTTCCCACTCCAGGGCTAGAGTGAAACTTCTCTGTCTCCTGGCCCCACAGCCCTTTTACCCAGGCCAGATGTGGCCTGATTAAGCCAGCCACACCTAGGGCCAGCTACCTCGCTAGCCTCCCTCAGCTGCTCTTAATCCCTTTTACCTTGGAGTGGGGCAGCTGCCCCACTACACATTCATTGCAGGTTTCAGTGAGATATTAATATTTCTCTCAGTTCAGAACTACTATGTCACCAGATGACTCAACCCCCACCTGAAGAAGTTCTTTTCCTTTTTCAAATGGGACACAACCACATTATATTTTTTAAAAATTGATGTACGTTATCTCAGTTTATTTAGAAAGAAAGAATTTTAACATTTCATTAATTTTTCATTTGGTGTCCTTATACACTCAACTCAGCCTGGACAAGGATTTGTTTAGAGCACACTCTTTTTAGCCAGTTACATGCCAAGAGATAACATCTTATATTCTTCAAGAAGGCTGTAGCTTTTATTAAACAATTGTTATTCTAATCTAAAGACCATTTCTTAGCACAGCAAGGAGAGACTGCCGTCACTTTCAGCCAGCCACTACCAGCTCTGCCCCAGCCAGGATGACCTTTGCAGCCACTTGCTGCTTCCTTACATAATGGCAGCTGTCTCATGCCAAATTTATGACCCATACACTGGATGTTCTAGTGTTCATTGCATCCTCCATTGAAAGAGATCTTTTAAAGATGTGACCCTAAATATCAAAGGTGTGGCAGGAAAATTGGCTACCTTAAAAATTAAACATCAAGTAATATTTTGACAAAATTACATTTAACATCAATAGCTTTTCAGAAGGCCAGAATGTTTTCAGTTTACTAATTGCTAGGATAATCATTTTCAATAGACTACAACTTTTGTTCTAAATTAAGAGAGAGACTTTACATCCAAAAGAACTGTCTTTAGTGATTAATCTCCCTAATCACAATGCTGCAGTACTGTTAATCTAGCATTTTATTAACCTAACAAATCCCTGTAATCTATTTCATTCAATCAGATTACACATTCCTTCAGATTAGTGGTCAGTATAGAACTCAGAAATGGGGTTCCTTCATTGGCGGGGAAGAGGAGGTGGAGTGAGGGGCTGCATCCTAAATGTGTAGCTGTAAAAGCTTTGTCCTTCTGGTTATTTTAGGTGTTGAGTAGATTGCTAAATGTTTTCAACAGGAAAGCCATAGTATCGTATAGAATGCATGCATAGTACACTGCATTGCAGGAAAAACATTTTACCGGGGGGTGGGGTGGCAGAGGCAAGAGCGGAAAAAGAAAACACCAAGAACCATGTGCATTTGAATTGGGCTCACTTTCTTGTAAGCCACGGCTACAGACGCTACCTGCAGCCTAACCAAGAAAAACATGTGTCTCTGCTGATAAGATGAGTTTTCCCCCCCTTTGAAAGACAAAACACCTTCCAAATAGAAAATGCAGCAAATCTGTCGAAAAGAAAAAGCTCTGGATGATATCTCTCACTGAACAATAGTCTAAAGACAAACTCAGCTGTTTTTAACAAGCAGGGTAAGTCTTTTATTGGCTTCCAGTTTTGGTATGCAATTTTGTTTGCTTTGCATGACAGCCAACATATCGTAAACGCTGACAATGGAAGAGTATAAATGAATAACACATTAGCAATTGCTGCTATGACCCCCTGCACCCAATTATAGCACTACTCAGTGCTTTACATCTCAGTTTCACTCGCAATATTTCCTCTAGAAAGGAAAATCCGTATTTTGCAATGTAAACAACTATTTTTCTGTCTATCACATATAAGTTAAGCGGTTCAAAGCTCACAGAATGAATTCCTTCAGCGCATGCCAAACTCTGAACGCCTGCTTGTATCATAAGTGGAACTGGAGTCCAAGGCACCATGTTCCTGGAGGGCCAAGGGCTGTTATTGACAGGATACCAGAAAAAACAGGGAAGGCAGGGAGTTAGCTTAGAAACAGCTCAGCCACATGGACAGAGCAGTGCGCAGGGTTTTATAAGGTTGCATTTGTTCAGTGTAACCTGCACCTCACTCTTTGCTAATGAAGCCAGGGGACAGGGCCAGAGCTGTGAGCTCTCTGAACAGCAGCCAGCGTGAGCCATGGAACTCAGTCTGATCAAGCCCCCCGGAGCCTGGAATTTTGCAGAAGCAAACCTAGACAGTGAGGGACCCAGTGGAAGGAAAAGACCAAGATATAGTCACAGACCTGGCTGTGCAGCAGGATGACAAACGGCAAGAAAGTAAAAAACCATTATTTTACCTTATTGGGGAAAAAGGCAGAGAGGTCTGCACCACTGCCTCACAGCACTCTTAGGAGCCCTGGAGACCAAATGCTCTCCAAAGCAGAATGAAACTGGAGTGACACAGGTTTTTCATTAGACTGATCTGAAGGGCTGAGGATGGACCCCTGTGTTACTGTCTCATGTACACTGCTTACTACATGCAATTTGGGGCACTTTGGCTATCCTGTCCTGAACCAGGGAATCTGTGGCACATGGGGTCATCACATCCAACTCTAGGCAGTCAAGAGAGTTATAGTAGCAGGGTGGACAGAAGACAAACAAGTACTGGTAGGAGCAGAACCTTATTTTCAAATTAAAGATGAGCTGTTTGTGCAGAATGAAGTCTTATTTCGAGGACAAAGCTGTTCCAATCTCATTACGCAGGGAGGTCATGCAAAAATACATGCTTCAAACCTGCACATCGACCAGCTCGAGTGTGTTCACTGGTCAGGAATGAATACACAAGTCCACTCCTTGATAGAAAAGTGCAACACATGCCAGTCACATGATAACCACCAGCGTAAAGAGACTTACCACATGAGCTGCCCACTCGACCCCAGGCAAAGACGGGAGTGGACTTACTTATCTTCAAGAAAAAAACAGTACTTGATTACAGTGGGCTACTATTCAAATTTCTGGGAGGTTGATGCCCTGCCTGATACAAGAAGCAAGTCAGTAATTTGCATAGTGAAGGCCCACTTTGCAAGATATGGCATTCCGGATACAGAATTTATCAACAGACCCTAACTTGCCTCAGCAGAATTTAAGGAATTTGCATACAAATGGGAGTTTGACCACCACGCCTCCTTCCCAGCATGCCCACAGAGTAATGGTAAGGTGGAATCAGCTACAAAAACCAGACTATTATACAAGGCTGTTTTTTGTGGTTCAGTCCCCTTGTTAAAATGGATGCCAAAACAGCTCAGTGCAGGCACTGATGGGACAAAGGACCAAACCCTGCTACTAATGAGAGGAGACCTGTTGCAGCCAGAATCCAAGAAAGCACGACAGGTCAGCAAAGGACCTACCAGTCCAGGAGGAGAAAGGCATTCCTGAGAGGATCCAGTTTTTAGAGAGACACCAGAAGGAGTGGACTAGTATTGCAAAGGGTGCCATGGCACCTGGGTCACATGAGGGGACAAATGATCTGAAAGTACAAGAGGCACTTATGACACAGCAGACGTACCTCCCAGATAAATCTTACAGAGACCACCATGGAATGGGGAGACAGAACCAGAGGCCAACCCCTCAGTGAAGGAGGAGACTCTACAGAGACCATTTGCTACACTCAAACAGCTGATTGGGAGTTATCTTTCCCCCTGTGTGGTTGCGTGTTGAGGAGACCAAACTATCTCAAAGACTGTGTAATCAGCTGAGTCTGTGGTAGATGGAGAGACTCCAGATCAGTTGTGTGCTAGCAACCCCTGGTCAAAGTGACAGGGTGGGGGTCGGGGCATCAATTATGTGTTTTAATGTTATATTAAAATATTTGTAAAATAGAGAAGATGTAGCATGATCAGTGGAACAGGAATCACAGGCCCATGGTTCCCTGGAGGCATTGTTACAGAAGGAACTTCAGGAAAACATGGAATGTGGGGAATTAGGCTGCAAGCAGCTCAACCATATGGGCAGAGCAGTGCACAACACCACTGCAGAAACAAAACCCTGTCCTCAGCATTGCAAAAATGCATATAATACCAGAGACAAGAGCGCCCCAGAAGTTCAGAGCTCAGGATCAACGCAGACCAACATCCTACAGTTCAGTTGCATAGGCAAACCTGTTTTGGAAAGGTTGAAAGAACTGGGCATGTTTACTTTAGAGAAGACTGAGCGGGAAGGGGAGGAAGAAGAGGTGGACATTTGAAGACTTATATGTAAAAGGTTTTTATAAACAGGACAGTGATCAATTGTTCTCCAAGTCCACCAAGGCTAGGAAAAGAAGTAATCAGTGTAGGTTATAGCTTGGGAAATTTAGGCTGGACATTAGGAAAACATTCTAACTGTACAGATGATAGTTAAGCACTGGAACAGGTTACCTGGGGAGGTTGTGGAATCCCTGTCATTGGAGGTTTTTAAGAACAGGTTAGACAAACACCTGTCAGGGATGGCCTAGAGCAGTGGTTCCTAAACTGTTTAGTAATATGACCCACCAATTGCATTCTGTCTGGGGTTTTTTGCAAGCTAGCCATTGTCCAAATTTGTGGGGGAGCCCAAAATCATAGGGTAGCATCTTCTTCCTCCTTACTCTCCCAAGCGGATACGGGCCAACCATAGCAGCACCCTCTGCCCTAGTACCACAACCCATATCCCGGCCTGGTGGAGAGGAGAGGCAGGGTTTTGAGAGCAAGCCCACCCTGCACTCACTCCACAGCAGGGCTCCTGTCCTGTGGGGCTGGGCCCACCTCCCTTCTCTGGACATTGCAACCTGGCACGTGGGGTTGCAGCGCCACTCACGTTTGGCCCAGCTGCCCCTCCATCATCCTCATCCACTGTAAATTGGCATCCACACCAAACCTAAGTCCATGTACAAGGTCACAAAGCACGGAGTGGGGAGCAGAATCCCACCCTGTGGGACAGGAGCTGCAACTGTGGGGTGAGCGTGGAGCAGGTTTGCTCTCCAGCTCCTCTCCCAGAGACCTCCCCTCCTCCCTGGGCCCACAGGACAACCTTCCAGCGACTGTTTGGGAAACACTGATCCAGTATACCTCATCCTGCCTCAGCACTGTGGGGAAATGGAGTAGATGACCTCTTAGGTCCTTCCAGCCTGACATTTCTAGAATTATATTTTTCACTTTATTCTCCATTCCATTGTGCTTACTTTTTCAGACTGCTACTGCACATTAAGCTGAAGTCCTCACCAAACTGCCCAGGATGATGCCTGGGTCTTTGGCCTGAACTGATACAGTTAACTTAAAACCCAGTAATATGTGTGAGTAATTCAAGTTTTTCTTCTCAGTGTGCATTATTTTGCACTTGTCAGCATTGACTCATCTACCATCATGTTATCCATTCACCTCACTTGGTTTTATTCCTCTTAGGTTCCTCACAGTCTTCTCTGGTCTTAAAGAATCTAAATAATGTTGTGTCATCTACATATTTGGCCACCTTACTCCATTTTCCAAGATCATTAATTACACCACCTTTCTTAATACAGAACTTTGTGGCACCCTGTTATTAACCTTCTGATGAAAATTGACTATTTATTCCCACTCCTTTTTTTCTGTCTCAGTCAATTTCTGATCCACATCATGATTTTGTCTCTCACACCATCACCATTTAAGCTACTTTAGTGTCTTCTTGTGGTGATTCTGTCAAAAGTCTTTTGAAAGTCCAAATAAAGTTATGTCAACCCCCAGCTTTTTATGTTCACCCAGCGCTATGTAATGAGGACATCCCTGTTTTTTCCCTCCCTTGCTTTGCCAGGTCTTTGTTTCTCCTACAACCGTAACATCGTATCCTGGGGTTCCATCAACTCAAATAAACTAAGACAAAATGGGTCTGGTGATCAGTGCCTCACTGGAAAGCTATCCAAGGCAAACAAATGGAAGTGATTCATCATTATAGTCAATATTGTAGTATCGGGGTATCTAAAGGAATGAAAGCCAGACCACATGGTAAAACACACACACTTTAATGTAGCCAGAGCCCTCTCACACAGCAGCACCGGCCTCAAATCCCATTCCCCAGGCTCTCTCTCAAACTACAGCCCCCTGCAACCTTAGCTTGTGGGGGAGGAAGAGCCCTTTAGATACCCCGATACTACAATTATAGTGTTTATTTTACTGTAATTAGCATCTCAGTTTGATTTTGCAAATGGGGGTGGGGCTAGGTTTTGAGAGAAGCTTGGCAGACTACCACCATGTGTTTCCAAACAGACCCATGGTTTTCCATCTCAGGCAATCAAATCACCTGGGCTCCAACAGGAGATCCTTACTTTCCAAAGAAATATTACAATGCGAGTTTGTCACCAATGTCATTTAAGATGTACAAGAATGACTACCTATGTATTGGCAAAAGTAGTGATTCATTCGTCAGAGAGTAAGATGTCTGGAGTTTAAACAGGCATAACTTATTTTATTTTTAAAAAATTCCAAAGTACCCAAATTCAGTGTTATTCCCACCCCCAACCTCCATAACACACTGACGTGAAGCTGCATATCAAGGTTCCTTCCCCACTCTGAACTCTAGGGTACAGATGTGGAGACCTGTATGAAAAACCCCCTAAGCTTATTTTTTACCAGCTTAGGTTAAAACTTCCCCAAGGTACAAACTATTTTACCTTTTGCCCCTGGACTTTATTGCTGCCACCACCAAGCATCTAACAAATATTTAACAGGGAAAGAGCCTGTTTGGAAACTTCTTTCCCCCCCAAAATCCTCCCAAACCCTACACCCCCTTTCCTGTGGAAGGCTTGATAAAAGTCCTCACCAATTTGCATAAGTGAACACAGACCTAAACCCTTGGATCTTAAGAACAATGAAAAAGCAATCGGGTTCTTAAAAGAAGAATTTTAATTGAAGAAAAAGTAAAAGAATCACCTCTGTAATCAGGATGGTAAATACCTTACAGGGTAATCGGATTCAAAACATAGAGAATCCCTCTAGGCAAAACCTTAAGTTACAAAAAGACACAAAAACAGGAATATACATTCCATTCAGCACAACTTATTTTATCAGCCATTTAAACAAAACAGAATCTAATGCATATCTAACTAGATTCCTTATTAGTGCTTTACAGGAGTTCTGACCTGCATTCCTGCTCTGGTCCCGGCAAAAGCAACACACAGACCGAGAGAGCCTTTGTTTCTCCCCCCCACCTCCAGCTTTGAAAGTATCTTGTCTCCTCATTGGTCATTTTGGTCAGGTGCCAGCGAGGTTATCCTAGCTTCTTAACCCTTTACAGGTGAAAGGGTTTTTCCTCTGGCCAGGAGGGATTTAAAGGTGTTTACCCTTCCCTTTATATTTATGACACTGCGTTTTTAGGGGTGTTGTGACAACCGTCTTGACACGAGATGGTCAAACAGCTTGCAGGACTATTCCCTGTTCCAGGCAACTCAGCCTAGCACCAATGTCTTGTTCTAGAGAGCAGCTCTGCCTCACACATTGACTCTAGTAGGATACCATTCTTCCCCCGACCCCCACCATTCCTCTTCACCAAAGGCTTGCATGAAGCTTTAGCTGCAAAAATTAACAACCTCCCACCACCACAGGTCTTCTCAACCGTCAAAAATTACCTGCACACTAAAAAAAAATAAAAAGGCCTTGGAAGACTAACAGTGCCACCTAATGATGGCTACCATACCAGTAAAATAATTTTTAAAAAAATAACATTGAATGTTGCTTTTAGATTACCTGTGCCTGTTTGACAGCTTAGTCATTTAAGGACCAGTACAACTCACCATGAATTAGGGTGGCAGAAAATGGCCTGTAATTAGCACAGAATTTTGAGCAGTTGATAAAGAGTCAGAAAATCATGATTTGCGTTGAGAGAATGTGACCATCTGAATAAGGATCTGAGCTTTATTCTCTCCATGCAGTTAATCACCAAAGCATCAACATATTCACTGACTTTTTAAAATTAAAAATAAAAACGTCCACACAGTCCCACCTCTAGTAATGAAGACCGAAAGGTCTGGAAAAGTTTCTGAGCTAGATACAAAGGTTTTAAACAATTGTGTCTGATTAGGGTAGAGAACAGTTCTGTTGAATAGGCTTTTTGTTTGTATTAGTAGACTTGATTGGCAAGATGAGAACTATTAGTGACCTGAACCACACTCCATGCACTATGCTAGGGTTCGATTGAAGTTCAATTACTGTTACCCAAAGCATATCCATATGATTAAAATGCAACAAGTAAGAGGATGAATAGTCTGGTCACTGGTACATAAATTGTTTCCACCTAGTGCAAACTGTCCAGATGGGACATTTTAAGCTTTTCCATAGAACAGCTAGAAGAGGACGAAGCTGATGACAGATTTGAAAGTTAAAATCACTTCATGTAATTATAAGAGACAGATGGTAGACTTGAGTCAAGAAATGGATTTTTAAGTCAGTCAACCATCATTTAAGCAAGACCACACGCATTACGGGGCCATTAACAAGCATTTCAGGTGCATAACAGGCACAGTGTCAAAGAGCCACATGATCTCCATTTATCCTAGAAGAGCCGAACAGGATCAGAGCTGCATCTTCTAGTGCATTGTATCAGATGTTCTCAAAGGAGTATGTGTGCTTATGGTGTCCGATATAAAGTGGCTGCATCACTTATATTCACAAGAAGATGGTTCATTAGTAGGGCACCACTGAATTAGCATAGAAAGCCAAATAGCTTATGGCTGTAAACAGTCAATGTCCGTACCCATTTCTGAGAGAATTTAATTCAGATATACATACTGTATAATAGTGCAACACTTAACTTACAGCACTGCAAATAGGTATGGTGCTTTAGAATACAAATACAGTATAGACAGATTTCCTGCCCGGAACACCTTACAACCTTAGACCCCAATCCTGCAACAACTGGTGGCATGCAAGCACAGCAATCTGTGGGATCAGGGCCGAATTTAAACTGAGAACAAACAGGAGGAGTGTGCGGAGTATTGAAAATTGTGTTAAAATTACAAGCTATCGTAACTGTAAGAAGTTTCCTGATACTACTTGAAGGCTCTGTAGGGAAGCATGTGTTCTGGGTCTTCAGCAAATAGTCTTCTAAAGAGCCAGTCTGGAGCAAGGGGCAGGGCAGGAGTTGTGTGTCTCTCTCCCCTCTCCTAGGCTCCTCCTCTCAGCTTCCCCAGTTAGTGAGCCAATTGCCTCATTAGCCCAACAATCACTACCCAAGGGTCAATAATCCTCAATGGAAACCGGTGACCTGATTTCAATTAAGCCTGCAATCGTCCCAGTGCTGCAGCAATCTCAGTGACCAGGGGGCTACAGATAGCACCCTGTCAGTCCCCAGGTCTGCCCCATCCTCAATCAGATCCCTAAATTAGAGTGTGTGGGGGAGAAGTGGTATGGAGGGGATTGGGTAACGAGAAATAAGTGCAATATTTTCCCTCTCTTCTCCCCACTTCCTCATCCCCTTCAGTTGCTCAAATATTCTTTTGCACACTCTCCCTAGAGCCCCTCCCCACAAAACAGACCTGTGCTGCCTCCCTCTGATGGTGTTGCAGTTTTTACACTTTGGAACTGTTGCCATGATGGATACTGGCACAAGGAGTCGTCACTGGAGCCAGAATGAGTTCACCCTCATCAGAAGACGCTACCTGGCCAAGGAATTACTTCAGGGGGAATAGCAGCAAAGAAAGAAAGCTGAGTCAGTGAAGTAGCCAAGGAGCAGGGGCCCTGAAGGGCAAGGAGGAGGAAGACAGACCCCAAAAGGGTTGGTGGGAAGAAGGAAATAACTGGACATGAAGAAGCCTGGATCCTGAAGGGGGCTGAGCCTGAAGGGGCAAAGGATGGTGGGAGGCAGTTTGAAGAGAAGTGATTTTGACTGTAGGAAAGGGAAGCAGGGAAAGGAGGGAAGTTATATTTATCCGGAGGTGAGGGGAATTGATTGCAAAGAGAATTGATTTTGAGAGGAATGAATCAAGAGAAATTGATTAGTTAGGGAATTGAGGAGAAGGGAGCTCAACATATGCTGAGGGGAAGGAGAAAAGGGGTCAGCCAGTACAATTGCTGATCTCAATATGATTTGAAGGGGAGGTTGGCCCCAAGATCTCCTCAATAATAGGAGGCAGTCCATGTTATGGGGGAAAAAAAAAATATTTGAGAACCCCTGCTGGGAACATGCCACTTTGCATACAAAGAAAAGTAGAAAAGGCTCCACAGCAAGAAGTTGTGGTCATAACATTTGTTTTTAGAGTAAAGGGTCCATCCCAATTGGCTTCCCCACCTCTCCCAGCCCCCTCAAAAAAAAAAATCACAGAACTTGTGGATCTATGGGGGAACTGGGTTAGAGCACTGAAATATTGCTCTTATAAAAGGGATGAAGCCATATTAACAATTATAGTCAACATTAGATTTATCAGAAATGCAGTTTATACTGGTATGGCTTATAGCAAAGAGAAGCCCCGTCTACAGTGAACAAGTAAAGTGTATTAAATGCCTTTCCATGAAGACATTATGAACACAGTTGGGGCTAACAGTTTCCTTGTAGTTTTGCACATGAATTACAGCTGGTGAACTTAACGTTTGTTGAGTAATTTACACAATGAATGGCCAATAATTTTAAAGTGTGGACTTTTCATACCAACTTCCATGAAAAGCCACACTGACTATTCACCTTCCTGAAAGAGAACTTGCTCCCTAGATAATTTGACAGGAAGTCTCAAAAGAATGAAAACAGTTAAGACCTCTTAAATATTATGTATAAGTAAGGCTATGATTATGTCATGGAGATCATGGAATCCGTGACTTCCATTGTGCTCGGTGACATTTTCTGCCCTGGAACTGGAGCTCCCAGGCAGCCCCACGGCCCTAGCCTGGTGGAGGAACCCTGAAGCTGCCCAGCCATGGTCAGCGGACCCCCTGCATCTGCCCAGCTGCAGCGGGGACTCCACATGGCTGCCCAGCCGCAGCTACCAGCCGCCATGGGCGAGGGGAATCCGCAGCAGCCCAGCCCCAGGGGCAGGGGGACCCCGGAAGCTCCCACGCACCACATCGGTGGAGGACCTGGGAGCCCCAGTAGCAGTGGGTATTGAACCCACCTACCCCTTTTGTCAGGGATGTTTTTAGTGAAAGTCAGGAACAGGTAAAAAATATATATATTTATTTTTATTTCCCCATGACCTGTCCATGATTTTTACTAAAAATGTCCATGACAAAAAACTTACTTTTACGTATAAGTAGCATTAAAATGGTTGCTGTGCTCATTGTCTCACCTGAGAGCTCTGTGATCTATTGTTTGCTACATTCCTCATCCCTGAGCTCCTCAGAAAGATTTTAGTGGATTTTGCAGGTATGAGTTTTGGCATCACCAGCACTGCTGTGATATTTCAAAATGTTAATTAAGAAAAAAGTCATGGATCCAGATCCAAAGGAACAGCGAGGCGTGTGTCATGTTTAATTATAAGTGACAAACATTTATTCAATTTTTGAAATGATTAAAAAAAAACCCAAAACACTGGCCTTTCTATAGTTGGTTATGAAATCCGCCCCCTGGGTAGGTAATATCAAACTGATATTTGTGACATGTGGTTTGTCCGTGAAATCTAGATATAGGCATTTTGAGTTTATTACTTTAACTTCCCTGGTACTGTTTCCTAACTGAACTACAGGTGATGAGCCACCATCTGAAAAAGCAGATGAGGACTATCCATTCTTGGCAGGATGGTATAGTGACTCACAGCCATACCATTTGGGTAAGCATAGCCATGACAGGCTCCCTTGGCTGCAAGCAAGAGGTTATTCTATCCTGGATTTGTATGTGTTTTTGTTGATTCATTTTGACCCATGTCTGTAATCCTTACTTCAGGAGTTCCATTTACTTCTGCATGAGTATTAGCGAGACGAAGCGTTCCTCACCAGAGGAAAATTCTGCATGCTCAAACCATGTCTTTTCTATGCAGTGGCGATTTCTGCTATCATTTAGACATCTGTCTAGAGTTTCAGCATTCAGTTACCATATACCTGCCTCATTTTACTGTGTGTTTTTCAAAGTGATCTTTAAACTACAGTTTTTTTTTTAAATGTCGATAGCAGCTCAGTAGTTGAAGGCTGCATCAGGATTTTCCTTTCAATGGGACCTTTCATATGCTTGTTAAACAAAGTTTTTTTTAATAGCACAATAATATATGTGGTATTTGAGGTGTCTTAACTGTTTTCATTCTTTTGAGACCTCCTGTCAAATTATCTAGGGAACAAGTTCTCTTTCAGGAAGGCGTATAGTCAGTGTGGCTTTTCATGGAAACTTAAACTTTAAAAAAGATGATGAATTTGGGGGCTGTTACCACACCCACTGATGAAATTAATAGCAACCCACTGAGATCAGTGGGAGAAGGCTCAAGCCCCTCAGGACAGAAATCCGCTACAGTAAGATTGCTAGGAGCACAGAGCAAGAGGCAAGTAAGCCTCAGAATGCTTTTGTAACAGACTACAACAGAGATTGAAGTTTTCCAGCTACCTTTCCCCCTAAGAGAAGGAATTTCACCAGAAATATTTGCTGACAACAGGTTTCAGAATAAAACCAAGTATACATGCAGTAGGAAGCGTTTGTACCATGACAAAGTAATCTTCACGTTTATATAGTATATAAGCGCACGTGCACAGGTGCAATTGACCTTTGAATACACAGTAGCAAGCAGCTAAAAAAACCAAACAAGTCAGCAGTACTATCATGTAAAATACTGCTAAGCAAAAACAAATAGGGGGGTTGTAGATGCCACAATTGTGGGGTTTGCAGCAATATTAACACAAACAGACAAGCAAAACTAGGACAAAAAAGAGCATGGTTTTACAAGCCAGCAAATGACTCAGGAAAGTCCAAAGCCTGCTCTTAAAATAACAAATAGAGCATTATAGTGATCAGCAAACCTCAGAGCTTGGTAGCTTAGATGCTTATCCAAACCATCTAAAACATCTTGAAGTTTGCAAAACTGGTCTGCAAATTTCATGAAACAAGCTCCCTTACGAGATGTCTAGTATCAGATCCTGGCCAGATTTTAAAAAAAAAAAAAAAGAAAAAAAAAGATAACCACCTCAGTAATTTAGCACTTCTGAGTATGGCCTCCACTCCATACAGGAAAAGCAGAACCAAAAAGTAATTCTTTATTTAAATAGTTATCCAAACTTTGGACAAATTCAACACAAAGTTTGGAGCAGAGATAGGTGTCATTTGCTGTTTTATTCAAACTGGTTCACCCAGTCCTAATTTATTATTACTATTTGTACAAGTATTACATTTAAGAACAACCTAAGGCCTCAGCTGAAATTGGGCCCCATTAGGCTAGGCACTTTAAGCGAACATGGTGAGCAAGCAGTCCCTATCCTCTAGATTGAGTTTATAGTCTAATTGGACAAGATAGACAAAGGTAGAGAGAAAGGTTTCATCATCACCAAGAGAACCAGGCAAAGAGGGAGTCAGTTTGCTCAAGGTCATGCAGGATGTCTGTAGCAGGGTCAAGAACTAAAGAGTCTCAAAGGCTCAGTCCAGTTCACATAAATCAAGACAAATCAGTGTGTTAAAAAGGATATGAAATTCTGCATGTAGACATTTCTTCTATTGTATCTGTTAGAGTTTTCATTTAATTTAGCGTGATGATTCTATGAACAACCTGAGACGCATATGATGGCTGAAAACCAGGTGTCGTCACCCTTATTTACACCCAGTAGCACCCTAGGCTACGCTAACACGGCAAAACCAGAACGTTCCCTCCCCCCCACCACACACACACACCCTGCAGCACCAGCAGCAAGTCTCAGAGCCCATGTCAACTGACTCGGGCTCATACATTTGGGCTGGGGCTGGAGCCTGGGCTCTGAGATGCTCCCCCCTCGCTAGGTCTCAGCCCGGGCTTCAGCCCCAGCCTCGACATCTACACAGCTATTTTTAGCCCTGGAACCTGAGCCCGAGTTAATTGACCCATGCTCTGAGACTGGTTACAGGGTTGTTGTTTGTTTTTGTTTTGTTTTTTTTGGGGGGGGGGGGCTGCGTAGCCCAAGCAGACCCATTTGTTTAAATAGGACGAGGTAAGAAGTAATCTGATCCCTCTTAAAGAACACTCCTAGTTGATGAATGGTAAATATGGATTACAATTGACTTGATATTTTGTCCGACACAGCTATGTTACTGCAATAAAGGACTGGTTTCTTTCTTTGGACTATGTATTTTCCCTCTTACAATAGTAAGATACAAAGAAACTGGTTTCATTCCCTACATAGGCAATATATGAATAATAGCACCCATTGTAATAGTGTTTAATCTGATGCAATGTGGAACATTTATTTTCTCTGGAAAAAATTGTGCAATATTATGTACTGAGTACAGAGGACGTGGTCTTCACATGTGTTAGTCTCTATTTTGTCTATATGCCATCTCCCGCCCCCCTTTGTGTTCCTCCCATGAGTCACCTGTGCATATGGGTTACAAGTTGAGTAAGGAGTTCAGGATTTGGCCTCCAAAGAAATCATTACAATCCTGGCAAAAGATCAGTTTCAACGTGCTCATTAAATTACAGCAGTTGACAAGGAAAACACAGTTATGCCCTCTTGCAAGTTGTGACTAAAAGTTTGCAAATGGGTGCACACAAAAAGCCACAAAAGAAAAAAAGAGACATCCTTGCAAAGATCAGTTTGGAGTGGCAAAAGTAAGTGCCATACATTGCTATGTGACCTCTGAATTGTTATTTTGGGAAATGCTAAGGATCGCACTATTCTATTGTCACATGAAGATATGCCAGCAGCTATGCGGACAACAAAATCCTTCATGAAAAGTCGTAATTTCCAACAACTGGAAATGTTATCAGAAGGAGATCACTGCTCAGAACTTTGAACAGTCTGACAGATTAGATACATGGACTGCAGTCAGGGTGGAATATATCCAGAGGAGGAAGTGCCTTTTGCTTTCATTATGACATGAAACACATTCATAAGTGTGCTGTCACCTAGTGGCAGTCTAAGATATTTACATTCTTCGTTATGCATCTTGTTCATACTGAAGTTAGAGTCATTGGTCAAAGTTTCCAAACATGACAGCAACACGGAACCCTTCACCCAGGTCAAGGCTATGGGCTTTAGGATGGCTACAAGCCATTACCAAGAACTTAAATGTCTAGAGCTAATCCTTCTTTGTTGGTTTCAAATGGTTTTTTGCCCAAGAAAAATATAATTGAACAACAGCAACAGTCTTCTCTGGGCTGACCTATATCTCGGTGACTATTGTTGTGGTCTAGTGGGTAGACCTGACAGAGTCAGGAGACCTGGGTCCTATTCTCAGCTCTGCAGCTGAGGTACTGCATGATCTTGGATAAGCAGTGGTGCAAGTAAGCAGGTACGGTCAAGTATGCCATATCATTAAGATGTTTATTGCCAGTATACTGTACTGAAAAGATACATTTCAGAACCGCAGGGCTCTCCCAGGAACTGCAGTGGCAAAAGGAACAGAACGTGGGGCCACTGGGCAGCCCCATGCCAGCAGCTCCTCCAGCACAGCTGTCCCGCTCCCCCATCCCACCCCCAGCCCTTCCACACAGCTGCGTCTCCTGTCCGGGGTCTGTACAGGCCTGCCGGAGGACAGGGCTGGGGGTGGTACAATCACACTGGAGAAACTGCCGGCGTGGGGCCGCTGAGCGGCCTCACGTTCTTCTCCTTTCAGCGCTGCAGTTCCAGGAAGAGCCCTGAGGTTAAGAAATCAGCATCCGGCGCAGTGGGAGGACAGAGTCATCCCCCCTCCCCTAGGTAACGGGAGAGGAAGAGGGGACGGGGAGAGCGTGGGGACCCCGAGCTCTGGGCAGGGTAGGGGGGAGTTACATGAGGGGTCACGTGCCCTCCACTTAGCTGGTGCCCCCCTTTGTGTTCCTCCCATGAGTCACCTGTGCGTACGGGTAAGAATTAAAATCTACTTGCACCACTGTGGATAAGTCATTTTACCTCTCTGGACCTGTTTTTCCTCCCACCCTTTGTGATGTCTATTTAGCTAGCAAACTCCTTGGAGGAGAGAGAAACTGTTTGTACAGTGCTTAGCACAGCTGGAACCTTTGCTACTGTAATACTCCTAGTCTGCAAACATTTAGTTGTATGCTACACTTGGAGCTGGGGATGCGATTCCCGGCTCGAGAGACAGTCATGCTAGCGGTCACTGAGCTAGCGTGCTAACAATAGCATGTAGCTATAGCAGTGCAAGCTGCAGGACTGGATTTGGGAATATAAGGAACAGAGAGAGACTCCATCTTTATCCTTCATCTTAGGAGGCAAAGAAACCAAGCATTTGATCTCTGTGATTGGTCTTGGCCAGTAAAAGACTGGAAAGGAGACTGTGGGTGAGAAACCATTTTGCTAGATTAAGTTTTCATCTTTTAGATGCGTGTTTTCACTTTTGTTGGCTTGTAACTGTTTTTACCTTTCCCGCTTGTACTTGGCGTCACTTAATACAAGCTCTTTTGTTAATAAACTTGTTTTGCTTTCCTTATCAATCATCAGTGCTGGGTAAGTTCAGTGAGGTGTGTGCTTCCAGAAAGCTAACAGGCTGGACTGTTTTACTGTCTCTGTAAAGGCAGCAAACCCAAGGCTTTCTCTGTGAGGGTCCACTGAGAGGGACTGGTTCCTGCAGAAGGACAATTCTGGGGCAAATTTGGAAGGGTCCTAAGGTCGGCCTGCAAGGAGTAACCAAGTTGGAAAAAGTCTGGGTGACGCTTGTAGGCTGCTGGCAGACTGATGGGGTCAGAGCACTGGACCAAAGCTGCCCAGCCACAAGGCACCCAGGGTTACAAGGCAAATGGTGACCAAACCCCTTACCATCCTTGGCAAACCCCAAAACATCACACACATCCCACTCCACTTAGAGACATACACAAATAATAGCTCAGAGATGACAGCTGTCCTGTCACAGGGTACACTCACCAGTCGGGTGCTGCCTCCTGGCTGCTCTGGGGGATTAGCTCCTTCCAGGGCCAATGCCCCCTTCTGTCACTCATTCACATGCTCTACTGCCTCTCTCTGCCATTCAGGGTGCTCTCCCTTCACAGCTTGGCTGGGGTATCAAATCCTTCCATGCAAACTGTCTCAGGCAGTCTTCCCATTCCCTGAGCAGGCTGTGCCACTTCCCCACTAGCTGCCGGGGAACCTGGTCTTACCCCCTGCTCTAGGTTCCAGCTCAAGAACCCTCTAATCTTAAACCTCGCTGCTGTTTTCCTAACCCTTTTCACCCTCTCCCCCTAGGCTTGCTTCCCTCCTTCCCTCTCTAATGTCCAGAGAGTGGTTACAGGCTCCCTTACTGCAGCCCTCTTCTGCTCCTGGCCTTATACTAGCCCCACCTGTTCCTTCTGATCTGGGCTCCACCATCATTATCCGGGGTTACTTAGGCCACCTAACTCCCCTCACCTGTGCAGTTAAGTGGCTCCTTCTCAGCCTCATTAACCCTCGTCTACAAGAGTGTGTGTGAACACTCCATCATGTGCCTTTAAACTTTTCCAAGGTTAGTTTAAAAATCTTTAAAAATTAGCATCTTATATTAAAAGATGGCTTGTTTGGTTTCTTTAGCAATGTACATTTTGTATACCAATTCCTAGCCCGCTACCCCAATGACATATCCTAGATCCACTAGTGTGAATGTGACCTCATGTTATTTCTCAATTGTTAACAGAGCATGAATCTAAGTTGACCTTTAACATGTCCAAAGCCCATGCTACTCAAATTTTGTCAATCACATCTACCTTATATTTCACAACTAACACAAAGAAGGCTGCCTCACAATTCAGAATGCACAGTAAAAAAGTTTATGGGAAGATACCATACCTCTTACAACAGAAGAGATCTCACAAGAAACAACTAGTTCCTCCCAGTTATCAATAGGTAGTATGGGAGAACCAGAACCAGTGTTTCTCAACCTGGGGGCAGTGAACCCCTGAGGGCCACAAGACAGATTTGGGGGGGGTTGCAAGTGCCGGGCCAGCATTAGGGGATGGCAAGCAAGGCAATTGCCTTGGCACCCACACCACAGAGGCCCTGTGGGACTAAGTTACATGCTTCAGCCCTGCTATAGGGGGCTGAAGCCTGGGCCAATGCTTACAGTGGGGGGGGAGGGGGAAGAGAGGGGGGATCACAGTTTTTTTTTAGTCCAAATGGGGTCACCAGCACAAAAAGGTTGAGTAACAGTGGCCTGAACTAATTCCAGTTACCAAAAAAAATAAAGCCAAACTGTCAGCTGATGAATCTGTAAATTCCAGACCATAAGCTCTATTACAAGATAAATCAGCAACACACTGAAGAAGCCAGGACTATAACCTGGGTCCTTCAGGCCTGTGAGATTTGAATCTACCACTTGAGAAGGAAAAACAGATGATAGCTTGGTTAAGGCACTGGAGTGGGACGCAGGAGATCTGACTCATTCCCAGCTCTGCCACTGACTGAGACACCTTGGGCAAATCACATTCTCTCTGTGCCTCAGTTTCCCAACTGAAGGGTAGGGGATATCATCCTCCTCATCCCCTTCTCCTACCCTCTCTCATTCTTGTTTACTTAAACTAAGTTCTTCAGGGTAGAGGTCTGCCTGGGCCTTATTTTTAAGTTCCACCCAGACCCAAGTAGCCCACAACCTACCCAAACTCATCAACACACTCTTCAGCACAGTGAGGTGGCAGCAGCCAGCAGGAGCTGGACACACAGTCGCCACACTGCCCCACAGACAGGAGGAAGTAATCAGAGACTACCCATCCTGACTCAGATATTTGTAAGTTGGGTCCCATCAAGTTCAAGCCGTGCTTCATTTGTGCCGGGGCTCAGTCCCAGCACTTCTGGGCTCGGCAGTTCATAGCCCCTGCCCCTCTGGGCTCCTGGAAAGCAGCCACCACTCTGGCCACCTAGCACTCAAGGCAGCGCTGCTGCCCGCAGCAGCACAGAAGTAAGGGTGGCACTACCACACCACGCCGTACCATCCCTGCTTCTGTGCCGCTGCTTGCGGCGGCTCTGCCTTCAGAGCTGGGCAGCTGGCCAGCAACCACCGCTCTCCAGTCACTCAGCTTTAGCCCTGGCACCTCTTTCCTTCCAAATTAAGCACCGAGTTCTGGTCAGGATGTGAAGCTCCTTTGGTGTAGAGAATCTCTCTTCCTAGGCATATGCAGCACCTAGTACTTGAAATAGATATTTGGGCCCCACATTCCCCAGAAATGGACATGGTGATGCAAAGAATTCGAGAGTCCAAGTAGGAAGACTGGATCCACAAGATTAGTTTAACGAATCATTTACTGTACCTAGGATATATGTGTTAGTAAAATATACAGCACATCAGTTTAGGAAAACAACGGATTGAATGGCATATGCTTTAGAGCAGAAACAGGTTTTGATTCAGATATATTGATTTTGGTATACATGTTTCTTAGGTCTATGATAGAAACATTAACATTACAGATTCAAGACCTAAGGAGGTACGGTAGTTGCCTTCATTCCTAAATGAAAGGGGATACATCCTATTTTAAACTGTGGCTCTACTTCAACAAGTGACTCCAAGAAAAAAGGCATTGTGGGAGCCCATGTTTGGAATATCAGTGACTTTCAGATACAATTTGCTTAATTTACAAGTAACAAGATATTATTTTCCCTTTTTTCCCCCTAACCGCCAGCACAGCAAACTCAACCTAAAATCTAAAATCTGACCTATGTTCTCTCCCACTTGAGCTATAGCCATACCAACACTGACCTAGCAGAAGTGTATTGCACTGTGCGTGCAGTTACGGTGCAACTGAAGTGAGAACCTCTGTTCAGCTTGAAGCTACAATTTAGTCAGTCACTCTTTGAATGACATGCATGCCAGAACAGAATCTTGCTCATGCTCCCAAAGCTTTTCAGATTCTTATAGCCTAACAGGAGTGAAAAATATATATTTTAATCAGTGAAATAAGCACATCTACATTTACACAGAGGACAGATTCATTGAATAAGAAAGTGCAAATTTACGAACATATCTTTCAGGGTAGAACTGCACTTTGAGCCCAATCTACAGCTTGACCTTAAACAGGCTTCTTGGTTTTGCAGGCACAATATAGGTCATTTAAAATGTCTAGAGAAGGAGGCCAGGACTCCCTGCAAAGAGAAGTCTATTGATCCACAGAAAGGTAAAACCTTTCAGTTTTCAGAACCATTAAATCCTTTTCTCTAGTTGCTGAGCCTTCCAATAAGGCAGTCAATTGTGATATTGGTTTTGTAACATGGACTTTTCATTGCTAGGAAACTGAACTGAGTCCAAGTCTTAGTTAGAATTTGTGTAATACAAACCCTTTCATCTAGGTCACAATCAACCCCCGGAACAAGCCAGTCCCTGTGAAAACCATCCACTCTCTTCCCCCATGAAAAAGGAAGCTATTAGAATGTCTAAACCACATTGGTATCTCAATATGTTCATTTACAATCCAGTGTGTCACATGCCCATAAATGTGAAACCAGGTATTTGTTGCTCAAGCCTACATTAAAACATATCCCATTAAAATGAAGGTTACCATGGGAAAGTGATTTATTAAACATTTATGGTCCAATTTTCAAAGGTGCTGAACTCCCACAGCACTTCAGGAAAAAAAGAAATCAAGCCTCTCTATTTTACAGGTATTAAAGGACTACAGAGGAGTTGAATTCAGGCCCTGGAAGAGAGAGCACTGCATATCCCTATCTATTCTTCCTCTTTTGCTGGTCAAAATATTAGACTTAAGTTTTACCGTAGGCTTAAAAAAGGGAAAAATAAAAAGCTGACAAATGCAAATGTGAGCTGCATTTCCAGGGAGCTAAACCTCTTGGTAAAGTACTAGAAGAAATGCATATAATCCTCTCTCTGTCACATATGGTTTCAGTTTGGGATTAATGTTTCACATCCAGTGAGAACTGTATACTTCATTTAGAGGAACAATTAAAAAAAATCTATTAAGAAACTGCCTCTTCCCAACACGTCATCTGAAAAACTGATTTTAAGGCAACTTCTATTTACAGGTTCAGCAGTTGACAAATAGACTATTCCCTATCAAAAGAATTTATGCCACAGCTTATAACTGACATTTGTCTAGCCATAAACAAACATCCACTGAACAGCAGCAGGTGATGGTTAATTAAACAGCAACAGTTAAAAGTGGGATGAAGGAAGAAAATAGTCTAGTCATTTAGTTTAACTGGAAAAAACTCAAAATGCAGTTTCAAACAAACAGTGAATCATAAATGCCTAAAGACTGTAAAGATAAATTACTTCATATTATGAATGGCAAGTTGAAGACGACAGCATCCCATAGGCACCATTTGAGATTGCTGATCAATCATTACTGTCACTGGATAGAGATTTACAATGTTAGTTATTTTAAAAAATACAAAATGAAGATTTTAAATCAATATTAATTTCTCTGTTGAAGGTCTTTCATTTATCTGAAGGTTAAAACCTATTATCGCTTATTATACTACTAATTGACATGCACTCCTGTGCCCTCAGTACACGCAGATCAGATGCGTTCAGTTAAACGATATTTGTAACTGTCATGATTACCACTGCTATAGTCAAAGTAGCAAAAGAGTTTTCATTCTAACTCTGACTTGAGACACTCAGAACTTTCCAAACATGTGCCTTTTGTGCTAAAGTTTTCCACACTTGATCTCTGTCCAAAAGTGATTTTATGGCAAGTTGGAACAGGATCTCTTCCACCATTTTCAAGTTGTGTGCATAGATGTGCAGGAAACAAACATCTTTTTTACAATGGGTAGATTATACATTTTAGCCACTGTAAACAAACATTCATAACCCAACTGTGATTTAGTGCTGATACCTCAATTAACAAAAACTAACCTTTGAGACATTAAACTTCCCATGTAAATAGACCTGAGCAGTATTTACTTAGCTAACTTTGGCAAAAATTGTGAAAGAAATCAGAACTCTTTCTGAAGTCAGAAAATGCAGGGCTGTGCATGCACAGTAGAAAATTCCATTCCTGTTGAAGTTTCACAGTTCAATGTGAATATGCTTGCTGCTCATGACGGCACAGACAGCAAACTGTATCTAAATGCCTCTCAACTGAGCTGTTCTAAAAGTGATTGGGCTTCTTCTAAAATGCACTCCTCCCTCCCCCCTCCCCCAAAAAAGAACGGTCTCCATAGAGGGGGGGGATAGCTCAGTGGTTTGAGCATTGGCCTGCTAAACCCAGGGTTGTTAGTTCAATCCTTGAGGGGGGCCCTTTAGGGATCTGGAGCAAAAATTGGGGATTGGTCCTGCTTTGAGCAGGGGGTTGGACTAGACGACCTCCTGAGGTCCCTTCCAATCCTGATATTCTATGATTCTATGACTTGAAAAATTAACACAGAGCCAGGAAGTTCTGAGCTCCGTTATCTCTGCCACTGACTAGTTTTTAGAATACATTAAAAAGTTGGATTGTATTGAGAAATATGCTGATTTCAGTCCCTCTCTGAAGTACCAACACTGGACTCTGGACCAATAGTCTGATTCGGTATATCAAACCTGACATTTCTATGATACAATCATTGGAATAAATCATCAAGGGAAGTGGTGGATTCGCCTGCTCTTGAAGACTTCAAATCAAGGCCGAATGCCTTTATGGAAGATATGCTTTAGCCAAACACAAGTCACTAGGCTCAATACAAGAGCAACCAGATGAAGTCCTATGGCTTGTGTTATATAGGAGGTCATCCTAGATGACCTAATGCTCCCTCGTGGCCTTAAAAAAAATCTATGAAGAACCCATTGACTACACTTGGCCTTACTGATGTAGGAAGTGGTCTCCCCACTAAATAGCACCTTTAGCTGTTCACTCAGGGCTTGATTCTGAAAGATGATAACCTGAGTGAAAGCTGCCTTGCAACACCTCATGACTAAGCCCTGCAACTACAGATATCTTTGGATGATGCCTCCTTTAATGATGTTGTGTTGCTCACAACAAACCACATCATTAAGAGGGAGACATAACCTTTTAACATCATGCCAGAGTCATAACACAGTATATGGTACCTTTACAGCTGAAATAATCATGTTATAATGAAAGTAGGGTTTGCTACATCATTGTATACCCATTCTTCATCAAAGGGAGGAATAAAAGCCTTGAAAAACTAGTGAAGCTCAGCAATAACCAGTCCATTTATTGTATTCTATGTCAACTAGCTTCTGCCTGCAGTTTTCTCTTGGATCCCCTGACTATTTGCCTTCTTTTACTGTAATCAGCTGAAATTCTTTGCCACACAAGGACAAAGTATTAGTATAAAACAGTTTTGAGCTATTTGAGCTTCCCTCCATCCCATGCAGAAGAAGCCACAGAAAACTTCCATTTCCTTATATTGACACAGTAAAGGCTTTGTATTGACTTTGAAAGTCATCTCAGGACTGTACGATCACTCCAAAACATGATTGTCTTACTAGGTAATAATGGTTAACCAGATGTAGTCAAAATGAAAGGGGGCCATTCAAGAACTCATCTACCTCTTAATTTCACTCCCAATCATTTGGATTTCATGCGCACACACACACGTTGGAAAAAATAGCCAGAACCCTGGATGTTTGTTTGAAGCTTTAACAAACTAACCTCTTGGGGAACAACCGCTAGGCCAGCAGTCTCCAATGGGTCTTGGGTCCCCTCCCTCAGTTCCCCATCACCTGTTATTACTATCATCTTTGGGGTGTAAGATGATGGCAGGAATCTAGGAAGCAGGATACCCTGGTGACCCTCCTGTTTCTTCTGCAACGTGAGACAGTGGGTGAAATTCCGATTTCAGTGAAGTGAGTGGAATTAAAAAGAGAGTGGTGCTTTGTCTCAGAAGACTGGAGAATGGTGTGTGGACCCCATAGACCACTCTACAGGACATGTTACACAACAGCTTAGGGTACCTTGTAAATTTTAAAGTGGTAAAACAGAGATCCAAATGAAGAGTCCGTCGGGTCCACCACTAAGGACTAGGAGGCAACCTGTTGTGGGGGAGGGTGCCAACCTGGGCACTCAAAAATCACTAATCATTTGAGACTCTTGGTCAATGTCTTCTTAGTGGTCCCAACCCAGCAGTAGCATCAGTGGGAAATTAAGGAAAAAAAGAGTCTAGACTGTACAAGACCCTAGAGCAGAGGTCCCCAATCTGTGGGGTACATTTCCCTAGGGGGGGCATAGAGGAACATTTGGGGGCGCAGCTGGGACCTGCTCCTGCCCCCAGCCTTGGCCCCCTTACCCCATCTGTGTCCACCCCCTCCTGGAGCCATGGGCCCACTCCTGCCCTGGCTCCAGGAGGTAGGGAGGCATGAACAGGGGGGCCATTAGGTAAAAAGTTTGGGGACCACTGCCCTAGAGAAGATGATAGTCAATTTGCAGAAGCTACTTTTTGATTCAGGGCCTTGCTTTTCAGCATCATCTTCTTGCCATATGTGCAATGTGCCTCAGGCGGCATGTAACCAGGATTCATCACCTAATTTGGTCCACCAGTTGGATCATTAGTTTCCCCAGCTTGATCCATGTACCGATGCAGAGTGCAAGATGAACGCTGATCCATACCCTCCTTCAGCATCACGATGCTACTATAATCCACCCCATTTTGCTATTAGATGTATAGGCATCTCTGCAGAATTCACCATGATAGCATGATAGCCATTCAGGCCTGGGCTTCACTTGACATAAAAATTGTTCAACTCAAGGAGTAGCCTCACCCTTAGCTCCGCATCCTTCAAAACCAGGCCCTGCCTACATCATACACCAGTTTTCTGAGATCATTAGATTTGCTACAAGTTACCATGTGAAATATTTCTACGCTCACACAATGAAGCTACAGTGTCTTGCTAAAGTAACCGTTCGATGAACATCCAATATAAGGGAATTCTATATTAGACCTCAGCTTGACACATAAAGAAGAACTGATTATGGAACTAAAAGTTAATGGTATCTTAGGTGCAAGTGATCATGATGATCAATTTTATAATATGCAAATAGAATAAAGTCCAGACCAGTAATTTATACTCTTGGTGCTTTAAAAGGGCCAATTTCACAAAAAGTGAAAAATCTTAATCTGTTGAACATTAATCTCCAGTTGGATTGTATGTGCTATCATTGTAGAGAAAGTTATGAAGTTTTGCTATGTGTGTGTTACTGAAATAGGTAGTGAGATTGGGAACATCCACAACCAGACTTTCAGGTACAATAACAGAGCAGCCAGACACTGCTGATGGCCCATTAAAGGAATCCGCACTTCCAAGGTCTAACCCAGGAACCATATACAATGGAGACTTCTCAGAGATAGCATGTAGACAATGGAGACTGCTTGTCTCACATCATAGCAAAAGGATCTTTCCAGCAAGCTGGAAGAAACTATAAAAGAGAGGAAGTGACATCATCACTTGGCCTCTCTCCCCCCACATTCAATACCTGGAGACACGTCTGGAGAACAAAGACTGAACTGGGGAGGTGGTCCCAGGCTAAAGAAGTGTCCCAGCCTGTGTATGGAGGATATGTAACCTGCTTGTTTTATCTGTTAGGGTGAGAATGCTTGATTCAAATCCTGTCTAGTTTATAGAACTCAAATTGTTATTTTACTTTTATTTCTCAGGTAACCAACTTTGATCTGGACACTTCTTACTTATAATCACTTAATATCTATCTTTCTGTAGTTAATAAATGTTTTATATTTTACCTAAAACAAGGCATTTTGGTTGAAGTGCTTGGGAAATTTGCTCAGATTACAAGAGCTGGTGCATATCCACCTTCCTTTGTAGAAGTGGTGGATTGGGTAATAACCTTACACTGGCCAGGCTTTAACAAGGGTAAGATGGTACAGCTCTGGGTTCCTAGGCCAGGGAGCTGCAGGGAATTGGCTGGAGCCTCTCTATTGTTGGTTCATGAGTGACTGGCAGAAGCATTTATGTGACTTGGTGCAGGACCTGGACAGGTTTATAGCTTGTCACATTATCAGTGTGAGAGGAAGCCCAGGTTGGCATGCCAGAGGGCTCAGCAGTACCCGAGTTCCAGGTTGCACACTGGGGAACCAGTCACAGAGGGCGATATAATTAATAGCAATCAACAAGGGTTTATGGAAAATAGATCCTGTCAAGCTAACTATTCTTTAAAAAATTAGATTACAAATTTTGCTGACAAAGGTAATGGTGTTGATGTAATATACCTTGACCTCTGTAAGGCATTGTTGCTGCATGGCATTTTGATTAAAAACAGAATGATATCAAATTAGCATGGCACACATTAAATGGATCAGAGGCTAGCAGACTGATAGGTCTCATTGTAATGGTAAATGGGGAATTATTGAGCGGCTTTTTCCAGTTGGGTCCCACAGGGATCAGTTCTTGGTCCTACCCCATTTGATATTTTTATCAATGACCTTGTCAAGGTTCCTCCCCCACTCTGAACTCTAGGGTACAGATGTGGGGATCTGCATGAAAACCTCCTAAGCTTACTTTTACCACCTTAAGTTAAAACTTCCCCAAGGTACAAATTAATTTTATCCTTTGTCCTTGGAATATCCACTGCCACCACCAAACTCTAACTGGGTTTACTGGGAAACGTAGTTTGGACACGACTTACCCCCCAAAATCCTCCCAACCCTTGCACCCCACTTCCTGGGAAAGGTTTGGTAAAAATCCTCACCAATTTGCATAGGTGACCACAGACCCAAACCCTTGGATCTGAGAACAATGAAAAAACATTCAGTTTTCTTACAAGAAGACTTTTAATAGAAATAGAAGTAAATAGAAGTAAAGGAATCACCCCTGTAAAATCAGGATGGTAGATACCTTACAGGGAAATTAGATTCAAAACATAGAGAATCCCTCTAGGCAAAACCTTAAGTTACAAAAAAGAGACACAGACAGAAATAGTTATTCTATACAGCACAATTCTTTTCTCAGCCATTTAAAGAAATCATAATCTAACACATACCTAGCTAGATTACTTACTAAAGTTCTAAGACTCCATTCCTGGTCTATCCCCAGCAAAAACAGCATATAGACAGACACAGACCCTTTGTTTCTCTCCCTCCTCCCAGCTTTTGAAAGTATCTTGTCTCCTCATTGGTCATTTTGGTCAGGTGCCAGCGAGGTTATCTTTAGCTTCTTAACCCTTTACAGGTGAGAGGATTTTTCCTCTGGCCAGGAGGGATTTTAAAGAGGTTTACCCTTCCCTTTATACTTATGACAGACCTGGAAGAAAACAAAGTAATCCCTGATAAAGTTTGCGGATGACACAAAAATGAGGGCAGTGGTAAATAATGAAGAGGACAGGTCATTGATAAGATTGCTTTGTAAGCTAGGCACAAAGCAAAAAATATATATGTTTTAATATGGCTAAATGTAAACATACATCTAGGAACAAAGAATGTAGGCCATACTTACAGGATGGGGGATTCTATCCTGGAAAGCAGTGATTCCTAAAAAGATTTGGGGGTCATAGTGTATGATAAGCTGACCATGAGCTTCCAGCATGACACTGGGGTAAGAGTGTCATGGTGGCCTCTCCATGGATTTTTAAACCAAGACTGGATGTTTTTCCTGAAAGAGATGCTCTAGGAATTATTTTGGGGAAGTTCTGAACTCCTCTATATCACAGGCCTGCTTCCTGCAGGCCAATGGGGGCTGCAGGAAGCAGCACGGGCCAAGGGACCTGCTGGCCGTCCTTCCTGCAGCCCCCATTGGCCTGGAGCGGCAAAACATGGCCAGTGGGAGCTGCGATCAGCCGAACCTGTGGATGCGGCAGGTAAACAAACCGGTCCAGCCTGCCAGGGGCTTTCCCTGAACAAGTGGC
Source organism: Chelonia mydas (assembly GCF_015237465.2). Classification (NCBI taxonomy): domain Eukaryota; kingdom Metazoa; phylum Chordata; order Testudines; family Cheloniidae; genus Chelonia; species Chelonia mydas. Next base: position 163,884,241 of record NC_057849.1, read on the forward strand.
GGACCGGCTTTGAAAACCATTGGATTAGAGGATCTCAAATAGTTCCTTCTGGCCTAGGAATCTATGACTATTTACAATCTCACATGTTAAGATTATGAAATGGAAGACTATGTGGCCGAATTCACAAGGTGACTCAAATAGGCACAACCTCCATAGATCTATGCCCATTTACCCCAGACATGAATTTGGCCAGGTGTCCTTATGATGCGTGCACAAGGGGAGAGAGCTAAGCTAGTGTGAACGCTTTAACTTTTTAATTGTATGGGTATTGTCTGTTTCAAATCTCAACCTTAAGATGGCATTAATGCATTTATCTATATTGAATAAACAAGTTACACAAACACATTCTTCCTGGGAGCCAGTTCACTAGGAGAGATTTCCTTTTCTCTCTGCAACTCAGATATACATAAATGAAGCCATTAACAACAGAACTTCAAGAAGATAGAGGAGTACTAAACTGCCAGTATCAGGATGGCAACAATGTAAATCAATTTTTTACATCTTTAAATCAATCAAAGAGCAGGGACAACATTCTCGCAGAGAACCTTGTCAATCTGAATTTTTGTTGTTGTTTGAAAAAATCTTGAGTGCATATTAAGCCACTTTGTGGGAAGATCACAAAGAAAAAAATTGACATTTCCTCTGGGACCAGGATCCTAGAAGGCAGCATGATTCTGAAGAATATTTCTTTAAGATACAAAGTAAAGACAACTGTATAGTATCAAAAAGGGACGTGACTGTGTTAAAATGCTTCACATTAAAGACTCTCTCATACAGAGAGAGATCAAGAACCCCTGTGAAGAATCATGGAGTAAAGTGGCATTTGACTTGGGAGGCAAGTGAAAATTACAGACCCCCTTCCCTCCAAGCTGGCTTTAAGTAGCAGCCAAACTGAAAGTGAGGAAAAAGCAAGATTCTAGACACTCTGAGGGAAGGATGCCCCAAGCTCCTATACATAGCCAGGCTGTGGTGCCTCAATTCCCTTCTGGAGAGTTCACAGCCAAGGGCAGTCTCTGAATGTCTGGTCATTGTCCTCTCTGATAGTGCACACACCACTATCACAGCTGGTGATTACACGTTCGCTATTCAGACTGAAGACCAACTTATTTCATGTATACTGTTGAAAGCCCACCAGTGGGTGGGATTCAAAGTAACAAGTCTTGGGATATACTAATGCCAATCTTCGGAGCCATCTGGTCTTAGACTTTTTTTTAAAAGGCTTATCAATTCCAAGGGGGCAATTCATGCCCACCCCTCTGTGCACACATATGGGCAATAATCTTGAAGCTACAGTAGCCTCATTGAAGCCTCCATGCAACATTCATTCACTTAGGCTTTTTACAGGGGAAAAGGGATGTGATCTTAGTGCATCTTTATGATCATTAATTTTAGCCGCTAAAGTCATTAGAAAGATTAAAGCAAAAAACCCACAAAATAAATTCAATTGAAGTTTTATATCATTTCAGTTTACAAAATTGTTTGCATTTTTACAAGAGAGCATTAATCTTACACAATGAGACTAGGCAAACCCTCTGCAGAAATGCATGCCTGCTAAATCAGTTGGTGCAGGCAACCTAAATGATTATTAATAGTTATTTATAATACAGCAACACCTAGAGGCCTAACTGAGATCAGTAACCCATTATGCTAGGTGTTGTACATACATATACTAAGAGATAGAATGTAAGCTGTATGGGGCACAGACTAACTCATCAGGATAGTGTTATCCCCATTTTACAGATGCAGGTGAGTCACAGATATTTATCCAAGGTATTTTGAGTTTGGTAACCTATGTCCTAGAAGACCAAGAGTATAGGGAGGAGGAGACTGGCCCCTTCCTTGTAGCGGGTCTGGAAAGGCCTGCGTTTCCAGAACCTCTCCCCAGCATGGATGAGAAAGCCAGCGAGAGGAACCAGGGTGTAGGTGGTCAATGACTAGCGGTCAGACCAGGCATCAGAATCCAGGAAATGGAACCAAGGCTCAGAATCAGAAACTGAATACCAGAGATAAGGGTCAGAACCAGAGTCAGAGACCAAATGCCTTTGCCAAAGGTCAAACAAGAACCAGAACTGACAGTCAGAAAAGGCAGGGGCAAGGTTGGGTCAGGGCTGGAACAAAGCAAAGAAACAGGGACCAGGAACAAGGCAAAGATGAAAGAAACAAGAACAAGGCAAGGTCTGTCTTAGCAGCAGGTCAAGGATCTGCCTCCAGGTGGTTATTTAAAGCCTAAGGGAGTGTGCCTGGGCCAATCAGGAACATGGTAGGTTCTAACAGTCAGGGCTTCTGTGGCTGGGACAACCAGTGGTGCCTGGCCCCACAAGGCTGATGCCTGCTCTGCCAGACCTATGGAGGGGCAGCATAGATGTGCCAGTTGCTCAGAGACCTATAGATCCGGCTTCTAACACTGTAAATCCTCATAGCCAGCCATGTGTGAAGATAGTCAGCTAAGAATAGCTCTGCTCTTAGATTTCAGCTCCAGCAGTGAAATCCCAGGTTAAAGTTAGGAGTTTTGCCCAATTTAGACCCTGACCCTGCCCAAGATCAAGCAGAAAGAGGAGATGGGCCATGGAGAATAAACCCTTAATATATTTTTGCATTTGATAAAGCACCTGAAAAGTGAATTAACTGCATTATTTCTGAACAGTACATTGGCATGTCTTCGATGTTAACCTGATATTTGGAGAAAATACATAGAATAATGCCTGATACGATATTACATTTATGTCTGAAAAAAAATTTAATATTACAAAAATCCAGTCTAAGACTTACGCAGAGGCAATGTGTGTGTTTGGGGGGCATGTGACCCCTCATACTTCTCCCCGCCGAGTAGCTGCTTGGCTTGTACTGAGCATGCTTAGTAACATCTGCTGAAGCCACTGCCCTCACTCTGTACCATTCTTTCGCCCTCCCCGCATACACATTTGGCAAGTACGGGTTGTCTCTGGATGAACATTTTTCGATGGGTCATTTAACATCAGAGTTCTGCCAGAGGCTGTAACAGCAAATTAAAATATTGATTTGATTTGTACAGCATTTAAGTGATCTTTTGTGGTTGTAATCCAGGAAAGCATAATGTTAATGCTGGTGTAATTGCAACAGCCGAAATACTAGAAGTACCCTGCAATGGACAGACCCAAAATGTTAAAGGAATGAGCAAACCAAGGGGACATTTTCTTAGTGTTTTATAGCATGTGCACTAAACAGTTTGCTGTATTTCGTATAATTTATTATAATAAGAATTTGCATTAGAAGATAACTGGAAAAAAATGTTGAGCTTTTCATTCATTTAAACTGAGATTTCAGTCACCATGGAGATCTGTATATCAATTATAGACTTTAATAAAGAAGTGGCAAGTTCATTTTCTTATGCCTGATGACCATATTAACCTCACCTCAGCCAAGTTATAGATTGCATTTTTCCACTCTCCTGTAACATATAGCTTTGGAATAGGCAGCTTAGAATGCAGAAAGGAAGTATTTACAACTGGAACTCATGGGAATATTGTGCATCATTACCAGAATGACTAAGGAGAACTTTTTCTAAAATAGCCAAGTTTACTAAGCTTTAATACATTTCGTGACAATGCATAATACAGAACAGCACATTGTTTCTTGTGTACAAGATGCAGGTCACAAAAAATATGCAGCATTCCTAGATCAATCAGGTCATGGGTGTACATATTAAAAAAATTCTAGGTGAGATGAGCTTGAATACAAGACAATAGCTGGTTTTGTGTCCAGAGCATATACTCTAGGAAGAGTAACACTGTGGACCAGAGAACATCAAATCAGGGTTCAGGGAAGCTTTGCACTAATCCAGTGTTGTAATGACAGCTTAAAAATTTGGTACTTTGATGAATTCTGAGATTGGATTTAAACCTCTTTAATTTGGCTTGCTGGTATTTAATCTTTTAACTTTGGATTCTTAATCAAAACTCAAAGCAGATCTTTAATCTTGTATATAGAAAATAGAAGATTAGAGGCCCCTGACCTGCCTTTGGTACACAGCTGCTTGCTTCCTTCTTCCCTTCTCATTCGCACAGTGCTATCAAGAGGAAGACTCATTTTTAAACTGTGGAAGGGATTATGGAAAAGTGAAAGTGCATGTTAAATGTTCAGATTCTCTCGTAGGAGAATCTCACTGTGTCTGCTCAGTAAGGAATTAAAATCCACAGAGGCAGGGAGTGTATTTTTAAAGAGGATTGATAACTTTATGGGGAAAAAGTTCCATTTTAGAAAGACCTCTCATTAAAGAGCAACAGTTGTGTCCAAATTCCATTGCCCCCAAAATCAAAGACATCCACAGCCTAAGTCTAGATAGACATTAAAAACATTCATAAAGACTCAAAGCATGCTAGACCCAGGCTAGTTAACAAAATACTTTGTGCATGGCAAAGAAATTTTGATCACTGAAATAAAAAATAAAATACTACAGGAGGGAGGGAATCTGACGAGTGAGCATTTTTTAAAACACCCTGCTAGGATAGAAATATTTTAGTGATTCTACATGGTCCAGTGAACAGAACAATTAATTAGGAGCCAGGGTTTTATTCCCAGGTCTGCCACAGACTCCCTATGCGACCGTAGACAAGTCACTTAATGTCCCTTCACCACACTTTACAGATGGCAAAGAGGGAATAATACAGAGTGAATAAAATCAATGATTTTTTAAAATTAAAAAATAAACCTATTTAAAATTAAATTTGCAATTATGACAACCTATGTTAAGGTCTAAACTAATATATATAATTTCAATTTCAAGTACATGTTCACTGCCCATGTTTTGAAGAAAACCAAATCACTAAACTGGTGGGAGGCACTAGGTAAGCACCTGTAACCAGAGTTTGTTGAAGTGCTCAACCAGCTTTTGACAGCAGTAACCTCTTCTCCAGGTGCAGAGAGAATATTTTCTTCATTTCAGTTTATTTAACTAGTGCAGTTCAACGATTAGTTCATTCAAAGTTAGAAAATAGGAAGTTGGACTAGCAGGAAATCTTGTTGTCCTCTTACAAAATATAAGCAAAAGTTAGTTGAGAGAATGAGATCTACTGGTTCTAAAATCTAGAAGGACATGGTGACAAATAATCAGTTCAATTCACTAAACACAGATCATACTTCCTTTGTTTCATAAAGTTAGTTTTAAATTCAATGTGTTTTTTATAAACTTTGATATTTTTGTTTATATATCCTACACATTTAAGGTAATTTTATTTATTTGATTAAAAAACTTTAAAATGCTATGGGGCTTTGTGCATTTTAATTGCATTTGAATTCCTATCCAAATAGAGCTTGAAATAAATCACAGGTAAAAGATCAATCATCTAGTACACAAACATTTCTAGTTGCGCCTCCTCCCCTTACTGTTAATGGAATCTGTCCGCACCCACCCCCTCCATTACTGCACAGCCAAATCTTCCTCAGCAGCAGAGCTTGGGCTGAAGGTGGAGCTGGGAATGCACATGTTGCACTCCCCATGGGGACGGGCCTAAGCCTGAAGGCAGAGCGGGACTGGAAGTGTGACACTTCCTCTCCATCCTTTGTTGGGGCTGGTCCAGGCCCTGCTGTGCACCCTCCCGCATGTGCCTCATAACCCCTCAGGAGGTGCTCTCCACAATTTGGGAGCGCTGATCTAGTATATAAGAAATCAATTATTCCCCATTTTCTAGCCTAATGCAAAAGGTAAAAATTAAGAATCTATGTAATTCCTTAAAAATGTGTAGAGATATAGCATATCCTCCTGGTTTGCAAAAAGCAGCACCAAAATTTAATGTAACGGTTATTCTTAGTTGCAAAGCAACATGTTTTAATGGTTACTAACCCATGAGAACCAACCTCTCTAAGGAAAAAACAAACAAAGGCGGCCAAATGCAAAACAGTTAAAATTATTTAAATAACAAAGTTTCCTATTTGCTAATTTAAATCAAGATGAAATCATGCTAGGATAATACTTCCTTTGTCTGTCTTATCTATTTATATTGCAAGTTGTTTTGGGCAGGAACTCTTACTGGCTTAGTGCAATTGGGGCCTGTAGGCAAAACAGTAAAAACCATGTTTAAGCTTTCTCATTATCTGAATAAGAGATCATGAAGCATATGATATCTTTCTCAGTCTTTCCATTTTACATACAGGGTACCGAAACACAGACTAAGGGACTTGCCCATAGTCACACAAGTCTAGGGTGGAGTAGAGATTTGAACCTGGGTCACCTAAATCCCAAGCTAGCACCCAAACCACTAGAGCATCTTCTCAACTATTATAGTGCTTCATCTTACCCTTCTCCTGCTCCTGTTGGCATGATTCCCCCACCACTTTAAGAGTACCCCAGTAAATTCCATCTGTGATGTTGTACTATGGGCAAGGCTTATAGGTCTTGAGTATTTAAGTCATCCCCAGATGGGTTGCTTTTATGAAAGTAGACACTTATAGGGCATTCATTAAGCCAAGGGAGGGTCAGAATAAAGGTGAAGGTTACCACCTTTAGCATGTGACCTTCATTTACTCCATATGAAGAGATGTTCCCTGTCTTGTATTTAAATCTTAAAGTGTTATGTTGCCTTGTACATGACAGACACAAGACTCAAATTTCATATTTTGTAACCGAAACAAAAGGAACTCCAGTATATCAATAGCTAGCAATCAGCAGCCTCACAAAGGCACTCCACTAGACATATCAGGAGAACAGTCTTGATTGCACAATTGATTTTGAATTCCTTGCATCTTTCATAGTTAAGTAAATATTTTATTCTACATCTTTATTATCAGGGCTTATAACTTCCCAAATTGCTTGCTTTTCAAAGATTGTAAAAAAGGGACAAGGGTAAATAATATATATTAAAAAGTTCTACAACAGAGTTCTTAGACGTTATTTCCAAATTTAAGTTTAGCTCTACTAATACAGTAGCCAAACATTCTTAAATATCTGGATAGTTTCTTTCAGAAACATAAGCAACTGGATGGTTTAAAACAAGTGGTTTTTAAAGGGCTACAAATTAACCCCCCCCCCCCCAATATTTAAGGCATTTTAAATATAGCCTGGCAAATAAACAGGATGGGAAAAATCTTAGCAAATAAAAGGAATTTCTCTTGTATAGTTTCTGCCATTTTGGCATTGTGAGTACATTTGTAAGCTTGAAGGTCATTCACGTAATCCAAGGATTTAGAAGAGATCCTACTCCCTCCCTTGAGGAAGATAGCTCAGGATTAAGAAACTTTCTTTTAACAAACAATCTTGTGCGATATGAGCAAGATCTCCCCAATATAGAATCACACAGTTGCACGTAACTATCTCTAAGCTTAGCCAGAGGTCAGTTGCCTTCACTGAAGATTGTTGTAATTTATTTTTCTATCAAGAAGAGAAAAACCATCTATGAAAGGGAGGTCACACATGGTAGAGTAGCAGCTGGCTTAGATTTCTCTGCCCCTGGAACAGCTTTATAGCATGTTACCGATTAGCAGACTGGTTTCAAGATAACCCCTTTATTAAGAGCAAACCATGTACTGAAATAAGGTAACAAAACTTCCTACTCTTTGGCTGCAGCCTACAACTGACCTATGCTGAGCACCTTTGTTGCTGCTCCATAGCAGAAACAGTGTTGTAAGAAACTCTGGACTCTATGAGCATGTACAGGAAATGTGGCCTGGAGAATCTACGTTTAGAGTACAAGCTTGGCAGAGGCCATTTTTAAAAAGGAGGAGGAGCTTGTTTGCCAGGCCAGCCCAGCCCAGCCCAACACAGCTCATGCTGTAAGCCAGGTGTTAAACTGATCCAGAAAAGGTTAAGCAACTTGAAGGCTAAATGACCCAAATTCTACCTTTAAAGACAAATTATGATAGTATTTAAATGGTAATTAGAGCTCTTCCTTATAATTAGCTAGCAAAGCTATGTTAGATAGTCCAGAGATTTGAGATGTAGACTTACATCGTTAAAGAATTGGAAAAACAATAATTATTGTAGTAGTCTATGTTACGTATATCTTGTACGAGGTTAACAATGTAATCAGACAGTTCCTGTCACTATGTTCTGTTAAGTCAGTGATCAAAAGACGTTAATGTTCAGATAAACTGTGAATGTAGTAATATCATTGACTTTGTTTCTCTTTGAAGTTTGTGGTAAACTACCTGTAAATGGTGAGAGATGGGCAGTTACCTTTTGTTAATCTATGCAGCTAATCATCAGTGGTGCTTAGGAAAAAGGATGTTACTTCAAATCCACTATTCTTCACCTAAGGCATGCCTGCTGTCGAGAGGCTATCGATGGCCTGCCAGAGAACTACAGAAAGAAGTGTTGGGCTCTGATCCTGTTATTTCAGATCTGCTTAAACTTCATCAGGGGAAGTTTGAGTTTCAAGACTGAAGTCTCCAGTTCCATTCTGGATCACCCCACTATTGAACTATAAGCTGATGAACTGATTATGGAAAGGACTCTTTGCAACTCTAGAGCTCACCATCTCTACTATGCAACTAACTTAAAAACTTTATTCATAGCTGTATGTAGCATGATCTTTTAACAAATATGCTCTTTAAAAAAAAAAAAAAAGAACAAACTTAGTTTACTTAATAAGAATTGGCTGTAAGTGTGTATTTGGGCAAGATCAGAGATATTTATTGACCTGGGGGATAATGCGTTCAATCCCGTGGGACTGGTAGAACTTTTTATATGATGAACAAGATTTTCAGTAATCTTCATCATATTTGATTTGACTGTCTGGTGGGGGAACTCAAGGCTGGGTTGCTTTAAGGGAACTGTATTTCTGGCTTCTGGGTAATGAGTAAGAAGTTATTGTAGAACAGGGGTCTCAAACTCAATTTATCTTAGGGCCAGTGCCAGTCCTCAGATCCTCATGTCACTGAAGATGGTGCTCAGCAAAGAAAACATTTATATTGTATTTTTTATTTCAAATTTCTTCGAAATAATAAAGTCATCATACAATTTTATACAATTCTTCGCCTGCCAGAGTGTTTTTAGTATTTGCCAGACACTTGGCAACGCTTCAGTTCTGTCAATTTGTTGAGGTATGGCCTCAGTGACTGAGCGGTTGAAACAGTCAGGATTGCAGCAAGGTGGGCATCAGATAGTTGTGTTGGGTATTTTGACTTGTTTATATTCATTGTGGGGAAAAAGTGACACTGCCTCCACAGCTGACTCCGCCCGGCAACTAATGATGCTGCCTCCATGGCTGACTGTGCCCAGCAACTAGTGATTGTATCTCTGTCCCTCTCCCCCAGACAATGGGAGCTGCGGGGGGTGGCACCTCCCACAGAAATTGCCTGCATCATGCCTGCGTCTCTCCTCTGTGGGCTGCAGTGGGGAGTCTCTCAGGAGGGACTTTGAGACCCCTGTTGTAGAAGCTGTTTTGTTGCTGACTTGGCAAATCTAAATATTGGAATAAACCACCTGTTTTGGTGATTGTCTGTCCAATTCTTTGCAGTTTGCCTTAATTGAGCAATCTCAGCATGTCCCGGGACCCTCGTCACACCAGGTGACATCAGAAGGGGATAATGAGTTATAAACTTGACATTCCTCCTTTTACTGAGGTGGAGGATCGGGTAATAGGACTCCTGCTAGGAACAGTTTCAGTAGCCAATGTCTGACCTGATAGCTTGCTTAAAAAGGTGTTCTGTGGTCTAGATCATTCTAGGAGACATGCAGAGGAGGATATACAGTGTCAGTCTAGTGAGGAATGGGAAGGCAGCATGTTTGGTTGGCTGAATTGTCCAGTCCTGGTTCAATTATTCTGAGAAAGGCTGTTATTTGCAACCTGGCTTTTCTCATTCTCCAAACCAAGTAGGATCAATGTTCTCTATCTTTTTCGTGTGTACGGAATGAGCTCAAGTTTAAAACCCAGGAGTAGTCTTCCCCTCCCCCCTTTCCTTTCAGCACTTCCTTTTTCACGTCTTCCCTTTTTTGTCTCATACTTCACTATTTACATTCATTATTGTCCACTCTCTATCACTCACTGCTTTCATTGCGTTTGCTTCACTATTGGTTCCCCTTTCCCCTTCACTTTTATTATGAGGGGGAGAGGAGAAGGAAGAGGGGAAAAGAGTAAAGGAGAAACAGGGACTTTGAGGGCTTCTCAAATAGCATGAGAGACAGGATGATCTGGAGGACTAAGCCTGGGGTTATAACGATGGATTTCTGCACCCTAATGCTCAGATAGTAACTCCCTTTGTTGTTTTAGGCAAATTACTTAATCGATTTTATTTCCCCAACTGTAAAACTGGGTTAATGCTAGTTACCCACCATACAGAGGTGATGTGTAAATCTATTAATATTTGTAAAGTGCATATGAGTGCTATAATTCACACTTATTCCAGTACTGCCATTGACACCACAGCTGGGATCACAGCCCTATTGTGAATCATTGTACGAACAGGTAGTAAGAGACAATCCCTGCCTTGAAGAACCTACCATCTAAATCAGGGGTAGGCAAACTTTTTGACCTGCGGCCACATCGGGGTTGCGAAACTGTATGGAAGGTGGGGTAGGGAAGGCTGTGCCTCTCCAAACAGTTTAGCCCCCGCCCCCTATCTGCCCCCTCCCACTTCCCACGCCCCTCAGAGCCCTCAACCCATCTGACCACCACTTTCTGGGACCCCCACCCCTGTACCAGCTGATTTAAACAGAGATGTAAAAACCCAGCAGTAGGCAGATGGGTGTAAGTGAGCCCCTCCTCCCATTAGGGCTCATCCTGACCTGTAGTTGGAGGTTTAAACCCTGAAGTGACATTTCATATCCCTTCAACATTGTCATCCAGAGTTAGCATAATTAATGATGCTCTTCATACCCATATAAAATGTCCAGTCCCTTTTTGAATTGTGTTAAATTCTTGGCCTCAGTGAGTTCCACAGTTTAATTACACATTGCGTGAAAAAGTATTTCCTTTTAACAGTGTTAATTTCCTACCTTTGAGTTTCATTAATGTCACCATTACTTTGCAGGCTCCCCGATTCTGCTGTAAAGAATCACCTGGTTTTTTTAAACCGTGAGCTATTTGCTCCATTTTGGCCCTTCTAATTTCCTTCTTACATTCTGCCTGCTGTAAATTTATGCTCCTGTTTATTGGCTTCACTAGGATCAGATTTCAAAAAAGTGAAGTATTTGTTTGGCTCGAATAGCCTCTGGAGCCTTGCCATTTAGCCATATTGGCTTACACATTGTCCCTACTTCCCTTTATGTTCAGCAAGGGAATTATAGTTTGGGTTCTTTAAGTCACATCCATACTACCTTTAAGAATTTTACTGTCATTACTTTTTACTTAGGGCCTTTTTGACCAATCTTCTCATGTTACTGAAATCTCCCCTTCTAAAGTTTAGTGTCACTGAGTCACTTTTTGGTCCCCTACCTGCTCCTTAGATATTGAACCTAAATTATACTGTAGTCACTATTACCTAGTGGGGAAGTGGTAGTTCAAGGTATTTAGCAGATTTTACAGCCTTTAAGGCAGACAGGGGGCTGCCACATGAAGGCTCCTGTTAAGCCCTGCATCAAGATTGCATCCACCTATAAAATGGAAGAAAATCATCTAGAGCTTATCATTGAGCTCTACAAGATGTCCAAAACATCCACCTACAAGCCACCAGAGATACTTTTTAATTTGATTGACCTGCCTGTACAACAAGATGTGCAATGCATCATGATGGGCAATTTCAACAGAGAACAAGGATGATGGAAACTTGGTTGAGATGTGGGCCGCTGAGCCTGATTCATGACCCAAAGCTACCTTGTTCTTTTAACTGTGGCTGGTGGAAACATGGGTACAATCCTGACCTACAGATGTGACCTAGCATAGTGCTAACAAAGGCTAGAACATTTGTGCTAGACCCAGTTCCAAGATTGCAATGCCACCCTTTTAGAATGGGGGTAAATGCTGCCGTCATTGTGTCATTCGGGCATTGCTTCAACTTCAAGAGAACAAATTGATCAGAATTCTCCAAAGATCTTGACCTAGCTGTCAGTCCTATTGAACTGATACCTGAAAACTACTGCCACATTGCAAAGCTGTACGTCTATCTGCTAGGAGAAACACTTCATGGATGTCAAAAACAACATACCCCTGGGCTAACACTCCATACTGTATGAGGCATGCAAGCAAAAATTCCAAGATGACCTCTTTGGAGATGAGACTGTGGTTGCTGGTGAACATCTGTCAGAAATAGCTTGAGATTGCCTAAAATCTGGTAGAGCTTGACAGAATCCATGGATATGACCCATGACAGTAAAATGTAGATAGACCAACAATGCAAAGATAAGCAATCATTTCAACATTTCTGCTGACCATATTGCCCATCAAATGCTATTCAATAGGAAGATTAAGCAGACCATTATCAACTGGTCACTTTGGCAAATACCCCCGGATACATCCAGTAATCTAGATCTTGCAACCAATTCCTCCATGGAGAAGGGAGATAGCAGTATCAATGCCTTGAAAACAGGGAAAGCATCTAAACTGAGGACATCTGAACTGAGATTAAAAAAGTCAGCCCACACACATGTAAGTGGCTCCTGATCATGTCAAATATCTGTCTCATCCAGCTCAAGGTGCAAAAAATCTGGCAACAAGCCGAGGTAAGGCCCTTTTGAAGCCTGGTAAGGAAACATCTGACTCAAAACACTGTCAACCTCTCATTCCTGTGGGATATTTTAAAATTGTTTGAACAGGTACTATTATATTGCCTGACACCAGTTATTGAACCACTTATCAGTGAACAGGCTAGCTTTTGCTTGGGTCAGTCATGCACTGGGCAGCTTCTGAATTTGACACAAAGATGGATATAAAAAGGGATTGATTATGGGATTGGTGTTTGGCTATAGCATAGGCAGTTGAGAGACCAATAATTATTGTGGGCTCTTTGCCAAGGTACTAATGGTAATGAAAAGACATCAAAGCTAATATGGGCCATAAGGGAGAGGAGGAGGAGATTCTTCATTAACATTTGTGGCAAATAGAAGAATGGCCTCTCAAAGGTACACCTTCGCAGTTGGGTAATGTAGGTGATACACAAATAACCAGCCAAGCTGCCCTCAACACAAGATGTTTTATCTACGCAGAAAATCTGTGCATCACCATACAGCACAAGAAGTTTGACATATTAGAGAATACCCTGATGAATGCACTTAATACCTGAGACAAGTACTATGCAGCCAATCAAGCGCATGCAAATCCAAAGACAAGTCAGTGCATTCAGTCTCAAAAACTGAGAGGGCAAATGTGCTCTTAAATCCTGAATACCCCAGTGTTATTCTCAAACAAACACTCTCCTTTAGAGCCCACACTGAGAAAACTAAAGCCAAGATTAGCACACAAAACATTCCTCAGCAAGCTGGTTACATTGAAGTGGGGTGCAGACCCATCCACTCTGATCAACAGCACTGGCATTTTGCTGCTACTCTGCTAAATATGCCTGTGCAGTATGGGCATAATCCCTTCACACAAAGAAGCTAGACCCTGTATTTAACACTGCCTGCCACTATACTACAAGTTGCCTTAAGTCTACCCACATCAACCGCCTCTACATCCTTGCAGGTTTTGCTCCTCCTGACATGCCTGGAAATTGCTCAGAGTCAAACGCACAAGGCAGTGCGCTGATCCAAGACATCCACTATAACATTGATGCTGAGTCAAGTGAAGTCATGACAAAGTTTTCTTGCCACCATTAAACCCCTAGCATTGAACCCTTGTCTGTATGGGTGACAGTTATGGCAAACAAGGGTACAGAACAACCCTGTAGCTTGTGCTTTTAATTTTTGGGGGTGGTCCTGGTTCTGCTTGCAGACATGGGGCTCTATAGAAAGCGTATTATTTAGACCTAGCAGAAGTCAGTTGGCAGCCATCCTAGAGCAAGGCAGATTGAGCTGTGATTCTGTTTTAGAGAGCAGCCTACTTTGTCTCTCTCTGGTTTTGGTCTTTTTCTTTTCATTCTGAATGAAAAGAAAGTAGTGCTACATTTCACCCTGCCACCAAGAGTATGTTTTGTTTTTAATCTAACTTTTGTTTGTAGGCTGTGAACATAACAGCATTTGTACATAGATCTTTACTGTTTTTATTCTCAATGAGGAGTGTGTTTTTATTTAACTCCTTGATTTGACACTGCTGATTTTACAGAATTTACCCCTACTTCTGGGCTGCCTTCAGAGCTGGTCAGCCAGAGAGCAGTGGCTGTTGGTCAAATGCCCAGCTCTGAAGGCAGCGCCCCAGCAGTAGCAGCAGCGCAGAAGTAAGGGTGACAATGCCACACCAGGCCATCCTTACTTCTGCACTGCTCCTAGCAGCAGCTCGGTCTTCAGAGCTGGGCTCCGAGTCAGCAGCCGCCACTCTCTAGCCACCCAGCTCTGAGAGCAGCACCACCACCATTAACAGTGCAGAAGCAAGGGTAGAAGTACTGCACGCCTCCCCCCCGACACACACACACACTAACCTTGAGACTCTCCGCCCCCCACCCCACCTCTTTTGGGTCAGGACCCCTACAGTAACAGCACCATGAAGTTTCAGATTTAAATAGTTGAAATAATTAAATGTATTGTTTAAAAAATCCTAGGACCATGAAATTGACCAAAATTGGCTGTGAATTTGGTAGGGCCCTACTCATGTGCCCCCCCAATGCCAGATCTACAGATGGGCCAAGTGTGTTAGAGCCCTATCACAGGGGCCACTCACAGGGTGGGGCACCTCCTACTGGCCACCCCGAGGATTAGCTTTCCCAGCTTACGCTCTCCCTCCAGCGTTGTCTTGCTCTGCTGCCACGCTCACTTCCAGGTTTGCAGCTTCCTCTCTGTGGCTTGGTCCTCTGGACCAAAGTCCTCTCCTTGCAGGGAATTCAGTCTTTCCAGACCTGCTGGCTAGCACCTCCAATATCCACGTCACTTCCCAGTGGCTGGTAGGGTAACCCAGGCCTGCCCTCTACACTGGTTCCAGCCCAGGGACCCTATAACAAGCAGCCACAGTCCCACCTCTTGCTGCTGTTTCCCAGGTCTTCTTCCTACACATCTAGCTTCCCTCAGGTTTGCTAGCCTCCAACTCCCCCCCACTTAAGGGGTGACTTCAGCTTCCTTCCCTGCAGCCTTTCCCAGCAACAAAATCCCCCTTTCTGTAGCTAGCTGCTTAGCTTTATACAGGCTCTGCTTGTTCCTGCACAGGTGACCCTGTTCCCAATCAGTGGCCTTCTCATAGCCTAAGTTTCCCCTGCTTGCAGTCAATTTAGATGATTGGGCCCACCTGGCCCAATTAAGCTCTTGCAGGGCTAGTATAGGGAGTGCACCCCATCACACACCTTCAAGACCACAACCTGGGGTGAGCAGGTATTCTCTAAATTACCTACCCTGCACCTGCCACACCTGGACGCTCAGGTCATCCCTTTCTTGTTTTAGGTCCCTGACCATGAGCCACAGCCCGTCCTGTTCCTCCATCGCATCTTTACACTTTTATGCCAGTGTTTGGGTCCTACAGTAGCCTGCTTCAGCTCTGGAGTCATGCCTATTTCCAGCTGGGCCCTCTCTGTCCTAATCCATTTATCTTTGAGCCCCTTTTTACTGTGTCATTGGGATCCTTGCCTTCCCCTTTGCTACTAGACCCTCTCTTAAGAGGGTAATACCTTTTTATATAGCCAGCCTCCAAGCACCTAAAGCAAACTCTTTCCCTGGGCTAATCTTCCCCTCACAGCTCATATACAGGCATCCCCTCCATAGGTGCCCCTGCTGACCACAAGCAAAACACCTCCTTTTCCTGTTCTCCCCACAGGACAGATTCTTTGAGGCTCTCTTTACTTTCAGCTATCCAAGTAAAGCATCTCTCCCCCATCCCAGTAGGGGCACTCCCTTTTCAGGTGTCTTCATCCCCCACAGCTGTAACACTCCTAGTCTTTCCTATTCCCCTTGTATCAGGGTCACTGCCTTATAAAGTGTTTCTAGTGTCTCTTGACCTCCCCTCATGTCAGGGATGATCATTTGCCCATTCTCTACCACATATCACATGGTCTACTCCCCACAAGCAGCACCTCCTTCTCGCCACTCTGGGGATTAGTCCTGCCAGCTTGCACTCTCTCTGTGGTATTTTTCTTCTCCTATCTTGTCTCACTCTGCTGCCCCACTCACTTCTAGATCTGCAACTTCTTCTTTTTAGGTTGGCCCTCTGGCTAGGTTACCAAAGTCCTCTCCTTCCAGGGAATTCACAGTCTTTCCAGAAATGTTATCTGGCTGGCACCTCTATTGTCCTTTCCCTTCCCCAGTGACCACTAGGGGAACCCAGGTCTATCCTCTACACTTTGTTCCAGCCTAGGAACTCTATAATAAGGAGCCACAGTCCCTCTACCCTCCTACTGCTTGCTACTGGGCTTCTTCCTGCATACCTAGTTCGCACTCCTACTGGGTTTATCAGTAGCTAACTTCCTCCATGCAGGAAGTCCCCACAGCCTTTCATAGTAGTAGCCTCCTTTTTATAGCCTGGCCCTGCTTTTTCCTGCACAGGTGAGCCTGTTCCCAATCAGTTGCCTCCACCTAGCCCAAGGAGCCCCCTGCTTGCAGCCTAATGAGCTGATTAGGCCCACCTGGCCTAATTCAGCTCTTGTAGGGCTAATGTGGGCAATCCATCCCATCACAAGCCCATTGCTACAGAACCTGGCTCTTGAGCTCAAACAGCAAAGTCTTACCTATTTAAGTGACCCCTCCACCATTCAATCCCTGGTGTTGGTCAAGATGCTGGCTGTAAAATTATCACTTCATAAGATAGGGTTGCCAGGGGTCTGGTTTTCCACGGGAATGCCCAGTTGAAAAGTGACCCTGGTGACTCCAGTCAGCACCACTAACCTGGCTGTTAAAAGTCCGGTTGGTGGTGCAGCAGGACTAAGGCAGGCTCCCTGACTCTGTACAGCTCCTGGAAGTGGCCAGCATGTCCCTGAGGCCTCTAGGTGCAGGGATGATCAAGGAAGCTCCATATACTGGCCCACCTCCAGCACCGTCTCTACAGCTCTGATTGGCTGAGAACTGTGGCCAATGGGAGCTGCAGGGCTGGTGCCTGCAGACAGAGTGCACCATGCAGAGGCGCCTGACTGTGCCTCAGCCCAGGGGCCAGACATGGCGGCTGCTTCCAGGAGCAGCAAGGAGCCAGGGCAGGCAGGGAGCCTGCTTTAGCCCCGCTGTGCTGCCAAGGTAAGCACTACCTGGATGGAACCCCCACCACAGGTCAGAACCCCCTCATGTACCCTAATTCCCTCCCAGACCCTGCACCTCAACCCCCTGCCCCAGGTTGGAACCCTCTAGCCCAGGCCTGAGACCCCTCCTGGAGCCCACACCCCTCTTGCACCCTAATCTCCTACCCCAGCCTGGAGCCCCCTCTTGCACCCCAAACCCCTGATTCCTGGCCCCCACCTGAGCCTGCACCCCCAGCAGGAGCCTACACCCCCTCCTGCACCCCAACTCCCTGCCCCAGCCCAGAGCCCCCTCCCACACCCTGAACCCCTCATTTCTGGCCCTACCTCAGAGCGCACAACCCTAGCTGGAGCCCTCACTCCCCCCACGCCCCTGCCTAGCCCAGTGCAGTGAAAGTGAGTGACGGTGAGGGAGAGTGAGCGACAGAGGAAGGGGGAAGGGCCTCGGAAAAGGGGCAGTGCATGGGTGTTCAGTTTTGTGCAATTAGAAAGTTGGCAACCCTATGCTAAAAGCATATATATTAAAACCGATATTTTGCATCATTCCAGTTTAGTGGTTAGGGCTAAAGTGGCTTTTTCAACCAAAAGATGCCAAAGTAATAATTTTACAACATAGGGGGTCATGACTCAGTACACAGCCCTTTAATTAATAGCTGCAATTAATAGTTTAAAGGAGATGATAGGGAAAAAGAAAAAGCTAAATGCATAAAAATTTCCTCAAGGGTCTCACTCAGTATTGGGTGGGTTGGAGGGAAACAGAGCAGGTCATTTTATGAAAATCTCCCCCCCTCCCAGCATCAATGGCGAACACAGGCACTGATCCTGCTAACATGTAAGCATGATTGTGACATGGTATAAAAGTGCTCCAGCATGTAAGGGGTTACCTGATTCCTATTGTATAGCTGATCTGGGCAGAGTTATAAAAGGAAAGAAGAGGTTGGTGCAAAGGAGGCAATCATGGGGGGAAGACAGAATGTCCTCTCTCCTCCCAGCTGGCTGTAGTTAGAAGTGCCTCAAGCGATTATTAATCAGAAGTTTGAGTTTATTTTTGGGGTTTTTGGTTTTGGGGTTTTTTTGAGGGGGGAAATGGAGCATGAAGTTATGGTATATTCCAACACAGGGGCAACACATGGGGTGGCATGTGGGGTCTTGTCCCCCCTCCCCCCATTTGTTGCTTGGCGTGTACTGAGCATGCTCAAATGGACTGAGCATGCTGAAGGTGGCTGCCCTCACTCTGCCCCCCATTACCAGCAGGCACAGGTCATTTGTGTTCCAACATGAGGAATATTTGTAGGGTCAGGCCCTAGGTCTTACCCCCAAAATAATAGACAAGCAGTATATCTGGATTAATGTTTTATTACTTTCTTCCATCAGGGTTACAGTTATAAGCCCCTATTTTCAGAGTTTTATAACCTAGTAATAAACATTCTGTGGGCTCATTTTAAGATTGGAAATAATTTATTTCTTTTAAATTGCTCAAACTTTTTTTTTGTAAAGGGGAAAAAAATACCTGGTGAAAACACTTGTTGGGAAAAATGCACTTGGGGCTTGATCCTGCACCACTGAACTCAACAGGAGCAATGTCACTGACTTCAATGGTAGCAGGATTAAGCACAATTTAACTTTAAGCTTGACTTCACTGGAACTCATGCACATGCTTAAAGTAAAGCATCAGCTTAAGTGCTTCCTGCATAAGGATGTTTTCCTGAATTGGGGCCTTATTGCTTAATGTGGATTAAGGTCTGGTGGCATTTTCATGAAAACATTTTGTAGCCAAAAAGAAAGGGAGTACTTGTGGCACCTTAGAGACTAACCAATTTATTTGAGCATGAGCTTTCGTGAGGGAGCTGTAGCTCATGAAAGCTCATGCTCAAATAAATTGGTTAGTCTCTAAGGTGCCACAAGTCCTCCTTTTCTTTTTGCGAATACAGACTAACACGGCTGCTACTCCAAAACCTGTCTTTGTAGCCAAAGAAATTACTATATTAAAAAGTAGGATCTGTCCTTGAAGATAAATATCCTAATAGCTAAAGAATTTCCCATATATCTAGGACTTGGTTTCAAATCACTGAATGCCCCAAATAATTAGAAAGGCTCATCTGATATCAGTGGAACATTTGTATCCCCTCCCACTTCATTTGCAATTAATGAAGCATTTATAATGAGCCCAAAGCTCTGCTTCACAGAATTTATCACATTGTGTCTAATGAAGCTTCAATTATTAACTTTACTCTGGCTTCTGTTTAAAAAACCCACAGATTAGTGTCAATATTTGAATTTAGTAAATGCAAGACTGTGGTGCCAGACTCAGAGTTCATTGCTTCTTTCAGATTCAAAGGTATACACATTATTTCAGCAATGTGCTGCCGCTGTTTTAACAAGAGAGTCCCCCTAAATGGTCTCCTTTAAGTCTGTGATTAACCCCATATACTACAATGCTTAAGAGGTGCAATCACATTGAGATTGGGACAGGAGAATGCATTAATCCTACAGTAAAAAACAAACAAACAACAAGAAAATAGGGAAAATGTACAACTTCCCCAAGCATATGAGGGAGGGATAGGGAGATCTGTTTTCTTGTTTAAACAAAAATGGTTTGTCTTCATAACTAAAGAGGGAGTAACCATGGGGACCTTCAATAACTAAGGATGGAGGCAAAAATCACCTGACAAAGTTTCTATTCATCTGCACTTTGTTTATACTTCATTGCTGGCATATATGGAGAGTATAGCAGAGTACTCAATTTATGTAATATGAGAAGTGGTAATCTCTTCTCCAAGGCTTTGGTTTTTAAAATACCTGCCCCATGATGTAACCTAGCACATTCCAAAAGATATTTGGTCTTCTGGATCTGCTTCTGAAGAACAAGGATAAGTCATCTTTGGCAAAGATTATTTAGCAGTATCCTGGAAGGAGGTAGTCACCCTCCCTTTCCTTTCTTGGTGGAATTTTAGCAAGGGGCTTTTAAAATCCTGTTTCGCACATCACTGTGTTGTATGTGTACACTAGCATGATCACAAATTTCTAAACTACAAGCAATGTTACCATGGTGTAGATGAGAATAGGATCAAGCCTAAGAATTTGTTTGGAAGTTTCTTGTTTGATTTTCGAACTGTGTGATATTTCCATTCTTATATGGACTTCAAGGCTCTCATCCAGCAAAGCACGTAAGCACCTGTTTCACTTTAAGCATGTGAGTAGTCTGATTGGGACCTAAGAAAAGCTTTTAACATACTTTCTATCCAATTTTAAGCAGAGATGTGCAGTATACACAAACTGCAGTACATTACAAGTTATTCCCTTGTGTTTTTACCTAATTATGTACTTTGTTTTTTCTACCTTTAATAGTCCTAAAAATTACAGGTGGCTTCTAAAAACAATTAAAAGGGTAGTCTAAGCTTTTAGAAATTGCCAGCTGATTAAAATGGCAATAACATGAGTCTTCTGAATGCTTCAGATGTATTACTAATCTGCTGAACAGAACAAGCTATTTTTAAAAGTGTTAAATCTAATTTTATGGAAGCAGAAGCTGCAGGCTGAAATCACTTGACCGTATATGAATAAATGTGATTGACTTTTTTTTTTAAAGAAAACTTTATTTGCTAATTTTATAAATGAATTCTCTGCTCAGCTATAAGTTAGTGTGTAGTAGTATGCTGCCATCTATAGTTTAAAAAAGAAAATGGAGAGTCTACTTCAAACTTAAATAAACTGCTGAGCAGATTCACAAAACAGTGGTGGTGATACCTATTCCCCCGCCCCGTCCCCACAGACACACCCCTGAGGCTGCTTAGTCCCATGGAAAACATCAATAAAAATCCTTTTAACCTTTTAAAGATACAGGAAAAGAAGGAAAACCAGCTAGAGCACCTGAAATGTAAAATATTAAGTAAGGCTTTTCATTTCCACAACATCCCTTGTTTCCCAACATCCAGCGTGGCGAGCTCAGCAGCAGAGGTGACCATGCAGTCCCAGATTCGCAAACAAGCTCCAGCATGGACCGAAGGGGAGACACTGGATCTGATTGCCGTATGGGGAGAAGTATCTGTGCAGGCCGAATGCTGATCAAAAAGAGGTGCTAATATATATATATATACGCCAAAATCGCACAGGGCATGTTGGAGAGAGGCTACAACAGGGACACACAGCCGTGCTGCATGAAAATTAAAGAGCTCAGGCAAGCCTACCAAAAGACAAAGGAGGCAAACAGGCACTCCGGGTCAGACCCCCATACAGGCTGCTTCTATGATCAGCTGCATGGCATTCTAGGGGGGGGACCCTACCACTACCACACCACTGTCTGTGGACACCTGCAAGGGGACAGTCTCACGCAACAGGGAGGAGTATTTTGTGGATGAGGAAGAGGAGGAGGAGGAGGAGAATGCGCAGCAGGCAAGCTGTGAATCCATTCTCCCCGGCAGCCAGGACCTTTTCATCACCCTGGACTCAATATCCTCTGAAGGCGGGATCCCCGACCCTGAAGCCAGAGAAAGCAGCTCTGGTGAGTGCACATTTGTAACTACAGTACAAAGTTTAAAAACAGTAGTGTTTTAATGTTTGATTTACCCCATTCATGCTGGGCTGTTTGTGCTTGGCTAAAAGGGATTATCCCAGAGAACAGCCATACGTTGGGGGGAGGGGTGAAGGGCTCATCCCAGAAGATAGCTATGTGGTGGGGTGGGGGAAGGTGTGTGCTGCATATCCACCGAAAAACCACAGCCCCTCCTTTTAAATGTGAAACCCAACCAGTTGCTTGCTATGGGAAAGGATGGTGGTGCAGTTTGAAACCATTCCCACGTATTATGTGTAAGAAGCCAACCCTGCTTACCCTGTGCCTTACCATAGCTCCCTGGAAACTGAATTCTGCTGCCCAGCCATGTGTGATGTGTCACCATACCGGCAGGCACTCAATATAAAAGGCAAAATGTGACCTTGTACCTAAAGCACATGTGCTATCTGCTGTGAATTGCCTGATTCACTGTGAAAGTCTCCCTTTTGTTCTCAGAAATGTATCATCTAAAATTTTACTCTCCCTTTTTATCTCCTCCTCCCCCCCAGATGCAAATGTTGCTCCGCTCCTCCTATCATTTCCATCCCTGAGGTTATCGCAGATTAGAAGTTGAAAAAAAACGCATTCACAATGAATGTTTTCCAAGCAGTCTTCCCACACTGATAGGGCACAGCTTAATGCATGGAGGCATTCAGTGTTAATGCTTTCCTGGCCTAAGTGAGCATGAAGAGCAGAGACAGGAGGCGATGCTGAGGCTAATGGGGGAGCAAACGGACATGATGAAGTGTGTACTGGAGCTGCAGGAAAGCCACCAGGAGCACAGACCCCTGCTGCATCCATTGTATAACCGCCTGACCTCCTTCCCAAGTTCCATATTCTCCTCACCCAGACGCCCAAGAACGTGGGGGGGAGCAAGCAGCACCCAGCAAGCAGCAAAAACAATGGGAATGTTGCTTGTACTGAGGTCTAACCAAGTCAGCAAACAGCGCCAGCGAGCTTTTAAACGTCCAAAGGCACATTCTACCACCATTCTGCACTTGCTCAGCCTATATTGAACTGCTCCTTACTAGTGTCCAGGCTGCCTGAGTAAGGCTTCATGAGCCATGGGAGCAATGGGTAGGCTGGGTCCCCAAGGATAACTATTGACATTTCAACATTCCCAATGGTAATTTTGTGGTCTAGGAAGTAAGTCCCTTCTTGCAGTTGTTTGAATAGCCCAGAGTTCCTAAATATGCAAGCGTCATGCACCTTTCCCAGCCATCCCACATTAATGTTGGTGAAACGTCCCTTGTGATCCACCAGTGCTTGCAGCACCATTGAGAAGTACCCCTTGCGGTTTATGTACTGGTTGGCAAGGTGGTCCGGTGCCAAGATGGGGATATGCATTCCATCTATCGCCCCACCACAGTTAGGGAACCCCACTGCAGCAAAGCCATCCACTATGACCTGCACATTTCCCAGAGTCACTACCCTTGATAGAAGAACGTCAATGATTGCACTGGCTACTTGGATCACAGCAGCCCCCACAGTAGACTTGCCTACTCCAAACTGATTCCTGACTGATTGGTTCCAGTCAGGCATTGCAAGCTTCCATAGGGCTATCACCACTCACTTCTCAACTATTAGGGCAGCTCTCATCTTGGTATTCCTGCGCTTCAGGGCGGGGGAAAGCAACTCAGAGTTTTAGGAAAGTGGCCTTACGCATGTGAAAGTTTCACAGCCACTATGAATCATCCCATACCTGCAACACTATGTGGTCCCACCAGTCTGTGCCTGTTTGCCAGGCCCAGAATCGGCATTCCACTGTATCAACCAGCCCCACTGCCGCCATGATGTCTCAATTGCCAGAGCCCATGCTTTCAGGAACGTATGTGTCCATGTCCTCATCAAAATACTCCTCATGCTGGTATCTCTTAGCCTGGTTCTGCATATACTCCAGAATAATGCGCAAGGTGTTTACCAATGCTGACAACAGCAGTGGTGACGGTGAGCTCGGTGGACTCCATGCTTGCCATGGTATGGTGTCTGCAGGAGAGCAGAGTTGCAGCGGAAGCGGTGGATGACGACAGTTAGCAGGACCCAGGAGGACCGGAACGGATCCCCCGAGCTGCAGGAGAGCAGAGTTGCAGCAGAAGTGGTGGATGACGACGGTTAGCAGACCTACTGCACCGTCTGCTGACAGCAGCACCCAGGACACAACAGCCGCAGTGATGGTGAGCTGAGCGGGCTCAATGCTTGTTGTAGTATGGCGTCTGTACGGAAAAAAAGGCATGAAACAATTGTCTGCCGTTGCTTTCACGGACGGAGGGACGACTGACGACGTGTACCCAAAACCACCCGCAAAAATGTTTTTGCGCCATCAGGCACTGGGAGCTTAACCCAGAATTCCAATGGATGGCAGAGACTGCGGGAAATGTGGGATAGCTACCCATAGTGCACTGCTCCATAAGTCGATGCTAGCCACGGTAGTGAGGAGGCACTCTGCCAACTTAATACACTTTGTGGACATGCAATCGACTGTATAAAATCAATTTCTAAAAATAGACTTCTATAAAATCGACCTAATTTCGTAGTGTAGACATACCCTGAGTTTTAACTCATCATGATCAATGGGATTTTCTTAGACTGAATTCCTCCCTGCCTCCAACTGTGTTTACTGTAATTGCTGCTATGATCCAGTTTTGACTTTTATGGATGATCAGGAAGAAGATACTGAATCCCCGTTCAATGTTTATTAATTGTAAATATTTGCTTATAACTGAAGGGAAGTAAACAAGTGGTGTAATTCCCAGTGTTATAATTGCAAATAGGAGGGGAAAGTAGTCTATCCAATGGTGAATGGGAGGGAGATGTCCATTAGGCAGTCTCTCACGATATGGAAGAATCTAGTAACTCATGTATTATGGGGAATGGAACTCTATAAATATGCATATAGATACATCAGTGCGTTTAACACTGAAGCCTTATATTATGTACTAGTTTTTGGTCAGGTTTGCTAGACAATTTTCTTCAGGTGTTTCTTTTTGTCTGGTACAAAGGCAGGAAGCATCTAGAATAAAGCAAGGCAATAAACATCACGTATTCTAGGAATCAAGACAGGGTGATGCAGTTGTCTCTATAGGGAAATGTCTGTGACAACAGTTGAATCATTATAGATGGAAATGAAAAATCTTTTCCAGTGAAATTTTAAATCGCTGAAAATACATTGATTATATTTAAATATACTGAATGGAGACATCACCAATGTTGCTTTAAAGCATTTATATATTAAATAAGAATTATGCCCGTAGGTTGAAAAGAGGCTTTTAATTTTTTACATTTATACTAAATGCTTTTCTAGTAAAATAAATTTGACAAGTAACTAGGAGAAAGTAATAAGTTGAGTTTAAAAATAACTTTTCCCCTCCAACAATCCGTAGTCTTTTTTCCTTTAAAGAATCCACAGTTTAGAATTAGGATTAGAATCCCAATAAAGTCATGATACAGATTAAACAAAGCACATACCTCTGTGGGCCAGTCCTGCACATCTTCAGTGGAAGAAAGTCCCCTTGCATTTAACGGTTCAATGGGCAGGGAGGGGGATGGCAGAATCAGATCCTTTACTAACAACTGAATTAAGGTGTGATACAAACTATAGCTATGAACTGCACAGACACACAGATCCTTTAACTAGAATTGCGCAAGTCACATCTACACACTGTAGGGCATCTAATTTTTCATAACTGACTGCATTTAATGTTTAAGGAAGGAAAAAAAGTTATTACAAATGCAATACAAAATGAAAAGTTGCATATTTGATGTAGTCCCAAAAAAGAACCTAGAAGTTACAACATTTTATAGAATTTGCAATATTTGAAGTACCACTAATTTAATATTCCACTAAATAACCTGCTGGGAAATTGAATAATTTGTTTTGCCCGTTAAATCAGTATGTTTTGCTACAGTTTTAATAAACATCAGAATTAGCTAGAGTCCATTTGTTATACCAAGCCTTTTAAAAAAATTATATCACATGATTCCAAAGTAAATCAAAGGCCTCAGCTTTGCCTGTGGGTGGTCTGTACTGCTAGAGTGATAATGGATTGTACTTTAATTCCATAAAAATTCTGGATCCGATATTGGTTTTTAGTTTACTCCTACCACCACTTATTATGACATTAGCGCCTCAACTTGTTTGTTGTTTAAGGGAACTTGTGTTCAAGTAATTCTGTCACAGTTGCACGCTGATGCTGACCACTTCTGGATGAAGGGACCACTCGTGGTGAGATGAGAAGGTCCTGCTGAGGCGATCTGCCAAAAAGTGTTCCTGGCCCCAGTGAGAGGTGCAGCTATGAGATGGATGCTGTGTTGTACACAGAAGTCCCAGAGCCTAAGCGCTTCTTGGCAAAGGGCAGATGATCTGGCTCCACCTTGCTTGTTGATATAGAACATAGCCGCTGTATTGTCCGTCAGGACCTGGACCACTCCGCTTTTTATGTGAGGTAGGACGGCTTGGCAGGTCAGGCAAACCACTCTGAACTCCCTGACATTGATATGTAGGGAACAATCATGACTTGACCAACAGCACTGCATGCTGAGATCGCCCAGGTGGGCTCCCCACCCCAGGTCCGAGGCATCAGAGACTAGGGTCACCGAGGGGGACAGAGCTGCAAAAGGAACTTCCCCCAATACCAAGGCAGGATTCTGCAACCAGGTGAGTGATGACAGTATGTGGTCCCGGACACAGACCACCCGGTCCACGCTGAGTCTGTTAGGTATGAAGACCGATGCCAGCTATGCCTGCAGGGGCCTAAGATGGAGCCACACATGTCAGACCACGTGAGTGCAAGCTTCCATATGGCCCAATAATTGCAGGCACATGTAAGCGGTGGTGAGAGGTTGGGCTTGCATGCATGAGATGACGTCCACCATGGCTTGGATCCAAGCCTCAGGGAGGAAGGTTCTGGCCTGACTAGAGTAGAGGACTGCTTGAATGAATTCTGTGTGGCACTAGACTTAACGTCGACTTTTTCTCATTAACAGCCCCAGGTTGCGACAGGTGTAACAAAGCAGATCAAGATGCTGCCGCACCTGCTCCTGGGACCGACCCTTCATTAGCCAGTTGTCGAGGTAGGTGTAAATTTGAACACCTCAGCGCCTCGGGTAAGTGGCCAGTGGTACTATGCACTTAGTGAACACTCTAGGGGCTGACGAGAGACCTAGTGGCAATACCATGCACTGGAAATGGGGTTGGCCTAGCATAACGCAAAGGAAGCGCCTGTACCCCAGGAAAATGGAAATTTGCGTCCTTCAAGTCGAGGGCTGCGTACTAGTCTCCCGGATCCAGGGAGGGGATGATGAAGTTTCGCAAGGTCCTCCTGGCCTCCAACTTCTTGAGAGACTTGTTGAGATGACACAGGTCCAAGATAGGTCTGAGGCCCCCTTTTGCTTTCGGGATCAGGAAGTAGCAGGAGTAGAATCCCTTTCCTTTCATTTCTTGAGGGACTTCCTCCACCGTCCCCAGGTGCAGGACGTTCTCAACCTCTTGGATGAGGAGTTGCTCGTGAGAGGGGTCCCTGAAGAGTGATGGGGAAAGGGGGTTGGGAAGGAGAGGTTGGCCACGAACTGCAGAGAGTAACTTGAGCACCCAACTGTCCAAGGTCAGCAAAGACTAGGTCAACCAGAATGGACAGAGGCAGTTGAGGAAAGAATGGGAGGGTGGATCCTGGGAGGTAACTGGGGCGTTGTCCTCGAGGGCACCCAGCTTCTGGCCTCCTTGGCTTTTGGAAGGCCCAGGCTGAGCAGACGAAGACAACAACGATGGGTGTTGCCGCTTAGACCGTATCTCTATCCTTCCTCCTGTAGGTGCCCAGCCAGGGAGTCCCCCAGGACCTAGACTGTGAAGACTGAGGAGGCAGGGGGGTGGAATGGCTTCCTGGCCTGCTGAAGAGTATGGAGGTCCAAGGAGCGGAGGGTGACACGGGAGTCTAAGGCCATGAAGTGTCAAGTCCATGATCTCAGAGAAGAGCCCCATCACTTCAAACGGGAGGTCCTGAATAGTGGCCTGCATCTCCTGGAACAACCCAGAGGACTGCAACCAGGAGCTGTGCCTCATGGCCCCTGCAGGGGCGACCACCCTGTCCGCTGACTCAGCAATGTCCCAGGCCATCTGAAGGGCCCACCTTGCCACTGCTGTGCCTTCGTCCACCAAAAAGGTGAAATTCTGAGCTTGCTCCTGCGGGAAGGCTTCCTTAAATTTGTTAAGGGAGTCTCAAAGGTTAAAATTGTACCTGCCTAACAGGGCCTGGTGGTTAGACACCCGAAATTGCAGGCTTGCCATCGAATAAATCTTTTTGCCAAATAAGTCCAGTCTCAGAGTCTTTGTTTTTCGGCGTGCCACTGACTTGGCCCTGCCTCTCCCTTTCATTAACAGCAGACATAACCAGTGACGCCGCTGGAAGGTGTGTATACAGATATTCTAATCCTTTTGTATGGACGTAATACATTTAAGAAGGCGGAAAAGTAGTAGGCGGAATCAAAGATGGGGTTTGCCACAGTGATTTGGCAATCTTAAGGACCCCTGGGTGGACAGGCAGCACGACCCAGGCCAGGGTGGAGGAAGATATAATGTTAAAGAGATCATTGGATTCCTCTGTAACTTCCTCAATTTAAGTTCAAGTTGGTAGCCGCCTTCCTAAGGAGGGCCTGGTGCTCCTTGACGTCGTCAGGAGGGCTTTGTTCTGGAGATGACGATGACAACAACAACTGGGAGACCATCTGGCAGAGGGTGACTTGTGTGGTGGCAAATCTTTGGTAAGAAGCTTGCTGGGACTGGCGGTATGGGGAGAGGTGCCTTGACTCTAGTGTCCCAGGTCTCGTGGTGGGAGAGCGCCGCATCGGGGACCTCAGTCTTCTGACTGGAGACCAGGAATGTGATGCCAGGGTCCCAGGCCTTGGAGAAAGGGATCTACACCTGCGGTCCAGGGACTGAGGGTGCTCCACTGCCCTGTGAGGCAGTCTGATGACCAGCTTGCCCTCAGGTGTTGGGGCCTTAGCCGAGTCCGGCACCTGGCACGGTGTCGGATGGCCTGCTTGTTCTTTAGCCGCTGGGGCTGCTTTGGGCAATGAGGGCCCTAGGAGAAGCTGTGGTCTCCTGATGCTCCTGGGAGTCAGAGGCAGATCCCTGGCCAGGCTGGGAGGTCTGACCTCAGCAGTACTCCTATGAAGCCCCAGGGTGGACACAGGGCCTGATGTAGGTCCTTTGACAGAGGCCCCTTTCCCTTCCGGTGCCGGAGGGCTCCTCTTCTTTTGCATCAGCGAGGGGGAACGGTGCCGGCGACGTGCTCCGCACTGATGCCAAGATGCTCAGCGTGGGATCTGAGCGGGAAGGCTCTGACACAGGATGAAGCGCAGCATCCACGAGGAGGACCCTCAAGCAGCTATCCTGCTCCTTTTGGGTTCTAGGGCGAAAGTTCTTACAGATTTCATAGAATCATAGAATATCAGGGTTGGAAGGGACCTCAGGAGGTCATCTAGTCCAACCCCCTGCTCAAAGCAGGACCAATCCCCAATTAAATCATCTCATCCCAGCCAGGGCTTTGTCAAGCCTGACCTTAAAAACTTCTAAGGAAGGAGATTCTACCACCTCCCTAGGTAACGCATTCCAGTGTTTCACCACCCTCCTAGTGAAAAAGTTTTTTCTAATATCCAACCTAAACCTCCCCCACTGCAACTTGAGACCATTACTCCTTGTCCTGTCCTCTTCTACCACTGAGAATAGTCTAGAACTGCACTTGTCCTTCCTCTGGGACTCCCTCAAGCACTTCAGACAACTGTCATGAAAGTTACTAATAGGCAGTGGCCTATTGCAAAACAAGCATGGTTTGAAGCCGGGAGAGGGGGGCATACCCCGCTCCAGGGTGAAGGCCCAGCCAGGACTCTAACTACCAAACGCTTAACTTAAAGGCTAAACTATATACAAAGAAAAACACAATGGGCTATTGAAGAACCGCTAATGCTCTTGCGATTGTAAGACAAGGCACTCCAACCAACCGTTACGGACAGTAAGAAAGAAAAGAGGGCGTAGGGTCAGTGGTGCCTATATATCAGTACATGGGTGTGGCACTCAAGGGGACACTACATCTGACCCTATGGATATCACTAAGGCAAAAAACTCCGACGGTTGTACACGTGGGTGTGCTCACACCTAAAATGGAATAGACATGAGCAAGCACTTGAAGTATTCTTACTTACATTTTGAAGTGTGAGTGTAAACTTATATTCCACTGTTCAAATTGCATTGCGTTGATCAGAGATTTTCGGTAGCAGTGCCTGGTTGGGACACAGGTGCTCAGTTGGTATCTCCTGTCTCGTTGGAATCTTCCTGAGCGCCTTCATCCCGCACCCCCCTCAGTTCCTTCTCTGCCATGGAGTGATTATACTAGTACTTCAAAGTAGAGGGCAGGGGGATGGGGAGTGGAGCACACACAGGGACACACATCTCTAAGACCTTCAGTTACTGCAAAGTGAGTAACTTCCCCTTCTTCTTCAAGTGCTGTCCCTGTGGGTGCTCCACTCTAGGTGAAAGTGTAGCAGTACCCACTAATGTCGGTGGGACTTTGGAGATGCGGCAGTGAGTACTGTAGAGAGTACTGTATGGCCTAGTGTGGTGTCTGCCATGGTATCTTGCGTGATAGCATAGTGTTTGGCAAACGTGTGTTCAGATGACCATGTAGCCGCTCTACAGATGTCAGAAATGGGTATGTTATGTAGGAAGGCAACGGATGTTGAGATAGCTTGAGTGGAATGAGTTCTAATGCCTTTGGGCGGTTGAATATTTTGAATATGTTAAGAGGATCTGATGCAGTCAGAGATCCACTTGGACAGATGTTGTTTAGAGATAGCAGTACCTTTCAATCTTTCGGTGATGGAGACAAAGTTGTGGAGATTTACGAAATGGCTTAGTCCTATCTAAGTAAAAGGCAATTGCTCGCCTGACATCGAGAGTATGTAGGGATGCTTCGTGTGGAGTCTTGTGAGGTTTGGGATAAAAAGTAGGCAAGTATATCGGCTGGTTAAGGTGGATACCATCTTAGGGAGAAATTTAGGATGTGGTCTCAGACTGACTTTGTCTTTGGAGAAGATTGTGTAGGGAGGATGGGCCATCAGGGCGCTTATTTCACCTACTCCCTTGCTGATGTTATTGCAACTAAGAAAGCTACCTTCATGGACATATGGAGAAGAGAGGAGGTAGCCAAAAGCTCGAATGGAGGTTAAGATTCCATGTAGCTGCCGTATGGCAAATTTCAGGGTAGAGATTTTGCAGGCCTGCGAGAAATCATTTTATGGTGGGGTAGGGTAAAGAGTGAATAACCTTCTAACAGGTCATGGAAGGTGGTAAGCACCGCCAGGTGTACTTTGATGGAGCTGAGCGAAAGTCCGTCCTGTTTTAGTCTCAGGAGGTAGTCTAGAATGTTAGGGAGGGTCACCGTATTGGGCGTTAGGTGATTACGTGAGCACCAGAGGACGAAACGCTTCCATTTCTGCCGGTAAGTTTTACAAGTGGAGTATTTTCTACTGTGCAGAAGGACGTATTGGACTTGCTCGGAACAGGCCAGTTCATGGGTTTGGAACCATGAAGGAACCAGGCTGTCAGGTGGAGCTGGGGGTGAAGAACCCATCCGCTGTCCTGGGAAAGGAGATCTGGCCTGTTTGGGAGAGCCCGTGGATGACGGGAGGACATGCGGAGTAGGTAAGGATACCAAGTCTGTCTCGGCCAAGCCGAGGCAATAAGGATGACCCGGGCCTTGTCGTCTACGATCTTCCAAAGAACCTGTGTAGCAGAGGGATTGGTGGGAAGGCGTAGAAGAGAGAGTTGTTCCACGGGATGAGGAACGCGTCTCCTAGGGATGCAGTCCCGAGTCCTGCTCTGGAGCAAAACAGCTGACATTTTCGATTCTGGAATGTGGCAAAGAGCTCTACTGATGGGGTGCCCCAGAGGGAGAAGAGCTGTTGAAGTATTGTGGGGTGCAATTCCCATTCATGTTCTGTTGAGAAGTGTCTGCCGAGTGCGCCGGCAGTAGTGTTGTGGCAGCCTGGTAGGTAGAAAGCGATGATTTGTATTTGATGTTGTATGCACCAATTCCATAGTCAGATGCCTTCCATGCAAAGGGAATGTGATCGGGCTCCCCCTTGTCTGTTGATGTAGTACATACATGCTATGTTGACTGTTAAGACCCGAATAGATTTGTTCTTTATGAGGGGAAGAAAGTGCAGGCATTTTTGCTTCACTGCTCTGAGCAAATTATGTGTAGGTGCGTCTCTGATGCGGACCACCGGCCTTGTGCCCTGTGTCCCCCTAGATGCACTCCCCAACTGATTAGGGAAGCATCTGTGGTGAGCATGAGCATTGGGGATCGTTGCTGGAAGGAAACCCCCGTGCAGTGGTTTTCTGGTCTTGTCCACCAATGTAGGGAGCTAGAACATTGGGAGGAGGAGCTAGCAGTGTCCCTAAGGTGTGTCTGTTGGGTTTGAAATTGGAATTGAGCCAGCCCTGAAGACATCTCATGTGTAGCCTGGCATACTGGACCACGAAGGCAGTGGCTGCCATGTGACCAAGAAGCTGTACACAGATTCTTGCCTGTGTCCTGGGACAAACAGAGCGCGTGCATATGAGCTGCGTGATAGTAAGGAATCTGTGATATGGGAGTGAGGCCCTGCTCTGGATTGAGTCGAGATGAGCTCTGATGAACTCAATCTGTTGTGTAGGTGTCAGGGTGGATTTTTGGATGTTTATTTGGAGGCCTAGGCTGTGAAAGAGGGAGATGGCAGAACAGGTAGCTTGAAATGTCTCACCATACGAGTTGTCTTTGAGGCAATCGTCCAGGTAGGGGAAAAGCGTGATCCCATGTTTGTGGAGGTCAGCCACGACCACGGCTAGAGTTTTGGAAAAGACTCTCGGCGCTGTGGAGAGGCCAAAAGGAAGAACTGTATTGAAAATGGTCGTGACTGACTGCGAATCGTAGAAAGCATCTGTGAGCTGGATGAATTCATATATGAAAATAAGCATCCTGTAGGTTGAGGGCTGTGAACCAGTCCCCTTGATCCAGTGCAGGAATTACTGTGCCCAGTATGACCATCTAGAATTTTTGTATCCTCAAGAATTTGTTCAGTTGGCATAGATCTAGTATAGGCCTCCATCCCCCGGTCTTTTTCTGAGTCAGGAAGTAATGGGAGTAGAATCCTTTCCCTCAATGTTGCGGCGGCACAGGTTCCACTGCGCCTAGCTGGAGAAGGTGAGCCACTTCTACACGAAGTAGGTGCTCGTGAGAGGGGTCCCTGAAGAGTGATGGGGAAGGGTAGGACGATAGGATATGAATGGGATAGAGTAACCAGACTGAACTATTTCGAGGACCAGCGATCCTGTGTAATACGCTGCCAGGCATGTTTGAAACTCTGGAAGCGGTGGCCAAATGGGCAAGTAGGCTGTGGAATCAAGGAGTGGTCGCGCAAACTCTCGACCAATGTTTGAAAATTGTTGTTTATTCCCAGATGGGTGGGAGGTGGTTGCTTAAGCTTGATTTTGTCTGCACTTAGGGGGTCTAGAGCGATTCCTATTTGTCATATGGTTTGGGCTGAGGCCGATAATGTTGTTGTGTGCATGGTCTTTGGTAAGGTTGGTATCGTTGTCTCCTGGGAAAAAATGGGTGAATACCCAGGGTGCGCAGTGTTGCTCTAGAATCTTTCATAGTGTGAAGTAGTTTGGGTTTTTTTGGAAAACAGTTTGTCTTTATCATAGGGGAGGTCCTCCATTTTGGTCTGCAGATCTTTAGGGAAGAGACGGTTGAGAAGGAACTGAGGGGGGCGCGGGATACAGGCCCTCAGGAAGATTCCAACGAGATGGGAGATACCAACTGAGTGCCTGTGTCCTGACCAGGCACTGCTACAGAAAATCTCCGATCAACAGCACCGAGACACACAGACACCTAGAGTGGAGCACCCACAGGGACAGCACTCAAAGAAGAACAATGGATTTCTTCAACATGTTACGGATAGTCATCTTTTTTCCTCCCTCCACCCCCAACAAATAGCAAAATTCATAAGTTATTTTAAAAAGTCCACAGGAAACCCTCAAAACACAGGACACAATGAATATCAAACTTTTGGGAACTTTATTCCAATTCTGTAATATTTGCTATTGTATTATTCAGGAGTTTGTAAACTGTATAAATAATGATGCTACTGTTTCCAGAGATCAATTTTAGTAGTACTAAATAAATGAGCAATGTAACAGTAAACATTAGCTTCGCACTGCAAGAGATGTACATAAAAAGGAAGCCTTTTTAGAAAGGACATTAGCTTTTATTGTATTTTTAGAAAATACTGGATTATGAAAGATACAAAATCAGTTGTAATTATTTCATTTTTACATTCTGTATGCCATTTTACTGATAAGGCTTTACAATATCTTGCCCAACAAATTTAAAAGGTATTTTTAAACATGCCTTAAAGTATTTTTACAAGTTCAAAATTGAGTATTTCAACTGAAACAATATTTACCTGAGAATCCTATATCATAAAATTGCCATTCATTCTTAACTTTAGCAAGTTGATGATGTAGCCTATAGAAGTCCACATGCAACCTGTAGGTCTATTGTATTAAATAATCAAAAATGTATTTAGATGCAGCTGGTTAGGCAATGAACTACCTCAAACTTTTCAAACCAGGCTGGTATTAGAAAATGTTGAAGTTTAAGCACACAGGATGAATTTCATCATACTACACACAAAACCAGAGCTGTTGGTTTTGCACTGGGAATCCTGGGGGTTTGTGGGATAGAATTCAGACACCAACCTATGAACAGGTGGCAGCAATGTAGCACAACACCTCTGTGGTGGCTATTCTAGCCTTAGGACTTAAGTGGTGGTCACTGCTGACCCCCAGTCCCAACAGTTGGCGTTTTGGCCCACTAGATATGCGCAAGACCCTGGCCAGCCCCAGATAGCCCAACCAAAGGGCTTTAAAAAAATAGATCATTCCTATTGATAAAAATGTGACTATGAAGTTGCAAACCCATGATTTAGTCTCAATTCATTGTATTATGCCATTTTAGAATATGACCTACTTTAGAATGTACTTTAGAAAGGGCCCTAAGTTGTTAATGTAAGTAGAAAAATGTGGTGGCAAAACTGACTAATCATGGGGCATTAGGATAAGAGGGCTAGTGGGTTGCTGGAGAAGAGATAGCGTGATCTTCATAAGTAAATACATTATAAAGTCACAAAATATAAATGCTAGTCATTTAAAAAGTCTCCTCTCAATAATCTGAAGGGAAAAGATACCCACAACATCAAGTTGTATTGGAGTAGTACTTTTTTCTAAAGTTCAGTTATTTTAAACTTGCATATCACAATGCTATGCAACACTAAAAAATTAGTCTTGAAAAAACAAATCTATCACTATAGAGCTGAATGAACTTGAAATCACCTGGATATGAGGTAGTGTATTTACTTGTATTACATCTGGTTATTAGAAGTACTGTTGAGATTTGTCAACTCTTTTATATTTGGCCAATGGTTCATAATACACTTTTATAATATAAATCTTATTAATGCTAAATTATCTATATAGAGAGAGCTTAAACCAAGCACCTTATCAGAAAGGGTTATGTTTTAGTATCCTGGAGGCAAAAATTCTGTCTCACCATAAAATAAGATAAACCTGCAAAGCCAATATTTACAGTCGCAATTGGAGCAAAAGATGATCTTCCATACATGCACACCAAGATAAAAAAGTTAATGTACACT
The DNA here is from genome assembly GCF_015237465.2 of Chelonia mydas. Taxonomy (NCBI): domain Eukaryota; kingdom Metazoa; phylum Chordata; order Testudines; family Cheloniidae; genus Chelonia; species Chelonia mydas. Next base: position 163,919,678 of record NC_057849.1, read on the forward strand.
GAGGTAGAAAATGAATTCCATTGGCTTGTACAAGATTCTTCTATGTTTTGTTATGTAAACCAGCAAAGTGAATTTTTTTTCAATTGTGAGGTTCGGTACTTAAAATGTCTGGTATCAGAACAGCAGCTAAGCAATGAGGGAATATTTGTACACAATTTGCCTCTAACACAAGGCAAAACAAAAAAACCCTACAGCAGGGATTATTCCCCCCCCCCCCCCCATTTGTCTTATTTTAAAGATTGGGTTTATTCTTTACAAAATAAGTAATGAACAAAACCCAACTGGCTCATTTTCTTTTTATACTTGTAAAAGGTTAGAATTAAAGTACAAGCCATTGAAAATGCACTGAAAGTTATGTTTACCCATAAAGGTAACCTGATTAAAAGTTATTTTCAAACACATCCTCACTGGTCCCAATGACTGTAACATTTATAAGCCATCCTAGTCTTTCAAAATACTTTGTTTTCTGACCCTCATATGAGACATTTTACAGGGAAGCATAAGATCATCTGCTAGCAAGTCATTGTACAACAAGAATAGATTTTTGAAAGTATCTGGGGTCCAGATGCCACAAAATCAGGAAAGTAGTTCTAGTACTCCACTAGTCATCATGATGCTGGTATCCTAATCCAACTATAAGTAATCCCATTTGTTTGCACTAAAGGGCTGAGCGCTCGTACAAGCTTTTAGAGATGGACGCATTTCTTACAGTGATGTAAAATATTATGCCCCGAAATTACATAAAACAAAGCCAAAGGTCTGCTGAGTAATGTAGATGGACAGATACTAGTTAATGCACTTGCAAAATATAAAGTTTTGCCTTTCCCTTCACTTAAGGCATTTTATAATAATGCTAAAACCCTTACTTTAAATCCCATAAGACTGAGGTTGGCAATCACAAAACAGATTTATTCATCTGTAGTGCATTTGTCAGTCATCTGCTGACAGAAATCTGTGATACCACCACCCTGTCCACATTGTTCCACAAGTAAAGTTTTCTCCGATGTTTTCATAGAAATTGGACAGAGTTCCTGCACTTGATTATAAGCAGTATCAGATGTGCCTCTTACACATGGATAGCAAGAACTCTGTTCACTGGCCGACACAGCACCTGAAAGCCCACTTGGTAATTCTATACACAATGGGATCACAGGCTTGCCATCAAGAGCTGTTCGTTCTCTCTCAGAAATTAAAAGTGAAAGTGGACAATCCAAGGTGGAATACTTTGCAAGTATCTGTATTTGCTCACGACTCAATGCTGCTTCCTTACATACTTGCTGGCAAAGTCCAGTCAGATTCTGCTTTGTCTCTCCCAACGTTGACAAAATGTGATCTCGCTCCTTTAGCAAGCTCGCCTTTTCATTTTGCTGCAAAAAGACACATGGTTATTGACTCTGTACATTTTAGTGCTCTGAAATCACAAGTATAGTTTTACTCTTCACCAAAGCTGAAACAAATATTGAATCCAATAGATGTGTATTTTGTTTTTCTTGGAAAAAAAGATAACATGTTAAAGTGACGATAAAAAGCAACAGACTCAAGTGTAGCTTTTTTGCAAAGAGCTGATTTTGATTTGAACTGTGCAAAACTCCACCTTTTTACATTTAAATAAAAACTATTTTCACCTGAACAAAATGCTAAAGTTTCAAAAATGATGCCAGGACAATGTGTGAAAGACGTCCATTCTCAAAAAATTTCACATTTTCTGAAAAACATTTTTCAGGCTTTTAAAATTTAATCTTTTAGATCAGTCCAAACAATGAAGTTCTGAGGTCATATTTCATCGGAACTATTTTGCACAATTCTATCTATAATCAAATTCCTCTACAGAAGTTCTGAATAGTGGTCATGTGGAGACTGAACTATGAAAAAAGCCTTCCAAATGAAGAATTCCACCCTTGTACAATTTATGCCATCACCTTAGTGATTCCTCAAATGCTATTTGTGAGGTAGCACTAATTTTAATTTATTCTTATACAAGTATTTAAAGATCTCAAAACTTGACAGCAGAAAAATTAAGGTTTTACTTGAAAAACAGAACCTACAAGTGAAAAAAGCTAATTCTTATTCAACATATTGCATATGCATACCAAAATTAGTCATCAATATGGTCCTGTAATTAAGATACCATGTTTTAGGCAATTACTACAGGATCAATAAAATTGCTAAATGGAGTGATCTACCAAAGTAGTTACATTAACAAATTAAACATTTAATACCAGACACTATATTCTCACTGAGGCCAGTATTCCAAGAGATAAGTTTAAAACCAGATTTCACACCATATTGTGTACCTCTGTGGTATTGTACCTCTCCTTCCACTTTGTGTAAGTAAATGTTTCTGAATTGGGGAATGTATGTCTTCTTTGTTGCCACTTCCCTTTTCAGGGCTGGTGACTTCTATAGCCTTTGTGACTGTTATGCAAATGGAACTGGGGAAAATATGTAGTGAGCGTAGGTGGATAAAGCAGAGCACTCTGTAATCCTAACCAAAATATCCTCTCTGACAAACTGTCAGTCTATACAGTTTCAAAATACTGTCTGGAATGGTGTAACAACTGTGGAGAACTTAAACAGAGGATGAAGTAATAATGGACAGGAGGAGACTGGTACTATTTCTGTTGCTATACTTAAGTACAGAAAATACACCGCTGAAACAGTATATTAAGTGAGGATGCCGGTTGAACATTTGGGTTATTGTATTTATTCACTGATCATCCATAAGCATAATAGGTTGTCAGACAGACACAAAGAAGAATGTTCCTGCTCTGAAAAGCTTACAAACTAATTACATACATAATGCAAGAGTGAATTTACAAAAACTGGGAAACTGAAGGGAAGACAAGGGTTATTGTAGAAGATAAAATGATTACAAACTTGTTCAGTTTCTGGTATTCTTTGAGATGTGTTGCACAGGTCACGTGTGCACACTAGCACGGCAAAGCAGATCTTTCTCCCACAGTGATAATTTTGGGACAGCACATGCACACTCTGCATAGTTATGCAGCAAACCTCTTCAAAAGAGGACTGATCAAAGTGCATTGATGAACTTCTTACTACCCTCACTAACAAGAGCTCTGTAGTCCTCTTTAGCATTATCTAGCGACTTTAGGTCTAAATTGGATTACATAACAGTTTGAGGATGTCATAGAGCTTGATCTGAAATTCTAAATTGTAATCTCGATAATGAATAAAACCTCTCCCCCAAACTAATCCAGTTTCTTTGAATCTGTCTTTGGGAGTAGATTTAGATCATCCTTGTCTCACCTTTTTATTCATGGCCATTGTTACCAAAGATCCTGTGGCTGGGTACAAATAAAAGTACTCTTATCTCTGGGAACAAACTTGGAACCTCTTCGGTCCTTTCAACAATGAGTGTCAGACAAGGGAGGGAGGGGTTGGATTGCCAAAAGGATTTTGGTAGGTTCCAACACAACCTCATTAACAGGTAAAGTCACTTGAGCAGACCCTGTATCCCCAACAGAGACGGCTACGTTTTTCTTAAGTTTCTAGTACATCTTATGAATGTCAGGAACTGGAAAAGATGATTCAGAGACAGTGGCATCATTGGGAAATGATGAGGAACTGTTTAATGGGGGCACTGTAGAGTCCACCTGTTCTGCCATCTGCTGAAGTGCTGTACCAAAAGGAGCAGGCACTGGAGAAATAGATCACCTGCTTGGTGGGTATTTGGATCAGTACTGGGTAGAGAACATTGCCTTCATGGTAACAGACATACGGCATAGAGTCTGGAGGAACCCCAAAAGATTCCAAAAGGGCCACTGCTGTACATGATATGGTACTTGGGCCAAGCCACAAAGTATCCCCTCCTAGGACCTGCTATTACACAAATGAGGGTGCTGAGACCAAGGATAAATGAGAAGAAGCATATGGCCTTCTGTGATGGGATCCCCAAAGGTAAGAATCCACCCTTAACTTTGAAGAGTAAGCATAATCTGAGGGCCAATGTGATGCAACACTGGACAGCGGTCCTGCTGAAGGTATTGTACATCTGCTCTGTTAAGAGCTTCTGGTCACTATGGCACCAAGTGCTCTGTCTCTAATGGTGCTGAATAAGTAAATGTTGAAGAGATCCCAGTACCAGAGCTTGTGTAGCAGGAATAACTGGTATCTGAACTTCATCCTGCATCAATGGTGAGTCTAGCACAGACAGGGAAAAGTGGTCCTGGTTGCCATGTATGCTTCAGGAGTCATCAGTACCAAGGGCATAAGATGCATCGTAGGTGAAGTCGATGTCATAGAAAGTCTGGAAATGGAAGCAGTCTTGATAGTAACACATTGTATGCTGGAGTCAATGGCTCTACATTGCTAAACTACAAATGGAATATTAGGGAGCACCTAGCTGGAGCTGGCTTAGCTCTAACCTTAGTACTGGTTGTCTTCTTCTGTGATTCTGTTGATCATCTAGCCCTTGAAGATGAAGAGGGCTTCTTCTGGCTAAAAGAGATCGAAGTACTCTATTTCTGCTGCATGTGCAGTACTGGAGATGGACAATGGCAATGAGGAGATGCCACCGAGCGTAGTGGTACGCTCTTAGATCAGTAGAGTCAACCTCCATGACTGAGCAGCAGGATTCTGGATGTGCGTGCATGCAAAGCTGCTTCCACCAAGAAATGTCACAGCTGAACTTCTCAATCCTTGTCTTAAACCACCAACAGATAGGGCACTTATGCCTCACGTACCCTTCTCCCAAACACTTTAAACAGTGAGAGTGAGGATCGCTGATTGGCATAGATTTGTTACAGCAAGAATAGCAGTGAAATCCTGGGAATTTAAGCATGCCCCAGTACTGAGCTTAAAGCTAGAAGGAAATGCAACAATTTTTTTTAAATGTACCGTTAATTAGAACTATGCTAAAACTACCTATGTATTACTACTACAACATTTAGAAAAACTTTCTCTAAAGAGGAAGTGGGAAAGAGCATAACTAGCTCAAACATGCTCTGAACGCTGACAACAGGCAGTGAAAAGGAATTAGGGGGAGCACTGGTGTTGAGGGCTCTGTGACCCTTGATACCTTCGCCCAGCAGAGCGTAGTGGGCACATGCACAACCCCAACAAGTTCCAGTGTGGGAAAAATATCTCTGGTTTCAGTGCACTTGTGTTCACACACAAAGTGGAATGAACATGTGCAAGCACTCAAAGAAAATGCAGTTATTCAAGTTACGTACATATTCATATGGTATGGAGGGCTCAGACAATTTAACAATGCTTGTGGGTTTTTTGTTCATTTTGTACTAAATTGTGACTGTTTTACGGGCTTTTAAGATGGATGGTGGAAGTGGAGGCTATCAGGGTAGGAGAGGCTCAAGAAACAGACATGGAGATGGCAAGGAATGACTGACGGGACAATTAGGATGAGGGGAGGACACAGAGGAGGATAAGAAGAAAGACTGGAGAAGAAGGAAAAAGCAAGTTAAATGAAGCAGGTGGCAGTAAAATCAAGTTGTGATTAACCTGGAATTCTCCAGATGGTAGAGATGGACTAGGCTAGAGGCAGGGGGCTATGTAGATTAAACAAGCGTAAGACTTAGTGGTGCGATATAATCGGTTGATGCAGCTTTAAACAAATGAATTTCTCTCCAAAAAAAAAAAAAAAAAACCCTAGACTACATACCCTGTTTATCCACCAGCTCACTATGCTACATTGACTCCTTCACTCATAAACAATTTAAATATTTTTAAAGTTTTACTTCCATATTCTCTCCTTTCCTCCAAGCTTTCCTTTTGCAACAGAGCTTCAAACAGCAACCTTCACTACTATCTCCCTGAAAAAAACTGATGAACTCTTTATCAGGCAGGCGCTGCCAGTCCTTCCCACCTCAGCTAATCAGTAACAGGGCTTTGCTGCCCCACTTCCACTAGTCAACAGAAGGAAGCAAAGCTGGCAGGAGCTGCTGCTTCCTTTCTGAAGTCAATCAATATACACACATCTTGTGTATGCTAAGGCACTTAGTTGCATATTGTATTGGTAAACTGATGTGGACTGTTGCTTAGTACTAAATCCTATATCTCCCAAAAATATTTCCAGTTAAGGTATTTTTCTATCTACAGTGAATACTAATTATTGGATATAACCAATATTTTAACTGAGTTAGAAGGAGCTCTTCCAAATTAACAGCACTAGTTTTAATTACCAACATAAAAATACCAATTAATTTTGAGGTTACCTGCCAGTAATTACTGCTCAGAGTGTCACATCCCCATATTCAAACTTGGGGAACTGGCATCTCCTGGTATTGAGCAGCAGAATCTTCTGGAGATAAATGTCTGCTGGGGATACTCACCCTTTCCTTTCCTGCAGAATTCCAAGCGTACAAGAGGTGGTGGCCCCAACCACATCTCAGTTCCTTCCCTAATTTTGGAAATCTTAGCCCAAGACCAAAATGAGGAAAGTGGGTTGGGAGCATGAATATACAAAGGCACCATTCCTCAAGTACAGTTACTGGAAAGCATCCTCTTATTCGCATGGCCTCTGCATATGCCCACTGGTTGGAGATTAGCTAACGGTATAAGCCCCCCTTGGAAGGTGGCTGAGGAGTTCTACATGAGTAAGGATGGCAAGACTACCAAAACATACTTTAGGTTAGGATTGCAGGACATGAAATAACTGCAATTTCACTTCCCTTCTCCCAGATCATACTTCAGCAAGGAACAAAATTTTTACTTCAAACTACATACAGAGTTTTCAAGAAGAGTTTTGCAAATTCTGTGAAAGAGACAGCATGAAGGCATACAATGGATGCTATCATTGTATTAGCTGAATGCTACACTGGCAAGTGTTGGGGAAAACACACAGGCTAGCCCGCGCAAAATGGAAATGGGGATGAGGACACCAACCATGTCACATTTCCCACACAGTCCACAATATTATAGAGCATTGGCCATCTCCAAACTCTGTGAGCTGTAGCTATGGGTATGAGGAATGCCCTGTTTCACAGTGGTATAATATTGCACATCTGAGGTTAACTGCACCTCTACCCGCTTTAGGTCTCACCCCGCAGCCATCCCCTCTCCATAAGTGAGGATCCACATCCCTCTTCCTCCAGACAAGGGATTTAGGTTTGCATTCTTCCTGAAATTCACGACGACTATCCCAGCAGGTCTGTCCTTTTTTCAGCACCTACAGCTCGCTCTCTTAATGGGAGACACTGTCAAAGCCTGTGATGAGCCAGCTTTCACGGTTCATTGCAGAGATAACATATAATAAAATAAGCAATCTACATACATACTAAGCTTAGCAGGTGTCACCCATCTTCCACATGGAGACCCTGGCAGGTTCCAATCCTTCAAAACCTTCCAAAGTGGTTTTGTCCTCTAGGTTACAATCTCGTGTCAGCTTCTGGATCAAAACCAGGGCCACTCAGCCGGGTTAGAAAGACTGTAACTACAAAAAGTCCTTTCTTCATCTCCTGAACCTCTTGAACCCAGTCTGAATCCATATATGTAATTCCACCCCAGGTATTTATACTTCTCTGGAGTGGTTTACCTGTCCTGGGATCTGCTGTTAACCCCCCCCCCCCAATTGATTTTAGTTCCTGGGGGATAGCACAGTAACCCTCTCCATAAAGCTACAATTCACAAAAGACACACACCACATTTATAGATTCAAAAGTTTATGCCTAATCCCTTGGCCATGTTGGGCCATCACAGTATAACAGGTTTGTGAAGTATCCATGCTTCCAAGGTCTCACATCTGTCACACATGGTACAGATACCACCTTGAAAGACAGCAGACCAGAGGTTCCAGGAGCTCTGCAACACAAGACTGACCCCAAAGCAAAAAAACACATACACAGAGGGGAAAATCCCAAGGGCAGCTAAACAAATATATCTGCCCCACAGTACCCACAGCATAGCCAAACACATCGCTTAGAAGAAATTTAATTTCCTTTGCTTTGCCTTGATGGTTGGGCCAGTACTTCATGCAATGCCCCCAGTGGAACATGGAGCAACTTTCACAAAACTTGATTATAAAACGAGTCAGGACTGTTGTCCCAAGTAGGAGGATGGAAGCTGAAATCACAACCCATATAGCCTGGTAGAGGTCAAAGTGTAAATAGATAATGTTCAAAGCAAGAGATTAATTTAGTCAAAAAGTTCCTATTTTTCAGTAGCAGCCACCAGACTTCTGAAGAATTTGTTCTCATCAAGCATTTTGGCAATCAAGTAGTTAAGATGTCAATCTGAGAATATTGAGGCTCAGATGGATTGTTTTAACCCCACCTGAAGACAAAAGATTCAGCAAATTGGAAAGTGGGGCAAACAGACATAGGGGTTTTGAAGATAATAGCCCTGACCAGGCCTTGGCAGTTTTAACAACTTGCTGACTCCATACTGACTGACCTGCAGATAGATCTCCTGAACCAGTGGAGGCAGGGGGAACCCAGAGGAACTCCTAATTCCAGTCCAAGAAAGGAGAATTTGCCAGTGACAATGGGTTACATCTGACCCTGAAGCAGAGCTGGAGACAATGGACCTTCTTGTCAGTAATAAAGAAATCTAGTCAGGACTTAACTCCCGTTGCATAATACAGTGCCAGACTCCAGCCCAGAGTTACAAGGTCTCAGCAGGACTTTCCCTGAAACTACAGCTCCCAGAAGCTACAGAACAGGCACTGAAACTGAAAGCAGGGAGATTGGCCTTTGCTCTTAATGAACCTTCTACTTGTGCCACCCAGGCAGCACAGAAAAGGAATATGCCTGACTTGAACACAGACAAGAGCTGGACTGTGGCGAAGGAACAAATTGTGATAAGGGGTGGAGAAGATACAGGACTGGGAAAGTGTTATGTTGGAGGGGATGATGCAGAAGAGTGTGACCACTACAGAGTACTCCCCTTCAGCATCTGGAATGGAACTCAAGATTTCCAAGACTCATCATTACTCTGCTGTTAGCAAATATCTATGAAACCCTTTGACAAAGTGCATGTGTCTCAATCTCCTCTACTGCTGGTCTACACACAGAGGATGATAACCTAATACTGCGATCAATTACTTCCTTAATTCAAATAGGAGAGGTCTGTGCAGTGGATTTAAAGGTTCCAACCCTTCTGGTGACCTATAGGGGTGTCAATATTTGTCATGATGGAGTTTGTTTTTTCAGTATGTTTAAAGATAAAAAAAGGGGGTCATAAGGAGAGTTTACTCATCTTGTACAGTAATAGAGTTCCAGATGTGTCCCCTTATAGGAGCTGCACTTCAGGTGTGCAGGTGCCCTGGGCGACCTCGAACAAAGATTTCTGGTAGCAGTACCTGTTTGGCCCGAGCATGTACCCTACATTTGAGGGTGCACTACCCTAACTTCCTTCTCCATCACAAAGTCCCACCGAAGAAACTCTTAAACAAAGGGGAAGGACGTGGGTAGAGGAGCACCCATAGGGACTCATCTTGAACAATTGCAGTTACTGCACAAGCTGAGTAACTATTCCTTTGAGTAGTGTCCCTATGCGTACTCAAATTCAGGTGACTATCGAGCAGTGCTCACAACTGGAGAAGGGCACTTCAGAGCCAAATCCATGAGTAAAGACAAGACTGTATTTCCAAGGGATGAATCTGATTTAGAAGAATGAACTATCACAAAGTTTGGAAAAGGTATGTACTGCAGATGAAGGTGCAGCTTTGCAAATCTCCAGAACAGGAACACATTTGAGTAATGACAGAGGTAGAGAGAGGCCTTTTGGAATGGGCCAACACCATAAGAAGAGGTTGTATAAACTGGAAGGTTGATAAATACAACTAGAAATCCACCTTGAAAGCCTCTGGACATTGCAGACCCTACAGACCTTTCAGAAGTAGAGACAAACAATCTAGAAGACTTTCTGAATGATTTGGTTCTGTCCAAATAGAAGGTGTGACAATAGAAGGTATTTTTATGGAAACATACTTATGAACGTATATATGACATAACTAGAATGTGTTTTATGCTACTACATATGCCATGTAACATATCTCGGTAAAAGTTATGATCTACTGAATCTATTAATCCTATTTGTATGCATGTATCATTTTTGTACTCGAAGTTATGAATATTGGCTGCATACTTGTTTGATTCTAAGGTTTTAGTGAAGCAGTTGGTCAGCTTCATGAGAAAAGACTATTCTCAGTGCCCTATCAAGAAGCCCTTAAGCCAACAATGAACTTGGAGACGCCAATCCACATCTGGGCTTTCCCAGGAATGTGGCTTGGCTGGTAAGGAACTCAGTCATGCATGGACATGTGACTGCCCAAGTGACTCCAAAACTCCATTTTGTAGATGGACTTTGCATAGGAGAGAGGAGGGGGTCTCCACCCACAAGAAAAAGTCTATTTAAACCCCTGGGAGACCCCTCCATTTTGTCTTCAGCTGGCTAAAGAGAGCCTCTCCACCCACAAGGATACCTGAAAGAAACTGGAACAAAGGACAGTAACTACAGGGGGTGTGAGTGATTGCTGGACCCAGACTAGAAGGAGACTAGTCTGTAAAAGGAAGTTTACTGGGTGAGGATTTTCTGGGTGAGGATTTTATCTGGATTCAGTTTTATTACTGTACTAGACTCAGACTTGCATGTTTTATTTTATTTTGCTTGATAATTCACTTTGTTCTGTCTGTTACTACTTGGAATCACTTAAATCCAACTTTCTTTCTCTAATAAAATCACTTTTTACTTATTAACCAACCCAGGGTATGTATTAATACTGGGGGGGGGAGCAAACAGCTGTGCATCTCTATCAGCATTGTAGAGGGCGAGCAACTTATGAGTTTACCTTGTATCAGCTTTATATAAGGTAAAACGGATTTATTTGGGGTTTGGATCCCATTGGGAGTTGGGAATCTGAGTGTTAAAGACAGGCACACTTCTGTAAGCTGCTCTCAGTTAAGCTTGCAATTTGTGGGACGTTGTTCAGACCTGAGTCTGTGTTTGTGGCCGGCAAGCGTGTCTGGCACAGCCAGGAAGAGTTCTGGAGTCCCAAGCTGGCAGGGATGGCAGGGGCAGAAGTAGTCTTGGCACATCGGTTGGGGGTTTCTGTGATCCAACCTGTCACAGAAGGCTAACGCCCTCCTGACATCCAAGGTAAGACTAGTCAGGACCCTGCCTTTTGTAAGTGGCTTTGGGGGGGAAAAAAAAGACAGGAGATGGATAACTTGGTTGAGATGAAATTCAGACAATAGCTTGGAGGTAAACATTTCGCATGTGGTTGTAACGATACTTTGTCTTTGAAGAATACTGTAACAAAGGGAGGGTGTCCCCTGGTAACATCCCTATTTCCCCTACTTTTCTGGCAAATGCAATAAATAATGGTTACCTACCTTTTCGCAACTCTTGTTCTTTGAGATGTGTTGCTCATGTCCATTCCATTCCATTCTAGGTGTGCACGTGCCCACACACGATCAAAGATTTTTGCTTTAGCGGTATCCGTTGAGCGCCCCCATGAGTGCCGCGCTCATGAGTCAGTATATCAGGCTTCGCCAGCCCTACGCCCTCTCAATTCCTTCTTGCCAGCAACTCCGACAGAGGGGCAGGCAAGAGGGCTGTTATGGAATGGACATGAGGCAACACATCTCAAAGAATAACAGTTACAAAAAGGTAGGTAATCATTTTTTCTTTGAGTGCTTGCTCATATCGATTCCATTCTAGGTGACTCACAAGTAGTGTCAATAGAGGTGGGCTCAGAGTTCATGGTCTTGCAGCGTGCAGCACTGCTCTGCCAAAGCCAACATTGTCCCCGGTCTGTTGGGTAAGTGCATAATGGGACATTAACGTGTGGACGGATGACCAGGAAGCAGCTCTACAGATCTCTTGGATTGGCACCCGAGTCAGGAAGGCCGCTGATGATGCTTGCACTCTAGCTGAGTGCGTCTTGATTATTAGTGGAGGCACTTTTGCTAGCTCATAGTGGTAGTGGATATAGACCACGATCCAGAACAAAATCTCTGCTCCCTCTCTTTGCTGGTTGACGTACAAAATGCAGGCTACAATGCCTGTCATGATTTTGATGGATGTGCTCTTAATTAATGGCAGAAAGTATAAGCAACCATTCCTGACCGCCTTCAGCTCCAGGAGGTTGATGTGTAAATGAGCTTCTTGTGTTGACTACCTGCTCTGAATGCAGTGCATCTCTAAGTGTGCTTCCCATCCGAGAAGACTCATCTGTTATGGTAATGATTGGAGGATGCTGAACCAACGAAACACCTACACAGATGTTGTGGGGATCCTTCCACCAACTGAGGGAGTCCCATCTTTTTGAGGGACCAACACCAGTCTGTCTAGACTGATCTGTCTGGAGTATAAATTGTTCTGGCCCACCCCTGGAAGTAGTGGAGATATAATCTGACAGGCTGTGTCACAAAGCACAAGCTGCCACGTGTCCCAGTAACTGAATACAATTGCTTGTGGATGTCTCTGGGCTTATTTGAATCTCTTCCACTAGATTTGAGAGAGTCGTGAACCTGTTCCTGTCTGATTGTTACAGCATTTAAGGAAGCTCTTATGAACGCTAACCTTTTTGTACTGGTGCCAAAGTGGACTTTGATGTTGAGCTGGATGCTGAGCTAACCTGAGAAACAGGGACAGTGCTGTCTTTACAGCTGAAAACTTCATTGTAAGATCAGCCTTTGATCAGTCAATCAACAAGATATGGAAAAGCTATTGTCTCCAGCCGAGGAAGGTAGGCAGTGATAACTTCCAACACCTTGGAGAATACCCTCGAAGCCAAGGAAAGACCGAAAGGAAGAATCTGATGCTGGAAAGGATCTTGACCCATTATAAATCAAAGGTATCTCTTGTGAGATGGATGAACTGCAATAGGGAAATAGGTGTCCTGGAGGTTGAGGGCTGAAAACCAATCCTCTGATAGAATCAGAGCTGCCAGAATCACCATCCTGAACTTTTATGCCTTGACAAAGATGTTTAGCAGTCTCCACTCCTGCATCCCTCATTATTTTTAGGACCATAAAATACCCTTCACCTGTGCTGAGATAGAACTGGTTCTATGACTCCTAACCAAAGGAGGGAGATGATTTCTTGTCTCAGCAAGTATTTGTGCAAGGGGTCCCTGAGAAGGGATAGGGAAAGGGGGTGGGTTGAGTGATAGATGTACTCTAGATGGAGTAATCGGATGTTATAATCTCCAACTCCGGTTTGTTTGATGTAATCCCGTCCTATGCTGGTTAAAATCAAGAGAGACTGTTACCAAAGGAAGGAAAGCAGGTAAACCGGCATAACTGAAGGATCAAAAAACAGCACTGTTCCAGAGTGTAGACTAGTCCATTAAATTGCCATTTCAGTGATGAAGATAGTTGAGTGGCCAAAGCAGATGTAGTGGGTGGTCTCTTATGAAGCCTAGGCCTCTTCCCAGGAGGCTTGGCACATCTGGGGAACTCCTAAAGTTGGGCAGGGTGGGATCACTGTATTTGCTAAATCTTCATTTGTTTGCAGATGTACAGATCTCCGAATCTTTCAACATGTATGGCAAGTCGTCAGTTGTCTCAGAGAAGAGCTTCAGTCCATCAAAGGAGAGATCCTCAACAGTATTCTGGACCTCCCTAGGAAATCCAGAGAGTTGAAGCCAAGATGGTAGATGCATCATGACAGCATAGATGGAGTGAACTGCGCATAAGCTGACCCTTGGCTATGCTGGCCTGGAAGTGATCACAATATTCTGCTGGAAGATGTTCAATGAATGACGTGAATGTTGAATGACTGATATGATCGTATTTTGCAATAATGGCTTGATAATTTGTGATCCTGAACTGTAGGGTCACAGATGAGCAAGCCTTACACGCAAAAAGATCAAGGAGTTTTTTATCTTTGTTATAAGTGGTCAGTTTAGCATGCTGCCATCTGTCATGTTCATTTACATCTTCAGCTACCAAGGAATTAGGTGAAGGATGAGAAAAATAATAATAAGCTTATCAATAGTGAAGCAGGCATGCTGACACTCCATCTCAGGCAGAGGTAATTAAGAAGAAACTGAGGGTGGTTTGCCTGTACAGCCCTATATACCCTTGGTGAAAGGCATGACAACATGTTGGTGCATGTGCAGTCCGAATGAATACTGCTACCAGAAATCTCTGATCAAGGCCAGGTAGGATTCACCAGCACCTGAAGGGGAGCACCCATATGGACACTATTCAAAGAAACAAAACTGAAATATGAGGAAATGAAGATAAGTTGTACCCACATTGATTTTCTTGCTGCGAGAGCTTTAGGTCTCCTATGCTTAAATGCAACTACTGCATTAAATCAATATTACCCTTTAAGAGGAAAATATGTGGGCAACTGAAAAGAGACCAAACATCTACTCTCAGTTCAGATTTTATTATATCTAGGTAAGAAAGTTAGTAAAAGCATCCAATCAGTTTTGTATATAGTTTAGTTTACATTTAATTGTTTCTTCTGCTTAAGGTATTTCAAGTAAATACAATGCTATTTTACAAAAACACTGTGTAATAGATACGTCCTTGAGTAAGATTAAGTCCATTTACAAAAGCAAACACTAGCTGTGTACGCTATTAGCTCTATATTGACTTGCAGTGACATTATGGCAAATATTCAGTGCCTGCTTTGCCAGACATATCTCAAGTATTTTGTGAGTGGCTGCCTTTCCTAATTATTCTAACAAACACAGAACATGTAGGCCAAGTTCAGCATCTTTCTGAGATTTGGCTTGATTAACAGATCATTTAGGTTACAACAATCACCTCAAAACTTCTTTCCAGGTTTGGCTGCTACCAGCATTCCTCCCTCAAACAATTCAAAGTCCACACTCTGGATTCTCTCTTATCTCCCTTATATTTAATAGGGTAACAGGTCACCTGCCTAAGGTCAACCAGCTAAAAAGGTGGGGATATTTCAGGGAAACACTGCCTGTTTATTGCAAATTAGTCTACATTAGGGCTTAATTTAAATATTTATATGAACATTAAAGTTTCAATGGCCTTTTCCTTTCAGTCTATCTTTTTCAAGATATGGCAAGTGAAACTGAAAAATATCTATTACTTTTAAAATTTGAAGTCAGAACTGAAGGGAAAAGAACAAGCCTATCACCCTACACACTTTTTTCCAAGTTGACAAGAGTAGAATGTTTATTTGTCCTGGGAAGGGAGCAGAGCAGCCATGCACTGATCTAATAGTGGCCTCCTACATCAGTACTTAACAATCTGGGGCCATCAGACCACTACAATGGATTCATAGGAAACAAACACTAACTTGTCACTGCAACTTACTACTGCGGATAAGAAACTGCTCACTGTTTTGAGACCCACCTTACCTCTCTCGCTCCTCCAGTAGTCTTAAATACTGCTTACTACAAGGGAAGCTCATGTTTATGATACACAAAACTCAAGAAGCATCTCTCCAGCCCAAGCTAAGTGTCGGCTCTCACACCACAAAGCTCAACTCACAGTATATGTCCAAGCTGTGTGCTACTCAAGGTTGGGATGTCAGTTGACACAGTGGAGCCTAGACATGTGCTGTTAGCTGATCTTTATGGTGTGAGAGCAGACCCCCCGGGGAGGGGGGGGGGGACTAGTTACAGTAAGGAGTATCGCAACTTACAAATTATTCCATACAAAAATTCTCAGCAACTTCATTACACAGACTGTGAATCACTGTTTCAGGAAGTAACTAACTACATGGGAATACATATGTCCTTGTCTGTGGAGTCATGGGACAAAAGAAAAAAAAGTCATTCTGTAGTTTGATTTTTTTAAATCTTTTAAATAAACATGCTTCTTCAAGGAAGCCTATAAACAGTTTCTATCCCTCTCAAAGAAACATTAAAACAGATTACAGAAAATATGGATTACAAATCCAAACAGAAGTTACGGTACCAACAAGGCTTTCGGTTTTGGTGCTACCCAGCTATATAGTGTCTATTTAGATCTGTAATTTTAAAGACAATATACCCTGTTTTGATCTATAGAGTGCCTAATATTTTATTTTATATAGCATCACTATAGCAACATTAAATTACTGTAGGAAAGTGCTGTATATGAACAAAATTTTCAAAGTTGAGTGCCTAACATTAGGCAGCTAAAATCACACTTACTCCACTTTTGACCAAGCTGTCTGACCCAAAAAAACAAAACCTAATTTGAGGAATGAGTCAGATCTCATTAAGGAATTTTCTATACATACCAGTTTTTCAATTTCAGATTCAAGATTCTGTATGCAGTCGAGTTTTCTCTTACGACAGCGCTGTGCAGCAATTCTATTTTTACTTCGTCTTCGGATATCATGGATACAATCCAGCTGTTCAGGAGTCAATTTGTGCATTTTCAGAAATGACTGAAAGTCATTTCTAGAAAGTGAAATGATCCTTTGTGAATTAAATGGCAGTTTTACCTAAAACATAAAATATAGTTTTGAACCAAGGAGGAAACTGATACAAGCAAAATTAAAATTAGCTAAACTGGACGGGTTTCTCGAAATTAATAAAACACTTACAAAGAGCAACTTCAATGGAAGAACATGAGCAGAACTAGAACACCAATATTAACCAGAGAGGCAAAAGCAATGTCATCACATTTGCACAGTCACATAGATAAAATCCCGGGATTTCAGACAGATATCTTGATAGAATCCAGTAGATGTAATCCAAAGATTTTGCACATTTAATTTCAGGTTTTCCAAAAAAGAATATTAATTAAGAGTAAAATTTACTCCTGTGCAGTGGATCACAACATGTTAGGTATCAGTTAGTGCAACGATTCTCAACCTTTTTGGGCTCAGTACCCATTTGTAAATGTTTATGTCCTGTCACAACCCAGTAAATAGTCTGGGGGTCAAGGCCCCACCATGGGCCCGGGTCCTGCCCCGCCATGGGCCCACAGTGGCATCTCCTATGCTGTGGGGCTAGCTAGGCTTGGCTCTCGGTGTTGCAACCTCCAGCGTTGCAGTGCTGCTCAGGTTTGGCCACACCCACCTGACTGGACCAAATTGGAGTTGTCGAGTTGCGACCTGGCTCATGAGGCTGCAGTGCCACTCACTCAAATTTGGCCGACTTAGACTCCCTGTCGTCATGGCTAGGCCAAATCTGAGTGCCCAGCCAGCCCTGTGGGACAGGAGCCATAGGAGCTACCATGCAACCCTTTGAAACATTTTGGCAACCCAATTTTGGGTCCCAAACCACAGGTTGAGAAATCCTGAGTTAAGACCTTCTAGAGGCATCCCCCAGCATAGTCTGAATTTCACCCTAAACCATTAGCAATATATATTATTGCATATATATTTTACATCTATAAATGTGTATAAAATTGTTTCTATTGTAAGGGTAACTGGTTGCAGCTCCTGTATTTAGGTTGCTTAACACTTTCCATTATTATATATAGAATTGAGCCTCCCCCACACTTTGCATGCTTGACCTTTGGGGACAGCAGATGCCACAAATATGCACACATACCAACATTATAAAGCCTGTCACCAATGCTTGGTTCATGCTGAAAGCCATCTTCATTTTTCAAATGCAATATTTATATTTTAAAGTAAGCTATAAAGAGAATATATGCAGACTTAAAAAATAAAAATGTCAAACATAGTATCAGCTTACTTTCACCTAAAGAACCGAATGCAGAGAGGGAGTCTTTCAACGGGTTTCTACTACTACCACCAGAGACATCATTAACACTAAAGAAGCGGATGGAATGCTGCTCCAGACAATAATGCCATTTACCATTCCATGAATTTAAGGAATAAGACACATTCAGCACTGGAGTTAGCTAGTGTAGCTTCCCTCTTACTTTCAATGCAAGTTGTGCACTGTTTATATTGGGAGGGCTGAATCGGTTCTTAAATCCTGAAAGGTAAAACACTTCTTTAGAGTTCTACATGACAGCATCATATTGTAACTTTAGAATTTCTAAAAATCATACAAATTTCCATTTTTCTACATAGTCTGTGGAAATTGATTACTTACGACATTCAGCTGAAGGTAAAAGTTTACCATATGAACAAAAAAACAATGCATTGAGAGGGATGGGGAGAAAAGAAAAGAAAAGGAAAAACAGGAGTGCTTCACTTCATCACAAAAACAAGCCTTACGCAATTTCTGCAGTTGAAGACAGATAATATATAACCAAAGCAGCAGAAACAAGCGCAATATAAAAGTAGTCTGGAATTATACAGAGTACAGCTTGTCAAAAACCACAATCCCCACCGCCCTTCTAAAAAAATATTTGCCGCCAGATTGCAACAAAAATCCAAGATTTCAAAGTTTCCAGTGGAATGAAAATTCCAAAAAGTTTTAATATGAAACATTTTGTTCTGGCAATACTTAATCATTTTGACACTTACAGTATATTTTAAAATGTATTTAAGTCAAAACAATTCAATATCAAACAGCTGGAAAAGTCAATTTTTTCCCCATTGAAAATTTTGTCAAAACCAAACATGCTCATGCAAAATATTCAATTTTAACTAAACTGTATATTTGATAGAAAATTTTTCCTTAGAAAATTATGCAATTAGCTCTATAACCGACATGTCTCCTCTCATCTTGCACATTTCTACACACTTCAGAGACATTATGAATTTCAATAAACCTCCTTTAACAACCTAATTATTTAAAATTACTAGCTGTATTCCCAACAGATTTTTTGACTATTTTAGATGGAGAAATAAAATGGTACTTTCCCCCTAGAGTTTTGAAACCAAGCAAGAAAACTGTCTGGAACTAAGAGGGTCTAGAATTAGATTTCAGAACAGAGCATACAAATGTATGGAAACAAAAATATAGCCAGAATGTCCTCACCTCACATTCCTGTTCTCTTGCTGAACATGACTCACTGTCTCCCTCAGTGTCAGTTTCAGAGTCTTCTCCCAAACTTATCACACAAGTATATGGACATTGTTCTTGTTGTGGTTCCTGGATATAATCTCCACTATTTATCTCTGGGCTGTTTGAGCATACTTCAGTACCAAGATTACTTATAAATGGGCAGTTGACAGAGTTCAGAGTTGTAAAAGTTCTTTGAGAACAAGGTTCAGGGCTCTCACTGAGACTGATACCTAACCATGGGCACTCCGACTTTTTTCCTGAATATACTGGTTCTGAGCATTCTTTTGCTGTTGCAGGTGACAAACGCATTTGACAAGCAGTCTCTGTATTGTAAATATCACTCCAGAAACCTTTTGCTAGGTGTTCAGCTACCTCTCTTTCCACACTGCTTCGGTCACTAGTTGATGTAATGCTTATGTCTTCTCGAGTGCACAAATCAGACTTCAAAAGCGAATCATCTTGATTTTCACTGACTGGTTTATCATTCCTAACTACAGTACCTGTCACAGTTTTTTCAGCTACAACTGTGTTTTGCATACTACTGAAATTCAAGTTGCTGTATTGCTCATATGCATTTAGAAAAGGTGCAGAATAAAGTTCATGAGGTGCAACAGAAAAATTTTGGGGAAAAGAAGCAACATCTGCTTTCTCCATAGGATATGAGATACTCTGAGACACAGATTCTCTCTTCAATTCCTCTTCTTTCTCCCCCTCTTCCATTTCTACCTGAGTCTCTTCACATTGTGAGACCAGCTGCACAGCTGTGCACTCCTGAGCTTTTTGTATGGCATCATTAAATGATTCACTCTGATGAATGGATGTAGCTGATGTTACCTGATCATCTTTAATACTGGAACCAATCTCTGCAGTATGGACTTTGTCACTCCCAAAAGCTTTCTGGAACTTCCTATATTTTGGGCATAGGGAAAACAAACCAGAAATATTATCTTTTTCTAAATATGCAGGATCGCATGTTTGATTGGTATTATCTTGGAGATGAGGAGATACTTTTGCATTTTCTTCACCTTTGCTGAGCTTTGAATTAGGAGTTGCAGTGTATTCAGTTTCCAACAATTCCTCCACTTCGTCATCTATTTCTAGGCCCCCATCATCCACAAGGGCAACATGAACGTTTGCTTTCTCACAGCGTGAGGTACAACATTTCTTTCTAGGGCATTCCTGCTGGTCTGCTTTACAGTCCAAAAACTTGAATTTGAGAAACTGGAAGCAAGATTCTTCAATGTTATGTACTCCCAAAAATTTTGCACACTTGCAAACTTCAGACACATTGTCTTTATTTAAAATAAGTTTGGCAGTATATGCAAACTGAAGCAAAGGAGCAAATCCTTTAAGTGTCACCTGTTTGGGTTTGTTTTTTTTTTTTTTTAAAAAAAAGAAGAAAGAACAAACATGTTAGTATGCCCATTTCTTGTCAGGCTGACACTTGACACAAACCACAGTCTTGTCACTCTTATATAAGAGGTCAATATGAAACGGACTCAAATTTTCCCTGCCCAATGACATGGGAGCTACTTATCCTGGTCCTACAACTGTTTGCTGACAAAGATTTGGCATCTGGTCTACCTGGGCTTAAGACAGCAAATGGGGGCTCCTATCACAGGAACATTCCCTGCTCGGTCACGTCAAACAGGAATTAATGAACAAACAGATCCAGTCCTGTAGGGAAATGGTGAGCAGAAATGAGGAGAGGAGAGAAGGTAGTTTTCCTTAAAAAGAAATTAACCAACACTTATATCTAGCCAACTTCCCTTAAAAATCCATCTTTGATATGACAGGATTTTATTGTGACCCTTTTATAGCAGCGTTCTACTTCACAGTGTTAAAGAAACTGATAAATTCCAGTATATTACTATTCCTCAAAGATTAAAGTATCACTGTTCACTGAAGAGCAGTAAACAGATGCAAAAGCAGGATTATATTTTCAGGTTTCCTTTCAAAACGCAAGGTACTCCAGGATAATTTACTGGCAAAGTCACTATACTCCTGACATCTAACACACTCCTTTTTAAATGCAGCCACCATTATTCATTCACAGTCTAATGTGTTACGGATTCTGATATCAGTAATAATAGTAATTTGGTCATAACTGGTTATTTACTCCTTTAGTACAAGGTACACCCTCCATCCCCAGTTCCTCCCATTAAAAGGAAATTTGATTTCTGTCTGAAAAGATAGCAAACTGACAAATTATTCTTAGTTTAATGACTCACTGGAATCAGGTCGATTTCTGAAAGCTCCACACCCTATTACTACAAGCCCTATTTCTGCTAGGGATCTGAATCATCTCACAGAGCAATACAATACTCACTGAATACCCCCCAAAAGAGTCCAAGAAATTTGTTCTCTTCAGTTTTAACGCCAATCTCATACTCTTACTTCCATAAAGGTTTAGGGGGAGATTCCGCTTCCTTCTACGAACGCTTCATGTTTACTACTAACTTATGCCATGAACAGATTCACTGAAATCAAAGGAACTATTTGCAGAGTAAAGTACTACTCAACTTAAAGGTGGTGGCCCTGACAGCGAATAAAATCAGGTTCTATTATACTCTACAATGTGATTGGGACGACTATTTTAAAACAATCATAACGGTATGCTGCAGAGTGTTCCAAACACATGGTGATACAGATTTTAGAGGAATCCTGAAACATCTTGTGAAGTTTCTAACTATTTTGGAGCATGCTCTGAAGACAGTGTACAAGACAGTTTGCACGTGGCACTGTTTATAATCAGCACACTAACTTAGCTTCAAACACTTGTAAAACCACAAGGGGAAAGAGGATGTCAACCTTCTTATCTTCAAATCCCAAACATATATGCATTAGTGGCAAATAATTAAATCTAACTAGTGACCTGATTTGTTGAGTGCTAACAAAGCACACTGCATATACGAACTGAAATGGTGAATAATATCATGTATTCCAATAATCCAAAGTATTCCCTTCTCACACACAAAGCACAGTGATCTACAATATCTTCAGCAGCATTTGAAGCCCACACCAGCTTGGGGAACATGAGAATGTAACATCTGTGCTGCACAAAATATTTTTCAAACAGAAGCTACAATCCTGCAAGCAAGCAATATTAATTTCATTTACAGCTTTTTAAAGACATAATTTGATGTTAAATAGCTCATGTTCATTCTCATTTGAGTGTCCCCCACATCCTTACACTGAATGCCTGATAAATGACAATTCTGAAGCAGCGGTTTGTTCACCAACTAGTTTCCCAGTTCTTAAACCACTTAAGATTATTAGTTACTTAAAGTTAACACCAGCCTATTGTATAGCGTAATTTAATGTAATAGTGTAGAAACATAAGTATGGTGATGTACAGAAGTATGCCAATTAGTGCCACTCACCTCTTCTGGTAAAGTGATGAGAAGATCAGCATCCAACTGTCCCACAATTCTTGAAAGAAGATAGCTGCTGCAAGCTGCAAGCACAGACCGATGAGCCCGAAATCGTTGATCTTCCACTAGAATAGTAACATCACAAAGAAAATCTTGCTTTCTCTGATCATTGAGACGGAGTAGAACATTGGTACTGTGTACCGAAGACTCATATGCAAAAACCACACTATTCTTCTCGCTTAAAGGCATCGTGTATCAGCAGTGTTAGTGCTATTCTCAGTGGAAAGCATTCTTCTATTCTTCAAACCTGAAAAGAAACATGAAAATTTACAGAGTACGTAAGTATCTGATAGGAATTCAGGGATGAGAATACTATGACTCACAAGAGGGGACAATTTAAGTTACACATATTGCACCCTTAAAAAAAATAAGGTCACTGTTTAAGTATATAGATTCTAAGCTAAACAAAATGCAAACACAACGTAGTTTAGATACTCATTTTTAAGCAAGTTTCTAAATACATTCTTTAGTAAGCTCATGTTTAATTACATGATTTTTACAAATAAATCCTGCTCCTACTACTCATGGAGGAAAGATACATTTGAAAACACTTGAAAAATTAACAAAATTGTTTTTGGAGATGCATGTTGATTAAAAGTGACAAATTTACCACGAAACTCTATGACATGAAATAAGTATCTGTATTTAAAGACCTTTTCCTGACTGCAGCACTATACAAATTGAAAGAGGAACAAGCTATAGAGGCTCTAGATCAAAGTTCATCAAGATACTACGTAAGCTGCTTTTGTTTGTTTAAATGTGGTGTACACTCTACGTTCTTCTATAAAGAGAAAACAAATTCAAAGAAATCCTACAATATGCTACTTAAATACAGCAATAATGACTCAATAGCTCAAGTGATCCCACAATAAAAAAAATGGAAATAAGATATGCAACATTTTGCGACTAGTTAGTTGGTTTGCATGGCTGCTTGGTGGCCTATGTGGAACATGCTTGCATTTTCAGGGAGAAAGCGCCTGCATCATAGACACTAGAAACAAGCTTCCTTATTGGCAGTCTCAAAAGAGGCACCTGGAAAAAAAGTTGAACAGCCATGGAAACGGAGCTACTATTTGAAGCCCAGAGATGATCCCTCGGAAGTCACAAAGCAGTTTCACTTAAAAAAAATTTGCACACATACATTATGATTACATACATGACGTCACTAAACATGACGTTTTTAAACTTTTTTTCACATGGCCTTGGAAAATAGCGACATTTTTCTTAGGGCTGTCAAGCGATTAAAAAAATTAATAGCAATTAATCGTGCAATTAAAAAAATTAATCGCGATTAATCACACTGTTAAACAATAGAATACCATTTATTTAAAAAATTTTGGATGTTTTTTACATTTTCAAATATACTGATTTCAATTAGAACACAGAATACAAAGTGTACAGTGGTCATTTTATAGTTATTTTTTATTACAACCTAATACAGGTACTGTAGTGCAATCTCTTTATAATGAAAGTTGAACTTACAAATGTAGAATTATGTACAAAAAAATAACTGCATTCAAAAATAAAACAATGAAAAACTTTAGAACCTACAGGTCCACTCAGTCCTACTTCAGCCAATTGCTCAGACAGACAAGTTTGGTTACAATCTGCAGGAGATAATGCTGCCCATGTCTTTTTTACGTCACCTGAAGCGAGAACAGGCTTTCGCATGGCACTGTTGTAGCTGGCATTGCAAGATATTTACATGCCAGATGCGATAAAGATCCATATGTCCCTTCATGCTTCAACCACTATTCCAGAAGATGTGTCCATGCTGATGACTGGTTCTGCTTGATAACGATCCAAAGCAGAGCAGAGCGACGCACATTCATTTTCATCATCTGAGTCAGATGCCACCAGCAGAAGGCGGATTTTCTTTTTTGGTGATTCAGGTTCTGCAGTTTCCGTATCGGAGTGTTGCTCTTTTACGACATCTGAAAGCATTCTGCACACCTCGTCCCTCTCAGATTTTGGAAGGCACTCCAGATTCTTAAACCTTGGGTCGAGTGCTGTATCTAGCCTTAGAAACCTCACATTGGTACTTCTTTGCATTTTGTCAAATCTGCATGAAAGTGTTCTTTAAAATGAACACGTGCTGGGTGATCATCCGAGACTGCTATAACATGAAATACATGGCAGAATGTGGGTAAAACAGAACAGGAGACATACAATTCTCCCACAAGGAGTTCAAACACTTTTTTTTTTTTTTTTTTTTTAAAAACAAGCATCATCAAGCATGTCCCCTGGAATGGTGGTCGAAGCACAAAGGGGCATATGAATGTTTAGCATATCTGGCACCTAAATACCTGCAACGCTGGCTACAAAAATGCTATGCAAATGCCTGTTCTTACTTTCAGGTGACATTGTAAAGAAGCAGTCAGCAGTATCTCCCGTAAATCTAAACAGACTTGTCTTAGCGATTGGCTGAACAAGAAGTAGGACTGAGTGGACTTGTAGGCTCTAACGTTTTACATTGTTTTGTTTTTGAGTGCAGTTATGTAAAAACAAACAAACAAACCCCTACATTTGTAAGTTACACTTTCATGATAAAGAGATTGCACTACAGTACTTGTATGAGATGAATTGAAAAATAGTATTTCTTTTATCATTTGTACAGTGCAAATAATTTTAATAAAAAATAAAAATATAAAGTGAGCACTGTACACTTTGTATTCTGTGTTGTAACAGAAATCAATATATTTGAACATGTAGAAAAACATCCAAAAACATTTAATAATTTTAAATGGTATTCTATTAACAGTGCAATTAATCAAGAATTATTTTTTAAATCACAGTTAATTTTTTTTTGAGTTGATCACGTGAGTTAACTGTGATTAATAGGCAGCCCTAATTTTTATTCAATTGTTCAAAATGCCTAACGTTAAAAGAGCATTCTTTTTAAGCCAACTGGCAAAATTCATCCTTAACTTCATATGCTGCTATGGAGTAATACCAGAAATACACGTTGTCTAGTATTTGATCTATATGGTGGTTTGAGGGATACCCAGCAATAGTGGCAATGGTAAGAGGTATTGTTTGTTTTTATAATCTTGGGGGTTGGTATACGGGCAGTTCATTTACCTGTAATTTTGTCATTGCATTGGCAAGGTTTGTAAGATACCTAGAGATTGAAATAGGTGTTTCAAACCTGACATGGCAAGTATGCACTGTAATGACGATTCCTCTCTCTAGAAAAGATGGACCCAGTTCCCTCTACAACTAATCTACCAAACCAATCAAGGTAACTAACTTTCCTTTCCACTTCCCAGCTGATCTCTCTACTTCTGTCCTTTCCTTCACACTTTATTTTCTTCCCCCTTCTCTTCCCACCTCACTTCGTTTGCATGTGTTCTTTTCTTCTACACCTATTTATCACTGCTGTCTCATTTCCCCACATTGCACGATCACTCTCTCTTCCTCTAATTTGCCTGTCTCAGTGCTGGATGAGCAAAGGCTCTGTACAATAAAAACAGCACGTCTCCCAATATGCACAAGTTCATATGTTTGAACATGCAGTTTCATCAAACCAAAAAACACCAACACATTCTTTCATTACCCATTGTTATATTGATGTCACCTGACATTATTTAGTAGAAGTGTCACCCCTCCATCCCTGATGGGAAGGAAGAGGAGGGAACTACAAGCGTAAGAACGATAGTTTCCAAAATATGGCCTTGATGCCAAAATTTGTTTAGACTGACATGACTGATAATGTTAGTATTCCCACTGGGCTGAGAGAGAGATTCTGGTTGGTGGAAAAGCTTCAGATCATCAGTAAATCACTATTTAAGGGAGTACATGAATACATGATTTAAAACACAACTTTAAGACTCATAGAAGAGCTCATGCACTCCATTTTCCTACAGATATTCCTAAACTCTCAGGAGAGAACGTGTGTGGAGAAGAGAAGAATACCCAAGGAAAACAAAGACAGCAGACATCCTAGCCTCTCCACCCCTTGTTATCTGCTCTCTTCCAGCATCTAGCACAGACCAAGTTCACTCACATTCTCCAGTCCTATCTCTATGCTATATTTGTACATCCCCACCTTCTTTAGAGACAGACTCCTGATGGAACACAGACGGTCATGGTTGAATAAAGTTGCAAAGGCAAGTTGGTTGATACCAGGCTGCCCAGTTTTTTGTAGACCATGACGATCTGTATACAGCAAGTGTCAGCTAACCGCAATTAAAAGATGCTGGGGCCAGAGCATGTCACATTTAGCTGACAAGGCTGAACACAATTTGTCCAGACAGCTGCATTATGGGCAAGAGTGTCAGTTAAATCTAATCTTGACAACTGTGTTCAAACACATCTGAGTATTATAATGTACACAAGGTCACTGTCATTTAACTGTGGTAGAAAATCCTGCATTCAATCTACCCTGCAGCTTAAGGTGTTGGTTGCACGGCTGCTAGAGAATTTTCTTAGTGCAGATACACCCGTAAAGTTAAGATACTTTAATCTACCTTCATAGCCTAATGTCAGCCAGAGTTATATTTTTCCACTGGGGGATCCTATAAGAAGTCTGTATGGTTTTGTCAACACTAGGGGTTTTTGTTTTGTTTTGGGTTGGGGGGGTGGGTTAGGAAGGGGGTAATAGTACTAATACTGGTAAAAACGCCACAACCCAGTCTGTTAGCACTCAGTACAATGTTAGCGTTCTAGTGGGAGATTCTCCCTTCATACCCCAAAAACTAATCCAGACAACCTATTAATGAAAAATACAGAAATTATGCTCGCTACTTTTAAACAGTCACCAACATCAGTGAGGTATCAATGACACCAATAACGAGAACCAGAAACTCCCCTGCACTACACTTAACATTAAAGGAAAAGCCACAAGTCCCTTTAAAACAAGCCCCCATAAAACTGGATCTTGAGAACATAAGAACAGCCACAGAGGGTCAGACCAAAGGTTCATCTATCCTAGTATCCTGTCTTCCGACAGTGGCCAATGCCAGGTGCTTCACAGAGAATGAAAGAACAGGTAATCAAGTGATCCATTCCCTGTCGCCCATTCCGAGCTCCTGGCAAACAGAGGCTAGGGACACCATCCCTCCCATCCTGGCTAATAGCCACTGAGGGACCTATCCTCCATGAATTTATTGAGGTCTTGTAGAAGCAAACAGCTTCTGAAGAAAAGGAGGTAAAGTTGAGCACAGCATACAGAATAGTTGGCTGGAAATTTTTTCCACAGCTGGAAGGGTATATCACCTCAACTGAATATCTATCACAGGGCCCCCATTTAGACAGTGAAATTACTCACTGAGGTAAATGGGGTAGGATGAGGGACAGATTCATACTCTTGATGCTGATGTTGTTTGGCTGGAAAATCTTCTGCAGGGCTGATTTTATAGCTACATAGCCTATTATTTTACATTGTGAAGACCAACTTTGTGACACCAACCCTGCCTTGATAAAAAGTGAGGATTTTTAATAATACAGTAGAGCCTCAGAGTTATGAACACTAGAGTTACGAACTCACTAGCCAACCACACACCTCATTTGGAACTGGAAGTACGCAATCAGGCAACAGCAGAGACCCAAAAAAGCAAACACAGTGCAGCACTGTGTTAAACGTAAACTACTAACAAAATAAAGGGAAAGTTTAAAAAAATGATGAGGTAAGAAAATTGTTTCTGTGCTTATTTCATTTAAATTAAGATTGTTACGCATTTGTCTTCTGATTAGTAAAGTTTCAAAGTTGTATAAAGCCAATGCTCAGTTGTAAACTTTTGAAAGAACCACTATAATATTTTGTTCAGAGTTATGAACGTTTCAGAGATACGAACAACTTCCATTCCTGAGGTGTTCCTGAGGTTCTACTGTACATCAACTGGGAAAAATAGCAAGAACTGCATAAAAACAAAAAATTAAAAGAGTAGAAGTTTTCATGTCAGGTTTTCCACGAATATACAGCCACAGCATGGCTGTAAAGCCTGAGCAGTCTTTTTTTTTTTTTTAAATGTGAGAAAGACCTCAAAGTAACATCATTTGAGATTTTAAAAACACACACATTATTTCAGATAAAAAAACATGTAAATTAACTACTAATTATATGCAACAGTTTGCATAGGAATTGTTAAATACATAGAGGCCCTTGTTTCCAGTTTTTATTTTATTTTTTCCCAGTAATTTATCAGTGTTTATTACCATCACAACAAAAACAGGTGAAAATAAGCGCAAAAAATTAATTTTTCTAGGTAAATATCAAGGTTTATTTTGGTGGATAGAAATACAGGGGGAAAGCATGCAGTAGATTAATGCGCTGAATTCCATTCATCAGTGTGGTTTGCTGCAGAACTAAAACAGAACTCAAAACACAATGCCACCTCTGAGTTAAAGAAAACAATACATCTCTAATCCCCAAATAAAACTTCTCATTTGAATAACTGGCTTACTGTTATAGACTTAACTATTAGCCTATAAATATTTATATTTAATAACTGGGTGACACCATTTGCAGCACACACCCTCAACTTCATCCTTTTTTCCTGTTTTTTTTTTAAACTTTCGAATACTTTCTTGTGTTCTGAAACATATTCTGATACAGATTTCTGTTTTCTTTCCATTTTAGTGTATCAAATCTTTAAACATCATCCGCTGAGAGCTTGAAATGTGTACGTGGTCAGCGTGAGATTCATCAGTACGTTCAGATGCACACACACTTTGGCGCTTGCGTGCATGCCTGTTTGTTTATTATGTGCATCTTCTAGACTAATACATAGCCTTACTTCAACAGGCAGCTTTTCATATACACACAGATTAATGTATTATCATAATACATAGTATCTCATGTAATGTATTTTCCGAATAAAACTAGTTATTTTTTATATATTTGAATGATACAAACGTAAGGTAAAAATTGGAAAAAACTCAATACTTTTTGTAAAATCCAGGAATTTTTCAGTAAAAATTGGTTTAAACTGAAAATGAAGGGGCTTAGAAATATATAATTTAATTAATGTAATGTAATTTAAGTTAATCACTAAATTCCATTCTACCTGAAGAGTCATACCATGCAAAAATGTACACATCATTAAGTGTGAAAAGCAAATAAAGTAAATTAGGATTCCATGCGTCTATGTTCTTAACTCATCCCATTGATCCTAGATATTGTAGTGCAGAGATACAAATGGTGGGTGTCTCACAGTATTCAAGTAATTTCCTTGTACGCAGTACCCAAAGGTCACAAAGGCACAGCAAGGAACTAGGAATACGATGGCAAGCTAAAAAAAAAAAGTGAAATGCAAAACTGAAAACAGATAAGATTTCATTGCTAGGATGAAAGCTCATGCAAAGCTAGTTGTGTCTACAGAAGATGGTAGAGTAGGTACATACAGCATACATTTATAAAGCAGTTTTTTAAATTGCTTTTTCTACCCTCCCAAATGAAATCCTTATGCACTCACTCTGCCTGCTTCACCAAACGTAACCAAGAATGAGACAATATATACACCAGAAATCAAAACCAAGGTTTTTCTAGATATGAATCCATTCCAAGATCTATCTAGTCCAGTTAAAATATCCCCTTCTTCATACTAGAGGACCAAAAAGCCTATTACGCATACGCAGAAAAGGATAGTCTCCACCCAATGACTAAAATACACGTAAGATGATTTCAAACCTCTCCCCACTTATATGTTTAAAGTCAGCAGTGAGCTGCCAGCACTGCTTCTATCACAATGTTTAAGTATGGTCCCTTCAGTTCGTGTTAGTTTGTTTAAACAATTCAGGTGCCTTCAAATCAAAATTTTAAATCAGTACTTTTTATTTAACTGATTTTTTAATTTGCTACTGACAAGCTACTCCTTTAAAGAACTCAAAATAAAATAAGTTCTTATTTCCATTTTTAAAGTTATTTTTAAGCATGAAATCCAGATTTTGAAATATTTTAGATGCATAAAATACAGGAAACTGCACATAGTATTTCAAAGTTTTCAGGAAAGGACAGTTTCATTTCTTTTAAAATTGCTGTAGTTAGTGAAATGCTTCCTTGTCAAGTCTAAATAATGGCATTTAAGAAACAAAAGGGAAAAAAAGTATAGCACCACAAATGCTCATGGAAAAAAAAAACTGTCAAAACACAATACACAGATAAAGCATAGTTTAGAGAAGTAAAGACAAAGATCAAAAGGATGGCTATCTTATTGTGGTTTTTTTAACTGAGAAATTAGGGTGCTTCCCTCAGCACAGGCTTTAAATGTCCGTCTAATAAATCATCTATTGTTCTCTAATGTTGGGGCTCAAACACATGATTAGAGACCATATAGCTGTACTACCATGTCCTCATGTCTGCACATGCACCTGCAGACCCACCATATTCTCTCTCATATGCTAGACCCAAAGATGGCAGTTTTCAGAAGAGATGTTAGGATTATATCTTGGTTTAGTAGCCAAGGATATTTAAGAATTGCCCTTCCCCGAAAAGGGATCATCTGGGGAGCATAACCAGCTCCACAGTAGACTTTTAAAAGGTAATGAGTTAGCAGGCACTAGTGCACATATGAGTTGCTAGGTTTAGTCTTCTTCAGGGAAAACAAAGCAAACCTTTTTTTAATTTTGATATTTATGGTGTATCTGTCTCTTAAGAAAAATATATAGGGTTATTAAGTTTTTCTACTTCGTGACAGTCTTAGACACGTCCCCCCAACAATCCGTAAATGAGCAAGCAAAGCACAAACAGCAGCCAAATAGAATGGTCAGCGCTGACAGTTTATTTCATTATTTCAAAAGTGAACTTTTAAAGTCCAAATCACATTGCCCCTTCAAAGAATAAAAAGCTAGCAGCTTATTTTAAAACTAATACTTGAGTAAGAAACACTAGAAATTAGGCAGCTGATAACTTGTAAGAGAACCTCAAATATCACCATATTACTGTAAAATTAACACATAGCCAATTAAAATAATTTACACCAGATTAAGTGGCCAAATGCACCAGATAAGAAGAAACAGAGTATGCAGGCTATTCCCTTGCGACACTTTTACAGTTAGGTCAGCAAAAAATTTCGCTATGAGATAAACATGCCCTTCCCCTCCGCCCAAATAAAAAGAAACAGATGCAGTGTGACAACTCACTACTAAATTAATATGAAACTTCCATCATGTCCGAGTTATAAAATGAAACACTGTCTTCAGTGCTATAACAGTATCAAAGGCCCTTAGGCCACAAATATTACATAACTTTAAAGTTGTACATTTTTTGGGAAATATGGTCCTGTGTACATACTTTATTTCACCTCCCCAGCATATTTTGATACTCCACTACAAGTATCAAAAATATTTTTGGTTCCTTTAAGTGCAATTCTACTCTGAAAAGTGAGAAAATATTAATCTGAGGTCCATGTTTTCTTTCATGGATTTCCAGATCAAAATATTTAGCTTGCAAGTAAAAATAGTTTTCCGTCTTAACCACCAGCCTTACAAGATTATCTCAAAGTCCAGCTTGTTGTTTCTTTCTTGTTCATCACCACCAGCATAAAGATTCTGCAGAGTAAATTAGATCTCAGTGACATCTGTGCAATCCCAATGCTTTCAGTGGATCTGTACAAGTGTAACTTGAACTGAGTAAATCTCTCTCTAAGGATACACAAGAATGCACACTATTTTAACAGTGTTGGCACTGCACTGCTAACGTAAGTAAAAAGCAACACACAATAATTTCTCTTTCTAAAGTGAACAGATATTGCCAAATACACACAATGGAAGGATCTGAGTAAGAAGGTGGGTTAAAAAAAAACAAACCACACAACAGCAACAGCAACCACCTCTAGTCACTTTTCAGGGTAGAAAAATCCTATGATCTGTAGAAGAAGTGTGTGTTTCTGGTATTCTTATTAAAACAAATAATTCATCAGTTTAAAGTTTTACGCATCTGTGTTATAATTATATTACATTGGAATGCTTTAAATAAAGTTACATTTTAAGATCAGAACAGGTTAGTGGTAATAGAGAGCAGAAGTTAGAGGTGCCTGCAATTCTTGTTGTAACAAAAATATATCACTGGAGTCCTAGGCCAAGTCTACATTAGAAGTAATTTGCCAATATAGCTCCTAATGTAGACACAATGCACCAGCAAAAGTGAACTT
This sequence comes from Chelonia mydas, assembly GCF_015237465.2. Taxonomy (NCBI): domain Eukaryota; kingdom Metazoa; phylum Chordata; order Testudines; family Cheloniidae; genus Chelonia; species Chelonia mydas. The sequence goes on from NC_057849.1 coordinate 163,951,981, forward strand.
TTGCAGATATAGCTTATTCTAGCCACTCCTCCCCACCCAGCCCCACCAAGCAAAATAAATTATACTGGCCAACATATTTTTGACCCTCCTAGGTACTGGTAGGTTTGTCTCACATGCAGAGCAACATTAAGTACCAAAAAAACCCTTCACATTCCATGGCCAATTCCTTGATGAATGGAAGATGAAAGTGTTCCCCAAAACAGATTAAAAGCATGTGTACATTCATCAGGATAAGCAAAAAAAAACCCTTAAAAATCTCCCAGATTCTGAAAAAAGGTGGGTAATAAGTGAGAGTTCAGCAACATCTCACAGTACTCAAGTAATTTCCTTTTCCTTAAAGCTATTGTGTTATTGTTTCTTATTCTTGAATGGGTTTTATTTATTTGCTTTTTTAACGGAAATGTGTCAGCACTGTGAAAGACAACAATAGTGGTGCATTGATTATATATGGGACGGACACATACACACAGCTAGGGAACAGACTCCACAAGACACTCAACCTAAATACAGATTTAATGGGGAAATAAGGTTTTATAAATGTAGAGAAAGATGACCACATGGCTGCTGCAAGACTCCTGTACTGAAACAGATTTAAGGCTAGCAGTTGTACTGTATGCAAGAATGGACTGAGTGCTGTAAGGATATGCAAGTCACAGGCCTGCCAAGTTATAATTATGAGAAATCATACCATCACTGAGACATGGCTCTTCTGGTCACAGTTATGTCTCTCTAATGTATATATATAAAAAACTTGGGTGGACTTCCTGAGGGGCCTTGTCTATTCAATATAAAAACATAAGGACTTTTTGTCATTAAATTTATGGATAAAGGTCTCTTGGGATGTGGACATGAGTGAAGGAAAATGTTGCCATGACTGGCTCATTTAAAGTCCATCACCACCTTTGTAATTCATGTATTACATTGACTGCACCACTTTATACCTGCAGAAACTGGCACAAGCCTTAAGTTGAACACTCATGGGTATCATTAGAACTAAGAAAAGAAACGTCCAAGTAAGTAACTTGGGCTCAAAAGATATGATGTGGTTCAAAAGGAGCTTTCATCAGCACCACATGAACATCCTGTGCCAAAGAAGATGTAAATTTTATGGTGGGGGGAAATACATCCATCTGAACCTGACAAGAAGGTGCAGAGAAACTACTTTACCATATTCATTATAGGGCAAGATAACTAGTAAATGAGTATAAAGCAAGTTAGTTTCAAAGCAAGCCTCAAACAAATACAAGAGTCCAGCAATATTCTGTATGAGGTATTTTAAAGGATCTCTGTCAGTCTCTTCATAGCAAAAATACCCTTTCTACATCAAGTCTTCCTAGCAGAGCATCTCAAGAAATCAGAACTTGAGACACCGTGATTCAGTTCTCATGAATCAGAGAATTATACTGGATTAGAATAGAAAAGGTGGCGTTGTAATGATATGATCAGACTCATTCTGATCATCTTTTTAAAAAACAAAAGAACCTGAGCCTTGAGTACTCTACAACGGCTCAATTTAGTATTAAATCAATTTCTCAGTAAAGAATTGTGCCTCAGAAAAAACTTTCTAGCCCTTATGGCAGCAAAGAAAACCCTGAAATTGTTAGCATGTACTGATCGGGTGCAATACTAGAGTCTACAGACAACCTGAAACACAACAGGCAAGAGGTCTGAATGATACATGTAATTATGTAAGTTTGAAACCTAAAAAAAGACAGTTCAAATGTCACTGCTGTTCACTATTTCACTGCTGGACATTTTAATAGAAACATCCAACAAGTGTGCTTATCCCACAATCCTTAACTGCCTCCCACACCTCCAAACTGCCCTCTATTCAACTGCCAGCACCTCCAGCTTCTCCACTTGTGTTGTCCATATAAAAAAAGCTTTGACACAAACACCAGAAGTATAGAGAAATCATAAGATCAATTTCATATACTACCATAATAGACATGAGAGACTATGGGTTCCTTTATTTAATTTACTTAAATATTAAAAACCTACTTTTTAGAGTTTAAATGAAGCAGCTGCAGAATTTCCCATGTACTGCACCAGTCTTTCAGAACACTGGAATCTTGCCATAGAATTTAGGTCTAGGTTGCCAAGCAGTCTGAGACCTTAGCTCAGTGGTTCTCAAACTTTTGTACTGGCAACACCTTTCACATAGCAAGCCTCTGAGTGCGATCCTCCCCTTATAAATTAAAAATACTTACATATTTAACACCATTATAAATGCTGGAGGCCAAGCGGGGTTTGGGGTGAAGGCTGACACACCCTCCCCCATAATAACCTTACGACGCCGTACGGGGTCCCAACCCCCAGTTTGAGAATCCCTGCCTTAGGTAATACCAGCTCCAACAGACTATATTTGTCTTTACTAGTATAGGATTAGTATGATACCTCTAGACATTTCATCAACTTTCCCAGCTCTAACCAGGACACTTGCTATCTTCACAGGAACTAGCAGGGAAAGCACATGCAAGCTTCCTTCACCAATGTATGGAGAAGGCTCAACTTGCCAGAACAATGTTTTCTTGGCACCAAGAGCAGCTTCTTGTTTAACCAAATAAACACTTCTGAGGTCCCCACATGGAGGAAGATCTGATCCACCATTCTCAGACTCAGGTATTAGTTACAGGTGTGTTTTCCACCAATCAGCTAACTTTGTATGCATGCTTTCCTTTACTTCTAAATCTGGGGCCAACAGACATTTCCCCCTTAAGACAAGCTCCATCCTCCCACCTGTAGAACTTTGCAACACAGCAAGCATGAGACTTTTACTTCACAATTTGTGTAGAACATGGTGACAATTATCCATTTCAATTAGTACCACATTTGGGATATTAATCTTTTGTGATAAGCAAGTCTCACCTTCTGAACATTATGTGCAGTTAACCTCTTCAGGAACTCTGCATGAACTGCATAACTAAGAAAGAATGACTCTCTAGTAACTGCAATCTGATCTGATTTAGAGGTCTTGAAGCAGTTTAAGTTGTCCACTGTGCCACAAAGACAGTGAAGCTGTCATTTATCACTTGGATAGACAGAGTGTGGGACTTGTAGCCATTAGTAGCTGCTAATACAGACAAAGGTGGTCTGCATCACTCTGCATGTAATGTGTGTACCTTAACAAAGTTTTAAGTTCTTAAAGAGTTAAAGGACAATGTGGTCATCAGATAGGGCACTAGATCAGGAGACAAGAAATCTGGGTTCCATTCTTGACTCGGACATTGAGCTGCTATTCAACCTTAAGAAAGTCACTGTACCTCCCTCAATTTCCTCATCTGCAAAAGAGGAATGATACTTAGACTTATTTTTTTTAAAAAAAAAAACAGCTTTGAAATCTATAGATGAAAAGAACTAAAGGTATTTACTACTTTTCAGAGAGCCAGTATGGCCACCTGGCAGTTCAGCAAGACGTTAGCAGTAGATTTTAAACAACAGTTTATATCTATGCCCCTTCCCCCAACTCTCTCTCCTTTTATGGATACAGAGTTATGTTTCAGATGAATGCTTGCAGTAGTTAAGAGCTGCTGATTCATTATGTTATGCTGACAAGGCATGAACAAGCATTCTATCTGTTTTTGTTCATCTTTACTTTGCAAACATTTTTAAAGGAACCAGGATGATTTTTAAAGAAAGAAATTACGATAGTATTAATTTTCTTTATTTCCCAACATAAAGCAAAAGAAGCAGTTACCTCACTCATAAATTAAGAACAAAAGTGTATTCTTTAAGTCACTAGTCAAAACATCTGGCACAATACTAACATTATACTTTCATTATAATTAAGAGCTTATTAGGTCATCTAGTATGTCCCTATGCCGACCCAGGATTCTTATCACAGTATTATTTTGAGCTTTGCTGAATCCAAATTAAGTAGTCAGGGGCCAGCAAAATCATTTTTTTGTCTTAAAAAAATCCATGAGATTTTGAAAACAGACTTACAATTGTTTTGATTTGCCTTCTGTTTTGTTTTGGTTTTTTAAAACTTTTAGGGTTCACCTTGTCCAGGTTTTCTTGGAAGTTATGTGAGCTAAGAGTCTAACTTTTCAAAAAATGAAAGTCACGATTCCCATGCAGTAGTAAGACTCTGGAAGCTGGAGCTTTAAGAAAAAACACTAAAATCAGGTAAGTTTTCAGCAATGAATAATGCAGTTCACATATTATTTCCCCAAAGAAGCTAAAGTAGAATATTCTAAAGCTAGAAACTGTTTCCATGACTCAACCTAATTCTTCCTTATCTTTGAGCATGTTTGATTCATTACCCAACATTCACTGTTTGGGTCAGGGTCAGTAATAGCCTTATTAAACTTTTCTGGGTAGTAGTTTCAATTTTAAACATTTTTAAGGTTGGGCATGGGATTTAGAAGTCCCCACTCCTACCTTCCATCCACCACAAATTCTCACCCCAATAGCATTCAAAAGAAATTCTTGTGAAAAACAGTGCAATTATAGAGATACCTATTGTGGGCATAGCCCACATTTCAAGAAGAACATAAAGCACTGCGACAGTTTGACTTTCTAAAACAGAATTGGAATGGACCACAATAAGTCAATTTAGGGTAAGAGTGAAATTGTTGTAACATGACTTATGTTAAATCCATGAAGCAGGTCACATGGTCATACGGTTGGGTCTCCTAAACCTCTACCCATCTTCAGACACCATTACTTTACACTCACAAAGTGTCGTCTCACATTTGAGACAAGTTCCAAGATAAAAATTAACATTTATGAACACTCCCAGGGTTAGAGAAGAGAAATATTCTTAAATAGTGAACCAGAAAATGTGTGTAAAAATTTAAGAGAGTTTACTGTCAGCTCCTGCTTTATTTAAAAGGTAAAATCCTTCACCTTTCCCCTCATGACTTAGAAGCTATGCAAACTCATTCCCTCCTAAAAATGTAAATTGTTTCATATATTTTAGATTTAAATCATTTCATTTCTTAATTCAAGAATTTCTTAATTCTTTAACATTTTTTAAGTATGGAAAATGACATACAATGGCTTTAAACACAGTCCTAAGGATTTTGTTAGTTGATTAGTACTGGGGAAGCTGCTTGAGTACATACACAGGTGTATAAAACGCATTTAATAAAACAGAACTAACTGTGCAGAACTCTTATATATTACTTACTAATCTGAGAAAGAGCCAAGAATCATCCTGAAGGATTTAACAGAAGCAGTTACATTCGAGAAACAATTTTAAAATATTTGATCAAAAAATCTAACCGTGCCCAGCTGAAAAAGCTTTTCAAATAAACATTTGCAAAACTGAAATAAGTTTTCAGAAAGTAGACAGAATAAAAAGTTTAAAAGTAAAATTTCGACGATTTCACCTCAGTGAGGACAGAGGCATAAATAAATTTGACTAGAATGTGCAGGACATAGGGAAGGGAAGATAGTCTTGTGGTTAGGCACAGGACAGCTACTCTGAAGACCTGGCTTCAATTTGCAGCTTAGCCACCCAGACTCCATGTGCGACCTCAGGAAAGTCAGTCTCTCTGTACCTCAGTCGCCACATAGAAAATATGGATGAAACTTTCCTACCTCATACGAGAGCTGTGTGGAAAAGAGTCATTAATGTTTTAAAAGCTCTCAGATATTGTGACCTATGTACCTAACATAGGTAAATACACATATATACGGATATACCATCCAAGATCTGCTCATAAAGAAACGACCCCATGGAGAAGGAAAACGGGTCTGGTTTTCAATTGTGTTGTCTTAACATGACTGAAAAGATGTCAATACTCAACAAGATGCCAACTAACATACGAAGACATGTTAGCAGGCCACGTGACAGCCTAAGCTTCCCCTAGGGTATGTCTTCACAGAGATTATTCAAGTTATCTGTGCTCAAGTTACTCATGGCAAGTTGGATGTGTATTCCCTAGCAAAAGGGGTAATGTTAACTCATGTCAGCTAACATGCAGTAACTAATACAAGGTAAGGAATATTTGTGGCACCTTAGAGACTAACCTATTTATTTGAGCATAAGCTCTCGTGAGCTACAGCTCACTTCATCGGATGCAACTGTAGCTCACGAAAGCTTATGCTCAAATAAATTTGTTAGTCTCTAAAGTGCCACAAGTACTCCTTTTCTTTTTGCGGATACAGACTAACATGGCTGCTACTCTGAAACCTAACACAAGGTAAAATCCTAGTGAAAACAAAGCAATTTGTCATAGTCACACAAGTTAGCTGGTTGAAGTAAACCCTAGGTTCTCCCATGGAACCGCGGCCTGCTAATTCACATGAAAACTAAAAACTACTTTGTGTCACCTAACATGCATTCAGAACAAGCCTTTTCCTAGTGAAGATGAGGCCTTAGCCTAGATGGAGTGAGTGGTCACAATGTAAAACAATATTAAAGTTGTATCCACAGTGGCAGCGCATTCATTTGTGTGTGGCACTAGATTTCTGGGGGCACATCCCATGGTTCTTAGTGCTGTAGTAAATTGGGCCACTATCAATTTTTTCTTGTCGGTATTTTCTGGGCACAGGGTGGGAGATGAGGAAGGCACTGGAGGACTACCAGCACTTCAGTGGTGTTAACACACTCTGTAGGGTGGATGCAAACTAACAGCTGACAAGTTGCCATCATTCAAGTTTTAGCCTATTCTCCCCTCCTCAGCCAATCAACTCAAGTTAAAAACACCAGAGCACCTGAGTTAAGGGTAATCATGTGTGGCCAAAACTTGCAGTAACTGCAGCAAATACAGGACCAAAAACAACGAGGAGTCCTTGTGGCACCTTAGAGACTAACACATTTATTTGGGCATAAGCTTTCGTGAGCTAAAACCCACTTCATCAGATGCATGGAGTGGAACATACAGTAGAGAGGTATAAATACACAGGGGGGTGAGTGTTAATGAGCCAATTCAATTAAGGTGGAAGTGGACTATCCTGAACAGTTGACAAGAAGGGGTGGAAATCACTTTTGTAGTGCTAATGAGGCTAATGTAAACAAGGTGGCCCAACAGCTACAGATTAAAAAACCAACCAATGAAACTAAAATTCTCGTAAACAACTAAGAGGCCCGTCCATACACACTCCTAGCTAGCATGCCTCACACATTGGGACAGGTTGGTGCAGGGTGTACCAAAAAGTGTGTGTGGGGGGGGGTTATCTGAACATAAATTTCCCAAATTTACATAACAGGAAAGAAGAATTCTGCCTATTTGATCTATATTTCTCCAGATTATAATTTCACTAATTTTGGAATAAGATTACTTGGGACTCGATCCTATCACGCATGTATGAAAACACCCCTTTCACACCCACAATGGTGGTGTCATGTTAGACTGGGTAATAAAATGTGAGGACAGTTTGGGTGATTCCAACAGCAGCAAATGATAAGGGCAACAATCTAACACATGCTGACCCCAATAGCCACAAGCAACTTCTGATATTTTATACTAGAACCAAATTGACATAGCCGAAAAATCCCCATTATGAAACAGCTGAAACTGTTTAGCATCAGACAATGTATTACCTAGGTCCCCAATCTTGCAAACACTCAAATACATGACTAGTCCCAATGAATTCAGTAAAATTACTTACATACACAACGGTTTGCAGGATTGGAGCCTAGAAATTTAAACACACAGTTTAAAACAACATTAAGATTGACAAACCCACAAAAGCATGAAAATTTATATTGAAATTCCCTTAGAACACTTAATTCATACCCATGTTTGTTTTTGACTACAGCAATGATTTTGAACAGACAACTACAGCATTACTTCAGAGTTCAGGGGAGCAAAATCCCTTAGGGTATGCGTACGCTGCAAAGAAATCCATTGTACTGAGTTGCAGTGCCTGGGTGAATTGACTCCAGCTGCTGGGGCTCACCTTGCAGGGCTAAAAGTAGCATTTTTCAAATAATCTGGGTGTAAACTAGATATGTTTTTTTTTTCTTCTTTTCAATGATTTCTGAAGCTGACCAAGATGAGAAAAGTACCTACTGTCCCTGTTCTAAACCCCAGCTTAATTAAATGTGGTAATTTGCCACGATGTTGAGATGCAAACCTAAGCTTTCCCTAAGTTTGGGGATGTTTGGATCCAGGGTTCCACAGAGTTTCATTAAAATTCAGTGGGATTTGGGCACCTACCTCCTTTAGTCTCCTTTTGAAAATTTCAGTCTTTAAATACTATCATGTGGTTTGGCAAAGGCAGGAACAGAAGCAAAGAAGAAGTAAGCAGAAAAGTTAGCCCGACTTCACAAATGAGGCTTATACAATTAAAAAAGCCTAAAGTGGAATCACATGAAATAACATCAGCTCCTTCAAGAAAGGAACAGAGTAACATCACAAGTAGTCAGACGTAGCAACTAATACAGTACTAGATGGAACTTGAGGAAGGGAATAGCTGAGTAGCAGTTCAAACTGAATTTCCTTATGCAAATAAAATATACTAGTATATAGTGATAAAATCTGCAGCAGCAGCAGCAAAAAGTAAGAGCATGGTGGTAGTGTTATACATGAAAGTTATCATCCTGGCTTATGCTTACCCAGCTATGTCTTCAGTTCACAAGAGATATAAAACATAAGTCAGCAGTATGCAACTATAGGGTCACTGATATTTCCTAGTTTTATAATGGCAGGTGTTAATGTTCCCTATTAATTTGAAATTACTACAATATTATGGTGTGAAAAATGCCAATACATGTCCTCTAAATGCTAATTTAACAGTGAAATTGGTGATGATTCCTCCATAATTCTCGTTTTCAATTTTACATTGCCCTTCATATCATAGGCATCTCACAGTACAGATAAAATGTACATCTCCCCAGGAAAGTCTAAAATGAATCCTCCCGGGCCACTACAATTGATGACAGATACTGTAATGTTCAGATTTAGGATTTGTATAAGATATTTTATCATCAAAACCAAATAGTTGATCCCAAATTAGCAACATTGAGGGGCTCCTTCGTTTTAAAGAGGACGGAGATTCCCAAGCGTTTGGGGGCGTATGATGTGCGTGGAGCACACAGGCGTGCGGACACGCAGAAGGGAGAAGATGAATAATTAGATGCCAGATGCTGCGAGAGAGCAAGCAGCGTGCTGACCGCGCCAAAGCCAGCGGCTGGTATCTGCCCGAGTTCAGCGGGAAAGCCTGGAGACACGGTGCCGTGGGGGCGGGGAAGAGGGGGCGGCTTCTATTTACCTTTCCCGAGACGAGCCCCGACGGCTGCGCAGAGCGGCCCATTCCGCCCAGCTAACAAGCAACCGCTCGGCCCCAAACGGTGCCACCACCCCCCCTTACCTGCCCGGGGCAACCCCTGATCGGGGCAGCCACGGGCAGAGCAGGCCAGCGCTGGAGCGGCTGTCCCGGCGCCCGGCCCGCAGCTCTGCCTGGGTGCCAGGGGAAGACACGGTCCCTCCCGCCTCCGCTCTGCCCGCCGAGCTCCCCTCCAGCCCCAGCGAGCAGGCAGGGGAAGCCGGCTGGGGCCGCCCCCAGCGGATCTCAAAGCGCTGCGCAGGGCGGCGTGACCTGGGGTCCCCGAGCGGCAGCGCGCGCTCCCGCCTGCCCCGCCCCGCGCGCACAGGGGTCACCCGCCCCGCACCCAGCGAGCGACCGCCGCCACGCGCGCGCGCGTGGGGCACCGGCGCTCACTGCCCGTGCGCGAGCCCAGCAGCAGCACCAACCTCCTCCGCGGCCACCCTCGCGCGCGCCGCAGCTGGCTCACCGCAGCACCCCCCACCCTGCTCTTCTGCCGCCCGACGCCGGTCCCCGCAAGCCCCGTCACCCTCGGCCGGCCGGACAGGGGCTTCCTCCCGAGTGCCTGACTAGGCTGCCCCAACCCGCAGCGATAAGAATCAGGTGACTCGCAACAACATTCTCCAGCCTTCCTCCTCCACCCCCCCATTCGCCGCCCGCTGATTGGACGCAGCGGGCCCGGTTGACGCTCTGACGCCTACGTCGGCTCCAGCGCGCTTGCGCGTCTAGAACAACACCTTCGCCTTCCTTCTGCGCTGGGGCGGCTGGGCCACCGGGAGGCGCGAGCGTGGCCGTTGGGCTTTGGAACGTTCGGCTTCCCGCCCCCCGGACCGGGGCATGCTGGGGGAGCAGCGAGCCCTGGGGGAGGGGCGGGGGCTGTCTCAGGGGGTGTCAAATCCAGGGTTCAGCGCCACACGCCGCTCTCCTAAAGCCACTGTCCCATCCAAGGCCTCATGGCTCTCTGTGCCCGTCACCCTGGAGAGCTGGCACAGCCCCCTGCTTACCCACACGTGGACCCCCCACCCAACAGTATGGGGTTGCCAGGGCCGCCTGTCCTGATTTTCCCAGGCGTGTCCCTTTTCTGGGGTAATTGTTCTGGGAAACCTGAAAAGGTGCCCAGTACACGTTGTCAGCTGGCCAGTTTTGTGGGCTGGTTCATTCTGGCATCGCTGTACCTCAGAGGGGGCAGGGTGGCACCATCCTCCCCAACCCCAGGCAGAGGGCAACAATTCTCTTGCATGGCAACTTGAAATTTGGTTTTGTTCCACATTGAAACAGACAAAACCCCACAAGCCTTTCAGTGGTTTTGAGGAAATAAAATTGTGTTGAAATCATAGAAATGTAGGGCTGGAAGCGACCTCGAGAGGTCCCCAACTCCAGCCCCTTGTGCTGAGGTAGGACCAAGTAAATCTAGACCCTTCCTGGTTATCCAACCTGTTCTTAAAAATAGGGCTTCCACAACTTCCCTCCAAAGCCTTTTTCAGAGCTTAACCTTATAATTAGAAAGTTTTTCCTAATATGTAACCTAAATATCCCTTGCTGAAGATTAAGCCCACCTTCAGTGAACATGGAGAACAATTGATCACAGTCCCCTTTATAACAGCCCTAAATATATTTGAAGATGGTTAGGTCCTTCCTCAGTCTTCTTTCTCTCGACTACATGCCCAGTTCTTTTAACCCTTCCTCGTAGCTTAGGTTTTCTAAACCTTTTATCATTTTTGTTGCTCTTCTGGGTACTCTCCAGTTGGTCCACATTTTTCCTTAAGTGTGCTCAGAACTGAACACAGAACTCCAGCTGAAGCCTCACTAGTGCCAAGTAGAGTGGGACTATTACTTCCCTTGCCTTACATACAACACTCCTGTTAATAGATCCCAGAATTTATGTTAGCCTTTTTTGCAACTACAACATATTGTTGACTCTTATTCAATTTATGATCCACTATTATCCCTAGATTCTTTTCAGTGGTATTACTAGTTATTCTCTATTTTGCAGTTGTGCGTTTGATTTTTGCATCCTAAGTGAAATACTTTGCACTTGTCTTTATTGAATTTAATCTTTTATTCAGACCAGTTCTGTTAGTCAAGGTTGCTTTGAATTCTAATTCTGTCTTCCAAAGTGCTTGCACCCCACACAGCTTCGTGTCCTCTACAACTTTTATAAGCATATTCCCTACTCTGATATTAGCTCATCTTAAGTGATCACTCTCCTTACAGTCTGTATGGTAACACCCATTGTTTCATGTTGAGATATAAATCTCCCCACTGTATTTTCCACTGAATGCATCCGATGAAGTGAGCTGTAGCTCACGAAAGCTTATGCTCAAATAAATTTGTTAGTCTCTAAGGTGCCACAAGTACTCCTTTTCTTTTTTTTAATAAAAATATTGAATAGTACCAGCCTCAAGACTGACCTTTCCGGGATCCCACTAGCTGCTGTCTCCCAGTTTGACAGCAGACCATTGATAATGACTCCTTAAGTACAGTCTTTCAACCAGTTATGCAGTATTTTATAATACTGTCATTTAGACCATATTTCCCTAGTTTGCTCATGAGAATATTTTATGGGACTGTGCCAAAAGCCTTTCTAAAATCAAGATATATCTGTTGCTTCCCTGCAAGACACTAAACAGCAACCCAGTTAAAGATGGAAATTTAGGTTGGTTTGACATGATTTGTTTTTGACATATCTGTGCTGGCTATGCCTTAAAATCCTGTGTAATCTAGGTGCTTACAAATTGATTGTTTAATAAATTGCTCTTTTATCTTCCCAGATATCAAAGTTAGGCTGACTGATCCCCAGGTCCTTCTTGTTCCCCTTTTAAAGATGGGTGACTATTTTTGCCCTTCTGTCCTCTGGGACCTGACCTGTCCTCCACGAGTTCTCAAAGATAATTGTTAATGGTTCCAAGATTGCTTCAGCCAGTTCCTCAAGTACCCCTAGGATGAATTTCATCAGGACTTGACAACATCCAGCTTATGTAAATATTCTTTAACCGTTCTTTCCTTATTTTGGCTTGCATTCCTTCCCCTTTTTTATTAATATTAATTGTGTTAAGTATCTGGTCACCATTAACCATTAACTGAAGCAAAATAGGCATTAAACACCTCAGCGTTTTTCATATTATCAGCTATTAGCTTCCCTTCCCTGATAAGTAGAGAACATACACTTTTCTTTGTCTCTCTCTTGCTCCTAATGTATTTAAAGAACTTATTGCCCTTTACGTTTCTTGCTAGGTGTAATTCATTTTGTGCTGTGGCCTTTCTGATTTTGTCTCCACGTGCCTGTGCTATTCTTTTGTCCTCCTGCTTAGCAATTTATCCATGTTTTCACAGTTTATAGGATTCCTTTTTGATTTAAAAGAGCTCCTGATAGAGCCATATTGACCTCTTCCTATTCTTCTTATGTTTCCTTTGCATTAGGATAGTTTGTTTAGTTGTGCCTTTACTGTTGTCTCCTTGAGAAACTGCCTGGTCTCCTTAACTCCTTTATCTGTTAGATTTTTCTTCCCATGGGACCTTACATACCAGTTCTCTTAGTTTGTTAAAGACTGCTTTTTCGAAGTCAGTTGTCCTTATTCTGTTGTTCACATTCCTTCCTTTCCTTAGAATCATGAAAACTATCATTTAATGGTCACTTTCACCAAAATTGCCTACCACCTTAAAATTTACAACGAATTCTTCTCTGTTGCTGAGATTCAAGTCTAAAATGACTGGTCCCCTGGTTACTGCCGCCACTTTCTGAAACAAAAAGTTGTCCCCAATACATTCCAAGAACTTACTGGAAATTTTGTGTTTTGCCATATTACTGTTCCAACAAACATCTGCATGGTTAGAGTCCCCCATTACTACCAGGACTCTTTTCAGATCAAAACCTGAACTTTTCAGTTTGGGAAGTGTGTGGGTATGTGTGGCAGAGGGTTTCATCCCAAATCACTCTGGGATTTGAACCTTTGTCTTCCTCCCTGGTGCCCTAACCCCCATATGAACAAGCCAGTAAGAACGGGTTTATACCAGAATTCTTCCATCAACATAGCTTCTGCCTCGGGGGGATTACCTACATTGATAGAAAAATCCCTTCTGTAGTAAGTGTCAACACTACAGTGCTTCAGCAATGTAGCTGCAGCTATGCTACTGTAGCACTTGTAGACATATCCTGAATCTCTCCCTTGCTGTCCCCTTCTTTGAAACTCATATGTCTCTGTGAAACATTTTGCTGAAAATGTTCCAACCAGCTCTATTCAGAAGTCATGATATTTAAATGGAATTGTTTTGATTTGCCTTAGGTTTTTAGAGCTGATAGGATGTGCTTCTTCAAGCTTTTCCCTGCAATCAGGAGGGCTAGAACCATCCATTTTTATTTAATGAAAACAGATTCTCATATAATTGCATGACTCCAGGAGCTAAAATTACCAATTCTGCAAGAGTTTACCACACTTTTACCGATCTTGGAGAAGGGTACAGTTGAGGTACACACGGGTGTCTAATTTCAGTACAAGTGGATCCCTAGTCCATATGTACCCATCAGAAGAACAGAGGGGAAGCCATCACCTTATACATGAGTTCATGCTTTAAACAGAAGGCAAAACCACAACACGAATTTCTTCCACCTTGCTTTTAAACAGTTCATTATAGTTGTAATGAGGTCCAAACTTATCCACCTCCTGTGGGTTGGTTTTATTCACAAAAGGAACTCAAAATGACAAAAAAATCCAGGCCAAGGCTTTTCCACAGAACTTGCCTATTCCCAGATTTCCTTTCTGAAGACTTCTCAGACCATACTGGGGAGAGGAAGAAGCTCCCTGTGAATGGGAGGGGTGAAGGGAGAGGAGAGGGAGTGAGGGGAGGTACTGAGACTTGGCTGGTGGGGGAACAGGGGAAACAGCTGGCTCCAGACTGGAAAGGACAGTCCGAGGGATCCCAGCCTGCTCCCAGGCCTATTCCAGTTCCTTGGGGTCCTGTTCCCTGCTCCCAAGCTCAATCGTGGGTTCTGCAGTGGCTGCTCCATCCCCTCCAGCAACACATTCTAGAACTTCTAGAACAATTTTAGGGTTGTAGACACCAGAAGTTATGGGCTTATTGCAGAAATTATTAAATTAGGTTCTTAGGTGTTATGCAGGAGGTCAGACTACAGGGTTGTAGGGGTCCCTGGTCCCTTCTGGCCTTAAAGTCTATGGTGAGGTCTACACTACAACCTTGCTAGTATAGTAATGTTGGTTGGCGGTGTGATTTTTTGGTAACATTTCTATACCAGCAACAGCCCTTGTGTAGATGCAGTTACACTGATATAAAAGTGCTTTTGCCAGTATGATTTATTTTGCTCACCAAACTGCTATAAATTACCCCAGCACTTTTTTGCTGGTATGAGCTGCATCTACACTAGGAAGGTTTACCAGTATAGCTATATTTGCAAATTTGTTTAGTGTATACCTTGCCTGTGAATCTATGAACCATGGATCAGATTTATGCTGTGCCTTACAGGTCGAGCCCACATGGAGAGTGAGGTAAAAAGTGGCTTACTGCTTCCAAAGTCTGGCCTCAGCTAGAGGCGTCCCCAGCTCCCAAAGCAACTTGGAGCAGACCCGGGGTCTGCTGTGCAACCCAAAATAGCCACTGAGCAGAGTGCTTCCCACCCTGATGTCATCTGTTGCCTCCTTGCAAGACTGTGCAAGAAGGTGATGTAGGGCCCCTCTGCCAGCATTATGTTACACCGGAAATCCCTTTACCGGCTGTACTTCCCGCTTTATGCTCCTGGAGTACTGTAAAGGGAGTACTGCAGCAGGGTACAGAATCTCGTACGAGATTTATCACAGTGAAGTCATCAAGTTCTCCACACAAAATGATGGACAAAGTATCTTGCTTCCTGAACCTCACTGAAAAATTAAAGATGGCAGTTGTTAAAGGCACAATGGCAAGTGTGTAAAGAAGCAGATAGCTGCATGTCTCCCTTGTTATGAATTTTAATTTGAATTATAGGAATACATTCATGGGGTATGAATGCACAGTTAAGATTAAATTACTGTATCTTTCTTTCATGCTTTTTCAGGTGCTCATACCTTTTTCAAATTGCTTTTACGGTGAAAGTGTCCATGCATGATCTCAGCCTAACCATGAGTTTTTGGGGAAGGTATTAGCAAAAATCCTGTCAGTCCTTTTTAGTTATGCCAGTTGTGGGGGAAGTTCCCCTTATGTTCAGACTGGAATGAATGTACTTGCATAACTCAAAAATATCTGAAGCTAAACATTGAGGAAGGAAAAACTACATAAGTTTGAAGAAATATTTTTTTACTATTTTTGAAGTTGTGTTTTTATTCATGCATGTTCTAACATTCTTTTTTTAAAGATACCATGTTAACTGGATTCCTACTCTTGCACCTTTTTCTTGCAGTGCAAGCCCAGGCAGAAATCCCCAAAACTAAGAGGTTTGAGAGATCCTGATGCACAGCAGTGATCAGTACATTCAGACTCTGCACAGTGGGCTAAGCAGCCCCTTGTGCACCAAAACATTTCCTTTTTCAAGTGAAGGAGCTCCTCAGCTGATGGCTAGTCTTCAGTAGTCATTATACCAACTTAAATCTGATAGAACCCAGGGAAAAGTCTCATGGAGTTCCTGATTTTTATCTATTCTTTTCCCCTAACTGGTCAGTTTAAATCAACACGTATTGAAATAGGGGGAGACTGTTCTTCAGAGATTGTTTTTTTTTTGTTTGCTTAAGGCAGAGTTAGGCCTCACTTTGCCTTGGATCACTTCTCTATCTCTTGTTGGTTTTGCTTTTGTAAGGTGTTTGATATTAATAGTCCTCTTGTTCTCTTTTTATTCAGACACCTCCAGTTCTGTTCAAAATGGCAGGTTGAAGCACTGGTTGCAGCTGTGCCTTACCACAGAGCACCCATGTGTGTTCCAAGTGGCATTTGTGGTTGGCTCACTCCATGTCCAGGGGCCCCATTTCTTCCAGAACCTGGGAAGTTAGACCACTAAATTTCAGAGTTGTACACATGCATGGAAAAAAAGCTTCAAGAAAACATTTGATTACTGTAAAACTCCAGCCACCCATCAGCAGCTGTGTTAAAGATAGACATTAACACTCTAGGCCAGATCCTCAGCTAGTGTAAGTTAGCATCGTTCCATTGTAACACTTGCTGTAGACTTGGCACACAAACTTTAAACATCCCCCCAAAACAATGCTCCTTTCAGTTTGCTGTGTTGCTGTGTTTCTATTAACATGCGTTAATATTTCTGAACAGCAATCATATCTCTTGTAACTGACAATTTTGCAACACAAAATCAAGGTAAGATTAATATATGAAACGTTCTTTACCATATTAGTTCTACAAAATAAAATTTGGTCAAGCAACATTTTCCCTTCCAATGTCCTACAATATGCAGAAGTATATACTTGTAAGCTGCTCTTGTACAAAAGACCATTTAAGCAACTGCTGCACTTCTGCAACTCTGCAGATAAGAGACCAAGGGAAGATATGAAATCACCAAAGGGGGTATTGAAAAAGTACAAAGAAAACAAGGATGGTGTCAAATATATGATTGGGTGGGAGACACAGAATTCAATGACGTTTATCAACAACAATAACAACAAATTTAGATCTTAGTTTGTGGCTGTGGAATTTTGTGTATAGTTATATTGTCTATTTCTCAGAATTCATTTTTAATTTTTTGCTCTTAAGCATTTGTTCTCAGAAGGAATTATGATGCCTTTAAGCTAAGAAAAAATACTTCCATTAGGAAGAAGGATTGTTTTCTGGTTAAATCACAGGTCATGGAGCCCAGAGCTCTGGACTCAGTTCCTGGCTTTCCTTCCTCAGCCAAATTCATCCCTGGTGTAAAAGCACTAAAATCAGGGATGAATCTGTCCCCATGACTTTGCTAAATAACTTAACCTCTGTTTGTCCATCTGTAACATAGGGATAATAATTACCTATTTTCATAAGTGTTAATAATCGCAAAACTCTTCTGTTTTAATCAAGTACAATTTTATCAAGGGCTATATGGTTATCAAAGGCAGCTATATCTTTACATGTAGGGTGACCAGATGTCCCGATTTTATAGGGACAGTCCTGATATTCGGAGTTTTTTCTTATATAGGTGCCTATTACTCCCCACCCCGTCCTGATTTTTCCCACTTGCTATCTGGTCACCCTATTTACATGAGAAATACCCAAAAACCTTTAAATTGCATTTAGGATTAACCAGGATCAGACATCATGAAGAGGGGTTGCCCGGTTTCACTAGCATGCATATGAAGATTATGAGGACAAAATTCTGAAACTTTTAATTTTGATGGAGAATAATTTACATTATCTTCCAGTGGATAGCTCTGTGTCTGCTTTCAAGCTCTTTAAAAAGAGTGTACGTGAAATGAGAGTATACCATCTTTTTAGTTGGCTAATGCATCTCATAGGAATCATCGACGTTTTTCTACAAAATAACATGCATCATTTCTGGTTAAGCTGGCATAAAGCTTTCCCCAATAGAAGATGAAAACAAGGACAGCAATTTGCTAATGTTAATTTAATGACACCAGAATATTGTGTTCTTGCTTGAAATTTGGCCGAGAGTTACTGATGCTTTTAGTGGCAACAGCTTCCTATTCAGAATCTCAATTTATAGAGCAGCTCTTCATTTATGGCATGATTATGGTTCTCATGTTCCCACCTACTTCCATGGATATTGGTAGTTGTCATAACTTTCAATTTGCTTAAATCCAGATATGAGGCAAGTAGCTTTAGGGGAACTGTTTAACTTGAAAAATTCTGTTGCAGGAGCAGGTTGAAAATCTGAAATGTTCATATTTGCAAATTAAGAATGACAAGGAGAAAACTTAACTACTGCAGAAGTATAAGACAAAGAGGGCATAAAATATAAGGGTCTGTTACAAGTTTTATGGATTTTCCCCTTATGACTTTTTAGTGGGAGGGTGGAGGGAAAAAGCAAATCAAAACAAAAGGAACTTTTACTCTGGATTGAAACTTGGTATGCAAAATATTGCCCCATGTGAACTAGGAAGAGATTCCTGGCTACTGTTTTCAGTGCATCACCTTTAGCAATGCTGACTTCCTAAACAACTCAAGACAGAATTAAAATATGTTGTAATACCCTGTTTCTCATATATGACCACACTGAAGAACCTAATACCGTCTTTATTGTAATTAGGCACTGCTTGAAAGGAAAAAAATAATAGTCAAATTTTTTTTTCCTAAAAAAGAGAAATGAAACTACCAAAAAGGAGATCTGGGAGTTAAACTGAAAATAGGGAAGCAGACCTTCCTATAGATGAGTAATGCTGTGGTTTCAACAGGCTTAATAATGCATGAACTGAAATTAATGCTCATTAAGAGTTTTCAGAATAAATGAAAAAGCTAAACAAAAACTAATGACCCATTTACTGATTTGTAATGCAGTTCTTTTTGTCAATCCAGAAGCATAGAAGGGGTTTACATGACCCTCACACAATATCCTTGTTTCTCCAACTTATATAGAGCTGACAACTGATATAGAGCTCCATTCCCTGCCTCCAGTGCAGCAGATGTGTCAGACTAGGCTGGGGAGAGAGGAGATGTGGCTGGACTGCACTGTGCTCTGCTTAGTCTGTGCTGGTGTAATGGCTCACAGAGGGCCTTTGCAACTCAGCACAATTTACAGCCCTTTGACTGATCTTAGTTGTGCTATGCTTCTGGCACAGCCCAAAAGAAGGGTGTTGCAAAGGTGGCTTAAAACGTATCTTTGCCTGCTCCTGTTTCCTTTGTTGTACACAGGAACAACAAACCACAGAAATTTAGTTAATAAATTCTCCAGAGGAAAGTTACAACAGATCCAGATTCTAACTGTGTGTTCCTACATGGAGCCAGGCTCAGAATAACCACAGTAAAATCTCTAAAGACCTGAGTCTCTTCTTTCTTACATCAGTGTAAATCTGGAGTAATTCCAATAACATTTAAGCTACAGTGGTATAAAAGATGCAAGTAAGAGCAGTCAGATTCTACATATTTAACTTGCCGGAGCTCTAGTTGAAATTGGAATATCTATTGGTGAGGCATGCTGTTTACCAATATTCCCAACCACCAGTTCATTTAATGGACAGCATATAAATATACAAATGTTTAAGACTTGGAAAAAAAACCCCACTTTGTTTACATTTTCTACCTTTCAATCTTGCTACCAAGTAGCTACTACTATATTTTGTATTTTTGAAGGGCCAGTTTCTCAACCTCTGTAAATTTGTATAGTTCCACTAAAGTCAATGGCACTATGCCAGTATGTACAGGATGAGGATCTGGTTCCTTGTCTTTTAGTGTGATAAACTCTTAAAAAGAAGTTTTTTTAAAAATCTCAGGTGGACTCTCTTATGTCACATACTTTATGAAAGAAAGAAAGAAAGAAAGAAAGAATTCTACTCTGTAGCTGTCCTTCAATGGGGACGTGTGTGGTACCATTTGCCTCTATAACTACGTGTATTTTTTATGGTTTGTTATAAAAGTCTTTTGTTCACACTCAGAAAGTGTAGTATTAATCACAAGATAAATACTTTACATTTATAAAACCAAAAGAAACAGTTAAATAAATAAAAACAATATTGTGTTTGCTGGACAAGACTTAAAAAAATGTTATAAAACAATTAGTGTCTATTATTGACATGAACTAACCAGTTCAACGGTCAAAATTATAGTTTATATATATGGTTTATATATATAAAATGAAAAATAAAAGCCCTTGGAAAAGGCCATGAAAGCGGTATAAGAATAGTTTCTCAGATACACACAGAGATAGATTAATAAAACCTTACAGCATATAAAATAGATTTAAATGATTCCTTAAGAATTGTAGTCATACCCTCAAGAAAGGAGGAGGCTGTTGAGTCATCATGAAGAAAGGAAAAAGGAATGGAATGTGTTCTGATCATAACCATTACAGATGTCAGATGCAGCTGAGACAGACATATGAACAACAAAAATATTCGTCAAATGATGCAAGAGACTAATAAAGTTGTCTGGCATTTGAGCACAAACACTTATGGCACTTTGAAAGAAACCATGGAAATGAATCTACATTCTAGCACATCTGAACTGTTTGACTCCCACTTAAGAAATACAACACTAGCTTTTTGAGCTTGTGCTGCTTTGAAGTCTAATGCCTGAGGAGAGGATTAATTTTAAAGGTGTTAGGTAGCAAACTATTTGCAAGATTTACACACACAGCTCATTTTGAAGATCATTTTAAATATATCAGTGCAACAGGTAAAGAGTCAAGTTGCTTTTACATTTGGAGACTTCACTTCTGGTGGACCTGATGACAAAAAACAAGATATGATTCTATGCCGTGTGGCATAACATCAACATTTCAATAAAAATAAACCCAACTTTTTTGTTTGTAGTGGATAAGCTACCATCAACTGATATCCAGTCTACTTTTGTTGTAGAGCTAACACAAAATAAACAATGTAAATAAGTAGGACTTATTTTCAAATATTTTGGCATAGCTCCAATTTTAACGACCAGTGGTTCTTATTATAACTTACTTTTTCTCTATTGGTCACAAAGTAAATTGCCAAAAAGAGAACTGGATTATTCCTCACCTTAACTCTATTTTATTCCCTTTTTTAGTATCTATAATCCTTTTCTGAGATTACTCATTTACTTTATAAAAGAGGGAGTCCTTGATTTTCCCCCTCTTTGTTGCTCTAACCCAGTAACACAAACCACAAGTACCTAGTTTTCTTTGTGCAGCAAAAATTAATTCTGTATCTGTCTCTTCTCCAAAATGTAGAATTGAATGCCCCATAAATGAGGCTGCTCAGGTCCAGGCACTAATTAACCCAATCAAATTCTCAACTGTGAGGGTGACTCACAAAGGAATTTAGGCGTTGGAACATTAAGTGTCATGGCAACTTTTAGGCACCTAGAAAATCACAGGAACAAAACTGAGTCCACAAAGCCAGACCTGGGTGCCTAGGCTCCCTATACAATGAATGGAGATAGACAGGCACATTAGATGGTGATCCAGAGAAAAGCCTGC
Organism: Chelonia mydas; assembly: GCF_015237465.2. Classification (NCBI taxonomy): domain Eukaryota; kingdom Metazoa; phylum Chordata; order Testudines; family Cheloniidae; genus Chelonia; species Chelonia mydas. The sequence continues at coordinate 163,973,228 of NC_057849.1, forward strand.
ACACTTGGCAGGGGCTGAGGTCAGGTAAGTGTTCCAAGCCCTGCCTCTGTAATGGAGATGGATGCTTAAGTCCAGGCTGCAGGTAGGTGCCTAGCTCTGCTTATGATTGTTGAGCCAGGGAAAATAGGCGTATGGCTACCTAAGTTGTGTGCAGGGCTGGAAACAAAACAGCTAGTGGGGAGGTGGGCCTCCCAGGCTTCGCAGAATTTGATTTTTATTTTTTTATAATTTTGACAGATAATATTGATGTTTATTTTTCAGCTTTTTTCTATTTTTATCAATTTAAATTTTTACAGCTGCAAGAAATTATACGGGGTGAGAATAATTATTTAATGACAGCCGATGTGGAGATTCAAAAAGTTAAAGCTTTATAACTATTAAAATACAAATTGTCAACATCACATGTCAAACTATACAAAGTAAAAAGAACAGGAGTACTTGTGGCACCTTAGAGAGACTAACAAATTTATTAGAGCATAAGCTTTCATGGGCTACAGCCCACTTCATCGGATGCACAGAATGGAACATATAGTAAGAAGATAGATAGATATATACACATACAGAGAAGGTGGATGTTGCCATACAAACTGTAAGAGGCTAATTAATTAAGATGAGCTATTATCAGCAGGATAATATGCAAACTAGATACCATTAACTTGGGTTTGAATAGAGACTGGGAGTGGCTGGATCATTACACATATTGAATCTATTTCCCTATGTTAAGTATCCTAACACCTTCTTGTCAACTGTCTAACTGATTATCACTACAAAAGTTTTTTTCTCCTGCTGATAATAACTGCAAAGAAAAACAAAATTCACTGTTAACTCTTGTCACATAACTCTTTAGAAAATTTGTGCATGAACATATTGTAGCATATGGGGTAATTCATGACAATATTCTACAAGGGATTATATGGCATGATGAGACCATATATTACATTAGAAGTCCTTTTTAGACAAGTAAAAAAGAAGCAAAAAGTGCACAGCTACTAAAGTCTGACAGTGAACTGTACTGAAAAAGAAGTAATACAATATTAGATCAAGTAATCACAACAAACTGCAACATGTATGTTTTTACTAGTGAATCAGGATTCTCAGTAAACCAGATATTAACAACATATAAGAAATTACATGCAAATAGACAGTAATTACTGTGGAGACCAACATAATAAATAGTAAAGCATACGTAAAAAATGGACAACATAGGAACAACTTTGAAAAAGTTTGCTGGAGCAAAGTAATACATGAAAGAGAAGATTCAACAATGAAAATGAGCAAACAATTCAGTTGACTACATGGGATTCTTAGCAGGAATTTAAATATTAACTTAAAAAGTTAAAGATGATCTGATATATTTAAAATAACAACTAACGATAGGGTGTTGTGCTGAATGCCCCCAACAGAAAGAGTAAGATGGTATTTGTATGTGGCCCTGATCCAGCAAAGCATGCTGCTAACTTCAAGAACATGACTAGTTCCATTTAAATTGATTTTAATGGGACTACGTAAACTCTGAATGAGCAAACTCTTAAAAACCTGTTTAATAATGTGTCCCACTATGTTTAAATATTGTAAAATATATAGTGGATTGTGCCATCTTAAGTTATTTTAATACTGCTTTGTGGATTCATCAGTAACGCAGTATGACTAAGAAGTCTAAAGTGATACAGCAAAATGTGTCATATGAAAAGTTTAAAAAACACTGATCTTTCAAACCAAAAAACTGCAATGAGTTTTCAGAGGAAAATCCTATTTAAAGTACTATTGAAATGTATCAGTTTCATTATGGCTGCTCTAAGTAATTATCTTTGAGAAATTAATTTTTTCCTTCTAGCCACATACATGAGATATTCAACAATCATTCAGATTTGATTCACCTTATCAACCAAACTATAAACTTTCATGTAAATGTAGTTTGAAATTTCAATCAATTATATTCAGCTCTGGCCCCAGACCTAAAGCCTGCAGCTCTGTTGAGACTACTCAAGTCAAGCATATGAGTGTTTACTGGATTGGGTCCTATGTTTGCACTGACAAGAAACTGGCAGCAACTTTTATGGTGCTCACAAACAAATAAGGTTATAAATAAAATGTATGGTGGTCCTGCTTACAATGTTTCTATTACTCTGAAAGTTTTTACCATTTTGACAGAGAGATTTACTATTACATGCAGTGGGAAATGCTGCCAGATCCGATTAAAACTTTTGAACCAGGATAAACTTTTATAGAATTTCTTTTACAAGAAAAGGAAGCTTCTGATTTAGTTAAACCATACCAGCTAAAACTTATTTTTGTAAGGACACAAAAGACTTGCATGTGGTTTTTCATTATTTGCCAATTGCTGTGGAAATGATGCAGCACAAAAAAATGCTGACTGGAGAGTCAGTTGTATTTTCCAGGTACTTTCTGGTTTTGAAACATCAGCTTTGTCCAGTTACTGTGAGTGGTGCAGTTGGTGCAGTTCAACTCTAGACTAGATTTTACACTATTAATACATTTAAGAACAGAGAAATTCACCTTAAATCTAACATTTTTGTTAAAAGCAATAGCACATTTATGAAGTCAAATATTTTCTTTGAATAAACTAAGACATCTATAAATACTAAATGGAAAACGACATTTAATTTCAATGTTTCATTCATGTTCATAATCACACTCCATAGATGTATATTTTAACCTAAATAAAGAGTAAGGATTTGTATATTGCTATACTGCCATCTCCTGATGAGGACAGATAAGATTCAGTGAGCTAAAGTAGGGGAAATGACCAACAGGATCTATGCAGAGAATCTAAATATTGGGTTACATTATTTGCTGGTGCAAACTGGAACAACTTCACAGGTGTTGTAAATTGACACAGCTCCATTAAAGTCAATGATTTTAATTATGAACTCTGACGAAGGGACTCAACCTTAATGTGCTGGTACAGCACAATGTACAGAGGGGATCTGCTTGGGCCCTGTTGACTCTACTTTAATAAAAAATAATAATTATGGTTAAATTCACAATCCAGTGGGCCAGAAAAGAATTTTTTCATTACTTAAGGCCTGTGCTAGGTCTCCACAGAGAAACCTGCAAGCAAGCCAGCTATCCTATGGGCCCTTCACATCCTCTGTGCACCACAGGAGGCTCTGCAGAGGCTGATGTGAAGAATGACATTGGGGTGGACCAAGAATGAATCTAGGTAGCGGCCAAAGAATGTCTGAAAATTATTCTGAAATAAGATACAGTGTGTTTAAAGAGCAACTAATATTGTGGAATAGCTTATTGTCCCCATGTGAATTCAGTAGTCTTAACTATCTGAACAAGTGGTACAGAGGAGTAGGGTGCCACTATTATATCTGTGTTTTATTCAGTGACATGAATTTCATCCTAAGTGTGGAAATGATGCCTATGCCCTTTCTAACCTAACACCAAAGATAGTCACTAATTTTTAATTTTGAAAAGTTAAAGCATCAATTTTAATTTAATCATATCCAGTATTAAGGGCTTGTCTACACATGGAGTTGTTTCTGATTAACTTCATGACAGGAGTTAAACTCCAAATGCCCTGTGTGCCCTATTCCCAAGTAGTCTGGCAAATTAATCAAAACTTAAATTTTGTTTGCATGCATTGTTCTTTAACTTTTGTCTTCATAAAAATAGACACTTAAACCTTGTGTAGATTATGAAAAATGTGTTTTTTAAAAGTCAAGGTAACTAATATGCTTTGAAACACCACTTAGCACCTACCATGGACACGGTTTAACAGCTTTACAACTGTGTGAGCTGATGATCAGGTAACATGATTGTAAAGATGTCAAACAGTGTGTACAATAGGAGTGGGATCCATGGAGGGACTTAGGCATTGCAACTTTAAGCATCCTGGCACCTAACTTTTAGGCACCTAGAAAATCATAGAAACAATACTGCAATCCACAAAGGCTGAGTTAGGCACCTAGGTTCCTAAACAATGAATGGGGATAGACAAACAACTCAGAATGAGGTTTGCAAAAGCCATGCTAGGCAGGGAGATGCTTAAGCTAGACAATGGGAGATGCTGATGATTGGGGGGAAGAGGTGTTAAGCCCTTCCCCTCTCATGGAGATAGGTGCCTCCCTACAGCCAGATTTAGGCACCTATCTCTGCTTAGTAATCCATGAACACGAACCAGCCACATAGAGTCAGGCAGTTTAAGTGCCTCCAGTATACTCCAAATATGTTGAACAATTGCAGATGGACTTCAAAGAAACTGAGGACCCACTTACTGCACCTCATATACTCCAGAAGAGACCATCTCGGACAAGAAATCATCACATGCTCTCACACATTGAAGGAAAAAAACAAAGAAAGTTACCTGGAAATCATGCAAGAAATCCAAAACAACTATAAAAAAAACCGACGACAGGGATCCAACACAAAAATAAAAAGTGGAATCAACTACAACTACTCCAAGACCCACAGAACACCATCTCCAGTATCCACCACATGGATGCTACATGACACCCAATCATCACCAGTTTATCAAGACTGCCTCTCACTGGAACTGAATTATCTTTATTCTCTAAGGGACTGATATTCTGCCACACCACAGAACCTGATCCCATCCTAACATGGAGAACTAGAAAAATTCTTCCACCATCTCTGCCTTAAAGAATCCTTTCACAACAGTGACAACACTACTCACAATTACCACATCCCCACCAACAATCATAAGAAAAAAGAATCATCTGTCTGGATACCACAGAGCAGACGAAACCACACTTTTGATCACTACATTGATCACTTCAGGAAAAAGATTGTCTGTCTGCAAAATCCTTAACAAACATCTCATTCACCAGAATCTCTCCGCCACCTGGAGGACAGCCATACAGTCCCTGAAATCTAACCGCCAGATAGTGGTCAAACCAGCAGATAAAGAGCACGCCATCATAGTCCTCAACTGTGATGACTATGTTAACAAGGCTGTGGTGGGGTGTCCACTCCACAAAATGCCTGAAGAGGTAAATGAGGCCAATTAACCTTAGGCTGCACCTGGAGGAAACCTAGGGCATGCTAGGGTCTAATTACAGATGAAATCCAGTTAGGGGAAGGAGCTTGGCAGGATCTACAAAGAGAGGAAGTTGGCAGGTTGGAGGAGGAAAACCTGCAGTTTCACTCCCTGATACAAGGGGGAAGAGCAGGAACCTGCAAGGACAGAGCGGGAAGCAGTCCAGGGAAGGAGCAGTAAGGGCTGGGAGAATAAAAGCCCAGAGCTGCTGGGTTGAGGGTCTCTGGACGGGAACTCGGTGTAGAGGGCGGGCCCAGGTTCCACTACCAGCCATTGGGGGAGTGGCACAGACCAGGCAGTGAGCAGTGGACTGCCTGGGACAATTTACCTCAAAGGACTTGTGATACCCCAGAAGGGCGGGATGGGGAGGAGAACTTTAATGTGACTTATTTGGAGGATTAAGCTATGAAGAGACCAGTGCTGCCGCTCCCACCACACAAGACCCAGACAGTCCCAGCATATCTGGCCACATCATTCTTACTGAAGGAATACTCATAAAAACCATCCTCAAATCACTCACCACACAAAGGGCCAGCTTCCTCCAGGACACAACTGACTTCCTCCACAGACTCTGCAATATTAATAACCTCCCTCAGAACACCATGTTTGCCATAATGGATGTCACTTCCCTATTCACCAACATCCCTCACAAAGATGGTATATCTGCCTGCCTCAAATATTTATAAGACAATGGACAACTCTCAGATATCCACCCCAAACACATCACTAAACTCAAATATTTCATCCTCACCCATAGCAATTTTACATTCAGCAACAAACACTTTCCCCAAACCATGAGAACAGCCATGGGTATTGGGATGGCTTCCCAGTATTCCAACCTCTTCTTGGGCCACCTTGAAGAAGAATTTCTGGTCAAATATACCATGAAACCGATAATATACCTGAGATACATCAATGATATTTTCATCCTCTGGACAGACGGCTTAAACTCCCTCATAGATTTCTTCACAACTTCAACAACCACCACCCATCCACTAAAATCTCTCTGGAACTCTCCCACACTAGCATCAACTGCCTGGACACCACAATCACTTCAGCAATGTCTATACTACAAAATTATGTCGACCTAAGTTACATCAACATACAGCCACTGGAGAAAGCCAATCGCTTTTGCACGTCCACGCTACACTCCTTGTGTCGGCAGTGTGCGTCCTCACCAGGAGCACTTTCACCAATTTAACTGTCAATATGGGGTATTGTGGGACAGCTTCTGAAAGCCAGCCATTGTCGCTGTAAGCAATGCAGTGTCTACACTGACAGTGTATCGACCTAACTATGTCCACCTAAGCGCTATGCCTCTCGCGGAGGTGGAGTTATTAAGTCGGCATAGTTACGTCAATAGGAGTGACATTTTAGTGTAGACACTTACAGAATTAGGTCGATGTAAACTGCATTAAGTCACCAGGGCTAGTATTTAGGTCGACGTAGCTAGGTCGACGCAGTGTCAGTGTAGACGCTGTATTGCTTTCATCAACTGTTGGTGGCTTCCCAAAGCCGTCCCAAATGCCCCACTCTGACAATTAAATTGGTGCAATTGGTGCACACCACCAATAAAAGGAGCATAGCATGGACATGCAAAAGCGATTGAATTACTGCAATGACTGTATGTCGACGTAATTTAGGTGAACATAATTTTGTAGTGTAGACGTACCCTAAGACATTTCTTGCGAGAATGGCTTAGGTGGCTGCCTCACTCCATGGAAAACAGCCAGATGAGGAAGTGTTGGTGCTGTTGCTACCCACCTTAAAACTTTTAGCCCAGTGATTAGCGCACTTGCCTGGATGTGGGAGACCCAGGTTCAGTTCTCCCCTTCTCTGCCACAGGTGAGAGAAAGGATTTGAACAAGGGTCTCCCACATCTCAGAAGAGTGCTCTAACCATTGATCTAAGGAAGCTGTTCTCTGAAAGATACAATAACAACAAAAGGTATTGTTGTATTACTCTTATTAGCTTATACGGGACTCTTAGAAGTGCTTTTCATTCACACAGGAGAAGAGATACAAATTATGTCATTTGAGAGCACACAAAAATTCAGCTAACTAATAAAGTATTATTACAATCTGACAGCATAAAGCCTAATCAAAGAGCCTGTTATGTATTGAAGTGTCACAAAGCACTTAGTTGGATTTCCTTAATAAAAGGCGTTTATTGCAGAAGTTTCTGAGGTACAATAGATATCAAAACAGTACTCACCCATATCCAGAAGTTCCTCTTTTCATCAGCTGTCAGCAGAGTAGCACTTTTTTTCTAGATCCAGAGCTTACCCCACACATATCTAGTCAGTATAAATACAGCAGATACAAGGATTCTATTTTTACCAATGTGCATACTTTCTAGAACTCAAATCTTTAACTGATGGTGTAATTCACTGTGCAAAAACCATCTACAACAGTCAGTTACCAATTTTAGAATTGGGCTGGATCAAATTGAGCCTACTCACATGCTGTACATAATATTTCAAACAAAAATATACAGCCCTCAAAAACAATATAAAACTATTTACTTTATCGAATCCAGGATAGTACTACAGACCTATTGACTACAAGGTTGTCCTTAGATGAGCAAGTATAACAGACTATAGACATTAGGGAACTGAGATTTATCTGAAATGAGATAACTATGTATAGGCAGTCAAGACCTTGGGGCAAATATTACAGTGAAGGAGGAAATCTGGCCTTTAATGGAATAAATCAGAAAAATCAATAGACCAAAAAGAAATCTGGAAACCAAGTTGAATGTTGAAGCGCTACTACAAAAAGTCAGATTAAATGGTTCAATTAATTAAGAAAACAGTGAAAAGAGCAAAATAGCCACAGTTAGATCAAATTGCTCTTGATTTCTCAGTGATTCCATCATAAGAGATTTTATAAGCAATACTGCATTTTAATGTATCTGCATTTTCCAAAATGGACCACCAGTTCATACAGCAATTACATGAACAGATGAAACAAACACAAACCTTCAAGAAACAATTAAGCATAAAGACAGATAAAATTGGAAATAAATCCACAGAATATTTAATATAATGCCAATAAAAATGAGCAACAGCATCAGGAAAAAGTCAGATGGAGCCAGTAAACTATGTGCTAACTAATAGTAAACTGGCTAGATTATCCAGGCCAGCTGAACTGATCTGAGGGAAAGACCAAAGTGCGGGGGGCACAGACTTCCAATAGACCTCAGGAATTATTTCAGAAGCTGTGATCAACCAGAAACAGAGGGGCCCTGGCCACATACCCTACATGGTGGGAGGGCTGTGTGTGTGTTTGGGAGTTACTATAATGGCTCCACACGACTGAACAATTCTTCTATGACAACAGAAATTATTTACCCACCCCCCATACACCCTCCCTATCCTGTTAGAACTGGCCCAAGAGGGTTCCTCACTGGAGCCCACAAGGATTGTCACAGGGAATTAATATTTAGTTGTTTTTTTTATATAAGTTCTTCCCAAAATCTTGTAAAGTGTAAACTATCTTCTGTCTAAGGTAAGGGCCCACACCTGAAAGTCAGTGGGGACCTATGAATGACTAAAAATGACTTGTTTGAAGGATTGGGCCATATTATATGTGTAAGAATTGTTAGATAGGAAATACTCAATAATATCCAAGTCCTTCCAAACAAGCACAAAACAGTCTCTAACCACTAACCGTTAGCTGCCAGAGTCCTGGAGTCCTATCTGTCAGACTTCTGGCCAGGGAGCAGTACAAGGACAGCAGTTGTTGCATTGGTGGATGATCTCCCTACTGTCTACAGACTAAGTAAATACTTATGCATTCCTTTGGACCTATCTCTGGCATTTGATACTGCTGTTCACCAAATACTCCCATCCTGCCTCTGAGAAGCTGCAGGGTGAACAGAAACACCCTGAAATGTCTCATGTCCAGACCAAACCCAGAGGATGCTATGGGCAACTGTTCTATCTCTTAAATCTTCACCAGCAGAATCCTACAAATCTCAATCCTCTTTCCTCATTCAACATCTACATGAAACCATCAGGAGAGTTAGTGAGACAACACAGACTGAAATGCCAACCATATACAGATAATATACAGATAATACCCAGTTCTGCAACTCCTCTACACTGAATGTAAATAGCACCATCTAACAGCTTTCTTCTTGCCTAGCTAAGATCAGCACCTGCATGAAAAACAATTGGCTGAAGCTAAACCTAAGGCAAGAAAGGCAATACCAGCAAGAAGAGAGAAGCACGTCAAAGAATTTGCCTGCTCTAGAACCTCCCACTGTTGATCCCTCAGAATGTTAGGTTGGTTTGTAGACTTGGGTTTCTTTTGGACTCCTCATTTTGTTGATGCTCAAAAGCCATGATGACAAGCTGTGCTCACTTCCTTCTGTGACTAGCTAGAAGACTGCACCCCGGTGCCCTCGCTACCTCTCCCGAACCACATGGAATAAAGGAAACAGAGCAGGACCTCTGGGGTGTAAGCAGTGATGAGCTGCCAAAATCTTAACAACGGGTTCCCTCCTTACCCCATGAGGGGGTCATTGCCCATCCCAGCCCCCTGGGACTCCTGCCCCATCCAACCCCCCTGTGTTCCTTGATGCCCCCCCCGGACCCCTGCCCCATCCACCCCCCTTCCCTGTCCCCTGACTGCCCCCAGAACCAGGCAGGAGGGTCTCGTGGGCCACCGTAGTGGGTGCCCATCCCACCCCAAAGAAGCAGAGGCACCTGCTGGGGGGCGAGGTGGGGAGTCCCGGCGGTTCTTACCTGGGGCAGCTCCCAGGAAGCATCCGGCAGGTCCCTCTGGCTCCTAGGGATGGGGGAGCGGCTGCTCCCCCACTGATCACATCAAAAGTGGTGCCTTAGGCGCCGACTCCCTGGGTGCTCTGGGGCTGGAGTACCCACAGGAAAAATTGGTGGGTGCAGGCCCAGGGAGGCGGAGGTGAGCTGGGGTGGGGAGCGGTTCCCCTGCGCGCTCCCCCCAACCGGGTTACCTGCTGTGGTGCGGGCAGCCCTCCTTGCCCCCCACCCCACCCCCGAGCTCACCTCTGCTCTGCCTCCCTGGGCCTGAGCGGAAAGCTACCGCTTGCATCTCAGCCTGCCCCGGCTTCCCGCGCGGACAGCAGATTCGCGGGAAGCCTGGGGGGGCGGAGAAGCAGAGCGGGGCAGCGCATTCAGGGGAGGAGGCGGAGGCAGAGAGGAGGTGAGGTGAGCTGGGGCCGGGGGTGGGGAGCTGCCGGTGGGTGCTCTGCACCCACCAAATTTTCCCCTTGGGTGCTCCAGGGCTGGAACGCCCATGGAGTCGGCGCCTAAGGCGCCACTTTTAGCCAGTTAAATTTAGAAGCCCTTTTAGAACTGGTTGTCCCTCGCGGAACAACCGGTTCTAAAAGGGCTTCTAAATTTAACAACCGGTTCTAGCAAACCGGTGCGAACCGGCTCCAGCTCATCACTGGGTGTAAGCCAGACCCTATGAACACCAGTAACTTTCCTTAGCAACAGCTGAGAGCAGCCGCTCTGGGGCAGGGAAGACAAACAGAGTTCCCTGCTCTCCTGGACCTAGATTCCAGTGAGGGGAAATTCCTCTAAAGACACCCACCCACTCCAGGTCAGTAAAGCACTTCCCTGCCCTTCAGCCACAAGGGAGGGACAACACAAAGCAGGACCTCCTCTTGAGTGAAGCCAGCCTTTGGGAAGAACAAGGACTGCCTGAGCAGCAGCAGGGCAGCCGCAAGCTCATCCAGAGGATATTGCTGGATGGCAGGGTCAGCAGCAGACTACTTTTTACAGTTTGAACTCTGGACGTTTTCTGTCTGCTGACTGGTTTGTTGCCTTAGTCTCCTCCCACCTCTGTCATTTACAATTCTTCTGCTGGCAGCCTCACTTTTCCATCCTTCATTTCCTCCCTCCTCTTCTTGTCTCCCCTTATCGCCATCCCACTTCCCTCCATTCCCCTCCTTCCTTTTCCACCACTCCCTTGCTCCTGTATATTCACTTCTGCTGCCATTACCTCTCAACCACCCCCTTGCCTTCTTAAGAAGTAGAAAAAGAAATGGATATACAAGCTGTGTGCATAATCTCCCTGATCCCTTTGTTTCATCCCTTTCCCCAGACTTTGTCTGGTTTTTGTATTTCAAGGTTCCAAGTTCTTCAGCGAAAGGTCTATGACTATGTGTTTGTACAACACTTAGACCAGTGGAGCAACACCGGGGTCTTTGGGGCCTACTTCAATATAAATTCTAAGGCCTACGTTTTCAAAACTGAGTACTAGGGTTGCCAGGCGTCCGGTTTTTGACTGGGCGTTCTGGTCGAAAAGGGACCCTGGCAGCTCCAGTCAGCACAGCTGACGGGCTGCTAAAAGTCCGGTTAGCTGCAGCGGCTGGCTCCCCACGGCTCTGAGAAGCGGCTGGTATGTCCTTCTTCCTTCTAGGCACAGGTGTGGCCGGGGGGCTCTGCATGCTGCCTCTGCCCGTGGTGCAGGTGCCTCCCTGACCATTGGCTCTGCAGCTCCTATTGGCCAGGAACTGGCAGAGCCCCCTGGCCCTGTCTGTCCCTGCACCGAGGAGACAGAGGGACATGTCGCCGCTTCCTGGGAGCTGCCTGAAGTAAGCACCCCCCAGAGCCCGCCCCCCCCTTACCCCAACCCCTTACCCCTGCCCTGAGCTCCCTCCCACATCCAAACTCCCTGCCCCAGTCCTGAGCCTCACTCTGAACCCCTCGGCTCCCAGCCCGGAGTTCCCTCCAGCACCCAAACTCCCTCCCACTCTCAAACCCCCTGCCCAAGCCCAGAGCTCCTTCCCACACTCTGAAGCCCTCAACCCCACACCCCAGCCCAGTGCCCCCTCCTGTACCCCAAACCCCTCATCCCCAGCCCCAGCCCAGAGCCCGCAAACCCAGCTGGAGCTCTCACCCCCCCATCCCAACCGCCTGCCCCAGCCCAGAGCTTCCTCCCAAATCCTGAACCCCTCATTTCTGGCCCCAGCCCGGAAACTGCACTCCCAGCCCAGAGCCCCCTTCCACACCTCAGCCCCCTGCCCCAGCCCAGAGCCCCCTCCTGCACTCCAAAACCCTCATCCTTGGCCCCACCTCAGAGTCCGCACCCCCAGCCGGAGCCCTCACCCCTTCCCGCACCCCAACCCCCTGCCCCAGCCCAGTGAAAATAAGCAAGTGATGGAGTGATCAGGGGTGGGGTCTCAGAGAAGAGGTGGGGCAGGGGCGGGGCCTTCAGGATGTTCCGTTTTCTGCAATCAGAAAGTTGGCAACCCTACTGAGTACTAATTTGTACTAACTTTATAAAGTGTTGAGCACCCAGCCTCGATTATCAGGCCCCATTAAGCTCCCTCAAGCTTGGCACCCAAAATCGCTAGGTGCTTTTGAAAATTCTACTTCAATGAATCATAGCCACAATGCTTACATAGTACAGAGAGTGTTTCTCTCTTCTTTTCTCCCTTCCCTTTGGTTGGCTTTGCTACTTCAATTAATGTGGTATTTACTGGAAGCTTCCATTAAATAAATAAATTTTAAAAAAGTGTCTCACAGTTGCAGCTGTACTTGAGCACTATTTTAAGACTTAAAAATTTCATTAAACCTTTTCTTACTTCAGACATATATTAAGTAATACCTATTCTTTAAATAGGAAAGCATGTCATTAGACAAAAAGCTCCAAATGCTTAAGATCATATTAAAATAGGCATTTTGTTTGTTCAGCTGCACATATCACTGTAGGTCTAAGCTCACTGCATATCTAGTGTATTTATAAAACCACTCCACTTAAATTGCTTCTCTTTCCTTAGCATGTGTTTTAATACTCCTGAATAAAGAACATTCTTTTAAAGCTAAAAATAGTTCAGTTTTGGTCAGCATTCAATGACTAGTGAGGGGACGATAAAGCAAGTCAGGGGAAAGTTCCGCATGTTCTTCTGAGGTTTAAAGGCAGGTTTTTGTGTTTGTTTATTTATTTGCTTTTAAAAAGAACAATTTCATATCATAAGAATTTCTATTAGCGATTTGATGGACTAAGTGTTGATTATTTCAATATTTTCAAAATTTGTCTGTACATGGGTAAAAAACTATCTGTTCACAGATAAAGAATTTAGGTCAGTTGTTCCTATCTCCTATTAAAGTCACTGGGAGTTGAGATCACTCTGCACCAGATAGGATCAGGGCCATATTTCGGTTTTCATGGTAATTTCTATTCATAGTTAGAAACAAACACACACAAAGAAACCTACTTGAGATCACATTAAGATTTCATCGTCAAGCACTCAAAGGTTAGTGCAGCCTTAATTCAATTCCCTTGTGCATTTGCATTATGATACTATTTTTAATTACATGATGGTATACTATTTTTACTCAACACAGTCCTAGTTTACGTGCCCAATCAGCCCTTGTCAACCCTTCCAGGCTCCCCGTCTGAGGCCCCGTCTCTCCCCACTACCAGTCTCCTTGCTCAGCCAGTCCCTGTCGTCCCCGCTCCATGCCCCCAGTCAGTTTTCCCCTCCCAGGTCCTCATCTGATCTGTCTCTACCCTCTCTCCAGCTTCCTGTTGTCTCCCCTCATGCTCATGGGTGGTGGATATCAAAGGCAGGGGAAGGCTAAGCCTACACAAACTGCCAGCATGTCCTCACCCACAATGCACCCCCAACCTCCCTCCTGCTTCCCACCGCACTCTTCTGTGGGTGTGGCTCTTCCTTCCCATGTGGCCGGGGCCCCAGGCCAGTGGCGCCAGAACCAGAGCCTGGCCCAACCACTTTTCACCAGGGCGGATCCTGCCCCCTTCCCCTCCTCTTCCCCAAGCGGCCCCACCTCCGGCTGGGCCAGCGTGGAGCCCAGGCAGCTGTGGGGAGCTGCGGTGGACCCTCCACCTGCCCATGGTGCGGGGCAGCTGAGAGCAGCCTCTGGCCCATGTCCCTGCCCCCGGGCTCCCCGGCCACCTGGGGCAGGAGGAGGGTCTGCGACTCCATGCCAGCTCCCCACAGCTGCCTGTGCAGCTCTCCCCGACCTGGCTCTGGCTCTGGCCAGGGGGAGGGGCTCAGAGCCACAGCCCAGCCATGGTAAGAGCCGTGTGGGCAGCTCAGAGGAGCCACGGAGTTGCAGACCCTCCTCCTGCTGCAGCTGGGCGGGGAGCCTGAGAGGTGGGGACACAGGCTGGGGGCTGCTTGGGCCCACCGCCCAGGGCAGGTAGAGGGTCTGCCGTGGCTCCTACAGCTGCCCGCCCAGCTGCGGCTCTGAGGCTCCCACTCCCCTCCACCAGCCAGAGCTGGGTTGGGGAGAGCTGCTTCTGCGAGAGGTCTTCTTTCACCTCAGGCATTCCCCGCCCCCTGCCCTTTTGGGAAGGATCCGGCACCTGGGGCTACTGGGGGCTGACCTGCAGCCAGGGACTCTGGGAGGTCGGAGCCGGTGCTCGTGCTGCCTGCCCACCTGGCGCTCTGGGGTTGGGGGATGGGTGCTAAGGCAGCCTGGGACTGGTGGGGTGGGGGTCTCTGAGCTCTGATGGGGGAAGGAGGGTGGGAGGGGAGGAGTGGGGCCTGGGGCAGAAGGGATGGGTCAGCTGCGGAGTAGCCTCCCCAAGCCTGCGCCCATGCTCATGCTCCTATTTCCTGCCCTGTCCATCCCCAGCTCCCTGTTGCAGTCTCTTTTTCCAGCCATTCACAATTCTCCCCTTTCATCCCAGCTCCTCATTAGATCCATCTCGTCTCTCCCGCGAGGCCTATTTCCTTGCCACTGGTTTCCAGTCCCAATCTCCCCTTCTTCTTCCAGCTCCTTGTCCAATTTAAATGTTGTCTTCCCCTCCTCCCCTTACAAACTGGCTCCCATTTCCCCTCACCGGCTCCCAGTCTCCTTGCTGAACCAGTATCAACCTCCTTCCCCTTCCCCAACTCCCAGTCTCCTTGTCCACTCAGTCACAGGCTCTCCTTTCCCCACCTCAGATCTCAGTCCCAGTCTCCTTGTCCAATCAGTCCCAGTCTGTCTCCCCACAACTTCCAGTCAGTTTCTCTTTTCCTGCCCCCTACCAAAGTCCTTGTCTCACCGGACTTCCTGTCCCAACCTACTTCTTTCTCTCCCCTCAATATGGCTCTTGTGCCCTTTGCATTGGAATTGGATGGCTTCCTCCTCCACACTGCTTGTGTGCCATCAGGGAGGCACTGAGAGCCCAGAAGATGGAGGCTCCCTGCTCCCAGTTCCAGCACCTGGCTGTGAGCAGCTGGGAGCTGCAAATTATGGGAAGAGCCAGCTTTGCCACTCTAACCCAGGAATGCAGCGTGCTCAGTCACTCTGAGAGGGATGGCACACATGCAGGCCAGTCACGTGTAGGAGCTATGAGGGGATGGAGCATGTTCAACTGCTGTATGGGAATAGCACATCACATGCAGGAGCTGCGAGGCAATGGTGCATGCTCAGTGAGGATGGAATCTTCAGAGATTTTAGCTGCTAAACTCTAAGAAGTCTTTACTTAGTATGTGTCAAGTGAGATTTTTCAAAGGCTTGTAACTTGGCCAAAGTTGGTCAGATTTTCATGAGGATGGCAAAAAGCACATCCCTGACACATAGTCCACATCACTGCCAAATTTCAAGTCCCTACTCCAAACTAGGAGTGCTACAGCTTCTCAAAGAAAAGGTTGCTATAGCTTTTTTTTTAACATTGCCAAACAATATATATTTTTCTGTAGCCTCACTCTGAGAAACTGCAGAACAGATTTAACAGAATGTATCCTAATAAATTCAGCTTGAGGCAGACAACCAGGATGGAAAATTTTACCCCCAAAAGTTCAAGTTTGACAAAGTTATAAGCAACTGAGAAAGGGTCTTATAATCGGAATTGTCAGGCAACCTTAATAACATGTGGTGTTACTAATCTCACCTATAATAAAAAGAGAAATAGTATGCAGGGAATCAAGTGGATGGGCACTGGTTGGGGTGCCAGGAGACCTATATTCTATTCATGCCTCTGCCGCTGACCTGCTGTGTGTGCTTGGGCAGGCCACATCACCGCTTTATACCTCAGTTTCCCATCTGTAAATGGGGATAATGATACATACCTTCCTTTGTAAAGTGCATTGAGATCTAGGGATAAAAAGCACTATGTGAGAACCAACAGTGAAATTTTCAAAAGTGCTTAAACTGCTTAGAAGCCTAAGTCCCATTTTCAAAAGTGACATAGCACTTATTGCAAGTCTCATTGCAAGTCAATGGGACTTAGGCCCTTAGATATCTAAGGGCTTGTCTGTGCTATGGAGCCTTGGCCAGTATAGCTGTCTCAGCAGAGAGCCCCCTAGTGTAGTTGCAGTGTACGCCAGCAGAAGCAGTTTTGCCAGCATTACACTGACTCCCAAACAACAATAACTAAACTGACAGAAGTACTTTTTTGTCATCATAGTTGTGTCTAAGCTGGGGGGTTTGCCAGCATATCTATGTGGCTCGGGGTGTGATTTTTTCCCCACACTCATAGCCAACATAGCTAAATTTTATGTGCAAACCAGGCCTAAGTCAGACTTGAAAATGGGATTTAGGCTTCTAAATTGCTTAGGCCCTTTTGAAAATGTTACCCTAAGTATTGTTATTTTTAATATGATTGCCATGCGGCATGAGGTTATATTCCATCATGTCTTGACTGGTGTCAAGAGACCTGGGAATTAGTAAGTATGGGGAGACAACTTTCATACCAAAAATGTTCCACACTTACCTTGTTTAGTAATTAGAATGTATAAATCCTGTGTCTCACCGAATGTCCTAATCTGGCTGGCTCGTGCTCTAGAGGAAAGCAGTGATAGATAACCAGCGTGTCCTCTGCAAAAGGATTCTTCCCTCTTCCTCTTCTTCCTTCTGTTTAGTATCTTAGAGGATGAAGTCCTTAAACAGCATTTATTATGAGAGATCCTGGGCCTTCCTGACATCCCTTTACAAATCTTTCTTCTAAAGTTTCAATTGAAAAAGCCTGAAACTGTATTAGTTCCTTAGCATAAGCCTTTGGTTCCAGGGAACCCTCTGTTGTGGGGGATTTGGGCAGCCATGGGTGCAGAAAGCCCAAGCAGTACAGCACTTGCATGGAGCTGGAACAGAGATAGGGCACCTGCAGCCAGTGCAGGAGACAAACAGAGCTTCCACACAGGTGGTCCTGTGCCTTCAGCAGACACTCCAAGATCCACATGGATCTTGGGGATGTCCGTACTTCTTATTTTGGGATTCAAAAGAAACAAACCCTGTCCTCACTGGATGAACTGGAAGGAAATTCGGCAAGGAAACCACTCATGGAATTTTCCTCCCCCTCCACCCAGCCACCTCCATTACCTTTTTCTATGGAAAAGGGAATCAAGCCCAGTATTTATAAACTACTTGCAAGGTATTTTGCTGCTGATCCTTTAGTTAACACTCCAAGATCAATTTAAAGATACATTTTAAGGGTTTTGACATTTTTTCTCTGTTTACTTATTATTTTAACCCCAATTTCCAGAACAATCCTAACTTTTCAGAGTCACTGTGCTAAAAGCTGATAGACTATAGGTCATGTGGCTATGGACAAGTACAGTTAATAGGAAAGTCAACATGACTGTTGGAAGAACAAGCAGAGAGAATGTTTTCTTAGTTATTTAGAGTGGGGAAAAAGAGACCTATCATCTACATGAGCTCTTTTGCAGTTAAAACTGGAACAGTGCTCAACTCAAAACACCAGAGTCAGATCGTTGAATTTTGTTGTTTGGGCCCAGCTCAGGCTAAAACACCTCAATGTCCTTTATAATATTAAGAGCCTTCCCAAAACCAGAGTGCCACTCATACCAAGATAGTCTGTTATCTGCTTTGTTGATTTACTGATAATTCAGATGGAAGGCATTCCAAGCACATGCTTAAATCAAACTGACTTCATAGAATCACAGAAGAATCATAGAAGATTAGGGTTGGAAGAGAACTCAGGAGGTCATCTAGTCCAACCCCCTGCTCAAAACAAGACCAACCCCAACTAAATCATCCCACCCAGGGCTTTGTCAAGCTGGGCCTTAAAAAGCTCTAAGGATGGAGGTTCCACCACCTCCCTAGGTAACTCATTCCGGTGCTTCACCACTCTCCTAGTGAAATAGTTTTTCCTAATAGCCAACCTAGACCTCCCCCACTGCAACTTGAGACCATTGCTCCTTGTTCTGTCATCTGCCACCACTTTAAACAGCCTAGCTTCATCCTCTTTGGAATCCCTCTTCAGGTAGTTGAAGGCTGCTATCAAATCCCCCCTCACTCTTCTCTTCTGCAGACCAAATAAGACCAGTTCCCTCAGCCTCTCCTCATAAGTCATGTGCTCCAGCCCCCTAATAATTTTTGTTGCCCTCTGCTGGACTCTCTCCAATTTGTCCACATCCTTTCTGTAGCGGGGGGCCCCAAACTGGCCTCACCAGTGCCGAACAGAGGGGAATAATCACTTCCCTTGATCTGCTGGCAATGCTCCTACTAATGCAGCCCAATATGCTGTTAGCCTTCTTGACAACAAGAGCACACTATTGACTCATATCCAGCTTCTCATCCACTCTAATCCCCAGGTCCTTTTCTGCAGAACTGCCTCTTAGCCAGTTGGTCCCCAGCCTGTAGCAGTGCATGGGATTCTTCCGTCCTAAGTGCAGGACTCTGCATTTGTCCTTGATGAACCTCATCAGATTTCTTTCAGCCCAATCCTCCAATTTGTCTAGGTCACTCTGGATCCTATCCCTACCCTCCAGCGTATCTACCTCTTCCCCCAGCTTAGTGTCATCTGCGAACTTGCTGAGGGTGCAATCCATCCCATCATCCAGATCATTAATTAAGATGTTGAACAAAACTGGCCCCAGGACAGACCCCTGGGGCACTCCGCTTGATATCAGCTGCCAACTAGACATCGAGCCGTTGATCACTACCCATTCAGCCAGATGATCTAGCCAGCTTCTAGCCACCTTATAGTCCATTCATCCAATCTATACTTTTTTAACTTGCTGGCAAGGATACTGTGGGAGACTGTATCAAAAGCTTTGCTAAAATCAAGGTATATCACATCCAAAGCTTTCCCCATATCCACAGAACCAGTTATCTCATCATAGAAGCCAATCAGGTTGGTCAGGCATGACTTGCCCTTGGGGAGTCCATGTTGATTGTTCCTGATCACCTTCCTCTCCTCCAAGTGCTTCAAAATGGATTCCTTGAGGACCTACTCCATGATTTTTACAGGGCCTGAAATGAGGCTGACCGGTCTCTAGTTCCCCGGATTCTCCTTCTTCCATTTTTCAAAGTTAAGATGTTGAGCATTCTGGCCTTGCTCCAACAAGCACATGGATATCACTCTAAGGCTCTGAGTATCGGGGGTAGCCTTGTTAGTCTGTATCCACAAAAACAACAAGGAGTCCAGTGGCACCTTAAAGACTAACAGATTTATTTGGGCATAAGCTTTTGTGGGTAAAATGCATGTAGTGAAAATTACAGATGCAGGCATTATATACTGACACGAAGAGAAGGGAGTTACCTCACAAGCGGAGAACCAGCCACTCCCAGTCCCTATTCAAGCCCAAATTAATGGTGCTAAATTTGCAAATGAATTTTAGTTCTGCAGTTTCTCTTTGAAGTCTGTTTCTGAAGTTTTTTTGTTCAAGTATAGCTACTTTTAAATCTGTTATAGAATGTCCAGGAAGATTGAAGTGTTCTCCTACTGGCTTTTGAAGTGTTCTCCTAAGGCTCTGAGTAGTCCTATTGGGAATTTAGTGGGACCACTCACAGGTTTAAAGTTAAGCATGTGTTTAAGTGCTTTGTTATATTGGGAACAGAGGGCTCATCACATTTCAGGATTGAATCCTTAAATGCTGTGTTGATTCAGGGCCTAAATCAGTTTCACTAGGGTTTGCAATTCTTGCCCTTGCAGACCACGCAAACCTGACTAACTTTGATAGTGATACAGATTTCAGAATACATTTTAGACAGATTTAAATATCATCCTGTTGTGATAAAAATGTCAGTGACAATTCTGCTTTGAATGGACCTTACTTCATAGCACTGTCAATCAAGCTTCAAATGAAATGTCTCTGCAATATAAATTGAAGGATGATAAGAACACCACACACATTTTAAAACAGTTAACGAATGCAGAGTACAATTCAGCAGACCTACAAGTGTCACTACTAGCTAATAAAAACATCTCGTTGCATTTGGTAAAATCCTGGTTATGTCTTCTTCCTTTTCATACTTCTCATTTAAGTACTATGAATATAATGTTCTGGCTATTATCCAGGTTTCAATTGTGGAGAGCAAACAAAAACCATTTAGAGGGGAATTCCAGACTGAAACAAAAGTTGAAGAAAGAATTTATAGGCACTTCCCACCCCCACACTTGTTCTTGCAACAGTGTTCTAGTCATACAACTGAAAAGTATTTCAGAATTTTGCAAGGATAATCCTGTGTAAATTAACTTTACACAAGGATTTTAGATCATGTGCATGTACAAAATCTACACAATTTGTTTGGTTTAAGAAAGGTTCTACCTAAGCATCAACATTTTGGATAGCTTGAAAATTTGAAAACTTGTACTGTAGCTGGAATGTTGTCTATATTTTAGAGTGCTCTTGAATTCTAGTACTTTAGAGTCTGCAATTACTTAACATTAAGCATAGGATAGCATGTGCAGAGAGAAAAGTAGAAAGACCCCATTTCTTTTCCTTTTATGAATATAAGAATGAAAACACTGAGTCATGATGTGGACTGAAATGTGCTAGCAAAAATAATATACCAGAATCCAGGCTCTGCTGTTGTGTACAACAGACTATCAATGATTTTTAGTTCTTACAGCATTATTTTAAATGTTAAATTTAGTTAAAATTTCTGGGGGTGACAATCACTTCTTAATTAATGTTTGTACAATACTTTGAAAATGTAAACCACTATAGCCCAGATTTTGATACATTTACTCAGTTGAATTCCACAAATAATCCCCACTGAAGTCAATAAAACTACTCATGGAGGAAGGGACTACTCATCATGAGTAAGGGTATCAGAGGCCAGTACATATTATTAATTCTTTGTAGCTTCTCTTGGGTGCTTTTTATATTTACAGGTTTCAGAGTAGCAGCCGTGTTAGTCTGTATCCGCAAAAAGAAAAGGAGTACTTGTGTGGCACCTTAGAGACTAACACATTTATTTGAGCATAAGCTTTTGTGAGCTACAGCTTGTTAGGATATAGATATTCAGGCCTGTCTGTAAAGGCCTATACTCTAAGAATTTAGGTGTATTCTTATCACTTGGCTAGTTATAGAGATACAAAAGAAAGAATCAAAATCACTGTCTGCCGGTGTAAGGGCCTTCTCTTACTGTGACAGTCTGAGGCCCTGTGCTTAGGCTAAGGCCTTTGGCTAAGCAGCAGAGACAGCCATAAGCTAGGAAGCGAACAGTCACATCCTCACATTCCAAACTAGTCACATTGAAAGAAGGTGCTATTGGGCTGTTAGGAATACAATCCTGTCCTGATAATGCCTATCGCCTCCAGAGAAAGAGAAGTGCCTAGAAAATGTAAAAGGAAACTTAGTTTGATAGCATCCTCTCTGGCAAGAACTCACTTATCAATAGCTGGGATGTGAAATCCTCACTTCTGTATTGTCTTGTCATTATAGTTCCCACTTTGCTATTGTTTGTCTGTATAATCTCTGTCTGGTTCTGTGATTGTTCCTGTCTGCTGTATAATTAATTTTGCTGGGTGTAAACTAATTAAGGTGGTGGGATATAATTGGTTACATAATCATGTTACAATATGTTAGGATTGGTTAGTTAAATTTCAGGAAAATGATTGGTTAAGGTATAGCAAAGCAGAACTCAAGTTTTACTATATAGCCTGCAGTCAATCAGGAAGTGAGTGGGTGGGTGTGTGTGGGGAAAATGGGAACAGGGAATGTGGGTAAGGAAATTGGAATCATGTTTTGCTAAAGGGGGAAATGGGAACAGGGAATGGGGGTAAGGAAGGAAATTGGAATCATGTTTGGCTAAGGGCAGGAATGGGAACAAGGACACAGGTATAAGGCTCTGTTGTGTCAGAGCTGGGAAGGAGGACACTAAGGAAGGAAACTGGAATCATGCTTGCTGGAAGTTCACCCCAATAAACATCGAATTGTTTGCACCTTTGGACTTCGGGTATTGTTGCTCTCTGTTCATGCGAGAAGGACCAGGGAAGGAAGCAGGTGAAGGAATAAGCCCCCTAACACAGCTCACTTCATCGGATTCATGCAGTGGAAAATACAGTGGGGAGATTTTATATACACAGAGAACATGAAACAATGGGCATTACCATACACACTGTAACCAGAGTGTTCGGGTAAGGTGAGCTATTACCAGCAGGAGAGAAAAAAAACCTTTTGTAGTGATAATCAAGGTAGGCCATTTTCAGCAGTTGACAAGAACGTGTGAGGAACAGTGTGTGTGTGTGGCGGGGGGGAATAAACATGGGGAAATAGTTTTACTTTGTGTAATGACACATCCACTCCCTGTCTTTATTCAAGCCTAAGTTAATGGTGTCCAGTTTGCAAATTAATTCCAATTCAGCAGTCTCTTGTTGGGGTCTGTTTTTGAAGTTTTTTTGTTGAAGAATTGCAACTTTTAGGTCTGTAATAGAGTGACCAGAGAGATTGAAGTGTTCTCCGACTGGTTTTTGATTGTTATAATTCTTGACGTCTGACTTGTGTCCATTTATTCTTTTACGTAGAGACTGTCTGGTTTGGCCAATGTACATGGCAGAGGGGCATTGCTGGCACATGACGGCATATATCACATTGGTAGATGTGCAGGTGAATGAGCCTCTGATAGTGTGGCTGATGTGATTAGGCCCTATGATGGTGTCCCCTGAGTAGATATGTGGACAAAGTTGGCAACAGGCTTTGTTGCAAGGATATGTTCCTGGGTTAGTGTTTTTGTTGTGTGGTGTGTGTTTGCTGGTGAGTATTTGCTTCAGGTTGGGGGGCTATCTGTAAGCAAGGACTGGCCTGTCTCCCAAGATCTGTGAGAGTGATGGGTCGTCCTTCAGGATAGGTTGTAGATCCTTGATGATGCGCTGGAGAGGTTTTACTTGGGGGCTGAATGTGATGGCTAGTGGCGTGCTGTTCTTTTCTTTGTTGGGCCTGTCCTGTAGTAGGTGACTTCTGGGTACTCTTCTGGCTCTGTCAATCTGTTTATTCACTACTATCCTTGCAACAAAGCCCATTGCCAACTGTGTAAGAATAAGAATAAATGGAATGGATAGTGGGTAGGACTGGGGCATTGCAAAATGGAGCCGCGGGGCAGGAAGTCTGCAAGGTGGGGGAACAGGAGGGCTATCTGGGTTCCAAATAGAGGGATGGCATAAAAGTCAAATGGGCATGTGGGTAGTGTAATGGAATGCTAAACTGTATTATCCTGTTCAGCCACTACGTGGCACTGTGTGCTAAATACCTTATTTAAACAAACCTCAGCCAAACCTAATACCTTATTTAAACGAACCTTAGCCACACCTGGCAGAGCATTAAAGGATCTTATGATGAAGGATCTGGTGCATATCTTGCTCAAAAGGAAGCTCTGTGACCAGTCCATATCTGGTACAGAAGTATGTGACATGGTGTCAGGTGTAAACTAAGATCAGACACAGAAGGAAAAGCAACAAAGGTTGCAAACAGAACGAACAAAGCAATAAAGGTTGCAGAATCCTATCAACATACCACTCTTCAATGCCCCAGAGAACTTCAGCTTTGACAAACCTTCAGAATGGATAGAGCAGGGGTGGGCAAACTTTTTGGCACGAGGGCCACATCGGGGTTGTGAAATTGTATGGAGGGCTCGGTAGGGAAGGCTGTGCCTCCCCAAACAGCCTATCCCTCCCTGCCTCCCTATCCGCTCCCTCCCACTTCCTGGCCCCTGACTGCCCCCCTAAAAACTTCTGCCCCATCCAACACCCACCCTGCTCCTTGTCCTCTGAATGCCCCCTCCTGGGACCCCCCCGCCCCTAACCACCTCCCCGGGATCCCACCCCCTATCCATGCTTGCCCCACTCCCTGTCCCCTGACTGCCCTGACCCCTATCCACACCCCCGCCCCTTGACAGGCCTCCCGGGACTCCCATGCCTATCCAACCGCTCCCTGTCCCCTGACCGCCCCCCCATAACCTTCGCCCCATCCTACCGCCCCCTGCTCCCTGACCCTTATCCAACCACCCTGCGCCCCGCCCCTTACCATGCTGCTCAGAGCAGCAGGAACTTTGCAGCCACGCCACTGCGCTGTCCAGCAGGAGTGGTGGGCCAGAGCGCTGGTGGTGCGGCACGCTGAGGCTGCGCGGGACGGGGGAAAGCAGGGGACAGGACGGGGACTAGCCTCCCCGGCTGGGAGCTCAGAGGACAGGCAGGAGGATCCCACAGGCCGTAGTTTGCCCACCTCTGCCCTACAGTGTGTATTTGTGACATTCACAATTCTAGTTAAAGGATCTGTGTCTCTGTGCAGTTCATAGCTATAGTTTGTATCACACCTTAATTCAGTTGTAAGTAAAGGATCTGATTCTGCCATGCCCCCCGTGCCCATCGAACCATTAAATGCAAGGGGACTTTCTTCTACTGAAGATGTGCAGGACTGGCCCACAGAGGTGTGTGTTTTGTTTAATCTGTATCATTATGACTTTATTGGGATTCCAGTCCTAATTCTAAACTATGGATTTTTTTTAAAAGAAAAAAGTCTACAGATTCTTGGGAAAAAAGTTAGTTTTAAACTCAACTTATTACTTTCTCCTGGTTATTTGTCAAATTTTATTTCACTAGAAAAGCATTTAGTATAAATGTAAAAAATTAAAAGCCTCACTTCAACCTATAGGCATAATTCTTATTTAATATGTACATGCTTTAAAGCAACATTGGTGAAGTGTCCATTCAGTATATTTAAATATAATCAATAATGTATTTTCAGCAATTTAAAATAATTTCACTGCACAAGATTACAGTTCCTAGTCTACAATGATGCAACTGTTGTGTCACAGACATTTCCCTATAGAGACAACGGCATCACCCTGTCTTGATTCGTAGAATAAGTGATGTTTATTGCCTTGTTTTATTCTACATGTTTCCTGCCTTTGTACCAGACAAGAAGAAACAGCTGAAGAAAATTGTCTAGCAAACCTGACCAAAAACTAGTACATAAGGCTTCAGTGTTAAACCCACTGCTGCACCTATATGCATATTTATAGAGTTCCAGTCCCCATCAGCCACACCATCAGGGGCTCATTCACCTGCACATCTACTAATGTGATATATGCCTTCAATGCCCCTCTGCCATGTACATTGGCCAAACCGGACAGTCTCTACGCAAAAGAATAAATGGACACACATCTGACATCAGGAATTATAATATTCAAAAACCAGTAGAAGAACACTTCAGTCTCCCCGGTCACTCAATAACAGACCTAAAAGTGGCAATTCTTCAACAAAAAGCTTCAGAAACAGACTCCAACGTGAAACTGCAGAACTGGAATTAATTTGCAAACTGGACAACATCAAATTAGGTCTGAATAAAGACTGGGAGTGGTTGGGTCATTACAAAACCTAATTTCCCCCTCCTGTTACTCACATCTTCTTGTCAACTGTTTGAAATGGGCCACTCTCATTACCACTTCAAAAGTAATTTTTCCTCCCTTGGTATCCTACTGCTAATTGAATTGTCTCGTTAGACTGACCTACTTGGTAAAGGCAACTCCCATCTGTTCATGTGCTGTGTATTTATACCTGCTACTGTATTTTACACTCCATGCATCTGATGAAGTAGATTCTAGCCCATGAAAGCTTATGCCCAAATAAATTTGTTAGTCTTTAACGAGTCACAAGGACTCCTCGTTGTTTTTGCTGATACAGACTAACACGGCTACCACTCTGAAACATAACACAAGAGTTACTAGATTCTTCCATATCTTAATAGAGAGACTGCCTAATGGACATCTCCCTCCCATTCACCATTGTATAGACTACTTCCCCACCAATTTGCAGTTATAACACCGTGGGAATTATACCACTTGTTTACTTCCCTTCTGTTATAAGCAAATATTTACAATTAAATAAACATTGAAGGGGGATTCAGTATCTTCTTCCTGATGCACATCCATAAAAGTCAAAACTGGATCATAGTAGCAGTTACAGTAAACACAGTGGGAGGCAGGGAAGAATTCAGACTACATTAGAGGTGGCTGACCCAAGTATCTAAAGGACACTAAGGAAGTGACGAGAGACTACTTTGCAGTGAATGGACAATTAAATGAGTCAAATAGACTCACGATTAAAGGCAATGGCATTGTAATTCCAAACGAAAGGAGAGGAGAAATCCTAAACCTCATCCATGAAGGACATAGAGGATTAACTAAACGCTAAGAATGGGCCAACCAGTATGGTGGCCGGGCATCAGCAAGGGACATAAAGAATAAAGTATCTGCAAGTGAACATTGCAGAAATAACAGACCAATACAACACATTTAATAACAATACCTCTACCGCACAGACCTTGACAGAGACTAATTTCATATATATGTGAATTCAGAGGACATCCTTATCTGATCTTTGTAGACTATTTTTCCAGGTAAATAGAAATAAAGTACTTGAAAGACATAACATGTCGCAATATTATCGAAAAACTGAAGTGCACTTTTGCTCACTTCAGTATTCCAGAACAACTAGGGATGTACAATGGACCACAATTCGCTGTAGCAGAATTTAGCCAAATCGGATAGTAGTAGATTTAGCCAAATCAGAGAGTAGCCAAACCGGATAAAAAGGCTAAAGGAGCTGATGAACACTTTTACAACGTATTTCACTTAGGCAGAGAACTGCCAGGTCCAGAACCTGGTGATTATGTGTCAAATTGGATGGAGGAAAAGGATGGACAACTCCAGTTGTCATAAAGAAAAAAGAATTAAGCACCCAAATCATATGTGATTGAGACTGACAGTGGAGAGTTCAACACAAACCATTGACATCTACAGTTTGTTCCTCAGGAAGAACAATCAAATGAGCAAACTCTACAGAAGGCAGATGCAGAACAAGAAGATGATGACTCAAGGATTCCAAACAAACCACAGCCACTCGTTGAAACTAATGGACAGCCAGATGACCAAGTTGTTACACATTTAGGTTGTGTACTTAGAAAACCAGTATGATTCAGAGATACTTAGACTGATAGGTACAGAACTTCAAAGCCAGTGTGATAGTGTAAATGGTACGAATGTAGTACTTAACGGGGAAAATGGAATGGAATGCTAACCTGTATTATACTGTTCAGCCACTAGGAAGCACTGTGTGTAAAATACCTTATTTAAACAAGCATCAGCCATACCTGTCGGAGTATTAAAGGATCTTATGATAAACACATCTGGTGTTTATCTTGCTCAGAACAGAAGGAAACTCTGTGACCAGTCCATGTCTGATACAGAAGTACATGACAGGTGATGAGCTGAAGATGTTGGGGTTTTGCAGGACACAATAGCAGGGGATAATATATATTTTAATATATAACATATTGTAAACCTGGAGTGGAAGCAATAGGCTCAATCACGCTGTGGGGATGGTGCACGCACAGTCTGGTCATCCCTAGCAGCATGTTCTTTGCATGGAATCTAAGGAGATTTTAGCTGTTAAAATCTAAAAAGCTTCTACTGAGCATGTGCAAACTGATTTTTCAGAGGCTTATAACTTGGCCAAATTGGGGTGGATTTTCATGGAGACAGCAAAAGGTACATCCATAACCACTGCCCTCCCCACCAAATTTCAATGGCTCTGTGCCAAAGCATGGGGGTGCTAGAGCTGTTCAAAGGTTATCAGAATCTAACATAGGCAAAAAACATATTTTTGCCTACCCTCAGTCTCAAAAACAACTGAACTATTTTGGCTGAAAATTTCAAAACTAAATATCAGCCTGAGGCTGACACCTGGGATGGAAAATTCCAGCCCAAACAGAAAGTTTGGCAAAGTTAGAAGCAACTGAAAATTGGCTCTTATATTGGGAAGTGTTGGACAACCTTAATAATAGATGATGCTAGCAACACGGTCTCGAATTTGATTAAAAGAATTCTGTTTTGCATCTGGCTGATTCTGGCTGATTTTCTTTAGGGAAGAATACACTCTTTCAGCAGATGTTTCTATCATTGCATGCTGCAGAGGAGTATCCACATTTAAATTTTTTTAATAGTGTGTTCTCCAGATAAATGTTACATACAAAATGTTCTCAAGATTTCCTGTACCATTGCTCTAAAGGGGTTAGGATACAAGACTCTTCTAGGACTTTTTAACTGCAGTCTTTGAAAAGCATATCCCAACTGATGATCATTTGTTAGTGAGAAGAAGGCTACATATGGTGTCAAATGTATAATTTTGCATTTCTATGGGTCAAATCCCACTCTGTGGATGTGATTCTATGGTGGATGGAGCAGAGGAATTTGAAGACTTCATACAAGTCTGGTTAGGTTTGGCCACTGCAGTTACAACAGAGTTACCCAACTATAACAGGGCAGAATTTGCACCACAGAAGCTTTATTACTGGTGATGAAATGCAAACCAGGAAATAAACAAACAAACAAAAACCAGCTTGCCTTAAATAAGTTGCAGATGGATAGTTAGAAACCCGCACCCTCAACTTTTTAGTAGCAAAGTGAACAACATTGAGCAGGAACCACTGAAACAGATGTGAAATCTCACAATGCCATTTAAATAGTCACTTCTCAGAGAACAAGCACAATGTCCAGTCCCACTTTGATAATCAGCTCCCACTCTGCCATGATTTCCCAACTCCACTACTCTGATAACATAAAATCAATGAGAGCCCCACTGGAGTGTGAAACCAAAGTGCCATAGGTAGGATCTGTATGCAGTGTTGTTGTAGCCATGTCTGTCCCAGGATATTAGAGAGACAAGGTGGGCGAGGTCATATCTTTTTATTGGACCAACTTCTGTTAGTGAGAGAGACAAGGTTTCGAGCTCTGTGTAGGTTGAAAGCTTGTCACTCTCACCAACAGAAGTTGGTCCAATAAAAGATATTACCTCACCCACATAGGCGTCAACTCTGTGGGTGCTTTGGGGCTGGAGTGGGGGCGGGGCCTTGGAGGAAGGGGTGGAGTGAGGGCGGGGCCTGGGGCAGGGCCAGGGGTCGAGCACCCCCAGCACATTCTAAAGTCGGCACCTGTGCTCACCCACTTTGTCTCTCTAATATGTAGGATCTAGTAATTATGCTATTTTAACTATTTGCACAGCTTCAGCAACAAACAACATTGACATCTTGTTAATGTATAAAACTGTTTTACTACTTGAAAAACACGTAGTATATATGATTTTTAAAAAATGCACTTACCTTACACCAATACCTCAGATAGGTCAGCTCCATGCTCAAACTGGGTTCCATGGCTGATGTGATATTAACATAAAGGTTTATGCCACGGCACCACAGCACAACTGTATGGGAAAGAACATATCTGTCTTACCTATGCCTGTTTGTAACTACCACGAACAATCTCCATCTTTCATTAAGAACTAGCTTGTAATAAGCCAAATTTTTAAAAGCATCAATTCTAAGAATTTTCCGAAGATCATAAACTCACAAGAGAGCTGGAACAGCAACATGTTCCAGGAAAAGGAAACAATTCTGAAAAATTGCAGCTTCTTCTTTTCCAGCTTTTTTTTTTTTTTTAAATATATAAAATCACCCAAGCATTTGGCAGTTTCAGGACTGCATGAGTCATATCCTTGCTAACTGGAATACTTAAGTAAGCTTGTTCAGCATTAGGTATGTTTGTAAAGAAGTGAGTAAATAGTAATTGGAAAAGAAAAACATAGATTTTTTAAAAACATTTTTCTTCTCCCACCATTCTCTAGTGACCTGACCTGAAATAACTGCATTTATGTCACTGCACTGATATGTTTGATATCTTTAGACTGAATAACCTATTGGGATCCACTAAAAAAGACCCCTGCTGCATTGGTGCCAAAATTAGATCACTCTACCCTATTTCCATATGAAAACTGCAATTGTTAGAGGTAGGCAAAGTTCATAAAGTTTAAGGTCTCAGTGGCAGCTGGGTATGTACTCAGAAAGACAGAACCTGGCATTCAAAATTTCTGAGATGAAATACAATATAAAATCACCTTTAATATAATTGCCTAAAATCTTCTTTTGTATATAGTATTATATTTAGAATGGATTTTTTTTAGCAGAATAGTTCAGTCATAAACCTCTAAACAGTAGAGGAAAAGAGCACAAATCATGAGCAAATCTTTTCATAAAAAATGTAATTGGTATTAAATCATTTAGCAGTGTTTTGCTTTAAGAAAAACCCAGGATGAGAAGACTACGTAGTTACTCTGAATATGTAAAAATTTATTGTTTCATGCTTTAATATTTAAAAAAATACCCATTGGTAGAAAAACAAACAAACAAAGTTTCTTTTCAGAAGGCTAATCTGACTGAATCATACTTTACACACTGTGAGTAGCCTCTTGGTTTTCCTCAGTTTTCTACAGCTTCATTTTCCTACAAATGGATTTGCAAAGTTCAGTGGATCTAATTTTGTTCACTTGTCAGATCATTTAGTTTTTCTTCTCTTTTTCTTATTTGGTATTTTCTTATTTTTTTCTTTTTCAGCTACCTCCATTTTGGTTTTACTCATTTTGTGGGTGATGAAATGTCTTTGAGCTGCTATTCTCAAAAACATGTGTGTTCATGTTAGTACATATATGTAAATTAAAAGTGAGCTATTTTTGATTGTGCATTATAATTAAGAATATAAAGGAAAGAAATTTGGCTAAATGGAAAAAGACCGGATCAGTGGAATCAAAAATCCCAAATTAACTGAAGTCAAAGGGAGTTTCCATTGATGTCAATGGGCTTTGAATAAAAACCTTATCCAAAGAATTCCAGATTTATCCCAGGTGGCGAGACCACAGTACTCTAGTACCATAGGGAGGAGGAAACAGAGAATTTACAGTATTTGTCATGCATTCAGTGCAAACCCACTGAAGACAACAAGATTGCACACAGTGTATGTCAGCACAGAATTGGTCTCAAAGTTCTTACCTTGCCCGCAATGCCATATCTTAAGTATTTTGTATTATTCATTATGCTGTTTAATTTATGGATCCAGTTTTGCTTTCAAATTTGTATACACAAGGACTACACTGTGAGATAATAATCTTCCCTAAATAAGGGCAGCACATTATTACATGCCCTTTAAGCATCCCAGGAAAAAAGATTGTGACTCAGACACAGTTCCCCTTCTTGTTTTCCTGCTGCTCTGGGTAGAGAGTAAACTGCCCCACGTGTAGACCAGTACAAGGTATGCTGCCCCATGTGCTAGGGAGATTGGAGCTGAGATTCTGCCTATTCCCCACCCCATCCTGTCCCCATATTCCATGAGGAAGTAAGCAGCAGCCCTATGGAACCTACTTTCATGTCTGTGCTGCTACCTGATGTTATTTGCCAGTAGAGAGATGTAAGGAGGCACCTTGGACTCCTTTAAGCCTCTGTGCTGCACCAGCTGGGGTAAAATTTGGTGCTAAATAACTTCAGTGAGAGTTGCCTAGGTTAATTTAGTATAAATGTTGGGTCCTACAAGAACAATGGGGTCAAAATTAAAGGTTACTGTGAATATCTTACCTTTTGCAATTCCTAACATTTTTAATTTTAAAAGTGTAACCTTAATTTTTGTGTATTTAATTCTAACCTCACAAAAATGTAACATACTTCCAGTTGAGCGGAGTTTAAAATATGGGGAAGATTAAGGAAGTGAAGGGCACAAAATAGCTTTTTTGTATATCCACTTTTAATGAAAAAAATACTGTATGAATAGAAATGGAAGTATAACAAAGGATTTTCAATTGATTTAGGAAAATACAGTGATAAGTAGAGCAAGGAAAAACAGACATTTTAACTCTCAGTTATTCATATATCACTGAACTGTTTAGTACCTACCCACAGTCATTTCTGTTCCAAAACAGTCTACAAAATAAAAACAAAATATATGGTACTTTTACTGAAGTATTCTCCATTAACAACCATAAAGTCTTATTTATTCACCACTGTAGTGTCCATACATTACTTTTCCATTTCTTGCATGCCAAAAAGTACAAATGAATTTTAAAAAGAAAAGAATTTCTAGCCAAGTATATGGCGGTGGAAAGAAAACTTTATCTGTTTCTTCACAATTTAATAACTTGAAAATGATTGATAGCAATATAATTCTTTGATGAAAATGATTGGTTAGTGCTATTTTAATGAAAGTACTTTTTTAAAAAAAAGTGCAATCTTTTAGACTTTATAAAACAACCTAAAATTGACATTATCAACATGCCAGATACCTGGAGCATAATCTTGAGCCAGAGCCAGATTAGATTTAGGACAATTTCCAAACATTTTAGGCATGAAAAAAATAAAAACAAAAAAGAAAACTAAACTAAAATAGAAGCACATGAGTGTGTTCCAGTGTTCCATATATTAACACTGCCCCTGCTGTATGTCTTAGTATGGTCCAACTCCCAACATAGAGACTATTTATATCAGTTTGTAGTGTGTCCATATCTTCTTAAATTGGAAGAAATATCTTTAGAAAAGAAACCTGATCTACTAGAACATATAATGGGGCTAGATTAGCTTCAATTATGTTACTTGAAATAAAATATCCATTATATAATGGATAAAATATCCATTATATTAAGCTACCGGCTGGCAAGCATTAAATCAAATATAGACTTTTAAATATTCTGTATTTCTAGTGAAGTGTTACAACAGAACCTTTTTTTAAAACCTCTTGGCCAGCACAGAACAAATACTGGATTTGACTGCCTCTTATTGGTTAGTTGAGAGTTATGAAGAGCCCTGTCTCTTTTGGTATTGTATTCTAAGCTTTTCCAGTTGCTCTGCACACTGCATCTGAGCCAGTTTCAATGTCCGATTCTCCTCTGTCAGTTCTGCATACTCCTTAGCCAGCTGAGCAGCATCCATGCTCTCCTTTTCTGCCTGTTCCAGCCTGGCAATCAGCTCCTTTCTGAGGATTAAGAAAACAGGAAGATAAAAGTTGAAGTATGTATGTGCCATTACCCAGGGTACGCTTTTGAGCATCACCTGTGGTCTTGGTCCCTAGGAAAGACAACACTGTAAGGTTTTCGCAAAAAGAAAAGGAGTACTTGTGGCACCTTAGAGACTAACCAATTTATCTGAGCATAAGCTTTTGTGAGCTACAACTCACTTCATCGGATGCACCCCCATAGCTCACGAAAGCTTATGCTCAAATAAATTGGTTAGTCTCTAAGGTGCCACAAGTACTCCTTTTCTTTTTGAGAATACAGACTAACACGGCTGTTATTCTGAAAACTGTAAGGTTTTGTGTTGATTATAGAAAACTTTTAATGCTGTTGCAGTACCAGATGTATATCCCATGCCTAGAATTGATGATATACTGGACATTTTAAGCAATGATAAATAAGCAATTCTTTTGATTTAACTCAAAGTTATTGGCAGAACCCTTTGGATGAGGATGCACAGAAAAAAATCTGCTTTCATCACTGATATAAGACTCTATAATGTTACCAGCTGGTTTAATTAATGCTGGAGCCACCTTCCAGAGGCTGTTAAACCAAGTGTTAAATGGTTTACAGAACTTCGCAAGAGCATGCGTGGATGACGTTGCAGTATTTAGCGACACTTGGGCTGATCACGAAGAACACTTGGAACTGTGCTGTCAAAAGTCAAAGAGGCAGGCGTAACTATAAAAGCCTCTGTAAAACTGAAGTAGCCAGAGTTCCTTATTTGGGACACTGGGTAGGGGGAGGTCAAACATCCCTATGCTTTGAAAGTTGAAGCTATTGTAAATTGGCATGTATCCCAAACCAAAAAATAAGTCCAATCTTTCGAAGGTCTGGTAAACTACTACAGACGGTTTGTGTGGGGGTCCAGTGACATTGTCTCTGCCATCACAGATTTATGTAAAAAGACCAAGCTAAACAAAGTCGTTTGGATGAAAGCGTGCCAGGAAGGATTTGATAAGGTAAAGAACATTTGGTCTGAAAAGTCTGTTCTGGCTAGCCCTGATTTTGACAAAATGTTTAAACTGTGTACAGATGCATCAGACATTGGTCTGGGTTCTGTGATGATGCAAACAGGGGAGAATAACATGAACCATGCAATTGCTTTCTTAAGCAAAAAATTTACACCAACTGAATAGAATTAGTCTGTCACAGAAGAGGAATGCTATGCTATAGTGTGGGCAATTAATCAACTACCCTGTTCAATTGAAAATTCAGGGTCTTAACAGATCATTAGCCATTGATTAGGCTAAACAAACCTAAAGGCTCAAATTCCACGCTTCTACACTGGAGCCTCTTACTTCAGGAATTTGATATGGAAATTGAGCACATAAAGGGAAAAGACAACATGGCAGCAGGTGCCCTGTCCAGGAAAGAGGGCCCTGACCAACTGCCTCTGGGTTAGCCAGTGGCTAACCCTCCTATGGCTTTGTAAGGGGGAGGTGTGATGGGCTGTACCCCAATGTTCATCCCTTTTATAGCTCACAGGGCTATGATAAATTTTGTACACAGTATACCCTGTGAAGTATCATTTGAAAATTCATAATTTGCTGATCATTATTGTCCTGGTAAAATATGTATGGAAACATTGTATGTAAAGTTATAAGATTCTACTGTATGACATTACTAAGGCCTTGTCTACACTACACAGTTGTGTTGACAAAAGGCAAGTTTCATTGACAAAACAGTGGACGTGTACACACAACAATTCTCCCCCTGCCGATTTAATTCTTCTACTGCTACACAGACATAATAAAACCACCTTGATGAGTGGCACAGCTTTTTGAGACAAAGTTAGAGTGACACAGTGTCAGTGTAGACACTGTGCTTGCTTATGTTGCCCTAAGGGGACTCCAGGTGGTGTCCCACAATGCCCAGCATGACCGCTTTGATAAGCAGTTTCTACTGTGCTGCCCTGCAGCCAGGTACACAGGCATGCACCCCCCCCCCCCCTTTAAAGCCCTGGGAATTTTTGAAATTCCACTTCCTGTTTGCTCGGCATGGACAGTTCACATTACATCTTCCCAGCTGATCATGCTGGCTTTCCGCAGCAAACATGCTCCCATCTGGAGTACACAGGAGTTGCTGGATTGGTTGGGTCTGTGGGAAGAGGAGGCTGTGCAGTTGCAGCTCCAATCCAGACATAGGAACTTTGACACCTATGAGCAGATTGCTTGTGGCATGGATGAAAAGGGGTACACAGCAGTGCCATGCTAAGATCAAGGAGCTGAGGCAGATGTACCAGAAATCAAGGGAGGCCAACCGTCACTCTAGTGTGGCACCAAAAACATGCCACTTCTACAAGAAGCTGCACGCCATACTCGGTGGCAACCCCACCTCCACCACCAAGAACCCCATGGATATTCTGGGGGGACTAGAGGCTGCAGCCAGTGGAGTCATTTCCAAGGACTAAGTGGTGGACGAGGAGGTCAAGTTGGAGGATGATGTGGAACAGGCAATAGGCTTGTCCTGTGGCATAGAGAGGTGAAATTGAAAGGTGACATGCAAAACTAACCAAAGGAAATAGATTAAAAAAAAACCACACACATCAATTTTGAATTGTTTCTTTCCATGGTACACAACAGGGCAGGCACCACAGATTCCTGTTCAGATTTGCAGCTCATGAAATACTGCAGGATCAGCCTCTTTTTGTTCATAAAGCTCATCACAAGCCAGGTGATCAGTCAAGGATCCATGCTTTCAGGCAGGTGCAGTTGAAAAATGGCGTGAAATGCAGTGAGAAGTCCTTGGAATCATGGAACAGAGAAAATTGCATCATGGGGCGGTAATCCTGCCCCTATGATGCACTGTGATCCATTCCCAGAACTCCTAGTGGGAGAAGTTGGCAATTTGCACAGTGGGATAGCTATCCACAGTGCACTGCTCTCTCTCTCAGTGCTAGAGCACTTAAATCGACTTAACTCTGTAGTGCAGACGGCCTAAGACACGTTCCAAGTCCAACTAGGGGCTGGCTGGCATAGTCCGTTCCCTTAACTCACCAACCAGTTCAACCCCTTGCTTCAGGAAGAGTTTACTTTAAAAGTTGCCTTGTCCTTTTCATCATCCTGCTTCCCACACTCAAGTAACTTTTTAAGCATTTATAGCCCTGTGAGCAATTAGCTCCCAGTCTGGGCAAAACAATGCTTGCAACTTGTAGGATCATCAAAGCTGACAACTTTGCCCGCTGTCTTTCAAATCTGTACTCCATGCCCTTATCTGGGGCCACTGTCTTCTTTCTCTTTGTTCTTCCCTCAGCATCCTTTTAAGGTACCTCAATTTATTCATACAGGAAAATCTTATAGCCTAATATGGAATAACTTCTCCTTGCTAACCAGATCATATTCTTTGTTAAAAAGCAGAATGCTACTGATTGATTCTTTCCTCTTTTCTTATCCTATTAAGTTGAAGAGAACATTTCTTACTAGGCTGCTATCAACAGGAATTTTGCCTGCCTAAGGACTGCAAGATCAAGTGCAAATGAGTAGTAGCTAAAAAATTGTATGGGTTATGCAATCCATTTAAGAGGAATAAGTTTGTATTAATTTAACTGTATTAATAATTTAGTTACATGAACTTCCTTTCCAGGATTTTCATCACTGGGGCCAGCTGAGGTCTTCCTCAGAATGTCTTCCCACTTATTCCACTGGGTGCAATGCTGGACTGAAGGCTTGAGCTTTTTCAGGCTACCACTTCCTAACTTATGAATGTTCCAAGTAAATTACTTCAGATTTATTCTTCCTTACTTTTCTTATACTTATGCAGTTACATAAAACAGAGATAGAATAAAGTAAGTAATCAGTAACCAGAATCTTAAATCACTGCTTTTCAGCACAGCTTTTAAAGGTAAAGGCTTTTAAATCCATGACAAATTTTAGGGGAAAAATATTAGTACTCATGAAAGTCAGACACCAACAATACTTAGCTGGACTCAAGCCAGGGGCAGTGCAGGCGGACACTATACAAACTTGTACAAATCTGTAAATGAATATCAATCCTGACTTGCAAAACCTGGATCAAAAGAGACTTTGAGCAAGCACTTTTCCCAACTTGCTCTACAGACAGAGCCCATAGAGTATAACTCCTTCCTGGGTTTGGCTTTATTAAATAATCAGTAATAAAAAAACCCAGATAATCAAGATCACCTCAAACCTTCTCCACAAACGGTTTGTGTCTAATGCTCCTTCCCTCACTGCTCAGCCCACACCTTAGATCCTCTTTCCTAGAAAGCCAATTGCACCTCTCTTATATTCAGGTAGTATAAAGTATCGCCTGCCTCTGAGTCAGCAGAACTTACTTATTCTTTTATTGTCAGTATCAACACCTGTTAACAGAGTGGGGTAATGTTTCAGGCAAACACTATCAGCCTGTTACAAAGGCCTAAGATTAGAATACCAGGGAACTGCTAAATGTTATGAATGGTGTAGTTTACAATGCCCACAAAAGGCTGAGACCACTTACTAATTTTTGCTTATGACCTAACCCTGGATTTGAACTAAGCTTTCAGAGTTTGAAGGATACCACAATAAGCTCTTGCACCATCTAGCCTTAGTTATGGATGCTTAATAAACAGCGCTAGCATTCTGTAATCTGTGTTTTCTTTTAGCAGCTACACTGTGGTTAAAAATTAACATAATTGATAAAGCATTTTCTAACATGTTGCTAAGACACTTGAGGCTATGAGGGAATCTGTAACGTCCTTTTTCGATGTTCACTTTGTTTTTTCTGTGAAAAGCATGGTTTACATGGTAAAAATGTAATGAAATGCAAGTCTTACAGTAGCAAAAAGACAAATTAAAGAAACTGGCAGAGCCTCAATGAAATGATTTTCACCCCCTGCTGTTGTACAGTACAGGCTCTTTTTGTGGCGAGCAGAGGTGCCTTTTTATTTCACTCATTCTGAATAAATAATAAATACAAGCAAATTCTGCTAGCTCATTTAGAACAAATAAAAAACCAACATATACTAGGGTGGAATGTACCTTGTAGGCATTGCCCCTTCATGGGAGCGGTGCATAGCCGCTCCTCGCCCCCCACTCCTGTGTGAGAATGAGGAAAGATTATGCCTCTGGATATGTCATTTACAGGGGCATGTGCCACCCCTTAAGAAGATGTAGCATGCATGTCTGCTGGCTGCTGGCAGGGCCACAGCCCTACCCCTCCTCATTCAACATTTTGGGGCTGCTCTGACCCATAGGCGTAGTTTGATTTTTATATATTTTTTTTGGGGGGGGGGGGAGAGGGGGGCAGCTCCAGTCAGGCCAACAGGGTCACACGTGAGGGGCAAATTCTGCACCAGCCTGAGGCTTGCAGTTTGGGGGGGGAAGGTGGGGACACTGCCCATGTTCTCATCTCAGGTGGAACTAGGAGAGTGCAGGGATTGCAATGAGCTGGCTCCTGCTTGGGAAGAATATTCGAACAAGGACCAGTAACAATCTGGTTTTTAAGATATAAAGACAGAGCCTGTGGTCGTGCCACTTACAGCATGCTTCAACTGCGTAGTCCTAGCACATCTGAGCACTGATCAGCATGGCAGGACAAGCTGAAGTGTCTTTTCGGATTAAATGAAGCCAGTGTACCACTCTGATATGGTAGTGTTTTACAACCTTTTTGCACAAGTGCAAATAACTACACAAGGTACAAGTCAGTGGAGAGTAAGGCCTACAGTGGGTAAACTGAGCAATCTGCAGAATAGGAGGTTGGTGAGTTTGTGTTACACAGCATTTTTAGGAACATTCACAGGTATCAATGAAGTCCTCTGCTCAATGTGCAACAGCTGTCAAAGAAAGCAAACAAGATGTTAGGATGCATAAGGAATAGGATGGAAATTAATATGAAAATTATATTGCCATTCTATAAATCAATAGTGTGGCCTCATCTGAAACACTGCAGTACTGGTCACCCCATTTTAAAAAGGAGACTGAAGTACGAAGGGGTTCAGAGATGATTAGGGGCAGGAAAACTCTCTTATGAGGAAAGAGTGAAAAGTTTGGGACTCTATCTTAAAGGGGATGAATAAGTGGGGCCATGATAAAAGCATACAAGTTAAAGAACAGCATAGAGAAGATAATTCAAGGGCTTCTATTCTCCCCCTCTTGTATTACAAGGATAAGAAAACATTAAACGAAATTGAAAGGTGACATGCAAAACTAATCAAAGAAAATAGATTTAAAAAAAAAACAGTAACACACAACACACAGTTAGCCTGTGCAACACACTGTCATCACTGAGACTAAGAGGAGCAGACATTTAGAGTATGTCCACACTACAATATACCACCTGCAGCTGACCTGTGTCAGCTGACTCAGGCTGGGGCTGCGGGACTATAAAATTGCAGTGTAGATATTAAGGTTGGTGGGTCCCAGAACTTGCTGACACAGCTGACACAGGCCAGGTGCAAGTGTTTTATTGCAGTGTAGGCAAATCCTCACATGGCTACTAAGAATATCCAGAATTTATAATAGCAATTTTTAAAAAAAAATAATCAAGATCTGTGGGAGGGATATAAACCTGGATACTTTGGCGCATACACCCTCCTCTAACTATGAGAAATTAGAAGGAAACTTTCCCTAAGGACAGATTATCCCATAAATACCTTCTTGCAGAGTTTCTTCCTCTGAAGCAGCCGGTCCTGGCCAGAAAACTGGATTACATGGACTACTAAACTGATCCAATATGGGAATTCCTATGTTCCCCAGGCAAGCTGTTTTTGAAATAGTTGTTAAGTATTGCTTCTCTGAAGTCTCTTAATGTGCCAGTAATAAGCCATCTATGTCAAGGGTGGTTTAGCAGCGATGAGGATGAACACTAATAGAAGCATGGAAATCCCCCATCTCCGGTTCATCTGAATGCTTGTACCACATGAAAGGTTTGTGTAACCAGGGAGCCTTTTTTCTTTTTCTTTTTTTTTTTGGTGGGGACGGGGGTGCGGTGGGGTGGTAGAAAAAGAGAGAGTGAACTAATGTGTAAGTCAGGGCATAAACATACTCTCAACTCGGGGTCTACTACAATACATATAGAGGAAAGGAAGGGAAAAGGTATCCATGGCATAGAAAAGGAACAATCCTAGACCACATTTACTCCAGACATATGTTAGAATTGTTTGGGGGAGGAAAAAGATAAAACTGGCCAGAGCTAATAATACAAAACGTAGCTAGCAACCAAGACAACTCTAATATTTAACTGCATAATCCACGGTCATTAGCTAGTAATAGTAATATAATAAGTGCCCAAAATAACCAGCCATCCTATCCCTTTCACCCAAAATTAGAGATCTAACACATCTGTCATGGAAATATAATAAGTTACAGGAACATAAATTAAATTACATTCACTGATCTAAGTGTGGTATATTCTTGCCTCCACACCCCTTTCTTCTTTTTCTATCTCTTCTTCCATTTCAGGCTGAATTTGTCCCTTGTCCTACATATCAGAACAAATTCTCTGCTGGTGTAAATGGGCAGAATTCAAATGAAGTCAGAGTTGTGCCCATTTACAGAATGTCTCCTCCCAGTCTTGTCCTTTGTTCTACCCCATAATTCTCATTTTTTGATTCCCCTCATCCTATCCATCTCTCTCATTCCCTCTTCCTCATGAGGTAACTGCGTTCATTGCTCCCACACGTACCATGGTTTGTGCTCTTACTATCTGCCCCACCCACAAAGAAAATGGGGCAAAAAGGCTCCTGCTGTGGAGTACAGCAGTTAGTTTTAATCCAATTCACCACCTCCCTTTATAACTTTGTGCTCCTGCCTCCCTCTGCATTCTGTAGTGAACAGCACATTGCAAAGGAAGAGGCTCTGATGGCAGGAAGAGAAGGCAGCCAGGAGAGGGCCCCTAAAGCAACAGGAGGCCAAAAGAGACACACCAACTGGTGCTAACTTCTTAGCACTGGCTGGGAGGCTAGCATGCAGGACAAAAGTGAAAACCAAGATTGTTAACTGCCCTGCATTTGCTCTAGGTACTTGGAAAGAGGAGAAGACAAGAGAGACAAATTACACATTATTTATCTTCCATATTTGTAAGGCATCAGTCACTTTGGTATGTAAACAAAGTTATGAAGAAAGCATTTTATAAAATAACCCTTTTCAGCTGTAGTTATTCAAATGTGCTTGTGGCACTGACATCTATTTATGCTTATGATTGTGATTAAGTTCCCTCCTTGATAAATTCTGATCTGTGCAATGGCGCTAATTTACCATATGATCTTTACTGGTCTGCGGATATTTTCTTAGAAGTAACAATGCGGAGTATTCTGTTTAGAGCAGATATCATCTTGTTCAATATTTTGAACACAGAGTTTTGTATCATCAGGCTTCCTGGCAGTATGTGTTTGACCTCTGCATTCCACAGGTAAGCTAATCTGTGGAGAGGAAGTTAAGAATGCTGGCAGGGTAGCCATCTAACATAAGATCTCTTTACTTCCAGTAAAAATGTGAACTGAGTGGAAGAAGAATATTGCACAAGTTACTATTTGTTCAAAATAAAAGGGAGAAATCATTTATGTATTTATCAGTTCATTGTATTCAATATTTACAAGCAAGGATTGTATTTGCCTGGCATATTACACTATTATGAATCTACATTTCCATAAATGTAGGTTAAAATTTGATAATATTTTGTAGTAAACTTGGGACATCTGCAGTAGTCCCTAAACTGGTGAAGTTTCAGAAAGCTCAGAAAAGACTCCATTTTTGAACTTCTGTCATTCAGACAGACTTTTCACTCCAGCCTACTTCTTTTTAGAAGAGACAAAACATCCCTTTCTTCTAATTTATGGAATATTTAATATCCCATTTCATCTCAGCCGGTGTGATCCACTCTAGTCTATTAAATTTCAGCAAATACCCCCACTTATATCTTGTTCCCTGTAACTTTCAAACTGTTTCTGTCTAGAACAGTATTGTACTATCCAAAAAATTAGTCAATAGGCCAAAAATCTTTTTCTCCTTCTTCTTTTTTAGATTAAATGAATTGAGAGCTGGTAAAAGGTGCTGGACTGACATCCTTATCTGTCCAGGCATTTCTAATGCACCCGCCACCATGGTATCTAGGTATCATGTATATCATTAGAAGGCTTATAACAATAGTCCAGAAAGAAATTACATAGACACTCTTGCTTGGATATACTTTTGTGTATGCATTTGGCATTCTCCAGAACTAAACATATTTTATGTGCCTATTGTCATAGTATCTGTATATACATAACTCTGCACCCAAAAGACAAATTTCATTCTATCTTATGCAGTAAACTATTTTAAAAGATTTTTATTAAGGAAAAATCTAAAAGTCTCAAGTGTGTTTTGCTTGAAAATGTGTGTAGCTCATTCAGGTATGTATCACTTGTAATAAAACATTAATCTCAGCTTTCTGTAAAAAAAAAAAAAAAAAAAAAAAAGTTAAAAAATAAGGCTGCCTTTTTAAACCTGGGTACCTAAAGTTAGGCACTTAAATCCATAATTTGATATATAAATATCTGACTTGGATTTTCAGAGGTGCCAAGCATCAATGGCTCCCATTGAAATAATTTGGGTGCTAAATATGGATTTATGTAACTGACTTTAGACAACCAAGTTTAGACAAGTGTGAACAACCAAGTTTAGACAAGTTTGAAAATTTTGGACTGACTAATATCTGAGGTGGAACAGATAAATAGTCTCAATTTCTTCCCAGCTAAAGTTACAAAAATACATTGTTAGCAGTTACATATTATGTTATTAATTTTAATTTTGAATTCTTTTCCTTGTTTTAGATCTACTCACAATAAATCGGTTCCATTCAACTTCTGGACCAAACCTTCACAACTGGTGGCTCAAATCCCAGTAAATGCATATATCCAAATTTGCACACACAACCATATATTTGGACATGCAGACATTTATTTTACACACGCATATTTGTATTTGGCAGGTTATGCTTGTGCAACTTAGGTGGTCAGTTTTAAAAATCTGTCTGTTACAGTTTTAGGATCCCAAATTCAATAATCTTTTAAATCATGGCAAGATTTGTTGGATTTTCCATGACATTTGGTCCATTCTCCACCTTTAGTACAAAGAATATGGCTTTTCCTACCCAACATATACTTTCAATATACTGACATTGGTGGTACATCCTGACCAACTACTAATGCCAAACAGTCCCTACCTCAGCCAGGCACAAAAACCAATTTGTCTCAAAACAGAAATTATAATTTGTTCTGAAAACAATTCTTAAAGATCAAACTATGGGCTCTAACAGTGCATAAAAAACCACATTCTGGAATGTATCCTTGATATCATAGCTCTCTCAGCTGGCCTCAGCTAGCAGTCATATCTGTCACACAATAAAATATCTGTATGACTTAATGCAGGAGGAAAAAATAAGAAATTGCTGCAAAAATCATTGGAATTAATAGAAAAATCCCTGCTAGTAGGAAGTTTGTTCAGGTAATAACTGAGGCCCCAGACCTGTGATTGCCCCTTTGCTGGCAGATACCTGCATCCTTACAGGCTCTAACTGACTTCTGTGGGATTCTGCAAGAAGGCCAGGTGTTCACCCATCTGGACCCACTTGCAGGTCTGGGGCTTAAAATCTTAACATTTTTTACAGTTGAATCTCTGCTCAGACCTCACCTTCTTACATAACCTCAAAAGGAATATCCTGAGTTGGGATATCTGAGGCAGAAAATTATGCTTTTGTTGCACTGAGAAAAATCCAAAGTCCCATAGCGTCAGAATTAATGGTTTGCTGAAGGATGTACTCTTGAATTAGCTTTTTATCTGTCACTCCACCCCAATCTAAGGCTTGGTGAAACACAGCTACAACAAAAAGGGCTTTTTCTGTGGGATGGCTAGCCTTTTGTTAAAATAAAACCCAAATACCATAGAACAGAAATGGAAAGTATAGTAGATTTAGGATCTATTAGAGTATTCTTTTCAACTGAATTATTCTCACTCTTTCACTCTTCACTGAAAATGATGAATCATTCTGGTTGTCAACATTAACTACACCTTGGAAGAATCCAATTAGCATCAAAATGTTTTGTTTAATCTGTTTATATAATTGTGGTGATGAACAACTGAGCACCATGCTGTAAAGTCAATGCAAACCATTACTATAAAAAGGATGGAGCCAATGAGAACAAACCATCAACTGGATCAGAAAGGCCAGGCAAGAGAATAAACGTAATGTAACTCAGGCAAACCACCCCACCAGGCTAAAGAAAACAGAAAAAGAAGAGGAGTCAGGAAACGCAACACAAAACAACTGGACAGAGAGGGACCAAAAAAAATGATCAAAGGTAGATCTGCCATAATAAATGGGTCTTCCAGAAGGCTTGTCTACATGCAAGGTTGCAATAGTTTAATTTAAGGTATGATTTTAAATTACAAATCAAAGGGTCCCC
Organism: Chelonia mydas; assembly: GCF_015237465.2. Lineage (NCBI taxonomy): Eukaryota > Metazoa > Chordata > Testudines > Cheloniidae > Chelonia > Chelonia mydas. The sequence goes on from NC_057849.1 coordinate 164,017,653, forward strand.
ACTGTCTTTGCAGAGGTTTAACTAAAGTTCATTAAAAACAAATTTAAGCTACACAGAACTAAATCAGTCCTAACACTGAAATAAGGGTGTCTATGCAGGGGATTGCACCAGTTTAAACTGGTGCAAGTCTGTGTGAATAAGGCCATACAGTGTCCTGAAAGCAGCCAATAAAGGGATTCTGGTTGATGTCCTTCAATGGACAGTTGCATAATTGAGAGCCCTGAACAGTTAAAGTTCTGCTCTCATCCTGGTCATGACCAAACCTTAGGGCAGAGACACGGCTTGCTCTGTCCAATTGCAGTTTCCCCAGGCAGGGGAATAGGGTCACAAAGACCTTCTGGCCTAGATTATGAAGGATTTCTATGGATCAAGATCTTGAATGTTAGCTTCCTCACTCAAACTTTTACGCTTTTAGATTGTTTACTCAAACAAAAATACCATTTTTCTTTAATACCTACTTCTGGCAGCATTTTCCACTTTTCCTTCACTAGCTTGGAAATCATATTCCATGTGAATGGTTCTGTAGTAATTTTAAAATAACTATGAAAGTTTTTCTTCATGCAAATTACACTTCTTTTCCTTTGAATGTATAAGTAAATACTGAGGTTTCTTTGGAGAAAAGTTACTTACTTTCTTTCTTCCAGCAGTGCAATTTCCTTTTTGACCTCATGATATTCTTCTGCTATTTGGCAGTGCTGTTTGAACACCTCCATAGATTCCGTAGAGTCATGGCAAGGAGGCAGAGGCTTCATAAACAGAAGAAAAAAAATAATGTAATGCTTCTGCATGTGACTGAAACATTAGAAATAAAATCTTGTCTATTTAAAAACAGAGTTATGATGTGGGTCCAATCCTGTAGTCCTTATTTAGGGAAAACATCCATTTACTACAAGGACTGCAGGACCAGACCAAATGTTATTACTGTTATTTCCCATCTGTCACATGTAAACATAAACCTTTTAACCTTTCAAGTATTTTCATAATTTTCCTTGCCACCTTTGCAAGCCATCAGTGAAATTTGGATTAGAAGAAGGATATTCTCCCTTATACAACATTTTCATCAGATACAGTGAAGTAATAATGCTAAATTTGGGGCACCAGTTATATCCACACCACAATATAAAACATAGTATTTATAATTTCACTGAAGAATCAAGCAGAAAATTAATTTGACTTGAGGGTGGGAAGAGCTCTAATTCAAACATCTCTAAGATTAGAAAAGGTACACAGAGGAACCCTTGGCTAAATAGTTTTGTTTTCATAGACATGCTTCAACGCCCCCCGCCTCAGCATGCCACTTTATGGAACATGGTCTTATAGTTAAAGAACAGGACTGTCAGTCAGAAGATCTGGGGCCGAGTTTTGCAATTTACTTCCAGGAAGCCAGAATTTCAAACCTAGTAGCCTCTATCCCAGCTCTGCCACAGCCTTTGATGTGACCTTAGGCAAATCTATCTCTCTGTGTCTCAGTTTTCACAACTGCAAAAGGAAACAGACAGTACTTACCTAAGGGGTGAGATGAGGCTTAATTCACTAATATTTGTAAAGTGATGGAAGGTGCTGTAGAAGTGCAAAACTATGAGGACAATGAAAATACTTCTTTAAGAGTATTCAGATAATAGGGACCCAATCGTCCACCATTGAAAGTAATGGGAGTTTTGCCACTGACTTCACTCTATGCAGTGCTATATTAGTACAGCAAGTTGTTTTTAAAAGAAGAATGTAAACTTTGGAAATCCACTATTGTACATACAGCAAATAAAAATACCCCACCCTGGGACTCCTCTCATGAATTAAAACTAATGTGTTGAAAGTACAATTTGGAGGAAGCGGAGGTTGATGGGTATTGCTCCTTCTAAAAAATGCAACTTAATTCAGACATCAGAGATGAGCTTCACACTTTGTCCATAATACTTGTAGGAAATTTAATATTTTTAAATTGGTAGCCATGAATCAGTCAACTGCACATGAACTCCACATAGCATGATCAAGCCACCTGTTTAAATCAAAAGGAAACACTTAAAAATAATTCTTCTACCGTCCTGCTAAGGAGCATCCAATTGCCCTCTGGAATAAAAGTGAATCTATTTCTACCCCTCATAGCTCTATTTGGACTCTTCTATTTAGGGAGGAGTATGCTTTCAGTGACTATGGCAGGAATGGCAGCACACTGGTACATGGGTTATTCCTTTTTCTGACTCTGAAATGTTTTGCTGTAGCTAAAGTTACAAAGCATAGTTTTGATTAAAATTACTTACAGAGAAAGAACAAAAGGGTTTTTACCTAATAATGAGTCTCTTTCAGACGTGCCTTAATGAAGAAAAATGGTTGATGTGATGCAGGCCATCTGAAGTAAGTGGTATGTAGTTTTTAAGAAATTTGGATGTACAAACATTCATTTTCAATACAAAATGAGTTCTGAGGGTTTAAATTAAGACATTTATAATAATACTGCTGTGAACAAGTTGTTTTCAAAAAACAGCTTTGAGTTCAGGTGAGGTCAGGGCCCCAGAGAGGGAGTTTCTCATTCCTCAAGAGACAGACACAGGGATCAATTTTAAATGGCAGGCCACAATTTATATGAAAATTTAACATTGGAGAGGGGCACTCTCTGCCCTATCTCATATCAGGTATTTCAGGAGGGTCCATTGCTGGGTTTACAGGGCATCTATCATAAAGCTCATAACTCAGGGTAGACTCTCCACTGCCTGCCCCAAGGATTCATCTTGCTATGCTGAATCCCCTACACTTCCCCAGTATGAAGGGGACAGAAGGTACCAAAGAGGTCCCCGGTCTGCAATGACTTCAAGTATTCCTCATTCCATAGACCTGGGGTCCACCAGTGAAATCCTGTATCTCTAATCTGGACACACCTGCTGCAAATTGGGATGAACTAACACTCTTAGAATTCCTCACATTAAATTCCTACATTTTATACCTGTTTAATCCAACTGTCTCTCCATCATCTATAAGGAAGGTGTAAAAACCCACTAGTCTTAGTTAATCTGGCCCCAATTGGAAACATTCCTTCCTGACCCCTTAAACAGGTGATCAGTCAGACCCTCAGCAACTTAAAAAAACCCAATTCCTAAATTATATAAATATAGGGAGACAGGTTGGGTTCAACTACAAATTGGATCAGAGGCCTGATAAATCCCAGGCCAGGGTTTAAATAAATTATTGTAGGAAGCAAGAGCCAGTCAGCTCATGTCTCTCTAGCTGGTGAACAGGCAACGGAGCATCCAGTGGAAGAAGGGCCTACCCCATGTATATACACCCCATTTTCTTTAAAGCCATCTGGCACCTAGTGGATCCAATCAGGTTTCCCATTTGTTAAATTGGTGGGTGGCAGTGATGATGTTTCCTGGGAAAGGGGTTTTAATTATATTTTACTGTGGGTGAGCTACAGCACCATCTGTATATCCATCCAAATAATCAGTGTAAATTTAACAAGACAAAAATATAGAAGTTGCAGTGTTCTATTCCAGGAGTGCAAGGGTGAGCCAAAGCACAATCTCTGCTGTCCACCAGAGTAACCAGCACACAAGTTTATCACAACAAAATCTTTTAAAAGTACTCAGTGAGAAATCCCATTAACTATGATCCTTAAAGGAAAATGTTTAGCTTCTTCAAATCTACCCAGTTTACACCAGATTAAAAACTAAAGCAGCATTCAGTTTCCACATTACAGCTTTCCACTCAAAACACACATTTAGAAAGCTAAAAATTATCTAGTCATTTTGAGAATTCGTAGCTCTTTCTCACTTAGAACCAGTTGCTGACTCTCATACCTGCTTCCCTCATTGTTTCCTCTCCAGAGTGTTGCTTTTTTCTTAAAATGACAAGTTAACCCCCTCAAAATACATTAACAGATAAAACCTAGCAAAAATCCTAAACAATTCATCAGACAACATATTGTTCACACATCTCAACCACAAGAGGTCCCTTCCAACTCGAACATCTAGGAACTCTTCACTATGGAAATTAAAAAGAACAATAACTGTATAAACCCCCCCCCCCCGGTAAACAAGCTTTCCTAAGCTTGTAGCATTTCAAAAACCATGCTCATTCTATGATACAATAAAATAGAATACAAAAGTAACACTTTTTTTCAGTCCTCAGAACCAAGTGGCAAGCTCTGGATCTTGTGACTTTGGTCCCATTCCCTCCTTCCGTTGAGTCTCTTGTTCCAGGTGTGAAGGCTCATGTTTTGATGTTTGCAGAAAGCCTAATATGATTTAGGGCCAGCGCAGCTCTGAGTCCACCATAGAATCACAGAACTGGAAGGGACCTCGAGAGGTCATCTAGTCCAGTCCCCCGCACTTGTAGCAAGACTAAGTATTATCTAGACCATTCTTGACAGGTATTTGTCTAACCTGCTCTTAAAATCTCCAATGATGGAGATTCCACAACCTCCTTAGGCAATTTATTCCAGTGCTTAACCACCCTGACAGTTTGGAAGTTTTCCCTAATGTCCAACCTAAACTGCCCTTGCGGCAATTTAAGCGCATTGCTTCTTGTCCTATCCTCAGAGATTAAGAAAAACATTTTTTCTTCCTCCTCCTTGTAACCACCTTTTGCATACTTGAAAACTGTTATTGTGTCCCCTCTCAGTCTTCTCTTTTCCAGACTAAACAAACCCATTTTTTTTTCAATCTTCCCTCATAGGTCATGTTTTCTAGACCTTTAATCATTTTTGTCACTCTTCTCTACATTCTCTCCAATTTGTCCACATCCTTCTTGAAATGTAGTGCCCAGCACTGGACACAATACTGCAGTTGAGGCCTAATCAGCGCGGAGTAGAGCGGAAGATTTACTTCTCATGTCTTGCTTACAACACTCCTGCTAATACATCCCAGAAGGATATTTGTTTTTTTTGCAACAGTTTTATGACTCATATTTAGCGTGGCTCCCAGTGCTGGTGAACTGTCTACACTGGCACTTTACAGCTCTGAAACTTGCAGCGCTCAGGGGGTGTTTTTTTCACACCCCTGATCGAGAAAGTTGCAGTGCTGTAAAGTGCCAGTGTAGACAAGCCCTTAATCATCAATGAACATATTGAACAGAACCAGACCCAGAACTGATCCATGTGGGACCCCACTCGTTATACCCTTCCAGCATGACTGTGAATCACTGATAACTACTCTCTGGGAACGATTTTCCAAACATTTTTTTCACTCACCTTATAGTAGCTCCATCTAGGTTGCATTTCCCTAGTTTGTTTATGAGAAGGTCAGGGAAGACAGTATCAGAAGCTTTACTAAAGTCAAGATATACCACGTCTACCATTTCCCCGCATCCACAAGGCTTGTTACCCTGTCAAAGAAAGCTATCAGGTTGGTTTGACATGATTTGTTTTTAACAAATCCATGTTGACTGTTACTTATCCCCTTATCGTCTAGATGTTTGCAAATTGATTGCTTACTTATTTGTTCCATTATCTTTCCAGGTACAGAAGTTAAGATGACTGGTCTGTAATTCCCTGGGTTGTCCATATTTCCTTACGTTCTTATTTCCCTTTTTATAGATGGGCGCTATATCTGCCCTTTTCCAGTCTTCTGGAATCTCTCCAGTCTAATCGCTGATGGCTCAGATATCTCCTCAGTCAGCTCCTTGAGTATTCTAGGATGCATTTCATCAGGCCCTGGTGACTTGAAGACATCTAATTTGTCCAAGTAATTTTTAACTTGTTCTTTCCCTATTTTAGCCTCTTCTGATCCTACCTCATTTTCACTGGCATTCACTATGTTAGACGTCCAATCACCACCAACCTTCTTGGTGAAAACCGAAACAAAGAAGTCATTAAGCACCTCTGACATTTCCACATTTTCTGTTATTATTTTCCCCACCTCATTGAGTAACGGGCCTACCGTGTCCATGGTCTTCCTCTTGTTTCTAATGTATTTGTAGAATGTTTTCTTGCTACCCTTTATGTCTCTAGCTAGTTTGGTCTTGTTTTGTGACCATCTGAGGACTTAAGTTAGAAAAGCCGTTACTAATAATGCTTGATTTATTTTTAAAGCTGCATTTGAGAGAAAAATACAATTTTTGAAACTGAGATTCCATAGAAGATAGAGAAGGCTTGTTATCACCTCCATCTCCTTCCCAACACAACATTATTCCCAAGAGTACCTTTTCTGTTTGACTTTTTATTTTATTTGTTTTCCATACTTTGCATCTAGCCACTGTGCCCTGAAATATGGACAATGTCAAACCAAGAGAATTTTATTGCAATAAGCTACACGTTGGGCAGCATGTACACCACATTGTATCTGCTGATACACATGCTGGGCTAGGGGAACTATTTAGCAATCTTCTTTTATCCAGGGGCAGTCACATTTCATTTTGCCTTTTTTATTTAATGAAACTAAATTGGCATGCAACTAAAGTGGATTGAGAATTTCTGAAATTCCATCAAAACCTTTTTCTTTTTTCTATTTTTTACAAGCTTACTGAATAACTGAAATTTTTTGAGAACTTGAAATTTCAGGGAAAGGTATTTGCAAAAAGTTTCTACATTGTTCATGAAAAATAATTCTACTAGCTCTATATGAAGTACAGGCAGACTCATTATTTGATAGCAAACTAATCTCTATCAAACACACGTAAAATGGGAGGTATAATGCTCTGTCCAACTCCCTGGCTGCCAACCAGAATGTTCAATTTAGCAGAGAGAGTTTATATGAGCCATAATTTCCCCCTGACCTCTGGAATAATCTCTAAGTGCTCTAACTTGACAATCAAATTTGGTGAAAATGTTAATTTCTGGGTATCCCCATAGATATTCACTATGCCTCTCTAGCTTCAGAGTGTGTTCTCAGCTATCATCCATGACTAAGAATTAGCAAACATCAGTTTTGTCTAAAACTTTCTTGAACGGGGCCTTCCTTTCCCTTACTGGGCCCCCAGGGTCTGTCAAGGCTCCTCCTTGTCTGCAATAAGTAATTTTTGTTAGTCTCCTTGAATGACACTCCACCATTTGTCCCCCCACCCCAAACTTTGTTCCCCACTTTCTTTTTGGGATAGTGTTGTCTTGTGTCTTTACAATTTAGAATCGCCAAAACAAAGCGCTTTATAAGAAGAAAGTGGAATTTGAAACCAACACTGTATCATATTTCTTGGTATTTTGAGGATTGAATGTGCCACTACTTAATGTGCTAACTTTCTCATTTCAGTGATCATGTCGTAGGCTGGCTGGCTCCTTAAAGAGAGTTAGGTCCAGCCCTCCTGTGATAAATTAGCTGCCTCCCAGCTGATGCTGTGAGGCTACGGATGAGGTGAAAGCTTGAAGATCACCTGGACCTCACAAAAAACCTACAAGTAGCTCAGTTGAACCAGAGAGCTACACAGAGTAGAGAGGCTCTTGCAGGAGACCCTGGGTCAGGGGAAAGAACCTGGTTTGTGTATGACACTCAGGCAGATAGCCTGCAGAAGCAGGGAGACTCGCCTTAACTCCCAGACAGATGGCCTGTGGAGTGTGATCCTGCAGAGGGAGTAAACAGAATCTTCTGGAGGAACCTGAGTCAAGAGGAGGGAAGGACAGTTTGATATACAGAACTTGTGTTATTTTGAAGAAATAAAAGAGAACCTCTGAAGAAAGGAGGATTGGAATCCTGTAGCTGGAGAGTGTACTTTAGTGCACAGGCTGATTAGTTAGCCCACTAGCTGACCGACAACTACTGCACCAAATCCATCACAGGGCAGAAGAGGTGCTGGGCATCTGGTATCACAAGTGCTATCTCTGGGGAAGGAAATGGGAAACCAAGAGAAATTCTCTTTCTTGACCTGCAGAGGGGTGTGGCAAGGGGATTCTGCTATAACGTTTACGTGCAGAAAGGAGAAAGTATTTTTGATTTAGGCAAGAGGACAGAGAATTAATGAGGGAATAAATCCGTCACCACCAAGCTAGGAGTCTGCAGAGGCAAGTCCTGAAAGAACAAATGCAAGGGCAAAGGCCACAAGCACCATTATCTCAAAGAAGCTATTGCAGTGGTTCAGCATATACCATCTCACCTTCAAAGAACAATGACACGTAATTATTAGTGTCCTGTTGGCTCCCAGCAATGCATTTCCACGGCAATCCACCTTACTAAAGAGCAGGGAAAAAGAGAACGGGAATTCCCAGAACATGCATTTCTTGTCCTGAAAGTCTGTACATTTTTTTGGTAATGTTTTGTTAGGTTGCACTGGCCACCGGTTGTGTCTGGCCTGCATATTAGAATACTTAATCAATTTGATTTACAGGATTTGTGTTGAGTCCAACAGGCATACTTTAGGTTATTCTCAATACAGTATCATTTCACTATGCCATACAGCTAATGTATAAAAGCATATCTGCAACAAAAGGTAAAAAAGCAAACAACAAAAAAAGCCACCACCAAAGGAAACATGGTTATATTTAATAGCAGCAGTTGCCAACATTTAATCCTTCTTATTTCAGCATCATCCAACCTCATTCCCCTGCACTGGCAAAATATGTGCCCACAGCAACTCTCATTTGGTTCACCGAGCTAATACAAGCAGCACTGACTAAAGTCACAGGTTCAGGTGACGATGTTTGTCTGTCCAGCTGTGCCTAATTTGTGGCAAGGCCTAAAACCTCCATTGTTTATTGAACACTCGGTCAGGCTCCCACAAACATTGTACAGAAAGCAACAGGCAGACATTCAGAGACCCTGTACTGTAACTGCATGTCAGCAGTCCCTCTGTGCGAGGATATGTGCACTGTTTCTTTACGTGTAGCAGGAAGCCAGGCAGGATAGCCTGGAGGAAGAGTCTAGGAAGAAGCTACATAGCAAAGAAGAGAGAATCTTTTGGGATTATGCTGTTTTTCTTATTCTAATGAAGATTCTTGTTCAATGTTTGAAGAAAGCAACTTTTCGTGATTCTTTGCCATTGTCACCTGCCCCTTTGCACTTAACCTTCCAAATCCATAATACATCATCATAATACACCCACCAAGTTGGTAGTTGAATTGTCCTAGTTTGGGTAGTTGGTAGCACTGCCAAACCCAAGTGTTCAAAAATCATGAGGTTGGCTTAAAAACATGAGATTAATAATAATAATAATAAATAAAACACTTTGGATTCTTTTTATTTACCTTCTGTTTGAGGGCCTTTAGGGTGCACTCAGGTCATGTTTTCAAGCTTTTCTCTGCAACCATGAGGGCTAGAAACTTTCATAAAAAAAAAAAAGCTGAGCTTCTCATAACTCCAGGAGCTGGGTCTTAAAGAAAAACACCAAATATTGTGAGACTCATGATAAAATCACGAGAGTTGACAACAGTGAGTTGAGATATAGCTTCTTAATTCGGGCAGCAGTGGATATACAGGCTCACCGAGAATACATGTGGGGATGAAGATTCCATTAATATAAACGTTGTTGGATAGCAGCAGCACAGATGTGTCCGCTCCTGAAAAGCCTGGAGTTTATAAAAAATGTTTGCATCATACACTGTGTCTGGCCTGCCTGTGTACACATATAGAGATCAGCTACCCTGGATATGACTACACTGGAGCTGGAGGTGTAGTTTCCAGGTTGGATAGATATACCTCTGTTCAAGCTAGTATGCTAAAAATAGAAGTGTAGCTGCAGCAGGACGGGCTAAGTACCTAGGGTCTTGAATGGGATCGTACTTGCGGTGGCTAGCTGTACTGCCGCCCTCGCCACTGTCGCGAGGGCACTATATTTAGTGCACTAGCTCAGGGGCCGGCAACCTTTCAGAAGTGGGGTGCCTAGTCTTCATTTATTCACTCTAATTTAAGGTTTTGCATGCCAGTAATACATTTTAACATTTTTAGAAGGTCTCTTTCTATAAGTCTTTAATATATAACTAAACTATTGTTGTATGTAAAGTAAATAAGGTTTTAAAAATGTTTAAGAAGCTTCATTTAAAATTAAATTAAAATGCAGAGCCCCCTGGACCGGTAGCCAGGACCTGGGCAGTGTGAGAGGCATTGAAAATCAGCTTGCGTTCCGCCTTTGGCATGCGTGCCATAGGTTGCCTACCCCTGCACTAGCTCAATCAGAGCTAGTGCAAGTATGTCTACCTCTGCTGGAAAGACTCTATGATCCATTAAGCTGGCATCACCATGATAACCCTTTTTGTCAGATATACCTCTGGGCTTGGTGTGGAGGGACAGAATGGATATTTGGGTTCCCTCTACACATCCTGCATAGTTTGGGAAGCCCAGTAATGACCTCTTGTGCATTTGCCATGTTGATCACAATGCCCTGCAACACACCTCTGTAACAACAGCAACCACTATGTACCAAACTGATGCTCAGGTAAGCAGTAACTAGCTTCCACTGTGCAACCCCAATCCATCAATTAATTTTCTTCTAAAGTAACAGGATGGGTCAGATGATTGGTCTAGAAACTGTACTACCAAGCTCTGATTCCTCCAAAGCAAGCAGCTCAGGAGGAAGTGGAGAGACTTTGGGTCTCCTCTGGAGAGAGCTGGTTATTTTCTAGTCCTAGTAAGGTGCCCCAGCACTGTTGGTATGGATGTCTTATAAATGCGAACAACAACATAACAGTTATAATGTTATTACTACAGAACAAATAGATAAGTTCATGGACTGTTCAGTGCAAATATAAGATAGCAAGGCACTTTTAGAATTAAGTGAATATTTAAAATTATAATGTACTTTTTACACCTTTGCAAAATAATTTGTACATCTCTACTCATGGGCACTACAATTTTAAGTGTCATTATAAAGGTTGAGAGCAGACAGGATTGGCTACTAACTTTGTCTGTTACATACCAAGGAATCTCTCAAATCCTGGATGACTGGGCAACAAAATGACACATGAAATTCAATGTTGATAAGTGCAAAGTAATGCACATTGGAAAACATAATCCTAAGTATATATACAAAATGATGGGTTCTAAATTAGCTGTTACCACTCTAAAAAGAGATATTTGAGTAATTGTGGACAATTCTCTGAAAACATCTGCTTAATGTGCCTCAGCTGTCAAAAAAGCTAACAATATTAGGAACCATTAGGAAAGGGATGGATAACAAGACAGAAAATATCATAATGCCACTATATAAATCCGTGGCACATCCCCACCTCAAATACTGCCATGCATTTCTGGTTACCTTATCTCAAAAATACATATTAGAAATGAAAAAGGTACAGAGAAGGGTAACAAAAATGATTAGGGGTATGGAACAGCTTCCATATGAGGAGAATTTAAAAAGACTGGGATTGTTCACCTTAGAAAAGAGACAACTAATGGGGGATATGATATAGGTCTATAAAATCATGAATGGTGTGGAGAAAGTGAATAGGGAACTGTTATTTACCCTTTTACATAACATATGAAATTAATAGGTAGCAGGTTTAAAACAAACATAAGGAAGTATTTCTTCACACAACACAGAGTCAACCTGTGGAACTTGTTGCCAGGGGATGTTGTGAAGGTCAACAGTATAACTGAGTTCAAAAAAGAATTAGGTAAGTTCCTGGAGGATAGGTCCATCAATGGTTACTAGCCAAGATGGTCAGGATGCAATGCCAGGCTCTGGGTATCCCTATACTTCTAAGTGCCAGAAACTGGGAATGGACAACAGGGCATGGATCATTTGATAATTGTGCTGTTCTATTTGTTCCCTCTGATCCCTCTAGCACTGGCCACTGTTGAAAGACAGTACACTAGGCTAAATGGACCAGAGGTCTGACCTAGTATGGCCATTCTTCTGTTCTTACATAACTAACTTCTCTTTTTATAGCATTGAACATTCTCATTACTTTCCCAATAAAATCTGACTTAAATTTACCTGTGACTTTATAAATGAGGCAAGTCTTTCTGTTACATCAATTTTATGCTAATCTAATTCTATTGATTTCAACAGAGTTATACTGCATAAAACCAGTGCTGCTGAGAATCAAGTTCATGATTTCATGTAAGGCCATAGAAGGGAGTTTCATTATTTTTATAAGTACAATTTTCCATGACTACATTCTTCTCTATTCAGGGGAAAACAGGAACACCCAACAGGAGTGCACAGCATAACTGAGAGAGGAGGAGACAGATGGAGCAAAACATATCAGGAGCAGAGACTGGAGAGACATAGTACAGGGCCCAATAACTTGGGTGTCTAAAGTTGGACACGTTCATCTGTAGTTAGCAATCTAAATATCCACTTCAGGCATTAGGTACTGAGTAGATGTCTAAACATGGTATATATCTTTTAGTTCAAAAAATAGGATCTCAGGCAGTGGAGTCACCTCTCATAGCACTATTAATCAAGAAAGCCCCCTCAGAAGAACCAGTCTTTGGGGGGAAGGACAGAGGTTTTTACTTCCTCACAGCAAACTCCCAAATGCAGAAAGCATGTCCTCTCTCCCATGAGTCCAGTGTGAGGGAAACAGGACTGGACCCAGGACTCGGATTCAGATAAACACTTAAGCATGTACTTAAGTCAATCCTTATTCAGGAAGCACCTGACTTCAATGGTACTTAGCACATGCTTAAGTGTTTTGCAGAATTGGGGCCAAGGACAGCAAGCTGAAGTGGAAGAATAGGGAGCTTTATTTACATCAACTCTGCTTTAGTTGAGCAGCCTGGTAATTTCTCCATACAGATTTATTTATTTCATTAATTGTAATATGTCAGAATGATTCAACTTTTCTACTTAGATAGTTTAGCCTGCTGTGTAGTCAGCACACACTGAACTTTCTGAGGCTAGTGGGCCCTAGAGGCCTACCAATAATGTCTTCTTGATGCAGCCCATCAGAGCTGTGTAGCAGTTTGTTTTGTTTAATACAAAGCAATTAATACTCCTTGGAATTTTTCCATTGCAGAATAATGGAAAATGGAACTTTCAGAAATGTATTTTTAGAACAAAGTTCTTGCTGTGACTTCACTAAGTAGATCAGAATACTGGAATGAAGATTTCCATTTTTCAGAAAAAGCACTTAACTTTCAATTATCAAAAGTGCTCTGTTGTAAGAATGGCTATAAAGCACTAAATATTTGCAATTAGTCATCTAGAAATATTTATTCTGGATCTGGAGCTTCACCTCTGCAGAATCTCTGCTTAGAATGGACTGACAAAGCTCCACAGCTCAATGGGACGCGCACACCTTCTGTGGAGTACCAAGATCAGTTCTGCAGGGTCCTCCCACAAGCAAGTGCACAGAGGGTGGGTGGTGGTGGGATCCGGGTAGTGATGAGTGGAGGTGGAACGATCCATTTCAAGGTTACCAGTATCTCTTTGGGGCTCTTACATCTAGAGAGAAAGACCACTCATCCGACAGAGAAGAGAGTAGCACGCTGCCTGATATTTGGTCTGTAGACTGCTGCCCAGGATTCTGGATTAAAAGCACTAAACTATAAGGCTGAGATTTTTAGTCACTTATTGAATACCCAAATTATTTCTGTGGTTTTGAAAATCCCACCCCAAGGATTCCAGTCATTTGTGCTCTTTGATATTACAAGTTTCAAAATCCTCCTCTAGGAGTTTGAGAGCTCACAATTGGCAAGTTACGTTTTAAGAAAAACTGAGTATCAACCATTGTATATCCATTTACCTTGCACTTACATGTATACTTTGTTTCTCTTAATAAAATATCAGTGTCTGCCTATAAACCTGACACCATGAGGAAAGCCTTGTAGCCTGAAATATTGGTATTTTTACTGTGAAGATACACACAAGAATACTTAAGTAAAAGGATTTCTCACTGTTGTGCTGCAATTGACTTAGCATTTTGGATTCAGAGAAAATTCAAAATCAAATTGCCTAGCTAGTTTACAGTAGATACAAATAAAGTTTAAGATATTAAATATAAAAACCATTTCATTTACACTACAGTTGTGAAACAAACTGACAATAGCAAGGAAACTCAAGGCTGAGCTGAATTCACTGTTAAATTTAAACACAGCACAAAAGTCTGAGTTTAGGGCCCAATCTGGCAATCACTTGAGCACTTGCCCATTAACTCAATATGATTACTTACGTGTATAAATTTAAGCATGTGCGTAAGTGTTTGAAGGATTGTGGCCTAAGAATGAAGTACCAACATTAATTAATCTGATAGAATCAGCCAGACACTCATCATAATGTATACTTCCCTGATATTACAAAAATGTCCCTGAAAGATAATAAAAAGAACACTATCTGACCCAAAGCCTTTGATGGTTGCTTTGGACTGGCTATGGCATCTTGAGAGAGAAGGAAAAACTTAGGCAGCTCTTTAAAAAAAAAAAAAAAAAAAAAAAAAAAAAATTTATGGACTCAGCAAACCAAGAGGGCTCTCTGTAGAGTTTTTCCACAGTGTATTTAGAATATTTTGTAAAAGGCTATTATTTATCCAAAAGACTTAAATGCTTCTAGAGGAGCAGTTTCAGTCTATTGTGAAAGTATACATTTAGAGAGTGTATTATATGTACTAGAAGTGGGTTGTAAAAGTCTTAATAAAAAAAATAGAGACACAAGGTGGGTGAGGTAATATCTTTTATTGGACCAACTTCTGTTGGTGAAAGAGACAAGTTTTTGAGCTTACAGAGAGCTGTTCTTCAGGTCTAGGAGAGGTACTCAAAATGTCATAGGTAAATACAAGGTGGAACCTACTGTTAAGCATAAACAGTTAACATGTTGCAAGGTGAAATGGGCAGTTAACACCTCTGCAGTCATATGACAAAGGAAAGTTAGTGGGTTACAGATTCTTGTAATCAGCCATAAATCCAGTGTCTTCACTGAGTCCATGATTTTTAGTGTCTAGCAGAGTGTGATAAGGTGTGTTCTCCACACTTGCCCTGAAGGGGTTAATGTAGACCAGAGGAGCCACTTAATTAGGCTGCAAACTGGGGGGAACTAAGGCCAAGGGGAAAGCCCTAATTAAGGGAAGATCATCTGTGTAGGAACAGGAATGGGGTTCTACAAAGCCAGAGAGCTGATAGCAGAGAGAGGCTGCAGGTAAGTAGTCTGTAGTCACTCCCTGGGAGAAGGGGTGTGTGTTTGGGGCTATAGAAATTAGCCTGCAGTTACTCCCTGAGAGGAGAGAGATTGGGCTGGCAAACCTGGGGGAGGGGAGGGGGGCATCAGAGCCAGAAGGAGTACGAAAGGCTCAGGCAAAAAGGCAGCAAGGTTCAGGATAGTGCAAACCTGGGTTGCTGACTAGAGGGTCCTGAGCTGGAATCCAGACTAGAGGGTGGCCCCAGGTTCCCCTGCCAGCCACTGTGGAAGTGGCACCATCGGGGCAGTGAATGAGAAGGCTGACTAAGACTGCTAGTAAGGAACTGACTTTGATACCTCGGAAGGGGGAAGCATGCATAGAGACCTGGCTGGAGGGCCAAGTCACGAAGAAGGAGCACCTTGAGTCGCAGAAAGCACGAGAGAGTGCAGCAGGGTGTGCAGCGAGTAGCAGAAGGGGACTCTGGACTGGGAAAGAGGTAATTCCCAGAGTGGCCAGGAAGAGGTGTCACCTGTGGTGAGGGGACCTGGTGAATTTATGAATTTAAGTTTCCAAACTCATCCTTTGAAGGTGTTGTGCAGGTTTTCTTTGCAGATGAGGACTGAGAGGTCAGATATGATCGTTTTGTGAAAAGTGTTCACCCATGGGACATAGCGCGTTTTTGTCTCTTTCACCTGCAGAATTTGATCCAATAAAAAAATATGACCTCATCCACCTTCTCTTTCTCTCTCTCTCTAACATCCTGGGACCAACACAGGTACTACAACACCGCAAACAATTTTTTTTTAAATTAAAAAAATAGTCACTTTGGATGTAAACTAGCAATAACGGATTATCTGTGTAACTTTGTTTATAAATATCACAAGCAGCAAAGATAGTCATACACAGCACTCTTCATCCAGAGATCTCAGTGTGTTTTACATAGAAAAGTAAACATCACTATTTCCATTTTACAAAGGATAAACAGATGCACAGAGAGGTGAAGTGACTTGTCCAGGGACACACAGGAAGTCCCTGCAGAACTGGGAATAGCACCCAGGTTTCCTGACTACCATTCAGTGTTCTAGACATTCAAAACTACTGGCTCACTCAAATTAGGGCTATTTACTGCAGAAAATATCCATGGCCTTCTGAGACAGCAGGAAGATCAGCAGACTGAAGAAAGGCTAACATACCATCATACACCCCACCAAACTTTACACAAGAATTCTGTATTCTGGGCCTATTCCTTTTACCTTTCCTACAAATCCCACAGGCCCACCCCTGTTCTCTGTATTCTGGACAGCCTCCATTATCCTCCATCCCTTCCCCTGTCATCTTTTTGGTGAGTAGTGGGAAGGACAGAAAATGAGGTTTCTCCAGACCAGTGGCCCCCGGCATCATCTCCTTAGTTGACAGAAGACAGCTAAAGAAACATCATTGGACCACATAGCTCCTTTGAAAATATTTCCCAGTTTACATGAGGAAAGCACCCGCCTTTGCATTTAAATGTCAGAGGATACCTGCTGTCATTTACATGAGCTTGAGTGTTCCTGGGAAAGATATGATCTGAAGCAGCCATCAAAAGTGAAACTGTCATGATTCTGCAGCTACTGTGGAGGGGCACTGACCCCAGGAATAGGGAGCCAGCTCTTTGCCTGCTAAACCTCCGAGTTTCCATGGACCAACAGAAATGGTCCGATTCTGCGGTGAGTTGGGCTACTTTGTGTTATGCTTGCATCACAAACTACAGCCCTAAAGGCTTCTTAGCAGGCGACAGGAGGATTCCCCCAACAGTGTAGCAGCTCATATGTCGAAAGTGTGGCTGAGACAAAGGGAACACGGCAGAGGTGTTAACATCCTTGTGATCACTGACATAGTGGGGGCTTGTCAAGGTTCCTTCCCCACTCTGAATTCTAAGGTACAGATGTGGGGACCTGCATGAAAGACCCCTTAAGCTTATTCTCACCAGCTTAGGTTAAAAACTTTCCCAAGGTACAAACTTTGCCTTGTCCTTGAACAGTATGCTGCCACCACCGAGCGTTTTAAACAAAAAACAGGGAAAGAGATGACTTGAAGACGTCTTCCCCCAAACTATCCCCCCAAGCCTTACACCCCCTTTCCTGGGGAAGGCTTGATAATAATCCTCACCAATTGGTACAGGTGAACACAGACCCAAACCCTTGGATCTTAAGAACAATGAAAAATCAATCAGGTTCTTAAAAGAAGAATTTTAATTAAAGAAAAGGTAAAAGAATCACCTTTGTAAAATCAGGGTAGTAAATACCTTACAGGGTAATCAGATTCAAAACATAGAGAATCCCTCTAGGCAAAACCTTAAATTACCAAAAGACACAAAAACAGGAATTTACATTCCCTCCAGCACAGCTTATTTTACAAGCCGTTAAACAAGAAAATCTAACGCATTTTCTAGCTAGATTACTTACTAACTTTACAGGAGTTGCAAGGCTTACATTCCTGATCTGTTCCCAGTAAAAGCATCACACAGACAGACAGAACCCTTTGTTCCCCCCCGCCCTCCAGATTTGAAAGTATCTTGTCCCCTCATTGGTCATTTTGGGTCAGGTGCCAGCGAGGCTACCTTAGCTTCTTAACCCTTTACAGGTGAAAGGGTTTTGCAGCTGGCCAGGAGGGATTTTATAGCACTGTATACAGAAAGGTGGTTACCCTTCCCTTTATATTTATGACAGGGTTGTTGACCAAACAGCATAAATTAGAGTAACCTTCGGGATACTCTAATTCAGTGGTTCTCAAGCAGGAGTCCAGGGCGGGGCCGCAAGCAGCTTTCAGGGGGGTCTGCCAAGCAGGACCAGCATTAGACTTGCTGGGGCCCAGGGCAGAAAGCCGAAGCCCCACTGCATGGGGCTGAAGGTGGAGGCCCAGAGCCCCGCCACCCAGGGCGGAAGCTAAAGTCTGAGCAATTTAGCTTTGCGAGGCCCCCTGTAGCATCGGACCCGGGCAATTGCCCTGCTTGCTACCTACTAACGCTGGCCTTGGCTTTTATATGCAGAAAAACAGTTGTTGTGGCACTGGTGGGCCATGCAGTTTTCAACAGCATGTTGGGAGGGGCCTCAGAAAGAAAAAGAAAGAACCCCTGCTCTAATTTATGCTGGAAACTGACCTGGTACCAGAATGGCCTAAGATTAAGCTTAGGGGAGAAATGTAAGAAAAACCTTTGTATACCAGCCCTATCTTGCCACAGCTTCACTGAATGCTTTGTAACCTCAGTGAAATATCTTGCCTGGAGCCTATCTTGGACTGGATATGGGCTTTAAACCATTTTACAAAGTATCTGCGCAATCCTTCTCCCATTGAAATAAGTAGTGACATTCCTATTCACTCCAATGGCAGCAGGATGGGCCCTGCTACGGTTTGCACACAAATAATTCGTAAATAAATAAAAAAAACATCGAAACTGCCACAGTGGCCAAATTTCCCTGCACTGGGTTGAAAATTCAAACCAATCTCCTTGTTGCTATGGTTTCTCTCTCTGTGCAAATGTGAAGTCCCATTAAATTTTTAGAGCTCAGATGTACACCACTGAAACACTCACAGTAACTTAACTATGGTGTACGGGGAGACTTTGGCAAACCAGTAAAGTGCCTGAAACCACTACGGCTTATTGCTAAAAGCAGCCAAGTCAGCAGGCTGTAAATTAGCCAAGTCAGCAGGCTTAGCTTAACCAAGGCAGGAGGGGAAGGGGGTTTTTGGGTGCCACAGAAAGGGCAGCTTGAGCCCGTGTCCTTCCTGATAAGAATTGCGTTGAAGTTGCTGATACATGCATCTTAGAAGAGCAGGATGTGCCCCAGGAATATCTCTTGGGGCCTCAAGGCTGCAAACCTTGGAAAAACCCACACCTGGTTAATCGATAATCAGAAGGACCCTCTCACTTGACCATTGAAACTGCTTACTTAACGAGTTTGCTTTAAGGGACATGTCATTCTATTACTAATGTATAAATAAAGGGGAAAAGTTTGAGGTAGGGGGACTCTTCAGGACTGGACTCTCCCACTGGATGCATCTTGTGTTCCCCACCAGCAGACGGGCTGCCGCTGTGCCACTAGAGAGCTACACTCAGCTTTGGTAATTCTCAAGGGTTGGGGGTGTTTTACTAACCTGTTGCAGACATGTGTACAAGTGCTTGAGATGAAGTAAAGTTTAGCTTTAAGTGAAAGCACTCTTGTGTAGTCCTGTTTGTGCCAGCCATCTATCGGTCGGACGGCCGTGTCTCCCCTGATTTATTTCCTGACACCACTTTGCACAGAGTAAAAGTTACCAAGAGCTTTGGGTTGAAAGAACCCCGGGTAACAATGGCACCACAAATATATTGTTTCACGGTTGGGTTTTTTTAAAAATCTAATCTACATGGTATAGAATCAGTTAAAAATAAAAATCAAAGTTTACCTGAAGTTGCTGTTCTAGTTCTGGGAAAGCCAAAGGAAAGGTGTTTTCAGGAGGAGTATCATCTAAAATGTAAACAGACATTTTGAAAGATAACGCTTACTATAAAGGCATTTCACATGCTCAGTTGACATAGTATGGCATGTATGTTGTCCCTTCTGTCCTGATCCTGCAAAGACTTACACACATACTTAACTTGATACAAGTGCGTAGTCCTACTGAACTCAGTAGAACTACTCATGGGTGTAAAGTTAAGTCTTTGCAGAACTGGAGCCTTACTTTGTGTTACAATAATCCTGAAACAGAGTCACACTTATAGAATGTATTATAGCACAGTAAATTAATCAATCAATCAATCAAAACATCAAGACAATTTCTATCCCCTGCTTCCCAATTACAGAACAAATAATTCAGGTGTCTGCCATACACACCCATGCCTTCAATGAGCTCGTGACTTCAGTAAAGAGTGAGGCCTTGTCTACACTGGCAAGTTTCTGCGCAGTAAAGCAGCTTTCTCCGGTATAACTCCCAAAGTGTAGACACTGCCAAGCCACTTAGCACGCAGAAACTGCACAGTTGCAGCACTTAAAAAAAACCACCCTGATGAGAGGCGCAGAGCTTTCTGTGCTGGGGCTACAGCGCCACGGTGCCGGTGTAGACACCCTCGTTGCTTACAGCACTGCAATTGGCCTCCGGGAGGTGTCCCACAATGCCTGTTCTCGCCTCTCTGGTCATGGGTTTCAACTCTACTGCCCTGCCCTCAGGTGACCAACCGTGAGTCCCGCCCCTTAAATTTCTTGGAAATTATGAAAGTCCCCTTCCTGTTTGATCGGTGACATGTGAAGTGGTCTCAGCACATCTTTCCAGGTGGCCATGCCTGCTCCACGCGCTAGGCGATCCCCCACTTGGAGCAATGCCGAACTGCTGGACCTCATCAACATTTGGGGAGGGGAGGCTGTCCAGTCCTAGCTGCACTCCAGCAGTAGGAATTATGATACCTACAGACAGTTCACGATGCATGACAGAAAGGGGCCATGATCGGGACACACTGCAGTGCAGGGTCAAAGTGAAGGAGCTGCGGAATGCCTACCACAAGGCACAGGAGGCAAACCGCCACTCCGGTGCTGCGCCCACAAGCTGCCGGTTCTACAAAGAGCTGGATGTGATAATTGGTGGTGATGCCACCTCCACTGCGAAGGCCCCTGTGTATACTTCGGTTGCTCACGGGCTAGTCGAGAGTGGACGGAGCCAGGAGGAGGAAATCTTGGACGAGGATGTGGAGGGGGACCCAGAGGCAGAGGACGACTCAGAGGTCAGAAGGGCATGCAGTCAGGAGCTCTTCTTTACCCTGGAGGAGGCTAGCCAGTCACAGCTGTTGGAGTTTGGCAAAGCACAAACAGGAGAGGAGCCCCCTGGTAAGTGGCTTTGATTTTGGGAATCACTGAAGCAAGTTGTTGGGGGCAGGAGGGTTGCAGAAAGCAGTCTTGGGTCTGCATGATGCGCATACCACCACTCGCCTAGACTGAACAGCAGAACAGGGTGTTGATTGACTCCCTCACTTCATAGGAATCTGCCTCAGAGATCTCCAGGAAACTCTCATGGAGACACTGGGAAATCTGCTGCCACAGGTTCTTTGGCAGAGCTGCTTTGTTTCTTGCCCCATTAAGAGTAACTTTCCCATGCCACTCTGCCATCACTGTGGGGCCAGGAACCATTGCTGCAAACAGGTGAGACACAGAAGGGCCAGGGCAGAAGCCACAGTCTTGGAGAAGACCCTCCCTTGATTCCCTGCTCACCCTCTACAGCGAGTTATCTTCCATAATGAACACAGCCTGTGGAAAATGTGGGGACAGTAATGATTATGGGGCCCCCCCTACAGTGCTGGCTCTCCCCAAGAGCCACATGCCCAGTGTAAAGTATGGTCCTGGAACACTAATTTCCACTGCCCCTGCGGTTACTCACCATTTTGGGGGTCTTGTGGCTCATGTGTGCTTGCCTGGGGTCAGCCAGTTAATGACAGGTATGTGAATAGTGGTTTTAAATCAGTGGTCTGTGTGTTGCAAACAATACTGCTTCCGCAAAATGTTGCATTTTGGCTTCACAGATATGACCTTGGGAGCCCAGCCTCCCTCTTCGTTATCGCTGGCTGAACTGCTGCGCAGAATTAGAAAGTGGCCACGAAGAACTAAAGAGGACTTTCTGCGTGATGTCATGATGCACTCCGCGGCCGAAAAACAGTAATTGAAGGAGCGGCAGGACAGCAAGAAGAGGGACCGAAAGGAGCACGCAGCGTGCCAGAATGGAGCCACGGAGTGGCTCTTAAACGTTATGGAGCGCCAAGCGGACACGCTCCAGGCGCTACTAGCTCTGCAAACCAAGCAGCTCCGTGCCCACCCTCCCCTGCAGCTGCTGTCACAAAACTTTTTCCCATGCACCCCCCAGACACCACCAACACACTCTTATCAACCTCCTGGCTCCAGTCTGTACCCGCTGCATTCCACTCCTCCCCCTGTCACAGTCCAGCATGGCGGACTCCCAGTACCCACTGCACTCAACACCCATCCCTCTGCAGTTTAGCCCTCCTGAACTACAGTACCCGCTGCACTGTACTCCAAAGGACAAGGCTGCATATGATACCTGGACATACACAAATCTTTAACCGTCCCTGGGACCCCACCTCCCCAGGGGACCCTTCCTTCCCACAGGGCTGATGTGTTTTTTTGTTTGTCTCTCTCCTCCGGTTGTTGTTTTTTAATAAAAGAATTGTGCTGGTTTGAAAGAAATCTTTATTCCATTCATTGAAAGCAAAGAGAGCCTGCAAAGCAACAGGCAATTTTCTTCAACCTTCGTAGTGCATCGTCTGCACCAATCACAATCACCTCCTAGCATTACAAGCACTGCACTCCTGAGCACAGCAACAAATATTAGTGGCTTTCAGCTTCAAATTGCTGCCTCAAGGCATCCCTGATCCTTATGGCCCCGCGCTGCGCCTCTCTAATAGCCCTGGTCCCTGGTTGTTCAAATTCAGCCTCCAGGCGCTGAACCTCAGCGGTCCAGCCCTGAGTGAAGCTTTCACCTTTCCCTTCACAAATATTATGGAGCGTACAGCATGCAGCTATAAGCATAGGAATAGTGTCATCAGCCAGGTCCAGCCTCCCGTATAGGCAGAGCTAGCGGGCCTTTAAATGGCCAAAAGCACGCTCAACAGTCATTCTGCACTTGCTCAGCCTGCTGTTGAGCTGCTCCTTGCTGCTGTAAAGGTTCCCCATGTATGGCTTCATAAGCCACGGCATTAAGGGTAGGGAGGTTCTCCCAGGATCACAATGGACATTTCAACTTCCTCTAAGGTGATCTTCTGGTCCGGGAAGAAAGTCCCTACTTGCAGCTTCCTGAACAGGCCAGTGTTCCAAAAGATGTGTGTGTCATGCACCTTTCCAGACCAGCCTGTGTTAATGTCTGTGAAACGCCCACGGTGAGCCACAAACGCCTGGAGAACTATAGAGAAATACCCCTTCCAATTAATGTACTCAGTGGCTAGGTGGTCTGGTGCCAGAATTGGAATATGCATGCCATCTATCGCCCCTCTGCAGTTAGGGAAGCCCTTTTGTGCAAAGTCATCTACAATATCATGCACATTGCTCAGAGTCGCAGTCTTTCAGAGCAGGATGCGATTAATGGCTCTGCACACTTCCGTCAACACGAGTCCAACAGTTGACTTTCCGACTCCGAACTGGTTAGCGACCGATCGGTGGCAGTCTGGAGTAGCCAGCTTCCACAGTGCAATTGCCACGTGCTTCTCCACTGACAGGGCAGCTCTCATTCTCACGTCCTTGCGCCGCAGAGCTGGGGCAAGCTCATCACACAGTCCCATAAATGTGGCTTTCCTCATGTGAAATTACTGCAGCCACTGCTCGTCATCCCAGACGTAGATGATGATATGATCCCACAACTCAATACTTGTTTCCTGAGCCCAAAAGCGGCGTTCCACTGTGGTCAGCACCTCCGTGAATGCCACAAGAAATCTCGTGTCATAGCTACTACATGTGGCGAGATCAATCTCAAACGCCTCTTGCCTTTGTAGTTTAAAGAATAACTCCACTGCCACTCGTGACATGTTAGTGAGAGCGAGCAGCATATTGGTCAACAGTGCGGGATCCATTCCTGCAGACCAAAGAGGCAGAGCGTGCAGTATACAAACCATTAAAACATGGCATCAAATGAGGACGGAAGCACAGGGATTGCTGGGATGCGAAGAATGCATCACGTGGCATTGGGACAGGACCCAGGATGCTCTGCGACCCCCTTCGCCTTCTCACAGCTCTTAGCGGCAGAAAAGGAAAAGATGCTGTGTGGGATAGCTGCCCAGAATGCATCGCTCCAAATACCGCTGAAAGTGCCACAAGTGTGAACAAGCTATTGCGCAGGCAGCTGATAGTGTGAACACACAACAGCGGTTTCCCTTCAGCGCTCTCTGAGCGGTGATGTAACGGCCGGTGATGTAATTCTGCCAGTTTAGACATATCCTAAAGAGAGTTCATCACCTGCTAGGGGTACTCAGAACGTTGCAGGGTTGGGCCCAATTGTAAGCATGACTTCTAAACAGTCTTGAAAATGACTTTTCTGCTGTGGTTTACTAGGGCTAAAATAACAATATGAGAAACAGTTTTCCCCCTGTAGTAACTGTAATGCCCATGGAACACACCACAGATTCTTTGTGTAGCTAGAGAGGAATGATACAGCACAGACAGCAGCAGTGCAAGCTTCTCCATATCACATTACTTATGTGTCTTTACTCTGAGCTGGAAGGACCCACCTGCCGGGATGAAGTTAATTCATTCATTATGCTCAATCAAATCAAGGGCTCTTTAACATAGGCTGCCAACCAGGTGTGACTGAGTGCCAGTCATGCCCATTTTGTGGTGCTCACTAGGAACTGGACTGAGAATAGAAATGTGAATCATACTCCTGTGGCAATATTAATTACTCATAGTCACTGTCACACGAACAGTTTTGCATTGGATTTCACTGTTGTTTCTGTATCTTGCTGCAGGTTACAGATCTTTATTATTAGCTAGCTTTCAGAGTCTGTTGTATGCAATGTCGCAATTAAACCACGGGTTGTTTAAACAGTAGAAAACTGCTGAGGCAGGATCTTGTAAGCTGCCTTTTGCCATCAGACCTCTGTGTGCCCACAGAGCCTCACTGAATCAATAGGGCTTTGTGGGGATGCAGAGGTCTGCTCACGCAGAGTATCTTGCCAGATATTCTGCACCTCTGTATCCTACTATCAGTGGTCATGGAGTGCAGTGATTGTGGCGGGGAATAGGGAAAATAAACAACCTTGTTCCAGGCCAAGTATACAGAATATATATTGGCTAGTATACAGTCAAAGCCTTGCTTTAACTAATATAGAGTTGGTGTCCAGGGCAATGAGCTGGCCTTACCATGAATCATACTGTATTGCACACTGGACATGGTGCAAACAAACAAACAAACAAAAGTGAGGGCTATACCAAAGAAAAATGAAGTGGAGAAGAGGGCAACAACACAAGTAAAACAAATAGAGAGTCCATAGATACCAAAATCTAGTATTAATATTCTGAGGCTCAGTTTGCAGTATTATTAAAAACATCTTCCCACCACCTACCCACAAGGTTTCTCCTGCTAGACATTTAAATTTTTTAATTGCATAAAGTTACTTCACATCAACGTGCCAGTGTTCACGTTTAAGTCGCTGTTGCCTTCTTGTGCAAATTTTAAAAATAGACGAATATTCTAAAAGAAGAAAGACAAATCATGCTGCATAGCCAAATTGAAAGAAGGAATATGACTCAGTCAGACCAGTAGTACAACTGCCCTACAACATTTGGACTAGTAGTTGTAAAATATTTTGACAGCAATATTGGATCAGAGTTGTGGAGAGCAGTTAAACTGACATTTGACAATTCCAGCAGTACAACATACTGTACCAGTAGCAGTAAGAAACACCCCACATGATTTTAATTTTCAAAAGAAATCAAGAACATGTAAAGCAGGAATTGCTGTTATTTTTCACGTGCACAAGATTTTAAATATATCTTCTTTTTGAATTTTTGACTGTTTCAAATTATTAGAAATGTTACACTACGAACTGCAGTGTAGTTAATAGAAGCAGCAAATAAAAAAATAAAACAAATTCCCTAAATAAATTTTAAAAGGATGAACTTTAAAAAGAAATAATTTCAGAGGAAATCCTTTCAATAAGCAGATGTTCACTGCTTATTTTCTGAACACAAAGTGACTGAGTCAATGGTACTAAAAATAGACCTTATTGGTATCTTAACCATTATAGCATACCATAGTACATTTTATAATGGGCCTGCCTTAGCATCTACTCAACAGCTGCAAGGGTTTTTTTTTAGTCACACTAGTTTAAAACATCTTTAAATCAACTTCTTTGTGCTGTTATACACTAGATAAACTAAGAAATTAAGTGGCAGGAATTTTCTTGAATTCAGAAATTCATACACATACTTATAGACTAAAGCAAGGTAAAAAAAACACCAGCGCCACCCCCTAGCCACCGACCCAGTATAAGACTGGGATTTTCAAAGGAGCGTAAAGGGAGCTAGGCACCCAACTCCTTGTGAATTTCAATTGAAGCCTAACTCCATTAGATTCCTTTGAAAATCGCAGTTTAAGTTCCCAGTCCAACTCCCACTAAAGTTGATGGCAGTCTTTTTACCATTGTCTGGGAGTAGAATACACAACATTCCACTGCTGTCTTACAAATAGTTACGTAGCACACTGGCAAAGTGTGTGTTGTATCCTTCTTTAAGGGCTGATCCACATATAGGTGACATAAGCAGACATCTTTCCTGTATGTGGATCAGCCCTTAAAGAAGGATACAACACACACTTTGCCAGTGCGCTACACAACTATTTGTAAGACAGCAGTGGAATGTTATGTCTCAGGATTCCTGGTTTCTAATCCTGGCTCTGAGAGGGCAGTCTCTAGAGGCCAGAGCAGTGTTTACAGGCAGACAAGTACAGACACTGCTTGCTAAAAGGCATTGTGGCTAAATGAATGAGTCTTGGCTCTATCATATGAGAGCCGTGGGTTCTATTCCCAGTTATGCCTGAAATGACCTTGTGCAGCCTCTCAGTTACCTTACTTGTAAAAGGATAGGGGGAAAATGATTGCCTGCCCTTAGGATAGGAATATGAGGGGCTTGTTTAAGAATAAGTGTTATGGACTTCACAAAAATATTAACAGCACCCATGAGCTTCCTGCTCAGCATACTTTCTCCTAAGCTAAAGGATGTTCCGTGGGGGACTCTCAGTCTCATGCCCCTTAAGGGCCTTTCTCATAAATTCCTGTGAAATCCTCAGAAAAATGACATTACTGTCTACCAAAAACAGAACATGGTTTTAAGGATTAATCAGGGATATTATTATTATTATTATTATTATTTTTATATGAGCCTCTAAATAGAAAATGTATGCACTTTGAAACCCACACATGTTAAAATCATGAATTTATTATTTGTACTACAGTAGTTTCCAAAGTTCCCAATTAGGATCAGGGACCCATTCTGGTAGGCACTGTACAAACATACAGGATTACAGCATCCCTGCTCCAAGGAGCTAACAGCCTAAGGATATGTCTACACAGCAAAGAAAAATCCACAGCTGGCCTGTGCCAGCTGACTCAGGCTCATGGGGCTCAGGCTTCAGGGCTGTTTCACTGCTGTGTAGACTTCCAGGCTCGGGCTGGCACTGGAGCTCTAGGACCCTCCCACCTCATAGGGTCCTAAAGCCCAGGCGCCAGCCTGAGCCCAGAGGCCTACACAATAATGTAACACCACTGCAGCTTGATCCCCTCAAGTCCGAGTTGGTTGGCATGGGCCAGCCGTGGGTTTTTCTTTGCTGTGTAGATATATCTTTAGTTTGGGGTGGGCAAACTTTTTGGCCCGAGGGCCACATCGGGGTGCGAAACTGTATGGAGGGCCAGGTAGGGGAGACTGTGCTTCCCCAAACAGCCTGCCCCCCCCCATCTGCCCCCTCCCACTTTCCACCCCCTGACTGCCCCCCTCAAAGCCCCTGACCCATCCAACCCTCCCTGCTCCTTGTCCCCTGACCGCCCCCTCCCGTAACCGCCCCCCCGGAACCCCATCCCCTATCCAACCCCTCCTGCTTCTTGTCTCCTGACCGCCCCCTCTCGGGACCCCACTCCTTATCTAACCCCCCTGCTCCCTGTCCCCTGACTGCACCCCCCAACCTCCACCCCATCCAACCGCCCCCTGCCCCCTGACTGCCCCCCGGGACCCCTGCCCCTTATCCAACTCCCAGGCCCCGGCCCCCATACCATGCCGCTCAGAGCAGCATATCTGGCTGCCACGCCGCCCAGCTGGAGCCAGACACACTGCCGCGCTGTCCTATATGAGCAGGCAGCCCCGCCGCCTAGAGCACTGCCCGTGCGGCGGCATAGCTGCGGGGGGGGGGAAAGCGGGGGAAGGGGCCGGGGGCTAGCTTCCCGGACCAGGAGCTCAGAGGCCAGGCAGGACAGTCCCGCGGGCTGGATGTGGCCCGCGGGCAGTAGTTTGCCCTCTTCTGCTTTAGATTGTTAGCTCCTTGGGGCAGGGATGCTGTAATCGTATATGCGGAGTCTAGTTGCTGTGTAGACATATTCTAACTTAAGACAAAACTCAACAAGTGAGCATGGTAAACACTACGAAGGACAGAGGTGAGGGTACAAATAATAATCAGTATTGTGTTATTGTTTCCTTATTCCCTCCTATTTGCTGTATCCACACGTAGTCTGTTGTCTCATTCTTCAGTTATAAGCTCTTTAGGGCAGGGACTGTCTTTTTGTTCTGTGTTTGTACAGCGCCTACCACAAAGGGGTCCTGTCAATGACTATGGCTCCTAGGTGCTACCACAATACAAATAAATAATAATAATAACACTGTGAAAATAAGATTACAATGCACTTTAAAACCAAGGGATGAAAAGCACAGTGCAGGAGCCATTTACTATGATTTTACATAGTTAAACTAGCTGATTGCACAACTTGATGGTTCCAAATTATTTTAAGGTACAGGTCAACATTTTTAAGTATGAGAGCCCACGATTAGGCTCATAGATCCGTACCTAGGCCCCAAGATAAGGGAGTCCTTATTTTCAGAGGGATAGAGCACCACAGTTGTCACTGAACTAATTGGGTGCTGAAGATGCTCATTATCTCTGAAAAATCAGGCCACTTCCGTTGAGCCTAGGGCGTGATCTACACTAGAAAATTAGGTTGGTTTACCTTTGTTGGTCAGCGCTGTGAAAAATGCATACCCCTGAGCAGCATAGTTAAGTTGATCTAATTCCCCATGTAGACAGCACTAGTTCAACAGAAGAATTCTTCCATTGACCTAGCTACCACCTCTTGGGTGTCCACACTGAAGCTCTACAGCGGCACAGCTGCAACAGCACAGTTGTGGGGCTAGAGAGTTTTAAGTGTAGATAACCCTAAATGTGGTTTTCGAGCCTAACTTTTAGGTACCCTTTTTTATAAACTTGGGGCATATATTTTATATATTAGCAATCCCCACTGGTCCTTTACCCATCCATTTTCAGCTGCAGGCATTATGATAAAAGTGAGACTGGAGGAGGGATTTGAAGGAGCTGCTGAGGAAGCATCTACTGTAAAACACAGTTATTGGTTTATGTGGCCACATACAACAAAAAGCAAGGGATCCCCATGACCACATTAGGAGGACTGGATTAAAATGGTTGGGGATGTAAAGAAAGTTGTCAAAAGAAGTAATTTCATGTACATCCAAATATTGTATTATTCCCCTCCCCCATCAATGCCATTAAAAGAAAGCACATACATTTTTACCAGTAAATTTTCAGGGGAAGTGGTTATTAGCAGCAGACTGACTTCAAGTGAAATAAATGACTGACAATTAGAAAAAAATGCATGTATTCAACAATTAGGTAACACCCAATTCCACTGCCAGTATTTTATAGCTGGATTCAAACTCTCCTTAGGCATGTGAAGCTGTGTATTTTACCTACAAAACGAGATAAGGTACATCTACAAACGACAGGCATGCCCATCATGTCCTATTAGAATAAAGTCCCTACTTCTAACCACTTAGCCCTAACACCTATAAAAAACAAGATTAACCTTGGTCTCTGATTCTGGTTTTGATTGAGGCCTTGTCTATACACAAACTTTAGTTAGTTTAATTAAATTGGTTTAGTTAAACTGGTGCAAAGCCCTGTGTAGACACTCTTGGGACTGGTCTACACTACAGACCTATATCGGTCTAACATGAAAAATCCACACCCCTGAGCAACATAGTTATGCCGACCTAACATCCCCCCCTTTTAGATAGTGCTATGTCATCAGGAGAGCTCCTGCCAATATAGCTACCGCCTCTCAGGGAGGTGGATTAACTAAATTGATGGGATAGCTCTCTCCCATCAGCATAGAGTGTCTTCATTAAAGCGCTATAGTTGCGTAGTTGCATCAGTGCAGCTGTGCCGCTGTATTGTTTTAAATGTTGATGTGCCCTTATTTTGGCTTAAGGGCAGTTTATTTGGTTTAATTTAAATCTATTCCGTCATCAATTTAAGCAAAATTGAAATAAGCTTGTCCACTCAGCCTTCTGTGCTGATTTAATTCAATGTTTTAAATCACACCTTAAGCTAAACTGCTACAACTCTGACAAGCCCTGAGAAAATTTATGTCTAGTGCCAGCTTAATGAACTTGAGTAAAAGTGTCAAATATAGATACCTATATATACAGGATTAAGCGATATACAATAAAATTGTATTTTTTATATAGCATCACTGTTAGCAGTTGGTCAGACTGCCCTCAAGACTTTTAAGGACCTGGTCACCCCACAATCACAATAAAAATACAGCACAAGACTAGCCCGGTTTTAATTGTTTTTGTGGTCATTGTCAGACACTAAAAGAGCCAACTTTTGAACATAGTAAAACAATTTTTGGTATGGATAACATAAGCCATATCCCTTCTTGTAGATCAATAACACTAAATAACTTCCTTTTCTTGAGTTGTTAACAGTCTTTGTTTTCAGACCCAGGACTTTGTTGCAGTTTTAACCAGTGAGATAATCATCATCCAGGAGAAAAACACTCCTTTTCCCCTTTTATATCTGGTTATGTTGTAAATTCCTCCCTGCACTATTGTGGTAGGATAATTCAGCCTTACGGGGTATCACACCTGCCACCATGATTGGCAAATAAGACAACAACTAAGAAAAAAAATTAAATGAGTTTAATTCCCTCACCATCTCGCTCTGGGTGAGGTTTTACATACCATCACAATACTAAATCTCTCAAGATGCTGTCAGAGCTGAAACACAGAACTCCTTCCTGAATTGAGAAAAGCAACTCTCCTCAAACGAAAAAAGGATAAGAGGAATATAAAAAGGTGAAAAGAAGAAAAAAGATTCTGAATTTAAAATGGATAAAGGTGATAGAGACACATTGTATCAGCAGATTTGGGTGTTTTTTTGCAGTGTCTCTTTAAAAAAAGACATTTCAGTTGCTTGATTGAACTAGGATCATTTCAATGTGGCTTTCTATAAAACCTGAGACTTGGAGTGATTTTTCCTTTGCCTTGTTTGAATACATTTGACATTGATATCTCCATTAAGGCTTTCCATTAACATCAGGTGCTGAATTCTCCTGATGTGGTCAAATACGATGCCGATTTATACCTCTGAGTAGCCCGGGGGGTTGCAATTCAGTGTGAAATATTGTCCTTAATCTACTGGTTTCTATTTACTCTCTCCTATCTTCACAGACGGTCTGGATCACTTGCTGCAATAACATATGTATGCTGAGAGCCAGATAATGTGGGCAATGAGGAAGTCCTATAGAATTTAATAGAGAATGATCACCTTTCCATAGTTCTGAACCTTCCTACAAATTTTAATAGAAAGTCTGGAATTATTGGCAGGCCAGAGGAGACAGGGTGAGAGAAGGAACAGCTTGCGACATTACTGAATTTTGACCTTCCATGCCCTTCACAACCTTGTCCCTCGCTACTGTCTTCTCTTATCCCTTATCACATTGCCCTTCTATCTCCTCTGCTCTGCCCATTGTGCAAGCCTCCTTTGCCTAACTTTCAGCTCCTCATACAAGCAGCTGATTCTTCCATGATTCATAAGTACACTCCCCTCCCCTCCTTAAAATCTCTCTCTTCAGGACCTACCTTTGCAGTGATGCTTACAAGAAATCAGATTGTTAAGGATAGCTTAATGGGCAGATGGGGATAGTTGGTACTTTCTTTATATATTATAATATACCGGTAATTATAATTCACAAAATAAGGCATATATAAGCATGTACCGCCCCCCCCCAATTGTATTCTTCTTCTCCCAATTTTTATATGTCACTTCTCTTCATAAAGTCTTTAGTATATGAACTATGTTACCATTCATAATTATACGTCCCTTCAGGGCTGTGATGTGGATTGGGCTTTGTGGGCTACTGTAATATTAAGTAGTAATAAATACAGGAAGATTATTTTAAAATATTTTTTAAAATATTATAAAAGAAAAAAGAAAGATGACAAAAATTTTATGACTGTAACATTGAAGTTGAGATTGTATTCACACAGCATTCAGGAAACAGAGCATTATTATTCCTATAACAGCCTATACTCTGCTCCGTGATACAATTCAAATGCGGCATAAGTGGATGCCATTCCACTTAAGTCTGTAGACTTATATCTACTTATACCAGGTCTGAATGTGGTCCTGTGTGTAAAAGCATACACAAAAGCCGTTTGACACTAAAGAGTGTACAGAGAAAATAAGAATACAAAGAATGAAAAACAAAATCGCTGAGCAGAGTTAAGGCTGTTGTAGGAATACTAATGCTCCGTTTCCTGAATACTGTGTGAATATATATATGTTACTCTCTTGTGTAAGAATGCACAGAATAGAATAACTTACCTGAAAAGATCTGTGACTTCTGAGAGCAGAAGCTGAGATACACCATCCATATTGTGAAAGGGAGACAGATAGTACTGTAGCATAGGTAGTCTACAAACATGCATGGGAAGTGGGTTCACAAGTAATGATAACTGAAACCCTGTGCGTTTCAGGCTCTGTATACACCTCTGCCTTGCCTCCAGGCTCTCCCCTAGTACTGGCAGCAGAGCTAGCTTCCTTCTTTGTGATGCTGCCATTTGCTTCACTGTTGCTGGTTTACTTTATTTCATTCTGACTTTCAGAAAGTGACTATCAATAGCTCTCTGGGCATTTTCAAAAATTAAGGTACAGTCAATAATGTGAACCTAATCCAAGGGTTCACATATGCACAGGTTACGTTGGGGAAGTTAACGCTCAGTCAACATTAGCTTACAGGACAAACGGTAATGGAATTTGTACTACTTTATTGGGGAACTGAGTGCCTGTTTCCTGAATCCTTTCCTCAAGCTGGGCACTCTGTTGGTATTTTTCAACCTTTCTGCCTATGGGAAAGTGTCTTTTTGTTCTGTCCTTTGCTTAGATGCCAGCTTTGCCCCCCCACCCATCAAAATAAAATAACAAAATTTTAAAAATGTTGCCTAGGAGTTTTAGCACACTTTTTCAGTTTATATGCAAATATATTGGTAATTCAGTCACAGTTTTGTGTTTATTCCACATTATCTTGAAATAAATCTTAGTTTTACAGTATCTAGGCTGTTGGACAAGAGATTTTAATCTACTGTTAGTTTCCACTAACAATATTGTAGTTATCAGACAGGAAAACTAATCATTCACATATGTGGAAAAAGTCCATCCACGACACTGGACTTCATTTGGTAATATAAATACTATCAAGAACATAAAAAATCTAGAAATGTTTCATTTTGATTTATTCCATAAAATTGAACTGTACCTGGGGAGTCATTTAGACTGAAGGCAATTCGGACTGGCTTATCAGCAGGTACTCTTGCTGTGGTGATCATGTGGGCACTTGAGCCTACGCGTTTATCTGCGTGTTCCAGCTGCAATTACATAAATATTGCATACATTACAGATCATATGAAGCCATTATATCCTCACTTAGTGATTTGCACACATTTATAGCTGCACTTTTTGCATTTTTTGCATTTTTTACTCTAATAAAGCAAATTTAAGGTGACATGCACAGGGCTACATTTGATTTTTCTTTTACAAATTTTTTAAAGTGAAATTCAGTGATAGAGACTAAATTCCTTGATTTATCCACAGTCCATGTAAAGGCAAGGACAAAGCAAATTTCCCCATATTGTCCTGTCAGCATATTTCAGCCTTGACCTGGACAGTCACACATTTAAGAGTCAGAAGATTGTTAATTCTCCAAAGCTTGGTACTGACCCTTCAGTGGGATTCCTTGCAGATGTTAAGGGTCTGCCTAGAGGAAGTCAGTTGCAGGATCAGGGCCTAATTCAGCCTGTGGCCTTTCTTCTGAGTCTGCAAACTCCAAATGGCGGTTTTAATGAGGTGGATCCCTCCCTCTTCACTATGAAACAGCCCGAAACTCCCAATTCATTTCACATAGAACACCAAATAGCCATCAAATATTAAGGTCTTCAGTTGCTATCAACTTAGACAGGATAAGCTTAAAGCACGTCTAAGCTTATGACACTTATAGTTACATTATGTATATTTAGACTTTCCAATAAAAGTTTTTTTCCCAGAGTCTATTAAATATTTGAAGTCCAGCTTAAACTCCTATATATCATATAAAGCTGCTGTAATTATATTCACAAACAGTATACACTGAGACCCCAATCCTGCAATGAGCCAAGTCTTTGTATGGAGCCTAAATGAAGTTAATGGATCTTACATGGTGAAAGATCTGCCCAGGCAGAAATCATTGTAGCATGGGGGGGTAAGAGAACTAAGCAAACTTCAAACATTACCCAGCAGTGCATTGCACCTATATAACCTTGGTGGATTACTACAAGAATAACATTTAAAAAAATAAACACAAGTGTAAAACATGCACAGAAAATTGGAAATCAAATTATTCAGTAAAGTATAGCAAAATTGCTAAAAGCTGTGCTATACTACTGTAGACAATGTGGTATTTAACTGATGGAAAGGGAAACAACAGTTCTCTTAGCCGATCACAGTGCAGCTTTTCCGTTACACTTGAGAAAGCAATGTTCGTTTTTCTGCACTAAAATTGCATTACCCCATTTGATGTTATGTTTAATTATTAGCGCATCACATAAAATCAATACAAGAGAACATCATTACAAGATAAAGGTCTTGCTTGATGATGCACAAAATGAGTCAAATTCATCCCTAGCATCAATCCTTTGCAGGCAGTAGAGTAGCACCAAGCATAAGTTTGGCCCACTGACTTCAACATTTATTTTTTATTTGTTTTGTCTGTCTGAGCATTTAGCCGGCAGAGGGATACTGTTACTCTGTGGCAATGTTACACAATAATCCATTGACGTGAACTCTGATCAAATAGTGGATGTTTTACAGTGCTTAGATTTTCTTTTAAAAAAAGAACAATTATTTTAAAATCCTTATTTTGGAGCTGGCAGCCTCTTTTCATATTAATATTTGGAGGATTCTCATGAATAACCACATCTTCCCCTATTATTACTAATCAAAAGAACACGCACACACCCAACCAGCATCAATTGGAAGAGAGACCACAAAAGTCATTTAAACAGACAAAATGCCTTTTGGGGGGTCTGTTTATGTAGTAACTTTTTCTAGAGTAATGACTGCCCTCTTCCATGGTCTCTTTGTGAAAAGTATTTGAGACCTTGCATGGTTTTTTGTTGTTGTTTTTGTTTTTTTTAAAAAGAACAATTGCAAAACCAAAATTATTTATCATAACATACCCCCCCCCACGACTCTCAAACAAACCTAGAACAAAAGAGAGAGACAAATTCGCACAGCTTTGAAAACAAGACTGTTCATAGTTACACATTGTATCACACATGCACCACATCTGTTAACCATCATCAGACAGGTTTTCTACACAATAAGATGCTTCATGTTTAATATCACAGACTAAGAAATGAGAAAAAATATTCATGGAAGTTAATACCATTTTAACAACAAATATGATAGGATGTCTTTTGTTGAAATCCTTAAGCTTACCATAACTGAGCATTGTCTGAAGTAAATCAGTGGTCTTGCCCCATTCACACACTGTGTGGTCTACAATGTTTACAAATTACCAGTATTTAGCCACCAATCTGAGGGCAAAAATAAATACTCCCTTCAATAACTAATGTTTTTAATATTACACAAGAGACTTTTTCATTTTGTTTTAATTTACGAAAAGAAAATCCTATCTATATACACACTGTACACGAGCCAGTTATCTCGTTTTATGAATTAAACATTATTTCTTCACCAGATTTTCAGCAGACTCCTCAATGGTCTCCATCATCAAAAAGAAAATAAAGAAAACAAGAAGGCAGGGAAACCCTCATTTCAGTTCTCTGTGTGTAAATAGGATGATGCACGTCCCCTCGGCTGAGGGAAATGAAACAGATCAACTGCGTACAAACTTCCCACTTATTTTCCTCACACAAAAAAAAAGGATGATCATTCTGTAGACAGAAGGATATGGGAGTGGGCAACTTTGAGTATAATGAGGTGTTTAAAAGGATCCCAGAAAACAGTTCCATATTCATGAGGACTGTCTATGGAACAGGCTGTTGTTTCTTTACAAAAATCTGTAGCAGAACTCAGATTAAGTGTGTTACAGCTCTATCAGTTTAGTTCAGTTTTCACACCTGTTGCCTTACCTCACTTAGTGGAGAGTCTGCACTTGTATAATCCAGGGCCAGCCACTGCCTTGGCTTGTCGTTGCCTTTATGGAGTAAAGATTCAATAAAAGAAAAGGCTGCACCTGCTACATCGCAACAAACTGACAGAGTCTGAGAAGCTGAGACAGCTGTTAAGGCAACATGCTGCTACCTGCACTTCCCATAGGCTTTGCTGTCCCACAAGACCACCCTTTTCCGCTTTTTTTCGCAATTCCACTCTCCCTTCCTTTCCTTTCCAACAACGAGATTTATGATGTTGTCATACTTCAGAGGGAAAAAAATCTTTCTGACAGAGGCATTATTAAGCAGCAAACTGTGGAGAGATTTTCAAGATTTTTAATTCATTAGTCCTGGCAAACCTAAAATACAAACAGACTTGCTTCACAGGACAGGAATGTTTTCAGCATGACCCAATCAGTGTCTGTGTCTATTCCAGCAAACTGGCAAAGATAGCATGACTCCAGTCAGCAAAAATGTCTGTGGCTCGAATCAGCTTGGGGTGACATTGCCAACTTGGACTGGCCACATGCAAACTATTATATGATAGAGGCAACTATCAAAGCTAACAATGAGGATGAGGCTTGGTGTTTTAGGCTAGGTTTGTAATGGCTTTGGTAAAGTGTCTAATAAC
The DNA here is from genome assembly GCF_015237465.2 of Chelonia mydas. NCBI lineage: Eukaryota > Metazoa > Chordata > Testudines > Cheloniidae > Chelonia > Chelonia mydas. The sequence goes on from NC_057849.1 coordinate 164,054,404, forward strand.
AGACTGTCTAACAACAGATGATAGAATTATTATATTAAAGAGACAATGGATTAATTTTAGTAGTATGTTAGAGTCTTGTATAGTCTTCATTATAAGTACATTCTAAAGACAGATTTATTTACAAATAGTTTGGACAGGAATTGAAATTGCAATTGACTTAAAACTAACAGCTTGTAGATTCTGCTGCTATTTCTGACACTGCCAGTCAGTTTTGTAACTACAAGCAGGGTAATTAGTAACTGAATCTGGAAATGCCGTGAAAAAAAGAAGCAGTTGTCCAGACTGATGCACTTACAACAAGCAAAGCTTAAACACCCTGCTGGTTGTATGTATTCTTCTGGATAACCGAGATCCTTGAAAGTGCAAAGGATACTATAGGACAGGAGATTGACTGACAATATATCCGCTGAGCCTATCATTATACTGTGTTTTTTTTAATTAAGAAAAGCTTGTCTCTTTCACCAACAGCAGTTGGTCCAATAAAAGATATTACCTCACCTTGTCTCTCTGATATCCTGGGACCCACGGACCAACATAACTACAACAACACTTAAAAAAAAAATTAGTTTCCCTACCTTCAAAATATTTAAAAAAAAAAACAATAAATTCAATTTGACAGGTTATCCCAAATGCCCGTATTCTGGAATGTCTCAAGTACAGCACATCTGGGGCCAGAGTCTCTGGTTCATCTGAGGGGTACTAGATGCAGAGCAGGGGGAGCTGCAAAGGTAGCATTAAATCAACCTTCTGTCTCCCCCCACAACCTAGTATTGGCCAGGAACTGATCCAGTCCCAGCATAAATCAAAGCTACCCTTTGGCTGCTCCAATCTAGCTGCCTGTGACCCAAGGGGCTGGTCCATACCTGGAGATAACTGGAGCACAGAGACACTCTGCTTACACTCCCCTTCCTCCAGGAAAGGCACCTGTGCTGGGGGCTTAGAGGAGGTGGTGTGGAAGCACCACGCAGGCTCTGCATTACCTAGGGATTCCCCTGATAGCTGATTAAGCCTGTTTTCTAGATTCACTGTGCCACCACAACAGGAACAAGAATCTGGCCAGGGGAATCCAGTCAATGATTTCAAAGCATGAACATGCCCCTGACTTCTACACTCATCAGTGAGCTCATCTTTCTTTCTTAGCTGTAAATATACTTCTGAAAAGATATTTATAATAATCTCTATTTATCTAATTTTGGAGGAAGATTTAGCTTTGTTCACAACTACTACTGCTACTGAAATTTTGCTATAAAATAGCACCACCATGTAATATTGATCTCAATGAGGGATTCTTTCTCCAACTAGAGGACTAATTATTTTTAAAGGATGTACTTGGTTTACAGACATAGGATGAAATCCTGGCCCCACTGAAATCTATTGTGAAACTCCCATGGACTTCAATGCCAGGATTTCTTTCATAGGGCCTGATTCTCTCCTGCTTTGTATTGTGTGTAGTTACTTGCACCCATTGAAAGTGGATGTAAAATAAATCAGATAGATAGCATTTACACCTAGTTGGCAGAGGTCTGAATGAACTCACAAGGTGCAATGCAGTGAAGAACAGGCCCTATGTAAGGTATTTCTAAGATGCACAAAACCTTGGTATTTAAGCACCAACAAGACTTACCTTCACTAACCAAGACAGCAAGATTCTTAATCACTCACTAACATAGGTCATACACATGCAATCTATCTGGCATGCCCAAGATGAGGCAGAAACGCTGACACATGAATGACACATGGATGACTTTTCAAAACTGTTGACTGACAGTGCACAACTACCAGATCACAGTGTAAATAGTACATGTATTTCCAAATTCAATACATAATATTTTGGTATTTTCTATCTATTATAACCATGTTATATCATATTCTCCATTTATTATATATCAGTGTTTCTGATGAAATCCCATATTACTCTTCACACATTTCAAAAGAAGGCAGTCTTAACAGTGCTTAACTCCCAAAACGTAAAACAATTCTCGCCCATCGCTTTCAGTCAGTTTAGTACCATGCAGGGCAGCAAGTCACCCTATGGGACACAGAAACTATACAAACCAAAAAACCTTGTATCACATTTAAATTTCAGTGCTTTATACATAAGTAGTCCTCTGGAACTACTGCTGTATGTACTATGTGGATGACAATGTAGTCTGACAGTACAACACTGGGAGTCAAGAATCCAGGGCTTTATCTTGCAGCCCTTACTCATGTGAGTAGTCCCACTAAAACCAAGCGCACAATGACATGGACTTCTGTGACTGCATTGATCCTGACTTGGTGGTCATGTGACTGGCCATCTAAAGAACTCATAAACAAACTAGATTTTTAGACATATTTTCAAATGTTTGAGTTCACATTTTAAGAGGAGTTTTCCCTGATTCCTCTGAGACCCTATCCTTCAAACTTTAACATTAATACATTTTACATATACAGCACTGTATCTGAAATGTTAGGTTGAATAATTACTATCATTCTGTAATTATTTTTAACCTGTTTACTATTGGGGATGTAATATTATAAAAAATTCAGTTAAAGCTGAAATCAAGCAATAACATGCACTCATATAGCACCTTTCATATGAAGTTCTCAAAATCACTTTACAAAAAAGGAAAACTGAGTCTTAGTGAAATTAGGTTACATGCTCAAATTCCTATTAAGGCACTGTAAAACTTGGGAACAGACTCTAGTGGCCCAATCATATAGCTCTTATTCCTGTGAGCAGTCCCACTGCACTCAGGAAAACTACTCCACGATCTGGTGCAGCACAGTAAATACTTATTCATAACAGGCTGAATATACACTTTACACTAATCTCTATGAAAAGTTCAGAATGCTGATAATCCCTCCGGTTTTTCCTGTAGAAGCACGGTAGTGGTGCTGTACCCTGTTTTCCTGCCAACTTGCTCTTAGTCATCAGATGTTTGGTACCCAAGCAAAATTCTTTTGATCCCATATCACATTATGAAACCTGAACTCCTCTAGAAGAGTGACACACAGGATATCATGTTTTAGTCATCAAAAGATTTTAAAGTAATCATACCTTAAATTAGAAACACTGCAGCTTATTGATATCTGGTACAAGTTTGTAATTTTTTAAAATATGAAGTATCAATTATTTTACACATATATAAAGAGCAGTAAAATGATCAGTATTTGCTATCTAACAAAACACCTGTTGCCTTCCCTTTTATAGCTGTGCTACTTTCAATTCATGTGAGTTTCCTAATATGAACAGTATTTTGGTAGCATATGACCTCATTCAAGCTGAAATGGTGTTTCAGAGGTTGCCAGTCATTATTTAAAAATACACTTTAAAATATTCTAATGCATGGATGATGTTCAAAGGAGATGTTGAAAAACATGCTTTTCCTAACAGTGAATGAAGTGAAATTTTCATTTCACTGTTTCATCTGAAAAGAACACAACACAGAATACAAACAGAAATTAACTTTTTTTTTTTTTTTTTTACAGCAAAAACTGTTTAAGGGTCCAATCCTGGAAAATGCAGAGCACCCTTGACTCTCACGGAGGTTGATGGAAGTTAAGGATGCTCTATACCCCACATGACTGAGTTCTGAAGGAGGAGCAAATGGCAACAAGACAGATTCTTTAACTACACATCACATGCTGAATCACTGAAGCCAATGGGATTGCCCAGGGTGTGAGTTGGCACAGAATTTGGTCAAATAAAAATATTTCATGAATGCATTTTTTGCCTGATCCTGCACTCCATTCTCAGGCAAATGTTCTATTGGGAGTTCCTCTGAATATATAAAATACAAGGTCTAAAATATTGCACTGCAGGGAATGTGCAGTAGGAGGTGGTGTTTTGAGCATGAAAAACCTTTTTGAGTTGATATTTTTCTCTTTCAGATTTAAAAAAATTGTAGTTGCATTTGTAGGGAAAAAAAATTCAGGGGACATTTCTATAGAAGAAAAATACCAACCAAATTTACAGGAAAACTGAGATATACCCAGAAATTTTGGCAAATCTCCTTCCCCTCTTCCAAGATCCCCCCATTTCCCAACAAGTGGGGACAAACACTGAATAAATTTAAGCTTGCTATTTTAGAAATCCATTGTTTTGCCATCAGTTAATCCTTTTCTAGTTCACTGAAGAAATTCCAGAATGCATCATTCTGTGATCTCACTGATAGTTAGTCCCATGCAATCCATTATAAGCAAGTTAAACTAATTATTTCTGTGCTGTATGCCCTTAACACCTTAGCTGGGCATTTAGCACATACTTTGGTGCCTACATCATTTTTTATTTTAGCTTTGCAATTTAACTTTAAGAAATTTATGGCTATAATGAAAGGTGTTCCAGATACTTCTGATAAAAACATTCAGAACTAAGTTTTCTGTTTACAACCTGTACAACGTCATTGACTTTTAAGGTGTTGCACATGCTGTCAGTGCTCAATGTGAAACGAATATACGTATAGATCAGTAAAATTACTTTTATATAAAAGCCATGTTCGGGTGACTAAAGATTTAGGTACAGATCTTCAACCTGGAGTTGTGCAAAGGGACCTTAAACCAACATGAAGGAGCTGTGGAGAATTTCCCTATCGCAGGAAAATCATCAGCTGGCATATCATCAGCGTAGCTGGCTTTATGCCACCCACTCCCCTCCACTACCACCATTCTCTGCACTCACTAGTTGAAGAAGCAGACAATATACAATGGGATCTCGATCTCTGCCGATGAATGTGACATGGTGAGATGTGGAGGGGAGAACAGGAATTACTGGATAGGTCTCACAAAAACTCTGGTTCACTGAAGCACACATCTGTTGGCCTGGTCTTTTCTGCATTGATCTGCCATGCTATACTCTGAAGGTGAGCAGGGGAATGAGGTGCTAAGGATTATCCACTGTGTTGCACTTCATGAAGGTGGGCTCAGGAAATAAATAAATAAAATCAGCTCTGTTTATGTCCCCTTTGGGAACTTTTCCCTAATAATCCTGCTTCAGAAAAGGGAGCCAAAGTGGGCTCAGAGATGGCTCTGAAAATATTGAATTGGTGGTGATCTCCGTTTCCTCAAAGAGCCTGGGTTTATTGTCTTCCCTCTCCCTCATGGGCCCTTTCGGGGCCTCAAAGAAGGAGCTGGCCTGGGGCTCCAGGATGGGCTCTCCAGAAGCTCTATTTCTCTCTATGGCATGTGACCCACATGGGTCTTTATTTCCTCTGGAAGCCCCCTGGGATATCAATAGAGATTCCCTTGGGAGCCTAGTATAGAGATGGTAGCAGGGGGAGAGTTTGATGCTTCTCAGGTATACCAGAGTTGTGAGGCAGCTCACTACCACCTGCCCTTAGCATGAGGAAGCCTTGTCTGTACCTGTCAGGAGTCAGCTCCTTGACTCCACCAGCCACAGGCAACACAAGCACTCCCCTCTCAGCCTCCGCAGGCTCCACTGACCCTTTGCAGGCAAGCATTAGGCACACTCTATCCCTAAGGACTCTGAGTATCCCCCTGCAGTATCCAGCCCCAGTTCCACTGGACTATCATAGAATTCACAGATCACTGCTTCCAAAGGACCAGTACACTCTGGCTTACCAGTTTCGTCTCAGGATCACCACTCTCTTGAACACACAGCAGTCGGAGTTGTTTACAGTGAAAACAAGTAAAAGTTTACTGAATAAAGAACAGAGTTTTGAGAAGATGCAAGTAGAATTAATGGAAACAAAGGGTTACATGTAAAATAAAATCATAACATGCTTTCTAGAGCCTAAACTTACCTAACACGATATTCCCCTGTCTCATAAAGATTAGCGCCCCCAGAATTTCTCTCCCAGCATCAAACTGCGAGATCGCCTGTGAGCCTCCATTCATAAGACAAGCCACCTGGCAGCTTGTCCCCTCAGGGAATGATACCTGCACGTACCTATGAACCCCAGATGTAGTTCCAATCATTCACTGTCTTCACTTGTAAGCAGAGTAACTCCCGCTGCTTGTTTTTTCCTATCTAGACTCTCCCCTGGAGACTTTGCAATCACTTGATTAGCATTTTGCTCAGAGTGTAAATAGGCATTCATAGTAAAGTACAGAATACTCAATTTACATACAGCAAGACAGATAAATAAGTGTCAACTGTCCAAAAGAAATTTTATCACCTTCCAATCCCAACTCATAGACTTTAAGAGCATAATTTTCAGTGTAGATACATAACTCCTTACATACTATCTGTTCATACATTTCACAGTGATTATGCTGACTAGTGTGACACAGGCTTTCATTGGAGATGTTACATGATACCCTTTGACAACTATTATCTCGAGATCAGACCCAGCAGACCCCTGTAATCCTATGCACCCCTGTGTCCTCTGCCAACTGGGATCAAGAGGTCCCTGGATCACAAAGGAAGCTCGGCCCAAAGGTCCCTTACGGCATGCTCTGGTGTCCCTTAGCTAAATATGGATCTGAGCTTCACCATATTTAACTCTCAGCATTGGGTCAACAAATCTTGGTAGTCATCTAAACAAACTCAGGGAAATAATTTCTGTTCTCAGGTGACACGTCAAGTAACTGCACTGATTTAATTGGATATTACAGTCAACATTATGCTGATGATAACAAGCAAGTGTGTACTTACAAATAAACACTCAAAATCTTAAACAGAAAATGCTGTCACTAAGCTTCCCTGATGTCAGGAAGAAATAAGCATTCCTAGGACACAAAGATAAAAAGCCGAGCAGCAGCAGCCAGTGTCCTACTTTTCATAAGAACTGCCACTGTTGTTACCACTACTGGAACTGCATCTGCAGTGGCACCAGTCAGAACTGTAGAGGGGAAAGTGTAGGGTAGGCAAATGCAAGACTAATCTATTTGCAGAAGTTTGTTTTCAAAAAACACAGTTTATAGGAGACCAAAGCCCTGAGGTAAGTGGGGAAGTGGGATACCAGGAGGAGGCACGAGCAGGAGCACATGAGAGGGGAGGGCTCCTGCCTCATACTGAGAAAGAGGAGCGATCAGCAGGTTACCTCAAGTGCCTATATACAAATGCACGAAGCCTGGGAAACAAGCAGGGAAAACTGGAAGTCCTGGCATAGTCAAGGAATTATGATGTGATTGGAATAACAGAGACTTGGTGGGATAACTCACATGACTGGAGTACTGTCATGGATGGATATAAACTATTCAGGAAGGACAGGCAGGGCAGAAAAGGTGGGGGAGTTGCATTGTATGTAAGGGAGCAGTACGACTGCTCAGAGCTCAAGTATGAAACTGCAGAAAAACCTGAGAGCCTCTGGATTAAGTTTAGAAGTGTGAGCAATGTTGTGGTGTCGTGGTGGGAGTCTACTATAGACCACCAGACCAGGGGGATGAGGTGGACGAGGCTTTCTTCCGGCAACTCGCAGAAGTTACTAGATCGCAGGCCCTGGTTCTCATGGGAGACTTCAATCACCCTGCTATATGCTGGGAGAGCAATACAGCGGTGCACAGGCAATCCAGGAAGTTTTTGGAAAATGTAGGGGATAATTTCCTGGTGCAAGCGCTGGAGGAACCAACTAGGGGCAGAGCTCTTCTTGATCTGCTGCTCACAAACCGGGAAGAATTAGTAGGGGAAGCAAAAGTGGATGGGAACCTGGGAGGCAGTGACCATGAAATGGTCGAGTTCAGGATCCTAACACAAGGAAGAAAGGAGAACAGCAGAATACAGACCCTGGACTTCAGAAAAGCAGACTTTGACTCCCTCAGGGAACTGATGGGCAAGATGCCCTGGGAGAATAACATGAGGGGGAAAGGAGTCCAGGAGAGCTGGCTGTATTTTAAAGAATCCTTATTGAGGTTACAGGGACAAACCATCCCGATGTGTAGAAAGAATAGTAAATATGGCAGGCGACCAGCTTGGCTTAACAGTGAAATCCTTGCTGCTCTTAAATACAAAAAAAAAGCTTACAAGAAGTGGAAGATTGGACAAATGACCAGGGATGAGTATAAAAATACTGCTCGGGCTTGCAGGAGTGAAATCAGGAAGGCCAAATCACACCGGGATTTGCAGCTAGCAAGAGATGTTAAGAGTAACAGGAAGGGTTTCTTCAGGTATGTTAGCAACAAGAAGAAAGTCAAGGAAAGTGTGGGCCCCTTACTGAATGAGGGAGGCAACCTAGTGACAGAGGATGTGGAAAAAGCTAATGTACTCAATGCTTTTTTTGCCTCTGTCTTCACGAACAAGGTCAGCTCCCAGACTGCTGCACTGGGCAGCACAGCATGGGGAGAAGGTGACCAGCCCTCTGTGGAGAAAGAAGTGGTTCGGGACTATTTAGAAAAGCTGGACGAGCACAAGTCCATGGGGCCGGATGTGTTGCATCCGAGAGTACTAAAGGAGTTGGCGGATGTGATTGCAGAGCCATTGGCTATTATCTTTGAAAACTCATGGCGATTGGGGGAGGTCCCAGATGACTGGAAAAAGGCTAATGTAGTGCCCATCTTTAAAAAAGTGAAGAAGGAGGATCCTGGGAACTACAGGCCAGTCAGCCCCACCTCAGTCCCTGGAAAAATCATGGAGCAGGTCCTCAAGGAATCAATTCTGAAGCACTTAGAGGAGAGGAAAGTGATCAGGAACAGTCAGCATGGATTCACCAATGGCAAGTCATGCCTGACTAATCTAATTGCCTTCTATGACGAGATAACTGGCTCTGTGGATGAAGGGAAAGCAGTGGACATGTTGTTCCTTGACTTTAGCAAAGCTTTTGACACGGTCTCACATAGTATTCTTGCCAGCAAGTTAAAGAAGTATGGGCTGGATGAATGGACTATAAGGTGGATAGAAAGCTGGCTAGATTGTCGGGCTCAACGGGTAGTGATCAATGGTTCCATGTCTAGTTGGCAGCCGGTGTCAAGTGGAGTGCCCCAGGGGTCAGTCCTGGGGCCGGTTTTGTTCAATATCTTCATAAATGATCTGGAGGATGGTGTGGATTGCACCCTCAGCAAGTTTGCAGATGACACTAAACTGGGAGGAGTGGCAGATACGCTGGAGGGTAGGGATAGGATACAGAGGGACTAGACAAACTAGAGGATTGGGCCAAAAGAAATCTGATGAGGTTCAACAAGGACAAATGCAGAGTCCTGCACTTAGGATGGAAGAATCCAATGCACCGCTACAGACTAGGGACCAAATGGCTCGGCAGCAGTTCTGCAGAAAAGGTCCTAGGGGTTACAGTGGACAAGAAGTTGAATATGAGTCAACAGTGTGCCCTTGTTGCCAAGAAGGCCAATGGCATTTTGGGATGTATAAGTAGGGGCACTGTCAGCAGATCGAGGGACGTGATCGTTCCCCTCTATTCGACATTGGTGAAGCCTCATCTGGAGTACTGTGTCCAGTTTTGGGCCCCACACTACAAGAAGGATGTGGAAAAATCGGAAAGAGTCCAGCGGAGGGCAACAAAAATGATTAGGGGACTGGAACACATGACTTATGAGGAGAGGCTGAGGGAACTGGGGATGTTTAGTCTTCAGAAGAGAAGAATGAGGGGGGATTTGATAGCTGCTTTCAACTACCTGAAAGAGGGTTCCAAAGAGGATGGCTCTAGACTGTTCCCAGTGGTAGCAGATGACAGAACAAGGAGTAATGGTCTCAAGTTACGGTGGGGGAGATTTAGGTTGGATATTAGGAAAAACTTTTGCAGTACGAGGGTGGTGAAACACTGGAATGCGTTACCTAGGGAGGTGGTGGAATCTCCTTCCCTAGAAGTTTTTAAGGTCAGGCTTGACAAAGCCCTGTCTGGGATGATTTAGTCGGGGATCGGTCCTGCTTTGAGCAGGGGGTTGGACTAGATGACCTCCTGAGGTCCCTTCCCACCCTGATATTCTATGATTCTATGATATCAGTCCAACCATCCTTTTCCCTTTTCTATAAATATCCGCACTCTCCCCACCCCCAGCAAAAAACAACTTATGGACTATATAACCCATCAAGGGCAGAACAGGGAAGACAGCCCAAGAATACAGCAGCTTAAAGTTCTTGTATTTGGCACCTAGATACCACAAAGTGACTGGTACATTAGAGATAGATATATATTTGTAACATTTAAAAAATATTAAAAGAACATTATAAAAGTTGTGAAGTCAATAGGTAACAGAGCAGCATTAATAAAATACTAGAAAGTACATAGCTATATATATATATATAAATAAATACACAAGACTAACCGGCAGGTACACAGAACCCCAGAGTGATGCCATATTATGTCATGATAGGCAGCAATGTTTCTAGGCTATGTCTACATAAGTTATACTGACAAAAGTGCTAATGTCGCTCAGAGGTGTGAAAAAAACATCCCTCTAAGCAACATAAGTTACACCAACAGAAGCGCCAGTGTGGACAGCACTATGTAAGCGGGAGAGGCTCTTCTGCCAACATAGCTACCACCGCTCATTGGAAGTAGTTTAATTATGCTAACAGGAGAGCTCTCTTTCATCAGCACAGAGTGGCTACACGAGCGATTTTACAGCGGCACAGCTGCATCGGTACAGCTGTGGCACTGTGAGATTGCTAGTGTAGACATGGCCTAAAAAGTGTAGGGATCCCTAAATCCCTAAAAAGGTATTTCCAGGAATGACTTCTCAGCATTAGTTAATTAGTGTTAGTGTAAGATGTAATGTTATTCCTGAAAATGACTTATCTTGATGCTTCTTGGAGAAAAGTAATCCAAGGTGGCAGTGCCAGTTAGGTAGGCCAACAAAAAGCAGTTTTCCTATGTGCTTTCAGACATCCCACATTCACAGGTTTCAATGGTTTTAGAGTTTTAGCTGACCAATTTCTAATAACGTTGACTACAGCTCAGCAATTATGATCCTCAAGTATACATACAGTTACACTTAGAAAACTCATGATTTGACACAAAACATCCATCTTTTGAGCACTCATATTCCATTACTTACAATAGGTTCTTTAAACACACCACACTGAACCGTGTATATAAATAATGTTTATCCAAATATATCTGCTCCCCAATGCTGCCCCTTACAGGACACATTTTAGAAGTTCATTATATCAAAGATGCAAACCAAAACCCTTGAAGACCACAAGAGTTGAAGTTTCTCAGCACAATGTAGGTTTGGGACCATTTTGAAAGAAACAGTTCACAAATATGGCAGGTAGTCATGTAGGATCACTTCTTCTTTTTTTTTTTTAAAAATTCCCTTTGCTTAATTTCTGCCTAGGGGTTGGTTCATCAACTTGATTTCCCTTCCCACTTTTGACTTACACTTTTAAATGAATGTCCAGTTTTTGACTTACAAGTGATTTTGTTCCTGTGCTCATTAAGCAAGTATTATAGCAACACAATAAAATCTCTGAGCTAAACCTGTGTAGTAATTTTTTAAGAGTTGCTAAATCTTTCAAAATAAACTTGGTTATAAACCATGTTCTGCAGTGTGCCGGTGTTGTACAGCCTCCGTGTATGCTCCCCAAATCCTGCCTCTCTTGGGTGGGGGATTATAATGGTATCACAGCAGTGCTGGTGCAACTGGGGTCTTCTGTGTCTGCATGGAGATGGAAAGTAAGATTTGCCTCTAAGTACCTGAAATGGGTAGGAAAGTACCCATTAATAATGTGTAATGCCCTGATTCTGCAAGGAGCTCTGTGTAGGTGGATCTCCATGCCTGTGCAGAGCCCCATTGAACTCAACAGAACTCTGCACAGTCGGGCTCTTTTGCAGCATCAGGGCTTACATTTGCATGCAAGCACTGACAGGGGAGCAGATCCTGATACACTTATGATGAAACAACTTTGAATTCTTGAAGCCTTAATTTTGTACAAAGGTTCAAAATTCTGGAAAGAAGAAAACCTTATGTCCCCAAATGAACTTCCAATATATTAAAGACAAAATTCATGCTTTCTGACACTATAAGCAGTGTAATTAGGGATAATACTGCTTTTGCTATGAAATTGCATTTGTCTTCCATTATTTCAAGTGCAAATACCCTTTACTTAGCCCTCACTGTCTGCACGTTTGTCCACTTCAGAAGAAGCACTATGCAATAAAGCATAAGTTTGTATTCAGGAGAGATGCAGGACTGCATTAAAAGAGGGTTGCATTGTAAGTGAGGGATGAGGTTCACTACCAGATCTGTCCAGGGAGGGAGCAGGGAAGAGTATCCACACTGTGCCCAGTTACAGCTTATATTATCAACTTCTCTGTTATGCAGCACTAAAATTCTTCAAACTCAGCTAAATATAGAAAGTAACCATTAAGCTACACACATGGGATTGACTCCTCATTGCCAGGTTTCAGAGTAACAGCCGTGTTAGTCTGTATTCGAAAAAAGAAAAGGAGTACTTGTGGCACCTTAGAGACTAACCAGTTTATTTGAGCATGAGCTTTCGTGAGCTACAGCTCACTTCATCGGATGCATAGCATATCGTGGAAACTGCAGAAGACATTATATACACACAGAGACCATGAAACAAAACTTCCTCCCACCCCACTCTCCTGCTGGTAACAGCTTATCTAAAGTGATCATCAAGTAGGGCCATTTCCAGCACAAATCCAGGTTTTCTCACCCTTCCCCCCCCCCACACACATACAAACTCACTCTCCTGCTGGTAATAGCCCATCCCTCTTTGAAACCTCTCTTTATAATGCGCATGATAATCAAGGTGGGTCATTTCCAGCACTAATCCAGGTTTTCTCACCCCCCCCCCCACCCCCCTCCAAAAACCACACACACAAACTCACTCTCCTGCTGGCAATAGCTCATCTTACAATGTGCACAGCAATAATCCAAGTTTAACCAGAACGTCTTGGGGGGGGTTTGTAGGAAAAAAACAAGGGGAGATAGGCTACCTTGCATAATGACTTAGCCACTCCCAGTCTCTATTCAAGCCCAAATTAATAGTATCCAATTTGCAAATGAATTCCAATTCAGCAGTTTCTCGCTGGAGTCTGGATTTGAAGTTTTTTTGCTTTAAGATAGCGACCCTCATGTCTGTGATTGCGTGACCAGAGAGATTGAAGTGTTCTCCGACTGGTTTATGAATGTTATAATTCTTGACATCTGATTTGTGTCCATTTATTCTTTTACGTAGAGACTGTCCAGTTTGACCAATGTACATGGCAGAGGGGCATTGCTGGCACATGATGGCATATATCACACTGGTGGATGTGCAGGTGAATGAGCCTCTGATAGTGTGGCTGATGTTGTTAGGCCCTGTGATGGTGTCCCCTGAATAGATATGTGGGCACAGTTGGCAACGGGCTTTGTTGCAAGGATAGGTTCCTGGGTTAGTGGTGGAAATGACCCACCTTGATTATCATGTGCATTATAAAGAGAGGTTTCAAAGAGGGATGGGCTATTACCAGCAGGAGAGTGAGTTTGTATGTCTGTGTGTGTGTGGGGGGGGTGGGGGGGAGGGAGGGAGGGAAGGGTGAGAAAACCTGGATTTGTGCTGGAAATGGCCCTACTTGATGATCACTTTAGATAAGCTGTTACCAGCAGGAGAGTGGGGTGGGAGGAAGTTTTGTTTCATGGTCTCTGTGTGTATATAATGTCTTCTGCAGTTTCCACGATATGCTATGCATCCGATGAAGTGAGCTGTAGCTCACGAAAGCTCATGCTCAAATAAACTGGTTAGTCTCTAAGGTGCCACAAGTACTCCTCATTGCATCATTCCAGTTTAACACCAATCAATGGAGTGATACCTGCATAAAAATAGAGTAATGCAGCAGTGAATAAGGCCCGTCATTTCCTGAATCTGTGAACCTCATAATATAGTGCTGCTTATTATATTAAGATTGCTTGTGTCATCATGGCTAAGTATTGGCATTTCAATTATAAATCACTATTTTCACGAGTTACAAACTAACACAATCTGGTGCACAAAATCCCAGCCTTTTTACAAAATACATGTTACACTGTTTCTGAGTTATAAAATGGGGGAAATGATCTATTTTAAATATTCATTTGCTAAAAATTAAACTTTGCAGGTCGTAATTTGCAAACAAAAATTGTTTAGAAAGGTTGAATGTGTGAGTCAGTAAAGTGGAGTAAAGTTGACCTAATGCCCAAAAACATTGTTACACTTTCTTTACACAAATCCTACACCTTTAAAATACGCAAATGTCACTCAGAATGTCTGTAAAATGACCAAAAACTTCAAACTTGGGTGTCCTAAGAGTACCTTTGTTTTCACTTTGGTGATGGTCCTTGTTCTAACTGGCATGGTTGTATAATGGCTAAATAAACCTTACCAATAATTTTGTATACTCTCTAAGGGTTTTTTGCAATAAAAAAAATATATGACACACTTAAAACATGTGCTCCAGTTTCATTGTTTCAGAATTGGCTGTGATTCCAATTATGCATCATCATTATCCTGTATTATCTTAGAACTACCAGGATCAGCAGAATAGAGAGTTCATTTAGGGCTTGTCTACGCTGGCACTTTACAGCACTGCAACTTTCTGGCTCCGGGGTGTGGAAAAACACCCCCCCTGAGCGCTGCAAGTTTCAGCGCAGTAAAGTGGCAGTGCAGACAGTGCACCAGCGCTGGGAGCTGTGCTCCCTGCACTGGTAGCTATTCCCCCCGTGGAGATGCGTTTTTTTATAGCACTAGGAGCGCTCTCTCCCAGCGCTATGCCGCGACTAAACAGCCACGTTAAAGTGTTGCCACGGCAGTGCTGCCACAGCCAACACTTTAACGTTGCTAGTGAAGACATGCCTTTCGTTCTTCAACACAATAACACAAGAAAAATGCAAAACAGAAGAAAGCCAGCCCACCTCAGTTAGCAGTTTTGCTTCCAATAAAGTATTTCTTTAACAAACTAACAAACAAACAAACAAACCCTACTTATACCAATTATTCTCATGGCTAATCTGTTTTGTTTATCCAGTATAGTAACTACTCTCAGTAGCAAGAAGTCTGGATATCGTTTCCCATATGCAGAGCCCTTCTCCAGTTTGTAGGTATTTCTGCTTGTCCTTACATTTCACAATGGCTTAACAGCTTTCTAGCATCCATGTTATAATCTTCCAAATTACCTCCAATTCAATAACTTCATTTATGTATCCCTGAATAGGTCTTTGGTCTTATTGCTCTTAAGCACCATGTACTGTTTGACAGTATTTTCCACAGATAACATTCCCCAATCCTTCATTTTTATTTCATATTTTCTCTATACTGAACTGCAGGTTCCTAAACTATCTAGTTTATTCTGAATTGTATTGCTTTCTTCCTTTATTATGATTGCTCCTTTTGTATCATAAAGCACATGAATATCTGTTCCTCTTTTTATACTTCAGTTCCTCAAAATGGCCGGTTATCATCATGACTTGGCTAAATTTCAATCAGGCAGATACATTCTGCCTTCCAAAATGTCCCTTGCATTTCAGTTGATTAAAATACTCTTCACTTCCTGTCCTAAATTATGCTGTTCTAAGTTATAGCTCTGCACTATTAAATGGCTGCCATTTTCCATCCCAAAGGTAAGTATCATGAATGGGTGAAAATGACTGCTACATATGTAATTTATGGATCAGACTGTCAGAACGCTTCATGCCTACTGTCCCTACTTAAAATGTACAGTCACAGTAATTTATTTTTAAGCAATAAATTTGCTATTTTTCCAAGCTGTCCCCTCAAAAAGTTCTCTGTATCCAAGGTATTTCAGTGGAATTAAAAAGCATGTCCCTACTTTTCTCCCCAGTTGCAGATTTTCAATAATCACAGGTGTGCTTTGGGAAATTTTGCATGAAAAATATTATATAATCGTCAATAATTATTTATTATTTACTAATACTCACTTTTCTACCATGTTTCAATCAAGATCCCATGCTGACGTTCCCTATCTGTGAATATACTTTCAGTTCCTGCTTTTGGATTTATATGAAAACATCTCAAGCACCCCAAAGTAGCTATTACTTCCAGAAATCTTCTAGCCCTATTTTTGAGGGTTTTTCCCTTGACATCTTGGGTTGGATTACTCTCTTGTATAACTCCACCAAATTCAACAGGAACTACAGCAAGGACGAATTTGACCCATCATATTAAACACTTCACAACCTATATACTTAATTCAAACTAGTCATGTTGTATAGTGAAATCTAATAGGCTGAAAAAATTTTAAGATACTTGGCAGCATATCATGATGGTCTTGCCCTCTACGGTAAAATATATCAGCACCTTGAACCATGCTGTGATGCCTCTATCCTCTCAGGACGTGGGTCACTGTATGTATGTATTGTTTTATATTGCTTGTTTGTCTACTTAGGGTCTGCACTCAAAGACCTTACAATCTACGTCCCCTCTTCGCTCCATACAGTGCCAAGCACACTGATGATGCTCAATAAACAAACCTAGGAAACAAAAAATGAAAATAAAAAAGCTTTCTTTTCAAAATCTCCCCTCAGTGAATTTCCTCTTAGATTCCTATGACTCTTTTTATTCTCCCAGAAAAATTCAGGTCTCCGTTTCAGTATTGACCTCAGTTTCCAGCAGAGTCACAGACCCTCACTCATTTATCTTTAATCGTGCCCTGACTGAGCCACACTTGACCACAACCTGAGCTCCTAAACCAACCTGAACACAATTCTCACATGCACATAAACCCTGAAATTCTAAGAAATGTGTGACAGAAGTATACATACAGGGAAAGATAGGGATAGTGTTGTAGCCTGAACTCTAACTCCACACCATTGTGTTATTAAAATACATGCATGATGCAAAATCCTCTCACTGCTGGGATTAAGCCACAATGCAGACTATTCAACTGCAAAGTTTCATGCTTAAAAAAGTGAATTTTTAAAACAAAGGGGAAAATTATGAGGTAATATGTACAGTGTAGTAAATTACATGTTGGTAATTGGGTGTAAGTAGGTATAAGGGAGTAAGATGTAAATTACACAACAAGTATCCAAAAGCAGGAAAAATTAGCCACCGCCTGTTTTAAAGTACAACCTACCATCAGCTGCTCTTTCTGCTGCAAACACTATTCTAGCCCCATAACCTGTAAATTCAGTCTCATTACTATGGCTAGTTGAAATTTTTGACAAAAATGTCTTTTCAAATTATACATTTTTTTTGGCAAATTTTTTTGTATCATTTGAAATTTTCCAATTTTCAATTAAACAAAATAACATAGATGGATTCAAATTAAAATGAAAACTTCTTGGCTTTTGTTTTTTCTCACAGCTTCTCTTCTCCCCCTCCCTTTTTTCCAGTGGAAAAATCCAAAATTATTGGTTTTGAATAATGTTATTGGGAAAAGTCAGAAAATTTCAGGAAATTTTTTTTTAAAAGACATTTTTTAAAATTTTTAAATGGAAAAGAACTTCCATTTTTGACCTGCCCCACCTAGTACAGAGAGTAAAATTTAGGTATAAGAAGGTATAAATTACACTTGGTAAGTCTAGGATAGCCTAAAATTGTGTAATGTATATGGTGGAGAGTGGAAAAGGGGGAATTTGGTTGACAGTGTTCAAAAGCAACAGTATAATATATAGATTCCTATTTATTTATTTACAACTGAAGAACTGCCAAGCCACTTTTTTTCTGATTGATAAAAAATAATTGTTGTTACTCTTCCTTGTCTTAGATCTTGTTTTTTTGCAAAGATTTCAGCCCAGACACAACTGTTAAGAAATTACCACACTGAAAATAGTCTATAACGGAAATGCAACAGATCCTTATTGCAGTCGTCATCTTGTGAATAGTGATCCTAAAATACATTAATTTGGGGAAGATGGGTCCTCTATGCTCACTTCCATTTTTCCCCTCTTAATTCATCCCTCATAAAGGCGTCACATCACAGTGAACCAGGAAAGAGGTAGCCTGTGAATAGTTTTCCTGGATTAATATAAAAGTACTGCTCAGGAACAACATTTAAACACCTTTTCCTTCCCTTGAGGGCTCAGCTGTGTTGTGTCTAGAACACTCCCAGCCTCTTCTGTCATTGGAAGCAAGGGATAAGTCTACGTTCTGAACTTTGATCCCTCACATAGTAGCACATTGTGCTACCACCAAACTACTTGGGGCCTGGCCCTATGGTACACTGTAACCATCCTTGATGACCTTTCCCAGGTTAACAGATCAGAGAGAGAAATAAGGTCAGTTGTCCTCCTCCAAACCTCATATGTAGTCATATCTCTCAACTCTGTACCTGAAGACAGTGCCTCTACTGAAATTTTATTTCTTAAATTGCCTGTTTTGGGCTTACAGTGTATTTACTGAGAGATCTGCTGACTTTGTAAATTGTAGAGATGTATAAAATGTTCACAGCATAAATTAGAGCTGTAGCAGTTTATGCCTGGCGTTATATGATATAGTTTGTGTCCTTTGACATATTCTCTGCCGTGTCTCTGGCAACATTTCCCAATGAGGTTCTTTCTCCCATGCTCTTTTAACAAATTATGTGTTTGACTATGATCTCAATGCAAAGCTTCTGAAATCATTTACTGATGTTTTTCTAATTACTATTTCTGGTTTAAAGCTTCTGAAAAGTGCAGAATGTGTCTCTGTCTTGAAGAAATCTAGCATAAAAAGTGAACTTGTATATAACGATGTTTCCTTAAAGTGAAGTTCTATTTTGAAAAGTGACTACAATAATGGCAACAGATCTGATCTGTACTTGGATTTAGTCAAACCTGCTGATATAACTGAAATAAGATTTTACTGCTTTTTACTCCTGTTAGCACTGCAGAGCAAAAACAACTATGAAAATAGTGCACTGGAGTCTACTACTCTTGTGCTTTATCCACAGACTTCATTACTAAGTTTCATTTACAGAATCAATCAGTTACACTTGTGCAACCCCACTGAACTCAAACTGTTCTAGCATTAAGGCCATGCAGCAGCCCTGAATCTGAGCAGTAAAAACATGAGCTTTATGCTAGTTTAGCCCATACATTCACCCTGACCTGTGCTGTATGCAGTTCAGCTGAACCCAGGATCTGGTTAGTAGTATTCAGCTGACTTTCTGTAGTTCTTCCTTTTGGTTATTGAAACTTATTTTCCTATAAAGCCCTATATCAGTGGTTCTAAAATTTTTCCATATCATGACTAAGGCTACAATGTAGTCACGGAGGTCGCGGAAGTCACGAAATCCATGACTTCCAGTGACCTCCATAATTTCAGCCTGTGGCGATCAGGAGCTGCAGGCTCCCCCGCCGTCTGTGGGGGCAGAGACCTGAGGGGTATCCCCTACACCTCTGGTGGCTCCTGGAGCTCCAAGCCGCCGCAGGTGGTGAGGGTACCCTGCAGCTCCCGGCCGCCACAGGCAGCAAGGGAACCCCCGAGCTCCCAACCAACAGAGGGACCCCCACAGCTGCGGGCAGCAGGGGTCCCCGGAGCCTCCATCTGCTGCAGGCGGCAGAGGACCCTGGAGCCCCAACACCCAACTCGCGGTAGAGGTCCCCGGAGCGCCTAGCTGCCATGCAGCTACAGGCAGTGTGTGGACCCGCAGATTCCCATTTTGTCACCGATATTTTTAGTAAAAGTCAGGGACAGGTCACAGCTTCCGTGAATTTTTCTTTATTGCCCATTACCTGTCCCTGACTTTTACTAAAAATATCGGTGACAAAATCTTAGCCTTAATCATGACTCCATGTTATAATACAAAAACAGCCTCTAATTCCCATCCCATGGTTTCGGAACCCCCTCTTCCATCTAGCTGTATGGTCATCACCCCCTAGTTGAGAAACTATGCCCTCCACTGTGTACCTTGACCCCATCACTTGACAGCATGGGAGCTTCAACAGTTGCAAAGAATATTAAAGTTCTGTACGATACACAAAGAGCAACTTCCAGCTGAGACAGAGCCCACATAGCTCCTACTGACTTGGTCAGAGAAGGTCTTTCATTTGGCTCACCTGACAGACTTCCTGCCCATGCACAATGGGTCAAACACAAGTCCTGATGAAGTCAACTGACCTCAAAAGTACTAGTATTTGGTTTTACAATTGCTGTTTGGGTCTTAGCACAAAACAAGTCTAAACACCAAATCTGCTAATTGGTCAAACCCATTCCATTGTCTGGTGACAAGCTAGCAGACACAACAGGTACAGTAACAGCGCTTAGGCTATCAGAAGTAAACCATATGCAGTTTTGATCTGATCACACTGACAGTTTCCACACACTGGAAGCTTACTAATGGAAAATCTGTTGTGAATACTATTCAGGGCCTAATCCTGTTCCAAATATAGTCAACAGGACGACTCAGGATCAGGATCATTAAGTATGCAATCAGTATTCAGACATGTATTGTTTCTTACTGTGGTTTCAAAAAAAAGCAGAAGAGAGGAGACTCAGTGTGGCCATATCTGAAATCTATTCTTCCATAAAAGATGAGAAGCGGCTGGTACTCAGAGTTGATAAGATAAATAATATTGATGAAAAAGAGAAGCTGTGCCTAATATCCCTTTATAAGCAAAAAGACAGGGACATCTTCCCTGGCTGGATGCTGTTTCAGGCACCCAAACGTTTATACACAGGGCCCAAATTAAATCTGGCTCATATCCAACATGGAGAACTGCTAACACTGCTGAGTTGGTGCTGACTACTTGTTTTCTGAAAAAAGGCTGTCACCTTCAGTTCCTGTCTATTGCAAGTGAAATGGTACCTTGGAAATTCTGCATACAGTACATTTTTCTTTACTAATCTGGTTAATTTTCATTTAACCCTTTCATTCTGCTGAATGTAAAACCATTACTAAGAAAAGACGTAGTCCATTATTTCACATCTGAATGTAATAAATATAATGCAGTACTTATATAGCTCTTTGCATTTTCACAGCACAGTACAAACATTAATGAATGAATACTGATTCTATGGGCATTATGAAAAGAATCTGTTACTGTTAAGTATATATTAGATCACTGATTTCCTAATCTATTACTGTCTTATTGGCTTTAAACAGTAATGTGACATTTTACTGTTTTAAATTTTTTTTTTTTATAAAATGGTTTCTGCCTATTCCTTTTGTATATGCGCATGTATTGTTTTTGCCTTGCTTAAGTGTAACTTCAGCAGCTTTCCATAGCAGTTGTCTTTCTATATAAATATATACAACAGTACATTATTTTTCTCAGCCTACCATTTTATGTTTAAAGGAATATGTACACACAAGTGATTAAAATGAAGCCACTAAGAAAACAATATGTAACAACACTACAGTTTTAGATACTGAGCTTTTTTGAGGGAGTATAGTAAGTAATGTGCTCTGTGAACCAGGCTGAGGGAGGGAGCATAGTCTCGTGCACAGAACACAGCACTAGGGCTAAACATTGGGTTCTATTTCTGGCTTTGCCACAGGTTCACTCTGTGACTTTCAGTGAGCCACTTTAGATATGTGTGCCTCAATTTTCCCATTGTAAAATGGAATAAGAATTCTTCCCACTGTACTGAAGTGTTGTGAGACTCCATTCATTAACATTTTTTAAATGTTTTGAGAATCTTGTATGAAAGACACTATATAAATTCAAAGGTCAAGATCCTCAGTTCCAGCCAAGGAGTGTAAAATAGTTAAGAAATGGGAGGTGAAAAGGTGGCCTTTACATTCCTCTGATCCACCGCCAACTGTTGGGCCAGTCTGCTAGCTGCTGGCAGCCCTAAGGGGCTGATATGGCAACCAGAGATCAGTGAAATACAGGGAAATTCCCATGGCCACACCAATGTTCCTCAACCATGCTGGCACCAGGGAGGTGAAGACTTTACAGACTTTGGGCCTAATCCAAAGACTACTGAAGTCAATAGATTCCCATTCAGTGGGCTTTGGATCAGGACCTCTGTGGAATCTTCATACCACAGGGTCAGATCACACAAAATTAAGAATTCCAAAGTTAACTCTCCCAACTATCACACAATAGGAAAGAGGACAATACAAGAAGACGACAGGTAGGGAGATGCTTGGCCAAACTCTTTCAAGTTAAGGGGTGGCAAAAAAAAAAAAGAATATATAACACTAGGAAACTCTTCTATCCTCACCCTGAAATTATAAGACTTATGTCTTCCTTGGAGGTTCCAGATTGCATCAGCCTGCATGGGCATCCTGGCCAACATGCTGGTGAACTATCTAGATTTACAAGATTACATACCTGCATGTCCCACCTGCCCACCAACAGAATCGGTGGTCTTCTCTCAGGATCTTGCACCTCCACTAAAGTTCTTTCCTTCAGCATCATCACCACCAAGAGAAACTCATGTCAGGAGTAGCTTCTTTCCGGAAATTGGGGATTGCAATTATTTTTATTATTTTGATCTCCATAACTGGGATCTAGTACAGTTAGCTGCAGTAGTCTTAGTCATTCATTTCCCAGACTGTTGTCCTGTTCTAGCACTTCAGTTCTGTATTAAATACAGTCTGAAGCTCATTGAACTCTTTCACAGTTTCGACCCTCTGGTTATCAAGACATCTCACAGATCCTGAGAAAGCCTTTCTATCTCCAAAAAGGAGTGATATGTCAAAACAGCAGCCTGGACGCTTTAATTTCTACACCAGTGTTCTCTTCACCAGAGAATGCACTTACCATGGTTCCTCGTACCATGTCTCACGTTGGTTCTCTGGGTCTCATCTGGCTCTGGAACTCTTTCACAGGCAAAATGGAGCCCACCAGTTTGCAAGACCTGGAGGAGATGTAGTCATTCCTTTCCAGGTGAATCTTCCTACTCATGGTGCTAGAAAATTACAAAAACTGTAGTAAACATTTCATTTTCTACGAAGAAGTGGAAGGCTAAAGTGGGGATCACAGAGTTATCTTGTGGCTTGATCTACAAGATGAAAGTGCCACATAGGGAGTCACTTCCTCTCTGTACCTGTTTCCCCTTCCATCCTTTGTCTGTCTTGTCTAGTCAGTGTAACTTTTTTAGGTCTGGGACTGTCTTACTATGTGTATATGTGGAATCTCGCAAAATGTGTCCTGAACCTGGCTGGGACCTCTAGAAACTACTTTAATGTAAATACTACTACTACTAATTGAGATTATAGTTCTCAATCCATTCTCAGCCCCATACTCTTTGTGGTCCAACACCACTGTGTTTCACAGGAGGGATGATGAACTCTGCATAGCTTTATAAAAATGAGGTATAGCCCTCAGGCTCCTGGCAAGTTGCCACTGGAGCCCTTCATTGGCCAAAGTCGGAAGCCCCTTGGCAAAGTATAGTTTCAATTTTATATTTATAATTTCCATCAGATTTTTTTTTAACTTTCCATTTTCCAGCTGAAGACTCCTGGTACTGGATAGGCAACTGGAAATGAAGCTACTTTTTTACATACTATTCTTTGCATCTTTGTTAAAATTTTGCCATCCCGAAATTTGATGAAACATGTGTTTGCAGATGAACTGGGGATTTCCATTTGTGCAGTAATAGATTTTGGCTGGTGAAGGAGCAGTCAACTGCCAAGAGACAACTCTCTGACCTTTGGATGGTCCTCTAGTATGGCCAATGTCCCTGCAGAATATAAACTGAGTAGCTGATTAGCTAAATAAAGATCAAGGCCAAGTCAAAGTCAAGACTAGACATCCAGCCCTGAACAAATATTTAATACCCATTCTTGACTGAACAGGAACAAAGGTCTTTTTACTAATATTTTATATGATTTTAAAGTGTTCTAGCGTCAAAGCCATTTTAAATTTTTTTTTTTAATTTGTGCTAAGAACAAATTTATTGGAAGCATTTGACTAATACTCTAAAACACCACCCACATTATTTATTTATCTAAAGCATTGTGAATGGATACAAACACTTGCTAATTTTTCCTCTCCAAATAAAACCTGCATTTAATAAGACATCTGAATTGGGACAAATCAGATTGTTCAAGGGGTTAGGTAGAGGATACACAGCCTTTCATGCCTAGGTTGCTGATTCAAGTCAGTGATGATCTAAAGTTGTTACCATCTGATGGTTATTGGTGGCCTACATGACTTGAGTTTGATTCTTAGTCCAGTTTCAACATTCCACAAATTACATTCAGTATTTGTAATCATTTGCCTAATTAATTAACTAATGACATTTTAATTACTGTAGATTTAATGAGGGAATGTCCCTTTCCGACTGGCCCAATGCTTGCAAGGCTACCATTCCATAATGCCATGCAAAAATCCTTGATTCAGTTCCTCAGCAAAGATTTTTGCTTGTTACAGGCACTGTGAGTGCTTCAGAGACAGCTTGAGGGAGGAGTGAGTAGAAGTCCTCCATTGAGACAGAGTGTTTTTTGTACTTTTAATGGAAAGTTAAAGGTTTCTTTTCTTAAATAGGCCTGATTCTGTTCTCATTCATATCAGTGAAAATCAGGAATGAATCTACTGAAGTGATGGGAATTACAACAGAGCAAAAACCAGTATAACTGAGATCAGGCTCAGGGTCTTTATTTTGTAATAGAAAAACACATTGGCTACATTATGTCTGAATTCAGGTGCTACCAATAAACATAAGTACCCAGCGCTGCTATGAAATAGGAACTCAGGAAGAGAAGGGCTGCAGATAGCATCACTGAAGCTCATATAATTAAGGCGACGATTTAGTCACGGGTATTTTTAGTAAAAGTCATGAACAGGTTATGGGCAATAAACAAAAATTCACTGCCGTGACCTGTGGTGGCATCCGGGGGTGGGGGAAGGTGCTGCTGGAGGGAACTGGGGAGGAGGTGCTGCTGGGGAGGAGGCCCGGGGCCAGTGACAACAGCTGCCAGGGGCCAGAGGACTGCGGCAGCTCCGGCTGGCCAGGGACCGCTGCCAGGGGGCTGCGGCTGCTCCGGTCGGCCGGGGCCGGGGCCAGGGCTGCTCTGGCGAGGGACCACTGCCCAGGGCTGTGGACTGCAGCTGCTCTGGCCAGGAACCACTGCGGAGGGCCGCGGACCACGGCTGCTCCGGCCGGCTGTGAACCGCTGCCCGGGACTGTGGACTGCAGCTGCTCCGGCCAGACAGGGACCACTACCCAGGGCCGCGGCTGCTCCGGCTGGACAGGGACCACTGACCAGGGCCGCGGACTGCGGCTACTCTGGCCAGCCACCTGGGGAGCACTGCCTAGGGCACATGTGCTCTGACCACCTGGGACCACTGCTGGGGGCCGCCAGACCAGCGGCTGGTGTGGCTGTCCCCAAGGCCGCTCCAGCAGCAGGTGGTGTGGCTGGCCCAGAGCCAGCTGCTTGGGCTGCCCTGCAGCCAGCCACACTGTCCCCTGCAGAAGTCACGGAGGTCGCAGAAAGTCATGGAATCCGTCACCTCCGTGATAGACAAGCAGCCCTACATATAATTAACTAACTATTATTAAATTATTTGACATCCAGTAAAGCAAGCTACAAATATGCTACAAAGAGCTTTATATAATGGAAACTCACATGCCTCTTTAGAATAAGCTATACTGGCATAAGCACTTTTATACCGGTATAACTGCAATCATGCTGGAGGGAGAGAGAAGGGGGAGTTGGCCATTTTAATTATATGCATAGTTAAAGCTGCAAAACTATTCGGTGTATACTAATGACTTGCCGTAGCTCACACAGGAAATCTGTGATGGGGCAGGTAACTCAGCCCACTTCTTCCAAGTACCAAGCTAGCACCCTAGCACTCGCTCGTCCTTCTCCTCTAACATGAAGCTAGTTCATGCATTGTGTTATTAGAATTGGCACTGTATAAAGAATACATAGTTGTTCATGAGGCTTCATACTCCTGGAGACCTTGACTATATAACATAACAAAGCTTGCCCGCTGGCAAATTTTCCTAACTCTGATTTGTAGACTTATGGAGGAAAGGCATTTTTAAAAAACATTAATTAACAAAGTGGTTTGTTGCCAGTTTCGCTTTCTAGCATAGTTCTTACTTCTCTTTTCTATTGTGTTACATGGTGGTGTAAAAACACACAAGTCCATTAAATTATGCAAGACATAAAATTAAGGTAAGTGCACCCTCTTGAGGTTGTTTAAGTGACTGTATTAAAAGCAGTTTATTTGCTCTTCCTATTAGGGTATTTTTTTCTGCCAGTAGAACAAATGAGGTGTGAACCAGTAAGTACTAAACAATATGCCTCTCAGTTAATGAGACTGAAGATTTTGAAGGGACCAACACTTTGACTTGAAATCCAATCAGTTTTACAAAATGAATTTAAAGCAGTTAGAACCAGTAACAGAACTTAGTTCTCACAACTCATGTTACAGGTACTACGCACAGCACCAGACTACTTTTCTTAGTGCTGCTGGAAGTTATGCATGTGCACTGAAGAAGAATCAATTCCTAATTTCATGGCCACATGCAATCTCTGTACATGGGGCGGGGGATTAGAAATTACACTTTTTAAAAGAAAATGGGAACTAGAGGAGACAAGTACAATTTTGAGAAAGTGAACTGTAAGATTAAAAATTTGCTAACAGAGAACTAGATTGTACAACCCTTACTTAGAGCTTGCCTATGTTAAGAAAATTTGCACTGGTGTAACTAAATAGATGTAAGGTTAGAATAAACAGATTTAGTTATACACCAGTGGAAACCCTAAAGTACACATGCTGCACCATCATGAAGTGAGGCGTAAACCGTTTAGTTTAATTCAGTTATTAAAATAACAGATTTACAAAAGCTGTGCAGAAAGAATCTGGTTACAGAATTAAGCTAAACTCATTTATATAACCACTAACAAATGAATTTAGAGAAGCAAAGGACTAAGAAGTTAAGGCTTACAATCTGTAAAGGCTTCCTCACCTAGGGTGACCAGATGTCCTGATTTTATAGGGACAGTCCCAATTTTGGGGTCTTTTTCTTATATAGGCTCCTATTACTCCCCACCCCCATCTCGATTTTTCACACTTACTGTCTGGTCATCCTATCCTAACCCCTGAATCTAGACTGATTATTGTTATTATTTGAATGCATCCTCCTTTTTCTCTGCACAACTTTTGTGTATTATGAAGAACATTTATCATGGAAGGCCTCTACACAGTTGGCGATCACATGGTCACCAAAAGCTTCAGCGGTGAGATGACAGATATAGGTAAAGTCTATGCTAAGAGGACTATAGCGCCATAGCTATAATGGCATAGCCCCATCGTTAGCTGCAGTTTACAGTGACAGAAGGGGCTTTTCAGTCTCTGTAGGAACCTGAGTGAACTGGCTAGGCCAATGGAAGCATTCTTCTACTGACCTAGCTGAGTCGACACTGGGGATTAGGTCAACATAACTAAATTGCTGAGGGTTGTGTCTTTTTCACACCACTGAGCACCATAACACCATGTCCACCTACATCTGAAGTATAGACCAAAGCACAGACTGAACACCCTGCCAAATCATCGAGTCCAAATGGCTTTCTAGTAAGCCATACATCTTCAAGATTGATCTGGGTGGTGCCGGATCTGCAAGCAGCTAGGTCCCTTTTGGATTTGTCTTGATGGTGATGAGTAAGGCTGCGGGTTTGTCATGGAGATCACGGATTCCATGACTTTCCGTGACTTCTGCAGCGGCCGGTGTGCCTGGCTCATGGTCACCACGCCCATCCCTCGCAGCAGAGTTTGGGTGTGGGAGGGGGCAGGGGCACAGGTTGAGGTGAGGCAAGCTCTGGGCAGCGCTTACCTGGGGGCTCCCCAGAAGCAGTGACATCCCCCTTCTAAGCTGCTAGGCGGAGGTGTGGCTAGGCAGCTCTGTGCACTGCCTCTGCCCAGAGTGCTGGCTTCGCAGCTTCCATTGGAGGGTGGTGCCTGCAGGCAGAAGCAGTGTGCAGAGCTGCCTGGCCATGCCTTTGCCTAACAGCTGAGCGAGGGGGATGTTGCTGCTTACAGGGAGCCCCCCCAGGTAAGCGCTGCCCAGAACCTGCCTCACCCTGTCCCGTCCCCCAACCCCCTGCCACACCCAAACTTTACTGCTGATGGGGGGATGGGATGGGAAAAGCCTACTGCAAAGCCAGGTAGGGAGCCTGCTGGCCCCGCCAACCGCCCCCCCCCCCGCACCAGTGGGGGTCCTGGGCAGCCCCCCCCACCCCAAGTTTTATTCACTGGTATTTTTAGTAAAAGTCATGGACAGGTCACAGGCCATGAATTTTTGTTTACTGCCTGTGACCTGTCCATGAATTTTCCTAATACCCGTGACTAAAACTTAGCCTTATTGATGATGCACCACAGTTGACACTTACGGTGCATACTCTGGGGTTTCAGCCTGGGGGAAAGGGTCTCACAAACAGCTGGGCTGCAAACACCCTGCTCTTCCTCCCACATCACTAAACGGGAGAGGGGCCTCTTCTCTGGGAACACTGAGCTAAGTAACTGAAGCCCTGGGCACAGCACGCATGCCTACACTGTCTGTGTTGCAAACCTGGGTCTGTGGGACCTGGACTTGTGGACGTGTAGTTTCCAAACCCACACTTAGAATCCTAGAATATCAGGACTGGAAGGGACCTCAGGAGGTCATCTCGTCCAACCCCCTGCTCAAAGCAGGACCAATCCCCAATTTTTGCCCCAGATCCCAAATGGCCCCCTCAAGGATTGAACTCACAACCCTGGGTTTAGCAGGCCAATGCTCAAACCACTGAGCTATCCCTCCCCCCCACTTGAGGATCCACACTACACTGCACACCTGGGTTTACAGTTGCTGGCCCGGCACCCACAGCCGTGCTATGGCAGCCGAAGTGCCCGCCGCAGAGCTTCCGCCCGGGAGCTGCGGCTTGACCCGCGTCCACACTGCAAACTGACAGGGCTTGGGGCCTGAGTCACATCGGGACTCAGGGTCTGCTGACCTATCCTCGCCCCGCCCAGCAGGGTGCCAGGCTCTGGGCCCTGAGGGCCTGCTGCCCGCACTCAGCCTGGCGTGTGTGCGGAGACACGGGGGCTCACCAGGGCGCGCAGAGGGACCCGGTTTGAGACGCCGCACAGGCGCAGGCAGAGGGGCGAAGCCCTGTCTCGTGGCGGCAGAGCGAGGCGAGGCAGCGCAATCCGGCCGTTGGTGGAAGGCGCAGGGCGGCAGCTGAGGGCGCGCGCAACTCGCCCCCCTCCGCTGCCCCAGGGACGCCACCTCCTCCCCCGCCTCCACGAACCAGCCACCGCCCGCCTCCGATCGATGTTCTCTAGGAATCATTCGCTTCTCCCTGGGAGGGAGCAGGGAGCCCGCCCCAGCCTGGCGCGGCCTTTCCCCTCTGCGCCTGCGTGCCAGGGGAGGAGCTTGTGAGTTGCGCGCGCAGGCTCCCTCCATTCTCCCGTGTGCCGTGGTTCAGCTCGTGCAACGCAGCGCGCGGCCGGCCTCGCTGCTCCGAGCGGACATGGCGCTGCACGTGCCCAAGGCCCCGGGCTTCGCCCAGATGCTGAAGGAAGGCGCGAAGGTGAGAGCGGGGCCGGGCCTGGGGTTCCCGCGCGCCGCCGGGGCCGGGCCGGAGAAGCTTCCAGAAGCGTAGCCCGGGCTGGACCCTGCGGCTCCACGCGGGGAGGGGGGCGGGGCCTGTCGCGTCGCCCCTCCCCCTCGGCCTGGTGGGGAGCGGGGGGCTCCGGCCGCGAGAAGCGGACTCGGGGGAGCTCTTCCGCCCCCCTCCCCCCGCGTCTCTCTCTCAACGGCGGGTTCGCGCCTGGCCGCCGGCGGGGTGCGCAGCTGCAACCCGGGAAGGGGCTGGGTGGGGCCGAGCCGGCTGCGGGGTCCGGGCTGGAGCGAATCTCCCCTTTACACCTGCCGGTTTTACCCTGTTCTGGGCTCGCGGCCCCCGTTGCCTGGGCGGCCTTTGTCCCTGGTCCTGGTTCGCGCCGGTCTGGACCCATAGGTGCCCTGGCCTCTCCTTCCCCCTGGTCCCTAATGGCGTCACCCCCTCTTCTTCCCGTCCCGCCGCCGTCCCCCTTGAGTCCCACTGGAAAGAATTGTGGAGAGCAGTGACTGGAAACAGTTGGTGGAAACTGGTGGTGGATAAGCAGGTGAATGGGAGCTCCCAGGGCGATGCTGTGAGCAAAGAGCCGCCGCAATCTTGGGATGCGTCAATAGGGGAGACTTGAGTAGGAGCGGTGCGGTTACTGGAGCTCTCTGTATTGGGCCCCGGCGTGACCGCTGCTGGAATCCTGTGCCCCGTTCTGGTGCCCATAAATCAAGAAGGATGTTGACAAATTGGAGAGGATTCACAGAAGAGCTAAGAAAGATTTAAGGATAGGTTCAAAGAGTTTCATTTCTTTAGCATAACAAAGAGAACGTGAGGGGCTGACTTGATTACAGTCTAAAAGCACTTACATGGAGAACAAATATTTAATAATGGGCTCCTCAGGTTAGCAGTGAAAGATATAAAATGATCCAATGGCTGGAAATTGAAGCTAGACAAATTCAGATTGAAAGATGTACATTATTAGTGGTGAGAATAATTGTTCCAATCGTTACTTTTCCATCACTGGCCATTTTTAAATCAAGATTGGGTGTTTTTCTAAAAGATATGATCTTGGAATTATTGTGGGGAAATTCAATGGCCTATAATATACAGGTCAGACTAGATCACAGCAGTCCTTCCTGGCCTTGGAATCTATGGAAGTATTAGCAATAATGCCCCCCAAAGTACTAGGCAACTGACAGTGGGTAATTTGAGCAGCTGTTAGGCCCTTCAACCACAACTCTTATTTTTATTGATTCTGATCCCTCCCCCTATGTAGGTTGCTTGGCTTTCTATATTGCAAGCTGTTTGGGTAAGGAATTGTTTTGATATATATCCACACAGTGTTTAGCACAAACAAGCTACAGCTGTGGAATGCAAATACTAATAAATTAACTCACTCCTGTTACCAATGAATGCCCTTATGTTAGTCTATTCTTGCCATACTGTATAAAAAAGATTCCAGAAAAGCAAAGTACTTAGTACAGTGCCACACTCAACATTGAATTAATATTTTTAACATGTATTTTGGCAGGAGTTGACAAACCTGTCTAGGAGAATGGAAACTTTGCTCAAACAAATGGACAGAGAGGGACTAGGTAATTGCTGACTCCTTCTCTGGAAGGGAGAAGAAAGCAACAGAGGTTTCTAAGCACTGCTACTTAAAGGGTTGGAGAATGGGAGACACAAACTGCTTAGGGAACTTTCTGCTTTTCTTTATTCACAAGAGAGTAGTTGGCGGTAGGGAATAGTTGCAGGAGCTGCTGAACTCTTGTAGAGAGGAGAACAGGGGAAGCAAAATGGCACAGATGCTGGTTCTCCTTTAACAAGAAGGGACAGAGGAACAGAACAGCTGGAGCTGCTTCTACCTTTCCTGAAGTTGTGAGAGAGCTTGGTAAGCAGACCTTTCTCTGGGACTTTTAGAGGGCACCCAGATGAGCTTTGCAGAGGTGTGTGTGAGAGGAGACATGATTTATTAACTGATAGAAGGAGCTCTGAATTTACAAACGAATGTATGTGGGAAGGAGTTTGAAATTGTTTTTATTTTGTGGAGCATAGTTGACTTATTAATGTGGGAGTGGTGAAAATGGTATAACTTTGGGGGTATGCTCTTGATGGGAGTGATGGTGCATACATTTTTCTCAGGAAAGTAGGTGTGGAGGACATTTGTCAGGCCCACGATAAGCCAATAACCTCACCAGAAGTCCCTGATTTACTTGGACAGGCTTATGGGGTTCAATCTGTTGAGTGTTGACCCAACTTTCCTCTTTCATATTCATAAATTTGCTTTAATTGCTAAACTCTGCAGTTGAGAGCCAGTGTATGTTAGCTTCTTTGTCACTGTTTTTGAAATAGTAGGATTGAATTTTTGTTTAAACTTTTGTGTAAACAGGATTTCCCTCCAAAATAACTCATTGGAAGTTTTGGTATTGACTTTAGTGAAGCCATCCAGGCTGTCAAATGACAAGTGACTGTAATTCTTCCAGATTTTTTTGTTAGAACCTCTGATTCTAAGCAATAAACTTTTTTTTTTTTTTTTTTTTGGGTAGCATTTTTCAGGATTAGAAGAAGCTGTATTTAGGAACATACAGGCATGTAAGGAGCTTGCCCAAACCACCCGTACAGCTCTTGGACCAAATGGTAACCTTCTCTAATTTTATACTGTTTATTGTAATATTTATGTACAAAGAAGCTATATTTGTTTTTCTTGAAGGATAACCGTTTCATTGTTTACGGTAAAACTTCGGTCATAAATGTCTTTAGTCATGTGATTTCAATAAAGGAACATTTTCAGTCTGGTCAATTTTTTTTAAAAAGTTTAATGTACCATACCTGCCTCTGAGTCCTCAAGTCTGTTTTTGTGGAATTATCATCATTGTCCTAATTTAATTTTTTTTGGTCCCATTTGCTGTTATGTGTAAGATCCACAGAAGGTGAAGAAACATTTTGTAGGGGATATGATTAAACTGACTACACACTGCACTATCAAATGCACAAAGTAAACTGGAAAACTAAAGAAAAATATATTGTGCTGGTACATTTTTGTTAGTTATCTTAAATTATGTAAGAATAGGATTACAAAAAAACTAATTCTGTTTAAATTTATAGTATCCCCTTAATGTAACTCCAAAACTTCATTTCAGAAGAGAGGTCTTACAGGTTCCTCAATCCAAATTTACAAATGTTTATAGGGCTAAAAATTGTGAAGGTCAGAATATCCCAAACCACTTCTTTACAGAGGAAACTGATTATGGTAAACTGCTTTGTTATAAATACTTATAGCAAAAATAGTCCATCGATTGCATGAGATTAGAAGAATTAACCAAATAACACCAATTCAAACTGTAAAGTATTTACAATTGTGTAAAATAAGAATTGATAAGCTCTTTATCATTTAGGAATGAACAAAATGGTTATCAATCATCTTGAGAAGCTTTTCATGACAAACGATGCTGCAACTATCTTAAGGGAGTTGGAGGTAAGTGCTTTTTTGTGTTAAAAGATTTTTACTTGCACCCAACTAGCTAAAGTTTATTTCAACATCTAAGACTTTTACTCAGTTTTATTAATAAGAGTAAGTTCGTAGGATCAGGGCTACAGTTTCTAAATAATCTAATTCATAATTGGACCCTGAGAGGAGTGTAGCAAATATACACACAACAGAAAAAAAAAAATAGAAGGGCTTTTCAGAGCTCCAGTAGTGACAGGCCCTGCTACAAAGACACTTGGATTATTGAATATTATTATTGGTATTTGCTTCTCTTTCTCCTCAAAATAGGAGTAGAGTTTAGGAATTAAAGAGACATGGACTGTAATTGCTGATATCTTGTGTGGAAGACTCTTGTTCAAAAGAAATAAGTGCAACGTTAATTTCTTGTTGCTGCCAACTTTCACATGTTTCTCTACCTGCTTAGAATTCTCACTTTTGGTTTTAGGGATGTTGGGGACGTGATGTTACCCTGCAATGAGAAAGTTAATAGAATTGTGCAGAAGCTGACATGACATGTCATTTACTGCATCAGTTAAATAGAAACTCAATTATGTGATGCCTCTGTCAACCAATGAATAATGTTGTGTTGAATTATTGAATAGTAATACTCACACTGAGGTTCCTGAGCTGCAAGTGGCTCTTCAGTGTGTCTCCCGCGGCTCTTTGCAACACATGATATTAAAACACTGGTTTAATTATTAACCAATCAGGATATTTTACTATGTTATTAACCAATTGTAGTTGATAAAATAATAATACTTGATCAGTCATTTTGCTGTGAGAATAATATATAGAAATAGTAAATGAAACAATGAATTCACACTACTATGGCTCTTTTGGGTGATGTTGATTGCTAATTTAGCTCCTGAACCACTGAAGTCTGAGTATCACTGCTATAGAACTTTCCTAATTTACTTTAAATAAGGGACCATTATAAATGATTGAATTCTAAAATTAGCAAGTGAACACAAAGCAAAAATGTTTAAGAAAATGTATTTACTACTTTTTTAATTTGATATTTTTTAATCTGTATTTACATGCATGGTTAGATTTCCTTGTTTTTCCAATATTCTCAGTACTGTAAAATTTCAGTAGAGTGCTAAAATACAGGAGTCTTAATTGCTTATTATAAGCAATCTTGCATGTCACCATGGCTTAGACACCATAATTGTAGCTATAAAAGTATCCAAGAATAGATAAAGCACTTTGCTATTAAATTGTTTATTTGAAGGGGGAAGAGCTGCCATTTTTGTGCAGATTGCAAAGTATAGCTTAGAGCTGATCAACTGTTTATATATGCATAAACAAAACTCAGTGTTGCTTGAAGTTTAGATGTTCAACTGACCTTGTCAAGATAAGGTAATTTACATGTGCCACACTGGTATCCCATAAAAATAATGCAGTTGTCCATTAGAAGTGGGGAAGAAAGGAAGTGCCTTTTTTCTATTGTCTTAACCCTACAGCAGTATTCCAGAGTCTTGCAATTCTCATATGTTACACTCCTGCTTATTGTGTAATTTGCCAAACGTAGTAAAATATTACTGTTTAGCTTGCTTTTTCCCCATCTAGTTTATAATTCTGGTTAACTTTAGATCAGATTTTTAACCAAAAAGGAGCTTATATTTGATACATACAAAGAACTTTAGGGCTATATACTTTTAAATTTGACTAACCGGGATATTAACAGTTAAATTAATATGTCTGACTCCTTTAACAGGTCCAGCACCCTGCTGCAAAAATGATTGTAATGGCTTCCCATATGCAAGAGCAAGAAGTTGGAGATGGAACAAACTTTGTCCTTGTTTTTGCTGGCACCCTTCTTGAGCTAGCAGAGGAACTTTTGAGGATGGGACTTTCCATTTCAGAGGCATGTAGTTAATTTAATATTCATGCTGCATGAACATTGGTAGATGATTACTAATACGGATTAATCAGTGATCTTGGGTTATGTATTACTTAATCACATCTGTAATCTTGAATATTTGCAATGTATTGGTGATGATCTCCATCCCTTTTGGCTGGTCCCTTTAGTCAACTTTCAAATGACAGTATATACATAATGTATGCATTGATACTTTAAAAAGAACAGGAGTACTTGTGGCCCCTTAGAGACTAACAAATTTATTAGAGCATAAGCTTTCGTGGGCTACAGCCCACTTCATTGGATGCATAGAATGGAACATATAGTAAGAAGATATGTGTATACACATACAGAGAAAAGGTGGAAGTTGCCATACAAACTGTAAGAGGCTAATTAATTAAGATGAGCTATTATCAGCAGGAGAAAAAAACTTTTGTAGTGATAATCAAGATGGCCCATTTAGACAGTTAACAAGAAGGTGTGAGGATACTTAACATAGGGAAATAGATTCCATATGTGTAATGACCCAGCCATTCCCAGTCTCTGTTCAAACCCAAGGTAATGGTATCTAGTTTGCATATTAATTCAAGCTCCGCAGTTTCTCATTGGAGTCTGTTTTTGAAGCTTTGTTGTTGCAAAATTGCCACCCTTAAATCTTTTACTGAGTCGCCAGAGAGGTTGAAGTGTTCTCCTACTGGTTATGATTCCTGATGTCAGATGTGTGTCCATTTATTCTTTTGCATAGAGACTGTCTGGTTTGGCCAGTGTACATTGGCATTGCTGGCACATGATACTTTCAGACTCTTTCAGGAGGCAACATAGTGAACATGAATGTACAGTTCGGTGGAGGAGGTTAGAATGTCAGTGAACTTTGTCATTTGCATTACAGGTGATAGAAGGTTATGAAAAAGCCTGCAAGAAAGCCCTAGAAATTCTTCCTGACTTAGTATGCTGTTCTGCAAAGAATCTGCATGATGTTGAAGAAGTGGCGTCTTTGCTGCACACCTCAGTAATGAGTAAACAATATGGCAATGAAATCTTTCTAGCAAAGCTTATTGCTCAGGCATGTGGTAAGTAAAGAAGTTTGTATCTTGTATGTATCTAAACTGAATGCAAGCTTGTTTTTAATCTTTGTTCTGTTATTCAAGTGCTCACATCATAGGTGAAAGACACTGCCAGCTATTCAAGTATCAGGCTAAATGAGCTGAATATATTAGGTCTCATGCCTTTGGGGGAAAGGGAGAGAGGGAGATGGTATTTCTTTTCCTCTTACCCACTGAATTCTCTTCATGCTCATTGTGGCCGAGCTATGGTTAGTCCGTATGGCTTTCTAGTAAGCCATACGTTTTCAGGATGAAAATCTGTTTTCATCTTTGCAGTTGCACTCATGCTCTTAAATGCACGACTTAATCTAATGTGATGTTGGTGTGTTTTGTTATATAGAGCTCCCCATCTTTCAGAGCTTAAGAATACAACTCTCATCAATAGTGTGAATTTTTCCTCAAAATACTTTGAGCCAAATTCAGCCTTGGCGTAAGTGGGCACAGGCTAAACTTGGCCTGCTGGCTTCACTGATTTGTGTTCTCTTGCTGTGCCAAATACTGCTACTTCATAGTGAAGAGTTCCGCTTTCTCAGCGTTACACTACCTATGCTTATCTGTAACTGATCATCGAGGAGGGTAACTGTTTCCTGCTAATGTAAAATTTGACAGTTCATTTCTTGATCTCTTTATTTGTTTAAAGGCTTTTGAAACTAAACATCTTATTAATACAGTATTTTCTATATATACGATGCATATGATTTTCTAGTGTCACATTTGTACTTTGCACTTAAATTATATAATACATGTTTCTTTTCTTAAACAGTATCTATTCTTCCTAATTCTGGTCATTTCAATGTTGACAGCATCAGAGTATGCAAAATTTTGGTAAGCTATGAACTTTTTTCACTAAAGCATGACTAATTCTTACTCCTGAGGGAATTCTGCACGAAAAAATTAAATTCTGTGCGCAATATTTTAAAATTCTTCAAAATTCTGCATATTTTATTAATCAAAATAACACAATATAATCATGCCAGTTTCAATTATTTTGGTAATTTATTTCACAATACTTGTCAGCAATTATGTCTGTAACAATACAGACAACAAAAAAGATTCCGGAAATGTTTTTTGACAGATATTTCTAGGCCTATTAAATATGGAACTCTGAGTAATAATTCATTTAAACTACAATTCAGAAACATATTTGCTGCACACTCAAAAGCAGTGCAAAAGCTTGGGGGAGTCGGGCAAAGGAGGAGCTGAGCAGGAGGGAAGTAATTTCTGGGAAGGAGACTTGGGAGTGAACCTGGTTGTTGGGCGTGGGTGGGAGAAGTATGGAACAGGTTGGTTTTTTGTTTTGTTTTTTTGGGGGGTGAGGGGGGGGTGTTGAGGAGCATCCCCCATGCAGACACTGACTCTCCCTTTCAGTCAGGCACATCTGTCCCTGTGTCCCTGCATGCCCATTCCTCATTCAGCCAGGCATATCTGCACATGTCCCCATGTGGCCCTGTACCCTCACTCCCATTCAGCCCTTGGCTTAATGTTGTTACCCCACTAACTCCTGTACCCTCACTAGCCCTTTTGAACCCCAGTTTGTGACTCCCCAGCAGCCCCATGTGCCCCACTATGTTCGTTCCCCCCATATCGTGTGCCTCCTAACCTGGTCCTGCAGGCATGGCAGTTTGAGGAAGGCAGCCACTGCCTCCACCCTCTCTGCAGCTGGCTGCCCTCTCTTCTGGCACCACATCAGCCCCTGGTGGGCAAAAGGTATAATTGCAGCGTGACCTCTCTCATGGCTTCCCTTTGCCTCCCTGTCAGAATCAAATATTTTGTGGGGGCGGAGAAATATCTGCAGGAGACATTAATTCTGCGCTTGTGAAGCATGCCCCGAGGAATAAGTTCTGGTATTGCTGTTACTGTATTAGATAACTCTCATGAAAATAGCTAACATTTGGATCATAAAATGTTACATTTCTGTTGTCCTTCACCCTAGCCTAGCCTTGCCTTTAAGATTGTCTTTATTTTTGATAGATTGAGGCACGGCTTCAGTAATGTAGATACATTGTTATCGCACATTCAATTAAATTATTTTTACTAAACTCTGGTATTCCTAGTTTCAAGATATTTTCTGTGCAGTACTTGGCTTAGAGCTGAATCGCCTGTAGACTTGAGGGGCAGAACTCTTTAAGTATTTGGCTGTTAAACAAATCAGCTTCATGAGCTAAAAGCTCAACCAATATGTTTTTCAGTAATCGTACCTTCAATTAAAATGCAACCCAGATGTTCAGACTGGGGTGGGGGAGGATGCAGAATGTTACGGGCCTGATCCCGTTGCTCTTAATCGGTCAGTGGGATATTAGACCTCAGTAAGGATGACAGGATGGGCTAAACTTGTGCTTCCCATCAACTTCTTTCTTGCTAATCCTTCTCCCTGACTGGGAGCAGAAAACCGGATCACTATACATTTCTAATTGTTACTGCCATGGAATAAATCTTCAACTGTGTATTTCTAGAGAAGAATATTCAGTATTCCTCAATTAGCATAGTGTTTTTCCTTATCCTGGAATAGAAACATATCTAAGCATGTTCAGACGTGAGACTTTCTTTTTTTAAAAGAGCAAGTGTAGCTTGATTGTGGTGGATTGGTGTACTAAAATGTGATCTTTATCTGTCCCCTTTATTCTCTTTAGGGCTCTGGTGTGTCTGCCTCTTCAGTCCTTCATGGTATGGTTTTTAAAAAAGAAACTGAAGGAGATGTTACTTCTGTCAAAGATGCCAAAATAGCTGTGTATTCCTGTCCTTTTGATGGTATGATAACTGAAACTAAGGTATGTGGGTGCCCTAAAGAAGTCCCATAGCAATTTATGTACATATCTAGTACTTGCTCTGTATTATTCTCAGATTAATGTTAACTTTAAATATCCTTGACAATTGGTGATGGTGACAACTTTGTTTAATAAGGGACTTGAGCTTCTATGTTAAAATGAAGTTCAGGGTTTTCTATTGTAGCTGTCTAAACCATATTTTTCTCTAACTTTAATATGAAGTGTTTCTTTGAGCAGATGCATTTTCAGACTTTTCCTGAGACCACTGACAGATAACGTAAAACACAAAATGTTAGCATACAAATATAATTTGAGTCCAAATGGAGTTTAAGGCTCAAGATATTCTTGTGTACCCAACACACAGTAGTTTTGCTCTACTAGGTTATTTAATATGACCTTTGATTTAATTGCAAATTAATTAACTGACTTAATTGCAGATATCTATATTACATCATGGTGGTTGACAAAATTACCTGAAAAGTTATAAACTCTGGTAGGGGTGAGTGGAGCTGCATTGCAGTGACATGATT
Source organism: Chelonia mydas (assembly GCF_015237465.2). Classification (NCBI taxonomy): domain Eukaryota; kingdom Metazoa; phylum Chordata; order Testudines; family Cheloniidae; genus Chelonia; species Chelonia mydas. The sequence goes on from NC_057849.1 coordinate 164,093,399, forward strand.
CTTTTCTTTTGAAAAGTCCTAGAGGATAGTATTGGGCAAAGATATAGCTCCCCTGGGGACTCATGTCAGGTGTGCAAAGTGGTGTTATTCATCACACCCTTCTGTCCAATGTAAGGCTGTCAGAAAAAGTAAATGGTTTAGACTGCACTGACATGAGCATGTGGATGACGGCAATCTATCTTTTTGTTCAGAATGGGACATTACTATTTCTTTGCCTCCGTAAAGCCTTCCTTAGATTTTAAAGGTAACAGTGGTAGCTGGAAACATCTTTCCACCTGTGTCTGGGTAGGATGGTTGTGACTTTCCTCTTGCCAGAGTGATACAAGCCTACTTGACATCTAGAGTAAACTAGTACGATGTGTTCTGGAGCTACCTTGGAAGACCATTTAGAAGCTTCTGCTGGTACAGAATGTGGCTGCTCACTTGGTGCTAGCCACGTGGCGGATATTACACCTTATTCTCCATAAATCACAATGAACTCTAACAGTAAACTGGCAGCCAGGATGGTTTGTGTGTATGTAAAATTCTGTATGGTTAATATTCTATTTTTGGAAGCACTGTCTTGACACTTGAGCAGCTACAGGGGCAGAGATGAACAGTTGCTGTATCTGTACTCAGGAATGCCTTAATTTCTCATCCAGAGATAGGATCTTCAGCTGTGAAATTTCTCTCCTGGTGGTCCAGAGCTGAACCTTGCTGACCTGCAATTTAGTATCTGACATGTTTCACTTAATCTTTTACTTGAGGAATAGTGATAAAGTAGCATGAGTTGAAGTGGTGAATAGGAGAAGAACAAGTTCATTTTGGTTTGTCAAAATCTCATGTAAAAGCTCTAGGCACAATATGATGTGTTTTGTAAACTGAAAAATGTTTCCTTTTGATAGGGCACTGTACTGATAAAAAATGCTGAAGAACTTAAGAAGTTCAGCAAGGGAGAAGAAAATCTAATGGATCTGCAAGTCAAGGCAATTGCTGATGCTGGTGCAAATGTTGTAGTAACAGGTGGCAAAGTGGCAGACATGGCACTTCATTATGCCAATAAATACAATCTTATGTTAGTCAGGTAAGGATTAACATGGTACAAGTAATTTAAATGTCAATACCCATACATACCATACTTGCTGTTTTCTCCTCAAAGTCCTCAGAATACAAAGGTATATGTAATGTAAACATTATTACCTAATGTGGATGATTATTTTTCCTCCAACAGAGGGTGAAATTGAGTGTCCGTTAAGTTAGTTACAATTAGGGTGTGTCTGTTACCAAACAGAGCTTGGGGTTTCCTGACAATGGATTGCACCTTGCTAAATCTGGAGTTTTGGTATAACGGTTGCATTGTCTGTATATTGTAGTTATTCATTATTTGAAAATAATTTTCCAGTCAACAAAATCAGATATTCTAAAAAGACACATTAGTGATTTTAGTAAAGTGGTGAAATGGGCATAGAGGTAGGGCTATCACAATGGTGGTTCCCCAAGTCATAGTAGAGACATGATGGCGCAGTGGTGTGTGGAAGTATAAACAATATAGGTAGTGCATAAATGGAAGAACTCTGCCCCAGGACTGTTGATTAGCATCTTCCATGGGCACTAAATTTCACTTTATAAAAATAAGTGAAAATTTTTGAGTATAGGTATAATTATTAAGTACAGGACAGCCCCATGAAAAAGACCTAACAGCTAGTGTTAAATTTTCATATTTTGATCCTCTCAGAAAAGTCTTGTGCATGTAAAAGGTACTCTTCTGTTTACAAAACAGAATCAGTGACACTTCAAAAGAGTTGTAACGTGTTCAGAGAAACAGCATTTTGATCCCATGAGGTTATTCGTGATGAAACATGGTCCAGTACAGCAGACCAGATGTTGGCCTAGTAACCTTGAGCATTAAACTTATTAAACTTCATTTTCCCCATTAGTAAAATGGAGATAATAGCTATTCCTCTATTACAAAGATGTTGAGGATTAATAGTTAAACTTTCAAAGTGTTAGACAGATATTAAGTTAAAAAAAAAAATTTGATTCCAAGTGAACAAAAGTGCTTAAAAATAAAGCATTACTTCTTCAATTTCTCTAATATTAGCACTGATTCCTGTACCATAGAGTAGCAACTGCAGAAATGCACTGGAGGGGTTGATGCCATGGTAGTGTTGTAGTGGATACCACTAAACTAATTCTGATAATATTACATAAAACTGCCAAATTATGGAGGAAACCTTTATTTTTCCATGCAAACTAATGTAAACTTCAGATTGTTCTTGGAAACATGGTACTAAAAGGAACTCTTTTTTTTTTCTTTTTTTTAAAAGATTGAACTCAAAATGGGATCTCAGGAGACTGTGTAAAACTCTTGGCGCTACCGCTCTTCCCAAATTGGTATGCCATTTGCAAATGAGTATAATCAGTGGAGATATTTATTTTGTATGAACAGAATCTTTTTCTGACTTGTGCTTCTTTTTCCAGATTCCACCTACACTAGAAGAAATGGGTCATTGTGACAGTGTTTATTTGTCGGAGGTTGGGGATACACAAGTAGTTGTGTTTAAGCATGGTATGTTTCTATTTATAGGAGATCATGGTTCTATGTCATGACTAGAACCTTATTTATAAATGTTCTACATCTTAATAAGTTTTCTAGAGAATTAAGTCTGTCTTTCCTGAACAGAAAAGGAAGATGGTGCCATTTCTACCATAGTAATCCGTGGATCTACAGACAATCTAATGGATGACATTGAGAGAGCTATAGATGATGGTGTTAATACTTTCAAAGTACTCACTAGGGTGAGTAAAATGAATATACTTCTCTGTTAAAACAGAGCTGTAGACCAAGATATTTGTGCGAAGACTTTATGGCATGCTTTGCTCCCTTCTGTCGCTTGCAATGCGGAAACTACTTGCATCTCCTTAGCATGGGGGAAATCTCCAGTGGGCAAAGAGCGGGTGTGTAACTGATTCCTATGCCACTTGTTCAGCCCTGGAGTTAGGAGATCGGTTGTGGCCAGAATGCACTGTGCTTACTCCATCTTCAGTGACAAGATGATCTGTCTGAGACCAATACAAGCTGGCAGAGCTAAACTCCACCCTGGCCAGAGAATCAGTGACTCATAGGTGGCACTCTGTGGACCGTTTCCCCAACCTCCTACCATCCTCATTGGAAACTGAGAGCAGCAGCAGATCTGGATCTTGGTATCTGTCATTGGTGATGAGGATGTTAAATATGCTTAGATACCGTACAAAAATATTTAGTTAATAAATTAGGACAACTTAGTCTGTGACAAAAGTTTTGTCTTTAAACTGCAATTAAGATACTGATTTTAAAATAAGATGGAGAATCCTCAGTGTGAATACAGGCTGAAAAACTATGTAGAAAACATGAAGCTTTTGGAAACAATCTGTCAGATGTTAAGCTTTCAACTTTGCCACAGTTTGAGTCCAAGTCTGAGTCCCTTGCAGTTCTTATTCTGCCTCTTCCATAATGACTTCCCAGAATAGATGATCAGCTGAGGAGCAGTATTAATATACAGTGTCTTTCCTATTTTTCCCAACAAGTCATGTTGTCAGTTGAGATAGAAACAAATTTACTCTTACCACTTCCATTTCATTGTTAGTAAAGTAATGAACTTTTCCCAAAGACATTTGGAAATAATAGATGCTAGATATTTACCTTTAACCATACTAATAAAATGCCTCACTTTTTGAAGTTGGCATTTCTGCACTTGTGTAATATTCTACCAAGAAAAATATCTGTTTATGAAGGCAGAAATTAGTTCTAGAAACTAAAAATCTAATCAGGTTACTTTAAAATAAAACTACCTCAAACCACTTTGCATTTATAATTATGTATCTTTTGGGGTTTTGTTCACAGGATAAACGTCTTGTTCCTGGTGGTGGTGCAACAGAGATTGAGTTGGCCAAGCAGATCGCATCTTATGGAGAGGTAAATAATGTGTTTTTCTCTCTCTTCATCCAGTTCTTTTCCTTTAAAATATTAAACAGTTTTCAAACTTTGCTTTAGACATGTCCTGGGCTTGACCAGTATGCTATCAAGAAATTTGCTGAGGCATTTGAAGCCATTCCTCGAGCACTAGCAGAAAATTCTGGAGTAAAGGCCAATGAAGTTCTCTCCAAACTTTATGCAGTGCACCAAGAAGGCAACAAAAATGTTGGATTTGATATTGAGGTAAATGGTATCATACATTATGCCTGCCAAAATACTTGGTTCTGTGCAACAGAATACTCCACATAAAATGCCTAAGGATATAAATTATGTTCTAGATTTTAGGTGTTCAGCTTTAAAGTAATTGGAGCAGTATATTAATCAGTAAGCTAGATGAACAGTTTAGTCTATCATGAGAATGGATGTTTTGTTCTTCAGCAAACTAGTTACAACCATTGTGCATGTAGTAGTATATGTGAGAAGCGAGAATATGTTCTTGAACAAGAGCTCTGTTTTGGGGAAGAAACCTCAGATAATACCACATAGGATTCAGTTCACATTGCTCAAATGAATGTTTTATTTGGAGGAAGGGGGATAAAATCAGGGAAGTGTCATTTTGTTACCATTTGGTGGGTGTGGCTGTTGGTGTTTAGGATTACAAAGGTAGAACAGTTTGAAATAAGGTAGGAAAATCTGGTGCTATAAAACTTTGAAAATGTTCATATTTTTTTCTGACAGGCTGAAGCTGCAGCTGTGAAGGATATGTTGGAAACTGGTGTATTAGACACATATCTTGGAAAACACTGGGGTATTAAGCTGGCTACAAATGCTGCAGTGACTGTGCTCAGAGTAGATCAGGTGAGTTGAAGAAATGACTTTGGGAGATAGTGATTTCAAACTTCAGAGTTAACTTGAGACATCTTCGTACATGTCAGGAATACGTTATAAAAAGTAAACTGATAACCTTAAGTCCGTTTTTATTTTTGTGAAACCAAGATATATTATTGCTGACCATATTGCTAGATTCAAATCTTGGAAAGGTGAGGCAAGGTGCCATATCACTGAGATCCATACATGTTGGATTTACCAACCCACAGTTGGTAGCTCTTAATTTCACAGGTATGAGTGCGTAACTGTCTCAAAGAAAATGTGTAGTATGTATTTCAAAAAAGAAAACCTTCCACATCTATATTTTAAATCCATCTTGTACAATAAAATGGAAGGAATGCGCTGAAGGCTTTTCTGGATAGTTTAATGACTTGGTATTTTATGGAACTTTAGCAGAAATGTGTATGATGTATGTAAAACTTCTGTAGATTATTATGGCAAAACCAGCAGGTGGTCCAAAAGCCCCTAAACAACAAGGACACTGGGATAAGGATGAATGGAAAGATGAACCTGAAAAATAGCAAGCTGTAAGATCTGGTGGTGCTTGTTATACTGAATTGAGAGAGACATCTGTTGCATGAATGTGTCCACACTCAACACAGAACTAATATGTATTGTTGGCTTTCAAGGGCACGTGTGTGAGCAGTTTCACCTTTTTAACAACCTGTTTGAAATACAATTTGTGGCAGATTGCTGTGCTGTAGTTAATTCATCTTATTTACTGAAACTAAATTGTGCGGTGCTACTTGAGAGAGGTGTAGCTGGCATTTTTGGAAGTCTGCTTATGCTTGGAAATCCTGATGTCAGGGATTTAAAATAGATTTTCAGTTTATTCAGATTTTGTGCATTACAGATTATCTTTAAAAACTTCCTGTAATATATTGCATGTGTTCAGTAACCCAGTCACTATCTCACAAACTAGCTAGATATTAAACATATCTTTTTTGATGTGAAAGTGTATATCTTGAATCCCCCTCTCCCTTTTGAAAAAGGTTTCTGAGGGAATACTGAAATTGTATTGGGGAAAACAGCATCTTATGATGTGCCAACTTTCAGTGTATTTGCAGAAATACGGGACACACCCAATGGCAAAAGCTTGTCTGTTAAAATGTACAAAAGTAACAGATCTGCATAAGTTTAGTGGCTGCTGCTCAAACTGCATGTCTCAAGCTATAGAAGGGAAAAATCCAAAGTGAGTGTTATCTAACCTAATTATTTTTTCCTCAAGATCATCATGGCAAAACCAGCTGGTGGGCCCAAACCTCCATCAGGAAAGAAAGATTGGGATGATGACCAAAGCGAATGAACACCTTCACTGTACTTTGAGTGAACTAGGATTGTATGCATCTTGTAATACTCCTGTTGGGGCCTGACATGTTTTCTCCCTCACCTTAAGTTATGAAACTGTATCCAGTAAAGAGTACAGTACCGCTACTATTTCAATAAATGAACTTGCAATATAAAAAGACTCAATTTGTTAACTTGTCCTGTTAGACTTTTGAGTGTTAATTATCTATATTGATTAAAGGAACAAGTTGTTTTGAATTTCTCTATAGCGTCTGTTTCCCTTTATATGAAAACAAACCCTAAACATGATTAACAATGAATCTCTAATCACAATTTGGGGAAATTATAGTTAAACGTGTACCACTTTACCATGTCATAGAATCATAAGTGTAGAACTAGAAGGGGCCTCCCTAGGTTTTCTAGTCCAGTCACCTGCACTCAGGGCAGGACTAAGAAATAACTAGACCATTTCTGACAGGTGTTTGTCACACCTGTTCTTAAAAATCTCCAATGATAAAAACCCACCACCTCCCTAGATAATTTGTTCCGGCTCTTAACTGCCCTGACAGGAACTTTTTCCTAATGTCCAATTTAAACCTCCCTTGCTGCAATTTAAGCCCATTGCCCTATCCTTAGGTTGAACAATTTTTCATCCTCCTCCCTGTAGCGACCTTTTATGTACTCGAAACTTATGTCCCCCCTCAGTCTTCTTGTCTCCGGACTAAACAACCCCAGTTTTTCAGTCTTTCCTCATAGGTCATATTTTCTAGACCTTTAATAATTTTTGTTGCTCTCCTCTGCACTTTTTCCAATTTGTCCACATCTTTCCTGAACTGTGGCACCCAGAATTGGACTCCAGCTGAGGCCTTATCTGCGTAGAGTGGAAGAATTACTTCTCGTGTCTTGCTCACAACACTCCTAATACATCCCAGAATGATGTTTGCTTTTTTAGCAGTAGTGTTACAGTTGACTCATATTAAGCTTGTGATCCACTATAACCCCTAGATATCCTTTTCTGCAGTATTTCTTCATAGGTACTCATTTCCCATTTTGTATGTGTGCAGTTGATTGTTCCTTCCTAAATGGAATACTTTTCATTTGTCCTCATCAAATTTCATTCTCTTTACTTCATTCTGTCCAGATCATTTTGAATTGTAATTCTATCCTCTAAAACACTTGCATCCTCTCCTAGGTTGGTATCATCTGCAAACTTTAAGTGTACTCTCTATGCGATTATCTAAATAATTTATGAAGATACTGAACAGAACTGGATCTAGGACTGATCCCTGCAGGACCCTATGCCATATCCCTTCCAGCTTAACTGTGAGCCACTGATGATTACTCCTGAGATTGGTTTTCCAACAGTTATAGTAGCTCTAACTAGGTTATTTCCCTAGTTTGAGATCATTGGGACAGTATCAAAAGCCTTACTAAAGTCAAAATATACCACATCTACTGCTTTCTTCCTTCTCCTACCCCCACAAGGCTTGTAACCCTGTCAAAGAAAGCTGTTAGGTTGGTGTGATGCGATTTGTTCTTGACAAATTCATGTTAACTGTTACTTATCAACTAATTATCTTCTAGGTGTTTACAAACTGGTTATTTGCTCCATTATTTTTCCAGGTACTGAAGTTAAGCTGACTGGTCTGTAATTCCCCAGGTTGTCACTTATCTTTTTTTAATAGATTATTACAAGTAACATTGATTCTTAAAACTAAGCTTTAAAAATTAGTACTTTCATTTTACTTTTATGTTTCATTTTAGAGATTAAAAATTTTGCTCAAGGTGGCTTCCGTCCTTCTGTGTTTAGGATGCAAGTATGGTGGAATTTTATTACTTCTATGAAAATTGTAAAAATATTTAATGGAAACATTGGTCTCAGGTCTTGTGAAAGTCTCCTTCACTACAGTCTTAAGAGCCACATCTTCACTTGAGGCCACCTGTTTTTTCAGTGAAAACCTTTACATTTCTTAGTATGTAGGAATGGTCTTTTGCAACATGACTCTGCCATAATACAGAATACTACATAGACACTTGCTGGTCAACATGAAATTGACTCCATGATGGACTGTATTTGCAACTTTTCACAAGGTTGGCTGTTTTTGCTTATAAAAATTAGGAGGCTGAACAGTTGAAGCAAAACACAGGGGAAGTGTTCTACTTATAGCCCCTTTTCCCAGACTTCTTTAGACCAATTCTGGGGGGGTGGGATAAATACACTTTAATGTAAAATATGTTCTACATCTTTTCTGTCAAAAAATACCATAGCTTGTGAACTGTAACTCCCAGGCCCTACTGGTCAGGCAGGGGGTGCAACCAGGTGAGGGGGAGTGAGCTTGCTCATGCAGCCTGGCAGGAGCGCTCCTGCCAGCAGGAAAGTCAAAGCAGCTCCCTGGGACTTGGAGCGCAGTTGGCAGCCTGCTGCTTCTGCTCCCTCCTGTCTGCCTCTCCCTGCGCTGCAGGAACACACTGCCAGGTATCCGGTTAAAACTCAGGTTTCAGAGTAGCAGCTGTGTTAATCTGTATTCGCAAAAAGAAAAGGAGTACTTGTGGCACCTTAAAGACTAACCAATTTATTTGAGCATAAGCTTTCGTGAGCTACAGCTCACTTCATGGGATGCATTCGGTGGAAAATACACTGAATGCATCCGATGAAGTGAGCTGTAGCTCACGAAAGCTTATGCTCAAATAAATTGGTTAGTCTCTAAGATGCCACAAGTACTCTTTCTTTTTGCAGTTAAAACTCGTGACTGGACACTAAAAATCTAGTTACCCCAGGAACCTGTGCCAGCCCCAGGCATGGTGTGAGCAGGCATTACCCTGCCCCATTTCTCCAGAGCTCTGCTTAGCTGTTAGGGAAGAAGCTCCCTCTCCTGGGCTGAGGCTGGCAGGCAGCTCCAGGATGCTGCCTCCTGGGTCCTAGTGCCCATCCCAGTCATCCTCTATGTTTGCTGAGTCCTGTTTCTGGACAACTGGTGAGTGCCAATGGGGGAAAGAGGCAGTACCAGAGCGGTAGGGTGGGAAACTTACACTGAACCTGCACACACACTATCCAGCTCCAGCCAGAAGTATTGCCCCTCCCATGTATAAGGAATGAATTTCCACACATTTGTAGGAAAAACAAAACATCCCATTCTGAATACCAGTATTTCAACTTTTACAGTACCTTCCACTGAGGGGCTTCAGATTTATGATGCACAACACACAATGTTGTTGGTTTCTCCATCCCCTCTCCCTCAAGGATTTTAAATTCACTTCTTAGCAGGCTATGATAGAAAGACTGGCTGAATAGGCTAAAGGCAGGTTCTGTCCATTTGCTGATTCTCTAGCAGTTCAATCCATCATAAAAGTACCTTGCATCTGGTTTCATTCCAGAAACTTAAAGCTAAATAAGCCTGAAGTTAATCCTCATTTTTCTGCCCCAACTCACCCTAACTTCTTTCCCAAGTGGAAAATGTTGGGTAAGCATGCAATGTGAGTGATTTGAGAAGGGAATGAGAACACAGGCCAATTCCTGCTGAGAGTTACCCCTGTGTAGCCTTATTGACTTCAGGGAGAACAGATTTTTGCACAAGAATAGATTTTGGTTCCTTCTGCTTTTTCACACTTGGTATAAGCAGAATCTTATTCACTTTCCTCCCCTAATCTCTGAGCACTTTAAGGAAAACAAATAAAGGTCTGCTTGATTTACACATGCAAACAAAACAGGAAGCTCTCCCTTCATGCTACCCCAGCCTTAAACAACAGATGTAACAAGGGTGTCACTATAGCAGCTTTGGTTGGACTGTTCTTTTGAAAGATCCTTAATGATTCTTTTAAAGATGCTGATGTTCAATTAAGCCTTTTTGTGTGTGTATGTGGGGGGGGGGGGGGGGGAGGCACAGAACACAACAGGGAATAGCTCTGTTTTGTCAGCTCCTAGTCCTTCAAAAGCTGAAAGGCTTTAAATTAAGTTTGTTCAATGTTTGTATAGCAATTTTGAAGAGTCAACCTAGTACAGAAGTGCTAAACATTATGACTGGGCAACCAGCTAAAGATCTGTCACTTCTAGCTGTTACCTATTTCTTACAGAAAGCTTAAAACAAACAAATGCACAACCTGGGGGGCTGGTGCATACAGAACTCATGCTTAAAAAAACCTCATGTCAGAGCTACCCATCACACATTCTAGAACAGATAATACTTAGTCCTGCCATGAGTACAGGGGACCAGATTAGATGACCTCTCAAGGTCCCTTCCAGTCCTATGATTCTAATTGTGGAAGAGCTTGGTGACAGAATGGCCTGATGTGGTGAATCACTAGAGATTAACTACACAAACTGGGCATTATCCCCCAAGTAATACTTGTTTTCAATTTGAAAACAGTAATTCATTGTCCTCAGCCAGTGCAACACTGGGAGGCACTTTTCAGAGCAAGACAGCCTAAAATACAATGCCACCCAATGTAATTTTCCCACTACCACTTCCTCTACTGCAGTGGATTTTACACCCGAGTGGTTTTTTTTGTTTTTTTTACATAAAAGCTAGCTGGTTGGCTGCCTCCCAGACTGCAGTCAGGGTGAGATGGTGTAGAGGCCACAGCTTAGGGGAAACCCCTGTAGGGCTCAGCTTTGTACTGTGCCATCCAGAGAGCTGAGGGTAGAAGCACAAGCCTGAAAGAGGCGAGCAGGATGGGGAATGTTGCAGTGTTCATCCCCATACAGATGGGCACTCCACTACCTCGGAGGAAGGAGGCCTAAGAGAAGGACAGCGTAGCATCCCTCATGCTACCTCTGACTCAGAAGTATCTGTTTAAAGAATTGAGTGCAGTGAGAGTAGAACAAACTCGTTACATATTTAATTTTATATAAAATTAAATATGTATGTAGATAAATGTTTGACTTCATAATTTTTTGCAATATGTAATTCATACTTAGACCCTTCCCCTCTCTCCCATTAGCCTTAGGCCCCCTCATAATTGTAATCCAGCCCTGGGTGGCAGGACCTGGTGGAAGCCCTCCAACCCCAGGTATGGTAAGGGCCCGGTAATGGATTTGCTGGAGGGAGCTGGTGAAAGCCTCCTGGGTAATTATGGAATAAACATGGGGTTACCTGCACTGTACATTGTTATCTGCCAGGTAGTCCCAGTCCTCTAATAATAAAGTTGCAGCCTAATTAAACCCAATCAAATGTCTCCTGTCCTCCTTTCAGCATAGCCAGACAAGCAATGTGTTTTTGTGCTGGATGTTTTACTTGCTGTTAATTTTAGATATGGGCTGACTACCTTTAACTTTCACATTAATTTTGCTATGAAACTGAACATATACAGGGGTGGAGATATTATGAGGTAGCTGGCCAAGAACCTTCCTCTTAAAATGAAAAGGCTCTCTTCCCTAGAAAGACACAATCAGTGCTTCATGTTAAGTATTTCTGTGGTACAGGCCTAGTAGTCTTTCTGCATTCTCTACTGAAGAAGGCAGAGCCTAACCCTACTTGCTGTGTATACAAATCTATTAAGAAATTAAGGTACGTGGTTGTGGTACATAAAATCTCAATTAACTACACTTTTTCCACACATTGCTCTTTGCTTGAAAAACTTGAAGGGTGAATAGGTCAAACAATAGGGCCATAGCCCCTGTTCTGTGATCTATTCAAAAGAGCATCTATATACTCAAGTGTCAAGGAAGCGTACCAGCTTTTGGCCCACACTGCTGTAGTCAATAAGGTATCCTAGTTAAACGTGTAGGGCATTGGCTTGGGAGTTAACCCTTTATTATATTCCCTGCCCAATTACAAGCCTGTTGTGTGACCTTCACTTTTCTGTGCCTGTATTTCCCCTCACACCCTGTCTAGATTTTCAGCATAGGTACCATCTACTTACGATATATTTGTACCACACCTGGCGCACTAGGATGCTGATCTCAGAACATTTACAGTAGATATTTAATCCTTTTCTGCTCCTTAGATGCTGTGCTCTGCTGAACATTGCAAAGTTCAGTTCTATATCCATTCCATCTTCAGGCTCAGACTGCTATCAATAGTAACTGACATCACATAAAAGTCAAGTGAACACATTTTACAGAATCCACTATAGAGTGAATAGATGACAATTTTTGTTCATCCAAACCTGAGCTGAGATGAAAGTTTATCCATTGCATTATTACTAAATTAGCTTGACCAGTTTTTCTGAACAGTATACGATCCACAGTCAAAGTGAGAAGTGATATTCTATAAGCAGCAGATTCTATCCTAATAAAAAAAAGTCCGAGTTTTAAGGTACAGCTCGACCATGCAAACTGCCTTTACGAAGATTATGCAGCGTACTTGTACCCGTCTCAGACCCAACACATTAGAGAAACAAGGTGAGTCAGGCAATATCTTTTATTGGACCAACTTCTGCTGGTGAGAGAGACAAGCTTCTGAGCCACCCAGAGCTCTTCTTCAGGTCTGGGAAAAGTACTCCCAGAGCAGAGGTGGGCAAACTATGGCCCACGGGACCATCATGCCTGGCTCTTGAGTCCCCGGCCCCTCCCTGTCCCCTCTTCCCCACAGCCTCAGCTTGCTGTGCCGCCCGCGCTGTGGCGGAGGGGCTGCAAGTTCTTGCTGCTTTACGCTACATGGTAGGTGTGGGAGTCCCAAAGGGGTCTGTCAGGGGGCGGAGGTGTGGGTGGTCAGGGGATGTGGAACAGGGTGGGGTTGGATAGGCCCGGGGGGGGGGGGGTCGCTCAGGGGACAAGTAGCGGGGAGGGTTGGATGGGTCGGGGGTTCTGAGGGGGGCAGTCAGGGGGTAGGAAGTGGGAGGGGGCAGATGGGGCGGGGGCCAGGCTGTTTGGGGAGGCACAGCCTTCCCTACCTGGCCCTCCAGACAGTTTCGCAACTCTAGTGTGGCCCTCAGGCCAAAAAGTTTGCCCACCTTTGTCCCAGAGTCACAGCAAAATGCAAGGTGGAAGAAATAGTGCAGCATGAGTAGTTGGCACACACTGTAAGAGACCTGGCAAGGTAGGGTACCATATGCTCTGAAGAAGAGTTCTGTGTGGCTTGAAAGCTTGCCTTTCACCAACAGAAGTTGGTCCAATAACGTATTACCTAACCCAACTTGTCTCTACAAAGATGAGTTTTGTTCTATTTCACAACATTCTAGAATATAAATAGCTACATGCAGTTAGTTAATGAGGCCCTTTTATCAAAAATTCTAGCAGTGTCTTAAAGAATTAAATGCAGGAAAGTTTCTGGAGAGTCAACCACCACTCAAAACAATTAATATGAGAAATGTGTTCATTGCCAGAAGTAATTGTTCAAAGCAGTCAAATAAATGGTTCAGACCTGAAGTTATGTTATGGAAAAAGACAAAATAGCTTTTTATTTAAAAGCAATGGAACTATTAGAAAAGTATAAATTAATATTTCATCTGCCAGTATTTCTAGGAAACATGAGATTTCTGCGGTAGACAGTTTTAAGTCTAATTGAACATGATTTACAGGTCATTTTTCTCTGATTTAACATTTCTTTATTTTAAGATATTTAAAAACCATAAAGTATTGTGTGAGGAATGCATCCCAGGTTAGTTATAGCAGTCGTTCGTAGAACAGGAGATAAGCTTGTGAGTTCAGCACTTTAGATACAGCCACGGGTTGCACATGGGTATCACTGATGTGAAACCACTGTCCCGCTGATTCAGCTTCTAAAGCTGTTAAAAAAAAAAAAAAAAAAAATCTTAAAAGTAGTGCTGAAGCAGAAATGTCACAGGTTACCACCAGTTTAGAGAAATTCCATTTAAGATTGGACTGTTGTAAAAATACCGGTGACGCTTACCTTGGGGAATTTCTCCACGGAGGACAAGATCAGAAAGATGGTTTCTCACAGTTCTCATCTTGGCATAGGCAGTATAGTGTCCAGACCTCATTGTGCCACTATGTTCAACCACCCCATAGAGAGAGTACAATACTCTTGTATTCCCTTCAGCAACATTCTGTGAAGTGACAATTTTGTTATAATATCAGCGTAGTAAGATAATGAGATCTAAGCTAGCTGAAATGTCAGCCTTTCACACCAGTCTGTTCTGATTCCATTGTTCTGTACTAAGTCAGTTCTGATTCTGCTTGTCAGTATAGAAGCAATGTGTTAATGACAATGGATATGACCAATGTTTAAAATTTGAAATACGCTACAGCACAGCTTAATTGTACTTACATATAGTCTATCATATATTGCCATATGATGTGGTCAGTGAAGTTCTGAGATATGGTATGTGGAGATTCTGATTAATGGCTGACTGTTTTGAGAACATACCAAATCAGTTTTCAAAAAACAAACATCTCTTGCTGTAAGGGTTGACCCATAGGCACTGACTTCCCCTCTGCCCAGTGGGTACTCCCCCCACCCGTGCACCGCCTCTGGCCCTGCCCCTGTTCCATCCTCACCCCACCCCATTCCACCCCTTCCCCAAAGTCCCCGCCCCACCCTGCCTTTTCCCACCCCAGCCCCGCTGCCTTCCCACCCCCATTTCCCCAAGTCCCCACCCCTGCCCTGCCTCTTCTCCACCTCCTCCCGTGAGCGCACCACGTTCCCGCTCTTCCCCCTCCCTCCTGGAAAGTCCTAAGCACCGTCAAACAGCTGCTTGGCGGCGAGCAGGAAGCACTGGGAGGGAGGGAGAGGGGGAGGAGCGGGGACTCAGCACACTCGGGGGAGGAGGAGGCGGCAAGGAGGGGGTGGAGGTGGGGGGAACTTGGCTGCTGGTGGGTGTGGAGCACCCTCTAACTTTTCCCCCCGGAGCATCCACAGAGTCGGCGCCTATGGGTTGACTGGTCCAACTATCTGAAAAAGAATTAAAGGATTTTTTTACTTGCCTTGCATTTAGTTGCACAGAAAGGAGCCAAGTCTATCACTTCTGGAAACTTTATGTGTTTGTTAACTTTTCGTAGATTAAATCCCGCCTAGAAATAAGATAGAAATGAAGAAACACAAACAGGGCTTTAAATCTTCACATATATAAACAGGTGATACACGTTTGTTCTTAAAAGGTTACAAGTTTAGTTATTTAAAAAAAATTCCAAAAAGACTTAAAAGATTCATTTTAGAGCACAACCAACCTTTGGATGGAAAACAAAGTTGGGGGGTAGGGAAGAGGAAAGACAGACTATTACATCCGACAGTAATGCTTTTCAGTTCTTTATGGCCATGTTCCAAATTTCCTCCTGTCTATGGTTTCTCTACACATTTCTCTGGAGCATAGGGCTACATGGCTGTTTAATTTACAGATTTAGCATGTCTTGGCATCAATGACAATAGCAGTACAGTTATAAGAAAAGTATACTTTTCAAAGTTCTGGTTGGAGGACCCCTCTGATCCATTGCTAAAGACAGTGCAGAATGGTTGTTTATACTACATTCTCCAGCCTGGTTTTAAAAGTCTCAAGTGATGAGCCTTCAACCACTTCCATTCAAATGCTATTCTACAGCTCAATAGGTACTATTGTTGAATATAAAGAAAAGCTTCCCCAGCTTCCTTTCTTTAATTTAATCACAAATATATCCCACTGGATCATCTTACACAATTCCTCTCACTCCCTGGAGTTTCAGCTACTTAGACAGTTATATCCCTTCTTGATTGGTTTGGCCAGGGTGCATTATGTAATTAATAATTTTAAACTTTTCAGTCAATCCTTTCTGATATTCATTTCCCCCTTCTCATTTCTCTCTAGTTTATTGCTGTTTTTCTGATACTGAAGAGCCCTAAACTGAAAGCTCTGTATATTCTCACCCTTCAAAAATTGCAAGCTTGTATCTAATTTACTGCCCGCAACCAGCACTTAGATGTCTTTTAGCTGTACTGCTTTCTATTTCTTAGAGTGAATCTCTGTTGCAGATCATCCTTCTCCATATTTAGGGAGTTTGTTTTTCAGCATGAGTCAATTTATTTTTGTCCGTATTTCTTAATTTTGCATTCCTGGTAGGTAAGTTGTTTTAATAAATGTCTTTTTGCTAAAAGAACTCAAGAGTTCTAAGAACTATTACAGTAAGCAAGAGTAGCAGGAATGAATGCATCAGGAAGATTTCTCAAATTACTTCTAAAGTTATAGAAAAAAGAGTAGTTAATGGAACAAGTTTATAGGGAAGTCAAGATCCTTTAACTTCCATGGGTTATTACTATATACAATTTTAAAATACAAGAGTTAACCAGTTAACAATACCTGTTGAAATCTCTTTAAGTGAAGTGTTAAAATTGGAGGAGCAAGAGAAATTAACATTTGCTTTTTGGCATTAGTGTAAACGTGCTTCTTCTCACCTAAAGGAAAGAGAAAGCACCATTGGTTAGATAGTCAAGAATAATGCAATAACTTAACATCTAAAATGTTTCTAATATGAAAGTGAGTGAAATCACATACTAGGACTGGAAACAATTTATGTCATCCATCATTATAATATGTTTAAGACACTGATGATTTCCCTTCAGTATTATAAAGGTTTATAAGCTGCCATCTTCATGATGGTCCTAGTTCAAGAAATTAACTACTGTATTTCAAATCACCACATCAGCAGCTTGAATAGGGCGAGTTCTAACACTAATTTCTAGGACTTCTACAGAATTACATGCTGAATGGTGCTTTTGTTAATCTGTTGGGCAAATTTCTGCATGTTCTCCTCCTACGGCTCATGTGCTACAGTAACTAAAAGTTTACATTTAAAGAGTTAAAAAAATTGTTTCATGTTCCATCCTACTATAGAGCCAGACTGTGAGCCCCCTTGCTCTACACTGGTGGTAACTTACAAGTAGTTCCATTGAAGACCATGGGGCTACTCATGAGTAAGCGCTCACTAATAGGAGAAAGGGGTTCAGTCTGGCCCTTAAATACTGGGTATCAATAGATCCAAGAGAAACTACCCATGCAAACCTGTTTAAAAACAAAGAGAATGAAGATAGCAGATATGGACAGATTCAGAGTTGGTTTTCTAGTTTGTAAGTAAAACTTAATTGGCATACTTTTTCCACTAGTCTTTGGTCCATAACGTCTTTGTGTACATACATCACAGAGCAATTTATTGATCTCACTGAGTTTCTCATTACGAGTGAACTGATATAAACAATGAAGGATTGAACCTTCTTCTATGTTTAGGTCTTCCCTGTTTGCAAGAGTACAAAATGCAGTTTCTGGGTCCTCATTCACCACCTCATATGTCTTTAACTCAGCCATATGAAGGTCATCCAAGATATCCATATCAGAGTCAGTAACAACATCTAAGTGTAATTTTTCTAAATTAGTAGCAAGTTCTTCCTCTTCCCCATGATCATCTTCTTTAACAGATAGATTGTCAAGTTCACTAATACATTCAGTAGTAGAAACTAAGCCTTTCATAGCAACATCCATATTGGTTTCATTATCTTCATATTCTTGTTCTGGATTTTCTATACTTTCATGGGCACTATGTACATCTGTACTATTCTCTTGATTATTTAAATCTTTCTGATTTAAGCAAAGTTCTTCACACTGATTGGAAGATTCTTCTTCTTTTTTCAGGTCAGTGACATCAGAGTTTATTTCTCCCTTTGTTTCTTTATCTTCCTTCACATTTTCTTCAGACTGTTCCATAGAACATACATTGGTTATCTGAAGCACCTTTCCTTGAATTTTTTGCTGCCGACGCTGGTTCTACAAATAAAAATATGCAGTGTACTGTACAATATTGTATAAAAGTAGAGAAAAAGTTGCTGTATTTTTATCTGCTATGCACCATTTATTTAGGAAATACCTCATTATTTTAAACAGGAATTGCTGTTTAAAGAGGGAATGATCTAATTTAGCAATCATAACAATTAGAGGGCATCAACTCAAAAGGATTATGGCCAGTATCACTCACTCAACTAATCAGATGCAGTCCCCCCCAACACTTCCAATTAGAATACCCTTCCTGGGTAAATCTGAATTTCTTTTATGTCCCCAAAATGTTTTTCTTGCCTAAATTCCTTCAGAATCATCTAAGTGCTTCTCTTGCTGTTACTGACCAGTGAAAAGCCTTCTGGTGTATGTTAATGCTGTTTTAGTCAGGCAACATATGACTAACTAGTTCAGCAGTTCTGGGAATATTAACTAGTGTTGCATTAGGAAAGCAGGCAACAGAAAATATATACAACTTCACAACAAGTAAAATAAGATATTTGCACTTGAGTGGGGAGAAATTGTTAGTTGTCCCCTTGAAAATGATCATCCTACACATAAAAGTGGACTAAACAAAATGTCTAGCATTTTATCTTAAGCCTAGGGTGAAAGTGCGTAATATTTATTTTTGCATCATAACCAACCTTGGCTTGCTTTTTGGCCTGTTTCTTTGCTTTCTTCTGCAGGTGCTTACTTACACCAGGATTATCACCCCTTTCCTTCATATAACTGTCACTGTCTTTATCCTCTTCACCATCTTCATCCTCCTTTTCCTTCATCTTTTTAACATTTTTCTCATTTGAACTTTTCTTAACACTCTAAAAATCAAAACCACCAAACAAACAAACATGGTGCCACCATCATAGTTTCAAAGACAAAGACTTCAGATTAAAGATTTAATTTAATATCAATTATGTTATTTTGAAAAAAAAATATCCCAAAATAAAATTGCAAAGAAATTGGCATATTATTGAGAATTTTCAAATTAAGCTGATGACTTTTTAGGTATTGTAACAAAACATTTACACACACACACACACACTCTAAGAGCCTGATTCCGCTGCTCTTACGCTTACTGAGTAGTACCTTACTCCACAAGCAATCCCACTGAAATCTATGCTTGCTGAGTACAATACTACTCATTGTGAGTCAGGGTTGCAGAACCAAGCCATAAACAGTTAAAGGTGGAACTTAACGTTCAGGTTTACTGATATGAATCTCACTGAATCCACAAAAGATACTAAATATTTTAGATAGTTTAGAATGACTTCAATAAATAGGTAGTAAGTGTTTGCAGGATCATGCCCTCTAGCTGCTTCTATTAATATGAAAAAAGGCCAGTTCAATGCAGGAGCATTTTATCCAAGCACCCTTTGGATGAAATATATATATTTTAAGTTTCTTCCCTTAGTAATTTTGTTTTTTTACTGTAGTACTACTTACATGTATTAAATACAAATATTAAAGATGAAAGGAGATAATGTGTCTGCTGATGGCAAAAATGAAACACAGATATAAATCTAAAACAGTTCAAATATTTTTAGATTGATCAGTTAAATAAATGCATTTACATATTACCTGCTCGAACCATATGTCTCTTCACCTTGAGAATATTTGATAAGGCTCTGAATATCAGCATTAGATAGGAAGCCTCCATTACTGTTCCCAATGCAGTAAATAGACAGGAACTTAATATCTGAAGAGTCATCTGATCTATATCAGAGATATATTTCATGAGATCTATTTAAATTTTAGACTCATGACGCTGAAGAATACCTAAATGCTTACCTGAGGTAATGTTCTTTACAAGTCAGCCAACCTTTCAGTGTAGCAGATCTTTTCTCTGACCAAGGCACTAACTAATGATAGGAAGATTCGCTGACATGGCAGTAAAATCACTAATGCCCTGTCTATAGTAGCATTTCCAACCATCAGATAATCTTCAAAGAGGGCTTGTGTAGCCAGAACCTGTAGGACTTACCTTAAGGAAATGCATTGTCATTCTCTATCATTTTATTGTGTGACTTTATTAGGTAAGATTATTGAAGATAAGCACCTTTTGCAATTATTTACTTTTTAAAAATGTCCTCTCTAAGATCCAATGAACAGAACTGCACACCAAAACAGAATATAAAAAAAAACAAACCTCTTATTCTTACCTGATCATCTAACACAGGCAGTGACAAATCAAGGAAAGACTCGTGGACCAAGGACACCTTAAGCAAACAGATTTTACTTAATATCATTAGAGAAACTTTGTTTTTCTTACAAGTCTAAACATAAATTAGAAGCTAGCACTCCCCTATTGATGTAATGGCGGCAGGAGAGAAGGGTTCATCATTTCTTGAAGTGTGGTCGTTTATTTATATGCCTATCTATGGACTTAAGCTCTTAACTTTAGGCACTCAAAAAACAAACAAAAAAATGTCCTGGATTAGAATTTTTTCAATGTAGCATCTTTGCCATTTATTTCCCTTCTCTTTTGCCTGTTTCTGGGATTGCACCCAATGCATGCTCTTACTTGCACATACAAATATAAATAGTCATAAAATTTACATTTACAAAACAGGAACCCATGAACCAAAACCAGCATCCCTACTAAATCTCGTAACTCAAGATCTCTGCAGTTTTTCGGAATGAAGAGAAAATTCCACACAATCCTCTCCGAGCATTCAGTTCTCATCCCCCCCATCAAGTCCTGAGAGTACAGATGAGATTTGCAGTACAGGTGAACAGATATTTCTGTCAAATTTTTACCTTTTGAGAAACCTACAGCTCCTGCTGCCAAGTTTTCTTCATTTCAGAAATTCCCATCTAATACATCTTATTTCTACATATATTACTACTTGTTTCTTCTGTGCACAAGTCTTATACACAGTGTTTTAGACTATACCAAGCAGACAATCTACATACCGTTCTGCACTCCTCACACATGATTGTGCTAGTTAACTCTCCACCAAAGAGTCTGTCCACAAAGGTTGGTATTGCCTTTTTCTTTTCATACTCTGAAAATCAGAGAATTCATTCAAATATATAAGTCATATACAATAACTTCACCTGTACATTAGTGACTGCTTTGGTTTGATGTTAAGCTGTGTGTAAACAGGGAGGATGCAGTGTAAAGTCTATGGTTTGCATTTGTTGTGCTTTGCGTTTGTTTTCCTAGAGAAAAAAATAAGCTTCACAGATTTTTGGGGGGGGGCGAGGGGGGGGCAAACGCGGTGGCACGAAGGTATGGAGAAAGAGAGGAGGATCGAGGCTGTTAGAAAAATAGTTTTAAATTGTTTAAATTAAATCAGCATCTTTATAACATTTCTCAGCTGCATCTTTGAATGAGGAGGATGAGCATAATTTTTAGACCTGATACTCTAGACAATATATTAATTTAGAAAATGTGTTCTAAATCATGCAACTAAATTACATTTGCAAATATTTAAAAAATGCATGAGTAATGAATGCACTGTCCAGGTTTCAGTTATCAAAAATAATTTTTAATTGTTCTTTTACCTTTAATTTTCTTTTTTAGCTCTTCATTTTTTTGGTCAGAGTCATTCAATGCCTTAAATATTCCAACACTTACTCGCTGAAAGTTAGAGTAAATAAATATTCCATCATAAGACTTTATTAAACATTGTTTCCTAAATGTGTGTTCAGTTAAGCATTTCAGTTGGACAGAATTCCATCTTCACCAATTAAAAATAATTGGGATTAATAAACTATAACCATACTAGGAAAGTAACAAGACTGCACTCTGCAGAAACATGAAATATGTCCCACATTTGGGCTTTTTTAAAGCCATTGCCAGGTGTTTCTGTTAACGTATTTAGTAGGAAGTCCAAGGAAGAAACAGTCTCCCAACTAAGCCCTGATGCAAACAAACCATAAAACCTCCAGAAGGATCCCTCACCCTACTAAAACAAAATATTTGTTTTATAAAACTCTTGTAGACAACCACCCACCTTCCAAACCAATTGCTTTTAAAGGTGCTTCTACAGGAATATGAGACCAGCAATTTATTAATATTTACATTTATGAGGGACTCCAGACACCTATTTCAACTTCTTGTTACGTTAATATTAGCCCATTGCTTTCAACATGAGCGGAACTGGGCCCACTGTTTAGTACTCTTGATTCTACTAGTACATCATCATCAAAAGACAGAAAATAACCCAAGATTCACCAGAATGCACTCGTTCAAGACCACAGTTTTATCTAGAGAACAATATTTATCGACTTGTTTTCCTCTCTATGGCCAGACCCAAGTACAAGCAGCTGGACTCCCTAAATAGCTTCCTTTTATGGATGATTGTTTGGGAAGAAAGAGGATAAAGAAATCCTCTAACTAGCCCTCCTCAATAATCCTAATGTTGATCCCACAGTCATGCAAATGACAATGTGGACAAATCAGTTCAGTATTAGCTGGGATGTGCTCTAAAAATTCCTTGCAGACCTAACGAAAAGGGCTAAAACTTAAAACAGTTAGCTCTGTTTACAATACACCTAACAATAATAAAAGACATTAAGAAAAAGCTTACTTTGTTTAAGTATACTGATTTTAGTGCTTTGTTGAACACCTACACTGTTATATACTACAGTGAAATAAGTACTTACTTGGATCTCTTCTGCTCTCATCCCATCCAGTAAATAACGAAGCAATTCCTGACTGTCTTGCTCCTGGTAACCTTTAAACCGTATTGCTCTGTTTAAACAGAATGAGAATGATATAATATATATAAAATTAAAATGTGAATTATTTTCAACTTGTCCACAGAAGACAGAAACAAATCTCAAGTGCTGATGTAACAGATACCTGTATGTATATGGGAACTTCTGAAAAATATGAAGCTGAGAGGGTAGAAAGTCTCATTTTATATGATTTTTCATTTCACTTTAACTCATTTCTATTTTAGTCTACACCGATGTCTTTGAAAAGTTTATAGATACCATCTGAACCTCTGCCAGCACATGCACGGTGAGAAGTAAATGAAAACGTTTTTTGTTAATAGTAAAAACTGCCCTACTACTATATAATCCAATGTTTCCATTAATTCTTTCAGTCATTATTATAATGCATTATGTGCAGATACTCACTTTTTACAAACCTGAGCAAAGAGTTCTTTAGGAGTGACAGTTCCCTTTTTTGTCTCTTGCATCTCTGAAAGGAACTGGCACAGAGCTAATGTAAGGGGCCCAGGCTGCTCAAGTTTTATCACCACAGGTTCCTTGTTAAACAAAAACAAAAAGCAAGTTTTGTTTTGCATTCTTAATTCAGTCAGAGTTATGGAGTCATTTGAAATTAGTTCAATATTATAAAAACTGAACGCTTGTTTTAACTTCCTGAAATATGATCCATTATAAAACATTTAGAAAAAGCCTAATTCTCTGATTTTCTAAATGAAACTACAGGGAATAAGTTAACATAAGGCAGAAATGGTTGGAGAACATTTCCTCATTACACAGTAGTCTTAGACTCAGCTCACTAAGGATAATGTATTGTTTAATTTCAACTGTGAATGTTCTGGGTTTCTCTTATTTATTTTTAAACAACAACATTTTTATGTTTGTTCTTGTTTTACAATGTACAAAATAACTCCAAAATACGCTCAAGTTAATGAACTGTTAAGTGTCCGGAGACTTCCTTAGCTTTCATTTATATTTTCAAAAATGTGTAAGCTCCCGAGTCCCCAGGCTGAAGGAATAGCAGGATCACATAAAAGGGCAGCAGTTATCCTTCCTTTCCAAATTTTAAAATTTGATTGAAAGTGGCATCTGACCAGACCTCACTGATGCCAAAGTTACACGAATAATTTTTTCAATGTAATGGGAATACTTCTATGAATTTACAATATTCAGCATATTAAATCTGCTACTTAACTGTACATCTTGGGTGAATTCCTGACTCCACTGAATTCAATTGCAAAACTCCCACTGACTTTAATGGAGCCAGGACTTAGGTTTTTCCCTAAAATTTCTTCAAAACCCCAAAAAACAACTGACTGTTTTTTTAATGCACCTAAAAAATTACTTCATAAATTGCAGCATACATACTGTTGAAAATTCCGGTGGCTCAATGTTAACTCTTGTTCCAGGCATTTTAACCTCCTTCAACAGCTCTCTCAGAAGTGGTGTCTGCGATAAATTCTATAAGAGATAATAAATCAAATTAACGTCTGGTAATTATGAAAAGTCAACTACTCATGCAATTAAAAAAAGTGAGTAATGTAGTGGTTACAACATTATTTTTCAACACCTAGAAGTTGAGTGCAAACTACCACATTGGATACAACTGTAGGAAGTTTGAGAAAGTGGGGTTATTTTGACTGAGAACTCTAAAGTTAAAGAATATTAATTAATAACTTTTTGTTTAAAACATTTAACATTTGAAAGAGTTAGCACCAACCATTTTCAGTTATTTCCTTAATCTCTATACCCTGAGTTAGTCTATAGTTCATATTATAGGCAAAACAGATGGGTCATTATAGTGTAATGAATATAACACAGCAAACAGTTTGTACCAGTCACTCACAAGTCTGCCTTTCCACTCCCAACATGTTTCTGCATATCTCCTCCAAGATTTATCATTAATCATTTTAACTTCATATGGCTAAAACTCCCTGCCCAGCTCTTCTCATCCTACCACCACCATCATTCTGTTTGTCACCCAGGTGTGTAAACTGGGGGGCATATTTGACTCCTGCCTCTCTCTTGCCTCACACATCCAGACAGTATCTAAATCCTGCCACTTCATAACAGTTCCAAATGTGGGCTAGTGAACGAGGCACTATAGCTTAGTGGCTAGAGCACTGGACTGGGACACAAGAGACCTGGGTTCTAGTCCTCGCTGTCACTGGCCCGCTGAATGACCTTGGGTAAGTCTCTTTGCATCCGTGGCCCAGTTATAAAATGGGGATAATAATGCTTACTTCCCTTTGAAAGGCACTTTGAGATACGCTAATGAAAACCACTATATCAGAGCAGCTAAGTTATTTTTACACCGCTAGAACCCTAGTTCAGACCCTCATCTTTCATTACTACTGCTACCTCCTTTCTGACCTCACTGAGGCACATTACACCCCCCCGACCCTCCCCCCATCCATTCAAGAGGTGTTCTGGTCACATACCCACTTTTCTGTGTCCTTGTTTTGGCTTCCTATTCACCATTATCAAATTCAGACTTCTCATATTCACCATGAGGACCATTCACAACTCTGCAGCTGTTCCCCTGTAGTTATTTGCTCTTATTGTGGTGTTATTCTCTCCCTACCACTACACACGACCAGCCTTGAATGTCAATTTGTCTGCTTCTCCCACAAATGACCACTTGCTTCCATGTGGAACAGGAATATCACCTTTTCCTCAAGACCCATTTCTGCTGCGCTGCCTATAAATGATGGCTAGGTACTGTAGACATTAGGTATAGGAGATTTAAGAGAAAAGCAGACTTATAATTTGAAAATCACATTCTTAAATCTCCTATACCTGATGTCCACAGTACCTATGTGATCTTCTTTCATCAACCTAAGTACCTATGTGATCTTGCTTTCATTAACCATCATCCTCTGTTTCCCCTCCCCAAACCCTTCATTTTTTCTCCTCTACAACTGACTTGTTCTGTTTGATCTCCAATTAGACTGCAAGTTCTTTAGGGAAGGGATCATGTCTGCATGCCTGTACAGCATCTACTACATTAGGCCCTGACCTATTTTAGGTCCTTTTGGGGCTACTACAATACAACATTAAAAATCTGAATCTGAAGTGGTTGTAACAATATTTAGTGTACCTGCATAACAGCATTAAAGAAACATGTATTCCCCAAGTTACTAAGTCCTTTCACAGTCACTGCTGCACTGATATCTGAAGAATTGTCTTCTTTGATCACGCCCTCGTTGTTTTCCTTCTCCTGCTCATTTTGGTTTTCTTTTTCTACTTTTTTATTTTCAAATTCTTTGTTTTCTTGATCTTTTGACACTGAAATACAAAAAAGAAAAATGTCAGGTACTTGGGGTGAGTTGGAAACATACAAATATTTTGTGAACCTGGAAAAATGCTCCACCTTTAAAGACAGCAGTAGAAAACTACAAGGGTTAAATTTTAAACCCATGCCATTCAAGAATCACATTTCAAATATAACATTTCAGTGCTGTGCAAGAAGTGACCTCAAAACCTAACATAATTTAACAAGACTAACTGTGGTGTTTAATATAATCATCTGTTGAATACTGTCATTTAACAGACATGCACCTTGAAATTTAATGTGTTCTTGGAAATTCCATATCTGCGGAGCATTTTCTACAGCACCCACCACTACAGCATCTGAGATCATGCTGCACAAATGTTAGCCTTGTTTCTTAGCAATAATTTTTATGCATCAATAATCACAATTAAGGATGTCAGTGGAGCTACCTGTCTGTTCCTCACCTATTGGTAAGGTTATTTGTCTCATCTGCCTGCCCAGCAAAGTGAAGAGAGGTGGAATTTAAATCTTAACTAGTGTGGACTAGGGCTACAAATGTAATTTGAAACAAAGCAACTACATTATTGGAACACTTCAGTTATGGTTTTAGCCACATAGTTCACAGGACAGATAAAATATGGCCCAGGCAACACACTTCATTTCTGATCTGTAGGAACCACTTTTAGAGGTGAAAGTGGAGTTCAGTGAATCCCACTGAATCCTCAGTTTTTCTGCTAAAACTGCCAGTTGTGACGATAACTTGTCTGCTAAGAAATGGATTGGCATTACTAATTCAGAGAAAGTTGTATTCAGTCATACTCACCTAGAAAAAATGGTTACTTACCTTATAGTACCTGGTTCTTAGAGATGCTGTCATCTCATTTTAGATGTGCATGCTCCTTGCATGAAATTAGAATAGCAATGTCTTTGTGCCTCCCCATCCCCCAGCCATGGACATAAAGGGCAGAGCAGCCACAACCATCTCTCAGTTCCCTTGCTAATTCAAAATCTCAGGTAAAGAGGACTCTGAACAAATATGAATAGAAGGATGACATCTAGAAGAACCAGTTACTGTAAGGCAAGTAATGGCTTTTTCTTCTTTGAGTAGGACTCTTTGCGGATTCCACTCTAGGTGGCCAATAAGCAGTGCCCCATTCTGCAGTCCTAATTGCCAGTAACTAAACAGTGGCCTTCCAAATTTGGTGTCTGATCTCGTGGCCAGGTCAAAGGTATAGTATTTAATACAGCAGTGGGATTACTCTGCGTAGCTTCCTTACAGACTTCAGTGGGGATCCATGTAAAGCATGCAGAGGAGGTAGCCTGTGCTCTAGTGGAATGAGCTTTGATATTTGGTGGAAGGGGTGTAGCAGCATGTGACAGATTACCTAGTGCATTTCATTTACCTAGTGCATTTAGATACTGGATGGGAAGAAATGGCTTGCCCCTTAGAAGTGCTGCTTATGGCAACAAAGACAGGGAGACTGTCCAAAGGGCTTTGGCCTATCAAGATAATATAGCAAGAACCTAGAACATCCAAGGTGTAAAGATTCTTATCCCCTGGAGGAGAATGGGGTTTTGGAAAGAAAACAGGGACATTAATAGATTTCCACTTAAAATGGAAATCTGACAACTTTGGGAGTAAACTTGGGATGAGATCTCAACATCACCTTCTCTCTGTAGAATACTGCAAAAGGAGGGTCAGCTTTGAATCTGTCTATTTAGATTAAGGTAGTGGTGCAAAGTACTGAGAAGTTAAGTTTTAAAAAATAATAAAACTAAATATAAAAAAAAGAGGGAGTATTTGCTGGGAAATTGCTCTACCTAGAGAAAAATTGCAAGGAGGGGAAAATTCCACTAAGGGACAGGGTGCAGACATTCCTTGCTGCTATGGGAAATAAAAGAGAACTGAGATATAGTTGCAGCCACCTTGCCCTTTATGACCACAGAGAGGTCTCCCATGGGGACATGCACAACACAGGCATGGATGCTACTTTTCACAATCTCATCTCATATGCACCTTGTGCCCCTAGAGTGGAATCTACATAACACATACTCTAAGAACAAGATTTTGATTCCATAAAGAATTTTTTCTGTTCCCATATTTTCCTTTTGAAAAGGTTTAGAAACATTAGGTGAAATCCTGACCCCATTTCCTAACATCTAAACCCCACAATTAATATTGTATTGTCTTGATTTACAGCCATGTCTGCTGGACTCAAGGCGCTTTCAGTGTACTATATAGCTTATAGGTACTTACCTGTACTTGGTGTGTCAACACAAGCTTGTTTTCTAACACAATCCACGAATTGGCCCAATCGATTTGAACTATTATATGGGACTTCATTATCACACAAGTAGCACCTGTCTCCCAAAAAGAAGCCAAAGGAGTGAATAAAAAAAATAAATGTTAAAATTATATTTATATGGCATCAAATCACAACATCTAGGTCATTTCTGAACTACTCCATTATACACATCTGAAAATGCTATAATTTTATAACAATTTTTGATACCAATTTACCTTCATTAAAGAAAAAGAGTGGCAGGGATATGGGAGGTGGGGATCATATAAACCCTAACTGGGGGAGGGATAACTCAGTGGTTTGAGCATTGGCCTGCTAAATTGTGAGTTCAATCCTTGAGGGGGCCATTTAGGGATCTGGGGCAAAAACTGGGGATTGGTCCTGCTTTGAGCAGGGGGTTGGACTAGATGACCTCCTGAGGTCCCGTCCAACACGGATATTCTATGATTCTATGTTGACTTTAGGCCATCCTGCAGTCCTTACTCATGCAAAACTCAAATTCAGTGGGAGTTCTGCCTGAATAAAGAAAATAAAGGATCAGGCCCCAAAGGAAATTATTACAAATATTAGTGGATACAAGTATAAAAGTTGAAGTTTATTCTATCTAAACATTTATTTTGTTATATTTAGTCTGAATAACACATGAACAAGTGTATTCTGCTTATCCTGTTAATGTATAGTTTTATTTGCCTTTTTTATTGCTGATACAGTTGTGTTTTTATTTCTATGAGAACAAAAACCAAATAAGTATACCACTAGATCACTGCACTGTGTTTCATGTAATTTTGCTGAGAATAACCACACTGTTAGATGGAAATATTCTGTTTATCCACAGAGCAGATACAGCATTGGGAAAACAATGCAACCTTCCCCATACTGTCCTGTCAACCTACCTCAACCCTGACTTTGAGGAACCACCTGTCCTGTTACATGGTATAGACTTGCACTAACATATGTAACCAAGCAGACCTGCTTTGACATACTGAAACATCCTAAATGAGGATATATAAAGTACACTTATTTTTAAAGTGTTAGGCACAAATGCATTTAGCAGATTTCAGGATTACAAGGAAGTGTGGATTGACTCCCATTTTTGGGAGCAGAGGACGTTTATAATGAAGCTTTTTTTTCCTAACTAGGATCCCCAATATAAAGCATGGAAAGAACATCTATATATAACCAATCTTTCATCTAACCTACTTAGGAATCTATTTTTTTGTCAACTGTTTTGGAAACTTGGTAAATTTTTAAAAAGGCTCACAATCACCATTTTAATGGGCAACACATGACAAAAACTTAAATAGGTACCATCCTCTTCACTGTCTCTATATCAGCTAAAAAGTTTTGAATGGAGGAGAGTGATTGCAAAGTTCTTTTTATACTGTATAAGAGATTTATCTAAGATTTTAGCATCTCCTTTGTATATTAATCACATTAAGAGATTTGAAGAACTATTTTTGACTTTTAGTTTTAAACATCCACTTTACAGTGAAATACTGTGTCACACCAATCAGTTTTAAATTTTTCATGAAGTCAGTTGTTTTTACACCAGAAAGCCTGATGTAATAATTTTTTTTTTTTTTATAAACTAGGTGCAATATTTCTGTCACACAATTTAGAATATCTTTTAAAAGAAGGAAATTTACACACAATATTTCACTTAAGAGTTAGTCATTGTATAAATCACCACAGCAACTTTATCTAAAAAGCACAATTACAGTATGACCATTAAAACCTTTATTTCTAACAAGACTGAAAGATTTAACATTTATCACTAATTATGTTACGTAGCCTAAGATATATGTATATTAGTAATGTTCAGACTGAAAGTGTGTGTCTCTTGAGTGACAGCATTAAGGTTGATGTGGGAATGTTAACATGAACTGTTCACATTTCAATATTATTATTAAGTGAATGTATTAAATGTTAACAATATTAGCTAACTGGTCAGAATCAGTCTTACGGTAACACTGTAGTAAAAGATTTTATTAATTATTTCAGCAACCATAACTCTAAGTAAAAAATTTTTTTTGTATGGAAATATCCTGAAAGTTTCAGTGTATTATTTTGAGAAGTCTACAAACAAAACATAAATAAATCACACCCCAGTTTTTATTTTCTTCCCGTTATGACTTATAACTGTTGCCTGACAAACTCACCACACACTCCAGTTGTCCAAACTGAGAACCAAACAATGGGGTTCTGATCTTGGTGTTGTATAATGCTTTAAAGCATGCTGCTCTTGAGAATTTCTGCCACAGCCCTATAACATTGATAACCAGAAGTGTCACAAAACCCAATGGACTATCAAGTGGAAAAAAAAATAAATTCAGACTATAAACAAATTTTTAATAAATAGCTAACAATTAGCTAAGCAAATAAAATAATTAGTATGAATACATCCTTAAGTTTATTTCTACAGACAAAAGGTACTAGTTGAATAAAGGATAATTATCAAATAGTAAGGGATTTGGACACCTAACTTCCTTAGGTGCTTTTGAAAATCCCAACTTTAAGTCCTAAAAAATGAAAAAACTATTAGGCGTACATGATTCTAAATTAAGTAACCCATATTACTACTACATATAAGCTCCTGCAATAGAAATATTAATAGAAATATTAAATATTATTACAAGCAAAATAGTCTGGACTTTCAAGAAGTGGAAGTCATCATGATGAAGTCTGGTCCTTAAGTCTGCTAAATGCCTTTGTGCCAAGCTTCTAGATACTTTTAGTAGCAATTCAGAGCAGACACTTTTTGCCAGATTGAACTATATTAAATCATTTGTGTAGCACCACATCTGACTACAAGTTTAACAGTAAATGAAAATTTAGAGGGTTAATTGGAAGCTCTCTTTCTTAACTGCATTATGCAGCATTGAAGGGTATTTAAAAAAAAAAAGAGAAATACCCTATGGCCACATTTTAGACATAACCATATTGAAGGGCTTTCATCAGCTTCCTCTTCCGATTTATCTTGTCTCTTATTGTCAGTCTTGCAGTCCTGACAAATGTTCCACTCCACATTCAGCAATGCCTTTTTCAAATGGCCTTGTTCCAATCCCTTGCGAATGTGCTTGCAAGCAGGTTCTATGAAACAGAAAGTACAGAGATAATATGAGGAACAGTCACATTTTTGCCAAGTAGTCAATATGGACACAGACTTCTAGATCTCATAAAAAAGGTGACAGGCCCACGAGCTCAAGTGGCCTTTTCATAGTTAAGAAGACAATGGCAGGTTAGGGGAAGTAATTGGAAGCTGTGGCAAAGATTTGACAAAGCGTGCGTGTCCATCCTTCATTACGAGAGTTCGCGATCTGGAGATATTGTTGGACTGTCAGCTCTTGCTCAGATAGGACCAAATAGCATTACTGAATAAGACTGTCAAATTTCTTCTGGATACAAACCTAGCCACCATAATCTATGCCTTTGTCATTTCAAGACTAGATAACTGAATTGTGCTCTGTCACAATTCAAGGCAGCTGCATCTGTATTTCCCCTCAGTGGTTCAACAAAGGTACCCACTCTCAGGCTTCCAGCTCCCCTGGCCATCACCTCTCTTGGGTGGAGACATTGTCTCTCTGTCTCCTGACCAAGACATTTCCAGGCTGCACAGTTTCCTGATTATACTGTTAATTCACCAGCAAAGTCAGGCTGCCTAAGCAGACCTGCTTAGCTTCTCTCCTCAGAGACGATAGAGAGTGTAATTGCTACAATTATAAGTTTCCACACAACTCTTTCTATGCAAGCTTATTTATTCTCTGGGTGAAAGCATTACAGAGAAAACCTATTAAAACAATAAAAGAATGTGCATGCATGCTAATAAACTTTCCAGAGATCATGACAACTAACATGTGATCTGGCAGGAGCAGTCCTTCAAACCCCCACAAAGGGATCACAAGTTCATAACAGCCCCAGCTCAAAACTAGCACCCAGTCTCATGGGCTCTCAATAGTCCAAGTCCTTCCAATCCTACCCTAAGGATTGGGGCCTTCCAGGGACCAGGGGTCCTGTCTGTTTGGTGCATCAGGAAGAAAGCACTGAGCCAGTTTAAAACCAGGCTATTTACCCAAAAATCCTTTCTTTGTCTGTTGGTCCCTGGAAAATCCAGTTTGAGCTAATATATGCGCACCTCTCCAGGGGGGTTGTGTCAAAGGTCTAATAACTGGAGGAATTACATTAGCACATATGAAGTTGCACTCAATCTCACAATGACAAAATTTGATTTTTAATACAATGGATCCTAAAGTCAGTAAATTCAATTAAGTAAGAGTTGTGCAGGATATTATTATTTTTGTCATTCTCTATGTAGAGCTACATCTTAAATCCACCCAGAAACTGAAGCCGATGCAGAATGTTAGCCACTATGGACTGGTCTACACTGGAAACTTACATTGGCACAGCTATGTTTCTCAGGGGAGTGAAGAAAAATCCACACCGTTGAGAGACAGCTATGCCAACCTAATCTCCAGTGTAGACAGCACTTGGTCAACAGAAGAATTCTTCCTTTGACCTAGGTACTGCCTCTTGGGGAGGTGGATTACTTACAGCAGTGGAAGAACCGATCCTGTTGCTGTAGTGAGTATGACTCCTGCAGTGTTTTAAGTGTAGATGTAACCTTAGAGACTTCTCTCAGCAGAAGCATAAGGCAACAGGATCTTCACTGTTTGTCCATTAGATTCCAGATGAAGTATAAGCTATTGGTTTTGATCTATAAATTCGTAATGGCTTGACAAACTGCCTATGCCATATTGCCAGAGCTACAGTCAGTGGCATGAGATGATGGTCTTTCAGTTTAAAAGAGGGAGTTGCCTGCAGTTTATTCTTCATGAGGGGCCACTTTCCATGTTTGCCTGAAATAACTTGCATCTCTTGGCTTTTTGGGCACAGTCTGAAGTCCATCTATTTACCCAGGCTTTAATAGGAAGAATCGATATAGTCACAGAACCATAGAAATGCAGCGCTGGAGGGGAACAAAAGAGGTCATCTAATCCAGAGGTAGTCAATTATTTTTTGTCAAGGTCCAAATTTCTTGGTCCAGGTATAATCAAACAACAATAATTATAATAAGTAAATAAAAAGATTTTGGGGTCAGTTCAAAAGCATCTGGCAACCCAGATTTGGCCTGTGATCCAATTGACTACCCCGATCTACTTCATCCCACCACAGTGATGCAGGATTTAATATACCTAAGTGCTGTATAAGTATATGCTGAGTGCTAGTATTTGCTAGTGAGAGGGATATTGTTTGAGTTTGATTTTGATTTTTTTATTTCTAGAGTTGGTTATTTCTGGGCTTTGAGTGAAGAGAAGCTGTTGGTTTTGCCTTTTACATGTCAAGAGGTTTAATTTATGTACGAAGAGGTTACAATTCACTGTTTATGCATAACCTGTGAGTCAGTAAACTGAAGCAATACATTTTAAGATTTTCCTAAGAGCCAAATAGAAACAGGTTTGGAGGCTGGTGGAAGAGTATACAAAAAGAAAAGCTACAGCTCGGGGAAAACAGACCTTTGAAGCAGGGCTGGGATCCTGTAATGAAGCTGAAAGGAAGGATTATGCTCATTTTGTTCAGAACTTCATTTTACTCTGAAAGAGGGGCGGACTTTTGACCAGAAGGTCAAAAAGTGTTATGATAGCCTGTAAGTTCATGGAAGACAGATGGCAGTGAGGAAACTGAGGCAGCATTGACCTTCAAAGCCAGATGGAGTAAGATGCTGCTATTACAAGGAATAATAATTTCTCTGTAACGCATTTATAATTGTCATACGCGTTTATAATTGTGCATTTTAATTCATACCCTTTTCCTGTTAACATACCGATCCACCCAGAAAAGAAAAAAAAAAAAGTATCAAGAATGTGTACTTGCCATTACACATACAGGGCCTGGCTCTGCAGGCCTTTTATACCATGAATGTCTCATGGGATTTCGGGGCATTTCCATATGAATTGAAATGACTCTTGAGAAGAGGTTTTCAGGATTGGACCTATATGACAGTAAATATTGAATCTTTGATATTTTGTAGATTTCCTACCAAGTTTGAGAAGCAATACTGAGGCTTTCTGAAGGACTTAAGTTTCAGCTGGATAAACTCATTCTTTACAATTAAACATTCAAAGTAGTAAAAGTGACTACTGTAAATGCCTTCTGATTATTAATGGATTTTCAATGCTCCTCACTTTGAAGACAAATGAAACATTTCTTCCACAGTACTTCAGACTTCTCTGAAAAATTTTTTGTTATGAAACATACCCAAAATATCCTGAGACTCATCATCAGCCTGTGTATTTTTTCCCTTTGTTCGCCTCTTTCCCATATTACTGCTTTGTAGTTTTCCTTACACAGAACAATCACCTAATGGGGGGAAAAACACCAAAACATTAAATTCAAAACTAGATTTTGATTCTGCTTGTAGGAGGTTATACAAAAGGTAGCAGCAATCTAACAAATTAACTAGTTTTAAATTAACTGAATTTCAAGGGCACATGAATTCATAATATTTCTGTACATTACAGCTAATGCACATTTTGACCCCACTTCTGCAACCTGATCTGACCCTGAGATCTATGGGACTCCACAATGGCACAGAGGTCTTCAATTCGTAAGAGTGGGGTCTCAAATGTCAGCAAAATTCCCCTACACCTTTTATGGCTCACCTTAATGTTTTAGGCCACAAAAGTTTTAGGAGGCAACTGTCATATTAGCAGCTTTATCACATTTAAATACTGAAGTTACTTATTTAATGAACTCTCTACTTTTGATTTATTGGAAATGCCTTCTTTTTTTTAAATGACTTGCTCAGCAACATTAAATAAATTGTTATTCTAACAGCATTTGACAATATACTGGAGATTCAGATTTCTTCTGGCATCAATGTCTCTTCAATTCTGGGAGATTTCAGTTTTTGTATTCACACAACTATCTAGTAAATAATGCAATTTGGAACAACTGTTCAAGTATACCCTTAGAAAAGGACCTAGAGAGGCATCAGCCTCTAACATCATGACAGAGCCTTAAGCAAACTCTGCATTTATGCTTGTCTTAAATAACAACAACAAAAATCAGGTACTGTATGTATGGTTTGACGTACATAAAGAGAAAAAGCACAAGAGTAGCTGAATTCAGAGGGGATCCCCCCAAGAAAGGTCAGATATCCGACCTTTGACACAAAAACGAATTCCAACCACTTTCTCAAAAGGACAAGTTTACTCAGGAGGTAACGAATGTAAAGATATACTACATTCATTTATGTGAAATATGAAGAAGCACTTTAGAGGGTGTGGCAAATTTAGCACACTGAAAGTTCAGACTAAATAAATTATAGATCTGGAAAGGGAATTAGTTGCATACTCAAAAATAAAGTTGCAATTGTCAACCTTTAGCTAAATCAAAGTACTGCATTTCTAGCCTTGTCCGGGTTGACCTCTATCTTGCCAACAGAATGAGAAGGCATCTGAGAATAGGTAAGTATTAAACGAATCCATGTTGTGGCTGGGTAGATGAGTCAGACAGGATCTCCTCAACCTTACTAAGCTACAAAATACTATTTATGTAGTATTAAAGGGTGCGGTTTAGACCCAAAAGTTTGTTAAGGTACTTGAAAGCCTTTAAAATACACCTGCTGTAGAATGGGAATAGGACACTGACACAGGAGACTATTTTTAGAAGCTGTTTACCCCACTGTAACTTCACTAATATTTGCAGTCTGGTACAGTAGGAATAGGACATACCTCTGATACCTACGCAGACTTGGGTACCAGAAAGTGGCAAATGTCCAGCGTCAATGGTGCCCACTGAACCAGGTATGCAACCTCTCTATCTCGAGCCATTTCTCCCACCACCACCACGCCTCCACAGGAGATGTAGCCCCTTGGGAGACACCCCCACTCCCCCCTCCGTGCAGAGTGAGCGTCACACAGCACAACACGTGTTATTTGGTCCACAGCTGCCCAGGGACCCTGAGCCTCCCCCAGGCGAGCTCTCAGCACAACGAGACCTCGCTGCCATAGGTGCTGGAACTGCTGCACCCCCTGGCTTGACCTGGTTTCCATCATATACAGGGTTTACAGTTTGGTTCAATGGCCCTCAGCACCCCCACTGTTCCAGCGCCCCCTGCCATTCCAGCTCCCAGCCGCAAGGGGCCCCGGGACAAGGCTGCTGCAGCTGCCCCCCTTCCCCTCCCCGCCCCAGGGAGCGGGCGCACAGGGCTGCCTACCCGCCCACGTGGAGCGACGAGCACCGAGTCTTCCAGCTGCTGCCCCCAGCGAGGCAGCCAAGGCAGCCGGCCCCTCCTCTCACACTAACCCAAGCCTGGCGTGCCGCGCACCCTAACTCGCCCGGCACCTCGGGGGCAGCCCGCTGGCTCCGATTGGCTAGTCAGCCTCTCCTGAGCCCGCCTCCCACCCGTTACGGACAGCCACCAGAACCAGTGGGAAAGCCCCACAGCGCCGTCCCAACCGCGCAAGAGCCGGGCCGGGAGCGGACACGAGGCGTCTCAGGCTAGGAGAGTAAGTGACTCGGAGACAGGTGGAGGGAATAAGGGAGGGTAAATAACGTGGTGGAGTCCAGGGGAACTCGCTGAGCCTAAGCTCCTCACCTGCCAGTGTCGTGAAGCGCGATGTTTTACGACACCTATTTCCGGCTCGGCGTAGTTTTACGGCTTCCGCCTTCTTCCAGCAGCTGAGCTGTGAGCGTGACTTGGCCCAGGACGAGAGGCAACGGCTCTTTATCACTTCCGGTGCGTTGCATAGTGGGAAACTGGAGGGGAGTTGAGGTCAGTCGGCGAGAGACCGCGAATCAGGAAGTGCAAGAGTCGCAGCGCAGGCGCGATAGCGGAGTGGCTGTGTTCCCTCCCAGCGCAGGCGCAGGCGCAGGCCGCGGGGGGCGGCGGCGGTGAGTTGCGGGCCCGTGCTGGGCAGGGAGCGGCTGCGTACGCAGGTGTAGCGCTGCGCGGTGTGAGCGGCCCAAGCGGGGCGGGGCCGATCCCGGGCCCAGCGTGGTGATTTAAAGCTCAGATTTTCAAATCATTCAGGGGAACTGTTTCCGCCCCTGTGTCGTTTCCCCCGCCGGCCAAAGCGCCTGCGCCCAGGCCCCGGCAGCGGTGCGGGGAGGTAACGCCTCTCCCTGGGCCCGCGGCTGCGGTCGGTGGGAGCTGAGCTTACACCGGCCTCGTCTTCCGGTCTGGGGCAGGGGCCCCGGCAGCCTGGCCGCTCCACGCGCGGTGGGACCGGTGGCTCAGCAAGCGGAGTTGTGAGAGCGTCTTGCTGAAGCGAAGGGACCATTCACGGGAGCGTGGCCCATTGGCCACGACTTACGACGACTTATGCTCAGCAATCGGTTCCCCCTTGTGTGAGGCTGGGAGTATCCGATGAAGCGAGCTGTAGCTCACCAACGCTTATGCTCAAATAAATTGGTTAGTCTCTAACTAGTACTCCTGTTCTTTTTGCGGATACAGACTAACACGGCTGCGACTCTGAAACCTTTACCAGACCTGAAGCAGAGCTCTGTGTCGCTCAGAAAGCTTGTTTCTTTCACCAACAGACGTTTGGTCTGATAAAAGATATGCTCTCACCCACCTTGTCTCTTTAATAGCCGGGGACTGACACAGCTAACACGGCTGATTCAACCCTCGTTGGCTCAGGTCCTACAAAAATCTTATGGACATGCTTAACTTTACACACTGTTGGTAGTGCCACTGAAGTCAACAGGACTACTCAGAGTGCACAAAGTTAAGCCTTTGTGTGTGTATTTGCAGGACAGAGGCCTAAAAAGTTATTAGTACCATACTCAAACCTTGATCTTTGTGCAAATCTCTATTATTAGTGGGAAATTTGCTGTGGATTTAGCATAGACTAGCTCTACTTTTTAGACTTTGTGTGTTTTGAAATTGAAAAAGGTAATTTGTTTCTCTTTCTAGAATGGGTCCTCCCCTAAGGATAGGAGTGCTTATTGTAACAACTGTCAGTGCTGGAAACCCCACTGTGGGGTCTGAACGGCCAGAGAGATTCTTTTGGCTCATGTATCATCACTTGTAAAAATTTCTCTAATTAGAATTTAGTTAACCATTTGGTTGAGATGTAAGGCTTAGTAAAATTCATCACACTTTCCCACGTCTATATTGGCTCTGCAGGCTAATATTAGCAAAATGTAGAAGAGTTTGTCACTACAGTAAATATGCCTTTGAATGCACAGTGAGCAGTTCCAATGAGCAAGAATGTACCATTTCTACCATCACTTTTCTGACCATAATTGCACTTCGATGCTTAAATTGGCACTATATGCCTAGTTTCTCCACATGTTGTTGGAAGGACAGACCCGTAAGCATAGCCTTATCCAGCACTGCAAATACCAAAACAACACAAATGATGGAATTCAAAACATATTACACTGTGTAATCTAAAAACATTTGAGTTTGAAACAGGGTGAAATCCTGGCCCTATTGAAATCAATGGGATGTCGTGAGTGTTCCCATTGATTTAAATAGGGCCAAGATTTCAGCCATCATTTCTATATTGGCCCCATCCTGCAAACCCTTAGCTGACCAGCTCTTATGAGCAATCCCATTGATTTTGGTGGAATTACTTATATGAATTAATATTATGTAAGAGTTGCGTGATTGGGCCTTACACTTGTGCTTATATCTATTAGAATTGTGTCTTTTCATTTTTTCCTAATTTCTTAATTTAGGAAACAGCTAAAACATGGCCAAAATGAGTAACTTGGAAGAAGCTGAAGTACAACTTTCTGAGTTAGACCTACTTTCTAGTATGTTTCCTGATGAAGATGAGTTTGTTGTGACTGACCAGCTGGCTGTAGCAGAACTAAAACAGTATATTGATAATAAGACTTCAGAGATCCCATCTTCAAAAGTTCAGTTTACACTGAATGTAAAGCAAGAGGTTGCTGATGCCACTATGGTAATGTAGCCATATTTTTGAAAGAAAAGAAAAAAAAAAAAAAAAAAGACATTTCAGATCAGATTTTAATGCCTTTTTTTTTTTCTTTTTAGGTAATGCTTTCTTTATCCTATGCTTTACCATTTAACTACCCAGCTGTTCTACCAGAAATTACTGTCAGGTACTGTCAGAAATTACTAGACAGGGAACTAAAAGCTAAAATTCACTAGATCAGTACAAACATAATAGCAAGAGACAGCCCCAAAGAGCACACAGTCTAAATAAACAAAACAGACAAAGGGTGGAAAGGGAAACAGAGATGCAAAGTGGTGAAGTGGCTTGCTCAGGGTCATGCAGCAGGTGAGTGACAGAGCTGAGAATAGAACATAGGAGTGCTAGCTCCCAGTACAGTGAAATTAGTGTGGCTCCATGTGGACACAGTGGTGGTCTTCCTGTGTGGATCATTTTACAGGACCATTGCCCAAGTACGGAACATAGGCTCAGAGTCCCAAAGATATTTCAGTGGGAGTTAGGTGCCTAATTACCTTTGAGGATCTGGGCCATAGTCCATCGTGACAATGCTTCCAGTCGGTTCTAACCTAAGAAGTGAAAGGTTGTATAATAAATCTCATCCTTCTGCTTGGCAGAATATTGTTATCCACTGACCTGCATTATTTCTCTTTTAGTATTTTTGTTTGTTTCTGTTACATTGTATATCTCAGAACACTACTGCAGTGACCATCATAAATTCTCATCTGGGCTTTCCCTGTTTGAAATTTACAGATCTATAGTGCTATATATTAAATCTGCAGTTAATCCTTAAAGACTAAAATGGGATTTTCTTAGGAAATATTAACTTAAATGTTTTAGCCAAACAAAATGCTTTTGTAGAGCAATATTATACACCAATTCCAAACTACCAACATAATAGAGTTTTTAGAAATTTTGATTTTCCTACCTTTTAAAAAAGATATGCTAACAAAACGTGTTAATATTTTTTCCTTAGGTCACCATCATTAAGCCGATCACAGCAGATTAATCTGAACACAGATCTAAAAACATACTTGAAGAGAAACTGCAGTGGTGAGGTCTGTATATTAAATGCAAGAGAATGGGTTAAAGATCATGCAGCTGCTTATATCGATAAGGAGCTTTCATCTTCCTCAGAGACGACATTAAGGACTATGCAGTCAGAAGATGTCATCTTCACTAGATTATGGATCTATAGTCATCACATCTACAACAAGCATAAAAGAAAGAATATTGTTGATTGGTCTAAGGAGCTCGCTCTTTCGGGGTTTAGCATGCCTGGGAAACCAGGTGTTGTTTGTGTAGAAGGCCCACAGAGTGCTTGTGAAGAATTCTGGTCAAGGTTTGCTTTTTTTTATGTACTGTATTCTGTTTTTAAGTAACATTGGTAGTTAGAATATTGTGCTTGTTATGTTGTGGTTTTGTACATTTGGCAGAAGATGGGCAACTCGTAGTACTGGTAAAATCAACATCTTGTCTATGAAAAGTAAATATTTTATCACAATATATTTACACCTCCCACCTTCTGCCACTTCTTATGGCCATCAGAGCCATAAATTAGCCAGCAAGGGGTTCTCTTTGCCAAGGGCATGCAGTGCTTTTCTTCTTGCCTCCCCCATCAGCATTACGTCAGCTGTGTAGCAACAGTATGCTGTACCACCAGTCGCATTAATATTTTTTATATTGCTTTTATTATTTGTATTCTTGTGTAGTATAGACCTGGTTCAGCTCTGCCCATTTAGTAATAAAGAAAAAGGGTAAGAAAAGTCCTAGCACAGACAAGGTGGAAGTGTGCAGTTATATTTAAATCCCAACTTTATTGACTGCTCTGTGAGGTATAAGACTAAGTGCCTTTGATCATCTGGCAGATATGGGTGTAAAGAAACAATGCTCTGGTTCTAGGAATGTTTGCAGATATGTTTGACTGATTGGCTAATGAACTGTAATGTGTATACCAGATATCTACACAATTGAAATTTGTCGATTTTCCTCCTTTCATAATACCTGCTTCAAAAAAACATTTTATAAAATGTGCTACATTTTATCGATTCATATTTCCCTCATTGTTTTCAGAATCAGAAGATTAACATGGCAGAGAATTTTAATTCGCCACAGAGAGGATATTTCTCTGGATGGGTCACATGCTGAGATGCAGAAACAAAGAAAATTCTCATCTTTTGAAGAAAAAGTATTTGATGCGCATGGTACCAGAGGAAAGCATATGGATCTGGGGCAGCTGTATCATTTTTTAGATGAAAAGGGGTGTGCTAATGTTTTTCAGATGTACTTTGGAGTTGAAGGATGTTAGATCAGCAAGGATCCAATCTATGAACTTGAAAAATTATGTGACAGTCTTGGATAAATTATTCTTTTCCCCTCTGAAATAGTTGATCAGGGAGGGAAATGGATACTTCTGCTTTATAAGATGAATTCAGTTTTCCATGAAAACGAATATTCTTTTAAATAATGCTTGTGAAAATGACTACATGAATGCTTTAATATAAACATATTTTAAAGGGAAAGATATAATGATGCTAATTACAAAGACAACTTTTTGAGAGATGCTGTATACTATTTATAATCTGAATGATTAAAACTTCACTTTGGAGAAGTTGATTATATCTGTGTAATATAGTAAAAAAGATCCAAACATGGGTGTGTGATTTTCCAATGATTACAGTTATTTTAAGCAGGCATCTCTGGAAAGAAATGTTGTTTTTTACATTATTGAACATTGTATTTACAAACACTACCAGCAGATGTCTTGATTCCAAAACATTTATTTAATATTTTCTGCTTATAATACTTTCAGTTGAACATGGTGCTTTATAAAGATAGGGGCAGATCCTCCAAAGCCTTACTCATACGTCAAGTAGTTTTATTGATGCCAGTGGGACTAGTCACATGAATAAGGACTTCTCACATAAGGAAAAAAAGATTTGCAATGTGGGGCCCACAGGTAAGACACACTGGTTGCTCTAACAAGTTTATAATTGATGAGTTGAATTCTATTATTATTTCTATTTTAGTAGTGTTTAAAAGCTTTGATCAGGATTGGTGCCCCATTGAGCTAGCCACATACAAACACATAAC
Source organism: Chelonia mydas (assembly GCF_015237465.2). Classification (NCBI taxonomy): domain Eukaryota; kingdom Metazoa; phylum Chordata; order Testudines; family Cheloniidae; genus Chelonia; species Chelonia mydas. The sequence goes on from NC_057849.1 coordinate 164,135,414, forward strand.
AAAAAGATGGTCCTTGCCCCCTGTCAAGGTTCCTTCCCCACTCTGAACTCTAGGGTACAGATGTGGGGACCTGCATGAAAAACCTCTTAAGCTTATTTTTACCAGCTTAGGTTAAACTTTCCCAAGGTACAAACTATTTTACCTTATTGCTGCTGCCACCAAGCGTCTAACAAATATAACAGGGAAAGAGTCCACTTGGAAACGTCTTTCCCTCCAAAATCCCCCCAAGCCCTACACCCCCTTTCCTGGGGAAGGCTTGATAAAAATCCTCACCAATTTGCATAGGTGAACACAGACCTAAACACTTGGATCTTAAGAACAATGAAAATGCAATCAGGTTCTTAAAAGAAGAATTTTAATTAAAGAAAAAGTAAAAGAATCACCCCTGTAAAATCAGGATGGTAAATACCTTACAGGGTAATCAGATTCAAAACATAGAGAATCCCTCTAGGCAAAACGTTAAGTTACAAAAAGACACAAAAACAGGAATATACATTCCATTCAGCACAACTTATTTTATCAGCCATTTAAACAAAACAGAATCTAACGCATATCTAACTAGATTGCTTATTAACTCTTTACAGGAGATCTGACCTGCATTCCTGCTCTAGTCCCGGCAAAAGCAACACACAGACAGAGGGAACCCTTTATTTCCGCCCCCCTCTAGCTTTGAAAGTATCTTTTCTCCTCATTGGTCATTTTGGTCAGGTGCCAGCAAGGTTATCTTAGCTTCTTAACCTTTACAGGTGAAAGGGTTTTTCCTCTGGCCAGGAGGGATTTAAAGGTGTTTACCCTTCCCTTTATATTCATGTCACCCCCCAAAAGTTTACAGTTTGCAAACCCTTTTTTATATAATTACTCCCACCGACTTAAATAGAAATCATACGAATAAGAAGTACTCATATGAGAAAGAATTTGCAGGATCAGACTCTGTATAATTTTATGTCAGATTTCAATAAATTCAATAAATTTTCAATATTCAATAATATTTCAATAAATAAGATTGAACTCTTTATTATTTTCCTTAAAGCAAGTATTCTACATGGTAAAGGACTTTGAAAGTTGTGTACATTTAATAAGCAGAACACACTGAGTGTCATGGATGGTGGCGATTAATATATTAGCGGTTGAATTCAGTAATAATCTTGACATTCAAATCTCTTACGTAGGCAAAAAGTGGTGAGAGCTTTTGTGGTGCATATTTAATTTCAGCTCACAACACAATTCTGTTTCCTCTTTCAAACCCTGCTAAAGTGTTCGTCTTTAATTGTACTAGAATGGATTTACTTAAGATTAGTAAAGTTATCCAAAGTGTACTAGGGAATTACAGTATTTTCAAAAATATTAGTAGAAGCTATGATTTAAAAAGATATTTCAGTTTGGAACTGTGTTAATGTAATTATCACAAAGATACAGCATCAGTTACTAAAAATGTTAATTTCCCATTTATCTGACCTCTGCAATCATTCTAATATAGATGTTTGTAACTATTTTTAAGGAACATCATATCAAGCTGTCTTGTTTTTGAAAAAAAGCACTTCAAGTACATCAAAATGTACATGTTTGTGCATACTCCTGTTTTAAGTACTTTCATGCATTTATCATCTGAAAGGCTAAGTCATGACACTTTAGGAAGCTTTACTGTATGTACTTTCAGATTTCTCTCTGGTTGCCATTTAAATGAAAGTGTAATAATTGGGCCATTTAAGTAAATTGAAGAACTTTCATTAATTTCAGTGGGTTTTGGATCAAGCCAAAATATGAAGGTATTGAAGGTCAAATAGTCGATTGTAAAGTATGCAGTTTAATGAAGTGTGAGGGATATGGGAGTCTGCTGTGTCTGTCCACACACAGCAGCATCATGGACAAGCTGCCATCTCTGGCTTATTGGAAACCAGCCAGCACCCTGTACCTTGCATGCCAGCTGGGGAAGGTGTAATGTTGGTGAAGGAAATCCTAGATCTGTGAAAAGCAATATTACCAAATCTTGTGGCATGTGTTGTTTTTTCTTCAAGACCCAGCTCCTGGAATCAAGTGATTGCATGAGAATCTCAACTTTCTTTACAATAAATAAGAAAATATTTCTATCCCTGGTCCCATTATTAAGGACAAAAGCAAAAACGTGCACCCAGTGTACCCCAGGCATGAAATCCACAGGGAACATAAAAACCTCACATTTATTATTTATTTAAAAAAACTCATATGATTTTTAAGCCAGTTGATGACTGGGGCCGGGGGCGCGTTGTTGTGGCCGGGAAAGCAGGGGGTGTCTCACGGGCTCTGGGGGTGGGGGTGGCTCGTGCAGGGGACTCTTCCCCCCCCCCCCCCCCCCCCCATGGCACGGTCCCCACCCGCCTCCGCGCTGGGAGAGGCTCCCCGGCCTGCAAGCGCCGCCCCCGCCTGGCCCGGCTGTCTGCGGGGCCGTCTCCGGCCGCGTCTTGCTGCGCCGCCGCCGCCGCCATGGGGGGGAAGAACAAGCAGCGAACCAAGGGCAACGTGCGGGTGAGTCCGCCCGGGCCGGGCGGCGGCTTCCCCAGGAGCGGGCAGGGGGAGGCCGCTGCTCCCCTTTGGGTGGGGGCGGGGGTCCAGGCCGCTCTCAGCCCCCAGCAGCAGCGGGGTGAGTGGCCCCGTCCCCGGCCTGTGCGGCGGGGGAGGCCTGGGGGGAAAGCGGCGGTGCCCTCCCGCTGGGGTCCCGGCCCCACCGCCGTGCGGGATGCGTGCCTGGGGGTGACGCTGGGCCGGGGTCTGCCCGACGGGGGGATCGGCCTTGGGAAGAGAAGAGCACAGGGCTGGTGCTCGCCTGAGGCCGGAGACCGTCCTGACCGGTGTAGCGAGCCCAGTCGGAGCTGCCGGGCTCAGGGCTGCGCTAGGAAAGGTTCGCCAGTGGCAAACCCGGCCGGGGGCGATGCACCGTGTTGTGGGCGAAGAAGTGCCGTTCTGGGTGTCGGTCCTTTCCCTTACCCCCAGTGAAATAAACCGGACTGGCACAACCACTTCTGTGCTGGGGCATCTTTTTGGTCAGAGGCCAGTGTTGCAAAAAACCCATCTCCTTAGCCGGCGTGGCTGCAGCCGCACAAATGCCTCGGGTAGCCCGGGCTCAAGAGCAGTCGCGCTTGCTGCCGTGCGGAAGGGAATCATTCCCTCCCCTGCAGGAGCCGGCGGTGGAATTCTGCGGGCTGTGTTAGGGGGCCGGGAGATCGGGGGCCCTTATGGCCCTAATCTGAAATTTAACACAGGGGTCACAGGCCGTACTCTAAAGTGGTGGTTCTCAGCCTAGTTACCATTTTGGGCTGCATATGCAGGTCTCTCTCTCTGTTACATGGGCCCTATCTCCACACTATATATATATACTACCTGTATGGCCCTGAGGATGTCACATGGGCCACATCTGGTTGCTGATTGGGCCGCAAGTGACCCACGGGCCTGCTGTTGAGAATCACTGCTCAAAAGTCTGTTATCATCCACAAGGAAATAATTGGCTAACTAAATTTGTATGCCTGTTCTCACTTTGTTGTTAATTCACTTGGGGACTATGACCTGCAGTCAACTGGTGTAAAATGGAGCAGGTCGAAAACCCTTTTATATTTAAATTGGGGATGCAGCTTGCAGAGACTCAAAAGGCAATGTGACCATCCTGAAATACAGCACTGTCTTCAGGCGTCTGTCATCTCCATAGGCGGATTCTTGTCTGCTAGTAGAATTGGCAGGACTAGCATGATTGCCTGGTATAGCATAGTGACTTTTCATTGGGGTTAGTCACATGCTTAGTTAAGTATGTGCATAAACATCTGTAGGCTCATGACCTCATTTCCTCTGTTGCTTGTGTAGGCCTTTCAGATAGCTGTGGGGAAGAGACCTCTTTTAAGAATAGAAAGATGTGATGACAAATTGGCATGGGTCTTGAACTAATGTAGTACCTGTAATTACACTTAATTTATTTTAAATGTACTAGTTTTCAGCTTCTGTTCTGTATAGGCTCTTCTATTGCCACATCAGCATGGTATCTGAGGCCAAGATCAACAGAGGTATTTAGTTTCCTACCTTCCACTGATTTCAGTGGAAGGTAGGGTGGAGCCTAGATATAGAGCCCCACAAATCTGCAGATATCCATGAACCATGGATGCAGATCCAAATTTTATATCTAGAGCACTGCAAATCTGCGGATATCCGCAGACTGTATTTATGGATCGGATGCAGATACAAATTTTGTATCCGCACTGGGCTTTACCTAAATACCTCTGTGGATCTGAACCTGAGTGCAATCTAGAAGTGATCTGACATCTGTCATGTGTGGTTTGTTCATTTTCTTCCCAGGGTAAGAATTGTGTGTGCAGTGTAGTGTTTAGTTTGGGCAGGGTTTTTTTTTTTTAATATGTACACATTGCTATGTGTTTATATTAGGGAAGGCAAAGGAATGCTGGGAAACGCATCATTATGGCAGATTTTAAATTCACAGAAATTACTTAATTCAAAGTTATGGTGGCCACATCAAGTGTAGCTTAGCCCCCAAGTTTGTAGTAATTTTATGCCTAATGATCACAAAATTTCTGTTGTTGTTTTATTTTTATTTTTTTTTAAAGAAAACACCAACAACTTGTGAAAGTTAACTGATATTTGTTACACTTTTGTTAAAGCTTTGGAACTTGGGCTGTTAATTATTTGCAGTTAACTCAAGCAATTAACTCAAAATAAACTAACTCGATTAAAAAAATTGTGATTCATCACAGTTTTAATTGCACTGTTAATAATAGAATACCAACTGAAATTTATTATAAATATTTTTGGATGTTTTTCTACATTTTAAAATATATTGATTTCAGTTACAACACAGAATACAAAATGTACAGTGCTCACCGATGACCCTTGTTTAAAAAAAAAAAAAAAAAAAGCATTAATTAAATTTGTGACTGACCTCCTTGGGGGAGAATTATATGTCTCCTGCTCTGTGGTTTTACCACATTCTGCCTTCTATTTCGCGTGCTAGCAGTTTTCGATGACAACTCAGCGCACATTGTTTGATTTAAGAACACTTTCACTGTAGATATGACAAAACGCAAAGAAGGTACCAATGTGAGATTTCTAAAGATAACTACAGTACTCAACGCAAGGTTTAAGAATCTGAAGTGCCTTCCAAAATCTGAGGGGGATGAGGTGTGGACCATGCTGTCAGAAGTCTTAAAAGAGCAACGCTTTGATGCAGAAACTACAGAACTGGAATCACCGAAAAAGAAAATCAACCTTCTGCTAGTGGCATCTGACTCAGATGATGAAAATAACATGCGTCAGTCCACACTGTTTTGGATCGTTATCGAGCAGAACCCGTCATCAGCGTGGAAGCATGTCCTCTGGAATGGTGGCTGAATCATGAAGGGACATAGGAATGTTTAGCGTATTTGGCATGTAATTACCTTGCAACATCGGCTACAACCGTGCTGTGCAAACACCTATTCTCACTTACAGGTGACATTGTACATAAGAAGCGGGCAGCATTATCTCCTGTAAATGTAAACAAACTTGTTTGTCTTAGTGGTTGGCTGAACAAAAAGTAGGACTGAGTGGACTTGTAGGCCCCAAAGTTTTACATTGTTTTGAAGTGCAGTTATGTAACAAAAAAAAAAAATCTACATTTTTAAGGTGCTCTTTCATGATAGATTGCACTACAGTACTTATATCAGGTGATTGAAAAATACTATTTATTTTATTTTTTTACAGTACAAATATTTGTAATTAAAAATAATACTGTAAAGTGAGTACTGTACATTTTGTATTCTGTGTTGTAAGTAAAATCAGTATATCTGAAAATGTAGAAAACATCCAAAATATTTAAATAAATGGTATTCTGTTATTGTTTAACAGAGCAACTAAAACTGCAATTAATCACAATTATATTTTTTAATCTCGTGATTAATCGCAATTAATTTTTTTAATCGTTTGACAGTCCTACTTTGGAACTCATAGATCTGCTATGGAACACCTCAAAGCATCAATCTTTTTGGAACATCTGTTCTCCGTGCCTTAAAGAAGTGTGAGGCATTGATTAAAATAGGCACAGGATTAACTTCACTGGAACAAGTTAGAGGAGAAGCTAAACAAAAGGAAAGCAATAATTTTCAATAATAATGCAGCGAGTCATGTGACATTGTTATGTACCCCATCTGCCCCATTCCCTTAAATCTTCTCTGGCCACCTTTGTGTTTGTTGCTGATAAAATCTTCAGGGCAGAGACTGTGGTATTTTATTTTATTTTTTCTCTAAAAGTCTTAACACTCTCTTTGGGAGCTGTATAAATAATACCCAGTAGCAAGGAGAAAGGGAAGTTAGCAAACTGCAAACCAAATGTTTTTTGTGGGGGGGAGTAAATGTTCTCTTATCAAGTTTGCTGTACTGTTGCAGTCCTCCTGTAAGTAAACATCTTAATGAACAAAGTTTAATGGGTAAAGCACACTCCATTATTTTCCTTTTGGAATGGTCTTAATATTTGGGGTTTTTTGCTTTTTGGATTAATTTTATATTGTGAAAATTAATGAAAATATTGATCCTAAGGTTGAAAAATAAAGTTACCATTTCAGATTTCTCTACTTAAAGTCCTGGTTCAATTTCTTAATGATAAGGCATATAATGTGAATTTTTTTCCTTGGAGCAGCAGATCAATTATAAGACACAAACCTGCAGGCTCATTTCTTCAAGTGTGATGATTTAGGTTGTGCATGAAAATGGTTTCAAAAACCAGCATTTCAGTAAGAAATACAATGGTTTAAAAGGATATGAATAATTAATTGACTTTTCTCTCTTGTTTATATCAGCCCTCTAGCAGTGGCAGAGCTGCAGAGCTCCTTGCCAAGGAACGTGGAACAGTGCCTGGGTTTATTGGCTTTGGAACATCTCAGAGTGATCTAGGATATGTACCGGCAGTCCAAGGAGCAGAAGAAATAGACAGCCTTGTAGATGCTGATTTTCGAATGGTGCTGCGAAAACTCTCCAAAAGAGATGTCATAACGAAACTAAAAGTACGTGTATCCTATTTCCCTTAGTTTACTTTTTAAACATCCTTTAAGAGAAAGATAACTTGAAGGTTTATAGGGTGAAATCCTGCTTCCACAGAAATTATTGATAAAACTCCCATTGACTTCAATGAGATCATGGTTTAAGCCATAGAATCTAAAAAAAAATGGTGACAAAATTAGATGTAACAAAAGTACATATGAGACATTTCTAATATTCACTTGTGCAAGGGTTCTTTTGATATTTTACTTGGGAAGAGGAATATTTTTGTGTAAAGTGCTAGAAAGAAATCTACCAAAATAGTCAATTTTACTTTCACACTAGCAAATTCCATAGCATATACTGTAATTTGTTTAGCATCTTTGAAATACTTTTTGTATGCCTCAAAAGCTTGATTTTGATTGTATGCAGTTTTAAGATGTATTGGAAGACCTTTAGAAATGTCTGTCACCTGTTTCTGATCCTACTGGAAATTTACAAGAGTAACTCCAGTTAACTAGTGTGTTTCGACCCAATTGCAAGAAGTGAACCAATTTCTAGTTTCATGAGAATTACAGTACCAGGCAGTAGTTGATAAATTTAGTAAATTTCAAGATATACTTTCACCTGCAATTTTTCTAATCCCACACTGTTGGTATTTTGATTTTAGGCTATGCAGGAGTTTGGGGCGATGTGTAAGGAAAGAGAATCAGAAGTTGTTAAAGGTGTTCTTCCTTACTGGCCAAGAATTTACTGTAAAATCTCACTTGTAAGTATTAAAGGACTTAGGTTATGACAGAAGTAAACCAACAAATAAAATTGCTCTGGGCAGTTTCTGTGGTAATCCACAAGGCAATCAGATCGATACACCTAATTGTATATTTTTGTGGGTTGGCTAGTTTAAAAAAAAACAACTGTTAGAACTTGGAGAAAAGCACTTGGTCCTAAATGCACTTGGGATGTATCATCAGGGCAACGTGGGGAAGCTTTCATTGCTCTTGCCTGTGCTCTGCCTGCCCTATGGATAGAAGCTTTCAATCACTAGCACATTTAATGAGCATTATCCAGGTTTTTCAGCTTCAGGTTTCAGCATAAGAAAGCTCTTTGTCCATATACATGCCTATGTAGTCAGTGAGAACATCCACAGTTCTATGAGATAGGATAAATAATTTAAAGAATATAAAGCCTCATGATTTAGGGCATAAACAGTTCTCCAACAGGAGTTAGGAAGAAACTTCACCTGTGGATAGATTACTCCATAATTGTCCCTTATAAGAATTCTAGCATGTTTCTCTGAAGCATCTGGCACTGTTTGAGATAGGATACTGGAATAAATGGACCACTGTTCTGATATGGTACAGCAATTCCTATGTTCCTGTTAGGACCCACGGAACATAAAAAATCCACTAATATATCAGTGCCAACAAATGCTTGAGGTTTACAAATCAATTATGCATGCTTCATGCAGACTCCCAGATGTTTTTATGGTAATGAGAAAAGTTTCTTAATTGAAGGCAGTTTCCTGTTTTCCGTGTCTTGTACTAACCTTTTTTGAACATTAATGGAAAAATCTAGACATGGATACAATATAAATACAGTCATACATTATATATCTAATGCTATGAACAGTAGTTAATGGAATCCAAAGGGATTATAGCTCTTATGTGGTATGCTGCAGTGATGTACAGTTCATGATTATGCTGGTAAAATAAGGCTATAGTCTGCATTTAGGGATTCCAAGGTATTCATATTACATCAAAATATTTGTAATCTTTAGGATACTCTTCAACCTTTGGGAAGGTGTGTAGCCCTGTACACTTATGGAGGTGTAACTAACACCTCTAACATCTTTAATCAATATAACTGTTCTAAGCAAAGTGTAATATAGCGTTGGTGGTTAAACTAAAGAGACAAATATGCTCTGAACAAAACTATACTAAAAGTAGTTTGTGTCTCTTGTCTGTATTCCAGCATCTAAAAAAATCACAGAAATTCTCAAACTAACTTATCCTGTCATATATGATTCAAGGTTGCTTTAAGATATGATTCCTCTATTTCCTATCCCCACTCTCTTTGATGGCAATACTGTTAATATAGAAAGGTTATTTAAGAAATTGAAGGGCATTCCTGTGATGAAGATTGCATTCTGCAGTCTGTATTCAAGCTAATGGTTCCATTAAAGTCACTGAATCAACAGGATTACTTGCATGATTAACAATTAATCCTAAAAGTTAGAAGATATACACCCCAAATCAATTATTAGTTCTTAAGACTTTACTTCTAGACATTATTAACTGAAATGTTTTGCATTGTTTATGACTAATATTGTTTCATTGATGAAAAGGATGGAGGATTAGTGAATATAAGCCTTTAGGTTTGGGGTATAATGACTTAATTTGAAACCAGACAATTGAATACAGACAACTTATTGTTTTGAGTGGGGGAAGTTGGGACATGATAGCAGAGCAAAAGAATTTGTGCTTTGGTATTCTTGGTATCAGAAAATGTATTTCTTTTAAAAAATCTTTATTTTAAAACAGGATCATGACCGCCGTGTTCGAGAAGCAACACAGCAAGCTTTTGAGCAACTTATTCTTAAAGTAAAGAAACACTTGGCTCCTTATTTAAAAAGTATCATGGGATACTGGCTTATTGCTCAGTGTGATACTTACTCCCCTGCAGCATCGGCAGCTAAAGTGGCATTTGAGACAGCTTTCCCTTCAAGTAAACAACCTGAAGCCTTAGCATTTTGTAAAGAAGAAGTTCTGAACGTGAGTTTAGAGAATAAATACTATGTCCTTAAAGCTTTATGCAAGTTGTTGTCATCTGTTAATGAAGAGAGAAGGTTTTGTTCCTTGCGAATGTTAACTCATGCATTCTTTGCATTTGCATTCAGAAAGGTATAGTCTCTTCTCAACTGAAACTCCTATTAACGCTAATGGAGATTGAGATGAGGATACAGTCCCCAATATCTCCCTTAATTTTTCATACGCACTAAGGCTGCATGGGTCTGTAGAGCTATGTGGATGTATAGGAACTAATTTCTTTGCTTTGCATTTCCATATGCACAGCAGATGATGCTCAGTCACCACGTAGGTTCCAAACAGCACTTACCTGTCACCAATAACAGATGCTGGCAAAATGTTCAGTTGAACTGGTTTAACTGCAGTAGTAGACTCGACCAATTTCTGAAAGCATGGTTGAACCTTGTGCCGTGCAAGATGTATCTACGTTAGGAAATCTATGTCTGGAGCAGAGCCATTTGAAGTAGGGAAAAATTAGATTACAAAGGTTGATGGTTGTTATTACAAAGCCCTGATATGGAATTTTTTAATGTTTTTTTTTAATCCTGGAGATATGGGACTCTGTCAGAACAGTGGCTGTATGGTCTAGCAGTGATCGGATCATGAGACTAGGAGTCAGGAAACCAAAGTTCTGACCCTGGCTCTGCCATTGTCTCCTATGACCTGGATTGGTCAATTCAACTGTCTTTACTTTTGTTTCCTCATTTGTAAAATGTGCCTAATAACTAGCTGCCTGCATCAGAGGGGTGTTGAAGCTTCATTATTTAGTGCTTACTCTCATGTGACTAACTTACAGCTTGTGGTTAACTTTCACATATGAAAAAATAAGTTCTCCTGTATTTTGTCTAGATGCTACAAGACCACCTTCTGAAAGAAACACCTGATACGCTCAGTGACCCACAGTATGTTTTTCTACTTCAAAATTTATAGTTTAAAAGTTTTTTCTTTCAAAAATTGTATTTTGTTAATTTCAGTAAATGTAAAATGTATTTCACAAGGGAACAAACTGTAGATTTTTGCAGAAAATAAAAAGTAAATTTTATTGATGACATATTATGCCTTATGCAGTTCTATAGAAAATACTATTTTTTCTAGGGAAGTGCCTTTTTCTATTCTTCACATCAAGCCTGTACAACTAGCTGCCACAACAGCCTGTATTTCAGTATGCTACCATGGGTGGCAACTGTGCTTGGGAATCTTGCTGGAACTGTGCTTTTGGGCTAGCAGCACGCTTAATCCTGTGTCGTGGTGGGGAACAAAGCCAGGCAGCAGCAATGATGGTAGTGTTGGCTAAAATTTTCAGAAGCACTTACAAACTTAAGAATCTAAATTCTGTTGACTTTCAATGAGACTTAGGCATCAAAATTCCTAATTCACTTCTGAAAATTTTACCCATTGTCTAGTAATTCTTTCTATCTGATTCATGTGTATCATTGAGTAGCTGGAGGGCAGAATTGCTTGACACAGGGCATTAGGAACTGGAGGGGGAAAATGAACTTCTGAAAATACTGTTTTAGCTAGAATTTTGCAGTGTAAACGTGTTTAGTGTTTAACACACACGCCTTATGGAAAGTTCAGTGTAGTTAAATACACATAGCTGCAATCCCTAGGATGAATCCTAGGATTTTCTTTTCAAAATCGTATGAGAAGCTCATTAAAGAATATACACATTCTGCTAGTTTTCAATTAATGCGTTAAACTTGTTTTTGTTTTTTACCTGAGAACTGTACCGGAGGAAGAAAGGGAAGCCAAATACTTTCGAATTCTGACATGTTCCTTGTTAGCCTTAAAGAAGTTGCTTTGCATGTTGCCAAAGAATGAGACTCATTCACTGGAAGAAAAGCTAATACCCCTTCAATCTCAGAACAAATTTTGGAAATATGGCAAGCACAGCATACCTCAGGTATCTGAACCTTTTTATACCATCTTTATTTTTATAGGCTTTTTCTACAAAAGCAACACTTGAAAACTTAGGGCACTAAGCCATCCCAAATATTGTGGAAGAAAGAAAGAACCGGGTGCCTTGCCCAGCTGTGTTTAAAAGAGTCTTCCAATCACAAGACATATTGGCCCTGCTATAGGCAAACAAGCGTCTGAGTAATCTCCTCCAATTTGTTCCTTTGAGGTAGGCATCTGCTTATTTGGAATTTGTGGCTGAAATACAGCCCTTTAAAATTCTTGTTAAAGAAGCAAGCCCCATAAACTTATGGATACATTTAGGCAGGTAATTTTCTAAATTATTGCATTGACCTTCATTCTGCCAAGAATTGTTATTTGTGTTTATCAGTGCAGAACAACTACAGCATTACATTTCAGTGTTGCATAAAATATTCGTTTAGTCTGTCAAAGCATTTCGGGATGCTTGTGGATAAAAGGTACTCCATAAAAGGAAGATAAGCATTCTGCATAATGTTGTACTTTTAAAAAATATATAATCTTCTCTTCCAGTATATGATCTGTTAAAAAACTTTTGTCACATAATTTCCCTGTTTTAAAAAAATCTGTTACAGCTCTGTGCACTAACTGAAAATTTGTTGTTTTGATTTTTGTGTGTGCTAAATCAAATGTATTTCAGACATGCTTGTGTTGATATACCATTTCTTTTTAAAGTAAATTACAGTATGTAATTAACAAGCATGGGGAAATTAGACTTTTGATTTGTAGTAGTGAATAAATATTGTAATCCATGGTTTACTGAAATATTTTGTTTTTGTGGCTTACTTTAGGTTCGCTCAGCTTTTTTTGAGTTAGTTTCTACTTTCTGTCAGCTCCTTCCTGAATCAATGAAAGTTGAAGCACCAAGAGTTTGTCCCGCAGTTCTTCTCAGTATTGATGACAGTGATGCAGTGGTGTGTCCAGCTCTTTGGGAATCTGTGCTTTACATCCTTGTTACCATTGAGGTAATGCAGGAAACTGAATGAGAACTTCTTTTCTTTATAAGTCAGAGGCTAGTGGTCTGTTCAAATATGTCAGACTTAACCTTTCACATCATACCAGTGCCCTCGGTTTGGGGTTAAGCAGAAGATATCAGTTTAAAATAAAGTAACCATTGTGAACCCCTTACTACTGCAAACAACCCTTCCTCGTCCCCTCCCCCCACTATAAGGGCCTGATTTTCAGAGGTACTCCGCACTCACAGCTCCACTAAAAGTAAATAAAAATTGTGTATGTCCATTATCTCTGAAAAGCAGACAGGAATTTAGCATGTAATTAAACTGAAGTTGTGACATTTAAGAACTTCACAAGTATATAAAATAGCTTTTAAAAATACAAATATTTCTCTATTGAATTATTTATTAGAATTTATGAAAAATGATGTCCAAGTTGGTCTCTAGTCACTGTTTAGTTAGAGCCTGATACTGTAGCCAGTCAGCTCTTCAGATAAAATCCTGGTTTCGCTGAAGTCAGTGGAAATTTTTCATTGACTTCAGTGGGGCCAGAATTTCATTTAGTGATTCCATAGTGTCCTTTTTGTAACTGGTGTTGGATGTATCTTGTAATTGTTGGCATGACCTATAATCGTGTATGAAAATCAGCCTTCTGTTTACTTCATACATTATCAGTTCAAATAATAAATGTAACTTTGACAATGTTTTTTTCCTCCTAGAATATTTTTTGTGCCTTTTGGCTTTCATACAAAATTTAACTTATATGCAGTGTTGTTGTAACTGTTTTGGTCCCAAGTTATTAGAGAGGCAAGGTGGGCGAGGTAATATCTTTTATTGGACCAACTTCTATTGGTGAGAGAGACAAGCTTTTGAGCTTACACAGAGCTCTTCTTCAGGTTTGGGAAACTTACTCAGGGCAGGTCTACACTTCAGTGAAGATACTACTACACCGATGGGAGAAGGAAGGCGGGGGGGAAGCAACTGCGGGGAATTGTTAGTGGATTATAGATTGTTTTAATAAGTCATACATACAGTCTATTCAGTCCATGATTTTTGGTGTCTAGCAAAATTATGAATTTAAGCTCCCAGGCTTGTCTTTTGAAAGTGTTGTGTAGGTTTCTTTTGAGGATGAGGACTGAGAGGTCAGATTTAGAGTGATCGCTTCGTGAAAAGTGTTCACCCACGGATGATGTGGGGTTTTTTTGTCTTTTATCATTTTCCTGTGTGAGCTCATTTGAGAGCGTAGTGACTGTCTGGTTTCACCCACATATTTGCTATTGGAGCATTTAGTGAACTGGATGAGGTACACCAATACTGGGATAGCCATATGTAGGACCCATGTATCTTTTTAAAGTTGTGTTGTGTGGGGTGTTGATCATTGTAAGAATGGAGATATGTCTGCAGATTTTGCATCTGTTGTTCTGGCAGGTTCTAGTGCCGCTTTGAGTTGGTGTGTCCTGGTCTGTGGGGAGCTTGCTTCTGATAACGAGCTTGGAGAGGCTGGGGGCTTGTTCGAAAGCCAGAAGAGGGGATTCAGGAAAGTATTGGTTGTAGTTGTTTGATGATACCCATTATGGGTTTCAGTGAGGGTGGTAGGTGATAACTAGGTGTGTGCAGTTGGCGGGGGTTTTATTTCTGTACTGAAACAGGTTCTCTCAGGGTATCTGAGTGGCTCATTCCATGATGTGATCTACTTCTTCTGGCCTTCAAACAACCTTCCAACCTCTCCAAACTCATCATCGCAAGTATGGACTGAATAGAGACACTGGATTTAGGCCTTATTACAACAATCTATAACCCACTAACAACCCACCTTCCCCCTCAGCTACCTTCCACTCCCTCCTTCCCTTTCCTCCCTATGACTGGAAGGGTGTTCATGGGCCACTTCACCTTGAATGGTCCATTGAAATGTGCATTAACTAATGCTAAACAGTCTGCTCCACCTTGTATTTAGCTGTGACACTCTGAGGCCAGGTCTACACTACAGACCTGTATCGGTATAACTGCATCACTCAGGGGTAGACATAACCCCTTGTGTAGACAGCGCTATGTCAGTAGGACAGCTTCTCCCGTCAAAATAGTTACTGCTTCTTGGGAAGGTGGATTAACTATGCCAACAGGAGATGCTCTTCCATTGGCATAGGAGCGTCTTCACTGAAGCGCCACAGCAGTCCAGATGCAGCACTGTACATGAAGTCTAGCCCTGAGTAAGTTTCCCAGACCTGAAGAAGAGCTCTGTGTAAACTCGAAAACTTGTCTCTGTTATCGATAGGAAGTTGGTTTAATAAAAAAATATACTTATAGTTGATTTGTCACAGTTCCTAATTTAAAACTCACTGCAAAATACTAATATTTATAACTGTAGTGACTCTTTATGAAACCTAACACCTGTTTTTTGGGGGTTGTGGGTTAAACCTGGGACTGTCATAAAAGTAGCAATATATTATAGCAAGCTATTTTACAAAGCAGTATAATGGGTCAAAAGATCACTGAAGACAAAACCTTCTTGATTTAAGTTTATTACCCAAAAGATCTCTGCTGTGGTAAAACAAGATTTTGTTCTGAAGTCTGCTAAACCTTAAAATTCACTAATTTAAATGGAAATGTTTAGAGAGAAAATGAGTTTTAAAAATACTCGTGGCAATTTAGATTTGGTGATAGCTTGCTCTTACTGCAGCGTAGGGAGCTAGAGTAGATGACCCACCTGAGAGGTCTTCCAAACCAACTGAGTCTGGTTTAATTTATTCCTATAATTATTTCTTTCTGTAGGACTGTTGGAGTCATGTAAATGCCAAAAAAGGAGTTCTGCCAAAGCTATGGATAGTACTTCGAGAAGGCGGACGAGGTCTAGCTACTGTTATATATCCTAATCTCTTGCCATTGATTAGCAAGGTACCTCATGGCATTACAGAACCAAAGCTGGACTTTTACAGAACTTTTTTCAGCTCAATAATTCAAGGGTATGAGCCACAAATTCATGACATTAGATTAAATATTTATTATAATAATTATTTATGTTCGGAAACAAATCGAAAGAAGCTTACGTTACTTAAAGCATTTTAAAATATGTAAATATCAGAAACTGAATTCTGTACGCTGTCTGCCTGTCTCCTTCTTCCTGCTGTGATCCCTTGTCCCTTTCTCTCTTCAAGACTGCACACACAAAGCATAGGTTTAAAAAGTGGCACTATATTGGGTGCATTTAAAATTTTAGATTCAGTTAAATAGTAGAGGCTGCATTTGTCTGTTAAGCCACAAATGTGTTTAATCCTTAATTGTATTTTTATGAATAAGTAAAGTAGGCTAAAAAGCCATGCTTAAATGCCCACGTTTCTAGTTCTGATTTATGTAGAACTTGTTTTCCTGAATTTTTATTTTGAGGTCACTTATAGATTTTCTTATCCCTTTTTCCTCAAGTGAACAGCACCTATGTAAAGCATGGTAATCAGATTGTAATCAAGGAACAATGACTATTTCTTTTTATGTCTCCTGATTTACATGTATTTAGGTTGTCAAGTGAGCGAACCATAGCTAGCCATTCAGAGTGTTCTGCAATCATATCTGCATTTATGGAATGTTTACGATTTGCCATGCTACAGAATTTAGGTGAAGAAGATGAACAAAAACAAATTCAGCAGATGCTTATATGTGATCAGGTATATATTATGTAAATATTTAAAAGTTCTTGTTCTTGGTTTTGCAATTTCACAATTTTAACTTGAACAAAATTGTGAAACACGTCAATGCAAATGTATTCACCAATAAAAAAAAATCCCAGAGAATTTAAGAAAAAATAACTTTTAGCTGTGTTTCTATATCCTCCTTCCCATAAAACCAAACCTGACCGAGTGCAGAATTCTTGATTGAAACCCCAATGTCTTTAACAATAAAGTATAAATGTAATGGATAGGGGTCTGTAAATGTTTAATAGAAGAGGTTGGGTGGGTTAGACGTTTTGCTAATTCTGTTTTCAGGATTGCTGTTAAATTGATATTTAATAGATGTTAAACACTTTATTTTGCAGAGCTTCCTGAGATTGTTAATATTAAAACTATTGTCCAGTTGTGTAAATATTTAGTTACTAAAACTTTCTTGCATTTCTGTTTGTAGCTAGTTCCTCTCATTGAAGCTGTGCTTAAAGAGACCAGGTTACAAATTGGTCCATTGTTTTACCAAATAGCAGAAATATTGAGCTCCTGGGAAACAAAGACAGAAATCTTAAATGATGATGGCACAGCTGTAACTTTCCGGAGACTTTTGTCGAATTTCTGGGACAGTCTCTCAAAAATGTATGTACTCCATGTTGATGCAGCAGATGCTGATGAGAAATCTTTGGTTGCTATATCCTGTATGCTACAAATTCTGCAGAGCCCAGAGAGCTCTGTGAAACCAAGCAAAAGAAGAACCATAAAGATCAGATTTACAGATGAGAATGAATCTGAAAGAAACACTGAGAATGGGAAGTCTGCTGAAGTGACAAATAATGGTGAATCTGAAATACTGACTGATCCATCACATATTTTGTTTCTAAGGAAAGAACCTTTAGAAGATTTAGTCTGTATCCTCGCTGAACTGAGTATTGTGTATATCAGTGAACAGAAGTCTGATCGGCACTTAAAGTTTCTCTCTGCTCTGCTCAACTCATTCCCTTCTAGCAGAGTTTTTCAAGTGCTGTTAGCTCAGACTGAATCCCAGGAAGATGTAAAACTTCAGCATGAAAATCCATCAGTACAGTTTCTGCATCAGAATTTAATAGCTTGGTTGAAAGAAGACTGGAGGAAAGAGACAGATTTTCTGGTTGATATTTTGTATAGTGTCCTTAGGTGTTGTAACAATAATACAGAAAGAAAAAATATTCTTGATGACTTAACTAAGGTAAGGCTTTCTTTTTTACTTTGCAAATAGAAGAATTTATATAATGACTATCCTGTGGGCTACAACGGAGAATGAGAATAATAGTGATTTTGGATCTGGAAAATGTATTCTGACTCTGAGTAACATATTTGTTTTGGATAAATCTGACAGAGGGAAGATGGAATTAAGAGAGTTTGGAATTAGAATACTAGGAAAGGTGTTATGACATTGATATGCTTATCCCTCTTACTTGATATAAATATACTGTACTGAAAATAATGAATACATCTTTAGATTTTTGTTCCTAAATTACCACCTTTTTTCTTCATACAATATGATTTATAGTATTAACCTGTAGCTTTTCTCTTAACCGTAGTGACTTCTACCCATTTTGATCTAGTTGATGGGGGAAACTTAGGTTGCCATGGAATTGGGCAATTATAATTTCTTTCATTGATTATTGGCTGCTAAATAGTCATAATTATGGGATAATCTTTGCTCGCTACTAAGGCTTGACAACTTCTACACATCCTTTTCAGAAATTAAAATTAGACAATAAATAGAGATTGCATTAAGCTTTCTTTTCCTAATGGAATATGTTTTATTAACTATATTTTTATTTATTTGTTTTTCCACTAGATGGATCTGAAATGGAGTATTTTCCTACAAGTAATTCAAAAGGTATCTTCTTTGGGAATTTTATTCTTATTTTGCATGCATACTTTTGGATACTTTCCAATCTTTAAGTGATAGGTAAACTGGAGTAGACTACAAACTAGTCTGATTTTCGTAGTTTGAAAATCTAGTAATAATTAAATTTGAAACAGTGTTGTTTTATTATAACTTAAATATAGCACCTCTCTCACAAGCCCATGGTAGATAGCATTAGAAACTGAAGCACTTCCTTCAGGGGTTCTCAAACTGGGGTCGCTGACGGCCCTGAGCCCCCATAAAATTAAATTACCCCCTTCTTCCTGTTTTTAATTTATATGGGGGTGGGGGGGGTCACACTCAGAGGCTTGCTGTGTGAAAGGAGTCATCAATACAAAAAGTTTGAAAACCACTGAGAGAGGCACTGCATTGCCTGTATTGTAAACTTCCATCTTCAGTACGTCTCATCTCTGATATAGACGGGCTCCTTTTTCATTCATAGATAAGAATCTCTAATGTGGTCAATTGTGTGGCATGATGTTATACAGATTTCCATTCCCCTGAGCCATTTAGTCTCTACAAAACAGGATAACACTGTGCATATATACTTTAGAAAGAATGATGTGTAAATTCAACCACTATTTGGAAACCCCAGAAATACTGACTAATTAGGACCAAGTTATTTTACTTTATAGGCATTTGTATAGCATTTATCACCATATTATCTGAGCAACTCACAAACATTAATACATTTATTCTTGCAACATGCCTGTGAAGTAAAGTATTATTATCCCCATTTTTACAGATAGGGAACAGAAGCACAGAGGAATTTGTGTCTTGCCTGAAGTGATATGTGAAGTTGGTAGCAGAGCTGGGAACTGAACCCAGATCTTGTGATGCCCAGTATCAGTGTCATCCCTCCTCACTTATGGATGCCTCACACTTCAAAATTCCTTCCTATTTTTTCTTTTTTATTATTTATAATAATAATTGGCTCATCACCTAGCAGAATTTTCCCCCAGTATATAACTTGGCATTAGTTTCTGAAAAAACGCTGACATTATAACTTGGCATTAATGTATAAAGGCTAATACATACTAATCCTATGCCCTTAAAGTTATTAACCTTGCAAAAATAGTTATTGTCTTGTAATTCAGGCATGCTCGGACTCAGTGAAACATTCATTAGTCTCTGGGTGGCTGAAAGGCGATGTACTAGGGGAGAAGCTCGTAATACTAGCAGATGATCTGTGCTATAAGGGTTTGAAAACCACAACAACCTCCTCGGAATTGTACTGTTCAGAAAGGTGGACCCTCCTGAGCTTGGTATTATCACAGCATGTTAAAAATGGTAGGTGAATTGCTACTTGGAAAAAAAGAAAAAGAACTTCTTGAGGTTTTTCACCCTATCACATTTTGTAACCTCTAGCTGCTTCTCTGTTTATATTTACCTGAGCTAGTATACTATGTCCTTTTAATTTCATTAAAACTAACCTGGAATAGTGACTGGATATCCTTCCATTTCCATGCACCTGTTGACAGGATTAGTGTTAATCTTCTTTCTTTTTAGATTTTCCTGTTCTCTAATTGTATAATTCTTCAGTGCAAAGATTGGTTTTACTAAATGATCGACTGCGGAATAGACCATACAATCTGAAGTTTACTGTTCAAAAAGTAGTGTCAGATCAGAAGGGTTATGGATCCACATCAGAGCCTCTGACCTCAGACAATAGAAACAATTTATAAGTTCTAAATCTGCTTATTTGGGGCACATACACTGAGAGATGTATGGTACACCTTTGTGAGTAACTACCTGTTCCACCTGTTGCTTCTCTTGTGTGGCAAGTGTCACATACACCTCGGTATTAATGAGTTTCATATTCTGCTGTATTACCCAATTTTAAAGTCAATGTATTTATAATGCTATCATTTTGTTTAGCTTGCTGGTATTTATTAAAATGCTTGCAGTAATGTTTCCTAGTTTATTTGAAGGCTGAATTATTTTTGGTGCCCAAGAAGTGGTTCATAATTTCCTAAGAGATGCACCAGTAAGATGAATGCATACTGTAGAATAGATAGATCTTCATAATACTATTGTGTTTTGCTGTTGGGTCCCAGAGGAGGGTGCGGGAAACTTGCTCGCCACTCCAGAAAAGTAGTCAGTCAGATTTGTCGGTTTAAATGACCTAATGCGGTGCTCCAGGATTGAATGTTTGCCTTATCATGAGTCAGGGTCAGGCATTTCAGTGGATGGCTATGGGACTGGAGGTATTACTGCACGTATACCATCCTGAGGTCCCTTCCAACCCTGATACTCTATGATTTTGTGCAGAGTGCCTGTGTAACAAACTACCAAGAATATGTTGGGTGTGTTCCATCAGGTGTTGAAGAGCGAGGACATCTTTGACCAGAGTGAAATGAATCAAGCTTTAGCAAATACAAAATTAAAGCAGGCTCTCCCCTTGATCTTGCTTTCAAGATTAGTGAATCTGGAAAAGCAGGCAGACACTGTTTATAGCATCTGATGGCTTCCGTAGGATCTTACTTGTCACAGAGTAATCATAAAGTCTCTCTCTTTTTTTTTTTTAATAGAGTCCTTGATTGGTGAAATTTATGTTGAAAGAATTATTGATAAACTTCAAGCAGCTCTTTCAAAAGCTAAGGATCTTTCTGAAGCTGGAAATACTGAACCATCAGTATCGTTCATATGTGATGTAGCCTCTAACTTTTTCAGCTCAGTTAAGGGGTGCTTACTGATGACATCTTCCGAAGACTTGTTGTTCACTATTTTCCAACTGTGTGCTCAGAGCCAGGATGCTACGCACTTGCCAGGTAACCCAATGCAAGAATTACTTTGCAAACTAAAAATCTGACTTCGGAACATTTATTTTTCTGATTATATTTGCATGTGTGTTTAGTGTTGGTTTGTATTAAAGATTGATCTTCATGGCAGTAGTAGAGAAAAGCCACCTCCAGAAATTTAAGATTTTATGCAAAAAACCCTCCATAACTCCAAGTAATATTCACATAAAGCAGGATCAGTGTTTCTCAGTTGTTCAGTGATAGCTAGAGCTGTGCAACATTTTACAGATGAATACTTGCAGTTTCTGGTTGACCAAAACTATTCTCTAATTTGCCAAATAGTTTCGACCAAACTGAAGAAGTCATAACATTTTGGTAATGTTGAAACATTTTGTTTTGACCTGAAAAACTTTATTTAGTCTTTCAGACATTTTGACAAAAGGAAAGGATTCAAGAACAGGTGCTGGTGGTGGTACTTCCCTTTTACACTGTGGCCCATTGGTCAGGGCAATCACTTAGGATATGGGAAACCTGGATTCAGTTCTCCCCTCTGCCTGATGAGAAGGCGGGATTTGGGTCTCCCACATTGCAAGGGAGTGGCCTAGCTACTGGTCTATAGGATATTTTGATATGGGGCTTTCTCACTCTCTTCTCATGAAGCTGTTCTACTTTTTAATAAATAATTAGTCATTAGAGCCAGGACTTTGAACTTGGATCTCCTTCCTCTCTGGTGAGTGCCCTAATCCCCAGGCTATAAACTCATTTTTGCTTTCTTTTCCTGGTCCATGATGACAAAAGATAGTCATAGAATGACTATGAATTGTTACTGAGAATGACAATGGTTGCGTATTGAAGGAGATGTTGCCTGTGGGACCCCTGCCTTATTTGTTGAAGAAGTTGGAAGGTGTGGAATAAATGAAGGAAGGGAGTGCAGGAAGAAGAAGGAAGGTCTCATGGTTAAGGCAGTTGAATGTTGCCCTGGAGAATTGGAGTCTGTCCCTGCATCTGCCACAGAGTTCCTATGTGATGCTAATCAAGTCGCATCATGACCACCTGTGCTTTTGGGGGTTTTTTTTGTTTGTTTTTTAAAGTTTGGTATAGCAGTGTTTTGTTTTTTTTCCCCTGTATGCTTGGTTTGAGACTCCAGTGTCTGATTTGCTGAGAACTAGGGTCTGATTTGCTAAACATTCACAGTTGCAACTGAAGTCAATGAGAGCTGTGCTTTGAACATTGCTGTATAATTCTTTGTACTCTGAAAAATCAGATTTTGTGCATCTCAAATTTAATGAATACTTTTTACCTTAATCTCTCTGTGCTTTAGTTCCCCTCTGTAAAATGAGCATAATGCTACACCCTTATCTCACGGGGGTGTTGTAAAAATAAATTCATTAGTATTTGTGAAACACTCTGATGATATAGTAAAGAGCACCATAGTGAAGCCCATGAAGAAATTAATAATTCTGTTTTTAGAAAGCGTTTGAATAGTGTGCAGTAAATAAGGCCTGGGACCACACGTGAACAATGAGGAGAAAATAAAATAGTGAGTGGCTGCTCATTAAGTGAGCACCATCCATTCTGTGCACTGACTAAGGCTGGGGTCCTGTGGGGAAAAATAGTATGTGGTCATGAGGGACTTGAACTACCCAGACATCTGTTGGAAAAATAAAATGGCAAAACACAAAATGTCCAATAAGTTCTTTGAGTGATTTGGGGACAACTTTTTGTTTCAGAAAGTGGAGGAAGTAACCAGGTAGACAGCCGTTTTATACTTAATTCTGAATTGGTTATGAATCCAAAGTTGGATGCATAGTGCTGGAACTAGCGGTGTGGGGGGTGCTGCAGCACCCCCTGTCTTGAAGTAGTTTCCATCATATACAGGGTTTTACAGTTTGGTTCAATGGCTCTCAGCACCCCCACTATACAGATTGTTCCAGCGCCCCTGGTTGGATGGCAATTTGGGTGAAAGTGATCATGAAAACGATCCTAGGGAAAGGAAGGAGTGAGAGCTGCAGAATAAGAACAATGGACTTTAAAAAAGCAGACTTTAACAAAGTCAAAGAACTGGTAGGTAACATCCCATGGGAAGAAAATCTAAGAGATAAAGGAGTTCAGGAGAGCTGGCAGTTTCTCAAGGAGACCATATTAAACACACAAACTGCCAACTATCCCAACAGGAAGACTAGGAAGTGGCCAGTATGGCTGCATCAGGAGCTCTTTAATGACCTGAAAATCAAAAAAAGAATTTTACAAAAAGTAGAAATCTGGACAAATTGCTAAGAAGGAATACAGAAGAGTAGCATAAACATGTAGGGACAAAATAGGAAAGGCTAAAGCACAAAGTGAGTTACACCTAGCAAGGGACATAAGAGGCAATAAGAAGAGGTTCTTCAAATACACTGGGAGCAAACACCTATCAGGGATAATCCATGTTTACTTGGCCCTGCCTCAGTGCAGGGGGCTGGACTTGATGGCCTCTTCAAGTCTCTTCCAGGCCTACATTTCTATGATTCCATGTAATTAAAAATGATATCATAATACATATGCACAAGATGGCCAAATTAAGGTTGCTCAGGCATCCTTAATTCTGACATTTCCTAACAACTTTTGTATACTTGACTTTTCAAGGTGTGTGTGTGATGATTATATACATGTTTTACTTACTTTTATAGTAAATGTAAGAGGGTCCTGCACATTTTTGACTTCAAATAATTGGTTACCAACCTAAAAAGTTTGAGAAACACTACTTCACATGTTAACAGAGCAGTGATGTAGTGAATGTGCCCGCCATTATGCAGTTTGTAATTTGGCAGTTCATGTTTTAATTACTTTATTTTTTGTGTTTAGACTTACTTGTCAATAAACTAAAGCACACTTGGTTGTCTGGCCTCAGTTCGCTTGTGCATGAGGTTGGCTATATGCAGAAACAGAGCACCTTCTTGCATAAATCTGCATTGTGGGTCAGGAATCAAATTCAGTTTTCCTCTTTGGATGTTAAAAGGTAACTATGTTTACTGCATATCTGTTGGTTTTGGGATATTAAAATATGAAATAATCAATTCAAAACTAATGCTTTTACAGCATCTGCGTATACGTAAGTCCTAAATAATGAAAATGTTTATTATTCTGTCTGTGAGGTAAGAGCATGACCTAAAATGCAAAGTGAAAAGCCATTGATGTGGCCTGGTACTGATGTGAAATGTCTTGTTGTCACATGATTGTGCTTAATTTCTCAGGAAGAATTTTTTTTCCACTTTTTCAGCCTTCAGGTTTTGATCTCTGCAGTTAATGATTTGCTGACTAAGCTACTGGAAGCTGGTGAACTGTCTGGTTGTCTTCTGGAAGCTTATTTTGGACGTATTACTCCAAACAGCTCTGAATGGGAAAAGTTGCGAGAATCTCTACCCACTGAGGTATGAAAACGACTGCAGTCTGAAAGCTACTGCACAGTGAAATAGCTGCTGTATGTACAACCTGGGCTGCTTTCTCTGTAATCTTTCCTGCTTAATGTCTGGAGCAGTGTGGTTGGAAATGATGTGACGTATGCCTCTCCTTCTATTGCCTGTCTAGTTTCTACCTCCTCAACTTTGTGAGGTCCAGGAGCAAAATGCTGCACGGTGCTGTGCTACTCTGGCCATGATCCAGCACAACACTTATGCATATGCTTATCTGTACATATAGGAATAGTCCCATTGAAGTCAGTGAATATTTACAATTAAGCACATGTTAAGTGCTGAGCTGGAACAAGGCCAAAGTGCTCAGAAGCTTGTAGTATCAAGGTCCAGATGAGAAAGCAGCAGAGGTGGATGAGTCCCTTTCCATATTGGAGGGGAAGGTAGGGGTATGTGCGTGCGTATGAGGGCCATATATGCACAGAACATTTAAGCTGTTGCATCCCTAATGATGCTATACAAAATTTGCAAATATAAAAACTCCCCTCTTTTTGGATTCTACATAAAATACTGTTTAAAGTACATTGTCAACTTGCTTTACTTGGCAATTTACTGGGTTAAAAAATGCAGTTTCTGATAGTGACCTCTTAAAAGTAAATCCTGTGTAAAAATAATCCTTTTATAAGGCTTGTATTGTTCCTCTGCTGCTTTTTATAGTCTTTTCAGCTGATTTAGTGACTATAGAGAGAAAACAGTGAAACTGACTGTCCTCAAAGTGCTGTCAAATAGGCAGAGTAAACTGAAAAAAACATAAATCTGTTTTTCCTTAACTACTGTCCGGGTATAATACTCATAGTATTACTTGTAACTATACTGTGTATACAATTTTCAGACATAAATGCAATTTTGAAGTTACAAGTGTCTTTTTAATTTGGTTGGCAATATGATTGAAATTAGACAGAAAAGGACTTTAAATTTAAATTAGGAATCCCTCACCAATAACCTTGCTACAGCGGTTAGACCTGTGTTGGGAATAGTTCTCCAGTTAGGGTACCTTTACTGGCTATTGTCATGAACACATGGGAATCACAGTGTGGGAACTTTAAGTGACATTGTAAGTAATTCTGAATTTGAAAAGTTACACAAGTCCATCCGATGAAGTGAGCTGTAGCTCACGAAAGCTTACGCTCAAATAAATTGGTTAGTCTCTAAGGTGCCACAAGTACTCCTTTTCTTTTTACAAATGCCTAAGTCTTTATATTATTCTGTAAAAGTTGCAAGTAATTGTGGACAGGTCCTTTCTTGTGTTCGTTACAGTGGTTACACAAGCCTCTTTTGGAAGGAAGACTGAGCATGAACTGTGAGCATTCAGGAACAGAGGTTAAGCTATGCAAAACAACTAAACTTCCAAACCATCTGTGCACTGCAGCGTTGTTAAGTAAAATGGCACTACTTATAGAGGAACAGGGGGTGGTGTTTGAAAACCATGATGCAGAAAGGAAGAAAATTGAGAATATAAGTAAGTAAGAATGGTAAAACTAAAGAGCAGTTGATTTTATATAGTAGTTGTAAACCATATTGGTGAAAGGTTTGGAATATAGCTAACTGACATTATTACTTTATCCTGTATCTTTTACAGTTGTTGCTCTGATCCTACTTTAAGTGCACAAGTATCTTTTAGTGTGGTGTTTATATATCTAGAACCCTTCTGGCTTTTCATTTTTTTCTTGTATTCATACTCTCTCAACTAACCTCTTGCATACACTGAGGTAAAAATACTTCTTTGCCAAAATACCGGCTATCCCAAAACACTGCCTGTTGCATGGTGAGCATACATGCAATGTATCCATGATAGCGTATTGGTACATTTTGAGTGTTAGGCATGAGATTGGAGACGTTATTGCAATCATTTTTCTTTTCCTCATCACTCTATCCGTACCTCCCTCTTGTTCAGTCACTTTTACTTGTGAAGTGGCTTAATTATTTTCATGTTCTTAAATCAGATCTGACCATGGATGTTGTGCATTTTATGAAGTAGTGATGCCAGTCCATGTTCTTCTTCTGCCGCTATTGAAGAGGAATGTAACTTCTCAGTGTGGTCCTTTATAAGAGGATGAAGAAGAAACAAACACACAGTAATTCAAGAACTGGTTTTAACTTCAGACTGGGGTTACTATCTGAAATTCGGTCTTGACTGCCTACTTTAGGAGCAGCAGCCAGGAAAATTAGAGCCAAGAAGAGTAAGATAATACGAAGGTGTAGGAGAGGAGTCACTAACTAGAGTCCTTTCCATGCTTTTTTTTTTTTTTTTCTTCATTTTAATAGTGCCTAAGCATCTAGAATAGCTTAAATTAATCATGTATTATTGCCTATTGTTAACCCCAAAGTACATAAGTCTTGGTGCCAGCTCATTCCTCTGAGCACCTGAAGTTATGTGTGAATGTAAGCTGTTTTATGTTGAGTTACCAAGATACATGGAAATGTAAGTGGAGGCTCCCCGCATAAACCAGGCTTATTTTAAAACCGATACTTTTGTTGGTTTGATTAGTTGCAGAACTGCTGTACTCATTGCAGTGGATCGAAGAACTTGATGATCCTTCTTGTCTCCTCCTTGAATTTCTCAACATGCTTCAAGTAATCAGTATTACATATGAGGACTTAAGTGCATTTGGTAATACCACCAACCTTCTGCAGATATTATTTAACAGGTAGGTACAGATTTAGAAAATACTTGATGAAATATAACATTCCTGATTTATTCTGGCTTTGGCGTTTGCACTACAGAGGTTATTACTTTTATTGATGTGTTGTATTACAGAGATCGCTTTTACTGATGTGATTTCATTCTGACTTCTTTCGTTAAGGTCTTTTCCTTGATATGGTCACATATGCAGGGTGTGTGTATACAATCTACATGTAAATTAAATAGTTCTTTTTTTCCTTTTTCTTCTGTAGATCAAAAGAGTGTGGAAGACTTTGGGCCTTAGCCATGGTTAGATTGATCCATACAAAGAATATTGCATCCAGTGAAATAAAACAACTTTATATGATGACAGAAGGGTACTCTAATACTACAATTCATAATTCCTTGTAGTTGTGAGTTAATGTTGTTGACGATACTGTGTTGCTACTGGTTCCGATGAATGAAATATGCAGAATGGGTACTATTTATCATTTATATATGCAGTGTAAAAGAAATGCAATTTACTTATATAAATGGCCTGAAAGAAGCAGAATATGAAATAATCTTTCTTTGATCCATGATTCCCAGAAGCCAATTTACATTTTCTTGTAATAAAACTGATTTTTGTTTCCCCGTTTCATTCTTGGCATCTCATTTACATGAACAGGTTTTTCCCATTAACAGAAGGCAACTTGCATACAGTTCAGAGCCTGTCTCCATTTTTACCTGAAGAAGAAAAGGAAGAACTAGTTATCCAGTGTACTGCTAAACTTATGGCATGTATGCAAACCGACCTCGTCGGTACTGATGGTCAGTAACATAACTATACACTCTTCAGCCAGTTTGGTTTATTAATTTAAGGTGGGATGACGTAATTAATTTCTTCATAGTAATGCTTCATAGACTATTTGATAAGGCAACTGTTTACTACAAACGAAGTTTGTTAGTGCAATGAAAATGCGTTATCTTCAGTTGTCAGCTTATTATGTCTTGATTACATGTTGTACGAATGGTTTTATAAACTATTAAGGACTGTTCTCATATATATAACTATTACCCACATGGCCCATCTAGAATGGGAAGCAAATGACCAGGTCCAGATTTTTATGGTATTTAGGCATAGCACTGCTCAGTGTTGCAGTGGGAATTAATGTGACTTAGACTCCTAAGTGCCCTATGTCGCTTTTGAAAATGTGTAACTTTCTGAAAAATTACCCTTTTGAGCAGTGGTTCTCAAACTAGGGCTGCCGCTTGTTCAGGGAAAGCCCCTGGCGGGCCGGGCCACTAAGTTTACCTGCCGCGTCCACAGGTTCGGCCGATCGTGGCTCCCACTAGCCGCGGTTCGCCACTCCAGGCTAATGGGGGCTGCGGGAAGCGGCGGGGGCCGAGGGATGTGCTGGCCACCCTTCCTGCAGCCCTCATTGGCCTGAAGTGGCGAACCGCGGCCAGTGGGAGCCGTGATCAGCCGAACCTGCGGCAGCCCTATTTTGAGAACCACTGCTTTTGAGCCTAAACTTTTTATAGTTGGATTTCTGCCCAAAGTAGAATTGTGTGGGAAAGTATATGCAAAATCCTTTCAGGTGTTTGAATATGGTGTAGTTAAAATAAAAAACAAAACACTCTTCTTCCCTCTTCTTCCTTGTTTTCATTCATTTTTGGCCATGCTCTTATTGACAAGCTACATAAAAACTTGTCATGTCACTATTCCTCAGTGAGGAGTATATCTCTTGCTAATTTGAAAATCTTAGCATTGTTAAAACAAATTCATGACCATTTGGGCAAAACTGTGTTGTATCTTCAGGTGAGCACTTGCAAATAGACATATTGTAAAGGCTTTGTAAGTATGAATTTTTAAACACTGGTTAAGGGGGAACAGTTGATCAAAATCTTGAATTTTCCTGCCCCATCAGATTCTTTATTTTCCCCACAACTAGTGTGTATTTGACTATATTATCCTTGGGTTATACATTCAGTTAAAATTTTCTGGGCTCTCTGTCTTTGCTTCTGAGACTGTATTTTGGCCACCAGGGCCTGACCTGGGAAATTTTACGTAGATAACAATGGAGTGGGTCCTCAGACTATACTGGCTGTATAGGAGATCCCCATGTATCTCTTTGGCACAGTCCTCTGTGATTGAGGAGAATAGATTCCCAGTCAGCTCCTCTGGTCCACATGTCCCATTCTCCCCCATCCTATTTCGCCAATGGGTCCTGGCCGAGGAATGTGTGCCCAGTGTTCTAAACTTTAGTCAAGGAATGAGTTCCCCATTGACTCTGTACTCTACTTACTTCATGAAAGAGCTGGTAAAGTTCTTGTAAATACAGCACCAGATCTTGTGTGAGGTGACATGCACATATAAAGGGTGCAGTTAATGGAATGCTCACGTCATTGGTATGGTGTTTGTAAAAAATGTATCTGCTCTCCAGGAGGTATAAATGCATATTTTCTTCTTTCTTTTAAAATAGAAATTTAAAAAAATACATTAATGCAGTAATAAGCGTTCACAGTTAACATGAGTGTCAAGTTTCCTTGAGCTATGCTAACTCTGCATATTGCATATGTGTAATATTTTCTTTTCCCAATTATCTCATTAAATGTATAGTTTAACCTATTACTCTTTTTGTTTTGTACTGCAAAGGATAAATGTGGTGTTGGAACCTGAGTTTGCATTTTTAATCACTTTTATTATTAACTGTGTAAACTTACCATAGCATTTAGTTGTAATAACAGTGGATTAGCTCCTGAAAGAATAAGAGAGATCTAAATATTGTCCAGAATAAATTTTTGTATGTTTGTATATGTAAGTAAAGTAGTAATTGGATATGCATTTTTCCTTTCCTGTGCTGGCGTTGTCTTGTTAATAAATACATGAATATATTCAAGAGCATTCAATGTGTTCTATGTGCTTTTTTACATGTATTGTAGGAGCTTTTGGATATCTTGCCATTTTAAACTCCTGCTTACATAGTGGAAGCATTGATTGTCGAGAGCTACTGCCTGGAATACTAAAAATCATCATGTCATGGAGAAATGATAATGAGGACAGCTTCCTTTTCAGCTGGTGGGTAACTCTGCTATAACTTAACATAGCCAAATCTTACTATGTATTTTAAAACAGCCTATTTAGAGGGACAAAGAGTTTAAAAATAAAAATCTATTTTTGAAAGTTCCCGTTCAGTAAGAGTACTTGGATACTTGAAGTTAAGGACATGCATAGGTCTTTTCAGGATTGGGGGTTACATCCTTGATGAAGAACCTAAATAAATAGCTGGATTTTCAAAAGGTGTTACGCATCCAGCAGTTTCTGAATACCGTGCACTTTGAAGATCAGATCACTTATTTAGACACCTAAATAAAGACTTGGGAGGTGAATTTCAGGCACCTGTATTTTAGAAATCTGGGTCTGAAAATCTGAGCAAAGACTTAACATGCAGAGAAGAAATACTTTCATTTGTCTGAAGTTCATCCATCTTGGGTTTACTGAAGAGATCTGTGTAATGATGTAATGCAATGGGGACAAACTGGCAAGAGAATTTCATTGTGCCTGCATTATGCATTTAAAGTAGGCAGTCATTGTAGGTGTTTGTGTATCAATTTGTGCATTAACTTGTGGGATTTGCACACCCAGGTGCTCACACTTGAAACTAAACTGTGTGTGATTCATTCATATATTTTATTGGCTACAGGAAATCATTAAATCTTGTAAACCCATGTTGAATTGTGACCTGGAGTATAAGGCAAACTGTAGTTTTAATTACTAAACTTACTGATTTACTTTAGGTTATTATTTGAGCAAATAGATAGTATAATGTGCAGTTGGTGGCCTTTCTAGAATCACAGAACTTCTTGTTTGTTTGCATGTTGGTTTATCTTGTTATTAGTTTACATAGGAACTAACTTCAAAGAAAGCAAGGGTATTTTAAGCACTTACACAGATTCCAGTATAGAATATGAATTTGGCCTAAGAGGAAACACTAAGGCTAGAACAGAAATATTTTATTCCTCTGCATTAATGAGTATGGTTTTAACTTCTGTACTTCTGTTGCAGCAATCTTAAAGAAGCAACGCCTCAGTTGCTTGGTTTCAATATAGAGATGATCCGTTACTTTCCTCTGTTGCTAAAATATTCCACGTCTCCTCTGATGGACAATGAGTGGGACTTCGTAATGTGCTCCATGCTGGCTTGGTTAGAGGTAAAATGATAAGCATCATTGCTAAACAGTATATTGCATCCTGAAATAGGACTCTCAGAATAGACGACATTCAAGACCTATTAATTTGACACTCGACTAGTTTTTTTTCTGTATTTAAAATAAGGAGGCTAACGAACAGATATTTAAGTCTTAATACCTTTCTCTATATGTTCTTATAGCAGCTTTCATCTGAAGGGTGTGGAAGTGCTTTACATAATATAATACAGGGGTTGCATCATCTACCTTGGCTAGAAACATATTCGTTTTTCACCAGGATCATTACAAAATGGAAGGATGGATGTTCATTTAAAGACAGTAGCCCAAAACATAGTGGCAGCTACATTTGTGGACTTGCTATAGAGACGTGTCATTTTAGAGGGTTTTCTATAGTTAGTTATAGTACTTTTTGTGGATCTTGACACAAAAATAAAAGCAGGAGCCCAATTTGAGGGAGGGGATTGATTTTTGTCCAAGGGAATGAGCACCATTTTAGTAATTTCTGGTTGAACGTAAGTTTTCCACAATGTGGAAATGATTTAATGAATGAAGCTTATGAAGTTTTTATACTAGGGAGGGAACGGGGGTGCTTTTCAAACTATGGTTCTGGCCTACTTGGCCATGTAAGGTTTAGTGTTGCAGATACACACATTACTATTTGAATCCACTTGGTGGCAGTTTCTGCCTATCATTATGTAAAAGGGTTCTGTAAAAATGGAAACAATCCATTATTCTAAACCTTGATAAGAGCTGGGGAAAGTTACAGTGGAGTCGCATCTTACGCAGTGGTTAGGTTCTAAAGTCAGCGCGTAAGGCGAAAATCGCGTATAGTCAAAATTACCCTTGAAAATCCCTTAAATTGCCCATACAGTATACTGTACATACAACCCTGTACAGTAATATGTATAATGTATACAGTATATAATAAAGAGTACATATGGAAAATATACAGTAATGTAAAATTATAATTACAGGGGATAATTACAGGGGGGTACTTACAGGGGGTCGTCAGGGCTTGATGTAGATCCAGGAGACGGAGGTGACAGAGAGCTAGGGTGATGGAGAGCGAGTCGTAGATGAAGTGGTGGGCTCTGGTTCAGCTCGAGAAATTTGCGTAGGCTCATCTGCTGCTGGTTGTTTTTCCTTGAAAAACATGGTGATCGGCAACTGTCACTGTTGTCTCTTGAGCTGCTCAAACATTTCTTGATACAGTCTCAAATCGTCTGTAATACTACATGTTATTTTGAGGCTTCGTTCCATAGAGGGATTGTTTTCAGAAATTAAATCATTCAAGTGTTTCGCTGCTTGGAACACTTCAGCAAATTTATGAAGATTCCAACTTGCTGGCTCTTCCTGTTCGTCGTCGTCATCTTCGTCTTCTGTAGACGATTTTATCAGTTCCTCTAACTCTTCGTTAGTCAGTGTTTCTCTATGGCTCTCAATTAATTCTTCAATTTCTTCCTCAAGGATGTCGACAAAGCCATCACCACTCACTTGCCTGGCCACCTGAACAATGCGTTTCACTTCTTTGTCAATGGTCGGGAAACCCTTAAAATCATTCACACATTCTTTCCATAGATTTCGCCAACATGCGTTGACTGTTTCAGGCTTGATTGCATCCACTGCCTGTTTAATATAAGTGATGCAATCGGCAATGTTGAAGGACTTCCAACACTCCATCACATTAAGATTGGGATCAGCATCCATAGCGCTACGTATCCGTGAGAACGTAAGCCTTGTGTACGTGGCCTTGAAACAGCAAATCACGCCTTGGTCAAGAGGTTGGAGGATGGAGGTGGTATTGGGGGCGAGAAAGACTACTTCAGCGTCATTATGCGCAAACCGGAGTGCTGCAGGGTGGCCAGGAGCATTGTCTACGATCAGCAACACTTTAAAGTCAAGTCCTTTCTCTTCGAGGCACCGCTTGACCTCCGGAATGAAACATTTGTGGAACCAATCCAGAAATAATGCTGCTGTCACCCAGGCCTTTTTATTTGATTGCCAGAACACAGGCAGGAGATTTTTGTTCTTGCCTTTTAGGGCACGGGGATTTGCAGCCCTGTAGAGCAAGCCCGGCTTTACTAAATGCCCGGCCGCATTGTCACAAAACAACACAGTCACACAGTCTTTAGCTGCTTTGAAATCAGGGGCTTGTCTTTCTGATTTCGAAATGTAAGTGTGGTTGGGCATTTTTTTCCAGAAGAGCCCAGTCTCGTCAGCATTAAAAACTTGTTCCGGGAGATAGCTCTTTTCTTCTATGATTTTCTTTAATTGTTCGGGGTAGGCTTTTGCTGCCTCTTCATTGGCAGATGCAGCTTCACCAGTAGTCTGCATGTTTTTGAGGTTGAAGCGGTTCCTAAAACTGTTAAGCCAACCTTGGCTGGCTTTGAATTCCTTCTCATCAGAAGGCTGTCCCTCTTTGGCGGGAGGTTTGAACAGCACGTAGAGGCTAAGAGCCTTTTCTTGCAACGTGTTGCCATCGATAGGCACACGTTTACGGTTCATGTCTTCCGGCCATAAGTTTAATGCCTTTTCAGGCTTCACTAAAGTCTTATCACGCACCTGGCTCGTCACCTTAGCAGTTATTGGAGCACTTGATGCCACGGCTTGACGAATTTCTCTCTCTTGAATCTTGATGGCACGGATGCTAGATTCGTTGTGGCCATATTTACGCGCCACATTGGAGACTGACTTACTGTCTCTCAATAAGTCCAACGCAGCCAGTTTTCCCTCCAGCGTTGGAACAGATTGCTGTTTCTTCGGCTGAGCACCAGATGAAGTAGTTGGCTTGCGTTTAGGGGCCATGTTGTACGAAAAATACGTATCTTTAAACACTAGAATCACACTCAGCGTGGCGAGATGCTCACGCTATGAGAGGCACGCGGGAACTGAGACCGACTGTGGAAACAGCAGATTCACTTCTCCCGTCTCTCGCTGACTCCAAGGCATACGCTCATTGAGTGGAAAGGTGGGCGGAATCGTCCGCACTATTTACAGATATCTTGTTGTTTTTCTTTTTTTTTTGCTGAGCGCGTATAGTTGAATTTGTGTAAGTTAAATGTGTGTATGATGCGACTCACCTGTACTGTATTTATTTACTTTCATTGGGATCCAGCAGAAGTTTTTTAATGACCTTGTGAGGTCAAATACAAGGAGCTCTGAAGTGGCGTGAGCACAGATTTGTCTTATTTACTGATTCTCATATAGTATATTTTGTAGCAGTAACTAACGCTTGCTTTTCCATCAAACATCTCAAAGCACTTGATGAAGTACAAATTCTATAGTGATATATAACTCTGTATAAATATAGTATAACACGACTGTCTTAAAGCAGAGTGAGGACTAAGAAATTACTGCCATTTTTTTTCCAGACAACAAGGGAAAACCATTCGCTTTATCATGTTCCACTTGTGCAAATTTTCGCCTGTGTCAGCTGTGACTTGGCTTCTGCCCTTAGTGCTTACTTCCAGGCAGCAACTCCTGAGGCTATCAAAAATCTTCCTATGAACCTGATCAGTGAATGGAAGGAATTCTTTTGTGAAGGCATTCACAACTTGCTGTTAACGTTGTTGGTAAAAGTCACAGGCAAGTATATGGCAATGACAAGCAGGGTAGTAGCTTGATAAGACAAGTGACCTGAGTAGAGGTATTTTTAAGTAGAATAGCTGACAGACTAGGTTTGACTTTATTATATTGAGTGCTCTATTCATATAGTTGTTAGACAGTATTTAACTAACTCATAATGGATGAGCAACAATCGGTGAAAAATATTTAAGGGATATAAAATTGCACTTGGATTTTTAAAAATATTTAGTCTTGGATAATTTAGATAAGTGGAAATAATGTGCCTTAGTTTTCTGTGATTGAACTCACTTGTAACCATAACAAACTGAGCTACAAATGTAATTTTCTGTTTTTCTCCATTACGAACAGGGGAAAGCAAAGATGCATCTGAAAAATCCTTTCAGAACTCTATACTGAAGTCCTTAGGTGAAGTTCTAACATACATTTCAAAGGACCAATTGTTGAACCACAAACTGCCAGCCAAGTTTGTTGCTGGCCAGAAAACAAACCTCCCAGATAACCTACAGACTTTGTTAAACACATTATCTCCATTGCTGCTATTCAGAGCTAGACCTGTACAAATCACTGTCTACCACATGCTATATAAGTAAGGAATCAACCAGTGATCTTTTCCTCTCTGTTTTTAAACTCTGTAGAATTTTGCATTTTGAAATGTGAGGAGACTAGTGAAATAGTTTTCCATTTGGAAAAACCACTAAGTGGTAATTTATGTACATGTAGTGAACTTTGATATACATATATTCAGTGTAAATACTGAGTAATTTTAGAACTATTTTAATTTTAGCCTAATGTATTAACATAAAGGAAAAACTTTCGTTTTTAAGGAACATGCAAACGTAATTTGATTTTCTGACAGAATTGTGTATGTGCTTTAAGTATAGTATCAATATTACTACAATCCAGGGTTGCCTAAGTGTTTTCAGTCTAGCCCTGTGTTTTGAGATATTCATAGCTTTCCAAAACTTTTGTCTGTTGAGCTGAAATTTTCCTGGGTTGGTCTCTGCCTGAAGGTAAATTTTACTAGAGCGTTTGAGCCAAAACTCTTCAGACGTTTGTGTATGAGGAAAGTGGGGAATAATTCTTCCTTATTCTCAAGATTCTTCTGAACTTTCTTTGGACAGCCCTAGTGCCTGAAATTTGGTACATATACTTGACTACCTTTCATGCAATTTATAAGGTACATATGACCTGAAACATAGGCTCCATAGCAGCTTATGCCTCTCATTTAGAGTGCCATCAAAGGTCTGTAAAGGCTGATGGATAGGCTTGTTCAGCAGTATAGATGTTAGGACTTCTGAGTCCTCCTAAAATAAAGATGAGTAAAGGGAAAAACTGAGCAAGACTATGTGCCTTCTGGCACCTGTAATTTAAGCAACCAGTTTTGGATGTGTGTCTTATAGACACTGCACTATTTTTAATAAATACATTGCCAACAATTTAATGCTTTTCTTGATATACGACACAAATATTGTAGGCGGTAAAAATGAAAACTGGTTCTCTCAACTCCACAGGTTAATGCCCGAGTTGCCTAAATTTGATGATGAGGATCTCAAATCCTATGGTGATGAAGAAGAGGAATCAGCTTTGTACGTTTTTTTTCTATTTTGACTTCAGTTCTGCATTTTTAAAGGGGATGGGGTGTTGCATGTCATGGGGTCAAGAAGGACTTTTAATCCAGTATATAGCATTGCAAAAAGCAAACTTCAGGAGCAGTTAGTTCAGTATTACCACCTGCCTAGATGGTAAGAATGGATTGCGCTTTCTATTGTGTTTATCCAGCACTAGCACACTGTGAGTTCTGCCCAAATATAAGTTTAAAGCAATTCAGATAAAGGCCAGAGTCCTCCGTTCAGATCCCCATGGTAGCATTCAATCGCTATATTCTGCTCTTCCTACAAGAAGTTAATTGGAGGTCTGTCTATTTAAGGGGAGAGGAGTATTAAAATGTAATACTGCTGTGCGGACTGAGAAGAGTATTTCATTGTAAGAAGAGAGCTTCTTTTGATATATTTACATGTTTGGTACCAAGAGGATGCTGAGCAGGCTGTAAAAAATAAAAAGTTTTATTTTGTATATTTCATCACTATGCCAAATATATAATGCCTTATCATTCTGTAGGTCACCACCTGCAGCTCTTATGTCTGTTCTTGCCACTCAAGAACTCTTTCTAGAAAACATCCTAGAATGCATTCCAGTTGGAGAGTATGCAGTTGTTCAGCCACTGAGCGAAGAGTTCTGCTTTATTTTGGGATATCTGCTCACATGGAAATTAATACTAACTTTCTTCAAGGCAGCTTCTTCTCAAGTATGTATTTAATTAATGTTTTTTCTCCCAATGGGTTTTCTTTACATTCCTATCTGGCCAGGGTCCATTTACACCTGGTCCTGAAGTTTCCTCTTAATATTTTTCTTCCTTTTAAGTAGTCAGTGGTTTCAGGCCTTCAGGTAATGCAGAATTAATGGTATTCTTTTTCGAACCCATCAACACTGAATACACTGATAGAACTCACTACCGATCTCCCCTTTCCCTAGTGCTGAGCATTTCTTACACAGCACTAGTACTCTGCCATTAAGCTAGTAGTGGAACTCATGTGTTTGACATGGCAGTGCAGAAAGCTGCGATTACACCGAGTAGTAAATATAATGCTTTAAGAATTTTATTAAAATATATAATTTGTAAGCACTTTTTAAGCAGCCTCATTGGCTTTTTATTAATATTCTATTTATCCACCTGCGAAATGCTTACTTTACAATATTTAGAAATCTTCCTCAACAGGAAGCAAGACATCACTGTAGAACCTGTATATTAATGTTCGTGTAAGGAGAACAATCTTGCTGCAAGAGATACCTAATTTGAATTCAAACTATTGTTTGTAAATAGGAAGTATTTGGTGCATTTAATTAAATATACAGCTGTAGGTAACCTTACTAGTTAACCACCAGAAGACCTTGTGATTCAATCAGTAAACAATACTTGAGGGACGTGGAACAGTGGAACAGGACGTGGAACAGTGTTTTTAAGGTAATGTGATAGTTCACAGTAGAAGGCATATTGCGTACATTGTCATTCTTACAATTGATCTACTCTATGCATCAGTGACTCCTAATTTTAAATTTAGTATCATGTTATAAAGTATCTAAATCCCATTGAAGGAGTTGTCCAAAATAATGTAATTTATTACTGTTAAAGAGTGATAGAAACGTTATGACATTATATATCATATATACCAAAGTGAACCATTTGGATTCCTGTTCCATTTGTGGAGTTCACATTTGTAGGTATAGATGTAATGGAAATGAATTCTGTGTTAACAGCTCATTGGAAACAAAGCTAAAACAACATTCTAAATTTAGATTTTTCCTTTTCTCTTAGCTCACCTATTCAAGCACAAGATTGTTCTCTACAGTATGTTCTTGAGTTCTTGGTCTAGTCTAATTCAATAGCCTGAACCATGAGGCTTCCATCAGTTCACTTAAAAGATAGTAATAGATTTTGGTGTCAGAATGCTTTTCCAGATAGCCTATATGTTGGACTGCCCTGACCAGTTTATCTCCATGCTTAATGTTTACATGTAGATGTCTGTCTGTCCTAGGTATTTATATAATCCTCATCATCATTAGTAGATGAGCACCTCACCATCTTTAATGTATTTACCCTCCCAACACCCCTGTTAGGTAGGGAATTACTACCATTTCAAGATAGGAAACTGAGTTACAGCCAGGCTTAAGAGGAGGCAGGAAGTCTGTAGTGGAGCCAAGAATTGAATCAGAGTCTCCCAGGTCCTAGGCTAATGCCCTAATTGCTGGACCAACCTTCCTCTCTACACGTACATGTTCATATCGGAACGAGCTGCTTTTTATTAGGACTCATACGTACTTTATTTTTCCCTGCACCAGCTGCGGGCTTTATATTCACAGTACCTTCGAAGAACTAAGAATCTGAATAAACTGCTTTATCACCTGTTCAGGCTTATGCCAGAAAACCCTGCCTTTTCAGGGCCAGCTACTGAAGTCCCAGATAAGGACACAAAAACTTTCTTTACAGAAGAACTTCATTTAGGTGTCAAAGGTTAGTAAAAATGTAGATGATATTTGTTCACTCGGAGTAACTTCAGCCTTAATAAGGTTAAAATATGCTTCTTAGTGAAGGAAAATGATAAATCCTAGAGAAACATTTCCCTTCCTTAGTCTCATCGCTGAGTTATTGCCAGAAAAAGCTGTGATGGGAAATCCTTAATACCAATTTATCTCTGAAAAGAATAGTGCCCTGTGTCTGCACACGTTCAGGGTTTAGATCAGGGGTTCTCAAACTGGGGGTCGGGACCCCTCAGGGGGTCGTGAGGTTATTACACGGGGGGGTCACGAGCTGTCAGCTCCATCCCAAGCTCCGCTTCGCCTCCAGCATTTATAATAGTGTTACATATTAAAAAAGTGTGTTTTTAATGTATAAGGCGGGGGTGGTCACACTCAGAGACTTGCTGTGTAAAAGGGGTCATCAATACAAAAGTTTGAGAACCACTGGTTTAGATGGTGCAAGAAAGGGGAAATATTTAAGCCTACAATGTGTTAAGTCTGCATGCAGATTTCTTGCTTCATTTCTTAAATGGACACTTTTAGGTAGCTTAAGCCAACTTTTAGATTGTCTATTTAAAAATATATATGAAGTTAATAAACATTTCTTCAAAATACTTAACTCATATTTGCATTCACATATCTGCAAATACAAATGTTGCAGCATAGTGCTAATGCATGAGAAACAGAGTGTTAAATTGTCTAGAGACAAAAGTTAAGTAGATTAGTTAATTTTCATTGTTCCACCAGAAAAGTGCAAAAAGCAAATTAAACTTGAACATTATTTTTCCAATAATCTAAAGTGATATTGGTAACAGAGGCAAGGAAATACAGTTTCAAAATTAAAATGTTTGTTTTGATTTCATCATTTTCATATTACTATATAACATAACCAAAATAAAATGAAAAATTGTTTAGAAAGGAAATTGAAACGTTTCATTTTAAAAACAGCCAAATGGAACGAACACTTGGACGTTGTTGGAACAATTTTCCCCTTTTTTGGTAAAATTTCAGCAAAACAAACACAACTTGGCAAAACATTTCAGTTTAGACACAGCTGCTTCCTCTAAGGGAAAATGGTTCCGTTTAAGTTTTTCTAACCAGCTCTAAATCTGAATGTTCGTAAGAAGGATAGCATTTATGGACAAGAGGGGTTGGGAATTGTTGGTATGCTTTCCATTGCTGGCAACAGGCTCTATCTTGTAATCAAATTATTAAAATAATGCTCCTATAGGCATGGGTCAGAAACAGTGCTTTGTCACCTATATGATATTTGACAAAATGTTTTTGATTTTTTCCCCCCAAGATACAACAATACTGTCATCTCAGATTCCACACTTGGCTTGCTCGGTGTATCATATGACATTGAAGGACTTGCCAGCCATGGTTAGGCTTTGGTGGAATAGCTGTGAGAAACGTGTCTTCAATGTTGTAGATAAATTTACAAGCAAATATGTCAGCAATGTACTTTCTTTACAAGAAATATCTTCTGTGCAGACTAGCACCCAGTTATTTAATGGCATGACGGTTAGTAAGGCCTTTATCTTCTCAAAAAGTTGTTTGTGAATTGTCTTGTAAAAACTGAATTATAAACTTTCCAATGTTTCTAAACCAGGCATTAAATACAATAAGGTGTTTTAAGTGCCATCTAAGTAAAGATCATTGAGATAATATCAATGGAATAGAACTATCAAAGGATAGTGGTCTCTTGCAGTTGTGACTGGAACGAAATCCTGACCCTGTAGAAGTCAACAGTTTTGCCCTTGACTTCAGTGGAGCCAGGATTTTACCCTAGATCTTTATCAAAATGCTGTAATGGTCAAAGCAGAGATGTTGCTTTTTCAGAACCTGACTGATCCTCTAAAAATAAATAAACCAACTTTATTTCTATTATCATAAATGATTGATAGCATAATTTAATTTGTTATTGGGTTAGTAGGATGACATTTGTTCGCTATAGAATTGCTGACTTCCTGTACTTGGAATAGTGTAGAAAATCTTGGTGCATGTACTTCAGTCAGAGAGGTTATCCGTATCAGTGCTCTTTTTCTGCAAGACCACTAGCAATATGGTACCTTCTGGCTAGTGTAATTTTTTTTAAAATTTATCCGTGATTGTCAGTCATCTTTCAATCTGATTGGCTGGTACCAGTTCTATTTAGTTGGCATGACAAAGGTTGGCATTTTTCTTTAATGAAAAGATTTGTCAGTCACTTGTTTTCCTGTCCAAGTATATGCAGTAAATTATGGATGTTTCATGTAATATAAAAAGCCTTGAGAAAGTGTATGTTTAACATAAAGTGAGATCTCGCCAGTTTTTTGAATGTTTCTGTTTTTCTGTAGGTAAAAGCTCGGTCTGCTACTCGGGAAGTGATTGCTACCTATTCAGTTGATGATATATTTATTGAACTGATAATACAGCTTCCGCCAAATTACCCCCTGGGCTCAATCACAGTTGAGAGTGGAAAGAGGGTTGGTGTGGCTGTTCAGCAGTGGCGCAATTGGATGCTACAGTTAAGCACATACCTCACTCACCAGGTGAAGTTTTAGGCAAAACCCTTGGTTTTGACAACTTAGGACATACAAACAGTGACACAAAAATGGTAGAACAATCTTAGCAATATAGTGTTGACTGAAATATAACACCAGGATCTACATCTGTGGATGATGAACCATTACAGTCTCAAAACTTCCCCTAACATGAGACCCTCTAAAATTGGGTGGGTTGGTTGGTAATTATGGATGTCACTCTATACTTGTGATGATAAGAAACTAACAAAACGATTAATGCAAATAGCTTTATAAATGCTCTTAAATGCACATTGTCCACTACGAGTTCTGTAGAGAGGAACATGTCTGGAAGCCGACGGATACGTTATAGGATACTGTCCATTGTAGTTGAAATACCTGGCTTTATTTGATTATGTACATTAAAATTGTACGTTTCATCCCTTTACCGCACCCTTCATAAATAGCATGTCATCTTCGATTAATGTTTCAGGATAGGGTCCAAGTCCCCCTATGTATGTATACAACACCTCATACAGTGGAGCCCCGGTCCTGCCTGGGGCTTCTGGGAGTTACTAGAATAGAAATAAGAGATGTTCTAAAATGTTAACACATCACTGATTGCTGTTGTGACTCTTTCCCTCTGTTAGAATGGAAGTATTATGGAAGGCTTGGCTTTGTGGAAAAATAATGTGGATAAACGGTTTGAGGGCACTGAAGATTGCATGATCTGTTTTTCAGTCATTCATGGTTCCAATTATTCTCTTCCCAAAAAAGCCTGTAGAACATGCAAGAAAAAATTCCATTCAGCCTGTTTGGTAAGTACCCAGAGTTGGTCTTGTGTACATGTTTGTATTTTGCCTAAATTTAAAATCTGGTTCAGATTGCAGGATGTAAACGATATTAAAGCTGACAAAATGGTAATCATGAGTATATCAGAAAAGTCTGTATTGCCATACAAAAGAAAAGTACTGCTTCTCTAACAATATAATTCCGAGAGAGTTCTCACTTGTGGATCCTACCTTCTTAAAATGACACCAGACAACGGAGAGAATCCTGGAGGGTATCTTTCAGAAACTAATGTTGCGTTTTATGTTTGTATTTCAAGACTTTGCTTCTGTTAGGGGAAGTTGCTTATGCATGGTTTATTGGACAAATAACTTTTACTAGACTATTTAGTATTTGGTAGCTATCTTCACTGGCAAATTATGTCACTATATCTGATAAAACCTTACACCTGTCAAACAAAACTGAATGAAAGTGTTCTAATGTAAAGCTCTTTTAAAATTCATCATATGTTCACATTTTATATGTTTCTATTTTTCTTTCAGTACAAATGGTTCACATCTAGCAACAAATCCACCTGCCCACTTTGTCGAGAGACTTTTTTTTGAAATACAGTGCTCTTCTCCCTCTTCAATAAAATGAACAATGTAGTAAATGAAGAGGAGGCACTGGTCCTGTCAAGAACTGTACATTGAAGGAAGTCAGCTTACTTTTGGGAAATAATATCAGAATTATCTTAAATTGTTTGACTAAAGGGATGATCCATGTTGATCTCTGGACTGTTGTTGTAAAGGTTCTGAAAGACTTTGATAGAAAATATATGTAAGAATAGTTTATTTTAATTTGTATATTTTTTAAAATGTTAAAGTATTCTAAAAAGTCAGAGGTGATTGCAATAGTTATGTTTTCACCGAAGTACTGTTCAACAATAACTCAGTCAATTAAACCTACCTAGGTACAATCCAACACACTGTTACACACTTAAGCAGGATGGCATTTCTAATTTACAGGTGCATTTAGTGTAGGTGGCATGAAGATCTGAATTTCTGGAACCATTAAATTTGCATTTATAAATGCTTCTCATATTTGAATTATTAGCTGCAGCTGCTATTGCATTAAAGTTAATTTAAAGCATGTGATAAAACATCAGTGGTAATTTAATGTTAAATCCTGATCTGAAATACAAGGTAATCTAAAGTATTTATAAACTGAACGTTACTAGTATAACCCCATTTTTTAATTTCTAAGATTGAAAAGTTCAGCAGGTAAAGT
This sequence comes from Chelonia mydas, assembly GCF_015237465.2. Taxonomy (NCBI): domain Eukaryota; kingdom Metazoa; phylum Chordata; order Testudines; family Cheloniidae; genus Chelonia; species Chelonia mydas. The sequence continues at coordinate 164,178,876 of NC_057849.1, forward strand.
CAGAGAGAGAAGTTAAAGAAGAGGAAGGATACCAACCAGCTGTTGTGCTCTCATTATTGCTGCTTTCTTGATCTACAGTTGGTGAAAACCTTAACATTTTAATGAAACTTTATGCTCCACTGACATTATCCAGGGATCATAGGGATTTAGCTTAATAACTGAATTTAGTGTTTGTTACAATTTAAAATTGTTTCACTAGTAACTTCCATTCATATAAGTTCATTTTCCAGAGAAACATGTTCAGAACATATAGCCCATTTTTACTTTGAAGCTATGTTATTTCATGTGTTAAATATTTGGATCCATAAAGTCACACAGTGCAAAGGGAGAAATAGGCCTATTATGTCAATGTTTCGAAGCCTGTGGGATTGTCCTGTTTTTCTTTGTCTTTTGGCCAATGGATTTTCTGGGGAAAAAAAAAAAAAAAAAAAAACAACCCTAAATTTTAAGTGACTCGTGCTTTAGGTATCCAGTTAGACCAGGAGTGGGCAAACTTTTTGGCCCGAGGGCCACATCGGGGTTGTGCAACTGTATGGAGGGCCAGGTAGGGAAGGCTGTGCCTCCCCAAACAGCCTAGCCCCTGCCCCCTATCCACCCCCTCCCACTTCCTGCCCCCCTCAGAACCCCTGACCTATCCAATGCCCCCCCCCCACTCCTTGACCCCTAACCGCCCCCCAGGATCCCACCCCCTATCCAACCCCCCCGCTCCCTGTCCCCTGACTGTCATGACCCCTAACCACCCTCCAGAACCCCACCCCCTATCCAACTCCCACTGCTCCCCATCCCCTGACTACTCCTCACCACAAACCTCCACCCCATCCATCCGCTCCCTGTCCCCTGACTGCCCCCAGGGATCTCCTGCTCTCCACCCCCTTACCATGCCCACCATGCTGCCCAGCAGGCTATAGCGCTGGCAGCGCAGCGCGCTGAGGCTGCAGGGGAGGAGGGGTGAGGGGCTAGGCTCCCTGCCCGGGAGCTCAGGGGCCAGGCATGACGGTCCCATGGGCCATAGTTTGCCAACCTCTGAGTTAGACAGATCTTTGAAAGGGGCCTGATTTTCAGAAGGTGTGCTCAACCTTGTCTCAAAACCAGGCCCTTTCAAGGTGGGCATCCAGAATCACTTGTAGCTTTTGAAAAGACAGGCTGACATGTATTGTAAATACAATAGATCAGTAGTGCCAGCACTAAGCTGCTTGTGGAGAACTTCTGCATTTTGATTATCTTTTATTAAAGAAAGCAAAAGGTGGTATTTTAACATCAATCTCTGAAAAAACATATTAAAGGAAACAGTTAGTTTCCATAATTTTGATACTTTAGCAGAAATGCTTCTCATATTTTTATAGTAATTTATTAAATATTAATCATTAGTCTACATGATTGTTTACTGCAGATTAGGAGACAACTTCTGCTGGATTAATGAAACAGCTGGACACCTTTATTAGTTAGCAGCCCAGATCTTGTGAATTGCACCTACCACAGAAAGCTTTAAATGGCTCGCAAGTTGGTTCTGTTACGTATCCTGTAGTCCAGACTTCAGTAGTGGGAAGCAATGCCTTTCTTCTCCAAAGTATCTGGATGTGGCACCTCTTTTGCTAGCTAGTGCCTGCCCTCTGGTGATCCACAACTGTTTAATCTCTTACGCTAACAATTTTTGAAAAAGGATTAACCTTAAAACATTGGCAGAATAACTGTAGAGCAGAATATGAAATGTAGGGTCTTGATCTTCAAGTCACTGCTACCTCTAAGGGTGAAATCCTGGCCCCACTGAACTCAATGGCAAAACTCATTGGCTTCAGTGGGGCCAGGATTTCACCCCAATTTATACTAGTTGCCTACATACTGTGTGCTCTGCTATATTTTACTACAAATACTTGAGTCACAAAATATAAAGATGAGTAACATCAATTGTCCTAGTTATAATAACATCTAGCCGTTCTAATCCCATTTTATAAAAATATCTCAAGGATTGAGAACAGTCTGTTTAGCTGGACCCTTGTAGAATTTTCTAACTTTAAATGCATTTAAATGTAGCTCAGCGTCAGTCACAGTTGAGACATATGGGATATTCCCCTCGTGCCTGCATTTTATGGGGATGGTAACACAGCTGCTGCTGCCCACGGCCCCTTTGGCTTGCTGCCCAATCTTCTGCCTCCATGGCAGCAGTTCAGTGGTGGTTGACTTTGCTCCCAACCATTTCTTTGCCAACTTTAATTTTAATGATTTTGTGGACAGTAGTGACAACGTTTACTCATCCTTCTTCATCCCTCTGCATCAGGTGTATTGTGATGTCAGCCAGCTGGAATCACCACTGCAGGCCTCCCTCTCACCCAAAAACTATGACAGAAGTGACCTATAAATAGGGCCCTATCAAATTCACTGCCATGAAAAACACGTCACAGACCATGAAATCTGTATAGCGTAGGGCAAAGGCACACAAAACACCAGATTTCACAGGGGAGACCAGTGTTTCTCAAACGGGAAGTCCTGACCCAAAAGGGAGTTATGGGGGATCACAAGGTTATTTTAGGGGGGTCATGGTATTGCCACACTTACTTCTGTGCTGCCTTCAGAGCTGGGCAGCAAGAGAGCAGCGACCGTTGGTCAGGCACCCAGCTCTGAAGGCAACGCACTGCCTGCAGCAGCGCAGAAGTAAGGGTGGCAATACCATACCAGGCCATCCTTACTTCTACGCTGCTGCTGGTGGCTCTGCCTTCAGAGCTGGGCTCCCGACCAGCAGCCGCCGCCACTCTCCAGCTGCTCAGCTCCAAAGGCAGGGCCACTGCCAGCAGCAGCACAGAAGTAAAAGTAGCACCACCACACTCCCCCCTACAATAACCTTGCAACCCCTCCACAACTTTTTGGGTCAGGACCTCTACTTTTACAACACCGTGAAATCTGAGATTTAAATAGCTGAAATCATGAAATTTATGATTTTTAAAGTCCTATGACCTTGAAATTGACCAAAATGGACCATGAATTTGCTGGGGCCCTACCTATAAACACTAAGCCACATCAAAGCAGCGTTCTATAGGTGATGCAGCATTTATAGGCTCTTCAGAGGGTGAATTATGCCCTGCCTGTTCAGCTAGCCCACCCTTGCAGTGCCACAGTAAGCACACAGAAAAGAAGTACTTGTGGCACCTTCGAGACTAACAAATTTATCTGAGCATAAGCTTTTGTGAGCTACAGCTCACTTCAGCAGACAGTAAGGTTAAGTCACCACCTTGGCCCAGAGAGCTGAAACTCCAATAAAGGAAAATTGAGAAGAGGTGATGGAACATATTGGGGAGAGAATCCAAAGATAAAGCAATTCACCATCTGGCCAGCTCAGGGGGTAAATCTCAGGGTAAACATGAGCCAGAAGAAAAGAAGTGAGTCCTACTCTCCCTGGCTAATGCAGCAGGGCTCCTACCTACCTTCCCTTCTCCCCAATATGAATCGGGACTGCCACAATGAGACCCCATCTAATGAGCAGTGGGATTGGGATTGAGGGGGAGAACAAGGAGACATAGCTAGAGGGCTGAAGGCACTAAATAGCTGCAAGTTCCCACTGCCTTTGTTGGGTAGTAATTCCTGCAAAGCAGACGCATAGGGCCAAAAGGGTAAGAAAAAATGTAAAAAATTTACCCAGGTATTCATCCTCTGACTCCACTATCTCTACTGCGGAAAGAGAGCTCTCGGATTCAGGCTCGGAGAAGGGCTTAGGAAAAAAAGCAGCAAAGATTTCCACCCCCCGATAAGTTTAACAACACGTGCAGAAAGGTTGCATCTGCCCTCCAGTGCCAACTCTGGAACAAGCACAAGTCTAAGGACAAATCTCTTCTTTCCATATCACTGCCTGAGACAGCCATTTTGATCATTAATTTTGGGGGAGGACTTTCTCTCTCTCATTCTACTATCTTATCCCTTCCTTTCTTACCCAATAACTTCCATTCTGCTAGTAGCGTGTCCCATAATTATACCCCTTCTGGATGGCTTTGTAGCAAAGGAACAAAATTAAATTTTTTTATCTACAGTTTGTTAGCTAGTTAGCCTACTGCACATATGTTTACTGGCTGGCATTGAAGCAGTTGTTACTCATCATTCTATGAGTTTTTATAAACATTTGAAATAAAAGGTCTGGTGCAAGCTGGAGAAGGGAGCATGATCAGTAAAAGCAGCATTATAGCACTGAACTGCAGGTAGGAGAGGAATAGCCCATACTTCTCAGAATTGTGGGAGACTCCGCTAGCAGAAAGGAAATTATTGACTAGAAAACTTCCTATTCTTAAATATATAATATAAGTAGAGCCCTTTGTTTTCGGTTTTTATTTAATTTTTCCTGGGAATTTATTAGTGTTTGTTACCACAAGAACAAACACAGGTGAAAATCAGTCCAAAAAACCATTAATAATTTTTCTGGGTAAATAATGGGGCTTATTGTGGTGGACAGAAAGACAGGGGAAAAAATATTCAGTAGATTAATGCTTTGAATTCCGTTCATCAGCGTGGTTTATTGCAGAACTAAAAGAACTCAAAACACAATGCCACCTCTGAGTTTAAGAAAACAATAAAACTTTTCATTTGAATAAACAGTTCACTGTTGTAGACTTAGAACTATTAGCCTATAAATATCTACATTTAATTATTGGGCCACACCATTTGCAGCGCATACACTCAACTTCATCCTTTTCTCCTGTTTTTGTTTTTTTTAAAACTTTTGAATACTTTCTTGTGTTCTGAAACATATTCTGATACAGATTTTCGTTTTCATCCCATTTTAGAGTGTCGAATCTTTAAACCGTTTATCTGCTAACAGCTTGAAATGTGTATATGGTGGGTGTGAGATTCAACAGTATGTTCAGATGCACACCCACTTCAGAGCACGCGTGCATGCCTGTTTGTTTACTGTGTGTATCTTCTTGACTAATACATAGCCTTACTTCAACAGGCAGCTTTGCATATACACACAGACTAATCATAGAATTCTATGATTCTATGATGTGTGTGTGTATATATATATTATATGCAAATTAGAGAATTGGGCCAAAAGAAATCTGATGAGGTTCAACAAGGACAAGTGCAGAGTCCTGTGCTTAGGGCGGAAAAATCCCATGCACCGCTACAGACTAGGTACCAACTGGCTAGGCAGCAGTTCTGCAGAAAAGGACTTAATGGTTACAGTGGACGAGAAGCTGGATATGAGGCAACAGTGTGCCCTTGTTGCCAAGAAAGCTAACGGCATTTTGGGGTGTATAAGCAGAAGCATTGCCAGCAGATCGAGGGACGTGATCATTCCCCTCTATTCAGCACTAGTGAGGCCTCATCTGGAGGCCAACTGTGTCCAGTTTTGGGCCCCACACTACAAGAAGGATGTGGAAAAATTGGAAAGTCCAGCAGAGGGCAACAAAAATGATTAGGGGACTGGAACACATGACTTATGAGGAGAGGCAGGTTATCTCAAGTGCCTATATACAAATGCACAAAGCCTTGGAAACAAGGAGGGAGAACTGGAGGTCCTGGTGATGTCAAGGAATTATGACGTGATTGGAATAACAGAGACTTGGTGGGATAACTCACATGACTGGAGTACTGTCATGGATGGTTATAAACTGTTCAGGAAGGACAGGCAGGGCAGAAAAGGTGGGGGAGTAGCACTGTATGTAAGGGAGCAGTATGACTGCTCAGAGCTCCGGTATGAAACTGCAGAAAAACCTGAGTGTCTCTGGATTAAGTTTAGAAGCGTGAGCAACAAGGGTGATGTAGTGGTGGGAGTCTGCTATAGACCACCGGACCAGGGGGATGAGGTGGATGAGGCTTTCTTCCGGCAACTCGCAGAAGCTACTAGATCGCACGCCCTGGTTCTCATGGGTGACTTTAATCATCCTGATATCTGCTGGGAGAGCACTACAGCGGTGCATAGACAATCCAGGAAGTTTTTGGAAAATATAGGGGACAATTTCCTGGTGCAAGTGCTAGAGGAGCCAACTAGGGGGGGAGCTTTTCTTGACCTGCTGCTCACAAACCGGGAAGAATTAGTGGGGGAAGCAAAAGTGGATGGGAATCTGGGAGGTAGTGACCATGAGTTGGTTGAGTTCAGGATCCTGACACAGGGAAGAAAGGTAAGCAGCAGAATACGGACCCTGGACTTCAGGAAAGCAGACTTCGACTCCCTCAGGGAACTGATGGGTAGGATCCCCTGGGGGAATAACATGAAGGGGAAAGGAGTCCAGGAGAACTGGCTGTATTTCAAGGAATCCCTATTGAGGTTACAGGGACAAACCATCCCGATGTGTAGAAAGAATAGTAAATATGGCAGGCGACCAGCTTGGCTTAACGGTGAAATCCTTGCGGATCTTAAAAGTAAAAAAGCAGCTTACAAGAAGTGGAAGATTGGACAAATGACCAGGGAAGAGTATACAAATATTGCTCGGGCATGTAGGAATGAAATCAGGAGGGCCAAATCACACCTGGAGCTGCAGCTAGCAAGAGATGTCAAGAGTAACAAGAAGGGTTTCTTCAGGTATGTTGGCAACAAGAAGAAAGCCAAGGAAAGTGCGGGCCCCTTACTGAATGAGGGAGGCAACCTAGTGACAGAGGATGTAGAAAAAGCTAATGTACTCAATGCTTTTTTTGCCTCTGTCTTCACGAACAAGGTCAGCTCCCAGACTGCTGCGCTGGGCAACACAGCATGGGGAGTAGGTGGCCAGCCCTCTGTGGAGAAAGAAGTGGTTAGGGACTATTTAGAAAAGCTGGACGTGCACAAGTCCATGGGGCCGGACGCGTTGCATCCGAGAGTGCTAAAGGAATTGGCGGCTGTGATTGCAGAGCCATTGGCCATTATCTTTGAAAACTCATGGCGAACGGGGGAAGTCCCGGATGACTGGAAAAAGTCTAATGTAGTGCCAATCTTTAAAAAAGGGAAGAAGAAGGATCCTGGGAACTACAGGCCAGTCAGCCTCACCTCAGTCCCCGGAAAAATCATGGAGCAGGTCCTCAAAGAATCAATCCTGAAGCACTTACACGAGAGGAAAGTGATCAGGAACAGTCAGCATGGATTCACCAAGGGAAGGTCATGCCTGCCTAATCTAATCGCCTTCTATGATGAGATTACTGGTTCTGTGGATGAAGGGAAAGCAATGGATGTATTGTTTCTTGACTTTAGCAAAGCTTTTGACACGGTCTCCCACAGCATTCTTGTCAGCAAGTTAAAGAAGTATGGGCTTGATGAATGCACTATAAGGTGGGTAGAAAGTTGGCTAGATTGTCGGGCTCAACGGGTAGTGATCAATGGCTCCATGTCTAGTTGGCAGCCGGTATCAAGTGGAGTGCCCCAAGGGTCGGTCCTGGGGCCGGTTTTGTTCAATATCTTCATAAATGATCTGGAGGATGGTGTGGATTGCACTCTCAGCAAATTTGCAGATGATACTAAACTAGGAGGAGTGGTAGATATGCTGGAGGGCAGTGATAGGATACAGAGGGACCTAGACAAATTGGAGGATTGGGCCAAAAGAAATCTGATGAGGTTCAACTAGGATAAGTGCAGGGTCCTGCACTTAGGACGGAAGAACCCAATGCACCGCTACAGACTAGGGACCGAATGGCTAGGCAGCAGTTCTGCAGAAAAGGACCTAGGGGTGACAGTGGATGAGAAGCTGGATATGAGTCAACAGTGTGCCCTTGTTGCCAAGAAGGCCAATGGCATTTTGGGATGTATAAGTAGGGGCATAGCGAGCAGATCGAGGGACGTGATCGTTCCCCTCTATTCGACATTGGTGAGGCCTCATCTGGAGTACTGTGTCCAGTTTTGGGCCCCGCACTACAAGAAGGATGTGGATAAATTGGAGAGAGTCCAGCGAAGGGCAACAAAAATGATTAGGGGTCTGGAACACATGACTTATGAGGAGAGGCTGAGGGAACTGGGATTGTTTAGTCTGCGGAAGAGAAGAATGAGGGGGGATTTGATAGCTGCTTTCAACTACCTGAGAGGTGGTTCCAAAGAGGATGGTTCTAGACTATTCTCAGTGGTAGAAGAGGACAGGACAAGGAGTAATGGTCTCAAGTTGCAGTGAGGGAGGTTTAGGTTGGATATTAGGAAAAACTTTTTCACTAGGAGAGTAGTGAAGCACTGGAATGGGTTACCTACGGAGGTGGTGGAATCTCCTTCCTTTGAGGTTTTTAAGGTCAGGCTTCACAAAGCCCGGGCTGGGATGATTTAGTTGGGGATTGGTCCTGCTTTGAGCAGGGGGGTGGACTAGATGACCACCTGAGGTCCCTTCCAACCCTGATATTCTATTCGAACTAATGTATTATCATAATACATATATCTCATGCAATGTATTGTATTTTCCAATAAAACAAGTTATTTTTTTATATATTTGAATGATACAAAAGTAGGGTGAAAATCAGAAAAAAAATGAATAATACTTCTTGTAAAACCCAGGAATTTTTCAGTAAGAACCGGTTTAATCTGAAAACGAAGGGGCTTAAATATAGGGAGATAATCAGACCATATAAGTCTCCAGCCCATACATTTTATGGTGCATTAGTATAGGAATGGTATCATACCATAGTCATATATGGACCTGCTTCACAAAGAACTGTCACTTGTTAGTTTTCTGGGCTCTACTGAAAGTACCTTTTAACGAAGTCTTCTTTTTTATAGTCTAAAATTAGTCTCTACCCTAAAATAATTTTGTAAAATTGATTAAATTGAACGGAACTTTTTACAATGTTTATTAACCCATAGCATTTAGCTTAAAGACCCTGGATGACATATAACAGAACTCCATATTGGGTACATCTGTTGGAATAGTCATAGCGATAATACAGTAGCAAGATAAGATCAAGAGTTTTCCCGACTATGTGAGCAAAATTAGTTTCTATGCACTAGGCTTTTGGGGATTCTGCAACAAGTACAAAATGTAAGACTGAGGCCACTAACCTCAAGATCAGTGGCTTCTTAAGTATTAATTTAAACCAGCTATCTGTACAGAATAATTACCATAAGACAAGACAAAGTACTAAAGCAAGAACATGGTTTTGAGAACCCATAATGAACGACAAAGGTAGTTAAAAATATTAAATGCATGATCACATAAAAATATTCCAGTTATAAAACGAAATAAATACCAGTGAATTTCCACATTTTAAAGTGTGACTGCGAATTTTTAAAGTTTACATTTCAGCTACTGTTCCACTATGCTACATAGAAAACCAAGTCCAGAAACAACTTTGCCCTCACTGATTACAGATCACAGTGGGTTGACGGCCAGGTTAAGGGAACAACAATGAACATTTTGCTCAATTTTCCTGCACAGATCAGGAGACAGGATAATTTTTTCAAAATCTGTTGAGTTATAGTTTATAGTCACAAAATAGCCTAGCCATTGTAACGCCATTTGTGTTTAACTTTCAACATCTTCAGCAATGGAAGATTTAAGAGCAGTCATCAGGACTTGATGAATTTGAGAATTGTGAGAGTTTCTCTTCCTGCTTGTCTAGAAAGTACTCTAGTACCCCTTAAACCGTATTTCTTCATTGTTTCCAAAATTTCATCTGTAATTAAAAATGTACAGCATTACAGTTCAGTTTGTGTTAATCGCCACCTAAAAAGCCCATCCTGCCTTAAACTGATTTATTTGCTAAAAGCAAATTACAAAACAAAAGATTACATAGTCTCATAAAATATCCATCATGCTCCTTCAGGCGATTAGAACAATTTATTTAAAGTAGTCATCCAACAAAACCACATGAACTTGGCTTTCTACTGGAAATGTTGGATTTTAATGTCTTTGAAAAATATACTAAGTACGTAATTGTATTGGTAAATAAGTTTAAGATTAAAAAATGTGCTCAAAGTTTAAGTGCTTGTATGCTTTTAATATTCTGTATATTAACACAAAAGCCAGAAAGAATTAAGTGCAGTTATACTGAAACTGCAAATTAGTTAGAATCACAGTATAATGAATCAATATTCCTATCTTAACTAACTGCTTCAATTAAAAAAAAAAATTCACCACTATACTCAGGTTTCAAGTATTTAATAAAAAAGGGTTGGTGCTTGTTTTTTTTGTAAATTTCCAGCAGAGTACAACTGCAAGTCTGATATTTAAGCCCTGTCTGAAAATGTTCAAATGTGGGAGCGCCCTGGAGTAATTCCACACTTCAGTGTTAGTTTCACTTTAGCAGATGAAACCCTTATTTCCCATACTACTTGGGTCAGTGTTGTAATGGACAGTATTTTCTCCTGCATATACTAAGTAGTGGCTTGAACAAAGGTTTTATAAAGGCAGAAGCTTTGATAAAAGGATGTGTACAAAGCACACAAATTAATTTGAAAACCCTACAGTAAAACTTGCCAGAAAGGGTAGGATTCACAAGTGGGGCCGTCATGTAAAGTGTCTAAGCAGAAATTTAGAACCTTATACCCCTGCTCAGCTGCCACCTAACCTTGTAGGAGCCTAAAGTCCCTAGGCACCTCAGTGTTCACTGGTGAAGTCCCCAAGGTGCCTAAATTTCAGCCAGTGGGCACATGCTCAGCTGCCTCAGCCCTGAAACCACCAAGCAGCTTGGCACTTAACTCATGCCTAAGCCATAGCAGGATTCACAAAGAAAGCATTCCCCTTCACTTAGCTCACCTGCGGAGCACAATCCAGTACACATGCTCAGAGGCTGCCACAGAGCACATCTACTTGATTGGACCCTGCACAAGACACAGCTGAGGAAGAGGCAGTGCTGCCCCTCCCACACACTTTACTCCCAATAGTTACAGTACTCACACAGGATGTGGGAAACCAGGATTCAAATCCCCACTCTGCCTAATGTGGAGCAGAGATCTGAATGCGGGTTTCCCACATCAGTCCCCTAACTGTTGGGCAATGGGCTAGTCTGGGGTGGGTCTCTCTTAGTCTCTCCTGTCGAAGTTGTTCCACTTTGTATAAAATAGTTAACTATTCACTGAAAAAGAGAGAGCCTCTAAAGTCCAGTGGTTAGGGCACTCAGCTGGGAAGTGAGACCCATGTTCAAGTCCCTGCTCCCAATCCAACAGAGTGGGAATTTGAACCAGTGTCTCCAACATCCTGGGTGATACTCTAACCACTGGGCTATTGGGCATGCAAGGTTGCACTACGACCACCACCACGATATTTCTTCAAAAAGGGCTGACCTGGCTTGTGAACCCTCTCCTGGAGTTGGGTGCCTTACTATGAATTCCAAGTAGAGGGAGGTGCCTCCATCAAGGCCAGAGTTAGGCACATAACTCCTTTGCGAGACAGGGTTTAGGCCACACCCCCTCCTTGTCATTTCCTATTGGCTGGCTTAGCATGTTGACTTCTGTGAATCTTTTTAGGCACCTAAGTCTCCCAGTGCATTATATAGGGAACCTGACTTGGGATCATGAATACAACTTAGCAGAAGGGTGCCTAAAAGTTGGGTGCTGCAACGCTCAACCAAGTCCTCCCTGTGAATTTAGCCCAAAAAGTGTTTCCATACTAATAAATGTTATTAACCAAGTGTGACTTGCTACTGCCATGTACAGGCCATCTCATTTCTCTGAGATATTACTCAATTCAAGGTTTCCCATTCTTGCGTAATAGTGGCAATATCTGATTAGCTATAGCACCTTAGTCTTGTACTCATAGTTTTCATGTATGCATTAGTAATATATAGTTTAGCAAACAGAAGGATTTCATTACCTGGGTTGTTCTCTTTAATTGTAACTAAATAGAATAATCCTCCTGTTGAAAGCAGGTTTGGCACTAAAGGAAAAAGTCTATCCATTATCTCTCTGCCATTTTTGCCTCCAGCCCAGGCTGCCTCTATTCCATGGCTTTGTACCTAGGAGAAATTAAAGGAAGATTAATTTTTTTACTAATCGTTTACATATGACTATAGAGTGCTATATATGTTCATGACACTTGAGGAAGAGCATTACCACAGTCCCTATCCTAAGGAGCTTATTGAATTAAAACCATTTCAATCGTAAAATTGCTACATGGCAGTTTTGTTTATGCAGCATACAAGTCAAATTTCAGACTTATCCTCCAAATAGATGAGCTCTGTTTGGATTTAAAGGTCTTTGTTGACGCTGTTTGGAAATAGACACGTTTTGTAACATTCAAAGCATATACTTTCCTCTAGATGCATATGGAAAGTATTTGCATAAATTCCACCAAGGATATGTCTACGCTGCAATAAAACACTTGCGGCTGACTTGGGCTCTGGGGGTTCAGGATGCAGGGCTATAAAACTGCAGTGTAGATGTTTGGATTGGAGCAGGAGCCTGGACTCTCGGAACTCCTCCTTCACGGTTTTATACACTCCAGTTTACAGCCCTGCAGTTTGAGCCCCACGACCCAAGTCAGCTGACATGGGCCACCTGTGGATGTTTTATTGCAGTATAGACATGCCTCAAGAGTCCTGAAGAATACAAATGAAAGGCGAAAATTAGAGCAGTCCAGAAAAAGGAATTTCTGTCCCATAGAAAACGCTGAGGTTTTGGAAAAATGTAGTCCCAATTTTGGACAAAAAAGTAAATAGCTCAAGATTTTTCACAAGCCAGAAATTCTGAAAGATTCCATTTTGGAAGAACTAAAACAGAATTTTTCAGCTTGTCAACTGCCCATCTGGATGGCTCTCGTCAATTTCTGTTTCTCCCTGCAGGCATAAAGAGCCTTTGGGTAGGCTGCCATGGGAGGTGAGAGCCAAGACACTCATCCCTGAAAATTCTGTTTTTGTGAAGAAGGCATTTTCCACCAGAAAATCATTCCAATGGAAAATATCTGACAGATCGAAATGAAAATCTCTTAGGGCTTGTCTACATGCAGCTAATCAGGAAAGTTAAGGCAAATCAACTAAAGGTGTAAAGTCAATGCACTTAAATTAAAGCATGGTTAAACCTCCATGTGGATCTTATTCAGGAATGAAGTGGAATTAGTTCGTTGTAACTTTGTCTACATTAGCAATTTATGTCAGTATAACTATGTCACTCAAGGGGCATGGAAAATCCACACACCTGAGTGATGCAGTTATAGTGACCTAAGCCCCGGGACAGACAGCGCTATGTCAATGGGAGTGCTACCGCCTCTCAGGAGATGGAGTACCTACGCTAAAGGGAGAAGCCCTCCCATTGGTGTAGGTAGGATCTTCACTATAGCGCTACAAGTGCGCCTGCATCAGTGCAGCTACCCCGCTGCAGTATTTTAAGTGTAGACAAGCCCTTAATCAAAGTTAGAGAACTAAAGCCACTTTACTCCTGAATAAGAGCACTGACCTGGGGGATTAAGCATGCTTTAATTTATGCGCCCTGACTTCACACCTTTAGTGATTCCTAAGTATCCCTGTGTAGACATGGATTTACTGAATTCCACCTGCAAGGATGGAGCAATATTTTGTGGAACAGTGGTCACTAGTGTCCTTTAGCTCTTATGCAGAAAGTGCAGTAAGGTGAGTGATTCATATTTACTGCAAACAGTTCTGTTATCACCACTGGCTCCACATGACCCCTCACTACTTTTTCAAAGCACTGCAATTCAGGACACAGTAGTCTGACAACTAGAGATTACAAACCAATTTATCATATCATAAACGAGTAATTTTTCATATCCACTGAGCTGCAGAAGTTTTTTTTTTTGTAATTGCATCTCCTCAAATCTCAGTGATCCCTACCTCTTCAGAAGGGGTTACCACATATGGTGGATTAAACAGTAGGAGATCAACTTTCCCACTTAATCTTGGTAACAATCCTGTGACCTAGAGATGAAAGCGAGGTAGGAAACAAGTTAGTTATACTTAGGCAGTTCTTTTATTAGCTACATTTTTTATTTATGGCAGGAACACACATTTCTCATTATACAGTATGTATTGTGAGACTGCAGATTTGTCATATATGGGACTAAAATGAGAGAGTAAGCTTTGAATATAATCAATCATTATCAAGACAAGAAGAAAATTAATAGGTTTACGAACAGTTATACACTACTGAGATATAGAAAGAGTCCTGTACTTAGCTATGGAAACCTGACTTACTTCAAACGACTTAAGCCAAAGCAGACTGTTAATTAAGATACTTCTTTCTTATTTTCTGTATGACAGGAGTACAAGGGAAGTATTTTGAAAAACACAAATCTGCGCAATTTCCCACAAATTTAGCCAGCGAAGCAAAAGGTGACCATGTTGCCACAATCTATTTTTCTTATCTTTTTAGTTACCAAAACCAAAAGTCAATAATGGACAATATGAAAAAGTAAATTTCAAGGACCCTTACTAAGCAAAATGTTTTAAATACATGCTAATTACAGGTGCTTTATTTAGTAGATAACAATAAAAATGACCTGGTTGTGAGATAATAATCCATTTCACATGTGGTTAAATTACAAGGTTGAGTAATTTATCTCAATAAGAGAACTAGATAATTTCTCTATAAAATCAAGCATTCCTTCTTCTAGGATGACTATACTACAAGTGATTCCTCATAGGAAGGGTTGGATTATTTCATATTTTTATAAATCAAAATAAATAGAGTTGGGACCACTCGTATTTCACCTTCCATTCATAGCAATGCATTAAATTGTCCTCTTTAGTTCTGAATAGCTCAGCCCCTATTCCTGGTCCAACAACACTAAACCTGTCTTTCAACGTGCAAGGGCAGCCCACAGAATGGGACAAGTAAAAATATAAATTTATTGTATGATGACATACACAACAGGGTCCCAAAACATGAACTAGAGATACAGAATAGTAAGAGGATGAAAGAAAAACCTATACTAATTAAAAGAGCTTGCTTACAGATTCATATCCATCCCTGTTCAGAAGTGATTAAAAGTTTATCATCTGTTAGCTGTTCATCAACTACTTTATACAGCCCTCTGTGTGTAGTCTAATTCCCAAATGAAGAAGGGTTCATTTGCCAATAATTAGAATTAGCTGAATCTGTCATCTTTCATTAAATTCTCAAGATTTTTTACAAGTTAAAAGAGCTCACTGAGGAAAACGTGAAACTTAGTTTCCCATAATGCACTGCTTGGAAGGTTGTTGTTTTTGTTCTTTTAAATCATTAGCAAATAGAATTTATAACAAAAAAAGATTTAGACTTGTGCATTGGCAGAGCATTACTGTCATGGGTACAACATTAATAAGAAAGCTCCAGGTGTTAACAGTTTCAAATCCATTCCCTGATTATGTAGTATTTGCTCTACATTTGTATTGATTTAGAGTCTCATTTGAAGTACATTTTCTTTTCAGATTGAGTTTGGTCCTTTATCAGCTGTTTTTGTCCCTCCCTTTTCATCAGCCTTTCTATTTGGGTTTTCTGCACCAATTTTTGAGGGAACAATGGGCGTTGTGATCAGTTTTTACTCAGTTTTCTGTAAGCTTGCAACTGTGTCCAAGCTACTGCCATCCACCAGAGTGCTTTACAATTTAATAAAACAAATACTTATATATTGTGGCATACAAGACTGTTGTACCTTACTAACATATGGCAGTGAATACCATCTGAGTGCACCGGGTTCTTTGTCTGTCTGGCTGGAAGGGTTGTTGCCCTTATTTGGGCCCCCTCTGCAAGTGGGTGGCAGAGGGGAGAGGAAGGGGAAAATTTACCTGGACAGACCAGGGAAGAACAGGAAGTGGCTGGACCAGGTTAGAAGGGGGACACTGTCCTTTCATGTGCCTAGAGGCAACTATACCATGAACAGTTCCAGAGAAACATACTTTCACTGTGATCAGGCTGGCAACACCCACCCTCCTAGTGATGGGATCCGAGTAGGACTTGGTTTCTTCATGATCTGCTGTGAGCATGATGCTACTCAACTTCTTCTGGAGCTGCAAAGGAATTTTCTCCTCACCACCAGATTGGACAAGGTGATTTTTCCATCTTCTCCACAGCAGATAAGGGACCCAGTGGGGTAGGCGAGGAGGTTAAGTCAAAATGTCATCACTTAATAACAAACGTGTCCAGTGTTCGTTACAGATACGGTTCTCAGATTAAATAGATTTGGAAGTAGATTTAGAGGAAAGCATCCCTTAAGGTAGCTGGGCAAGGGAGGTTGGGGCTCCTAACATGAGGTACAGTGGGGAACCAATCCCTTCCCTGCTGTCCAGCCCCCTTAACGCCTCATACGAGGGGAGGGTAGTGGGGTTGCAGCAACAGGCTGGCTAGGACCAGGTTGAGAATGGGGGAGGGCTGACAGCAGCCCTCCCGAGTAGGTGGAAATAATGATGACCTGCTGTACAATTTATTGTTGGGTAGTCCCAGATATGTTAAGTGAATAAAACTGTGGCCTGATTAAAACACATCCATTGCCCCTTGTCTTTCTTTCAGCGTGAAGGGACAGTATCTGAATGGTTACAAGCAAGCCTCCCACAGTACATCGTAAGAACTGCAAAACTATTAGAAGGTCCAGTTATAGGAATTTGTATCTTACCAAATCAGTAATTACTGGGTGAATGTGAACTTTGTTAAGTACAGCTGTCTCCAAGGTACAAAAAGCTGCTATAGGGTTGATATCTGTACATCTGAAAGCAAAACATTAATATCACATCAACATGACAAGATATAACTAAAAAATTAACGTAAGAACGTGAATGCTATTATGTGATGTGACCTCAAGCCTTGTGTGTAAATGAATGTGATTCCCCTGCTCACGCACACGTACTCACACTAGCTCCCATCCAGTTAGCAGAAGTATAAATAGCAGCATAACTGTGGTAGCAGCAGCAGAGTTCTGGCTGAGCCATGCTGAGTACAGACCCACTATTTTCACCCCATCCTATAGTGTAGACATAGCCTTACTGAATAATCATCATCTAAGCTTTGAAAAGAACATACAATTCTTGTTGCTCGTACTGTGGCTCTTCACATATGAAATTTCATACAATAACACTATGCTAAGACAACATTAAGGTTGCCTAAGTACTCAAAAGTCAAGGAAATGTTAAAGTTAAGATTGCATGCTCAGACATAACTATAACTTTGTCCTCATCTGCGGATGCATTACAATTGTCTTGAATTAAATTATGACATACTATTTCTCAAGCAATACAACATACTACAATATCAACGTTTTCTCCATTTTGTGCTCAGATAACTCATAAAAGGGCAAGAGAATTTTACCAGACTTTCAAACAAAATTTGGGCTGAGAACAGACATTAGAAATTCAGCCTAAAATGATTGTGTCTGTGAAAACAAGTGTTTATAATGAGACTGCCTTTCTAACTATGGCACTGCACAATAGGTACTCAGTGAGGCCCAGCCCTGCAAACGCTTGAGCATTTGCTTAATGTTACACATGTGAGTATTCCCACTGAGCTCAACAGAACAACTCATATGAGTAAAGTTAGACAAGTGTTTGCAGGATCAAGTTCTGAGTAAACATGGTAGAGACAACATGACTACAGATGGAGCTCAAGCTGGGAAGAAGGAATTTCAGAACTCTAGTCCTGGCTCTACTACTAAACCAATAGGTGGTCTTGAGCAAGTAATTTAGGGCCAGATTTTCAAAGCTATTTAGGTGTCTAAACTCTCACTGAAATCAATGGGGGGATAGGAATCTAAATGTCTTTAAAAATCCATTTGTAAAATGGAGATACTATTTCTCTACTGTTGGTTCTCTACGGTTGGTGACTGTAAAATATTTTGAAATGAAAAGCACTATATATCATAAGAGCTAAGTATTCTTATATTATTAGCTGCAACAATCTAAAAAATTGGTATTATAATACTTACATGTACAACGCACTGGGTCCAACAATGGAAGCCAGAAATGCTGAAACCACACCCGATCCAGATCCTACTTCAAGGGAGATCTCAACTCTAAATTTAAATAAAAATAATCAGTGCAAAGTAATTAAAATACCCGCTTCACAAGAGTATCTAGGATGGACATATGCAGGCCTGGATCAGGTAATGCTGTCAAACCTGCAGCCACTGGAGACCGCACTAATAACGAAATTTACTGGTTATACTGCCCTCAAGCTCAAGATGAGTGGTGTGCCATATGATCTGCTTTGCGCTGACTGACAGCTCTCCAGTGATAACTTGTGTCCCTTGGGGAATCAAGATATTTCCTACTTATCAGAGGGAAGGAAACCTACAGTGTGCCCCAGCGAGGGCTGTGATAACAGGAAACATCCATTGACAACACAAAAACAACAGTTCTAGACACATCTCCACCTCCTCCACCAAGCAGCCAAGGCCTAAGAGTTTTGAGCAGGTCACAATGAAACCGGAATCCCACGGATATGTCTACCCAATGCACTTGGTGACAAACTTGCACTAGCAGGGCTCAAGTGAGCACTCTAAAAACAGCAGTGTGGATGTTGTGGTTCCTGTGGAGACTCAGGCTAGCCACCCAAGCTCAGATCAAGGGGATCAAGTGGGCTTGAGAGCACAAGATGCTGCCTGAGGTGCAATGTCCATGCTATTTTTATTGCACTAGCTCAAGCTCCACTAGCCTGAGTCCAGAGGCTCGCTCCCAGCTGCAGTGTAGACATATCCGAGTGACTATTCTAACGGGTCCACATTTGAGCTGGCTCTGGACATGTATAAATAATAGAAATTTCAAGGCAAGCAACAAGATAATTTCACTGTATGGAGCCCATTCAAATTAAATTATATTTGCAATGCACTTTGAGATATTTTGAGTATGAAAAGGAGCAACACAGAACCAAGTCCTATCTGAATCTATATTCCAATAAATTAAAATCATTCCACTCCTCACAGAGTAAAATTGGTTTGGGGCACATCATTCCTGAAAAAACTGACCATCACGACAAGGACTAAGTTACCCAGTGATTTGAAACCTGGCAGATGTTTACATTATTTACTGAAACTACTTGGGAGCTATGAGTAGGATGACCACCCATCCCTAATTGAGTGGGACAGTCCCAAAATGTTAGTTTCAAGTGCCAGTGCCAGGCTAAACTACTCCAGGACTACATTTATCCTGGATTCCCTGTGGCATCACTCTGCACCTGCCCCCGGCTTATGGGCAGCACCAGCCTCTTTCCAGTGTGTGTGTGGCTCTCAAGTGGGCCTTAGCCCCCTCCACTCACCACTAGGCCCCACCCCCTGCTCCTCCTCTTTTCCCTGAGGCTCTGCCCCAGGGGAGGCCAGAAGCCAGAGCTGGCCAGGCTGTGGTAAGAGTCATCCTAGAAGCCCAGTCTGCTGTGGAGAGCCATGGACCCTCCATCAGCCCTTGGCAGTCACCTTGGGCGGGGGGGACAGGGACACAGGCCAGGGACTGCTCTTGGGTACCCCAGCCCCCACCAAAGACAGGTGGAGGGTCCAGGGCTCCCTGGGTGGCTCTTACCAGCACCAGGCTCTGGCCTGGCCAGGGGGTTCAGGGGCCCTGGAGGGGGCAGGGCTCTGGCAGGTGTCCCAGTTTTGCATTTTGAAAAGGGGGGGGTCACCCCAACTAGGACAATCGGAGCCTCTTCCTTTTCTTCCACTGCAGCACACCTAGCTGGGGACGAGCCGGGCGTCACGCCAGCTGTCCGCCGGTTGCCGCACGACTCTGCCGCAGCAGGGCAGCACTCACAGCGCCCGGGGTCCTTCTGGGTTCCCCACCCAGAGGCTCAGACCGCCCCGCCCCGCCCCGCCCCCCGCGCCCCGCCCAGCACGTGGGACGGTTCCCTGCCCGGGCACGCGCAGGGTGACGCCGATGACGCAGGCGCTGAGGGCGGCGCAGCCGAGGCGAATCCCGGCGCGAGAACTCGCAGGGCGAAGGCGAGGCTCTACTGAAGCCAGCGGGAGTTTTGTTGCCGCCCCCGCCAGGGCCGGGACTGTACCAACGGGCAACCACTGACAGCCAATAGGGGAGCCAACCAATAGCCCTGCCCACGCCCACGCCCAGACCACGCCCCTCAGCAGCTACCGCCCCGCCCCCGCTCCAGCCCCGCCTCCCTAGCAGCCGCTGCGCGGGCTGTCACCGGCACGTGCTCACGGCGCAGTCGACTCCTCCCACCCCACCAGCGGCTGCTCCCATTGGCTGCTGACCGGCCCCTCGCTGGTTCCTTCCCTCCCCCCCCAGCTCGCACCCCGCGTCTCTGATCTGGGCCGCGTCCCGCTCCAGCGCGTCCAGCAGCAGGTAGGTGTCCTCGGCCGGCTCGTACACCTCGCTAAAGGGCCCGTGCGGTCCCACGTGCTGGTGCCGCGGGGTGGGGATCATGGCCCAGCGCCGCCCCCTTCCTTCCGCGCGGGAGTGCGCATGTGCGGATTCTCCACCGACTCGCGCTGTCGTGAGGGGAGAGGGACGCAGATACGCAAACTGCCGCGCACGCGCGTAGCTGCCGCTGCCGTCACTACTGTGGCGAGGGCCAGCCTCGGCCCCGCCTCTTGTCCTCCAGGATCCCGGCGAATCAGCGGTCGAGTGAGGTTGTCTCGGGGCGAGCCCGCAGCGACGGATCCCGCCTTGCTCTCGTGGAATGCTCGGGCGCGCCTGCGCAGGGGCCCCCGGGACGGGCGGGGCGCTGGGCGCGGCGCCCGCAGCAGGGACTTGCCGTTAGCGTGTGCGGGCGGCGCGTCGCACGGGGACCTGCAGCGGAGACTCCGTTCACCCGGCCGGGCGGGTCACTGAGTGTCAGAGCAGAAATGCGGAATGTCTTCGGGCAAAATCCTCTCGAGCTTCCTTTTTCCGGCTCTCTTCCCCCCGCCTCCTGTCTGTGCTGCCCGGTGTCAGTCCCCTTTGGGTGGACAGATATAAAATCTGAACTGCGGGACCAGTGTAGGGCATTATTGGGATGTAACGTGGTACATCTGTTTCCCTAGACATCTCCTCCCCAAGAGCTGATCACAAAAGTGGCAGCTGCAGAACAATCCTGCATTGGTCGGGACACGATGGGCTGCTCTACTAGGTCTTATCTGTGTTGCTGTGAAAGAAGCTGTACAAGGTATATTGTTCTGACTTCAGATCTAGTCAAGAGATTTGACAGCGTGCTGAGAGCCAGGAGCTGGCTTGGCGCGCTGGTCACTTACGTGTTCGTTAGTCCCCTTCCTGATGGAGAAGTGAAATAGTTAATTACCTAATCAGACTGGGGCGCAGGAGCTAATTATTGGTTAGCTGAGAGGGTAGTTAAAAAGCATTGGAAGTACAGCAGGGAGAGGCTAAGACCTGATGTACGCTAGAAAATTAGGTTGACATAACTACGTTGCTCATGGGTGTGAAAAATCCACAGCCCTGAGCAGCGTAGTTAGCCTGAACTAAGTCCCCATGTAGGCAGCCCTAAGTGCATGGAACAATTCTTCCATTGACAGCTGATGGGAGAACTCCTCCTGTTGGCGTAGGTAGTGTCTACGCCGAAGCACTACAGTGGTGTAGCTGTGTCGCTGTAGTGTTTTAAGTGTCGACAAACCCTTAACAGAGCCCAGAGGAAGTAAGATCTCAGGGTGGTGAGAGCTCTCTATCTCCCTGCACAAAGGGTTGAAAAATAGGGAAAGCTGGAGATAGAATTGCTACATGGGATTGTGTTGGTGGAGGTAATATAAATAAAACTCACCGAAGTGCTAACAAACAAAGTGTCTAGAGCTTTTGTGTGGGACCTCAGAACAGCAGTAGAGCCTGCCCTGTTACAAGAATAATAATATTTGCTTGAAATGTTAACAGTATTAAAACTAAATGTGGCCTACTACCTTTACCAGTTCAGGCAAAGACTTTCTTGTCTAGCATATCACACCAGTGGTAACTATTGTACCATTTTTTAGCACGCTCAGTCAAGATTCTAGGTGCAGTTGTAGCTTTTCTTCCTATGCTGAGCATAAATGAACTGGCCATTTAAAAAAAAAAATGTGGAAAACACAAAAAGCCCATTTGGATTTAATCCTAACTCAGGATGATGATGACCTTACTGGCATATGGCACCCTGTCCCAAAGTAGGTAAGTTATATAGTTCCTATGCTCAGTTTTTTTGGGACCCGCTCAGGAATGAAAGCAATTAAAAGAAAAATATCAAGTAGAACACAACACTACTGTGTGTGTAATACAGTAATATTTTAAACAAATCCAGATGCTGCCAATATTGCAGACCAGTTCCAGTGCTATATCTTGCATTTAGGAGGCCAGGAAATCTTATGCTCCAGCAGTGGATCCTGCTAGCCTTTTTGAGCTTTGTCCAGCCCTTTCACAAAGGAATGTTTTTTCATGCTTTTTGGACATAGCCTGTGCTGTGAGACTGGGCACCAAAGTGATCTTCAGTTTATGAAAAAAGGTGGCTTTGCTTTCATAAGATGATTAGAGATGTGGTATGAAGAGGAGTGATGTTGCTTCTGGTGTCTGTAATAATAAATATTTCAAAACATCAGAATATGGAGTTAGGAAAATTACAGCCATGTATTCATTAGAATTGTACAGATTTCTACTGCCAGTGAGTATTCATCTTAAATTCTTATATTCGGGTTTGGCCAGATACATTTGAATTTAAATAATTGGGTCTTAGATGGTTATTTGAGGAAGAGTCAGTCTAAACATACGCAGCGGTTCTCATCTGTTTCCCTGTCCATCCCCAAGAGTTGATCACAAAAGTGGCACCAGCTGGTTGCATGCTCTCTACTTCTTCTATACTTTAATGCTGTACCTGTTCTCAAACAACCATCTCCACCATTAAGGAAACTTAAAAAAAACCAACAACCCAGCAGGAAGGGAAGCCTGGCAAGAGAGGAGCTGAGGAAGGTTCTAGGCTGCAACTCTGAAGAGAAAAGAGTTGATTTAGGGTGAATATTGTTATCTTTACTAAAGTAATAAAGTTCTTTGTTCAATATTAGAAGAAAATGGCTCAGTGATTTTTTTGCCATTGTCAGATGACAGCAGCCCTAGTCTCCAGTCAGGGGAAGCTAGTCTTAAAGGGAATGAGTTTGTGCAGAACTTAGGGGAAACTTCAAGGTAAAAAATCAGATAATACAGTATTTCGTGCAGCAGTAGAGCAAATAACTAATTTTACAGTTCATTCCCTGTACTGAAAAATAAAAAAAAAAATTGTTTCAGGTCAGATGGTTCATTTTGCCTGAAACAAAACATTTCATTTTATTTTCAAGGTTTCTTAAACATATTTAAATAAAATTGAAATAATTTTTTTAAAAGTTGTTTTGATTGAAAGATTAAAACATTTCATTTAGAAAATGTCAGAACAAAATATTTCAGTTCTTTCAGATTTTATTTTAGTGTTTGCAGTCAAAACAATTGGATCAATCCAACACATATTCACAAAATATTTTGGTCAATCCGAATCTGCATATTTAATTTAATTTAATTTAATTTATTTATTTATTTATTTGGCGAAAATAGTTCGGGACAAAAAATTTGGCCTGTCCTCCAGAACAAAAGAAAAATGAACAAACCAAAAATATGATCAGTAATGGTAAGGAGAAAGTAAATGAACTTTAGTTCCTCTGAAGTATTTGTATTTAATTTTGTAAGGTGCTTGACTAGCTGGAAGATAGTGATATAAAAGCCTAGATTAAGGAGAGGAAAAAGGTGATACACCTGAGCTGAAGAGGTAATGAATAGGTCTAAATATGAAAAGGGAGGTGACTTCAGAATTTTAGTTTTTATTTCTTATTGTGCTGTTTGAAAATATTAATGCTGTGACAAGCATCCCATTGACCATAGGTGGAGTCAAACTATCAACCAATATGAGAAGAAATTGTACAAAATGCAAAAATACTTCCAAATTATTTTCAAAGTAAAGTAGTTCACATCAAACAATAAATGACAGTTTTCACTGGGCAAGTTTCATTACTAGTAGTACCTCTGTAGACTTTAATATCTAGAAAGATTAAAGGAGGGACCTGCGAGTCTTCATTCACAGGTTGTGTTTCTGGTTCTGACCCTTAATACTGTGGAACCCTAGGACAAGTCACTTAACTCATCTTTAAAATGTGTATACTATTACTTACCTTCAGTGTGTGTTCTGAGGCTTAATTCATGTTTATAAAGTACACTGAGATCCTCAAATGGAAGATACAAGTGTAAAATTTTATATCTGTTGTATCCTTCTTGTGGGTTTAGAATCAACCAGTAATTTCATACAAGTATTTCCAGTAGCTAATCAGCCACTCACCTTGTGATATAGAGGACTCCTTCCATACCTAAAGAAGAATAAATTAGGTTTTTTTGGGCAGTTTGTGAAATAATGACTTTTGGATCATGACTCATTTAAAACATGTGACTATTATATTTATTGTGATATCCACTATGGGCCTTTGTTTCAGTTTTGGATAAACATTACATTATCTGATATTCAGTAGAATGCTAAAATTAGACATTTGCTACATCCCCATCAAATATTACCTTAGACAAAAGTTCATTTTATGTTTGTATGATTGTTTGTGGTAGAGCAGAGACACATTATCTCTTTTTGTAAGAGCAAAATTTTGACTTAAAGTGGTGATGCCAATGTTACTGTTTAGATTAGCTGGAAAAGAATACTGAAGACTGGCATCATGGCACTTTTGTTCTAGGGGCAGACAGTATCAGCTTCATAAATGGATGGGGAAGTTTTGCACCATAGGAACAACTACTTGTAATGCACATTAAATGTGTATTGAATTCCATTATTTCGGCAAAATAAAATCATGTAAGAGACTGAGAATTTTTCAGTCTGTCCATATTTGGGAAATAGATACTTTTGAATATTTTTGCATCTCTGCAGGTGGTCAGTGTTTGGAGTGCAATACAAGAAATGACCTCACCATGTTCAGCTGTACTAGATGTTATTTTTGGCTGCTCTACACGTCAAGAACTCTGGTTAATTATTATTGTTTTTTTAATACTTTCTGAGGCCTTCAGGCTAAATTTTATAAAACATTTATTTTTATTGCTTGCATAACTGCATAAAATGTTTTTCTTGGTAGAAGACTGCAGTGTTTTTGCCAAAACAGATTCTATTTCAATTTCTAGAAATTATTGAAAGTTGTTAATATTCCCATTTGAATGGTATCTTTGCCATTTTACTAAACTAGGCTTTATTGAGATTTTTTTTTTTTTTTTGACGGAAATTGTAACTTGCCTGTTTGCACTGATTAAGCTTTATGGCCCATCCTCTTTGGAGCTCAATGCAGTTAATTTAATCTACTGATACTTAATCCACAACTCTTTAGCTGCCTGTGGATTACAGGTCTTCATGAGGCTTCATGAGGCTCAGAAATTGTGCACATCTGAGTGGCACTCCACTCCTCTACTTAGATTTGGCAAATCAATTCACTGGAGGTCTGAGCAAACAGACCACCTGTGTTGAAATAGCTGAGATTTTCCTCCCTGTGGATGGGGTGAAAAGGAGCCATTGGGATTATCTCAGTATGTAAGAGTGGATCCACTTCCAAGTCAACTAGGAGAGGAGGAGAAAAAGGTGAATTCCCCCTCTATTCCACCATGAAAGGCTGGCTGATAGATTGATACTTTCCTTTACCCTTCCTCACTCCCCCACTGACTGATGAGAATGTTTGCTGTCATATTGTGATATGGTTTCAGTGTTCTGTGGCACAAGAGAAATTAATCACAGATCCAAATTTGATGAGCCAAGAGATTCTAAACTATTTGTAACGGAATCACTTCCCTCACCAGTGAAATACATTTAGTGGAAGGTGCAAGTATATAGAACATTTGAAAACTAGGCCATTTTTATACAGGAGTATATATATGGATTCATACAGGAGCATAACTCTGGATTTAGGATCCTGACTGTAGGATCCTAGATTTGAAAATGTTTTAAAGTACTTACAATGAGAAATATTTGATGGCCAAGTTTTTTTCATTAATGAAAGGGGCACTTTTGAACGTCATACTTGTCTGATTAGCGTTTCGAAAGTGGAATTTGCAGAAGCTTGTGACATCATTTCAGAGATGAAGCACTTAAGAATAAAAATGACTGATGCTTGTTTAGTACCTTTTCTTCAAAGATCCTGAAGTACATACTAAACTTTAGAAACTATTATATGCAAGGTATCATATCATGCATCCTTGAAATGCAGCCACCCCAGAAGAGAAGGCAAGAGACTTTTTTAAATATTATAGAGTCACACTATGCAATACTTCAGGAGAGAAAATGAATAATACCATAACCAACTGAACATAAAGGGAAATGTTTAGGTAGGTAGAATATAATTGCTTGAATTGGATTTAGGCCAAGACCCTGGGAGTAACCCTACTACTTGGAAAAATTGGTATGGGATTTTTAAGTTACAAGTAATCAAGACCTTGGTTTTACATTTCACCTGAAAAGACAGCACCTCCAGCAGCACCATGCCCATAAAATTGCATGGAAACTGTGAATGCTAAGTGAGAATATAGTCAATTTATCAACAAATTGCCTCCCAATCCTGTAAGAATATTGCAGCAAATATTTGGGGTAGCAGACACTCCAGCGTGTTCTTGAGGTTCAACAATGGCGCAAATGTGCTTAGTCCACCTTCATAACTGTTCAAACCCCTCCATTCAGCAATATGCAGTGAGGTGACCATTAGCAGAAATATATTTCTGGCATAGATTGCCAGATCTTCTCCACAGGGCTGGAAAGCCACCTCTCTTTTCCATTCTGATACCTTGAAAACTGCTATGTTCTCCAAATGTTGGCTAGTCCTTAAAGAAAAAATTGCAAACTGGTAATAGCGCCTTGATGGAACTGCCACCTCCCTCCCCATACCCTGCATAAGACACTATGAAAATTTTACATTTAAAAAAACTTCAGTACATGTATCTTACCATTAGTAGCCTCTGCTCTTTCCTCAGGGGCTGCAAAAGTTGTCTGAGAACCAAGGGTAGTCTTAACCGTCACATTCCTGAAATGCTGAAAATTATCAAAATTGTGGCCTTCTACAGCAAATTTATGTTATATGAGAGGATTTCTTGGTTTCTTCCAAAGGAAAAACAACATATACTTTCTTTGAATTGGCAGTACCTTTGACTCCTGAGAGGGAAACCATTCTGCTGGGAGGGCAAGGGCAGCACTGCAGAGACAGACAGAGAAGGCCGCCATAGGACCTGCTCATTGGCATGAACAGGAGGAATCAGGAGCAGTTTGAGTTCCTCAGGCATAGAAGGATCAGGCTCTTCAGCAGGAAGAAACACTGATGAACTGGTTCCTGGAGCAGGAGGTGTGCTTAGGGAATCAGACATTCCCATAGGGAAAAGGAGCATTTCCTGATGCTCATAGAACTGGTAGCTGAACAATTTCGGAGTCTGTTTGCTGTCATGGTCACAGCACCTCTCTGTGAACCAGCCCTAACTCCTCCTCCTCCGACTGCCACCCGGGGTGCTGGTGAGGCAGAGGACCCAAGCCTCCTGAGAATGGAAGGAGCCTGTAGGACTCCGAGGACCACACCCTCTGCTAGCAGCCAAAACTCCTCACAGCAGGACCCCACCGAGCATCCAAGTGAGGAACGATGAGCCTGTGGGAATCCCTGAAACCACCGAGTGCCTGCCCCCCAGATTACACACACAAAATGTCCCCAAGAGCAGTTTTCCACAGTCATTCCCCCCTTTTTTAGGTGGTGGGGGAGGGCATGCAAATACATAAATATTTGATCGTTTTTTACAAATTCAGTCCCGTTACATTTTGTTGCTTTACTCCTTTTAAAAATATTTCAACTACATGTTTCATATACTACTTATAATAAATGTCATCATTTCCTTGACTTCTGCGTGGACCCTCCTTGCTAAGTATGATGAATGTAAGATGTTTTCAGGTTTGGAATTGGGCTCCATGATTCATGGGAGGGATGGGGAAGGTGCATTGTTACGTGCTTAGAAAAATCACTGATAGTTTTAAAAGCAGAACTCACAACACAGAAAATGGGTAGATAAGCATCTTTATGGCTTGGTTCATATACAGAACAATGAAACAATTAAACTAACAATACAGGTATCTGCCACTACCCGGTCATTAAACAGCCCCTTCTGGCCTCCCCAAACCTTGACCAGTTACAACCTTGGGGTTAGTGCTCCATAATAGCTACTAAGTGAAGTTAGCATCAACAATGAATGGTGGGGGGAAAAAAAGGGGGTGAACCCCCCCTTTCAAACCAAATATAGATAAGGTCATTAATAGAGACTGAGAGTTACTGAGAACAGAGGTTGGTAAACCAATGTGAATGCTTAAGATAAAAGCACTGCACAATGTCCACATTGCAACTCAGTCCTACCCTCCACAGCACCAAACCAACCCCTAAATTGTTAACCCAGTGGAAATGCCTTGTTATAATTGTCTGTAATGGGTGAATAGTCATAGGAATGAATGGGTAATGACCATCAGCTACAAGGAACCAAAGTCCTCACAAAGGTATGTAGCCCCACAAGTATGTGCCAATGTTTCCTTGTGCTTTTCTAGCAGCTGCACAGGATGTGAAGGTGTCCCTCGGCACAGGAAGATATCACCGTCTGCGTCCCTGCTGTGCCAAGATGTGTGCACATATGACATGCCTGATTTCCTTTGCCTCCTGGGAACCAGGATCAGTGTGCATGTGGGTGGGATCTGGCTTCCTGTATGCAGTTTGTAAACCAGACATGTCCTGTGACCGCTCTGGACAGAAGTACTCCTCTTTATTCTCTCAAATGTTATGCAGTGCATGGCAGGTGACAATTATGCAAATAGCGTTGGCCTCATTGGCATCCAGATGGGTGCGTAGGCAGCACCAACAAGATTTCAGCCTGCCAAACACGCAATCTATGATCATTCTCCAACTGCTGAGTTTATAATTGAATTCCCTTTTTTCGGGGCCATTGATGGGGTATAGTTTCATGAGCCAAGTTAGGAGTGGGTATGCGATGTCCCCCAAAATAACTGTTGGCACAGACATATCATAGAGAAACACATCATTTCTTGGGAATGAAGTCCTTTCTCCCCGCTTCAAGTACAATCCAGATCTCCTCAGCACCCTGGTGTCATGAACCTTTGCAGTGTTTCCCACCTTTGTATTAGTGAAACTGCCTGTGTGGATCACTGAGCTTTAAAGAACAAGTGAATAGTAACCTTTTTGGTTCTTATACTCACTCACCCCTTTTGGTGGGCAAATATTGGGATGTGGGTGCTATCAATGCCCCAGTTTGGTAAACTCATCCTCTTAAATCCAGCTAGTATATCTGGAACTTTGCTTATGGCAACCACCTGTGGATAGATCAGTGTTAATTGCCATGCAAACCTACACAACCATGACCCCAACAATGGAGTTTCCAACCCTGAAGTGGTTTGCAATTGACCGATAGCTGTCTGATGTTGCCAGCTTCCACAGGCCAATAGCCGCCTGTTTCTACCCCAATATGGCTTCCCTGAATCAAGTTCTGGCAGAGTGGTGAAAGGTGTAGTGCAGGCTCATTACACAGTTCCATGAAGGTCTGTTTTGTAATTCAGAAGTCTTGAAGCCACTGCTGGTCATCCTAGCTTTCCAGAATAATATGATCCCACCACACCATGCTGGTTCTCTTGGACCAGAAGTGACTGTCCACTTATTGGTATACTGTGTCAATACCGACATTCACCATATCTGCTCCACAGGACCCAAAAGGATTGTCATTCATTTTCTCAGTGAGCCATCTCCATCACGTCAGAAAGTTCTGCCCAGATTTCCTCCTGCATCTTGCCAATCCCCTACTCCACTGCGTAAACATTTGTCCCGCAATAAGAAGTAGAAGCAGAACCAGATCATCATCCAGTTGTTTCCACCAGTTTTGGCAGGAAGGTAACATGCAGGGCTTGATTTTTCCGGAGACTGAGGTGAGGCTGACTGGCCTGTAGTTCCCAAGATCCTCCTTCTTCCCTTTTTTAAAGATGGGCACTACATTAGCCTTTTCCAGTCGTCCGGGACTTCCCCCGATCGCCATGAGTTTTCAAAGATAATGGCCAATGGCTCTGCAATCACAGCCGCCAACTCCTTTAGCACTCTCGGATGCAACGCATCCACCCCATGGACTTGTGCACGTCCAGCTTTTCTAAATAGTCCCTAACCACTTCTTTCTCCACAGAGGGCTGGCCACCTAATCCCCATGCTGTGTTGCCCACCGCCCGCCCCTCGCTCATTTTTACCAGGCTGAGGGCAAGGGGTTGGGGTGTGGAACGGGGTGAGGGCTCCGGCTGGAAGTGTGAACTCTGGGGTGGGGCCGGGGATGAGGAATGTGGGGTGCAGGAGGGAGCTCTAGCTGGGGGGTGGGCCAGGTGTTCGACGTGTGGGAGAGGGCTTTGGGCTGGGGCCAGGGGTTGGGATGCAGGAGAGGATGAGGGCTCTGGCTGGGGGTACAGGGTTTGGTGTGGGGCCAGAAATGAGGGGTTCAGAGTGTGGGAAGGGGCTCTGGTCTGGGGCAGGGAGTTAGGGTGTGGGGGGGTGACAGCTCCAGCTGGAGATGCGGACTCTGGGGTCGGGCTGTAGGAGGGGGCTCTGGGCCAGGGATGAGGGGTTTGGCGTGCAGGAGGGGGTGTAGGCTCTGGGAGGGAGTTTGTGTGCAGGAGGGGGCTCAGGGCTGGGACAGATGGTTGGGGTGCGGGAGATGGTTGAGGTGTGGGCTCCGGGCGGCGCTTACCTTATGTGGCTCCCAGAAGTGGCCTGGGAGTATGAGCTCTGGAGTGGGGCCGGGATGGGAGGCTTGGGGTACAGGAGAGGGCGCTGGGCTGGGGAAAGGAATTGGAGTATGGGCTCTGGGCTGGGGGTTGTGGGCTCTGAGTGGGGCCAGAAATGAGGTGTTTGGGGCGTAGGAGGGGTCTCCAGGCTGAGGCCAAGGGGTTCAGAGTGCAGGAGGGGGTGTGGACTCCGGCTGGGGGTGCAGGCTCTGGGGTGAGGCCAGGGATGAGGGGTTTGGGGTGCAGGAGGGGGGTCAGGGCTGGGGCAGGGTGTTGTGGTGTTGGGGGGGGGTGTGGGCTCTGGGAGGGAGTTTGGGTCTGGGAGGGGACTCCGGGCTGGGATAGGGGGTTGGGGTGCAGGAGGGGGCTCAGGCAGAGGGTTGGGGTGTGGGGTTCCAGCGGCACTTACTGCAGCTCCCAGGAAGCAGCCACTAGGTCCCTGCAGCCCCTAGGTGCATGGGCAGCCAGGGAGGCTCCACATGCTGCTCTCACGTCAACAGGCACCGCCCTCGCAGCTCCCGTTTGTCGCGGTTCCTGGCCAATGGGAGCTGGAGCAGGCACTTGGGGTGAGGCCAGCTCTCGGAGCCTTCATTGCCACCCATGCGCCTAGAGGCCACAAGGACCTCACGGCCACTTCTGGGAGCTGTGTGGAGCTAGGGCAGGCAGTGAGCCTGCCTTAGTCCCGGGCCCCCGTTGCACTGCCGACTGGACTTTTAATGGCCCAGTCAACGGTGCCAACCAGAGTCGCCAGGGTCCCTTTTCGACCAATCATACCGTTCGAAAACCGAACGCCTGACAACTCTACTAACAGTATTAAAATATCTCAGTGGAATATTTCCTGAAAACATTCTGGTTTTATCCATTCTGAAACACAAGGCACTGAGCACTATTTCCGAAAATTAAGTACTGATGGAAAAGCTAATAATAGAAGAGGCAGTGTGTTTTAAATTAATGCTATTATTCCACTTTCCTGCCACGCCGCTCTGGAAGGACTTAGGGGTTTATCCTCAATATGTTTTCCAATCCATCAGGGAGTTTGAGACAAATCTGTTCTCTAAAATAATCGGATTATCACAGTCTTGCTCCTAAAAGGATTTAGAAGGTCTGTTTATTTGCAGAAATTGTCCACGTACCAAGCTTCTGTCATGTTTATTGAGATATTATGAGTAAATAGGAAAAGCTCGTGGTCTGAATTTCACCTTACTCAGTGGGAACCTTTCACTAACACACAAGAATTTGTGAGCACTCTTTCAGGATATGACGTGTAGTACGCTGAGAGCAGCTGTAGTTTAATGGTTTAATTGAAAGAACTGAAGCAGAGGTCATACTGCAATGGCTGTGTTTTTTCTAATACTGCAGTACGGATTAAAAATAGAATTTGACTTGTAAAGAAAGCTATAATAATTAGAACTTTAAGAGGGGCTTACCATGACAGTAAAAGTATGTTATGGTTGCGACTAAGGCTGGTCTACACTATGAGGTTAGGTCGAATTTAGCTGTGTTAGGTCGATTTTATAAGCAATGCGGCTACACAACCAACCCCGTTCCGCCGACCTAAAGGGCTCTTAAAATTGACTGCTATACTCCTCCTCCGCAACGAGGGGAGTAGCGCTAAAATCGACCTTCTTGGGTCGAATTTGGGGTAGTGCAGATGCAGGGTTATGCAATTCGACGGTATTGGCCTCCGGGAGCTATCCCAGAGTGCTCCAATGTGACTGCTCTGGACAGCACTTTCAACTCCGATGCACTAGCCAGGCACACAGGAAAAGCCCCGGGAACTTTTGAATTTAATTTCTAGTTTGGTCAGCATGGCGAGCTCAGCAGAACAGGTCCCAGAATCGCAAATGAGCTCCAACATGGAGCAAACGGGAGACACTGGATCTGATTGCTGTATGGGGAGAAGAATCTGTGCAGGCAGAACTCCAATCCAGCAGAAGAAATGCTGATATATATGCCAAAATTGCATGGGGCATGGTGGAGAGAGGCTACAGCAGGGACACACAGCAGTGCTACGTGAAAGTTAAGGAGCTCAGGCAAGCCTACCACAAGACAAAGGAGGCAAAGAGTCACTCCTGGTCACAGCCCCATACATGCCGCTTCTATGATCAGCTGCATGCCATTCTAGGGCTATGATCAGCTGGGCACCTGCAAGGGGGAGTCTTACGCAACGTGGAAGAGGATTTTGTGGATGAGGAAGAGGAGGAGGAGAATGCGCAGCAGGCAAGCGGAGAATCCGTTCTCCCTGGCAGCCAGGACCTTTTCATCACTCTGGAGCCAATAATCTCTCAGGGCAAATTGTTCCTGGACCCTGAAGGTGGAGAAGGCACCTCTGGTGAGTGAACTTTTGTAACTACACTACAGGTGTTAAAAGCAATTGTGTTTAATGTTTGATTTGCCCTGAAGAATTGGGATGCATTTGCGGCCAGTACAGCTACAGGAAAAGTCTGTTAACGTGTCTGGGGATGGAGTGGGAATCCTCCAGGGACATCTCCGTGAAGCTCTCCTAGAGGTACTCTGAAAGCCTTTGCAGAAGGTTTCTGAGGAGGGCTTCCTTATTTCGTCCTCCATGGTAGCACACTTTACCACACCAA
Source organism: Chelonia mydas (assembly GCF_015237465.2). NCBI lineage: Eukaryota > Metazoa > Chordata > Testudines > Cheloniidae > Chelonia > Chelonia mydas. Next base: position 164,211,981 of record NC_057849.1, read on the forward strand.
GCCAGTAACAAGTAGTCTGGAATCATTGCAGCACAAAGCATGGCAGCAAATGGTCCTGGGTTTTGGTCGCATTCATGCAACATTCGGTCTTTATCTTTCTGTGTCAGCTTCAGGAGAGTGATATCATTTATGGTCACCTGGTTGGAATAGGGGAATTTTAGTAAGGGAACAGTAAAAGGATCCCATTCATGCTGGGCTGTTTGCGCTTGGCTAACAGGGATCATCCTGGAGAATAGCCACACGGTAGGTGGAGTGTGTTCTGCACATTTACTCCAAAACCGCAGCCCCTCCTTTTAAATGGCAAACCCAACTGGCATTGCTTACTATGGGAAATGAGGGTGCTGCAGTTTGAAACCATTCCCACATGTTATGAAGGCGGAAGACGCCAACCCCGTGTACCCTTTGGTTTACCATGGCTGCCTGGAAACTGAATTCTGTTGCCCAGCCGTGTGTGATGTGTCACCATTCCGGCAGGTGCTCAATATAAAAGGCAAAATGTGACCTTGTACCTAAAGCACATGTGCTGTCTACTATGAATTGCTTGATTCACTGTGAAAGAGTCTCCCTTTTGTTCTCAGAAATGTATCTTCTTAAATTGTACTCTCCCTTTTTATCCCAAATGTTTCTATGCTCCCCGTATCAACTCCGTCCCTGAGGTTATCGCAGATTAGAAGGCGAAAAAAAAAACGCACTTGCAATGACATGTTTTCAGAGCTCATGCAGTCCTCCTGCACTGATAGGGCACAGCTGAATGCATGGAAGCATTCGGTGGCAGAGGCCAGGAAAGCAAACAGTGAGTGTGATCAGAACACACAGGAGGAGATGCTGAGGCTAATGGGGGAGCAAACGGACATGATGAGGCATCTGGTGGAGCTGCAGGAAAGGCAACTAGAGCACAGACCCCCGCTGCATCCATTGTATAACTGCCTGACCTCCTCACCAAGTTCCATATCCTCCTCTCCCAGATGCCCAACAACGCGGGTCAGGGGAGGCTCCGGGCACCCAGTCACTCAACTCCAGAGGATGGGCCAAGCAACAGAAGGCTGTCAGTCAAGCAGTTTTGATTTGTAGTGTGGCTGCAATAAGCAATGTGGCCTTGTCCTTCCCTCCTCCCGCACCCCACCTGGGCTACCTTGTCAGTGATCTCTCTTTTTTTTTTTTTAATAAATAAAGAATGAATGGATTCAAAACAATAGGAACTTTATTTCTTTTGCCAGCTGTGGTCAAAGGGGGGAGAGAGACTGGCTTACAGGGAAGTACATTCAACAAAGGGGGAGGTTTTGTATCAAGGACAAACACACACAGCTGTCACACTGTAGCCTGGTCAGTCATGAAACTGTTTTTCAAAGCCTCTCTGATGCGCAGCATGCCTAGCTGTGCTCTTCTAGTCACCCTGGTGTCTGGCTGTTCAAAGTTGGCCACCAGGCGATTTGCCTCAACCTCCTATGCTGCCATGAACCTCCTATACTGCCTTACTCTCACAGATATTATGGAGCATATAGCAAGCAGCAATACAGTGGGAATATTGACTGCGCTGAGGTCTAACCTACTCAGCAAACAGCGCCAGCGAGCTTTTAAACGTCCAAAGGCACATTCTTCCACCATTCTGCACTTACTCAGGCTATAGTTGAACTACTCCTTACTACTGTCCAGGCTGCCTGTGTACGGCTTCATGAGCCTTGGGAGCAAGGGGTAGGCTGGGTCCCCAAGGATAACTATTGGCATTTCAACACCCCCAACAGTAATTTTCTGGTCTGGGAAGAAAGTCCCTTCTTGCAGCTTTTCGAACAGCCCGGAGTTCCTAAAGATGCGAGTTTCATGCACCTTTACTGACCATCCCATGTTGATGTCAGTGAAACGTCCCTTGTGATCTACCAGTGCTTGCAGCACCATTGAGAAGTACCCCTTGTGGTTTATTTACTGTTTAAAAAGGTCCAGTGCCAAGATAGACTGAATGCATATCCCTATCACCCCAACACAGTTAAAGAACCCATTGCAGCAAAGCCATCCTCTATGACCTGCACATTTCCCAGAGTCACTACCCTGGTTAGCAGAAGGTTATTGATTGCCTTGGCTACTTGGATCACAGCAGCCCCCACGGTAGATTTGCCTACTCCGAATTGATTCCCGACTGACCGGAAGCTGTCAGGCATTGCAAGCTTCCACAGGGCTATCACCACTCACTTCTCAACAGTCAGGGCAGGTCTCATCTTGGTATTCCTGTGCTTCAGGGTGGGGGAAAGCAACTCACAAAGTTCCATGAAAGTTGCCTTACGCATGCGAAAGTTTCGTAGCCACTGTGAATCATCCCAGACCTGCAACACTATGTGATCCCACCAGTCTGTGCTTGTTTGCTGGGACCAGAATCGGTGTTCCACTGTATCAACCTGCCCCACTGCCACCGCCTTGGTGTCCCAATTGCCACATCCCGTGGTTTCAGGAACGTCTGTGTCCATGTCCTCATCACAATCATCCTTGTGCTGGCGGCTCCTCGCCAGGCTCTGTACAAACTGCAGGATAATGCACGAGGTGTTTGCAGTGCTCACAACAACAGTGCACAGCTGATGCTTGCCATGCTATGGCGTATGTACAGATAACCCAGGATAAAAGGCTTTCAGGGAGGGAGGGGAGACTGACAACATGTACCCAAAATCACCGGCAACGTTTTTCCCATCAGGCATTGGGAGCTTAACCCAGAATTCCAATGGGCAGCGAGGACTGTGGGCTAGCTACCCACAGTGCACCGCTCCGTGAGTCGATACAAGCAGTGGTATTGAGGACGCACTCCGCCAACCTACTGCGCTTAGTAGGGACATACACGATCAACTGTATAAAATCGCTTTCTAAAGATCGACTTCTATAAAATCAACCTAATTTCTTAGTGTAGACATACCCTAAGGATAATAATTGGAACACAAATAAAAATTAGAAACGCAAATCAGAGTGAACAATGCTTTTTATAATAATACCTTAAGACTTTGCATTCATATATTGTGACCCCAATCCAGCTCAGCGCTTAGCTCTTAGTGCCATAAATCAGAAAATTCAGCTGAGGTTAAAGCACAGGGGACTTACCAACAATGCAAATATTTTGTTTAGAGTTTCACATACAGATCCTCATGGACTAAATCTTTGCCCTGTAGTAACAGACTCATTTGAGAACCATTACTTTTGAGACAGTGTCAAAGTTAGGTTTTGTTTTCTCTTCCTTCTTAACAAGTGAAAAGAACTGGGATAGATCATGATCAAGGTCTTGACTGAAAGTCCTGTGAAGTCATTGTGGTCCCTTCATAGATTTAATTGGGCTTTGGGTGAGGCCCTGACTGAGAAAAAATGTAAGTAAACTATGTATTTAAATATAGTAAACTCCAATTCAAAACAATTAGTGCTTTTTATTAATTTAAAAGCCACTAGAATACTAGGTGATGGATTTAAATGTGAGTGTTAGCCTACAGCACTAAGGCCTAGATCCTTAAAGGTATTTAGGTGCTTAGCTCCCATTGACTTCAGTAGGAGTTAACTGCTTGAATATCTTTGAAGATCTAACCTAAGTCACCAGTATACCTTTCCCCTAAAAGAATTGCTATGACTCTTATGGGGTTCACTATTGTAAGAGCTCTCTCATTAAATATAGCCTCTTCCAAATGGCGAGCCTTTGTGAACAGCCATATTTTCACCTGAAGAAGAGCTCAGTGTAAGTTCAAAAGCTCGTCTCTTTCATCAACAGAAGTTGATCTAATAAAAGACATGTCCTCACCCACTTTGTCTTGCTAATATTTTGAAACATCAGTTTTAAAAATGTAATAAATTTAAAGCAGTATTCCCATCAAAAAAGGTGTTTTATGTGAGTGAGAAACAAACTTTAGAAATATAACATTTAGGAGGCGAATCAAAATGTATAAAAGTGTTGTGCACAAACAACACCATTACTTAGTAAGTCCACAACAATCGCACATGGGAAAATAATTCAATAAATCCTTTTTGCTTGTGAGAGTTCCAGTAGATATACTAAAGATAATAAGATGAATGAAATGTTGAAGATGATTCTGGCATTCAGACTGGCTAATGTAATTTTCCTGAATATAATTAATTCTGAAATGTGCTTAATATAACAATGATAACTGCATCTCCAATAAAAATCCATATGACAGTGTTTTTCCATCTGCAGTTTATAATAACAATAACAACCTTGGCACAAGACAATTTGTTTGGATTAATGACCAAGTAGGGTTAACGATCCTTGGCTGTGCCTTGGGCCTTTAGTTCCTCCCAGCCAGTCATTAATCCCCAGGAAATTTCCTACACCTTGATTGTTATTGTTTATATAATTCATTAAAAAACCCCTCAGGAATTGCAAAGTGTGTAAAAGTAGTAGTTCACAAAGTTACTGTCTATTAAAGGCAGAGTCTGCAAAGTTCAAGAAATTAGAAGCACAAATCACAGTAAACATACTTTTTGTAGCAATAGTAATACCGTAATATTTTCATTCATATATTGCGTCGCTTTCCATCTGAGACTATCAGTGCACTTGCTGAAGAGCTTCATAGTACATAAAATTGACTCTGGCTCTCGCTGTCTAGTTTGGTTATTTCTAAAGCACTTATTACCTTTGTATTTAAATGCCAAAGATAATACTTGATATGTATATAGTTCTTCAAAGTACTGTAAAGCTGTTGGGCTGGATTTTCCTCTCACTTGTACTAGTGTAAATCAAAACAATGGAATTATATTGGTTTAAACGTAGAGTAAATGAATTCAGATTTGTGCCCAATAATTAATCTGCCCAATTTGCCTGTGAAATAGGAAGCTAAAATTACAACCTCCATTTTACAGATGTGGAAATTCAGGCAGAGAAGGGATCTGATTTGCCCATGGTCTCCTAACTAGTCAGAGGCAGAGGAGGGATGAGAACTCTCTAACAGATTTTGAGTTTAATGCTTCACTCCATCCTGTCAAGCCATTCTGTGGATTTTTCTCACTGAATGTCTTGGGCAGGACTAAATTTTGACATTTTTGTTTTTCTCTGATTTATGGAGGTTCAAAATAAATCAATTTAGGACCATGTCCTATGACTGGTAAGAAGTCATAGAAAGAGTCTCCTTCCTCTAACACTGAACAAGTAACTTCATTAGAAGGAGGAAAATGGCATTATTCCTTTTTTTTTTTTCCTCACTGCTTTGCTGTAGAGCTTCTGCCTTGAACCGTCTCAAGGCCCCCTCCTGGCTAGCATCTGTTTATAGTTTTAAACAAACAGGACACATATGCTCACACACAGCACAGAATGAATAGGAACAGGGCAAGTCTTGTACAGCTGTATCCTGCTTGGAATGACGATGGCACCATGATTCCTCCCTCATCACACCATTTTTCTTCTTGGCTTCCAGTATCTTTTGCAACTGCAGGGGAGATATTTGGTAGGGCTGAAAGACAGCCCTACTACCATTCCTACGATGAAGAGGAGGAGGGGATTTTTGCCAGGTAAACTGTCTCCTGTTAAGTGAAACTTTGTAGCGACTAGGACTCAAATGCATATAGAATGGTATACACTTTATAATGAAAAAATGTGTCCGATCCAAAACTGTTCTTAATCTAGTTTTAGATTTCCTTGAAGGCCAGCTTCTTCCCCTGGCTGCATGCTGTTGTGTTTTTCACTGTATGGGTTTGTCATTCTACTCAACACGGGACACAACTCAAAACACAGTTTCATAAGCAGTTTAGGCAGATACCTGTGCTCAGTTTGCTGGAGCAATGGTTACCAGAATAATGGGCAACTATGCAAAGCATTAGTAATATAAACCTCTGCCATGTAGTTGTGAAGCTGTAACCCTGCATTTGAACAGGCTAACAAATACACTACATTGTACCTTGGTAAGACAACTTGACTGAAGTCAATGGGAGCCTCACGTATGTATCTGAACAATAGAAATGTTGATCCCAATTCTGCTCTCAGCTATTCCACTGAAAACCAGAGTAATCTGTGAAAGCAGAACTGACACCATGGAAATTAGAGATATGAAACCTGCCCAAGCAGATTTTATAATTTGTCAAAAGCATCATGAACAACTTCCTCAATGAGAAGGAACCACAATGTGAATGTGAATACTTGTACACTTAACACTTAGTCCCTACTGATATCTTCATGAAGAAGTTCATTAAGGAGACCGAGGGCTCATTTCATCTGGAATTGCACATTTTCAGGGGAAGCCTCTTCCATTTTTGATGAACTTCCTATATCCTTCAGGGTTCCATCCTTTGCTGATTAGTCCTTGCTTTGTGGATACCAGCTTTCTGGCCAAGGAAGACTGGATGAGGGGGCTTGGAAGTGGTGAGTGCTGTTTCTGAATCAACCAGAAAGCTTACTGATGTAGGATGTGAGGCACCTCTTCCCACAAGTGGTTGAGTTCAGTGTCTCCACAGCATTCTCAGGGTCAGCTGTCTTGGGGAGCAAAAACCCAGGGTTAAAAATAAAACAGCCACTAAATGTCTTGTTTTTCTTTTTTCCTGGACTTGACCCAACATTTTTTGGTGTAATTTCTGGCTCACTACAGCTTCAGTCTGGGCGAGTGAAGGGGTAGTTGCCCCAGGAGAATCAAAAGCAGCAGAAATGCAGCTACTTTGTAAGGACTGTTATTATGGTGGAAACACTGATTATTACTGGGAAGCGGGAGGGGAGTCATCTGTCTTCATATGCTACGTATCATTTTACATATAGTTTTCTGGTTAAATGCTTTTCCTTTGAACTATTCATTTGTAACATAAATTGGATGAATGCTTTGCAAATTATCCCAGTTGCAGGGATTTTTGCAAGGCAAAATTTCAATATTTTATTGAAATATTTTAGCTTTTCAGTATATTTTAACATACCATGGTGTTTTTAAGGCAAACCACAGGGTCATAACCAGAAAACACAAAGGTAAGAGTAGGTTATTGTTTCTGTCATTCCATAACATAATCTGAGGGCCCATTTATACTCCTGATCTCATGTCATTTCAATAAATGAAGAGTTTAACGGCCACACGACCTTGTGACAGATATGGCAGTTTTCTGCAATATTTTTGGGAGGTATTACTGTATTAAATGCCAAAGATAATACTTGATATGTCCAAAGTGGCCCCAATCCTTCCTGGGAAGGGCTGGAAGGACTGGCATTTGCCAGCTCCAAATAAGATTTTTAGCATGTGTGTAAGTTCTTTTATTCTTTTTAATATGTTTTCTCTGTAATGTTTTCACCTTAAGAATAAATGTGCTTGCTTATAAAGAATTATGTGGTATCTTGGCTGCTGGCAATTACATTGTTCATAGTCTTCAAAGAATAAACACTGTTCAGATGCTGGCCTGCTTAGGCAGTCTGACTAGGAATATCAGTGTAGACAGGGAACTATGCATCCTGGAAAAACCCCAGTCCGTAGGGTTGCCTGGTGTCCAGTTTTCAACTGGAACACCCGGTCAAAAAGGGACCCTAGCAGCTCCGGTCAGCACTGCTGACCGGGCCATTAAAAGTCTGGTTGGCGGCGCAGGCAGGCTCCCTACCTGGCTCCATGCAGCTCCTAGAAAGCTGCCGGCATGTCCAGCTCCTAGGCATAGGGGTGGCCATGGGGGCTCCACGTGCTGTCCCAGCCTGAGCACGGTCTCCGCAGCTCCCATTGGCCGGGAACTGTGGCCAATGAGAGTGGAGGCGGCACCTGTTGGCAGGGGCAGCACAAAGAGCCGCGTGGCCACTCCTCTGCGTAGGAGCCAGACATGCCGGCAGCTTCCGAGGAGGTTTCTGAGGTAAGCACCTCCTGGAGCCCACACCCCCTCTCATGCCCCAACCCTCTGCCCCAAACCCCCTCCCACACTTGAGTGTCCTCAGCCCCAGCCCGGAGTCCCTTCGTGCACCCAAAATCACTCATCTCCGGCCCCACCCCAGAGCCTGCACCCCCAGCTAGAGCCCTCACCCCCTCCTGCACCTCAATTCCAGCCTGGTGAAAATGAGCTAGTGAGCGAGGGAGGGAAAGGGGATGGAGTGAGCAGGGGGCAGGGCCTCAAAGAAGGGGCAGGGCAGGCACAGGGCCTTGGGGAAGGGGCGGGGCAGCAGGTGAGGCAAGGGTGTTCAGTTTTCTGCTATTAGAAAGTTGGCAACCGTACCAGTCAGAAGGGACAGAGACATGGGTCTCTGTCCAAGAGAGGCAATGGCTGAGGAGTCGGGAGCCTAGAGTGGGTATGCTTGCTGGACCACAGAGAGGGTATACAGGTGCAGTTGCCCTGAACTCTGAAAGACCTATCTTTAGTATTCCTCTGTGACAATCAGGGTCCAGACATCTCAAGGGGAGAACAGTGGGTCTGAACCCCCAAAAATAAGCAATTGAATCAACTAGTTATATACAATGCTGTTGTGTTTAAAAATATGTCGAGTAAGATCTTTAATGAAAGCTTATAATGTTCTGAACTTGTTGATCATTATGAGATGTGTACAGATTGTGGCTATGAATCTATGTATTTATGTATATAGAATACTATGCTCATGGCCTGTACTACAATTTTAAATAAACCTCACAGCAGGGAGGGCCTCCTCCCAAACCAGGTGTTTGCACAAAATCAGATGAAAGAAACGATCCCTGGTACAACTCAGGAAAAGACAAACAATGAACCATTACGGTTAAGGGGAAAACACTGAGATGTCCTGACTACCACGTTGAGAGGGAATTTCTCCCACCATGAATCACCGCTGTCTGAGAGAAAGGGGGTAAAAAATCCTGCAAACCCTGTTAGAAGGGCAGAGATTAAATGAAAGTTATCCAAACGGAGGGACTCTTTCAAAGGCAGGGGGCTTTCTGTGAATGCTGGATCCACCTGGAGGGCTAGGGGGCATGTTGGGAAACTGTTCAAAGGCAATAAGTAACTTGTATGAGAAAAGGGAATTTATCTAACATAGAAGTGCAAAGCCTGAAGTTGCATCTCTGTATTTGTTTTCTGTGTAACTTGTATGTGTTTGCTTTTTCTTACTATTTCATCTTTGAATCTGTGATTTTTCTATTAAATCTTTTTGTTTGTTTTTACCCTAAGCGGGTCTCTGTTGTGTAAATTGTGTGGAGTGTGTGCCAAACTGAACTGATAACTGGGGGGCTTGTTTCATGCTTTCAGAGTAACTAGGCTGCTGGTAGTCAAGGTGAGACCTTAATGCTTGTGGGGTGGCTACTGGTTAGGGCTACGAGCCATAGCAGCATAGCATTACAGCAAAGTTACAAGGGTGACAGAACCCTGACTGATCTGGGAGATCCCCAAAACATCACAAGACCCTGGTCTGCGGCTGCAACTTCTAGGGACTACCTTTATACAAATAATAAATACTAATAACTGAATCAAGCTAAACTCAAGCTGTGTGTGGTTTGGGATCTGTTCTCTTTTCAGTTCTGTTACAAAACCCAATTCAGTTGAACATCTGCTACTAGTCAGTCCTTGGTTAATGCCTGTTGTCTTGAAAAGACGTGTAGAAATGGAGAATTGGTTAACTAAATAGATACCGGTATGTACAGCAAGTTGACCTTACTTCAGATTTATTTCCATTTTTATGTGGCCGGAAAAGATATATGGTATATTAACTAAGGACCAGATTTTTAAAGGTATTTAGGTGCCTAAAGATGCAGATAGGTGGCTAGTGAGATTTTCAGAAGTGCCTAAAATCCCCTTTAAATCAATGGCAATCAACTGAAATCAGTAGGAGTTACACACCTGAAAAATTATTCCTTTATTAATTATTCATTATTTTATATATAATTTTATATTCAGCGCAGAGTTAGGTGCGCAGAGTTTGAATGGTGTGCATTAAATAACACACTGAATGAGGAAGATAAGATGACGGGATACTGGAACAATTTGTATAGTGGGGGTGCTGAGAGCCATTAAACCAAACTGTAAACCTTGTATATGGTGGAAACCACTTCAAGCCAGTGGGGTGGGGCAGCACCCCAGCACCGCTAGTTCCAGCGCCTAATATAAGAAGAAACAGTACATTGACTGTTCACTGAATGAGACAAATTCTGTGGAAAAATAGTGTGTGATCAGGGTGACCATATTTCCCAAAGGGAAAACGGGACACTGCATGGGGCTCCCCACCCCCCACGAGGCTGGGGTCACTGGAACCCTGCCTGCCCTCTCCGCACACGTGAGGCTAGGGTCGCTGGAACCCTGCCTGCCCCCGCACAAGCCCTTCTCCACTGCAAGGGGCTGGTATCTCCACTCATCCCCCTGCACATTCCTCTGTACCGCATGCCGCTTTTTTGACAAAATTTGGCATTTGTCCCATTTGCTGTTGCCAGCTGATCAAGTTGGTGGGGAAGGATTCCTCTATCACACACATTCTGACAGGCAGCTATAGGTCTGCCTTCCGAGCATCCCCTCATATAGGGGCATGCTGGAAGCAAGGCTGGGGCCAGGAAGGGCATGTTAAGGATGGGACCACAGCACAGGAGATTCAGAGCAGTGCAGAAGCCCAAAAGATCATAATTCCATTGAAAGGCTTTTAGGCACTTTTGAAAATTTGATGTGCAGTCAAGTTTCTTGTCTGAACATATCCAGGACTAAACGAATGCATTTTAAAATATAAATGGCATATTGAACAAAATTCTGTGTCGAGAAGTAAATTTTTAACTCGTACAGCTAACACAGGGGTGGCCAAACCGGTGTGGCCCACGAGATGTTTTAAGCCGACCCTCAAGCTCCTGCTGGGGAGCAGGGTCTGGGGCTTGCCCCGCTCTGGCGCTCCAGCTGGGGAGCCGGAAGCAGCAGCATGGACCCGTCCAGCTCCTACGCAGTCCAATGGCTCTACTCCAATGGCCACCTCCGGCGCAATAATGGAAGCTGCAGGGGCGGTGCCTGCAGATAGGGCAGCATGCAGAGCCGGCTGGCCACACCTCCAAGTAGGAGCCGGAGAAGGGACATGCCACTGCTTCCGGGAGCCACTTGAGGTAAGCACCCCTCAGAGCCTGCACCCCGAGCCTCTCCCCATGTCCCAACCCCTGCTCCAGCCCTGATCCCTCTCCCACTATCCAGGGGATTGGTCCTGCTTTGAGCAGGTGGTTGGACTAGATGACATCCTGAGGTCCCTTCTGACCCTGGTATTCTATGATTCTATTCTATGAACCCCCTTGATCCCAGCCTGGAGCACCCTCCTGTACCCCAAACCCCTCATCCCCAGCCCCACCCCAGAGCCTACACCCCCAGCCGGAGCCTGCACCCCTTCCCGCACCTCAGTCCCTTGCCCCAGCCCTGATTCCCCTCCCGCCCTCCGAACCCCTTGGTCCCAGCCCAGAGCACCCTCCTACACCTCAAACTCCTCATCGCCAGAGCCCGCACCCCACAGCAGGAGCCCTCACCCTCCCAGACCCCACTCCCCCACCCCAGCCTGGAGCCCCATCCTGCAACCTGAACTCTTCATTTCTGGCCCCAACCCAGAGACCGCACCCACAACCAGAGCCCTCATCCCCTCCCGCACTCCAACCCCAAATTTTATGAGCATTCATGGCCCGCCATACAATTTCTATTCCCAGATGTGACTCTTGGGCCAAAAAGTTTGCCCAACTCTGAGCTAACATAATAACCAGTTCTAAAATAAACTGATACACAGTAATTTCCACCCAAAATAACATTATTTAGTGCTTATTATAAATCTGAGTAGATGTCATAGTTTAATATGGTCACACACTATTGACAACATAACCACTAACAAAATGCACAGTGCTCATTAAACAAAAACAATGTTCTTCTACTGTCCCATTCACATCACATTTACTGTAGATAAAAAGTTTCTTTTTTTATGAAGGGAAATTTTGAAAACCTGTTTTTTTGTTTCCCTAGCTTTGCCCACATTCTTCTTACATTAGAAAAGCTTGAACAAATTTAAATGCCTAGTTCACAGTACAGTTTGTACTATAAACAGGCTACAGTTGTCAACATACACTACAGAAACACTCTGGGGTAAGAAATAGGTGGAATTGAATGCACATTAACCCATGTTGCTAAGCCGCTTGCAGGAGAAAAGCTATTTTTAAAAACATCCAGCCAAGCCATGGTAGGATTCTAAGTCTATATTTGGAGTAATTATGTTTTATCTTGGCTAATTACAGTCATCATGTTATATAATTAAATATATTAATTCAATGATTTCCCTTTGTGTAATAAAGAACTCCAGATGGTGACCATCAGCCATTTCATAGCGGTGTAGTGCAGCAGGCCAACAATTAAGAGCATCTATGGAAATGGGTTTTTTTAAAGTTCTGGCCAGCTTTATCGTGTGGTTCATTTAAGGAAATAAATAAACTACAGTAATTCTTCAAATTTTTTATTCCACAAAAATTCTATAAAATTCTGGATATATCCAGGCTCCTTTATAAAATAATTTAAAATGTTGGCAAAGCAAATCTGTTATCAAAACAAATTACTATTCCATATGATTCATGATATAAAATGCGGTTATACTAATATTGTCTATAGGATTTAAAATATATACTCTATAAAAAAGTTAAATCTATATAAAAGTCAATTTGCTTCAGTACATTTTTGTCTAAATTACTTAGATTCCATTGGATAGATTTATAATATAATCAAGGAAACAAAAGTTATTACAATTTCACCTTTCCCCAGTGATATGTACATTAAAATGTTTCCAAGTCTAGCCTAATGTCAAAACTAATTTAATCACACAAAAGCAGAATTAGCTCAGTTGCAGAGATTTGATATAATCCAGGCACTCTCAGGAAAGAGAAAAGCTAAACTGTGGTTTGAATTTTGATTAGGGGAAAAATATTCCTCAAAAATGAGGAGCCAAGAATCCTACAGAATTTTCTTTTATGAAAAATTGTTTCATTATCTTTCCCTTTTGGTGCCCAGAAACCCCATTGCACAGTGGATGGATTAGAAATACGTACACAGAGCCAGATTCTTACACCCATATCAAGAAATACCTTAGCTCCCAACCTTGCAAATGTTTATGCTTATGAGTAACTTCATGCATGCAGGTAGTCACATAGATTTAATGAGTCTACTCGTGAATAAAGTTAAGCGGGGACTACTTGTGGAATAAGGATACTCTAAATCTAAAGACTGGAGAATCTTCCCCATAATAGTGATTCTCTTATTTACATCCATGTAAATCAGGATTAACTTCTCTGAAATCAGTGGATTTATTCCAGTGTAAAATCCATCAGAGATCATAATGAGACCATAGTATGGAGGTGCTAGTCCAGACATAAGATTGTGTTCTAATAGGACATACATTTTTTTCCCCTCTACTTGTCTGTAGGTGGTTTCAGTGTGAAATTTTAGTGTTAGTTTTTATGTCCTTTGAATTTTCTGTGTAGGTTTTTGTTTGTTTGTTTGTTTTAGTGTAATAAATTTGGAATAGGGAGTGTTTGAAATTGGTTCTAGCTGAAATTTGTTAGGGTTCCTCAGATTTTATGTTTAAATTTACAAAAAAAATTGGCTGAGAGGTGACTCTTAAGGTGATCTGCAAACATGAGTAGTTTCTGAACAGAAATATTTAGGATTAAGTGTCATAAAATCTCCTGTAAATACAAAAATTTGCTCTTTTTCAACGTTATCCACTATGTGTGATTGTTTCAGTGGAACTGAAGCCACAGATTATCCTCAGTTAAGATGGCTGCTACTTCCCTGCAGCCTGGTCAGGCAGAAGTTTAGGTAAAGAGGATCACCATCTCACATTGTCCCCAAAGGATTGAACCTAGCTTGCCCTCTCAGAGGATGTTAGCGGTCAGGAGACCAACAGACATACTGTGGGGACTAGGTGAACATGATGGGACAAGGAGGGCAGGAGAATCTCAATGGAATTGAGGAAAACTGGTGCTTGTGTGTGTGTGCGCGCGCGCACATGTGCACCCACCTGCACATTTGAAAGGGAATGTGGAGAACAAGGAGGGAAACTGTAGGGAGGGAGGTTAAAGGAAAATAGGGGATTCAGACAGGAACCTGAGCAGGTTATGTGGAGCATGGGGCAAGGTGGTTGTTCAGCCTTCCTTTCAACCGATGGAATTTCTGTGTTGGACGTGGAAGGGGTAAGAGTGAGTTAACTGGCACCAGTGGATGCAGCAGCTATTAGGGAGAGTGGCTCCTGTTTTAAAGGAAAAACTGCTAGTTCATGTGAGATGGCTGTAGATGGCATGATACTCTCTTGCATGAATCTTTTGTAAGACATGAGATTTGGCAGGATTATAATAAATTAATGGATGATTGCTCTAGTCTAGTCTGTTTTATATTCTACCCTGAGTCATCCATTTAAGTACTGGTGAGGTTTGTTAAGGTCAAACTTCCTTTCTAGTACTGAATTGCATCTGTCTCCAGCTATTCTCTATTCCCATTTAAAAAGTAATGGACAGTTCATGAATGGATCCTTTTTCCAAAAAGACATTTAATACAGAATTCCAAATACATATCTGGGCACATTTAGCAACCGGCTAGGGCTTCAGCCTCCTTTTACGTGTTACTGTTGCAACTGGAAAAGTATGATGGTAAAGGTGGTAACTGTACCAGAGAAACAGAACTGAGCTTCTGTTTGCCTAGCAGAAAAAATGTAATGACTAAACATATTATAGAGTTAGTTATAGCCTTACTCCATTATAAGCAATTTAGAGTCCCTTCAGCGCACAGTCCTAGGGAGCACAACTCACCCTTGAGGATACACATTAATGTTTGCAAGCTTGGAAAAACATGGCCATTTAGAATTACTACTATATTAAAAGGTGATTTGTGAGCAATGTGATTTTTTTCCTCCTTGGAGAAATTGGAAATAGAACAGGAAAGTAGAACACGTTTCGTGAAGTGAAATTGTTTACAAACATTTGACATAAGTAAGAGAGTCTAATTACAGAGTTGAAGTGGAGAGGTGGATTAGATAACACAGGCATGAAAGTAAATGTAGGGCAGACTAAGGCATCTAAAAGTGCCTATTCTCATTGAATGTTGATGTTTAGGTTCAAACTTTACAGTATTTCTGAAGATCTAAATCTCAGAGTAGATTTCTAGCTGCACTTCTCGTCTCACGCTATTTAGTCCAAGGATCCCCCTAGAAGACTTCTAGAGAGGGCTTACCTGAAGAGGTCTCTGGGGTTATGTCTACACTGCAATTAAACTCCTGTGGCTGGCCTGTGTTAGCTGACCCGGGCTTGCAGGGCTCTGACTGTGAGGCTGTAAAACTGAGGTGTAGACACTGGGCTTGGGCTGGAGCTCAGGCTCTGGGACCCTCCCCATTGAGGGTCCCAGAGCTCAGGCTCTAGCCCGAGCCCTGAACATCTACACTGCAATTTTACAGCCCCACCGCCCAAGCCCTGCGAGCCTGAGAGTCAATTGACACGGGTCAGCCAAGGGTGTTTAATTGCAATGTAGACATAACCTGATATTGCAAGACGCACCTTCCTGTTAATTACCACTAGCAACACAATTTCATTATCCAGCCAGTAGGAGGTGTTCTTGTAACAGCAAAAAAGCTGTAGGCGTTGTCCAACTTGCCAGCTGGAACAGAGAAAACTATTCTGCCACTCATGTAGCCCAATGTCTTGTATTTCAAAAATAACAAATACAAAAAATTGCACAATCTAATTGTTTTTATCAGCAACACCAGCTTTAATTCAATGCAAGAAGTATAGCCATCCAATTTTCAAACTTGCTCAGCTATTTCCTGGAGCAGCTGCAATTCAAACATTTCTAAGTTAGTTAGATGTTGTTTCCTAATGTTGAGAGAATTGACAAATAGTTGCAGGGTGTTTTTTCAGTGTGGGGTGCTGAAGGAATGAAGGCAGAACTTAATATCTTTAACATTGCAATTGCCACTTAAAGAAATGAATTAATTATTGAATGAATCTTTACTTCCAGAATTTGAATATTTTTATTTTGACTTCTCTTGATATCTCTTAGTGTTAGTCATTGTTTGCCAGCATAACACAGTTTTATCTGCTTATAGAACTGCTTAGCTCTTTAGTAGATGTTCCTTTAAATAATCCATGGTGGTTTTGTTTGTTTGTCGAGAATTTAACCCCAAAAGTCTTTTGTTTTTTTAAATCTTGGTATTCACAAGGTCCATCATTTAGGGTCTGGTCGTGCTCCCATTGAAATAAATGACAAACTCCCACTGACTTTAATAGGAATTGGATGGGGGCTCTTAATTAGTAAGTTTTGTTCTTTTATTAATGATGTACTGAGAAATACAAATTGAAAAAGTTACTTTTAGGAATAAAGAAATATCACATTATGTTTGTGCCTCTTTCTGTTCCCCCCTTTATCTGTCTTCTCTGTTGAGATTGTAAGCTATTGCAGGCAGGCATGGTCTCTTGTGAGTGTGGTGCTTAAACAATGGGGCCCCAATCTTGGTTGGGATTTTTAGGCACTACTATCATACAAGTAACTAATAATAAGCAGTAATTAAAATCCCATAACATTTCAATCCTTGCATACTGGCTCCGCCATCTTTATCAAATGTTTAAGAAGCTTTACTAAGCTGCACTATGAACATTAGCTACAAACAAAAGAATTTTAGCTTTATTGAATATATTAAAAATGTGGGGCTCGATTCTTTGGTCTGCCTAACCTGTGCCTCATAGAAGCTGTAGTGGGGTCATTAAATATGCTTTCTATGTCTCAATTCTATTCTTCACATCTGCATTACACCAGTACATCTGCTCTGTGTCCACCTGGAGGTGTGGCCTCATTACAAAACGGTCTTGTCATCTCATCTGAATTTTGGCAACTTGGAATATATCTCTCTAAAGTGGCTCATATCTTGGTTGCAACAGTTCTACTCCCTCTCCGCCATGGGGTCCCAGAGCGCAGCCTCCAGACTGAGCCCAAACGTCCACACCACAATTAAACAGTCCCTTAGCCTGAGCCCTGTGAGCCCGAGTCAGCTAACAGGGACCAGCTGTGGGTTTTTAATTGCAGTGTAAACATACCCTGTGTAGGCTTGCTCCTGCACAAGAAACCAAAATGCTATGCTTGAATAACTTGAGTAACACAGTGGGACTTCTTTCTCATTAATAAATTTACCAGTCAGACACTTTTGAACAATTTAGGAGAAAATCCTGAAAACGTTGGCATGTCACCCGTTAAAATTCTCATTCAAAAATCTCAGGCCTTTTGTCATAATTGGGGCATTAGAGATTTCAAGGCATCACTCCTTGCAGTAAAAAAATAAGTTACAATGTGAAAGGCACACTGAGCTCAAGACTATCTCTCTGGATAAATCTAGTATGTTAAATACACTACTAAAACACTACTTAGAGAGGTTGAAAATTTTGGGGAACACATCTGTTTGGGAGCACAGCTCTTCAGCCAAGACTCAAGTATTCATGTCATTGCTCAAATCCTGGCATTCACATTCCAAACTGTGCTTATATAATAAAGTCAAAGATTCATCTAGCCAGTTTGTACAATGTAATATTTGGCCTTATAGCAAATGTAGCATTAGATAAAGATATCGGGTGAAATCCTGGCCCCACTGAAATCAATAGCAAAACTCCCATTGATTTCAGTGGGCCAGGACTTCATCCACAGGGAATAAGTGTTGGGGGTCATTGTTGACAATCCATAGAGCCATTTGCCCAGTGTTCAGTGATAGTGAAAAGCACAAACAAGTCTTGTTTTTATTCTGTATATGCGGAGAAGGAATAGGCATATGTGGGGCTTCTCTGATCACTTTTTGAATGTATTATGTTACATTGGTCACCACACTACAAAATTAATACTGATTTTTTTTCCAGTAACAGCTATGAGGAAGAATTAGTCAGAGTTAGTCTACTGTCATACAGTGAGAACAGCTGAAAAGTATTGTATATAAGCACTGGCAATTCCTCACTGAAGAAGGAATTATTGAATTATACATTTCCTTGATGTCTTGCAGGAGCCATCAAATCCTGCAGTGCTGAGAAAAGCTTCAGAAACTATCACAGGGGCAGATAGGATGGCAAAAGCTCTTTGAGACAGCAAACCATATTTTGTGTTTGAGTGTCAATAGGAAATATATTTGGGGAAATATCTCATGCTCTGAACAAATCAAATGTGCCGACAGGATCTGGGTTTGGCAACAGGATATGAGTGACAATTAAATAAACTCTCAGGAATCTCCTCTCTCCCTCCTGACTTGTGTCTGCCACAGGCCCAGCAGACAGCAGTTTCTTCACTGTAGTGTGAGGGCTATGTGTGTGTTTTTGGGGGATGGGAGGAAGGCATACACAGTAGAGGCAGCAGCTCCCTTTACAATAAATATGCAGCTGCTTTGGGTGGGGTAAACTGCCTCTGTCTCCTCTTTGTTTTGGCTTTCTGTTGATCAAGTAATCAGAATTCAGCTCTGAAATGGGATATTGCTCTGACTTGCCTTTAGGTATTACTGTAATAATAGTAGTAAGCTAGCCAGTTTCATTTTCTGAGTGCCCTTTTCTGACTTCAAAGACTAATCTTGGTAATGTTTGAACAAACATTTCAGCCAAAGTACTGGAAGATGGATGACAAGTGAGCAAGCGACCAGGGAGCTTTCTGACCAGGGGACCGCCAACAGGGAGTTTCAAGAGGGAGTTTGGAAGGGGAGTGGGAAGGAGGTGAGGTACACTTGCCATTCTTTAAAACCTTTAAACTAAACTATAACAACAACTTCTTGATTTAAACAAAAACCCTATCATTAACCTAGGTAACTATAGGAGAAAATGCAAGTAGAAGACCAGCAGCAGAGTGGGGGCTATCCTTTTTACTGCACTCAGTAAACCCTGTGGGCAGGTGGCGTATATGTGCATTCAGTGCAAGGAGCTCCTGGCCCTCAGAGACCATGTATGGGCTTTGGAGGCCAGGGTGGCAGAACTGGAGGAGCTAAGGGAGGCAGAGAGGTATGTTGATGAGGCTTTCCGGAACACTGTAGATTTGTCCCACCTCCGGTCAACCCCTGCACTGTTAAGGAGAATGAAAGGCCCAGAGAAGGAAAGCAGTCAACGGGAACAGAGGGAAACCTTCCCATAGTTGGGACCCTCCTTCCAGATGATGTTTGGGTACCCTCTAGCACTGAGGTTACCTCTCCGGGGGGAGGGAACTCCAGTCATGAGGAAAAGGCAGGTGTTAGTAGTGGGAGATTCGATCATTAAAAACATAGATAGTTGGGTTTGTGATGACCGGGAGAACCATACGGTGACTTGTCTGCCTGGTGCAAAGGTTGTGGATTTCTCGAGGCATCTAGATAGACTTATGTGTAGTGCTGGGGAGGAGCCGGTGGTTGTGGTACATGTAGGTACCAATGACGTAGGGAAGGGTAGAAGAGACGTCCTGGAGGCCAAATTTAGGCTGCTAGGAAAGAGACTGAAATCCAGGACCTCTATGGTGGCATTCTCAGAAATGCTACCAGTTCCACATGCAGGGCCCGGTAGGCAGGCAGAGCTTCAGAGTCTCAATGCGTGGATGAGACGATGGTGTAGAGAGGAGGGGTTTAGATTTATTAGGAACTGGGGAAACTTTTGGGATAGGGGGAGCCTATACAGGAAGGATGGGCTCCACCTAAACCAAAGTGGATCCAGACCGCTGGCACTTATCATTAAAAAGGTTCCAGGAGGTCAGACTAGACGATCATAATGGTCCCTTCGGACTTGAATATCTATGAATCTATGAAACTAAGAGATGGGGGAAACCCGACTGCTGCAGAGGCGCATGTGGATCGGACAGAGACTTCTCTTAGAGGAGAGTCTATTGATAGAGATTCTCTAGGTTTTAGTCAGGAGGAGGGGATGAAAGAGGATAAAGTATGGGCCAGATCGGACGAGAAACATTCACATAAAGAATCTGACACATCAGAAAAGGGCAGACAAATAAACACTGACAAGTTTTTAAAGTGCTGGTACACAAATGCTAGAAGTCTAAATAATAAAGATGGGTGAACTAGAGTGCCTTGTGTTAAAGGAGGATATTGAAATAATAGGCATCACAGAAACCTGGTGGAGCGAGGACAATCAATGGGACACAATCATTCCAGTGTACAAAATATATCGGAAGGACAGAACAGGTCGTGGTGGGGGTGGGGAGTGGCACTATATGTGAAAGAAAATGTAGAATCAAATTAAATAAAAATCTTAAATGAATCCACATGTTCCATAGAATCTCTATGGATAGTAATTCCATGCTCTAATAAGCATATAACAGTAGGGATCTATTATCGACCACCTGACCAGGACAGTGATAGTGACGATGAAATGCTAAGGGAGATTAGAGAGGCTATCAAAATAAAAAACTCAATAATAGTGGGAGATTTCAGTTATCCCCATACTGACTGGATACATGTTACCTCAGGACGAAATGCAGAGACAAAATTTCTCGATACTTTAAATGACTGCTTCTTGGAGCAGCTGGTACAGGAACCCACAAAGGGAGAGGCAATTCTCGATCTAGTCCTGAGTGGAGCGCAGGATCTGGTCCAAGAGGTAACTATAACAGGACTACTTGGAAATAGTGACCATAATATAACAACATTTAACATTCCTGTGGTGGGAAGAACACCTCAACAGCCCAACACTGTGGCATTTAATTTCAGAAAGGGGAACTATGCAAAAATGAGGAGGTTAGTTAAACAGAAATGAAAAGGTACAGTGACTAAATTGGTTAGTCTCTAAGGTGCCACTAGTACTCCTTTTCTTTTTGCGAATACAGACTAACAAGGCTGCTACTCTGAAACCAGTGACTAGAGTGAAATCCCTGCAAGCTGCATGGACACTTTTCAAAGACACCATAATAGAGGCCCAACTTAAATGTATACCCCAAATTAAAAAACACAGTAAAAGAACTAAAAAAGACCCACCATGGCTTAACAACCATGTAAAAGAAGCAGTGAGAGATAAAAAGGCATCTTTTAAAAAGTGGAAGTCAAATCCTAGTGAGGTAAATAGAAAGGAGCATAAACACTGCCAAATGAAGTGTAAAAATGTAATAAGAAAAGCCAAAAAGGAGTTTGAAGAACAGCTAGCCAAAAACTCAGAAGGTAATAACAAAATGTTTTTTAAATACATCAGAAGCAGGAAGCCTGCTAAACAACCAGTGGGGCCCATGGACGGTCGAGATACAAAAGGAGCACTTAAAAACGATAAAGTCATTGCAGAGAAACTAAATGAATGCTTTTCTTCAGTCTTCACGGCTGAGGATGTTAGGGAGATTCCCAAACCTGAGCTGTCTTTTGTAGGTGACAAATCTGAGGAATTGTCACAGATTGAAGTGTCACTAGAGGAGGTTTTGGAATTAATTGAGAAACTTACCAGTAACAAGTCACCGGGACCAGATGTCATTCACCCAAGAGTTCTGAAAAAACTCAAATGTGAAATTGTGGAACTATTAACTATGGTTTTTAACCTGTCCTCTAAATCAGCTACTGTACCCAATGACTGGAAGATAGCTAATTTAACACCAATATTCAAGAAGGGCTCTGGAGGTGATCCTGGCAATTACAGACCGGTAAGTCTAACATCAGTACCGGGAAAATTAGTTGAGATAATAGTAAAGAATAAAATTGTCAGACACATAGAAGAACATAAATTGTTGGGCAAAAGTCAACATGGTTTCTGTAAAGGGAGATCGTGTTTTACTAATCTATTAGAGTTCTTTGAGGGGGTCTACAAACATGTGGACAAGGGGGATCCAGTGGACATAGTGTACTTAGATTTCCAGAAAGCCTTTGACAAGGTCCCTCACCAAAGGCTCTTACATAAGTTGTCATGGGATAAGAGGGAAGATCCTTTCATGGATTGAGAACTGGTTAAAAGACAGGGAACAAAGGGTAGGAATAAATGGTAAATTTTCAGAATGGAGGGGGTAACCAGTGGTGTTCCCCAAGGGTGGGTCCTAGGACCAATCCTATTCAACTTATTCATAAATGATCTGGAGAAAGGAGTAAACAGTGAGGTGGCAAAGTTTGCAGGCAATACTAAACTGCTCAAGATAGTTAAGACCAAAGCAGACTGTGAAGAACTTCAAAAAGATCTCACAAAACTAAGTGATTGGGCAACAAAATGGCAAATGAAATTGAAAGTGGAAAAATGTAAAGTAATGCACATTGGAAGAAATAACCCCAACTATACATAGAATACGATGGGGGCTAATTTAGCTACAACTAATCAGGAAAGAGACCTTGGAGTCATCGTGGATAGTTCTCTGAAGACATCCACGCAGCGTGCAGCAGCAGTCAAAAAAAGCAAACGGGATGTTAGGAATCATTAAACAAGGGATAGAGAATAAGATGGAGAATATCTTATTGCCCTTATATAAATCCATGGTACGCCCATATCTTGAATACTGCGTACAAATGTGGTCTCTTCATCTCAAAAAAGATATACTGGCATTAGAAAAGGTTCAGAGAAGGGCAACTAAAATGATTAGGGGTTTGGAACGGGTCCCATATGAGGAGAGATTAAAGAGGCTAGGACTTTTCAGCTTGGAAAAGAGGAGATAAAGGGGAGATATGCTAGAGGTATATAAAATCATGAGTGGTGTGGAAAAACTGAATAAGGAAAAGTTATTTACTTGTTCCCATAATATAAGAACTAGAGGCCACCAAATGAAATTAATGGGTAGCAGGTTTAAAACAAATAAAAGGAAGTTCTTCTTCACACAGTGCACAGTCAACCTGTGGAACTCCTTGTCTGAGGAGGTTGTGAAGGCTAGGACTATAACAGGGTTTAAAAGAGAACTGGATAAATTCATGGAGGTTAAGTCCATTAATGGCTATTAGCCAGGATGGGCAAGGAATGGTGTCCCTAGCCTCTGTCTGTCAGCGAGTGGAGATGGATGGCAGGAGAGAGAGATCACTAGATCATTACCTGTTAGGTTCACTCCTTCTGGGGCACCTGGCATTGGTGCCACTTTCGGTAGACAGGATACTGGGCTGGATGGACCTTTGGTCTGACCCAGTATGGCCATTCTTATGTTCTTATGTTAGTGGCTAGATGTGTGGTTCTGTTTAACTTCATGAACTCCTGAAATTCTGATTAAGTAAACTGGAACATCATTGATTATCTGTTCTGGGAAACCAGGTTTTGCAAACAACAGTACTTCACTGACATGTGCTGGTATTGCAGATGTCTTGCAAAGTAGTTCCAGCCATTTGGAATAGGTTTAGGTCACAAGGTACATTTGGAAGTCATAGAATGTCTGTCAAGGTTCCTTCCCCACTCTGAATGCTAGGGTACAGATGTGGGGACCTGCATGAAAACCTCCTAAGCTTACTTTTACCAGCTTAGGTTAAAACTTCCCGAAGGTACAAACTATTTTACCTTTTGCCCTTGGACTTTTGCTGCCACCACCAAACGTCTAACACTGGTTACTGAGAAAGAGTTCATTTGGAAACGTCTTTCCCCCCAGAATCCTCCCAAATCTTACCCCCTTTTTTTTCTGGGGAAGGTTTGATAAAAATCCTCACCAATTTGTGTAGGTGACCACAGACCCAAACCCTTGGATCTTAAGAACAATGAAAAAGCATTAAGTTTCTTAAAAGAAGAATTTTAATAGAAGAAAAAGTAAAAAGAATCACCTCTGTAAAATCAGGATGGTAAATACCTTACAGGGTAATTAGATTCAAAACATAGAGAATCCCTCTAGGCAAAACCTTAAGTTACAAAAAGACACAAAAACAGGAATATCCATTCCATTCAGCACAGATTATTTTCTCAGCCATTTAAAGAAAACAGAATCTAACGCATATCTAGCTAGATTACTTACTAAGTTCTAAGACTCCATTCCTGTTCTGTCCCCGGCCAAAGCATCACACAGACAGATACAGACCCTTTGTTTCTCCCCCCTCCAGCTTTGAAAGTATCTTGTCTCCTCATTGGTCATTGTGGTCAGGTGCCAGCGAGGTTATCCTAGCTTCTTAACCCTTTACAGTTGAAAGGGTTTTTCCTCTGGCCAGAAGGGATTTTAAAGGTGTTTACCCTTCCCTTTATATTTATGACAAGGTTACTATCTCAGCTACTTTACCATCCTGGGTTGAAATGAAGGCACAGTTCTCTTTGAGGTAGCTGGCTGGGCACTTTCATCTTGTTGGCTGATATCAAGTCATAGGCCTATGTGAAGTTACTAACTAAATATCTCTGCCTTGCTGGGAGAATGCCAGGTTATAGGCCTCTTAGAAGTTCCTGGCTCTACATCTCCAACTTGCTGAGCTGACATTGAGGTCTCTGGGTGGTTTCCAGGCTCAGTAGATACAACTTCCTAGATTAGAAGTAGGAGTCTGTGAGTATACTAGTTCAGAAGTGCTAGCTTGCTGGGCTGAAGCCAAACCACAGGCCTTTGAGTGTTTACACTGCTCAGCCCTGCTATCTGGCTTGACTGATTTCAAGGGACAGGTTTTTGTGAGTTCACTGACTCACCATATCTAATTTGCTGGGCTCTGGGGAAAGATCTCTGTAAGGTACTGGTTTAGCACTAGTGGTAAAAAGAGATCAAAATAGAAGGGGGAACTCACCAGTTCTGGTGCTTTTCTGTCATTATGGGTGTTTACATCCTGTGGCGATATGACATTGCATCATCTTGTGTGATGGGATATGGCATGGGGAAGAGATTGGGGACAAGGAAATAAATGTACCCGAAATGAGTGCATGTTCCCAGGAAGACACATAGCCAATGAACAAGTACTGTTCTAGAAAGGAGACAGGGGATTTCCAACATGAAAAATTCTTCTCCCAACAGGTGTTGGTGCTGCTCCACCTACTGGCACAAAGGCTTGGCACTGCATAACAACCTAGCCAGGTACAACACTCCCCTGAGATAAGGAAGTACTGTTATCTGCATTTTAGAGATGCAGGACTGAGAGACACAGAGACTAAGAGCTTGGCTACACTTACATTTTATGGCGCTCTAACTTGCTGGCTCAGGGGTGTGAAAAATCAAAGGGCTCAGATTTGCCATGCTCAGGGGGGTGAAGCACTAGTGTAGACAGGCTCCGAGTGCTCGGAGCTAATCCCCTCGTGGAGGTGGATTATCAGGAGCGCTGGGAGAGCTCTCTCCCAGCGCTCGTGCGTGACCATACTCGCACTTCAAAGCGTTGCTCTGGGAGTGCTCCCGCGACAGCGCTTTGAAGTTTCCAGTGTAGCCATGCCCTAAAGCAACTTGCTCAAGGTCACACAGAAAGTCACACAGGAAGAGCAGAGAATCAGTTCCCCCAGATCCCAAGCTAGTGTTCTAACCACTGGTCTAACCTTCCCCACTAAGTGTTAACCAATACTTTACAAAGTCTGGGCCTATTAAGCTTCATAACTATTTCTGAACTAGCTACCTTCAGACCCTACTTAAAATTTAAGATCGACTTTCACCTCCACCTCAAAGTTCCTCAGTATCTGGGGACTTACACCACCAGTTCTGCCTTATCTCTCTCAAATCCCATGTCATCCAGCTTGACCGATATTCAGGAGGAAGTTTACTACAATTCTCCAAAGAGACAGACTTCTAACAGTACTACTTTGTTATAGAAGAAGAAAAAGGAAATTCTGGAATGTGGGGCTGTCTCCTAACTTCTGCTATGCACCTCTCTAACCATTATGCAAGCATATATCTTCTCTCTCACTGTGAATCACTTTTCTGTACTTCACAATGCCAGGCAAAGCTACTTCAAAACATAAGCCTGCAATTTCAGAAATATAATTTGTTCTAGTTAGCGGTGTTTGAGAAAAAAACAAGTAATTTTTCAGTTGTTCAACACCATATCAGAGACCATTGGGCACATAAATAATAACTGAGCATTGCTCTAGTTTTTTAAGAAATTAAGTTTTTCAGCCTCTCGTTTGCTGTTTAGGTCTTTAGGGAAAATAAAGTGCGTGACAGTGAAAAAACCATGTGACTTAAAACTTGATGAAACCTTCTGGTTCCAGTGGTTAGGACACAGCTCTTGGCTCTCAGAAGATGAGGTTTATGGAAGAGAAGCTGATAAGTAACATATGATCATGTAAGAAGAACATTTTTAAAATGTTAACCTTTTCTTAAGATATTAATGGATGAATTTGCAATGGATTCCTACAAGACCTAAAACAATTTACGGCTGTAACTTTCCCTAGGAACATATATCTGCGATGCTAAATCTGTAAATGCCTGTATGATACAGTTTTATATTTTCACTTAGGTCTTAGTTTTATTATATCACTTTTAAACTAGTTTTATTCTCTTATTCCATTGTACTTAACGATTCCCATTTAAGGGTTTTATAGTACATGATACTTCTGTGTATGAAGAAGCTACAGTAAAAATTCAGTAGCTTGCCTACCTTTACTGTGCCATGAAGTTTAACAGTTTCAGTGTGATACGTATGAAAAGATGATAGTAGAATGTCATCCTTCTTATCACATAACAATAAATCAGGAAAATATTGGAAATTACAATTTACACGCTTACTAGGCAGTTAACATACATTACTTTACACTAGGCAGTTAAAGTACATTACTTTACATTTACCTGTACATTAGGACCCAAACTTTCCAATTTGGGTGCCTACATTTAGGCATCTAAATAAAAGCAGCCTGATGTTTCAGAGATTGAGTACCCACAGGCAAGTAAGCTGCAGGTACTAAAATCAGGTCATTTTTTTGGTGTTTAAATATGAATGTAGATGCCTACCATAACTTCAGGCACCTATGTTTTCCTTTTGGCCCTATGTAATCAATAGCATAATTTAGTTAGCAAATTATCTGCACAGTGTTTTGAGTAATATGCATGCCTACCTACAGAATGGAGCCATGCCTTACAGATGACTGGATGGGATGTTTGTTCAGCTTTTCCATCTTTAATATATTTAAAAGAAAGTGTGCCTGGTTTTGATCTACCTACCATATTTTAACACTCCTGTGCTGGATAAAGATTCCTGAATTTCTTGTAAATTGAGTAAGTGATGGTTAGATTACACTAAATACATGATCCTGACTTGGCTCTGGCATCTCGTTAGGTTTTAATTTAAAGCTCTGGATACTTTACACTTGCAAAGGAGCCACTTGAGAGAGCCATACAATTACCAGCATAGAGGGTCAAACCACTTCAGAAAAGCCTAACTGAAGAGGTCAGCAGCAGGTAAAGTATATACTGTGTACTGAATTCCCAACCTCTCTCAGAATTGGTGGCCACTGCCAGTTTGAATTACATTGTGCTAGGAACTCACACCACTGTATGCAGCATTACTGAATCTGGATGAGATATGTCTGTTAGCTTCACTTACTTATTCCAAACTGCATTTGACTGTATTTTATCCTATATATTTCATCTCATATTATTTACAGTGCTTTACTTTGTTTTCTTACTTCTTTTAGTGAATGCAAAGCTAATTTGGCTGCTTCTTCCAGAGACTTTAAAAGAGTCTCATCCTTTTTGCAGAAGAGGCATAAGCGTGATTTAATTTGAAGAATCAGTACAGTACTTCTGTTCTTTTTGCATGAAGCTTAAAGACCAAGTAGTGTAAATTCATCTAGAACAATTTTTGTTTGGTCTAAATTAAACTTTCCCATTTGAATATCATAATTATGGAATGTACCAAATAATCAATTATTTAGTTGGGAATAATCTTTCCAATGCTACAGAATAGTTTATAGCAGCTGTGCCCAAGATGACTAGGTCTCTTTTGTGTGTGTGTGTGGTTTTTTATTTACTTGTTGATATAAGCATTAATAAAGACAGACTGGTGATTTTAAAGGGTGTACACGTCAATAAATAAGACTGCAAACATTAATGAACATATGAAGGACTGCTAATGACATTTTGGAACCATATATCAGCTGGGTCAACGTTTTCAAAGTGAGTAGTAATGTTGAGTACCTCAGTTCTTGCATATATCAACCTAAGACACTTTAAATGTGAAAAAGTTTTAGAAAGTGCAGAACACACAAGCTCTAAATAAGGTATCTAATTGGTCACCCAAAAATGGACATCAGCATAACCTGAGTAAGTTAACCAAGGTCTCCTGTGAAGCCTGTGGCTAAGCAGGGGATCTGAACCCAGGTGTCGCATATCGCACAATAACACCCTAACCACCAACCCATCCTTCCTCTCTAAATTGCTGAACTTCTGCCCTCCCTTAAGCCCTCCTATTCCTTCTCAGTATATGTACTCGACCCAGGGTATGTACTGCTCATTTTTGTTTATTTACATTTTTATGTAAGCAGAGTCAGGATGAGCTCCACCCTGACATCTGGTGGTGAGGTGTGGCAAGTTGTGGTAAAGAACTTCAGGGGCTGATTTCATTTGCATAGGCACACCCACCCCACCAAGAATGAGGCTATAGCTGCCCAAATGGTCACTTTGGCTGCTGTGGGATCCCCAGTGTCTCTGTTATTGGGGCAGGAAGAATAAATTATTACCCTGACTATGGGAATCAAGGACAGTGGTACTGTACTTGGCCTTTTGTTATGATGGAGGGACTCGCCATCAACTAAGTAGCACTCGCTAGGCAAGGGACATGGGTTCCAAAACTCTGTGAATAGAGAGAGGCTTGGGATAGGTATTAATACTTGGTGGCATGGGCCCCCTGGTGAGGGCCTTACATGCTAATTGCACTTCTTCCTCTCTCCACTGTGGAATATCAGAGCTAATTTTGATTCCATTAGGAGTCTAGTTACAGGCTGATGAGCTGAATTCACTTTGGACTAATGGTGCACCAGCACTGAGGCTCCTTTACTATAAGCTGAAATCACAAAAGAGCTAAACTTACTAAGAGCTGAAATCACTGAGTGTTGTGTTAAGTAGTGGGGGAGCCTGAAGATATATGGTGGAGCAGAGCAATTTGCGGGACGGTGAGCCGAGCGGGTGGTGGAGCAGAGCAATTTGCGGGACGGTGAGCCGAGCGGGTGGTGGAGCAGAGCAGTTTGTTGGATGCCTAGAGCAGCTCATGGGCCGGCTGGCAGAGCGGAGCCCCATGGAGAGGTGGAGCCATCAGCTTTGGACCACATAAGGTTAAACCGCCCCCCCCCCAACATCTCCACCCAGGTTGGGAGGTAAAATTCTGCAGATAAACTTTCGAACTCTGGGGCTGCCCTGACCAGGGACAGAGACTTTTGGGTCGTTGGACTTTTGGGACTTTGGGTGATTTGGGGTTGCTGGACTCAAGAACCAAAGGGAAAGGATATGCCCCAATTTGCTTGCGGTGGGTTTTTTGCTCATGGGTTGTGTTATGAATCCTGTTGGTGGTGTTTTCCCAACATAATGCCACATTGTTTCTCTCTGTTATTAAAAGGCTTTTTGCTACACTCAGACTCTGTGCTTGCGAGAGTGGAAGTATTGCCTCTTGGAGGCACCCAGCAGGGGTGGTATATATTTGTCCCAGGTCACTGGGTGGGGGCTTGAGCCGGTTTTTTTTTTTTTTTTCATAGAATCATAGAATATCAGGGTTGGAAGGGACCTCAGGAGGTCATCTAGTCCAGCCCCCTGCTCAAAGCAGGACCAATCCACAAATTTTTGCCCCAGCTTCCTAAATGGCCCCCTCAAGGATTGAACTCACAACCCATTGTGTTATTGGAATGGATCCCCTAGATATTGAACCCGGCCCTTGTTGCTGCCAACTCTGACAGGCAGAAGGGTTACATTTACAATGGACAAGTCAAATTTCATATATATAAGGTTCTGCTGGCTTTGGTTAGCTTCTCCCACTGGTTTTTTAACAGTAGGGAAAATGTATTTGTTTATCCTCTTACAATTTCAAGTCAACTGAAGATTGTTTTTTCACACTGAGAAAAATCCCATTTCTGGGCACAGATCAAGCATGTAGAAATTCAGCTCGTAAAGTGGGTGTTTTGGAAAATTTTGTATTTCTGAAACAGGTGCTAACTGTGTTGCAATGGTCCCTACTAGCAACTAATACAATATCATTAACTTTTATAAGGGATTTCTTGTGATTTACTAGGGGGAAAAAGGAAGCCTAAAGTAAGGTTTCCCCCCATTTTAGCTACAAGATGGATTCAAGCATCTTTAAGTTCATAAGCAACATTGAACTAATCAGGACACTACAGTCTAGCAGACAGCAGGCAGTGTTCCTTCAGTCATATTCTCCAGGAAGTACTACCAGCTGGACTGCTTGTTACGCAAGTTGCTGCTACAGAGAGTGCAGTAACATGGACTGTTTCTAGGTATAGCAAAACAACCATTAAGAGACTTCTTGGAGGTATAGACTTAGAGGAAACTACAGTTTCATTTTCAATTATATGTATTTGAATAGTACACAAAGTATAAAAACCAGGTATTAAAAATTCTAATCAAATTTGTGCAAACCACTTCATAAGATTTTTTTTTTAATTTAATTTAGGTGAAAACTGGCTGAATGCAGCTCTTCACACTTTACATAAAATGATTTTCCTGCCATCTGAAGTACATATATTGTTAGAGGAAAAGGTGTTTGAAAAGTTCCATTTTGGGGCACATAATGTAATCAGTGAGGATGATCATCTCCTTTCCTTAAAAGAAAACTTTCTAGGGCAATTATGCAGTACAAAGTGGCGTTCCAATCCTGCACCTGGTACTCTGAAGCTATCCATTCATATGAATGACTTAAAAATAGCTACACTACTTTACTCCTTGTAGGGACAAAAATGGATTTCTGGCTGCCAAGATAAAAACTGCATAGATATTCCCCTTTGAATTAATGAAATGGAATATGAGGAAAGCTTGATTTTAGGCTCTGTATTAAGTTCCATGTTTACATTGATATTTTATTTTAAGCACAAAGGGCTGAGTTTTCAAACTTGATCACCCAAAGTAAATGTCTAAATTCTACATTTGATGGTCAAAAAATACATGAAGTGGGATATGACATATTTGCCATTTTAGTGCTGATGCACATGAATCTTCTACCAGAGAAGCCCAGCCTTAAAGACTGTTCTCTATCGCTTTATTTGTTAATGGGCTTATTCAGCCAGTTCATGTGAAGGTGCATATATTCTATTCTATTTTCCGTTCTAGCGGCACTTTGTGATTTTGGTAGAAGAAAGAATGCGAGTCTGCCCTTTCTTGTATTCTAAAATATCTTCTTTGTTAAGAGCCTGTTGCATTTGGGCTTATTAATGATGGCCTGGATATTGATGGGGAAAGCCATCCCAACAAACTTCCATAGCAGATCATTTTTAAATTAAAAATACAAAATGTGGAATTTGAGTCTCTAGTCAGCTGCTTCTAGATGGGGTGAGTTCTGCTAGATCACAAGGCTCAGGATTCCAATTCTGACATGTAGTTTCCTCTTTGAACTATCATACCACTCTCTCATATATAAAGAATAGCCCCTTAATATCTTAATACAGCAGT
Source organism: Chelonia mydas (assembly GCF_015237465.2). Lineage (NCBI taxonomy): Eukaryota > Metazoa > Chordata > Testudines > Cheloniidae > Chelonia > Chelonia mydas. The sequence goes on from NC_057849.1 coordinate 164,243,235, forward strand.
GTGGCCTGCATGAGTGTGGTACCATACCTCTGCAAATGCCTTGCATTTCAGGAATGCTTGAACAGCTGAAGTAACATGAATAATATGAAGAATGTACCAGCAAGACATTCATGTTCCTAATAAAACAATTCAGTAAAGTTAGTCATTTCACTTATATTTTATAGTGGGTGCATTAATTGTAATGTCTCTTTTATTAGCAATTTATGCAAATCATACCCATTAATATAAAGATTTGTTGGCCCCTCAAGCTTTTGGCACATTACCAGTATGAACCACTGTATGCCCTGAATCTAGCTCACAGAATAGTCTTTGTTTGCACTTTCCCATGGGTCCTCTTCACATGATTCACTCCTTTAATGGACCTCACGTTCCACCCTCCCTCTCAGTCCCCCACAAAAGACATCCATCATTGGGAGATCATCATGACCCCGAGAATAGCCAATGTGGTCTTTGTTCTTAGATGGATGTTTGGCAAATAAGTGGATAATTTAAAACATAAATATTCATGCATAATAGCCAAGTCTGTGGCTCAAATGAATGGATACCAGATTTTCCAAAGCAAGTTTCCCTTCCTTGGTCTCTTGTAGATTTTCCCTCCCTTCATTCCAAATGCTGAGTTTTGTGAGGCATTAGCTCTTGAACATCTACATCCTTCAGAACCATGCAGCAACCTTAGTACAAGCCCTTCAGGGAGCTTGGGACAAACTCTGGTTGGTAGCCTGTGCTGAAGCTCATGCCATCATATCTACATTGCTATTGTTACCCCTGGTGGCTAGGTTAAAGCTAGCATGGATATGCCTATTTGTGCTACAGCCACACCCTCCTTTGCAATGTAGACATATCCTTAAAGTATATCTACACTGCGGCCAGGAAATGTGACACAGCTCCTGTAGGCATATCTTAGTTAGCTTTGATCTAGATACCTTGAGTCATAATAGCACTGTTGCTGTGGTAGCAGGGGTGGCAGCGTAGGGTAGCCTCCTGAGTACAACCCCCTCCAGGGCCCTGGGTACATACTCAAGTGGCTAATTAGATCAAAGCTAGCTGAGTTATGCCTATATGCGCTGCAATCACACCCCCTGATTGTTGTGTAGACATACCTATAGTAATGTCTTCAAGACCTGTAGGCTCTGTTACATGGTAACAGGATTTTGCTGCTATATTCTGCATCATTTCCCTGTTTTGGAGGTTGAAAGTGATTTTCCTCATCTGGGCATGTGAACATTCAACCTGTGTCCTGCACTTAAGCTCATATACAGTTCTAGTAGCACCAACAAGAAAGAGTTGGAGGCATCTAAGGAATCAGCCTTGGGAACATTTACTAGACTGTATAAATTGATCAGAATATTTGATATGAATTTTGTGCTCTTAAAAGTGACTGATAGTACTGGTCAGAGCCAGACAAGAGCCAGGTGTAGTGTGCAAGGCATTGTGTAAGTTTCCCCATGGATCTATGCCAGCCTACTTTCATCCTGATCTATAACACCTTCTCTGACCTCATCCTAAACCTTTTCTGAGTACAAGCTGCCAATCATGTTAAATTGGATGGTACTTTTGTAAAAATGACCTCTGGGGAGTTGGAGGACATCATTAAACTTATTTTAACCTGAAAAGTAAGCAGGCTTTAAACTCTGATATCTAGGAGTGGTAGTAGACAGACAGACAACCGGCAGAAATTCTGTTTTTATCTTACTCATCTCTCCTATCAAAATTTCCATTTAAGGTGAGTAAAGTGGGAGAAAGTTCAGATTTTCACTGAAATTGGGTACAAATTAGAACTTGACAGGGTGGAAGTGCTTTATTGCTAATTACACTTCACAAATCAGCACAACTACATACAGTAAATGATTGCAAAATGAAGCCATCAGCTATGTTGTAAAAAGGTTAAATTCACATCTCATGTCAGATTTCCTAACAAAAGCATTGGAAATGGGATGTTGTTTTGATTTTGAATACCTGCAGCCAAAGGGAGATTTATTTCTACACCATGTTCTCAGACTAAATTTACATATATATTCTGCTCAGTTTCTTCTGTACAACCAGGATATAACTTCTGATCATGAACTTGATCTAGTTAGCCACTTAGCGGAATGGGGGCCTGATTCAGGACTAGGACTCCTCAGTGCTACTGCAATACAAATAATAAATTATAGGCCAGACCCTGTACCCCACTCCAGTTGATTTGTGCTGCTCCAGCAGAATTATTTTATTTTAATTTGAGGTTTTATGTTTCACTTTATTTTATTCTGAGGGAAGCATAGGCATTCTTAAGAGCCTTTTGGATCTTCCCCAGCTTTTTTTTCCCCTCTTCTTCTTTTTATGCTCTTCTCCCACAAAAGTCTCATGCTGCAATTACCCTCCATCTGGTGGGAAAGTGCTAGACAGAGCTTCCTGGAGAGTCCATTAGTTCTAATTTTTGAGTTATCCATGAGAAGTTGCTCAAGTGTGCTGTACTTTCATATTTTCCTCCAAGTCTGAGAGCCCTAGGAGCCAGACACACGGCCTCTCTGCCACAAACATCCCAAGTTGACTGAAGGTTAAAGTACCAAGCTTGAGACCTTAACTTGGCTATTCCTTTCCGTTCCCTCCTCCGGTTTTGCTGGATGGGTGGTGAATCAGTGGATCAACCTTGCTGCATTAAACAACAGCCCTCCCCATCTACTTACAGAAATTCATATACTTTTTATTTCATTTATTCTCCTCCCCCATCCCAATCTGAGTCATCCCCTACAACAGAGAAGGACACTACAAATCCATATTTGATTTTTGCTGTATATATGGACTCCTACACAATTTTCTGCAGTGCTACTCAGCCTGTGTGTTTTATGTTCAACACATGTTAAACACCAGAATAGTTGCTCTATAAAAAACCTCTGGCTTGCTCAATAAGCTCCAAGGGGGAAAAAGTCAGGAACTTAGAAAAATATTTGAAATAATTATTTACAGGCTTTAAGTATATTAGCTGTTTTTCCCCTTTTGATTAAGGGCCCCAGATGGACAGCTTTAAAAGATAGATTTTTGTAAATGATGTTCTGAATTTGTTGATTTAAACTTTTATTGCACTTATCATAGACTCTAAATCTGTAATATGCTTAAAGGTTTAACAAAACACAATAAACTTATCTTAAATACAAAAGTGCTGAAACCCTTATGCCCTGGCATAAGATCTTTCATTGCATGGGCCTCATTACATAACATAGTTGCATAGCCTGTCGACCATTAAATACTCCTGTAAGACCTCCAACACAGTCTCCCCACATCTTACTCAACCTCACTGCCGCAGTCCTCACTAAGTGTTAAAGTGAGTAGAACTGCAATTTCCACAGGCAGCAGCACTGCAGAATCTCAGAGCACTAGCAGATCAGCAATACCTTGCAATGCTGCAATATAATTTGCAGAAGCTAAGACAAAAGGGATATTAGTGGCATCCACCAAATTTTGAGATTACAGGGAATAAGTTAACTAATTTATAGAGGGACTGGAGGTTCTGATATTGGGGAACTAAGCCTACGATTTCTAGGTTATAGGTTAAAGTATACTTAGCTAGACTGGTAATGATCAAGAGTTATTACTGTCTAGTGGTGGTTTAATGCTTATGTGAAAGGAGTTGGTGGTCTCACCCCAGTGTCTAGCAGACAAGTATTTGCATCGGAAACTCACTATCATGATTACTGTACTTGTTGGCAGTTTCTGAATAGACAGAGTGAAATAACATGTCGCTACCGAAAGTAGCACCTTCTTCAGGTCAGGACTGGGGTGTTGTGGGGAAGTTTGCGCTGCTATTACCTATGATATACCAGTTCTGTGGTTAAATGGAGAGCTTCATCCTCCAGAGTTTTCAAGCTGACACGTGTCAGTATGACTGATCTCAAAGAGAGCTGTGGTTGACTGAGATAAGCACAAAGTAGGTTCCAGGCACACCAGCATGCTCATCTTGGCTTTTACACTTACTTCCACTCTGGGTTTGCCTTAGGCCAGGGGTTCTCAAACTTCATTGCATCATGACCCCCTTCTGACAACAAAAATTACTTCATGACCCCAGGAGGGCAGACCGAAGCCTGAGCCCGCCCAAGCCCCACTGCCCGGGGTGGTGAGCAAAGCCCGAGTCCCACTGCTCGGGCGGTGGGGGGGCGGGGGGTGTCAAAGCTGAAGCCCTCAGGCTTTGGCCCTAGATAGTGGGGCTCAAGCTTCAGCCCTGGCGACCCCATTCAAAGGGGGTCGCGATCCACTTTGGGGTGCCAAACTACAGTTTGAGAACTGCTGCCTTAGGCAAACCATAGAGTTTCTCTGTGACTCAATATCCCTTAACTAAAATGGGAATAATACGTTGTTGCTGTATCTGCCCCACAGGGATTCTTGACTTAATGTTTCTAAAAACACTTGGAAGAAGAAAAGCATTATGTATCTAGCATTTTACACTAGTTACTGAATTAATTAAAAAAACAAAGTATATACTATTCCTTCTGGATTCACATATACTAACAATTTTTTAAACTGGGTTTTTCATTTAAGATGATATTAAAGCAAATATTGTTCAAAATTCATAATAGTTAGTACCCTACCTTTGAATATAAGTTTCAAAAAGATATATTCTACTTACAAACTTCCAGGTAGTTCTTTAGATGTCTGGATAGGAAAAGGGCATAATATATATTAAGTATATTCCTTAATTAACAGATGCAATTTAATGTTTGAGTTGTGGAATTAATTGGCAGAGCTGTAGAATTCTAGAAATAACTTGATGTTTGGATTCTTACCAAAATACGTTGTCCTGTCTCAGAAATCAGCAGGAAGAATGCTTTTGTTTATACAACATATACTCTGATTAATCCAAAGAAATCTGAATAATCCCATTTGAGTTTTTGCTAAGAGAAAACTCCCCCCATTCTGCCTGAGACATTAAAAGCCAAATTATGGCCATTTCAGTGCAAATGCACCAGCAGGTGAGGAGGTGAAGGCACAGGACCCTGCATCAACTAGTGAAGGGATGTATAACTAGTGCTGCTAATTCCAGAGAGGGCCTGACCCCTCCTCCAGCGCTGGGGTAGAACACTAGCCATATTTTTAGGGGCATTTCTCACCACACTAGATGTATTATACCTTAGTCCAGACACCATTGTTGTAGTAAAGTGATTATAATAGGGTTAACTGGGTTATCCAGAGTATTATGGCATGGAGCCATGCTCTACTGCTCCCTTATTTCCATCCTGTTTTAGTCAGTGGAAATTCCCTCCCCCTCATTGTGATGCAGTTAAATAAAGCAGCAAGTTTCCAGCCTTCAATCTAGTGCAGGGATCGGCAACCCCTGGCATGTGGCCCACCAGGGTACGCCCCTGGCGGGCCGGGCTCATTTGTTTACCTGCAGTGTCCGCAGGTTCAGCCGATCACAGCCCCCACTGGCTGCGGTTTGCCGCTCCAGGCCAATGGGGGCTGCAGGAAGCAGCGGCCAGCACATCCCTCGGGGATTCAGCCTTGACAGTCCCACTAATTTCAACAGATCTACTCACAAGCACATGCCTAACTTTAAACATGTGAGTAGATCCACTGAAGTCAATAGGACTGTCAAGGCTGAATCCCCACTCTGTCACTCCGAGTGCAGAAGTGCGGGCCCGCAAGGATTTTAAAAATTAATACTTGCCACTCCAGGCTTGTATTAAACTCCCAAGGTTACAGCTTCTCTCTGACCATGGCTTGCTAAACACTGCCACCACCCAAATGCAAAAAAACCCCTTTGAACCCAGGAAGGAGCACTTGGGAGTTCCTCCCTGTGGGGTACCCTCAAGCCCTTTCACCCGCCCTCTGGGGAAGAGCTGAGAAAGAAAACAAAAGAAATTAGCTGTGGCTATTAGCTAATCAGCCAAAATGCACAAACCTTTTAGGACACCAAAAATCCAATCCTGTTCTTAAAAAAGATAAATTTCATTAAAAACAAAAAGGAAAAAAATACATCTGGAACTTAAGCTTTTTGCTAGACCTTAAAAGAAACAATTACAAAAATTAAGCACCCAAAACAGCTTTCTTGGGGGTTCAGCTTAAAGGTTACAAGCAAACAAACATTAGGGGTTAGCACAGAGAAGATCCCCAAACCAAAATAAAGAAAATAAACCTGATCATGTCTAGCTAAACATTCTGATCTACTTACACATTTGGAGTTCAGATAAGTAGTTCTAGGCATGATCTGATGATTTATGATCATGCCTGGCTTAAGCATGTCTTAACAGTCAACTATGGATTTATCAAGAATAAATCATGTCAAATCAAGCTAATGGCTTTCTTTGACGGGTAACAAGCCTTCTGGATAGGACGAAAGTGGTAGATGTGGTATATCTTGACTTTGGTAAGGCTTTTGATACTGTCCCACATGACCTTCTCATAAACAAACTAGGGAAATACAACCTAGATGGAGCTACTATAAAGTGGGTGCATAACTGGTTGGAAAACTGTTTCCAGAGAGTAGTTATCAGTAGTTCACAGTCAAGCTGTAAGGGCATATTGAGTGGGTTCTGCAGGGAGCAGTCCTAGGTCCAGTTCTGTTCAATATCTTCATCAATGATTTAGATAATAGCAGAGAGAGTACATTTATAAAATTTGCAGATGATACCAAGCTGGGAGGGGTTGCAAGTGCTTTGGAGGATAGGATTAAAATTCAAAATGATCTGGACAAACTGGAGAAATGGTCTGAAATAAATAGTGTGAAAGTAGGATGAATTATATTGAAATTATAATTCATTAAAGAAATGCTACTTGAAGGGTTTGTTGAAATATAGTTGTCAGGAAGAGAAACATTAAGGCGTGTGAGACTATGGGTCCTCAAACTAATTAACTTAGAGCTCCTACTGAGCTAGGAGATTGGTAAACGTTAGTATGCAAATAAGATATGTATGTATATTTGTCAGTTTCTGCTTTCTTTTGTCTCTTATTTTAAATTGGCTTTGGCTTAGCTGTATAAATAAGTTATCGTGATCCTCAGAGAGGGGCTCACATCTGGGCGCATTGGCAAAGCGCTTTGTTAATAAACAGAGTGGTCTGACAAATTATGTGAGTCCTGAATCTGACTTTGACAATTTGGAGGTTCCACCGAGATGGCAACCATCTTCACTGGGGCCGTGTGACTCCTGACTGTTCTTAGGACGGCCGTGGCAAGCTGGCACCTGGGCATTTAGCCTGAGCGGTCTTCTGCCAGAACGGAAGGGTGCATGACCACAGTGAAGTCTATGCCATCGAACCTGTTAGTTCCCACTCTGTTCTGGTAGGGATCCCGGGATCTGACATCAGGAATCTGGTCAGGTAATTATTTCTGTGTTTTGTCTGAACTGAGGACTGTCTTGTCTCTGTGTCTATCCATCCTCCCTGTGGTGTGTTTGAGTCTGAACGCCGTCTCCGTCCGGGGATCGGCTGACCAAAGGGTTCCTCTCCCCGCTGTCTGAGTGAGTGAAATCTGCACAATTGCAGCCACACCGCGCCTTGGGTAAAACCCTTAGTGTGAAAGCAAGGGCGATTGAGGCAGTAGCCTGTGGGCTCCTTTTATGTGTTGCACCAGGCATCGCTCTGACGAACCCGACTTTCCTTCTTATGTGATTGGTGTGTAAAGTCCTCCTGTATGGGTAACCAGACATCTAAGTTGGGACAGTTCCCTAAAGGAACGCCGGCTCAGTTTATGTATTTTAGGAAGAGTCCGGACTCCTGTAAATTTCTGGAAAAATGGTGTAGGCTAAGGGAGTCAGGTAGAGTGACTACTACCAGCACTATGCTTCTGTCCTCAGAAGCCTTTACAGCTATTCTGAGGGAAAATGGGCCCTTTTCCCACAGAAATGGTCTATAAGGGACTGCTGCAGGCAGAGAGAGAATCTGATCAAAAATTGTTTGACTATTGGGTAATGTAATCAAAATCATTAAAGGATGTAAGGGGTTTCTATTGGAACTTAACTTGGCTGCTCCTGTCTAGTTGTACAAGATGGAAGTGTAATCGGGGTACAGTTGTGTAAAAGAGTAATCACAGCGCAAGGCATGTTAGGCAAAAGAGAATTTTGTGTGTGTAGTGCTAAAATCTGAAGCTGTGTCTCAGCTATTACCTGAGAATAAACTTATAGCTTGGTACAGCAGAGAAACTATTGCAAACATGGTCTGTTGCACAAGAGGGGAAACTGAGGTACACCACCTCATGAATTCCATAAATGATCAGTGAGTGGGGTAATTCGCTGGCCTGACTACAGAACAGCCTGACTATAGAACAAAATAAGGACAGCCTGGAGGTAATTCCTCTGTTTTTCCTGCAATTAGCAAGGAAATTTGTAAAAGAAAGTGGTATTATTATTAAGCAATAATCTGTCCCCACCAGGGGGGTGGAAATTGTTTCTTTTGTTTTTAGACTCTACAAGCAAGCTGGCGCCAGAGGAAGAATAACTCAGAATACCATGGATCTATGTTTTGTGTTGTTTGTCTGTGGTGTTTGTCTCGTTGCTAGCATTGTGTGTTTTAATGAACAGAAAACCTCATGACATGGGTGGGGGATGGCTTCAAAAGGCTGACGGGGCCTGGGGGGGAAGATGTGTATGGGAATGCAAAAGGCTAACTCAGGAGAATCCCAAAATTCAGTGGCTACTGTTAGGATCTTGGGACAAAGACCGAGTAGACATCTTAAAAGACAAACTCAGCCAACCTACAACTAAATTGGCAAAAGGAGAGGTTGATTGTTTCATGCAGTGGTGGGAAGAGGCAAATCATAGGTGGACAGAATCAAAACTTGCCTCTCTCAAAGATGCTGGCTTCTGTCCCACCAGATGCAACTCATTTTACTGTTGTTGATTTGTGCTCTGCTTTCTTTTCTCTCCCGGTTCACCCTGACTCCCAGTTCCTGTTTGCCTTTTCTTACAAGGGGCAACAGTACACATGGACCACACTGCCCCAGGGCTATACTGAAAGCCCGTCATATTTTTCCCAAGCATTAGCCCGAGACGTTGCTGACCTTGTTTTCCCGTCCAGGTCCACACTAGTCCAACATGTAGATGATCTACTCCTCTGTTCCCCTTCATTGTCTGCCTCTGAAACTGACTCTTTAGTGCTCCTTACTGCCCTAGCAAATAAGGGTCACAAAGCTTCTCGCTCTAAACTACAACTCTGTCAAGCTTCTGTCACATACCTTGGCTTTCTCCTCTCCCAGGGTTCCTGTGCACTTTCTCCCACCCACTTCCAAACTATCCTTAGCTTTCCCTGACCCCGCTCCCCACGCCAGGTCCGGAAGTTTTTAGTCATGGCTGGATTTTGCAGACAATGGATTCCCCAATATGCCTCCCTTGCAAAACCTCTCCAGGAACTCACTCTATTCTCTGTGCCTGACCCCATGCCGTGGCCCCCTGAGGCCAATTCTGCCTTTGTTTCCTTCAAACAGGGTTTGGCTTCTGCCCCTGCCTTAGGGCTGCCTGACTATTCTAAGCCTTTTACCCTTTTCTGCCATGAACAATCTGGGTGTGCGCTTGGAGTTCTCACTCAGATGCACGGAGAAAAGAACCGCCCAGTGACTTATTTCTCTGCCACTTTAGACCCCGTTGCCCAAGGCTTAGCCCCCTGCCTGCATGCTGTGGCTGCTGCAGCGCGCCTAGTCGAAATGTCTGATTCCCTTGTTCTACGCTCTCCTCTTACCCTCCTGGTCCCTCACTGACCTCACCCTGCTCCAAGACTCTGCCCCAGAAACCGAGAAAGAATCCTGGGTTGCCCAAGGTTGCTCTCTACATCCCGATTCCTTTTGGTGCTCGCCTACTGGCGCCTTTGTAGCCCCCTTTTCACTCTACCCGTCTCTGGCCGCCCTGCTACACGGTGTTTCGCATGTTGGAAAGGAGGGGATGGTCTCTGCTGTAACAAAGACAGGATAGTGGGCCCCCCCATTTTAGCTCTTTTGCAGCCCGCCACTGTGCAGCCTGTACCATTTGCCAAAACCATAATATTGGTAAACCTGTAAAAGCGGCCCAGGGGTTCCGGGGCCTGCCTCAAGCACCGTTCTTGCACAAATGCCTAAGTGTCAACAATATGAATTTATATTGGTTATGGTATGTTTATTCTCTGGTTGGATTGAAGCCTTTCCTCGTCGCAAGGCTGACTCACTGTCTGTTGCCAAATGTTTGTTAAATCATATGCCTGCCAAGGGAATTCCTGCTACTCTGTCCAGTGATCGGGGTACACAGTTTACTGGACAACTTGTTCAACACCTGGACCGTATATTGCATATCAAACACCTGTTTCACTGTCCCTACCACCCACAGAGTGCAGGTGCAGCTGAAAGACGAAATGGTGTACTTAAGAATAAGCTTGCTAAAATTTGTGACTCTACAGGATTAAGCTGGCCAGTAGCCTTACCATTAGCCCTTATGGACATGAGATCCACTCCATCCCAAAGGCATAAATTAAGTCCCTTTGAAATTGTTATGGGATGCCCTATGAGAGCTATAACTACCATTACTCCCATTCCAGATTTGAACTTGACTCACAGTGCGCTCCTTCAGTATTGCAAGGGACTAATGCAAGCTGTAAGTCCCTTCCATTCACAGGATTGAGCCGCCTGGCCCACGGAACCCACCTCCGACGCTTGCCACAACCTCAAGCCAGGTGATTGGGTCTACATATGGCGCCATCATCGAAAGCACGCCTTGGAGCCCGAGTGGAAGGGTCCTCATCAGGTACTGCTTACTAAACAGATGCTGTTAGACTATCTGGCATCGCAGCATGGATACATGCTTCACAGTGTAAAAAGGCACCACCCCCAGAGAACCAATCATCACCTCAGGACAACGCAGAGTCAATTTTGACTCCAGAAGAAGATGTAGAGGAACAGTCTGCAATACCTTACAATCTACGCTCTCGTAAGGGTTGCCAGAAGCAGACGCTGTTCCTCGGCTGCTGGTGTCTTATGGTCTGGGGAGACCACAATGACAATTCTTTTATCCAGCAGCAGGTGTGGATAGCTCAGACCCTTAATATTTCTAATTGCTGGGTCTGCAGCCACATCCCAGCCCACCCTCAAACTGGTGTTCCTGTCCTGGCTATCCCACTCAAGTCCCCCGACCTCACTGGAGGGCCTCGTCGGTTTAACAAAATATGGATCAGCAATGACACTTGGGAAGCGGTGGGAATAAATGCAACTAAATGGATAAGTGTGGTGGCAGGAAAAGGTCATTGGTGTTGGGTGTGTAATGGGACAGGGCTGGATCTGGGGAAAAGCCGTTGCCTTCAGCATATTGTGGCCAATGGTGTATGGGATTATTCAAACAAAACTAAAAAGTGGCGGGCCGGATATGGAGATATGAATTTTTTTCTCAACCTGGGATCAAACAGAGAAATCAATCTCATGTTCCCCCTACAGTAACCTTAGTGAAAACAATACAATTTTTCAATGTCATGCAAATAGCACCACTCCTCATAAGGAGAATTACCCTGTACCCTTTGGGGGATACTACTCCTCCTTTGCAAACATCTATATGACAAATGGGTGCAACCGACCCTTCCTGGCCTTAATAGGCCATCACTGGGTGTGTGGGACCAGAGCTTATATCGAACTAACAGCTAATTGGTCAGGAATCTGTTATCCTGCCCGACTCTTCCCACAATTCCGAGTGCTAGGAACCTTCCCTCGAGAACACCTCCGCAATTTCAGGCGAAAAAGAAGGGACTTAACAGATGCCCAATGGCATGTAAATAACATAAGCCCCTTAACCTGGGAAGAGGTCATTGGCCGTTCCTTAATACTATTAGGGGGAGTAATACACCATGCAAAAAGGCTCCTAAGGTTACAAGCAGTAGTTGAAATAATGGCAAATGAAACCGGAGAAAGTTTAAGAGCCCTGGCCAAAGAAACAGGGGCAATCCGACAGATGGTCCTCCAAAACCGTCAGGCATTGGACATAGTGCTGGCGGCAAAAGGAGGGACTTGTGCTCTCATTGGAAAAGACTGCTGTGTGTATATACCAGACAACACCAATGAGGTAATAGATCGTGCTAGCCACTTAGAACAAATCACATATCTTCCCCACAAAGTGCCAAGTTCTTTATGGAAGTGGCTAAGTAACATTTTCAATTTCTCTGGCATAGGAAACTGGTTGTTTCAGGGAGCCCTAACTCTCCTGTTTGGAATCCTAATAATTTTTGTATGTTTTCAGTTACTTTCCTGTTGTATCCAAAATTGTGCCAGGCATGCTACACAGATAGCTGCCCCAAACCAGAGTGCTAATTTGATGATTTTAAAAATCACTGATGAACAAAGAGATAAAGAACGATTGATATGTGGAACCCAGTCATTGTTGGTCATTGCGTAGCTTGACCAAAAGGAGGGATTGTGAAAGTAGAATGAATTATATTGAAATTATAATTCATTAAAGAAATGCTACTTGAAGCATTTGTTGAAATATAGTTGTCAGGAAGAGAAACATTAAGGCGTGTGAGACTATGGGTCCTCAAACTAATTAACTTAGAGCTCCTACTGAGCTAGGAGATTGGTAAACGTTAGTATGCAAATAAGATATGTATGTATATTTGTCAGTTTCTGCTTCCTTTTGTCTCTTATGTTAAATTCACTTTGGCTTAGCTGTATAAATAAGCTATCGTGAGCCTCAGAGAGGGGCTCACATCTGGGTGCATTGGCAAAGCGCTTTGCTAATAAACAGAGTGGTCTGACAAATTATGTGAGTCCTGAATCTGACTTTGACAATAGCATGAAATTCAATAAGGAAAAATACAAAGCACTCCACTTAGGAAGGAAAAAAACTATTGCACACACAAAATGGGAAATGACTGCCTAGGAAGGAGTACTGCAGAAAGGGATCTGAGGGTCATAGTTGATCACAAGTTAAATTTGAGTCAACAATGTAACACTGTTACCAAAAAAAAAAAAAAAAAGCAAACATCATTCTAGGATGTATTAGCAGGAGTGTTGTAAGCAAAACACGAGAAGTAATTCTTCCGCTCTACTCTATGCTGATAAGGCCTCAGCTGGAGTATTGTGTCCAGTTCTTTCAGTAAAGATGAAGACAAATTAGAGAAAGTCCAGAGGAGAGCAATAAAAATGATTAAAGGTCTAGAAAACATGACTTATGAAAAAACTGGGTTTGTTTAGTTTGGAGATGAGAAGACTAAAGGGGACATGGTAACAGTTTTCAAGTAAGTAAAAGACTGTGACAAGGAGCAGGGTGGAAAATTGTTCTCAACCTTTGAGGACAGGACAAGAAGCAATGAGCTTAAATTGCAGCAAGGACGGTTTAGGTTGGACATTAGGAAAAACTTCATGTCAGGTTAAGCCCAGGGAGGTTGTGGAATCACCATCATTGGAGATTTTTAAGAGCAGGTTAGACAAACACCTGTCAGGGATGGTCTAGATGGTCCCCCTTGAGTTCAGGGGACTGGACTAGATGACTACTGAGGTCTCTTCTAGTCCTACACTTCTATGAGTCTATGGTACATGGCACCACAGTACAGACTAGGGTCTGTGTGAATTGTAGAGCGCTCTAATGTGTTGTGCTCTAACTGCCCCATGTAGACATTGCTGCTGAGAACTAAAAGGTACTTAGTTCACATTGGTGTAGTCCTGTTTGAAATCGGAGTACACCAAACACACACTAGGTTTGTGCCAGCAGGGTCTACATGGGGCAGTTAGAGGACAACACGTTAGAGGGCTCTACAGTTCACATCCTTATAGTCTGGACTGCAGTGCTGTGTAGATAAGCCCTTAGTTTCATTACTGAGTTGCTGCTGAGGCTGCCACCTGCAGACTGGCCAGAACCCCCACCCTGAGATGACAGATGTAGGTACACCGGAGGGGGAGGGTAGGAAGCAGCCCAGAGAAACCAGACCACAGTCTGGCTGGGAGCTGGCCTGATACAAGGTCAGTGTGTTGCAGGAGGATCCCGGCTAACCCAGTGGTGGACCACTCCACCACTGTTAGGGCCCTGGGCTGGGACACGAAGGAGTTGAGCGGGCCCACGTCACCCCCGTCACCTCACTCCTGGGGTGGCAGTACTCCCCCTCCTTAGGCCAGGAGGCCTGTGCTCCTCGGGCACTCCTACCTGAGCCTCATAGACTGTGCTTGGTGCTTAGCCCTGTCTGAGCCCCTAGACTCTCTTCGTGCTTACCCTTACCTAAACCTCTAGAATGTATTGGTGCTCTCCCTTACCTGGGGCTCATAGACTGCCTAGCCGCTCTGCCTTGACTGCAGGCCAGAGCCTATGCATTGCTTTGCTGCTCTGTCCTGACTGGGCCTGAGGCTCATAAACTGCTCAGCTGCTCTACCCTGGTTGCAGGCCAGAGTCTACTGTTTGCTGCCCTGCCCCGATCAAGGGCCCAGGGCTTATAGACTGCCTTACTGTTCTGCCCGGCCGGAGGACTGGAGCACTAGGTGTAGCTAATTCCCCCCTTTGAGCTCACCTTTACAGATATGCAACAGCGAGGAGGCTTGGCCTCCCTCAGAGACCGACAGGGAGGGACAGCCATGTAGCCCACAGCCTCAATAAACCTTCTACTGAAAAAAATGCCATGGGACTCCTTAGTGACCCGAAGTGGTCAGGAACTTGGTTTAACATCTCATCCAAACAGAATAGCACCCCCTACCAGCAAGCTGAGGCATTGACTCGGACCAGTTGATCCATCAACAACACACTGTGGGTCACACCAGGAATTATTATTTTAATATTAGGCTCCCATCTAAGTACTGACTAGGTCTGACCCTGCATAGTTTGTACAAGATCAAAACCTGATTTGGTAGGGCTAGAAGAGATCAGTAACATTCTTCATTAGTTTACTGGCATCTACTTGAATTGGGAATTATGCCCAACAAGATCAAGACACTAGAACTATTTGTTCAAATTGACTAAAATTTTTGTCCTTTTAACCATTAATCACTAAATTGTGCAAAATAAAAAGAGTGGAGGCAAGAGAGGAGACCAGCATTTAGAGACAGACATAATAAATAGTTTACCAAGAATATTAAATAAAATCATGAGTATAATCCATTGGTTATATATCTTTATCACACACCAGCAACGAGCAGTGTAAAGCAAATTTGCTGACAATATTTGTATGCCATCAGTAAAACATTTTATAGGACTACCACAATAGTCAAGATGTTCATCATCATCACCGTCATGTTCCCATTATGCCTCTGGTGTTCAGGGCAGCGACAAAGTCCCTCCAAGTTTTTTGGCAAGTCTTTCAGTGGTTCCTCAGCTGTGCCCCAGATTTTTCAGCTCAGTTTCCACAGCTCTTTGCCATGTTTTTTTCACGCGGCCTCTATTTTGCTTGCCTTCAGGTGTCCCTCTTATTGCTATTCTGGTGATGGAATCCATGTCCATCTGAAACACATGGCCAATCCATCTCCAACGCCTCCTGGCAATGAAAATGCTCATATCTTCTTGGCTGCACTGTGTGAATAGATCTTGGTTTGAGATCTTGATCTGGGCCAAAAGATATGGAGGATTTTTCTGAGACAAGCTGTATGGAATGAAGACAGTTTGGACATGTCATACTTTTTCATTCCCCAGAATTCTGCACTATAAAGTAGTGTTGAAAGTACACAGCTCTGATAAATTTTGAGTTTGGTTTTGGTGTTGTATTTTGATGATATCCAGACTGTATTTAAGCTCCTGAAGGTGTTCCTGGCTTTATTGATTCTGGTCCAGATGTCCTGGCTTGTTCTACCATCCTGGCTAATGGTGCTGCCCAAGTATGTGAATGTTCCACATTGGTGAGAACATGATTCTCTATCCATATTGGTGATGGTGAGGCAATATTAAAGGTCATGATATCTGTCTTATTGCGGTTGATTTTCAGTCCAATTTGCTGTCTGAATGTGTTGAGTCGAGTTGTTTTTTCTTGTATATGGTGTTGGGTATGTGATAGGAGAGGGAGATCATCTGTGAAGTCCAGGTCTTCAAGGGATGAGAAGGGTGTCCATTTAATGCCTCTTGGCATGCCTTTTGTTGTACGCCACATTACACAGACATGACACACCCCTGTTCCTGTTTTGACTACAAAACTGAGCTCACTGTGATCAACACTGCATGTAAAGTTGGAACAGACGCTTTTGATGATGTTGATTATATGGAGAAGGATTCCATATGCCAGCAGAATGCTCCATAGTCTGGTCCTGTGAATGCTATCAAAAGCCTTCTCAAAGTCTATGAAGTTTATGTAGTGTTGTTGTTGCAGTTCTCAGATATGTTCTATTATGTTTCATGAAGTGAAGATCAAGTCTGTGCATCCATGCTCTTTCCAAAAACCAGCTTGCTCTTTTCTGAGAACGCTATCAACTGCCTCTGATATACATTGGACTATGATCTTGCACAATACCTTGCTTTGCACAGATAAAAGTGTGATACCATGCCAGTTATTACAATCACTGAGAGTTCCTTTCTTTGGTATCTTCACTATAACCCCATTGGTCCACTCATCTGGCACTTTTTCCCTTTCCCAGACTGATGTAAATAGAGGGGCCAGGATAGATGGTGTTAGCTCAGGATTTGCACTGAACAATTCTGCACTCAAGTTAGAGCTTTCCCATTTTTTAAGGATTTGATGGCTTGAATGATCGCTTCCTTAGTTGGGGTGTCTGTGTTGATATCAAGATCTTCTTCCGCCTCCTGGATGTTTGCTTCTTCTTTAGGTTGCTCCCTGTTCAGTAATTTTCAGTAGGTGGCCTTTTTTGTTCCTGATGACAATGTTTGTTGGTGTCTGCCATTTACCACTGATAAGCTGCATCATTTTTTAGACATTTCCTTGTTCTCCATGAGCAGCTGCATCCTTTGCTTGTGTTGCCAGATCAGCAATATAATGTCATTTGTCTACTCTCACAAAGCATTTGACCTCCCGATGTGCCTTGCTATACTGCTCATGGTATTTGTCCTTTAGCTTCTGGGATTTTGTGTCTAAAACTTTTTTCTTCAAGGGCTCATCAGGGTTCTATGGCATTCCATGTACTGGGTGTAATCCACTCCTTCCTTTTCTTCTGCCTGTAGCTTAGACAGGCTTCACTGCTCTGATTATGAATTGTTACTTTGTCCCACTTCTGGTTGATCTCCTCATCTGCATTCCCCTCCTCTTCATTTAACTGCAGAACAAAGGCTTTCTCTATTTCAGGGGACTTTAGCTTGTCAACATCATAACGTCTATGTCCTTTGTTTTCTGGACCCAAAGTCAGGGTATTATGCTAAGAATAATAATGGCAGATGTAGTGCAGTTCCAAATGGAATCTGTGTAAATTAAAAGACAAGCTTAAATATGGGGATAGAAAAGATAACAAATTTGCATCAAGAATATTTTAAAAGCCAATTCAAATATTTTCCCTTTGGAGATAGCGTGATTTGGCAGTTCATTTTGCAAATGTTCCTTAACTCAAACAAAAATGTTTTTATTGAAGTCGTTTAAAAAAATGCTTTTGCTTCTTGGTTGCGCAAGGCAAGACTGAGATATGCATTTTATTGCTGAAGTCTGTTTAAATTTATCTTCTTACAAAGTGGGCTTTAGTTAAAGTACAATAAACCGCTGAATTTCTTCTGGTTGCCTCCAATGATTACGTTTCCTTCCTCTCAAAAGACAGGAGACTTTTGAGTAAATGTGGCCAAAATGATTTCAAGAGTCGCTTAAATTAAAGGCTATCATGGGTGGTGCAGCAATAGTTAAGGTAGGAATTCCCAAACAAGCTACTTGGAAGGAATCCCACCACCCACACATCCTAAGTCACCATTATATGATGTGATGTCCTTGTGGAAAATACCAAAATATGGTATGTTTGGGAATATCATTATGTAACTGGCCAATCAATATTTTTGAATGGAACTCCAACTGTTTATTGTACAATGTGATAGGTGATATGCTGTATTCTGTGTTCTGAATTATTGTTTAATGAGAATTATCACTACCTCATTACCAGTGTTCCCTCTAATTTTTTACATCCATGTGCAGAATGAATTTTGTTATGTGCACCAATTTAGAGGTGATGTGTGACACAGAGGGTTGGGTGGAGGGGGTGAGGGCTCAGGCTAGGGGTGAAGGCTGTGGGGTGGGGCCAGGGATGAGGGGTTCGGGGTGCGGGAGGGGGCTCAGGGCTGGGGCAGAGGGTTCGGGTGTGGGGGGTGTGGACTCTGGGGTGGGGCCAGGGATGAGGGGTTTGGGGTGCAGGCTGCCCCAGGGCTGCTGTGGGGAGAGAGGACTGCCCTCAGTCCTCTCTCACCACAGCAGGTTGGGGCCGGGAGAGAGGCTGCAGCAAGTCCGACGCAGGTCTGTGCTGGGGCCGGTGGGGAGGGGCGCCTCTCCCCGCCACGGCAGGTCCATGCTGGGGGAGAGGCATCTCTCCCTGTCGCAGCTCTGAGCCCCTGAGCATGGGGCTTAATAGGCAGCTGCGTGGTCGTATGGCCACGCAGCTTAGAGGGAACTTAGCTCATTACAGAGTATTATTGTTGTTTTGCTATTACAGTAACACCAAAGCCTCCAGTTCCTATTATGGCCCTGCTGCGATGCCTGCTGTACAAACACAGGTAGACAGATGCCTTGCCAGCCTCAAGCACTTATACCTTAATTAAAGACAAGATACAGTAAATGAGCATGGGAGAACAGATGGGATTTGTTTTTTACTTTTATATTGATTTGTTCTTCAAAATTATTTGAAGAATTTATGGCCTAAAGATTGCTTGCAAAGTATTCAATGCAACTATTGCTGTAGTATTCCCCATTAATAATTTGCTATTTGCACCTTGTGACTGGTCACCTAAATTATGATGACTGTTAATAATATTTTATATTGTGTTAGCATATAGAGGTCCTAACTGGGACTGGGCTTCATTGTGTGGTAAAGAGCAAAATCATATGGTATTGTTTCTGCTTGCTGACTGGATGACTTCCAAATCCATAAAGTCCTTTCAAAATGGTTGTATGAAGGCTACCATAATAAATTCTAGTGCATATATTTACTTAAACAAGTATTTGTGATAATCTCTCTTTCTGCAAAAAAAAAAAAAAAAAAAAAAACCTACCGAAAACACAAATGTGCTTATTCAAATGATATGAACAAACAAGGTTACAAAATACCAGTGAAGTGACTTTGTATTGTAATGTAAACCAATATTTGTGCTTAGTGTTCCCCCCCGCACACTTTCATTATTCAAAGTATTCAATTTCTAATCAACAATAAGTTTTAAAACAGCATCACCAAAATCCTCCAGACTTTGGTCCTGATTCACCACTGTAACTCCAATCTTATGCTACTGTAACTTCATTGACGTCAACAGTCTTATGGTAGTGTGATATTGGAGTACCACAGGGTATGTCTCCACTACAATTGAAGGTGTGATTTCCCACTCAGGTAGGTATACCCATGCTAGCTTTAATCTAGCTAGCACACTAAAAATATCAGTGAAGACATGGCAGTACAGGCTTTAGTGCAGGCTGCGCAAGCCTGCCTGGGGCCTAGGGTGACTAGACAGCAAGTGTGAAAAATCGGGACAGGGGGAGGGGGGTAATAGGAACCTATATAAGACAAAGCCCCAAATATTGGGACTGTCCCTATAAAATAGGGACATCTGGTCACCCTACTGGGACCCCTGGGTATGTATTCGCCTTGCTAGCCCATGCTGAAGCCCATGTGCTGTGGCTTCATTGCTGTTTTTAGTATGCTAACTAGATTAAAGCTAGCAGGGGTATTTCTACCTGTGCTAGAATCACACCTTCGATTACATTGTAGACATACCCACAGTGGTGAACTGCCTATAGAATAGTCCATTTGGAGGAGCAGGCTCTTTGATAGATTGGGAGTTGTGGGGAAAATGAAAAATAAATGTATAAACAATTAAAAACAACTTTTAAATATGCCCATTAGTATCTGCTAAGACTTTTCCACTCCTTTTGCTGAGAAGTAGTACTGTTTTCCTGGTTGGCCTTTTCCTCCTGGGGACTGCTACTGAGATTTGGTCTACATTTCAAAGTTATATTGACACAGCTACGTTAGTCAGGGGTGTGAAAAAATACATTCTTGATGGATATAGCTATGCTGACATAACCCCCAGTGTAGATGCAGCTGTCAGCAGAAGAGTACTGCCATCAATGTAGCTGATGCTCGTCAGTGAGGTGGTGAGAAACCCATTCCGTCAGTGTACACGGTGTCTACACTAGGGAGCTATGCTGACATAGTATAGTCTCCACAGTGTAGATATGCCCTCAGGCAATGTGTACAAATAAAATAAATGACTCACTAACATACACACACACACAGATGTTGGAACAATTTTTATAGTGGGGGTGCTGAAAACTATTGAACAATACTGTACACGGTGTATACGATGGAAACTACGTCAAGCCAGGGGCTGCTGCCGCACCCCTAATTCCAGCACTCCTGCACACACTCAGAGCACAATAATCCAAAACATTCTAATGATGCCTCTATTAAATCTACCACTGCCAATTAGGTCTCCCTTAAGTCTATTATTGCCACCCTCGTCCGTTATTTTGTTTAGATGAGTTACTGTTCTGTTAACTCAGCCTTTCAGAAAAGATTCCAGCCACACAATAGCAGTGTGAATTTACACTCCAGCCTAGAGAGGATTAATTAAACACTAACATGCTCAAGCAGCTTCTTTTTGTCTTTTCTCTTTTTGTACTTTTGAAAAAGGCAACCAGGAAATTAAAGCAAACAAAAGTACACACTGAGGCAACATTAAAATGAGGTCGTGCTCTAAGTGATTGTGTAAAGATGGCACGGTGGGATTGCATGTCTGTGTTTCAATAAATTTCTGGGAAATTTTGATCAGTTTTCAAATAAATAAATGCTTTGTCTAACTGCCAGCTCTGCAGACTTCTCCTATTATCTTGAAAATCAAGCTGCATTCTCCTTGGCTTTTACACTATCACCAATAATATTCTGCTAGCCAAATTCTGTCCTGTGTTATGTTTGTGCAATAAAAAGAGTGGGGTCCAGCTGTTCCTGTGACTGATCAGCTGCCTTCCAGCTTAGATTGATCAAGTGATTATAAAAACCAACAAGTGGCTCAGCTGAAGAGAGGAATTGTGGGTAGCTGTGTGTGTGTGAGAGAGAGAGAGAGAGAGAGACAGACAGACAGACAGACAGACAGACACAGAGTAAGGGAACGTCTTCACTGGCAACGTTAAAGCGCTGTCGCTCCCAGCGCTCTAAAAAACCCACCTCCTCGAGGGGCGGAGCTCCCAGCGCTGGTGTGCTGTCTATACTGGCATGTTACAGCGCTGAAACTTGCAGTGCTCAGGGGGGTGTTTTTTCACACCTCTGAGCGAGAAAGTTGCAGTGCTGTAAAGTGTAGACAAGAGTAAGTGAGAGAGTGTGAGCTGGCTCTGGCAGCTAGCTTTGGTCAGGGGCATAGTTTTGTTTGGGTGTTTCCTGGTGAGTTTTATGTTTGAAGAACATAACTGCTCTGAAGGAAGGGTCAGATCAGCCTTTGGGTGTGGTGTTAGTCCTTCCTGGGCTGCGGGAGGTAGGGCAGCAGCTTGTAGACATTGTCTTCAGACTCTGCCCTCAATTATTCCTTTACACTCATTGTTCTCAATGAGGTGGTACAGGTGCAATTGAGCAAAGAATATAGCCCTGGAGTGCGAATACAGTTAATAAATGTATTGGTGGGAGCCAGAATAGAATCTAGCTCACTCCTTCATAACAGAAGTAGCTCTGCACTGATGAGAAAGAATAAAATGTAGAGAAAAGCTTACATTTTTAAAATAAGTAAGAAGATATATCTGAATATAAGCAGTTGCAATCTGAGGAGGAAAAAAAGGTTCAGTTTTTATATAGTCATGGCTCAGAGTGGAAACAGTATTTACATATTTAGGGCCAGGTTTCTATCCCTCAGTCACAACTTGCACCTATATAAAGATGCATACTCAAATGCACTTTCCATGCACTCTTGAATTATTCTAATGTGCAAGCATTAGCTTTTGCACCCACAAACACCAATATTTGCATAAGTAGATACCAAGGGCTGGAGGAAGGTAGGATGGTCCTGTGGTTAAAGGCTAACATGGGTCTCAGGAGACCTGGATTTAATGCCCTACTCTGCCATAGCTTGATTTTGAGCAAGTCTCTTTATCTCTCTGGGTCCCACTCATCCATCTGTACGAGGAGATATTAGTACCTTCCTGCTTCACAGTGGTGGGGTGAAGACAAATACTGTGGTAAGGTGGGGATGTATTATGTAGATTGGACTCATTGAACTTTGTAGTATTGCAATAATTGGAGTTGGTAACATCTTCAGACTCTCCATATAATAGCGAATAACCATCATTCTGCTGAGTTTCCAGCAGGGAAACATTACAAGTACGATGAATAGCACCTCATAAATGACTAAAGGAATTACTAACGCATAGCTGTTAGTTCTGCAAGTGTTTCTTAAGGTCAGCTTTATCATTAGTTATTTTTTAAGGTAGAGGATGACAGTACGTTAGAACACTGATTCTTTGAAGCCCCTTTGTTCAGTAGATTGCTTGGTTTTTTGTTTTGTTTTTACCTACCCAATACAATTCCAAGAGTGAGGGACGGTTACCATTTTAAATGACACCATTCCTGAGCACACTGGCTCTTGGGAAAAAAATCACTCGAGTAACTAAGCTGTATTGATCAATATTATTGGCAGATGCTGTGGTAAACATCCTCAGAGACACATTGTCTCCTATGTAGTACAGAAAGTAATTCAGAGGTGAGGAGGAAGGTAACTTTCCTAAAGTGTATGAAGTAACTTGGGATAGATGGGGTGTTCGGAGGAGCAGTAGTACAGGTGGAGTACTTCATTCCTGGTCCATCTGGACTCCAGTCACTTTGTAGGTGGTTTGTGTGGAGTGCAGCAGCAGCAGCTGTCATAGATACTCGGCCTGTGGTTTGCAAAGTCAGGCAGAATGCTTTTAAGAACACTGTACGGAGCATTTTTAGGAAGTGTACAGGACTCTCCTTAGTGCCTGTTATAGGACTAGTCAGAGCACAGGGGAAGAGGACTATGGCTACACCCCACCATCTGCCCTGCTAACATTCCTCTGAACTGTGCACTCAGTGTTTTCGAGAACAAAGATTCTGACTTAGTCCTGTCACCTTTAACTTTGAGACTGAAACCTCCTGAAACAACCAAATCTTTTTGTTGGTTTAGTTTCACAAATTCCTGTAATGGATTGTTGTGTGGGAGAAAGAGCTTAACTGTCAGATCAATCATACACTCAAGATTCAGATTACTGTGGTGGGCTGAGTGGCAGTGCAGAGACATGGAGAGTATGTGACAGAGAAAGATGGTGTGGTAAAAGGCATCAAGGTCAGGAGCTGGTGGAGGTCTCTGAAGCAGCGACAGGAAGGAAAGGGAATGAATGCTGGAGCAGAGAATCAGAGGGAGAGGGAGGAATCCTGAAGAAGAGATCTAGAAGCAGTGCTAACAACAAAAAAGGACAAAATCTGGCAACAAAGAGAGAAAAAGGCTTGGCAGGTGAAGGGACTGGGTGGCAGTTGGTAGCAAACTTTGTTTTTAACAGGGAGAGGGGGCCTTCAGGAGCCAGCTGACAGGCACAGAAGCCTGAGAGCAAAGAGAGAGGGTGGAGAGACTAGGAATGGAGGCGGGGAAAACAGAAATGGGAAGGAAGAAATGAACACTGAAAGGAGGGAGAAAAAGATGGGACTCTTGAAATCTTCGAGAGAGTGAGAAACAGAAGGCTATAGAGCAGCATCAAGGCATTCAACCCTTGAGATCCATCCAGCCGAAAGGATCGATGAATTAGAAAAAAAAAAAAAAAAAAAAAAAAGGAATGTCCTGAGCTGTAAAAGAACGATGTGGTTAGGGTATTGAGTTCTAAACCAAGTTCTTCAAGTTCTAAACTGTCCAGTAAATGCAAACAACTCTGAAATAACATAAGACGCACATATTTCTCCTGGTTTTCCAAACCCTTCTTTTGAACACACACAGTTGTCTTATTTTAAATTACAAATAGGGCAGCTTCTTATTTCTCTGGAGGTAACACAAGGACAGCAGTTGCTAGTTAGAAACCCCATTAGAATGTCACGGTTTTCTATGTACTTTCAGAAGTGCTAAAATGTAAATCTAGGGACCACAGTACTGTCAGGTTATGATTATAAAACATAAAGTCTGATCAGAGATTTTTGGCTTGATCTAGCTCCCACTGAAGTCATTAGGGGATTTGTCGGTGACGTCACTGGGAACAGAATTGGGCCCATTATGGGAAATACATTAGTAATAATAATACATTTTATTTATTTAGCCCTCATTGTACTCATCATAGGCCTTCTGGGCACTTCATGTAAACACATACAAAACAGTAAAACCACAGATTAAAATGTCTGATTCCTACAGGATTAGAGCAGACAAACAATGAAAATCAAAGTATGCCTATATAAGGCCTATTTCTTATGAAATTATGCTAACTGTGTCAGCATGTAGTTTATGGCAGGTCATCATGTACTTGATCTACATAGAATTGTTACAGGCTGATCCGTGAAACCATTGCCTGTTTAGAATTTTGTTAGCATGCAAATAAGCAAAAAAATGGATATTGATAAAAGAGAATATTTTTAGGCTTGCAAATCAGCCAGAATCAGCCAAATTCTTGGCCCTCAATATGTGCCGCTGAGTAGTGTCAGATGCTCACACGTACACAAATTGACATTTACAAGGCATGCTGCACACAGTGCCAAGTTCAAAAATAAATCGCCTCTTTAGATAGGTTCGCCAGAGCCTCTTAACTACACCAGAGCCTCCTAAGATTCATGTGTTGTTTGCTACTGGAGGAACTGGAATGCTCCTGGACACAGAATGAAAACACAGTCTGTGCGGCATAAGGAAAATGACATCAACTGAAGTACAATAATTGTGAAGTTGTAGTTTCATGGGGTTACATTTTCAACATGGTGTGTGTGCTTGGGGGGAGAGGAGAGATTAGGCACTCTGCTCCTATTATTATTAATTGGAGCGGCATAATTAACTCCATGTGTATTCTGCTGAAAATCTACTCTAGTAAATACAAATATCTCCAACAGGGGACAGAGACAGAATAACTCAGCCTCTGAGTGACAGATCCTTTCTCTGGAGCTCTACTTGTGGATATTTCCTCCATGAGAGGATTTCTGCTCCATGGCCCTGGCCTCTTGTGGCTCTCCCAAAATCTCCAAGGTTTGGGGCACCAGTTCTGCAGGGGCAAAGGGGCAAATCCTGATCCTCACTGTCCCATGGGACAATTTAGATTAATCTCTGCCAGGCAGAAAGATAGCATTAGCACTCTATACATACGTGTCTGTCACAAGGACATAGGATCTGCCACACTTGATCAGGTGATTAGTCAACCTAGTCCAACATTCTGCCTTTGAGACTGGCCAATACAGTGCTTGATTGTTAAAAGGAAATTGAAAAAATCCCAGTAACTCACTTAGATAATTGTGTAATGCTATTGTAGCAGGGTTGGCTACCCCACTCCTAAAATAGAAGGGGTTAAAAGCAGCCCTGGAGAGGGCTGTGGCTGGGGATGGCTGATTGGGGAAGCAGCTGCAGCTGGGCCACACCCCAATCAGGCCCCAGCTGGCCTGTATAAAAAGGCTGTGAGCCAGAGGCCCAAGGAGTCTCTCTCCAGACTAGGAGAGAGCAGGGCTTGACTGTGGGCTGGGCTGGGAGCAGGCTGAGGAGGGGTGCTCCAGATTGGCAACTCCCTAGGCTGTAGGGCCTGGTCCAAGGCCCATAGAGGTACTGGGAGGCAGAGGAAGGTAACAGGTCTGAACCCCCTTGCCTATGATGAGTGGCCTTTATGCTGCAGTCTGCCCCAGGGAGCCGGGGCTAGATGGTGACTGGCAGTAGCCCAGACTGAGGCGAGGTGGGGATAGTGGGTTGGGGGTTCCCCAGGAAGGGGACACCCAGAGGCAGAGAGTGGGGGTACTGCTAGGGGGCAGAACCGTAGAGAAAGGGGCACTGGGGTCTGTGAGGGATACAGGGGCCAGAGCTGTGCAGATCACTGGCCTGCAGAGGGTGCTCCAGGCTGCTAATTCCCAATGACCAGCAGGAGGTGCTGCAGGAGTGAGTCTGCACTCCTTTACAGCTATACATTGGTGAGGTGGGGGAAATTCTGAAACCCCTGGCAATTAATTTACTCCCTGAAGCATGTGTTATGATTACCCCATCATAGTGTGTTTACAAAACTGTTGGTGAAACAGAAACTTGTCAAGATATATATTTTCAGGCTCTTAGATTGTTTAGCCAGCTAGATGAGGAACAAATGATTCTGTGGGTTCAGAACCCATTAGTATTGTGTTTTCACAAATAACTTTTATACACATTTTGGTTTACAAAAATGTCTGATCTAGATATATAATCAGAAAACCTGGAAATTCTAAAATGAAGCTCAGCCATATGAAGGTGCAATGTTTATCAAACAAACTAAAGAAGAAAAGTTACCTATTTAAATGGCCTGGTTTCAGAAATCCTTGAAGAGGATTGGATGAGACTGGGGAAGCAGGAGCTAATTAGGCTTTTTTCTTTGAGAGGTCTCAATTCCATTTCAATCTCATGTAAACCACAGAAATTTCAAAAATGTATTGTAAACTCTCTTCTAACAGCTTCCAGTAGGTGTCCTCACTAGCTAAATTGGTACTGGTTATATATGTTCACTTGTTAATATTTGCCACTGCATTGTATTATATTACTCATATATCACGCTCTATCGCATAAAAAGTAGAGCATCCTGAATGATTAAAAGGTTACAGATGTGGCAATGTCACCAACATATCAGACAAGTATAAAGAAATACAACAAAAAGTGGAATGAATGAATGCTTGCTAGGTGTCCTACCTCCACTTGTATCTCAGACTTGATTAAGTCTCTTGATTTCAGGCGCTTGCTTCTGCAGCCACCCTTCTGATATTGGGTCCTAAACCAACACATTGGTCCAGAGTGTGGACAAAGATGTGGAATCTGAGCTCCTAAACACTGATGTTTAGAGAAATGTAATGGACTCTGAAACTTGCTCAAGGGAGTTTTAGTCAGCAAGTAGCCCACACACCTATTTTAAAAGGGATAATTCTTATATTGGCCTTCACTGATGATTTTTTCAAGCACTGCTGCCCACCAGACTAGTTAGAGCATAAATTTATTAAAAAATAATTCAGGACTATTATTCTTGCTTAGGTGATGAAAATAATATTCACTGGAGCAGACTTTGAAATGTACAGAGCTGACACTTTCAATTTCTTGTCATATCATAATTGATTATATATTTAAATTCAACCTGATCTCTGCTTCAAAAACAATGGCTCTGACAATTGTAGCTTGAATGGTTGCTCTGATGTTAAGCAAGAATACAGGTTGCAGACCTGAGGAAACAGTAGTTGAGTATTGCTTTAGGGTTTTCTCATGACAATGATTAATGATAAGCTGATGTGGTTCAGAATCAATGGATCCTGAGTATGAGTTGTGTGCAAGGAGTGGTTGCGTAACTTCAAACGTGTGCCAGCTGCAGTTTTTGGAGTCATGTGGCCATGAGGTTTATTATTGTTTCTAACTTTTCTATGGATGTTAGTGACCATTAAATGTGTTGAACCAATATGCCTAGAGATTGAATCCTCCTGATCTGTGTAGGCAGTGGTATGTATTTAAATTGCCTACACAGCTTAAAACCAAGAATAGGCTAATTTCCCGGTTTCCTGATGATACTTATATTTGTGGGCCTATTAAGATATTTGGATTTCTAAATAGGAAATAAGAATGGGATCTGCCTCTCTGCCACCCCTCAAAGGAAGTCAGTTGTAGATACTGAGGGAAACCAAGAGGAGCCAATGAAGTTTCCAGATGAAATTACTTCCTGCCAAGGTTACTATGTGAAATTCCTGAGGCAGAGCTGGGGGTACTCCCACAGAGAACAGACTGTCCTCTGCTCCACCATCCTGGCCTCTCACTCAAATATCAGGGAGTTCTCTCCTCATGGAGACCAAATTCAGGGACATTCTTGAGGGAAAACGGTGATACAGAGTGCGTGCTTCCCCCCCCCCCCCCCATCCATCTTTTCCCTGTGGAAATTCAGAGACGTATGTGGAGAACTCTCTTAAAGCATGAATCAGTGGGGGATGATTTGCATCATGGTAGCCAAGATTTCTGCAACCTTGGATAAGTTCATCTGACTGCATAGATTCCATTACAGAGGAAGTGACTGCTGCACTCACTCCTAAAATCACACTAATCTCTTATGCTGTTAGGAGTTTACCTAAACCAGGGGTGGGCAAACATTTTTTGGCCTGAGGGCCACATCAGGTTTCCGAAATTGTATGGAGGGCCGGTTAGGGGAGGCTGTGCCTCCCAGACAGCCAGGCCTGGCCTGGCCCTTGCCCCCTATCTGACCTCCCCCTGCACCATCCACCCCTCCCTGTCTCCTGACCACCACTGGACCCCCCTCCCCTGACTGCCCCCCGGGACCCCTGCTCCCATCCACAGCCCCACCCCCTGACCACCACCCTGAACTCCCTGCCCGCTATCCAACCCCCCCGCCCCCTTACCGCACTTCCTGTAGTGCTGGCGGTGCTACAGCGGTGCCGCCCAGAGCGCTAGGACAGGCCGCTGTGCTGCCCAGCTGGAGCCAGCCACGCCACCGCGCAGCACAGAGCACCAGGTCAGGCTGCGGCTCTGCAGCTGCACTGCCCGGCAAGAGCTCGCAGCCCCGCCGCCCAGAGCATTGCGCCAGCAGCGCAGTGAGCTGAGGCTGTGGGGGAGGGGGAACAGCGGGGGAGGGGCCAGGAGCTCAGGGGCCGGGCAGGAGGGTCCCACGGGCCGGATGTGGCCCATGGGCCGTAGGTTGCCCACCTCTGATCTAAACACTTCTAACAGCTGTAAGGCTAGAATGAAACACCTTGAACACTGGATTGAGGGTGGATGGTAATAGAACTCCCTGGACTCACCAGTTGCAGGAAATGGAAAAAGTAGCCTTCCTTAAGGACAAACCAGAAAATCTGGTGAAAATCCTCTGTACTATAGGAGTCCTTGGGGGAGTGGAGAGCACAAAATATCTTTTGACTTCATGCCCATTGCTTGCTTGACTCACAGCTTTCTGAAATAGCCGCATGCAGGCCAATGAAGATTTGACTGTGGCAATCCATTGAGATCCATCAGAGTCTGCAGGGCATCTGGATAGGAAGATGACACTGTCTCAGGCATCTTCAATAACCTGAGAAATCGGGTCATATGACTTAGTCTGATGTAATATGTGGTGCTCAAGACTTCTGAAGCCGAACTTACCAGCTCTGCCAGTAATAGAGCAGAAAAACACCTGGCATGCAAAAAATCCTAAGTATGTGAAACACAGCTTCCTTGTCAATGTTGGATTATGTAGCAGAAAGCAGATTCCCTCCTCTACCTGCCCTGTCATGGCTGTCTGAAGCCTTTTAAAACCAGAATCTTAGCTAATGGCTTAATACATTTTTTTTCTCTCTCTGGTCTGGGAGGACCAGATTGGCTTTGTGCCACAGCAGTATTCTCTCTTTTCTTGTAGTCTCCTTCATGCAAGCTCTCATGTGGATTCATTCTGCCAGGAAAATTTGGGTTATTTCTCTTGATGTGGAAAAAGCATTGGACTACGTAGAGTGGCCTCACATGGCTACAGTTCTGCAGCTATGTAACTGTGGAGACCACTTTTGCTCAGCTTTCCATTATAATTCTCCAAAGTGGAGGGTGCCCTTGGCTAAAATGCTTCAGCCCTTTTCCCCCCTTGCCAGAGTCTGTAGACAAGTATACTTTTTTTAGGCTTCAGTCCTGCATTGGGCTCTACTGGTGGGGACCCCTTCACCTATGCAGAGTCTCCATGTCTACATTGTAGGTGCTCCGGTAGCACAGCTATGGTAGTGTACCATAGCCTAGACACTTGCACAGTGACAGAGGCTTTTCCCATCGTTGTAGGAACTCCACCTCCCTGAGTGATGCTAGATAGGTCGACAGAAATATTGTTCCCTCCACTGTGTCTACATCAGCCTGGTCTACATTTCAAATTTAAGTCAGCTTAGCTACGGTGCTCAGGGGTGTGAATTTTTTGAGTGCTGTAACTATGTTAAGCTAACTTTTAAGTGTAGTCCAGGCCTCACCACTGAAATCAGTGCAACCCCTCACAGAAACAGAGGCCCGGAGCTGAGGCAGGATCTGGGGCCTTTGTCTAGTAATTTTTGCCCTGATGTTGGAACCCTTGTCCATGCAACTATGCACAAGTGCAAGCATAAAGGCATTCATATTGGAGAAAAATACGTAAACTCGTCCCTGAGAGAGAGACCTCTTACTCTGTGCAATTTAACCCTCTTTTTCACTCCCAATAACTGAAATATATCTTTTACTGGATAAAAGTTCTGGGACATTAACTACCAATTCTTTCCTGTATGCCACTGAAACAGTCAGAATTCCTGCTCAGGTTTCACTAGAGGGCTTTACGCCGTTGGGAATATCACACTACACAATTTGGCATGAATGTCTGTCACTGATGAAGAACAGCACAGCTGGAATAGCAGGGAACAACACATTAGCAGAGCTGTGTGGGGTAGTTAGAGCATACCCAATATCATGAGACTCACAATAAAACCTCAAGACTTGGTAACGCAGAGTTACTTCTCCAGCTACAGTAACAGTTACGTCTCATAATTACCTGGGGTGGAACAAATTTTACTTTATATTACATTCTTGCAACTTCAGGTGAAGTCAGTGGCATTACATAGGCAGGGTGGCCACATTATGCCCTCAGCAATATTTATTGTTAGGCAGTGCACTTACTCCCTCACTTTTCATGAGCTCTAAGCTCACTCACATTTTAAAAATGAATTAAATAGAAAGAAAATGGATACAATTTAAATCTTTTATTTCTATTTATGGAGTTTCATTCACTCCAGTGCAGAGGGTAAACTACAAGGCCTGTGCCACACTTAAATTCCAACTTATGGCTGCAGGGGAAGGCTACATAGATACACTGGGTCAAACAGGAAAGCTAAGTGGAATGTGTTGGCTATCAGGTGCAGATCCTGCACGCGCTATATGTAAACATGTAAGTGTTTGAAGGAGCAGAGACTGTAAGCTGTTCAGAGCAGGGAGGACATGGTTTTCCAAGGTTTTGGGCATTCTGAGGGAAATTCACTGAGTGGAGGGCCAGCCCAACTTGTTGTTGTTGACCATGTGGTGTTAAGGTAACAGACTCCCCTTGCACCCACTCTCTTGACTGCATTCCCTCATGGTCATCCCCATCAATTCTTCCCTGCCCTGGTTTCTTCCCAGCCCCCAGTCCATGTGGTTTGACTTTTAGTGGCTTAAAATGAGAAAAGGAGGAAGACAATCTGCGAGGCTGTACTAAAACTGTCACTGGAGGATAGCTTGCTGCTGAGGCTGGAGAAGTAACTGTTTTACCAAGTCTTGAGGTTTTATTGTGAGTCTTGTGATATTGGGTGCTTTCTGTAAAGCCCCAGCTCCCTGTGTCATGGGATTATATAAGAATTTAAACTTTCATTTGAAAAAAGTTACTAACCCTTCTGGTTGTAGAGAAAAGGTTGAAAACTTGAACCCTACAGACTCAAAACTAGAAGGCAAATTAAACATTTATTATTTTTTAAAATCTCATGATTTTTAAGCCATCTCATGACCTTCTTTTTTTGGAGGCAGGGAGTGAGACTCATTTTTGAATACTCTTTTGGCAACACTGAAGGTTTCTATGGCTTTTGCGCACACAGGATAATCACTGCCTCCTGGTGCCCACCGTTGCTCCCAGTGTTGCAAACTCTTGATTTTTATCAAGAGACTCTCAACATTTGGTGGCTTATTTTTTTTAAAGTCCTAGATCTTGGAGTCAAGATATTGTGAGAATCTCAGTTCTTCCTTGAAGAAGAAAGCTTGAAAACAAGAAGTGAATGCACCCCAAAGAATCAGAAATGAGAAAGCAAATAAAAAACCTCAAATGCATTATTAAAAAAATGTAGAACCTCATGATTTTAAAGCCAATCATGATTTTTGGGGGGCTGACTCATGAGTTTTTTGCATGCTTGGGGTTGGCACTACTGCCCCCCATATGACAAAGCTAAATTGCAGCACATGTAAAAAGCTCATATAAAACCAAAACCAGAAATGAAGGCAATTTTACATGTAAATAGCTTGCTTGCTACTTGTGACAGATTGGGATTGCTGCATGTTGCCCTGGAGAGAAAAGAGCTCTATTTTACCATGCCTTAACTACTAACACATTCATTTCCCACAACTAAATCTTTAAATGTTCTGCACAGACCTCAAGATGTCAGTCTGGCTACATGAAAATCCTACCGCAGTCCTAGCCCTGATTAGTTCAGTATGATTTTAACTCTAACTTCTATAGTAATAGAAGTTCTTCATTTAAGCTGTTATTTGTCCTGAACTTTTTTCCACATCGTGATAAATCCCCTTTCTGTTTGCAGTAGGGCCAAATAATGCAGATACAAAGCTGATGCTATAAAAATGTCAATTCTCTCTCTTTTTAAAAATGGTGTTTAATACTGATGTGTGCTCAATCTTTGTTTCTGGCTAGCTTTCAGTGCCTGGTAGTGGTGATTGTGATGAGCTATATTACATGCCATTCCTGTGCATTGAGACAAGTGTTCACCAGACAAATTATTGCTCACTGTTTTTCTCATAGTGCTGTTGTGTCACGTTGTTGTGTACTACAGTTTAAAGGCTGCTGCATTTCAGTGCTGGGTGACATAGTTCCTGCACACGCACGCTTGTGTGTGCGCACGGTTCCTGGGTGCGCGTGCCCACATACAGATGTTGGATAGTGCTCTGAAATCTTTGGATGAAAGTTTCTATCACAAAGTAATTTTACTATTATGTTTGCATTGTCATTAGTATCCAGTGTACAGTAACTATGTAGGTGGAAAGTGACACAGTACTAATATCCTGCTGAGTTACTGCTTTGAGAATATGAATGGAAAGGAATGAGTGCTTTTTAAGGTCCCCTTCCTCATTTATAAAAATACATAAATTACTACATTGTTTCAAATACTGTATTTTATAATAGTGATATTTCAGCACTTTGGATGAGGACTGTAGAGTATGTCAGTATTTGCATGAAGGATTACTTTGGATGGAACAGTACATAGGGTACAAGAAATTATTTCATAGCGCTCACTGGTGTAAGTGGAAATTGCCAAATGCATAATGGCTGACACACGGCATGCCAGGAATGGAGAGACTGGATGCACAGAACTGTCAGGCCTTCTGCTAGGCACTCGGCAAAATCTGACTTAAGAGCGGTGAGTACTGCTGACTGATCTACATTCTACACCACAGTCTGAGAATTCTACAGAACCAGTCACCATGTGGATTAACTGGTCAGCTAAGAAGGATCATACACCTCCTTTTATTTCTCCCTTTCAGAAAAGATATGAATTCCAGGTTTAGAAGAATGGGTCTGACCGTCAGCTGGGGTAAGTGGCTGTAGCTCCATTGAAGCCAATTATTCCAGCACAGGATGTCTCCATGAGTATTCTGGCATTTACCTTGCCACTTTTCATACACTTGTATTCTTCCCATTTCACCTTTTTCCCTATCTCTTTTCTCTTAATTCCGCATTTTCTTTCTGACTGGGAATAAAATAACTGTGCCACTTCAGAGTTTGGCCCATGAGATGCCTGACTCTGTCTGTGCAAGCACCATGCTAAACCTCAGACATGCATCTGCTCTTCAAAATTTGGGGACAATAGGGTCAATGGCATCATAAAAGAGCCTACAATGTAAGCATGGCAGTTTTATATAAACATTGTAGTACAATATGATTTTAGCAGATAGGTTCACAAGCTTTTTGTAGGGTACAGAAACAAAGAACAAACATTAGAACTTTTTCTTTAAACAAATAGGAAATCAGCAACTCCTTCGTAACAAAGTATTGGATACTTAAAGTACATATCTAGAATTCCAGACAGCTATTGTGTAAAAGAGAACAGAAGAACTTGTTCATCCTTCTCTAGCCCTAAATTTTAGGGGATATTATGTTAAACTTAAGTTTTACTGCTGTAACTATGGTGACAGACAGAAAACCAGCACTCTGAAATTAAGATATATATATATCTTAATTATTTATTACAGTTTTTAAACTACCTCTAACATTTCCCCTTAGTTATATGTTTAAAAAAAAAACTAAAATACTACAATACTAGGGCACAAGGTTCAAGATTTCAACTCTATCAGCAGATACAATAGAGATAAAAATGAGAAGAAAACAGAATGGAAAGGAGGATAGTTTGGTTTGTAATATAATCAAATTTTGTTAGCTGTCCATAGGCTTCCATTGTTGGGAAGGCTGCTAGGTTTAATATCTTTGCTAGAATAGTATACATCCAAAAAGCCTTGCATACCACTGTGAAAGTACTGTAGATGGCAGTAGAGGACTACAAATAGCTAGTTTTTAGTGAGACGTGAAACCTCTTTCATCATAGAAATTGCACCACTTCTGAACCAATGTATTTTTTGGTAGTTATGTAAGTTACTGGAAAGTTAATGTTTCATCATATATAATAATAATAAAATGTTAAGACTTTAGCTGGTTTTATATGTTCACTGCATTGCTTGTGCTGGAGTGGAACTCACCCTCAGTCATCTCCACATTAAGATTTGTAGGCAAAAGTACTGAATTATACTAGCTCACAATATTTAGTCTAGTGTCGAGATTTAAACCCCTATTTTCTTTTAAAACTAACTCTTTGTAACATCACCGATCACACTTTCAGGTTTTTGAAGATTTGTATTTACTTTTTATTTTTTGTGCAAAGCCAATATGATTTCTTTAATAGACCACAAAGGGAGACATTTTCAGTGGCACAAAGGGCATCTTGTTGCTTCATTCCCTAAAGCTCCTCAAGATGTTCCACATCTAGCTCTAGCCTTACAAGAGCTAACTAGGGGAAATCTAGGCCCCAATCCTACAAACACTTACATACCTTAATCCCACTCAATAATATTGCTCACATGCATCAATATTTGCAGAATGGGTACCCAGGATGCAATTTAAAAAACAAAATCCCTATAAATAAAATGAAACTACTAATATTTTTGCCACATGGAATGAATCTAGTTAGAGATTGTTGTAGATCTGACAAATATGAAGGAAAAAGAGTACTTCAAACAATGGTTTTACCCCTAACAGAGTACCTCCAGGAGAGAGGGAGAAATCTTACTTTTTTTTTTTTTTTTTTTTTTTTGAAAAACAGCTGCTACTTGGGTCAGTACTGGAAAATCTTGGTTTTTTTTCCATACGTGTGTGAGGTAGACATAAGATATTCATATCTTCATGTCATTCATAGACATAAGATATAATAGTTTTAGTATATTACCTATTGCTTATGTTTGAATTTTGCAGGCAAAGAAAAAAGATAAGTACCTTACTGGAGTGTATATTCACCCCATAAACTTTCAATGATGTTGCATCATTAATAATTGGCGCTCAGTTTCCTGAGGTGTTTATTGAGAATACTTATGAAAATGCAGTATGCAGTGCCAAATATGCCTCCAAGAAACCAGAGTTTGATTGTAAATAGTGCTCACAAAAGTCACTTTTGCCATGTTGAAAGGATTTTTCTGAAGTGGAAGCCTGCATTGCGTGGTTTGGGAAAAGGCAGTCCTGAGGTTAACTAGAGATTAGTAGATTTCTGCATCTCCTCTCCTCATTATAGGAGGAAGAGAAAGTATGGTCCTCTGGTCAGGACAGTAGCCTGAGACTTGGGACACCTGGATTCAATCACCTGTTCTACTACAGGCTTCCTGTGTGACCCTGGGCCAGTCACTTTGGCTTAGTTCCACAAAGGGACTTCAACTTTGTAATGCCTAGGCTCCCAATACAATGAATGGGGCAAGACATATGTCGAAGAATGAGATCCACAAAAGCCAGCATGCTAGGGAGGAAGCTGTCTAAGCTAGCCAGTGGGGGATGCTGTAGGGAGGTGCCTGTCTTTGTGAAAGTTGACAGTCAGGAACCCCTCTTCTGGAGTCAGACAGCTTTGGTGCCTAAGCTGCTTCTTGTGAGAAGGAGTTTGGCAGGTGCATAACTTCACACAAAATGGCTAGAGGAAGAGATGGCTCCCTTATAACTATTAGCTCACTGGTTAGAGCACTCACCCAGTATGCCGGAGACCCAAGATAAACTTCCCCCTCTGCATGAAGGAGAAAAAGGATATGAACAGGGGCTCTCCTACCTCTCAGGTGAGTGCCCTAATAACTGATCTATGGGATAGTCTTATGGGGCTTACTCAAGCTCTTCTGTTGAAGATGTTCTACTTTGGGTAACTAAAGAGTCATTGGAACAGCAGGTCTGGAATGCAAGTCTCCCATCTCTGTGCCCTAATCAACAGGCTACAGAGTCATGTTCATTCTTTCAGTCTGGCTCAGGGACTATTTAAGCTGCCTCCTCCTTCTCCGAAGTCCCTTTATGGATCCAGGCCTAAGATCCTATGGTAATGGAGGCCATATGAACACCACAGACCTATTAAATCAGCTATGTCTAAATTAAGTATGTATATTTATCTGTATATACTGAGATATAGTTAGCTTTTATGTTTGGAGCCTGTCTATTAAACACAAAACAGTAACTTCATTTTAAGCTCGTCTGACCTGTGTGATAGTAATTAGTATCTGTGCAGACCTAATTAATTATGAAAATGCAACTATTAAATTACTTCTGTATTTTTTTAAAGTGCCTATTTGTGAAAGGACCCTGATTGTTGTTGAGTGTGAAATCTTTGTCCATAAAACAGGTACAGCCTGGGCCGCAGTGGTACAAACTTCTTACATTGCCTCATCAATGTGCCATCACCTTGTATTTGAGACCACTGCTAGGGATGCCGAGCCAGTCCTTGGTTGTGGCCACTAATTTGCTAAACATAGGTTACCAAATAACCATAGTTGACTTCTGGTGAGTACTGACCAGTCCTGGATTCAAAGCTATGATTTAGGGAGTTAAAAGTCATATTTGCATTCCCAATCTTCAGAGCTCTCCAATCCCAATCCCTCACATTTATAGCTTTACTAATGAGATAATGACTGATACAGTTTTGAATCTCTGCATTGTGCCAGTTTTCCCCTGTGCATTTTTGAATTTTACCTGTACAGTAGTGGGCTTTCTTCCTGGTTTTTCCAGTCTGGTTTTTCCACGTATGCTTGCAGACGTACAGAAAGTAAACAGAACTTTTCCTTCAAGAAACACCTTAGGAAAGTGTGGTTGGGAATATATAGGTGGTCTTTGTGAAGAGGAGAGTTTGCAGTAAAAATATACAGTGGGGATTAGGAAAAATCGTTTTATATGTAAAGCATACATACTAGGTTAAGGAAATACACAGGTAAAATATAAGGAGGTTATCTGTGTGATAATGCATGCTTAGAAAAGTACTCAGTGGGACCATTTACAAATCTCATATACCAACAGTTGTCATGAGCAACATTGCAAACTAGTTGCAATTATCAGCTGAAGCTGGAAAGAAACTGAAATATGCTCCGGTCATTTGGTATAAAGTGGTCTTATCGTCTCGCTGCCTGAACAGCTGCAAATGGAACAATTTTCCATTTCCACCCATCTTAGAAAACTTTATATTTCAAAACTGCACCTCATTAGAACAGCTCACCTACTCTCTGGAGGGGCACTTACATACATATCTTTTGCATGATTTGACTAGTGGATTGTTTGCTTTTCTCCATACACAGTTTTGCTCTGTTTTGCCAGAAAGCTGCTTAATTTTGTTGTCACAGTGATCATAGAAAATTTTTTATTGTGCAAACAATTCAGTGGCCACTTCCCTGAGATTTGGTAATAACAAATAACCAGTGATCCTGCAGAGCAGTATTGCCATTTAGTATCACTTCAGCAGCTTTATAGGAATCAAGGTGCTTAATTACAGCAATTTATGTCTCTGTAAATGGGCACAGAACCCTCATTTACCTTGGGTTTTTCGTAGGGGAGTGTGTAATATTTTTAGAATGCTCTGATTTAGCTGTCCTACTAGAATTTTCAGATAAATATTCTTGTTGACCTATTCCAGCGGACCAACTAGATTTTGGAACAGAGGAATAAATGTATTGGTTTACTCAGCCTTGATGCTACTTGTCATGGCGCCGCTGCCCTTTATGGGGAGTAAAGGCTCAATCTGCCTGTAACTACCTTATGAAGACCTTAACTTGGGTGTATTTGTCTTCCCCAGATGACTTATTAGTAAAATCACCTGGATTTAATAAAGGACAGGAAGCTCCTGTGGACAGGAGCTCCCAGAGCAGGGGTGGGCAAACTACAGCCCAAGGGTTGCTTCCGGCCCTTCAGACATTTTAATCCGGCCCTCAAGCTCTAGCCAGGGAGTGGGGTCTAGGGCTTGCCCCACTCCAGCCAGGGAGCAGGGTCGGGGGCTTGCCCCTCTCTGCACATGCTGGGGCTCCATGCGGCTCCTGGAAGCAGTGGCACGTCCTTCCTATGTGTAGGGGCAGCCAGGGGGCTCCAACACTGCCTCTGCAGCTCCCATTGGCTGGCAACTGCTGCCAATGGGAGCTACAGAGGCAGCACCTGTGGACAGGGCAGTGCACAGAGCTGCCTGGCCATGCCTTCGCATAGGAGCTGGAGGGGGGACATGCCACTGCTTCTGGGAGCTGCTTGAGGAAGCACCATCTGAAGCCTGCACCTCTGACCCCCTCCTGTGCCCCTGCCCCAGCCCTGATCCCCCTCCTGCCCTCCAAACCACTCAATCCCAGGCCGGAGCACCCTCCTGCACCCCATACCCCTCATACCTAGCCCTCACCCCCCTGCACCTCAACCCCCAATTTCGTGAGCATTCATGGCCCACCATACAATTTTCATACCCAGATGTGGCCCTTGGACCAAAAAGTTTGCCCACCCCTGACCTAGAGAGCTGAACAGGGTGTCTAGAGGGTGAATTCTCTGGGGAAACCTATAAAAGGTGCTTGTAAGAGAGGGGAGCTTGTGGATGGCTGCAGCTGGTAGTCACCCAAGAGGGCCTGGCCTCAGTCAGGGGGCCTCCCATAGACTGGCTGGAAGCCAGGCCTGGCAAGGGTCATCTGATCTCTGTGGAATAGAGCTGCAGTGGATGGACCTCCCCTGGCTCCAGAGGAGGAGCTTACGATGGCACAGATAGGGCCAGATACTAGCACCAAGAAAACCCCTGTGAAAGAGCCTACGTAGAGGCGAGCACTGGACTCGGGTGTGGAACAGATGGATTTTGTCAATCCAGAGACATAAAGGATGGTGCTGTGGAGGCAGCCATCCTTCCTTCCTTGTGGGGAAACAGGAAATTAGAATGGACTGACATCTTTAAGGAAAATCCACCCCCCCCCCCCCCCAAAAGATAAATGGCCTTGGTTTGGAAATGAAAATTGTCATGGAAAATATTTGTTTCTTTCCTGTTTTTTGACCAAAAACACAAAACAAACATTTTTAATTTTTGAATAGTGGATAATTTTTTCTAATTTCTTTTCTAAAGATTTTCCCATGGAAAATATTTGCTATTTTCCCTACCAGTTCAAGGGGAGCATGGTGTCTGTAGGGGAGTCCTCTCAGTGTACATAGTATGAAGAGGTCTCTCCCCCTTTTCTTTCAACCCCACTTTTTGGGGGCATCTGCTGACTTTTGAGTGCTGACCTGTGCAGTGGTCACTTGCATGAGGATAGCACTTGTATTTAATAGGTTAATACTTTCCCTTATGGCATACACAAAGCCCAAGCTAAAATAAACTAAATGGCAAAAATCACTTAATGACACCCTTTTTCTGTCTACTACAATATTAATCTAAAGTAAATAGTTATTTGAAACCAGACAAGAAAAATGTTGATGCCAAAGGAAATCCCATCTTAATTGCTTAAAAATCTGAACAATGCAGACCACCAACTCACAATATGTAGGCAGGAAAGATTATGTGGGTTTGATTTGTTCATCTAAGTATTGGTATTTCAGTCTAGTGTATGCAAGCAAAATCATCAGATTATTATACAAAAAAAGTTTAGTTTGACTTACATCATCTGGTCAAGATCCTCAGCTAGTGTAAATCAAGGTAACTCCATTGACTTCAATAGATCTATGCTGATTTAAACTAGCTGAGGATCAAGTGCTCTGTTTTGTTTAAACTCTGCTAGTAGAATGCTGCAGGTGCACGAAGAACAAGCAGAACATCTTGTTTTATAGACGTGAAAATCATCAGGTTCATTTTTTTATCCCCTTTCTCACACCCTAAAATTCCTCCCAATCATCAGTGTTTTCTTTTGCATTGGCATTCAGATGACTGACAATCTTGGCAGAAGCAGTTTTATGAAACTAGTGTAAGTTGGGCTTTTGTTAACTCTCTCGGGCTAAGAATACAGTAAGTCATGGGTGTTTAGCAGTCTGGGCAAGAAAGCTATGATTGCAGACATCTGTGTTCAGCATTCTGTAGCTTCTAAAGTATGCAAAAAATCCATAATCATTTCTCTGCATCATAACTGGACTAGCTTTTCAATGGACTACTACAAACACGGGATTGAGCCCTGCTCACAAATGCTTACAAAACTACTCCCATAGTAGGCACATTACATTGATACAATAGCTTCTGGGAATTTTGTTTTTACTTGAAAGTCACATTAGTAAAGACAGAGGACCAAATTCACTGCTAGTGTTAGCTGGTGCAACTCCATATACTAGAACTGCATATGCTTCATCTAATGCAGGCAACACAAGGTCTAAGCATTAGTAAAATACCACTTAATCCTCCACAATAGTGCTTAAATGGCACTTAAGTGTTTTGGTGTATAGACCTTGTTATGACCTTCTGCACAGAAGTGAATTTCACCCATAATGTATATGGCCTGACCAACTATATACATATGAATTATTTTTAAAATGTTAGGGATGGGTCCTGTTAATGGCTCATCCATTAATTTGCAAGAACCTCATTGACTCTACTCAATGACAAATTTAATTCAAATGAAAAAAAATCCTGCTTATTGGAGAAAAATAAAACCTAGAAGAAGTACATAAATGTGAAGGATGAGTACAGTTTATCTAAATACACTTGTTTAGAAATCATTCACATTGCCCTGGAAATGTGCAGATGTGAAGCTCATCAGAGTTTGCGTTTCTTCTTCTTGTGACGTATCTTGCTGGGCCAGATTGTGCCTAGCAAGTCAATGAATGCGTGACGGCGGCAAAGATGGTGCCAGGATCCCCCTCATATATGTCCTTGTGTAGCAGGCCAAGGCTGTCTGCCTGGGGAGCTGAAGTTACTCTTTCCGTGTTTGCTCTGGGGAAGAGCGAGGGCCACCCATACTCACCGAGCAAGCCCCGTGCACTGGAAGGGCTTGTGGCAGCAATTGTGCTTCTCTCACGCTGGCCCCAGCATGGGTGAACTTTGTCCCCCACACAAGAAACAGCTGCCTCCACTTGGAACAGGCAATCCAATATTTGTAAACTCCCATTCAAGGGCAGGGACTGCCCTTTATTAAAGTTTGTACAGCACCATGCACAGAGAGGCCCAAACTGGCTGTTGCCTTTAGACATGACTCCAATATTTATAATGTTACATAGGAAATACTTTATAAATTAGAATGTAAGTTGCAAAATGGCTTCCCTGAGAGGCGGAAGGCCAAATTTATGCTGGTATTGAACTCAGTGGAATTATATTAGGAAGGAGTTTGTCTCTGACAGCTGTAACATAAGCATTTGTTAATGATACAAGCCCTGAAATACAACAGAGCAGAGTTTTTTTGTCTTTATAGAACAGGATACTCTTTCTCTTGGAGACAATGTCTTGCTTTCAGCAAGGCCACATACTGCTGACAGGTCCAGAAGCAGCAATTGTTGGAGCAATTCATACCTATAATGGATAAAGATGAGCAGGAAGCAAGCTATCTACGTATCGGACCAATCCACAAGGAATTGAAAAGCCTTGGAAAGCATGGCTATTTCATAGAAACGTGTATTTTGTTTCAGATACAAAATAATGTGTTTGTGATCCATTGTGTCATCACCAGTGACATATTGCATCCGTGCATGATAGACAAACTTTTTAAAGAGAAAATGTACTACCTTTAGATTGGCTTCAGGCCATCAGCTGGTATCTCAGTCCAGCTGAGCTACTAGATGGTAGAGAAGTGAATAGGTTATTGTGTGTGGTATCCAAAAAAACACGCAGTACTTTCTTTTTGGGTACTGTTTATGTATGTGTGTGTTTTTATTTAAATAGTCAATATGTTCCAGTGCACCATAGTAACAATTCTCATTGTATTATATTATATATTTAAAATCTCTATTTCTATGTCTTTGGGTAACTCATAAGAGTGTAAAGAATGTTTTGTTTTCTTTAGAAGAGAGAGTTGATGATTAAAAATCTAGAAAGCATGACTTATGAGGAAAGATTGAAAAATTGTATTTGTTTAGTCTGGAGAAGAGAAGACTGAGGGGGACTATGATTAACAGTTTTCAAATATGTAAAAGGTTACAAGGAGGAGGGTGAAAAATTGTTCTCCTTAACCTTTGAGGATAGGACAAGAAGCAATTGGCTTAAATTGCAGCAAGGATGGTTTAGGTTGGACATTAGGAAAAACTTCCTGTCAGGGTGGTTAAGTACTGGAATAAATTGCATAGGGAGGTGGTGGAATCGCTGTCGTTGGAGATTTTTAAGACTAGGTTAGACAAACACCTGTCAGGAATGGTCTAGATAATACTTAGTCCTGCCATGAGTGCAGTGGACTGGACTAGATGACCTCTCAAGGCCCCTTCCAATCCTACGATTCTCTATGTGTGTGTTCAGTACCTAAGGTCTACAAACGCTAGTGTGTATTAGGATCACTGGCTCTGGATCTACTGAGTAAATTATAGGTAGAACAGTCTACATAAACGTGAGTTCACCTCACTTTTTATACTAAGATGATGCTGCACATAAATATTCTATTCAGCTGTCACGACACCTTACAAATGTGCCCAATGCTTCATGGAAAGCTTGCGTTTTGCTTCTTGCTCAATCTGTCCTACTCCCTCATTTTTTTCCAGGAAATGTACAAAGCGAAGTATTTTTTGGTAGAACAACAGCTGAGTCCTTTGAGAGAGGTCACAAGAGATCAGCTTCCACGCTGCATTAAATGTGAAGAATGCAGTTATGTTCACATGCAAATGGAAATAATGCAGTTGCATAAATGTTTAACTGTGATTTTGGAATTGTGCTATTGTTAAAAATACAGCAAATACAGGTTTCCCATGTCAAACCGTGCAGCTTCCGTCAACAGGTGGTTAATGGCTTGGTGCTTCGTTTGCTTAGGTGCTCAGAATCAGTCTGCTAAAAGTCTAAATGCACTGTTCTTTGAGATGTTCAGCATAAACATTCATACCAGCTTTCGTCAGTAGGACCCTCTAC
This sequence comes from Chelonia mydas, assembly GCF_015237465.2. Classification (NCBI taxonomy): domain Eukaryota; kingdom Metazoa; phylum Chordata; order Testudines; family Cheloniidae; genus Chelonia; species Chelonia mydas. The sequence goes on from NC_057849.1 coordinate 164,286,589, forward strand.
TTACAAATTCAAGGGCAGGACTCTCACCAGATAGGCATCCAGGGGCAAATCCTTCCTCTTCTCTGCAACCATAGGGGGTCCCATGATAATTAAACTGTTGCAGTTCTCCCGTGCAAGGATAGGTAGGATTTGGATGGGGTGTCATAAGGCAGGCTGCCACCTCTAGTGCAGTGCAGAGCCAAGCTCCTCAGGATGTTGTATAGATGGCAGCACACAAGGGGAAGGAGTGGTGAGGCTTGGGATAGGCTGGAGGTGGGATTGAGGATCTATCTTTGCATGAGCCCTCCAGCCATCCACCCTGAAGTGAGGATACATAGAGCTACTCTGTGGAATGGCTCCTCAGTTGCTCTGCCCTCACAAAGTATGATGCCTTCCTTTTGTTGTTCCATACATCTGCCCAGTGCTCACACTAGCTTCTCAAGCTGGTTGCTGGCATTAGGTTTTGACCCCTGGAGAGCAGTCATGGGCTTCAGCAGAACCATTTAATCTGAGTCACTCCTTTGATCAGAGGTGCAGGAACTGACTTTCTGAGAATGTGACAAGCTCTTCAATACTGTAAATTCTAAGTATCCCTCTAGCAACATTGTTCAGAATCATCATTTGAGGATATTTATAATTGTCCCCAGCCTCGAAAAACACTCCAGACTTAATTTGATACTGTGTGGTGACACCCTGAGCAACCTGAGAGACTTTTGTGTTATAGCAAGTGGGTGATATCTGATCCTTAAATGTATTGCCCCCACAATTCTTTTTGAAAGCAGCTCCAATAGCAAAGCACAGTAGACTAACAAAAAATGGCAGTCTGCATCTGGTTTAAATATTGCTGTGAATAGCATAATGGTCAGAGTGGATTAGCAAATAGAGAAAAGAATCTCATGTTGCCTGAAAGATAAAATGGTTGTTGATGTTATTTAGTCCTTGTTTCTGGAGTTATATGGTTAGTATGTTTATGTACCATTCTTTGTTTTCTAGATAGTAATTTGCTTTGTAAAGCTGTTATGTATGTAAATGTCTCCTTTATTATCTCTTCAAGTTAACAGCAAAATAAGAATATTTTAATATAAAATGGAATTATATGCCCTCTTCCATTAAATGAAACCTGGAACAAGATTTCTCACAATCCCAACACGGTTCAACAGATGGTTTGCAGAGGCTGATGAAAGTTTTGGTGAACCTAGGTGAACTGAATGCATCCAATGAGTGAGCTGTAGCTCACAAAAGCTTATGCTCAAATAAATTTGTTAGTCTCTAAGGTGCCCCAAGTACTCTTTTTCTTTTTGCGAATACAGACTAACAAGGCTGCTACTCTGAAACCAGGTTACACTGTAAACCAAGCAAATTTTCAGTGACTCAGAGCTGATTTATCCTTGTTGGTAGAAAGCTATGCAGAAACTTGGTCATTCAGGTTTTTATTCAAAACTAGACATTTGATTTTGGCTGACCTGCACTTGAAGATTTTTGGGACTCATTTGAACCCCAAACCTAAAGCAAAGCTGAGGGAATGTGAGACTGAACCACTGTGTGAGGCAAACCCGCCGCTGGACCAGGGCTGCTTGCTCAGCTACATTCTGCCAAGGGAGCCTGGCACATTGTAGTAGCATATCCATGGGCAGGGACCCCCAGGCACAGGTATCTCACTCCTACTGCTAGAGCTGCGAGTGAGCCTGTGAACCAGTCACTAGGATTCCTCCTATTGCCTCTTGGTGTTACAGCCTACCCTGGATCCTGCCTCAGTTCCTGCCCTAGCCGTGTTCCAGTCCACTTCAGTCTTGTCCATGCTGTGTTCCTGACTTGCTCCTGACTCCCAGGCCTTTGGACTGACTCCAGTCCAGCTTCAAACTTATGCTTGCTTCTGGATCCTATGATCCTGATGTGGATTGTCTATGGACTCTGATCCCAGTTCTAACTCACAGCTTGTCCCCAGACCCTGGTTTCAGCACTGGCCTCGGCTCAGTCCTGACTCTGTGTGGCTTTGAGCCTTGATATCTGTTCTTAACTACCTCCAGTCACCAGGCCTGACTGTTTAGAACCAAGAGCCTGACCCACTGCAGGCCATAACCACAGTTCATATTCTATTGCTGCTAAATTAAACTGTTCAGGTTCACACAGATCTTTAGCTCTGTCACAGTTATGGGGCTAGCTGCTACTCTGTCCTCCTTCTGAGTGCACTGGGTCAGGTAATATGCCATTTGCCCTTATGGGTTTTGGGGTGGATCCCAGTGATTCTTTCAGTCTTAGAGCTGGGTCTGGTTATGCTGCCCTCTGTGTACCAACTGCATATCACCCTGCAGCTCTGACTGGGTTTCAAGCATCTGCATTTCCTCCCTTGTGGAAGCTGGTAGCAGTGATCTAGTGATCAAAAGCCACCTTAAGACAAAGTATTTTTATTTATCAATTGGAACAAAGCATTAGAGAGGGGAAAAGAATTATATTCTTATCCAAGCTGGCTTTTCACTACAAGTTAAATTAGGCTTTCTTCTTACATTACAGGATCAAAATAGAACCAACTTACGTTCTTCTAGCAAGCCCAGATTCTCCTGTGACCCACCCTGGTCACCACTCACTCAGCATGCTCTGCTATTCCTCCTCCTCGCTAGGTGGTTGAGGGTGCTGAAACTGCCTGATCCCAGAAGTCAAGCACATAAATCAAGTTTTGGGATAGAGACTGAAATGTGCACCAGACCCTCCCCTCCACCTACTGAGGTGCTCAGAGCAGCGTACAAGACACTAAAATACATTCCTAGAGCACTTTTAACCTGTACCATTGAGAAATCTGCAGGAGTTACTTGTAAAAGTCTGCCTGTGATCCCATAGTGGGACATATCTATGGGATATCTGCCATGGGTCAGCTCCTTTACACCACTCCTTGCACAGACTCCCCATGAATGTTTGTACATTATCCCTCTCTGAAGGATCTGAAAGGTGTGGAGCATGAGACAATGCTGAAAATGACAGTGTTAATTCCCTTGGGAACTTAGGGCCTGATCCAGCCCCCATTAAAGTGAATGGAAAGATTCCCAGATTTCAGAAGTTCTCCTGGCTTGCCAGGAGTGATGCCACATAGAATGACTGACCCCAGCTCTGCACCCCCTACCTAGATACATCCTTCCCCTAAACACAGAGATCCTCATCCTGTCTGTATAGGGGTTTCTGCAGTATTGTAGTGAAGAACAATGCCCTGTTGTCTTTCCCTCCTTTCCCACCAACTCTTTTTAACCCACTGACGCAGAATTTCCACTGCTTTGAACCCACCATTATGGTCCATAGTAAATAAATGACATTAAATCATACAGAATACACTCTACAATGTAAAAACAAAACAACCTGAAAATTACTTGGAAAGGAAGGGAAAGGTACTTGGGACATGTGTACTTTTCTGGTTCTTCTTGCTGGTCTATCTTGAGGTTATACTTTTTAAGGGTAGGAATGTAGAGTTTGTGGCTGCAGGAGTCATGTGCAGTAATGGATCTCTTGGAGCTATTTTTCTTTTAACTGTGTATTGTAGACAAAAGTACTTACAAATCCGTATCATGGATTGAGGCACAACAGCCGCCTAGGTTTTTAAAAAAAAACAAAAAACAAAAAAAAACCCCCAAAACACTCGCCTCTCTCATTTGTACAATGCACAAGTCAATGTTGCTCTCTGGCTGCTGAGCATGCAACCCTGATAAGGGCCTGGTTTGGGAATATTTTCAGTTCAGTTTGGGACAGTGAGTTTATTTAATATAAAACACTTTCATTCGGGGAGGGGGGAGAGAAGAGAGGAGAAAGAGAGCCCTGATAAGAAAATGAGGGTGATATGCTCTGCGATGCTTGACTGTCATCTTATCTGGTAAAAATACTACATTTGCTAACCTGTAGCATTGCCATGTGACTGCCCTCAATGTTTTCCATGACTTTTTTTTCCTGGACTTGCTTTCTTTTTAAGTGATGTATTTCCTGGCCAAGAATTTTAACTGTGCACTCAATCCAGTTCAGAAGTGTGTTTTGATATTCTTTCAGAGCTGCTAGAGTTTTAAAAAGCTATTTGGCGGATTTGCAGTTCAGACACATGGAGAAGATATCAACAGGAGAGATTATACAGGGCATTTTAAAATTTGCTACTCAATGCCTGTTTGCAAACTTCTTTTGAATTTGCTCTAAAGTATTTATCAGAATGGTCTAAATCTTCCATGTTCATGCAGTTGGCTTTCCAGGACTACATCAGATCGCTCATTGGTTAGATTCACTGTAAGTGAGGCTCCCAACAAAGAGCCAGTTAGACCTGGAAATCTAATTACTGGTTGTTTAAAGATTCCAAGGGTAATGTCTGGCTTTCAAATCCTCACCACATACTGCTGATTTTAATAATTAACAGTCACACTTCCCTCACCAAGAGTTCAATGCAGTTTTTCAAAGCATACAAATCTGTAAAGGTCTGATATAGTAAATTGCTGAGCAGCCTCCACATCCTTTGACGTCAAGGAAATTAAGGTGCTCCCTACCTTGCAAGAGCACTCAGCATTTCACAGGACCGGGCCTCATAGGGCAGCATGTTTTGGACATTTGTCAATTTTTTTTTTAAGGGGGCATCTCTTGATCTAAATGGGAAGAGTCATGCAAATGTTGAGGTTCCTTCTATGAAATGGTCTTTCCTAATTAATTCTTATTTGTACCATGTAGAGCCTAGAGCACCAACAGAAATTGTGGTCCCATTGTAAGCTTTTTGAGGCACAATCTTGTGCCCTGATCCTGCAATTTGCTATGTGCAGCCACACACCTTTGTCTGCACGGAGTAGAGCAGTGTGCCCATGTGCCATGAATTGCAGGAGTGGAGCCTAAATAGTCAAGATAGACAAAAGGGGACTAAGTTTTGTGTCAGAAACTGTCTCTTATTATGTGGCACCTGGCATGATGGGGCCCAGATCTCAGTTGAGGCCTTTTGGTGCAATTGTAAAACAAATACACAGTTACAATATTGTATTTTTGGATGTACGTTGACTTCAGTAGGCATCAGACAAATGTGAGTACACAACTTAGCTCTAAGCAAAGCAGTTGACAAAAGGCTAGTGGCAGCTTGCCTCCCTCATGGAACGAACAATTACTGTCACACTTCACTACCAGTAATTATATAAAACTAAGGGAGATGATCCTGAGTACCAAGCTTGCAAATTCTTCCAAGGAGTTAATTTTCCTGAGCTAGTCAACACTAGCTAAGTTGATATTACTAGTTTGTCTAGGCACCATTTCTGTAGACAATCCACAAGGGCTTTATACGGCACCATTGAAATCAATAAAAAGATTCCTGTTGGCTTCAGTGGTACAGGATCAAACCATAAGGGAAAAATGCTGCTGAAAATTGCATCTTCTGCCTCCTTAGGTAGTGTTGTTGTCCCAGCAGGCAAATACTTCATTAGCCATATAAAAAAAAAGATCCCCTGGCAACACAATCACTTCCTGAACATTGAGCACGATGATGCTAGTGAATTTATTAATAAGGAGGTTTGAGCTGTCCACTTCAATTACCTAGGATCGCTCAAATAGACTTTTATGCTGGACCAGGGAGGATTTTAAGAGACCATATAAAATACACAGCAGGTTTAACAACCTTCTTATGTCAGCCTGGGAATCATTTTCCTTTCAATGCAAGGATGCTGGGAGCTACACAGCAATATAAATGTTATCTGTTCCTTGTATTTAAAAAGCTTGCTTTCACTGTGATTCATCATTTGGACCAGACCAGTAGAGAACTGGGATGAATTTCACCTCTAAATCTTTAGAGACCCTGCACAAGGCCTATATACACCACTTAAATTCCACTGATAAATTAAATTCCACTAAATAAATTCCACTGATTTGTTTTGTAGGTTTAGGTAGTTAAGTCAGGGAGCACGGGCTTCATGCTTGCCCTTCATATAGGTGTGAATTTCACCATTGGTGAAGAAAGTGGAAATCTGTGTTTGAAATACCCACTCCACTTAGCAAATATGAAAGGAATTGACAGACAGAACTAATTAATACAGAATTAATGCTGAGAATTAATACCCATAAAAGTAGCATAGTTTAAAAGCCATAAATGCCAAGATTTAATACATTTGAATTAAATTCTGCTTTTATTCGGACAATATCCGCACTCACCTACTCAGAGTCGAGACCTTCACCAGCTGCTACATAAAACTTAAGTCTGCCAGTTTGACAATCAGTGCCTGAGTAACAAATACAATTAGACATGATTATAAAGAATTAATGAACAAAAAATACAACACACTGTTCAGTGCATGCCTGGAGTTCAATTATCTACAGTTAACTGATTATCTGTCTTTTGGATGCAGCTCTAGAAACACATTGAAGTGAAATACAATTATAGGTACAGAATGTGAGATTTATTTATATTTGCGTGTTATGGAAAATACCATTCAAATTATTTCCACTATAAAACAAGACAAGACTGAAAATGAAGGGAGGATTGCACAATGCACCACTGCATATGAGGGTTGGGGGATGAGATCATACAAGCAGCTAGGAGTTAGAGCATATGGTTTGAATCAAAGGTACCTACTTTCTAGGCACTTACTGTATTTGAGGGAAGATGCCTCAAAACATATATGAACTCAGGAGAATAACTTTTAGATGTCCAAGGACTCTGTATTTTGAAGGCATGATCTCCCTTCTTTTTTTCTTCCCTAATATCAACATGGCAAACAAATGCAGTTCAGAAGGTATACATTTCCTGTAGATGAAAAGCACAAATGTTCCCCACATAGCAGAAAGTGGGACTCAGAGCTGGATCTAAATTTGTCACAGGAGGCATTTACACGAACATTTCTTTTCTTAGAGACAGTTGCAGAAATGCTAAACAGGTGAGCTTCCAAATATGGCACTGATGCCAGTTAAATTACATAGGACGTATGGACTGATGACAGCTAACCACCTGAAATAGGATAAAGTGAAGTGTATATTTCTTCACATACTTGTGAATATAATGAGATCATTCTGTTTTTTAAAAAACAAATATTTGTGTAATTAGATACCTAGCTTGTTCAAGTACTATCTCCATTTATTATTTTGGCTGATTTCTGGGAACTTGTACTTGCAAATGTTCAGAGATACATATTTTGTTAATGCTGATGTTGGTAACATTACCAGCTGGAAGGTTATTATAGAAGATGAAAATATTCATTTACTGAGCACTGTCAGTACACTTGGCTCTTCACAAATATACAGCAAGACCTGATCCATGCCCCAGGGAGCTTAAAATCCAAAACCAACCAGCTTATGTCATGTTGGCCAAGAAGAGCCACCTTTAGAAAATTGAGACTAATTGTTCCAGTTCTCAAAATTCAAGTACAGATTTTGATGCCTTCCCCCAATTTAAGATGTGTTGAGAGCTGGGGTGAGGGTTCAGTCCATCTCTGCTTAAAACAAAAACACCTCCAAATCTTTCTGGATAATACAGACATCACTTCAGGCTTCTCAATCCTTAATGGACAACTAAGGTAGTGTAACAGTTATAGATTTAAAGATCTTTCTTGGAATGGGACAAAGGCTTCCCTAAGGCCAGGGTTCTGATTTACACACCAGCATTTCATTGAATGCATTACCCAATAGAAAGCCAGTCTATTAGTGACAGAACTGTTTTAACCTCACTAGGCAGGAGGGTGACCAGATGTCTCAATTTTATAGGGACAGTACCAATATTTGGGGCTTTGTCTTATGTAGACTCCTGTTACTCTCCCTCCCCCCCCCCCCATCCTGATTTTTCACACTTGCTGTCTGGTCACCCTACTAGGCAGGCAATACAGCAGTGTTAGAATCACAGCCAAAGAAATGCTTATTCCACTTCAAGACTGGAAGAGTCTATATTAATGTAATGTAACTCTGGGTGTTCATTCGGGTCAGGCTATGTTGTATGGAGGTGAACTGAATGGACAAAATGGGCCTATTAATGTGGATGGCAAAACTACCATCAATTTCAATGGCAGCAGATTGGAGCCCAGTAGTGAGGCAATGCTGAAATGTAACCATCTCAGTACAACTATTAATAAAAAAAGTGAAAATTACTACTTGTAGTATCCCCACAAATGATACCATTGTCCCTTCCTGTCTCATGTTACAGATGGTTGTGTGGCATTCTCTGTTGTACTTGTTACAATAAGTTCTATAAGCTAGTGTATAGGCTTGTCTTAGTGCTCTACACATCACACTTGAATGGGGTTTTCAAGAATGTTTGAAAACTACAAAAAAATTTAAAACCGAAAGATTAAAAATGTTTTAAAGTTTGCAAAGCAGCTTCCAAACAACTCCATAGGCAGCCAGTGCTTCTACTGGAGTGGGGTTTGAGTGCACCTTTAGTAAAAAAAACCTGGTATTTTTTTTTGAATTAAAGTGTAATAGGCCAGTTTGCGCTGCTGTAGGACCAGTCAAATACACTATGGGATCTAATGACATTAGTGCCTGATCCTATGAATTCCAGTTCCCCTGGGATAGAAAATGGCTAAGTGTTTATGGAATAAGAGCCATGGCCTAACTGGATATACTGAACCCACAGGCAAGGAGAAGTTCCTATCAGAGCATAGACTAGTTGAACATTTTTCTTTTTTCCCCATCCTAAAATGTCTGATAGTAAGTGAGCAGAGACATGATGGCTGGAATTTGCTCTCAGGAAATAAGTCTGAGCTGGAATTTGGCCAGACGCATCTTTGTCCAGGCTTTCCACTAACTGAGGGTCCTGGAATTCGTCATCCTTAGGCTTTCCTGTATCTCTCTCTCTCTCCTGTAGTTGTGTAGGGCTGGGCTCATGTTTGATTGAAGTACATAGTTAATTGCTGGCATTTTAAATGGTCCACAGGAAGTGAGCTAGTAAAACCTGTCTGCGTTATTCTCTCATGGGCTTTCTAGTCCACCCTGTCTTTCCAGAGTCTATTTTTCAGACTGTAAAGTCTTCAAGTTGGGACTGCCTCCATATTTTGTCTAGTACAGCATCAAAACCATTGTGCTTAAATAAAATATGAATGTAAAATGCACCCAGGCACATTTAAACACTTATTACAGATCCAGGGTTGCAAATAGTATGAGCAGAGGCAGAGAAAGGGGAGGGAATTGTAAGCAGCAGGTGTATTCTATCCTAGTGCCCCTCTGGGTGCAAGACACAAAAGGGATGGAAGGGCTAAACCATAGCCACATGCCCCTTTTGCACAAGCCTGTGGCACTGGCTGAGCAGACGATGAGGAGCAGGTTAGCTTCTGCTGTGTGCTGGGGAGCTCTGCTAAGGATTTTACTTCAACTCATGTAGATCATATTAAAGTTAACATCTCAAGCCCATTGTGCATCCTTGAGATAAAGGTACCAGTAACGGGGTTGCACTCACCTCCCACAAGTGCCCCCTGGCCGAGCACATGTGCCTGCACTCTCTCTACCTGTTTGTGGTGGGTCTTTGCTGACTCAGCCCTCCAACTGAGTCATACGCAGTTTGTCTATGAGATAAAAGCAATACAAATCCCTTTCAGGGTACATGTCCAGCAGGGGCCCCTCTCTCTCAGGGCACTCTGATGTCTCTCTCAATTTGTCCTTGCTCCAGAATAGAGCAGTGCCCCAGGGTTCCTTCCCTGGAGGCAGTCTTCACCCTCTCAGGGCCTTTCTGGCCCCAGCTCTTCAGTTGGGCCACTACAGTTCAGCTCCCCTTCTGGGGTGCTTCAAAATCCAGGCCACTTTCCCACCCTCTACTCCAGGTCCCAGCCCAGGGACCCTATAGATAGCAGCCATCCACCATGTCCCCTTAAATAAACTGCATTGCTGCTATACTGTCCTGGGCCACTTCCCCATAGCTCCCATACATTCTTCACCCTTACCTCAAGGCCTTGTCCTCATGAAGCCTCAGCAGCCAGCCTGAAGCACCATCCACTCTCTTCCAGCTCTAGTAAGGAACTAAACTCTCACTAGCCCTGCAGGTTGTCTTATACTGACGTGCTGGCTGCTTCCCTCACAGCTGCTCTAGGTAGCTTTGAGGACCTCTCTACTGCCCTTTTGTGGAGCGGGGTATTGCAGGGCCACAAGGCCTCCAGCAGGGGGACTCAAGGCCTACTGCACACCATCACAGTACCCCTAAGATCGTTGACTGTGCCCCATCTACTAGGGCTTGAGGTGTTAACTTGAATATGATCTACATGAGTTGAAGCAAAATCCACATCTCTGCCTTTAAGGCATGCTTGAGCCCTTCACTAAATAATGCCCATCACTGTGAACTCATTGTGTACCATGTTTTAAAAAAAAAAGGAACCGTATAAGAATTATACACTTAAAAAACTCAAAACCCTCTAAAAATGACTCAGCTAATGAAAACTGACTTACCTTTTCTAATAGAGTCCACAGCATCTGTGGTTGAGACCTCTCCATATTGCCTGTGGCTGAGGCAAACAATACAAAGGACAAATGCATAGCAAGTCACTGATTTCTTAAGAAATGGTGCATATTTCTCGTTTTCTCGCTACAAAGAATGCAGGGAAGCTAGGTGGAATGGCTGTGGGGCAATTGGAAATGTAGTGAGATACCACACAATGGCAAAAACCAGAGAATTGGCAATCTCACAGGAAATAAAAGCAACAACTTACAACAGCAGATGTTGGAATGCCTTCAAGTTATCCCCCTAAAGGCAGAAGTTACCTGGGCCACCAGTGTCATGTTTCTCAGGCACAACTTGCTACGGTTGAGGGTCACAAATGCAATTAGTCTGGCTCTGATAGATGGAATCTGAATTTAGGTTTTACTGAAATTTCACAGCATTGATGTTCATCCGATTTAAACACAAACCACAGAGGGAAAGGAAAGGCAAAAAAGGATTTTTAATGCCATTTTGCAATACAATATTTAGGTTCTATGGGCTTTTGGCTTCAATGGGCTTTGGATCAGGCTCATAGCAAGGCAACTCAGAGCTTTGTAACCTGCAGATTAACATTAATTTGTTTGTTAGCTTTCCAAAATAGGTACCTAGAATAGATAAAGAACTCTTTAGAATAATTCGTTAAACTGTTTTTAAAAAAATGCATAACAGGCTACTGTAAGCAAATATATAGCACAGTGTTTCTGAACTGTATGTCATCATTCTATAAACAGTGTCTTTTCTGCTGGAGTTGACAGAGTTGACGTTAATGGAATGCCTCTGCAAAGTATTTTGCCCAGAAATATTGGAGTCTGAACAAAAATCTTCTTCAGTTTTGAAAAAAAGTGGTGCTGTGATAGTCTATTATTTAAAATGTTCTATAGCTAGCTATATCTACAATAGCTTATACATCTCTAGAATTTAGTACAAATGTTACATGCTGAACCAAAATTATGATTGTCTAGAGATGTGTGTGCTTTTAAATGATGTATGAATTATTTTAGAAAAAGATTACAACATATTCAACAATATTTTGGACATGATTAACTGCTGTGTCACTCCAGTTTTTATGCAGGTTTATATGGGGACATGTAGGATCCAGTGATGATGATAACTTAGGCCTGGCGTAGATGGTCCTTATGCTGTAATTCATGTAACAGAGAGCTCATGTAAAACGTTTTAAAAATTGGTGTTAAACAGAAACTGCCACTCAACCTCAGCTATATTACAGCTACAACACTGCACCATAATTCAATGGAGGCCTACAACTACATTTAAAAGGGCTATGAGATTTCCAGCTGGGGAGCTGGGTGGTATTATAAAGCAGTTAATATGCATTGCATATTTAATTCCCCCCCACAGGGGTTATTTTTCTCTAATTGTGTCTGAACTCATCTTACCTTTCCTAAAGAGCTGGTTGAAATGTTTTTTTTTTTTCCAATGAAAAATGGCTTTTCAATGAAAATGTTCATGTAAAATTTGACCAAAAATGGACATAATGTGTAAAATTCTGTAAAATCTTTGTTTTTGAAAAACAAAACTGTTCACAAAAGCCAGATTTTTTTTAACTGAGTGATTTTAAAAAACAAATATTATTTCAGGGTTTTTGTTTGTTTTTTCTCAGAGGCCCCCTACTGCCCCCCCCAATATTTATATGGGAATTTTTGGGAGAAAAAACACACTTTTGGGGGAAATTTCCTGTGAAAAATTTCCTGTACTACTTGTCAAGATACTTTATCCATGTACTGCTTTTGAGAATTCCCACTGATGCTAATTAGATTTGATGTGTATAGAATAAGGTCCTGATTCAGCAAAGTGGATAAAAATGTGCGTAAGTCCCGCTGATGTCAATGAAGACCTATGTACAATATCACAATGTAATATATTATTTTGTAGAAAATATGGGTGGGGGTAAGAGAGAGAAGGAGAGAGAGGTTAAAGATATTTTATTATTGGCCCTAATGGGATCCGTTTTATTTGTATGATATTTTGTATATAAATGTGGGACAACTACATTGTTGCTAAATTTGTCTATGTTCCAAGCAAACCTATTTAATGTGGCAATATCATATTATAATCTCTAAACTGAACAAAATATCTAAATCTGCCAAAGTATGCATAGTGTAGTAGACACAAATTAACAGCGTGGGGAAAATATATGTAGTAGTTAGCATATTTTGTATTTTTTCAATCTTTTATATTTGAGAGTTTTGACAGGAGCAATTAGAGGGAGACCAAAATGACACCTATTGAATATAGCTAAATTCCAAAACCTCTAAATAACTGTTATTTATAAAGCACAACAAAATTTATAATATAATCATCTGGAAAGCAGACAGGATAGAATAATAGGGTAATAGAATATGGAGTCTTTCACTTCTGCTGCAGGTAGCCAGTTCATATCCAGCACGCAGTCTCCACGGAGATCACAAATGGGCTTGGGGACCCAGTTACCATCTTGCTGTAGGGTTAGTCTCTCTTGATCAGAAGAGAAGTACGATTTGTGGGGCAATGCCTCTACGTAGGCTATACCTGTCATGGGGGTAGACAACCCTGCCCCCCCCAAAGGATTGTATTAATAACTAAAGGAAATACTGTGTCCTGGAACAGAAATTCAAATAAAAGTGGATACATTTAGTCCTGGCACAAAATTACTGATTAACATGATATTCAACAGGTGGCATTTTGTTACTCTGTCCCCTATGAAAAGGTTGTCTTTGCCCCTGCCTGTTCTATGGATAAATAATATTAATACTTAGCTCTCACATTGCATTGTTCATCTGTAGATTTCAAAGAACAGTACATAGGAAATTCCTATAAACTCACATACTGATTTTATGTGAAACTAAAAGCATTGTAAGTAAAACATTTACAACTTTAAATACACTTAATCTATGGAAAAATGCTTGGTTCTCTATCCTACGAATTTCTTTTCCCCCTGGACCCTATAATCAATAGATGTAAGCCTTAGCATTAGTGATCAACTGTATGTGCACCTATCAAAATATTCATTGCACAACAAACAGCCATCCAGTTTCTTGTAAATTTAAAATCAGCAATGCCAGTTCCTCACTTTTTCAAATGATTCTTTCTAGTTATCAGAAGTCGATTGTGATTATTTCAGCTTAAAGTTTGCACAAAATAAACCAAAAAATCTTGAACAACTTCTTTCCGAAAGTTTTAAAGGTAATTTTTTGCTTTCCGCTTCTCCCCATGGCCACAATATGGAAATAATTTCCATCATATCCTTTTAGTACAAAGGAAGTAGTGTACAAACTGTATGACACATTGGGATGCTTCAAATCAATTTGGGCCAAGTTCTTTGCTGGGGCAAATTTGTGCAGTTCCACTAAACAATGGAATTGCACCAGAGTACACCAACCAGAGATTTTACCCTTTGTCTCTAGGCATAAAAGGAGAAAACTTTAATCCTATTGAATTAAAAGGAAAAAAAAAAAAGGGATTTGGCTTATAAAACTGCTTTGTCTTTCCTAACCTTCTTTGTGACACAATGGCATTTGCTAATATACTGAGGCATACTGTAAGTTTGGAAGCCAGATAGGTACAAGCATCAGTCATATCTCTGCTTCCAAATGAACGTACATTTTTGTGGCATACAACTTTTATTACGTTTGTTCAAATGGAAGGTTGTGCAGTGCTATAATTCAAACACTTTCAGAAAGAACTCCCTTTCTAGAATGCTAGGGGGTTTTGGTGGGTTTTGTACTCAGATACATTTTTTTTTCATTGCACATTGTTGCACAATGCTAGTAACAACATCAGCACATTCTCTGCTCGAGCAATGAAGTGTCATGATCTGATGATCTTGTTGAGATCGTCTCTCTCTCTCAATAGCAATCACCACTTTCAACAATCAATGGCCTTTCCACAGTGGAACCTGTCTCATTGGGGAGCTTCACCACTGTCACGCTGATACGCCAAGGACATCCAAGTATTTTCACTCCAGTTTTTTAAATTTTCTTAATTCCAAAGAACTACCTCAGAGATGAGGTTTTTTGGTTTTTTTAAAATTAAATAATGGTGAAGCACAAAGATAAGATTATGGAGATCGCTGTTGTATGAGGCACAGAAACTGCTACGTTGGAAGTATGTTAGCCCCACTCCAACCCTCACTGAAGACATTAAATCATTATATATACCTAAGTAAGAAATGTATCTGAAAAGGTTATTTAAAGCAGGTCATTCCAGTATATTTATTATACAGCAGCCTGTAAGGTGGTAATAGCCAATTGTAAGGTTTGATCCTATATACCGTGTGTACCTCTTTTCTCATGATGTTATTTGGGAGAAGGGGGCACTGAGGTGCCATTCTGTAGCATAGGAGTATCTCAGTGTTGACTATCATCAGTAAGAAATGTGTGTTGTGTAATATTGTGCAGTATATGCCCAGGCCTTGTTCTGATCTCACTCCAGTTTTAGAGCTTCATTGGCATTACTCCTGATTTACAGCACTGTAAAATGAGATCAGGCTGACACCCTTTGTGTTGGATGCTTTTTATGGATCAAAACCAGTTAGGGGTTTATGGATCAAAACCAGTGGAAAGAGTCTCACTGACTTTAATGGACTTTGGATAAGGCCTTAAAAGAAAATCAACATTAAGCCTTTAATCTGTTTTTGTACAATTTGTGATGCAGCCACAGCTATTCTGCAGTTATCAGCTTGCCTGGAAACTCAGACATTGTCTTTATATAGTCTTGAAAAGTGGGGATGGGTAGAGAAGGGGAGCACAAGCCCAAAGTACAGTATTACAATTTATTTTGGGTAGCTGGGATTCCTCAACATAAACTGAGAACTGAAATGGAATATATCTGACTGTAGTGGAATTTGACCACTGTATTTTAGAGTTGCTATAAACAGATCTTTTTACATTTATACCAGAATGTATGTATATTTAGCTTCATACTGTGATACTCTTTTGTTGTTTGTGTATATATCAATATTGAAAGCACACAGATGTAGAGAAGAACTTAAAATATTTGAGTCTGTTTTATTTTGTGCTGTCACTCTGCTAGCTGTTGTGCATGTTTTCCATATTATGGCATTGGGGAGTGCTCATGTTGTCTGGCAAAAAGCTCCCGAGTGACTGATATATAAGATGATGTGGTCCTTGGGCTTACTGTCTGTTTCAGACTTAGAAAAAAAACTGTTCTCACCCATAAAAGTGGGTACAGAAAGCTTGTATTGGTCATCACTGAAAGGCTTTGTGGGAGAAAAGTTTTAAGAAGATACTTGAAAGGGGAGGGGCTAATTCATCAGAAGGGAGAGATAATGCCAAGCATGAGGAACAGCATGAAAGAAGGCACGAGAATGAGGAAAGACTGCAAAGGTGACATTTAGAAGAGGGGCTTGAGGAGAAAAGATTAGCAGGACGTGAAGAAGTGAGGGTGGAGGGCATTGAAGTGAGGATAAGATGCTGATATTCTATGTAGAAGCTGGGGGGAAAGCTAGGGAATGAAGTTCAGGGAGAATGATATAGTGCCATTTTGAATAGAATGGAGGGGAGCAAGGAGAGAGGAGGGGAGCAAGGAGAGTTGAGGGAAGTGAGGAGGCATGGCAGGGAGTGTGGGGAGAAAGGGGTGTACTAATTAAGGCAAAAGATCACTAAGCCAGAGATCAAGATTTCACCATGGGAAGAGTGGATAGGAGAGAATAGAGTTTTGAGGCGAGGAGGAAGTAGTGACAGGACTTCACATGAATATAGAGGGAGGAGGAGAGCAAAAGCTGCTAACAGGTAGAGTTTGTCAAAAAATAAAAACCTATTTTTGCAACAACAAAAAAAGTTCAAAGTTTTTATTTTCAGTGTCTGAAACAAACCCATTTTCATCTTTTTTATAAAAAAAATTTGTGAATTTTGGGGAATTATTTTCCCAAAATTGTATCTTACATTTTGATAGCCTTTTCCATAATTAAGAGATGCAATTTCCCACAAAAAATGAAAACCTTTTTTGAAAGCCATTTTTTCAGTGAAGACTTCTTGTCCAAAACTTTTTGGCGAGGTCTATTGAGATGATACCAAGACCACAAGCCGGGGTGATGCAAGGAGCTGTTGATGGTGATGGAAAAGGCAGGAGAGGCAAGAGTTTGGAAGGATAGATGAAGTGTCATATTCTGCAGGGTGACCCTATTGAACAGGAAGACAGTTACTAGGTGTAACTGAGGACACATTAATAACTATAAATACAAGATCTATGGAGCAAAACAAATGCTTTTAAGTCTGACAGAAATGATAAAAATATTTTACTTATTCACTCTGGAGGAACAGTAGGAGATGAGGTCAGGTCCACATGGCTTTGATTGGCAATGAGACCAACTACTAAAATAAAGCCAGAATTTGGCCCACAAAGTTGCATTTTATCATTTTGAATTTAAGATGGTGGCTAGATATACAGAAGGAAATATTGGAAAGGAATATAGAGATGTGGCATTAGGTTAAGGGGAAGAGGTTGGGGCTTGAGTGGCAGAGCTGAAAGAGGCAAAGACTGATCATATGACATTTACTATGTTTGAGAGTGTCTTTGTAATCATCTATAAATATTGATTTAGGCTGGGTTTTGCAAAGGAACCTAAGGGAGCTCCCACTGAATTTCACTGGAAACCTAGGTACCTACCTTGCTTAGGCCTGGTCTACTCCTAAAACTTAGGTCAACCTAGCTACATTGCTCAGGGCTGTGAAAAATGTCACACTTTGTGCAATGTAGTCAGGTTGTCCTAACCCCGACTGTAGACACAGCTAGGTCAAGGGAAGAATTCTTCCATCAACCTAGCTACCATTGTTCAGGTGGGGTGCAGGTGGGGATTTACTACAGTGACAGAAAAACTCCTTCTGTCACTGTAGCAAGTGTCTACACTACAGCAGTGTAGCCGCAGCACCACAGCTGTGCCACTGTAGTGCTTGTAGTATTTACGTGCCTCTAGGCTCCTCTGTGAATCTCAGGCTTACCCCTCCTCCATGAGCCTTCATAGTACTTTGTAATATGCTAGAATTTTGACAATAGTCAAAAGAAAATGTTTTAAAAGGTGCTCCCAGTTTCAGTGGATAATCAGTGAAAACAATGAATAAAGAAAGAGGAGGAACTCCAGTGAGTGCATACTGTATCTAGAAAAAAATATGGTAAAGTTGAATAGGAAAAAATAGAGATTCCTGATCTCTCAATCATTCCATGTCCCTTGGGATTGGTTCTTTTTCTATATTGACTCGCCTACGAGCCTAATGCCATTTGCAAATGTTTTTTTTTTAATAAGTGAGGATGCAATCAAGAGAGCATTCCCAAGCCTCCTGGCCTTAACATTGTCCTCAAATCCCCCAGAATGTACTCAGGATGCTTCCTACCCCTAGCTCCATTCTGCCTGTGATTCCCTGGGAGGCAATAACAATTGACACATACCTTTTTATTAAATTCCCCCCCTGTGATGAGTGACCCTTCTGTTTGGCCTTGAAGAGTGTTTCTCAGCTGGTGAACTGTTTCCCAGAGGGCGTTGCAAAAGGCAATCTATGGAGCTGTGAGGCACTGAACATTTTATTACAGATCTAAGGCAAAGAAAATGAAATTTCCAGAATTGCCTCAGGGTGGCCAAATCCTTCACAGTTTGAGAGGTCAGATGTAGCAGCTGGGTTTTGGTTTTTTTTTTACTTTTCTTTTTATTATCACTGTAGGAGAGCTGTGAATGTGTTTGACTCGGAATAAGGGATTGCCAAGCTGAAAAGGTTGAGGAACACTACTAGGAGGTCAGGAGGTGGAGTCCAAGTGCAGTTTTCCAAACGGGCCCTGTTAGTAAGGGAATACAGTCTCTGTTCAAGAGATAATCAGGGTAGAATAACTCTTACTCAGAGACAAAATAATCATTTTGCAGTAGGATTAAAATCTCCATTGGATCCCTACAGCTGCTTATTTACATTGGCCTAAATTTAAAAATTGACTTATGATTTTGGGTGCCCAACAAGAGGTGCCTGATTTTCAGAAAGTGTTGAGTACCTCTCTCTGAAAATTAAATAGGGCACCCAGAGGCATTAGTCACTTCTGAAAATGTAGCCATTTGCAGCATATTTTGAAAATGATGTGGCAGCACCCTTTGGAACTACCCAATCTGCATTTCACAGAATAAATCTGAGTTAGTTACTCACTACTTCATAGCTGGCAACCATTCGCTACTTCTTTCTTTCAGCTGAATGACGTTTAGGCTACGCTGAATGGAGAAACACTGATTCCTGAATTGGAATCCTGCAGGATTAGAGTTGGGAGACGGAAGCTTTCATTTTGTCTGGAGGTCCATCGTGATAGGTGCTGGGGCTTCCTTCTTGAATTAACAGGCCTCAAGCCTAGTATAATTCCAGTACTGATTGGATTTTTTTTTTAAATTGCACTTGAGATTTCAAGATCCTTTCTGTGTGGAAAAAATCTGAAGGAAATTCCTCTTGCAGTCACCTTAACAATCAACAAGACTATGGTCACTTTGGTGTCAAAATTCTTCATAATTGAACACACCTTGCTTCTAAAAATCACCATTAAAGCTTTTCTCCAGGTATCTTAGAGTGATTGCTGTTGGCCCTGTGTTCATCTCCTACCCTCTCAGTGCCTTCCTTTGCCTTGTTAATTTAGTACCTGTCCTCTGCTACTTTAAAAGGGTTATTATACATATTTATATAGACTATTTTATGTTTTGTATTGGGCAGGGTAGTGGGGGAGTTGAAAGAAGAGAGGGTGCTAATACACACACACACACACACATGCTGCCCATTGTTTATAACTAGTCTATTAGGGTGGACCTAAAATACACGAGGCTCTATTGGCTTCACTGTGCCCTAACCTTATGGATTAAACCCCTTGAGCTGTAGCAGGATTTTCTGTCATTTCAGCAGCCTATGAATGAGCCAGATTCTACCCTAAGTTGCACCCCAGCAGCTTTGTTGAAATAATGGGCTTTCAAGGTTGCAGCGATGTAACTCAGGGCAAACTGTGTGTAAATTATCATATCAGAGGTCTGGAACAAAACAGTGGCTCTCAGTACTCTGACAGAGATAATGATAAAAATCCAATTTTACTTATTCACACTGGAGAGACACTAGGAAATGAGGTCAGATCCCAACATGGTTATTAAATAAAAATTCAGAGGGGGACCACCCACTAAAATACTTACAAGGACCTTCCCGCTTACTCTTTAGAGAGCACACTGAGAAAGTAACAGACTAATATTATCCACCATGGATTTTTGGAGTCCTGATTGCCTACATGTTTTGATTTTAGTGATTTGAGCTTTTAAAATGAAATAATAGAGCTATAAAAATGTACTTTTCTGCAGTGATATTTTTGTGCGGTAGCCTTTTCACTTATTTTTAAAAACACTACTGGAGAGTCTCAGAAGAAATGGCATAATATAAGATTATAAGGTGGCAACTACTCTGAGTAGAGACATCTGGTATTCACAGTGCCATACATACTGTACTATCCTCTGGCTATGGCTAAAATTGTCTAGAATGATGCTACTCACTGCTTGTACTTTTGCAGATTGAATGTCTGCCAATAAGAATTCCTTACCAAAACCTTTAGAAAAAGGATACTGAAGAACCCAAATAATGTACAAAGGTACCCAAATTAGGTACAGAGGACTACCTAAAGAGGAATAAGCTCACAATAAAGTGTTATATTTATATGTATATGACAGTGGTGTCTAACAATTTGCTAACTGCTTGGTTCTTCATCTACTATAAAATTATAGAAAGAACGAGGAGTACTTGTGGCACCGTAGAGACTAATAAATTTATTTGAGCATACGCTTTCATGGGTTAAAGCAGTGGGCTTTAAATTTGTTAGTCTCTACGGTGCCACAAGTACTCCTCATTCTTTCTGCTGATACAGACTAACATGGCTACCACTCTGAAACCTATAAAATAATAGCTAGATTTTCTATCCACGAGGACAAAAATCCCAGCATATGGACCTTTCAAAATGTTCTATAAATTTTTGAATGCACACTATTAGTGCATTCACGCTATTAGTTGCATATGAAAATGCAAAAACTAAAGTTAATGCAATGTTAAAATGTTAATTGCAAGAGGCTGAGGGGAAGTATACTGACTTTTGGGAGAGCCAGATGGGAAGCTGGGATGGGGGGGGTTCAGGCATAAATTTCAGCTTATCTTCTTCAAGCTTCAGTTCCAGATGCTGACACCAGGGATTGAAGATTTGTGTATTACCTGTGTGGACACAAAGTCAGAGAAGGTGAAAGGTGAGACTCTTATCAGGACCCAGGGATTCCACCTCCATCCCTGTCCCCAGCAAGGAGGATGGAAACTGAATGGATTTGAGTAACCTCCTCTCACAGTTGAAGTAAGGATCAAACCTTAGACTGAGTGGTTCCTGAAAGGTCTCCACCCTAGCACTTTTTAGTACATCTTCTCTCCTACCCCATCTCCAGACACCCAGCAAGCTAGAAGTGTTGACGGGGTGTCAGATTCAAAAAGCTGTAGTTCTAAATCCTATTAATATTCTCTTTCTTTCCATTCCAAATTTCATTTTCCTCAATAGTTCTCAGTATGATACTGACAACTGCATTCTTGTTTCTTCTAAGAAGGGGTTGGTTTTCAATGGGACGTGGGCTCCTAAATTCCTTAGGTGCTTTTGAAAATCCTACCCCTAACTGTTACACAGCACGATAATGATATAGTAGCACTACCATTACCCTAGCAGATGGGGCTGAGCTACTGGATAGGGGAAAATGTCCAGAACTTGGTATACTTAATAAATATAGTCTAACACAAACTCAGCAAAAAGTCAGATAAAAATCAAATACCAATGAATCATTTGGCACAGTAAAAAAATAATGCCACTAGACTAGACACTTTTTAGAAGGGTTGAAACCAAATATCAGAAAAATCAAACTTAACGTGTAATCAGAATTTATCTCCATTGAAAGTAGATTCTGTAGCACATTACTTAAACAAAACAAAAAAAAAAGACTCTCAAAACTTTCCACAAAGAAATGTCTTTATCTATGAATTGGATTTGTCAGGGCCAGATCCTGAGCTAGTACAGATCGCTGAAGCTTTATTGAACTCAATGGAGCTATAGAAACTTATGCCATTTGAGGCCCTGTCCCTTAATCTTTGTCATAATGCAGAAAAGAACAGGCAGTTTCATGCTCTGGTCCTACTCTGGCATCGTGAATTGGACAGATCCTTTCCTCCACTTTTATTAGAAAGTCTACTGAGAGCAATTCTCATGCTTTCTTGACTCAAAAGCCTCCTCCAGAGCTGTCCCCCATAGGGTATTTCACAGCGTGGTCATCCAGGAGTGTGTGTATTTGTTAGATCACTTAATCCTCTGATCCATCAGGTCTTGATCATTAGTAAAGGCAGGTTACTGGACTTAATGAACCAGGGTTCTGTTCCATTATGGCAATTCCTATCTTCCTATGTACTGACAAAGGGGAAGAAAGACCGAATCTTTACTTTTTTTTTTTTTTTTTTAAATTCCAAGCAGCTTGTAAAATAGCATTTTTGTGGTTAAAGTCTCAGGCTAAAACCCGAGCTGGTGACTGTTTCATTCTTGACTCTGGAGTTTGGCTGAAGGTCTGATAACAGGGTAATGTGTGTTTATAGAGCCTTGAATAATTAGATGTCTTTGTTCTCAGCTTGTTCTGGACGTGCAGTATTATTATTTAAAATGTTGGATAGCTCCTGGGACTAAACAGAACAAAATCCTACCTGGGCCCCTATTTTCTGCTGGGCCAGAAATCCACTCAGTGCAGCAGACATGGGGGAGGTGACAGGGAGCCAACTATGGTTCCCTGATTCTTCAGCTAGTTCTCCCCCAGCCCAGAAGAGTTTTTAGAGCAGGCTTAATTCTGTGAGCTGACAATGGTCCCATGGGGCTCTCTGCCAGCTGGAGATTGCTGGAGTGCAGCATGCTTTGGACAGGTCTAGATATGTGATTTGCTGTGCCCGGACTGGGAAAAGGGTGGTGTAAGAGTCTGCTGTGCTGGATCTGCACCAGCTGAGCACTTCCTGGTGGTGGGGGAATTCTTAGCAGGGGAGATATGCTTTCTTTGTGCTTCCAGAGCAGTGGAAAAGGAGATGAAGTGGGAGGCGGAGAATCTGCCCCTGGATTTTGTTTTCTAAGCTAGTGCATAACCTTTTTTTCTCTTTCATACAAACCTTGAGGATGCCATGATTGTTGTCAAAACCTCCATTTCTGAAACTCTGAACCATCTAATCTGATTGAAACTAGTTACCTTCTGTCAACAAAGCTAGCCGTCACTCCTTAGTGCTTGACAATCTAATGTGAGCCAATGAATTTGACTTTGGTTTTTGAAGATGTACCTACTCTTTCATCCTGTGCTGGGAAGAAGTGTGCTCTTACTCAAACAATGAGGGTTAGAAGTCGAGTCTAACACCTGACAATTACTAAGTTCTGTTCAAACTAACAAGCAATGTCTGATTCTTCTGACAGGTGACATTGTGCATGATATTAACTATATTCATCTTGAATCTCTTTCTGTGCATAGGTATAGTTACATATTTATATAATACATAGCTATTTCTCGCCTCTCTTTTTGTTGGAGCAATTCGGCTTTTCTTAAAGTACAGTATTTATTGAGATCATTCCCCCTATCCTGATACCACTTTCCCTTCTCACACAGAAGTAATAGAGAAAAGATTCACCTCCCAACACACCCTTTGTCCAGTCCACATATCCCAACAGTAATAGTAAGAACTGAGCAAGAACCACAAAGGTTGAATCTAAACTTCCCTAAAGATTGGGAGTGTTTGGATCTGGGGTGTTGGATCAGGACCATCTCTTTAACCTTTTAACTTTTTTTGTGAGCAAAGAAATAATATCTGATCAAAACCAGTTGCTATGCACAAAAGTGCCAAGTTAAAGGGGGAAAGCAAGGGTAGTTGTATAAAAATGTGATATCCATAAAACCTGCCAACTTACAAAAGGGTTAGCCATTAAAATAGCCAAGGAAAACAATACAGAGATGAGGATAAGTTGCCCCCTCTTGACCTGCCATGTGTGTTTATGAATTCCTGGTGGAGAAAAGTTAGACCCAACTGTATTTTGTTTGACTTGGCTATTTAAATGGCTAAGCCTTTTGTAATCTGGCCCCTTTGGTAGATATAACACCTTTGTGTGGCAGCCTACTTTTTAACTTGGCTTTTTTTTTGGTATACAACCGCTTCGTATACATAGTAAAAATTGCTTTTAGTAACCACCCAGGGACCAGCAAAAATTGGTTGCCTAATGGAGATGGCTTTTAACTATAAAACACCAAGAAATGTGTACTGGAAACCCTGGGGCTATTTTAAAGTGACTCCTCAAGTCAGGGGATTGCCTGCTGCAGGGTGTCATTCGTACCATGCTTTATTCATGGCACTCTAAGTCTGAGTTAATGCTTCCCTTATCAGAGTTCCAACTTTTCCCTCTCAAAATGGCTAACATTGAGTTTAACCATTTGGCCATAGGTATTTGTTTTTATTTTAAAAACAATGGAATTGGCCAGGAGCTGTAGTGATGAAGAACACATGGAATTTTAGGAAGGCCATCTCAGCCAGTATTTCTAATGTGTTGGTTTTGTGTGATCCCACGTTCTTTTTGACTGGTCCCCCTTAACACAATGGGACAAATTCAGACACAGTGCAGGCAGGTGCAGCTCCAGTGGAGTTGCACCCACTTACGCCGGGTCTGAATTTGGCTCAGTATGTATTGGACATCCTCCTTTGATTACAGAAGCAGAACATTAGAAGACCCCATGCACTGAAGCACTTTTAGAATGTAGGATGATAGGGTTAAATGTTTCCGGGACTGGTGATTTTTTCATGTATTTCACCTACGGGAAGAAGCTAGCTCTGGCTAAGATGTTGTGCTGCAAGCATGTCATGTATTTTTTCCACAGGTAGCTGGGGTTCTAAAAAAATTATTTCCCTCCAATTAAAAGTAAACAGTTATTTGGGAGGTGCCTATAATTCTGTGGGCTGTATTGTTCCCTCTGTTATGCAGTGTGGAGAAAAACAGGTTGGTGAATGTGAAGGGTGCTTATTACTACATTGCATTATACATTTCTGTTCAGCCCCTGTCAGACTTTCCACAACAAATGCTCACCAAGGGGACAGCGCAGGGGGAGAAGTGGCATGGTGTGGCCAGCCAGAAGGTGGAGAGAAAACTCAGAGCAGCGAGTGACAATGGGAATCCAACTTCTGACAGAGCTGCTTTCCTACAACATATAACCACAACATCAATCACACTACACAGCCCTTTGAAAGTGGAAACAGACTTGAAGCAGCATTTACATCCCTCACATGCTCTGCCTTCCCCTACAGTTGAAAATATATATATGAGAGCACTTGTGGATAGCAGAAATCAGTAGCAGAATGGCCACTGAACAAGTAATGATGCCATTACAAAGAAGAGGGATTGGGAGTCAGCAGAGATGGAATAAGTACTATGGGCTGAGATATACAGGTATCTGATGCCTTTCCATGGGCACATATTGTTTTGAAGCCAAGCAGTCTAATCAATGGCCATTCCTACAATTCCAGGGGAATGATACAACTGAACTCACCTTCCCTATTCAATTCCATCATCTCACTGTCACTAGGATGCGATATCAAATATTACTCTGAGTATACATAATAGATAAGGAAAATGGAAACTTCTTAGCAAAAGCAAATTCATACTGAAAATCCTGGGAAGCTCTGGTAGTGGACAGCTAACAGCAGAGTTTCTGTGGGAGTATAGCCTGAAATGAGAGTGGCGATCTTGTGTTCTGGACATACTGTCTTGATGTTTTCCCCCCAGTGACGTGCTCCAGCTGTGCTGCTTTATCCCAGTGCTTCCTGATATCCCTTACCAGGGGGAGGTGCTGACCTAGTTTGGCTAGGTTTAAAGGCCACTGAACAGTGAACATTGGAGCAGCTAGCAGCTGACAAAGTTTCTAACTAGGATTTTTTTTTTTTTTAACCCTCTAGGAGTAGTGACTAGGAAGAGAAGACAATGATGTTTCCCGAGGCAGCTCTAGAGGTGACCCACGCAGGAGAGGACACAAAAGATGGTTGGATGTGGAAGCTGCAGAATGTACCCTTGAGTGGGTATCTGATGGAAGCTACTTATTCATGAAATGTCACCTGACAAAGCTGAAGACAGAGAAGATCCCAGGATTAGAAATGCAGCTGGAGATGATGATAGATTTGAAGGTATCATGCAGCAGAGAGATAGAGACAACTCAAGATTTGTGGCATCTGTCGAATAAGGGGACTTGGAAGGTGGACTGCCGAAAGAGAAGGGTGATCCATCGAAGAAGTGACCACGAGGACAAGGCAGAGGAAGAGACCAGCTAGTGGTGTGAAATCAAGTTGAGTAACAGGCTTGCTGCACTGGGGAATGAGGAGAGGAAATAGGCAGAAGATGGGGTGGCGAGGAAGAAGAGAAAGGAAGCCAGTCCCTCCAGAAAAGATGATGGATATAGCCAGGGACTGGAGCCCAAGATAAAATGAGGATGATATATAAAGGACTATGAGAGAGCACATCAGACAGATTCAGATCAACACCAGGAAGAGACAGGTCTTTGTGACTGGGGACTCTATATTAAGAACAATTGATAGGCCTGGCAGACCAGGTCCAGAGAACAGAAGAGTATGCTGTCTGCCAGGAGCAAGGATACGAGTTGTGAATATGAGGCTGAGAAGGATCCTGATAGGAGTGGGGAAAAATCCTCTGACCATTCTGCATGTCAGGACAGATGATACTGCTAGGTTCTCTCTGGACTGCATCAAGATTAACAGACGGCTCAAGGTCTGGTGCTGTGAAGAAGGTTTTCGGATGAAAGTAGTGGGACTCATTCACAGAAAGAGGGCTTTTCTTGATGGATGGATACATTTGAATACCTGGGGTTTCAACCTTCTGGGATCCAGGCTGGCATGATTGATAAGAAGGGCTTTAAACGAGGAGATAAATGTTATAATGTATAATCTAGGTATGGTCCAAAAACTAAATGAATACTTTGTCTCATTTTGCAATAAGGATGATAAGATGGGCATGAAGGAGTAAGGCTAATGGAAATGTGTCTAGAAATGGAAATGACCAGATCTCAGGCAGAAGAAAAACTAGAAGAACTTAATGCTCTGAAATGAATTTCCATCTCAGAATACTGAAGAAACCGGCACATGAAATTGCTAGTCCAGTAGAAGGGCTTTAAATAGGAAACTCTGGATTGGGACACTGGACAAGGTGTTCAGAATGCAATAATAATTATATGTGGAGTTGGGAAGGATTTTTCTCCCTGGTCAGATTGACCATCATTTTTGGGAGGATTTTGCCTTCCTCTGTAGTGTGTGGGTGTGGGTCACTTGATGACAGTATCTGGGTATATCTCACTTAATAATTTCCCTGGCATTGTTGGGACCTTGGGCACTGGTGCACCTTGGTCCCTCCTATTCTCTGCCTGTGGCACATAATAGTCTAGCGTCCTGTGGGCTGCAATACTTTGGTCTAATTTCGGCTATTGGGTTTAGTGCTGGGTTGTGTTTGTGGCCTGTGATATACAGGAGGTCAGACTAGATGATCTGGTGGTCCGTTCTGGCCTTAAATTCTATGACTCCTTTAGACTTTTTGAGGCTTTTCTTGTGCATCAGGGTGTTCTCCATCCCTGTGGGCAGGGGCATTTCATCCTGAGAGTTGTTTAATAGGTTTAGTCAGTCCTCTAGTGCTTGTGAAACTTGCTGGATTGATAGCACTGAAGTCTTTATTTAGCCACAGAGCAGACAGAACAAAAGGTGGTGGTGCAAATTGCCCTGCCCTTCCCACCCTCCAAATATGTGTCAGATATGTTCTGGGCTAGAAGGGTGTCAGTTGTATCCTCTCTACTGAGACTGTGTTCCTGATAGAGGTTTTTATAGGCAAGCGGCCACCTCACTAGAAATGGGCTAAAACCGTAAATAGACCATTAAATTGCCTTCTGTGATTATAAACCTTCAGGGTGAAATCCTGGCCTCACTGAAGTCATGATCAACCCATATATACTGTAACAATAGTCAGAAGCCTGTAAACAGAGACATTTTATGGGGAGGGGAAGATAGTAACTGAAATACATTGGACCAGGAGATGCTTTTGGAGGAACAGAATAGGGAAAAAATTAATTCGGTAAAATAGGGACTTTCCCTCCTCTGCAGTCAGCATGAAACTTGACTGAACAGACTGCAAATAGTAAAATACTGGTTTTCTGAGCCCCTCTAATACCCTACATCTTCTCCAGGTTCCTTCACGACTTACAAACCAAGATGGTAAAAAAAAAAAACCATTTCCTTCCCATTTTGAATAATATAACCGATGGACTGATAAAAAATATTTCTGATGCTAGCCTTTCTCCCCCTTTCTGGGACTTTTGGTTCAGACAATCACAGAGTCTATATGAATGTTGACATGAACTAGTTCCTTCTATCTCTTTATTGTCAAAATTTCTGCCTGAAAATAAAGCCTTATTTTATATATTGGCTGAATTTTCTGTTTTGATTTGTTCGTCGTTTAGCCTCTTCTGATTGGGAAGCTAAATCTGAGATACAATCAACGAATCACATTATTTCCAGTAATTTTTAAAAAACAATCCAGTCTGAGAAAGGTGCTTTCCAAAGCATAACTGTCTGTCTGAGAGCTGCTACTGAATTATTGCTTCCTTATCCCTCACACCCCCATCTTAATAGTGAAATGATGAAAATTGTATCTGGTATGAATTGAATCCTGCAATAAAATTACCTCAGTGGGCCTCTGATGTCTACAGACAGACTGCAGGATGCAGCATGTGTGCAGAACCTGCTGTGACTTATGGAGTTCAGATGGGAGGGGGAAGCTATAGGAGGAGTAATGATGTAATTGTGAAGGCCACTTATATGCAATATGTCGAATTTCATTTCTTTGCAGGATAATCAGAGCTGATTAGGCAAGTGTTTTCCTGTCTCCTTGTTTTTGTTGTTTTCTCTCTCTCTCTCTCTCTTTTTTTAGCAATACCAAATGTTCAAAAGATGTCATTGTTCTTGAGCAACACCTGTTAAATTAACACACATCATTCAATTGAATCCCTTTTAGTCTTCAAATTACATAAAAGGAATAATTTATGACAGCACTGACAGGAATCTATGTTTGATGGAGATGGAGAGGATAATAAAAGACTTTATATATGGAAAAAAAGGCCACTGTGGGCAAAATTGCCAAACTTGACTCACTCTATGCACAAAAGGTTGGAAAAAGATATATTCAAATGTGAAAAACAAAGAGAGGAAATGACTTTGCAGGACAGTAGCCAGTGAGTTATTTAGCTGTTCTGAAATACAAAGCAGATCTATTTATGAGACTTGGAGAAAGCTGAGGTTTAATCTTCAGACATTACTACCTAAACAGTGATGTATATCAGGTTTTTAGGCTTGTTGTTTTAAACAAAAATTCTTTAGTGGGTTATGACTTGATCTCCCCAGTAAATCTGGATATTTAATTGAGATTTATGGTGGTACTATGAACAGAAATGCTTGATTAATGCTTTGTCAGTGTATACTTTCCTTTTCATGGATGTATAGGGTCATGTAGGTTAAAAGATTCCTTCGGGGATGAGGCTAAGCATACAGGTAATTGGCAAAAGTGGGAATTCTTGTCTGCAGGTGGCAAAAAATGGATTTACCCGTGCAATGGGGCAGTATCCTGACTCCTTATCAGCTGGAAATTGCAAGAGGAGGCTTCAAGGCACTTCAGCCTGCCAACAGAAAGGTGATCTCAGGCTGGAACTTAAAAGAAAAAATATGGTTTTGGAGGTAGATCCTTGAGGGTGACAAGTGCTGAGGGAGCGTCGTTGCAGGGCTATGCTAATGTTTGACCAGTGAGTTTAGTGAAGCTACTCCACTTGGTTTGATTCCATGATGTCTGAGATGATTTACTGAAGCCTGATATCTGGTGTCTCTGATTAAGCGGGACATCAAGATAGCCTGAGGGCAGGGAGTGAGTGTGAATGGAATTCCAGTATGGACTTAAGCTAGGAAGAGCATAAGATAGTCAGGAGGCAGGCTCAGTCCTTGGGATGGCTCTGGGGCTAGTAATAGATGGCCTGTAGGTCACTGGTTCAAATGTGGATCCTGGGTCACTTCAAAGTTGTTGGAGTTTTCGCCATTGATGGCTGTTCTAACAGTTTGGATGCTCACCCAAACTTATCCCAACCTCTTAAATCCACAAAATTTGGTCTGGAAATCTCATGAAAATATTTGGCAAAGAGTCCTGTGGCACCTTATGGACTAACAGACGTATTGGAGCATAAGCTTTCGATGCATGGCTCCGACAAAGTGGGTATTCACCCATGGAAAGCTTATGCTCCAATACGTCTGTTAGTCTGTAAGGTGCCACAGGACTCTTTGCCGCTTTTACAGATCCAGACTAACACGGCTACCCCTCTGATACATGAAAATATTTGGCATTTCCAGTTCCAGTCTTGGCTAGAAACCAGAAGTGAAAAGAATCAGTCATTTCAAAACCTGAAAAATTTGCTTTGATTTTTCTTTTGCACCTGGTGAAAAGGGGGAAGGGGGGGCTTCAGGGGAGTTGGGGTGTGAGTGTGTGGCGTTGTTACTTTTTCAGAACTAGATCATGCATTGTTAGTGGACTTTCCCATTCCTGAAAAATCTATGGTTCTCATTACAGAAGAGTCAAACTGACTGAGATGAAGAATTAACAGTCTTCTATTGGTTATCCCCACACTATCCCTCTGTCTTCTTCCTCATAAACTGGTATCTGTTGATCGAACTGAACTCACTAGATTTTCAGTTGAAAAACTGAGGTCTCTCCAGAGAGAAATAGCAAGGGGTACTATTCTTCTGCCACAGGATGGGAGTAACCTCTTGGAAGTCAGTGGAAGTTATTTTCATGCTGTGGTAGATGAATAGTGCCTTGGGCTATTCCTCTCTAGAGACATCTCTAGCCAAAGAGACCAAGTGGTGAGTCCTCTCCTGGGGCCTTAATGACCATTACAGGATGGGAGTAAACTGCCGTTGCAGTCAGTGGGAGTTACTCCCATCCTGTAGCAGGACAACAGAGCCCCAGGAGAGGATCAAATATCCTTTAGAAATTTTCCATTGATTTCAATAAAGAATATTGAGCAGATATGGATTTCTTTCCACAGCAGTAAAACTACAGTAACATACCCAATTGGCTTGGATAATCTGAGGAAAAATCCAATCCCAATGTTAGAGGGGGGGAAATGATCCCCACAAAATTTACATAATTCTTATGGGTCTCATGGAGGCAAATATGTCTCCTGCTTCGGTTTGCAAGGGAATATCACTGCATCTGTTTTAGTCTATGAATACACTGGAGTTGTGATGCTTTACTTAGTATTTTTAAGTTAGACCCTTCAGTTGTTTGGGGGGTTTGGATGTATTTTTAAAATTATGAATAAAATGACAACCCATCTCTCATACACTTATGTTTTCCAAAATACAAAAATTAAGAAGAAACATACTGAGTCAGAGGATGTGACAGTCTCATTTGCACAATTCAGGATCTTATTGACGCCATAAATAATTATTAATTAGGTGTTCCCAAAGCAAAACACGGAAATACTGAACAATCATTTGATGCTGGGTTTGGCACAAATGAAGTGTGGTTGGGAACTAGGGATACTTAAAAAATATGTAAAGGAAGGTCAGCAATATTCAAACCAGACAGCAGGAGGTTCCTATTATAATGTTACAATCTTTCCCTGTAGCAGCATGCTCACTAGTCATGGCACAGAGAAAATTACTGTGAAGGTACAGTGCAGTAGTTAACTGTACTGTTCACTGACCCATGGACATTATAGGAGCATTTATGTTCCCACCTTGCTGCATACCTGTCGGACGATTTGGATTGGGCTCCACAATATATGTGTAGTGTTTCATGGATTTCAACATAGTAATAAATAAAGTTAAAATGGAAAAAATATTTTTAAAAACATATTAATAAGAACAAAGAAATATCTTTTAAGAAAAGAGGCATGGCTGTTGACAACCCCGCCAACAGACTGAATTTCTTTCAGCAAGCCCATCATTATTCAATTTAAAGTTTTTTTGGAAAAAATACAAAAATTATAAACATTTCTAAAAGTTTGCCAGGTTTCTCATGGGCAGTAGTAGCAAGTAACAGCACTCAGCAAGTAGTAGCTATTTCATTAACTGTCATGTTAACTTTTCTCTTGGTTCCTGAGGAAAAACTTGCTAACAGACTGCTGACAAATATTATACCTATTTAATTATGAATGATTTATATTTGATTACTTATAATGAATGCTACAACTGTTACTATTGCAGCACAATCACTGTGGATTCATAGGCAAATACAAGCTGATGGGCTGCATTCAGTGTTCTGGGGAGGCGTGACATAGGACTCGGGTAGAGGTAGGGTATTCTTTATTCTTCCTTGACAGATTCCTGATCCTGGGGCTGTTTGGTCACTGGACTTCTCCTGGGCATAAAATGCCAGCTTCAAAGCTGCTGTATTTTATAGCAGCTGTCAAAAGCTTCCAATCAGTTCAGATGACAGCTGGGG
Source organism: Chelonia mydas (assembly GCF_015237465.2). NCBI lineage: Eukaryota > Metazoa > Chordata > Testudines > Cheloniidae > Chelonia > Chelonia mydas. The sequence continues at coordinate 164,318,513 of NC_057849.1, forward strand.
ATCACTGAGGTGTAAAGATGTCTTGTCCACACTCCCTTTTCCATGGCCCTTGGCCTGGCCCTGTTTGCTGGGGGCTGAGGGGAAAGGTGGTGCAGGAGCTGTCCTGGTGGCTCTACATCACTAGAGGATTCCCCTAGATATGGGAAATCCTCCATTGGTCAGTTAAGCCAGGTTAATGGCCATTTTGCATCCCTGGATGCACAAAGCAGCCTGGTTGTATTGGTGAACCTGGTCTTACAGCCCTTTCCAGAGAGGATCATACAGTCATTAATGCCTTCTAAACCCAGACCCTTTTGTGGGCAATGGGGTGCTGCATTGCCCTTCAAAGAACTCGAGGAGGAATTCTACTCCAGTTACACTTGTTTTTTGTTTTTAGATAGACCTATTGTTAGGCTAAGTACTTTTGTGGGGGGACTGTGCTCAATCAGCAAGTAACTGCAGAACGCTTTTCTTCTTCATGACAGGTAGGAGACTGGTTCTCATGTTGCCTTATTATAGCTCCCACTCTACTTGGAATTTTCTGCTCATGATATGAACTGTCCCTTAAATCGACAGTGGCTGCTGTTGGGCTGCAACAGCTTCTCCTTGACTGGTTTCAAGATAGAGGGCCAGATCCTTTGCTTGTGTAAATCAGCAGAGCTTGATTGACTTCAGTGGATGTATGATGTTTTACCTCGGCTGAGCATCTGGAGCATCTCTTTAAAATTATTTCTTGCCGTCCTCATTTTAACTTTTTCAGTTCACTTTAATTGAGTTTTCTCTGGGATTGTCAGCTCTGTGTCAGCTTCCCGCTGTTTCCATTAACATTACCTTTGTCCAGACTAGGAAATTTAGCCATCACAAATATTCAATTCAAACCAGTGTGCTTTGTTGCTTAAGTTAGAGAACCTGCTTTCAGAACTCCTCATGATGGGGCTTCTCCTAACATTTTGGATTAGAATTGGTCTCTAAAAATATTGGTGTGCCACATTTATACAACTTATGATACTAAAACTCTTGGCTGATATAAAAGTGACAGTATGGTAATAAATTAAAGTGACAAGCACTTATTTCCAGCTGATGAACATAGAGGTCCATTATGTACTTCTTCCCTCCTTCACCCCCCCGAAGTGTCTGGTAATGGTCACGCTCAGACACAGAATAACGTATTCATGGACTATTGGTATGATCCAGTATGGCCATTCTTATACTCCTCTTATATTTACAAAGTTATGTTAGTAATAGCATGCAAGGATGGCATTTAGATCTTTAAATCTTGTTTAATGATTTATTATAATTGATCCTGAACATTAACATTAGCCTTCCCTAATAAGTTAATTTAGTATTGATGCTGGTAGCAAGGAATGGATATTGCATTGGTTTTGTCATTGCTGATTTGCCCCCACGCCCCTTTGGACTGCAAAGTTAAACCCTCTCTCCTCTAAATTGATGTCAGAATGTCAGAATTAAGGAGACAAGATAGAGTGATTATCCTGGCAACGAGTGGGAGTAGCAGAATGTCAAATGCAAAGACTGAACAATCTTAACTCTTTAGGAAGCACCTGGGAGAAGTAGCACAAGATAATTCTACCCAAGCCCGCACTCTGCTCAGATTACATGGCTGCTGTTTTAGCAAAGGAAATTTTTAGGCAATATGATAACATGTGTACTTTTACAACTGAATGTGATTTCTGCTGCCACATATCTTTATTGCCATCAGGTATTCCTACAGTCATCAGTTTCATTTAAAGGTATACTTAAAAAAAACACATTGGTGCAGATAGATATGTACAGTTTGAGCCAGTTTCTTGGTGTAAATTGATGTCACTCTCTTCATTGTAAAGATCTGGCCTTATAGACCTGGTATCTACATGACAATCAAATTAATTCATTATAATCACTGTAGTAGAGCATAATTTATATAAAAGTAACTAGAGTCCAAACATATGCAAATAAATCCTCTTCTAGATAACCCAGTTTCCCTTCCCACTATTTCTTGATGCGATTAGACAAATTCAATAAGAGAAGTCTGCAGAATGGTACAGCTGTTGAGAAAGATGCACAGTATGGCAGTGAAATCTGCCAGAACCACAACATTTTACATCGAGTAACATATCCACAATGCTGGAGTAATATACTATCCTATATGAAATGCATGAATAATGTGGCAGCAATTCACAGGATAACTGACAGCTGATTAACTAGTGATTCTCTGTTTGGCAAATTTTTTGTGTGTGGTGTATCGGTTTTGTTCAGCAGTTTTCACCAAGAGGAATATTTACTTTACCTGTAAAACGTGATAATTTCAGATATACCTTTCTCCTGGCAAGGGAGGTTTTATAGGGTTTTGTTTGAATCATCTTATTGAGTCCTTTTTTATCTGCACATCAATTTTAAAAAAAAATTAAAGGTTTGTATTAGACATGGATATTGTGGCCGGCCCTGGAGATCCTTTCGGGGTATTCAACTGTGGCAGATGCATCTCTTTGATGTTTACAATAGGTTGGCTGAGAAGGTGGAACCAAACTGCTATGTGCTGGGAATCTGTGCGAATTGGGGCAGAGTTGTTTGCAAGAGGTTGGTTTCCTTGATCTCCCTGAGAGTGGTTAGGGAGAGACAATGCAGGAAAAAAAAAAAAAGGAGAGCGAGACATAAAGTATAGTTGAGATGTTTAGTCTTTACGCTACTTGTTTTGCATGATGTAACTTTCAGAAGGTCAATTGGTGGCCAGGGATCCTGGTCCTCAGTTCATGCTAATTAATGCAAGGCCAGTGGTTAGTAAAGTGTCAACTATTCATAGATTTGATCAAGGAGGAGGTCCTGGACCTGGAATGTTTTACTAAAACCTTGTTGGATCTCTGTGCAGGCATCCGCCCAGTGTTTGCTGCAACCTGGTGGGCTAAGAAGCTAGTAGGACTAGAGTCTCAGCCCACGGACCACCCATGGGAGCCCTGATTGGAGGAGCACCCAGGCTCCACCGATTGGTCCAACTATGCTATTTAAGACAAAAGGAGGCACAGGAAGTTTGAGTAACAGGTGTGTTGTGGCTGCATTGGACACTGTATGTGCCTGCCTCCTGAACCCAACCCTGTTCCGGTTCTGCTCCTGGTACCTGCCCAAACTGTGTTCCTGTTCTGTGCTTGGTTCTTGCCTCTCTTCCAGTTCCTGCCCTTATCTTGCTTCCACTGTCAGTTACCAGTCCTGTCTCCAACCCAGGGCCTCTGACTTCTGATGCCAGCTTGACTCTTGACTCTGGCATTTAGTATCTGACTTTGGCAGTGACCCTTCAGCTTCAATTTGTGGCTCTGACTCTGGCTTGACCCCTGTCTCTGGTAACTGGCAGTTGACTCTGGTGCTGACCTTTGGCTTAGTCCCCAAAACTGGTTGCCTGCTCTGTCCACTAGACATCACTGATTACTAGGCCAGGCCACCTACATCCCAGTCCACAATAATCTCTGACTTCAATGGGTGTGGGATGAGTCCTTTAAAATGTAAGCCAAACACTACTACTTCCCCTCCCACTTTTCTCATCGGTTTTCAAATTCTCATAGCTCTAATACTAACCTTCAGATTGACAGTTTTATGATGGGGGGGGGGGGGGGAAGAGTGAGTGAGTGCCCGGGGGACACTTTTGGATCAGGCTTCATTGGCAAAAAACTTGAAGCTTGCTGAAGTTACACCTCAGTTGACTTCAATGCTGTTTTGGCTCAGGCCCTGAGATTGTCAGGACTATATCTACGTTGTTAGGCCCTGATCTTGCAATGAGCTCCATATGAGTGGACCCCTGTTCACTTGCAATTCCCCAGTGAAGTCAATGGGGTGTCTGCACTTTGATCATCACAGGAGTGAAGCCTGAGAGAGAGAGAGAGATGCATTGAATGTAAAACATTCCAAGAAAATGCAACCAGAAGCTGGCAAATTAGGAAACAAAAGCAACAGGAGAAGGTGCAATAACTGATTTGGAATCTTTCTTATCTTCTGATTTGTTTCTCCTTATGGAACAGGGATCGGCAGCCTTTGGCATGCGGTCCACCAGGGTAAGCCCCCTGGCAGGCCAGGCCGGTTTGTTTACCTGCCACGTCCGCAGGTTCGGCCAATCACAGCTCCCACTGGCTGCGGTTCGCCATCCCAGGCCAATGGGTGCTGCGGGAAGCGGCACGGGCCGAGGGATGTGCTAGTCGCCGCTTCCCACAGCCCCCATTGGCCTGGGACGGCGAACCACGGCCAGTGGGAGCTGCGATCGGCCGACCCTGCAGATGCGGCAGGTAAACATACTGGCCCGGCCCACCAGGGAGCATACCCTGGAGGGCTGCGTGCCAAAGGTTGCCAATCCCTGTAATAGAAAATGATTTTATTACACACAGATTTCTGGAAATCTGACTTTGTCAGGCATGAAAACCACTTTGAGAGCCCCTATACACTTTCTGAACCCAAAATAAATATGATGCTGCTTGAAATTTTTGTTCAACAAATTGTCCAAGAGTAAAAGGCATTTGTTTTCCACTTGGAATGTCAAAATCGGTTGAGACAGCAATTTTCGTTGCCCACAGTTTGGTAAATATTTGTAATAGGATATAATAGCTGCAATTATCTAGCTGCTGTATTATACTATTGTGGTAGCTGCACTATAGTTACTGTACAAACAATTCAGGAGGCACTTTCATTTTCAGGTGCTTATAATTTATCCCAAAAAGCGGGATATTACTCTTTTGTCTGAAATTTCACATGCTTGTTCTCAAGCCAGAAGTGATGTTTGCTGAAATTCTGTTTGTCTAGTTTTAAATTAACAGAGCATGGAAAATATGTAATCATGCTGTGCAAGCATTTTTGGACTCATTCATTTTCAATTAGAGAATCCTAAAATAGGTTATTTTTTAAAAGTCACACGTGTCATAGTTTTAAATCTCCAAAGAGGTCAAGTTTCTTTGACATGTCTGAAGGATGGTGGCTTAGAAACAGAAGGCAGGATTGATGCACCTCAGAGAGGGTCACGTTCTACAGTCCTCAGGGCTGCCAAGGTTTGGTTCAGCATTGTGTAACTTATTGCTATGTCTGGACTAGTGTAAGCTGTAAGGGACTGTAACTGCCCAGCAGGAGCTGTTATATGTCAGGGATCACTGCAGCCCAGTGCTATCTGGCCACACCTGCTCCCCCAGCATGCACCCAACATCTAATACCCCCCTTGCACTATTAGAGGATGAGGTAAAGAGGAAAGGGCTGGGGGGTGTTTTATACTACTCTTGGATGCACCACGGGAATTCCCAGCTGGGCCCTTAGGGCCCTGTTAAGTCCTCTTTGTATCACTTTACATACAAACTTAGAAGTTTTATTGAAGTTTGCTTGAGCTGGAGGAACTATTGGCAACATCAGACAATTTATTTAACACCCCCTTTATCTGGGTGAATGGCAACCCTGTGCAGAAGGCCAGTGGGACTTAGATTGCTACACAGACTTTGTGCTGGCCCTCTGCAGAGGGGTGAATTTCATTTTCTCTGCAAATATTGTCCCTGAGTGAGCAGTCTTAAACTTTTATGAATTCGTTCATTATTCAATATTTGAACAGCGTATTGCAAAAATATTTCAGCCTATACATTCCTCATGAAGTATTTGTAACAACCGTTGCCTTGAGTGTTTATTATTCTCAATGAGCTGTTTGTTCTGTGCAATTGGTCATCTAAGTCACATGGCATAGTTTCTGATTCCTGGTTGGATGTCTCCCAAACCCACACAGTTTTCAAGATGGTCACAGGAACAATTCTGGCATGAATACTTGTGCAAATACATATTCTTATGAGTAGTCATAATTCTTTTCTTTGAATGCTCTTAAGAAAAAAAATAATTGCCTCATGTGAATGTGCACAGGAAGCAAATGAGTGGTGCATACTATCAAAACAAGTTCATGGTTTGTATTTGAACAAATGCTCACAAATAGCTTCTTGCAGTAGTCATCAGCTCTGCTACCTTTCTACTATCTGTCTGGTAGGTGCATCATGAGCTAGAATACACCTGTTAGGCCTACTCTGAAGGAAGCATTGAAATCTGAGTGTCCTAACCACCAGGAAAAATTAATTTTGAAATAAAAAAGCACATGCAAAGTTGCTGGATATGATCTCATTTTACATGTTGCCATTTTGAAGGGGTTGGTCGGAAGCATATCAGGGTTGCCCTTAAAAGTCACTGTAGTTTTGCCGTAGCTCATTACCTTGCTTTCTGCAGTATTTCCTAGACTTACTATGGGAGGATACCTAGAACACTGCAAATACTGGGGTAACCATATTTCTTTTTCTAATGTAAATCGCAAGTTTTTGAGGGTAAGCATTGTAAGCAAGCAAGATCAAGTGGGAAACGAGTGAGTTACATTGAGTTACTTAGGGCTTGTCTACACGACGCAGTTTTGTCGACACAAGTTATGCCGACAATCAAAAAGTGGCATATTTACATTGTTTGTGCATGTTCACACAACGCTCCTTCTGTCGGCAGAGCACATCCACAGTTGGTGCTCTAGCATCGACAGTGAGAGCAGTGCACTGTGGGTAGCTATCCCACTGTGCTACTCACCACCTTCTGTAGCTAGGAGTTGTGGGAAGGCGGAGTGGATTGCAGTGCATCATGGGTGCAGGCTCAAAGTCCCAGGATGCTTTTTTCTCCATCCCATCGTTCCATGGGCTGCTGACTGTGTTTCATGGCATTTTTCAATGGCCCCTATTTATTGTGCACCCACCAACTCTGTCTGAAAGGATGGGTCCCACACTGCTCTCTACAGTGGTGGTCACTGTTATGAACACATCACAGATGGTCATGCAGTGTATGGTGAACTCCCAATCTGAACAGGAACCAGAGTTGCCTGACCTGCTGTGTGGCATGGAAAGAAACAACATCAGATTACATTTGGCATTCACAGAGCATCTGAACTCAGTAGGCCATCGCTTTTGGTCCCGGAAACAAACACGGAGCGGTGGGATTGCATTGTGATGCAGGGCTGGGATGATGAGCAGTACCTGTAGAACTTTCAGCTAAGGCAAGCCACCTTCCTGGAGCTGTGTGCAGAGCTCGCCCCAGCCCTGTGGCTCAAGGACACCTAATTGAGAGCTTGCCTCTCAGTGAGAAGCGCATGGTGATCACTGTGTGGAGGCTCACAACTCCAGACTGCTGCTGGTAGGTCGTAAATCAGTCTGGAATCAGGAAGCTCACTGTTGGGGCTGCATTAACACAGCTGTTCAGGGCCATTAATCACATCCTGTTATGAAGGACTGTGACCCTTGGATATGTGCGTGAAATAGTGGATGGCTTTGTGGCAATGGGATTCCTTAGCTGTGGCGGGGCAATAGATAACACGCATATCCCAATTTTGGCCCTTGCAATGGAGTACATCAGTAGAAAAGTGTACTTTTCTATGGTATTGTAGGTGCTTGTGGATCACGGTGGGCATTTCCTGACATCAATGCAGGGTGGTCTGGGAAGGTGCATGCTGCACACATCTTCAGGAACACTGGCCTGTACAGAAAGCTCCAAGCAGGGACTTTCTTTCCAGACCAGAAGATTCCAGTGGGGGATGTTGAAATGCCCATAGTGATCCTGGAAGATCCAGTGTACCACTTACTCCCATGGCTCATGAAGCCTTACATGGGAAACCTGGACAGCAGCAAGGAGTGCTTCAACAATAGGCTGTGCAAGTGTACAATGTGCCTTTGGCAGATTAAAAGCATGCTGGCGCTGCCTTTTAACAGGTTAGACCTAACTGAGGAAAACATTTCCCTGGCCATAACAGCCTGCTGCGCACTGCATATTTGAGGCTAAGGGTGAAAAGTTACCCTGGAGTGGAGCCTGGTTGCAGAATACCTGGCAGCTGTTTTTGAGCAGTCAGATACCAGGGCTATTAGAGGGGCACAAAGGGCGGGCTATTCGAATGAGGGAGGTTTTGAAGCAGCAATTTGACAAAGAGTACCAGTAATGTGTCTTTCTATACAGCACTCTGCCATGCTTTGTTAACTTGCCATCTTGCATGAAAATTGTGGTGATTCCTGACAGGGATTTGTAGTCAGAAAATGATCATATTGCCATTATGTATTACTATGAGCAGCAACCACCAAATAAAGATCTGTTATCTTTTAAAGTTTTTGTTAAATAGCAATTAACAACACACACAAAAGGCTTCGTGGGAAGGGAGATAAGAATGCAGGGCAGTGTAGGCTCTCATGCCTGTGTGTAAGTCCAGCTACCATTTTGGAAGCTGTCCTAAGGGGTGAAGTGAATGGGGTACTGAGACATTCGGAAAGTTTCAGGGAATGCATGGGAAGAGTTTGGAGAGGACCTGGAAAGCATTTCTGTATTGGTTGTGGGGGGGAGAGGGTGAGCACACATGTGTTCTGATTAGGGATTTCAGAATCTCTGTTTGCTCCTCCATCACTTTTATCATCCACTCCTGGCCCTTTACAATGTGCCCCTCTCTCTCCTTTCTGTCCTGCCTGTCTATTTTAAATTTTTCCTTCAGGGTCTCTCTTCACTCCCTGCATTCTCTGTTTTTGGCCTCTGAGGATTGGAGCACCTCTCGGAACATGTCCTTCTTGCTCTGCGTTGGTCACTTCCTTATCTGGCAGAGGTGCTCTGCTTGTCTTTAGGGGGTTCTGCTGAAGCCACATCTGCAGAAGCACAAGAAACAATAAACAGAAGCATGATTGCTAGTTCATGCACAGCATTGAATCATTTATAGTAAAATACACCTCTTTTTCTATACCATTCACTTTCTCACTAACCCTTGGCAAGCACACATCTTGGTGAACACCCTAAACATGGTGAATTTGGCCTGGGGGTGGGGGTGGGCTGGAGGGGTTGGGCACTCAAGATGGGGCAGAGGGTCTAAGTGTTTTTTTGTATTTTTTTTTTAAGGGGATCACTGCAGGTGACTAGGGGACAATATTATAAATTCTGCCACCACTTTCTACAGGCAGGGGTAATTGAAACCGCTATCTCACTCCTGAGGGTAAGCAAGGATGCAAGGGTGCATCTCCTGCATGCATACAGCTTCAGACCCGGTCCCTATGCTTCTTACCTGTGTGCTGCTTTGGTCCCTACACAAGTGATTGCTGATTGGTATAGGAAGGTTTACTTTCAATGGGGGAAGAAACAAAGTAGCTCTTCCAAGAACCTTCAGCAGAGGATTGGCGAGTACCTCCAGAAAAGTTTCCTAGAGATTTCTCTGGAGTATTCCCATGAAATATCAGTGTACATTAACACACTGTTCCACCCCATTGCTTAGCTGCACAGGGGAATGTGGAATACACACAAACACAACTAGTCTTGTATATTTCTATCCCTTTGCACACTTCTAGAGAATACAGAGCAAAGGACAGCACTACCTCATATAACCAAGCAGCATTAATTAAAAAAGAACACTTACCAAAGCTCTCCTCTCCTGCATCATGTGAGCCAGAGATCGAGGGCTGGTACTGGCTAGACCCCTCAAGAGTGGAAAAGAGGTCTTGACTTGCCATTTCACCGGACGAGCCTGCCACGTGCTCCACATCATCCTCCAACTTCACCTCCTTGTTCATGACTTCGTCCTCGGGGTTGAGTCCACTGTCTGATGTCTCCAGCCTCGCTGAAGTATCCATGGGGCTCTTGGCAGTGGAGGTTGGGTTGCTGCCAAGGATAGCATCCAGCTCCTTATAGAAGCGACAGGACTTCGGCGCAGCACCAGGGTGCTGGTTTGCCACCCTTGCCTTCTGGTGCCTGCCTGCGCTCCTTTATCTTCACACAGCATGGATGCATGTCCCATTCATTGCCCTTATCCAACATGCCATGAGAAATCTGACCATAGGTACTGAAGTTCCTATAGCTGGAGTGGAGCTGGGATTGCACAGCCTCCTTTCTCCATAGTGCCAGCAGATCCAACAACTCAGGTGTGCTCCAAGCAGGAGAGCATTTGCTGCATGGAGCCGCCATGGTCAGCTGGGAGGATGTGATGTGAGCTCTACATGCCAAGCAAACAGGAAGTGGAATTTCAAAAATTCCTGGGCCTTTAAAGGGGCAGAGATGGATGCCTGTGTCCCTGGGGGTAGGGCAGCGAAGCTCAAACTGCTGACCAGAGCGGTCAGGATGGGTGTTATGGGACACCACCTGGAGGCCATTTACAGCAACATAACGAACACTACACTAACAATTTGTTATAACTTTGCCACAAAAAACGTTATGCCTCTCATCGAGATGGTTTTATTTTGTCGGCAAAGCAGGAGAATTTTGTCGGCAGAAGGAGCATTGCAGTGTGTACACCTCCACTGTTTTATTGACGAAACCTGACTTTTGTTGACAAAACTGTGTAGTGTAGACAAGGCCTTAGTTGAAATTTTTTACTTCAGTGATAATTAATAGCTTGTTTACACAGGACCAGATTGTGTCTGACTACTTCCTGGGTGCCAGGAGCTTCTACTGCTTGCATCCTTGTGCAGCACCTAGCAACAACCAAGTATCTTTGTTTACCTCCTGTGGTGCAAGATAACCCAAAAGAAGTGAGGGGGTAGAAAGGAGGCAGGGTGAATGCTTCTCCCTTTAAACATGTACCAGGTTTCCTAACCAGATGTCTTTGTGATGGGAATGCTATACCTTTAGGAGAGGTATAATAGTGGGCATGATCATCTGCACCTAATATTAGAGACTATCATGTAATTATAGACAATAGCATACTGCACATGAACAAAGACACAGAGTGAAGGTTGCAAGTGTGAACTTAACATCAGCCTGTTCCAATATGTGAGTTCTCAACACCAATTTTAACTTTCACTTTTTGTAATATTTCAGATGGAATAATAGTGAATTTACTAACAAAACACCTGCACAATTTGACAACTGCAATATGTTGAAATCCTACAGTGAACTTCTGATTTTTCTGACCACGCCTTCCAAAACCAGTGAAAAATGAACCCAACAATAAATTAATAAGAAATGTTACTTTCCAACTGCTCTTATTAAGCCAATAAATTACTCAACTTAACAATCACCAGTTTAGGAAAAGGGGACTCTTTTGTGACTTTTTTTTAATTTCCAATAAAATATCATTAATCCCATTTTGGTTTTTACAGAATATTTGGCATCAATGTTTCCTGCAGTTCATAAATACTAGTGGGTTCTGTGTTTATTATTGCAGTGAGAGATATTTATTGCCTCCAAATACTGGAAACTGCAATGAGGTCAACACTTAGATATATTCATAGTATCTCAAGTCTCTGATGTAATGAAGTTGCAGCATATGAAAAGCCAAAGTCAACAGCCTGATCTTTTCCTATTTTTTCTGTAAAATTCTTTTAAACTTGAATCCTTTGATACTGTATTTTCCAACATTTTACCCAAGAATAATTAAGGTGTATTCTCCAAATAGTAGAATTTACAGTGATGATTAGAGATTGGATTGGTGGATGTTAACACACTGGACTTTTTTGAATATGCATATGTACTGGTGGAATAGATGTAGGTGATCTGACAACAATCTCTCTCCCCCAAAAAGTCATTCACTCGATGAACAGATTTTCAAAGGCACAAATAGCATTTAGTTGCCTAACTCTTGGTGATTTTTCTATGGGAATTAGGCATCCAACTTCCATTTATGGCTTTGAAAACCTGCTCCTTGTTGCTCAAAGAAATGACTTGAAAAATGACTGCTTTATCATTGTACTGCCATGTGTTGAACCAAGTTTTGTCACCTTGGAATTCAATATTATGCCCAATGAACAATTCATTCTTGTTTATCACTACTATTATGGTATGAAGAATAGAAAAATATATTTGAGCAGGAAAGTCGTCTTAGCTAAGCTAGAGATTGTTTATGGCACATATGTGGGTACAGCAATATAAGATACTCCATATGGGATCCATCTAGTTGCTTCTTTCATTATCTTCTTCTATGGCTTTGACACACAGGCCCATTTGAGGTTCACACTGTCAGCAGCTCTTGTCAGGCCTGACATACTTGTTACACCTAACACACTGTCATAATCTGTATCTAAAAGATGGCATGTAATAATAAATCATTGGGAAACTAATAACTCACCGATCATTAATATTCTTGTACAGGGTGTGTACAAAGATATGAATATGGGCTAGAAGTGTATTCTGAAATGTGTTTGGCAAGCAGTGCATATACATAGTCTGCCTTAGACAAAGGAATTTACATATAAGCAGTAAACGGGGCCATCAAACTAACAAGTGGGGAAGGAAATTGTTCTGTTTCCTGCAATCTGTATTTAGCAAACACCAGCGGGGGAAGAAAGAACATGGAGCTTTCTTCACCACCAGACTCCACGTTGCCTTTCTTGCAGCTTGAATAAATGTTACTTTGAGGGGTAACCTTCAGAAGAATCCATTTCAAAGCTTACTGGTCTATAAAGATGGGGCTGAACCTCAAGGGATAACCAATTGAATGAACGGATATATACAATATTACTGTTTTATAAAAATTAGGTCTTTTCAGAAAGCAAATGACACACTGGTGATTAATGTCATTGTGAAATGTATGTATTAGTACTACATATGGAAATATGGCTTCTTAATAATGATTAAGCATTAAAGCCTGTGACCAAACAGGGAGAAACAGGTTTCCTTCAAGACAGGAGAGAATGCAGCTATGTTCTTGTCTCCTATGTGAATTAAGTATGGTGTAATCAAAACAATGGATGCCCCAGGAATCCCACAAGAAAGGGGAAAAACAGCATGAGGTCATCCTGCCTCTTGAAACAAGGTAATTTAAATTTGGAAGATATAAGCAAGGACAGAACCAATCTTTGGTATTCATCACTAGACAGACACGAGGAAACAGAGCTCTTGCATGCTGAGAAAGACGGGTCCTTCAGCCAAGGGGGTGGGTGGGCTGAAATATCTGGAAACTGAATATAGGTGCAAAGATCTTTCACCTAGGGAGACAAGGGAAACCAGAATCTTGCATTTCTGTGGAAAGTCCTGACCAAGGGAATGACAGCCATGGCTGGGAAGAAGGAAGGTTGGTGAGAGAAACCGTCTTGAACAGAGCCTCTACCTTGCTAGATTAAGTTATAGACTTTTAGATGCATGTTTTCACTCTTATTTGCTTGTAGCGATTTCTAATTTTATTCCTTTTACTTGCCACCACTTAACCTATTGTTATGTCCTGTTGTTAATGCATTTGTTTTATTTATAAACCAACTCAGTGCTGTGTTTGTAAGAAAGGGTGTATTTGCCCCAGTAAAGTTAATAAGCTATGATGTACTTTTGTCTCTTTAAAGGAATACAGGAACCTTATTATGTCTCTAAGCTGTCTAGGAGAGGGCTGGATGCTGCAGAGCACATGGTCTGGGAAAATTCGGGACTGGGAGTGTGTTGGGGTCACCTTGCTGTTTGTAACCAAGGTGGAAACCGCTGTGTGGCTGCTGAACCAGAGCTGCTGAACCAGAGCTGTCTAGCACACACGCACTCAGGATGTGTCCTGCATGCTTGCTGTCTGGCTATAAGCATCCCAGGCTGGGAGCTAAAGCTGCAAAGCATTGTAATGCACCCAGGGTTGCAGGGCAAGTGGTAACACAACCTCTTACTGGTTTGGATTGCACCGCAAGCACCATGACAGACTCCCATTGCCATATTATGAGATATTACAAACAATTAATTTATCCTCCCACCATGCTTCTGAGGTGTGTAGGGGGGTATTGTCACCATTTTACAGATGGGGAAATGAGGCACTGCAACATTGTTGATTTATCAAAAGTCACAAGAAATCTGTTGCAGAGACAGGGGTTCCTAGCCCACTGCCTTTAATGGAGACAATCTTTTCTTCCTAGTATGTTTGTTTGCTTACTTTCACAAAGCTAGCTTTTGTATCTGTGATACCTTTCAAAATAATTATTATAATAAAGCTATCATGGTCCAAGAATGTTAACATACTTGTGTTGTCTTATATTTATTATGAGTAATGTAACAGATATACGGAGGAAAAAATTTGTCAAGCCTTTCTGCCAGAGTACCCACCCGATCCTGAGCATAATGAGCATGGCTACATTACAGGTTCACACACCTGTCATGCTCTTACTCCCAAGTCCTGCCTTCATGTCCTTAGGGGGATTATTTTCTTTTCAAGTGGGAAGACTGTGGGTTAATACCTTTAGCCCTCAAAAATCTAACTGGGTAACTGTCTCAGATGATCATAATCAAAAATCTTTAATATTATCAAGCTAGCAACCTTAACTGATGGCAGGCATTCTCTAGATCTGCATCTATAGTAAGTATCTGGGAATAATTAAAAAAAAAATCCTAGGAAGCTCTAGAGAGGAGGCAAGGGCATCCCCATAATTTTCCTTCCCATGGAGAATGGGAAGGGGAGACTGTACATCTGTCAGTTTTGGTTTTAAGAGAACAGGATTTTTTTATTTTCAATATTTAAAAAGGTGGTGGTCAGTGAGAAAACCATGCTAACGTTGATTTGTTCTTTGAAATACCTTTTAGAATCATGTGAAATGGTCTGAGAGCTTCTTTGGCATACATGATCATCATGTGATTTTATCGAATTACATAATGGTATGTGAGCTGGCCATATTTTGCTATTGAACAGTTGTCAAGTATGTACATATTGACTGACTGTGCCAAGCTCCATAAAGCAGTGTATCATTTTAGATTTCTATAAAGTGCTCTCAGATTAGTGAAAAGGAAACATAAATAACACAATATGCGTTTCTAATAAACACCAGGTCAGAAGAGCTGTATTTTCTAAACCCACACAAGACTGTATGCAGATATCACAAAGGGTGGCATTCATGCTTGTAAGAGGACTGGCACAAGGCCTCTGTACCACTTAAATCCCACTTACACCCGGTGCGCATAGGTGAGTTTCACTCACAGAGTACTAAAAAAGGGACAAAAACATGGTTCAACCAAACAGCTGGGTGGAATTCCGGGGAATACTGAAAACAATGGCTGTGGAGCATTTGACCAGCTCTAAGTAGAACTATGTTTTTTCCTTAAACATTTACTTTAAGATTTGCGTAAAACCTGGATTTCATGGTTTAAAATGAAATAATAATAATAAAAAAGCCTGCCAGGGAACTTGAGGAGAGTTGGCCTAAATACAAAGGGATGAGGGGCCTCAGTAAGTGTCTGCTGAGTTAGTAAATATTGCCTTACCTGCGTCAGAGGCAGCAGGTCTATTTCACTAAATGAAAAGCATATGATGGTGCCTAGAATAAATGTCGGAGACTAAAGAGGGTTAAAAATTAGTTGCTCCATTTTCTGGGCAAAATTGTGGTTGTTCATGGACAGTAGCACAAAGGGCTAGTGAGGGCACAGGGAGATCTTTGGGGCCCAGCTCAGAAGGCAGCCAGAAGGGTTGGCACCTAAACTTGCTGGGTAAAATGCACCCCTGCACAGAAGGCCATCACAGGTCAATGCACCACCTGAGTCCCACTCAGAGTAGGGCTTGTGTGGGATTGAAGTGCTGAACCTCTGAACAAGAGAGTGGAAATGGGCTAATCCAGCCTGAGGTACTCCACATCTTCAAGGGGGAATGGCTGGACCTTTTTCTACCCACTGGTGCTTGGATACTGGTTGGAGCAGGCAGAGTACATACCACTCTGGTGCATATTCTTCTAGCACAGTGCATGCTAGCGTGTCTGACTTGGTGCACCACAGTAGAATAGAGTTTGGTAGAGCACCTATGCCAACAGTCACAATCTACTCCTCTTATATTTCAGTTGGTCATGGCAATCTTCTGCACTTACTAGCTCAAGCAGTTAGGCTTAGCAGTATTTCCTGGCTCTGCTGCTGAGGGGTTGAGGGGGTTTGGTAGACTGCTTACTCCCAGAAATGTGTCCTGATAGTGGTGGGAATACAGTGGCCATCTCTCCTGAACGTCCCCCTTAAAGATACCACATATGCAGGCTCATGGATTCTACTGCATTATTGTTGTTTTAATCATCCTGATAAATGATAATAAAAGTGCATTTAAAACTGTTTTGCAATTATATTTGTTTCATGCTGGACCCAGATATAAAGAGTTGCTGATGCCTCATGGAAATATCAAGTCATTTTATTGAGAACCTATTCAGCTTACAGTGTGTCTGTCACTTAGTTTTAATATTACTCTCCCTTTTGTTCCTTATGACTTGAGAACATTTGTCCATGAATGTATTTTGTTTCTTAAGGTTTCATTGGCCCCTGCTGGTTACTCCCCATCATGGTCTGTGGCTATGTGGAAAAGATTTTGATTCCACAGGAGAGAGTAGTCCAAATTCATCCTTGGTGTAACTCCATGGCACTCAATCAACTTACATGACAAATGAGCTTGGACATAATATGTGTCTCTGGGACACAAAGCAAGCAGCAGGAGTGAATTATCCCTTCAGAAGCACAAATCATATTTTCATTATATGGAGTAAGCCCTATGGCCAGAAGCTCCAGAGGGAAAATAATTCTCTGTTCACTCTGTTGGTGAAAAGGGAAAAGTGCTGCCATATCAAACTTCATTTGCATAGGTTACCTACCTACAGTTCTTCTGGTGATGCTTGAGAGGTCACTATGACTATATATGAACTTGGATTTTTATGGGTAGTGGGCTCCCAGAGAGGTTGAAAGAGTGCAAACAGCTCTTATCTTCAAGCATCCAGGACTTTGCTCAAGGTTCCTGGCTGTTCTTGGTTCCCCTCCTGTGGGGACTTTGTAGTGAGAGACAACACAGAGGACAGCATCAAAGCTAAGTAGACTTTGGTGAGGCCTCACTGGTGGGTGGGAAGGGAGTTAGATGTACTGCCAAAGTTACCGAAAGGGGAGAGTGGTATTTAATCTGTCTTCACATACATATGCTGTTGCTATGTTTCCCCAAGTTTAGACTGTTCCTTTTCCCCTAATAAAGCTTCTCTTGTTTGTACAGTCTTGGAGTGCTTGTGAGTGGAGAAGTTCTGCCTGTTAAAGGTTCCCAGGGAGGGTGTATTTAGTTTTTCCCTTTTTGCTGCCACTAAGCTCCTGGCAGAAGTGTTCCATAGGCTGCAGCCTCTTTAACACTGTTTTCTTGAAGGATGCATTATGGTTCCTTTCCTGGTGTTAATGCCTCAAAAGCCCTCCATTATTCTGTCCTGACCTATTTATCTCCCCTTGTCTGATTCCTCGTCTTTCCCTGTCCTCTCCACTTCTGCAGTGCTGCCTGGCTTCTCAAACCAACATTTCGGTGCCTTCTTCTATATTGTCCTTTACACATGCAAGGAACCATAATGAGGAAGGGATCATGACTTCTTTTCCATCTGGGAAATGCTAAATCATTGAGGATGCTAGTAGAAATAAATAAGTGTGACAATCTTCTATCAAGGTTGTATTTCAGTTGTTTGCATGAGGACTGCATGATGACTTTTAAACATTTTCATACTATGTTTTGCAGTTGATTGGAGATGTTTCTCTTTCATCTGCTCTGGCTCATCATAGTCTTATATTGCAAAGAAAAAGTATCATACCATACAGCAATATAGTGTTGAAAGAGTTCTATAAGTGTGCAAAAGTCCCTTTTGGGTTACACAGTGCAAGAAATGTATAGCCAAAATATTGTTCCCCTGCTTTGTTCATGTTTGAAGGCCTCATACAGGTACTGTTCACATTTGACAGAACTCTGCACCGCATCAGTTTGCCCAGAATATTTCTATTGTTCAGTACGATGGTTGCCAGAAATCCGATCCAGCATATGGGGCACAGAGAAAAGCTGTGTGGAGAAAATAAAACTAACAAAACTGTTGGCATACATGCAACTTTGCCAGCTTGGCCCTGGATCTTTGTACTGGAACAGCAGAATCTTGCAAATACTAGGGATACAAGAAGACAACTTGTACCTTACAGTTACTATCCAGCCACAATCCATAGCTGTCCAATTCAAAAATGAATGTAAATCCCTATTCAAAATGGCATATAAACCCGTGAGATATTCATGAAAGAATAAATCCCTGCTGGGGCCACATTGGTCATATGTTCCAAAAACAGATTCTGGGATTATATTGTGCTCTGTAGTTATTCATCTCTTCTATCAGCATTATTTCAACATATGCAATTATTGCCATCTGAGCCATGCTAAACTGATAGCCTCTGGTCTTCATCTCTAGGGTCTTGCTTTGATTTCCTTTCTGGATAACATTCTGGAATTAGTTCAGTGCCTTTATAGTAGCAAGAGGCAGTGTGGTAAACACAGCACTGAAGTCAAATTAACAGCAACACTACTGGAGCCAATGTGATGACGTCTTTCTTTGTAATCATCCAGAGAAAACCTTTTCTACCCTGTTTCTAAGTCTCTGGGGTTCTGAGGTCACTGGATTCTCTGCCTGCTTCTAGCTAGAAACACATTCTGTTTCTTTACTTCCAAATGCCTCTAGTCATCCCTTGTCTCTTTCTCTGAATCCTGCTTCATAACTGTAGTTTGCTTTATGCTACTTTTTTTTTGGTGATATGTCAGTGGCCTAAAACCTGCAGCTTCTTTGCAAAGTTTTACTTAAAATAAAAAGTTTTAGAAATCTGGAATTTAAATCAGTAGGACAACTCATGGTAGTAAATATTGCATTCATCTGTATTTGCAGGATTGGATCTTTAAACTTGCTGGAACAGTAAAGAAGTGTCTGTAATGATATGCTCCTCCTCTTTATAAAACTCTACTTACATGTGACCAGTGACAGTGCTGAGTATATGGACTCATAACTACATGTTTTTAGCACGGTTGAGTCAAAGCAGAGTAATTGTTTAATAATTAAAATGCATCATACCACTGAGGCCACTTAAATGCGGCTGCCTTTGCTGTGGCACAGTCAATGCATGGGTTGGAAATTTCAGTCCTGTCACCTGTGGTTAGGGCTCATTTCAGCACCCCAGCAGGCACTGCAGTCTCCTGGAGGTCCCGGTACCATCCAAACATTTTATTTTAGTTTGAATTATGTGTTTAACTTTGGACAAAGGTATCAACGGTTGGCTTCAACTGGAGCCTTAATTACTCACCTTTCCTCAGCTTTATGGATTTACACTAATGTGAACTGAATATGCTGGCTAGGTCCCATGTGAAAGTACCTCCATTGGTATTTATGAGGCACTAAGTTTTGAAGTGGGAGTGTGTACTGCTGTAGTCTAGAATGCCAAGATAAAAGGTTTTTACTTTAAGAGTTCACTAAGGCCTCCAAGCTTTCTTTTGTCAATTATTCATCATCTTGCACAGTGAGAGCACACATCAGAGATTGGAAAACAAGGATTTTTAGGGATAAAAATGCTAGAAATAGAGTTTGAAGACTGATGATAGCATGGTGTGGTATAAAGGGATGACCTGCCAGCTCACTCATGGCTTCCCCACTCAGAGTAATGCAGACATAAACCCTTGTACCACACAATCATGTATTCCATATAGATACAACAGGCTAGCTCCTCAGCTGGTAAAAATTAGCATAGTTCCCCAGCCTTCAGACTGAATGGTGACACTTGAAGTCAATGGAGCTACGCCAATTAACTCAGCTGTAGGTAAGTGCAGAAGCTGACCCCTTATTTTTCAGTTTTCCTTTAAAACGTTCTGTATATAAAGGGTTAAGTATGTTAGATTTTTTTCTGATGTGATGAAGCAATTTTTGCAAATATAACTTCAAACAAATCAAAGTGAAAAATTGTGTCAAAGCACTGTACAGCATATGACACAAAACTTTACATTTTGGCGGGGGGGAGGAATAACAACTGAACTTAACTTTACTTCCTTCCTCCTGTGCTCATGTCTCCAAAAAATAACACCTAAACTTGTCCACTGATCATGGAAAAGAAGCATGAAGATATTTAAAGTCCTGTCAGTGACCAGAAGTTGAGGAGCTAGCTACTCCTTACTTACATATTTGCTAAATCAAGTGATATTTAAATCACAGCATGAAAGGTGATTTTTAGCAGGAATCCTTCCAGACAGGACATGGAATAAACACGTGAGCGACTGGGAAAAAGAAGTACATTTTGTCAGTATTTCCCCTCTCTTCCTCTTGGTTTCATCTGTACCTCCCACTATGGGATCACAAAGGAGAGAAAGTACTTTTTTTTTTTTTGTCTTTTGCAAGGATATGATTTTCTTCAGCTATAGTTCTATGCCACTTCCCTATGCTCTTGGGCGGCATCCTACATAGGCTTTGTCCCTACATGGACAAAACATGATCGATTTCCATGTGGCCAGCTGATGTCCAACAGATTTTTGCCCACAGATGAACTGCGGAACTGGGATTGCAGGACTGGAAGTGGGTAATTAAGATAATAAATAGTCACAAAATATATGCAAGTAGGTGATTTTCTCCCCCATTTTCAGAAGCTACTGAAAAAAAATGTAGAAATTACAAAAAGTTAACCAATGTATAAAATATACTAACACGAGTCTAGCATTTATTTATGCAGTAGAAGCAGAACAGGAAGCTTTAAACCAAGTATGTTTCAGAGAGTAGAGTGAGAAATGAATAGTCTCTTATTTCAGTTAAACTTCTCCTGACAACCGAATTATGTTGTGCTATAGGAGTGTGCATTTGACTACAGTCTCTTATTGCACACTAGACAGCTGAATTTATTTGAGATGTCAGATTCAGCTTGGATTACATGAATTGTGGGCCCAAAGAAGAAAACCCAATACTTCATTCCTTAAAAATTTCAGTTTGTATTTCACTCCAGAATGGGCTTGAAACAAAATAATCCATAGTCTTTGAACAGTCTCAGTTTTTGTGATTTCTATGACAACTATAGTAGTATAAAATAAAAGTGCAAAGAACGATTGTCTATCATATTTTAAATGCTTCTGAGCGATTAATGGATATTTTGTATCATATCAATTCACGTACATACCACAAATAACTCTGGAAGTGTTTGTATCTATTTTTTTCAATACACTGTAAATTATTTAAAGCTTTCCCACATTTAATTTCATTATAAAATCTAAATTAAATTGACATTATGTAATGAGTCAGGGTGTTCAGTTACAAAGCATGTATTCTTTGTATAATATCAAATTTAAGCTAATTATCTTTTAATGTTATACTGACTTCCTGTTCAGACATTAAGAATATCTGTTTCAGGAACCTATTTCATTCTTTCTCTCAATTTTCCATGGCTATAAAAATATAGGACCTCAATAAATACTGGTGTGAATTTTGATCACTTTTCCAGGGCTACTGTAGCAAGTCAAACTAGTGTAAGAAAAAGTTGCCTTGAGAAAGAATTGCGATCATAATGTCTGCTTGTTTTTGCCAAATCTAGATCCAATCTATAATTTATCTTTAAAAGGAATTATGAGAATTTTGATTTCTCATCAGTTGTCATTTGGTTCCACCAAACCTTGCAGGAATTTAAGTATAAAAATTTAAATGAGCCAAACACAAGTTGTCATTGTGGTCTACATTTGAGAATTGATGATCTTCATTTTCAGCTGCATAAATCACATTTTTAATTTGATATCAGGTATAGTTCCAGAGCTACAATCCAGCAGCGACTTTTGTTTTTGCAAGTAAACTTCGTGCAGCGAATTTTCTATGCAGTTGCAGTCAGCAATGCACAGAATTTTCATGTACAAGCTAAGCAACTGTGACTGTTGGATAGGAGTTTAGTTCAACCATTCAAATGAAATTGTAGCAATGTAGTCTCTAGAATGAAGCAAGCAATGAGCTGTTTGAGTGTGGGTGAAATGTGATGAATTATATACTTCATGGGTTCTCTCCAGGATCACAGTCAGTGTCATTCATTGTAGTGGCTATGAATTCTACAAAGAGCAAAACGTCATACTCAACATCTGTACATAATATTTACGGAAACCGGGAAAGCGTGAGCATTTTCAGTAGATGAAATCAGTCATGGTTACAATGTCTAAAAAACTCAAGTGTGTTCAGTGCGTCTTGCTTTATTTGTGTGTGTTCTGATGTTAAGTACATTAGCTTGTTTCATTTAACTTAAACCTGGTTGAGGTTTAGTCTCTACATAATAAACAAGTACAACAGCAGCAGCAACCAAGAAGGTTTTGGCACTGAACACTCTGGGTCAAAGTTTGTGCTGATCATATAAAAGTGGTGCTTAGGGCAGTGCAAAGTGAGGTTACAGAGAGCACAAGGTGACACAAACCTACTTAGTGACTCTGCATGGGTGCAAATCAGATGTGGTATGAGAAGCAGCAGCTTACACTAGGTCTGTGTTTCCGCAAATGCAAACTCCACACAGTCATACATCCTGCTTAGGGGTAGCCTCCTCCATCAGACTCCCTGTCACAATATTGTTGCATGAAGTGCACTAGCAAGATAACAACTGGGCTGGGTAAAGTGCAGATATATTTGGTTAAAATGTCCAGGAGAGCACATGAAACAGGCACACTGATAGCAGTACAGCTGTGCCTCCCCATGTTTAGCGTAAATGGAGCTGATAACAACTGACCTATTATCTGTAGTGAGCCGACAATGCTCAGTATTAGGGTCTGATGCCTATATAGCAGATGAGAGGGTGATCACTCTGAGGATTGGATCACCCTAGCATTATTATTCTTTGGTTCATAAAATGGATTTCACATTACAAGAAGAGGCTACAGAAAGGCCATATACCACTGCTGACCAAAGAGGAGGGCTGACAAAAACAGGTTTATTATAAACATGAATGTGATAAGTGTGATAATGTGACATCAATATCCATATGTATGTTGAGCAGATCTCCATTTTGACAACAGCAGCTAACCCATTACACATTATTAACGTGATAAAGAGAAGTGTTTTGTGGTAGAATGACTAGAGCGGTATTCCTCCACATAACAGCAGGAGCCTATAGCCAGCAACTGTCATGAGTACATAACCCTTTCCATTATTTATGGTGCCAATCATGCACAAATATATAGGAAAAAGAAAATGGTACCTAAGACCCCGTTTGCATGATGGAGAAGGAAATTGCCATTTATATGTGTAATTAAGCATGGCAGTGAAGAAAAATATGAACTAGAATAAGGAATTCATATTGTCTCATGGTTCTTTCTGTAAATAACCTCCTTTTGTGTAGCTGTTTGTGATAAACACATTAACAAAACCATAACCTCGTAGCAGTGGGGATTACTGAAGACTGAAAAACTATAGACAATAGTCCCACATGGTTACTTCAAAAGAACAAAGTTTGATTCAGAGAAAAAGCCGTATAAGAGGTTAGAAGGTTAATTAACCTAGCGCTTTTCTGTGAAAGAACTGAACACCATCAGATGGTGAGATAATGACCTTTCCATAATGTTCAGTTATGGCAATTGCTCCTCTGCACTGGGTGTGGTATGTTTGCTTTATAATTTTTGGAAGTATTTTATAGTTGTTCAGTGGTCAGATTTCACACAAGTGGATATGGATAAACAAGAAGAGTCTATTATGCCATAGAAAATGAGAGACATGGCCATAAAGGAGAATAAGGAGCCTTTATAAATCCATTTTAGGTGAACAGACCTGGTAGTGACTTGAAGCCAAGTCTACACAGGAACAAGCCCAATAAGAGAGCCAAGATATTATCCTGCTAGTAAATAAAGTTTTTTTCACATAACTATGGACTGCAGGATTAGGCATGATAATGAGCATGGAAACTATTCTTTGGGTTGTTCTACAGATATAATTACTCTGTTATAAAATACAAAAACATTCTTTTCATATGTGCCCTGTTTCTGAAGAAATTTAGAAACAAAATATACACTGGGAGTCCTTATATGTGCCACTTACTGCTTTTCCTGCTATTTATGATATTTCCCTATAAATAGAATGGGAAATTTTCAAAAGTAGCAATTAAGATGTTATTTTAAAATGTTAGTTTTTAAAGGCTGCGCATTGTATTGGAAAATTCTTGATCATAACTTTTTTGTGTTGATCCAGTAAAGTGTTCAGGAACAAGTCTGCTTTCCATTAAACATTTTCATGCATGTATATCTTGGTATGCCTTATGTTAGTAGCACACTTTGCACTCTCTAGCCCTCCTAGTCATCATTATGAGCAGTAAAGAATGGTACCATTGGCTTGGTATGTACACCGTGCTCTGCACACTGCTTAAACTTGCTGACAAATGGCTCCTTAAATGAAAATTGGGATGCTGAAAATTATAGTAGTGGTGACACTATACTTCCAGTTCCACTGCATGCAGGTGCAGCTCACTGGGAACTGGGTCTCCTGTACAACAAAGAACTCGTAGGCCATGTCATCCTCTTCCTTCCTCCTGCCTCAGGTGCAACATGTTTTTTCATGACACTGATTTCCTGCTGCCTCATCTTCTCACTTTCCTGTTTTCCTTCCAGGCTGGATACTGCTGACAGTGTTTGTGCCTCCTGCCACAGGCCAGAGGCAACCAACCAATGCATCCTTTCTTGGACTACCAGGCAGGTCAAATTACCCAATTATCCTTGTGGTATTTCAGTTCAATATCAGCCAATCTGTAGGTAGTACACATAATTGCTTTAGATCTTGTTTTGACAAACAGTGTGTTTAAACACAGGTTAAGCTGTCCTTTTCTTTAGCCATTTTTTAAAAAAATCAGCAGTTAATGAAACAAGCAGTCATCAGGCAGCCATACTACCAAAGTGACATGAAAACTGAATGCATGCACTGTTTGTTTGTAGACTTTCACATACATTTGGTGCTAGTGATAATTTATTTTTCTTTTTGCAGTTTAATATTGTTTGGTCTAGCCTGAAATATGGCAGTCATGACATCAACACTTGCAAAAAGCTGTACTTTATAGCAAGCTTTAATATCATTCAAGATTTGGACAAGATTTCTTATAATGCAATCTGCTCCAAATCCATCCCAGATCCTCCAATGCCCATTTTGGGTGAGCTATTTCCATCTTCTGTAACCATACAGATGTGTTCCATGTGTAGCCAAATGAAATCATTGTGATGAAGTCTGACACGAAATGCTTGAAAGTTGTTACAAATGTCTGTTAAAAGATTGTGTGCTGTTAATGTGGATTTTGAGATATTAAAGGATCAACTCTGAGAAATTTATACGGTGTAGTTTGAGTTCGCAAGACACGGGAAAGTGCAGAATCAAATCTGTTTTCAAGTTTCATGGGGATAATTTTCCATAGACATGCCGTGGACCAGGTGGTGTGTTCCTTTGTTGTATGGTGTGGATGAGAGAAGAGAAGGGGAAAAGAAGGAAGGACTTCTAAGCTTGTAAAAACGGGAAGTAGTGAACCTGCATCATGCTTTCTCCCCTTTCCTGTTTTGCCTTCAGAATCTCCTCTGAATGGCTGGAATCCACTGGTTTGGTGGGAGGGTGTTTTGGGCCTGGAAGAGGAATAGCTGCTCTGTGTAGTATGCTGCCCTCCAAAGTTGGTGGATTTGCAGATATCTTGCTCCACCCAGCACTAACTCACAGTAATTTTTTTTCCTCGCGGAGGTGGCGAAAGACTGTGGCCCAGCTGCAATAAGGGCAGTGAACAGCTGCAAGGCTCCAGGAGGAATTTCATTGCCTCTTTCCTGAGGGGAAAGACTTAATTTTCAGATAGCTGATTCTTCTCTATTTTTCTAATTTTAATTGGATTTATTGCCCATGTTGTACCTTCTTGACTAATGGCAATGCAAGCTTCCTCACATTGTCCTGCCAATGTGCCAGAACCTTGTGTCACAGTTTCAGGGTAAATGCACCTAGATCTCCTCTCTGTGGTCCATTCCAGGAATATCCAGTCAGATTTCAGGTCTCCAGCTTTCACCTGTCTCTGGGCAGGGGTGGGCGCTCCACTCAGTGGTGCTGGAACAATTTGTATAGTGGGGATGCTGAGAGCCATTGAACCAAACTATAAACCATGTGTATAATGGAAACCACTTCAAGCCAGGGGTGTGGCGGCACCCTCAGAACCCCTAGTTCCAGCACCTATGGCCCCACTTCCTTCAGATGGGGTTTTAAGGCTGCACATCCCCCTGTGATACACTGTGACACCCTTAGCAAGCCAGTCCGCCTAAAGGCCAGCACGTGCACTGTGCTTTCTCTCCAAGGGCTGTGACCAGTATATGCCAGCAGTTACAAGTTACTGGTTTTCTCAGCAGAGTACATTTATTCATAGAGCAAACAAGAGAAAACAATAAAAATTCCTACACACTTACTAAATGTACCAGGAATCGCCCATCAGTCTTATGGGGCCCTAGTAGGTCAGAGCCTTCCCAACCCTTCAGCAAGGGTTGGGGTGTCCCCCCCACCCCCCCGCAGGAACAAACGTCCTGTTCGTTTGCTGAATCAAGATGAAGGCTACAAATCAGTTCAAGCTCATCCTTTTATACCACATGCACTTTCTTTTTTTCTTTCCCTCTGGAACACCCAGCCTCAGCCAATATATGCAAATACCACAGTGGGCGGGGCTTCTCTGAAGCTGTTGACAATCCCAGGGGTAATTACTCTCTCCCCACTCCCTGGCACTGTTTTTAGTTTCTGGAGGAGCTGTGGTAACCATCTCCCCTGGAGTAGAACACAATCATACATCAGCTGTTCATAAATTTAATACAGTCGTCCCCAAAGATACTGCATGAGGTTATAATATCTGTCACGCATTGCTCTGGAGAAACCATGAGTAATGGGGAGAGGTCAGACTCTATGGCCATTAATTCTTTTTTCGGCTTCTTTTTCAACATGGGTATCAAATAGTACTACTAGAGTTAGTGTTGTGTATGGATCATGTGGACTCCTCTCTAATTTGAAATGGGATGAGACTACCAAATGGTTTCTTATCAGCTTCTGCATGGCCATTAGATGGGAAAAGTTTGTACTTAATACAGTTGGCGTTTATGATCTGTTTGAGAAATGCTCTTGAATACTATTTGTGTTGTAAACTATCCAGCCCATTTGCTTGTTTCTTAGAAAGCAGTCCTCTCCAGATCTGGAAAAAGCATGATATTTCCAAGTTCATCCTTCCCATAAGGCATCTTTCCAGTCAACTACTGGCATTTTGAATGCAAATATGATCTTTATGTACACATCCGTCTAAAAGGAAATAAGCATCACCATAATTCTGTTCTCCATTTGGCCTTTAAATTGTGATTGGAATGTCTTTCTAATACGTGTGGTTGTACTAGAGTAGAAGTTATTGGGATTGATAGTTATCTTCAGTAGTAGGGAAGAATAATTCCTTTCACTGCACAAATTACTGGGTGAAATTCTGTGGCCTATGTTATGCGGGAGGTCACGAAGTCCCCTCTGGCCTTAAAAACTGTGGGCCAGATTCGTAGTTGGTGTAAATCTGCATAGTTCCATTGAAGTTACTGTAACTTTGTTTCATAGAGTTCTGTAACCTACTCATCCCCCTCTAGATAGACTAGTTGAACAGATGTGCTTTTAATTTTTTTCCAGAGAAAGTAGACAGGTTTAAAAAGGGACGTGGAAAATAATTTGGATAAAATAAAGAGCAACTACAACCTTTGCCTAAAATTAATTAGTACCCATTTTTCTGAGATTTAAAAAGTTCATTTGAAACTGTTTACATGTCTCTGACCTCCTTCCTTGGGGCAGGAGTCAGGAGTGGGCTGCTGAAATTCTGCCGCAGAGGACTGCCTTTCTTTTGGCTTTTCTGGTGTGGGCTACACTGAAGAACACTGGAAGTCTCATGAAAGAACCAAAAGTTACAAGATTTTGCAACCAAAAATGTTGTGCTCAGTATGCTTGGCCAAGCTCCTAGGGCCAAATCCATCCCTGTTGTAACTTGGATGAAATCAGTGGAGTAACACCAGGAATAAATTTGATATCTGCATTTTCAGATTCTTGGCTTTACTTAATTTCCAAACCCTTCGATGTTCACACATTAGGAAGTCACACGGTCAGCTTTGATATTCCCTTTCAGCAAGTCCTTAACAGTATTTTCTGCCAGGGAGAGTTCAGTGTGGATGAAGACGGTGTCTATAGATACATCTACACTGGAGCTGGGAGCATGCTTCCCAGCATGAGTAGGCAGATGTGTGTAAGCTTTGCTTGAGCCAGTGCGCTGAAAATAGCAGTGTAGCTGTGGATACCATGGGTGGCAGCTTGGGCTAGTTGCCTGAGTACCTTATAAAAGAGTCTGGGTGGATCTGTATTCAAACAGATACCCTAACTGCTGCTACAGGGCTATTTTAATGAGCTAGTTTGAGCAGAGAAGCTTTGGGAAACATGCTCCCAGCTGCAATGTAGAAGTACCCAGTGTAAAAGGTGTTGGTTGGGTCTTCTGCTAAACGTTTGAAGCATGTGATTTTAATGTTTTCTCCCAACTTTATCTTCAGTGCTGCTCAGTGGGTGTTAGTTATTTCAGGTGTACTGAGATTCTTTTAGTTTTGCATTCTTCTACATTTCTAGTTGTACAAAGATCTGTGAAACAGTGTGTGCTGTCCCCCAGTTAGTTTACAGTTCTGAAATAGCATTTGAAGTCTCGGTTGATAGTGCAGTCACAGACCTCTACCAGCAAATTGCACCCATCTATTCCAAATTAAGCCAAAGACATGTGGTTTCCATCATCTTATTATCTATGCGTGACACAGGGAATCAGTATTCTCTGGGGTTACTGAAATGGAGACATAGAGCTAAGTGTCAAGTGCCTTGGTGACATGATAGCCCATAGTACCTCAATCACCCCCATATTTTTAACAAGAGGGATGAAAAAACTGAATTCTGTAGTACTGAGTTGGACTCAGAGTTAGAGCTCTCAAGGTGCATGACCAGTTGTCAAACTTAGTCCTTTGGATCTCTCCAATAGGAATGAGCAAAGCTACTTTAATGCACCTTCATCCACACTTGCCAGGTCCTGTAGTCAAGTCAGCGGTGCTTTGTGATCAAAGGTACTGAAGGTTGCTGATACACACAATACCTTCCTGAAGCTACTAGTAAACTTTTCGTATGCTGTTGACTGACTCTTGCTTTCAGTGCATTGCTTGACATTAATGAGCCCTCTAATTCCTGCCAGTCTTTAACTTTCCTTTTTAAGAAGGTGGTGACAGACCAATTCCTGCAACATCATATTCTCCAAATTTGTGTCCCAGATTGGCTGGTTTAAAACATGGATGTGGCAAAGTAACAATGGTGTCAGTGTTCACCTAAGTGATCTCCTCCTGGTTATGGTCAGAGGTCAAATGTTCATGTTGATGCTATTAATAATCCTTATTTGTTAAGGACTCAGACATTCTTCGTAGGCTTTCTCCATTCATATGGGGCCTGGGTCCATACTGCAGGTGGCCGTGTCGACCATTTCCATGACATTCAGAACTGCGGATCTGAATTTCATCCAGTTTACAACTGGGGACAACTGGGGACAGTTCTAATCTGTGAAGTAGAATGCAAACTCCTTGTAGTGAGACAGATTCAGCTCTGTAACCTGATGGAGGCAGTTGGGTTAGTCAGTCTATGTGCCATTCAGGACAATGCTGCTGATCTCAACTTTGACGATGCTAACATGTAGGAATAGGAAAATCTCTTGATCTCTAACACAGTCATGGCATAGGGTTTCCATGATTAGTTTTAGTCCATTGCTTAGGCCTTTTTTCCAAATGCAAGACTTCTTCATTCCTCTAGTCATATCCAATCATATATTATCTATCTATTTCCATGGGCACATGATCACCTTACACCTTTTTTCCCCTTTTGTTGGGTTGTGTCCATTTTGTATGTTTTGTATAATTTTAGGAACCCATATTGGTTCCCAAAATGGAGTTTGTGCCCATGTGATCCAGCTGATCACAATTTTCCCACCTTTTATTTCTCCTCAGAAGTGGTAAACAACTTCTGGATGGAACTGGTTTTTACCGCCTTTTCCACGGGGTTTCCCAGAAGCGGTTTTCTGCTCCTTCTGCGGGGTTTCCTGGGCCAGATTATATAAGTCTGCCCCGAGCACTGCTCAGGTGCTGTCCATCTGAGTGACAGTAAGGGACTGTCATGGGTCTGACTTGCACTCACTTACCCATCCCAGTGGTAGAGGGGGCTAGGGTTTTCCTTTCACAGCTCTGCTTCCACTTGGATGTGTATTTGCTATCACCTGCAAGGAGAAGAGAAGGACAAACAATCATATCCCATTTACCATCATCCATCTTGAGCTGCTGTCCCCTGACATACCATCTACTCGTCTTCAGACCCAGAGGAACATCAAGGGACTCCCTGGAGCTCCTCTCCGATGGCTTTCAACTAGCCAGAGGATTGAGGTCCCAGGCAACAATCGACACTTGATCTATAGAAGGAGATGTCTATTAAGGGGTTTACTTACCTGTTTATAGGGTTTATTTTGGGAAATCACTGTATTGCATAATTTTAATGTTTACTCCTTTTTTTCCTTTGCCCTATTCATTGTACACCAATCCTTCAATACACTTTATTTGTTGTTCTCCTTATTCCAACTGACTCCTCATTATTTGAACTGGGAGGAACCCTCTGTGGAAAAAATCAAATCCACCAGTTGACAGATGCTGGATAGGGAGGGGCGAATCTAAGGAAACAGGATGCCTAGGTCCATGTATATTTCTTTGCCTTTCTGTCTTTCCTCTAACACTTTAGAGATGGGCAAGGCCCTGTCCTTGGTTTGGTAGCAGTGGTGTGCAGACTATGGTCAATCTTATTCAGCCAAGGCCAAAGGGTAGATGCAGAATGTACCTACTTGCACAAGCAAACTCTTGAATCACTCTTAAGGCTACAGTTGACATGAGGACTATGAGATCTCTAGTTGGTAAGAAGAATTGTCACTTGCATGGATGTTGAAGACTTTTAGGATAATGTTGGTGATTATGGTACCAGGCCCAAGAGTAACTTAGCTGGGTCTAATAGAAAGTCTGTGTAGCAGCAGAGTAGCTTGTATGCCTCCAAGATTCTGCTGTTAACTTTATTCTCTGATTTACTGCATACTAGATAGATGCACTTCAGGAAATTCATAATTGTAACAGGGTGTCTTTTACATCTGAGGATACATCCAAAGGCCACATCTGTTTTCACAGTTCAACCCACCCTGGACTCATGATGTACTGAGTACTCAGCTGAAAAATACTGCTTTCACACAGGGCCAGTGGACTTACACAATCAGATCTTGGCAATACCAAAAAGATCTGATCCTGTATTTATTGGTGACTGATCCTGCATTAAGGGGCATGAACTAAAGCTTCAGGTTATAATCTGCTGTTTCCCAAGCATTCCCAGGATTGTTATGTTGCCCTTTCATGTGAATTAACTATGGAAGATTTTGATAATAACTTGCAGAATGATTGAAACAACAAGAGAAGGAAGATTTTCTGCTATACAGTAAGGCTATAAAAGAGAGCACTTAGATTAATAATGCTAACAATACCTGGGATTACTACAGTTCATACACTTTCTTTTTGGACTGTGTTCTTTCCTTTCCTCTCCATTATGATGATGCTTTTAGGAAATGATTGATTAATGTTACCCTGTATAAAAACAACTTTAAATTTGTTATTTCATATGATAAAAGAGCAGCATTCTAATGTATTAGTATTAGAATTTAGTAGCAGCAGCTTTGAGAAGATGACCATACATCCAGAACATTTTGCTGACAATGATTTTAGGCAACCAAATTTGCTAAATGTACAAAATGTTGGCCAATCACTCTTCAAATGTTTTGACCTACTTTCCTCTTGAATCAGTTCCAAAATAATAATAATAAAAAATAACTAGGGAGAGAGCAGATTACACAGTTCTACAGTTTCACTGATGGGAATGTGAATGCCATTACAATAAAAGTGCTTCCTGCTGGCAGGACAAGTATGTATTTGTGTGGTTGTAACTTCTCAGTGCTCATTCAGATTTTGGTAGAGATACAAGGCAAGAGAAGGACACTTACGCTAACTTAAACAGAATCATTTAAATTTAATGGGCCATTCTATTATTTCTCCTATTTAATGCCCTATGCAAGACATACACACACTAGATTCTGTAGCAATCATTTTATCATCATCTGGTTGCATATCAAGATTTCACATTTTCACAGGGTTTATGGTAGTTCAGTAAGAATTTCTTGTGTTGATCTGTGACTAGTCCATTCGTTAGGTGATTAAGAGATTAACATGTATATAATCCAGGGAAATCTTTAAGATGCTCTGATTTTCAAGGCTTTAAAAAATATATCCATTATCTTACTCTGTTGGATTTCACTCTTTCCCCCCCTTCTCCTTTATGTTGTTTAGTAATACTTTTGAACACTTTATTTTTCAGAAGATAAAAAGTGTTTAAAAAGTTGATCTATTCCCCTGTGATTTTAGAGTATCTATAAATCTACACAAGGCAGCTGCAGTCCTGCAGTTTATGTTTTCAAAATACCATCAGAAAATCTGCCTTTCAGACAAAGGTATTAATTAACTTTAAAAAGAGGTGGGGAGAGAATTGAGAGGAAGTATTAATCCCTTGCATACAAAACCTGAGCTGTGTTTCCTTCCTTCTGCCCCAGATGAATTGTATAGTTAAAGTGTTTCTCCCTGAGTTTTTGCCCCCTCCCAGGAAGAATTGTCATTTCCAGTAGGAAGATGATTTACTTAAGCCAGTTCCTTTCATGATTAGTTGCAGGAAATCAGAATTACAATCTGATAGCGTTCATAGTGTTTCGCTTTTTTCTCTGGACGTCGTTGAAACAAATTAGACACCTCCCCTAATCCCATTTATACCCATATATGGATAACAGTTAAGACACAGTTGTGTTTGTAAGAACTCAGCCCAAATATGCTTCTTTCAATGGCCATGATTCAGTAGAGAGCACTTAAACATGTGCTTATAGGTAAGTATGTGCTCAAGTACCTTGCCAAATTGGGGGGCCTATGTAAGCAATGTGTCTTACTCTCACCATGACACAGGTTTGGAAGAGCAGGAGTTTAAGGAGACTCAGTAAAAACTGAGGAGTGATATAAAGTAAAAAGCAGCATTTCTGAAGCCCTAGCCCACTTAACTTTCTGCAAGCTGCACATGCCTAAGTACTTTCCTCAGTCAACAGCAGCTCTGCTGCCCTTAACCCTAAAGAATTATGTGTTTAGCACAAATAGTCTTTCTTGCATCTTGATTTTATAAATTCTTATCTGGATTATTTAGAGAGGAGAAAAATTTACCGATTTACCCCACCAGAGGACAGTCTCTTCAAAGCAAACATGCAATATATATTCCTTTTTCTCTTTTTGCAGCAAATGTTACAGTTAGTACCTTTTTCTTTGAACAATGACTCATTTTACACATCTGGGTTTTTTTTGGGGGGGGGCGGATTTTTGTATAGAGAGTTCAGCTTATTCCTTTCTTTTCTCTTTTTTCAAACGTCTCAAAGGAATCCCTATAAGAAAAATAATGTAAATGTTTCCAGAGTGAGCTATTCTTTTGCATATTTAAGGTTGCATAATGGACATTAACTTGAGTTGGGCTACTCATGTGAGTAAGTGCTTGCTAACATTGCACAAACCATTCCTTAATGTTTTAATAGTTTGGACTAGAGGGGAAATAGGGAAAATAAAGGAGTTCAATTTAGGGTTTCTCTTCTTGTCACTGTGACAGTGCACTTTTATGTTGGCCTCAATTTTTAAAATATAATCTTTAGGATTAGATATGACACAGGGATTTATCTTTACAAGAACTGTTTATAATAAAAAAACCAACAAAGTCCAACTGCTACATCCAGCAGAAAGAATGTTGTCCCTAGTCTTCCAGATGCACCAGTAAGTATAGTTAGGATGATGATAAGGTGTCTGCCAGTGCAGGTGTAATGGAAAGTTCATAACCTTGGCTATATCAATTTTAGTATTCTATAACATGTTTGTCATAATGGTAGTTGAGGTCAGCTACAGTAAATGGTTTGCTCTTCTGCATCATCTGTTGATCACAAATTGGCTAAGGCAACAGAGGAAAACTGTTATCTTTCTCGTGTAGATACTGAAACTATAAAAATTATTTCAATTGGAAAAGTTATGGTCTTTATTCTGCAGAGTCAGCTGAATAACTAGCTTTACATTTGACTGGTCTCATGCTATGCTTGTAAAATAGAAGTGCCAATCTAGCTCTTAGGTAGAGGAAGACGTGCCATGTACACATACAATTTTAGGGCCAGATCCTCAGCTAGTGTAAATCGGAATGGCTCTACTAAAACCATGTAGAGTCAAAAACTCACCCCTTTTTCTTGGGTTTAGTTTTATCTAATGAAATTAACAATAATAAATGGTTCAGCTCAAAACTTCTCTGCAGACTATGCTGTCCCAGGGTTCCTACCTAATGACTGCTCAGACCTTACCTTAGATCCTCTCTAAAGCCACTCCCACACTCCTTATGTCCAGTAGGGGTAACAAACCAACAACCTCAGTAAGTGAGCAGAATCTACTTCGCCCTTTCTCAGCAGGATCAATACCTACTACAGGGTAGAGTTTGTCAGGCAAACACTGCCACCTGTTAGAAACATCTGGCATGATCAAGTTGTCTGAAATTCTAGTCAGAAATATATACCTTAGAAACGATACGTCAAGCAGCAACACTCAGGTTATTTTTTATACAGCCCCTTACAACATTTTAGCATTAGCAGTGTCCAGTGAAATAATTCTCATAGTTACAGTATTTACAAAGCGATGAAGCTGATACTATTCCTGAGTCACCTTAGGCAATATTTATATAAGTGGCCCAGCAGCCCACTTACCGTAGTGGAGTAAAGAGAGGTGGGGAATCTGGGAGAAGGAAGCACTGAACTGAGATGTTAGAGTAGATGGCTGCTATTCTCCATAGTCAAAGAAACAGGTAAACTGACATAGCACAGAGCCTGTTAAAGGAGATAATTGTTGCATTGATGTACATTTTAAAAGAAACCTAAGCCAAATCTTCCAGTCAATCCTACACTCCTCTAATAGAGGTCTAAATCCTATACTACATTATTGATACCTATTAACTTGAGATGTCAGATACTTTAATCCTAAATCTGATAGCAACAATAGCTTAGAGCTATTTCTAAGTCCTGCAGATGGTCTCTGGAGAAGCTAATGCGAATACTGCGGCTGTAAAACTGATCCCAAAGACATCTGGTATTTGATCTCTCAGTCCCAAATCTATGGCATAGTGCTCAGTGCATGTATGCAGGCCAGGTGCTGGGCAAATGCACAGGAGTCAGTTGAAGGCGTCCTTCTGAGGTCCAAGCCTACAGCACAGGGCTTTGTTAGCCCAACTTTGAAGTGTCCTGAATATTTGTAAAGTCCCCTTCCCCTCCTGCACCATGGATGGAGCAACAGTTTTGAGGTACTTGCATGGCAGTGGATTCTCTGACTTTGCTGCTGCCTCACACTGTCCAGGCTTTGTCTCACCAACCCCTGCGTACTGATTCATATGCCCCCATAGAGCCAGGCTCTAGGTTACACAGGAAGTATGCACTTCCATGCCACAGCCAGTCCCTCACCTGGAGCTGTGGAACCACTCCAGTATCCCTGCCAGAGGACACGTTGCAGTTACAGGGGATGAAGTTGGATTTGCCTCTTAGTGAATCAAAGCCAAACCCATCAAGCTCCTAATTCAGCAAAGCACTTGAACACATGCTTAAGTCCTTCCTTTTTCAGGATGACATTTTGCATGCCTTTTTTAAAGGCTATCCTGATTTAGGGATATTTTCCTGAATTGGGAAAACATGTATGAAAATATAGTTCTTTCCCAAGCTATGTCCAGTCTCTAGAAATAAAGACATGTTTGATAGGAAGGGCTGCAAAACTGGCAACTTTTTCCTCTACGAGGAAAAGTTTCAAATAGTTTCCCAGAGGGTTTAGCTATTTAACATTTAAAGAAATGACAGAATGAACAGTGAGGACCACATTTCTCCCCTTTCCTTTTCTTCATCCTCTGTGATGAGTTTGGTGTTTTTTTTGTTTTAGTTTATTTTCTGTCTTATTTTTATGCAGACAAGCGTGGTTTGAGTAATATTCAATGACAGTCTTGGCAGAGAAGACATGTAGTATGCTTATGTGAAGCATGGGCTTTTAGATCTATTTTGAATAAGTATGTATTTCTACCAATCCCTTTCAAAAGCTGTCCAAAATCAGCTAAACTGAACACATTTATATCATATGGCCCCTTGTTAGGCCAAACTTTCTTTTCGGTTATGCTGGTGCCAGCCCACTGACATCAAAGGAATTGCAGTGGTGGAAATTAAGAGGGGAATTGGACCAAATTTACATTATTTAATATTTTATTGTTATCACTTCCGCTGTATTTCTCATTCTGTTTGTAATGTTTTCTATTTTGTAGCATTTAAGGTGACAAGGTAATATACCTTAAACAAAATTAACTGTGTATTACATTAAATTATTTCCACACCATTTAGTCCAAATTCCCAGCTGGTGTAAATTAGTGTAACTCTGTTTACACCATTTGAAGATCTGGCCCTTGTATTTTCAGTAACTTTTGCATTTAGAGTCCTGTAACTTTTAAGAACAAGCTGGATAACTCACAGTCAGTTACACATACCCTTTTTAATGTAAAGAAAAAAATTCTCATGGGAAAAAAACCCTACCTGACAGGTACAATTCCCATTTCTTGTATTTTACCTTCTAAATGTTACTTTTCTTTCTATAATGAATTGGGCAGGAAACTCTACCCTTTCCTTTGAATGAGTCATGATGTAATGCAGTTAAAGATTAGAAACACAACTTGAGCAATGTACTAGGTAGGTTTTGCCCATTTCATCACATTCACCATAGTGGAAACACTACACTACATCACTTGTACTAAAATTAGAATGTGTTTAGAGAGTTGGTGCAGGAAATCTAGCCCCCGTTCACATATTTATGATTGTATCTTTGCTATTTAATAATTTTTCACTCATTTACCTGCAAATGCTATTGACTAAAATAAAGTGTACAATGATCCCCATTAACATCACACGTACAATTATTTAAAAAGCACAGAATACATGCCAATGAACAGTCATTTTAACACCTTAATTATTTAACACAGAACCAAAACAGTGATCTGACTGATTAGGGTTTCGACATGCAGGA
Source organism: Chelonia mydas (assembly GCF_015237465.2). Lineage (NCBI taxonomy): Eukaryota > Metazoa > Chordata > Testudines > Cheloniidae > Chelonia > Chelonia mydas. Next base: position 164,355,387 of record NC_057849.1, read on the forward strand.
AAGTTGTGGGGCCAGGCAAAACTCCTACTGATGTCAATGGGGAATTTTACTTGAATACAGTAACTTTTACATGGTGCAAACCCATCAGGCCCTGATTCACTGTGCACCTTGTGTTGTCACTTTACACTTGGAGCTGGGAGTGTGATTCCCAGCTTGAGGAGACATACTTGTGTTAGCCTGAGGAGAGAATTTTTCATACCCTGAGCGATGTAGCTAGGTTGACCCAAGTTTTAGGTGTAGACCAAGCCTAAGAATCAGGCCCAATATCTCTAAAATGACAAGCCTGGACTCAGCAATTATTCGGTGTGCAGAACTTCGAATAAAGTGTTCCTCCTCATATTCATTGATTATTGAAGGGGCCCGGTTATTACCCTGCATAACCTAGAGCAGCTTCAGAGTTGGTATCACTGTATCTCAAGATCTTGACTACACAGTGACCAATTCTTCCCTTGGATATGTATGTATGTCTCCCACTGAGTAATATGAATGCATCGTATGTCTGAATTGGACCCATCAAAGCAGAATCTTAAAGAAGGGCCCAATCTTGTTCCCACTGAAGTCAATAAGAGATTTGCCATTGACTTCAATGAGAGCAGCATTGGGCTCTCTGGGTGAAAACCTGGCTCTACTGAGTGAATAGCAAAATTCCTACTGATTTCAATGGGATGAAGATTTCAACTTATGTTTTTGTTGCCAAAGACAGAACAACTTTGCCAATAGTACCATCACACAAGGAAAGGATGTACTTCGGTTGGAAATTCCATCTTTACTTGGGAGCAAAGTGAAATTTGGAAGTTTCCATGTTTATGAAATAAAATCTTAGTTAAAATTAAAAATAATGTTTTGATCCCAGATGGAATAGTGCAGTTTAATTTTGGTTTGGACACAAGATGTCATGATAAAACTATCCCCCAAATGGGTATATTCCTTTTTTCCTTAGATTTTTGGAAGTTGAATGTCTAAATATTATAAATCCTGAACCCTTTATTGGTACCTGTTTGTTTTTCCAATTTACTGTAAACTATGTATCATTTGCTTGATTTAAAGTTTTTGAATACAAATTAAAAAAAAGACCCTACCCCAAAATTTTGATTGGCTGGCTCTTATGTGTGTATTAATGTCCTTGCCAAATATTCAGCTTCAGTATCTTCACTGGCGAAATTGCCAGTAGCTTTAATGTGCAAACATTTATGTTAAAAGAATTTAAGGTGAAAGGCAGCGATATGTGATTGATATACATAAGCTGAAATGTCCTCTACAAACTAAACCTAAATTTCTGCAAAAACCAAAAGGGAATCCAAGAGTTACATAATAGTGAGCTTCTGTTTAATTAAATGTAATAAATTGTAAAGAAAAGATCAGAACTTGCTACTGAAGCATTAGCAAAGGATAATCTTCTGATTACATTTGCTGTCTTCCACATTATAAATTACTTATTTTAAATTACAAATGTAGTGTGAGCTACTGTATTACAATAATGACTAACTACTGTTGTGTTTAGTACTCAGAAGTACTGAGGTAGGAATTGTAGCCTAAAATATTGTATGTTTTAAATAATTTTATTGCAGCAATGATCAACCTTGTTCAGACTTTTTTTAGACATAAGATGTGCCTGCCATCTTCCAAGGCTAAGTACAGTCCTACTGTGGTGGGAAAGCCAATGTCATCCCTTGTGTAACACCATTGACCTTAGCAGAATGACACCAGACATTAATTTGAACCTATTAGTTTTTACTCTTGTTCCTTTCTGGGGGCGGGTTTTACCCCTGCCCCAATGGAATGGGAAGAGAGTTGGGTCCAACAAACCAGGAGATGACTTTGTACCAGAGACTCTGTACTGCTCTATATCCTATTCCTTCTGTACTGTGGGAAGGTAGATGGAGGTATGAGGTTGCAGAGTCACAACCTATGCTAGCCTGGTAGACCGAGTATGACTCCAGCACTCCACCCTTGGGAAAGATTCCATAGATCCAGGACAAGGAAGGGGCTATGCTTTGGAACCTGCCCTCACCCATCTCAGGCCCCTCACATGAGATTTGCCTGATCTGGACACCCTGCGCTTACGAAGTTGCAGTGAGAAATGGGCCAATAAGGACATTAGGGCCTTGAAGTTTGAGCCTAGTCCTGCATATCCTACGCTGACAAAATTAATGGAAGCTAATGGGAAGATTTACCTGAAAAAGGAGAGCAGGATCAGTGCTCTTGTAGGAAACAAACCTTTGAATATTATCCAATAAAAGTTTATGCAGTGTTTTGAAAATAAAAATCGCTATATAAATCTGAAATAATAGTAGCAATAATAATGGAACTTCACTTCACAAGGCAGAGGTACTAGTATCTAGCAATGCATTTAGTTATCACGTGGAGACATGGACCATTCCTTTCTATAGTAAGCCCTCACTGAAGCAAGATGTATATTTACATAAGTTCCTTGTAATTTTGAAGCAAATACATTATTATTTCTGTATTTTAAGTGACAACACATTTTACAGTATAACCATGGTCCTCTCTGGCTGGCACTGTAATATAATTAAGTGTGCTCATTGAATAACCTACAGCTGCATATGTAGGATTTTCCATACAAGATCAGATATCTGGTCCCTCATGACTAGTGTCCTGCTTCCAGCATGAGCCCAAACCTGGTTCTTTGGGGAAAGCAAAACTCCTCCCATATCCATAATTTATGTTTCTAGTTGCAAAATAATGTACATCGGGGAGGAGGAAGGGAGACAGAAACTATTCTGATTCCTTTGGAGATCAATTTACAACCTAAAGGTTTAATTGCCCCTATCTTATTATGCTGAACTAGAACTGTTATGGTGATTGGTCATAACATTATCCAGAGAGACAAGGTGGGTGAGGTAATATCTTTTATTGGACCAGCATCTGATGGTGAGAGAGATGAACTTTTGAGCTTACACAGAGATCTTCTTCAGGTCTGGGATATGTATTCAGAGTGTCACAATTAAATGCAAGGTGGAACAGATTGTTTAGCATAAGCAGTTCACATATATTTCAAGGGACCATTCAAGGTGAAGTGTCCCAATGACACTCCCTCCAATCATAGCAGGAAAAGGAAGAGAGGAAGAAAAAAAAAGGCAGCTTGTGGAGGCAGGGGTTGTGATTGGCTTGCAATTGATGTAATAAGCCACAAATCCAGTGTCTCGCTTCAGTTCATAATTTTTAGTGTCTAGCAAAGTTCTGAATTTAGACTCCCAGACTCGTTTTTTGAAAGTGTCGTGTAGATTTCCTTTGAGCACGAGAACTGAGAAGTCAGATAGAGCGATCCCTTTGTGAAAAGTGTTCACCTGCAGGTGATGTGGTGTTTTTGTCTCTTATTATTTTCTGTGTGAGTTCATTAGAGAGTGAAGAGATTGTCTGATTTCACCCATGTAGTTGTTATCAGGGATTTAGTGCACTGCATGAGGTACATCACATTTTGTGATAGGCATGTGTAGGACCTATGTATCTTGAGAGGTGTGTTGTGTGGGCTGTTGATCATTAGAGCAGTGGAGATATGTCTGCAGATTTTGGACCTGTTGTTCTGTCAGGTTCTAGTACTGCTTTGAGTTGGTACTGAGTTGTTGTCCTGGTCTGTGGGAAGTTTGCTTCTGATGATCAGCTTGGAGAGGCTGGGGGTTGTTTGCAGGCCAGAAGAGGGAGTTCAGGAAAGATTTCTTTCAGGATGTGGTCCCCATCAAATATGGGTTATAATTGTTTAATGATAGCTTGTATGGGTTCCACTGTGGGATGGCATGCGACAATTAGACGTCGGAGGGAGTTTAATTTCCATATTGAAGCAGGTTCTCTCAGGATATTTGGTGGCCTATTCTATGATGTGATCTACTTCTCTGGTGGAGTGTTCTTGTTTGGTGAAAGCGGTTTTAAGTATGTTAAGGTGTATATCCTGGACTGTCTCCTTGGAGCATATTCTGAGGTATCTGAGGGCCTGGCTATAGACAACAGATTTCTTGGTATGTTTGGGGTAGTTACTGGATCTATGAAGGTAAGAGTTTTGATCTGTGGGTTTCTTGTATATGGTTGTGTGTAAGATTGCATTGTTGAAGCTGATCGTGGTATCCAGGAAGTTGATGCTAGTGTGGGAGTGTTCTAGAGAGATTTTAATGGATGGGTGTGGAGGTTACAGTTGTGGTGGAAATCTATGAGGGAGTTTAGCTTGTCTATCCAGGTATATCATTGGGTTTGTGGTGTATTTGTCCAGAAATTCTTCCTCAAAGTGGACCATGAAGAGGTTGGCATACTGGAGAGTCATCCTAGTGCCCATGGGTGTTCCCATAGTTTGGTCAAAGTGTTTGTTGAATGCAAAATTGTTATGGATGAGGATGAAATGGGTGAGTCTGGCAATGTGTATGGAGTAGATATCTGAGAGCTGTCCATTGCCTTGTAAATATTTGAGGCAGGCAGCAATGCCGTCTGTCATAAATAGAAAGGGAAGGGTAAACCCCTTTAAAATCCCTCCTGGCCAGAGGAAATCTCCTCTCACCTGTAAAGGGTTAAGAAGCTAAAGGTAACCTCGCTGGCACCTGACCAAAATGACCAATGAGGAGACAAGATAATTTCAAAAGCTGGGAGGAGGGAGAGAAACAAAGGGTATGTGTGTCTGTCTATATTTTGTCTTTGCCGGGGATAGACCAGGAATGAAGCCTTAGAACTTTTAGTAAGTAATCTAGCTAGGTACGTGTTAGATTATGATTTCTTTAAATGGCTGAGAAAAGAATTGTGCTGAATAGAATAACTATTTCTGTCTGTGTATCTTTTTTGTAACTTAAGGTTTTGCCTAGAGGGGTTCTCTATGTTTTGAATCTAATTACCCTGTAAAGTATTTACCATCCTGATTTTACAGGGGGGATTTTTTTTATTTCTATTTACTTCTATTTCTATTAAAAGTCTTCTTGTAAGAAAACTGAATGCTTTTTCATTGTTCTCAGATCCAAGGGTTTGGGTCTGTGGTCACCTATGCAAATTGGTGAGGCTTTTTATCCAACATTTCCCTGGAAAGGGGGGGTGCAAGTGTTGGGAGGATTGTTCATTGTTCTTAAGATCCAAGGGTCTGGGTCTGTAGTCACCTAGGCAAATTGGTGAGGCTTTTTACCAAACCTTGTCCAGGAAGTGGGGTGCAAGGTTTTGGGAAGTATTTTGGGGGGAAAGACGTGTCCAAACAGCTCTTCCCCAGTAACCAGTATTTGTTTGGTGGTGGTAGCGGCCAATCCAAGGACAAAGGGTGGAATATTTTGTACCTTGGGGAAGTTTTGACCTAAGCTGGTAAAGATAAGCTTAGGAGGTTTTTTTCATGCAGGTCCCCACATCTGTACCCTAGAGTTCAGAGTGGGGGAGGAACCTTGACATGGTGGCAGAGTGGTGGGATTAACCTGAAATCATTTTGAGATCCAGTTGAGATTTTGTTGAACTAGAAATACAGATTTTTAAAAAAGGAAGTCCAGAAGCAGCTGAAACTGAAAGCAGCTTGCTTTTTTCTCTGCTTTGTGGCCAAGCAGAGACAAAAGGGGATTATCTTTGTGAATTGCAGGTTTTCTTTGCCTGGAGGCAGGGTACTTAACTCCTGCAGGGAAATTCACAGTCTTCCAACCCAGAGTTTTTTTTTCCCTAAAAGTAAATAGAAGGGGGGGTGTTCTACCCATTTGCCTGGAGACAAAAGGGGCAGGGTTTTTTTTTTTGGATTTTGATTTTTTACAAGGAGCACAAGTTTAAAAAGGAAACTTGGTTTTTCTTTGGGCTGGGTAAACAGGTTTCCAAGTAGTTGGAAGTTTTTTTGCTTTGATTTGGGCCCAGAGCAGAGACAAGGGAATTGTCTTTTTTTTTTTTTTTTTTTGTAGGCTGACAATCACTATCAGAGAATAGGTATTCTATTCCAGCACAGCAAAATTTTACAGCCAAGTTTTGTTTGTTTATTTCTAAACCTCGGGTGTAAAGTTAGTTAAAAACAGAGAGGTTAGAATGACAAAATCTGCAGCTCGACTACAGCTGGAATTAGCCAGATTTCAGGCTGAGGAAAGACAAAGGGAACATGAAAGACAGATAGAACTCATGCGGCTGAAGAAGGAGGAGAAGGAACAAGAGAGGAAGCATGTGGAGGAGGAGAGGGAAAAAGAGAGGAAGCATGTGGAGGAGGAGAAGGAAAAAGAGAGGAAGCATGTGGAGGAGGTGGAGAAGATAAAGGCTCAGCAGAATATACCAACAAACCCTAGCAATCCTTCTCCAGGTACCACTTCCCATCCCAGAAAGTTCCCCACCTACAAGGCAGGTGATGATACTGAGGCCTTCTTAGAAAACTTCGAAAGGGCCTGCCTTGGGTACAACATCTCTACTGACCAATACATGGTAGAGCTGAGGCCGCAGCTCAGTGGACCCTTAGCTGAGGTGGCAGCTGAAATGCCTAAAGAACACATGAACAAGTATGAACTGTTTAAATCCAAGGCGAGAGTCAGAATGGGGATAACACCCGAGCAGTCTCGTCGGAGGTTCAGAGCCCTAAGGTGGAAACCAGATGTGTCATTTACCCGACATGCCTACCACATTGTGAAACATTGGGATGCCTGGATATCAGGAGCAAGTGTTGAATCTCCAGTAAATTTGCCCTTCCTAATGCAAATGGAACAATTCTTAGAGGGTGTTCCTGAGGAAATAGAAAGATACATCCTAGATGGGAAGCCCAAAACTGTAATCGAGGCAGGAGAGATTGGAGCCAGATGGGTGGAGGTGGCAGAGAAGAAGAAAACTGGTCGCAGTTGGAGCGGAGACCAGAAGGGACAACCCCAGACCACACCCTATTACCGGGGGCCGCCCAAAGCCCCACCTACCTCCCAAAGAACCCTCCAGACCCCTTATCGTCCCTCCACCCCGTTCTCCAGCAACCCTCCTCGCCCCAGTGACCAGTCAGCTGGACGATGTTTTAAATGTAACGAGCTGGGGCATGTAAAGGCCAACTGCCCCAAGAACCCCAACAGATTACAGTTCATTGCACCGGAATCGCACCAGAGGTCCACAGGCCCAGATACCTCCCAGATACCCTTGGAGCGGAGGGAAACTGTGAGTGTGGGCGGGAAGAAGGTCACCGCGTGGAGGGACACCGGAGCACAAGTGTCAGCTATCCATGCTTCCTTAGTGGACCCCAATTTAATCAACCCAGAGATCCAAGTGACGATTCAACCCTTCAAGTCCAACTCTTTCGATTTGCCTACAGCCAAGTTGCCTGTCCAGTACAAGGGCTGGTCCGGAACGTGGACTTTTGCAGTCTATGATGATTATCCCATCCCCATGCTGTTGGGGGAAGACTTGGCCAATCATGTGAAGCAGGCCAAGAGGGTGGGAACGGTCACCCGCAGCCAGGCTAACCAAGCCGTGAGGCCTAGCTCTGTTCCGGAAACTTCTATCAGGACCCGGTCAGAGGTGATGGATCCGGACCCCAGACCAATGTCTGCAACAGCAGTAGTGGATCCAGTCCCAGAGACCCAGACGGAACCAGTCCCAGAACCGGAACCAGCCGAACAACCAACACCAGACCCATTGCCAGCACTGAATCCAGTACTTGCAACCTCAACACCAGAGGGCCCCACCGACCCTGAACCGACAGCAGCCGATAACCCGACACAAGAGGCTCAGCCGGAGCCTGAATCCCAACATAGTTCACCAGCGGAGAGCGGTTCACAGTCAACAGAAACAGCCCCATCCCCTATATCGCTTCCAGAGGGACCAAGCCTAGGTCCACAATCCAATAAGGAACTGATGTCTCCAGCATCAAGGGAACAGTTCCAGACCGAACAGGAAGCAGATGAAAGCCTCCAGAGAGCTTGGACGGCGGCACAGAGCCACCCACCGCCTCTCAGCTCTTCTAATCGATCCAGGTTTGTTGTAGAAAGAGGACTTTTATACAAGGAAACTCTTTCTGGTGGACACCAGGAAGACTGGCATCCTCAGAGACAGTTGGTAGTTCCAACTAAATACCGGGCCAAGCTCTTGAGCTTAGCCCATGATCACCCTAGTGGCCATGCTGGGGTGAACAGGACCAAAGACCGTTTGGGGGGGTCATTCCACTGGGAGGGAATGGGCAAGGATGTTTCTACCTATGTCCAGTCTTGTGAGGTGTGCCAAAGAGTGGGAAAGCCCCAAGACCAGGTCAAAGCCCCTCTCCAGCCACTCCCCATCATTGAAGTTCCATTTCAGCGAGTAGCTGTGGATATTCTGGGTCCTTTTCCGAAAAAGACACCCAGAGGAAAGCAGTACATACTGACTTTCATGGATTTTGCCACCCGATGGCCGGAAGCAGTAGCTCTAAGCAACACCAGGGCTAAAAGTGTGTGCCAGGCACTAGCAGACATTTTTGCCAGGGTAGGTTGGCCCTCCGACATCCTCACAGATGCAGGGACTAATTTCCTGGCAGGAACTATGAAAAACCTTTGGGAAGCTCATGGGGTAAATCACTTGGTTGCCACTCCTTACCACCATCAAACAAATGGCATGGTGGAGAAGTTTAATGGAACTTTGGGGGCCATGATACGTAAATTCGTAAATGAGCACTCCAATGATTGGGACCTAGTGTTGCAGCAGTTGCTCTTTGCCTACAGAGCTGTACCACACCCCAGTTTAGGGTTTTCCCCATTTGAACTTGTATATGGCCGTGAGGTTAAGGGGCCATTGCAGTTGGTGAAGCAGCAATGGGAGGGATTTACACCTTCTCCAGGAACTAACATTCTGGACTTTGTAACCAACCTACAAAACACCCTCCGAACCTCTTTAGCCCTTGCTAAAGAAAACTTACAGGATGCTCAAAAAGAGCAAAAAGCCTGGTATGATAAACATGCCAGAGAGCGTTCCTTCAAAGTAGGGGACCAGGTCATGGTCTTAAAGGCGCTCCAGGCCCATAAAATGGAAGCGTCGTGGGAAGGGCCATTCACGGTCCAGGAGCGCCTGGGAGCTGTTAATTATCTCATAGCATTCCCCACCTCCAACCGAAAGCCTAAGGTGTACCATATTAATTCTCTAAAGCCCTTTTATTCCAGAGAATTAAAGGTTTGTCAGTTTACAGCCCAGGGAGGAGACGACGCTGAGTGGCCTGAAGGTGTCTACTACGAAGGGAAATGTGCTGGTGGTGTGGAAGAGGTGAACCTCTCCATGACCCTTGGGCGTATGCAGCGACAGCAGATCCAGGAGCTGTGCACTAGCTACGCGCCAACGTTCTCAGCCACCCCAGGACTGACTGAACGGGCATACCACTCCATTGACACAGGTAATGCTCGCCCAATTAGAGTCCAACCTTACCGGGTGTCTCCTCAAGCTAAAACTGCTATAGAACGGGAGATCCGGGATATGTTACAGATGGGTGTAATCCGCCCCTCTGAAAGTGCATGGGCATCTCCAGTGGTTCTAGTTCCCAAACCAGATGGGGAAATACGTTTTTGCGTGGACTACCGTAAGCTAAATGCTGTAACTCGCCCAGACAACTATCCAATGCCACGCACAGATGAACTATTAGAGAAACTGGGACGGGCCCAGTTCATCTCTACCTTGGACTTAACCAAGGGGTACTGGCAGGTACCGCTAGATGAATCTGCCAAGGAAAGGTCAGCCTTCACCACACATCTCGGGCTGTATGAATTTAATGTACTCCCTTTCGGGCTGCGAAATGCACCCGCCACCTTCCAAAGACTTGTAGATGGTCTCCTAGCAGGATTAGGAGAATATGCAGTCGCCTACCTTGACGATGTGGCCATATTTTCGGATTCCTGGGCAGACCACCTGGAACATCTACAAAAAGTCCTTGAGCGCATAAGGGAGGCAGGACTAACTGTTAAGGCTAAGAAGTGTCAAATAGGCCTAAACAGAGTGACTTACCTTGGACACCAGGTGGGTCAAGGAACTATCAGCCCCCTACAGGCCAAAGTGGATGCTATCCAAAAGTGGCCTGTCCCAAAGTCAAAGAAACAGGTTCAATCCTTCTTAGGCTTGGCCGGTTATTACAGACGATTTGTACCGCACTACAGCCAAATCGCCGCCCCACTGACAGACCTAACCAAAAAGAAACAGCCAAATGCTGTTCAGTGGACCGAAAAGTGTCAGAAGGCCTTTAACAAGCTAAAAGCGACACTCATGTCTGACCCTGTACTAAGGGCCCCAGACTTTGACAAACCGTTCCTAGTAACCACAGATGCGTCCGAGCGTGGTGTGGGAGCAGTTTTAATGCAGAAAGGACCTGATCAAGAATTCCACCCTGTAGTGTTCCTCAGCAAAAAACTGTCTGAGAGGGAAAGCAACTGGTCAATCACTGAAAAAGAATGTTACGCCATTGTCTACGCTCTGGAAAAGCTACGCCCATATGTTTGGGGACGGCGTTTCCACCTGCAAACCGACCATGCTGCACTGAAGTGGCTTCACACCGTCAAAGAAAATAACAAAAAACTTCTTCGGTGGAGTTTAGCTCTCCAAGATTTTGATTTCGACATCCAACACATCTCAGGAGCTTCTAACAAAGTGGCTGATGCACTCTCCCGTGAAAGTTTCCCAGACTCAACTGGTTAAAATCGTCCTTGAGATGTGGAAAATATTGTTAGTCTTTATGTACTTGGTAGCATATTTAGAGATGCATGTGTCTTATTAACTCTGTTTTCCTAGAGCTCCAGGAAGAAATCCCAGCCAGTGTTTCACCCTAGCTGAGATTTGGGGGGCGTGTCATAAATAGAAAGGGAAGGGTAAACCCCTTTAAAATCCCTCCTGGCCAGAGGAAATCTCCTCTCACCTGTAAAGGGTTAAGAAGCTAAAGGTAACCTCGCTGGCACCTGACCAAAATGACCAATGAGGAGACAAGATAATTTCAAAAGCTGGGAGGAGGGAGAGAAACAAAGGGTATGTGTGTCTGTCTATATTTTGTCTTTGCCGGGGATAGACCAGGAATGAAGCCTTAGAACTTTTAGTAAGTAATCTAGCTAGGTACGTGTTAGATTATGATTTCTTTAAATGGCTGAGAAAAGAATTGTGCTGAATAGAATAACTATTTCTGTCTGTGTATCTTTTTTGTAACTTAAGGTTTTGCCTAGAGGGGTTCTCTATGTTTTGAATCTAATTACCCTGTAAAGTATTTACCATCCTGATTTTACAGGGGGGATTTTTTTTATTTCTATTTACTTCTATTTCTATTAAAAGTCTTCTTGTAAGAAAACTGAATGCTTTTTCATTGTTCTCAGATCCAAGGGTTTGGGTCTGTGGTCACCTATGCAAATTGGTGAGGCTTTTTATCCAACATTTCCCTGGAAAGGGGGGGTGCAAGTGTTGGGAGGATTGTTCATTGTTCTTAAGATCCAAGGGTCTGGGTCTGTAGTCACCTAGGCAAATTGGTGAGGCTTTTTACCAAACCTTGTCCAGGAAGTGGGGTGCAAGGTTTTGGGAAGTATTTTGGGGGGAAAGACGTGTCCAAACAGCTCTTCCCCAGTAACCAGTATTTGTTTGGTGGTGGTAGCGGCCAATCCAAGGACAAAGGGTGGAATATTTTGTACCTTGGGGAAGTTTTGACCTAAGCTGGTAAAGATAAGCTTAGGAGGTTTTTTTCATGCAGGTCCCCACATCTGTACCCTAGAGTTCAGAGTGGGGGAGGAACCTTGACACCGTCATTGTGAGGGATGTTGGTGTATATGGAGGTCACGTCCATGGTGGTAAGGATGTTCTGAGGGAGGTTGTTAGATGCCTTTCCTCCCTTCATTTCCCCCCTGTGACTGGAGAGGTGTTAACGGGCCACTTCACCTTGAAAGGTCGCTTGGGATATGCAGTAACTACTTAGGCTAAACAATCTGATCCACCTGGTATGAAGCTGTGACGCTCTAAGGCTGTGCCTACACTGCGGACCTTACACTGGCACAGCTGTACTGCTCAACTGTGCTGCTGTAAGTTCTCCCATATAGCCACTCTTTGCCGGTGGAGGAGAGCTCTCCCGCTGGCATAATTAAACTACCCCCAATGAGTGGCATTAGCTATGTCAGCAGGAGAGGCTCTCCTGCCAACATAGTTCTGTTCACACCAGCACTTTTCTCGGTGATACTTATGTCGGCCAGTGGTGTGTTTTTTCACACCCCGACTGACAAAAGTTTGACCAACAACAGTGCTAGTGTAAACAAAGCCTAAGTAAGTTTCCCAGACCTGAAGAAGAGCTCTGTGTAAGCTCGAAAGCATGTCTCTTTCACCAACAGAAGTTGGTACAATAAAAGATATTACCTCACCCACCTTATCTCTCTAATATCCTGGGACCAAAACAGCTACAACAACCCTGCATATAACATTATCCAGTCACTTAAAAACTCCATTTACTCTATTAAACACTAAAACCTCCTGTGATAGTGAATTTCATGATCAGCAGAAATCATGGATCCTAAGACCATCCATGTCAGCATGATGGACAACCAGCCTTATTTATTATCATTGGCAGAGCTGATTTTGGCCCCATTTTCTTTAAACCTATTTTAATGCTCAGAGAGAAGGTCTAAAACACTGTCAGCAGGTGTGATGTTTTGGTATCTTAGATCATGCGGGCACAAATTTGGAGCAATAGATCCAAATGTTAAAGCAGTAAAGAAGCTTTAATTTTGTGTTTGGTTCTTTATTTTACCCTGCAGGAAGAGGGGACCCTGGTAGGAAGTGATCCAGGGAGGTAGGTGCATAGCACCCCAAGGTGTGCAGATCTTAGCTACCTACTATTGGGCCCACCCCCTACCAAACCCCTCAAGAGGGGACAATAACAGAAATCTATCCCTTGGAGGGGGTCCTAGTTGCGGAAGATCCTAAAAGTGCAAGGGTCTAGACCGTAAGGCCCTGACCCAAGGGGAGAGCCTCGAAACCCTTACTGACTTCTGAAGATTTCCACATCATCGGACTCTTTATGTGTACCCTGAAAGGGGTGAACCTTCAGAGAGCTGAGTTGCTAAAAGGACAGACCCGCCGCTCCCACATGGCAGATCTATAGTGAGACAGAGGAAGACAACCTGCTGCACCCTGGTCTGACCATTAGGCAGCACTGCTGGTGAGGGTTCCCCTTCACACTCCCATAAGGGTTGCAATGAGAGTTGAATTCTTCAGAAAATCTGGCCCCAACTGTGAGTGCAGATCACTAGAAAGTCTGGCACTTGGGATCAGTTTTAGCCCTGGGATTTGTGGCTCAACTGACTTCAAGAAGAGTTGCATCCACTTCTGCCAGGGCTGAATTTGGCCCTACCTGTCTTTAAACATATCCAGATTTGTAGCCTAACATCACTGAAGATTTAATAACTAAAATAATATTTCTGTTAACTAGAAGAAAAGGTCCTTAATTTTTTTTAAATTAACCTGGAAACTCTAAGATGATGAATGACAGTGATTAAAACCCAGATAATGACACTGGGAAGACTATTGCCTACCATTGGAAGACAATCCTGGAGGCCTTGCTGGAGCAAAGCCAGCACTGCAGGTTGGGCTTCAGTTCTTTTTTTCTGAAATTTTGTAACGTTTTCCTCTTTTCTTATCAGAGACATATCTTTATAAGGAAAAAAGTCCCAAATCCTCGCTATTTTCTGTGGGTCAGATTGTGTCATAGACCCATCGTACTTTCTGGGCAGCTAGGAAAATAGAGCTGGTATGTTCAGAGGTAACGGAACACTTCCGTGTTCAGCAAGCTGGGCCATTTTACCTTGTCAGCGGTGGTCACTCTATTCTCCTTCTCCCTGGTTTATTTAATCACACACTCGGCATGATTGGTGTAACTCAATGTCACACGCAATTCAGAGCACACGAGAGGGAAAATATGAAGTCACATTGTGACCCTTCACACCCGCTGGGTCACAGTGGAAGAATGAGAAATGCAAGCACATAATAGCTGTTCCAGAAGCTTTGTGGTTTGGTAGATGGGGCACTAGACTGGGACCCGGAAGACATGGGTTTTAGTCCCAGCTCTGCCGCTTACTTGCTGTGTGACCTTGGGCAGATAATTTCACCTCACTGTGTCTCTGCCCTCCTGGTCCACCCTTTCGTGTTTGGATTGTAAGGTCTCTGCCATGGGAATCCTCTCTTGTTGTGTGTTTATGTAGGGCACAATGGGGCACTGATGTCAGGTGGTGTCTCTATCCATTACTGTAAAACTAGTAAATAACACAGTAGATTCCACTTATTAGCAACCTCTCGTCTGCCAGCAAAAAGTTGCTATTATCCGGCAGTTGGTAATAAGCAGGAGGCTGGTTTGTGAGGCAGCAGCCAAGGAAGCAAGTGCTGGGATGTGACTTCCCTGGCTGCAGCCTTGCAAAGCTGCCCATGAGCAGGGCAATAGTGGGTAGGGGGGCTGCAGCGCCATGGTATTGCTCTCTATAGTGGGTGCCAGGGGCCTGTAGAGCTGCACCGTACCTCTCCGGCTCTCTCTGGGGCTTGGGATTCAGCATATCTCAGCGCTTCCTTCTCTGCAGGCAGTTCCCCAGCAGGGCCCAGCCTGGGGTACAAAGGGAGAGGCATCATGCAACTCCGGCATCAGGGGTGCAGGCCTTTACCTCCTGTGTGGTCCCTGCGTGCAGGCAGGTTTTCAGGGTTGCAGCGAGGGATGGCACATTCCAGCACTTCCTTCCTTCCCTGGCTGCAGCCTTGCAAACCTGCCTGCAGATGGGGCCTTTCTTTAAATTAAAAAATAAATAAATAAAATAAAGTTGCTAATAAGCAGCATGCGGCTGCCAATATCCAAATCCTATTAACAGTGATGTTAATGGGGTGGATTTGTTCCTGGCAATATGTGGCCATAAACCGGAAGTTGCTAGTATCAGGATTTCCATTAAGTGGAATCTACAGTAATATGTTCCTGACATGTAGTGCTCTGGGCCAGATCATTCCTCCTGCTCAGAAAGAGAACATAAAAATGTAAGAATGGCCATACTGGGTCAGACCAATGGTCCATCTAGCCCAGTATCCTGTCTTCCTACAGTGGCCGATGCCAGGTGCATCAGAGGGAAAAATTACAATACAATAATTCACGGTCGTTCTTTTAGAAAATATGCCTATGTAGCAAACCCAGCCTTCTCCCTGGCCTTGACCCCTGTGGCATCAGAACCAGTGTGGATCTGCCAGGCAGAGCACTGAGGATTTGGATTGGGGTGTCTCCACCCCGTCTCCCTTCATCCCATGTGCCTCGGGAGGGAGGAAGATGGTTGTGGATCTTACCTGTCTTTCTGTCTTAGTTCTAAGATCTCTATCATCAAACCCCTCTCCATAGGTATGGAGATGACATGACATTCTCCATTAATAATTCAGCCTTCTGTGCCCCTAGTGCACTTCTGGCCACCTGGTATTCAGAAGTAGCTTTTGGGATGGGGAAAAGAGATGACGATGGTGCCTCCTAAAGCATGGCACCCATCTGTAAAACTCCATATGCCTAATTAAGATGAGAGCACCTTAACAAAACACAGGAAACCTTTGAGAAGTAAAGCACGTTTCACCCAGTGCTGCTTGCTTGTTCTGTGTTTTGCTTTTTTGCCAGAGAAATGGAAGCTAACCTCCAAAGTAGGGATTTCAGGGATTGTAAGCACTTTTTTCAGCATTCTGACCAGCAGCAGTAATAATTCTTCCTGATAATGAAGTGATGCTATTCAGTTTGAATCAGGGGAAATAACTCCTGATCAACTTCAAACTGAGCCTTTATAAGAGTGCTGTCCAGCAACATCCATTTTACATTAGTCCCACAATGTTTCCTGAGTTAAAAAATGAAAAGTATTTTGGCTCTATACAGGTGAGTGAGGGTGGGTGGAAGATAGTGTTTCCATACTGGGTTTTTTTGCCTCTCCTTCTGTGTTATAGTTAAGTTATAATATGCTCATCTCATTTGCTCTCAATTAGTTCCAAATGTGCCTATCACCTGAACTGTTAAACAGATTTTATTTTGGCAGCTGAAGTTACTATTCCAAGAAAGAAGGATCCCAAGTAAACCCCAGTGTGCAATGATTTCAAAGAACTGTTTTCAGAAATCCCAATCTTTCTTTCTAATCCAGAAAAAAAGATTTCTAGCAACATTTTTTAAATTCATAGATTTTTCTGCTAGAATTTTATTCCCTTTTTTAATGAGTAAAAAATTCCTTTGTTGCCAAGACATAGAAAATGTCAGGGAGATAAAGCAATTTAAGTGAGTTTTTATCTGCCAAAGCTAAATTTAGATGTACCTAGGACATGTGCCTAATCTACTAACTGAAAGGTATAAATATGAGATAGTGGAGAAGGTACAAAGGCTTACAGTTCTTTCCAGGCTTGAATTCAAGTTTCCTTTTTCATTGCTTTCTCTCACGTAAGTGGTGTCCTTGAACAAAATCCTTCTTATTTGTACTGCGGGTGAAGGGGGCCAACACAAGGCTATGTATTATGAAGCCTTAGCTTCCACAATGGAGGAAACTAGCTTGGTAGCTCTTGTATTAGCCCTCTGAATTTCATCCTGGGTTGCTTTTGGGCTTCGGAATTGTCTAAGATCTATAGAATGCATTATGGCAGAAAAGCATAAAAGGTTCTATACAATATTTTCATTATTTGAATGAACTGTTTCTCAAAAACTGTGAGAACTTGCAGAAAAAAATCTGTAACACATATTCATCCTCCCAGGGGCCAACACAGTCCAAGCGGTTGAATCAGGATCTACCTAAAGTAGCTTGGGACAGTTGTCCTGTGTAATAGCGTGGCTTGCCTAGGGTGACCAGATGTCCCTGATTTTATAGGGACAGTCCTAATTTTTGGGTCTTTTTTTTATATGGGCTCCTATTACCACCCCACCCCATCCCGATTTTTCACATTTCTTGTCTGGTCACTCTAGGCTTGCCCCTTTAAGGGGTAGAGGCCACAGCCAGCCAACCCTTTTTACTAAGGAGGCACACCTGAGAAGGGATCCACTGATTCCCTTATAAAGAGTAGCACAGAGGGGGAGTTCTTAAGGACAAAGTGTAATATAGAAGCTGCTGCTGGTTCCAGCTGAGAAACCTGTAAACTGGGGAGTGAGTCCCAAGCAGGAAAGGCCTGGGAGTGACCTGATAGGGAGGCAAGTTGATGGACTTGAGAACTTTTTCAATGTTTTGTTAATTTAAGAAACTGAGAAGTGCTGTGAATAAATAAAAGAGTTAGTGATTAACTGAAGAAGCCTGTTGAAGGGGGAAGCTAAGGCAAGGGCCTGCCTGCAGGTCTGCCTTGAAGCTACCAGAGGGTATGTGGGAGGCGCCCACCTGATGACACCCTGCAGCCTGCATGATGGCTATTTGAATGGCTAGCAGCTATTAAGACTTGCATAATAGAATGATTTTTATTTAAGGCTCTCATGGAGTGTTGCAGTTAAGCTTTAAGCATTTCCTGTGGCTGGCATTATAGTGATTTTTTTTTTTTTTAACAAATGGTTGAAATAAGGGAGAGAAGTTATGCACCTAAGGTGAGGACTAAATCGAATAGTGATTCTGGGGAAAAGCTGGAAATGGAAACAAGAAGTCCTGACTCTCAGTCCCTGCTTTAACTACTAGTCAGCTGTCCTATGACAGAGGGACAATTATTTGATCCTCTGTCCTAAAATAGTTCCATGATTGCTGTACTTAAAGGAAAAAGACTCCTTATGTAAGACATTTACACTTATCCTCCACTTTAGGACAAATTCTAGTTTTGGTCACCATGTGTACAATCCCAGTGAAAGCAGTGGGAATTCTATGATTGTATCAGCATGCAGAATTTTGTTCTTAGAGCAGCATTTGGTAGCAATGGTGCATGTTCGTCCTCATTACCGTTTACACAAACTCATGGGGCAAGCCACTGCAAGTGAATGCGAGCAAGGCCACATACACTTGTGCAGGTTCCTCCTCTGCAAGGTTGACCCTCCTGAATGGGTTGAGGGGCACCACAAGTCGGGGTAGCCTATGATAACACAGAGTCTCCATGCCAAGGAGCTGGATGCAGCACAATAGCTCCCCCTGGAGATTGTTTTGGGGGTCCTGTCTGTTGGTTGTAAGGGAAACAACTTCTTCCCCCCCCGCCCCCAAACACAATGGAGGAAACTCAACAAGTACAAATTCACAGGGGGCCTGATCCAAACCCAGCAGAAGTCAATGAAAAGACTCCTATTGGCTTCAGTGGACTCTAAATCAGTTCCAGAGTTTCCAGTTCCCTTCAGGTGGTGGTTGCACATACTGGAGCATGAGGTCCTATGTTTAATACTTGTTTGTTTTTCTTTAATGACAAAGGAAATGTTTTTCATCAAAAACTCAATATGTTAAAGGAAGTCATGTTTGAGCTCCACTAAGCAAAACAACTAAACATATTCAGAAATACTCAGAACACGGTTAGCTCTTGATCAGGTAACTCAAATATGACCAAAGAGGTCATCTTCAGAAATTCACATTTTGTCTGAGAACAAAAATCAGACAGGTCAGTCCAAAGTGTAATTTCTTAACTGTTTACACATATATGATCTTAGGCACACATCCTCAAATTCCATTGATTTCAGTGGAGTTTAGGAATCAAAATACCCTTTGAGGATCTGGGCTTTAGAGCACTCTTGTCACAATATACACCTGAAAAACAAGAGATTACGATAAAATTGTCTTCTTGACCACTGCATTACACTGGTTTTATGCAGACTTCAGTGGAGTTATACCAGTACACAACTGATGTAACTAAATAGAGAACGTGGTCCTAATCTCTAACGTGGTGGCAACAAATTTACATTATGTAAATATAGATAATACAGAGGGCGCAAAACATGGCAGATAAGCTTGCAACAAAGAATTCACTTTCAAAAATGCTGTGGAAGTAGAAGATGGAATTATGAATGAGGTTATGGCAGAGGCACTGCTGATACACAGAGTTTTCAACTTAAAACCCACTATCGGGAGTTTTGAAAGTGCTTGACGAATGAGATTACTGTGCCGTTCTGCATCTTTTAAATCGTTTTACAGTAATTCAGAACAGAAGCATGGGGATGGGGCAGTGCATAAAAATGCAATTTAATTTTCCATTGTTGGTATGGAATCATTCTGTTTTGTCATATACCATATGTTTAGGGAACCAGCTAGCTCCACAATTAAATAAAACATTTTATTATGTAGGAGCTTGACTTGATCCCCCCCCCTCAAATTTTACAAAAACAGAAACATAAAACTCCCAGGAATTTAAATGGGCCAGGATTTCACCCCATATGTCTAGGTGATATGGTACTCAGACAAATTCAACCATATCCTTCTCCATGAGTTGAAACTGGTAGCTTAAAAAAACACAAAAATTATCTTTTTTTTTTCAAAGAGAAACCACACTTTTCAGGCTACACTGGTGCCAATACGCCTTGTTAACTTCTGTTATGAATCTATAAATGATGGAGCTGAAATCTCAAGACGTGCACTGACCTGGAGACATGGGGGCAGCATGAAGCGCTTAACTTTTACAGGCCAAAAATAGTATCTGTGATGCTAAGAACCCCTCAGTGCCAACTGGCAAAGGGTTCACTGCTCTGTAACAACGACTCCTAGCAGGACTGACCAATTCATTGCACTGCACATGCTCTTTTCTTAGTATTTGTCCAAAAAGGGTCATGTAAAGTGTCTGATAAAAGCTTATATCATACTGATCTTCATAATCATTGCGGGATGTGTGTATGGATAATATTTAGAGACTGTGGAGACAGAGCTGACAAGCAGGCAGGCTTCACAGAAAGCTGGCTAGATCGTCGGGCTCAACGGGTAGCGATTAATGGCTCCATGTCTCGTTGGCAGCCGGTACCAAGTGGAGTGCCCCAAGGGTCTGTCCTGGGGCTGGTTTTGTTCAATATCTGCATTAATGATCTGGAGGATGGCATGGATTGCACCCTCAGCAAATCTGCAGATGACACTAAACTGGGAGGAGTGGCAGATACGCTGGAGGGTAGGGATAGGATACAGAGGGACCTAGACAAACTAGAGGATTGGGCCAAAAGAAATCTGATGAGGTTTAACAAGGACAAGTGCAGAGTCCTGCACTTAGGACGGAAGAATCCCATGCACCGCTACAGACTAGGGACCAAATGGCTAGGCAGCAGTTCTGCAGAAAAGGACCTAGGGGTTACAGTGGACGAGAAGCTGGATATGAGTCAACAGTGCGCGCTTGTTGCCAAGAAGGCCAATGGCATTTTGGGCTGTATAAGTAGAGGCATTGCCAGCAGATCTAGGGATGTGATCATTCCCCTCTGTTCGACATTGGTGAGGCCTCATCTGGAGACTGCGTCCAGTTTTGGGCCCCACACTACAAGAAAGATGTGGAAAAATTGGAAAGCACCCAGCGGAGGACAACAAAAATGATTAAGGGACTGGAACACATGACTTATGAGGAAAGGCTGAGGGAACTGGGATTGTTTAGTTTGCAGAAGAGAAGAATGAGGGGGGATTTGATAGCTGCTTTCAACTACCTGAAAGAGGGTTCCAAAGAGGACGGAGCTTGGCTGTTCTCAGTGGTAGCAGATGACAGAACAAGGAGCAATGGTCTCAAGTTGCAGTGGGGGAGGTTTAGGCTGGATATTAGGAAAAACTTTCACTAAGAGGGTGGTGAAGCACTGGAATGGGTTACCTAGGGAGGTGGTGGAATCTCCTTCCTTTGAGGTTTTTAAGGTCAGGCTTGACAAAGCCCTGGCTGGGATAATTTAGTTGGGGATTGGTCCTGCTTTGAGCAGGGGGTTGGACTAGATGACCACCGGAGGTCCCTTCCAACCCTGATATTCTATGATACCTTATCTCCTGCCTGGATCTCTCTATTAGATGTAAATTAAGCATTGTAAGTGAAGACAATGGAAGTCCCATCTGCATACACAATAAACAGAAGTATGTGAAGACACCTTGGAGCCAGCACTCTAGGAAAGGAACCCCAGGGACCATCCCAACTCTGGGGGAAAAAACAATGGACTTTGGGGTACAAGAGGAAGGCAAGAGGACACTTTTTTTAAATCCATCACTAAGGGAGCATCTGTGAATAGTGGATCCTGGCCAGGTGGGTTGGTGATGCTGGGACTTTGCTGGTGGTGAGAAACTACTTTAAACAAGAATTTTAACCTGTTAAAATTAAACTCTACATCTAAAGTTAAACTCTGAGAAGTGTGGTGTACTTTTTGTTTGATATGTGTAACCATTTCTGTTTCAATTATCCTTACTCAGTATCTCTTAAAACTTACTTACAATTTTCACTATAAATATATTTCAATGCCATAATGTTATAAAGGACCTGATCCTGAATTGTGCCTGTCAAGCTGCATGTACACTGTCTCTTGGCGGATAGCTTATGTGGCAACTTCTGTGAGTGTCCAGTGACAGGCTGGATGCTGCAGGGAGCACTCCAAAGTCTTGGCTGTTGGTGAGTGTCTGTCACTAGCCTGGGCAAAAAGGGCGAGGTCCATGGAGACCTGGAAGTCAGGGCATGTGTGTGGCCAGAAGCTGTTGCTTTCGTGGAGATGAACTACTGCAGCAACTGACAAGATTGCTTCAAGCTAAGCGCAGGTAGTGGTGAGGTGCCTCACAACCCTGGGTAACTCTGGGGGAACAGCACAGTGTCTCCGATGCCCTTTTAAACCAATTTTAAAAATAAACAAAAGGAGACTTTGCATACAGTGGGTCTGGTTCCCTGGTATATTGGAGTTGCTTTGCACCATTTTGCTGGTGCAAAGCTGTTCTAAAGCTAGCTTAGCTACCCATTGAGTGATCCTCCTGCACAGGGAGACCCTCGTGTGTTCTAGAGTTCCTATAGCACTACTACCCCACATCCCCTTCAAGGCCACTGATGTAGGAGGCATGGCAAAGGGTTCCTTGTGTATGACAGATCCCTAGCTCTCAGGGGATGCTATCTGCTGCCATGCAATTGGGCAGCCCTTAGGTAGCTCTAGGTGATGCTGAAGACTTGTCGGGCTTCAGAACATTACTGATATTGGGAGACTGCAAAGGTGACATTGCATTAGTGAAATAAATAATTATCCTTCACATTGAACTTTAAACTCCCCCCACCATTCCAAGGTGCACCAATCATTTCTCAGTCGCAGCTCAGAATCTGGGCCACTGTTTCCATGGCACGTGATAAACACCCTTGACTGAAATAATGGATATAGGCCACGATAAAGCCAGAGAGGATTGTGGGAGAGATCTGTGTTACTTTGTATGACTGTTTTATGTGCCTTGATTTACGTGCTTGATATTATTCTGACTAGCTGTATGGAGTTAAATCAAAGGAGGCTTTTAGGTGGGAGCAAACAGGACATAAAACAATGATAGATAATAGGTGTCTGCAGGGAGAACACCCAGGGTCCTTAAGAGAAACAATGGGGGAGCGAAAAATTGGAGAATGCCTACCTGCCAGAAGGTGGCAGGCCTATTTTTTCCCAAGGCCAGAGAATAAAATCAAAATAATGCTATGCCATAAAATCCCCCCATCCTAGAAGAAAAGGTGTGGGAAACTGGGGGCAGTTTCTTGTGGAGAGACACTGATATAGACAATAGACAGGACATGAGGATGGGCTGTGGAGCTAAGGCGGGGGCTCTGCTGGGCTTGCCTAAGTTTTGACAGAGGTGATGGGCTCTGCAGGGAAGCCCCAGGAGAGTGTTGTGGGTTTATCCCTCTCTCCCTGCTTGATGTGTCGCTTTGTGCAAATGGACAATACATCTGTTGGAAGGAGCTGTTGTGAGTCACTTCAATCAGCTGCTGGTCACAGACCCCCAAAGAGCAGGGTGCTGCAGGTACCAACTGCAGTTGGGCCTGTTATGTTAACACAGCTGTAAACAGGGAGGGGTCCGCTGCACTAAGATTCAGTCTACGCATGGTTGAACTGTTGGGTTCCCCCTGGTGTGAGGTGAATATAGAGAAACTTATCAAATGAGGGGGGCACTTGTGCCTTATATCCCCTTGCAATCCCGCACCACTCACCCTGTAACTGTGGCAGGATGGTGGAAGTAGGGGTGTTGTAGCCTGGTAATCCAGTCTAAAGTGGGATGAACCACAGAGTTTCACTGTGGGGGAAGAATGCAGGTCGAAACCTGTTAGCAGGAGGGAGAGCAGGCTGAGGCCTGTCACTTGGAAAGAGTACGCATGGGAGAGAGAGAACAGGTACAGCTTACCCCTGAGCAAGAGTCGCCAGGTGGTGGTGTTATACAAGCCTTGAAAGTTTGCTTTCTTAGTCTGTGAGTGTTGTTCTTTCTTTGAAGAAAGGCCAGTGGTTATTAGTTTTGTAATGAACTTTAATTCTGAAGGTGCTGTTGCAAGCAGCAGGAGAGTTTGCTCTCTGACTTAATCTCTCTAACTGGAGTCAATTCTTGAGGCAGGGTTGCTGGCTGAGAACAGGACACTAGTGTTTTGTCTGTGGTCCTGAAAGAAGGATTTCTGTGCTGCTCATCATCATAGTATGTGAGGATCTGTTGAAAAGCCACTTGAATTCACTGCTTTTTTTGGGTAATAAAACAAAAACATTCCCACTCTCTCTGACTTCCCCTAGGTTATATGGGCAGAGACTACAGTAATGTAGTGCAGAAACTTGTTTTAAAATCTATATCTAATTAGATCTTCAGTCTAGTATCCAGTGCTGGTACAGCTTCTAGTGCTTTTCTGCATCCGTAGCTCATACTTTTGAGCAGTAATCTGATTTCCTTTATTTTTACATTAATTTAATTATGTTAATTACCTTACACCCTAGGGATCTACTATGCATCTAGAGGGTGGGACAGCCTTCACATTCTTTCATCACAGCAAAGTGCTTTGCTGGTGAATGTGGGGGGAGAGGTCACCTTTTAAGTCATTAGAAGTGTCAGTCACCATCAATAGACAAAATTAGCTAATATGGTGATATTTTGTACTTTCTGTAGTACCTTCTATCTGAAGCTCTCAAAGTGATTTGCAGACATGAATTCAACCTCACAGACTCCCTCCTACTTAGTTTAGTATTATCCTCATTTAATAGACGGGCAAACTGTGGCACCCAGAATGAGAGTGGTGCAGGAACTGGAATTTCCATATCAGTGGGAAATTCTGTGATTTCAGAATTTGTTTTCATTTAGAATTAGAGCAAAATGTCAAATTTTGAAATTGCCTGCAAAATGAAATCTTGAAAAAGAATTAATTATGGGTCAATTAATTTGATTTTATGAAAATAAAATGTTTCATGATTATGATTTTTTTGTTTAAAAAAAGGCATTTCATGACAAAAAATTAGAAAATGTTCCATTTTTGACCTTATCAAAATGCTTTGTATTCAATTTTTTTATCAAAATTAAATTTTGTCAACATCAGCATTTTTTCCATGGAACATTTTGATTTCAATGAATGGGCATATTCTGTCAGAATATTTTCTACCAGCTGTACACAGAACCTTTGGCTAACATTTTCAAAAATATCCACTAATTTTGTGTGCCACAGCTTTTTGCGTGCCCAACTTGAGCTTGTTATCTCAAGCTGGGCATCTTAAAATTGAGGCAACCACAGTTAGGCCAAAATTTTCAAATATGTCCACTAACTGACGCATTCAAGGTCATGAACAAAATCTCGAAAGATCAGAAATAGAAGCCAGATTTCCTGACTCCCAGTCCTGAATGTTAGCCATAAGGCCATCATTCCTTTATTTTAAATACATCGCAGTTAGCTTAGCTTACCATAGCTTTCGAGATGCTCAGATGCATATTTTTTTTTCTAAATCCAGCTTCCTGGTGACAGATTTTACTAGGAAATTACAGATTTATTTCAAAATAACCTCTTGAAAGCGAGTGTACCCATAGTTACTAATTTAGAAGACTGAATGTTCATCAGAACAGGATAGCACACATTGATGCTTTTGGAAATAAGCAATGTAAAAATATTTTTAAGACTTAAAAATATAATTTTTGAAAATTTTAAAAAGTTATTATTAATGTTTATTATGGTAGTGCCTAGGGACTGGCTGAGAATGGGACCTTATTGTGCTAGGCACTGTTGAAATAGTAATCAGCAATCCCTGCCCTGAAGAGTTTACAATCTCATAGACAAGACAGGATAAGAGAAAGGGCTTGAACATACAAGCAGAGTGAACAATGTGATGGCAAGAAAACTCTTTTTATTTTTATTTTTGTGAGAGTGGTAGGTTGTGTTAACTCTCTCAATTTCTTGACTTTAAGGAAGTGGCCATAATTATTATGGTAGCATCTGAAGGTACCAGGATCAGCATATCAGCCTGCTAGGTGATAAACACAGTCAGGTTTGAAATACTATCCCACAAGGGTGAAGAGAAGACAGCCTTTCACACTACTGGAGATGCTGATCACCTTATCAGCCCTTATACTACAGGACTGATAGCCTTTTTTATGCTAGTTAGTGTAGCTGCAGATTCAAGTCTTAATCCTTGTTGGGATTTTGTTGTGGTACTGCCTGTCTTGTATGGTTGCTAGAGCTGGCTGGAAACTAGAGTCCCCATTCCCTAGCACTCTGAAATTTAAAAAAAAAAATGCTTACAGATCAAAACAAAAAATGAGATTGTGAAATTTCCCACACAATGGAAATTCCAGAATTTCATTTTTTTAAAAAAAGGTCAAAACAACGTTTCATGCTGACCTTTTCTAAATGTTTCTGAGGCTTCTGGAGCCCCACAGCTCAACAGGCAGGAAGCTAGGCACTTCAGGGATCCTTCTTCCAAGAGCTGGGATCCTGGGAGCCCTGACTCTCAGTCAGTCCTCCTGGTGAGTTGCCCTGGAGCCAGGGACCCTGGAAGCCTAGGCTGCCAAGGAAATGCGAGTTCCGGGCTTTTGGCTCCCTGTCAGCCTGCCAGGTGGACCAGGTGGGCGAGCTGGCAAACAAATCAGGAATCCTGCCATCAGAATGTCATTACATCTGACATGTTTGTGAAAATCATTTAGCTTTCAACGAATCTGCATTTTCCAGTGGAAAAATGTTCTGCTGGAAAATTTCCAACCAGCTCTGCTTATGACTTTTATGCACATTTTTGGGGATGATCTTGTTTTTGGGGATAGAAATAGAAAGTAAACTCTGGGCTGGCGTAGGTTATGGGCTTGCAGACTAAAACACAAAGACTGCAGAGCCTTCTGAAATGAATATGAGTCTAATGCTGCTATGGTTTCATGTGCAGACCTCCCCACTGAAATCAATGGTAGACTCTGCAGAGAAATTAATGATCAGCTATTCCTGTTTATAAGAGGATCTGCAATGTGGTTTATAGGGTTAAACTCAGTCCAATATGCTGAATTTTACTGTATGTTGAACTAAATTCAAATTGGAAGGGGCAGCGAGAAGGAAAGGACTGGGGCTGAGGAGACCTGGGTTCTGTTTGTGTCTATCATAGAATTTGTGGGTGATTTTAAGTAAACTACTTAGGCCCCATTCCTGCAAAGGCTTATACATGTGTTTAACTGTAAGAACTCTGAGTAATCCCATTGATGTTACTGAGACTATTCACAGTGTATGAAGTTAACCAAGTGTGTAGGCTTTGCAGGATTGGGGCCCTAAACCATATCAGTTGCACATCTGTGAAATAGCAGTCCTTAATACTTACCTGTCTCACAAGGATGTTATAGGGTCAAGTTAGTTAATGTTTGCAAAATTCTTTGAGATACTTCTATGGAAAGTGGGAATGTATTAGTTTTACTATAAATTATTCACACTGTTGCACTTTTGTGGCATTCACTTCAGTAGAAGACTTACATGGCCAAACTTTAACCTTGGTTATACCCGTGTATTGGGGATTGTATATGTTCTCTTGTTTTCTTTATTATTTGGCTCCTAGTATTTTTGCTTAAAAAATGTTTTTTGTGCCTCCAATGTTTTTATTGAAATCTGGAACAAAAACTCAGCAAATTCATCAGGCTACATAGGCTGGTCAAGAATGATTAATGTCATGTGTTGGTTTTGGACGTAGCTATGCTGCAGATTGCAGTGATTTGTGGAATCTGAGATTAAACTGTAGCCTGTCTGTGTCCTCCATATATTGTGTGATGGTTGGGGCTGATTAATCATAATCTGTTGCACTTGGCACACTGTGGGGATTTGAACATATCATGTTCTTCCTTCGCATGGATACTGTAGAACAAAAAATTAAACTCAAGGAGAGCATTCAGTCTTTCCACTAAACTTAGTCTGAATGTTGAAATGTACTGGCAATTAATCTTAAATTAAGTGATTGAATAACTAAGCTTACACCCTAGGTTTCATGTGTTTATATTCGGGCCTAATCTTGCAGTCCTTACTCACCTCAGTAGTCTGATGGAACTTGATGTGGCTACCACACGAGTAAGCTTATCAGGGTCAGGCCTTCAGCTGCAGAGCTGGGGAGATGTCTGGATTTTGAGGGAGGGGTCAAAGCGTAGTTTAATATTTGCATTTTATTAACTCCTCATAAAAATGTATCTGCTTTGTTTTTTCTAGACAGTATGTTTACTGGTTTTCACTGTTAGACACGTTGCAGGGAATTATGATTACAGTTGATTGTCAGTTAAATGTTCATGTTGGGAGTGAATAGTGAATATGTTTTCACTGTTCCTAGATTGCAATGCTTTCAAGGCAAGGATATGTCTTTCTGTTTGCATGCAGCACCTACCACAACAGGGCCCCTTTCCCAACTGGTCCCTCTGGTGCTACTGCAATACAAATAATAAATGAGGGTCAACATTTTCAAATGCGTGTGCCTGAAGGTAAGTGCCTACATCATCCATATTTAGGCATCTTCAGACCCTCACTGAATTCTGTGGTACTTGTCAGTGCTCAGCACCTTTCAGATCAGGCCACTTGTTTTTAGGCACCGAACTCTGGATGTAGGGGCTTAACGTGCGCCATTCATGTTTGAAAACCTAGGCTGATAATACGAATAATTGGGTAGAAATAATCTTCTTGTAATAAGAGACTCTGAAACGTGTTGAACCCACTTTTAAAATGGGAAAAGAAGAGAGCTTGGTTTCAGAGCTTTGTTTGTATTTAATATTTTTCATTATGGCAATGTGTTGATATGGAGTGGAGCCTGGCCTTTTTCTCCTGGTACGCCTTCCTTAGTTGCTGTGAGTAATGCAAATAATGAGACACAGACATAACTTTTGAAAGTCTTCTCTACTACCCCTCCTATGTGTGAATATTTTAAGCCTTCTGCCAAAAGCTTAAGGAGCACTTAATCTCGACTCTTATAATCGTACGAGAATGGAGGCTATAGTGGCTCCCACTCTTGACTGACAGTAGCAATTTGTTGGTATATTCCAGTGGTTTTCAAGTCCTGTACTGCTCCAGGTTCATGCATGGTGCTCACAGTGATGTCAATGTAAGGGTTACACAAAGGTGAGGGAAGAGTAAACTCTATGGACGGAATTCTGACCACTTTGAAGTCAATTGGAGTTTTGTGATTGATGTTAGTGGACCCAGGATGTCACCCTTTACAAATGACCTTAAAGATTTGTTCTGGTCTAAGATTAGGCATACAAACCTCAGCCTAGGATGGCTATTTTTTTTCTAACATAGTTGTTTTAGATATTTAGGCCACTGGTAATTCACAGGAGTTAAAGTTTTTCTGATTTCAGGTGTTTATTATCCTATACCTGAGAAATGTCTTAGAAAGGATAAAATTATGCATGAGTATGTGGTACTTGAGTTCACCAGGGAGGTGTTAAGATACTGTAGCAGGCCAGGACCGTTTTTTTTTTTTTTTTTTTTTTTTTTTTAAATATTGGGTGAGCCCTGATACTGTGCTGAGTGCTGCATGGATGAAATCTCACTAACTTAAGTGGGCTCTAAATGAGCACCAAGAACTCATTGAAGAATCAGGAGGCCTTAGTTTGCTTTTTGTTTGTCTAATGTATGGGTTTGTATCGTTGTTTGAAAAACAATAGAGGTGTATAAAAGACACACAAACAGAAAAAGGCATACTCCACTATCTCTTGCTTTGGGTGTATTTTGGAGAGAGCTTGCAGCATAGGAAGACTGCATTTAACTTTGTTCACGTGTCCAATCAAAGAGATTGCAACCAATTTCTACACTTCACTGGGGACATTGACTGACTGAAACCTGTTTTGAACGGAGTGACAACAAGGGCTGGGAACTACCAGTCTCCTATTCATCTCTGGTGCTTGTCTCTCTCCCTTGCAGCACTTCTGTAGGACAAGAAGACTGATGCCTTTTCACTAGTAATGTTCTGTTCTACATGGATTCTTATACCACCCGAATTACTACAGTATCTGAGCACCTGACAGTAGTCTGCCATAATCCACCATGTTCTCATTTAGTCATTACAAAGAAAAGTACTTTTTAGAATGCTCTTTTGGAGGCAGGTAATCTTAATGTGGGATATTTTGTCCCTGGATTCTGTGAGAATCTCCTACTTGTGTCAGCTGTAGCTATAGAAAGAGTCATGGGATCTGCAGCCCTTAGCTAATAAAGCCACAACATACTAGGAATCTCTTTTCTTTGTGTGCACTACTAAGGTTCAATCTGTAGTTGAAATGTAGAAACAATTCCATTTTGTGAGGAAAATGTTATACCAGTATCAGCTCTATAATGTCAAAAATTGAGCGGAGCAAATTTTCAGTAATACTTTACTCACAGAATGTTACTTTAAAATTTCCTTTGAACTTCTGTATACAATTATTTGTCTACTGTCCCTCTCCCCCTGCCATACAATAATTCTGTACCCTGAATATTCACTGATATGTAGACAGCTTATTTGTATCACAACTTAAGACCCTGGTCATTCAGTGAGCTCTACGTTGGGAGAACCCTCCGCCTGCATGGAGCTGTAGGATCAGGGCCTAAATTAGCAGTCTGTCTTATTTCCAGGTCATCTCTGCATTTGCTTGCTTAAATGGTAGATAGCAGGCTAATCTCCTTCCACCACAGCCTTAAAGCTCCTATATTTTTAATCATTCCATGATTTGACTCAGTATAGCTGTAGTTAACAGGAATATTATTAGCAGGTAAGCAGGGTTTGACATGCATTGTTCTAAGTGGAATGAATATTAAATTTCTGAAATATCTTGCCTCTGAAAGATATTTTAAATATTTCTCTCTTGTATTGTATGAGGCCAAAGATGATGATCAGAGTGAAAATAAGGCATACATTTTCACCGTGAATGTAATTAACCATTGGAAAAATTTACCAAGAATCATGGTGGAGTCTCTTTCACTGGAAACTTTTAATCAAGATTAGATGTTTTTCTAAGAGATGTGTTCGAGGAATTATTTTGGGGAAGTTCTATGGCTTGTGTTTTTATAGGGGGTCAGACTAGATGACTACAATGCTTCCTTCTGGCCTTGGAATTTATGATATAATAACTTGGCATAAAAAGTTCTCATCTGAGTAGTTGGCTTTCTGGTTTGCTCTCTTTATTCAAATCAATCATTTTATAAAAGTGATACATGGTATGGGACATGTTTACTGGTCTACCAGAGACTTTCTGAACCTTCTCTGTCTGTGGACTCTGTTTGTAAATTACATGTGCTTGGCTTTTCAGATTCAAAGACATAGAGGATGAGAACAGCTGATCTATTTTGGATGGGAGCACTTAAAATTGCTGTAACAGATTGAGGAGTTGCAGGGCCACAGAGCTCCATTGGTTCTTTAATATGTAAAATTGTCTGTCTTTCTCTATACCGAAAACACTGTTCTCAAAAACCAATATTCAAAAGGAAGTACCTATTCTTAGTCACCTGTATCCAGATTTAGGCTTCTAATCAAACACCTAATTTTCAGAAATTCATAGCAGTCAGGGTGCTCAGTGCTTCTGATGATCAGGCACTTTTAATTAGGTGCCTACTGCTTAGGCATCTAGGCTTGAACATTTTGGTCCAAATACATTGTTTATAGAAATGGACTTCTAGAGGCTAACTTTTATTAGGCAAGATGTTTCTGAAAGTGACTAGTCACTTTGGGTGCCTCCATTTTTGATATCTCGCTGGAAATACCTTGAAGGGCCCTGATTTTTAGGAGGTTTAGAGTACCCACCCTCTGATAATCAGGCCCCTTCACTGGTGTTTCAAGTTGGGCACCTAAAAATTGAGGCTCCCAAGCTAACTAGTCACTTTTGAAAATCTTAACCATTGTGCATGTTGAGGAATGGTTTAAAACTAAGAACATAAGAACAAAAGAATGGCCATAATGGGTCAGAGCAAAGGTTCATCCAGCCCCGTATCCTGTCTGCGGACAGTGGCAAGTGCCAGGTGCCCCAGAGGGAGTGAACCTAACAGGTAATGATCAAATGATCTCTCTCCTGCCATCCATCTCCACCCTCTGACAAACAGAGGCTAGGGACACCATTCCTTACCCATCCTGGCTAATAGCCATTAATGGACTTAACCTCCATGAATTTATCCAGTTCTCTTTTAAACCCTGTTATAGTCCTAGCCTTCACAACCCCCTCAGGCAAGGAGTTCCACAGGTTGACTGTGCGCTGAGTGAAGAACTTCCTTTTATTTGTTTTAAACCTGCTACCCATTAATTTCATTTGGTGGCCCCTAGTTCTTATATTATGGGAACAAGTAAATAACTTTTCCTTATTCACTTTCTCCACATCACTCATGATTTTATATACCTCTATCATATCCCCCCCATAGTCTCCTCTTTTCCAAGCTGAAAAGTCCTAGCCTCTTTAATCTCTCCTCATATGGGACCCGTTCCAAACCCCTAATCATTTTAGTTGCCCTTCTCTGAACCTTTTCTAATGCCAGTATATCTTTTTTGAGACGAGGAGACCACATTTGTACACAGTATTCAAGATATGGGTGTACCATGGATTTATATAAGGGCAATAAGATATTCTCCATCTTATTGTCTATCCCTTGTTTAATGATTCCTAACATCCCGTTTGCTTTTTTTGACTGCTGCTGCACACTGCCTGGACGTCTTCAGAGAACTATCCACGATGACTCCAAGGTCTCTTTTCTGATTAGTTGTAGCTAAATTAGCCCCCATCGTATTGTATGTATAGTTGGGGTTATTTTTTCCAATGTGCATTACTTTACTTTTATCCACTGTAAATTTCATTTGCCATTTTGTTGCCCAATCACTTAGTTTTGTGAGATCTTTTTGAAGTTCTTCACAGTCTGCTTGGGTCTTAACTATCTTGAGCAGTTAGTATTGTCTGCAAACTTTGCCACCTCACTGTTTACTCCTTTCTCCAGATCATTTATGAATAAGTTGAATAGGATTGGTCCTAGAATTGGCCCTTGAGGAACACCACTAGTTACCCCTCTCCATTCTGAAAATTTACCATTTATTCCTACCCTTTGTTCCCTGTCTTTTAACCAGTTCTCAATCCATGAAAGGATCTTCCCTCTTATCCCATGACAACTTAATTTATGTATGAACCTTTGGTGAGAGACCTTGTCAAAGGCTTTCTGGAAATCTAAGTACACTATGTCCACTGGATCCCCTTTGTCCACATGTTTGTTGACCCCTTCAAAGAACTCTAATAGATTAGTAAGACATGATTTCCCTTTGCAGAAACCATGTTGACTTTTGCCCAACAATTTGTTCTTCTGTGTCTGACAATTTTATTCTTTACTATTGTTTCAACTAATTTGCCCGGTTCTGATGTTAGACTTACCGGTCTGTAATTGCCGGGATCACCTCTACAGCCGTTCTTAAATATTGGCGTTACATTAGCTATCTTCCAGTCATTGGGCACAGAAGCTGATTTCAAGGACAGGTTACAAATCATAGTTCCGCAATTTTACATTTGAGTTCTTTCAGAACTCTTGGGTGAATGCCATCTGGTCCTGGTGACTTGTTACTGTTAATCTTATCAATTAATTCCAAAACCTCCTCTAATGACACTTCAGTCTGTGACAATTTCTCAGATTTGTCACCTACAAAGGACTGCTCAGGTTTGGGAAACTCCCTAACATCCTCAGCCATGAAGACTGAAGCAAAGAATTCATTTAGTTTCTCCGCAATTACTTTGTCGTCTTTAAGTGCTCCTTTTGTCTTTAAGTGCTCCTTTTGACGAATTTCCGATCGTCCAGGGGCCCCACTGGTTGTTTAGCAGGTTTCCTGCTTCTGATGTGCTTAAAAAACATTTTGTTATTACCTTCTGAGTTTTTGGCTAGCTGTTCTTCAAACTCCTTTTTGGCTTTTCTTATTACATTTTTACACTTCATTTGGCAGTGTTTATGCTCCTTTCTATTTACCTCACTAGGATTTGACTTCCACTTTTTAAAAGATGCCTTTTTATCTCACTGCTTCTTTTACATGGTTGTTAAGCCATGGTGGGTCTTTTTTAGTTCTTTTACTGTGTTTTTTAATTTGGGGCATACATTTAAGTTGGGCCTCTATTATGGTGTCTTTGAAAAGTGTCCATGCAGCTTGCAGGGATTTCACTCTAGTCACTGTACCTTTTAATTTCTGTTTAACTAACCGCCTCATTTTTGCATAGTTCCCCTTTCTGAAATTAAATGCCACAGTGTTGGGCTGTTGAGGTGTTCTCCCCACCACAGGAATGTTAAATGTTATTATATTATGGTCACTATTTCCAAGCGGTCCTGTTATAGTTACTTCTTGGACCAGATCCTGCGCTCCACTCAGGACTAGATCGAGAACTACCTCTCCCCTTCTGGGTTCCTGTACCAGCTGCTCCAAGAAGCAGTCATTTAAAGTATCGAGAAATTTTGTCTCTGCATTTTGTCCTGAGGTGACATGTACCCAGTCAATATGGGGATAATTGAAACCCCCCACTATTACTGAGTTCTTCTAATCAACTCATTTAAAACCAACACCAGTACTGTATTGTTTATGAATACAGAAGTTCCTTTTCTATAAAGACTGTGGTGCACAAGTCACATATTTAGTTCCTGCACTTAAAAATGAAGTCTTGCACCCCTCCCATATTAAGATTTCTTGAAGTATAATAGAAAATTGGTGTCCTTTCTTTTCTGTAAGAAAAGTTTTGGTATGCTAAGAAAAGTGTCTTGTCCAGCAACATATATTACTAGTTAGAGTTTATAGAGCCATTATCTATAGACTGGCTCCAAAGACGAAACATAATTTTTTTGATTACATGTTTAGTTAGTCTCAACCAATTTATTTTGGATTACCCTATTGGAAGACATCACTGAGGTCTGTATAGCCAATGGAATTAGCTGAATTTGGGGTGACAAATGTTGGTTGCCTTTATTGTGGAAATAGAGGAGGTAGGTAACATTATCAGTCTACTTCAGATTGCTTAGAGGTCTGAAAACTATAAGGTCATCATTGATTTAGGAAACCAAAGGTTAACAATTAAATAGTGAGATGTCTTTTCATTTTGTTGGATAATATAGTTGGAATCAATTACCAGAGGTCTAGCCCCTCATATCTTGTGGATTTTTGACCTAGTTTCAAAGCCACTGCATAGCCTAGCAGTCTTTGAAATATTCCAGGCTCTAGGCAGTATTAACTCTTACCTCTGACAGCAACGCTGAATTTTACAAAAAAATGTTAGAGGCTACATATAAGTAACACTGCCTAATAATCAATAAAAAATTCATTGGATTGATTAAGCTTTACCAGAAATATTGTAAAACTTCAGCCAAAACAACAATTTCTGATAAGCTTCACAGTTTACAAAGGATAAAATCCATTCTACTTTACAAAAATAACAGCGTGCATTGGAATAGATTTCTGTAAACTTATGTGTTTATCTCCAGATATAACTAATGTAATCAAAGAAGGATTAAACATGTCTTGAGTTTTGTTGCTGTTGCAGACATTTTGGACTGAATTATCTTTTGGCAATGTTTAGTCCTATTAAAGTTTGTTAGATTTACTTGATTTATATAATTGTATACCTTTTTGTGGTTTTCCTTCCAAACTGTTGGTAGCAATCTGTCAATAAGTAAAACTTCTAAAGAAGACAGCTGAAGTCCTTACAATAGGATGCACATATTTTTGTGTAATATTTAAATTTCAGGGCAAAAACGGTACCTTTGTTTATGATTCAACTATGTTTCCCCATAATTAGCATTTAAAAACTCTCACTTTGTGAAACTGCAGGGATTGGGGTTTCCATTCTAATACCAAAGTGGGTCTTAAAGTAGGGATTAAAGTAATACATGAGTGTTCTTAAGATTTGAGACTAATATTTGATTTAATTACTTGTTGAAGACCTTTTCAACCAGACTAACAACTATTTCTTTGATCTATGGAATTCTTCATGTGATGGATGAAATCTCATAGCTAATTAGGACAAATAATGGTATCCATGGTAATGGAAAGCATATACGGAATGGGCCTGATTGACCACTCTGTTATACCACCAGTGTGACTCTGTTAACGTTAGTGGAGCACCACCAGCATAAAATGAGAGTAATGAAATGGTGAATTGAATAGTTCCTTCAGCTTCAGCTTACTGATGGTTAAGCATATTGTTTACAAAGTTGGGGATATTCAGGATCCAAGTTTTCAAGTTCTAGGTCAAGATGCATCTGCAACATGGAGTTTTGCTGTGCAGTTGGAAGCACTTATGCAGACATCCTGTCTCTTCCCCTACTGGTTCTGGTTCTGCCCCCAGTGGAATCCTTAGTGAGTGTTTTGCCCTTGATTTGATATTGGAGGAGGCAATGCCTTGGCGTTGACCTGGCTTAAACTTGTGAATAGACTGAAATGCATGGAGGGGCCTTGACATCTAGGGAAACTGATCTGGCTATTTGCTACAGAGCAGCATCCCTGTTTGATAGTTGTGAAACAGAGCTGTAGCAGGGGAGAAGATATGGGATGCCATCAAGGTAAAGACAATTGTCCATGACAATTTAGAAAGAAGCCCTGGTGAGAACTGTGGTATATTGAAAACCGTATTAAAATTTTAATACGATCATTTTAAATTAGCTTTTTTTTTCCTGATCCTATTCGCAGGCTAGGGGGGCTTTATTGGGAAACGTGAGCAGCAATCAGTTTGAAGCTAACCAGCATACAGTAAAGTGAGGTGCAATGGCCATGTGTTTTTAGGGAGCAGCCTGCTTTGCCTCTCTCTGTTTTAGGCTCGTGTGTGTTAGGGTTCTGAATTCTAAGGAATAGTGTTATGGTGCAACCTTCCAGAAAGAATGTTTTATATTTTTATCTAGCTTTTCTTAGTGTGTGCTGTGAACATAACAGTAATCAAACCCATATAGGGACCCTAATTTGGTCCCAGTTTTCCCCCCTGCTGGAATTATACTGGAGTTACTGAAATCCAAGGTCTGTAGTTACGCCCATGCCACAGGTAGGGGTGGAGGGGTGAGAATCCAGAAGATTGCTTTGGAGGTGAAGTTCTCTATCCCTTTACATTTTTGTATTCGGCCAAATGACCCCAGGGATAATCTGTCCAATAAGTAGATGATTTGCATAGATGTATACTATGTTAACCTGAGCCAGAATATGACTTTTTTTTAGTAGCAAAGGTAACAGATTACCTACTTCTCCTACTGTACCTTTCTTCTAATAAATTTTAGATTCTGTTAAGAAGACATGAAATGGAAACGTCGCTTATTGCATATACTTATTAAAGCTCTCCAAAAAGCCATTCACCAGCCATTCACCAAACACCAGCACCACCACCACAAATGAAATAATTTATAGTGTGTACCTTTGGGACTAGACCCAACATACATCTCTTAAAATGCCCTGTTCCAAATTCATTAATAACTATGATATAAGGGCCAAACTGCAATATCTTTATTCTCACATGTAGCCCTATTAACTTCATTGTGACTACTCATTCTATAAATTATTTATTGTCAGTAAGGGTACTCTACTCTGACCCTAAGAAAGTTAAAGGATGCTCGAGGAAGTTCCATTATACATGCAGTGCTGTCCTCTATTCTTCAGCTGGCACTTAATAATAGCACCATTCCACTTTTTTCATTCATTCATACAGATCAGTGTGATAAATCAGAATGCAAGCACTCCATCTAAGATAGGCTGGAGCACAATAGTTAGTTCATGTCATTTAGAGATGATGTAATCCAAGTTTTATTTGGGCAATTTTGGCTTCCCGGCAAAGGGTGAGACCTCTCTCCTCCTCTTCATCTGTTCCCTTCCTGTTGGAGAGTAAGTAATAAAAGAAACAAATTAACAATGGCATTGCCAATCACTTATCCACATCTGCTAAAAGCAGGAGAGATCCAGTACAGTGGGCTAAGTGTGGAATCAGGAGCTAAGCAGTGCTCCATGTAGTCCTGGCTTGGACACTCAGCTGCCTCTGTAGTCTTGGGTAAGTCATTCCAACTAACTGCATGTATTCCCCCTAACTGTTTTCAATCATTTTTCCAAGAGTGTTATGAGACTTACCAAATTAATGTTTGAAAAGTAGCATGGGTCAAAACCATGCATTCCTTTTTCAGGCAAAGAACCAATGAAGTAAATTAAGTGACTTGCTGAAGTAAAGGCTGTGGAATTTGGTCCTACATTATCACCGTGTGTTTAAAATTCATCAGTTCATACTAAAACATCATCAGAGACATGCTCGTGCAGTACATGGATGCCTGATTTGTAATTCCTTAAAAATATAGATTTGGCTATCACTGCAAGTGGATAAATTTCATCTTGCACATTAGCACTTCAGTCCAATCACCACTGAATTCAATGGCAGTCTTCATTGACTTCAGCGCACTTTGGATCTGGTCCTAGCAGAATATGTGCTTGAATACCGAACATTGTTAGAAATGGTTTACATCTGTCTGTCCCATAAGACCTGTGGAATAAATACTTGTGTATATCTCCTATACCTGTGTGATCTAAATGAAGTAGGACCTACCATATTTTGAAGTGAAATTTTGTGAAATATTGGAAACGCATTACTAGTCAAAACCTGTTCATTTTACTCATGTGACTAATCAAATTACTTTCAGTGGGAAAACTCAACTGCAAAGATAAGCAGGATCTGGCCCAACACTAGAACTGTCTTAATTGTTTCTGTTAAACACTTTTTGATGGATAATGGCATCTTTTCCTGAACAAATGGTTTTGTGGAAAATTTTTATTTTGTTTGCATGTTCTAAGTTTTTGTTGTTGGTTTTTTTGGATGAAAACCAAAATTGTCCACTGAAAAGGGAAGAAAAAAGAGGAGGAGGGGGAAATAGACCACCTAAATCTTTCAGTTTTTGAAACCCAAAACATTTTTTATTTCAGTTTTTTTAAGGAAAAACAATTTTTCCGGCTATTTCCCCCCCAAATTTTACATAAAAATAGCTAATATTTTTCATAACAAAAAGACAGAGAAACTTGCAGTGTGTCCCTAAGAAGGTGACTGATGTACTGATTGTCTTAGAAGTGTACTTTACAAATAAGTCATTTTCATTAATCCTATTAGTGTATTTTGTTTTGTAATCCTGTTGTACATCTATACTGCCATAAACAACCCACAGCACCATGTCTCTCTGCCTGGGTCAGCTGACTTGGGCTTCTGGGGCTCAGGCTGCGGGACTAAAAATAGCAGTGTTAGACCGTCCTGGTTGGGCTGGAGGGAGCCCCAGCTCTGAGACCCTCCTTCTCTCTCCTTCCCATACGGTTTCAGGGCCTGGGCTCCAGCCCCAAACAAATGTTTACACTGCTATTTTTAGCTCTGCAGTCTAAGGCCCATGAGCCTGAATTAGCTGGTCTGGGCCAGCTGTGGCCATACCACAGGTCTTTTACTGTAGTGGAGATCCCTTTAGGGTATGCCTACACTGTACACTAAGCCCGGCCTTTGGCTCAGGTTTGAGCCCAAGTCCCCCTTCCTTCCACGCACAAATCAGTCTGACTTGGGTCAACAAGCATTAAGGATCTGGACCCTAGGACCTAGTTGGGAGAGGGTGGGGGTCAGAGTCTGAACTCTGCTACGACTTGGATCCATTTTGCAGTGTGGACACAGGTCAAGCTGCAGACCTGAAAGAGAAAGTCTGTGTAGTGCAGTAAGGGTATGTCTATACTACCCTCTGGATCAACGGGCAGCGATCAATCCAGCGGGGGTTGATTTATCGCGTCTAGTCTAGGTGCGATAAATTGACCCCCGAGTGCTCTCCCGTCGACGCCTGTACTCCACTGCCACGAGAGGCGCAGGCAGAGTCGACAGGGGAGCAGCAGCAGTCGACTCACCGCCGTGAGTAGGTCTAAGTACATTGACTTTAGCTACGTTATTCACGTAGTTGAAGTTGCATAACTTAGATCGATCCCCCCACAGTGTAGACCAGGCCTAAGGCTGTGTTAGCATGACTGAGACTTGGATCCAGCAGTTGTAAATCCAGGTTTACAATGCAGTGTGGATGCTCAAGCATGGGCTTGGAAATGCTGAGTCCACAACCTGGTCCCACAGACCTGGACTTTTTGTGCAGTGTAGACATACCTTTAGATGGTGACATTACACTTAAGTGATAGGTGCCTTGGAAATATTTAAGACAGGTAGTAAATCATGAGGGAAATTGGTGGTAGTGGATTTTTTTATTTTGATATTTTAAATTATAATAAGAGAGCCACAAGTCTAGATAAAGGGCCAGATATTTAAAAGTATTTAGGTGCCTACTGGGTTTTTCAAAAGCATCCAGGTTCCTAACACCTATTGACATCAATGAGTTTTAGACATGGAGGTATTTTTGAAAAAATTCGCTAGGCACCCAAATATCTTTACAAATGTGGTCTAGAATCTCTTTATTGACTCAATTTATTAAGTCACTTGTTTAGTACTTCATTATGGAACCCGAGTTGGTGTGGTTTCTTATGGTTCGTACTGTATAAGCTACAGTGCTGTGAAGGACTGAAACAGGCTGTAATATGATGATATACAAGGAATAACAATAGAGATCTCTAGAAATGCCTCCCCAATTTACTAATCAAGACATAAATGATATAAATATAGATATAAATCCTTGCTGGCAATCAGTTTTGTTCTGTTTCCATTGCCAAGTGAGAATATTTTCTTTCCCCTGTTCTGTTGTTACCACTGCCCTTGTGTCATGAATTATACATTTTAAAGAGATGTAAGTCGCACATGAGGTAATATTTTAAGGAAGCAAGTCATTTTACATGACCTTTAGTGTTATAAATTTTGGTAGTGACTAGTTGCAATTTGTCTCTTTACTCTAGGGATTAGTTACTTTCATTACGAAAACAGTATAATGTTGAGAAGCTGAGTCACTTAGGAAATGGAACAGGTTTTGAAAACTGATCTTCTGCCATTGACGTACATGTGAGAATAAAAATGTTTTTATTTTATGGTAATAGAAGATTTTAGTGCAATGGGCCAGAAGGAAATCCACCACAATCAGTAGTATGTATCAAATTGACAGTGGGCACAATTACCACGCGAATTTGAAATGTGTTGTTTCTGGAAACTAATTATTTAAATGCCCCTTCAAATCATATTCATTTAACTATTAAAATGGTATATTTCCACACACCACTCTCCCTGTCTCTACAATTCAATCAGGAAAATTAGGTCATTGGATAGCAAACCATAGCTTTAATTATATGCCTGCCTGTCCAAAAACAAAACAAAACAAAAAAACCCCCAAAAACGCTTCTATAAAACATTGCACTGGGCAAGAATTATACATTCACCAATGGAGTGAAGAAGCAAACCACTCTTTCTGTGAGGAATAATGTCCCACCATAATAAAGCTGTTTTAAAATTC
This sequence comes from Chelonia mydas, assembly GCF_015237465.2. NCBI lineage: Eukaryota > Metazoa > Chordata > Testudines > Cheloniidae > Chelonia > Chelonia mydas. The sequence goes on from NC_057849.1 coordinate 164,395,926, forward strand.
ACTAGTTACCCTAATTCTTAGAAAGTTATATCAGACATCTACACCTTTGTTGAATATAGCTCCTTCAGCAAAAGAAAGGAAAATGAATAATAATAAAAAACTCCTCTCCGTCCTTCCCAAAAACCGTCATAGAGAGACTTATACAATCCCAATTGTGGCCCTAATTCAGCGACGCCCTTATGCATGGTTGTAACTTTAAGTGTGTGCTTAAGTATTTTTGTTGTATTAGGCCCTTTCAGAGGAGGCGTTTGGAGAACTGATCCACTTTTGCCCCCACTTTGGGCTGCACTGACCCCCCTAAAATACCCCTTCCCCTAATGGAGAGTGTTTTAGTAGCTGCTTTCAGCTGTCATTCCATCTTCCCAATAGACTTATTTCCTTGGAATTCTGTACCAGTACTTACACCAGCAAAGCCTTTTGTGTATCAATTTCCACTGGCTGCACTATGGTAAAGGAAAGACTTAGACAGGGTTAAATGTGTTCCCATCCTCAAAACATATTTTATGAATAAAATCTGTCTTACAAGATGAGATAGGTGAGGCAATAAATAAGAAGTTAACCTACAACTTTCTTTCCTTGATTGTATCCTAGGACAACAGAGGTGCATTGCATATGTGTTTTTTCCAAAACTCCATTTTAAAGCCTCTGAAAAATGATCTATTTTCACTGAAAAAATTGCAAATGACAGGGTCCTTCTGCATTTATGCATGCTGCTATGGGAAGAAGAATAACCAGTGTTCCAGAATATCAGAAATGGACACTAATAGAATGAAACCTTGCTTGAAACAGATGGTGGTTTTTTCAGATAAAATGTCACACTTTTTTACCATGTTTGCATGCTCCTTTCTTTTCACTTTCTTGAAGGTGACATATAAAGAGGAAAGAAGTTGTTTGTCCTTTTTTTCTTTTTAAAATACATAAAGACTGGTGTGTGTGCATTTTTACACTAGTAAAATCACGGCTTGACTTTACCATATTTGGTGGAGCAGCTTTCTAGGAGTGAAACTAGCATGCTTCTGACATAAGAGAAAATTGACTGAAACCTTTGAAATTGAAATAAATGATGTTCAGTCTGACCTTTTTTAGAATTGTGTTTGTTAATATGTACTGTATTTTACTCAAACGTCTGATAGACACTTGGGAGAAAAGCTCTCAATGAAAAAGTTGCACTTTCACCTTTTTCGTTTGTGCTGTTCCAGTCCCTTGTCCTTAGGAAGCCATACAGATACAGCAGGCTATGAGATGAAGAACAAGGGGAATATGCTACCCAGGCATAATGCTCCTATTCGTGGACTCAGCTCATCAATGACAGAGGGAATCATTGGGCCCTTTATTCATATCCACTTTTGTGCAATTGTTTTATGAATAATCAAACATGTCTCACACTGATAATGGAGATCAAAATAGAATTAGAATCACCCTTAGAATAGTAAGAGAATTTAGCCATTTAAAATAAATTAGAAATCTATCTAATTTTGTTAGATTTTTGAGCTATATGAATTGTTCTGTTACTTGAAGATCTCCAAATCTGATTTGGCTAGTAACACGAGGTGGGCAACCCCAGCACTTTGCTTGAAGGATCATCATGTGTTATGTACATGGCCAATGGAAAATTGTGATCACGACATCATAGAACTGGTTGTTTTTCATGTGGGTTTGCAATTTTCTGGCAGACAAACTGGATTGTTTAAACAGGATTGAAAGATGGTGCCAGGCCAGCTCTCTCCTTGCAGTGAAATGAAATTGGCATTGCAGCTAGCAGGAGCAATCTTGCAGCACTGGCCAATCTAACTGCCAGATTTCTACATTCTGAGGTAGCAAGGCATGTAATCAAAAGAGCTCTGTTAAGCACATTAATGCAACTTAGCTACAGTGGGGCACAATCCATGTTGTAGATGCCCATCTGTTAAAACAATAACATTTATAGTCTTTTGCAGCTTACAGTGATGGACACTAGAAAAGACAGACATTTTAATATCCCATTTATTTCAGTGGGCATTGTATCAGACCTGAAGTGCTGATGTATGATGGCAATGTTAACAGGAGAATTCACAGAGCATCATGATCATTACCTATCCAGGAAACTCTGCTGCTTGTTGTTGTTTTTCCACACCTTGGTCATGGTGAAAAAGTTTTTTAGCAAAAAGGTGACTTAACAGCATGCTCTAGGGACCTGATTTAACACCCACTAAAGTCAAAGAAGCCTTTCCCTTTTGGATCAGGCTCTAAAAACAATCAGATGTTGACTTAGTTTATCTCATTCTCACTGTCATAAATGAGTTTACCTGAGCCTAAGACTTTCTCCAGCTCTTGCATGCTTTAGCCTGTTTCGTTAGATACATTGTTTCAGAGGAGCAGAGCTGTCTGAAGGGTGAACATGGATGTTAAATGTATGATAACTTGAAACATAACTCCAAGAGATGAATAGCAGAATAAGAGACATTTTATCCATCAGAACCTGATCATAACAATATCTGGTAGGCATGCATGCTACTGTACATTATGGAGCACTGGGGTAAGCTGAGTTTGATTTATGCAACTGGCGTTAGTGCCTTCAGTGGAAATGTAGTGAGGTTTTTGAATGATCCTTAGGTGCCCATTCCCTATTGAAATTCAATGAGGATTTAGTACCTAATTCCCTTAAGGCTGATATTTTTAAAGGAGCCTAAATCTTTGTGTTCTTTGGTGTTCAGGAAGCCAGACTAGATGATCATATCAGTGTCCTCTGGCCTTGAAACCTATGAATGTGCTATTACATGAAACTTTGCACATGTTGAATAATGTGTACTTACTGGCCTAAAGCTCAGAGAAAATTGCAGAAAAGAAAAAAAATTTGGGTGCAAAAAAGGGAAAAGAATAGTAGTCATGTTATGGTAGGGGTCTTTTATAGACCACCAAATCAAGAGGAAGTGGATGAGGCATTCTTCAAGCAAGTGACAATATTAGCTAACACACATGAACTAGTATTAATGGGGGATTTTAACTTCCCTGATATCTGTTGGAAGACTAATTCAGGACATATTATGTTTTGCTGTAAGTTCTTAGCATGTGTATAGATGACAACTTTGTGGTTCAGAAAGTTGAGAAAACAACTGGGGGTCATCCATTTTGGATATTGTTTTAACCAACAGGGATGAATTAGGTACAAATGTGAAGGTGGTTGGGAACTTAGGAGGAAATGATCATGATCTGAGGCAATTCAAGATCCTCTGGAAAGTAGGACATGAGAACAGCAGATTTCAACCAACTCAGAGAAATAGTAGGTAAGATGCCATGGAAAGACCAATTAGGAAGAAAATAAGTCAGAAGTCTGGCAGTTGCTAAAAGATGTAAAGCTAGAGGCTCAAGCCATTTCATTGCAGAGGAAAGATAAGAAGAGCTATAGGAGACCAACATGGCTACACAAGGAGATGTTTAGCTATCTAAAACCCAAAAGGGATACATACATATAGGAAATGTCACTAAGGATATATACATGGGAATAGCATGAGCATGTAGGGACATAGTCAGGAAAGCCAAGGCAAGGAATGAGTTACAACTGGCAAGAAGTGTTAAGACAAAAAAGAAGAGTTTTTACAAATATGTTAGACAAAAAAGAAAGATCAGGGATGGCATGGGCCTACTGCTCAATGGAGAAGATGAGCTGGTAACGGAAGATGATTAGAAGACAGAGCTGCTCAGTGCCTATGTTGCTCCAGTCTTCACACAAAAATAACGTGACTGGATGACTAGTGAAGTTATCATAGATATTAAAGGGACAGGGATGCAGATCAGGAAATGTAAAGAACACATCAGAGAGCTGACTAATCTGAATGAATTCAACTCAGCAGGGCCTGATGCTTTTCACCACAGGGTGCTGAAGGAATTAGCTTAAGAAATCTTGGAGCCACTGGAAATAATAATTGCAAACTCATGGATGACAGGAGCTGTCCCAGAAGACTGGAGAAGGGCTAATGTAGTCCATCTTTAAAAAGGGGAAAAAGGAGGAGCCAGGGAACTATAGAACAGTCAGCCTAACCTCAATACCTGGAATGTTTTATACATTGATCTAGTAGCTTCCCATTTGCAAATACCTGGAGGATGAAGTGGTGATCACTAGGAACCAGCACCAATTTACCAAGAACAAATCATGCCAAACCAGCTTGATTTCCTTCTTTGACAAGGTAACTGGTTTGGAGGATAGGGGAAATGTGGTTGTCATAATATACCTGGACTTTAGCAAGGCTAAACAGTCCCATATGATGATCTCATAAGTAAGCAGGAGAAATGCGGGCTCAGTAGAACTACCATTAAGTGGATACATAACTGGTTAAACAACCACAAAGAAACTATTAATGGAATGATGTCAGATTGGAAAGAAGTCTCAAGTGGGGTTCCACAGGGATCCATTCTGTGTCTGATGTTATTTACATATTTATTAATGAGCTGGATGTAGGAATAGAGTGTATACTGATCAAATTTGCAGATGACACAAAGCTCGGAGGGGTTGCAAACACTACCGAGAATAGAAGGAGAAAACTCAAATTCAAAGGGATCTTGAAAAATTGGAGAACTGGGTTATAGACAACATAAAATTGTACAAAGACAAATGTAAGGTGCTACACTTAGGGAAGAAAAAACATGCACAAATACAGAATAGAGGAAAACTGGCTTGACAGCAGCACTGCTGAGAAGGATCTGGGAGTTGTTGTGGATCACAACCTCAACAGGAGTCAACAATGTGATGCTGTTGCAAAAAAAGCAAATGCAATTTTGGGTTGCATTAACACAGGAATAGCATGCAAGTCATGTGAGGTGATAGTACCACTCTACTCAGCACTGGTTAGGCCTCCACTGGAGTACTGTGTCCAATTTTTGTTCACAGCTGTATAGAAAGGATGTAGAGACAAGTGACAAAGATGACCAAAGGGATGGAATACAAGCCATATGAGCAAAGGCTGAATAACTGGGTATGTTTAGTTTGGAAAAGAGGAGATTAAAGGGGGACATGATAGAGGTCTTCAAATACTTTAAAGGCTGCCATAAGAAAGATGGAGAAAAATTGTTCTCTCTTGCCACGGAGGGCAGGCCAAGAGGCAATGGGTTCAAACTACAGTATAGCAGATTGAGATTAAATCTCATGAAAACCTTTCCTAACTGTAAGAACAGTAGGATAATGGAACAAACTGCCCAGGGAAGCCATGGAATCTCCTTCACTGGAGGTTTTCAAAAAGAGGTTGGATAGCCATCTGTCTTGGATGGTTTAAACACAGTAAATCTTGTGTCTTGGCAGAGGGTTAGACTAGATCAGTGGTTCTCAACCAGCAGTACATGTACCCCTGGGGGTATGCAGGGGACTTTGAAGAGGTACATCAACTCATTTAGATATATGCCTAGTTTTACAACAGGCTACATAAAAAGCACTAGCAAAGTCAGTACAAACTAAAATTTCATACAGACAATGACTTGTTTATACTGTTCTATATACTATACACTGAAATGTGAATACAATATTTATATTCCAATTGATGTATAATTATATGGTAAAAATGAGAAAGTACACAATTTTTCAGAAACAGTGTGCTGTGACATTTTTGTATTTTTATGTCTGATTTTGTAAGCAAGTAGTTTTTAAGTAAGGTGTAACTTGGAGGTATACAAAACAAATCCGATTCCTGAAAGGGGTACAATAGTCTGGAAAGGTTGTGAGCCACTGGACTAGATGACCCTTGCGGTCCCTTCTAACCGTATGGTTTTATGATTCTGTGGTAGAGCTAGAGCTTTTCAAGAGAAAAAACAGGCCTCAAACTCACAGCCCTCTGTGTATTTTAGTTTGCTTTTCACTTAAGAAAAGTTTATTAAATACAACACTTAACATGTAATATTTAAGAATATAAAACAATTTTGGCTGTCTTTTAATAACAGAAGAATTGTTCCTCCCAAAACCCTGAAATACCCAGTAGCTGCTGCTTTTCCGAATGTGAAAGCCTTTCTCTTTAGGTTAGTTGGGTCATCGATTGTGTGCAGGAGTTTAGGTCATAAATTACATGAATTCTTCCCAAAGAATACTTACCTGCTATTACTACTACTGATACTGATCTCCTTTGTAAAGTGCTTTGAGGTCTACTGATTAAAACAGCTGTATAAGATCGAGGTATTATTATTACTAGATGGATACTTTAATTTTATTCCATTAGCCCACACCAATAATATATGTGAAAGTAAATTCTGTAGTTTACTGTAACACCAAAAAATTAAAATATTTTGCATAACAACGGACAAGCCATCTAGTCTCTCACAACTCCCAGTTTTTTCAGGCAACGTCTCTAAACCAAAAGCCTGAGTAAATAGCTGAGCTTTACATTGTGCTTACAGGCTTCGTTGGGCCAGTAGTTTGAGTTGAAGGCTCTCTACTGAGACCATCTTGGGCTCATACAGTCTTCTGGGGTGGAATTCTGGATCTACTGAAGTCAATGGGAAATTTACTACTGGCTTCAATAGGGCCAGAATTTCACCCTCAGGGCATCCTTGCTGATGTCAACTGTTGAGAAGACCAACAGGGAAAAATGCAGTCTCTGAGCCAGAATCTAAAACATGTAATACAGATCTAAGTACAAACATGAATGTTCCCTCAGGAAAGAAGAACTAGCTTCCTCACCCACCAGTCAGGATTGATTGAAACAACACTCCTCTGATGGTTCTGTTTGTTGGAGCATTCCTGGATGTGGAAGAATTTATTAATTGTAATTCAGAAGCACAGAGTTCTCCTGAGATACACAGAATTAGCTTTCGCCTCTGAAAATTATTTCCTCCTTAAAAGAAAGCCTCTTTACTTAATAAGATCTACATTTTAAAACAATTTGACTTTTCATAGTCTATCTACATACTATTGCTCCATGTGCTACAAAAACACACTCCAAAAACAAAACCACAATACCATTTAGCTCAAAATACTCTTTTTTGTTCATCTGTTTCTCATTAATTTTTTCCTCTGCTATATACATAGCCCTTGCTTTAAAAACTGTCATTACATTGGTTATATTATGGTATTTTTCACTCAGCTGTATACCGATATAGAATCATAGATGTGTAGGACTGGAAGTGACTTGCTTCCCATGGGATCTTACCTACCAACTACTTGAGTTTGCTAAAGTCTGCCTTCTTGAAATCCATTGTCTTTATTTTGCTGTTCTCCTTCCTACCATTCCTTAGAATCATGAATTCTATCATTTCATGATCACTTTCACTTAAGCTGCCTTTCACTTTCAGTTCTCAGCCAGTTCCTCCCTATTTGTCAGAATCAAATATAGAAATGCCTCTCCTTTAGTTGCTTTCTCCACCTTCTGAAATAAAAATATGGTCTCCAGCGCATTCCAAGAACTTGTTGAATAATCTGTGCCCTGCTGTGGTGTTTTCCCAGCAGATGTCTGAGTAGTTGAAGTCCCTCATTACTACCAAGTGCTGTGCTTTGGATGATTTTGTTAGTTGTTTAAAAAAAACCTCATCCACTTCTTCTTCCTGGTTAGGTGGTCTGTAGTAGACCCCTACCATGACATCACCCTTGTTCTTTTACCTCTTTTATCCTTACCCAGAGACTTTCAACAAGTCTGTCTCTTATTTCCGTCTCAATCTCAGTGCAAGTGTGTACATCTTTGATATATAAGATAACACCTCTGCCCTTTTCCCCCTGCCTGTCCTTCCTGAACAGGCTACGCTTCTATACCAACATTCCAGTCATGTGTATGATTCCACCAAGTCTTTGTGATGCCAACTATGTCATAATTACAGGTTTCAGAGTAGCAGCCGTGTTAGTCTGTATTCGCAAAAAGAACAGGAGTACTTGTGGCACCTTAGAGACTAACAAATTTATTTGAGCATAAGCTTCCATGAGCTACAGCTCACTTCATCAGACGCATTCAGTGGAAAATGTCATAACTGTGTTTCACTCGTATTTCTAGTTCTTCCTGTCTATCCCCCATGCTTCTTGCATTAGTATATAGACATCTAAGTTACTGGTTTGATTTCCCCCCTATATAGTGGCCAAACTCTTCCCTTAGACACTGGTGAACAACTCCCATTGAAAGCCCTGGGAGCTGTGTGTCGGTTTCTGAAGGCAGAATTTGGTGATAACATTTCTATACAGTACATCTAAAATATATATGTTGTAATTCAAATCAATGTAATGTAACTTCTTAAGCTAGGGCTATGACAATATTAGGAAAGAAACATTTGTAGGAAACAGAAATACACCTGAACATTACGCTCATGGTTTTTCTGCCACTTTCTTTGTGCATGTATTTTTAGCATATGAAGAGACTGTGTGTAAGCATGAAGTTTTGTGTGTGTGTGTGTGCGCGCGTGTGTTTTAGTGATATCCATGTGATAAATTGCATTTCTCAAATATTCGAAACCCTCCAAGCAACTTCTTGTCCTGGAATAGGGTAGAGCAGCCTCAGGGAACAATACACCTACTGGTGATAGCTGGAGGTGAGCATCCTCTAGCCTTTCCTCCCTCCCTCTGGGGAAGTTTTCATCTGGGGCTGAGGAGAAAGAAGTCGAGCTGGCATAGTCAACTCCTATATCTTCCCAGGACACTTGTGATGCAAAGGGAGTAGAGCAGGGTAGAAAATCTGCCCCAAAGAACTGATTGTGGTCCCTTGACCGTTTTGAAACCATGTGTTTGACTCTCAAGTTGAAAAGTTTGGGCATCACTGATCTAAAACTTTACTGAAAAATAAGTGGCACATTCAGAATGCATGATTGTGTAGTGTGATATAATTTAATGACTTATTGGGGGGATTTCATAATTTGCATGTAGCTTTATCACTCCTAAGCAGAAGCGAGCACATTTTGGAAACCCTTTTTTATGAACAAATTTGCTAACGCTGAGCTAATGCTGACTCATGATTCAACATGCTTTTCCACAAACACTTTGGCAAATAGCTTTTGTTCCCATGAATTTTTAGGAAAGAGCATTTGTGAATGCAAGTATGAATTTATTTGCTCATGAAAGAAACATGCATATTTCAAAATTCACACTATGATCAATTTTCATGATTATCTGCTAAGAAAGAGTTATTTGATGAAGAAATTCATTATTCTGAATAATGAATAAATTTAGGATTTTCCCTTAATGGGGGGAGGCAAAATATCTTCAGGTTAGTTATAAATATTGAATAATTTGCTCAGTTCTGTTAAGCCTAAATACAACCCAATGTGTTAATCAGTATTTTTCCTTGTTAGGAGAGCTAACTGGCTAACTACCATTCATGAAGTCTGAATAATGCTGCCCCTTCAGTCCAAGCAATAAACCAGCATTCAGGACCTTGCAGGGTTTATGTAAGGGCGAGAAATTGTTAACTTACAAAAGATGTACACAAAGTTGTTTCCCTGAATACAGTAAAAACAACCAGCAGGTAGTTCCTTTGCTCCCTAACTCCCCACTCTAGCAAGTTCTGTGCCCAAGAAGTTTGCTCTCTCTGTTTCCTCACAGGGCCACACTCACAAATCCTCATGGTTTTCTGCTTCCAACACACACAGCCTGAAAACTAATATTGCAACCCCTGTTAATCTACCTGCATTAGCTCTGGTCTGGACATTGCTTTGAGTGGTCACCACCGTTGTTCACAGCTGTTTTTTTAGTACCTAATGGGACTTAACCACTTCTTCTGTTGAGCCTGAAGAATGAGTGGCATGTCCATTGGCTGTAATGAGGTCTGTGGTTGGCTTTGGATCCAAGACCCACTTGCTAGAAGCCATTAGCACCTGTCAGCATAATACTGTGTTCTTGATGATATAATTTAAATAAGCCTAATTATTATTTATTATCATTGTGTATTTCTGCTAGGAAATGCAACTATTTTTAAATATAGTTGCGTCTGCTAGTGTTTCCAGGATGATTTATAATATCTACCTTTTTAAATGACTGGAGAAGGTTAGTATATAAAAGTTCAAAGCAGGATGTTTTTCTTCTGTCATCAGGAGAGTTCATCCCTAAGTCAAGCAATGTTTTTATAACTACTGGACAGAACAAACTGTTTAAGTTGAAACTGGAATTCTAACCTTTAGCTACAGAGCCTGGCTGGATCTAAATTTCCAAACTGAATAAAATATGAACACTTGGAGGCAACATGCTTTTAAACTATTTTACATTAATGTAATTTACAATAGGCAGTGCCATGAAATAATATCTAATAACATCATGGAAAAAATGTGTAGTAAAAACTACTGGCTTCTAACCTAAGTAATGGCAAAATTCAATCAAAATGTATCTTGCTCTGCAATATAGAAGCTCATGAAAGGCTGTGCAAGTCCCCCAAATTTATTTTGAGGCTTGTGTGGGCTGTTGAAATATAGAAGCAGTAGGAGATATATAATTGAATCAGTCCCTAGTCTAGGCCCTGATTTGGCTCTAAGCACATGTTTAAGTGATTTGCTGACTAGACATGCCCATGCTCACGTACTTATATCACAGAAGATATAAGATGCAGGACTTATTTTATTCCCTTTTGATTTAAAACGGACAACTCTGGAACAGGAAACTCTTTTAAAAAGAGTGTCAAATCCCTGTTGTAAACCTTGTCACACACAACTGATCTTTCATAGCATTTCACATTTTGGATAGCAGTATCTGGGATGCAGTGGAGTTCTGTAGTTTAAAGGAATGGAGATCAAAATAAGAATAGACAGAAATTAGGATGCTTACAAACTGGAAACCTATCAACGTAATTGAACTACATGGCTTCTTGTGGTCCCAGGCTTTATGGTTGGACGTAGAGTTTTGGTGGTTTGGCTCAGAAGGGCATCCAGAGAGTTTGGAAGTTGATTTTCAGTGGGACCAGAATTCGGCAAATGCTGAGTGCTTTTGAGAATTCCACCCTTTCTACTTACCTGAACCAAGCAGCTCTTTAAAGTAAGCCCAGAGTGATAGATCAGACTCTCTCATGAGACTTCCACTGCTATAGTTTCTCTTTCTGATCAAGCTAAAATCTAAAAATCAGTGTGTGTGATAACTTGGCATTTTAACTTTTGGTACTAGCAGAAACCAGGAAGTGTCGGGAAATGGAAAAACAAAACTTTCCAAAAAAGGCAAATTAACCAAATGTTTTGCAATTTCAACAGCTGCAGTTCAGGTTCAGTGGACACTTTGGACGTAATTGTGGGTTGGTTCTGATTTCTCTTTGATCGATTTTGCCTATTCCTAGTTATGCAACAACTATAAGGCAATGAATATTGCTGAAAGTGTAGTTCTGCTTTGCAAAGTGACTACAGAATGACATATGGGGGCTTCCCATTAATTGTGTTGCAATGAATTTTAGAGTAAAATGTGTTTGATTAATAGGGAGGGGTGCTTGACAGTAAATATTGATCTGTACCCTACAATGTGGCTGGCTTACTGGATTTTTAGAGAGACAAGATGGGTGAGAAGTTGGTCCAATAAAAAGATGTTACCGCACCCATCTTCTCTCTCTAATTTCCTGGGACCAATGTGGTTAATACAACACTGCATAAAACAATCATAGACTATCAGGGTTGGAAGGGACCTCAGGAGATCAATGTCCCTTTTGGTTTATGTATGATCCCTAGAAATCAAGATTCTGCAGACCAAATTCTGCCCTCCACTAGATATAGCCCTGTAACTGAAAATCGGTTCACAATATGGTTAATACATGAAACAGAAGGGAATCCATTTGTCTATAGCTGTCTTAACTCTGTATGTGCTAACAGGAATACAACAACTTATTTTTGTGACTAAAATAGGCAGATTTAACGCTGAATGCACCCAGGAGAACGGAGGAAGGTGCCTACATTGAGTTCATTGGAGTCATGGCAATTTGTAGCAGTTGATGATCTGCCCCAAGGTCTTCTCTATTACAAAATTTTTGGCAGTGGGCTGAATAGATCTAAAAAGATTGAACTACCTAACAAGTACAATGGCATCTAGGTGCCAGAAATTCAAACCTCTCTGAACAAAGGAGTATTTGATAGGAATAATGTAGGTAGGTCAGTTATTTCAAATGCATGATTTATCACTGAACTGACTGCTGCTCCTATCAAACAATGAAACATATCAAACAAAGAAATGGAATAGCCAGTTAATCACATCACAACACAGTGGAAATGCCAAAGTAGGAGGATGTTGTTTCACCACTCTACTCCACTGACATATTCATTGTGAGTATCCAGAATTTACAGCTCATGCTGCCCACATAATGCTGATTTTTACAGCCATAAAATCAGGTAGAAGAAAGAATTTGGAAGGAGTGGTGGTGTTTGGGTGAGGGGAACCTTATGCTTTCTGACCCTCCATCTGGTCACTGGAGAGCTAATCTGTCTCCTTTACGTAGGTTATGGAGATCTGAAACAGAAAAGAAATGGAATAGCCAGTTAATCACATCACAACACAGTGGAAATGCCAAAGTAGTAAAATGCAGTGAGTTCTATGATTCACAGAACATGTGAAGCATTGAACTTATGTGCCTGAATGTAACAGGAACAGAAAACAGCAGAAGTGCACGTCTCTTCTTTTAAGAGTGATTTTTAATGATACTGGAAAGTAGAATGCTTTCTGTTATCCAATTCTTCTGACATGCCTTATATTCTTATATTCTGTTTTTCTGGTGTGTTGCCTAAAGGGAAACAGGAAAACACAACTGTGATCAGCTTGAGTAGTGTTTCCTGTAATTAAATGACATTTTGTAATTACTTTCAGGCATGTAAACTGATCTTTATGTAAGAAGCACAATTTTCAGCTTAAAGTAATTGGTTCATATTCAGGATTGGTGTAAGTGGGGGAATTCATTGCATTCAATGGAAATGCACCTGCTTATACCAATTTTTAATTTGACCCCTTATGTTTACAGTGTTACCTTTACCTCCATTACTTATGATTATTCTTCCATTTTAACAATAACTATTATCCAGCCGGTAACTTGCTGTTTGAAGATAGGAGGTTTTTTCCTAAGAGAAGAGTGGTAGAGAGAACCAATATATAATTCTATTAGGCTGGGTACACCATAATTATTATAAATAAATGTCTTATTTAGTCATCTGTAAGCCAAGACCTGGTAACGTTTCAGTTATTACAGCCATTTTTCAGATATATTGAACTCTCCACTATTACCCTGCTGAAAACGAGATAATTTTTTGTTGTGTTTCTTCATCTTCTGACCCTTTGTCATTACTATTCTTGCTCATTAATACACTAATATAACATTAACAACAAAATATATAGAATCTGATTCCAACAATAATTAATCTTTCTAATCTCTGTCTTACATTATAGTATCATAGAAATGTCAGGCTGGAAGGGACCTGGAGAGGTCAAGTCCAGCGCCAATATAATTCCAGTCCATAAAAACTGCTCTTTGGACAAAAAAAATATCTGCCCTCCTTTACGTACCTGCAACCCCAAAGGAGTCACCATACTGGAGACTATAAAGAGCTGACATCCTTCCTTCCTCAGCTGCCCCCAGTGACAGAAGCCATAATTGAGAATTCAGGCCCAAAGGTCTAAAAAATCTCCTACCGAACAATCTATGAACATATTAGTGTTTATTTAAGCCTCTCCAGACAGACAGCAAGCTGGAGTTTTTCAACGAGGGAGAGGATCGTCTACACACAGCTCTTTCCAAAACACCCAAACCGATCAAAAAAGCACTTTAAATATGTTAAATATTTTAAACATCTAACTTCCAAAACTTTTCTTATGATGCTCTTAGAAAATTATGCTGATGGTCTGATATGGCCTGTTTCATAACTGAAGTCAAAGTGAAATGAACTGAAGGGGTAAGTGAACTTTAAGGGTAAGAAAACCTTACTAAGGCTCACACTTAAAAAGGCTACTTGACTACCAGAGATTTGGCTCCGTAGTCTCCATGAGTGGCTCTGTCATAGATAGTATGTCACCCAAATAGACAGATGAGCATCCCCCATTTTGATGAGACCTGATATTTTCTGAACTGGTTTAGTCAGTCTCTCACAGTACCAAGCTGCCTTTGCAGCTCATGAATTCTATGGTCAAAGAGCTGTGTGGTAAAATCCTGGCCCCATTAAAGTCAGTGGCATAACATCCATTGACTTCAATGGGGAAAGTTTTGCACCTCTTTTTTCCTGCTAAAAGCTGTGTGTGTATTCACAATCACCTCAACAGCGGCATGTGAAGCTCCAGGGTCCACAATGCTTTGGATGGACACAGTTGTGGGTAACTGCGTGGGATGCGGTAAGAATGGCTCAGTGGTTAAGATGGTAGTCTGGACCTCAGGGGTCCCGCATTGAATTCCCTGCTCCCAGCACAGACTTCCTGTGTGACTTTGGGCAAACATAATAGTCTGTGTGTGCCTCATTTCTCCATCTGTAAAATGGAGATAATACTGTTAGAAGGAGGCACTGGCCCTTTAAGAGGGAAGAGGCTACTGCACGGGAGAGGCCCTAGGCTTTTGCTGGCCAGGATAGAAAATGTTATGGCCCTTGTCAGTCAGACTGGCTAGTCAGTGAGCAGAGCAAAAAACATAAACAGAACCACTAAGCAGTACAGTGCCCCCTAAAAACTGATGCCCACAGTGATGACCCTGCTTGCCCACCCCTCAAACTGGCCCTGCCTATGTACTGCAACTCAGCCGGGCTTAAGAGGACACCTGGGTCCTAGAGGGGAGAGTCAGAGCTGCCTGAGAGCACTGAGTGAGAGTCTGAGGAAAAGAGGCGGGGAGAGCTGCAGTGCTTAATTTGTGCCAGGGTTGAGCCTCGGCACCTCTAGGCTTGGCAGTTCATATCCCTGGCACCGCTGGGCTTGCTGCATCAGTTATGAATGTAAAAAACAGTTGTTTGAGCCCCTGCACCTCTTTCATTACAAATTTAAGCACTGGAGAGCTGCCTGGAGAGACCATCTGCAGAGGGTGGAAAGCTCTGCAGGCACTCCCTAGAAAAAGAAGGAATCTGGCGGAGATGCTAGTTTCCTGAGCTAGAAAGCCACTGCTAGGAAGCTGGAAAGGGCTGAGAGCTAGGAGACCAGCAGAGGGCTAGCCTGCTGACCTTCCTGAGCCAGACAGCCCTGACAGGAGAAGGCTGGAGAGGCCGAAGGCTGAGAGTGTAGAGGGAGATGCTAGCTGGTTCTCTGAGCCAGAAAGCTGAAGCCAGAGGGCCAGAGAGGGCTGAAGGCTGGGAGTGAGAGAAGGGGAGCCTGAAGCTGCAGAGAGCCTGAGTGTAGTGAGAGGCACTGGGGCTGTATGTTGGACTGTTCAGGACATGATTTGTTATGGTTTATATGCACAGACTTTCTTTTCTAATAAGTTAGTTTTGCAAGGGCTATTTATACTCAGACTGTTTCTAGGAACCATAGAAGGGGAAACACAGGGAAGACTTACTTGGCATGCTGCAGAAAGATACCCCAGAAGGGGTCTGCCCTATGAAAAACATTCCTTACCTCACTTGGGTGTTATGAGATAAATACACTAGCTTGTGAGGCACTCAGGTATTATGGTTACTGGGACCATACAAGTACAGAAGATCAGTAGATAGCCCAGAATCACTTGGCATAATCTACCACAAACTCTCCTAGCACTCAACCAGCTGCCTGCAGCAGAGATAGCCCCTCTGCTGAGATCCCACTCCTTAGTGTAGCCAAAAAGGGAGTGTTGCTGAGTGGGGAAAATGCCCACCCTGTAGGGAGCTGGCAGAAGAGATAACCAGGCCTGTCACAGCGTCAAATGAAAGTACCCTTCTAGGGATAAAGGAGGATTGGTATCTTCTTGGGATGCAGAAGTGACTGCTGGATTCCCTATTATCCTGCCTTTTTATTTAAAACTATTCCACGAGATTTGTAATGGGACAAATCATCATTTTGCTAGTCCTGCCAAATATCCTAAGGCTGACCCTCAGTATTGCTGGAGCTGACCTTTCCTTTATTGGTTCTTGAGAACTATAGGTCAATGTGGTATCACTGTATCCCTGCTATACAATCTTTAAATATGCAGTGTAATTGTAGCTGTGTTCGTCCCAGCATATGAGAGAGACAAGATGGGTGAGGTCATATCTTTTCCTGGACCAACTTCTGTTGGGGAGAGAGAGGAGCTTTCTGAAGAGCTGTGCGTAACTTTGAAAACTTGTCTCTCTCACCTACAGAAGTTGGTCCAATAAAAGATATGACCTCACCCATCTTGTCTCTCTAATCTTTAGATAGTCTTTTTAGTAGATGGGGTAGATTTTAGTAGATTTTTTCTGTTCCAGTGGGAAATAGATCAATGGTAATTATAAATTGCTCAGATCTGTTCAAGTACATGCTCCTGCCTCAACCTAAATATTGACACTGACAAAGCGGTAATCGCTTGCAGACTTTAAATATGAACAGAAGAATTCCCATTTTTTTGGCTCTAAAATATAACTCCACATAGGATCCCAGAGTGTGTAGGAAATACATGTTACGAAGTATTCCACCAACGTACAATAGAAACAGTCTCTGTCCACATGCAGGAGCCAAGATGAATAGGTTGGGTTCATAGCATACAGTGGGAGAGCTGCCTGAGCTGCTCATATTGATGCTCCTGTGGAAGCTACTTCATATATTTTTATAGTTTTGACAATAAGTCTACAGCCTGCTTTGTTGGTGCAAGGTCTTCTCAGATCTTGATTCCTCTCTACCACTAAAAACAGAGGGAGAGGGAGAATTCGTGAGAGGGCCAAGCACAACTCACATGATTGGCTCAGTGCTCATTTGCTTGAGGTGAGGTGGGAGCAGCACATTCCCTACTGGGTTGTGCACACAGTGATAATTATAAGTAATAATTAAGCACTTACTGCTGCTGCCTTCATACAGGCAAAACGCTCATTGACTTCAGTGGGTGTTTTGCGTGAGTAATTCCTGCAGGATTATACTCAAAGTGGAAATACAGTGGAAAAAATTAATTTTGGTCATGACATTTGTGAGATTTCACCACAAGGTCACAAGTTCAAATTCGGCCCAATTTGGTAATGACTGAAAATCATGATGCTGACGATGCTATGACCCTATGTGAAATAAGTTGGTGGATCTCAGTCCAGTTCTTCAAGGGCAGGTGTCTTCATGAGAGAAACTACCGCCACTTTTAGTAATAATTGTCAGCTTCGTTAGCGGTTTCAGCTGAAGGGCCATGAAGATTTATTGCACTGAAAGGAAAAACTTTAATCTGTTTTAATAGAAAGTGAAATAAAGTATTAAATATCTGAGGCCTATCATGTCTAGATTTTCACAGAGCCCCATCACAATGGGCCATAACATCTCACCCATTTAAAGCAGAACACACCCATTTAATCCACATGCTTATAAATGGATGGGACAAGAGCGCCCGAAGTCACTTGGGACAATGGAAGTGAAGAGCCTAAATACCCTTGTGGATTTTGGCTTAGTAGTGTTTCCATAACAGAAGGCTAGGATTTTCAGTAGAGACTATGAGCTACATGTCCATGTCTTGTTGAATTTCAGTGCAAGTTGGGCAGCCCAGCTGCCTTATACTCCTTTGAAAATCCCATCCAGAATGGTTTGCGTTCAATGGCCAGTGGAGTCACAGTTCACCCATGCAGTTTGATATGAATGTAATATCAAACACCATGTTGGTAGCTAGGCTGGCTCAAGAATTGCTACAATTTCTCCTCCTACACTTCCTGTGCCTTAGTTTGTTTAGGTGTATTCCTTTATTTTTGCATTTATAAAAAGTACCATCTAAAAAAAGAGGGAGGAAGCACATAGATGTGTGCAAAGCTAGATTTTAACAAGAGAGTCTTTCAAATGGGAACTGAGTATCTTGCCAACGTTCCACAGGTGTGTACCACATGGGCGATAGTGTATGTGATTGTGAGAGGTGTGATGACAGTTCTGTATCCCCCGTACATTAATCTTACAATACAGAAATGCCTCTGTTATACATTTAAGAATTGTTAGCATTAGTAGCAGAGATATGTTTAAGTTCCGAAAGGGGAAAAGTTAACAAGAGGCTCTAAGGGGTTGACATGTTCACCATGAATAGGAGTGGTGAGCAGGGGAGTAGGTAGAGTATAGATATGAGCATTTTTTAAAACTTTGCAAACAAACAGCCCTCCCTTCTCCACATTCGTTTTAGCTGAAGCTTAGCTTGCTAAGTCAAGTTTAGCAACCAACATAGTCTTAACACACACGTTGTTGTTTATAACACTTACTTAGATAAAATTAGTTGAGACACTAGCAGCAGAGGCTTGTTAAGCTGTCTGGAGTGGCTCACAAACATGAGTACCAATCTCGGGGCAGACTGTTATAAACCAGGGGACAAACCCCAAACTGGTTTTGTTCTATAATTAGATTTCACCAACCAAGTGTCAAGTGTGAACTTCTCAAGCATTATAACGGCCATGACATGGAGTCCCAGACAGTCCCCCCTGCGTACTCTGGTCTGTCTTGCCACCTAGGCAAGCCTGCCTTTGTGATAGATGGTCCCTTACACCAAAAATCATAACAACAGTCAGGTTGCTCCCAGTCCCAAAGGACCAGTCACTTACCTCAGGTTAATTGTACCTCAAATATCACACCAAAGACAATGCTTATAGCTCCCTTAAGTCCCCTCCAGACCCCACTTCTAATCTTTTTCCTCCCTGCTGACCCCAAGCGGACATCTCTGTGTGTGGTTTTTTGTGTGTGTGAATGTACTCTTTGAATAAACAAACAAAAGAAAAGTCCTCTCTGCTCTTCCTTCCCTTAGGAGAGAGGGGAGTCCACAGGAAAACAATGAGAGGCAAGTGTGACCTGGATATCAGGCAATATTCCTGGGTCAGCCGTTCAGGCTTAGTCTAAAATGGAGTCTAACTCTAGCCCCTCCTCTTGTGGCATACTACTCTGAGGCTGGGTCATGCAGCTTCGAGAGCAGTGAGGTCTGCCACTGTATCCTGCCAAGGTCTGCCAAGGTCAAATGAGAAGTCCATGGCAGAGCCAGGGATAAAGCTATCTTCTCACTCTTGTTCCTGTGCCTTCACCTTGTCTTTCATTTTTAAAAAGTCTGTTTCTGGAATTAATATTTTTATATTCTATTGTACATAGGTATGATGCCATTTCTGTGGAGATCTTTCGCTTTTGTGTTGTATATTCTAATTTTAAAAAAGGCTAAACTGCAGGAAAGGTTTTCATTTGAACAATGTGCCCTGGCAATAAGTGAAAAAATATTTCTGCACATTGCTTCTGTATTTTGCCTCATGACTCTTATTAACATTAATGAGATTTGTGTAATTAAAACCTCTGCACCTCCCCCTGAATATTTTGTTCTGTGTATCAAATTTTAGCCTGAAGTGAATTTTTACCAGTGTGTATAAATGCTGCTTTGAACTGTGTGTAATGGACACCACTGTAATACCCTTATAAATTAGCTTTATATTCATTAACTTTACAAACTGCATCTGACTTTGTCAGTAAACCCTAATTATGGTACATAACAGAACATAGGTATATGAATGAAAATAATTGTTGACTGCATATTAAAAATCACACTTCTGTTTTTCTGTTAGGTCCCTTTTATCTAGTGCCACTGGATTCTTATTTTTCATAAAAAGTAAGCCTTAGAAATATAATGTATAGGAATAAGCAATAAGCTTGTTTTTTTCACTTGTCTTAGCATAGAACTCTGCATGTTTAATAAGAAACAGACACTAATTCTTTGTCTGACTTGTGCTGTGGTCTCTTGATGTCCTGAAGAGGCATAAGTAAAAACCACTAAGCCACATCATAAAATACTTTATTTGCTTTGAGATATCAGTTAATTTTACTCAGCGTACAGTACACTTGAAACAATAGACTTCTCTGGTATAATGAACATGAAAGCTGCTTTATGTTCCTTTGTGAAATAATAGAGTTTGCCTCTTCCTTGTGTCATATATCAAAGCCATATATAATGCAATAGTTAGGAGATAGGCTATGAAGATTTTTTTTTAACAATCTTGAATTTACATCAACTAGGACATGAAGGGGCAGATTTTTAAAGGGTATGTAGGTGCCTAATTTCCATAGAGAGTTTTTAAATACCTTTTGGAAATCTGGCCCTGAGTAACCTGTGATAACTGAGAAGCACTTGTTCTAGACTGGTCCTTGGTGCATGATGTAGCTAGTTTGTGCCCATTGCGCCTTCCCCTCTGCACCACAGCACAGCAGCCTAGTTCAGGACAGTATCTGCACTCGCCCATGTGGTGCTAGCCTTTATGAAGTGAGTAGGGAAGAGGCAGGGCCTATCTCCCCAAACAGGCCAGCAGAGCTACACAATCTTGAGAGGTTGCACTAGCAGCTCTACTCCTCCCGCACACCCAATTTGCTCAGCTGAGGGAAGTGTTGTGCCTTCCAGAGCTCCTGCTGCTACATGCCCAAGAATGCATGGAACTAGTCTCATTATATGCAAACCACAGTCCAACAAACAACATTTCGGGGGGAGGGATAACTCAGTGGTTTGAGCTTTGGCCTGCTAAACCCAGGGTTGGGAGTTCAATCCTTGAGGGGGCCATTTAGGGATATGGGGTAAAAATTGGGGATTCGTCCTGCTTTGAGCAGGGGGTTGGACTAGATGACCTCCTGAGGTCCCTTCCAACCCTGATATTCTATGATTCTATGGTTTCCCTCTGCCTCCCTCTTTCATTTGCTTCAGAATAGGTTAGTTGGAAGATGTAGAGAGCCAGGGTGGCTCCCAACCGAACTAGAGGGTAAAGAGCCACCCTCTGGGCCTCAGTGGGCGGGGCCAGGCCAAGCTTCCGCCAATCCCCGGAAGGGGAAGGATGGGACAGGAAGTACAAAAGGCGGGGCCCTCTGCCCAGTGAGGAGAGCATCAGGGAGGGAGACAGACACAGGCTGCTGGCTGCTCCCTCGCCATCCTGCTGCTGACCCAGGCAAAGCCCTGGGCAAGGAGGAGCCTGACCGGGGGGAAGGCCTGTGGCAACCAGGGCTGCCGGCCGCTGAATACCCAGAGGACCTGGAGGGGACTGACTGCAGCCCGGGCCAGCGTGAGTCCCATACCGAGGGGGAGCGGGACTGGCCCGCAGCGGAATACCTGGAGGAACCGGAGCTGCCTGCAGAGGAATACCCGGAGGAGATGGAGGGACCGGAGCGACCCGCCTGAGAGAGACCGGGTAGGAAGTAGCCCAGGGGCCCAACTACACCGTGGGGTGGGTGTGTTTGGTCAGCGGGCGCGGATTGCCCCGCTGACCCAGCGGCGGGACCTTCGCCTCCCGCCACTGTCAGGGCCCTGGGGTGGAACGCAGTGGAGTTGGGTGGGCCTGCGTTCCCCTACCCCGGCGCTCCCCTGCCCGAGGGGTGCGCTACTGACTCCGGCCGGCGCACCTTCCCGCTAATTCCCCAACGCCCGGGAGGTGGGGCCGAGGCCTGCCACGGAGACCATTGCTCTCCATCGCCCCTAGGGGCTCGGAGGACTGACCGACGCCTGTCACAAGTGGTGGAGAATGCGGGCAGGCGATCCCAACCCCTGCCGAAAGGGGTAAGTGCGAGGGCGCCTCTGAAGCTCCCCTACTGGAAAGATGGAGATGGAAAGGCTTATCAAGTTCCTGGCTGAGAGCCAGCAACAGCAGCAGCACCAACTTGTGCAGCAGCTGGACGCCCACCAGCAGCAGTTGCTCCAAACCCTGGGGGCCCAGCACCAGGAACAACAAACCCAGTGCTTCCAGCAGCTTGCAACCCTGTGGTCGGGCCATGGTGGCGCTCAACCGGAGCGGACAGCCACCCCAACCCCTCCTGCCCCACCGATCCGTCTGGCCAAGATGGGGCCTGAGGATGACCCGGAAGCCTATCTAGTGACCTTCGAGCGGGTGGCCTCAGTGGCTGGTTGGGTTCCTGACCAATGGGCGACACTCCTCGCCCCATATCTGATTGGGCTAGCCCAGAAGGCTTACCGTGGGCTCCCAGATGATGAGGCCCGCATTTATGCTCGAGTGAAAGTGGCTATCTTGGATGCCTTCGACATTACCCCGGAAACCTTTCGGCGATGGTTTCGGGAAAAGGCCTACCCACTGGGCGCCAGACCCCGGGCGGTGGCCCAGGAACTGAAGGACGCGGGTACCCCATGGCTCCAACCCGAGCGTCGAACCGCAGCTGAGGTGACAGAATAGGTCATCCTCGAGCAATTCGTGCACATCCTCCCACCCCAGGGGAGGGCTTGGGTGTTAAGGCACTGGCCACAAAGTCTGAGCTTGGCCATCGCGCTTATGGAGGACTTTCTTGAGGCTGAGACCCCGATAGGACCGGCCGCCCGACCCCCAAACCCTGGACCCAATGCACAGAAACTTGAACGGAGGGGGCCTGCCTCCCAAACCAACGCACCCCACCGTACCCAACGACCAGAAGGCGGCAGGACCGAGTTTTCCCGACGGCCCGAGTCAACACCACTGTCCGGCCCTGGACGCTTAACCCGACCACCAGGCCCCCGCCCACTCTGCGGCCCCACCGGTGCCCCCAAGCGGCTGGCGCGCCCAGAGGTAGGACCTTGTTTCCGATGTGGCGAGGATGGGCATCTGCAACGGGACTTTCCTGCAATGGACTGCAACTTTGGCCTGGTGTGCGCCGGGGAGCGACGGGCCCGTCTGCCCCCTGTGGCCAAACTGACAGCTCCCATGGAAGTCGCTGGGGTCCCCATGGTGGGTCTAGTCGATTCGGGCTGTGGGCAGACCCTTGTCCGCCAGGTGCTCTTCTCGGACCCCCAGCAGACTGTCGGGGAAGTACGGATTCAGTGCATCCACGGAGATGTAAAATCGTACCCCACGGTGCGGGTCCCCATTACGGTGGATGGAGTAACGCAGTTAATGAATGTGGCGGTGGTGTCATCCCTCGCCTATCCAGCGATCCTGGGCCGGGACTGGCCAGACTTCGTCGAGGTGCTCCAATCCCTACCCACCAAAGAGGCGTTCGAGGGAGCCCCGCCTGAGAAGAAGACAGGTCCTGACTCGAGCTCCGACCCTGGAGCGGAACCAGGCCCCACCCCCGGGCAGGAGGGCCTGGAAGTGGCGGGCCCCCCTCCTGACCTGGTGGACTTTAGCCGAGATCAAAGGGAGGACCCTACGCTCCGGTTTGCCTACGAGCAGCTGGCCCGGGTGGATGGTGAGGTCGTGGAGGCGCAGCGCACCACCCAGTGGCCCAGGTTTGAACTCAACCACGAGCGGCTCTACCGCCTTGACCGAGACCCCCAGACCCAAGAGGTCCGGACCCAACTCGTGGTCCCCCGCATCCATCGTCGGGCTGTCCTGAAGCTTGCACATGACATCCCGGCTGCCGGCCATTTAGGGCAGGAAAAAACTGTGGCCAGGGTCCTGGCCAGGTTCTTCTGGCCCGGCGTCCACCTTGAGGTGAAGGAGTATTGTGCATCATGCCCGGACTGCCAACATGCAGCCCCAGCCGGGGTACGGAAGGCCCCCCTGGTCCCGTTACCAGTCGTAGGTGTGTCATTTGAGCGGGTAGCAATGGACCTGGTCGGGCCTTTCCCAAAAAGCAAGGCGGACCATCAGTACATCCTTGTCCTGATGGACTATGCCACCTGCTTCCCGGAGGCCACCCCCTTAAGAAGTATCACCGCCTGCACTATCGCTGCGGAGCTCGTGAAGATCTTCGCAAGGGTGGACCTCCCACGGGAGATACTCACTGATCAAGGGACCAACTTCACATCTAAGCTGTTCAGCCAGGTATGTGCCCTAT
This sequence comes from Chelonia mydas, assembly GCF_015237465.2. Taxonomy (NCBI): domain Eukaryota; kingdom Metazoa; phylum Chordata; order Testudines; family Cheloniidae; genus Chelonia; species Chelonia mydas. The sequence continues at coordinate 164,419,573 of NC_057849.1, forward strand.
TGGGGATTAAGAAATTGCAGACCTCGGTCTACCATCCCCAGCCTGACGGATTGGTCGAGCGGTTCAACCGGACCCTGAAGGGGATGTTGCGGTGTTTCCCCACCCAGGATCTCCGCCAGTGGGACCAGCTGCTCCCTCCTTTACTACTGGCGATTCGAGAAGTCCCACAGGCATCCACGAAGTTCTCCCCGTTCGAGCTCCTCTATGGGCGGCGACTCTGCGGGGTGTTGGACCTCTTGAGAGAGACTTGGGAACACAACCCGTCCGCAACCCAGGGTCTCTTGCAATATGTCTTACAACTGCAGGGGCGGCTGGCGCGGGCGGGCGAGCGAGCTCATGAGGGAGAACTTAAACACCGCCCAAAGAGCCCAGGAGCAGCACTACAATTGGGGCGCCCAGGCTCGATCATTTGGGCCAGGGGACCAAGTGCTCCTCCTGCTCCCCTTGGAGGAATCAAAGCTTTTTCCCCCCTGGCAGGGTCCATATGAGGTCCTCCGCCAGGTAGGGCCGGTAACTTATGAGATTCGGCAACCTGGTCGCCGTAAGGAAAAGCAGATTTATCATGTAAACCTCTTAAAACCTTGGCAGGACCAGGAGGGGCTCCTAGTGGCCCCATATCCCCCCGAACCGGAACTGGGGCCCCAACCACCCGAGGAGTCGGATAATGGTGAACCCCAGCTAGCAGAGACACTCACCGTCGAGCAGCGAGAACAGGCACTCTGCTTAGTGAGGGCGTTCCCCAAGACGTTCACCACGAAACCCGGGCGTTTCACCTACCATGTGATCCAGATGGAACCCGGGATGGTGGTCCGAGAGACAACCCGGCCGTTGCTGAGGCGAATGCAGGAGGCCGTAGAGGAGGAAGTCCAGGCGATGTTGGAGCTGGGTGTTATTGAGCCCTCCCAGAGCGAGTGGCGGAGCCCCGTCGTCCTCGTACCGAAGCCCGATGGGAGCCGGCGGTTTTGCATTGACTTCCGGAGGGTCAACGCCATCTCAAAATTTGACGCCTATCCGATGCCCCGTGTCGATGAGCTCCTCGACCGGCTCGGGGAGGCCTGTTATATCACCACTTTAGATCTCACCAAAGGGTACTGGCAGATCCCCTTGGATCCCAGGTCCAAGGAGAAGACCGCGTTTGCCACCCCTTCAGGGTTATACCAGTTCACCCGGATGCCATTCGGCCTGCACGGGGCCCCGGCAACCTTCCAGCGTTTGATGGACCGGGTGTTGCAACCACACACGAAATACGCGGCGGCCTACCTGGACGATGTGGTCATCTATGGCAATAACTGGGAGGAGCATCTTAACCAAGTAGCGGCAGTCCTCCAGGACCTCCGCGCAGCTGGGCTGACGGCGAATCCGAAAAAATGCCGAATCGGGCGGGAGGAAACCATTTACCTGGGGTACACCTTGGGCCGGGGACAGGTCCGCCCCCTCATCGGGAAGGTCCAAGCACTCCAGGAATGTCCGGTGCCGACCACGAAAAGGCAAGTACGTCAATTTTTGGGCTTAGCCGGTTATTACTGGCGGTTTGTACCCCACTTTGCAAGCACTATGGCCCCGCTAACGGAGCTCTTGACAAAGGACAGTCCCCGCCGGGTGCATTGGTCCAACGAGTGCGAGACGGCCTTTCGAACCATCAAAGAACGGCTGTGTAGCGATCCAATACTCTTCAGCCCCGACTTTCATTGTGACTTTATTGTCCAGACAGATGCCTCAGGCGTTGGGCTTGGGGCGGTCCTCTCGCAGGAGGTGGACAGGGAGGAACACCCGATTGTTTACCTCAGTCGGAAGCTGTTCCCCAGAGAACGGAACTACTCCGTCGTGGAGAAAGAGGCCCTAGCCGTTAAGTGGGCAGTCGATGCTCTCTGCTACTACCTCCTCGGGGCCCCCTTTACACTGGTTACGGACCACGCACCCCTGAAATGGCTCAATAAGATGAAGGACAATAATGCCAGGCTGATGCGATGGTATCTCGCTCTGCAGCCCTATGCCTTCACAATCCACCATCGGGAGGGACGAGACAACGCCAATGCGGATTTCCTATCCCGCCTCGGAGAAGGTGAGGACGCCAGCTCTGAAGATCGGGAGCTGGATTTGAGGGTGGGGTATGTAGGGAGCCGGGGTGGCTCCCCTCTGAACCAGAGGGTAAAGAGCCACCCTCTGAGCCTGAGTGGGCGGGGCCAGGCCAAGCTTCCGCCAATCCCCGGAAGGGGAAGGGTGGGACAGGAAGTACAAAAGGCGGGGCCCTCTGCCCAGTGAGGAGAGCACCAGGGAGGGAGACAGACACAGACTGCTCCCTCGCGATCCTGCTGCTGACCCAGGCAAAGCCCTGGGCAAGGAGGAGCCTGACCGGGGGGAAGGCCTGTGGCAACCAGGGCTGCCGGCCGCTGAATACCCAGAGGACCTGGAAGGGCCTGACTGCAGCCCGGGCCAGCATGAGTCCCATACCGAGGGGGATCGGGACTGGCCCGCAGCGGAATACCTGGAGGAACCAGAGCTGCCCGCAGCGGAATACCCAGAGGAGATGGAGGGACCGGAGCGACCCGCCTGAGAGAGACCGGGTAGGAAGTAGCCCAGGGGCCCAACTACACCGTGGGGTGGGTGTGTTTGGTCAGCGGGCGCGGATTGCCCCGCTGACCCAGCGGCGGGACCTTCGCCTCCCGCCACTGTCAGGGCCCTGGGGTGGAACGCAGTGGAGTTGGGTGGGCCTGCGTTCCCCTACCCCGGTGCTCCCCTGCCCGAGGGGTGCGCTACTGACTCCGGCCGGCGCACCTTCCCGCTAATTCCCCAACGCCCGGGAGGTGGGGCCGAGGCCTGCCACGGAGACCATTGCTCTCCATCGCCCCTAGGGGCTCGGAGGACCGACCGACGCCTGTCACAGAAGAGGATTGGCATCTGGTAGGTGTAAAAGTAGTGCTGGGAGTTTCTTCTCTCCCCTCTCACTGCCATCACGGAAATCTTACTTTAAAAATTAGCAGAAATAGGAATACTGAGCGTTTGATATGCACTGGTGTACTTTGCATCTATCTTGGTAACACAGTCAAATATCAGCACAAAGAATGAGTCAGATTTTATAGGAGGGTGGACTAGTGTAGGGGAAGTCCTTTATCAGTCCAATAAGGACTGGTAGAACTCATTAAATCTCCAAGGTCAACTGGAACTCTCTTGGATTAATGAAGAACAGCAAAAATGACCCTTCTTGTTCATCTTCATCCTCTCTTCCTCTCCAAAGTTGATACTTTTCTTTGAGCAAGATTTATTTGTAGATTAATTAAATCAATATTAGAAGAGATTAATATTTACATCAGTCAAAATGAATACATTAAAAATCAGTCAATATAAATAAATCAATAATATAGTCCAAGTTAAGCAACAGGTATAATGTTTATCCTTCCAAGCTATGAGGACCCAGAGTGTGAATTCCTATTTCCTTTAATGACAGTAATTGCATGAGTTGTCTCCATGTGGCACAATCCATGCAAATCACTACTGGCCAGTGGGAGGAAGAGATCCACAATCTGGCCCAAAAGGAAGCACTTTATCATTTGTGTTGCCTTGTGAGAGTTATGCCTTTGCCCTAATGTGAGGACATTGAGGATAACTATCTTTTAGGAGTTGAGAATTGCTTTGGCTGTAATGACATGTCCCCTCCTCTCCCAGCGTAAACCTTTTTTTTTTTCAACAATTTCTGAAAAACCATTCAGATAAATCTTGGATACTGAAACTGGAAGTATTGAGATACCAGAAAGATACCTTTATCTTTCTACCAGGACACAGGACAGGTTTAATCATTCCTTACCCACACAAGCCCCAGAATCATCTTCCACTAGATCAGGGTACCCCCCTCCCTCACCTTGAATTTTCTTCAGGAGGGAAGCCTCGTATCCCTCTCCCAACAAGTATCCCAATTCATTACCCACTGTCTCGCAAATCCAGTGTAGCCCAAGGTCCAGTGGGCTTCAGCAGCATCCATTGAAACTCCAGATGATAGCTTATAAGCTGTTGCGTGCTGGGAGAACTTTCCCAGCATGCAACTGTACCCATTGCCCTCCTGGCAGGAAGTTTTACCATGGAAGCTCAGAGCATAAGGTAAGCAGAGAGGAGGCTGCTGGACCATAGTCCTGTTCTGTTTCCTTATGGAATAAAACTTTTTTCTTGGGGGTTTGTCGGAGTGGGTCTGGTCTGAGGCAAATACACCCTGACACATGCTGCAGAGCATATTGAGGCACATTAGGCCCTGCTCCCCCAAAGTTTTGTAAAAGCCACCAGTTAGACTTTCCCTATCTTGAACACCCTCTCCTGTTCACCATATCAATATGGCGGTTACACTTGAATCAGGGATCCTCCACCCACCACTATCTTCAGCGATTCTCTGGCACCCCTCTTTTGCTTCTTTGAGAGAAGAATTACCTGCATACTCACTGTCTCACAAACCCTCCAGCCCCCCTCATTTCTACCATGAGGTGGCAGCAAGAATTAGAGAAGCTTATCTGGTCCTGTTGCTGCTGCTACTAGCCTTTATCCCTCTGGTTAAGATGCCCCAGCATGCACTGGGCCAATCTCAAATCCTCAGTCTTTGGTGCTCCTGCAGATGTGGCAATTAGAGAGTGTCACCACAATGGTGAGAGATGGGGCTTCCTAGATTCCATGGCGAGAGGATGAGTGGGGGACCCAGAACAGAATAGTGAAAGACATGCGGCAAAGAGCTCCCCTGCACTAGCAATGTGACTCCCTCTGATCTTTCCAGCTACTTATTGCCCCCAGTACTGTAGAATTTCAGCACCTCACCAACAGTAATACAGTCATCTTCACAACACCCTGTCAGGAACAAAGGTATTATCACTAGTAAACTAAGGCAGTGAGAGAATAAGTGACTTGCCAAAGGGTGCACAGGATACTTGTGGCAGAGCCAGGAATTTAAACCTGGTCTCCTGTGTCCCAGTACAGTTTCTTAGGCATAAATCTCTTTCCCACACCCCAGCAGAGAGATGCTCCCAGTGGTAACGTTCTTTCTTTTGGCCCTTCCATGGACAGCCAAACACTTTACTGGATAATTTGCTCTGCCACCCACATGTTACTACTTTTTGATGGACTGCCAAACTGTCGAGCATTTCCTGTTTCTGTACAGGACATATACAAACATGGTAGATTTACTGTGGTTTAACAGTGGAGTACTTAAGAATAGATTTGGCCTGTTATGTTCTGAGAGTTTCAAATCTTGGAAAAAAAATGATCGTCCTCTTTCTGTTAGTTGTTCAATTTATTTTTTTTTAATTGTGCCTCTGTTATGGCACTGGAAATAAAATGACAAGACTGAGTGGAATGGGTCACACAGAATTACTGGCTTTCTGTAACAAAAAAACATGAAGCTAGTACTACTAGAAGTTTACTTCTTGATGCATTTAAAAATGTCTGCATGTAAAGGAGGAGCTTCTTCCTTCCTATTAACTATTTATTAAGGGGCAGATTCTGCCACACTTTCTCATACTGAATAATACATTAGACTCCAGTTCAACAAAGCACCTAAGCAGAGCTGGGCACCATTTTTCAGACAAATAGATTATTTGCCAAAAAGTGAAACTTCAAGTGGATCAAAACTGTTTGCAAATTACATGAATAGTTTTAGCCCCCCCAAAAGTAAACAAAATCTGAAAGTCCAAATGTTTTTTTTGTTGACATTTTTAAAAGAAATGTTTTGATTTTTCATTTCAAAATTATATCTAATGTAGAAATTTTAGCTAGATTTTTGATGATTTTTTAAAAAAAGTAAAACAACTGTCCCCCACAACAAACCAAGAAAACAAACCCAAACCCAAATGTTTAGTGTATGGTAAAGTTAAATGTTTTCTGTTCAACCCAAATCAACTTTTTTTTTCTTCAATTTTTGGTGAGATTAAAACAAAATATTGTCATTTCATGTTGCCCCCAAGCTATTCCCTCCCCCACCTTTTTATTGGTTCTACCACAGAACCAAAAAGTTAATTATTTGCCCAGTTCCATACTTAAGTATATGAACTGACTGGGACAACTCTTGTTTAAAGTTAAGCATATGATCGAGTGATTTTTGGATCAGAATTTGAATCTACAATCAGTTAAACTGAAATCCTGGATTAAGATTCTATTCCACGTGAGTAAGGATGGCAGACTCTGGCCCCTGGGAGGCGCACCTGCTTTGCTGTGTGAAAAACAGGGTCAGAAAGAGTTTGAAAATCACAAAACTGCACTGTATATTTCTCCAAGGGCTTCACTCAGTGACAAGTGAGCTTTATTATCACAAAGAGAAATAGTTTTGTAAAGGTGAATCATGGTAGACATTTTATTTTAAAAATCAAAATGGCAATGGGACTAATTCAGTGATGGGTTTCACTTCCAAAATGATTGGAAGGGTGGTGAGAGAAGTAACTTGGAACAAAATGGCTGTAGGCAGAAAGTCCACGAGAGGGTTGGAGCAGTGCAGGACACACCTAGTCACTGCTTCAATAGTAGTCCTCGATTGGTCATTTGAATGCTAAAGACGGACGAGTAGGCATGGCCAGGAGCCCTAAATCACCTGCCCTCTCTTTGCAGCTCATCATCCCCTGCTGGTGCAGGGGGATGTAGTTGACTGTGGAATGGAGTAAAGGATTTTCTGAGTTGGTTAATTTGTTCAATAAAGTTTGCAGTAATCACTTAAACCAGAGAAACAGCAGGGAGCCATGACCTGACAGTGTTGCTGATACAGCATCTCTTTAATTTACCACATTTAAACAGAACTTTTGTTAATCTCCTCAGACAGGATCAAAGCCATAAAGGAGAACACACTGCATGGTAACAGATAAAGCTAAACAAAATCAATTACAATGTCTATGTGAGGAGACTTATCTCCAAATACACGTCTACATATAAATAACCAAAAACATGCCAGACCCTGTGCAATCTCATCAGAAGGGGGGAAGTGAATCTTCTAATTGGGTTACCATGGTTAGAAGTTGCTTAATCAAGGCATGCGGTTTTTTCATCATTTGTAAGATGTTTCAATAAATATTGACATGGAGAAAGAATGTTAAATAACATTCCTCTTTGCAAGCGTAAATCTGTCTTGCAGTGCTCCTGGAAATGGACAGCTTCTTAAATTATTCTTAACACACAAAGCACACTTGACGTCAAAAACCCTTGTGTGACGCAGGCTATGCTTTTCAAGACAACACGGAAGAGTGCTTGGCATCTAAGTTGTCTTCTAAAATGATTGAGAGGTTAGTGAGAAAAGCAACTTGTTGCTTGTAACAGAAGTGAGGATTAACCCCAGTCTCAATTATCTGGTGTGCAGACTGAAAGATATATTTTTAAGACATCTGCTTTGGAGCCACTTTCAGTTTACCCTACGTTATCTTGCTATAAAAGGATAGCACAACTGACCTATTTGGTTACACTGAGTGTACATTTGAGCACAACAAGGTGTAATAAAAAGGTAAAATAATATCTCAGTCTCACAGGCACCATTAATTAATTCCGCATCAGATTTGAGCCATGCAGCGTTTTAAAAAAAATCATTTGTTTAGTCTGGAAAATGCACTCAGCACTTCGCTTGCTCTGACATGAGTAACAGATGCTCATATCTCTTCTGCACTTATGTCTTTGAAATTTGACCTCTGAAAAGTAACCCATAAGTGGATGATAGTTGGAAGTTTTAATGGCTAATACTGAAAATGTGTATACAGAGACTCTGGATGCTCTGCTAAAGCAAGGTTAGTGCCTGCTGTGTTCAGACGGGATTAGTGCCTGGGGAGGTGATGTGCAATGTGTGTGTTCAAAGAAAAGAGAGGCCAAAGGGGAGAGACCTTTTAACATTATGATTACACACCTTGAACAAGAAAAACTAAACTGAGAGACACACATTATTGTGTAATATTAAAAAAGAAAAAAACCATGCAGGTCCAATTCTGTCCCCACCAGTCATACCAGTGTAATCCTATTGGGGTTCAGAGGCTGGGGGACTTATTTATGCAAGGGTTTGAGTGCCCTCAACTCCATTGACCCCAATTAACAGTAGTCCCACTGACTTCAGTGAAACTGCTCGTGTATGAAAGTACTCAGTATATGAATAAGGGCTTTGCAATCATAACCAATAGGAGTTGTGAAGAATAGGGCCTCTCTTGTATTCTGACTATGCCACTTGAATCATATAAAGCTTACTGAGCTTTTCTCTGAGATGTTGCGTAAAAATTTCAAAAGCACCAAGTGACTTAGAAGACCAAGTCTCATTTTCAAAAAGTGACTTAGGAGCCATAGGGCTTCTCTACATGGTCAGTGAGTGCATGGCAAGTTGGGTGTGAATGTTCAGTGCTGTAGCTGGTCATAGACCTTGCTACCGCCCACTGTAAGTTCTGAGTGTGCTGTTTCAAACAGCAGCAAGTTGCACTGATTTGTAAGTCACTTAGGCATTTCTGAAAATTTTACCCATTCTCTGTCTTGCTTCCTTGTATATGCTGTCAATTACACTAGCCCAGTACAAAAGTGGATTAGTGTTACACATAGATTGTAAGAGTGATATATGAAGAAAAGGCTAACAGAAACAATCCTATTGTGGAAGAATCCTAAATATTATATCTTGAATGGAGATGCACTACAATGAATGAATACATGCAAAGAAGTGTTGAATGATTTTTCTATTTGTATCACTGAGGAAAGGCAGGAATTTCAAGACTGTGCAGAAATTTTTTTCCCAGACACAGTTTTAGAAAACTGTTGCCACAATTAGGCATTAGTGTGCAATGATGAATATGTAAGAATCTTTACCACTATTTCAGTTGTGTAGTTGTGTGTTCTTGTACGTCACTGGTATGATGAAGAGGCTGAATATCAGAGTTTGGACATTATGATGAAAGATTCATGGTTTACCTCAATTTCTGCCAGTGCTCAGAGGCAGTGCTGCAGGAAGATGGTGCTTGGGGGAAATGTTTCTGGCTGGTGGTAAAATACCTGCATAGTTAAATAATGTAATCCACATTTGTAATATGTGAATGCAGTATGGGACACTTTGAAAATGATCCATGGCCTATAGAATGATAGCACGACTATACAGAGGGATCCTGAGAGATACCAAGAACCTTCAGTTTAGCACTTCTTGGGATGAGGCCCACAGATTTGACACAATGATTTTAAAACTGTGGGCCTCCACCTAAGAGGCAACGAACACCTTCGGTAAGTTGCTGTGCACCTTCCATTCCCACTAAACTCATTGGGAGTTGATCATGATGATCAGCACCGCACAGGCGAAGCTCACCACTATGCAGAATCATGTCCTTAGAGATTATATTTTATGACTTCCTGTCAAATCCTGATTTTTTTTCAAACTATAGAAAGCAATTTGACAGAATTAATAATCTCAAAATACAGATGCAGGATTTTATTTATCAAAGCATCATCTTGTAACTTACCTTTTTAAACTACTTTGCTTGGTATTCAGCAAAGTTCATTGCTCTAGGTTTGAAGGAATAATCAGACCCCAAATGCCACGGATATTTTTATTCAGCTAATTTTCAGACATTTTCACTTTCTTCGCATGAAAAAAAAAAAACTATGCTGCTGTTTGGAGCTGGAACCAGAGACCAGCTTCTGTGTGATGCTCCTAGGAGAGTACCTCTCTTGGAGTTCATTAATTTTTTGGTCACTGAAGTTGACTTCCAGCTGTAAAATTGAAGCATATGTGGTTTTTGCATTAACATGCAATGTTTGTATTTTAACTGCTCTCTGGTTGGTGGCTGCTACTGTTGACTGTCAAAATTGCACATCACATATTGTAAAGTCACTCTGGCTGGGAATGTGACACTTGAGAGCTGTGATCCTGCAAACCCTTACATGAAACTCACCTAGTGCAGAGGTTGAGCACAAGGCCATGCATTGGTTATGACTCCTGGATTCTTGGCCCTGTGCAGCTCCAGCCCTGGCTTCAGTGCAGATTAGATCAGCCTAGGGCCTGTTGCAGTATTTGCCAGGTGGCCACAGTCTCCAAGGGACCATAAACCTGCTGAAAATTGGTGGATCACATTGGCTTTCTCGCATGACCTCCTCTGCCCAACATTCATCCTACTCTGGGACATTGATGGAGGTAGTGGTAGGATCCAGCTACACTGGCTTTACAACAGCTCAGAGTGGCTCCCTCTGGGGAGAGCCTCACCTGACAAGATACATCCAGTATTGGGTTCCCTGACGCTACCTGCACAGATGTGCAGATAGTAAAATATCCCCAATAGCATATTTCCAGAGATGAAACACATTGATCTTTTCTTGCTAATACCCCCATTTAATATTTCTTGTTAAATGTTTTGGATCAGATGCCTATATTACCTGTGTTACTTTAAACATCCACTCTTAGAGGCTTTTGGCTGGAATTTGTACTGGAAAATAAGAGCAGACTTTGAAAAAAATACCCTTCTCACCCCCTGCTCCCCCCCCCCCGCAAAGTTAAGAGCTGATTCAAAAGCAGAAGTGGTCTATGAAGAGCTGTACAATCTACGGGAGGTGATAGCTAATTTTGGCAATACAAAGATGGGGTTGGGAGAATATTGCTGCTTTTCCATAGCTGCAAAGAGTCAAGTCCAACAGCCTAGCAGGGCCCAGTGGAGCATCTGAGCACTTCAAGAGGAAGCAAGCTCAAGGAGGTGGGCACACAAGCCTCCGTGAAGGGATGCCAAGTCCAAGTAGTTCAGCAGAGCGCCTGGGTGTGTTCAGAGATCAATGAACCCAGAGAGCATGTGTGGTCATACTTTGAACACCTGCACACTCTATTGTGGGTGGGTGGAGCTGGGAAGAGTACTGTTGTTGTTGTTGTTTTTTTTGCCTTCCCCTAAACTGATCCCTCTTCGTGCCCCTAGTCTGGGATGTTTTATCTAACAATGGCAAATACCAGAGGTTTGAGAGGAAGGTAAGCCTCTCTCTCCCAGTGTGAGGCCTGATCCAGTGCTCATTAAAGTCAGTGGAAAGAATCCCATTAAAGTCACTGGGCTTTGGATCAGGCATTGTATAATGCTATTGGGGGAAAATTCCTTCCTGGGCTCCCAGTGGGTAAAATTTAAGCCCTGAAGCATGAGGTTTAATGTCCTATTATTTCATTCTCATAGTTTGCATAACTCCCAAGTTCTTATGGGTCCTAAAATTATCCAATTATTCTTAAAACCTTGTTCAAATATTTGTTTTTGATGGGCCAGTGAATTCCAGGTTGACTAGTTACAGCTTGAGGTAGTATGTCTCTATTTTGTTTTATTTTAAATTTACTTTGATACACTTTCATTGAAAGGCTGATCAATTCCATGTATCTCAAATGGAGATGAGTGAATAATTTGCAACAAATAATTTGTTTACCTAATTTGCATGAGCAAAATCCAAGCACAAGCACTTTCAGTGCAAATACTTGAAGATGTGAATTTAAAATTCAGGTTAGGTGAATGTTTTTGACATTCATTTCGCATGCATATTTTCACCCATTATATGACTCTCTGAGTGCCACAGTTCCTTCTCTGCGGTGCTCCTGGGGCACCTCATAGGCAGGGCTTCTGGCAAAGCTGCAGTCCTTATGGCCCTACACACCTATGCACCCCAAATCAGAATCTAGCCCTAAGAAAATGAAAATAGTTAAATTACTTATCACTTGTATGTGTGTAGGTCTAGTATGAGTGGTTGACAAGAATTGTTTTAGTGTTTGAATATTATGTTCAAGATTCAGATTCTGTACCCCCTCAAACACTAGCAGCCAGAATATATTATACCATTCAGTGAACATGTCATTCTTCTGAGACATAACTGCACAGGGCCTAGCCAGGAACTTTATGTGCTGGGTCATTCACTACCTTCCATCTCACTCTCTCATACCACCCCTCAGCCCCCCACCCCCACACTGTTCCTTCATGTTGTTGAAGAAATTTTAGATTCACCCAAGCCCGGTAAGGATTTACAGCGCACCATAGAACTGTTTGCTTTTACAGTTTGGTAATAATTAACATTACTGTGGCAATATGGCTATTTCTGTGGCAATGTTAATTACTTTTAAATGGTAACATTTTAATGAGATACAAGGTGGGTGAGGTAAATATCTTTTATTGGACCAACTTCTTTTTACCTCACCCACCTTGTCTCTCTAATATCCCGGGACCGACATGGCTACAACAGCACTGCATACAGCAATGGAACATTTTAATGGTGAGGATCACTGTACATATTTTTTAAAAAATATGTTATTTACATTTAGCTGTTCTCCCTGAGCCCTAACTTGGCCAAAATATGAGCAGGAAGGATTTTGTTCTGTGAAAACCAGCCACAAACTGCAGCCAAATTGTCACTTTGAATTTTGGCTGTTAATCAGCTGGGTTACTAAAACAATGCAATGCAGCTGGTGTGGGCTGCTCCCTGGGTGCAGACACTTGAGCACCAAAAAGATTCATTTTGGGTGTGTTGTGGCTCTTGCTCTTTACCCAACTTACCTAATATGAAGGAATCACATGGGCACAGTGGGATCCAAGTGACCGAGTTTACAAAGGCTAAACAACAACCAACGGCTTATGGAACACAGAAGACAGTGAGGGCCAGGAGAGGGCTCACAAATGATTTAAAGGGATAGCCAACTCCTATATGCTCCTGTCTCTGGCTTGGTCCCTAACATGCCCCTCAAGCCCGGTACCAATGCAATGTGCTTTTGCCCCACTTACACCTCCTTTTGAAGATGCACTATGCTCTTACCCCCAGGGGCTTGCTAGAGCTCAGATTATTAGCAGAACTCTGAACATTTGGCCCTAAATCTTTGTCAGCTAGAAGAGGCACCATAAACTTCAACATTCATTCACTTTTAGGGCACGTAGTGCCTAATTTGTTTTCCCAGAAAGCAGCATCTTCATGGAATTTAAAAGACTAAGAAGACACAAAGGGAAATTTTTCTTCAACCAGTAAAACTGTCCTTCAACTGATACCTTACTTGCCCAGGTATTTGCACTCGTAACCAAGTGTTTTATTGCTGTCCATTCAAATAAAACAGGTCATAGGGCTGATAAGGATTTCCTGAACATTGTTCTTGGAGGCATTAGTGAATGCTAGAGAAGACTGATACTGGCCCTTTTTATTCTTCTGAGAGCGATTCGGTCAGTCCTTCACCTTGGGTCAATGTGCTGTTCTCTATTTCTTGGCCTCTGGCTGTTTGGAGAGCTCCAAGTCCAAGCACATCTGACACATCATAACTGGCTTTATCTTCTTCAGCTTCACTGGCTAGGCAATTCTGCCACCACAATGATTCTTTCCAAAGGATCTGTTTATCTAGGGCAGAGGTTACCAGACTTTTTTGATGAGCGGATTCATGCTCCACATGTTCCCCCATCATGGGAGCCTTGGTGTGGGGGGAGGGGTGCCTGGTGTCCATGGGGTTTGGGGACAGAGAGGGATGTTCATCATGTGTCAGATGAAGAAGCTTTCCACTCCGCAGTGGTCAGGTGGTCCTGTCTGCTGGGACCTGGCTCCCTGCTCTTCTTGCTCCTCTGGGGAAGCGAACAGGGTCATGCTGAAGGAGCGGGGTTGGGAGGGGAGTGGAAGACAGCACCCTCTTGACCCCAGCCTTTCAGTGTAGTCCCATCAGATCCTTGCACCCTCCAATAACCTTGTCAGGCATGCCCCACAGTTTGGGAACTCTGATCTATGGGACTTATATGGTCCCCATTACTGTAATATCTGATTACCTCACAATCTTTACTGTATTTATCCTCTCAACGTCCTTTGTAGTAGGGAAAAATTGTTATACCAAATTCACAGGGGAAGGAGGAAGAGAGACTAAGTGACTTTCCCAAAGTCATGCAGAAAGTCATTGCAGAGCAGGGAATTGAACCCAGGTATCCCAAATGCCAACCTAGTGCCCTACCCGCTAGCCTGTGCTTCCTCGTTAAGGTTAGAGGCTTGGTACCACCAAAGCACATAGGAATAATGTTGATATGAAGGTGGGCGCAGGCAGGAACAGGGTTTTCTCCTTTTAGATCATCTTTATTTTTTATTGATAGCTTGCCCTTCTGGAAATAATATTTTTGGCATGCGTACAGCAATGTTAACCACAGAAGTATTAGCAGCAACATGCCCCTATTCAGGACTGGTGAACTGATGACAGTTCTTTGGCAAAACCAAAGGCCCCACAGAAACCTGGGTTGCCAGAGCATGTGTTGTTTTACTGCTGTGTTTCAGTTTTCTCTTTTTTCAAACCTTTTAATGAGTCTCAGCAGAGTGAGAAATCATGTTGTATTATACAGAAGAGAATTTAGAAGCTCAAGTCACACCCAGTCTGCAGGATTTCCTTTAAAAACAAAATATTATTATGAAACAAATAACTATATGGAGCCACATTCAATCTTGGTATAAGTAGGGACGTCTTCATAAATTTGAGTAGGGTTATACGTGTTTTCTTCAAGGCTGAATTTGACATTGGGTGTTTCTATTACTATAATCTCGTATACGTATGAGAAAGAATGTCTTTGTCTGAGACAGCTTGTGGTTGCTGATTAATGTGATAATCAAATAAAGCAAGAGGGCACAGGAAAAATTTGGAAACCAAGCAATGTTGGGAGAAAGTGTTGAGTAGGGTGCAATAAATCTTTGTTTGGGTGGGCTAGCAAGCTGAGTACATACTCAGGGTCTGGACTTGTACTACCAATGCTGAAGCCCACACTGCACTGTCTTCACTGCTATTGTTATCCATGCTTGCTAGATTCAAGCTAGCTCAGATGACTGCAGCTTTTGCTGTGTAGGTATACATTTGGAATGGAGTGTATGCTAATCAAATCCACAGATAACAAGCAGCTGGATGAGACTGTGGATACTTTGGGGGACATAATCTATGTCAGACCATTTTCAGAATATACTAGCTGAGATTTTTTTCCAAGTCATGCTACTGCGCATAATAAGATTCCACAGCATAAAAGCTAGGGATCTGATTCACATGAATACATTAAGCCATTTTGGCTGTGTATAAGACATCAAAGATTAAATCAATTATATTTATGTCCACTTTAAGTCACCTTTACACAGCTAGAGTTGTGTAAAGTGGCCTTAGTGGAAATGGGAATCAGGCCTTGTGTGTGACACTATACAATGACAAGAAATAAAAACTGGCTGTTTCCTATGGGAGTCATCAGAGGGGAGTTGCCAATTCTGTGGAATGCTTCAGGGATTCTCCCTTGGCTTTTCCCTGAGAGATCAGAAAACTCCCAGAGAGCCCTGCGGGAATGGTGAACAGACTTGTAATAATCTCAGCTGTGTATTGGCAATACCAGAGTTTTCTTTAGCCAAATTACGAGTGTGAATTGCTGGTCAAAAATAGGTGGTACTATAAAAATCCACTTGCACAGAGTGAGTATGAGGACACTGTTCAGCTGCTCTCTGAACTAATGCTGCTTTTTAATGGGGTTTCCTTAAGATCTGTCATAAGTCATGGCTGCAGCTTTTCTCTTGTTACTTTTTGTTTTCACTCTTTCTTTGTTCCACAGTTTCATGTATCCCTAGAATGTGCAACCTGAGCAATTTGAGAGTCATTATCTCCATGTTGTTATGGACCTTTTATATGGACCAGTGATAAATGTGTTGATTACAGAGGAATGGGTAGCTCAGGGTGAGGCTGATAATAGGAGACTGAGCCCCTTGTCATTTTTATTAATTTGAGTCACAGACACTGAGCCTGATTCTCCTCTCACCTACCGCAGTTTTACACTGTTGTGACTCCATTGGCTACACTGGACATACTCCCGTTTCGCATTGCGATATGGGAGAGCAGAATCCTGACAATCATAATTTGGTGCCTTATGTGAAATGGTTTGGTGGTATCTGTTCAATTCCAGGTCACAAAACTCCACAACTCCAAGTCAGACCTTTATTGTGCAGGAGCATAGGAATTGTCGTGCTGGATCATCTTGCTCACTGTCCTGTCACCAAGAGTGGCTGCTACCACTTGCTTCAGAGAAGAGGTGAAGAGACAAAAACAAACCCTGCAGAAAGCATTTGTGGGAAATTTACTTCCTAACTTTTTAATATGCTGGGGCTGGTTAATGCCTTGAAGCATAATCCCTTATGAAACTTGTTCATTTTTGTAATATTTTCTATTATAAACCAAGGTAACCTTATTCTTCATAGAAATGTCTATTCTATTTTTGAATCCTGGTAAGCGATTTGCCTCAGTGAGGGAAGTCAATAGTAGTTTTGAATTGACTTCATTAGGAGTAGGGCTGAGGCTGAGCCCATAGGCACTGTAAATGTCCCCACTGCAGGGTGTCAGTGTGAGTGTTGAGGTACAGTAGTCCCTTCTGGATGCATGGTAGCATGCTCTGTGTACCAAGAACTTGCAGGCAAGTGCTGCTGACATTCCAGGCACTAGGCTCTAAATGCTCTAGCCATTGGTGGGTTCCCAAAAACATGCACACATTTTGAGTCACTGAAGATTCCTTTACGAGGGCTGGCAGCGATAAATAGTGAAAATACCATATTCTGATTTCCCTTGTCAATTTTATACACCCTGGAGTATATTTTGAGTGCAGTGCATGGGAATTCAGATGTTAATAGAGGATGTACAGCTACATTGGGGTGTACATTGTTCTGAAAATGTATGCATAGAATGATAGACTATCAGGGTTGGAAGGGACCTCAGGAGGTCATGTAGTCCAACCCCCTTGCCCAAAGCAGGACCAATTCCCAATTTTTGCCCCAGATGCCTAAATGGCCCCCTCAAGGATTGAGCTCACAACCCTGGGTTTAGCAGGCCAATGCTCAAACCACTGAGCTATCCCTCCCCCCTTATGCATCATTGGGAAACTTGCATAAGAACTTTGGAAAAGACTGCACCAGTTCACTTGCAAGATACACAGCATCTCATTAGAACCAGGCATGCTCACCAAGTTTTTGTTCCACAAATTTATTCTGCCAAACATTGCTTCTTCCACAGTTTACATGTAAAGGAGAGGGAATATGTATCTACTGTATGTATTCAATGCTTTGTAAAACAGCTTACCGATACTGATCAGTGATTTCCTATCTGTTCGCTGATATAATGTAACTTTATTTAGTGGCATTAGAATTTAGTGGCATTAGAACATGAGTCTTCTTCTGCCTCTTATTTGGCATTAACATCTTTTCCCAAGGTGGGGAGAAGTGAGTTTTAAACCAAGGTGTTGCAGTCATGATGGTGGAAAACCCACCTTCCAAGATGTCTTCAGATCCCATCATTGACATTTCTTCATCCACATGTTAAAAATAACACTGTGCTTCAGTCCTATATAGATCAGCAGAATGGTATTTTCCTCCTATAGCGGAGCCCATGTCACTGTTCCTCTACTCTGCAGCAATGTTCAGTATAGTGCATCTAAAAAAAAGAAAAGTGAAAAATGTATTCCAGAAAGCAAAGGAATGCAACAGAAAAGAGTAAAGTACACATGAATGCTATAAGCAGGAAAAGCTATTAGTGCACCTGCACCATTTCTCATTGCTGTGGAACATTTGAATTAGTTAGGCCTTAACTCATCACCTCAGAGTGCTGCAGTCAAAATCAATCTGCCTGTATATTGGTGGGAAAATATTTCCATAATGAAAGGTTTACAAGTTTCAGGCAAAGACACCCTAGTTTACTGGGATCTGAAAACTTGGCTGCAGCCTTCTCTGGCAAAACCTACCATAATTCACTGTGTACTTGGGTGCCACTTTGTTGTTCCTGGTGCAAACAGAAGAAACCTAGTTAGCGCTGCCAGTGTTGACCACTTTATTCTATAATCTAAAGTTTTACAAGGTATTTGTAAAGCAAGCCTGTCTTCCAGAAACTGTAGCTGAACTTGGAGGCCATGAAGATATCCGAGTCATTTATTAATTTCTCTCTCTCTCTCCACTTTCTTTTCTTTCCCCCTTCCCAATATGATAGCTGTTGGTGAGCTGAAAATTACTACAGCATCTGTGCATCTGATCTGCACTAATATCTAAGATAATGTTGCAAATCCATTTGTGAATCATACTAATTGCCTTTTCATAAAATGGAATAAAAGAGACCATTGACTGATAGTTACTCAAACCAAGTTTAGCCCTCCCCACCAGTCTCCCTTACCCTTTGAATCAATGAGTGAATCTAGTCCATTTCCCATTCTATAATCAAACAACTGTTTGAAGTTGAGGGTGAAAGCAGCTCTTCTCATTTTGTCTGTTTTAATTATACATGGTTGGCAGCAAGTCTTTTGCTAATGGTAAAAGATTCACATAGGAGATCAAACAACCCATGTCATTTGAAAGCAAAATGATGTTTGATGTGTGAGTTTCATGTTAATGCCAATGTTCTGCATCCTATGAGCAAAATGTATGCTTTATCGGGTGCCAAATTCAAGATTAATAATAATAAAAAATAATCCCACCTAAACGTGGGGAAAGTATATTAACACTAGTCCCCAAAACACCCACGGTGGGCAAAGCTCAGGAAATTCCTGCCATTAAAAAATGGCTCATTTTGCTTTCTTGTAAGGAAAGAAAAATAATAATTTTAAAACCCTTCCAGGAATTAAAATCAAGATTATTAAATTAAAAAATAGATTATACTCTTTCCTTGCATTCAATTGCCTTTGTTGGGTAGTGATATATTCTGGTTCTTAGCAGCACACCAGTGTTTACCCTGGTTACTGAAGGAATAAATTGTTCTAAGGATGCAGATGTCCAAGTAGTTAACATTACAGCCTACAGCTATTGCCAAGGAAATAGGAAAACCTGAGTTGTTCTCCTGCAAAACTACTTTAAGTTATATTTTCTTATTTATGTCATCCTTAATTTTTCCTCTTACCCAACATCCCTATGTCATATAGATTGTTTCTGAAGCTAAAGTCCCAAGGTAGTAGTTGGTGCCTATGCTTTTATACAATGTAAAATGTAGGCAAAGGTAAAGTTCTTGGCCAAGATTTTCAAGTAACCAGTGATTTTAGGTACCTCAGTTTTTGCCTAACTTGAAGAATCTTAAATAGGGGCAAGATTTTAAGAATGGGTATTCTTTCTGAAAGTTAGGCCCTCTTACGGTGTTTAAAGTGGGCCACCCAATAACTGAAGCACCCGAAATCACTAGGAACTTTTGAAAATCTTATTTTTTTATATTATCTTCATTTACTAGATGAAAAGTGCAATACCACTGAAGTGTTCTCCCTAATGACTTATCATACCATGAGTTAATTGGTTTAAAAATGGCAAATTAAAATATCTGTACTATTGAAATGTTTCAAGTTTAAATGTAGTTTTTATTGGTCACTACATGAGACCCAATCAAAAGACTAATGACATTAACAAAAAGCTTTCCACTGATTTCACTGGGACCTAGATTGGGGGCCTTGGATGTTGTAGTAATACAAGGTAAGAAAAAAATAAGATACATAAATGTATACACTGACAAATTTCTGCTCTGTTGTGTTTTTATATTTCATTGGTATATTTGTAGGCCTACTGACAAGCTTATGGTATCTTCTATGCAACTTATTAGCTTCTTTCTTTTCAATTAAGGTATACAATAGGTGAAGATTATATGGGGGTATCCAATGTTAGTTAATAATCTTACTATGGCAAATCCTAGATATCTTCAGTCTGAAATGTTTTTTAATGTACTTTAATGAAGTTTTCTAACTTTTAATTTCTACTTTGCATCTCTATCTGCAGTCCCTGATGGCCTGGATTCTGGCTGGCAGAGCAGCTTGGACAGTAATTGCTGTATAAAAGTTCAGAAATTCTGCTGGAAAGACTGAAATCTTCCATGAGGGATCTTTACTTTTTGAAAAGGAAGGGGCTAGTCATCTGGGTAAGACAAAAGGATCTGAATCTTGCCAGTCTTCCACTCCTCTTAGTACAGGCTCCCTGTTTTACCTCAGCTCACTGAAAGGTCACCTGGCTGCAATTTCACCACTAGTACAGGACTATATTGTGTTCTCCAATCACAGTGATAAGTTCTGGGTATCACCACATTGATGGCATCATTGTCTCTCTGTACCACCTCTGAAGACTGCATTCCTAGTGGGAGTCACGTCAGCCCTGGAGAGTCTCTGAGATGCAGGCACCATCTGATCCATCATATATGGTGTTCCATAAGTGTAAGGTGTTTTATTTTGGACCAGCCCATCACCTCTTAGCAAAGGAAGCCTCTCATTTCCACTTAAATCAGTCTGTTGGCCTACCTGAATTTTTCATCAAGCCTCGTTCATTACCAGGGAAGTCGGTGTGTCTAGATATCTGAACAAGGCCAAACCATTCCCTGAGCCACATAGGTTGCTTGTAGAAAGTGGGAATATTACAAGGCGATCTGTCAATTTCCATGCAAATGGCCAAATGGATTTGACTCTGCATCCTGTCTTCAATGAACTAGCAGGGATTCTAGTACCTATGTGTGTCAGAGTTCATTCCTAAAGGTCTAAGGTAGCCACAGCTCCTGGATTTAAATGTTTCTATTTTTAATATGCAAAGCTCCTCTCTGGAGTTCGCTCCATACCTTGACACTGAATTATTCTCTGGATATAACCACGAGGAGTCCTTGTGGCACCTTAGAGACTAACCAATTTATTTGGGCATAAGCTTTCGTGGGCTAGAACCCGCTTCATCAGATGCATGGAGTGGAAAATACAGGAGCAGGTATAAATACATGAAAATATAGCTGCCAGGTCAGATGCTCAATACAGGAGAGCAGTCCTGCAACCATTGTTAAGTTGAGACTCGTTGAACCCAGCTCCTTTGGGTTTAGGGACTACCTGTAAATGACGAACACTGAGAATCCATTCAGCCAATGCCCAAAGACAAAAGGCTGGTCATCACAGTAACTGTGATTCTTGGAGAAGATTGTCTACATATTCCCCAATCTACTTCCCGGCTCTTCTTGATTTAGCATTTGGGCCTACATTCCATGCATCACCTCAGGTGACGGGATCATGAGGAGATAGGTGGGGTGCATATGCCATACCAACAGACACAACTACCCAGAAAGTTTCCAGGTCATGCACCAATAGTACATGCTTCACTAGCGTTGGATTCATGCAGACAACCAGATTACCATTCTTTTAGGTTTGTGGTTGTATAAATTCGCAACCAGATACCATATAATTCTTAGGCACCAACTCAGACTGAAGCAGCCATTTTTTATTGCTCTCTGGGGCTGGAATTACTTAAAGCACTAACTCCAGGGCCCTCTTCTTCCATGAGTACTGAAACTTGAAGATTAAAGGCTTTCAAGCCAGATTCTCATCTCAGTCATGCTGGTATAAATGGAAATGTAAGTCCAATGAAGCGAATAGCTACTCCAGATTTAACTGGTGTAACTGAGAGCAGCTTTTGGCCCTTCATTCTTCATGCAAAATCTAAAAGTTGCTTTTGGAAAATGAATAAAATAGATTTTTGTTTCACTATCATATTCTACCCTGGATTTAAATAGCTCATGGAGAATTCTGAAAACTTTTCATCTGTTGTTTTGAAATCATGAACTATGGACTCATTTCTGCACTTTACAAATAGATTGGGGCTTATTACTTTGAAAAGGAAAACCCTACTCATGGTATAATTCTTAAATTTAGGGCACTCAGATACCATGGTGATAGACATGAGAAGAGAAGCTAGTTAAATAAATAATCTTACTCCATGACCACTTACACCCAAATAGCCATGTGAATATCTGACTTTAGGCGATGCTGGGGAAGGCTCTGGAAGGCCTCTGCAGCCTATGGTTGATATGCATGCACCTTGTATACAGTGAATTTACAGGTCCGGATCTGGGGTTAGGAGAGTTGATTTTGGAAGTTCACACAGGAGACCTCAGGGTAGCTTCGTAGGGTAGCATCTGCACTATTGCACAGAGGATGTACGGAAATGAGGCAAAGGTGGGCTGGAGACAACCAGAGTGGAAATACCCCATGCAGAGTCACAGGCCATTGTCCTCACGAAGCAGGAGATACATGGGTACAAGCTCAGGGCTGCAGCAGCAGCTGTGGAGCAGCCTGGGGAGAAAGATCCTTCATTCCCAGTCTAGCCGAGATGTTCAACAAATAGCTCATTTACATGAGCTGTGTGCAGTGGGGCAGGCTTTGTTCATGAATGAATATGATGGCAGTTCTGTGATCTTAAAATGGGAATATTAACAATAACAAAATGCCACCTTGAAGGGCACTTAGTTTAAGAGATCACATGGGGTAGCAAGGTAGAATGGGCCCAAGTAATAGAGGCCATGGGCTTGCTTTTCTTACCCAGAATAATCAGTAGGTAGTTCAGCCTCCTTACATTTAAAACATACTATGTAGTAGCTTTATCTACACTTTTAACTGCAGAGATAAGGGCCTAGAGACGCTTCCTTTCCATGCACATCAAACATCTGTAATCAAACAAGAAACTCACTCTTTTTTAATACAAGTTTCAAGAATAAACACCCATATTCAGGTGTCCTGGAATCCTTTAAGAATGTGTTTGATTATTTTGTTTGTAAAGTGCTAAGAGGATGTCCACCAAGTGAACCCATTTAATCTTATCAAAAGGCTCTTCCATCCCTTAATAGCTTCAGGTAGAAAATCTAAACCTGGAAGGGGAATGGGAGTTGTAGTTCAAGCATGGAGCATGGAGAAGAGGATTCGTGGGCTCACTTGCTCTGCTCAATAAGGCCTCAGCACTGCACAGACTTATGCACATGTTTAACTTTATGCACCATGAACTATAATGGGACCGCTCACGGCGTGTAAAGTTAGGCATGTGTGTAAGTCTCTGCAGAATCGGGGCCTAACTGTGCAACTCCTTCTGAAATCTGGCTGCTATAGGCTATTTGGCAACTGCATTATTGAACACCCTGGGTGCCAGGTATGTTTGAATACAGCTGCTGTGTTCAACCATCTGCACTGCATGACGCGTGGCAGTTACTCTGAGCTGGGAGAAGTATCTGAGGTCATATGGGCAAATCCACAGCAGAGTTAAAGAAATTCTGTTTTCCCACAGTTTAGTTCTGTTTTCCACATATGGCAGAGATCGTGCTGATTGAAGGCTTATGACAGAATACTTGGGCCAGTTCCCAAACAGTAATTTTCTGGTCATTCAATTCAGGTTCCAAATTACATTACCTATATTTTGGTAGGCTGGGTTGCCTGTCTTAGGTAGGTTAAGATTTTGAAATCCCTTCACCCACTTCGACCCCCGCCCCCTGTAATATCTACTTCAGCTTATTCAAATGTACAGAAACTGTCAAACAAAACATGTTGTCAGTTAATTCAATAATTTACTCCCTTTGGAGCAGCAGTTTAAAAGACTGCTGTAGTGAAAAATCTGAAGTTAACTAGAAGAGAACAAGGAATATTGTAAAAAAGAATTTCTTAACTTATACACATTTTAAGCCCTGATCTAGCAAACTCTTATGCACATCTTAACTTTAACTTGAAGTTAAGCAGGTATGTCAGTCGTTTGCAGGAAATTTATAATCATAACTTTTAAAAAATGTTTTTGTAAGAGGAATAAGTTAGATGTTTCTGCTTATGATCAGCAAAAGAAATAATTAACACCATGTGCTCATTAGATTTCAGTGTTTATAGCTTTTCAGATGAAGGAGGTAGGTCACAGTTACCTTAGACCAGGGATCACTGGATTGGTTCACAGTGAGAAGATTGTCTTCATGGCATAAAATCTGGGCATCTCCTTTTAAGTGCAAACTTCCATTCTGCCAAAAACAGTGGTTATTCTAAAAACCCTTTGAGAGGCCATAAGGACTCAGAATCTGTTGAATTTCCATCTGGACAGATGTTTAGTTTCTCTAGATCAGTATTAAGGGTACAGGGGGCTCCTCATGTGTCTCTAGAGGTGACAGCCACCTCCATGACACTGTCCTCCACTGTACTTGATAGAGCACCCCTCCCCTCAAGGGTGGGATTCATGGCTGAGGATGGACGAGGCTAGGACATGAAATAGGAAACACTGTGCTGGAACATGTGTTGTGCTCATCCTGCCAAGCCCCAGAGAAAACACAGTGAAGGAATCATGCAGCACTAAGTAAAAAGCATCAAACAGTAAGGCTGCATTAGCTCTCCTGCATGCTGTAGTACGTTGTGTGCTGTGTCTTTAACATTACATATATGAGAGCAAAGAGCTCAGATCCAACTGGGCCACAGCAGACACATATTGTGTCTGTCTCTGGTAGTATTGTTACTAGGCTCAGCAGAATTCATGTTTTATAATTTTGACACATAATACTGATGTTTATTTTTAAGCATTTTAAACATTTTTTATTGATTTTAAATTTTCACAGTTCCATGAAATTATGGGGAGGCTTGAACAATTATTTAATGACAGAGTCAAAAAGTTAAAGATTTATAACTGTTAAAACACAAATTGCCACCATCACATGTCAAAATAGACAAAGTAAATATCCTTAAACCAACAAATGTACCTGTTTTCACAATTCACGTGCAAGTCCATTTATAACAAGCTTAATTCAAAAGTCTAAATCACTGGATTTTGACTCTAAGTTCTCACACAGCATTTTTCTTACTTTGCCTGTCTGTAAATTTAGATTATTATTGTTGGAAATAGTTTTCCATTGGTTTGTGAGTGTACAGTGAAAGCAACATTTACTTATTTAAAAATCTAATCCTTCCAAGCCTAGTTGTAATTCAGACATCCTTAGCAATGGGCTCTAGGACCTGTGAGCTACGAGGGTCCCAGAGCTCGGGCTCCAGCTTGAGCCCAGCAGTCTACACAGCAATGAAACAGTCCCAGAGCTCGGGCTCCAGCCTGAGCCCAGCAGTCTACACAGCAATGAAACAGTCTTGCAGCCTTAGCCCAATGAGCCTGAGTCAGCTGGCCCGGGCCATTCGCGGGTGTCTAGTTGCTGTGTAGACATGTCCTCTGAGCACTCTTGACTGCTGGAGGTTTTAGCAGTGGGGTAGGAGACAGCTGGAGCTTTTAGGACAGCGGAATAGGGGGAGGCAGTTTGGAATTGTGAGCTAGTCACACTGGAAACAGCTGGATGTTAAAATGATAACCAGTGAAATAGTTAACGATCTTTATCTTTAAATTATCACCGCGAGGTTGCAAAGTGAAAACCACATTGAGAAGAATGGGGCAGTTCATTCTCAAAGCTGTTATAAGACAACTTTGCATTGCTCATGTTCAGTTCATGTTTTCAAAGTTATCTTCAGAGCCAGGAGGGCTAGAAACAGTTTTTAAGTGAAAGTTTATTTTATGCAGCAAAATATTCAGCAAGAGGTAGATCATATGACCCAACAAAACATGAAGCTCTGTTTAAAATTATGCTTATATTTTCCAGTTTTGGGAAAGTACACATTTTAACAGAAAATTACAAATGAACATTTCATTTAAAATCCAAGTTTAGTCCTTAATTTTGCTATTTTTAAAGAACTTTTATTTCATTTTAACAGCACTAAGCATCAAATATGAAAATGTTTTTCCCTTCTGTATTTCCATTTAAATGTAATGATCCTGTCCACTAGAGACAAAAAGACCTCATATTTCCTTTTTTTATTCTGATGTGACAGATTGAAAAATCATCAGGAAGTCAAAAGTACCTGCCTTCGACCAAGTTTCTTGTACTTTGCATGACTGGCAGTTAACACTCAGTGCATTCTCTTTAAAACGTAACCTTTTCTGCAGACTCTGTGTTGCAGCCCCAACAAGAGATTTAGCAACTGAAAACTAAACTTTACACCCACAGTACCTGGGAAGTCACATAAGCAAGCTAAGTATCTGAAATGACCTTGATAGGTTATACTACCATTGTCAGGGCAGGAGCTGTATGTCATTTTTAAGCTGCCCAAAATGTGCAGTGGAAGTATTCTGAAAAACAACAAAGACAATAACATATACAGTAAGGTAACTGCTGAACTCCAGCCCTGTCTATACTCAGAAACTGACTCATTGCTGACTAAAACTGTCAGCAACCGGTCCCCTTGAACTAGGATTGAAAGTTAGTTAACTGCTGGGCTGTGTCTACACTAGACATCTTTTTATCTGTGATTCCCAATAGGCTGCAATCTGAGTGCTAGCACTGATGGAGGCCCTAACATAGGCAAGAGCTTAATTGCTGTGTTATCTAACGCGGTTTGGTGCTGAAGTTATAGATGGGGCCCATTTTTTCCCATTCTTTGCATCAAATCCAGGAGTATGTTAATGGCGAAGTTTACCTTGTTCCTTGATATTTGTATAGGGTGACTGGGCAAACTGCATCATGCTGAAATGTTTGTAAAAACTCTGGATTTTTTCAAAATGGCCAGAAGGGTACAGTCTTCCTGTCCCACCCCGACATTCATGCCCACAGTGATTCCCAAATACCCATTGCTGCCCTCGCTCACATCCCGATTGCACCAGGCAGATGGTGATTTTTCTAGACACTCCAGAGGTGCAGCATGGTTGTGAAGTGTGCATTTGATAAACTTAGGTTGAGGCAATGATATCTGACCCACACTTCCATCAGCAATTTGGCTATTGTTATGTTTGTCTATTGCACTCTGCTTAGTCTCTGTGACAGCAAGGCTGAGATACTTAATGCATTAAGGGTGGGGAGGCTGTGCACCAAATTATGCAGGCAGACATATCTGAGGCTGTGACTCACATCAGCAGAGCTTGCAGTAAGTGTGTGTTTCACACTACGATGCTCTATGCACATAAGCCCCAATCCTGCGAGCACTTAAGCATGTGCTTAAGTTTAAGCATATAAATAGTCCCATTGGATTTAATTGGGCTACTCACTTATGGTTAAACATATGCTTAAAGCATTTGGCTGGATCAGGGCCATGTTGTGTTAGTGCAGGAGTAGGCGATGTGGCGGTGAATAATGTGAGTACCTGATAAAACCAGATTGGAATGTTAACAGCTGTTGCTAATAAATACCACTGTTTGCTGGTCTGCATTTTATCCTTATGTAGTAGATGTGATTTTCTTTTTAGCTTATTTGTACAGGAATTATATAAGTATAAGTGAAGTTAGAGAAGAGTGAATGTGTGATGTATTGTGGACTCTTAACACAAGAGAAACAATTAATCAACTTTATCAAACACATTAATGTCCAGGCCAGTTCCACTGAGAAACCAGTGCGGGAGAAACAAATGCTGGAAAAATATGGTTTCAGATTATAGGGACATGAACTGCATGTCCTTGGAGAAGGTTCCAGTTCTCTTTCCTGCTCTTGTGCAGGGTGTAGTGCTGGGGCAACATGTGGGAGGGAAGAGTTGAGTTCTGGGGCACTCCTACTATATGTCCTCGGATAGTATTATAGAAATACTATATAAGAAACAGGTCCAGGGATCTGTTTGTGGGCTAACAGTACAATTTCCTTTTGTGCCTTTGCATACCCTATCTACAGTACCCCGTGGAACTATTCTTGTGGTCTACAGTTCATTTTAGAATCTTTGTCCTTGTGACAAAGTCAGAATGGACAGTTACCACAGAGTGGTGGAAGGCAGCTATACCAGCCCTAACATGGTAAAGGCCCTTTCCCCCATGAGCTGAAAAGAGGTTACCTCAGGTCAACTAGGGACACCTGAGGCCAAATAAGGGCTGCCTGTGACTTTAAAAAAACCAACTGTTGTCTCACAGGAGTTTGATGGGAAACAAGCTGCAACTGGGCTTGTGGCAGCAGAGAGAAAAGGCTTCTCCTGGGTGGAAGGGTGCTTTCCTCTCTCTGGGAAAGCATCCCTGCTAATGGACTGTTTGGGGAAGGGCTGGCACCCAGCAGCCAGCATAACAGGGAGAGGGATTCCCTTTTTGTGTTATGAGCTTGTTTCTTTTTGCTTGTACTTTCTACTCCTTGGGCCTACTAGCAGGCCCACTCTTTAAATATAGAAGAATAAAAACTGAAGTGAGGAATAAAAACTCCCTGGAGTGGGACTGATTTACTCCAGGCTCCCCCACCACCAGAGGAAGAAATGCTGAGCCTCGTGAGGCGAAGGAGATGCCTTCCCACAATTCTCTTGTCTTGTCAAAATAATTTTGATCAGACTTATATCCTGGGTCTTCCTATATAACAAGCTCAAAGACGTTCAATCCATTTTTTTGGGGAAAGTGTAATGATGAAGCAGAGTCTGTATTCTTGGAAAAGTGTAACATAATTCTTTAATAAAAAATAATTAGAAGGCTTTTTGTTCTGGAACTACTTGTGCTCTTTTTTTAATTATTAATTAATGAATATTTTAATGCTTATTTCTGGGCTGGGGTGACTTTGACCTTTTGGCTACTAATTACATAATTAGCTTTGAACATGCATATCACTTCACAGTTTCTTACTTTTCCACAAAGGTATTAGTGCTCAGTGGTATTTCCACCTCTTCCCACTTTTGTGTGCATATCTGGACCTCCTCAATGTACAGCAAATACAGCCAACACAAACATACTCTCTACTATTAGATTAGACTCCAGATTCAGGCTGAGGAAGTGCCTTGGTACGTAGTCCTGATTTTCATTATTTTTTAAACAATTTGCGGGAAATAAAATTCATGGTTGAGTTTTCCAAATGCATTTTTATAAATCAAGGGGAAATAGTTTAAACTATTAGTGCAGTTTGTTTAAAATGTACTGTTTTCCAAGTAGTGATTGTTGGGTCTTAAACGCAGACAATCACAAAGGATTCATTCTTTAGAATAACTGTCCCCAGAAAGACTATCATGATTCAGAGCCAAATTCAGATACCCTTATTAATATCTTACTGGGTGAATAGTCCAACTGAAATAAGTGCCAATTTTTGTGGAGAAAGATGCTACCCAAAATGAGTAAGTGTATCAGAATCTGTCTCTCTCTGATTTCTGTGAAGAATGTAAGGATGGTGTAAACGGCAACAAAACCATACTGGGGTGGATTTTTTCTGTTCGAAATTCCACATACAATCACCTTCAAATACTCTCACAAAAATAAATAATAGTACTAATAGGCACTGTTGTCTGGAAATTATGGGTGAAGACTGAAATGAGGACTTCAAGAAAATAATCTGTCTTCTGAAATACATATTTAGCAGTTAGATTGAGAGGTATGAAAAGTACACCTCCCTCTAAAGAGGGGAGCATTTGAGATTGTGACATCTCCTGGGGAATAAGGAAATCTGTCAAACAATACATCATTCAAGGAGGCCTTAATTCAGGAAAACTCTTAAACAAATGCTTAAGTACATCTGTATTCAGGACAACACTTCAGCATATGCTAAAGTGCTTTCTTGAATAGGATGCTTTTCTAATGGGAACACTTGATGGAGGTATGGTATTATCTTGCTTTAGTTTTCAGATCTGGGCTAATTACCAAATCTGCTGGAGAGTGGCTGCAGTTTTTTGGCTTATTTTTTCTCTCTCCCCTTGTCCTGCCCACACAGAGCCACAATCCCTTGGAGCTCACACAAAGGAGTTGCCATGGGTTTCCAGGAAGCGGGAGACTGTCATTAAACTCCTAATTTACAACCTGCTCGCGGTTCCCTCCCTCCCTTCCGAGTGCCTTAGCCAAGGGTTCGTTCCACTCTGGACTTGTTTTAGTGGAAGAAAGAATACAATCCACACTGATTAAAAGTGTTTCATGCAGGATGTCCCAACCAGTAACTCCATAGCAAACACCACAGCTCATGAAGATAACAGTCCTAGAATCATAGAAATGTAGGGCTGTAAGGGACTTCAAGACACCATCTAGTCCATTCCTCCAGCCAGAAGCAGGCTAAGTGAATCTAGACCATCTCTGATAGATGTTTATCTAACCTGTTTTTAGAAACCTCCACTGACAGGGGATTCTACAACCTCACTAGATAACCTGTTCCAATGTTTAACTATCCTTATACTTATACTTTTCTTACTATCTAACCTAAATCTCCCCTCCTGCAGATAAAGCTAATTATTTCCTGTTGTACCCTCAGTGGACATGGAGAACAATTGATCACCATCTTCCTTATAACATCTTTTTACATATTTGAAGACTGTTATCATGTCTCACCTCAGCCTAGGATAAACATACCCAGTTCTTTCAACCGTTCATCATAGATCATGTTTTCTAAACTGACCATTCTAAACTATCTCCAATTTGTCTGTATTTTTCTTAAATTGTGATGCCTCAAATGGGACATAGTATGCCAGCTGAGACCTCCCCAGCACGGAGTAGAACAGACCAATTTGTATGTAAAACCTCCTGTGTCTTACATATGAGACTCCTGTTAATACAACCCAGCATGATATTTGCCTTTTTTACAACAGCATCATATTGTTGACATAGTCAATTTATCCACTGTAACCCCAGATCTTTTTCTGCAGCACAACTGCCTAGCCACTTATTCCCCACTTAGTATGTGTGCATTTGAATTTTCCTTCTTAAGTGTAGTACTTTGCAGTTGTCTTTACTGCATTTCATCGTATTGATTTCAGAACAATTCTCAAGTTTATCAAGACCATTTTGAATTCTAATCCTGTCCTCCTAAGTGCTTGCATCCCCACCAAGCTTGGTGTCACCTAAAAATATTTTAAGTGTACTTTCTACTCCATCCAAGTCATTAATGAAAATATTGAATAGTACTGGACCCAGGACAGATTTCTCTCGGACACCACTTGAGATGTCCTCCCTGCTTGGCTGCGACAGAACCACTTTTAGACTATGATTGTCCAACCAGTTATCCACCCACCGTATTGTAACATCACCTAGAGCAGTGCTTCTCAAGCTATCTGATGTGGGGGACCGGCAATTTTTTTCCAATGTGCGCGCAGACCGCCAGCTGATGGCTCGTGGAGCGGCACCGGTCCGCGGACCACCACTTTGAGTAGCACTGACCTAGATCATATTTACCGAGTTTGTTTATGAGAAAATCATATGGGACTGTGTCAAAAGTCTTACAAAAATCAAGATATATCATATCTATTTCTTCACTTCTTCACACTTTCTGCCAATTAGCCCTTTCCTAAGGGGACTCTCCGGGAAATACCCTTTGCAGAGCTATCCAGATTTGCTCAACAGTTTGGATATAAACCATATTCTATGCCAGTCCTGTGAATGCAAGAAGAAATTCCCCTTTGAAAGGGAATTTTAAATTTCTTAGGGAGAGAAGGCTATTAAAACCTCAGAGATCATTTCTATTTGGTGAATTCTAATTGGATCAATTGAAACTTAAATATTGAGATTTGTTGGGGAAAAAAGAGTAAATGGAAGAAACTGAGGTTTTACTTACTCAAAAGGGTATGTAGTTAAAACATGTGTTACTTATATATTTGTGTATTATACTAGTTATTTTTTACCCTCTGGAATTTTTGCTTCAGAGTTTATATGGTGTGTGTTTCTCATGATGATATGGAAAGGAAAGTTAAACCAGCTGAGAAAAAGTCTTGCACATCTGCCAAGGAAGCAGGGAATCTGGGTATGATTAATACAGGGATAGTTTTATTTTAGTTCCCTATTTCTGCATTTCAGTATTTTTTATTTCAATTAATTTGCTTCTGTATTTTCAAGGGTGTTCATGATACACCCTAGGCACTTATACATTCTAAAATACAATTTGTAAAAAAAAAAAAAAAAAATCAAATCAACAAGCAACAAACTACCTATCCCAACAGCTCAACCTACAAAATACAGCAAATAACCAGCTAGGCAGCAAATCCGAACCCTAATCCCAAATTTACCCCAAATGCTGACAAAATAGCTGGGCTTTGTAGTCCTGTGAGGGAGTGGGATGAACCCCACATTGGAGAGAGGGGTTCAGGAACAACTCTGGGCCTAGGAAGCTCTGCCGGGCATGTTCCAGTTGGAGGAGGCTTAAAACCAGGGTCTCCAGCACACCACGGTGGCAGACGGAGAGAGACAGACCCGCACTTGCTGCTATGGAGGGGTTATGCCGGAGGCATATCCCCAGGAAGAGAACTGCTGCACAAAGGCAGGACTCCCCAGCTGGCAAAGACCCATGGGCCATATTGCAAGGAACAACAATGTAAGCCACGATGTGCCCCATGGAGGGACAGGGCGGTAGGAAGAGATCAGAGGAGGGTATTAGCTGGATTGCAGGTAGCAGACGGCTTCCAGGTGCACTTTTGGGCCTTGTAAGGATTGGAATTCAGTGGAATGGGAGGGCCTCAGTTCCCCCATCCTTTGAAATTAGGTGGGGAGGCCACCAGAGATTCTAACCATAGGTGGGTGACCTGCCCCCACTCACAGTACCCTGAAAATTAACAGATTACAATTTAATTCAGTGTTTTGCATTTGTTAGTTCAGTTGCCTTTCTGTTTCCAGGCAGTGTTTTTTCCCCCATATTTCATCCAACATGGCTAAAGAGGTGCTGTTAAAATTAATAACGCAGCTATGTTGCTGGGATGGTTAAATGTGTAGGGCCCCCACTAACACTGTTTTGCTTTTGTTCTAGTGTTGCAAAGCAGCCTTAAAGCTGGTTTAATTGGTTCCCTGGGAATTCTTTGGGTGTGAAAATCCCAGAATGCATAGAGCCAAAACTTTTTAAGGCAGGATGACCTGAGAAGAGGGGATGTGGCCAGGGAGTTGTGATCACTGGCTAATCCTTGGCTACTGAAACAGCCCACTGGGGTGGGTCACAAGCAACTGGATGTAAATAGATGGAGCATTCCTGAGGCTTCTCCATCTTGGAGCCTCAGGCTCTAAGCAACACATTCATGGCTTACATCAAGTTGGTGTTCCCCTACTCCAGTGGTCCCCAAACTGTGGGGCTCCCCCCAGGGGACACAGACGAATGTTCAGGGTGCCACACAGCGGGGCCCAGGCCAGCCCCCATGTGGGGGACGGGGACAGTGCAACACCCAGCCCCACTCTGCCCCCAGACCAGCTCTGGCCCTAGCTGCAGCTCCACTCTGACCCCTGCTCTGTCCCCCAGCTCATCTCTTCCCCCATTCCCTCTCCACCCCCAGGCCAGCTCCGCCTCTATCCCCAGCTCCTCCCCCACCCCCAGTTCCGTACTGAGCTCTGCCTTCAGCCCAAGCTTCTCTGCTGAGAAGGCCTTGGCTGTGAAGTAACGGGTGTGTGTGTATGAACA
This sequence comes from Chelonia mydas, assembly GCF_015237465.2. Classification (NCBI taxonomy): domain Eukaryota; kingdom Metazoa; phylum Chordata; order Testudines; family Cheloniidae; genus Chelonia; species Chelonia mydas. The sequence goes on from NC_057849.1 coordinate 164,452,532, forward strand.
GTTTCTATTACTGGTAAGCAGGGATGCAACAGGAAAAGTTTGAGTACCACTGCTCTATTCTCTTGAGCTGTGCTTGAAGCAGCAGGACTGATGCCCCAAATCTGTCCCTTGGTATTGTCAAATTGAAAATGAGAGAAGAAGAAATGCTACCAGTGGTAAGGATAGTTTTAGTCATTAGTAATAGTTTCTCCTAATATCTATAGTTCTGTCATAAAAACACAGCATTGTATATTGTGGACTGCTCTTTCTGTTGAAAAGATACAGATGAACTATTATTATTTATTTATTTATTCATTCTAACAAGAGAATAAGGCTTATAATAGGAGAAAACAAACTAGCTATGATATTCTGTATTCAGCAGTACAGCTGACTGAGAGTTGAAAGTCACTAACAAAAACCTGTGGAGGTGACAACTGAGATAAAAAGAGAAATAATCTTCTTTAATATTTTCTATTTGTCAGGCTACATTTACAATCCTGAGAAAACACAGACTAATGGTGGGCGACCAGCAGGAACATAATTTCTGGTCTTGATCACTGCATCCCAGAACTACTTATGGATGAGAATCCTTAGTATTATACAGTAGGTCGTTTCCCTTGTGTGGTTGGTCCTGCCTCTCTTCTGGCTGTGGAATGTATAAAATGATGTCCACCTGGTGTCATGTTTCCAGTAATTGCACCTTTGTGGGGGTTTTTTATGAGTAAGTTGTAAAACTAATGGCAGTGTCTTGACCAAGGAAAAAGAACACATTCTGTATCCTGTAGCACATGAAAACAGTTTGGGTAATGGAAGACATAATTAAGGTGTCTGCAGTTTCCATATGTGTGACAAGGCACAAGGTTTGATTTTTAATTCTGATCACATGAAAATGAATATATTTAAAAAATACAGAGTGGGATGGACTACAACATAATCATTTCTTTTGAAAAGCTGCAAATTCTAAATGAATTAAACAGAATGGCCACAAGTTCAAATTTGGGTGTCAAAAACTGTCATAAAATTGTAGTTAAGCAACTAAATAAGTGGCTTAAATTTCAAAGGTTCTGAGTGCCCACAGCTCCACTGATTCCAAAGGAAATTTTGGCTGATCAGCACCACTGAAAACCAGGCCACTTATTTAGATCTTAAAAATATTGAGTCAGATGTCTACCTTTAGAGCATGATCTAGTTCAACTGAAATCAATGGGAATCTTTTTATTGACTTCAGTGAGGCTTGGATCAGGCTACAAAATATTTGAAAATGTTGGTCCTTGCCACTCGGCTAAATTCTGCCCTTCGCTTTTCATTTGTGCAATCCCACTGACTTTCATGGATGTAAACTTCATTTTGTTGGTTGCTGTGTAAATGAGGTCTTTCTAGGTTGATGTGTCTGAGTGCAGAGCTAAGCCATGCATCTGAAGTTAGGGATGTGTAGTGGGAGGATTGAAAGAGGCTTCAGGAGCCTACTGGAGGGAGCTTGTCTGTAGAGTGGTTGCAATAATTATATATTTTCTTGTAGTGTATTATTCAGCCACTACATGTTTATATGCATGGTATATATTTTCAGGTATAATGTGGACCCTGGCAAACAAGAAACTAAGCTGGAACTCAAGTTATGTGGAGGTCTGTTTGTAACTGTAGTTGTTGCTGTTTTCTTTAATAAATATTTCCTATTTATGATGGACTGTGAGTCCATATGTTATGAGAGCTGTGCTTAAAATCTTTACAATTCCCTTATAAATAATATTAGTGTGGCAATTCTGTGCTAAGCATAAATTTTACAAAGTATGGCCTAGGTCAGCAAGGTACTTAAGCATGTGCCTAACTTTAAGCACGAGTAGACTCATGTGCTTAAGTATCTCAGTGAATATGAAAAAAATGAGAACATAATTTAGGCCAAACTAAAATGGTCAAGTTTATGTTGAAAACCACTGCACTTTAAAATAGTTTCTGTAGATTGTTGGCAACCATTTCACATATTCAAAACCTAGCATATTTTCCATTGCAGAATTTTAATTTTGGAATACTTTTTTATAAAATTAGTCACATCTCTATCAAGAATACTACAGCGTTCTACAAGTATGGTCCCAAACACTGCAGTATACAGTAGAGTTATTGCAGTGACTCTTGCCTATTTTTCTAGAATGCTGTTCAAGTTGTTCATTAAATGACAGCAGGTGAGGCAGAACATATTAATTGTTTCAATAGAAATAAGTGACAAAGCAGTCAGATGAGTTGTAGGAAAGAAAACTTCATTAAGTATGCAAAGAGGCAGTATTTCATGCTGAGAGACCCGTGTTTGACCCATAGCTGGCAGGCCACCAGCTTGCATTCCAGAGTTCCAGACTAGGACTAGGTCCCACCATACTAGGTCCCTCCTGAAACCTGACCCACTTTCTCGAGTCCCATTCATCTGTGTATTCTAAAGCTTGTTATCTACGTTCTCCATAAACAGAACTTGCTTTAATTCCACTCCTCCTCTTACGTGTCCCCTCATCTTGATGGCCTTTATGAACAGTAGCATGGAGTAGTCCTTGTAGCCACTGATGAGGTCTGCCTTACTGTCTTCCTCAACCACGGCAGCCTGCTTTGCCTTAGACCTTAGACAGAAATTTCTGGTGGCTCTGTGTTCTCTCCAATCCCCAGAAATATGAATGTTGGAAACCTCTTGGGCTCCCAAACTTCCAAGCTACACCAGAGGGGAGCTGCCTGCAGAAAGTTTAAGAGGACTCACCTCTGCATTGCAAACCCAGTACAGCATAAAGTGTACCTGCTAACTTCTGAACCTTTGTGTTAGAGTACTATGAAATATATAAACTTAGAGAGGTAGTGGAAGATCTTTACCTTAAGTTGTTTCAATAACCCAGCTCAAATGAGTGGGAAGTTTATTGCCACTAGGTTAAAATGGCTTGTCTTGGAGCAGGATTAATGCCATATTTCAGAGTGTTGGCAGAGGTAAGCAACTTTATAGTTCACAGTGAGAGGTTCCTGTTCCTTTAGAATGAATATATGGCTGAAGCAGTGTCTAGCTCCAAGAAACACTGAGCCCCTTCGCTAAACATTGTGTTTACTTAATACTTACCTCCAGGGGGACACCCAGAACTTCCCCTTGCCATATCTAAGCTGCCATCTTTTTTCAGCATGTCTTGGAACTTTTTTGGATGTGTATGGTTTGGGGCTAGAGGCCACAAGGGCAATGAGGTTTGCTGTCTTCTCAATAGTATAAGCAACCTCACCCAATGGTGCCTGAATTCTCAGAATCCTGGGCTATAATTTGTGAGTGCATTCAATCTTGACTACAAGGCTTCGTCTGCATGAGTTTTTAGTATTTCACAGAGCTCTAGATGTTGCTCCCTCCCAAGCTAGTCAGCATTTCTCCTTCATCAAGGTTCACTTAGCTAAAGGGTTCACGTCCAGAAGTACATGACCCTGTTAACAGCACTGCCTCCACCACACTCCCCATTTCTACTAGGAAAGAAGCAAAGAGTCCACTGTGAATCCCACACTTGGATCGCCTACACTGCAGGGTGTTGTGCTGAAGCTGTGCAAGTGAGTCAGCTGAAAATGTTTCCGTTTCTTTCCACTTCTCAAATTCTCTTTTTATTCATATGTCAAAATATAAATACACTCATTTGGAGGAGTATTCCAAAGATTTCCAAGTGCTGGAATGCAAGTGACTAGATCAGCAGACCCATCACCTTTCAAAGATTCCAACGTACAACACTTCTACAAATAATCCCCTCATTGCATCAAAACAGGATATAAATAAGCTAGCAAATCTATGAGCATACTTTAAATCTGTCATGACTCACCAGCCACAGTATAGAAGCCTTGTCAGGTTCAGGTAAATTGGCATCATGCCCAAAATCAGAAGCACAAAATCTGTCTGGTGGCTGAAAAGGTGGAAGTTGCTTCCAATAATCTTTAGCAAAGAGCAGCTCATTGCACATGAATGTGCAAATAAGTTCTTCATTATGTCCCCTTGAAATCCTATATAATGCTGCATAATACTGCCATGAAAGATATAAAATAATCTTCTGGGGTTTGGCATGCAAAAAATATCGTAATGAGTAATGACACGTTCTATTAGGAGAATATGGTACAGTAGTAATAATGCCAGCTCTTATTGTTAACATTGATTCATGTATTCAGTAACTTCCATGAAATCCTGTGCAGTACTTTGCTAAATGGGAGTGAAATTAATTCAGGCATGAAAGGTTCTACATTTATAGTGAGGTTTCCATTTAAAGATGTCAAAATGAGTTTTCACATTTCTGGTTCTCTTACGATGTTAATTTCTCTTAATGATGCTGCCCTTTAAAGGGTAGCCATGAGTTTGTTGGTTGACCTTTTCCTGAGTCTAAAGTTACTCATGTTTTTAAGGTTACAGCAATCACTGTTTAAAAGGTCAAAGGTTACCAGCAGCAACCATATGCCAGAGTCACATATACTACATTATGCCCCTATACTTGAAGCAGAAAACCAGGAGTAGTTTTGCAGGGGTCAGGGTTTGGGATTTCCCATCCTTTGAGAGTGTGCTCAAGTTTGCCCTGCCAATATCCTTTCCCCACCCCTAATATGGCTCTGATATTAAGAGTTAACTGTTGACCTTTTAATGTTGCATATAAACTTAGAAAGCTAAATCTACAGTTCTAAATGACAATGAATTAGTGAGTGGTCTTTTCTTTAAATAAAACTCCAGTTTTCAAGTCCATAGTAAGAGCACATGTAGCCCACACAACAACCATATAGTATAATATAAACTGATATATTTATAGAACCTTGTCCCATAGTAAGAAACAAAATGTTGTCACTCCCCAAGTTAACTAAAATAATGCACAAAAGTACTACAGTTACTGTAGATGAGCAGTATCAAAATACAAGGAAGAAAAAGAAATACAAATAAATGGTTGGGGTAAAGGAAAAATGAAGATGAATTGTAAACCTGCAATACAAATATAACTGCACTACAAACAGATTATGATTATTGAGAAACTAGAATTAATTATCAGAAAACAAAGTGTAGAAAAGAATAAATTGTAACACATGTACTTGACAATTGCTTAGTTGTAGCTAGCATTCAAACAAGAAGCTCCCTTTAATGGTTCCTAATGGCCCATGATGAATGTGTAAATCTCTAAGGATATCAGTATTAAGGCATTGATTCAGCAAAGCACTTAAGCATGTGCTTAACTTTAAGCCTGTTAATTCATCCCTGTTCAAAAAGCACGTAAGCCCACCTTCATTGATACCCCCTCATTTTTCAAATCTTCTCTTAAAACATATCATTTTCTCTTTTTCCTATCCCTCTTAATTTTTCCCTCCCACTCGGTTAGCGGAAGTATAAATGAATGTCATAACTCTTTTTAACCATACCACACTATTTTCTGTAACTTATACCATATGCTGCTGTCTTATGTTTGTTTTGTAAAGCATTTTTGAATAGAGTTTATACGGTTAGACTAGTTATATTCTATATTATTTTAAAATAAACTAAATTCTTTCATAAAATTGTGGAGGATTATTTTTCAGGTATAAAAACCCCACATAAATAGAGATGTCATAGTTTCTGAATGACTCTGGTAGATTTGTATTCTAGGAGTGATACATTTCCTTGTTGTGAGAAAAGAAATGTACACAAACGTAGGAAGTCAATCTTAATCTTATATTTTAGTCTAATTTAGGGCCAGAGTCTGCCACTCTTACTCACACAGAATAGCACCTTAATCCACAACTACTCCCATTGAAATCAGTGGTGAGATCAGTGGGAATACTTTTGATGTAAGGTGTTGTTCAGTGCAAGTAAGAGTGGCAGAATGTATTTCTTATTTAATTGTACCAAACACTCTGAAATAGGAATATGAGGCAAAGAAAATGCTACTTGCAGCACAGGAATGTGGCATACCTGATCCGTCTGAGTGTCCAAGTCAGACTGTGTCCTGAAATGCACTTTTCCAGTTTCACCTTAAATGCCCCATTAATACAACCATCCACTGAAAAAACCCCTAATATACAGGAAAAAATGTAATTTTACTCTCTCTTCCTCTGCCTCTGTTTTTCTCCTCATTACGGAAGTTAGAGTGTATTCTTAATTACCAGGGGCGGGGGTGGTGATATATCTCGAAACTAAATTAATCTTCCATATGAACAGAATAAACTCACTGGCCTACAAATGCAGCGTGGTATTGTCTGTTCCCGTAAGGTATGGAACTAGTCCAGCTCCATATGGAAAGAATCTTGTTTACCTATCCGGTTCCCTAACATAAATCAGGCTGTAAAACTACCTCTCCATGTCAAAGGGGCACAGCCCAAAAGAATAGTGACAAAATGCCACCAGGCCCACTGAAAAGCTTCTAGAAATAAACAAGGGAAGGAGAACGTTCAGAAATAACAGTGATGAAATTTGCAGTGTTGTGGTAGCTATGTCAGTCCCAGGCTATTAGAGAGACAAGGTAGGTGAGGTAATATCTTTTATTAGATCAACTTCTGATGGTGAGAAAGACAAGCTTTTGAGCTCACAGAGCTCTTCTTCAGGTCTGGGGAAGGTATGCAGGCCTAGTCAACACTAGAAAATTAGGTCAGTTTAACTGCGTTTGTCAAGGGTGTGAGAAATCTATACCCCTGAGAGGCCTCGTTAAGCCAACATAAACCCCATGTGTAGATACGGCTGGGTACAAAAAAATTTCTTCTGTCCACCTGCCGCCTCTCATCGGCGTAGGTAGTGTCAACACTGAAGCGCTACAGTGGTGCAGCTGGATCGCGGTAGCATTTTAAGTGTAGACAAGCCCTCAACGTGTCACAGCTAAATACAAGGTGGCACAGATTGTTTAACATATGTAGTTAATACAAATCCAAGGTGAAATGTCCCATGACCTTCTCGGCAATCAGAGGACAGGGCAGGGGGTGGGGTGGGGGTGGGAAAGTGGGTTATATTTGTTGTAATAAGCCATTAATGCAGTGTCTTTATTAAGACCATGATTTTTAGTGTTTTGCAAAGTTATGACTTTATGCTCCCAAGATCATCTGTTAAAGGTGTTGTGCAGGTTTCCTTTAAGGACAAGGAATGCGTGGTCAGATACGAAGTGACTGTTTTGTGAAAAGTGTTCAACCACGGTGTTTTTTGTCTTTTATCATTTTTCTGTGTAAGTTATTCAGGAGCATAGTGATTGTTTGGTTTCACCCACATAGTTGTTATTGGGGCATTTAGTGCACTGGATGAGGTACACCAATATTCAGTTTTTGGTTTCCCAATGAAATAAGGGAAACGAGGACAGGAGAAACATAAATACACTTAGATGCATCGATATCTAAGGCCAGAAAGGACTATTAGGATAGTTTAGTCAGACCTCTGCAAAATACAGGCCAAAGAACCTCACACAATATTTTCTACATACATATAGCAGCCTAGGTAGATTTTTAATGAAATTGAAATAAAGGGCCAGATGCTTTCCCCCTGCTTTCCCTTTTTGTGCCTCTCTTGTAGCGCCAAAGATCTGAAAAGCTGCCGTAAGTGGGCAACTGGGCGTACCCCTTTGTGTAGGGGAAGCCCCAGTTATTGTATAGCCAAGTCTACATCACTATCTCATGGCCCCTCTCCCCTGGCACAGGGGATGTATCAAAGATGTACCTTCTGTGTCAGCTAGAGGTGGTCTTAGGAATGTCTAACCAATGCAGCCATATGTGGCATCTCCCCAAGCATTTACATGATGTTCTTCCTTGCTGCAAGTCAGATAGTAACACATGGGGTGCTAAGTATCCTGATTTACACCTGGGCATCTGAGAGCAGAGTAAGGCCCACAGCTTCTGCTGAGTAAAGAGCAGATAATTTATACCTTTCTGTTTGTATTTTCAACAATTGTCCTAAAATCTCATGCATTTATATAGCTTTTCATCCTAAATGATTCCAAAATGCTGTACATATTTCTACATGTAGCTGTTTCTGCAACTCTGTATTAATGTGTTCAATTGCTATTTTAAATCCATTTATCAATCATTCATTCCATTTGATAGTCACCAAATGGGCTTTACTTCTCTAAGAAATACAAAATGATTGATGGCTTTGAAAGCTCCCATGGGTCACTGACATGTATTTATGTCTTCAATTCATCACACAGAAGACTATTTTGACATTACTGATAAATGTCACCATTTGCCTGCAATAGACTGTTCTTCCTTTTATATGTTGCTTCTATATGTTTTGAAAGAATTTGACATTTGCTTCTACATCTCAATAAATATTTTAAAGTCAACCACAAAGAGCTAAGTCACGTGAGATTCAAGGAAGATGCAGATTTGAGGTCACACGAAATGAGTAGTTAAGTAAATAAGAAAGAACAAAGGGAGTCTTCTTTAAAATGTAGAATGGTTAGTAAGTTGAGTTCATGTGAATCATAAAACTTTGGAAGAATCCTGAAAAATGTTACTATGGTGGTTTATTTGGGATGTCCTAATAAGAAATGGAACTCTCTTACAACCATCCTGGATGCAATGCCCCTTATTAGCACACCCTTTCCTGGGGGCATCATTTATGTTCAAGAAGGTAGGCAGGGTCTCCACTGTCTCAAAAGGCATCTACATCAGCTCTAGCTGCTGAAACAGCCCAACAGCCCAAATAGATCAGCTCCTCCTTTTTTATAACCTTCTAGTCTCCTCTGTCAGGTGACTCCATTGTCAGCTTCAACAGATGAGCAGAGACCCTCCCCCGCACCAGGTAACTTTGTTGCCATGTGACCTCTCCCCTACTAAACCAGTTTTCCTGGCTGGGAGCCAATCTGTTGTATAGAGTGATTATATTTCAGCGGTTGAGCCCTTAAATTAAGTGACTTTCCATTGTCAGGTCTTTGCCCCTATCCATGTTAGAATTTTGGAATTGAAAGAACAACAGAGAAGATAAGTAACCTCACCATTCAAAATGGAGTTTGCCGTCTGATACAGATACATATAGGGAATTCATGATCTTACAAAGAATTCATAAATTGTGTAGACAGATTCTCCAATTTGTTGTAACCCAAAGAGAGCAACTGACCCAGAAGGGATGCCAGTGCAACGCCAAGGACCATCTCATTTTCATATTGTACATGTTCTTTATATGCAGAGCAGATAGGAGAATTATACATATCTACATATGTGTTCTAGTATAAGCTCCCACTGCAGCCATTACCACATAAGGTAATGTTAAATGAGTTTAGAACACACATTGGATGACTAGTTCCATTCAGCCCCCTTCCCCCCCAAAGTAAATAACTATTCACACATAAAACCCTGCTGTCATATTTCATATATATTTTGATAAAAATGGAAGCAGAATTGATTTTTTTAGGCCACTATGTTACTAAATAGAAACAATAAGCACTTCACTGTGAAAAATCTCAGAATAATATATATAACAAGTTGTATGTAGAGACAATACATGATATAACATCAAGATTTTATTGGCATTAGTCTGAGATGGACTTGCCTCTTGACTGTGGCAAAGCCATGAATAAGTTATGTAGGTGTCATGCTGTCTGGCGTGGCTCATGATCTTGAGTGCCAAAAGCAGGGCAGATGCCCTGAACTGGTGGTGTGTTCTATAATTCCCCAACCCAGTACCACACGTGAACTCCGAAAGTACTACAATTGTCTTAAAATGGAGTTACAGACAGTCCCCTTAGACACTCTAGTTCATCTTGCCACCCAGGCAAGCTGGACTACGTGATAAATGGTTACTTACACACACACACACACACATACACAAATCACAAAACATTCAGGTTACACCCAGTTCCAAGAGACCACCCAGATCAATTGTCGTCCTACATCTCACACCAAAGACAATGCTGGTAGCCAATTCTACATGAAACTACCTAAAGGTTTATAAGCTAGGTTAAACCTTTTAGCTGAAATCTGGAATGTTTGGTCTGAAGCACGGAAAACTTTTCCCCCCTGAAAGTTTCATTAAAACAAGTGAGCACCTCAAGGAAGGTGATGGAAGTTCTTATTGGTCTGCTGAACATGGAATTCTATTTGGCCAGAGGCACAGTTCCAAAGGCACACATAATTTGTCATTATTTGCATTGTGGTAGCTCCTAGGAGTCCTAGTCATGGACCAGGCTTCCATTATGCTTGGTATTGTACAAACATAAAACAAAAAGATGGTCCCTCCCCCACAGAATTTGTAATCCAGGGGCTTGTCTTACATGCACTACAGGATTGTGATTTCTAAAGCACACAAACATCTCAGAGTTCAGCCAAAAAGTTTAACCTTGAGAAAGTTAGAAAGAATTGAAATTAATCCTTTCTAATAGGAATGCATAGGCAACCATAGCCAAAGGCATTACTATGAGTTATTTCCTGGGATGTAAAAATTATGTATAAACTGGTTATATTCCTGTGAAAGATTGTGGAGCCATATGATTGAAATTATTTCTCACGTGTGTTTGGACCAGCTTACCTGCATCCTGCCCATTCAACCATCCTTACTCAGAGTTATTCTAACATTTCAAAGCTCTGATCAGATTAAAACAGCCACCATTTGTAGCACATTAGTTGTGTGTAGACTCTGCTGCTGGGCACTAAAGGATCCATAGTGTGCTTTAATGTAATGCCTTGTGAGATGGTGCTTCTTTAAAGCTCACTAGGAAAGTTTTAGTGCGCACCAGCAGGTTCTACATGGACCAATTAATGTGCAGCACATCAGTGTGCTTTAGTATATTACCCCACTGTGTAGACAAGCCCTAAGTATGTGCTTCAGGTAATGTCAGTTCCAATTAAGGGGATATTTCTCAAATTCAAGTTAGGGAATAAAGGCCAGATCATGTCTTCAAGCCACGTGCCACACTGTATGGAAGGGAGAGGTAGATCAGCAGGAGCCCCTGGAGGCTTTTTGGGTGACTAAACTAGAATTCCTCCAACACCTCAAGAGCAGTAGAAAGTGGGTGTTTCAGACCTGTTTGAAAAGGTGCAGCACATGGCCACCACTTGACACCACCCTGCATGCTGGGCCTGCTTTGCTGGCTAGAGCAGAAATAGGCAACTCCTTGCCCCTGTCCTGCTGTGTCCCCCCCATGCTCCTATGGGAAGGCTAGTACCCTTAACTGTGCACCTGTGATCCTGACTGTGGCTAGCTCCTGCCTGTTGTCCCATTCCCTGCAACATACAGACATATGTAGCTGAACAGAGCCAGCCACAATCTAGCCCTAGGGAGCCCATTTTGGGGTTGGTGGCACCTTGAATCAACAACTAATAAAGCACTTAACAAATATGAGGTTTATATTTTGGTTGATGAACACACTGGTCATGTGACTGAGAAGAATGGATCCTGGCCCTTCCTCCTGAGAGCTGTATTGCAGGCAGTGGAAGGATTTGAGCTGATTTCTTCCACCCTGCCTGTTCTCAGAAATCCAAAGACAGTCCTGGATAGGTGCCCACAGATCTCCCTGACAGCAGGACTTTGCTTTGTGGAATTAGCCATTTGAGTTAGAGTGATTCATGTAGTGCAGTCATAGGCTGTCTGGCTTCCTATTTTAGGCACAAGATGGCAGCAGAGCACTTTCCAAGCTTTCTCAGTTTGACACACGTATTGGAATGGCAGAGAAATTATTACAGAGATTCCGTATGTTTTAGTGGTTCCTGTGAAATCTATTACTCATCCCAGCCCCTGAAAGGAGGACTGATAAATGCATTTATCAAACGACAAGAAGAAAACCAGCTGGAAGCCAATACAAACCCCTTTCATTACATTGAATCTTTAGTGTACTGTGGCAGCAGTGCAGTAATTCAGGGGGGTACATGAAAACGGACTTATTGAATATGTAATTAAATGCAATTTTCAAATATGCAGCCTGAACTATCCCAGTTCTGTGTGCTTTTTTTTCTTTTGAAAAATAAGGCATATTACATATTGTATGGAGTTTTACCAAGAGAGGGCGAGCCTCAAAATATTTGGGTGTTCAGCATGGGTGTAAAAAACTGGGTGGAAATTTTGAGAATAAATGTTCTGCCAACATTTCAGGCCCTTTTGTGAGAATGGGCTTCCTTGAGCTGTTTTGCACTACTATTTCTAGTCCAGATCAGATCCTGGAAGTACTGGCAAAAGGCACATTAATGGCAAAGTGAGTGGTAGAAGTAAGTTAAAGGCTTGATCCAAAGCCCACTGAAGACTCCCATTGACTTTAATGGACTTTTGATCAGGCCTGAAGGGAATATTTTTAATTCCCCAAAAGTGTGGCTTTGAATTGAGTCAGATTATCTAAAGTGGTTTGGCCAGCCTGAATTTCACCTTAGGTCAGGCCAGTCTCTTATATCTCTCATTGATTTTAAAAGCCCACTGGAATAAGTGCTACAATTAAGAAGATTAATCTGTTGGCAAACATATGTCTTCTAGCTCCCACTCAGATTGCACGGCATCTGAGTGGGATTGCATTCTCAGTGCTTTTGGAGAAAGCAGGCAGTCTTTGGTAGCCAAGTAATTTCATCTGAATCCTGATTCTAATTTGTGGTCCTCAAGTTTGCATCAAACTGGCTTGTTCTTGTGCAGAGCTGAAGTAGTTTGGTAAAAGGAAATATCCATCATATTTTAGTGACGGTAGATGGCAGTATTGCATTTCTCACAAAGTTCTCAAATGAAATTCAGTGAGTGGAAAATATGCAGGAAAATACTACTCCAGAAAGTACAATCCAGTTACTAATGTATTCTGAGATATACTGAATATTCATATAATTAAAAATATTAAGTTTAAAGTGAAATTATATTATGTAAAATTACACTTTCTGGTGGGAAATAATAATAAAAAAAAATCCCCAAAGCCTGACAAAAACTATTACTACTCATATGAGTGAGTGGTTCTTAGCATGAGAAATCCTAGTTACTAGCACAACTGCTCACATGTTTGTCATGGGTTGCAGGATCCAGCCCATGGTAGAACTTACTTTCTCATACTTTAAATCAATCATCTGGGACCACAGTGGCAAGGGGATTGCTATTAGCATACTGACCCTTTTGCCTGTAGGTCATGGGTTCAAATCCAGATCACTTCTGTAGTAACTGAAAGTTGGCGGCTTTGTGCTCTATGTCAAATCAGTTTGGTGGTCTCAGTTCATTTGTTAGTGGATGGATATCTATCTCAGGCAGAGCACTTAAGCATGTACTTAACTTTAAGCATGAGTAGTTCATTATTTCAATAGGACTACTCCGCTGCTTAAATTTAGGCACATGCTGAAGTGCTTTTCTGGATCAGAGCTTAAAACAACCATCTCAATTTAGTAGTCACAGTAGAAAGGCCAAACACTAAGTAAGTTTGATTAATAAATTACTCTCTTGACCCTAGAGTTCATGCTGCCTCAATATCAGTGGTACCATGAGTAAATGTCCATCAGTAAACTGAGGAAGGGTCTCTAAAGATATTGGTTCAGCATTGCAACAAGGGAGCTGGCCCTTGAAAGGAATCTGGACTTAGTCTCGCCTGTGCCAGGTTTAGCCCATTTCCCAAGTGAAGGGAAGGAAAGGCAGGGGTGTGGCAGGCATGTGACCAGTCACAGTTTATAAGGGCAGTCTGTTGTCAGCTGGAGGAAGAGCAGCAGAGGTGGGATGAGCTCTTTAGTAAGAAAACTGGAGTAGAGTTAGGAAAGGGGCTACTGAAGAGACTATGGACATAGAAGACAGGGCAGAGTGGGTGCTTAAGGATTGACAGCCCAATGATAATGGAGACCTGTGCTTGAGGGCGTGTGTGGGTCCCCCCTAGGCTGCCATCTTGGAAGGCAGTGCAGTCATTTCTTCTGGCAAAGGGAAGAGTTGCCAGTAGGTTGATTAGAGCCCAGGAGGGTGGGAAGCAGAGCCCAGGGGAAGGGATAAAGGCAGACTCTCAAAGGAAGGTCATGCTCTGGAAGAGTCTGGGGAGAAGGTAACTTACATGTGTTGTGGTTAGACTTAATTTTGACACTCTGGAATGGGCGAACTCTGTGACTTAGTCCTCCAACTAAGTCACCTCAGAGCTCCTGATGTCTCCTGCACTGCAGTACCATGGAGGATTACCAGCCTGGGTGATGACATTGAGAGCTGTGGTAACTGAAGCAGTGGATGGGCCTGATGCTGGATGGTTAAGTTCCTACCACTAGCATCTTTCACAAGAACCTGAATTTCTTTAGATACTTCATTAAAGGAAAATTTGAAAGAAGTGTATTGTACCTCACCACAAATGTTATTGATAAAGAATGGAATGAAAATTTGCTGCTCTAAAATCTTGAAAATCATTAGTTTGAGGCTGCAATGCCTCCATATGAACCGTAATATGCATAGAATACTTCCATTATTGCAGTTGAAACACAGGTAAACACAAGCTCCAGATATCATCACCACTGTATGGGTACCTATTAATAAAGTAGTCTAATGGGGTTCCTTCCCTGAATAAGGATTGCTCACTTGAGCAGGAGTTTGCAGAATCAGGCATCAAAACATAAAATGTATTCTAGAATTCAGCTATTTAATGTATATGTCGTACATGACAAAACTAGTATATTCAATAGATATCGTGCGTGTACATCTGTGTAATTAAGTTCAGACTCATCCTGTGCCTTGCAAATGGATTGCTGTTTTATAAGTTATCGTACAATGTGAATTAGCATATTAAGATCTATAGAGTTGTAGCCTGACTGGTATTTTGTTAACTTTTGGGATGAATGTCTTTAGCTCATGTTTAATGTTGAACTTAATGTCATATGTTCCTTCATCCATCTATTTTAATTTCATTCCTTTTACCTGCTATCACCATGCTTGGAGTATAGAAGGCAATAAAACAATAAAGATCACCCATTTACCACACTCAATCCTTTTGGAACAGTCTAGTCTCCAGCAGCATCATAGCTGTAACAGTTAGAGCTGGTCATACATTATCCCCCCACGGGATATTTTGACTCTTCATCAAGCCCCCCTCCCCCCCACCCGAATTTTCCGCTGAAAACTCTCGGTTTGGACATTTTTGATGGAAACAAATCATTTTGACATTCCTGAATCGGAATGTGTTGATTTGTGGAACTGAATTTAAATATTTCATTTTGGTTTGGTTTGATGTGAAAGTGCACTGTAGTTTTCCCATAGGAATTTAAGTTCAGCTTTCCCATACACCTGTTCTCTATGGGCTGTGTTTCTTGGCCAGACTACATCTCCCACAAAGCAATATGGTCTCCCTGTTGCTGAACTGCTGTAGTGCATCACGGGAGCCACAAACTAAATTTCCATGAGATGCCATGAATTTCTGAACTGAACTTTTTTGGCTGATAACTTTTCTTTTTTCTTTTTGTTTTGTTTTGACAAAATAGAAACGTTTGACCAGTCCTAATAATGCCATCACCTTCTAACGCCTTATGTAATCCAAAGACAGAATGGAAACTTACTGTGTGTTGCTCTTGTATCACAGCATCTCTTTACTTTCAATTGTTTTAATGTCAATAACAAAATATTCCCTTGGGGAAAAAATCGTCCTTGTCTTAAGTTTGTTCTAGCATATTTTCTGTGAACACAGTGATATCAAAGAAAGGATGAGTTAGAACAATATTCAGACCCCGGGGCCTCAATCCATATGCCTTGCCAACCTGACAACATAACATCCTACTCACTCCTTCATACAAACTTTCTTTCACTTGCAACATCCAATTGCCTACAATGCACACACCCCTTCTTTTAACTCTTATGCAAACACACAAAATAGGGAGCGGTGCAGCCAGACTGTGCTGACAAACCCAGCTGACACCTCCATAATGCTGGTGGAAATCTGGATCTGAACTTCCTGTGGTTCATCAAGCAGAAGAACTTAGCCAATGAATGTTTGGAGGTTTGTAAGAGATTTGGTGGCAGGAGTTGCAATTGCTGGTCAGAACCTTGGGTGAGGTAACTTGGAACTGGGGAGAAAAAACTGTAAGCCAATAAACTGGCTGGCTGCTTCTCACCCTGCACTTGCTTATCATAGCCAGCCTGGTAAAAGAATAGAAACCTGAGGGCTGTGGAGTGAAGAGGCATATGGGCTACTGACAAGATCTTTGTGCTGGCCAGCTGTCTTCTTGCCTCCTTACCAACACTCTGGTGAGGTGGTGAGTCAGAAAAGCAGGCTGGATGCAGGCTGCAACAGAAAAGGGGAGTACCTGGCAGAACTTGACAGTTTTGTCTTCTCCTCTTTTATGCCAAGTGAAGAGAATAACTATCTCATTTTAAAATTCCTGAAGTGGTCTATGTCTAAGATGTTATGATAGTGTATATGTAGGAAGTTGGGAGTCTGTGGGGAAAGTGGTGGTTTAGCTTGAAGAACCCAAAGATACTTAAGCCAAACAGAGCAAAATTTCAAAAAAAGGAGTACTTAAAAATATTTCCCTTGCAGACACTCAAATCTCTCTCTAAAATTACTCTGCCCTCAGAAGAGGTTTTATACCCAAATTTGGAGAATAAATTTAACTATTAAAATATGAACAATTCTGTTTTTAGTGCAAATCTCAATGCAACATCAACAATATAATTCCATTCTATAACAAAGCAACTGTGGCTTATTTATGAATAGTAGTAAATTGTAGGGTGTGGTAACAATGAATCATTGAGTCTGAGGTGACACGTTCTCATGAGGTATTATCTGTCTTGGGGAAGACTCATTGTTTGAAGGAAAAAAATAAGTTTTATTTATGTGGAAATGAAATTTATCTGTCTGTCTGCTTTGAATATGAGAGAAGCAATTTGTTTTGAGCAGGCTTACTAAGAAATTCCTCTTGGAATTTGCTCCACATGCCAGAAAATTGACCTGTCAAAGTACTTCTATAGTGATACTCCACACTATATTTAAACCCCTCCCTCCAATCTTTTTGAGAGAGGTGTTAGGGAAATCTTTCTTTCTTTCTTTCTTTCTTTCTTTCTTTCTTTCTTTCTTTCTTTCTTTCTTTCTTTCTTTCTTTCTTTCTTTCTTAAATGAAAACAACCTTGTGATTTCAATGTGTTGGAAGAGGGTGTGGGAGGGAGCTGTCATCATTTTGTAAATAGCTGAAGAAGCTGGGATTGATTTGGAGATAAAAACTTGCACTCTTCCCTGAAATTGCTCCTTCATGTGTGGTGTGCAAAAGTTTGTTTGATGACCCTCCGAAAGAGCTGCAATGGACAAGTTCCTAATACAGCCATTTTACTCTTCCTACATTGAAATCCAACCCTACTTATATGTGGTGGCATATCTGTGGGGTGGGGAGGTGGGTAGGGTTGCCAATTGTGACTGAAGCTATTCTGGGAGATTTTTTTCCCTAATATGATGTAATGTCATTTTCTGAAAATATCCTATTAAAATCTCCTGGATTGCTTTCGATAGTCACCAGGAGATCAATGCAGATTGTGGAAGTCTCCAGGCCAATCCTGGAGGATTGGCACCCCTAGAGGTGGGGTTGGGTTCAGGAGGGAAAGTACATGACAATAGGGGCCAGAGAGGAAATAGCAGGGAATCTGTTCTTTCTCCCACTCCGTAAGGCATTCTTGGACATCTTGATTATGAGAGATGCCTACCTAAGTAATGCAATGAATACTAGCAGCTCAGTGTCTTTGTAAACAAACACAGCAGCCATTGCATGCTTGCCCGTAACAATGGATGTTAGTAGCTGTCCAACTCAGAGAGGAGCCATTGAACAGGGTTTATAATGGATATACCTCCATAAAGGGTTCGGAGTTTTGGTATTGAATCAGCCTTTAACTGTTTGGAGACTTATCCAGAACTTTGAGTGTCCGCCAAGACTGCAGACCCTGCACCTCCACCTGTAGTTTTATCTTTGAAAGTGGAGGAGAGAGTACCTGGGAACCCTCTCCCCCTTGCCCTTAACTGATATAGACACTAGCTATATAATGATACAACTTCTTTAATGGTATAATCCATAATAAAGCTAATTAGAGTGGAAGAGTGTATGTTACCCAAATGGTACTCTGTAGTTACTTTCACTACTATTTCAGAGGAGTTCCAGCTGGGAAATTTCTGCAGTCCTGCAATGAATTCCCCACTTTAGCTGCATGATCAACATGAAATCAATATAACTATAAAATCTCTTGGTAGGGCTCCACTATTTTAATTTAGCAAAAGCTCCCCCATTTCTTCCCAGCCCTTCTTTGTTAAACATGCTCATAAATTTCTAAGATACTTTTTTGTTTGACATATTCCATACTTTTTCTTGTTTAAAGGTAATTTTTAGCTTTCTTTTTTTTAATTTGAACCAAGTTCTTCAATCATTTTTGAGTTACGGGTTCATGGAGACTCATAATTTAAAACAAAACAGTCTAACCATTCTTCCTAGAATGGGGGTAAAGCCAGTGGTGTCGTGGTTTTAAAAAATGGGTAACCTAAACTAAACTCCATGTGCCCCAAATGAGAACTGGGTAAACTTTTATCTGCATTTACCCTTCACTACACAACTGCCTAAAATGAAAAACTTGACAGGACTCATCAACCTGGTCCAGCATCTCCAGTCATCTAAAGCTCTCTGCAAGCAGCTCCTATCCCACTGCCCTGTGGCTGCTCCTGCAGCTGCTCAACCTCTCCAAGCTTCTCCCCAGGTGTATTCTCCTTAGTAAGAGTGGCAGCTCATTTCCCTGATTTGCAACATTCCAGCAGCAGCATCAAGGCCTTCTCCATCGCGACCTTGCATCTACCATTGCTCCTCAGACTTGCTGTGGTGATTAGGCTTTCCCTGCCCCCTTCAACAGGCTTTGCTGCTTGCTGGCTCCGAGTTTCATGCTGGAGAGCTGGTATGGCTGATGGCCTTATTGAAGGAAGGGAAATATTTTTTTCTTCTAGATATTCTGACAATCTTGATATCTTGATAATTTGGTTCAGTTGATTGAACGTTTGCTTTGATATTTTTCTGATTTTCACCAAAACACCTGATTTCTTTGCTTAAAAACCAAAATTTCAGTTTTTGATTTGAAGGAGTATTTTTTTTTCTCAAATGTGTGATGGCAAAGGCTCCAACTAAACACCTCAATAGAATCTGACCAGCTGTAGATGGGCCTCCTTTCTGCTCTTCCAAATTATATTTTCTAGCAAATGTGGGGCTGCGTGAGCAAGTATCCTTGTATAGAAATGAAGCCGTGGGCTGTTGTCCTTTAACCCTGACCGCCTCACCTCATAGTTGCATTCCACAGATGCTGCATTTCCTGATGTTTTTGTGTTTAACTGTTAACATTTAAAGATGCAGCTTCACTTAAAATACCAATATAGCTAACATAATCCTACAAGCTTATTTCTGCTAGGGTCTGATATAAGTATTCTGACCTTAGAACCCATTGTACTAATGTCTTTCAAGTAACAGTGTCTCACAAATAGTGATTTTTTTCATTCAATTGCCAAGTTCTGTCATATCTTCTTTACCACTTTCTTCTAGAAAGTAACTAAACTTGGACCTGAGCTGTGAAATTTGGATCTTGATTTTGAGACTTTCTTCCACTTCCCCTCTCCCAAATTCAGGGTGTTCAGAGCCCAAGTTCCAGTTCATAAGTCTGCACATTGCGGAATAAATTGGTGGTGTTTGGGTTTCCCCATGTTCTTACACATCCCATCTGCTGCACTTGTCCCTGTCATTGGACTTTGAAGAGGTCAATCATGTTGCCCTTCTGTTGTTATGGATACTCGTTCCTGCAGCTACATTGCAGAATATGACCTGCAGAAAGTGCAAGAGAAATCCAGCTGGCACAAGTTACTGTGAAATAAACTCAAAATTAAATGGGAGCAAGCAGTGGGACTGTACTTTCCACACAGCTGTTTGTATACTGTAGCTGATCTTTCTGGATCACTGCCCGTTACATAAGCAAGCAAAGGCACCTTGAGCAAGTGTATGTAAAGCTGGATTTGGGAATACCAGAAGGGAGCAGTTATAATTTAGCAAAGAGTTAATTCTATCGAATACATTCTGGAAAAATAAACTCTGCATGAAGCTGAGAAAATGCAGCTGTGTAGCGCTTTGGCACACACAGTGCAAGTTCGACCTAAAGCCAATTCTGCCTTGTGTACATACCGTACATACTTATAGAGAACATATAACACAATGTATGGAATGTTAGATTATCACTTCATTCAACTCTCTGGGCAGGCATTTTGATTTGAGTTCCCTGTAAACTGTACTTATATCAGGTCACAACCAGCAACAGGATGATACCTTGCTGGAGCCAATTGCCTTGCAAACTAAGAAAGAATATGAGTCAAAGCTGGGAGGAAGAAGGAACAACTTTAAACTCTTAATTGCATAATTATTCAGCAGAGAATTCAAGACCGATCTCTTCTGAACGTTGCAGCAGCATTCCTATGGAAAAAGGGCTTGGCAAAAAGTAACAGAGGAAGGTCAGCAGAGAACTTTGAGCTCTGTAAAATGAATTGCCACTGCTGTCTGCTTTGCTAACCCCACTGTTGCCTCAGTACAGAATAGCAGCTGGGGTGCAAACTATTTAGAACCTGAATTGTGAGTTTTAGTCTTGTAGTTATTTTAAATTTGGAAACAAAAGGACAAATTTTAATGATCTGGCTGTGCGAGACACAGAGACTGGTGGCAGTCCTGCAATTTAGTCCAT
The DNA here is from genome assembly GCF_015237465.2 of Chelonia mydas. Lineage (NCBI taxonomy): Eukaryota > Metazoa > Chordata > Testudines > Cheloniidae > Chelonia > Chelonia mydas. The sequence goes on from NC_057849.1 coordinate 164,473,053, forward strand.
TTCCTAACTCACACCTTGGTAGTAATATCCTGAGGGACAAGCCCACCCTTGGGCAGAGACCAATGAGCTAGTACAAGGTCATGAGACCCATCCCTTTTTCCATAGGTAGAGCTGGAGACTCTGCTTCCTGATATATAACGATAGAGAGTTTTCTTGTGAGGTTGAGTTCTTCAGAGCTTTCACCTGGGAGCACGTGAGGCGGCTTAAGTGTCACTCACCTACCCCTCACAACTCCTAACATTGGCAGTGTGACAGCCACAAGAGAAGACATTCCACACAACAGCCCCCTGTTGCTGGCTAAGACCAGCCTTCCCCTACAGTAGATGTGTGGGGATTGGGCAGCAGAGCCTCCATGATTGCCTCTGCCTTACTCCTACAAACTACAATATTTTGGGGACTTTCTGACTCCCTCATCACCAGGCTGCTTCTCACCTCTCTTCTTTAGTGTCCTCTACAGGGGCTACTATAGTCCTAGTTTGAGAGAGGGCCCAGGATCAATAAAGGCATAAGGGAGCTCTTTCTAGGAATATCTCACTTCTTTTCTGGGGCTCCTCAGTACAATGGATTGTAAACTATTCAAACTGTGAGCTATTGCTTTAAATATTGCTCAAGGTTTTTTCCTGGTCCTGCTTGCAGACTAGAGGGGTCTGTAGGAAAGTGTGCAATCTGGGTCTAGTACAGTCACTTATCAGACAACCAGCCTAGAGTACGGTGGGATGATTTGTGCCTCTGTGTTTTAGAGAGCATCCTGCTTTGTGCCTGTCTTCTGGTTCTTGTGGTGAGGTCTTGATTCTAGGAAAGAAAGCAGAGGTGCATTGCAGCCTTCCATCAAGAGTATTCAACTTTTCTGTTTTGTGTTGTGAAACATAATACTCAGGACCTGCCTCTTACTGCATCATTCTGAGGTGGTGGGTTCCATCTCTAAGGAGAGTTGTCATACAAACTTTGTGGATGTAAAACTTTAAATCAATATGCAAATATTAAAAACAAATAACCTGTTAGTAGACATGCTGTAGTTTTAAGAATCAAACAATTCTTTAGTGGAAATGTGTCAAGGGCGTTCCTGTGTACTATGTACCTAAACAGCTAAACAGATGGCAGATAGGGCTGGGTGAAAACTTTCCATCAAGATGGTTCTGTCATGAGAATTGCTTTTCTGATTAAATTACACTTTTCACAAAAAGTCTGTTTTTTGGAAACTTCTGGTATATTGTTAAAAATATCAAGACACTTTGATTCTGAAACTTTGCTGCGGTGCGTCATGTGAGTTACCGTTCAGGTGATTTTTATGCTCATTTCAGCTCTGTGGGTGGGCTTCCTACTGAACTTCATCTCCCATGATGCACTGTGGCCACGAGGCTGCTATGATACACCATCTTCCCTCAGCAGGTGGCACAATTTCAAAATCAAAATACTTACGTCTTTTGGCCAAAACATCTTGGATTTTGTTTTCAAATGTTTTCATTTTAATTGAACTTTCCACAGGGTGGGGGATGGAAAATCTATTTTCTGACCAGATCTGATAAGATGAACTGGTATGTAAATGTTTCCAATGTAGTCCTTGATAGAGGGGCCAGGACCTTCTAAAGCCTAGTGAAGAGCAGGGAGAGCCGTCTTATTGTCATCTTAGGATCCTCAGGATAGAACAGCTGAGCAACTTCTCTGCATTCCCTGCTCAGTCTGTGATTTGGGTTGGGAGCAGTATACTGCCAGTCTGGCTAAAAATTAAGGGGTATAGTCTTCCATTCCTTTTTTCACAAAATTTTCTTCAACAACAGTGGGGAATTCAGTGTGTCAACTTATGGTAGGATACAGCCATGAGATTTTTCTGAACTACAGAATGACTTGGGTCATTGTCTGTTACAAAAGCCAGCAGAGACTCCTTCATCAGCTGTATGTGAACTGGATTTGGGAGGCCCAAGGTGGTAGTGACATAGCTGATAAAACTAAAATTACAATTACACCTTCTGGATGAGGTGATCTGGAATTTTTACATGCAAAATGTATAGTTTTGCATTTGAAGCAATAGTGAGAGCAGCACAAAACCTCATTACATTTAAAAGTTTGATTTAAATATTTTCTTAAATTAGTTTAAATTCCTAAAATAATACCTATTCTGAGAAACATTTTTTTGATAGCAGCTAACAGGCGAACTCTCCTTTCATTATGAGGAACTGTTACACACATGAAAAAACTGCCAATCATAGGAATGTTTGAGTCAATCTTTCAGAATTGATATACAAGCTGATGGATTTTTTTAATTTTGAAAGTGGTTTCTTTTAGGCTTAATTATCATTTTCCAGGTTCCAGAAATATCCCCAATGCAGTTTTTTAAAGAGCTCAACCCCTTTCCCACTTAGGACAATGGCAATGGATCAGCTGAAGCAGGATCAGCACCTATGAAGGCAAATGCAATTCAATATCATGACATGCAAGTCATGGAAGATTCAAAATGACGCAGTTTAAAATTAGTCTTTGAACATTGTTTTTTAAAAAACAAACACTTTCATAAATTATTGAAAATGTTTCATTAGAGCAATCCAAGTACAAAACCAATGCCATTCTAGCAAATGCAGGACAGGGGTCAAGTGTTTGCAATCTCTCAACAATGAGAAATAATTTCAATAAGCAAATTGTCCATCAGCTCCAGTTCCTCACGGTTCTCTCCTACCGAGAACCTCCTGTGATACACCTATTATACTGCAAAATCATAATCCCAAATTGAAAATGATTCAATCTGACACAAGATGCTGGGAAAGGAAACTGAGCTTGACCGAATGTGTTTCACTTCTGTCAATAAATATTCACATCAAATCCAGGCTGTTCTGGATGAAGGAGCTGAAGTAAGTTTCAAAGCTGATGAGGACTCCCAGTGGCAAACACTTTGCCTTTGTTGCCAGACTGTGCTATGAGGGAGGTCAATACAGAGAATAAGAAAATAGGCTAGATAGCAATGTCGTCCAAAATAAAGGCAAACGAACCACCATATAGCCTCTAACTGAAATGCATTTTTTCTTTGAAAAGTGATCATTTTTTTTCTAAAAGAGAGAGGCTTTTTGCTGCTTCTATATTTTATTTGAATAACTCCCTGTCTCCAATAAATTTGCCCTGTTTACAGGAAGACATTCACTTAAAAATGTAACCCCAGGAACTTATCCTGAGATGTGAAAGTCAAGCTAGGTTCTTGCATATCACCAGTAATAAACATGGACAACATTATGCCATAAATGACAGCTATACTCTCCAATGATACCGTCAGTTACTTCTGTGCCACCCATTAGCATTCCAAATAGGGTTGCATAGATGTTGATGGGCATAAAGTTCCTCAGGCCAAATGATTATTAGTAGTGGTGTGTAAGAAGGGAAGAAGACAGTTTGTCTCTCAGATCCCAGGTCAAATTTACAGTTAAAAAATAACTTGTAAACTGAGTCAATTTGATATGTAACTAGTGCACCACAAATACGGTGCCTCCTGATAACTTTAGTCACTAAAGTACAGGTGCATTTTAATGCATTTTTTAATTTTTCTATTTAATTTCATGTTTTATTTTATGGTAACTTATTGCTTTCAAGTAAAAATTGACAAAATTCTTCCCATCAGTGTTCATGTAGAAGATTGCTAAGGATAAATGGTGAAAATGGTAAGTCCTTTACTCAGGAACTTCAGTAAACTTGAAATGGGGCATTCAAACTGGTTTTTATCTTCCTATGAACATAGACAATGTGCAAACCACAAATAAACTTTTTGAGAGATATAAGTCAGATGTACAGTCTCTCCCCACCCAAAATGATCTTCTGTCTTCTGGAAAGTGAGGTTTTCAGCCTTTCTGGCTATTAAATAGTTGAAGAAACCTGGGCTTACTTTTCACACCTGGCACAGCCTGACAATCCATAAATGAGAAATTAGTTGCTGCTTTTGAATCCTAAATGCCATACTTTCTGCCACAGTCCTCTAATTTTCTCCATCTCTTGCTTGCAGAAGACGTGAGAAGCAGCACTACTTTGCATGGGAAACTTGTTGTTTTTCCAATGTTTTGTAAAGTCCACTCAACTGTCATAAGAATTAACTTGCTTATAAACCTTTATTATGATTTAGCTCCAATTTCGGTCCTGTTCTTGGATTCACAGTGTACACTAACTCACCAGCCAGAATGCCTTTCCCTGGAACATATTTTTCCAATTTCAGTGTAGTCTTTTTTTCCTACTACACATCTTAAAATATCAGTGGAATGGCTTATATGATAAGATGAAGAAATTGAGCTAGAACCACAGCTTTTCAGCAAACTGTTCTTCATTTTTATGAGGTTTTGTTACAGAGCTAACACATTTTCCTTTTCTCATTCTAGGTTGCATGTTTTGTGATCCTAAGAGCTTCATAAGTCTAATGCATAGTGTAACAAGGACTGTCTGAAAAACAAGAATTCCGTTTCATGAAAAATTTCAAGGTTTAAGGATCTGGTTTCATTACACATCCTCATTAAAAGAACCTTTGAAGAAAAACCAGGGCCAGACCCCCCTGCTCCAATATAGCCAATAGAACAATGTTTAGGGAATTCACAGGTCCAGGTTAAAATCCGTGCCCTGAATCAAGCAAAGCAGGGACATGAACCTGCATCTCAGCATCCCAAGTGAATGCCCTAACCACTTGGCTATTTTGGGGTTGTTTTCTGGTTTTGATCAGAAATTTCATTCTGGACCTGAAAAAATCTTCCTGTTGAAAATACTACACCTCTGTGAAAGTTTTGGTTTTGACAAAACAATATTTTCTGATTTAAAAAAAAATGAAAAATTCCCAGCCTGCTCCAGTCATAGTAAACAAATGATCAGATTGGTCTTGTTATAAACAAATGCAAGTACTTCTGGGTTTCTAGTACCAGTGTGTAAAGTGTGAACTGTACATTCGAAGTCTCATGTGGAAGTGGCCCTTATAGGATGACTTTTTTCACAGTGCCACACGTATATCAGTGCTAGTCTCTTACACAAAAACAAATTCCAAGAGGTAACAAAAAAGAGCAGACAAATGGGTTCAGTCACACAATACAGGCCTAACTTTCCACTAGTGTGTATAAAGCCCATGTATTAACATGACATTGCATTTGCACATGAAAGCAGGATGAGGGTGTAACTCTCATGTGGGGCTACATATGTACCTTTCCTTTAGAGAAGCGTTCTCTGAGGAGCCTGTGTTTTCTATTTCTACCAGAACAAACTTTTTCCAACATGATTAAGATAATTGTGCAACGTTCTGTAGTCCTTAACTCGAGTGCCAGAATAGTAATGCTTTTCTGAAGTCTTTCTAGCCATGCATATATTCCTTTTATTTTATGGTCTTCCTATCTCTCTGTGTCTGTAAAACTGAAAATCAAAACCATCTGCTAAACTGAAGTGGGCATCTGTGGCAATGTCTGGCTGAAACACTTTAGGAAATGTTGAACTCTGACCTATGAGACAGGTGTATATAACTCCTGTCCATACATTGGCACCCACTCTAAAGCGTCTTCACCCTGCAAGTATGGTTTAAAAGGGTGTTAGTGAAAATGAACATAAGGCCTTTATATGTTTAATGGGGCTATTAATTTCTGCCTGTGCTACAGTGTCTCACCATTTTGAGACAGGTGCAAACACAATGTGAAAAATCAGCTTTATTACCAGTTGATTGTTTTTCTGTGAATTATGAGTAGTCTCTGGGATATTTGCACTTGCCACTTGCAACCAGTTTTAGTGCAGCTGACCAGGAGGAAACAATCAGGTAAATAGCCAATCATTTTAAATGAGACAAAGGTGTCTCATAAAGCAGTACTGCCCTGGATATCCATTGTCTCTACTTCATTGACATAGCACACCTGCTTGCTTGGCTGAAAGAGCATTTTGGGAAGTTGCAAATTTCTTGTTTTAAAAATCCCTAAATGAGTGTGTGACACACTGTACCTCAGGGGAACACCCTGCACCTGCATGCTCATCCTTATAATATGATTGTGTGGTATCCAATGCGAAGTTTGTCATGTCGGGTGTCTTTGGAAGGCTCATGATGCACTGAGCATTGTTGTTATAGTAATGTTATAGGTTGTAATTTCATGTATATAGTTATGAGGGTTAAAACAAGCCCAGGCAAAACTCTCCAGGAGCAAAGGGGCAGTTTACACCTCATCAGGGCATGTATGGGACAAACCCATCCCAGCCTCACAGGATCAAAGGCCACTGGCCTAGGCAGCAACAAAGGATCTGTTGGATTCTCGAGTGAGTCACCCCCCCTTCTCTTGGTCAGTTTGGGACTATGATGAGGTAATGCTCACCTGACTCTGAAAGGGAGGGGGCAAAGCCAAGATGGAAGAAAGGACATGATAAAAGGGAGAGATATTTGCCATGCTCTCTCTCTTCCACCTCCATCTACAGACACCACCACCAAATGACTGAAGCACTGATCAAAGGGGAGAGCCTGGCTGTGGTGAGAGTAGCATCTAAGTTTGTAAGAGCACTGAAAGTGTTAAGATCAGCTTAGAATGCATTTTGCTTTTATTTCATTTGACCAAATCTGACTTGTTGTGCTTTGACTTATAATCACTTAAAATCTATCTTTTGTAGTTAATCAATTTGTTTGTTATTCTACCTGAAGCAGTGTATTTGGTTTGAAGCGTGTCAGAGATTCCCCTTGGGATAACAAGCCTGGTACATATCAATTTCTTTGTTAAATTGAGGGACTCATATAAACTTGCAGCGTCCAGCAGGCATAACTGGACACTGCAAGACGGAGGTTCCCAGGGTTGTGTCTGGGACTGGAGATATTGGCTAGTGTCATTCGGTTGCACAATGCAAGCAGCGGCTGGCCAAAAGTGCTCACTCATGTAGCTGCGAGCAGCTTACATGCTAGAAGCTGTGCGAGAACAGCCTGGGAGTGGGGCGGAGGGGGGGGATCTCACAGCAGAGCAGGGTAAGGCTGGCTCTCAGAGTCGAGGATTGGGGTGACCTTACAGATCACTGGTCCAGATAACACCCAGGGAACATCACAGAGTGTCAAAAGAAATAACTTCTTTAGCACCTTTAATTTAGAAAGTCACCTGAATAACATTGTAGCTCCACCACTGGTCTCTAATTACCATTTTTTCTTTTTATATAAATCTAGGATACTCATCAATACAATATCATACAAATTTATCTAAAATATGTTTAAAATAGAAATATGTATTTGAAATATATTTTAGTCTCATTGGAGTCTATGGAACAGACGTGATCTAGCAGTAGCCTGGACTGGATGGATTCCTGCTCAAGATTAGATTAGCCACAGACTTTTAAAATCTGAGATTATACTTTGAAGTTAGCGCTGTACTAACAATTAACTGAATATAAATGTCTTTAATGGGCTCTATATGACAAGAGCTCAAAACCTTCTGTCAACACAGATTAACTGTCTAGCATCCCCCTTCTACGACTGCCTTAATGCTAGATAACAGCAGTCAGTAGAACTACTTCTACAACATGAATAGCACCACACATTGTGGTGAGGCACTCCCTTTATCCTGGTACTATATTAGAGGGACATGCTGATGGAGGATGAAACACTTACGTGTGTATATTTATGGAGGAATTAGACAGCATGGAAATAGATTACATTTAGCACTGGAAAAGAAGAATTCTGTTTTGTGAAAAACGTTGAGATTTTGAATTTTTTCATTCCACAACAGAATGAAAATGAGAATGTTAGAAATCTTTTTTGAAAAAGCACCCACCACCCGATAAGCCAATACCCCAGTAGTAAGGACACTTGCCTGGGAAGTTGGACTGGGCTTGGGGAATTGAACTTATCTCCCAGGTGAGTGCACTTGGCTTTTGTCTGTTCTTTGCTTCCCAATTGTCTCAAGAAATTCCATTATGGACCTGAGAAACTTTCCAGACAAAACTTTAACTGAAACTTATACAAAATAGCATTTTTGATAGAAAAAAAGTTTCAGAAAAACTTTGACTAGCTATAGTTACATTGTCATTCCTTACAAATGCATTTTGCAAATTTGAATGAACCAATGTTCTGATGAGGGCTGTAGTTTTCTTGTCTGTGTCTACTCCTAAGTCAGCTACTTGTTTACCATGATTCTACTGAAGTTTCCAGCAAGCTATTTTGCAATAATGCAGATTATGATAAGAGATGGCCAATTATCAAGAAAGACAATGTAGTCTCACACAACTAATAGAATTGATCTTTTTTACTCTATGTATCCACATACATGCAAACACATGGTGTGGGGAGGGGAATTGCTGGGGGAGGAAATCTTAGAAAGGCTCTCCTTGTAGAGTCTTTCTATTACTTACTGTGATTCCACCCAAGACAAATGGATTAGCCATCTATTGTTACTCTATATCTTGAACTGTGGCCCCATTGAGCTTCTTGCCCTTGAAACTCATCCCCAGCCCACCATATAGTTTCACAGCACACATGGGGAACTTAAAGTAAATATGATCTGAGGCTGTAACTCAATGAGTGGAAAATGCAGGTGCTACCTAGCCAGCTAGCCACCTCCTCATTTGTGGGTTCCTGAGCAAAGGGAATGGCGATGCAGAAGATAGACGTGCACATGAGTTTCACTGGACCTGGATCATGGAGGGAGGCTGGGAAGATTTACCATCCTCTAGGGCTTGGTGAGGTAACACCAGGTCTAGCAAAATGTAGAACTGAAAGAAAACTTTGTTATTTTGGAGGAATAGGAAAGGGCAGGAATTGCAGTTCTGCATGATTTTATACTAGATATGTCCATTAGTGTCCTTGCAGGATACACTGTTTCAGGAGGGCAACAGAAGATTTAAAGATGGTTTTAGCTGAAACCTCTTAAAGCGCCAGCATCTTTACCTATAGCCCAACTCATAGCAAAGAATTTAATTTAGTCTCCAAGTGTAGAATTGGAGATATTAGAGCCATTGTTTGTGTTGCTGTCTCATTTTTAAAGAAAGATAGGTCAGTGATACTCAGTGGTCAAACATATTGTATTTCACCAAAAGAACAGCCAGAGAGCCAATTTTTAAATTGTTACAATTTAAAATATTTCCAAGTGCTTTATTGCATTCAATCACATTTATTCATATACAGACTAATGGATGATGTACCCTGGAAATGTCGTAATTAAAACTGTGTGAATTGTTTGTATTGGATCTCGATACCATCTGAACTGCATCTGATTCCAGTTTGAATGTTTTGCAATCATGGGTCAAAGATGTTTGTACAATGGGGAAATTCCCAAATACCACTAGAATATCTCTGGTGGCCTCATTACTTCAATCCCCATAAGCTTGTATCAGAGCTTAAGGCATTGTGGTCAAGGAATAAGAGTGGAAATCAGCCTAAATTCTGTACCTAGCTTTGTCAGACTTCTTGTATGACCTTCAGCAAAAACCTTGGTCTCTACTCCTGCAGAGGGGACCAATGCAGAGGCTCTACCTAGTAAGAGCAAAAGCAGTAAAGCAGGAACTGCTGCACTGGAGATAGGTAAAATGGGGCCTATCTGGGCAACTCCCCCATTACTCCCAGACCCAGAACTGTGCAGGTGAGACCCCAGTATGTAGACACTAGGATCCGGATGATGCCTCCCTTCCCCCTGCCATGTGGCCTCGGGAGGCAAATTGCAGACAGCGGCCACCTGGAGACTACAACCGGTAGGGGCAGAAGCAGCCAGCTTAGGGACTGTACATGAGAGAACATTTTACAGTTTTGGCTGGACTGTCTCTGTTCTATACTGATTGCCTATTTGCTCTGACCCTCCTCCTTCCCCTCCTTGAGTCTGCTGACCTCAGTTTCACTCCACATCTGCCCCTCTTACACTCTTCTCCCCTGCCCTGTCCCCTTCCCTTTTCTTTCCATTTAGTTGATCCTTCCTAAGTAACCCACCCCCAAAATGAAAATAAATATAAAAATTGTGGACGCAACGACATGTGCTGCCGTCACATTCTTCACTCTTTAACCCTTTCTTCCACCCTGTGTTACAGGGACCATCTGCTACTCTGTTGGTATAGTGTCCTTAAGCACTAGCATGATAAACATGAATAACTAATCATATTCACTTTCCTCGGTTGTAAAACGGGAGATAACATGAAATACATAAAAAGGCATTGCAGGACTGAGTTTATAGAAGGTTGTAGAACACTTTGACATCCTTTGACACCACTAAAAAATTAGACCTTGTTACATGAATAAGGGCTTCAGCTTGCAAAGCCTTGCTTACATGAGCAGAGTTTAATCGTACTGACAATAGTGGGATTTCTCAGGTGAGGCTCCCACAAGTAAAGATTTACAGACATTTCATGTTTATGCTTCAAATTTTAAGCTGCACAGACAGACTTTGAAAATGAAACTTGATTAGTGATGACACCTATATCTATATCTAATCTATCTATCTATGTCTCAAAAGTGCATGAAGAAATCCCTTTATTTAAATACAACATAACAGTATTATGGATAATGTACATTTTAGATGCTATGTATGTTATGGAAGAATTTGTCCAAGGAATGTGTGTGTTTAAGGATCAACCCATGCTTAGATACTTTGCTGAATTAAGGTCTTAGTTGCTACTGTATTTCCATACTGTATTAGTTACATCAGGCAATGTAGAGATTCAGTCAGTTGGGATCAACATTTTTCCTTCACTTGCTGCTATCAGGAACTGTAAGCTTGTTGAGTCTACAGCTAGCGCCAAACCCAAGCTATGCATTTATTCATTATAAAGTTAAAAACTCATTTTGCTTGAAATGAAGTTTTATCCACAAAAGGCAATTCAAAGACAACACTGCATCAGCCCTAAATCTGTTCCCCGGGTTTGGCTGCTCCTAGGGTTCCTTCCAGCATAACTTGTCTGCGTCGGTGTCAGCATTAATTAATTCTGAGATGTCTGCAGGATTCCAACGCCTACCCTCACCCTTTGAAAAATGAATCATTCATCAACAGCAAGCAGCTTCTAGGTAGCAACTTAGCTTAGGCTACAGAGACTATAAAGAAAAAATGTTTTACTTTGTGGCAATCTAACACCTTTGTAAATGTTGTATCTCAAAAGGACCATCTACCCATTTAGCTCTTGATGTAATGGAGTGAATGATGTACTGCTGGAGGGATAAGCACCATGATGCATCTGAAGAAGTGTTTTTTTACCCACGAAAGCTTATGCCCAAATAAATCTGTTAGTCTTTAAGGTGCCACCGGACTCCTTGTTGTCACCATGATATTAGATTCCAATTCCTTGGCTAAGGGAGAATTCAATAAGAATACAGTAGGTGTCATTCTATTAGTTTGCTCTCCAGAAGAAAAGGGTATGTTGGCTTGCTTCAGCACGGAGTGACACCTACTGAAGTCCAGGACTGAACAACTTTTTTCCACTCTGCTCTATGCCTTGTATCATGGGGTGCTACCAAATGTAAACTCAGCAGTATGCTCCCTTCATAATGTTCCAGTGCAGGCAAGCCTCCTCAAAAGGGAGGGATACTGGACCTTTTCTGAAGCCCAGCGCTATATACTATGGTGGTTGTTTGTGTCTGATGCAAATCCCACAGTTCTGAAAATGGGGCTTTCGGTATGCTTGTGTGCTACTTCATCCTGTACAAATCACACTCAACCTTGTCTGAACACTCAAAGGTCTGAACCTGTGGTCTTGGATGGTGAGTATGCGTACTCTAAAACTGTTTGTGTCTCATGTTTTTGTTTTGGTCGGCTGAGAGCCGGGGATAAACCATTTTGGAAATAGGGTCTTGTGCATGTATGTATCCCGTGCTGGCTGTACTTCAGGTAAACCCATGCTGACTTGCTTGCATACTGGTTACCTGCTAGAAATAGGCTGAGTATTTTGAACAGGCCCTTCCTAAAGAACCACAAATGTTATATAAATGAAAAGGGAAAAATCCATTTTAATTGAGTCTTCGCGAAGGGAGTGAAGAATCAGTTTAATATTAATATTTAAGACAGATCCACATAATTTCACATTTCTCTTCTATGTCTTCCTGACCTTTCCCCTGCTAAATGACTCTTTATCATGCCACCTAAGTCTCTTCTTTACTTTCCTCCCTTTAATGCGTTGTGAGGTGGAGATCCTCATCTTCTTAAATATCGCTAAAGCTATATAATTAAAAAAAATCTAAATATATACCAGATGTACAAGTGCTTTTGCACTTTTTCTGGGTTCAGTAGCATCATAACAGCTCTCTCAATCATATATTCCCTTGCTCATGTGGTCTGCACATGGGGCATCTTGGCTATGATCTTGGTTGCAGAACTGGGAGCTTCCAAATTCGAAACTAGTCTTATCTTAAGATTCCTCATGTGAATTCTTACCCCTCCTCCTAACTACGTGGCATCTGCATGCTCTAACATGGACACATCGGAAGAAACAAAACTGAAACACAGAAAAACAAAAGCACAATTTTACTTCAATAGGCTGTGGTGACAATTAGTGTGGGAATTCTTGGATTAGGATCTGTTTTTTAGTATGCAGTTTGCACTGTGTTCTGTGACCAGCTCACTATGCATTGCTCAAAGAACCTATGCAGTTTGTGCTCCGCAGCGTGCTCCTTTGCACGCAGAATGATTACAGTAAAAGGTCTGCTGAATCTGCTAAGGTCCCAAAGATACAAGAATGACAGAGGAAGTTAGACAGAGCATATGGGAGAAGTTGTAAAAGCTCACTGATCCAGTGCTTTCATTAGACTGTTACGACAAGGGAGTTGCAGCCACGTTAAGTCTGACGCAGGGAGACTCCCAAAAAATCATGCACCTTGAAATAGGGTTTAGATTATTTTTTTTAAGTACTGGTGTATGTGCAGCCTTCCTAATACGTGTTCCTGATTTACAAACAAAACTATACATTAAAATGGACTTTATTCAAGCCTTCGAGTCCTACTCTGACCAAATGTACTGCCAACAGTTGAAAGATGAACACAGAGGAGAGGAGATGACACTCTCTGCATCCCTAATATGCTCAAGCCAAGGGACACTTGTGCATCTGTTATGAGGCCAGGGCTGTTTCCCTCTGTTTGTGCAATGCCTTGCACGATGGATACCAATGTTGGTGTCGCCTGAAGGCCCCAACAATAATAAATATTTGTTGAAAGAAATATAGAAAGAAGCGATGAAATAGCACACTCTTGGCTGGCCAGGAAGTAATATTTAGTCTTGGAGGCAGCTGATACTACAGGCTACATGAAAATAGGTAAAAATCAGTTCTATTGCTGTGGTATGTATTCATAGGAAGAAGTGGTATGAAAACAACCTTGATATGTATGTGGAGTCTTAGCACTCTAAAATTGATATACTGAGTCACTGCTCTGGGGAAGCACAGCTGGAGTTGCACTGATGTTACCCAGATCCTCCATGCAAACAAAATAAAATAAAGAATTAAGAAAATGAAAAGTTGTAAAGACTACCCTGATAAGTGGAAATTTTGCACGGTATGTATATATTGGTAACAGTGAAGCACTGAAAAGTCAGATTACGTTACCCAGATGACAGCATTTTTCCCCACAAGATTTACAAATGGAGATGCAATCTTCACTTGCCAGTAACTCTGTTACTTGCCAAGTTCATTGTTGTGAGTGATCCAACCCTGGACAAATCATCCAATAGGTAAATAACACATATTTTATAACAAACTCTTTTCCGTCTTTTTAAAAAATTGTAGTCTGATAAACTTAGCCATTTACTTCAATCTGAATCTCCTGGGTTTTGTCAGCGAAAGTGAGTGTCTAACTCACAACTCACTCCCTTTTATTTAATCTTTGTGTTGAGACAGGCCTGCCTTAACAATGAAAACCCTGGCTTTTGTCAGCTGGTCACACACTTAACACTACTTGACCATATAGTTTTGTTTTTTAATTAAATTTAATACCAGCTTAACTACCATCAGTGATGACATTTTAACCATGGACCTGGGAACAGCTGTCAACTGACTAGTCCTAGGCTTTCTTTCTACACCTATATATAGTTAGACAGAGAAGGTGGGTGAGGTAATATCTTTTATTGACTCAACTTCTGTTGGTGAGAGAGACTAGCTTTCGAGTTCGCACTGAGCTCTTCTTCAGGTCTGGGCTAATCTGAATGCTTGTCTGTCTAATATCCTTGGACTAACTCAGCTACACCAGTGTACATGCCTATAGATCACATTTTATCATATGCATTTTTTATGACAATGGCTTTGGCTTTCCTCTAGAAGGGAACCTTTAAAGAGAGAGGAAAAAGCCAATCATCTTTTCAACAAGTTATTGTGTTTAGGGGGTAAGAAAATAAGAAGCAGCTTGATATTTATTGTATAAAATAACAGAAAAACAAAAGTATATTCTCTTTCCAGTAGATTATCCTGTGAAACCTAAAGCTATGATTGAGAGAGAATGGTAGGCTGTGAAATTATAGTCCTCAATCATAAGCTGGAAATCTATTTTTCTTAACTATACACTAGTTAAGAAAACAGAGGTCCAGACTGAGTTAGTCTCCACATTGGGGGGGGGGGGGGCTGTTTACATTACAACTTCAGAACAGAAACTGGAACGCTCATAACAAGCGGCTCTTGACTTCTGCAGAGCTGAAGATCAAATCTATCTGAAGGAAAGATGAGGTAGTATTTACTTTGAGGAACTCAAAATTTGATGAGGGCTGGAATGAGCCAAAACTACATCATGACTGATGCACTTTTTGCAGAATTTAAATTCTCTCCTTTTTTTTAAAAAAAACCACCCCAATCCTGCAAACAGTTAAGTCATCTAATTGATTTCAGTGGGACTACTCACATACATGAAGTTAAGCAGTTACATAAGTGCACTGCTGAAATGAGGCCTTACTCCTTGGCATATTTCAGGTTTTGATGCCAAATTGCACTAGAACAAACTAGATTGTGGTGGTTTTTATAATGGCAAAAGTGTGTTGTGTGTCCCCCCCGCCCCTTTACTCATTTCACCATGTAACATGACTGAACTACTTGTACTTGAACTAGAAAATTGTTCTCCTGGAATGAGAACAAATATGGACAATTTCAGCCTAAATTATGTTTCAAGATTTTTTTTTTTCAAAATAGAACAGAAACACTTACACAGCTGAATTGTAGTTGTTGCTGTGCATTCTACCTATAATACAGGTGCGTGGTCTCTCTCTCTCTCTCACACACACACGCACACGTACAATGACCACATGTACTCGTTTTTTTTACATTGTGTCACAGGAACTCCTTGTGGGAAACCAGAGAAGTCCCCATTCTTTCATTTCATCAAAATATTTTTTTTACAACTACAAATGATGAAATCCTAGTTCCAGTGAAGACCAAAGCAAAATTCCCACTGATTTCTATAGAGGCAGGATTTTATCCATAATGTTTGTTCTAGCCATATTGTTATGCCAAATAGACTATTCTTTCTAAGGAACAGTCCAGTGGAATGAGTGTTCAGTGTTGGAAGTGAATAGAGAAGTCAAACAAGGGAAATCACCTTCAAAACTGTACTTCTAACTCAAAAGACTATTAATGAAACGTACAAGTTCATTCAGAACACTAAATTACTTGGGTAAAAATGCTCTAATTTGAGATGTTGTTTTACAGTCAGAAGCTGTCTGTAATGATACCAGCACCCTTTTAAAAAGTGTTCATTTGTAGGACTATTTCACACCCTAAAACAGTCACCACCAAAGTGTCCCAGTGTTTAATTTTGAAAATCCATAACTATTTGATGGTTTTGTGAATATATACTCTTGTACAAAACTCATGTATTTATATATGTGTGTATTTCTAAAATTTTACTTAAAATTATGGATCTGAAGTTCTTCAGACTCTTGAGTGGAAAACTCTTGTTGTCTTGACAGTGACTCCAATTAAGTTCTGTGTTGAGGCCAAGAAAACTTATTGGCATATATTGCTAAAGCCAAACCTACACTTTTTTCAATATGTGTTGACAGCCAAGAACGCTGACAGTTGCAGAAGATGTTTTTTCCAAGTGGTGTTGGAGGACTTTCTACATGTTACAACAAACTTAAAAAAAAAGGGGGTGGGGGGAATTGCACCATATGAAGAAGCGGAAGATTGATGGAAGATTGAGGGAGGTACTCGTCTCTTTCCTGACACCATAATTTCCTTAAGAAATAGGCCCAGTCCCTGTCATAAATAAAAACAAAACATGTTTCCATAATGTTTTTATTCTGATAATAGTTTGACGTTTTTGCATTGGCTCAGTTAACTTTTTCCTAACTGCTGCCTGCCAGGGGAAAAAGAAAAAGCTTGGTATATTTTATCATCTTTAATTTTAAATCTCCTATTGGAAAATCCTTCTTTCTGATTATTATTGTATGTGTATACAGCTACAAAGGTTCATCTCATGCTGCTACTTCTGACCTTCCATAGAAAAGTCAGTATAGTGTTATAAGCTGCAGAGCATTAGTATCCGTGTAATCGTAAGTACTCATGGCTTACAGCAATTTTTAAATTAAATGACTAACTCCTGGCCAAGATTTTCAGAAGTGACTAATGATTTTTGGGTTCCTCAATTTTGGAAGTCCAGTGTGAGATGCCTTAAAGGGACCTCGTTTTCAGAAAGTGCTGTATGCCCACCCTCTGAAAATAAAGCCCTTTATTAATGTGTCTGAAACTGGTCACCCAAAAATGGAGGCAACCAAAATCACTAGTCACTTCTGAAAATCTTGGCTTCTCTCTGTAGAGCAGCTACAGAGAAACACACAATAGTTCAA
This sequence comes from Chelonia mydas, assembly GCF_015237465.2. Lineage (NCBI taxonomy): Eukaryota > Metazoa > Chordata > Testudines > Cheloniidae > Chelonia > Chelonia mydas. The sequence continues at coordinate 164,489,732 of NC_057849.1, forward strand.
GAATTAAGGTCAGGGTTTAGTCACACACTTAAATCCATCACTGTTCGGCAAAGCATATGTGTAATTTAACCTTAAGTACCTGCTTAAGAGCCTGCTCCATTGAACACTATGGAAAAACTCCCATGAACTTCAACTGGTTTTGGAGCAGGCTCTTAAGCAAGTACTTAAGGCCCATTACACATGTGTCACATTACACATGTGCTTTGCTGAACAGGGATTGTAAAGAATTTAGGTCCAGATTCAAGTCAATGTGTCTACTCAGAGAAAGTACTAATGTGAGATTTCTAAAGATAGCTACAGGATTTGACTCAAGCTTTAAGAATCTGAAGTGCCGTCCAAAATCTGAGAGGGATGAGGTGTGAAGCATGCTTTCAAAAGTCTTAAAAGAGCAACACTCTGATGCGGAAAGTACAGAACCCGGACCACCAAAAAAGAAAATCAACCTTCTGCAGCTAACTCAGATGATTCAGTCTGCACTACTTTGGATTGTTATCGAGCAGAACCTGTCATCGGCATGGACACATGTCCTCTGGAATGGTGGTTGAAGCACTGCGGAATATATGATTCTTTAGTGCATCTGGCACATAAATATCTTGCAACGCCGGTTACAACAGTGCCATGCGAACTCCTGTTCTCACTTTCAGGTGGCATTGTAAACAAGAGGTGGGCAGCATTATCTCCTGCATATGTAAACAAACTTGTTTGTAGACTCTGTTTTATTTTTGAACGCAGTTATTTTTTGTACACAATTCTACATTTGTAAGTTCAACTTTCATGATGAAGAGACTGCACTACAGTAATTGTATTAGGTGTATTGAAAAATACTATATCTTTCGTTTTTTACACTGCAAATATTTTGTAATAAATATAAAGTGAACACTGTACATGTTGGATTCTGTGTTGTAATTGAAATCAATATATTTGAAAATGTAGAAAACATACAAAAATATTTAAATAAGTGGTATTCCGTTATTGTTTAACAGTGCAATTAATCGTGGATAATTTTTTAATCACGCGATTAATCACAATTAATTTTTTTAATTGCTTGACAGCCCTAATATAAAACTTATGTCCAAGTTCTACAATCATTAATCCTGTGGTTTGTCTCTCCAGTGAGAACTTTACACTCCTGTATTGGACTGTAGTGCTAATGGAGGCTTGTTCTTAATGTTAACCTTGACATCCAGCCTGTAGCTAGAGCATAGTGCAGCTATCCCCACCTCAGTTAATGCAGGCCAACATGAATGCCTGTTTGCAGGCCTCTGATGGATTTTTGTTTGACTCTGCATGCAAGTCAGTGTAGTAATGTTAATTTTTAAACCACTAACAGCCTGTAACTCGGTTCTCTAAGGTATAGAACTCACAATATACCCAATCACAGCTGTTACAGCTGCTCTTTATCAATTCCTCAGTCTGTAAACTATCTTTCCCGTGGGAACAATTTTAATCTTAGGGCTTGTCTATACTTGACATGCTATAGTGGCATAGCAGCAGTGCTGTAGCTGCACGGCTGTAGTACTTTAGTGTAGACACTGCCTATGCCAATGGGAGAAGTTCTTCCACTGGTGTAGGTAATCCACCTCCCACAGAGGCAGCCGCTAAATTGACAGATGAAGTCTTCTGTCGACCTTCCACTGTCTACACTGAGGGTTAGGTTGGCTTAACTATGTTGCTTTAGGGTGTGAATTTTTCACAGCCCTGAACAACATAGCTGGGTCAATCTAACGTTTTAGCATAGGCTAAGCCTTATCTTCATTAGCTTTTTCATAATTTAAACATCTCTTTACTGTAGATTACAGAAGTCTCTCCAATTTTCTGATAAGAATGCACACACTGTCTAAATCCAAAATCTGAATAATTACTCAAATCTCTTCTGGTCTTGGAATTAGGCTGAAAATCCTGCAAAGTCAAGAATTCTTTTTGAGATTGCCACCACTTTCTGGTTCTAGCTGGTCTGTAAATAACACAAGAATAGTCTTTTTAGTTATGTTTTGGTAGTTCTACTCATAGTCCCAACTGAAACCAAGAAGTGCCAAGGTATACAAAGGTGAAAAAACAAAAACAAACAAGAGTTGTTTTTCAAATGTTAGGACTCATTAAGACTGAATTCTTTCAGAGTCTTGGGAAAGGTCCAGGGCAAATATTACATAATCCAAACTGGTTCATGCATGTATACAGTATAGCCTCTTTTGTTTCATATTCCAGGCATCTAAAAACAAGGGATTCTATTTTTACCCTATTGCTGAGCTGGTGTTTTCAATAATTATTCCAAAATAAATTCAGAAACCATAGTTTAGCTTTTGTTAAGCTTAATCAGTTGAAAAACCAAACTTGGGATGGGTTGGATCTGAACTTTAGTTTATCCAAAGCATCAAAGTAACGCTTGGATAATTGAGTTTGTATAATAAGTGTTGGTTTAGTCCCATGTCTATAGTGAATAAACCAAAGTGGTTGTGCAAACTTTGTCAATCGAGTTTTAGGTCTGTAAATCTCAGACCCCAGCCAGAGGTGATTAGGATGAGAGTTCTTTGTTATAACCCATAAGAGTGTGGACATAGAAGGCTGTATAAAGGAGTTAGGGTGGCCTTAGTCTTTAATATGATAAATTTTGGAATAGCTCAGTGAAGTAATGGGAGAGGACAATATTATAGAATAGTTATTTTAAGAGCAAAAAGTATATTTTGCTATGATCTGCTGTGACCCAAGAACCTCTTAATCCCAACTAGCAAGGGGGTACAGAGGGTTACAGGGCTCTCTTGGGTCTGATATATGCATTCTGGTTCACCCAGGTATGTCATGTGAGGTCTCAAATGAAAGCCAGTGTCACACTGGTGGTTGTGCAATATATATACAGCTGTTGTAAAAGGACGTATGTGTATGTATACTGAATATGTTCTTAAAGTCTGTGTCTGGGGAGCTGGTCAGCAGCAAAGGTGAAAAACAAGTTTCCTGTCAGATGAGATGTTTATCCATCTACCTGTTTACATGTAAATTGAGTATTTCGGGCCTTCCATCACTAGGGTGACCAAATGGCAAGTGTGAAAAATTGGGATGGGGTGGGGGGTAATAGGCACCTATTTAAGACAAAGCCCTGAATATCGGGACTGTCCCTATAATACTGGGACATCTGGTCACCCTACCCATCACCAGTCTGAACTGAATGCAAATGAAGTGTTGTGGGGACTTCAGAAAAACTAACAGGAAGACAAAAACAGCAGTGGGGAGTGTGCTTTATCTGGTGGTACAGATCAAAAATTTGCTTGAGTATTTTTTGTGAGGGACAGAGAAGACACCCAGGCACCCTTCACTCAAGAAGTAAAAGAAGTCTCAGTCAGGCTTGATTGAAAACGCTGAAGAGCACTTTGGGTGAGATTAAAATCAAGAGAGTAACTTGTTAGCTAAATTTAGTCTCTAGAAAGCAAGTTATGCCTTTGTTTTTACAAGTAACCATTTGTTTCCAATATTCTTACTTGAATCACCAGTCTTTGATAATAAACTTATTCTTGTTTTCACTATAAACGTACCTAAGTGTCACGGTCCTAAGCAAAGTGCTGGTCCTAAGCTGAATCTTAGAAGCTGTTCTTTTGGGAACAGAAGGCCAGTGATTCTGTGAGTATTCACTGGATAAGGGGCTGGAGACTGCAGGACACATGTCCAGGAGACGGGGTTTGTACGTGCCTATTGCTGCCTGTCTAGAGAGGGTGAGCCAAGGGGGGACAAGCAGGGGAGAGAGTCAGGGTTGAAGAGTGGGCCCACCACAGTCCCAGACTGCATGCCAGAGCGATCTAGTCACATAGAGTGTTGGGATTTTTAGGGATTGGCTTGATTTGGCCTTGTTTTGAAATGGGATTAGCTCCATTTTTGGCTTATTATGAAAGTCGGGGTGCTTATTTACCATGTGACAGTTGGCAACTGTGGTCCCTGGGCTGGGACCTGGAGTAGAGGCAGGGCCTGGGTTCCTTCCCCCCCTGCCACTGGGAAAGTGGCCTGGACTTTGATACATCCCAGAAGGGGAACTGAACTCTTTTAGTGGCCTAGCTGAAGAGCTGGGGCCAGAAAGGTCCAGAGAGGCTAAGAGTCTCTTGGGAGGGAGTCCTGGGGGACATGTCCCGCACTAGGGGCAGGACTGTTTGAAGAGCAGGGACAATTTGAGCTAGCCCAGAAGGGGCTGAGACAACTCAAACCAAGGTACTGTGATAGGCCCTGCTGGACTGATCAAGGAGCGAGCCCAGAGATAGGGCTGCAGATCAAGACACTTTACTGAGGGCTTTGAGAGGAGCCCGGGTCTGGCTTTTATTTCACATGCAGTGTGACTCAGCTGGAGGGCTAAGCCAGCAAAGACCCACCACAGACGGAGAGAGAGAGAGTGTTCAGGCACATGCACTGAGACGGGGCGCTCGTGAGAGGTGAGTACCTCCGATCACACAATCATAAATACTTCCTGTGTTGCTAGAACCAGTCGTCTGATTACTTCCCTTCTACCATTAGAAACAAACAAACCCTATTAACTGAAGCCTTTCATTGCCGATTAGTTAAGTCTCTTCCTGAACGAATGAGAGCTTTTTCCATATGAGAGAAAAACTCTTATGTGTAGCAAAGTGAGCAGATGTATACACCACAATTGCATATTGGAAATGACTTGTTTGTCATTTAGGACTACCCACTGTAACCAAGTGTCTCTTTCGGTGTGCAGTCCAGACCAGAGAGGGCTTGTGTCACGGTCTGCCCTGTAACCTCGGGTTCCTTACAATGCTTCGCGGTTGCAGCTCTCAAGCTAGGCCACTCAAAGCAGCCTACCGGCATGCAGGTCACACCCTGACTGTCTGTGTACAGTTTCAGCACTGGTCCAGCAGCTCTGACCCTGTCAGCCTGTCAGCAACACACAGCCACTCTCTGGCTTCCATCAGCCTTGGTTACTACTTGAAAGGTGATCCCAACACACTGCCAGTCCTGAGTCCCCCCCAAAAGTGTATCCTGCACTGTCCAGCCCTCTCCTGGGCAGTTCAAGGTTTGTTGCTCCTGTAAAGAGGCAATATTCAACAGTTTGCTACTTTAACAGGAGTTGGCAAACAGTTCAGTTTAAACACTGTGCTGGATTGGTTTAGATTAAAAAGCTACAAGTTTATTAACAAAAGAAGATAGGATTTTAAGTGAATTCAAGTATAAGTGAGAAAGTTAGAAATAGCTACAAGCAAATAAAAGTGAAAACATGCATCTAAAAGTCTAAAACTTAATCTAGCAAGTTTTGGTTCAAGGCTTTGTTTAAGATGGCTTTCCTCATTCACAGTCTGCCATCAAGATGATGACTGTCCCTTTCCTTGGTCAGGATGGATCTCTCCCCAAGGCCTAAAGGGGCCAATGCCTTTTTCTTGCAGTCCAGTGACCCTTTGAATGGGATTCTTCCATAGGCGCCAACTTCCCCTCTGCCCTGTGGGTGCTTGATCTGCACCTCCTCCCATGGCCCCGCCCCTGCACTGCCCTCGCCCTGCCCCAATTCCACCCCCTTCCCCAAAGTCCCCACCCCAGTCAAACTGCTAAGTCCAAAAAGATACATTTCCCAGGGTTGCCTGTGCACTATATGTGAACCTTAGCACTGCAGCCTGTGGAATTAACAAATCATCATCTGTAATAAAAGAAACACATCGGAGTGTCTGATAGACTGGTAATTATTTCCTGGCTCCAGTCACATGAACATGGCTCAGGCTTACATAAAACAACCATTTCACAAAGCAGGGGTCAAGTGTCTTGTAGTAGTAGTAGTAATCAAAACTGACTGTCATGTTCAGACTTGTATTCCCTGGTTAAAGCTACAGTGCATGCATGGTACCCTGGAGTCTCCAAACACTGGGGGTGAGAGTCTGTGTTGCTCCAGAGTACGGTGGGTATTGGTGGCTTTAAATCATCTTTGCAGCCCCTCCTCCAATGTAACAGACAGTCCTGGAGGCTTGTCTAAAGTTATTGTGGCCTGTCTCTAAGTGTCTATGGGCTGCATCCTGCCCAGAACCTCCACAGCTGTCCAGGCACCCCTTATATCAGGGCTTGTGAGGTTATTGTCAGGAGGCAACCTGATGGCTGTCTACCTCAGTACTAATGCCCGTTTATCATTTTGGGCCTCAATCTTGCAATTTCTGATTACTCTTCCCTCTCAAAACGGGAAAATCTGAAAATAGTTTAAACTATGTGCAATAGTTTTAGTAAGTGTAAGAACACAGTTAGTGCCTATCGTAATATTAACGGAGCTATGTTGCACCTAATGTGTATCTTCTAGTCCTGTTTTCTCTCTAAATATGAGCTGTCCCATTGTATAGTCTCATAGTATGCTGTTGGATGGACCACGAGACATACAATGTGTAACACAGTTTAATTTACACCATGTGAAATTTAACCTCTTTTATTTCCTAACTTCTGAATGTTTATATTTGTAAATACTAATGTCACACAAGCAAGCTTTTCTATTTTAATAGATGCAATTAGCAAACATATTATGAAATTGACCCTTGGATACTTCACTCACTAGCAATTTTTATAAAGTAGTTTCCTATTGGGATATATTTACCTTTTGCTGAATAAATTTAGCAACAACAAACTATTTCACCCCCAATTCCATGATTCTTTGTTATCTAATCTCTGTTAATGGAACTTAGCCAAAAGCTTTTTGAAAAGCAAACATGATATGCCTTTGCTGTAAAGGCTTTAATAACTTTAAGTCCAGCAACCTCACCAGAATCTAGGTGACTTTACCATATTATTAAAGGGTGGGATTTTCACCTAACTCTGCTCACACTGAAGTCTGTGGGAGTACTAACATGTTTAAATTTAAGCACTTGTTTAAATACCTTCTTTAATCAAAGCCTGTTTACAAAGGCCTGATCCAAAGCCCATTGAAGTCATTGTGAGCCATGCCATTAACTTCAATGGGCTTTGAATTAGGTTCTAATTCCCTTTATTTGGTTCCTTTAAAACTAGCAGATGCAAGCTACTTAGTCCATGTCTTGGTCTAAATACATCTAATCTCTTTTAGAATCTGTTCCAGTGTTCTGCTTACTACTCCAGAAAACAGATGAAGTTTCACGACTTGAAGATGTTAGCATCTCCATCCTCTTTAGAGGAAGTCCAGTCAATTATGTAACAATTGTTTCTTCATCCCCTATGTAACTTTGCCCGTATAATTGTATCTAGGGGACCAAACAAATAGAATTCAGATTGATATTAAATTTCTTAATGTTTTAAACTGCCTTGTATTTGGAGTCAAAATGATTCCTATACTAAGTCCACATTTTTGGAGATGGGAAATACATTTTCACGTGTAGCGTGGGAAAACAACTGTGTATGGGATTGCCAAAAGCTCAGCGTTGGCCTACCTGTTCTTGTTAAAATAAATAAGAATTTTACTGTTGACTTCAATAAGAGTAGAGTTAGGCCAATGCAGAGTGCTTTTGGAAAATCCCCAAATGTAAGAATGTAGTATTTGAAGAGGTTTATCATTATATGTATTTGATATTGGGACCCAAATATGAAGCAGAAGCCCTATCATCTTGCCCTATAAACACCTTTTCCCCACTCTCCTTCTCAATGGTTCCTGTATGCTTTCTTCTAGAAACATGATGTAATTTAATAAATACAGTACAGTTTGCTATCGAGATATTCCCCTCCCGCCCCCCCAGCCACACACACACATTCTTCCAGCACGCTGCTCTCCTTATTTGCTTTATAAGGCGGCTTGAGGTGTTTCCTTACAAATGGTATCGAGAAATGGCTAAAAAATAATACAGTAAACCTGCTGATGTTGGTGAACTGAGGGGCGATACTTTTTTCAACACTAGGAGGTATTTAAGAGGGTTTCTGTGTATGAATTATGTTTGGTTTGCGTATACAAAAGGCTTATTATTGTAAGTCTTTTCCTGTGGACATGTAGCACGCATGGAGTAGGAAGTGTTTTCTTTTAGTTGGTTTATTCTTTTTACAACTATTTTTGATACCTTGGTGTTTTGTGGGTTTGATTTAGTATTAAAAAGAGTTTTTAATAGATAAATTTATGTACGTGTTAATTTAAAGTGGATTCCACTGTATTTGTAACTAGTGGTGTGGTTCCCCTTGTGCCCAAATTTAAATGTCCACTGAAATCAAGACAGCTATTAGGCAGCACATCCAAACTTAGAAAGTAGTGAGTATACTTTTCCTCCAGTGTAACTCAGACTAGTGTTAATATGAACTACTTGCTATGCAAAGAGGGGGTAAGCCAGAATTGGGAGAACTGCTTTTTTGCTTGACTAGAAGAGACGTCCCCTTACTTCCTCTTCCCTTTACTCGAGCTCCAACTATTCGCCTAATATATCCTCTTAGCAAACCACCTTCCATAAATATTATCCCTCTTTTTGTACAGATGTGGGGGAGAGAAGATGGAAGGAATGAAGTAACATAGATTACAGTTGGCTAGATTATAGCCAACCCCAACTGTTCAAAAATGAGTCAGCTTACTTCCCTTCCATCCCCCCCAAATCAAATCAAATCACAATGTTAAAAAAATGGCAGGTGATTTTTATTTGCCTTCTGGTTTTTGAGCCTTTTGGTCACTTTCATCCAACATTTGCAAGGTTCCTCGGCAGCTCTGAAGTCTAGAAATTTATTTGACGTAAAATGAGATTCGCATGTATTCCTGTTACTTCAGGGGTTGGGCTTTAAAAGAAACCATGAAATATTCTGAAATGTGGATAAAATCCTAGATTGGAAACTCTGAGATTACATGGTTTGCCGGAAGCCACACAGTAAATCAATGTTATACAGCTGAGATTGGGGTTCAGGAATTCTTCTTTTCCCATGTGTAATCTACTAGATTTACACTGCCTTTAAATGGAATTTGATTATTTTTGTAAAATTTAGATGATGCTTTCTCTCTGCCCTGTTTCCATGCTTTCATTGCTTGGGTGTATCATAAAATCAATAAATATATAGCAGGTCTAGCATGAGAGGGAAATATCTTTAGAGAAATGTATCCAATAAGAGCTTTCCTAATTCTTTAAACTCTTTTTGCCTGTGTTCTTTCTGAGTATTTCCAGTTCAGGCTCAGAATAAATAAAGCCATGAGCTAATTTTGATGTTTTTCACTGTAGCTTTTGGTTTGGTTAATCAACAAGTAATTTTGATGTATTGTAAACTTCTTTCAACTGCAGTTGGCAAAAAATGAATCTCTTTTTTGCAGAATTCCAAAACTGGCAAGAAGGTAGAATTTGTATTCAACTTCAGTATTAAGGCAGATTTTGTTTTTGCACAGTCCTAATGTAAAAATCTATAATTATGGGTGGGTAGATTTGGCATGGATCCTTTTCCCTCTGAGGTTTTGAAGGAAATAAGCCTTTTCAGGTGCCCTTAATAAATGCAGGTAAATAATGAGTTCAGAACAAGTAACTTCTAAATATGAAAAAACCGACATATTTCAACTCCCACTGCCGACCAGAGAAAGATCAGCGATTATCCATATCCTGCCATTAGTATTTTACACAGACCTCTCCATTGATTTCAATGGGGAGAGCTGGGCCTGTGCTGGTGGCAGGATATAGACCTTTTAAAGTATTTCCTTCTGAAAAGAGCATATTGCATTATTGGTTATACTAAAAAATATCTACCTTAGTGAGTTGGATTAGTACACCTGGATCACTACAGTCAGGAGCTATTGTATAAATTCACATCTTTTTTTCTCTTTCGACATGAAACCCTTGATCCATGCAGATGAATCCCCAAGTCCATAAGGAGTCCCACTGAAGTCAAAGGTGCAGCGTGTGACCTCATGAAGCTTGTTGAAGAAAAATAGAGCTTTGATACCCAATCCTGCAACAGAGTGCAAACAGACTAACTTTGTGGCACCTGTTTGTTTCAACCCCCCACCCCAACACGGACTGTTAACATGTGTCTGTGTGTTATGTATTTAAGAGCTCAGCAGCAACTTTAACTATGGGGCAGCTACCACTTTTCCCCAATAAATTTCACTTGTGAGATAATGTGCTTTTGTGAGGCTTGTAACTCATTCAAAACAAGAATATTGGAAAATAAGAGCTCTAATAGGGTCAGGCGGGTGAGATGGGGTTGGGCGGAAAGAAACGTCAAATAACTAAACATTTCGTGGAAAAGGCCTTTGTATCGTCTAGACAAAGTTCAAGGAACTTGAGCACACACTGAGACTTAGAAAAGCTGGCAGAAAAATAAAACAGCAGGAGTCATTATTGATATAAACACTACAAATCTTGATTCCAAAATTTTAAAATTAAAATAAAGATTGGGGGAGGGAATTGTTTACATTTTCAGAGCCAGTAAAAATGTTTATTTTAAAAGCTACATAAAAGAGTGGCTACTGTCCAAATGTATTCATTTAACAGTATTGATTACAATGGAGTTTCAAAACAGGTGTGTGTTTGGTTAAGCGGAAAGGTGCTAATGGCTGCCATCAGGTGGGTCTTGTATCCAAAGACAATCACAGACCTCATTAAAGCCAAAGGATGTGCCAAGCACTCCTTCAGGCTCAGGAAAAAGAGCATCAAGATACAATTTTCCCTAGAGCAGGGAGGGAAACCAAGAGGTGACTGTGACTGATTCATAATCTGCATCCCAGGCTGTGCTAAGAACAGCACAACAAAGCACTGTCCCTTTTACAGGGCTTGTGATAAAAACACAAGTTTAGTTATGTTCTAAAGTTACTTTGATATTTATGAAAGGTGGTGGCTAAATTGCAAAGAATTATAGAAATGTAGGACTGGAAGGGACCTTGGTAGGTCATCTAGTCCAGTGCCCTGCACTGAAGCAGGTATAAATATTATCTAGACCAGGGGTTCCCAAACTTGGTTCGTGGTTTGTTCGTGGTAAGCCCCGGTGGGCCGTGAGACACTTTGTTTACCTGAGCATCCACAGGTATGGCTGCTCGCAGTTCGCGGTGGCCGCAATTCACCGTTCCCGGCCAATGGGAGCTGTGGAAAGCGGCGCGGGCCGGGCCAAGTTTGGGAACCTGTGATCTAGACCATTGCCATTAGGAAGCTTTTCCTAATGTGTAAGGTAAATATCTCTTGCTGCAATTTAAGCCCATTGCTTCTTGTCACATCCTCAGTGGTTAAGGAGAACAATTATCGCTGTCCTCGTTATAACAACCTTTTAATGTATTTGAAGATTTATCATGCCCCCCCTCAGTCTTTTCTTCTCCAGACTAAACAAACACAATTTTTTCAATCTTTCCTTGTAGGTCATGTTTTTTAGGACATTAATAATTTTTGTGGTTCTCTTCTGGACTCTCTCCAACTTGTCCACATCTTTCTTGAAATGAAATTGGAATTGGACACAATACTCCAGTGGGGGTCTTGTCAGTGCGGAGTAGAGTAGAATAATTACTTCTCCTGTCTTGCTTACAAAACTCCTGCTATCACATCCAAGAACGATGTCTTGCTCTTTTTTTTTTTTTTTACAGTGGTATTACATTATTAACTCATTTAGCTTGTGATCCACTATAACTCCCAGATCCTTTTCTGCAGTACTCGTTCCTTGGCAGTCTTTTCCCATTTTGTTTTTGTGCAATTGATTATTCGTGCCTAAGTATAGTACTTCCCATTTGTCCTTATTGAATTTCATCCTCTTTATTTCAGACCATTTCACTAGTTTGTTTACAACAAGATCATGTATCAAAAGTCTTAATCTCTTCATGTAGGACTGGTACAGCATGGGCAAAGAGAAGGCAAGCTTGCCCATACCATGCTGCCAATGTGCCTCAATCTGAAGGGTAGATCCAGTCAGTCTTTAGCCTCTGTATAAGTACAGGGTAACATCCATACGCTCAGTACTACACAACCCAGAGTAAGGTAGTACCCAAACAGAGAAAACGTATACAACCCCAGGCTGCAAGTCAATCTGTGTAGGTGTTCCCCTCTGCCTGTATGGAGCTCCCATGACTTCAGTAGGGTTCTGTACAACCGGGGGTCCTCTGCCAGTATGGATCAGCTTGCACAACTGGAGGCTAAAAGGCTGATTATAATAAGAGCTGAGCACTGCCATTGACACTAGAGTTAATTTATGTACTAAGAAAAGGAGGACTTGTGGCACCTTAGAGACTATGCAATTTATTTGAGCATAAGCTTTTGTGAGCTGTAGCTCACGAAAGCTTATGCTCAAATAAATTGGTTAGTCTCTAAGGTGCCACAAGTCCTCCTTTTCTTTTTGCGAATACAGACTAACACGGCTGCTACTCTGAAACCTGTCTTTATGTACTAAGTTTCACTCTTTTGGAATAAGGGAATATGTAAAGTCCAGTATATTGCATTAGCAGCAGATCTGGAGGTCTGGGTTTCTCTCCATATCAGCTTAATTCAATTTTTAAAAATGATGCCCTCTGAATTTTTAAAGTAGCAATTTCCATTCTTTGTGCTGGAAATTACTAGAAATGGGGGGGGGACGGATAGCTCAGTGGTTTGAGCATTGGCCTGCTAAACCCTGGGTGGTAAGTTCAATCCTTGAAGGGGCCATTTGGGATCTGGGGCAAAAATTGGGGATTGGTCCTGCTTTGAGCAGGGGATTGGACTAGATGACCTCCTGAGGTCCCTTCCAACCCTGATATTCCACGATGCTGTAGCTGGGAGGATAGCACAAACACTAGCTCTGTTTCAGAACTTGAGCATTCAGCTTTTTTTTTTTTTTTTTTTTGGATGGTTTAAAAGTTCAGAGACTGGCATTCCTCATTTCCCAGCAATGATGCCTGCAGAAACTAGATCTGGACATTTTTGCTGGACAACTCTACAAATAAAAACTGATCTCCTAAGAACAGCGTACTGTACAGAGTACCAGACTGGTGCATTAATGGGTATGCTGATCTCTCTTTATGAACTTGCAGCATTGCTGGCTAAGGTGTGTGTGTGAAATTAATTCACGACTAGATACAGCCTAAATGTTCTGTTATTAGACACAGTTATCTGAGGCAATCTGGAAACGACTTTCCTTTCCTAGACTGCTCATCTTTGAAGTCAAAAGGTCATAAAGCATTCCAGCAGCCAACTCTGGCACACAGGTTGTCTTTTTGTTTTGTGCCTACTATAACCAAGGAGAGCACCTCCCCCCCCGGCTTTTTTTTTTAAACTGTTCTTCTTTCATCCCTGTAACAGGAGGCCTAAGTAGTTTGCTTGACCTTTAAGGAAGGTTTGTGGGAGGGAAACATGCCAGAGCTTCTGGCCTGTTGTTCATAACTGTAGCTTTATCTCATCGTGTGGCTCAGAACGCTGCTCGGCTTTCGTCAGAGAATCAGGAGTGGAGGCCCCTCTGGGGCACACTATCTTTGGATTAGCAAAAGGATGAAAAAGAAAAAGCTTTTTATCTTAATGATGGGCTATTCTTCATCTTCTCGGCTACCAGAATTATCTGCCTGCATTGGAAAACATTTCCTGAGTGTTTCATTAAAACAAACCTGTTTTGTCAGAAAACACGAAAAAGAGATGATTAAAACAGCCTGGTATGGCGTGTGTTTTATGATGGCCCTTTCCTCTTGCTCCTCTGTACACCCTTACCTTTCAGCCATCAAAGACCAGAAGATAACAACAGGAGCCAATTTCAACTAAACACTGACTTGTGGGCTGCTATGACTGAGATTAGAAAAGGATGGATTCAAACAACCCCTTGGACCAGACATAAAGCTCATGTTTGCTCCTTTTGGTGTGACTACAGTACATGCAGTGCAATAAGATCAGAATGTTGCTTGTATTAAGTCACCTTGCAGGAAGTGTTCAGTGTTTTGAAGGGTTTGGTCTTGTGATTACTATCAAGCATTTCAGTAGCAGTGAAAATAAATTGGTCCCAATATAATGCATGTAAACCCATCATTGCTTAGCAGCTATGGACCAGATTCTGCCACCTGGAGTAGTGCCTGACTCTGCAACTAGTTCCACTGAAATCAATGAAAAGCAATTCAGTTTGAGTAAGGGTAGCAGAATCTGGTGCTTTATGATGTGGTCTTTCTTTCTGCCCCTCCGGGTCACAATTTATGACTTCCTTTGGCATTTTTGCAGCTACACCTGGACTCCAGATCTGATCTCCACATGTTTTACTCTTACTCCTAGTAGATGGCTGCTATTTCACTGACATTCACATGTGAATTTTCTGGCTGTTCTGTCCCCTGTGGTTATAATTCCCTCAGAGGCAGCTGCTCTTCAGCAGAAAATCATAATTTTGCAGCAATTGTGATTTTTTTTCTTCCTTTTCCATCGACAGGTCTCAGTCTGACTTCCTCTCATCTGATTGCTTGTTGCCCCTGAAATCCACAATAGCAAGGGAACTATTACTCTGTCATCCGTCTTCCATTTCTACCTTCCCCCTAAGCACTGGCTTATTAAAATTAGCATTTATCCTGTACAAAGAATGCCAGCATGTTTTCCTCTGCTGTATACCTTTCCTGTACATTGCTTTTGTCTTAATGTGGGTACTCATATGACCAGTGATCATTAACCAAGTCTAGCTAACATTTAACTTTCAGCTGAATAGCATATTTGAAAAATGCAAACCAGAACTTTTGTAAAGCAACTGTGGAAAATTTGTTGCACTGGTGTTTCATTAGAAAGCTGTAAATAATGACAAATTAAGGGACTGTAGATAGACTCAGTGCTTTACCCTTTTACAATAATGAAGTTGAATTTATAAGGATATCAAGCAAAAATATCCACTTTATTGATGAAATGCATCCCTGTATAGCAGGCCAATACAAGTCCTAAATTAAGTATCCACCAACTTGAGCAACCTACAGTTTATTTTGTTCAGGGTATTTAACACTTTTATAGCACTCTACATATTCAGTGCACAGCTCCAACTGACCTGGGTTCCAGGGACTCTGCATTTCTGGAAAACAGACCCCAGTTGTCTCAAGTTGGGCACCCAAAACAAGAATATAACTAGTATCCAGCTGTGGAAAGTTTGGATTAAGTGACCTGCCCAACATTACATAGAAACTCTGTGGTAGTGACAGGTATAAACTACAATTAGCCAGGGTGACATTCAGGGGGCCTTAAACTCAAGACTATCCTTTCTCTTTCTGAAATATCCTGCCTTATTCACTAGACACTTTTCAACTTCTGTAACAAATGAAGTGGGGGTCACCATACATATAAAATGATGGTGTCCAAATTAGCTTTTACCACTCCAGAAAGAGATCTTGAAGTCATTGTGGATAGTTCTCTGAATTCATCCACTCAATGTGCAGCAGCAGTCAAAAAAGCAAACAGAATGTTGGGAATCATTAAGAAAGGGACAGATAATAAGACTGAAAATATCATATTGCCTCTATATAAATCCATAGTATGCCCATATCTGGAATACTGCGTGCAGATGTGGTCGCCCCATCTCAAAAAAGATATATTGGACTTTGAAAAGGTTCAGAAAAGGGCAACAAAACTGATTACGGGCATGGAATGGCTGCCATATGAGGAGAGATTAATAAGACTGGGACTTTTCAGCTTGGAAAAGAGATGACTAAGGGGGATATGATAGAGGTCTATAAAATCATGAATAGTGTAGAGAAAGTAGATAAGGAAGTCTTGTTTACTACTTCTCATAACACAAGAACTAGGGGTCACCAAATGAAATTAATAGGCAGCAGGTTTAAAACAAATAAAAGGAAGTGTTTCTTCACACAACGCATAGTCAACCTGTGCAACTCCTTGCCAGAGGATGTTGTGAAGGCCAAGACCATAACAGAGTTCAAAAAAGTACTAGATATGTTTGTGGAGGATACGTCCATCAATGGCTATTAGCCAGGATGGGCTGGGATGGTGTCCCTAGCCTCTGATGCTCAGCTCACTTAGCATGTGGTAGTTGAATGGGGATGTAGCATGCTCAGTTAAGGTGAAATTTTGGTTAGAAGCCAGCAGTATTATTTTCCAAACAATTTGCATATGCTTAGTGTGGATGGAATCTTTGGAGATATAATGTTGCCAGTCTCTAACAGCCAACTCTCACATGCTCAGTAGAAGAAATTTTCATGGGCTTATTAGTTGGACAAATTTGGGTGGATACTCATGGGGACAGCAAAAAACACACCCCTGATAACAGTGCAACCCCTTGCTAAATTTCAGGTCCCTGCTCTGAAGCGTGGAGCACTAGGGACTCTCAATTATATGGCTGTAAGAATTTTTGAACCTGGATAAAGTTGGTTTGGTTTTTTTCTCTACAACCCAGTTGTTAGAAACAGCTGAACCATTTTAGCTAGAACTTAAAAAAAATAAAAATCATCATAAAAATCAGCCAAGGCAGACACCTTGAAGTTGGTAGCAACACCTATAATATGAAAGAGAGACACATAGATGCATAAGGGTGTGTTTTTAAAATTGATATGTTCTCAAATCTAGTTAGGAAGTAAAGATCTTTAAAAGCCAGACTCCCTATCTTATCTTGATGCTGTACTTCTGGCTGCTTTACACTTCATGGGTTGACCCCTGTATCCACTGAAATCAATAGCAAAATTCCTGTTGACTTCAGTGGGGCCAGGATTCCACCCTCTGCCTGACTGCTTTATAGAATGTGAATTATATTCCTTACCTCAGCCTAAATCCTGCATGCACAGATTACCAGATAGAGTGCTTGCCACCCTGAGTAGCTTCATTCAACTCAATGCAATCAAGACCTTAGCAATCAATAGGGCTGGAATAGATCATCATACTTGGTGCTGGATGCTGTGGCAGAGGCTGGGAGGTTAGACCAAACGCTTGGGTAAATCACAGCATCCACTGATTAATGTCGACCCTTCCTTGTTAGAAGCGTTGCTATTAGTCAGACACCCCAGCACTTCTCACAAGCATGGGAATTGAGAGGGAGAGGATTTGGGTGGGTGGAATTACTTTGTAAGATGGCACTTGTGAGAAGCACGCCTCTTCCCACTTTGCCCTGCCTTCTATTGTGCATGTCCTACACTCCCGTCAGGTTATGGGTGTCAAGGGGGAGAATATTTCTTTGTTGCTGCCTCTGAAGGGAGGTAGGTGTGTGCACATGTATGTTGTGGTAGCTGGGGAAGTTGCAGTTGCACTTAAAGCACATAGGTAATCTGGATTTGAATGCAATTGTATGGATTTTGCCCGTTTGGGTACATTGGGACTTCTAAACAAATGCTCTTGTTGCACTGGTACATTGAGACTTCAGAGCAACTGAGTAGAGTTTTTGGGCTTCCTCCTCTAACAGCACCACAACAGCCTGTCAGTGTGAGTTTCCTTTCGCCTTCTCCCCTCAGGTGCTGGAGTAGTTGGGGTGGTGGCCTGGTAGGCTGCAGCCCAGCATAAAGCTCTGGGTGCCATCTTGAAAAGTGATACCAGAGACACAGTAGGTACCAGGTAAATATTCCCTTCCTCGTTACCTGGCCCACACTCCAGACAACCAGGTGAACTCCTTTGCATGAAGTGCCTCAGACTAGGGAGGCTATAAGCTCTTGGGGAAAAGGGACTATCTTTTTGTTCTGTTTGTAGAGCACCTAAGCCATGACTAGGCACTACAGTAACATAAGTGATAATAGCCTTCTGTCTCAGCTGGTGGTGGCGGCGCCTACACTCTACCCCTCACTTTGATGCTACTGGTCATCATCATCCCCTCTTGCTATCTGCAGAAACCTCATTCCTTCTGCTTCTATGAAGTGCTTGCAAAATGGCAACTAGAGCACCTCCAGCGTGAACGCTCTCATTTGGATTTGTGCTAGAACTTCCACTCAGTTAAATATTCCCCAGTCAGAAAATAAGAGGGCTTGAGTTGCAGCCAAGTGGAGATCAGCGGTTTCATTCACAAGAACAGTCTAATACAGCAAAAGATTTATTTAAATACCTTTAGTCACGATGCACCAGATCCTCAGCTTGTTAAAAATAAATAAATAAGTAAATGAAAATCAGTATAGTTTCCTTCACTTCAATGGAGCTACACCAATTTATGCCCCCTAAAGATCTGACCCACTGTTATTGTACACAAATCTGATAAGCAAAAATACATTAGAGAATTTGTTTTAGCTGTAGTCATGTTCTAGACAGGACCGATAAAAAGTAAAATGTTGCTTTCCAATAATCATTCATTGCTATGTTACCAAGATGCGATTACAGGTTCTGATAATAGTCTCTCACATAGAAATGATATTCAGTTTACACGCACCCAGAGTGCCCTATTTGATGGCCACAGCCAGGCCAACCCAGCAAGCTGTGTTGGGTTTTCAAAACATAACCTAGCAGATGTCTTTTCTGTACCATCCTTTGACTGGTAAATTCTTGCTCAAATGATAGTATTACTTGTAGACTTAATGCCCCCCCCCCCTTTTTTTTAATACGTACAGGTTTCTCTGGACCAAAAGCTAACTTGCTTGTCCTGATTTCGGCCCTGAGGTACATGTGGAAGGGGCAGGGTTAAAAGCTATAGGCTCCAGTCCTGCAAACCCTTTCACAGAAGTAAAATGAAGTATTTTCAGGATAGGGCTCCAAGTTAGGAATAAAAGCCATATTAAAATTTACATTAGCAACGGATGATAATGCTAGCAAAAGAGAGAAATTGAAAACTCTATTTAAAATGCTGACGGTTATCTGAAGATCAGGAGCTAAATAAACAACTTGTTGGGTGACATCTCCCAGCCAGATGCTTTGGTAATGAGAGAGTGAGAGAGAGCAAGAGAGAAGAATTCTAGATGCTTTACAGCTGCTGGAATTTTTCCAGACTTACATCCACTGCAAATGTTTGGTCAACTGGCAGATTTACTGGTTTATTTTCTGCAAATGATATTTTTCATTGTTTTCTTGTGTTTAAATTAATATTAACTGCCTGCATAACTTAGAACAAATGCACACTGTATCAGACAAACATATCTTCAGCTGATAACATCGAATCTGAATGGCCTCTGATATGAATCTTAAGGGTTGTCCTGGACTTGCTTCCTGTCAGCAAATTAATTCCTAATTTGCAAACAAAGCTCTTTGCATGTTGGGTTACTGGGCTCAATTTGGCTGCTTACCCCTCCTAAAATCCTTGGCGCCGTACATCTCTTACAGTGAATGATGTGTGGGTAGTGAAGAATCTCTTCTACATTTTTGCATTCAGTCTCTGGCCTGCTACCTAATTTTGTTGCAGAAGGATACATTTCCTGCCACGCTCTAACCTAAATGTATTCTATTTCTTGTTTTGTTGAAAATTTTCACGCAATTTAATGTGTTACATCTATGCACTATTTGGTTTTATATTGTCTGGTCTTGCTTTTCTGAGCTGTAAAGTGGCACGGAAAACCCATGAAGCATGCAGTATTCAGGAACATACAAACTGTAAGCCATTTATGTACTTTTCATTGTCTTTTTTTTTAATACAAATCAATACAAAATTGATGATAAAATAGCATTTTTATTATACTTTATTCTGTAACAATCTAATGCAATCATAATATAATACAGAAAAGGACAAATTCTGACCTTGGTTATGAACATATAACTCCTGGCAACATCAACATATTTAAGATTTTGTATTAAAGGAGAAAACCCACCATAACACATTGAACAAATGCACTAATTAATATAGCTCTGAAATTGGGTAAGAAATCCTCAAACTGCTGCTGCTTTTAATATGGTAAGTTACTCTTCAAGAATAGCCAGACTGAGCAAAGCAACATACAGTCCTGTTGTGTAATGTAACACACACACTTTTCAGGTTTAGTTCCTTAACTCTTGTAAACTGTAGTTTCTATAGTTTCATGGACTATACCAATTTACAACAGCTGAAGTTCTGGCAGTCACTTCCAATTTTGCATTATCTTGTAAATGTAATGTCACTTCTGTGTTTAAGTGAAGCCATGTCTAGGAGGAATCACTTTGTATCTTACACAGAATGGAACATTCTTCCTGATGTGCGAAGCAAACTGTGCCTGGTGTTCTTGCAGGATCTGGATTGCACAAGAAGGTTCCTGAAAATCTTTGCAAACAGTTACTTGAAGCTGATTTTCTTCCATGCAAATAAAAGCTGTTAGTTACTCGTTAAAAGTTGTTGCAAATTACGTGGGCAAAAAAAACCTGTTTGTCGCCCGTATACTGAGTGCGTGATTAATGATGGTTTATTTGGGCCATCCAATACTGTAAATAGGGAAGCATATTTTTAGGACAGAAACAATGTGGTATATTTAGAAGTACATATGCATATTACCAGTATTAAAGCTACTCCAGGTGAGCGTTAGCCATATCCATCGTAGCAAAGATATCAAAGAAAACTCTTTCAATTTTTTGCATAATCATTATGGCACTTTAGATTCATTAGAGAAATACACTGAAATAAAATAACTTTTGGCATTTAATTCTACTGATTGCTAATGTTGCCAATATATTATCAGCATCAATACATGAACATCAGAAAAAATCAAGAAAGCGGCACTTGATTGTTTCCCAGAATATAGGAAAATTGCACTTTGAAAATTCTTTCTTAGCCTCTTTATATTGAAAAGGGTTCCTTATCTTCTGAACTTTCAGACTGCTAGCCCAGGTTTTCCTTTAGGATAGATATTTTTTTAAAAATGATGTGCTATAAATTTAAATAGGAAGCTTCTGAACAAAAATGCAAGTGATCGACTGCAGCAAAGCAGATAGTAAGGTATCTGTTTCCTGTCTGAGTAAGTGCTATGAACTGCCAAATCACAGTACTGTAGTGTGTCATACTTTTAGGTGTTACCTCTGTGGAAGATGTAATTCTTGGATGATCAAATATTCCCTGCACTACTTTCCTGGAGCCCTATGGTGATAGAAATTGTTTGACAATATGTAATTTGTTTTAGATCTTACACTAAAACTTAGAATAAGGTCCTGATCCTGTCTTGAGCACTGTGCAAGTGATCAACTGTGGATTTCAGTGGGGTTCTGCTTGGGCACAGGGGTCTGCATGTATTGAGTTCACTGAAAGATTATGGCCCTAAACTTTGCCAGTGGGTCTTATGTTGCCTATTTATGCCCTGATCCTGCAAACTGAATTGTGTGTGGAGTCTCATGCCTGCAAGGAACCTCACTGAAGTCCATGACGACTTTGCGTGTGCACAGCAAAGTCTGTGTGGATGCACTGACAGGACTGGTGCCTTAATTTGTAGGAAAATGTGCTCTCTATAGATGACATTTTATACAAATTATAATGTCTACCTTTGGTAATATATCACATCAGAGACTAATCAATGACATGGTAAGCATTTTTGGTTACAGTGTGCAGTTTCTCAGCATTTGCTTTCTTTGGCATTAGAGACTTAAAAAATACGGTATGCTGAAACCATAGGTATAAAAATCAGTCTCTGCAAATCTGTAGAACATTTCCCTTTACTTTATCAGAAATACAGCTAAGTATTAAGATAATTAAAAAAACCTATTGGGTCAGGAGGAAAGACTGAAAAGCATAAAGTAGTGAATCTCTACAGAATTTGGTTATATATTTCAATACATCATAAATTACAAAAGTAGATTGCAATGTTACACTGGGTGAAGGCTGCAATGTTTATCCTGTAGTTTACAAGACTTACCCACCTCTTTGGGAGGCTTAATTGATTCACATTTGTCAAGTGCTTTGAGATCTCCTGATGAAAGGCATTATACAAATAAAAAATTGTGGTACTAATAAGGTCTCTTCTTTTTATAAAGCTACTTGATGAAACATTTCAGATCAGTGTGACTCACAATGGATTTTGAAACTCTAAAATGTTTTACAGATAACCTGCAAAGGGTTTATTAGAAATTAGACCTTATGCCTTTTATTTTTTTATGATTTGTATATAGGATGCCTGAAAGGATTTTATTTTTTTCTCAAGTTTGTATTTTTACTTTAGGAATATCAAGTTTGATCTTCTCTATTTATGGTGGAAGTCTCTGAACACATTTATTGTGAAACCACAACGTTAATTTGAATCTTCAACACTAGTACCCTTTATTCAAAATTGTAGTTGATTTTAAGTTTAGTACACCAATATGTATAAGAGTGAAAACATACAAAAGCTAGGGAAAATGAAAGGAAGGACATCACTTATCTAGTTACTCTACTTGTATGTTCAGGCACTTACAAACTTTGATGGCTCAAAGTTTGTTTTATGTATTGTGTATATATAACATTTTTTAAAATACAGAACTTGTAAAAAAAAGGACTGATTTTTTTATTGCAGAATTTATTGTTTTGAGGTTTAGTCCCTATATCCCTTGTAGTCAGTGAGAATATGGGCACCCAGCAGTACTTTGTTGGATCAAGCCTTTAGTGTCTTAATTTTTTGGTCATTCTAAGTGTTGCCTTTTCTGTACTCATTATTTCATTCCAACGCCTTTTTGTCTAACCTCACATTCCTGTCTGATCATTAGAATTGCATACAGTATCCTTTAAAGTTATTCTTTGGCACGCTATGCTGTAAAGTGATAGTGCCCACTCACCGAAAGGGAAAGCTCTTTTGGAACATTGTTCATTGCCAGACAGGAAATGGTATAAAGAAATAGCTATTACTATATCTAAAGACTTTTTTCCACCTAGAATTCATCAGCAAAGTGGTCTATGTATATAAAAAACAACAAATATCCCAGGTTCAGTCTATCTAGTGCTAGTGGGATTTAAACTAATATAGAGTATGTGCTAATTATGAACACTAAGAAGCCCCGAGTGAGTACTCAGGCTGCAGCTTGTGCTAACCCTGGCTACACTACTATTTTTAGTGCACTAGCTTGAGCAGAGCTAGCGCATATCTGTCTGTGGTAGGAGGCACAGTGTAGACCTACCCTTTGTTTGTGCAAGATGAACACTTTCGGGCATACAATACATATTTTGTATTTCTACACACTTTTTTTTAACTCTTTTGAGCAATGATGAGCTCAGATGCAGGGTTCCTTACAGAATCAAATGAAATAGAAAACCAGTGTGGTGTTCAGGAAGTGGAGTGGTGACATTTGGATAGTAAAGCACCGTTCATGTCAGATCTTGTGTTCTAATCTTGCCAAGGTCAGTAGAGACCAAAAATGATAGCCATTTGGTCACCTACATGAAATGTGTTGGTGGTGCCAATCCAGTTGCTAGAGAACATGCATCTACATTGCAACATTGTAAGTACTTATGGACAGCCTTCAGAGAGAGTTTTAAATGCAGCTGGTGCGGCTCTCTCCTTCTTAGAGGTGGTCTAGATGTCATCACAGAGGCACATTGGTGGGGATGCTCAGGCACTGATGCTGCTTGTGCTGGATCTTTCAATTAATTTGCCTCATTCTTACCCCCTTCCATTACCATTTGATTGATTTTAGATTTACTGAATGTATTAAACGTGAGCCGAGGGAACTCAGACCTCCTGGATGTATTCAGTACTTTGCAGGATCAGGTGCCTAGAGCCTGATCCAAAACCTGCTGAAGTCAATGGGAACCTTTCTTTTCACTCCCGTAGGCTTTGGATCAGGCCCCTAATCAGGAAACAAAGCAGACAGCCATAAGGCACTAAAACTTGATTTGTCATTTGCAAGTAATCCACATAGCAAAAATATTGTAAGATATGGATAAACTTCAAGTAAGCATGATTATTAACTGCATTTTGGTAGCCCAATCAGGCATTTGGGCTCATCTGTTCTAGGCACTGTGAATACCTATAATGACTCCCTGCCCCAAAGAATTTACAATCTAAGTATAAGACAAGAAGTGGCTACAACAAGCATATGCAGAGGAGTACAAAGTGACAGTGGTTTGAGTGTGAAAAATCACTCTACTTACATCTATTCTGTGAACATAAAAAGACGGTAAAAGTTGCTGAATAAATTAGTTATTGTTAATTATATATTATGCCTTGATTAAAACAGATTACTTTAATAAAGGTTTCTTACCATGGTATCTCCTGCAAAGGTTTCTTATTATAAAACCTTGATTTAAAGTAACAAATGAGTTACAGTATTTTTATGTTCCTAAGTCAATAGGGGTTATGCACAAATATCCAAGAGAATCTAACCATTTGATTTAATTATGGTTCTGTTTCTATTAATGTAAAATGTTATATCAAGGAAATTCAGTAATTTATCTTTGCTCGTTGCTTTGAAAAACTTTTTAAATCTTGGTCTGCAGATAATAATACGATACATTGGGGGAATTATTATTTCTGGCCTTCAAGTCTATTTTTGAAAGGGACTCAGCATTGTTCCTCCCTGAACAGAATTTTGCAGTCACTTTTTTTGACCAGATAAAGAGAAGTTGGTTGAAGAATACCTTACAGTGCTGTAGTGTTTTTGTTAAAAGGCCAAAGAAAATGCCCACACAATTTTATGCAAAATACAAAGTTCAAATAGAACTGCTTCCTTTCTTAGCAAAAATGGTAGCTTGATATAACCATCTGTTTTTTATACTACTGTATGTGACTGCATACTGCCCCAGCTTTCTACCTATAGTGTAGTGTGCCAGTCTATCTTCCCAATAGCTTTATGAAAAATAATTTACTATATCATGGCTGTCTTGACATTCAGAAATGTGGAAGTTGAGTGTACTCTATGCATTTAATTTTTTTCTATGACCTGAAACCAATGGGATTCTTTTCACTCGCTTTAATTACCTTGGAGTCAGGTCCTTAAAGGTGAAATTGTAATAAGGACAGTTTCAGTGTACCTATAGAATTTAAAAAATGCTTAAAGCATACTAATGTATTCCTTTTAAATTTCATTGTGCAGCACAGACATGGTAAATGTATTGAGTTTGTCTCTGTTGCTCAAGATTCCAACATCCTTTTTATCTCATCCCAGCAGAATCATGGATCGTAAAATTGTCACTGGACTCAAGCAGATGTAATCTTATGAGAGCTACATCTTATTTTTGGCAGTGTATTTATTATTATAGTCTGTTCTTATGCTGCATGTGGTTGTAGAGAAACTCTCTGATAGCAAATATCAAAGGAAACAACAAAGTTTTCTGATAGGGAATGTTTTCCAATTTCCAAGAGCTTTGTGCTCAATTTTTAATGATCTTATATTTGTCTACAACTACATAAAATATAATTTATTCTGCAGAAGATCAATAACACCTTGAACCTAAAAGACAACTTTCAGTATGCACAATGAAAGCAATTTTAAGTAGTCCTGTGTGAAGCTCAGCAGTTTGGTTTGTAGAGACTTGTGTGTAACTCTGTGTTTTGGATTCAGTTCATGTTTTTTGGATGCATTTCATGTGGGCTTGTTGTCACGGAGTTTTACTTTGATTTTTATGTCTCAACCATTTCCCAAGACTCTGGTTAGGACTTCCATGGTTTGCTTAGTTTTGAAATTTTGCAAAATCATCACTCTTTTCATTGTTTTCACTGAAAATTGTAAGTTGGCCTTGGCTTCTCCAAATATGGTCCATGGTTTGTTTACTTGCAAGGTTGATCAATTTCAGGTTTCCCTGTGAAAGTTTTGTACCATTCTCAGACTTTATCATAATGATTATAATCAGTCTGCACAGTGTAGTACAGAACATACAGAAGACTCAGAATGTGTCCTAGTATGATGAAGACCTGAATTAGAAAGGATTTGACAAATGGAAAAACAAACAAAACCCTAAAAAAAAATCAACGGAATGATCAGATTGTTCATGCTTTAGCTATTTACGTTTTTGTATTGGGTTTTTTTTATTAGTGCTGAGGAGCAAATTGCAGATGGTTTTGTACAAGCTGGAAATGCTACAAAAATTACCTTTCTTGTGGTATTGCTGTATTTCCCTTATGAAATAAGGAAATGTTGGGAATTTCTGGAAGAGGCTACCTTGTGCATATTCCAGACCAAATTCCACATCAAGGATGTTTGGTCAGGCTTCTTAAGCCTCTTCCTCCTCCTCCTCCTCCCTGCAAAACCCTAAACCAAACCAAACAAAACCCCAAACCACAATTTATGGATACTCATATAAATTGATCCAAACCTCTACATTTTGAGGTCCGCTCATCTCTAAGAAGAATCCAACAAAATGCTAATGGCGAATAAATTAGCAGTTAAGTAAGAGGCCTGCCACATATTATAAAATGTTGCAACTCCTTTTCAGTTTGTGTGTGTGTGTGTGTAATTTTCATTCTATTTTCCTGTCACACGTGTTGAAAATAATTAAGCAAAATGAAACATATTAATTGATATATGATCTCTCTGCCGCAGACTTCTTTTTTTTAAAGACCTATATGGGTCAATGAAATCTTTATTTTAATTTTGGGAAACAAGATACGTCAGGAGATCAGTTTCACAAACCTGTATGATATCCTTGGGTGTTAATGACGGCTGCTTCTGGAACTCTTCATGACTGGGAAGATGGGAAATAACAGAAGTAGTAAGACCTCTCCCTGTTGCCTACACATCTAAGGTGATTCAGGGAAAAGTAACTTTTCCTTGAAAGTCACTTGTGATTGATGCTCAACAAATTGTCTCTAGACTGTAATCATTAAGGCAAAATGCCCACTTTTCAAAATAAAGATTCAGGTTGACTAAGTTTGCCACATGGAGGATATCTATATAATGAAATATCAAGAGGTCAAAAATAAAACACAAGACCAGATCCTCAGCAAGTGTAAATTTTAACGGGGAGACATGTATTTGCAGCAAATGGGGATCTGGCCCATAAAATCTGTTGGTCTCTGTGGTTTGATCGAACTGAAGGAATGGGAGTCTTTCCGTTGACTTTACTAGCTGTTGGAGCAGACCTCAGCACTCAACTTATGGAATTTTCCAGAGGTTTAAAATATAGAAAAGAGAAGAATTTGGTTGCTGGCTGCCAGATTTGTTTTGAAGAAACAAAGCTCATCATGAAATACATTACATGCAAAGAAGGTAAAAGCATTACATTAGCACTGGGCAAACCCACTGTTCAGAGATTGAGTTTGAGCACCCAAAAGGTACTTGGTCCTGATTCTGCAACCCTTACTTTGTGCTGATAGTTTCACAATAGTAATTAATTTGTCTTTAGTGCAGCACCTGGAACTCCCATTATCCTGACTGGGATTGGTAGGTACTTAGCACTTCTCAGGACTTGGACCCAAATGCTGACATATCTTCTATACATGGAACCTGCAGACTCTGCAAAACTGGAAGGAAGAGACTTTCCTGTGCCTATTGTGATAGTCCTTTGTTCTGATAAGGCCAGAAACACTAACAGCTTTTCCTGTGGTGTTTTATCACTTTTGCTTCTCATCCCAGTCAGCAGCAGGGAGCTTGCTAGTATGTAGAAAGGAAAAATGATGCTTTCAATTAAAGTTATCCAGTTGCTCAATCCTAATATAAACGTATAGTTTAGTCTTCCTATGACCCTAAAATCACTGGCCTTTCATATTTGGGTGGACCTTGGCATGTTTGGTGTCCCCTCCCCACGATCCATCCCATGTTACCTGGGGGAGGGGCTCTGTCCTCCTCCCACTGCGCCTGAGACTTCTGAACCGCAGGGCTCTTCACAACCACAGTGGCAAAAGGAGCAGAACATGCAGCTCCTCTGGTATGGCTGTACCACTCCCAGCCCCACCCTCAGCCCTTCCATGCAGCTGCGGGCCTGCCTGTTCTGTCCGGGGTCTGTAAAGCAGCCCTGCCAGAGGACAGGGCTGGGGGGAGAGGGGGCAAGGCTAGGGGTGGTACAGCCGCACTGTAGGAGCTGCCGGCGTGGGGCCACCCGGCAGGCCCACATTCTGCTCCTTTCGCCACTGTGGTTCTGGAGAGCCCTGCGGTTCAGGAGTCTCCGGCGCAGCGGGAGGAGGACAGAGCCGCCCCAGGTAACGTGGGATGGATCATGGGGAGGCGGAGAGCACGGGGCCCCGGGCTGGGGGCAGGGCAGAGTCATATGAGGAGGTCATGTGCCTCCCCCTTTAGCTGGTGCAGCGTACCGGTAAGAAATGAATTCTACTTGCACCACTGTGCAACATCCTCCTACTATTAAGCAAATAGTTATTTTAGTTATTTTAGTTCCATTAGTTATTTTACTAGATTTTTTTATGATGAGCTCAGTGTGCACAGGACACATTAAATTTGTTTGCTTACAATAATCTATTTAGTGATGTGCGAGCCTCTTCCAAACTGTCTAGGGTGCCTATCTTGCAGAACTGTGTGAACTATTTGTGGCACAACTTATTCAATGAACTTAGCCTGCCCTTTCTGTTTTGCAAATAAGCACACACTGGTTTTTTGGCCAACATTTTGAAAGTTGCGTGTTTAAAACTAGGTACCTGAATTGATACTAGAAGCCCCAATTATGTAAAGACTTGTGTACATGCTTAACTTTATGAATGGAATGGTTCTGTTAAAGCTAAGCACAGGGCCTACAAGTGTAACTAAGAGGCCTTTGAGAAACCCTTTAAGCTAATGAGCTAAACACCTTCACTTGTAATATCCCTTTTTGTTAATACTAACTGTACCTCAAGTGGGGGAAGGGATAGCTCAGTGGTTTGAGCATTGGCCTGTTAAACCCTGGGTGGTGAGTTCAATCCTTGAAGGGGCCATTTGGGATCTGGGGCAAAAATTGGGGGTTGGTCCTGCTTTGAGCAGGGGGTTGGACTAGATGACCTCCTGAGGTCCCTTCCAACCCTGGTATTCTATGATTCTATGGATAGTAAGCCCTTCCCCCAATCACTGGGCTTAAAAACACCAGATTTATGTTGACTTGACACCAAGATGTATAGAATCTCTCTGAGGGTATGTCTACACTGCAGCTTGGACTGAACCTCCCAGCATGGGTAGACAGGCTTGAGTTAGTGCACTAAAAACAGCAGTGTGGATGTTTCAGCTAGGGCGGCAGCTCAGATGCTCAAGCCCATCTGCCACACTGGGTCAGAGCTTGGGTGGCTAGCCTGAGTCTCTGCCGGAGCTGTAACATCCATGCTGCTATTTTCAGTGCTTTAGCTCAATCCCAGGTAGTGTCAGTCTGTCTGTCTGGACTGGGGGGCTTGGTCCCAGCTGCAGTGCAGACATACCCAGAAAGGCTAGTTTCTCAGAACTAGAGAAATCTACAAATCATCATTGTACAAGGCTAGAATTATAATACCTCCTTATTGAAGAACAAATCACTATACAGACCCATCAGTAACTGGATGAGAGAAACATTTTTTTTGGTGAAAATCACCATGAAAGCTGTAAAGAGGCAGCTTTGTAAGGGCTGAGACACTTAATGTCTAAACGTTCTGGTATGCTCACGGGCTAGTGTAAGTGAAATGGCACGTCTAAGAAGAGGAAAGGTTCCTACAAGGACATTTTCAATGACCTATTGAGCTTTTTTTATGAAGACTGAGGCAGATTTTCAGGAAGATCTGTAGGAGTCTTTTACAGGATTATGAACAGCTGACTTGTCCTTATGCTTAACTGGAGCCAGAATGATTGACAGAGTTACTACTCCAAGTTTCAGAGAAGGTAGACCATGAACCTGCCAGACTTGTTACTGTAGTTGAAAAATCTAATTTACCCTTTGATTAATGTTAGCTTTCTGACTCGTCTGATAGCCTTATGCAAAGGGGTATGTGTGTGTGTGTCAAACTGTTAGTGTGCCTGGACCTGCTTAACCTTTCCCTTGGGATTATTAATTTTATGTTCTGGTTTTAAGAGTAAATCTCCCTCTCTCACACATGTAGAATTTCATGTCTTTTTGGCCGTGTCCCAAAATAAAATAATTCACAAATCTCTTCTGAGAAGCAAATTTTTCTCAATTCCCACTGGGCTAGCAAATCCTTTTAACTATGCTTTATAGTGAAACAAATGCTTGTTTTTAAATGTCACCCTAAATAAAGAGAAATACATTTTCCAAGGCAATACATACATTGTATTGTTAATAGGATGCATACAGTGCTCAAGGAGAACATAATTAATAGGTACTGGAGAGGTTTTTTTATGCATGAGAGAAGAAATCTTTGTAGACAGCTAAGTTGGAAGTCACTGGAGCATCCTGTAACAGAATCAGTACTGACTTATTATTCAATATTTAAAAGCAAAATCCTTTCTAAACAGAAGCTCATCATACTATTAACATCTTTCCCCAGTGTAATACAGTCACTTGAGATAATAAAGCAAAGGTAACATAAAAATAGAATTTCTAGGTGCTTAAGTGGAGATTCTTTATATAAGTATCAGTTGGTAAAGCATATCAAATGATTTGCATTGCTTACGGCAACCACATTTTATCTTCAAGGATTTAGAATATTTTTGTGCCCTATAATACCTGTTCCCTTTCCTCGGCCCTGCAAGCAATAAAAGCCCCTGGTGAAGGAAAACTACTGTGATGCTACCCAGGGTTGTGAGACACCTTGCTACCAGCGGCACTTAGAGTGAGGGAATCAATTGCCTGACTCCACCAGCCTCTGCCAATGCAAACACTGCCTTCCAGGCCTCCTCAGGCCTCGCTGTCTCTGTCAAGACACACATCAACCCACACGCCCTCCAAGCGTCCCTCTGGCATGTTCAACTACTGAACACTCCCAGATCTTCTGCTCCCAAAGAAACAGTACACATCAGCTTACAAGATTTAGCTCAGGATCACCACTCCACTTAGCACACAGTACTTATGTATATTTATAATGAAAATGAGGATATGTTTATTATCAAAGAACCAAGATTCAAATGATAGTAAGGAAGAATATTGGAAACACATGATTACATGTAAAACAAAATAAAAGCACACTTTCTAGAGCCTAAACTTAATTCTCAATACTTTCCCCTCTCTCCTACAGGATAGCCTACCCTTAGTTCTTTTCTTAGCATTTTCAACCACGATGGCTAGGATTCCCTTTTCATAAGATCAACCCTGTGGGCAAGTACCAGAACATCTCTCTGCACCCCCAGATATGCCAGACCAGACCTTCGGTTCCCTTCACCCCTCCTGCCCCCAGCTGCTTATCTGTTCCCGTTAATTTCCTTCTGAAGTCTCAGCAAACGCTTCCTTAACATTTGACTCAGTATGCTAATTATAAGGATGTTTCTGTTGTAAGGCACACCATATACAATGGTCCATCAGGGAAATAAGTGTCTCCCAAACTCCTGGCTGGAGAAGTTTGTCTCAAGGCACACTACTTTCAGTGACCTGTCTTTAACTGCGAGGCCTAGACAACATAATTTTCAAGATATATATATAACTGCTCAGATATTTTCCACACATACATCTCACAATGGTTACAATGACCAGTGTGATACAGGCTTTCATTAGAGACCTTAAAAGACATTGTTTTGGCAAACCCAGGGGACCTGTACTCCTATGCCATCTGCCAGTTGGCATCAAAAGGTCGTTAGGTCACAACCACCTAAAGGCTAGTTGATCTTAGTAGAGCCCATCCCTTTTGTTCTACTTGGTCATGAGGCGCCTGATCCAAGTCAATGAAAATATTCCCATTGATATCAAAAGGCTTTGGATTGGAACCCAGGCTGAAATATGGCACAACACATGCTTACCAGCCATAGTGGAATAAAAATATTTCTTTAAAAAGTCCTTGTGGATACTTCATGATCTGGATAAAAGGGTTAAACTTATCAATATATTTGCTAGTAGAAGATTGCCCAGCTCTACTCCACATGCACATCTGTTTCCATAGCCACCGCTCAAGGAATTAGTAGCACCGGTTGGGAGAATAAAACAAAAAGTGCTCTCTCACTGTCTCAGTATGTAACTTACAATGGTTAAAAGGTTAAGAAAGCTCCCACTTTCTAGAAAATCGTCCTTCAAAGGAAGAGTTTGTTTTCTCCTAATCGATGGAGGTTGGCTCAAATTTTGGAACATGTGAATTTTATAGCTGACATAATCCACATATCTTCCTGTGAGCAACATGTAGAACTGTATCTCTTAGTTTGTTTGAAAAACAATCAGCATTGTAACTGGTTTAGCGCCCGCAGCTTTGGATCTCTCTTGTGAAATCATTCCCTCATTAGCTCCAGCGAGCAGTCAACAATCATTTTCAGCCAAAATGAGATGCTAGTTCAGCAAATCCTAGCTGGTATGTGGGGAAATTAAAATCTATTTCCAATTCAAACAAAGTAGTCTTCAATATATGAACATCAACACTGCCATAGTTTTACTGATGCTTGGTTTTGGTCTAAACTACATTTGATATAAAGTCTATTCTTAACAGCTGCTTTTGGCCTGACATGTAGTGTCTGTTGCATATATTTTTCAATGATTTCTAGATTATTCTCCATAAGTGCCATTCTCCTACCTTTTATCTGTCTTGTCTATTTGACTGAAAACTCCTTGGGGCAGGGACTGTTCCTTACTCTTTAGTTACACTGCCTATCACAGTGGAGTCCTCATCTTGCTCCTGCAATAAAAATAATAATTTTGCTGTAGTCCCCTTATTTACTGTAAAATTTACCAGTAAATAAAAAGCCCAGTTGTGTTTCCTTAGCGGTCTATAGGGGTGAGTTTGTTCTTTTTGTTTCAACTGGCTTCAGTGAGAACAAGCTCAGGCCCAAATCGACTGTGTTTTGGATATAAGTGACATCTTCCCTAGCTGCTTCAATCTTTTCTGACTCATGTCCCATCACTGATGCTGAAAAAAGTGAATCAGGGGCAGTAGACTTCAGAATGGGGTTCCTTCTATCCTAATGGGAGAAATATTCCGTATCTCCAGATAGACTAGGAGCACCTGGGTAAAGGAATCTCCTATCTATAGCTGACAACCTTCAGCCTCACCTCGTGATGGGTGATAGATTTGCAGATTGAGGAGGAAGCATTGGGAGAGGGAAAGCTCCACTTAGATCCTATAAATATAATAACTTTATAGGCAGTATTAATTTACTGTGGGTATTTCTAAGGAACCTATTCCCTTCAGATTTAAGCGCCTATGATGAACAGTTCCCAACTAATAGGAGTGATGTAAAAAAAGTGTAAAAAATCAGATTGTTTCAATTTACTGGGTGATGGTTACCAGCAGGTACATCGAAACAATACCTCTTCCTGGGATACCACCTGTGATTCTAGCCTGGGGAACTCCAGTCATCAGAATATCAAATCCACTGTTCTTAATTACAGACACTTCTCTTCTGAAGTAACATAGATAAATAAGCATATGCTTCTAGTCTGCTACTAGGTGGACAGTTAGGTCTCTTCTTTCCTCTTCTGGCAGACTGTAAACAGGTGAGTATCTTTTCTTCTTGGGCTCAAGCTCCAACCTGCTGTCACTCTAGCTCTGATTTACGCAAAAAGACAATGTAGTCGCCTTCAGTCGCATCTTGCAGGCTGACGTTTCTGGTGGTCTGTTATTTAATTTTAGGTTGAATAGCCTTACTGGGTGCTCTTTTCTAGAACCACACAAGATTTCAACAAGAAAAATATATTTGTTTGACAAATTTTTTTTACCAGCTTTAAAGCAAATTTCAATGTTTGAAAGGATTTTCAAATTTTGAATATTTTTGAGGGAAAAAAGTCAATGTTTAAAACTTTCATGAAAAATGCATCCCATGTTCCAATAAGCTCTAATTTCAACACATATCCTTCTCTTTCTCCATGATCATCTTTTTTTGGCACAATAGATATTACATGTTTTTTTTTCCCTACTTACATTTGATAGAAAGATAGTTTCCAACCAACTCACTGTTGGGAGATGAGACTCTGGGAAGAACAACAACAGCCCAGTCATCACATAGTTTATTCACAAACTGCTGTTCCTTTTTATTGAAATGCCATGAAAATTGCCTTGGGTTTTCCTGACTTAGATGCTACAGCAACAGGAACAATAGAAATCACTTTTGACAGAGCCCATGATAACAGCGGTCATTGTTAGCTAGCCTCAACAGCTTTGCTGTGCAGCTGAAAGGGGGAAAAGTATTACATATTCTGTTCTTTCAAAGATATTTCAGTGGGAATCAAGCCATTGATCATTTCTTGTATCAACACAATGTCACAAAAGTTTTATAATCAAACAAAGAGCTCAATTATTATATTACTTTACCATGACGCCTTGCCAAGCCCAACTGGATGCTGTGGAAGAAATTATTTTTTTCATGTACAATTTGCATATCATAACTAAACACAGGGAGGGAAGCATGGTGAGAACAACAAAGGGAGTAATAAGGGTTTTGTCTGAGGCCAGGTCAACACTTGCCACAGATAATGGTTGATGATTGAATCACTTGTACTGTGTTACCTACCAGCACTGATTGGTTTTCATCATGATGATAAAAGAAACAGATCTTGCACAGTAAGCATTCATCCCTATTGTTAGAATTTGAAAGCAGGACAACTGCTTTTCACTCCAGGATATCACAAGTGAAAAATGATCTTAAGAATATGACAGCCCTTCTTAAGTGAATGAATTATTTTCAGTAATATACATAGTGTACAGAGCCAGAGCGAACACACTGAGACATTTTGTACTCAGTTTAGTAAGAAACCTGAACCTGTGAAAAAATTGTTTAGCATAATCCCACAGTATCTGCTTAATTATATTTATTTTGGCTTACACACTGTCACAGATGTTCATCATTAAACAAGAAAAACACTGTACATTTAGTAGATGGTTTAAAGGGAAGAAAGAAACCAGAGTAAAATTTATAAGCATATTTATATGTGACCTCACCAGGATCTCCAGAGTGTGTTTTAGCCACCTGCTGGAATCTGGTTTCCTCTTGGGAGCACATTGACGTAAATCCACTTAACCCTAATAGGAGCTATTGAGATTATTGAATGACTTGGCTAGTGGGCAAGTGAAAGGGGTCTATATAGGTGAAAAACTTTCAAAGGATGTTTTCAGGTTTGGAGGAGATAAGATGTTTGTGTGGGCCTGTTATCACTTTCTCATGCTAGGATACCTTAGATGTGTCCACAGGAATTTGGCCCTTGCAGATTCAGTCATTATATTCACATGGGAATTTTAGCTGACCTTGTCAACTCTGACAGCAGTGATTTAGATAGCACAGAGAGACCCTTCAATAAACCTCCCCAGGTTTCAAGAACTCTATTAATAGAGCCACGAAATCTGAGAGAACACTAGTACTGGAAGTGTGAGGTTTTTAATTATATTAAGCTTTTGCTTGCTTGTGTTAGGTATGTACAATGAAGCCAAGGATACTACAATATAATGGGGACATAATCCCTGGTGCTTCAATGATACTCAGCTTCACTTCTGCTTCAATAAGTTTCTCCATTCAATCTATTAGGTTTTATCATCTAATCTTTCCCCTTATTTTTAAATGCTTTGAGATTTAAGACTCGAGTTACAAAATACATATATATAATTGAATAACCTTGCACTTTTTTTGCATGTATGGATTTGACTGGATGTGTATATATAGTCTATAGCATCAATCAATGTAGGATCATTCAAATACCATTGGGGAAGTAGTTTGCTGACACCATTGGTGTTCCTAATGGACTTTTCACCTTTGTGGATTAGAATTAGAGGAGGAGAGGAAAGAAAACCAGTCTTTTTTTTAAATTCAGCATGATACATGTAAGGCAATAGGCCATATTTGTAAAAATGGAACGAGAGTTAGAACTGACTGTTGTCTCTAATGTACATTTATTAATTCAGAACTACAGGTAGCCTAAATCAGTCACTTAAGTTCACGTGCATGCATAGAACTATATAAACAAAATAAAGGAGCACAGACAGTGTAATAAAAACCCACTAGAGCCAGTCCAGTTTTCATCCATATGTATACAGCTCACTGTACTATTGCTACACTAGACCACCACTTGCACCAGTGGAGCAAGAGGAAAAGGTTTGCATGTGAAGCGGAACATGAACATTTTGTGTTCTTGATGGTTTTGGGAAAGATGAAGAAAAAAACAAAATGTTGGAGAGGAGGCAAAGGTTTAAGTGTCACAGAAAATATGAAGCAAAATATTTTTCCAAATTTACACTTAATTCTAGTTGTTGGTTTCTCTTTAAAACCTGTTCTTTCTTTTTGCTGGAAGAGAAGGAGTGTAAAGATGCAGAACTAAGACTCAAATCAGTTAAAATGGTGCCAAAGATAAAATAGCACGTATAAAAAAGGGTATATATATATATATATATATATATATATATATATATATATATATACAGGGATGGGGGGACGGGGGGAGAAGGATGGTGAGGAGAGGAGGAGGGCTTGGGTTGGAACATCCCAAAGTCTATAAAGATAGTTTCATAATTCCTCCTATGATTTTTAAAGAAGAAATGGAAAGTGTATGAGGTTGGGTTAGGAGGAGCTTGACCTTGCCATGATTACATGCCATAGATTTCATTTCTGAAAGCTTCATTTACATCTCATTGCCTTTGAGTCAGAAACTTATGATGACTGGTATAGCGGGGGCAAGTAGAACGTCAAAGCCCAGTAGAAACACTACATGTGTGGTGCTGCTGGGGAAACAGAATTGACAAGACTTGGCACAGGGTTCCATGCTAGTACATTTGTTTGCATAATTGGTATCTTCCCTGCTAACACTGACATGGGCTCTTTTCTATCTGACAGGTGCATTCTTGAAGACAGTTAGTGATAATTGCATCTAAAGCCCAGTCCAAAACCCATTCAAGTCAATGAGAAGATCTAATATGCAGAAAAGGCAGATATACAGCATAATCCCAGAGTGTGAGCTATATCCTTCCTGGATGACATCAGAAATAAAAACTAGTCACCAACTGGGGAAACATCCAAGACTACCCTGGCACCCTAATCTTACTGGCTAAAATAACAAATAAAATATATAATGAAGAGAATATGCTTTAAAGAGGCTAATAGAATATGCAATTTCTGATATCTTTTCCTTTCTTTCCAATGGGGAGTGTAGTTATAATTAATGTTTTCAGTCACTTTTAGGTCTCGAAAGCTAACTTCCTAGATGGACTGTCTTTAAAAACGGGTGGGGGCATATAATAAAAAAAATTGAATGCATGGCTTGTGGATAATTAATTCAGCAGTAATGTATATTCAATAATGTAATTCATGCTCAGGTGGAAGAGAACTTATATTTTCATGAGTTCTGCACTTCTAGCTGGATCCATACTTTTCTACAGCTTGTTGAGGAACCATTTCTTTATCTTGTTCTGAAAACCAGAACAACTGCTTTGAACAGACCCTAATATAGTAACAATTATTGACAAAGAAAGAAGTTGTGTGCTACTGCTTTGAATTTCTATATTCCTATATGGAAGTCTGCTTTTATTATTAGTTATGTCTTTCATGTAAATTTGGGGTATGAAACAGCTGCACAGTATCACGCAATTCATTTTGCCTGGACTATAATCTGCTGGTACAGAATTGTTGCACATGATGAAAATGTAGGTAGACTAATACATGTTAACGATATCACTAGGGATTATACACCATAGATAAAAGTCTTCATTTTTCCATATTCCAGGCTTATGTGGAAAGACTCACTTATTGTAATATAC
The DNA here is from genome assembly GCF_015237465.2 of Chelonia mydas. Classification (NCBI taxonomy): domain Eukaryota; kingdom Metazoa; phylum Chordata; order Testudines; family Cheloniidae; genus Chelonia; species Chelonia mydas. Next base: position 164,526,981 of record NC_057849.1, read on the forward strand.
TTGTTCCTTGCCAACAAGAAAGAAGGTAGGACCCACAAAGCACACAGAGGGCAGGTATGCTAAGCAAGATGATGTCATATTATGTACTCACTTTTCTGACCATAACGCCCCTTTAAATATGTTTGGTATTTTAAGTCAATGAAATTACTTCCTTTTTTGTCTTGTAAGCACTCACATTCAAGATGTTATTGCAGTGGTGGAGATTAAATCTTTAAAAGTCCTATTGTGGGTTACGGAAAGACTGCAGGTATGGTCAGGGATTTTGACCTGTTCTTGTATTCATTACCGAAAATAAATTTAACAGTTTAATGAAGCACGAAACACAGTTTAAAATGCAGGGTGATTGGTACAGACCAATAGTTAATGTTTTACTGTTATACATACTTATCCTGTTCAGACTTGTTTCGATTTCCTTAGCTGTTACAGTTCAGAGAAACTTAGTAAGTTAACAAGCAATCAACGAGAGTGGTCATTTTCCATTATTTGTACAGTTCTTATTTCACTGTTTGTCTTCGTGAAGTCAGGCCTTATTATTTTTCGTATTCTTATTGCTTCAGAATTTGATGCAATTAACGGAGAAAAATGTCCCTCCTGTAGATGCGTGTTCCCTTGTTATTGATCATATAGTATATTGGAGTAACTCCTCCATCGTGAAACTGAAGAGAATCTTCCTTGCCTAGCTGCCCTTTGGTAGAGCAGAAATGCAGATCAATTACTGTGATACCGCAAAGTGTACATGTAAGTGTAAGTTTGAATAAAAGTATTTAGTATTTATATAGCACTTTGCTTTTTTAGTGTCCATACACAAATTCACTAATGCTCACCATATATTTGAGTTAGGTAAAGTATTATCCCACGCTATAGAAGAGGAAACAGAGACACATAGATGTTCAGAGCCAGTTTTTCACTGAATACAGGCCTGTTATTTTTGTTCACTCTGCTTGTACATTATATCCTTTCCCTTCCCTTCCTTTTTGTCTTCTCTAGATAGACTTGTATGCTTATGGGGCAGACCATGTCTCTTATTCTATGTCTGTACAGTGCCTAGCACAATGAGGCCTTGCTTTTTGTTGGCTCCTCGGCCCTACCGGAATAAAAAATAATAATAATTTGCATTACTACAATCACATAGTTGCACATACAAAGCTATCTAGACATCTGCCTAGTAAGCCACTGAGCTAAATGCAAATGCAGAGCCATCAGGTCTCTGCTTTTGAAAATACAGCCCTGAGTGATTTGACTAAGGCCATGCAGAAAATGAGTGGAAAAGTTGAGTTACAGTTCAGAAATTCTTGGCTCTATTCTCTATCTTCTAGTTCGCAAAATCCTTCTGATACTGATGTCTGTTTGAAAGACTGAGTAATCTAGAAGAGTGAACAGGAGTCAAACTCCTAGATGCTAGTTTTTGGTCTGTCTCTAACTTGCTGTGTGGTATTGAGCAAGTCACTTCACCTTTCTGCCTCATAAATTGAGATAATGCAAATCTAGAGATGGCCAGAAAATGGGTGGGAAAATCATATTTTGGGGGGTAAAATTTCATTTGCTATGGTCAAAATTTTCTGACCAGCTCTAATATTTTCAAGGGTATTTGAGAGTAAATTAACTAATGTTTGTGCAACACTTATATAATGGCTAAATGTGGTCCCCTGGATAGACTATGCCATCAATATGGCTATACATAGGGAAATAGTCTCCCATACATATCTGTCAAAGAATATTGTAGTGGTTGAGGTATGGTCCATGCATTTCCTCAGTATGCACAAAGTTGGATATGTGAGCAAGGGGAAAGGGAGGATTCATTAAACCATACAAAGGAGAGAGGAAATGAGCTTTTGTTATCATAATGTATTGTCTTTCCAGTACCAAATTTAAGCCCAAATTCTGCAATCACTTCACATGCTTAAGTGTTTGTAGAATTAGGGCCTTACATCAGAACTCATTCCCCTACATCTTGTTTGCCAAAGAGAGGCTTAGTTAAGAGCTGATGAAAAGTGCTTACAATCATCCTTATTAATCATCATCATCATCATGTTCCTAGGGCAGTGACAAAGCTCCTCCACTCCTGTTTGTTTCTGGCAAGTCTTTCATCCTTATTAAAGCTCCGATTATATCATTATTAAGAAAAGAACATGAAAGAAGTGCTTAAAAATAATGGTGTGAATGTGGTGAATGAGTTTACACAGAAGCTGCAGAGAGAGGGAAGGGGACAAAGGAAGCTTTACAGGAACACAGGAAATGCCATATTGGTGCACACTTAGTTCTCTATCCAGTCTCCAAAAATGATCAATATCAACTGCTTCAGAGGAAGGTGCAAAAAATATTGCAGTAGATAGTTATGGAATAACCTGTGCATAAATTAAGTGTCTTCCTAATCCCCATTAGTTAGTTTGGTTTATGATCTAAACTATCAGAGCTCCATGAAAGCTCTTTGGTTTTTTAAAAAAACTACAATATTAATTCTGGATATTTTTCATATCCATTTAAATGTCGTGCTCACATACTTTTTTGAAGCTGATGAGCTCTTGGCCTCCATTATAGTTTGTGGCAGTGGAGCTAACTTTCCGTTGTATGGACAAAGTATTTCATTTTACCCATTTTGAATTTGCCACTTTTCAATGTCTTCGAGTGCTCCGCCACCTTGTTTTTCTATTCTCAAGTGAATAAAAAGATCTATTATGCTAGTATGTTAAAAAAGCCACTCTGTAAAACAGAATCATCGTATTTGGAAAGGGAAATGCACTAATAGACGTTTCAAGGTATCTCTTTACTTTTTTTATTTCTTTTTTTATACAAAGTGCTGAGCTGGTCTTCGACCACGTCTTATTACGCTTGAAATATACAAGCTTAAAACAATTTAACAGTTTGTCTTAACTAGTTATAATAACAAACTAAGATGATATGGCAGGCTAATAAAATAATAAAATGATAAATAATGCACTTAACTTTCATTTATAGTTCCTATTTTAAAAGGTTCGTATTGTTTGTATATACACAGATCTATCCATTGCTAGATAGGTGGGTAGTGGATAATATAAGGACATGTCACATATGACTCCTGCAGTCCTTAAAATATTCTGTACACAATACTATGTCAATTTTTAATAATTTCTTGCTGGAGTTATATTGCAATTCAATATTTAAAAGTGCTGAGTGTTTACTCCATAGACAATGCAGGACTGAACCTTTAGAAATATATGCTCTTCTTTGTTGCAAATCTTCATGCCACTGAGGACTCTTGGAGTTCATGTCTAGTTGGAGTTCCACCCTGTATGGCTTAAGGATTGTCATCAGCGCTTCATTTTTTCAGGATTGGGCCCAAGTCTTGTATTATGTTGAAATTCAGTATTGGTAACTATTTTATTAACAATTTAGAGATTGGAGCTATTGAAAATTTCACTACATAGTTCTCCAGCCAAAATCAGGGATCTTCTGGGCATTGTACAAGCATGATATTACAAGAAAATTAATTCTGCATTTATTTGTGATAAAATACTGTCTATATATAAACAAGTTTTTTAAGAGTTACAATTCACTATAAATTCCAGTTGAAGACACTGGTAACAACGTTTAACACTTGAAATAAAGTATGGGCAAATTTAATTTACAAACAATAGCACCTATGCGTTTTCTGGAAGCAATCAAGATTTGTGACTTTGACAGTTCTCAGAGGGAATTTTACTGGGTGGTACACCGAGAAGATATTGTGATAGCTGCAAGATGGGAAAATCTGGTTGCTTTCAATTTCCACCTTTCGACAGAGTTCCTTGTGCAGAATATATTTAGTTATGATAGGTACTGTACAAAGAATGAAAGTTTTGTTTCCATAGTGCTTGCAGTAACTGGAGATTAAAAGTTCATTAAAATCTTTTCCTATCTTAGCATAGTTGTGAAGTTTTCAAGTGGGATCTCTTTTTTTTCAGGTCTGAATAACAATTTTCCTTCTGTTTTTTTTGTTTTGACATTTCTGGGATTGGCATTTCTCAATATATTTCCATCAGCCAGATTCTGGGTGAAATCTCAAATTGGAATGGTTTGAATCAGAATTGACAGAATAATCTTTAAAGCAGTCATACAGTTCCCAAACTGTTGTATATCTTGTTCCATCCAGTCATGGTTCAACTGCTGAGAATTTGCTTCTCAATTTTTTGCTGTTATTATGTGGACGCCTTGCTCTGGAACATCTTGTATTTGGGTGAACTGTCAGAGCTTGGGCAGCAGGGATAACTGCAGAGGTAGTCCAAGTATACTTCCATCTGAACTTGAGATGCTTGAATATTTGAATCTGTGCCAGTAAGATTCCACTCCTACAAAATAGATGGGTTGGCTTTGAATCCTCTTGGCAAGAGGCAGTCAGCACCCCTTTGTTTTCCAGAAGGCAGTCAAGCATGTAAATTGAGTTCCACCTGGTGATAACATCTTCAGTAGTGCTGGATCACAGTAAAGCCTATTGTGTATATTTTAAAGATGGCAGAAGATGAATGCTTAAAATGGTTGACCAGCTTCTAGCTAACTACAGTTAAGCTAATCATGGATGGCTGTTTTAATAAAGCCTGGTTAAAATATTCTGTATTATTGATCTAGTGAATGAGATGGGCAATGATTGTAACACCGTGCTTCATGTCAAGCAACAAATATCAAAAGCAGCAAACAACTTTCATAAACTTGAAAAGATATGGAAAAGTGACATGATCAGCACTGATAGAACAATATGAATTTTTAACTCGGGCATTATGTCTGTCCTCATTTATGGAGCAGAGTCATGGAAATCTACAACAGAAATTGATAAGAATATTAACTCATTCCAAATTAAATACCTGCAGAAGATCTTCAGAGTCTATTAGAAAGAGTTGCTTGCAACATCAGAAATTCTAAGTAGTATAAACCAACCTAAAGCCTCATATATGGTAAGAAAATGATGATGGACATATTTAGGACATGCTTTAAGGATGACACCAACATGACTTCCTGTCAAGTGAAAATATGAACATCAGTTGGGAAGAGAAAAAGAGGGTGACCTAGAGAAACATTATGCAGAACAATGGAGAAAGAAGCCAAATACATCAACATAATACTCAAAAACCTGTACTGTACAGACTAACACAAGACTGAAATAAAAGGTGGAAACTGATGGACAGCCTATGCACCTGTGGGTGCAGGAAAAGAAAGAACCAAGAAGGCACAATTTTAGGATGTGCCAAAGAGTCCAAGCAATTCTTAATAGTCATTGAAAGATTTTATAACATTATTGCCATTATGCTAGAGAATCATGTGGATGTTAACTCGAGCTTTCTCAGTAAGGCATTAGAAATGGTGGTTTCAGTGTTCTTTCTTTGTGTGGTCATTTTTGGTTTTAATGACCTTCCATCAGAGAAGTCAAGTTTGTCTGTCTGAATGGCAAAATGTGCTGGAGAGCCTAAGGGGATCATCTGTGGCTCCATGGTAAGGCTAATATAGTAATCCAGGAGTGCACACTTGCTACTGGTTTGGTAAAATGTAATTATAGAATATACCACCAGTTTGGGGGTATCTGTCATATTTGCTGACAGTCTGACCTGAGTTTGGCACTCTTAGTTGTGAGCCTTATATCAGCGTGACACCAGGAATATTAATTTAATATTCTGTCAAATACACGAAGCCTTGCTGAGGTCTCTATGCCCATTCTTGTGACCTTAGTCCCAAAATACAGATTTGGGAGGGGGGAATGAATCCTTTTTCAATATGGTTAGATTAGCCTATTCTGAATTATAGAGGCTTTAATTCCAAAGAGAAATCAGCAATCCCCAGTCTACAGCCCGGATTTAGCAAACTACTTGAGTATGTGCCTAAGTCTTTTTGAAGTAAATAGGACTAAGCACATGCTTAAGTGCTTAGCTGAAAAACGATGATTTTATGAATATATTTAAAGTTTAGCACATAAGAGCTCTGTTAAATCAGGGCTATTCAGAGGCCCCCACAGTGCGAAAATGAAGTGTTTCAGGGATGCACACAGTCACCTATAACTGTAGGAAATAACTTCAGCTGTGAGGAGGAATCAATGAGTCTATCAGAAGTGATCACACTTTCAGAACATTCTCAAGTCTCAGTGCCTTGTGCTCCCAGTTAATAGCTGCCATAAATGAAATGTGCTGGTCTGCTTTATTACATGTGAAAAATGTATGATCCTCTTTGTTCAATTTCTCAGTGCTGTGTGTAGATTTTTTTTTTTGAGTCATCCTCATCTATATTTTGAGAATAAAAATCCCTGCAGCTGGAATATGTAGTTTTGGCCATGTTCTTAGTTCAACAAAGCCAGGAGGAACACAGCGTTCAAGTGAATACATAACGTTTTGTTAGAAATTTGGCAACTTTACATGAATAGATTTTTACAGATAACAAATTGTGCCTGTCAGCATGACACACGTTGTGTATCTCGTAATGTACAGTACTTCTGAAATTGGCTAATAGTTGTATTTGTGCATATGTATACAAACAGCATGAGTGTAATGTATCATAATATATACATATCTAGCGATATGATTCCTGTGCAGTTAATAGGTTCGTTTTCCTTTTAAAAACAAGCTTGTGTGAAGTGAGACAAACTGCTAATCTTTAAATGGTCTATACTAAAATAGGCCAGTGTGTGAAGCCAGAAATGATGGTTTGTTGCTAGTTTTCTCAGTCCACCAGAGCTATGGCGGGAAAAGGATGTGTATACTGTGACAAAGTTCCTGGTCTACCTTGGTGGGTCTTGCACTTATTGGCAGATTTGCTCGCCTTGGAGCTTCATGGCAGCCCTCAGCTTGGCCGTTTTTCTGAACCCACCGTCCAGGTCGACTCCTCCTGTGTCTGACCAGAAGTTGGGAGGATTTGGGGGGAACCCGGGCCCGCTCTCTACTCCGGGTTCCAGCCCAGAGCCCTGTGGAATGCAGCTGTCTAGAGTGCTTCCTGGAACAGCTGTGTGACAGCTACAACTCCCTGGGCTACTTCCCCATGGCCTCCTCCCAACACCTTCTTTATCCTTTATTATCGTAGAACCTTCCTCCTGGTGTCTTATAATGCTTGTACTCCTCAGTCCTCCAACAGTCCGCGTTCTCACTCTCAGCTCCTAGTGCCTCTTGCTCCCAGCTCCTCATACGCACACCACAAACTGAAGTGAGCTCCTTTTTAAAACCCAGGTGCCCTGATTAGCCTGCCTTAATTGATTCTAGCAGCTTCTTGATTGGCTGCAGGTGTTCTAATCAGCCTGTCTTAATTGTCTCCAGAAGGTTTCTGATTGTTCTGGAACCTTCCCTGCTCCCTTACCCAGGGAAAAGGGACCTCCTTCGCTTGCTGCTCATCTACCTGCTTTCTATTCTCTCCTAAAGCCCCCTGGCCTGGGCTTTTCTTACTTTTTGCCCCTATTTCAGCTTCCCCCCCCCCCCAACCGGGCCAGACGCTTTTTTTTCGTTTTGTTTTTTTTTTTGCTGTTTTTCTGCTGCCGTTCGAGTGCTGGTCAGCTGCCAGCTTGCTGCCAGCCCCCCCACGCCTGCCCTAGGACGTTGCTACTGCTCCAGCTGAAACCCCCGGAGGAGGGGGGGAGAACTGCCAACCCGCTCCCCGGAGGAGGGGAGTGGAAGCCCCCAGACCCAACCGTTTTGCTGTTTGTTTGCGGACTCGTAATTAACCGACAAGTTATTTTTTTCTTCTTATCTGCTTGGCATTTTTGGAATGCTCCACAAAGCCCTAGAGAGAAGACAGCCGACAGAGAAATCACCCAGGGAAGCTACGAACCATCGTGGAGGGGGCCGTAAGACTGAGTAACTTTTGAACTGTAGTCTCGTGTGGGGGGAGTTTGACTGTGTCTTAACTGCGTTTGTAGGGGCACAGGGGGTGTGGCACGGAGCTGCCCCCCGATCCATTGGTGCCCCCCACAACACTGCTACAACCGTCACGGCCCCCCCCCGCCATCCGTCCCTGCTGGCAACTTGCCATCTGTCTCTGGATTCAGCTGCTTGCTCTGAATTCCGCCATCCGGACCGGAAACGACAGCCGACCAAACGAGACTTTTTGGACAAACGCGCGTGGGACCACGTCCCCCCCTCCCCCCCCCCCCCGCCCACCCCACAGTTTGCTCCTACTACCTGACCCCAACTCCTGTTTCCTTCCCCTGTCCAGTCCAACCCATTTGGCCCCCCCACGCCTGCAGCCCAACAGGGAGAAGTGGTTAATCTGCTTCCCCCTCCCCCCTCCTCCTTCTGCTGTCTCCCCGTCTCTCCCTGCTCACGATGGCGGGGAATGAGAGGGGTGAGGCCCCTCTAACAACCTCAGCTGCCCCTCCCCCACCTACCCCCCGCCCAACCCCCAAGCCTCCCCCTCCGCACTGCTGCCAAAACACCTGCCACCGCCTCCGCTGGGGCATCGGCAGCAGGAGACATCGGGGTGACTACTGCCGCTGCTATGCCCACCGCCCCCCCAGATTCTAGGAGAGCCCCCCCAGTTAGCCAGAAAGGCCAGGGTGTGAAGAAGGGAAAGGGCCCCGCCACAACCACCAGGCACTCTGTGGCAGAGGCTACCCCCATCGCTGTGGCCTTGTCATCGACCATGGCGCTGTTCCCTCCACCAGCTCTGCGAGCATCCCTCCCCCGGCCCCCAGGACGTATGCCCAGGCGGTGGCAGCCCCCCACATGCCTGCCGCCTCGTCATCTCGCCCACCCACCGCCTCCGCTACCATCAATAGCGGCCGGGGCCCCTTTCCCACCATGACCAGGAAGCACGGCGTCCGTTGCCTCCTAGTGCCCGCCTCGCCCCACGTGGAGACATACGTGCAGGTGTTGGCGAGGGTGGTAGGACCCACGGTTATTGTGGCGGCCTCCAAAATGTATGGGAAGGTTGTCTTTTTCTTAGCATCAGAGGCTGCCGCCCAGAAGGCGGTGGAGAAGGGCCTGGCAGTGGGGGGAGGGTGTTTGTCCCCCTGGAGCCGCTAGAGGACCTGGGCGTCCGCCTAGTCCTGACCTCCGTCCTTCCCTTTCTACCCAGTGCTGCCCTGTTACCTGTTCTCTCCACCTTGGGGAAACCCGTTTCTGTCATCAGCCCTCTCCCGTTGGGCTGCAAGGACCCCACCCTCCGTCACATCCTCTCGTTCCGCCGGCAAGTGCAGCTTCTACCGCCGCCGCTGGCGCGTGACGGAGAGGCGCTCGAGGGGTCCTTCCTAGTCCCCTACCAGGGAGCCTACTATCGGGTCTTTTACTCCACGGGAGAGGCCCGGTGCTACCTCTGCCGATCAGCCGGGCATGTCCGAAGACACTGCCCCTTGGCCCAGCGGGGAGGGGCACCCGAGACCCCTGAGACCCGGCAGGACATTGGCTCCGTCGTTGCCGACACCCCTGGCTGCCCGGCACCTGAAACCACCTCTCCTCCTGCTCGATCCACCGCTGCTCCCGTCTGGGTCCAAGAGACACCTTCCGTACAACGCCCAGACGAGCGAGGGAGTCCCACCCTTGCTGTTAACAATCCGGCAGAGCCTATGGAGGAGGGTACAGCAAAGATATTACCGGGCTTAGGAGAGGGCCCACCCCAAGGAGAACCCCCCTCCCCCTCATGCTGCCTCACCGTTACCCCCCCGAACCGCTGAACCATCGCCTCTGCCCCCCGACATGACCCCTGCTAACCAGCCCCGAGACGATGCTATGGAGGGCTGGACCCTAGTCCAGGGAAAGCGAGGCAAGCGGAAGGCTCGAGCTCCGCTCCACGCATCCGATGCGGAGGCTCCCTGGAAGACCAGGAAGGGAGGCACTGATACTGAGCCTTCCGCTATACCCACGAGTGAGATCCAGCTGCCGGTGTCGGGAGGGGAAGACAAAATAGCATTGGAAGGTAGGATCTCCCCTCCACGGGAGACCCTCCCCTCCGAGATCCCTGAGGAAGCCCCTTCTACCCGAATATCACCCAACCCCCCGCAAACCCCGAAGCGACCGTCGAGGCGGGTGCCAGAGGGGAGACCCCCGGGGTGGCAGAAGGTGACCTCTCCTCCATGTATGAGGAGATCGAGGCTCTAGGTTTGACCCCGGTCACCCAGGGAAAGGATGACCTACTGCCGGCTGGCCTCGATCTGGGCAACCTCAGCCCAGTCCCCCTTTCCCCATGCTCCCTCCCCCTAACCACCTTCCCGGGCAGGCACCCTACAGAAGGTGGTCCACCACCTGATGCCATGGCTGCCAAATCCACCACAGAGCCTGCGCCTAGCATCCCTGGGAGCCCCCTCCCCCCCCCCCTTAACCCTTGAATCTGCTCAGGAGGCGCCACCTTTCAGCTACTTGCCTCCCGAAGCCCAGAGCCTCACCTCTGCCCCCGCCACCACCCCTGTCCCTGCCCAATCCACCTCTTCCTGCAATGCTATTGCCGCCCATGGGGTTATTTCTTTCCTGTTTTTTGCGGATTCCCCCCAAGGAGTAGCCTTTGCATTTTCCTGCCGCAACCCATTAGGAGCTGTAATTTTCCCTCCGCCATCCCCTTCTACCCCAAGGCTTGAGATGGACCTAATAACTTTAGCCTGTCAGATGCCCCGTCGGTAGTCCGCACCCTGCCTGCCTGCCTCAGCGGACCACGAGGCTGCACCAAGAACCCCACTAGGGAATAACCAGGAAATTGCAACCCCACCCCACCATGAGCTGCGAAAAGCATTGCGGGAGTTTTTAGAAGACATCCGTGGCTCCCGCAACAGGGTACAGCTGGCTATCCAGTTATGGGAGGACTTTGATCAACTCCTCCAGGCCACAAGGGCCCTTATAAAGGAGGGTAGAGGGAAAGGAAGGCACGGTGCCGCGGCCTACGGGTGGGCCTGCAGCTTCCGTGATGATTTACTCACTTACGGGATGGGTCACGGATTGTTACGCGACCCACCGGGGGCCACAAACACCCCCGCCAACAAGGAACCCCCACCCCCCCAGCCCTCCGCATGATGCCTCTCATTATCGCAACTTTGAACACCAGGGGCTGTAGGATGGCTCTCTGCAGGTCCCTGGTGCTCTCTTACCTTCGGGAAGGGGGGTACTCTGTGGTTTTCCTGCAGGAGACCCATACAGATCCGACTGCCGAGGACAGCTGGCGGCTGGAGTGGGGGGACAGGGTCTACTTCAGCCACTTCACGATTCGACAAGCTGGAGTGGCGACCCTGTTCTCCCCCAACCTACGGCCCGAGGTGCTAGGGGTCACTGAGGCCGTGCCGGGCCACCTGCTGCATCTCCGAGTCCGTATGGAGGGGCTCGTGGTCAGCCTCGTTAACATCTATGCCCCGACAATGAGCCCGAAGCAGTCGCAATTCTATCAGCGGGTGTCCGACTTCCTCGGCACCCTAGATTCTCACGAGTGTCTAGTCCTGGGAGGGGACTTTAACACCACACTTGAGGAGCAGGACCGCTCAGGGGCCGAGCTGAGCCTGACCGCCACGAACGTTCTCCGAGAAATAGTTGAACATTACTCCCTAGTGGACGTCTGGCGTGACCACCACCCGGATGACACTTCCACGTTCACCTTTGTCCGGGTGGAGGCCCATCAGTCACACCACTCCCGGTTGGACCGTATTTATTTATCCCGTTTCCATCTTTCACGAGCCCACTCCTCCAACATTCAGCTGGCCCCTTTCTCCGACCATCATCTAGCCACCATAACAGCCTCCCTCCATGCAGAGAGGCCGGGGCCGGCCTATTGGCATTTTAACAACAGCCTGTTGGAGGATGAGGGCTTCTTGACGTCCTTCCGGGAGTTCTGGCTGGCCTGGCGAGAGCAGCGGCGTGCCTTTCCCTCGGCGCGGCGATGGTGGGATCTAGGGAAGGTGCGCGCCAAGCTCTTCTGCCGTGACTACACCCGGGGCACCAGCCAATGGAGAAATGCGGCGATAGAGCAGTTGGAACGGGAGGTCTTAGAGATGGAGAGGCACCTGGCCGCCAGCCCCGAGGACCCGTTCCTCTGCGGAGTGTGCTGGGAGAAGCGGGAGGAGCTCCGGGCCCTCAAGGACCATCGGGCCCGAGGTGCCTTTGTTCGATCCCGCATCTGCCTCCTTCAGGAGATGGATCGCGGCTCCCATTTCTTCTACGCCCTGGAGAAAACGAGGGGGGCCAAGAAACACGTCACCTGCCTTCTAGCAGAAGACAGCGCCCCCCTCACGGATCTGGTGGAGATGTGTGGGAGGGCCCGTGACTTCTACACAAGCGTTTTCTCCCCGGATCCGACCGATCCTGGCGCTTGCAGGGTGCTCTGGGAGGAACTCCCCATGGTCAGTGTGGGCAACCGAGACCGACTAGAGCTGCCTCTCACCCTGGCCGAGTTCTCGGAAGCCCTCCGTCGCATGCCCACCAATAAATCTCCGGGCATGGACGGGCTGACCGTGGAGTTCTACTGTGCGTTCTGGGACATCCTTGGCCCAGACCTAGCTACTGTCTGGACTGAGTCTTTGCAGGGCGGGGTCCTCCCTCTTTCGTGCAGGTGAGCAGTGCTCGTCTTGTTGCCGAAGAAGGGGGACCTCCGCGATTTACGAAACTGGCGTCCCGTCTCGCTCCTTAGCACGGACTACAAAATCGTAGCGAAAGCAATCTCGCTGCGGCTAGGGTCTGTGATGGCGGACGTGATCCACCCAGACCAGACCTATACTGTCCCGGGTCGCAGCATTTTTGACAACCTATCTCTAGTCCGAGACCTTTTGGAACTCAGGCGTAGAGACGGTCTGTCATTCGCCCTCCTGTCTCTCGATCAGGAGCAGGCGTTCGATAGAGTAGACCATGGGTACCTCCTGAGCACTCTTCAGGCGTTTGGATTTGGACCTCAGTTTGTGAGTTTTATCCGGGTGCTGTATGCCTCCGCGGAGTGTCTGGTTAGGCTCAACTGGACCCTGACTGAACCGGTCAGCTTCGGGCGAGGAGTACGGCAGGGGTGCCCCCTCTCGGGCCAGCTGTATGCTCTGGCGATCGAGCCCTTCCTCTGTCTCCTCCGCAGGAGGTTGACAGGGTTGGTGCTGCGGGAGCCGGAGCTGCAGCTGGTCCTGTCGGCTTACTCCGATGACGTGCTCCTCATGGTCCAGGACCCGGGCGACTTGGCGCGGGTGGAGGCTTGCCAGGCCATCTATTCGGCAGCCTCCTCTGCCTGAGTCAACTGGGTCAAGAGCTCTGGCGTGGTGGTGGGGGACTGGTGGCAGGTGAGCTCCCTCCCACCCGTGCTTCAGACTATCCAGTGGAACGCGGGTCCGCTGCACTACCTAGGCATTTACCTTTCTGCCACGCACCCTTCTCCGCCGGAGAACTGGCAAAATTTAGAAGGCGGGGTGATAGAGCGGCTCCGGAAATGGATGAGGCTACTCCGATGTCTCTCCCTCCGAGGGAGAGCGCTGGTGCTTAACCAACTAGTCCTGTCCATGCTCTGGTACCGGCTCAATACCCTGGTTCCGGCCCCGGGTTTCCTGACCAACCTCCAGACATCGATTCTGGAGTTCTTTTGGTCAGGAATGCACTGGGCCCCTGTTGGGGTTCTTCATCTACCCCTGAAAGAAGGAGGGCAGGGCCTGAAGTGTCTGCACACTCAGGTCCATGTCTTCCGCCTCCAGGCCCTGCAGAGGCTCCTCTATAGTGCAGGTAGTTCGACGTGGAGCATACTGGCGCACGCCTTCCTACGCTGCTTCCAGGGGCTCCGATACGACCGGCAGCTCTTTTATCTCTGACTGAGAGGTTTTCCGCGAGACCTCTCCGGGCTGCCGGTCTTCTACCAGGACCTCCTCCGGACCTGGAAACTGTTTTCAATGACCAGGTCCGCGACGGCCACCGTGGGAGCAGATCTCCTCGCGGAGCCCCTGCTACACAACCCCCAGCTCTGTGCGCAGGTGGCGGAGTCCCGCTCAGTGCGCCAGAGTTTGGTTCTGGTGGAAGTCACGAGAGTTGGAGACCTCCTGGACTATGACTGGGGAGACTGGCTGGATCCCCTGACGCTCGCTAGGCGCATGGAACTCTCCAGACCTCGTACCCCCCGGCGCGTACTTCAGGAGGTGAAGGCTGCTTTGAAGCCCGCTGCTCGGGCTTATCTCAACCGAGCCCTGCGCGAGGGCGCACCCCGCCCACCCTCTACCCCAGGCCCACCGGACCTTTCAATTGGGCCCCTACCCTGTAGATCCCAACAATCCCCTCACCCTTTCACTGCAAGCCAGCTGCATGAACTGCAGCCGGTCAGCTTCCAAACCGCACCAAGGAAATATCTATACACACTCACACTTCACACCCTTCACGCCCTCACCCTGGTGTCCCGCCCTGATACAAAGTGGCGGGACCTCCTGCCACCTTTGGAGGGTGAGCAGCCCCGGTGGGTCAGCCTGTATTCCACCTTGGTCCCGAGGCCCGTCGAGGACATCAGTTGGCGGCTCCTTCACGGAGCTGTGAGCACGGGTGTGTTTTTGACGCGGTTCACCCCCATCCCAGATACTTGCCCTTTTTGCAACATGAGGGAAACCCTGGCATACGTATATTTAGAGTGTGCCAGGCTGCAGCCCCTTTTCCGGCTCCTCACGAATATTTTATTACGCTTTTGGCTGCATTTTTCCCCTCACCTTTTCATTTACACACTCCCCATCTGTGGCCCCACAAAGTCGCAGGATCTCCTGGTTAACCTCCTCCTAGCCCTAGCTAAAACAGCCATCTATAAAACCAGAGAGAGGAGGTTGGCCGATGAAGCTTCCTGCGACTGTAGGGCCGTTTTCCGATCCTCAGTTCACGCATGTATCCGGGCGGAGTTCCTCTGGGCGGCGTCCACCGACTCCCTTGATGCCTTCGAGGAGCAGTGGGCACTGTCCGAGGTTCTCTGCTCAGTGACCCCCTCCGGTTCCCTCCATCTGACCCTTTGATTGAGGGGAAGAGCAAGAGACCCCAGCCCCAGCCATTGCCGCTGTGGATACCATCATCACCACCACCTAGGAGGGGCCCTTTCACAAGTGGGTGCACACACCCCCCAAACTGCCAACCCCGCAGCCTTGCCCATCTTGTTGGGCACTCTCAGGAGACGAATAGTTGGTGACACTGGGAGTGGCACTAGGTAACTCAAGGGGGTGGAAGACCATGAGTGTCGAGGAAGCCCCCCCACTCTAGGCCACCAGGTAACTCAGGAGGGTGGAAGACCATCAGTGTCGAGGAAGCCCCCCCCCCCCCCCCCCCGGGCCCAGGCAAGCCTGAACACTTTTCTCCCTTGAAGGCTGCTGTGTTATACATTGCGTTTGCTTTTGTTTTGTTGCATAGTTTTGTTTTATCTTCTTTGGTGATTTGTGTAAGTGTATTACGCAAATAAATTTTCTTCTGCTTCTGAAAAAAATTACTCTCCTATAGCCATCTGGCCCGACTCTGTCCCAATACATGCCTATAACACCTCCATGATGCCAATATTCAGTGCTAGGGTATTGGTGGAAGTGTCATGGTGCACACATGCCAGCACTCCAGCTTATTAACACCTGGTACATCTCCTCCCCACGGAACTACCAGCACTGAACATTTGGCACTGCAGCACTTCTGTTTTTATTGTCCTTCCCAACTTTCAAACTGCCCTACCACAGAAAGCAAGCTTGTTCCTGCCTTGTGATCATCACAAGCATAGGTTACGTGACTCTGAATTCCGGAGTCACTCATGTTTATCTTTAAATTACCAAAGCACAGTACTTTCACATTCTATGCAAAAGGAGAAGGTAATAAAATAGAAGGCTTTAGGAACAAGCCACCTGTTGTGAACTAGTCTGCTGGGTACACTACATACTCACATTCTTCTGAAGGAACATCAATGTATGTACAGTTTAAGATAATCACTATTCTCTGTCTTCTCTTTAAGATACGTCAGTAAATTTAAAAAGACATTCTCAAGTATTACTTAATATGTCTTGTTTTAAAACTTGTCTTTTAGTTTTGCTTTTAACTCTCCTTTATTCCGTAACGCTTAGATTCTTGAAAATAACATTGATTTTCCCTGCTTTTTTATCCTTTTTTTTTTGGAAAAAAACCCCCACTCTCCCCCTTCCTTGTGGAGGGCAAGCTAGCATTCTGCTTTGTCTGTCTGTTTTTCTTTTTTGGAGTTAGTATTCAGTGATGTCATCAATGACAGCTGCATACGTTTCGAAATAGGATTTGTTACTGAAGTGTTGTTCTCAGTGAACTAGCTGTCTGGCTATAGAAGCAGACTAAATATATCATGGTCAAGCATTTACTGGTCAGTAGCTTTTCTGTAATATTACCAGGACAAAGCAGTGGGTCAAAAAAGATGTTAAAAACTTAAGGATGATCCCATGAGATTAGGATCATTCACTTGACCTTTGTTATAAAGTTCTTGAACTCTTAAATATTATGATCCAATTATTTCTTGCAACTCAACAATAAATTTTATACTTAAACGCTGTATCTTCTTTCACTAGCACATAATCTACTAGCCATATGTTTTATAATGTGAGCATGCATCTCACTAGCAAATGCTTTTTAGCCAAAAATAACATCATTTTGACATAAGTAGGAAGAAAAATATTAAAAACTAGCTTTAGATAAACCCTACCAGTGGTGAAAGTTAAACTATTAACTCAGAATTAAAATACAACACAGAAAACACCCTCCCTGGGCATGTCCATTGTGAATTCAGAGATGGCGGACCTAAACTATTCAGGTTGGATCTTTAACATAAGGTATATAATAAGAATAATAATTCTATACACTTTAGTAATGGAGACATATGTGTAAAATTAATCAGAAAAGGACAATCTGCAAAAATAAAAGCAAGCGAAGATTTAAACAGTGTTCAAACAAGGAAGAAGATTGTCCACAACCTGTAGAGTAATAAAGCTAATTTTGTCAAGCCTAACTAGAAAGTAGCCTGATCAGTAGTTTATGCACAATACCGAATGTTGAGAAAAACATAGAACCAAATGGTATGATTGCATTATGGAGAACTGACAGTTGTGAACTTCTGTGATGAGAAAACAAAGGTACATTCATTTGTAACACACAGTGTGTATCAGGTGACTGAAGTTCATTATTCAACTTACTTATTGGAACCACATTAACATTTTCTTTTCTGTTCATTTTCTACCCAACTTAAAATACCACAATAGATTTCACTGTGCAGAATTTAATAATGAAAAATGTACAGTTTGTATTACCGTTGGCCACTTGCCTATCACTGTAATTAAATGTGTGTTTTGAATCATTATGAACTAGTAAATTCTCTGGTGCCAGTTGTTGGGTCACTTCTGTTGCACTGGTCTATTTCAGCAATGCAAGCAGCCACTTTATAGGAGAATGATTGAAATGGAAATAAACCGTTGTTCCAGTTTTGCTAAAGAGGGGCAATACCGTTCCTCAGGTTGACGTTTGGGGGACTGACAGTGCTATTCACGGATTCAAAACCTTGTGATTAAAAATGAACACGTAGCATACTGCAATAAAAGACTATTCTTTGTCCATATTAATTTGTAATGTCATTAAGACACGCTACTAAATAAAAAAGACAACTTATGTGCCTTAATGCAAAGAGGAATGTGATGATGTCCCAAATGGATATCTTATATATACTCTGTTTTCTTGCTTTCCCATAAATCTGCCATTAAGGAGAGGAATTTAGAAGCACTGAAACACCTTTAAAGTATATTAGCAATTCATGTTTCTATTTTGTTGAAGTCATGCAAATTTAATGCAAAAATGCGATGTTCAGGTTGAGAAATCAAGAATAAACATGACAAGAAGATCAGTAGTTGGGGGGTTTGTAGCAACCGTAGGGCACAACTATCATACAAATAAGGAATAAGAATCAAATATACATTCTCTTTATTTCAGTTTTTCAATTTAAATGTACAGATTAACCTATTTTATGGTATATAAAATCTGTAGCATGTGCAATATAAGTGAAGTAGTGAGGCAAGATGGTCTTATGGGTAAGTCACTTGGCTAGGACTTACATTTGGGTTCAGTACCTGGCTCTGTCACAGACTCCCCATGTGATTTTGGGAAAATTGCTTTATCTTTCTACCCCCATTTTACAACTGGAAAACTGAGGCACAATAATATTTCCTTGGTTAGTCTCATTAGGTTATAAGCTCTTTAGAGTTTGGACTGTCTCTGGGTCTGTATAGCACCTAACACAATAGGTATCTGTGTTGAGGCCTCTAGATGCTACTGGAATATAAATAACGAATCAGCACCACTGTAGGAACGTCAGGGTTAGAATATGACTTTTGTGTACTTGATTTCTCAACAGTAATAGTGCACTGCATTAGCCTTTTTTGCATTTAAACACCTATGTCTGTGTTCTCTACCTGTAACCTAACATTTAGATGTTGTTAAGTAGAAACTCAGGCATCAATCCTTTAAAGTGCTGCTATGCTTAGACCTGAAGAATAAGCCTGCTGATCCATACCTTCTAACTTGCTCCCAAAATGGTAATTACATGCTCTTTTTCCAAGGGGCCTGCTGGCACGGATGAGTAAGGAGGTGAATCTGATAACTAGAGGTGCTCTTAGCCTGATAGCAAATTCCAAACAGGGAAGACTCTTGCCTTAAGGAGCCTCCATTGTTTCTCACTGTTATTTCTAGAGCTACTACAGTAAAAGCTGTGTTATCTGACACTTTACCAACTGGAAAGCTCTATAAACTGGCGTTTCTGATCATTGAAAGTCCGGTGTATAGTCCCAGTTGGTGCAGGGCCACCAAGCTCCCTATCTGGCTCTGTGTGACTCCCTGGAAGTGGTGACATGCACCTACTGCTCCTAGGTGGAGGTGCAGCTAGGTGGCTCTGCACGCTGCCCCCGCCCTGCCCCAAGTTCTGGCTCCGCAGCTCCCATTGGCCAGGAACTTGGCCAATGGGAGCTGCGGGGAGGTGCCTGTGGGCAGAGGCAGCATGCGGAGCTGCCTAGCTGTGCCTCTGCCTAGGAGCAGCAAGGACATGTCGCTGCTTGCGGGGAGTCTCCCGAGGTAAGCCCAGATCCGGCACACCAAAACCCCTTTCGTGCCCCAACCCCTTGCCCCAAGTCCCCTCCCACACCCAAACTCCCTCCCAGAGCCCCCACCCCACAACCCTCCCGCCCCGAAGCCCCAGCCTTGAGCTCCCTCCCATAATCAAACTCCCTCCCTCTTAGTTAACCAGAATTTTTGACTTACCGGCTCCTCCCATTCCGCCAACATGCTGGATAACAAAGATTTTACTGTACCTTGTGAAACTCATACTCTCAATGAGCATCAGCTTCTACCACAAACAGTCCCACTGCAGTCCATTACTCATTGTACGGTAAGGATCTCACATCTGGGTGCTTTTGTGACACATTACCTTGTAAATCTTTTGCTGGGTACATACAGCTGCCACATGTGTAGCACATCACTGCTTTCAGTTTATTATAATTAGTTATAACTATATAGAGCTTTTGGTTCCTTTTGGTAAACTGAAGATAAGCTCGGAAATCAGCTTTGATACGATTTCTATGACACATTATTTAAACTTCGAATACCGTCCCATTTTCTGTTCACTTTTTCGGCCACTGGCAGCACATAGACAGATTAACATTCTCACCTCAGCAAAGTCTGGCTGGGGCAAAGGGCTGAAAAGTCTGACTGCTTTGTGTGGTCCATTGGTCATGTATGAAAATGTAACGACTTACGTTTTGGAATTTTGTTGTTGTTGATAGACTTCAAAAGCTGATAAAGTGAAAGGCCCTGAAAGCAGTGTGGGTCCCATTTTCTCTCTCGTCATTTATATATATAAAAAACCACATTCGTTAAAAAAAGACTGACTCTGACCACATGTACTGTACACCTGGCTTCAGTGTCCTTCCAGCAATTTCAGCGTCCTTCCAGAAATTTCCTCAGGAACCCAAATCAAACTAAGAAAAACGGAAACATTTTGGCATAGATTGTGTTATGATTACAAAAGCTCCCATGGAAGTGTTTCTAAAATGGTTTTTACATTATAAGAAACAGCTGGGTGGGAAATTACTCACAAGCCTTGCTGCATGAATATTCTACAACTGTGCATTATTGTCCTATCTAAAAAATTGTACCACTTGATAGGTAATTTATCACTGTAATTAAATACTCTGGTTTATCTGTGTATAGCATCTGAGAATATACATTTGAAATACCTTGGACTGATAAAGGACATCTGGAATCACTTTTTGTAATCACATTACAATATATGTTTTTCCTAATTTATTTTTATAATGTACAATTCTTAGTCAAACAGATTAGGCTATGGAGTGTGATGTTGTTTAAAATTCAGCGCTCCTTCCAGACAAAAAAGAAAGAGCCTGTATACTCTCTGCAATAATTTATTTTGGCATTATAATCCAAGTAGCAATGGAGAAGTGAGAGGTGAGTTACATTTCAGGCTGTAATATTCCACTGCGGCTTTGTTTTCACATTAGTGCTTTTTGTTTTGTGGTGTGTGGAGCTATGGACCTGAGTTCCCTCAGCTGAGTCTGGAGTTCACTGGCTTATCCCTCAGGCCAGTTAATGAGCCCAGCATGGCTGTGGCAGAATCACCTGGTTGGCCGGCCTGCCCCCATTTGCTGCAAGGAGCCTGTGTGTCTGCATTTAAGGTCAGCAGCAGCAGCAAGTCTGGCTACTGAATGCTTACATCTGTAACTGCGATCACCCCTGTGCATGCCTTGTCCCCGTCCTTAAAAACATAAGAATGGCCATTCTGGGGCAGACCAATGGTCCATCTAGCCCAGTAGTCTTTCTTTGGACAGTGGCCAATGCCACATGCTTCAGAGGGAATGAACGGAACAGGCTGCTGCCTATTAATTTCATGGGGTGACCCAGGGTTCTTGTGTTATGTGAAGGGGTGAATAAATCTTCCTTATTCACTTTCTCCACACCAGTCATGATTTTATAGACCTCTATCATATCCCCCTTAGTTGTCTCTTTTCCAAGATGAAAAGTCCCAGTCTTATTAATCTCTCTTCACATGAGAGCTGTTCTATGCCCTCGATCATTTTTGTTGCCATTCTCTGTACCTTTCCCAATTTTAATATATCTTTTTTGAGATGGGGCAACCAGAACTGCGGCTAGTATTCAAGGTGTGGGCGTACCATGGATTTATATAGTAGCATTATGATATTTTCTATCTTATTAAGTATCCCTTTCCTAATGGTTCCTAACATTATCTTAGCTTTTTTGACGGCTGCTGCACATTGCACAGGCATTTTCAAAGAACTAGCCACGGTGACTAAAAATTCTTTTTCTTGAGTGGTAACAGCTAATTTAGATCCCTTCATTTTGTATGCGTAGTTGGGATTATGTTTTCCTAGGTGCATTTCTTGCATTTATCAACATTGAATTTCATCTGCCATATTGTTGCTCAATCACCCAGTTTTTGCTCACACCTGTTTCTGCCTGGCTCCAGTCCAGCACCCTTGTTCAGTTCCTGACTCCGACTCTGACCCTTGGCTTATCTCCTAGTTCCTGACTCCAGCTCTGACTCATGATTTCTGTTCCTTTTCTGACCCTTGGCTCCAACTTCCAGTTCCTGTTTCTGGAACAGGGGGACATCTGACACTTCAAGAAGTAAGGCTGAGATAATTGACTTTTTGGTTAGGTGGCCAAGCTTAAAAATCTGGAAAAAAAAATTTTTTTTCTAAACAAAACTACACTTTTTTTGGTTTTCCCCACTGAACTGAGAAAACTGAAAACGTTGTTCAGAATGAACTGTTTCAGAAGTCAACATGAATCACATATTTTTGTCAGGGTTTTTTTAGTTGAATGAATTTGGCTTATTATGAGGTTGGTGAAAGAGCGGAAAGGGAGGGGCAGAAAGTAGGATCAGAGGCTCCACCCAGAAAAGTTCCATTGGCTTCTGTGATACTTTGCTGCAGAGCAGAGCTAGTTGGGAATTTTCTGTCTATGTTTTTTCAACATTAAATGTGGTTTCTGCAAAATCTACCTTTTTGACAGGAAAATGTCAGTTTTGCTGAAAAATTTCATCTGCCTATTGGGAGAATCAAAATGAAATATTTCAGGCCAGTCCATCTGTGTTACAGTGGCTTATGGGAATTGCAGCTGAGAAAGAAAAACTGATGGACTCTGTAGGTTGTTGGTTAGTACGTTGGCCTGGGATGACGGAATCCCAGGGTCAAGTTCCTCCTTTGATTGATTTGAAGCAGGGAATCAAACCAGAGTCTTTTTTCTTTTGACTTGAGAAAACTTCAGGTGAAATTGTCATCAGAATTGCTATTTCTGGAAAATATTTTGGTTTTGACTAAATTGTGTTTTTTTTTTTTATTAAAAAAAATGGTACACCTGGGAACATATTTCAGCCAGATCTAGTGATTAGCCAAACCAAACAGCTGCTCATATTTTGCCTAAATGCCTTACACTTTTTGTTGTGTCTTTGTGTAAGTGACAAATTAGCAGTTTTTCAAAAATAAACGCAGCTCCCAAAAGTGTGCTTATGGTACAGATTCCTATAAAGTGTAGTGAGTTATGCATTTGATAACTGACAGTCTAGTTTGTTTATGATTTTATTTTTTTATATAGTGCCCACAGAAAGCATGGGTCTGACCAGACAAATAAGAGACCCCAAAATGAGCTCTTCGTATTTAAGCACTTTAATCAGTGAACTGAGTTTCAAAAGTGCTGAGCACTCAAAATCTGCCAAGGAGGTCAGGTACTTACTATGGTACCTAAATGTATATTTAAGAGTAACGCCAGGCTCCATGTTTGAAAATCTGGGACTAGAGGCCTGATTTTGAAAAATCCTTATTTATGACTTTATGAAGTTTTGATTAAAAAACTAGAATGATATAAAATGAACATGGCACACATTAAATGGATTAAAACCTGGCTAATTAATAGATCTCAAAATGTAACTAAAGAATCATCACTGAGTGGGTATGTTTTCAGTGTGGTCCCGCAGGGACCAGTTCTTTAACATTTTTATCAGTGACCTGAAACAAAACATAAAAACATCACTGATAAAGTTTGCATATGACAAAAATTGGGGAAGCGGCAATTAAAGAAGAGGTCAGGTCACCAATATAGAAAGATCTGGATGACTTGGTAAATTCGGTGCAAGCAAACAATATGCATTCTAATATGACTAAGTATAAATGTATACTTCTAGGAACAAAGAATGTAGACCATACTGTGACGGGTTGGACACCTTGGGAATCCACATGATGTGCTGAGACACCACTGAGTCTACCTGTTCTGCCAGCATGGACCCCCTTTAACCTGTCTTGCTGCGCCCGGCTCTTAAAATCTCCTCTAACACACACATAGGCAGGGACACACCCAACTGCAGATCAGTTCTGGGAAGACTCATCTTAAGGGACTTGCTCTAGCACTCAGATGTCCACCTCCCTGGGAGTACAGACCCAAAGATATATTATGAAATTCACCCCCTCCCTCAATGTGGAGAGAGATGTGCACACTTCTTGCCACCCCAGTTAGAAATTACAGAAACTGGATTCAATAATAAACAAAACAAATTTTATTAACTGTAAAAGGCAGATTTTAAGTGGTTGAAGGGGTAACAAACAGAACAAAGCAGATTACGAAGCAAATGAAATCAAACATGCAAACTAAGCTAGTTTCACTAAAGAAATTGATTACAAATAGTATTTCTCACCCTAGGTATTGTTGCAGGCAGTTTGCAAAGTTTCTGTGGTTCAGAGTTCCAGTTATATTCCTTCTCAGACTGGACCCCTGTCTCAATCTGAACTCCCCCCTTGCTTTCACTTTTTCTTCTTGGGCAGACAGACAATGGAGAAGAGAAGTCCTGTTTGCCTTCCTCCCAATCCTTAAATAGGATTTACATAAGGCGGGAATCCTTTGTTTCCCAAACTTGACCTTCCTTCCCTTGCAGTGGAAAGGTACAAGAAGTCCCAGGTAATGTTTAGTATCAGGTGACAAGACCACCTGACTCTGTAGGATCACAGCGTCCATGAGTCAGTGGCAGTATGGAGTGTCCACAAGAAGGCCAAGCTTTTCACAGTCCATTGTCCTCGCTGATGGGACATCTGCCCTGCCTGGCTTTTCCATTGTTGTGCCTGAAGTGTTAGCCATGGGAAATACAGATACATAGTCAATACTTCTAACATCAGATGCAAAAATGATAGAGGCATACAAATTGGATAATCACATTCAGTAGATCATAATCTTTCCAATGATATCTCACATGAGTGATCTTGCATAAAGTATGTCTTAGTTATGTCATATTGATATCATAAGCATATTTTCATAAGGAATATGGAATGTAATATATCACACTTACAGGATGGGTGACTCTATCCTGGGAAGTGGTGACTCTGAAAAAGATTTGGGAGTCATGGAAGATAATTAGCTGAACATGAGTTCCCAGGGTGAAGCTGTGGCTAAAGAGAGAGAATGTCATCATCCGGTTTACATGGATGGCCTTGGCTGTAGTTCAGGATGCCATTTGTAGTGACTACCTCTTGACCGCAGAGGTTGTGAATGGTGCAGAATGCTGGCTTCAAGTCGCTCCTGGCTAAGTCAAATTCAACATCATCCGCCACTTGGTTATAATATGCCTCATGATCGCAGAGTGCCAGGGTGTTAAATTTTATCTTCAGCTGATTACGAGTGCACTTATCAGCACGCTGGCAGGCTGTGGCCTTCAATTTAATTATCTGGAAGGTCTCTTCTGATAGCCAGGGTCGGTGTGCTGGATGCCTATAGCCAATTGTCTGCTCAGCAGACTGGTTGAGGTAGAAGTGAACAGGGATGAGGCAACTTCCATGTCGTCTGGCAGATTAGCTAGAGCTGAGAATCTGTTGCTGACGTCAATACGAAACCTGTTGGCTAAACCTGGCACACGGCGTGTGTTGTTGTCAAACTTCTTCAGCATTGCAGAGGGCTTGCTTGTTGGAGCATCAACACCATATGGGCGACCACTAGATGGGGATCTGGGTTTGCCACGCACTCCACCATGATATACTCTACAGGAGGCGAAGAGACGCCTATCGCTTGTAATGATGTGGTTCAACTCCTTCTGAGTGACACCATCATGAGAGATCCATGACATCTGGTGTATGCAATGCCACTTGAACTATGACCCAAGAATGGAAAGATTCTGGGAGGCACAGAATGTAAGCAAGCAGTGAGAATTATCATGGGGTGTGTCTGAACCATAATGACCAATGACTTGTTCAAACCCAGTTCACAGGGTGCCAGTAACTGCTTAGGTCACCCAGGATCACAAGATTATCATGTGGAAGGACTGTGCATACTAGATGTGCCAATTGATCATAGAAATGATCTTTAACCGAGTCAACAGATTCCTCTGTCGGTGCATAGACTACTATGACAGTGAGGTAACTGTGCCTATGTTTAAGACATGCAGTAAGTAAACAAGGAGACATGGTCATCCAGGTTGTCAGGGAGGACTTGGCCTCACTTCGCAGTAGTAGTGCTACCCCATATAAATGGCTGGGGCTGCCAGAGTACAGAAGTAAAGAATCTTCCACCTCATGATGTCCATTATCTATCATCCTTGCTTCTGTTAGTCCTGTGGTTGATATACCAAGATGGTCCATTTTGCATGAGACAGCGACCTGATGACCATGCCTGTGAAGAGTTGCAACATTTCAAGTTGCAATTTTGGTGGACTTTTGGAGATCCCAGATACAATTGGATGCATTGTCACAATGTACTGCAGAGGTGCCTGCCGATATCAGAGGACATGTGTCCCTAGGGGGGCTTTGGCATGAATCCATCATGTTTGCACCAAGGGGAGACAGCACCGACAAGTCATCTACAGCTGAAAGTAAGGCAGGGGCTTCAACCCTGGTGCTGAGTACTAGGTTGTAAATGGTTAAAAAAACAAGAGTGAATGATTATCTTGCAAGGAAATACCTTGTCCCACTGGGATGAGATGGAGGTGCAGTAACGGGACCCTTTCCCTGGTCTACCAGTACTGGCTTCACGCTATGCGACCCGAATTGTTGAGTCTTTCTCAGCGACTTCCTTCACCTTGGGTGGCTAGGTGCAGCTGCTGTCCTGCATATTCGCTGCTGGCATTAGCCATCATTTTCAGGGTAACATTGGATTTGTCCACCTCGCATAATGCCCAAGGCGATATTTCGGACAAGCCTTCATCGCTGATGGCATAGCTCCAACGAGCAAGCCCCTACTTCAGTTGTTACACCCCCTCCACCATGATGAGGTACAGGTTGGACTTGGTGCGGGGTGGAAGAGACAAGGTAGGGCAGGTAATATCTTTCCCTGGACCAACTGCTGTTGGTGGGATCTCTTCTACAGTGTGACTGGATGGGATCCTACTGGGGTTTAAATTTGGCTTCCTAAATCTCCCTGTTTCAAGCATTTGTATCCTTATTTAAGTAGTTTGCACAAGGATTGTGGCTGAGTGCTTATGTGGGGACATAGGCCTCATGTGAGCTATGAATGCTAGCTGATTGCTGATTCATTGAATTACAGATCCAGATTATGCCATTTTGCTCCTTATGTAATACTACTACTTCTCTCCAACCATACTTCCCAGAAAAACATCCAATAAACAATAAGATGAGTTCAAGAAGTTAATTAAAACCAAATACTGAGTACAGCATACATTTATCAGAAATACTTCATATATGAGTGATGCCATAGTCCTATCAAAGCAGACACAAAACATATGTAGTTACAAAACATACGAATGTTGTGTTTCAGATCTCTCATGCCAATTTATCACTAGTTCCAAGTTCCAATTAATAAATTATGAGCTGAAGAATGGATCCATTTAAAAGCCTATGTACTGATAAGTAGAGTTAACATAAAGAAGGTATCAAATATAAAACAGCATGAATCCTTTATGAGATGGGAAAAGAACTTGTTTATATTTCTGGTTGCTGCAACCCTAACATGTCCTAAAACGCCTGCCTCTTGTCTTTAAAGAGGAAAAAAAAAAAGCCAATATAATGATAAAACTTTAACTGCGTTATTTTCCCCAAAACAGTAATGTGTACGTTGTGTGGGCCAATTAAAGCCAAAGATTTAATCTGAAACACATTTTTAGATACAAAAGTATATAATTGGCAAAGGTCTTAAAATTAAAAAGCAACTCAAAATATACCTTTTTGAATATTTCCCTTGCAAAGAGTTTAGAAATAGGAAGCCCAACATCATATGCTTAGCAAAGAAAATCTTCTGTCAATGTCCCAATCAACTAAAA
Organism: Chelonia mydas; assembly: GCF_015237465.2. NCBI lineage: Eukaryota > Metazoa > Chordata > Testudines > Cheloniidae > Chelonia > Chelonia mydas. The sequence goes on from NC_057849.1 coordinate 164,554,110, forward strand.
GGACAAAACCAAATTAACATAGTAACAGAGAAATCGATTCTGAAAACTAAACAGCACTATTTGCAAAACAGTTATAGGTACTGACTTGAACAATATTGTATATATTAGAAAAAGAGTTATGACCAAATTCTGTGTATTTGAGGGAAAAATTTGGCCTTCATGCAGTTATGTAACATTTGTTATTAAGTTCATAGAACGGTCTTTGACAGCCACAAACTTTTCACACATGCACTCTAGCAATAGAGTGAATTTTGCTTATGAACACTGGTGGATGTCAATAGAGATATTCTGTATTTTCACACTAGTGTGAGGGCAGGATTGGGCCCAATTCTTGTGACTATTGTGACAGATTTATGTTACCAATCTGCCTGGGGTATCAGGTGATCAGGCTGAGGCCGCAGGATCTTTAGGGAAGGAGATGAAGGAGTACACCAAGTGACTAAGTTTTAAAGCTTTATTAATAAAATAACAGTGGTGAGTGCTGGGAAAATTCCCATGTCACTCGGAGGAAGAAAGAAAGCGCTAATGCCCCAGCCCTAACCCACTTACATACTCACACACGCACGACCCGAGGCTGGCCAGGCCTGGGTGTAACGTAAGAAGAGGAGGGGGCAGGGTGGACAAGAGTTCTGTCCTGTGCACAGGTCGTCTAGGATCCGCTTTTGATCTCCAACTTGCTTCATCTCTCAGAAGGGTTTTAAGTCTTGGGTTCTTCTGGGGGCATTTCGTCCAGGGACCTTTGTCCCCCGTGCGCTCTGTACCAGTCCAAACCAGCCTTCCGAGGCTTCCTTGGTTTCCCCAAAACACATCAGCTTCAGGGTCACGAGACTGTTACGTTCCCATTTGCTGACCTTCGCATTCTCACTAGTTTTTCACCCTCCTTTCAAGGCTGTCTGATTCAGTTCTCCTTTCCCACAAGCTTTTGGCTGTTTAGCAGCAGGGAGCTTGTTTGTGTGTGCATTGGCCTTCAGCGGCAGTTTCGCCCCTTATCTTCGAGCCTAGCTGAACCGTCGAGTTAACCCGTTCCTTTCTCCCTTCCTCCCCCTTCGGCCTCTCGCAACCTGCAAAGGAATCTTTCACTCCACACTCACATCTGCAACCCTTCCCACAATACACTCCACTACATATACAAGCACTAATACCATATAATGCTAAACTGCTTACCCTGGGGTCCCGGGGGGGGGGAGGGCAGTTATATTGTGACACTATTTATGCTGAGTTAAGGCAGTAATATGCTATATTCAACAGCTTTACTAAGGGTGTTATTTATGTAGCGTGTGCTGGGTAATAACACGAGAGGACTTCATGTTTCTAAAACTAACCTGACTCTTTATTAAGAAAACTATTTAGAGGTGCTGCAGCTAGCGTTCTAGCCATATGCAAACAAACTGACTTCCTGTTGCCACCTCCAAATTCTTCCCTACGGCAGCTTGTGCTCCTCTTTCCAAGTTCCATGCAGACTGTTATAGGGCAAATGGATTCCCTACAGGGTCATTTAAACCTCATACTGTCTGTATTTATTTTGTGTATGCTTTTTGCATTATTGTAAAACCAGATATTTCCTATGGCCGAGGCAACGTCAGAACTGAGGATAATTTTACAGGAATACACTGCATGTCCTTGTTCTGAAATGTGCATGCACATGCGCACACACACACACACACACACACTCACTCTTTACATTCCATGATGATAATCACTCAGAAGACAATTTGACTCTGACACTTACAGAACAACTCTACATAAGTATGAGATCATAAGTATGGCACCACAATTTTCACTACTATGGATTCCGTATAATGAAAGAGATCTAGTATGAATTGTGTTTAAATATTGTGACCATTAGGGTTGTGCTTGTCCATTAAATACACCAAAAAAAGAGAGCAAGGATGGGGTTGAAATCCCTCCTCAATTTAATACTAGTATTAGTATTTATTTTGAACACAAATCAATTCCATGTATGAAGCTAAGTAGATGAATCAGCAAAAAACAAGAAAATTGGTGTGCTAACAGTTTGCTGTATGTGGAGATCTGAGGGTGAGGCCATTACAGTGCTAAGTAAAATAGCCAAATTAATATAAACCTCTGCCTTGCTAAGATCAAGATGTAACTTGCTGAAACCTGTCTTCATTCTAGGCTATAGCTTTCCATTGAAGATGATGGTGTTTTCAGTATCCTTCATTTTATCCAAGTGAGATGCAACCTTCAGCCTCTTGACAAATTGCCAGAGAGTCCTTTATTTGGGCAAGATTTTGATGAGTATGTTGTGTATTGATGAAGGGGGGCAAGGCTCATGGGAGTTTGTGTACACAAGCAGCATGTTTGTGAATACAAGGACAGTGAGTTCACCAAAGTGGGAGGGTCAACAAGTTATTAGTTCTAGCAAGACATGGCACTGGAGAAGAACATTTTAGTGTTTTTACTACCACAGTCTGAAATGTATTTGTTATTTAGCAGTTTATGGCTGTCAACTAGCTTGGAGAACTTTTTCACTTATTAGCCCTGACTCATCAGATATTGTGTTACCAAAAAGGGAGCGAGGAATCCCTTACTTTTTATGTCTGGAATATCTATTTACTGTGTATTTCATTTATCATCTATTAGAAGGAGACTTTTTAAAAAGATGTTTTTATTTCTGTAGGGCACCATAAGAGGAAAAGGCAAAAAACAAATACACTGGTTAAACAGGCAATAGCAAACTGAGGGCCATAATCATCACAATGAAGGACTGTAGCAAAATGAATTAAGATATTCAGTAGTGGCTTAATAATATGTATTACTGAGACATTTTAAATGAAATTTTCTTAATATTGCCAAAGTTAAGCTGACACAACATAAACTGTTAATACTTTCCAACTACTACATCATAATTATCACAGAGATAGCAGTCTAAATATATAACAATACTAATCTCACACATGGAAGTCATGGAAGACTGGAGAGATTCCAGAAGACTGGAAAAGGGCAAATATAGTGCCAATCTATAAAAAGGGAAATAACCCGGGGAATTACAGACCAATCAGCTTAACTTCTGTACCCAGAAAGATAATGGCGCAAATAATAAAGCAATCAATTTGCATATATCTAGAAAATAATAAGGTGATAAGTAACAGTCAGCATGGATTTGCCAAAAACAAATCGTGTCAAACCAATCTGATAACTTTCTTTCACAGGGTAACAAGCCTTATGGATGGGGGGAAGCAGTAGACGTGGTATATCTTGACTTTAGTAAAGCTTTTGATACTGTCTTGCATGACCATCTCATAAACAAACTAGGGAAATGCAACCTAGATGGAGCTACTATAAGGTGGGTGCAAAACTGGTTGGAAAACCATTCCCAGACAGTAGTTATCAGTCATGCTGGAAGGACATAACGAGTGGGGTCCCTCAGGGATCAGTTCTGGATCCAGTTCTGTTCAATATCTTCATCAGTGATTTGATAATGGCATAGAGAGTACGCTTATAAAGTTTGCAGATGATACCAAGCTGGGAGGGGTTGCAAGTGCTTTGGAGGATAGGATTAAAATTCAAAATGATCTGAACAAACTGGAGAAATTGTCTGAAGTAAATAGGATGAAATTCAATAAGGACAAATGCAAAGTACTCCACTTAGGAAGGAACAATCAGTTGCACACATACAAAATGGGAATTGACTGCCTAGGAAGGAGTACTGTGGAAAGGGATCTGGGGGTCATAGTGGACCAGAAGCTAAACATGAGTCAACATTGTAATACTGTTGCAAAAAAAGCGAACATCCTTCTGGGATGTATTAGCAGGAGTGTTGTAAGCAAGACACGAGAAGTAATTCTTCTGCTCTACTCCGCACTTATTAGGCCTCAACTGGAGAATCGTGTCCAGTTCTAGGCACCACATTTCAGGAAGGTTGTGGACAAATTGGAGAGAATCTAGAGAAGAGCGACAAAAATGATTAAAGGACTAGAAAACATGACCTATGAGGGAAGATTGAAAAAATTGGGTTTGGTTAGTCTGGAAAAGAGAAGACTGAGGGGTGACATAACAGTTTTCAAGTATGTAAAAGATTGTTACAAGGAGGAGGGAGAAAAATTATTTTTTCTTAACCTTTAAGCATAGGACAAGAAGCAATGGGCAAGGGGAGGTTTAGGTTGGAGGAGCTGCTGGAAGTGGCATGGGCCAAGGGATGTACTGGCCGCCACTTCCAGCAGGTCCCATTGGCCTGGAGCAGTGAACTGTGGCTACTGGGAGCCGGGATCGGCCAAACCTGTTGACACGGCAGGTAAACAAACCGGCCCGGCCAGCCAGGGGCTTTCCCTGCACAAGCGGCGGAACAAGTTTGGGAACCACTGGTCTAGATAATATTTAGTCCTGCCATGAGTGTAAGGGACTGGCCTAGATGACCTCTCGAGGTCCTTTCCAGTCCTGTGATTCTATGATTCTACATCAATGTATGGAAACTGTCATCAAATGGATATTCTTCAGTTGTGACTATTCATTAGTTTGATAATTTTCAGAAAGAAAACAACAACCCCCCCAACTTCCTATTAAATAATACAATTGATATATCTCAGTTATAACCAGTGTTACATTTTATAAGCAGTAAAGTCAGCCCTGATTGCTATGATTGAAGATAGATATGTAATTTTTCATGAGTTTCTGTTTTTCCTTCAGATGTTCTCATGTTTGGTAGAATCTTGAAGTACCAATGAATAATGTTTCTTAAAAGCTAAAAAGTTCACTGGTTGTGACAGAAAGCCACCTTTAGCTGAGAACACATTAGACTGACTAGCTGCACATGGTGGATATGTTACAGCATATTCAAACTACAACCCCCCCAGTAGAGCGTCCATATCCTAGTGCATGAGAATCTGAAAGTGAAACTGACTACGGGCCTGATTCGAGAAGTCAACTGGAACCTTTCCACTTGAATTCGGTAGGCTTTGGATTAAACCCTGGAAGTGAAAGTGAAATACAACATTCTAAATTCTAATTTCATTCACTTAGCTGAGTGATAGGGGAAAAAGTAACTAAGCAGCCTAAACAATGAGAAATAATTTAGTTTTAAAATGCCTGTCAATTTAAATAATCTGAATAATGATTGATTTTTCATATCATATTATATTTCAGCCATCTACAGTCTGTAACTCTACTTGAACCAGAATTTTAAAATCCAATATAGCACGAACGTTGCCATTGTCTCGGTGACTGGTGGCTGAATCAGACCAATATAAGTTCTGGCTCCATTTTCCTCAAGGTTTAGTCATCAAGAGTTTGCGGTTTTTAGGAGATGTTGACTTTCAATGTCCATCATTTTTTCTTGCATGTTCCTCATTATTTTAGGTTTCAGAGTAGCAGCCATGTTAATCTGTATCCGCAAAAAGAACAGGAGTACTTGTGGCACCTTAGAGACTAACAAATTTATTAGAGAATAAGCTTTCGTGAGCTACAGCTCCTCTAACTTCTGAGCGTCCTTGTTTTAGAAGAGGACTTTGATGTAACTGACAAGATAAACTTTTTCAAACTACAGGAGGGCAGATTAATTAATTACATTACACTTAACTGCCATATATCTTTTTAATGTTTTGGGTCTGCTAATTTAGACAAGTGAATGATATCCATAGGCCACTGTCTATGATACTGGCACTTCCTAACTGTGCATAGTTACTTTTTTCTAGGTATTTTTATGATTTAGATATGAAGCAACACAGAAAATGGAATATGGTTTCTATAACAATTAAAGGGAGGAATTATTACAGTAAAACAATTGTGGAAGAGTAATGACAAGTGCTTGTTACACACTTCAAAACTCTAAACATTTATTGGGTCATCCGAAACAGCTATCGCATAAATAATTAGAAAGTTGTAAAAATGAATTCAATTATTCACTATATTTTGTAAATACATCACTTTTAAAGCTTTTTGCAAGGCAGACCACCCAATAAACTACAATGTGGAGTCAGTCTGGCTGCTGCAACATGATTTTTTAAAAGTAGATTCAAATCAAATCCAAATTTCTTTTTGAGAAAGAACATTTTTAAGAGGGAAAAAGACAGGCCATGTGGGGGGAAGGTTCAAAAGGTGTTCAAAATGACCTCTGATACAGAAAAAAAAAGGGGGGGGGAAATAAGTAGACTTTTTAAAAACACTATGAAACCCTTAAAAATATGTTAATTTGTTTTTGCAGTTTGCAGCTTGCATAGAGCTGGAGATGAGCCTTACTAAATATTATAAGCATTTTAAATATTTATTTAATGCAAGAGTTTGATTCACCTTTGTTTGTTCATTACCTCTTGAATTCCACAAAGAATGGTGGATTTAGTGGTGCAATTCTTCTTTGAGGGACTGAACTGAAAATGAGATAGGAAGAAAAAAATAGTCATCCATGCTGCCTAAATAAATAATGCCTGTCATGTAGATTTAGGGCATGAATTAGACGATAATCTCTGAAATAATTATCTGAAATTATTTTGTTACCTTAGGGAATTAGAAAGATTAAAGGCTGTGGAAACATAAATCGTACTTTATAGATAGTTTTAGACCTTCCCCAGTCTATTTACACTACACAGAGTAAGAACTAGTTTCAGCTTGAGCTTCTGCTACTGGCTTAGGGCTACACAAATTGAGAAACAGAGTTGGTCCTGCATGTCTTCTATGGCTGGTTCCTGCAATAATTAAAATTACCATTTAGAGTTGGGAAATGCTGATTATCGTGGGAGGTGTTTTTAAAATAGGCAAGTCTGACACAGTGCTGCCAGTTTTCTAGATTCAAAAACTATGTACAACATCAGAGCTGATGCCATACAAAAACAAACAAACCAAACCCCACAAACAATCATATTTTAATTAAATGTTAAAGACATGGTGGATTATGGTGGGCAAGACTTGGATGAACCGAAGAAAAAATATCCCGTTAATTGAGCCCAAAACTTTAGCAAAATATTTAAAATGCACAAAGTCATTTACTAAAATAATAGCTTTACCTTAGCCTTGCCCACTTCCACTACAGCAAATAACTTGTGTCATATAATGCAGCTGCACAAAGTAATATTCCATGTCTCTTTCCTCCTTTCCCTGAAGCTATTTTCTTTACAATAAAAAAGCAAGTTGGTGCAAAATATTTACTGAATGTGGAGAGAATTGAAATTTGTCCATAACGTGCAGCATCCTGTTATTTACATCATAGGAGCATAGGCTCTGACAAGTGGTCTGTCTAGCCTGGTATTGTCTCTCTGACTGTAGTCAGTACCAGATGCTCCAAAGGGAGGTACATCCCCTGCCTCTCCCAAAACAAAAACAACCCTCCCTCCACGCAGAACCCACCCCCCCCCCGCCGCCAAAACTAAACCAAAACAAAAACTAAACTAAAGAACCCTAAACCTTAGTCTGGCTACAGCTCTGCCTGAGGCACGGTCAGCATGTTGCGGTTGGGATCCCCACTGACCCAGTGGCAGACCACTCCACCACTGATAGGGCCCTGGGTCGGGGTCCGGTGGAGTAGGGTGAGTACTGGATTTGTGAAGAAAAAGGTACAGTATCAGATGGAACTGCAAGAACTTGTCATACAGCAGTGAACTGGCATCAGATGGGGTGGGAAGGGAAGAGTAAGTGTATTAGAGTAAATGAATATGTATAGTGTAAAAGGGGAGTATTTACCGAAAAATGAGGAAAATAGCACTTGCACTAAATGTTCCCATGTGAAAAGGTGAATAAAAATGGCAGCATCATTTCCTTGTACCAGCACACCGTGTTTCAGCTGACATTGATCATGTTAGGAAAATGATGCCAGTAGGTAGAAGGTTGACTGCAAACTAAACCAATCGCTCAGGAGCAATGGCTTTAGCACAAAGCTTATTGAAGTGAACACAAAGACTCCCATTGACTTCAATGGGTTTTGGATCAGGCCCAATATAAGGAGGTGCTGTGATATAACAAGTCACAGGATTGGTGCCAAATTGTTGAATCAGGAACAGACAGGCAAAGAACCAGGATGATAACCAGGATTTACAGGGCCTGGGATAACAGACGAGGTCTACAATAAGCTTAAAGTAGAGCCAGAGAGAAGCAGTGGCGGTTGTTGGTGTCTGAAAATGGAGAGGCCAAGCTGAGAAATGTAAGAGTGCTTGGATCTAATTTATAATAACCGGTAAGTTTCATATTAAACAGTAGTAGTGGTTTTTAGGGACATAGGCACCGTCCAGAATACTTTCCTGGTTCTTGAAGAAAATCTCATTAGTGAAGAATAATTCTGAAGCTTTAGATAATAGTTTGATATTTCAAAATATACAGATGTCATACTTGAAGTGATTATTGCTTCAAATTAATGTAAGAATTTCTCTGTAACCAGAAAACTAATGCCGTACATGGTTTAATAATGCCATTCCCCTCAGTAAAACGAATATTGCAGTCCTATTTACAACCATAGCTCAGTTTCTCCAGCCCTGAAAAAAAGAGTAGGGGGACTTTCCCTCTGTTTTTAAGATGGGTAGCTGTGTTTCCATGTGTTCCCCCTTACTTTAACTACAGCTCATCACTTCTTTTTTGCTGGGCTGATGTCAAGGTGTAAGTATCTCTGGAGCTATGGTCTCTGCACATCTAGACTGCTAAGATATGATGAAGGCTCAGGCACCGATGTCTCTGGCTCATCACCTCTAGTTTGCTTGGAGGATATAATGCAACTGGCCTTTTGTACAAGGGTTATTGGCTCACCATTTCTAACTGGGATGGTGCCAAGGTACAGACTTGGCAGCTACAGCTACATTGCTGATGTCAAAGATGAGCTCTCTCTGAGGTCACTAGCTCCACAGCAGCTTTAGTGAGCTGGACTGAAGCAAAGGCATGTAAATTAAGATATGATTCAGCTTCTCTATCTTGATGGGCAGATACCCAGGGACAAGTTTCATTTCATGTAATTGACCAACACATCTCGGTGGGGTGTAGTTGAGGAATGGTTTAGCACTTCCTATTAGCTTGCTAGGTTTGAGCTGTACCACACCTCTAGGAGATGACTGGTTCTGCATCTATGCCTTGTGAGGATTCATAGGTTTTAAGGCCAGAAGTAGAAGTGGGCTAAGCATTTTCGACCAACCTTTATTTTGTCAAGGCATATCTGTTTTGAGAGAGGTGCTCTCTGTATAGACTGATGATCAGGGCACTTGCCTGGGATGTGGTTCAGAGCACAGATCTTCAGCATGCTCTGGAATGAATCAAGGTAATATGGTGAGGTAATATCTTTTCTTGGACCAACTTCTGTTGGTGGGAGAGACAAGGCTACAACTACGCTGCATGCTAGAATGACTTCAGCAGAGCAAAAACTTGAACCTGGGTCTCCAAAATCCCAATCAGCACCTAACCACCAGGATGCACATCCACATGCCTCTCTCTTCCTAAATTGAAAGCTCCAAACTGGAAATTTTGATACAATTCCATTTTTGCAAAATTAGGTGAAAGGTTTCCATTTCATTCCAGTACAGAGCAATACCACATTTTGAAACCTTGAATGTTGCCACAAAATGGAATTGTCCTCTAGACAGTTCTAGCCACAAGGGACTTTTTTATGATCTAGACTGACCTCCTGCAAAACAAAGGCTATAGAATTTCACACAGTGATTCCTGCTATATCTCATGTTACTGTAAAATCTTTGGTTCAGCGTCTCTAGCTTGATGGTCTGATGTCCATGAAATGTAATCTGAGAGCTTGCTGGTGCAGAAATTGCTGGGCCAAGGCACAGGAACAGTCTTTCTGAGGCTATGGCTCAGCTCCTTCATCTTGCTGGCTGATGTCAATGTTATAAGCTTTTAAGTTTATTGGTTCAGTACTCCCTGGCTGAGCTGACTTCAGAAATGCAAGAGAAGCTTGTGCTCTGGTCCAGCACCTTTGGTTTATAGGGTTGATATCAAGACACATGCCTTCTGAGGGGACTGATGTGGTGTATTGAAATCTATCTTAAAATTACAAGCTATCATGTTAAGTTTGTAATGGGTTTCCTGGTCTTGCTTGCAGGCTAGGGGACTGTAGGAAAGTGTGATCTGAGCCTTGGGGCAGTCAGTCTGCAGAAAGCCAGCTCAGACCAATGACACTGAGCTGGGCGTCTTTGCTTTAGGGAGCAGCCTTTTTTATCTCTTTCTGTTTTGTGGTTCTTGTGTGTTATCCATCTGAATTCTGAGACATAAAGTAGTGTTACATTGTGAGCCTCCCAGCAAAAAATATTTTATGTTTTTATCTAACTTCTGTATCTGTATCCTGTGAACACAACTGGCCAAATACCTCTACTTTCCTGGAATATATTCAAGGTACAGGTCTCCTAGAGGTTTTTTTACCCAGAATTTGTATCATGGTTGGTTCATGTCAGACACCAGGTCTTTGTTATAGTTTCTGGCTGAGCACCTCTAGCTTGCTGGAATGAGGCCCAGGCTCAGACCTTTGTGAGATCTTTAGTTTTGCAACTCTAGCTTTGTGTCTTGTCATCAGTCCACAAGTCTCTCTGTCATGACTAGCTCAGTAACTTTAGCAAGCTGCACTACTATCAAGGAGCAAACCTCTGTGAAGTCATTAACTCAGCTTAGTATGCCCAGCTGAAAGTCTCGTGTGACTGAGGTTGCTCACTCAGCACCTCTTGATTGCTCGGACAGTGCCAAAACACAATCCTTAATGAGGTTAACAGCTCAGCACCCGTAAGTTGCTGCACTGATGTGAAAGCACAGGTTTCCATGACATTACTGACTTAAGTAGAGCAACCAGAAGAAACCAAAATCTGTATATATATTGACTGAGGAAACTGCCTTTAAAAGTAGCACTTTTATCCACTCTGACTAGCGTATTACCATTATTTCTTAAGATTATAGGGCAAAATGTCAACCTCTGATTTATGCAGAGGGTTTTGACTGCTCCGTATTCATATGCAAGTCTCTGGTGCAAGTTTTGTGCATGTTGAGAGCACAAGGTACCAGAACTTATCCCTTAACTACAGACTGATGTTAGTATAACTATGTCACTTGGAGGTGTGAAATATCCACACCCCAGAGCGACGCAGTTATGCTGACCTAACTTCTGGTGTAGGCAGCGCTATTTCTGCTGCAGGGCTTCTCCTGTCAACATAGCTACCACCTCTTAGGAAGGTGGAGGATGTATGCCACTGGAAGATGCTTCACTAAGTGCTTCAGAGGCGCAGCTGCACCGGTGCAGTTGCACTGCTGGGGCGCAGTAAGTATAGGCAAGCCCTTAGACATGTTGAAAGCCTCTAAAATGGCTAGTTACCTTTATCAGTGGGGGTGAAACTTACCTCTGCACAGAGAACCACCACAAGGCCTAGGCAGCATATGAGACATCAAATTAGGGCTTAATTGGGACTTATGTACTTCATAGGCCTACCTTGTGTTGGCCCTGTGCACAGGGGGATATTTTGACCTAGAAACTGGGTAATGCAAGTTCGGGTAGAAGTTATTCCAAGCTTTGGAATAACAGAAGTGAGGGTGAAAAGTTAAGCTCGATTTCTTTCTGACAGACAAAGGTAAAAGTTTAACTAATAAAAGTAGAGATAAAACTGAATAGAATTTTTCGGTGTCCTTTTTGTTGCCACTATCCTATCTGAATTGCCAGTTCTACTTTTCTGATATAAGCAGATTTGTTTCTTTAGGGAGATGAAGATTAAAATGCTCTTCCCCTGGAATTTTTCAAGGTTACAATCAAAGAGGAGATATTCCAGAGGAAATTATGAACAAACAGGCCAATGAGTTCAGTGTCAAATGATAAACACCATAAAAGGTTACAAACAAGAGTCCATTTCTGTGACAGGTATAAAGAAATATGAAAGCTACACAATCTAGAAGTCATGATGAAATAATGACTTTTTAACAAAGGGTGTCCCTGCAGAAATTCTGAAAATGTCGCTATCAGCCATGACTGTTTCCTGAAAGGGGGTGGGCGGGTGAAAGAAGGGTACATATGTAGGATTTCTATTGTACACTTCCAGGAACATGCATTTTCCTATCTTGTGGCTACAGCTTTCCCAAAGATAAAATGTTTAATGAGTATAAGGCTTGTAGTCAGAAATGATTAATTATGGCACAAAAGCCGTAGCCATCTAAGGGATAAGCCAAAATTGGTTGCTTAGTAAGATGAGGCCTTAAACAAAATTTTCATTGGCAATATGTACGATTTCATTTAAAATGGAGCTGTCTCTTGGAGGTGATCCTTAAGTCAAGTTTCACTGCATATATAACTTTTCTGTGATTTACAGTAAATCTTGTTCATTGTATTTGAAGACAATAGATATCTCTATATTTTCTAACTAGGGATCTGCGGAACTACTTGCTAGTGCAGTATAACAGAAACAACACAACTTTTCTTCTAATACGCAGGCTGCAATCTATGGTAGCATAGCATATGTGTTTAGTGCTGAGTGCTATGGTAGTTCAGTTAGCATTGTCTTCCTCAGGCACTTTGCATTATATAGAGCTATGTATATGCTATCTGATACTGTTGAATAAGCCTTGATTTCTTAATAAACAGTTTGTTTGTTCCATGTTTGATTGCTTTTTCTGTCTCCAGAGCTTCCCTTCCCTCAGTACAGTACAAACATTTTGGAAATGTATAAGAAAAATATAATACATTCAGTATAAAGAAAATAAAGTTTCACACAAAGTAAATTCCCGGCTTAATAAAATCCATTCATGTTTCATGCAAATTTAAAGCACGACTGTATGTTGTGTTTATATCTTCAAGAAGAAGAGCTCTTTAAATATTTTTGGATGGTAAAGACAGTTCCATGTTGAAAACTGCAAATAAGGGAATCTCATCATCATATTTCATTTCAGATTTTTTTGAAATCTAAAAATAAATAATATAAACTATTATTTAATATATTAAATAATATATTTTATATAAAATATACAAAAAAGCAGTTGTGCGCACTCAGTACATCTGAAAATGAGTCGCCTTGCTTAAAATGGAACTGTGTGTTCTTTGCATTGAGGTTGATGTGCACATCTTGTGTGAGGGACAACTTTTAGTCTGCCTTGAAAATTTGTACCTTTATTTTTCAAAAGGCTTTTGGGAAAATGTGGTTATGCTGTCCAACCACAACTCCCCTGATGGATTGTTAGAATTTAAGAATCTTATTTTGTCCATTACCATTGAAGAAATGGCCCGAGGCAATTTCTTCAGCTTTGCATCAAAATCAACCTGGGTTTATTAATGGGGCTGGTTGAAACAGTTTTTCAATGGAAAATTGGGTTTTCAGCTAAACACTTTTTGGTAAAAGTGTCTGCTTTCTATGGAAAACTTTGATTCAGAAATGGTTCCTTATGGCAATGGTAGTTTGGTTACCTCATGACCGTATTCTCCTTTATAGATTACATGCTCCAGCCAAGCTACATCTTCCATGATGTACCATGACCAGGGAATCCCATAATGCAACACCCTTCTCTCTCCAAGAGGTGACACCAAGGTGCATCATGGGCGATTTAGTCCATAAAAGGGATCCTGGTGTATAAAAAATGGGGGAGGGCATGAGGTAGCATAGCAGCACTTCCATATAAAATGTTTTTGGTATTTGAATTTCTGTGGAAAAACTGAAATTTTCTGAGGTATAAAGAAGGCTAGATAGTTTGCTTGTTTATTGCTTTTTGATTTTTTAACTTAGAAATATCAACAATGTCAAGTCCGGTTTTGTTGGAGGGCTTCATGGCGGTCTTAGGGATGTCCTTTTGAGCTCTAACTTCTTAACAGAATGACCAAACACTGAATTTGTAACAAAGACTTCCTTGGTCTAAATGTTAAAACACTGTGATGTTAAATAGGAGTTGATAAAAACAGAGTCAACTTTTAAAGAGAATAAAACCTTTCCTGTCTTATTTGTTTAACTGTCACTTTCATGGCTCTTGTGACAGAAGACCCTTTTCACTAGCTCCTTAGCCATCTTAGAGTCTGTCACACTAGAAAAGCCTGCCATTTTCCAATGAAAAAATAATTAGTTACACTTCATAAAGAAGCAAAAAAGGCTTAAGTCCTTTTTTTATTCTTTGCAGGTCACCTTCAAGGCAGAATGCCTTGGGTCAGGTCAGCCCTGTGTGAAGTATGAACCACAAAACTGTATTCCACAAGATGTCTGAGAGTTTTCTTTCAGTGATAGGTTGAGTTAAACATGCTACAAGTAGCATTCCAGCCGTCCCAGAACTAGTGAATCAGCAGCAGTTCAGCTGTGCTTTGCCAGCATTACCATACTCCAAACTTTTTCATAGTATTCCCATGGAAGTCCCAGGTTGTCTGCACCACAATTGTGCAGTGCCAGTGAAGTCCTAATTGTTACGAAAGAGTTGCTCGTTTTCTTAACAGTCCTTTTATAGTGTGGGACCACTACGTAGCCAGCAGGGACTCATTTTGGGTAAGAGATGATAAATGAGAAGCTTCCGCTTTCATATTTATTGCTGTTTGAGAAAGAATTTAAGGCTGAATGACAGTTTCAGGATCACACACTGTTCCTTATATATCTAGATGAGAAACAAAAACAGCTCTAGCCCACACAATACATGGCTGTTCCAAAGGCTGCTGCTACTATTGTTTTTAAGGGCCAAATGCTAATCACCAATCTGTCATGTGGGTGGACTGTATCAAAGGGAATCGCACCCACAGACTATGAGGTAACAGTGGAATTGCAGCATGATTGCTAATGCCCTGAAACCAGACAGTAGCTTGATCCCCTGAAGGCAGCCAGCAGTGACTGGTAGGGAATCTGGGCTGCCATCAGTGGTACCCTTCAAGGCACTCCCCTTCTCCCCACCCAACTCAAGGGATCCGTGGTTATGGATTTTGTGGTTACTAAAGATGCACCTGTAGGTGGCAATGAGGGCGGATCATGAATGACTCCTGTACTTGCAGTGTGAGGGACTCTTGGGGCTCAATCCAGCACCATTTGAAATAAATGGCAAAAGGGAGTTGGATTAGACTCTGAGTTCTATCTGCCACTGTGTTTTCACTAAGCGTGTCCAGTGCCTAGCATAATGATAATAGGGCCATGGTTCCTGATTCGGGCTTTCAGGTAATACTGTAGTGCAATAAGAAATAATAATAATAATAAAATCATAGTGAAAACTTATGAACTTAGTCCCTGCTTTGCATTCCTTAATTTTAAAGGATATCTTCCCAGCAAAAATAAGTAGACTTTTTTTAAAAGTTGTGAATAATACCAATATTATTAAGTCTACATAAGGAGGCCCAAAAAGGCTGGCTAAGAATTAGTTAAGTAGTGTGTGTGTGTGTGTGTGTGAGTGTGTTTGTAATTAGAGTTAGTCAAAAAACGTTTGAAATTCTAAATTTTTCAGTAGACAAAGGGACACATTTTCCATTTTCAGGAATCCCTACCCCGCACCCCATTTCACAGACAGTTCTACTTTTAAATGGCTTCTCCAAGGATATGGCGAGATGGTAGGACACGAAGAGCAGGTCCCAGAGCTAGAAAATCATATCATTGCACTGTAAGCACTCAGCACTGCTGATTTACTGGAGATGGTTAGAGAGTAACTAGTTTACCTAGTTAATATAAGAGACTCCGCTGTGGGATTTTGGAAAACTCCACTCCTTTCCTAGGCTTTGCAGTGGTGATAGTGTGGGAATGGGGAGAAGTGCTTTCCTATCAAGAGTCACATAAAACCAATTTCAGCCCTAAGGGGCCACCTAAGCCTCTCTGTGAGAGAGTGCTATGAGCCTAGTGCTTCCCCAGCATGCTGGTCACTACAGCACTAGCTATTTGCCACTGGAGTGGACTTAATTGGGAGATGGATGCTCAATGGCTTAATTAGGCAGGAGGCTGATGAGCTAATGAGAACAGTCAACCCACCAGCTGGCAACAGTTAAAGGAGAGGAGGCTGGTAGTGGCCAGGGGATACAGGATCTCAAGAATAGGTGCTCTTTCCCTCTTCCTCCCCGGAGAGTGGGATTAGGGGGAAGGTTATGTCCATTTGCATGCTGCTGCTCAAGGCTGTAATGGTGAACTGGTGGAGTGGACCCAATAAATAATACGCTGGTGTATATAAACTGGAAAGTGTCCAGCCTGGTTGTGTGGTCCAAAGCATGGAGAAGGTATCCCTGTCACACTCTCCCACTCCAAAGGAGTTTATTTCACACAGCCTGACTTCCACATATATAGCAAATGACATCTTCCGGTTCATTGTGTTAACCCAGGGAAGACTCTGAAAGGGGCCAAGCAGTCTGAAGCTGACATTTCTGAAACAGCTCAGCCAGGCAGAGGTGATGGGCGGGGCGGAGGGGAGCATTTGACTACAGCAATCTCCTCCTCCTCCTCTCACACCAAAAACCCAAAGAGCGTGATAAAATGTTATGCAAATCTATGGTCTGCATGGGACTGGGGACTTGTGCAAAACAAAGCAAAATTCATCTCACAGACAGAGCAGAAGCAACTGTGCTGTAATTCATTACTTGTTTCGAAAGCTTGAGAGCAGGAAACAATTATACTAGGGGTGCAAAGGATGAACTGTTACCTTGGCTTCAGGCTCAGTCTGTCACGATTTACACACTGCTTTACAGTCACATAATGTACTGTTTCACTTGCTTTTGCAGCCCACCAATCTGGCTGTAATTAACGATGACCATAATTAAACTTGGCTATGGACAGTATTTCAAGTTGTTCCTTTGATTTTTATTGTTTTTAAGATTTCCATTGTAGACAATGGATTCTTGGAGACCAAGCCTATTCATTACTAGATATATTACAAATATAATAACTTTTGCAGACGTATCTTGTCTCTTTCAAGAAGGATTTTTTTTAATATTGTCTTCAAATTCAGGATTTGGCTGTGTTCTCACTGACTAACAGATAAAGACATCTCATGCTAAACAAAAAGGAGATATGCTGCTCTCTGTTTATCTTGTTGTTTTGCATTGTGGCTGGAGTGTCTCCGAACATGTCTCTCCTAGCAGTTACACTAAAGGCAGATCATGTCAAGTGATGGAAATTTTGAACCGCGTTTTGGCTGTAATTAGAAGAGTAGCCTGTAGTCATTTCCAC
Organism: Chelonia mydas; assembly: GCF_015237465.2. NCBI lineage: Eukaryota > Metazoa > Chordata > Testudines > Cheloniidae > Chelonia > Chelonia mydas. Next base: position 164,571,107 of record NC_057849.1, read on the forward strand.
CATTAGAAAAGCTATATCTTATCCAAGGTATGTCTACACGGCCCGTGGCAGCAAACCTCCAAGTCTGAGTCGACAGATTTGGGCTAGCATGGCTCACGCTAGTGCTCTAAAAATAACTGTAGACAGAGCTTTGATGTTGTGGCTCAGCCCGGTGCTCGGGCTCTGAAGCCTAGGGAGAGAGGGAGGCTTCAGAGACCAAGTGCTAGCCCAAGCTGCAATTTCAAAGCACTATCTACACAGCTATTTTAGAGCACCCGTGTGAGCTCCACTAGCCCAAATCTGTCGATTTGGCCTGGGAGGCTTGTTGCACGGGCTGTGTAGACATATTTGCAGAGGCCAGCTGGATAATGGCAGCAATAAGGGCTGGGGTCAGTATGTCTAGGGCCCCTCTTGAAGAATAACAAAATTGGGATGAGCCACCACCCAGACTTCACGGGGAAAATATATAAAGCCGCCTCTAGATTGCTCATAGCCAGTAGAACGTCCTTTGCAAATGCTCTGACTCCATATGCAAAGCAAGGGAATCTTTATTAAGGAAACGGGGACATAAAATCTGGGGACATTCAGCAATACTATAACATTTAAATAAAGCACATAGTCATTCTGAAGTCGTTTATTCAGCTCCTTCCCCACCCGTACCTATAGATGCCCAGATTCTCTGCTCACATACTCCACCCACCTTAAACCCCACTCCTTGGTCAGGGCAGTGAACAGCAGTGGGTCAGGCATTGAAGGGCAATGCTCTTTCCAGCCCTGCTGAAGCTGCTTGTGTAGCCCCCCCAGTTGCACACCACTCTCTGACCTCACACTCTGATTCAGCTAAACATATGGGCTGTTTGGTGGTGGACCTCACTGAAGACACCTCAGCTTCCGCTATCTCTGTCCTGAAAAGACTTCTTTGTGCTGCAGGATCCTCAGAAGGGGGAAGCCAAGAACATCTAGGGTGCTTGGAGTAGATTCCTTCACCTCCTCACTAATGTCTAAGTCTGGCACAATTACGGTGACTCTGGTGAAATGTAGCTTTGCAAAATATGTAAATAAGGCTCTCTATAGCCATTCTTCTCCCTTTTCATCAACAGAGGGAGCAGAGAACTCCTCCCACTCTAAAGCTTCTAATTACAGGTTTATAAATACAAGGCCAGTTAGGTGGGCTGGGGTGGGGAAATAAAAGAGGAAGAGTGTGAGGCATCCCAGAGGAGTGCCCTTGAAAATGTTAAACCTCAAACAGGCAGCGATAAATCATTAGCTATAATCTAGGTGGCAACTGTGACACTTCCTGAGGATACCCAGTATGGTGAAGCATCTTGCTTCCATCTGCTCTTAGAATGAGGAAACCTTGTCTGTATCTGCTGTGCGTCAGTTCCCCACCACCACCAACATAAGCACTGCCTTACAGGCCTCCCCAGGTCCCACTCTGACTTTACAGGTTAATTATAGGCACACTCCAATCCCCAAGCCATTTGAGCATCCCACTGGAGTGTCCAGCCCTCGATCCACAGATCTACGACTCTCGAAGGACCAGTAAACACCAGTTTACACCTCAGGCTCACCACTCTGCTCAACACCCAGCACTTAGAAGACATGTTTATAGTAAAAACAAGAAGTTTATTTAACAAAGAACAAGATTCAAGAAGAAGCAAGTAGAATTAATGGGAAAAAAAGGGTTACATATCAAATAAAATCGTAACATGCTTTCTAGAGTGTAAATTTAACTAACAAAACATTCCCCTCTCTCATAAAGGTGAGAAGTTTCTCTCACAGCAGCCAGATCACCTGTGATCTTCCATTCATAAGACAAGCCAGCTGGCAGCTTGTCCCTGTGGTGAAAGATAAATGGGTGTACCCCCAGATATAGTTCCAATGTTCCATTTTCTTCCGGACTTCCTACTGGTTTATTTCTTCCTATAAATTCCCTCTCTGGAAGATTTCACAATCCCTTCATTAACATTAGGCTCAGTCTATAAATGGGCACCCACTAGGAGCCATACAATACTCAATTTACATATAGCCAAATACTTAGATTAACAGCTCTTGCCTGAAACAACGTTGTTTATCTCCTTCTGGTGACCAGCCCAAGTTCACAGGCTGTACAAGCATATTTTTAATCATATGTACATTACTCAATACATATTATCCACACATTCATCTCACAATGATTATGATGATCACTGTGACATTTTCAGTAGAGGTCTTACATGACACCTTTGGTGAAATATTATGTAACTACCAGATCCAGGGAATCCCTGTAATTCTCATGCAACCCTGTGCCCTGTCAGTTGGCACCAGAGGTGCCTGTCAGTTGGGTCAGTGATCTCCAGAGCAGTGTCCAGCTGATTGATGCTATGATCTCATTGGACACTTGGGTTGATTTGGAAGAAAAAGTGGAGCTAATTTCTCTGCCATTAAAAGTTGGGCATATCGATCATTTGTCTGTTGCAGCTCAGCTGTTTTTCATAGAGGATTGCAGTTAGCTTGACATTTGCTCTTACTACCCAAATTCATCTCAGGAAAGTTCATTGTAATAAATCTTCAAATAATATTCAGAGTTTCTTTGGGTTGCACAATTTCTCTGGGATATTAGCTCGTGGACTAGTTTTCATGCTACCTCTCTGCTTTACTGCAGCGACAAAAAGCAAACCAATCAAACAGCTAACTATATTAAACATAAATCCTGGGAGGCCCGTGGGAAGTGATCACATGGTGAGGCTGGAGTGCAATGCACCAACTAATGAGAAAAATGAGTACCCATTAAAGAAAAACTGTTTCTTTGTTAAATAGTGGAAGAAAACAGGGATTGCAGTAGGCTGTCTTTTAAAATGTGGGCTTTTAAAAATCAAATCCTGGTTGTACTATTAAAGATTTTAACTTGGCAGGGGGCTGGAAGCAAAATTAAGCTTTTCAGCTTCTCTGGAGACATTTGTTAATAATACTTAGAACTTGTTTGTGGGACTCCAAGAACAAATCACTTTTGTGTCCAGATGAGATAAGGTGGGTTCAAAAAGACCATTGCCAATTTGGACTAATTCAGGAGGAGTGCAGTAGTGAAAACCAGCAGTTACACATAAAGGGAAGGATGGTGGGGGTTGGGGAGGAGGTGATGAAAACCTGCTCTGCCATGAGTTGAGATGTGGTGAGGGGGTGGCGGGGAGGAGCGAAGAGAGGTGTTGGGCCAGGAGTTTGGAACAAAAGCCTTTCTGCTGGCATGGGTCAGAATGTCTCCATGATGGACTGGGAATTTGTGGTGGGGTACACTTCCTTTCTGCTTTTTGAAAGGGAGAAGCATGCACCTGGCTAGCATGCACTGCTCACTCAAGCATATGTCTGAGCTGCTTGCAGAAGAGCTGGTTACACATCCCATCAGAACACACTCCTAAAAATCATGGTGCACTGGCCAATGCAGTGGCTGGGTCCCCACATTGTCCTCTCTTGAACATCTGTTAGAGAAATGTGACAGAGTGTTGAGAACCAACCGCAGCACCACCACTCTGGTCACTGCAGGTCCAATTAGTTTCCCCAGAGAAGGGCCTGACTGAGGAAAGTTGAGGCAAGTTACTAGAGCAGCCTGAGCTGGGGGAGCTAAGGAGCTGGTTAACTGGAAGAGTGGAAATGCATACCAGAAGGAAGTGCAAGGGGAGAATGAGAGAGTGGGAGCGGCTAGCAGGCCAGAGTAAAGGGAGATTGCTGCGTGGCTGGATCTCTTCCCTCTGGCAAAAAGGGATGATATTTATATGTTACTGAACACAGAGTTGCTGCATGGGACTGTAAAGGGGTGGTGGTTGAGATAACACAAATAAACTATGCATCAGTGTTTACAAACCAGAGGTATTAGAGCCATTTGTACGAGAAGATGGAAGCAGAGGGCCATGCCCTGTCACAAGAAGTTGCCCTCTTTCTTGTATGAAGGGGATGGGAGGGTGAGGAGGCTCACTATGCCATCTTCCCTTCCCCCCTGTGCCCAGAAACAGAAGAGGGCAATATCTATTGCTATGATCTGCTATGGGATATATGCTATAGAAAATACACTTGGTTTGTCATTTAGAATTTATAACTTTTCTTTGATCATAAGTGGATATGGTACTGAACTATAAAACACCAACAGCCATGGGAAAATTATGTCTGTGGTGAGCCATGTAATGAAATTGACCTACTTGGCAAAATACCATAGAAAATTACTGCAAATATGTTTGAGTAACACACTAGAAATGTTCCCAAATTAAGTTCATAAGGAAGCTCTGCCTTTTTAAAAATAATGTCATACTGTATATTGCTTTGCTAATTTCTCACCGTAAATTCAATCTGAGTATAGACTAGAAAATGTGTATTTTTTGACATATGATGGCAGTGGCAGTAAAAACAAGACAAACTGGGGAAAATCAACAGTACATAAAATTCTTTGGCATATTTAAAAATATATATTAAAGTATTTGTATTTAATTTTCTAAAAGTACAAAGCTTCAGGTCATCACTATTAGAAAAAAATATATTAAATTTGTTATCTTCATCCAGGCCATTTTTAATGTGATGTGCCGGAGACATGCTTAAAGAAAACTGTAACTTGGCCAAGCAGTCTGAAAAACGAAAAAGCAAGAAGTCGTGTGGCCACGAATACACTGGGAAACATATTTGAAAATTCAGTTGCCTAATAATGATTTTGGGTTATTCCTCTGCTCCAGAAGCCCTATTCTGGAGGGGAACCACAGAACCACATTTACAGGTGTTATATAGTTTTAAAAACTGTTATATTAGACTTCTTTATACCCTACTGAAACCTTACTTGCTGTGTGAGAGTAAGCATAAGGGAGTTGAGGCAATGTGCATACAGAGGATCCAGAAGCTGTAAGTTGGGGGTGCCCGATTTTAACGTGCACCCTTGTATTTAGTTGCTTTTCTTGCTACATTCCTTTATTCATCCTTATCACATGAGTTACATTCCTTTATAGGTTTCAGAGTGATAGCTGTGTTAGTCTGTATCAGCAAAAACAACGAGGAGTCCTTGTGGCACCTTAGAGACTAACAAATTTATTTGGGCATAAGCTTTCGTGGGCTAAGACCCACTTCACCAGATGCATGGAGTTTATAGTCCTTTATAGTGCACCTCTTCTCTGAAAAGTGACTATGTGAAAATGGCCCCTTCTTACTAATGAATAGAACATGTTTTGGTATGTATTTGGTCATATGTGCTGATTTTAGTGACTAAGATTATATCTGTATATAAATTTTCATACCCTTTTTCATATGACAGATTGAGTAAACAGCCAAGCTGTTGGTATACTTTAAAAAAAATAAACTGAAAAAATATAAACCCCATGCTGTTAAATAATTGCTTCCATTCACAGCCCATTTATGGCATTTGATAGCCCTAGACAATTGACTGGGAAGATGTTAATTTTCACCTTCCTTCTAAAAGTTGCTTTGGATGTTCCATTTACATGCTTAGTAACACCAATTTACAGAAGTCCAGTCAGAGAGGCAGATGGCAGAAGATAAAAGGGGGAAGGAGGAATTATCGTCACCTCTTCCATTTCCTTATTTGACAAGAAACAATATATTTTTCTACCACCGGGACCAACTTCAGTGTTTCAGATGCTGAGGGATTGCCATGAACCAGAGGGCAGCTTCTGGGATGCATGTTCCTGGGATCAGCTATTGTTTTGATAGTGTTACAATGTTCCACCAATGTAGAGAACACTTTTTATGTATCTGTTTAAGTACAGTGTCTGCCTATGTATTTATATGGGCCTTTATCATTACAGTGCTTCATAGTCATTAATGGATGGACTTCAGGCACCATTTTCAAAAGTGCTTAAATTACTTGCAATCCTGGGCCTCACTGACTTTCAATGGGACCGAGGCTCCTAAGTCACCACAGAGAAAAAAATTTCCAGAGCACTTTTATCTTCACAGCTGTGAGCTAGAGAAGTAGTACCCACATTTTATAGATAGGGAACTGAAGCACAGGGCAGACTAGGTGACTTGCCTAAAGTCATACAGGAAATTTGTGGCTGAGCCCAGCACTAGACCAAGTGCTCCTGCATCCCAGTCCAGCGCCCTATCCACGAGAGCATTTTTCTCCCTTTCCACCCCCATATTATTAGGAGGTAGTTATTATCCCCTTACTCTCTTTTGTCCCACTGTTAACCGAATTTAAGCAAAGGTATGTTGCACCCATATAACTGAGAATAAATTTGGGTCCTTTATCCCTATGTTTGTCTCACTAAAGGTAATGACACACAAAATAATTATTCACACGGGAAAAGGACAATGTCCAAAGACAAAGAACATTATTTGAATGTTAAGTTCCAGCTGCTAATTCATATTTCACTATAATCAGGGTATTGCTGACTATAGATGGGTGTTGTGTCCTGCATTCAGAGAACAAAACAAAAGCCATGGGCTTATAAGTCAATGGGACTCTGCCTGGAGTAACTGTATGCCTAAGCATAACCCTTAGCAGAACTGGGGCTCAGGTGCGGCTCCTCTACCTGAAAATATTGAGATCCCTTTTCTCCTTAAAGAGTACAAAGGCAATCTGTCACACCTGACAACAACAATTCCACCGACATCCTCAGAAATGTCATCTGAAATCATGACCACTCTTTGCCGTAAGCCTTCGCATTTATAAACAACAATACGCTTTGAAATACAATGCTAACGACAAACAGAAAACTGGCATCATCACCACCTCATCCCTTGCTTGATCTATTTCTATGAAACAAATAAAATATTTTAAAAAAATTCTTAGTCTTTTGCTTGTCTGCTACTTTTTAGCTCAATTCCAGAACTAAAACCATGTCTGGCTTTTATAAGTTAATGTGAGGATCCTGGAAAGTTAATTTTTTTTTAGACATTGGATTTTGTTTTTCCAAGCTTAGACCAGGGCCTCTAAAAATCTCATAAGACTCCAGGCTATAACAATTTGTCTGTCTTTCCTTAGAGATTGCATAATTTAGTTTTTGGCATTCATAAATTAATTTTATATTGACCTTCTCTAACTTCCATAGATGCTAGGGCCCACTTCAGCAAGCCTTCACCAACTGACTTCAGTGAGTGGGATGCCTATGCAAGACACTGCTTGCTGGAGCAGGTCCTGGATTACAAAGGAGCCTGGTTCAGAACCTCCCTGCACTTTGAGGAAGCTTGAACCTGGATCCAGACTATTCTGTTTCACAGTGGTCCGTATACTTTCCTGATTACCGCAACAGTTGAGTGCTTTCCAGTAGCACATTAAGCAATATGACTACACGTATGTCATGAATTGTTTATTCTCTCACTCGTCTCTCCAGGGAGAGAAGTGAAGTGTATGCAGTGGAGTGACTGGTGGTTTTTTTTGGGGGGCGGGGGGAGGTGTGTCTTTGTTGTGGGGAGAGGGGTGGTTCTGTAATATACATAATCCAAACGTCATGGCCAGCCTCCCCTCTCTATAATGGCCAAACCAAGGTATACTGAGTCATAGTGTATCTGAGCTAGACATTAAATATACTATGTTTTTCTCTCAGCATCTCAACTAATTTCCCTAGAGGGTGGCAGCAGGCTGAATAATGTTGCATAAGCTGCCTGAGGAAAATCTGAATCAGAAAAATATGCTAGAATAGTTTATCTCGTCCAAAAATAAAGGATGGCCAACTTCTGCCTATTTCCATTGAATTTAGGTTAGTTACAACATAAAGAAGTCAATGCAATTAGAAACAAAATCTTAACATGTCGAATTCCACACGATTCCCTCTTCGTTCATGTCTTGTTCTAATTATGGAACAGTAGCAAATTACTACCCCTTCTCCGTGCACCAGCTCAGGTCTGCTGGCCAGCACTTTGGGGTGGAGTAATCTGCCCTCTGCCCAGTCTCCTAGCCCCTTTTTCTGTGGAGGATTGCAGCCCCTGCATATCTGGATGTAAAGTCTGTGGAGTTCAGGCATAAGGGGCGGGGTAAAGAGTGTCTAACTCAAACAAGCTAAAATTTATCCCTAAACCACACACAACAATTGTCATGTTGGTTCAAAGTGCTGGACTTCAGTTCTGCCACAACATCAGTTGAGGAGCTCTTGTCAGCATAGATTCACTATAGTAAGTTAACTAAAAATCCTGTCCGCAAGTTTGAAAATTAGTCCACAATAATCCTCTCCACCATTGCTCTCAAAATTAAAAAAAAAAAAAAATCTTAAAGACCCTTTAACACTACAGTTAGGTTCAAGAAAATGCTGTAATGATCCCATTCAAAGACCATTTATATGGGTAGATAGGTGTTTCTAAATATCATTGTAGGGCTGTATACATTTGGCCTAATTCTTATTTATTTCAGTGTGGATAGTGGTTTGGACACTGACCTGTAAGTAAGTTGACTAGGTTCAGTTTCCAGGTGTGTTGGGGTTGAATCACTACAGCACTAGCTATTTGCCCCTGGAGTGGACTTAATTGGATGCTCAATTAGATGGATGCTCAATGGCTTAATTAGGCAGGAGGCTGATGAGCTAATGAGAACAGTCAACCCACCAGCTGGCAACAGTTAAAGGAGAGGAGGCTGGTAGTGGCCAGGGGATACAGGATCTCAAGAATAGGTGCTCTTTCCCCCTTCCTCCCTGGAGAGTGGGATTAGGGGGAAGGTTATGTCCATTTGCATGCTGCTGCTCAAGGCTGTAATGGTGAACTGGTGGAGTGGACCCAACAAATAATACGCTGGTGTATATAAACTGGAAAGTGTCCAACCTGGTTGTGTGGTCCAAAGCATGGAGAAGGTATCCCTGTCACACTCTCCCCCTCCAAAGGAGTTTATTTCACACAGCCTGACTTCCACATATATAGCAAATGACATCTTCCGGTTCATTGTGTTAACCGAGGGAAGACTCTCAAAGGGGCCAAGCAGTCTGAAGCTGACATTTCTGAAACAGCTCAGCCAGGCAGAGGTGATCTGCAGGGGGAGCATTTGACTAAAGCGACGGGGCTTGAATCTGAGTTTCCAGGTTCAGTTTCCAGGTGTGTTTGACTCCTCCTCAAACGACAGGGCTTGAATCTGAGTCATAGCGGGACTTAGGCTCAGGCCCCCATCCCCAGCAGGGTCCTAGGATTTGGGTCCTCCGTGCTTTCTCACCCAAGTCAGACTGATTTGTGCGTGGATGGAAGCGGGGCTTGGGTTCTTACCTGACTCAGAGCCCGGATTTAGTGTGCAGTGTAGACACCCACTTGGGAAGCTGCTACTTGACTATGGGAAAGTCACTTCACCACTCTCTTCTGCTCTGTTCCCTTCCATCCTTCATCTCTCTCCTCTCTTCAGACCATGTAAAGTCTTTAGTGAAGGGATCTCTACTATTGTTTTTTACGGTGCCCAGCACAATGGGGTCCTCATCACAGCTGGGGCCTTGGGGCACTACTGTACTCTGTTAATAATACTCTAGTATGATATGCCATATTTCTTTAATATGTTAAAAAGGATTTTATTTCAGAAGATAAATGTCATTATTCATCAGAATTTCCCAGGAACAATTAAATACAAAGAGGTGCAATTCCTTTACTTTCCCAAACATTCCAAACTCCCAAAAGCGTGATAGCAATAAAATGAAGCAGAATTAACTAATGTGGGGTTTATAGGTGAGCTTAATTTAATGTTATAATATCCCGTGTGTAAACTGCCTGAGGCTCCATAATTAATGACATACAATGATGTATAAGCAAAGCCTGTCTCAATAATCTTTCCAATTGCATGCCGTTTTCTGCATATGTCCGTGATGTGTGCAAAGAAAATGTAGAGTTTAGGAAAACTAGCACAGAGATTAAACTCATTTAGTTAAAAATAGTCTTGGCTGTGACCTGTAAGGAAAAAAATATGGCATTTGAAGGAGCTAACAATGACCAAATGGATTAAAGACCATAGATAAAATGAAGAGAGATGAAATTAAGGCAGGAGAGAAGAAAACCACAGAGGGATTCACGTAGGGTGATCAGATAGCAAGGGTGAAAAATCAGGACGGGGGTGCGAGGTAATAGGCACGTATATAAGACAAAGCCCCAAATGTCGGGACTGTCCCTATAAAATCGGGACATCTGGTCACACTAGATTCACATAAAGCATGAGGAAGAAAAATAATGTTTCTTATTTGTACTGTTAGCTTTCTAACAATTCTCCCATGTTTCTCAAAGAAGTATCAGCATGAAGTGCATGATCTGTAGAAAGCTGAATGGGGTTTGACATTTGGTAGCCTGCCACAAAGCAGCCAGATTATTGATCAAGGCAGCCACAGTTGCGTGAGAGGGAAAGGAGACGGAGGACTATTTCTCCCTAACAGGTTTGTACTGTTTCCTTCCTAGAATGTAAAAATTCACCAAGTTCACCTCCTGCATGCAAACATGCGAGAAGGGTACACACAGCCTAAACCGATGTGGCCTTCTGGGCAACTGCATTATATCTTCAGCACAGATGTGGCTGAGCCAAGGCCAGGGATCCAGAGGAAGCTTTGTATCAAACTCTGACATTGCAAACAGAAACACATAACAGCCAGAGCTGGAGAACCTGCAGTTAATGACTGTAACAGTGTAACAATCAGAATTTAACTTCCAAATATGAAATAAATCTGAGCAACATTAAGCACATCTTTTGCATACATTTCAGATTTCTTGTGGGTGAGATTCTCCAAGTCACATTGAGGATTTGGATACACAGTTCCCTTTAACTTTAAGGGCAATTGGGCATCCAAATCACTTAGGCAACCTAGAGAATATCTCAGCCTAGAACTAGCTACACAATCTAGCCTCGTAGATAGATACAGTAGCTTCATTTTTTCAGTTTCAGAAATTTAGGTTGAATGTGAGGGCCGCATCTCAAAGCTGGGCTTCAATTCTAGTAGGCATCTTATAACACAAACAAAAGAAAGGGCTCACATATGCTCACTTTTGTCAGATAAGTTTTCGAGATCCTCTTCCATCAAGGAGTCTTAACTTTGTTCCATTTGTGCTTCAGTGTTCAGCAATTTGTTGGCTGCATCTTTATCCCCAAACAAATACTGCTTTTCTCCAAACACTGTACAAAATTTGGCTATATAAAATACTTCTGCCTGAGCATCTATACATATGAATCCTTGCTTGATTTCTACCAAGTATCTTCTCTTTCTTTCAGTATTTGGGCTGAAATCAGAAAAAAAAAATTGCTCCTTTAAATTCCCCATCACAGACAGACATCCAACAAAATAGTCCCCACCGCAGATTGACACTTCATCTCACATAGGGATCTAAAGCATTTTTATATAAAATACATCATAAATTAGGTTCAGTTCTAAATCATAAGAGATTAGGATTATAAAAAATAGATCAAGGCTTCCAATTTCTTGCCTGCTAGGTTACAAATCAAGCAGCTATTAGAACATATTACTTTAAGCAAGTTCCAGGGCACAAGTAAGAGTAACACTTAGGATGTTTGCAGAACAGCTATTTATTTTCTATAAAGGGGTCCGTGGTCCCAAATGTAAGCAAATCAAGACAAGAAACGTGAAAAGAAATTGCCAAGAAAATTCAATTCACATATGGGACAAAAGTAAAAATGTTAGTTTCAGTCTCGGGGCCATGCCCTTGCGCAACTCCGCGTGTGGCTGAACTTAGATTGTAAACAAATAACAAACAAATATAAGTTTCTGCATCAAAGCATGTGAACAGTATCTGTAGAGCCTTGATAAAGTTATGACAGGTAGTTTTCAGATTTTTTTGAATGTTTTGTGAACACATTTTTTCCCCCTAGATTGGCAAACCTTGAAATAATTGGGCTAATAACGTGATGTTCTGTAAAAATCTGGAAGCACACAACAGTGTCTTGTGCTTCAGTGGAGACTTATCGTATGCCTTTCCCCTTGTTTAGATAAAGAATTCCAGTCAAAGCCCTTAATCTGCTAAGTAACTGAAGCTGTTGCCCAAATCATGCCAATCGTTCACCCTGGAAAAATATTACCACTTGCCACTATTCATCCTAATATTAACCACTCAGTTCACCCCATAGTTGTGGGCTGCTGGTAAGAATTTCAGTCATGAACAAATTTACAAAATAAGAGCTCATCTTTTAGTGAGCACATATCTCAGAGGAAATTTGCCAAGCATAGCAAACGTCATGCATGGAATTGTGTAAACTCATCAGTTACAGATGTCACTGCAACTAAGACATAAGGGCATAATCTGTTTCAAATTATTAAGGCACATGGCTTCAAAGAGTAAAATAAATGTTTTTTTTTAATAATAATCAAAATTAAATATTTAAAAAAGCCATTGAATATAGTGTCAGGAACAATTAATTATTGTTTGTATCAGCGTAGCACCTAGAGCCCCCAACTAAAATTAGAGCCTCATTCTCCTAGGCTCTATGCAGAGCAATAGTGAGAGACAGTCCTTGCCAGTAAGAGTTTACAGTTTAAAGACCAGTTAGTGAAGTGCTTATTCACATTGGTGGGCACATACGTAAGACCAGATCATGACATCATGATGTGTCCAGTAGTAGGGGCACTGGGGTGTTGTGCTTCCTCTGAAATTGCTCAGCAGGAGTAACTCAGTCTCATAAAATCCCTCCAGGTCTCCCTCCAGTTCTATGGAGAGAGTGAACCATTCTTTGACTATCCCAAGCACACAGTATGCTATCCCATGCACTGTCACAGCTATGCTGTCAGCTACATCGACTTGGGTGGAACCAAAGCTCCATGCACACATCAAGAGCACGTAGCAGCTCTGTGGAGCCTCCTTCCCCATCCACGCTGTTACCTGTCGCGTAGGTAGTTGGTGCAGGGGCTTAAGAGGTGCATTTCAAACAGTGGTCTAGCTGAGCCATGATTTAGCCCTCAAGAACTTGTATTGACATCAGCAGAACTACTTGTACAAGTAACTGTTCACCAATGGGAATAACGGCATCACAAGTAGCCCTAAATAAAGGAGGGGGGGGAAGCTCAGTGGGAACTGAGGTATTAAGATCTTGTGTTTTTAGAGTTGAACTATAAAATGAAAACAAGCACTGGCATCATTATGATAATAGATAGAAGGGTGGAATCCTGGCCTCATTAAAATCAATAGGAGTTTTGTCACTGACTTTAACAGGATCCAGGCTTACATCTCAGGGTCTAGGCTTACGTCTACTTACAACCCAAATAATATCAGTGATGTCACAAAAATAACTGTTCACGATAATATTTTAACACAAAATATTTTGTAGAGATGGGAAAATACTTAATAAACTTGCTTCTGTGCTTACTATAACCCGTAGCCTCGTTAGTGGGCAGATTCAACACACAAATCTAGGATTAAGTCAATTTTCATTTTGTCATTGCTGTATACCTTTAATATTTTTGAAAAAATTCTATGACCTTAATTAACTTTGATAAGTAAACAAATGCAATGAGCATAAATCTGATCCTATCAAGATCAAGCCAGATACCCTGTATGTATGACCATTCCATTTGTTTAAAAATCATGACCATTTTAGTTTGATTTAGATAAATTAGGAGTTTATTCATAGACCACAAGTTAAATATTACCGTTTTAATGACGGTTAATATATTTTACCTAAAAATACATTGGCTCAATTTGTAAAGCTTTTATTTTTAACATAGACTTTATTATGAAATTTAAAGGTTGGATAAGAACATAAGAACGGCTATTCTGGGTCAGACCAAAGGTCCATCTAACCCAGTATCCTGTCTTCTGACAGTGGCCAATGCCAGGTACTCCAGAGGGAATGACGAGAACAGGTAATCATCAAGTGATCCATCCCCTGTCGCCCATTCCCAGCTTCTGGCAAACGGAGGCTAGGGACACCATTCCTGCCCATCCTCGCTAATAGCCATTGGTGGACCTATCCTCCATGAATTTATCTAGTTCTTTTTTTAATCCTGTTATAATCTTGGCCTTCACAACATCCTCTGGCAAAGAATTCCACAGGTTGACTGTGTGTTGTGTGAAAAAATACTTCCTTTTGTTTGTTTTAAACTTGCTGCGTATTAATTTCATTTGGTGGCCCCTAGTTCTTGTGTTATGAGAAGGAGTAAATAACACTTCCTTATTTACTTTCTCCACACCAGTCATGATTTTATAGACCTCTATCATATCCCCCCTTAGTCATCTCTTTTCCAAGCTGAAAAGTCCCAGTCTTATTAATCTCTCCTCATACGGCAGCTGTTCCATGCCCATAATTAGTTTTGTTGCCCTTTTCTGAACCTTTTCAAAGTCCAATATATCTTTTTTGAGATGGGGTGACCACATCTGCATGCAGTATTCAAGATGTGGGCATACCATAGATATATATAGAGGCAATATGATATTTTCAGTCTTATTATCTATCCCTTTCTTAATGATTCCCAACATTGCTTTTTTGACTGCCGCTGCACATTGAGTGGTTGTTTTCAGAGAACTATCCACAATGACTCCAAGATCTCTTTTTTGATTGGTAACAGCTAATTTAGACCCCATCATGCTATATGTATAGCTGGGATTATGTTTTCCAATGTGCATTACTTTGCATTTATCAAGATGGAATTTCATCTGCCATTCTGTTGCCCAGTCATCCAGTTTTGAGAGATCCTTTTGTAGCTCTTCGCAGTCTGCCTGGGACTTAACTATCTTGAGTAGTTTTGTCTCATCTGCAAATTTTGCCACCTCACTGTTTATCCCTTTTCCCAGATCATTTATGAATATGTTAAATAGGACTAGTCCCAGTACAGACCCCTGGGGGACACCACTGTTTACCTCTCTCCATTCTGAAAACTGACCATTTATTCCTACGCTTTTTTTCCTATCTTTTAACCAGTTACCAATGCATGAGAGAACCTTTCTTCTTATCACAGGATTGCTTACTTTGCTTAAGAGCCTTTGGTGAGGGACTTTGTCAAAGGCTTTCTGAAAATCTAAATACACTATATCCACTGGAGCCCCCTTGTCCACAAGCTTGTTGACCCCCTCAAAGAATTCTAGTAGTTGGTGAGGCATAATTTCCCTTTATAAAAACCATGTTGACTATTCCCCAACAAATTATGTTAATCTCTGTGTCTGACAATTTTGTTCTTTACTATAGTTTCAACCAGTATGAGCTGTAGCTCATGAAAGCTTATGCTCAAATAAATTTGTTAGTCTCTAAGGTGCCACAAGTACTCCTTTTCTTTTTGCGAATACAGACTAACACGGCTGCTACTCTGAAACCAGGCTTACCCCTGTAATTGCTGGGGTCTCCTCTGGAGCCCTTTTAAAAAATTGGCGTCACATTAGCTATCCTTCTGTCATTTGGTACAGAAGCTGATTTAAATGATAGGTTACAGACGACAGTTAGTAGTCCTGCAACTTTATATTTGAGTTCCTTCAGAATTCTTGGGTGAATACCATCTGGTCCTGGTGACTTATTACTGTTTAGTTTATCAGTTTGTTCCAAAACCTCCTCTAATGACACCTCAGTCTGGGACAGTTCCTCAGATTTGTCACCTAAAAAGCATGGCTCAGGTTTGGGAATCTCCCTCACATCCTCAACGGTTAAGATTGATGCAAGGAATTCATTTAGTTTCTCCACACTGGCCAAGGAAAAAGAAAGTCATTACATTTACAGAATTATCTAATTACAGTGGACAATTCATCAATAAACCACAGACAGAAAGTCATGAAAATGAAATAAATAATTATGCACTTCTGAGAAACCACTTTTCCAGAGCAACTGAAAAAAAAATACCATAAAGCTATGCCTAACACGATACCTACACCAATTATAGATTACAGATTAATTTATAATTAATAATTGATAAAAATAAACTAATGTGATTTGTTAAGTAAGAGCTCTTCAAAACCACTGAATTGACCAGTTTTATTCCAAATTCTCTTCTTCCTCCTGAAAGGAGGAGGTTCATTGAATTTTATTTATTTATATAGTGCAAATTGATTAGAAAACTAAAGTTATGAACTGACATACAAAAACAAATGAATTGTATAGAATATCTTCAAAGAGGTGGATGAAAAAAACCCCTTCCTGTAACCATAGCACATACACATAAATTAGCACATGTGTTTCTTCCTCCATACTAAAATAAACCCACCCAAGAAGACTAAATTACATTACAAACTGGCAGAAATAGATATTATGGGTTGGGGAACATGAAATTATATAGAATGTTAAACACTAAGCCTGGGGAAACTAGACGTGAAAACAAACCAAATTATACCCAGTAACTCTGAAAGCAGGGGGTCCTGAGGCCAAGTTCATCAATGCCATAAGTAAGTGCAGCTCCATTTACTTCAAAAGGATGTTAACGCATTTGGCATCTTCTTACATAGCTGATGAATTTGCCCTCTGAGTCCATTTACACATGCAGAGAATTTGGCTCTTAAACTTTATTTTTCCATATTATTACACTTTTAAAGAAGACAGCACACATTTAATATAATGTTCTAGATAAACATTAATAGCTGAACAAGAACTTTTCTTATAATATTCAAGAACATCTTAATGAATGTTTTACAGAAGATTGTCAGTTACATGACTGTCACACCTATCTTTAATTTGGACAAATCATACAACTTCTGTGCTCTATTCTCTGTATTCAGTGGCTTGGTTACTGTATGTCACAGTAGTCAGGATATCTGACTTAATAGTTGTAAAGAGCTCTGGGATATTTGGATGGAAATCCCTATGAAAATACAAAGTATTATCATTGCCACCTACTATTATTTACTAATTCAATCATATGCTTAAAGGAAAGGTTTTATCACATTCAATAATCTGAATTTGAATCTCATTGAAAAAAAATTGGTTTTCGAATTCATAAAATTACTCTGAGGGGATTCTAAATAATTCTGGACAAAGATAAACTGGTATAAACAACACCTTTATCGGCCCTACCCTCATCAATGTTATACCAGTTTACACTTCGTATGGACTCCCTTAGACTTAATTAGACTCATGTAGATTTGTGCCCATTTACAGGTGTCTTAATTAACATCCTTCTGTATGCATCATCTCTGAATTTGGGTCATTTAGTCCAGGGGCATCTAGCTACATAATAAGATTCCAAGAATGTCTCTCTGAAGCCTAAAATATATGTTAGCGTGACGCAATAGAAACAGCTACAAGAATGGCCGAGAGCTCTTTTTGTTTAGAATATCACCAGGTTGAATCATCACTGGGTTTTGCAGTCTGTTAATATTCAGTTTTTAAGTCCTCAGCCATTTTGACTTTAAGAATTACACCCATATGGCAGATAGCTACACTAAGACATATATCTAGGCTATGCCAAGAACCCTAGACCATTGTGATTTCATAGGTAACTCAACCAATCATTACCCTTATTCTATAGCTGATTTACATGCAACAATTTATTTGGTTGTATGTGGTCTGCACAGATGGTGGATTAGTTGGTCTAACTATGCCCCCAACTGCCATGTGCACAAATCAACACAAATATACCAGCACAAACCCCCTCGACACAAATCAACACAATCTCCCACACACCAACATTCAGTATACACAATAACTCCAAACACACATACTACCTAACTGCAGCACACACCCCCCTCATTTGCCATCTGCACAAGTCAGCACAACCCTCACACACAAATCAACACAACCACCCACACTACTGAACACCATAACCCCAAACACATAACCCCAAACACACAGTCTCTTACTGCAGCACACACCCTTTTTTTGTCACCAGCACAAATCCTCACAACTACGCAACCCACACACAAATGAACATAACCATTCACACCAATAACATAACTAGCATACACAATAATGGAAAACTTCACTCTTAAGTCTAGAATGTCTGTACAGTCAGTGCGAAGTAAAGGAATCAATTACAAACATGGTTGAGAGCTCTTTTTGTTTAGAATATCACCAGGTTTAATCATCACTGGGATCTGTGGTCTGTTACTGCCCAGTTTTTTCAGTTTTCAGCCATTTTCAGCTCTTTTATATACATGACTTTACAAAATATACCCATGTGACAACACAGACTTTCAGCTACTAGTACTCATGTAAAAATCACAGGCTAAAGGTCCAAAGAGACGAAAAAAGCAACTAACAGGAGTTTGTAATTTAAAGGAATCTGCCCTCACATTTACTTTCACTTTAATCTATTTACAAACGCTATCAGTTAAGATTCCTTTATACAACTGTGATTTAAATAGATAAGCGTCAGGGTGTGTAATCCATACCACTTTACACATCACCTCTGAATTTTGCCTTTAGTGTTATTTTGTATGTAATATGGCTCCCTGGCTATTTGTGTGTGAAAGGGTAGCAGGGCCGGCCCACAACATTTTGGCACCTGAGGTGGGGAGCTCAAATGATGCCCCCATGCCCTGTTGCTTGGGCCAAAACTTTGAAAGGTCTCAATTCTGCCTTCTTTCTGTTCTACTCCTCTCATGGTACTGCTCTGCTACCTACCCCAAAAAAGGAGAACTAACCATTTAAAATGCCTTGTTCAAAAATTTTAAGTAACACTTAACTTTCAAATGTCTGAACAGCAAATGTAACTTTTCTTGTCTGCATAGTAAACACTGGCATTATTATCTGTTTGAATAATCAAAGTGGTGCTTTCTGTGCCTTCTTGGTTGCAAAGATTTGAACTGCTTCCTGAAGGTCCACAGTCTGGGCCAGCTCATGCTCTATTGAGATGGGTGCAAGGCCGACCAGCCACTCCTGTGTCATTGTGGAGCGTAGATGTGTTTTTATTAACTTCATCTTGGAGAAGCTGCGTTCTCCACTGGCAACTGTTACAGGAAGTGTTAGAAGTATGCACAGAGCAACAAAAGCATTTGAAAAGAGAGTGGTCGTCTTATTTGTGCACATATATTCCAGAACAGCCTTTGGAGTTGATACTGCTGAAATGTATCTTGAAAGGGCTTTCAGTTCATCATCTAAATCACTCACGTCAATATCACACATGTCATCATGTGTCAACATTGTCTCTAGTGCCCTGCATTGCTGGTGTAGGTCTTCTTCAGGTATAGTGAGGAATTTTGGAATATCATACAACATCCCAGATATACTGCTGTGTTCCTTGAGCTGCATGAAATGTTCTTCAACTGACTGTATTGCACAATCTAGCACCTGGTTAAAGAATTCAACTTTGAATGTTATTTGGGGTCTCTTATGGGATTATCCCGTGCCTCGTAATCAAAATGTCTTCTTCTTCGGTGACTCTTGTATTCTTGAATGGGTGGGAAAATAGCTTCAGTGTGAAGTTCCTCTGCTAACTTCTGTGCACTCTTCAGAACGTTTTGAAATCCTTCATCTGACCGGTAAGACTTTAGGTGTGACTTTGCTTTGTCCAGTTGTTCCATTGCTCCAGATATATCAAGGTCAACACCTTGGAGTCTCTTGCTTACAACATTTATTTCAAACAGTATGTCATGCCACAACACTAAGCCACACAGAAATGTGAAGTTATGTATGTTTCTGGTGATTCCATTTCCTTGTGCCACTGTTCTCCCATGAACAGTTCCTGTCATAGCATTGTCCTCCATAATGACAACTATGGCATCATCTATCTTCCCAATATGGTGTGCGATAGGCTTTATCGCCTCCACTCGACTTTCCCATCGTGTGGCACTCAGTGGTTTCAGTGTCAGAGAGGATGTTCCCAGATGTTGCTTCAAAATTTGCCATCGATGAGTTGATGCAGAGAAAAATACATAGATGCTTTGAATTACGTTAAAAAATTCAGCAGCCTCACTAGAAGCTGATGCTGCATCACTGACCACCAAGTTCAATGAATGAAAACTGCATGGGACCAAAAAAAGCTCGAGGGTTTAACTCTCGGGTCCGTGTCTGCACTCCTCTGTTCTTTTCTCTCATGTTGGCACCATTATCGTAGCCCTGACCTCTCATGTCAGCTATTGCAATTTCCGTATCTTCCAGCTTTCTAAGAAGCACATTTGTCATACCAGCTCCTGTAGTATCATCAATATCAATAAATTTTAGAAAATGCTCTCTGACAGTCACCATTGCAGGGACATTTTCACTAGGTTCTGTTGTTGTTACAAAATGCACCATTAAAGTCATTTGTTCCATAAAGCTGATGTCAGGTGTGCAGTCCAGAATAACAGAGTAATATCTTGCTGACTTCAGATCTGCCACAATCTTCTGTTTGACTTTTGTTGCCAGTAACTGTATGATCTCATTTTGAATTGTTTTTCCAAGGTAGTGGTGTGTGTACATTTCTTGGGTGGTGACTCCTCTTAGATGCTCACACAGCATCAAACTCAGCAATCAGCTCCACAATTTTAAGGAGGTTTCCATTGTTTGGCACATACAGCTGATCTGAAGTGCCACGCAGTGCTATGTTTCGTGTCGCAAGCATTCTCACAGTGGCAAAGAGCCTTTTCAGAACATTTTGCCAGTAAAGAAACTTTGATGCAATCTTCTCTTGATGCTGATCATCTATGGTGGCCTGTAACCTTAGTCTTATCTCAAGCTCTTTCCACCTATGGAATGCTCTCTGGTGATTTGCTGCCTTCTCATGGCATGCCAGATTTCTAGCCAGATTTTTCTAATCCTTTGTTCCTGTAAAACCAGTGTGGCTGGAACATTAGACTGGAAGCGTATGCAACAAAAACAGTATGCAGCATTCTGGGTTTTTGAGTACATAAGCCTTGGCCTCTCCACTTTGTCATCATTAGAGATTTCAGACCAGTAATGTGTTGGATGGAAACTTCTTTTTTCATTGTCTTTGGGGAACATGAAGTTTTTCACTTGCTGTGGCCCATGCTGTACAAGGAAGTCCCTCAGGCTACTGCTCAAGTGGGTCCACAGTCCTGGATCATCTAGACTTCAGGAACTAAACTCAGCAGCAGCTTTTTCTTGTGCCTCCACCACACTCTTCTCTGATCTACACTTTTCTTCAGGATGCATGGTTACATCCATTTGAGATGGAGATATGGATGTTGCAGTAGCTGCCAGGTCACCTGCACTCTGACTAACTGGAAGATCAGGCATCTCCTCCCCACTCACATCCCCACTGGGGCCGGAAGGCTCACCGTGAACATTTGTGTCTATGTATCTCAGGAGAGCTCCTTCCTGCTTAGACAGGAAAACTTCCTTTGCTTTCTTTCTTTTTCTGAATGCTCCCCAGAGGGGCGTTTTCTTCTTTCACTCATGACTGCTGTTCTGTGCCAGCTATAGTGGCTCTCAGCACTCAGTTGAAGGGGACAAATAAGCAGGCTGGTAGCAGGGCCTGAGTGAGGGAAGATAGCAGCGTCTTAAGGGCCTAACTGGCTCCTACTACTTCAGTTGACTGCCTGTTCTCCTCAAGTGGGTTCAGGGAAGCAGCAGGAAACAGGAAGCTCCCTGAGAAGCTGGTGTTAAACAGTCCAGGCTTCTGCGGGTGCTAGAGAGGTACATAAGAGGCTCCTCCTCCTCTCTCTCTCCCTGCAGCTCCTGCTGCTTTCTGTTATTCCCTCTCACCTTTTCTCCTGCCTGCCTGTTATGTCTCTTGTGCCCTCCTTCCTCCAGCACAGCATCTAGAGCACAGAGAATACATATGCACCAGCAGCAGACATAATTTTCTACACTCTGGGTCCTAGTGGTGCCCCCACACAGTCTGGCACCTGAAGCAGCTGCCTCAGTTTGCTTCACGGTAAGGCCAGCCCTGAGAGGTAGTCTCTTTATTTTGAACCATACATTGAACTTACTACCCTTCCTACCTCTGTGGTAATCCAGTGGTAATTTGATGAAAATCTTACTACCATGAGTAAATTGGCTACAATAATTCTGGAATACAAGAATGTAAAATGAATAAATAAAAAAATTGGCAGCATTAGACATTTTTGTATGTGTTTTTATATCTGAAAAATAGTGTTGTTTTAGAAAACCAAATCTGACTAGCAATGGGTTGTAGTAAAAAGGTTAACAGTGCGCTAATGAAAATGGATGGTGAAATGGGATAGTCTCTGAAAAACAGAATGTAAGAACAAAAGGAGTGCACCTGCCTCACTTGAAATGCAAGAAGAAAACCTTTTTCCTGTCTCTCTCCAAATTCCCTGCACTGAATACAAGCCTAGAGTCTCAGATGTGTACATACTCAGGTGGCTAGCTCCCCCACTGCTGCTCGCACTGCCAGGGAGCAAGTATGTAAGCTCAAAGTGTAGACCTTCCCTTAGAGCTAGATCCTCAGCTGGTGTAAATCTGCATAGTTCAATTGAATTCGATAGAGCGATGCCAATTTGCAGATAAGGTTATAATACAGAAAACATTATTCTGAATATCTTGTTCTCAGTATGCAAATATCTTTTTCACACAAATCTTCTGAGGTTGGGTGGACAGGTTGGTTATCTGGGCAGTATGTCTGAAATTCACCTTTGTGCTCTGACATCTGTGTGAGTTTGTCTGACTTCAGCTGAGTGTATATTCCAAACATGGGCAATACTCCTCATTTTTGACCATATACAAGAGCAGTGCAATTATCCATTCCAATGGCTTTTTTTACAGAACTCACAGAGAGTCCATCATCATTTCTCTCTCTCTCTTTCTCTCTTACACTCAACCTGTTTTTTTCTAGAACAGAACAAACTACCTTTACACATTCTCACCTGGTGCTGTCACTTTCTTATGTTTACAATGTTTGCTGATTTTCTACCCAGGGCTAGATGTTGAGGAACATTTCTGGATGTTCTCCTAGAGCAGCCATATCAAAATGAAGCAATGGAAATTCAGGACTCAAATAACCTATCGGCACGGCAGTTCACTGGACAAACAGTCGCTCTTGATGCTTGCCCTACAATGCAAAGCGAAGCTTTTTGGGGGTTGTGTGTGCCCTTTGTGGTTCTAGAGCAGAGGTGGGCAAACTATGGCCCGCGGGCCACTTCCGGCCCGCAGGACCATCCTGCCCAGCCCTCAAGCTCCCTTCCAGGGAGGCTAGCCCCCAGTCTCTCCCCCACTGTTCCCCCTCCCCTGCAGCCATGTCTAGGTGGCAAGGCTGTGGGCTCCTGGCTCTGGCCAGGCGGTGCAGCTGCCAGACATGCTGCTCTAAATGGCATGGTAAGGGGGGGCAGTCAGGGGACAGGGAGCAGGGAGCAGTTGGATAGCTTTGGGAGTCCTGGGGAGCCTGTCGGGAGGTGGTTTGATGGGGCAGAGGTTCTGGGGGGCAGTCAGGGGACAGGGAATGGGGGGGAGGGTTGGAAAGGTGTGGGAGTCCTGGGGAGCCTGTCAGGGGGCAGGGGTGTGGATAGGGATCGGGGCAGTCAGGGGACAAGCAGAGCAAGGGGAGTTGGATGGGGTGGGGCTCCCGGGAGGGGGCGTCAGGGGACAAGGAGCAGGGGGTTGGATGGGGTGGGGGTCCCGGGAGGGGGCAGTCAGGGGACAAGCAGAGCAGGGGGGTTGGATGGAGCGGGGGTTCTGAGGGGGATAGTCGGGGGTGAGAAATGGGAGGGGTTGGATAGGGGGTGGGGCCAGGCTGTTTGGGGCAGCACAGCCTTCCCTACCCGGCCCTCCATACAGTTTTGCAACCCCGATGTGGCCCTCGGGCCAAAAAGTTTGCCCGCCCCCGCTCTAGAGAATGGTTTGAAAAGGGCTAAAGACAAAAAAAAAAAAGTAGTTGCAATCTGACTGTAGAAAAGACAACAAAAAAGCTGTGAGTGCAGGATGTGCAGCTGGCTTTTGAGAGCAACTGGGGTAAAGAAAGTGTGTGTGTGTGGGGGGGGGAGGAAGCTAGACTATTTATTTCCTTTTGGGATAAAAGAAGAGGAGTGTGTCAACATCTGCCATTTGTTTCAGGATGGAGTTTCACTTTTACGTAATTATTCATTCTTTTACTTCCTGTTATACATAGCACCTCTCACAACATATATTTTCTGGGAAATGTCTAAAACACCACACAAATCTGGGAGAATGACAACATTCTAACCACATCCCTGAAACTCTCAAAGAGCAGGTTTTGTACCATATGTGAAAACAGATGATTCTGTCCAGCTCAGATTGCTGGGCAATTTGCTTTATACAGTGCCACGATATTTCAAGAGAAATGTTGGTTGTCTTGTTGGTTAGACCAGGATGAACCAACAGTTAGGTTTTCCTAATTATATTCCCAGTTCTGCCACTGATTTACAGAGAGGATAAAAGATTGCTTATCCTCTCTGAAAACTGGATCAGAGAGGATAAACGATCTTTTATCCTCTCTGTTCCAATTTTCTTTACCCTTCTATAAAATGGACACAGTAATTGATTATGTACCTCACAAGGTTACTGTGAGCCTTACTTTGTGTTTGTAAAGTGCACTGAGGTCTTGGGTGAAAGATGTAATTATCCATTTCATTTATTAATAACACTCTTTCCCTGACAGGCTAATTCTGTTTTCTAATTTATGGACATTGGACACTTCAGTTTCCATGCACATCTGTCTGCCCAGCATGCAAAAGAACAGAGTGCATACTGCTCTGTAGTGCCAAAGCCATTAAGACATCACAGTCATGAGGGAAACATAAGCATCTGCATTACAGTCCCCCTCTTGCTTGTTGTTATGTTATTTTGCTGAACTTTAATAGGTTCAGGATGGATTTTTTAAAAGCATGTAGCTTTGTCCTAACTCTGCTTCCATTGAAGATCCTGCTAAAACTCCTGTTGACTTCAATGGGAACAGAGTTTGGAGATGAGGGAAAGAATAAAACATCAGAGAAACATTCCACCACCCTTGTGGATTTTCAGCAAGCAAAAAGCCCTTTGAATGAATAACTACAGCAATAATTTTGATAAGAAAATTCCTTTTGAGCTTAATTTTGTTGTAATCAAAGAGTTTCACTTTAGGAAGTTTAAAGGACCTCAGGCAAAAGAGGAGCATTTACAATACAAGTACTAATTTCAGTGTCACCTTACATATTCTTCAATATCTGAATTTAATCATAGTTCTAGTCTCCCGCCTGATGCTGTGCTCATCCATGAAAACCCTTGTCTTCCTTTTGAAAGATTTGCTCCCTACCATAAAAGAGGTGGAAGAAAATGACAAGTGTGTTCATTGAACATTCATGGCCTTTAACTCAAAGGCATTTGTTTGTTTTTATAGCTTCTGGTATTCCCAAAGGCATTCAACAAGATTTTATGTAACCATCCCTGACATGACACCTTTCACAGCTGCTTCATAAAAGGAAGGAGGCATCTGATGTCATTTAGACACAGATATTAGCAATAAACTGAGTAAAAATAGCTGCTTCTAGGCAATTTCAGTCCCTTTCTTTCTTGTGTTCAAATCAGATTTATACGTGCATGGGCACTTACATAGACTAGATTCCTTAGCAATGTCACATATAATATCCTGCTCTTAATATTCTACATTTATATATCAACTTTCATTATTTTGAAGAATTTCAAAAAGCTTGACAAATTTAGGGCAAGTCTAGGGCACACATTTACCAGTCTTTCGGCAACACAGCAATCAGTATACACCTCTCCTGAGCTGGGACTCATCCTTCACTTTATTCAGTGAGGTGCAGGAGAGAGCAGTATAGGTGCCAACCATGATAAATACTGCACAACTCATTATCCTCAGTTGAACAAGTCCATCTAGGATGCTGGAGTGATTATGCCAATGGGATGGAGGGGCCAGAGTGCTCACAAACAGCTATGGAAACACAGAATAGACCACATCATCCACAGACAGTATCCTGGACTGATAAGTCTGACAGAGAGTTGGTGGTGGAGTGAGACGGGGAGAGAG
Organism: Chelonia mydas; assembly: GCF_015237465.2. Classification (NCBI taxonomy): domain Eukaryota; kingdom Metazoa; phylum Chordata; order Testudines; family Cheloniidae; genus Chelonia; species Chelonia mydas. Next base: position 164,596,741 of record NC_057849.1, read on the forward strand.
ACGCACCTCTGTCAGACCCCTTCTCCTCTCCCCTCGATAACTGGAACTTGGTCCTGTACCCTCTATGCCTGTAACAGGGCTTTCTCTACCCTTCGGATCACCACAAACAGGCTGGATGCTTTCCAGGTTTAGGAATGTAACTATATTATTAATATATTATAACAAATTTGACAAATGATATCAACTCTTTCCACAAAGATTGATCTTTGCTCTCTGGGTGGTCAAACTCCCTTTAGAAATTAGATTGATTAACACTGGCATATAAAATAGGTTTATCATTTTTTAATGTTTTGAAAACAGCCTTGAAAACAGCAAATCACATACACCTTTTTCCTGTGTATTTGAAGTCATCTTATTTTCAAAAGCCAGGATAGACTTTAATAACTAATAAATGCCTGTTCTTATTAAATAAATAGCACATTTTAATGTACACACTCTATATGTGAAAGGAGTTGTGAGTGGGGTCCCAGTGTGGGCCAGCTGAGGTCACTCAATTAGGGGGAACTTCAAAGAATGGGGCACACAAACCCCAAAACTGGTGGATAATTCAATACTTAGCCGTGGTACTATAGGTACTATCACTACCCCATCACTGTCCGTGGACACCTGCAAGGGGGGGGTCTCACACAACAGGGAGGAGGATTTTATGGATGAGGAAGAAGAGGAGGAGGAGGAGAACACGCAGCAGGCAAGCGGTGAATCCATTCTCCCTGGCAGCCAGAACCTTTTCATCACCCTGGACTCAATATCCTCCGAAGACGGGATCCCCGACCCTGAAGCCAGAGAAAGCAGCTCTGGTGAGTGCACATTTGTAACTACAGTACAGGGTTTAAAAGCAATAGTGTTTAATGTTTGATTTGCCCTGAAGAATTGGGATGCATTCGCGACCAGTACAGCTACTGGAAAAGTCTGTTAAAGTGGCTGGGGATGGAGCGGGAATCCTCCAGGGACATTTCCATGAAGCTCTCCTGGAGGTATTCTGAAAGCCTTTGTAGAAGGCTTATTTTGTCCACCACAGTAGGACACTTTACCACGCCAAGCCAGTAGCAAGTAGTCTGGAATCATTACAGCACAAAGCATGGCAGCGAATGGTCCTGGTCACATTCAAGCAACATTCGGTCTTTATCTTTCTGTGTCAGCCTCAGGAGAGTGATATCATTCATGGTCACTTGGTTGAAATAGGGGAATGTTTGTAAGGGAACAGTAAAAGGACCCTGTTCATGCTGGGTCATTTGCTCTTGGCTAAAAGGGATCATCCCAGAGAATAGCCACGCGGTGGGGTGTGGGGAGGTGTGTGCTGCATATCCACCCGAAAACCACAGACACTCCTTTTAAATGTGAAACCCAACTGGCATTGCTTCCTATGGGAAAGGATGGCGCTACAGTTTGAAACCATTCCCACATGTTATGAAGGTGGAAGAAGCCAACCCCACGTAGCAAAAGGCTTACCATGGCTACCTGGAAATCGAATTCTGTTGCCCGGCTGTTTGTGATGTGTCACCATACAGGCAGGTGCTCAATATAAAAGCCATAATGCGACCTTGTACCTAAAGCACATGTGCTGTCTGCTGTGAATTGCTTGATTCACTGTGAAAGAGTCTCCTTTTTGTTCTCAGAAATGTATCATCTTAAATTTTACTCTCCCTCTTTATCTCCCCCGAGGTGCAAATGTTTCTATGCTCCCCCTTTCATCTCCGTCCCTGAAGTTATCGCAGATTAGAAGGCGAAAAACCACACTCACAATGACATGGTTTCCGAGCTTATGCAGACCCCCCTCACTGATAGGGCACAGATTAATTCATGGAGGCATTCAGTGGCAGAGGCCAGGAAAGCATTAAGTGAGTGCAAAGAGCAGAGGCAGGAGGCGATGCTAAGGCTAATGGGGGAGCAAACAGACATGATGAAGCATCTGTTGGAGCTGCAGGAAAGCCAACAACAGCACAGACCCCCGCTGCATCCATTGTATAACCGCCTGCCCTCCTCCCCAAGTTCCATATCCTCCTCACCCAGACACCCAAGAACGCGGGGGAGGCTCCGGGCACCCAGCCACTCCACTCCAGGATGGGCCAAGCAACAGAAGGCTGTCATTAAAACAATTTTGATTTGTAGTGTGGCTACAATAAGCAATGTGACCTTGTCCTTCCCTCCTCTACCCCACCCGGGCTACCTTATCAGTTATCTCACTTTTTTTTTAATTAATAAAGAAAGAATGCATGGTTTCAAAACAATGGTTACTTTATTTCCTTTGCCAGCTGTGATCGAATGTGGGAGGGTGGTTGGCTTACAGGGAATTAAAATCAACAAAGCGAGCGGGTTTGCAGCAAAGAGAAACATACACAACTCTCACACCGTAGCCTGGCCAGTCATGAAACTGGTTTTCAAAGCCTCTCTGATGCGCAGCCTAGCTGTGCTCTTCTAATCACCCTGGTGTCTGGCTACTCAAAATTGGCCACCAGGTGATTTGCCTCAACCTCCCACCCTGCCATAAAACATTTCCCCCTTACTCTCACAGATGTTATGGAGCACATAGCAAGCAGCAATAACAATGGGAATATTGGTTGCGCTGAGATCTAACCTAGTCAGCAAACAGCGCCAGCGAGCCTTTAAACATCCAAAGGCACATTCTACCACCATTCTGCACTTGCTCAGCCTATAGTTGAACTGCTCCTTACTACTGTCCAGGCTGCCTGTGTACAGCTTCGTGAGTCATGGAAGCAAGGGGTAGGCTGGGTCCCCAAGGATACCTACTGGCATTTCAACATCCCCAATGGTAATTTTCTGGTCTGGGAAGTCAGTCCCTTCTTGCAACTGCTCGAAGAGCCCGGAGTTCCTAAAGATGCGAGTGTCATGCACCTTTCCTGGCCATCCCACGTTGATGTCGGTGAAACGTCCCTTGTGATCCACCGGTGCTTGCAGCACCAGTGAGAAGTACCCCTTGCGGTTTACATACTGGTTGGCAAGGTAGTCTGGTGCCAAAATAGTGATATGTGTTCTGTCTATCGCCCCACCACAGTTAGTGAACCCCATTGCAGCAAAGCCATCCAGTATGACCTGCACATTTCCCAGAGTCACTACCCTTGATAGCAGAACATCAGTGATTGCATTGGCTACTCGTATCACAGCAGTCCCCGCAGTAGACTTGCCCACTCCAAATTGATTCCTGACTGACAGGTAGCAGTCAGGCATTGCAAGCTTCCACAGGGCTATCGCCACTCGCTTCTCGACTGTCAGGGCAGCTCTCATCTTGGTATTCCTGCGCTTCAGGGCGGGGGAAAGCAACTCACAAAGTTCAAGGAAAGTGGCCTTACGCACGCGAAAGTTTTGCAGCTACTGGGAATCATCCCATACCTGCAACACTATGCGGTCTCACCAGTCTGTGCTTGTTTGCCAGGCCCAGAATCGGCGTTCCACTGTATCAACCAGCCCCACTGCTGCCATGATGTCCCAATTGCCACAGCCCATGCTTTCAGGAACGTCTGTGTCCATGTCCTCATCACAATCACCCTCGTGCTGGCGTCTCTTAGCCCGGTTCTGCACATACTCTAGGATAATGTGCGAGGTGTTTACAATGCTCACAACAGCAGCTGTGAGCTGAGCGGGCTCCATGCTTGCCGTGGTATGGCGTCTGCATGGGTAACCCAGGAAAAAAAGGGGTGAAACGATTGTCTGCCGTTGCTTTCACAGAGGGAGGGGCGACTGACGACATGTACCCAAAACCACCCTCAACAATGTTTTTGCCCCATCAGGCATTGGGAGCTTAACCCAGAATTCCAATGGGCAGCGGAGACTGCGGGAACTGTGGGATAGCTACCCACAGTGCACTGCTCCATAAATCGATGCTAGCCACGGTATTGAGGACACACTCCGCTGACTTAGTGTGCTTAGTGGGGACATACACAATCGACTGTATAAAATCGACCTAATTTCGTAGTGAAGACATACCCTTAGATTTACCAGCATAAAACATCTTCTTAATTACCTCGCTGGTTATTCAGAAGTCAATAACACAGTTCCTTTAAAGTACCCAGCCTCAGGCCTCCGTCCAGGTACCCAAGTCAAATATGATAAAGATTTCTGAAAATCTTATTTCATCATGTAAAAGAAAAGTTTCTACCAACCCCAAAGGGTCTGACACATTACCTCCCAGGTTAATTCCAGATTTTACCCAAAGACACAGATACAGCCAATTCTTATTAACTAAACTAAAGTTTACTAAAAAAGAAAAGAGAGAGAGTATGGTTAAAAGATCAATATACATACAGACATTAGTTTAATTCTTGAGGTTCAGATACATAGCAGAGATGACAGGTTTCAGAGTAACAGCCATGTTAGTCTGTATTCGCAAAAAGAAAAGGAGTACTTGTGGCACCTTAGAGACTAACCAATTTATTTGAGCATAAGCTTTCGTGAGCTACAGCTTATTTCATCGGATGCATACTGTGGAAAATACAGAAGATGTTTGTTTTTATACACACAAATCATGAAAAAATGGGTGTTTATCACTACAAAAGGTTTTCTCTCCCCCCACCCCACTCTCCTGCTGGTAATAGCTTATCTAAAGTGATCACTCTCCTTACAATGTGTATGATAATCAAGGTGGGCCATTTCCAGCACAAATCCAGGGTTTAACAAGAACGTCTGGGGTGGGGGGAGGTTAGGAAAACAAGGGGAAATAGGTTACCTTGCATAATGACTTAGCCACTCCCAGTCTCTATTCAAGCCTAAGTTAATTGTATCCAATTTGCAAATGAATTCCAATTCAGCAGCCTCTCGCTGGAGTCTGGATTTGAAGTTTTTCTGTTGTAATATCGCAACTTTCATGTCTGTAATCGCGTGAACAGAGAGATTGAAGTGTTCTCCGACTGGTTTATGAATGTTATAATTCTTGACGTCTGATTTGTGTCCATTTATTCTTTTACGTAGAGACTGTCCAGTTTGACCAATGTACATGGCAGAGGGGCATTGCTGGCACATGATGGCATATATCACATTGGTAGATGTGCAGGTGAACGAGCCTCTGATAGTGTGGCTGATGTTATTAGGCCCTGTGATGGTGTCCCCTGAATAGATATGTGGGCACAGTTGGCAACGGGCTTTGTTGCAAGGATAGGTTCCTGGGTTAGTGGTTCTGTTGTGTGGTATGTGGTTGCTGGTGAGTATTCGCTTCAGGTTCGGGGGCTGTCTGTAAGCAAGGACTGGCCTGTCTTCCAAAATTTGTGAGAGTGTTGGGTCATCCTTCAGAATAGGTTGTAGATCCTTGATAATGCGTTGGAGGGGTTTTAGTTGGGGGCTGAAGGTGACGGCTAGTGGCGTCCTGTTATTTTCTTTGTTAGGCCTGTCCTGTAGTAGATGACTTCTGGGAACTCTTCTGGCTCTATCAATCTGTTTCTTCACTTCTGCAGGTGGGTATTGTAGTTGTAAGAATGCTTGATAGAGATCTTGTAGGTGTTTGTCTCTGTCTGTATGTCTGTCTGAACAGAGATGGTGAGCTTTGTAGTTGCAAAGAGTTCTTTCAGAAATAGTTCATAGGTTATAGTCCAATGTCGAATATCATATTCAGGGTGGACCAGTCAGCACTGGGATACCAATCTGGTGGCTTAAGCTTCCCCTGATGAGGGATCAAGAAGATCTGAGATAAACAGGATCAGGACCCAGGGGTATTTTCATACAGTGTTCTAGCATTCACTTGACCGTACAGTCCTGGGTAAACAATAGGCTTTTGATGTAAACTTCTGTTTTCTAAACACCACCAGTAATTAGTTACACAGATTAGCATAGGGCAATTTATCCATTAGGCAGTCTATCACAAACTTCAAAGAGAAATACAGACAATGACATTATTTCACCCAAGATTAATCTAAATGTTAATATTCCCTTTTGATCTCTGAATTAGTAGCTATGGTGGCAGACAGGAACTTTCTATTTACATGGATTAATCTAAGATACACACAATTAGTATTATCTCTAATTCTAACAACATAGGTTTGCATTTCAAAGTTTAAGCCTATTTACCATGAATGGCCCTAACTACCATTCCTAGTGTCTTTAAAGGTCGGTTTTGGGTTAGTTAGCCCGCCAGCTGTTTAACCCTTTCTGGCCATGAGTTATATTTTGTTTAAGATTCGTTGCAATTATATAACAGTGGCAGCAATAATGATTTGCATGGTTATATTTTAATCAGAAAATGTCACAGGAGTTTTCACCTTTCTCTTGATAGAACTGTTCAAATGTCTGGTAGAAAAATTAGGTCAGTAAATAAAGATTTCGGTGGAAATACCTAAGAACCGTTGGTGACTCTGAAGTCATAATAAATATATTTAGAATTTATATAACCCTTTACATTTTTAAAGCATTACACAAACAATATTCGTATTTCTTTCCAGCTTTACATATGCATATATGTTACTTATATGTATATGTTAAAGGAACATGAAGGTTGCAAAGTTAAGCACTCAAAAGCTAGGAAATGCCAGAATTAAGGTTGCCTGTGCAACCTTCGCTATACGACACAGCTGATCTATCTCAGTCCTGGTCCCTTGTGTGGAGGTTTCCCTTTTGTGTAGCAACTATTCAGTAGTCCGTGCATATAGAAGTCTACTAGGGGTTGAGACTGATCTCAGCTTCATTGGGAACTAAAGAAAAGTGGAAAGAGATGAAAAGCTACATGAGTATAATAAACTGATAAAATAACTAGAATGATTTTGGGAGATGCTCCTGGAGAAGAAGTGTCTGACAGTAATAGCCCCTGACCTGCAAGGCATCTATAGCATTTGGCCTGAAGCTTTAGCAGGTTACAACAAGCTCACTTTAAATCAGTGGAAATAATTGGGGGATGGGGGAGGAGAAAAACACTGAGGTAACATTTACATCTTGTTTTATGCTCCTGGAAGCCCCAAACTTTTATCAGAGATAGCAATATAAACAGATAAAAGATCTTTGAAAATCCACTTAGACATGTTGGTTTAGGAATGGTGAAGCATCTCCGCCACTGTCTTTTGAAGCTGTAAAATACCTGAATTGCTAGTAGTCCCTGATCCTGCCAGGCATACTGAAATTGATGGGACTACTCATCTGCTTAAAGATAAGCGTGTGCATATGTCTTTGCAGGAGCTGGGCCTCACACGGTGCCTATTGAGCAAAGTATGCTGTTGCCAAATGTTGGCAGAGATCAAACCCAACCAGGTCTTTCTCATCCACTTACAAAGTAAGTTCTGCCACATACATTCACCCAACCGAAGTCTCAAATTAAGAAAAAGCCATTTCTGAAAAGATGTTACTTCAACCGTCTTCTAAAAAGAGGAAAAATCCACTCCAGTGAACTGCAAGGATGGATCAAGTTCCAAGGCCCCTCCACCAATAATGACTGGCCATATACCCCCAAACAGGTAACGGGCACAGGCAGCAAAAGCCCGGCAGCAAATTGCCATATGCCCTGCCATTCAGTTGTGGAATGTAAGGCCCAGGTAGTCTCAGACTTGGACCTACAGATCTGCCAGACAGCAAATGCCTCAATGTTAGCACCCAGTAGCAGCTGTAACAAACTCACACTCCACTACTTACCGCCTGCCGTGGATACAGATCACAGGGAGTCCTGCCTCAAGGGGCCTGACAGGCAGCAGCCTCTTGGCTCCTGATTGGCTCCCTGCCCTATATAAACCCAAGGGGCATTCCAGTCCAAGTAACAGTGCAGATCTTCTGTGGCTGCTATGACTACTCCTGCTCTTAAATGTGTGGCCTTGACCTTGGCTTGATTTAGATCTTGTCTGCTGACCTGGGCCCTGAAACCTGATTTGGACTCTGATCCTTAGTATTGACATGAGCCTGGAACTTGACTGTGAACTTCTCTGCTACTCTCAGCCTCAGGTTTGACCCTGCTCTGACCATTGATCTTGACTCTCCTTGCCAGGATCCTGACCGCAGAGATAGCTCAAATCAGTCTCACTCTCCTTTTCATAGTGCCAGATCCAAAGTACAAGGAAATCTATAAAAAGAACACTTTCATGGGCTTTGAATCAGGCCCACAGTTGCCGATCAGGTCAGGGCTTGCCACACATAGGAAAAGTTCATGCCCATAGTGAAAACTTAATGCAGTGATCTGGTTCTAAATGTTAAACTTTACACAACATTTTAGAAGATTTGTGGTTTCCCAAACCTTTTAGTTATTAGAATTCCTCATTTCCAAGATTTAATTTTCTGCTTTTTTTTTTTTTTTGGTAGGTTCATTCTGCACTGTAATACTAATTCATGCTTTCAGGGTCAAGAAGTGTGAAAAATTGCTAATTTGCAGGTAAATGAAAGAGTGGCTTGTTTCCTAGAGTTTGAAAAGTTTGTTTCACCTCAGACCTTTTAATTGTATTCCCAGAAGGACTATTGCAATGGCCTCTCTTTTAAAGCAATGTAATGACTGCAGGTGGAGGTAAATTAAATATTGTAAAAATACTTACTGTGCTGCAGAGGCAAAGTCTGATATCTGACACCCAACTGCCCTATTTTAGGCCAAGATAACCACTTTTTTTTTAATGGAGTGAAAGACTAAATAAGGACTTTTACAGTTTTTGCAAAATATCTGATTTTATATTCACAAAAGTTAACAAAGGAAAATCAACCTTTTTTCCCCAGCCAACGTTGTGATAATCTGAAAGGTAAGAAACATGTCTCACCACAAACTAGCTTGGAATACACTGACAGTTAAGGCTAGTTTGTATCTCAGAAATGGTGTAGATGGTGCAGAGGGACTAGACTTCTGACTCCAGGTTGCCACATACCAGTATAGCACTGCCCTATCCTTGGGGAGGGGTGCATCATGCAGCTCCCTCTGGGCCTGATCCAAAGCACATGGACATCAATGAATTTTGGATTAGGTCCTCTGTGCCTGGCCAGTGAATTTGGAGGGGTCATGGTCAGGCACCTGCACCCTTTCCCACAGCTTCTTATCACAGGACTGTTTGGAGGAAGCCCAGCTCTCTCCTGTCCCTTTCTGGCAGCTAGTATCTGAAGGAGCACTGATAAATTGCAGGATCTGCTCCCAGCCACACTTTCAGCAGCCCCTGCACAAGGTGCAAAAGCTTTTTGTGCGGTTTCTATGAGCTAGTAGGAAAACAGTGCTGTTTTTTTTTCTCCCCTGTGGAAAATTCTGACTTCTCACTGAAAGCTTTCACTGGGGAAAATGGAAAGAAAATATTTTGAGCCAGATCACTCCAGATCACTCTGCCTGCCTGCACTTCCATGGTGACTTGCAAGGGTTTTAGGGTGCCTCACATCTCCATTCTCTCCTGTGAGCTATGCTCCCTGATCCAGCTACATATCCCTTGGTACACCACAGCTTCTCCTCTTATTGACCCATTGTGGTTCATCATGGGAGATACAGTCTGTCTGGGGAGTCCGGCTCATAGGGAGAATGGGGCACTGACCTACAACTTCCATTGGGCACAGGGGTGGCTTATGAGGGTGTGGTTTAAATGTTAAATGAGTCGAAGGTAACTGCTAGATTCAGGCACGTTTGAAACATTTAGTTTCAATCAAAGATATTAAAATAAAATACTTTAACATTTTCAAATCCAAAGTTTCAATTGTTGGCTCAAACCCCTTCTTTTTCGGCATTTTTGTTTTCTTTGACAGGAGATTGAATTTTTCTGCTGGAAGCTAACACACACAAAAATTAATTCAGTCAAAGGCCCAATTTTCCATTGAAAAATGGTTTGAACACAAAATTTCTGAACAGCTCAACTTTCCTGTGCTTGTGCTCTTATGAAGGGATGTGCCAGAGTCTGGCCCTGAATTAAGAAAGCGTTTTGCTACTGACAGCATTGAGCTCTCCTAGTACCTGAGTACATCCTGCTGTGAGTATCCTGTATTATGGATAAGGAATCACTATCAGACCCTTCACAAATATATATACTCTAGCTCGGGTGTCTGCTTGAGCTGAAATCACACCCGCTAGTCCAGGGGTTCTCAAACTGGGAGTTGGGACCCCGCAAGGCGTTGTGAGGTTATTACATGGGGCATCGCAAGCTGTCAGCCTCTACCCCATCGCCGCTTTGCCTCCAGCATTTATAATAGTGTTAAATATATAAAAAAGTGTTTTTAATGTATAAGGGGGGGCCACACTCAGAGGCTTGCTGTGTGAAAGCGGTCACCAGTACAAAAGTCTGAGAACCCCTGCACTAGACAATATAGGCAACATAGACATACCCTTAGTGTTCAATCACTTTTGTGCTATTTATATATTGCTTGCAGGCAATACGTGTAAACCAGAAGTTTCAAAGTTTCATGATCCATTTTCCCCATAAGTAGGATATCTTAGTAAGGTGTAAGATGATCATAAACAGATCCATAGAAGACTAGCTTCTAGTTTTTCTGTTGAAGTTTCTGAAAACATTATATAATAAGGGCAGCTACTTACCAAATGCATTATCAGAAACAAAATATTTCAGTGTGAAAACATTTTTTTCTGTAGACAATTAGGCAATCTAGTTTGCAGGATATTGTCCACAAATTATCTTAATTCTTATGATCACAGGCACAGTATCTCCCAAACTAAAGGAAAAAGAGATACTATTTTCATAAAACTAAAGACATCATTTTCATAGCACTGTAAGTAAATGTGGGTTTTCTGCTTAATTTAAATATGTATATAAATTACGACTATTTGTCTGAAGACTCAAAGGTTGGAGTACATCAGTTTATATTTGGAAGGTCATCTTCACTGTCACAATGGGTGGAAGCTTTTAACTGAAGAAAAACAAAATTCACACAGGATAAAAGGTGATTGCCCCTCTCCGCCTCCTACTCGTGAAATGGAGTACAGGCAAGCTTCTCTGATTTTGAGTTAAGATGAACAGTTTGCTCCATTGATCCATTTGATCCTGCACATGTTGACCTAGCATACTATATGGGACCATTTGCTTACTGATGTACATAACTATCTTCCATTAAGAGTAAGAGCCCTATACAAGCTTCACTACTCTTGTGAGACTCCCACTGTAGTTGTTATGGAAATTTTGTAAACAGGGTAAAGGAAATACGGCTCTACGACTCTCCCAAGGAGAATAGTTCTATTTATTCTCATCTCAGAAGGTTGCTTTGCCCCATACAGTAGTAAACAGATACACGAATTAAATATGCAGGACTTAGCATAGAACTGACTGGACACTAATGGTATATCTATTCTGCCGTCCTGGGACAGGATTCCATCTGGAGAAGATATACCTGGGCTAGCTTTAGTCTCGCTAACTTAGGTACTGGAGCAGTGAAGGTGCGGCAGCATGGGCTTCAGTGTGACCGGCCCCACGCTGAAACCTGTGCTGTTGCAGCTTCCTGGACCTGAACTATCTCAATTACAGCTAGCTCAGGTAGGCCCACCTGAGCTGAAATCACACCCTGGGATTGCAAACTAGACATACCCTTAAGTCTTCCGTCACTTCTGCACTAAGTCCTGCACCTTTAATTCTTGTACTTGTTTACTACTGTATAGTTCTCCCTTATTTCCACTGCTCTAGGCCACTTCTGAAATTCTCTTATTTCCTAATAAAAACAGACTCAGCTGTAGAAAACATGTATATGAATGTTGTGATCCGGCTGTATCCCTAGCCTGAGAACAAGTACTTCTCTACAAATTAAAGGGTATATCATGTCCTCAAACTCTTTGTACTGGGGCTCTTTAGAGATAAACCTGTCAAATTAATTTGGCTTTTAGTGTTTCCTCATGCGTGTTTACAAACTCAGAAATTGAGTCAGTGAGCCAGCTGTCTGAGTTTCACTTTCATACCAGTCCTGTCACCATCATGTTAAAAAGTGAAGGCTGAAAGCACATCAACAGGCTCTTGTTATTTCAGATAAATTAATTTTGAACTGGGGTCTGATTCTACTTTTTGTGGGGGCGGGGGGGATTGGTGGGAGGGAAAGGCAGTGTGTGTGAGTGTGAATGCATATACAGTTACCCTGGAAAATGTCCATGTGAACTATCTCGGATACTCATCTTTGTGGCTTACTGCGGAGCCCAGTCTTGCTCCCATTGAAGTTTTCTCTCTAACTTCAATGGGTGTAGAGTCAAAACACTTATCTTATTTTCTTCAAAAACACAGAATGCTTCTCTTATCTTGACAGATTAACTACAGTAAAATACTAGTTTACTTGTTTCATTCTAAAAGTAACCCTGTGAGTCGTTCACTGTCTATAGTACAGGGGACAGAAAAAACTTTTCACCATCATTGCATTGATACAGCCCAGTAATTTTTATTCCATTGTTAAGCACTGTGCTGAAGATTTGAGGATCTTTTCTCAGATCGTGAAAATTGGAGCAACTGCCAGTCTGCACCCTTACCTGGTGCTTTATCACATGCTGGGTCCTATATATTCTGTGAGTCCATGAATGCTGAACTTGCTGTGGAATCCACCACTTGCTGAGTATTTATGTCTACCATCTAAGCTCTCATTCAAAATTACATTCCTACCCCTGTCACTGTGAAGAAAACCTGCCAAACATAAACAGAATGTAAACTGATGCAGAGGTGTTTACTTAAATCTTCATACAGCCTGAAACACTCAAAAGGGCGCAGCTGCCACAAAAAATCAAGGGCCTTGGTGTAAAATTCAAGACTGGCTTGCTGTGGAGGACACTCATCTTGTCAAACATGGCTTCCCAATTCTAGTAAATGATGTCCTGACCGAGACAGTTACCCCATCAACTCTTTGTGTGACTTAAAATGCTTTATTGGAGTGACTTGCCTCTGCCCTTCTGCATTCACAGTATTTTCCTTTTATAAAATCATTACAAATAGCGAGGTGCTCCCCTGATGTGTATCTCCCTGACATTGCTAGTAACTTCTGCACTGAAATTAAGCTGAGAGGTCTGTTTCTGTTTCGTAGTTTCTCGGATTATTCCTTTTTACATACTGTGTTATAGTTTCTCTGCAGTCCACCTTCCCATGTTTCCCAGAGAGTTAACAGTATCTGTTAATATTCTAGTGGCTAGGGCACTATCCTGAGGCCTGGGTTCTGTTCCACGTTCTGCCCTTTGCAGGCTGGGTGATCTTGGACAAGTCACTGTATCTCTTTGCCTTAGTTTCCCTATCTGTAAAATGAGTATAATAATACTTCTTTTGTAAAGAGCTTTGAGATCTAATGATGAAAAGTGCTAAGTAGAACTAGCTATTGTTATTTTTAGAATGAGGTTAGTCCAGCATTCCATCTGCCACCACAGTATGTTAGTCTTTTGCTCTGTATCGTTTCATATAAATAAAAGAGAATCTCTTCTGGCATGATTCTGATGCATCTTCACACTTCCTCATTCTGGCAGTTTTCTTTGACCCTTTTTAAACAATAGGACCCCCCATGCCTACAACATTTCACCTCTTCTGTGGCTGTTAATATATTATCCTGGCTGCGTGCTGTAATTACTCATCTCCTTCTTTTCTCTAAGGAATGTCTATACTGCTCACTTCTTATGGGGGCATGTACAGTACATACACAGCACCTCCCCGGCCCCAACAGAGGGATAAATAGCAGTGCAGACAGTAAGCCTCTGCTTAGGCAAGTGAAGACACACTGATCCTGCACAGCTCTCTACACTCCCAAGCAGTGTCTCCCCATCACCCCCGTCTACACTGCTATTTTTAGCAGTATAGGGCCTCTTTGCTGCTGGAGCCTTTCCCTGCCTCAGTGAAAGACTCTGGCAGAAGGGAAACAGAGGAGAAAGGCTCCCTTTTGACTGTGGCATGTACCCTACACCACCACAGGTGGTGTGCAGTGTAGATGGAGCCCCAGTCGCTATAGTCTTCGGGTTGTTTCAAGGAACACAAGCACATTTCTTGTGATTTCTATTGGTATAGTCTGCAATGTTCTTTTCATTGTTTTCCTCCTTCTTCATTAATTACCATAATGTACCGAGGTTCTGTAATCCTTCCAGTCACATGTACCTGACATTTGTATACTTCACGAGAGTAACAGTCTCACATTCTAATCTAATCTCTGTACTGCACGCATCATTATCACATTCTAATTTGGATATCTCTTTGTACTTTTTTACTTATCTGCAGTGATGTCAGAAGCATAGACCAGGGTCAATTACCAAGGTAGCTTTTATTCACTCACAGTCCCTAAATCAAATCCTTTTTCTTTTACGCACAGAGCAAAATCCAGCATTTTTCCCTCTCCAATTTTAAGAATACAAAATCATAAACTGGCCTGGGTTTTCAAAATGAAGTATCATTCTATATGGGCCATGTTACAATCCCTTTAATCTGGTTCATAGCCCCTTACTCCATGAGTTGCCTTATTAACTTCAGTGGAACAAGTCACAGAGTTGAGGTCGCATTCAGTGTGAGTAAGGCAGTCATTATGCAGCTAGTTAACCCCATGCTTAAGTACTTTGCTGAACTGGGACCAGAATCTCAACCTGCTGGAGATGCAGCTACACCCACAGTCATCACTACTGTATATCATGTGGTTCTGCCAGGATGATGGACAGTCATCTGCATGCGCATCTCAAACACCAAGCTCCCACATTACCGCTTCTGTTAGACTGCCTCCTGGGCCTTCATGAGGCTGATCATGTACCACCCAGCCTATGATGTAAAAGTGTGTAGAGGGAGACAAAAGATATTATCTCCCTGTCTATGAAAAGGAGTACCTGAGACTTGCTCTCCCAGCCCTGAGAGATGCTTCAGGATATTTTCATGTTATATAAGCTCCTTTCTGAATACATTTTATACTAGGTCCTCATCCTCTAGTCTGGTAGGGTCCTTATTTGGTATCTCGTCTCCTTACTCCACTTTCTCCTTTCTCACCTTCATCTCTTTATTTTCCTTCTGATTTCATTTCATACAGATCAATAACATATTAACTAAATATTTTAAACCTACATTGAAATAATGTGATCATGTATTCTTTACTTCCTCCCTTCCCCTCACCATCTAATGACAAACATCTTGGGCTGAGTCAAACATTGTTCATTAACTGGGCTAAATCCTCATTTGGGGTAAATCACAGCAACTCCATGGACCCCAGCTGAAGATCTGGTCCATTGTTTAACTGTTTAGACTTGGTCCAATAGACTTGGTATAGACTTGGTCCAATCTGCTCTTTGTATAACGTTGTGCTTTATATGTTTATGCAGTGGGCTAACTGTCTGATTCACTGTGTCCCTCTTCTTTGACCTACACATTTTTGTATGAGTTGCTGGGCCAACAGAGTCATTTTGAATATTCAGGTGCTGAAAACATTTTTAAAATATGTTAAATTGCATCAGGGACATCAACGTTTTCCAAAAGTAATCTTAAATGGTAAAATGGTTAACTGCCTCTTTCTGTAATTGTTAGGTTTACTAGCATTCTAACTTGCCATGCACAGCAGTCAAATCCATTCCAACCATTTCACATGTTTCTTTGACAGATTGCATGGGGCTCCATTTTATCTATGTGACAAACTACATTTAAGTCCCATGTTGCTTGGTACAATTATGACAGAAATATGAATTTAGAAATATGATAAATATGATACAATTTGAAGTCTGGCAATATAATAATCTGATATTTATGGAACCATAAGAGAGAGGACATGGATACTTTTTAACATACATTTACTTTGTGATTTTTCCCCTTAAATATTTAAAATCCTGTGTAGTTGAATTATTTTCAGTAGCAGTTGGGTACCCAACTGCCCTCTGTACCTTTGAAAATCTCCCTCTTGTTCTTTGTTCTTATTGTGGAAACATAACAGTTAATGGATAAATATGCATTGTTTCCTTGCAATCGGTAAGGAAATATATTTTTCATTCACATTGTGCTAGTGCTCATTGTATCTGCCAATGAGTCTCAATCTCTGGAAAAATAGCTTCTGTAAGCCAACTTCACCTCAAAAACTTTAACAGGAAACTTCAGATCCTGGCCACTTTGAAATATTTCTGTGCTCTGCAGTACAGACAGAAAATTGCCACAAACTTACTCCTGGGGGAATTCTGCACCAGTGTGTGTGTGTGCAGAATTCATGTCCCCCGAAGATTTCTTTGCTTCCCTGCAGTGGGGGATAGGGAGGCTGCAGAGTGATCTCCCACCTTTGTGCAGCCAGTGACCTGTGCTCCCGAGTGCCATTCTGGAGCCTCCACATTTATTTATTGACAAATAAAACTTGCCGAATTTTAAAATATTGTGTGCATAATTTTTAATTTTTTGGCACAGAATGCCCTCAGGAGTAGAAACTGCAACATTTTGTGAACAGATTTGCAAATTTTCGATGCTGCTACAAATTATTTGGAGACTGATGGTTCTATTAAAAATAATTAGCAAATAACAGGAATGAAATCTGTCTGAGATGGATACCCCAGGAATGAAAACAGGTCCTGAGATTCTGCTGCTTTGAACTGGGAAAAGATATTTTTTTAGACTTAAAATATACCACTATGGCTTTTAATTTTAAAATATCTAAAACCATAAAAGGCCCAAGCTCTCATCCCACGTATCTCCAAACTACCAACTGAGTTCAGTTACAATTTTGGCTGTGCAGTGAATGGAGGATTAGGCGCCCAACATTTATTTGAGAATAATTCTGATAATCCTTTAACAACATGATCATATGGCAGATGTGAGATTTTAGAAAATAAAATGAGTGCATGAGTTAAGAGCCCAATCATAGTACCATGAAACAAAATAATGCTTGTCAGTTCATCCCAACAGTACAATGCCTGTATGGTAATACCTTTGAAAATCATAAGCCTAAACATGCAGTCCTTATTCTGGCAACTCTTATAGATTTAATTCAAACCCCCATTGAAATAAATGGAAAAACACCATGGGGAATTGCAAAATCTGGCCCAGCGTTAATTAAACTCTATCTCACATGAATGTTGTTTTCTCTTATCACTGTGTAATTAGTTTATATGCCCAATGCACTGGAAGGAGAAATTATATAATAGATATATATATTTTAAAAAGGCAGCTGATTTACTGAAGTACTTCACTTCATTAATATTAATCTTCTCCCCATGCTTGTTGTGCCTAAATTATCTTATGCTTAAATGTTACAATCAATTCAAGTGTCTCTTTAGCCTGACTTTAACGGGGCTATTCATGGGTAAGGCTCTGCAGGATCTGGTCCTTAAATTGTAAGATCACAGACCCTCTTTCCCCCTCCACCTCTTCCCCCGCGTCTCCTTGTAAAATACTATGCACATCAGTGTCACTGTAGAGATAATATTCTGTGCATAGTCTTGGTGGTGGTTGGGTGAAGATTAATTTGTTTTTACATTTAGCCAAAGGCTGCCATTTTTTTTCCACATGAAAAAGTCAGCATTTTCCATTGCCACCATCTCAGATTTTAGTGGCATTTTGATTGTTTGAGGTGTCAAAATCAAGACAAGACTAGAAAGAAACAACAATTTGTTTGCAATATTTAAGATCCTACTGCTGTCTTATTTGTGTCTGTTGAGATGATTGTCTCGAGGCATTCTGTTAAATTTCTGCATGTAGATGGAACATATGGCATGAATTACTTTATACAATTCTGGAGTGAAATAATGATGATAGTTAAGGTTGCCTAACACTTTCGATTCTAAGCATAGCTGGCTAGAGGAAGACAATTACATTTCATGGCAACTTTCAAGGTTTCTGCTAAGACCCTCATCTCACTGAGTGCTCAGGAGAGACCTTCCCCTCCTGTGTCAATCTGCTTTATCCACTTGGGGAAGGTGCACTGAGTACCATGCCAACAAGGGACCAGATTCTGTTCTAAACCTCTCAGGAGGTGCATCCGGGATATATGATAAAGATGACTTGAAACCATGACCTCCCAGTTTGAGCTGGTCTTGGGCTGATGAACCCCAAGTGTAAGTAAAAGCAACCTTACGCCAGTCTTTTTACATGGCTACCTATTGGCTTCACTGCATCCTAGAATTACTGGAGGGTGGAGCACTCTGCCCGCTCCCGCTCCCTTCTCTGACATGCTGTTATACTGGGGACTATACGAGAGGAAGCACTGGTGCATGAAGCCCATATTCTGGGGAATATTCTTGTGGGGGCCCAATCTGCCCTCATTACAGTAGGGCCTAGAATCTGGCCATAGATCTCTAATATGGCACACCCAAGTCTGATTCACTTAGTCAAGCAGTCTTTCAGAATGGATATGCCATATCCCTATGCTTGGCTGTTCTGCCTGTAATTCCCACTCCCTCCCAGAGTCAATAAAAGAGCCAAAGAGTCTTCAAGATTCTTGATTTCCAACATTCCTCTGTCATCTAACAAAGCATCTGTGTCATTTCCCTCTAGTACAGGGATCGGCAATCTTTGGCATGTGGCCCGTCAGGGTAAGCCCCCTGGCAGGCCGGGCCTGTTTGTTTACCTGCTGCATCTGCAGGTTTGGCCGATCGCAGCTCCCACTGGCCACGGTTCGCTGCTCCAGGCCAATGAGGACTACAGGAAGCAGCACGGGCCGAGGGATGTGCTAGCTGCTGCTTTCTGCAGCCCTCTTTGGCCTGGAGCGGCGAACCGCGGCCAGTGGGAGCTGCGATCAGCCAAACCTGAGGACGCGGCAGGTAAACAAACCAGCCTGGCCCTCCAGGGGGCTTATCCTGGCAGGCCACACGCCAAAGGTTGCCGATCCCTGCTCTAGTGGCTAATCCTCAGAAGATAATAGCCTACTGCTGCCAGTTACTTCTGCTTGAGCTAAAGGAGTATGTACTGTGGATCTAAAAGTCCTAGCTTCCAATGCTCCTGATGACCCATGCAACAGGTCATTAGATTTTTATTGCTTCACTTTGTTTTTAAAAATAAAGCTAGGAGCTACATTTAAAATGTTAAACGAATGTTAAGGTTACAAAGTAAAACAGTCAAGCGTTAGGAAATGCCAGAACTATGGTTTTCTGGGCAGCCTTAATTCATCCCTTTAGTGTGTATCTGACATGAGCATTAAGTTACACTTGGGTTGGGGCTGGCTATGAGAAGCTGCCTTATCCTTCCTCCTTTCCCCTATATTGGGCAAAATTTGGTGGTGAGGAGAATCTAGCTCATAGTGGTGTACATAAATTGATTACATGAGATTATACTGCAGCTACAAATGTTATAAGATTATACTGGGTAAAACAATAGAAAACAGATTCGTTCCTTGTTTGAATGTTCTACTCCCCACCTAAAGTATATGGAAAACAAACCTTAGTGAAAAAATGTATGATATTTAAGGTGTTTCCTGACTTGAGTCTGGACTAACACATGACTTCTGTGAATACAGTATCAAGCAGCTACATTCAGTATAATATGTAACCAAGTAGGAACTTTTGAGATGAACTATGCCATTTATTAATAGAAACTAAAAGATTGCTCAGGTTTTTCTTGGACACTGATTTACCAGTATAAAGGCTAATCTACTAGTTTAACAAGTTATGTTTTAGTGAGCCATCCTCACATTTTGAACTTTAATGAATCCTTCTATTTAATGGAAGTTTCACCTGCAGCTCTAAAAGATTACAAATGAGTCTCTTTTCACTCATTTCCCAGAACCACACTTAAATCTTTCTGAGGTAATGGCTCATAAAAGGTCTTAAATCAATCTGAGCAATTAAAAAAGAAAAAAAAAGCTGTGCCTTCAGTTTTACAGAACAGCTTTACAACACCTTGTATAAGAGTGGCCTATAACAGTAATCGCATAAAGGATCAAACTAAACATGGCATCCTGCCGCTTTAAGACACACACCTGCGTGCACAATGCTGTTCTCCTCTGGCCAACGTATAGAGTCAGCACTGAGGCTTTCCTCAGGTTGGCACTGAGGGAGGGGCACCTGCCAGACAGTGGTTAGTTTGCTGCTGTGGGACAGGTTAGATTTGGAGCAGGGCCACGAAGCAGGCCTATAGCTTTTAGTACCATACTTGCATAAGATATGCATCAGACTTTGATGGAAAAAGGTAGATAAGATTTGTTGTTGTGTTGCGTCTGTGTTAATGAAACACTGGTTTAACATCAGAGCAAAAATGTTATCAACATACCTTCAGTCTAGTACAGAGTATATATTGAATAGCACATGAATTAAACAAAACTCATCTGAATGGTTTTGACACTGTATTCAGTACTAGTTGCATTATCAAGCATAATTCTTTTCTAAACCAAGCAATTAGTTAGTTCACATTAAGCCTTCTTAACTGTTACCTTATTACGCAGCAAGAATAAATCTTCACTGCCGTATGATTTTTTTTTTTTTGCATAGCTTTCAGCAGAGGGAAAATGAATAGCTTTATTTCCACTTCCTTCTGTTTTAAAGAGTTTTCATAAAAAATTGTTTCATGTATTTGTGTTTTGCTGGTCTAGATAAATTGTTACTAATTCCCTACCCCTCTCTAGGTATGACATAGAACTAGAGAATAAAATAAATATGAATAAAATGTTAACAAAATAGAAATGTTACATACAGCAGTCCTGACACCCATTTAATGGACCAGATCCTCAACTGGTGTAAACTGCTGGAGTTCCATTTAAATGTATAGATTTACACTGATTTATGCCAGCTGAGGATGTTGCCCCATATATATAGATAGCTAGATACAGATATAGAAATAGATAATATAGATATATAATATAAAATTTTCTTATTGAAGCCTATTAAATATGGATCTTTGCATTTATCTCACTCTAAGCAAGAGCAGTAACATTATTTTATCACTGTTACCAATGGAATAACATTCCAACAGCTTTCATTTATTCAAAGTTCCCCACTGAGTGTTGACTTTAGTTATTTTCATAGCTTATTATTGCAATAACTGTCATTTCCAGTATATAATATGAAATTTCAAATTAGAGCTAGTTGAGAATTTTCCATCAAAATGATTTTTTCAACAGAAAATATAATGTTTTTTTAAGTCAAAATTTTCTGCAAGACCTGACCCTAAAATATTAAGTTTTGAGTCAATTCAACATTAAACTGCATCTCCCTATGGTGCTGCATTGCCTGTTAAGAGTTATAATTCTCCTGCCTGGTGCCCTCATTTTCACCTCTCGACTGGGCTCCCTGGGCAGATTGCATCTCCCAGGATGCACACAGTCATATGATTCCCATGATGTACCACTCAGCTTAGTCAGAGGGTTGACTGTATTGCATCATGCCGATGTAGTCCAACCAGGGATTCCAGACCATAAAATAGAATGGAGGCATCATGCTCTCAAAATACAACTCCCATCAGGCAATGTAACAATATAGGGTGATTCAGTTTAATGTTGAAATGAAATGTTTTGGACCAGCTGAACAAGACAAAATGAAGAGTTTTGCCATTTCCAAATCTATTTTTTAAAAAACGTTTTGTTCTGAACCCAGGTCAAAAGAAATATTGAAATATCTGAATTTCTATGGGATGGAAGTTATAATTTTCACTTAGGCCTATTTAATATAATAGAAATGTTTGAGACATTTACTTATGTTTTACATATCATGTAAAGTATAGCAAGAATGTGCATATTTATAATATGCCTCATTGTATTACATTGGCTTATGTATTTGTCACAACTGAAACATTTCATATGTCGTGCCTTGATATGTGGCTTCTTAAAAAAAGATATGCTCATAGCACTGCGTATGAAACCAGTGACTAAAAGTGGCATTATTTATTGGCTCTATTTATAAATGACAGGCAGTTCTATTCCCTAGCTACATATAACTTAGCTTTACATAACGTAGTTGAGCTCATACTGAATACAAACTAATAATCTGAAGTTTACTAGAAATGACACAATTAACATCTATTGAATCAATGCAACACATTTGACACAATACTGAATAGAAAAGGAAATGTCCCTCTTTACACTGCTGAGTGGCTTTGGAGAAAATTCAAGATTTCTCTCATTTAAAATCTTCTCCGTGCTTCAGCTCTGCCAAATATCTCACATAAGCATTACCTTGTTCCCCACAGGCACTAACTTCATTGATCACATGGTCCAGTTCCATTGCTTCTAATTCTTAACTCTTAACCCCATGGATCCCCTTAAATCAAGTTTCTACCCCTCTGCATCACTAAAACTACTTTTACCAACGTGATCAATTATTTTCTCCTCCCTTAATCAGCGAGTCTCTTCTTTATCCTCAAACTCTTGACATTGTCTTCTTCATTCCAACTCCTC
This sequence comes from Chelonia mydas, assembly GCF_015237465.2. Classification (NCBI taxonomy): domain Eukaryota; kingdom Metazoa; phylum Chordata; order Testudines; family Cheloniidae; genus Chelonia; species Chelonia mydas. The sequence goes on from NC_057849.1 coordinate 164,618,827, forward strand.
CAGAGTCTTTCAGAACTCAAACATTTCAGCATTGACTCCATCTCTCTTCTTTCCCTCTCTGTTGGCATTCCACTGGGTTCTCACTTTGGACTGTTCCTTTTTCCTGTATACACATTCACCCAAGGGGAGCTCTCTGAAACTCATTTGGCTCTATACAAATGATTCTCAGATATAACTCTCCCCTACTGAACTCAGCTCCTACCCTACCCCAACTAACTTCTATTTATTTAAAACCTTCCCCTCTCCCTCCCTTCTTCATCACTGTAAAAGTTCTCACACCCTCCCCATCACTCAGGCACATATGAACAGCCATACTGGGACAAATCAGTGGTTCCCTGTAGTCCAGTATCTGTCTTCTGACAGTGGCCCATGCCAGATGCTTCAGAGAAAATGAGCAGAACAGGCAACCATCAAGTGATCCATCTCCTGTTGTCCAATGGCAAACAGAAGCTAGGGACACTCACAGCATGGGGTTGCATCCTTGACCATCCTGGAGAATAGCCATTGATGGACCTATCCTACATGAATTTATCTACCTATTTTTTAACGCTTTTATAATTTTTGCCTTCACAACATCCACTGCCAATGAGTTCCACAGGTTGAATATGCATTGTGTGAAGAAGTACTTCCTTTTGTTTGTTTTAAACCTGCTGCCTATTGATTTCATTGGGTGACCCTGGTTCTTTTGTTATATGAAGGAGAAAATAACACTTCCGTATTCACTTTCTGTACACCATTCAAGATTTTATAGACTTCTATCATATTCCCTTTTAATCATCTCTTTTCCAAGCTCAAAAATCCCAGTTTTTTTAATGTCTCCTCTTACAAAGTTGTTCCATACACGTAATAATTTTTTGTTGCCCTTCTCTGTACCTTTTCCAATTCTAATATCTTTTTTTTTTGAGATGGGGTGTTCAGAACTGCAGGCAGTATACTAGGTACAGCCACAACATGGATTTATATAGAGGTAATACGATATTTTCTGTCTTGTTAAGTATCCCTTTCTTAATGGTTCTAACAGTCTGTTAGGTTTTTTTGATTGCCACTGCACATTGAGTGAATCTTTTCAGAGAAGTATCCACAATGACTCAAGAGCTCTTTGTAGATATAGTTGGGATTATGTTTTCCAATGTGCATTACTTTCATTTATTGAATTTCATCTGCCATTTTGTTGCTCAGTCACCCAGTTTTGTGAGATTCCGTTGTAACTCTTAGATAAATCCAAAGCAGACTGCAATCTTGAGTAATTTTGTATCATCTGAAAATTTTGCCACCTCACTGTTTCCCTGTTTTTCAAGATCATTTATGAATATGTTGAACAGCACTGGTCCCAGTACAGACCACTGGGGGACACAACTTCCCACTCTCCCTGCCCCCAGATATAGGCTGATACCAAATCCTATTGCCTGTTCCTCTACAACATCTCCAAACAATGACGCTGGAACATTTTTAATAGTGGGGTTCTGAAAGCCAGCCCTCTTACCCCTGTCCCCACCCACATTGCTGAGGCTGGGAGCAAACCCTTGTGCGCAGGGTGGCAGCCAGGACCCCAGACACACAGGCGGTAACTGGAGCCCTGGGCGTATGGGGCAGTAGCTGAAGCCCTGGGGGAGCTGTAGCAGGCCCCGCACCCGTAGTTCCCGCGCTTATGTCTCCAAAATGTGTTCTTTCCCCTCTATTCACACTGCAGTCTTTTTCTGTCTGTTGGCCTGCCCTCAGCGCAATAACTTGAACTTCCTTGGCTTTGCTGTTACTTACTTTCCTCCCTTCCAGTCCACCCAAATACTGCTGCTAAAATCATCTTCCTCTCCCCCCATTTCATATTCCTGTGGTTTCCCCTTGTCTTCTGCATCAAATTCAAAGTTTTTGTTCTCATCTTTTAGGCTATGCACAATTTCAACACTGTCTTCATCTCTGCTCATGTTTTCCTTCTTTCTCTCCCAACTAACTGTGCTCTTCCCAAGCTGCCTATTGAAATGACCTCTGTGTATCATTCTCCTTTTCAGACTGCCTTCCATGCTACCCATTTTATCTGGAACACCAATTGTTCTTTGAGCACTAAACGGAAACCCCTTACTCATTCAATCTCTTATTAAAAACACACTTCTTTCATGAGCCTTTCCACAATAATTCCAGCAAAGAGATGGGGGGGGGGGTTTACAATAAAACCTCTTACCCCTCGTACTCCCCACTAAAAAATAATTTGCACCCCTTTGACCATGAGCAAGTGTACTGTTTGTCTGATCTGTTTACTGTTCTAACTCTGTAACTTAGGGCCTGATTCAAAGTCAGTTGAAGTCAGTGGAAAGACTCACTGACTTCAATGGGCTTTCCATTGGATCAGTGTCTTATATTGTAAGCATTTTGGTGCAGGGGCTGTCTTCTACATTTTGTGCAGTGACAGCCAGTGTGTCATTATTCAGATAATAATAAAAATGCTACTTCCGGTCATAGCATGAAAATCTAAGTAGTTATGGCTCATCCGCTATACAAATTACAGTAGAAAGAGACAGCGAACTTCAGAGAAATATGGAGATAAGATTGCTTAATATGATATTGTGGCTTAGCCCTCTGTTAGGCCGATAGGCAAAATTCAATATGTGGTGCTCTGTTGTGGTAATAGTAATATCTGCCTCTTCCATGTTAGGGCTAAGTCCATTTTGTTTGCAAAGCAGTCTGGCTCTAGTTTTGATAGAAAACCACACTGGATAATTACTTATCTAAACCTTAGGGGTATATCATGTCCTCGACTTTTGGATCCAGTGCTTCTAAGATATAAAACTGCCAAATTAATTTTGGCTTCAAAGGGTTTAGTAATGTATGTTTACAGAGTTAGAAATGGGGTCAATGTGCCAGGCATTTGAGTATCTTTTTCATATGTCTTGACCACTTGAAAACAGAACATTTCATTAAACAGCCAGGGCTCCAGGCACATCACTGACTTAAAAACTCAGTTCAATTAACTCTCTGGGCTGGAATATGGCTCTATTTCCCTGCCCCTCCCTTGTCAACAAAGCACCATATGAGAACATGAGGGAAATGTCAGGATGAAAGATGGCCAGAACCTAATCTGTCATTCTTCTCCTTTTGCATTTGGAGTTCTAAAATACAATATTGTTTTCTGACTATTTGTGTAAAACTCGAGTTTAAGCCAGTTTTTCCTTGTTGTCCTTTTTATTGAGTCCCACTCCTGCCAAGGAGAGAGAATCCATTTGAGGAGGGGAAAGGAAAGGAGGGGAGGAGGGAAAGCACCTCTTTTAGGAACTCCTGAGTGTCAAGGATAAGGGGATAAGCTCCCCTCCTCCCCAGACCTGAATGAAGTCCTTCTTACTCTGTTCTTTCAAAGAGCCAAATTCTGATGTGCTTACTCACATTGAATACTACTTTACTCTGCAAAGTCAAGGAGGCTACTTGTGGAGTAAAGTGCTTTTCAATATGAGTACGGGTATCATAATCTGGCCCAGAAAAAATGTATGTTTTACCTTTATCTCTGAATATCTCCAGATCCTCCATCCTCTAGACCAGTGCTACTCAAAGTGGTGGTCCGCTGACCAGTGCCCGTCCGCGAGCCATCAGCTGCTGGTCTGCGCGCACATTGGAAAAAAAATTGCCGGTCCCCCACATCAGATAGCTTGAGAAGCACTGCTCTAGATCATCTTCCTCTTGGCCTTTTCTTTCCCTTTTGCATGTCTGTACTATTCTTCTGCTCTTATAGGGTAGTCTTTTGTGTAGTAGTACATCTGAAATTTCCTGTAGCTTAAGGACATGATTTAGTTGGGTAATAAGCTCCTGCCACTGTTTGTGGGAACCTTGCAAGGGGAATTGGTGACTTCTTGCCACCTTTGATAAATGTCCTTCATGGAGCTGCACAAAAGACATAGTCACTGCCCCAAAAGGCATACAGTCTAAAAAGGCAAAGACAGAGAATGGGTTTTGTGGACAGAAACACAACATATAAGCAAAAGTGAACAAAGTCTTTAACAGTGTATACTGGCTCTCTAAGGCAAAGAGTAACTGAGATGGAGGTGGGCGATGGGGTCCAGGCCACCCCATTCCAACTAGCCTCAGCTGAATGAAGACCCTGGGGACAGCAGGAGCGCGTGTTGGGGGAGACGAAGTGGTCCTGTGAGAAGACTTAGTGTTGGTGAGAAGGGATTACTGTTTCTTTAAGGCCAGAAGCCTTGTAGTGTAGGGTGGGGAAAGGTTCTCCTCTTTCCCAATCAATCATCCAACCAATTAAGACAACCCTTGGGAATGAGGGGACAGTACAAAAAACTCCCTGTTCCTATTGTGAGTGGAAAGTGTGGGAGGACGGACTGGACTGGACTGTTTGCCAGTGGACTTCTAACACTGTGAGGGAAATAGATGACCTGGGGTCCCCTTCCCAGGCAGCGAAAGATGGATGGAACACCCAGGAGAACATTGGGAGGAAAGACTTTTGCTATCAAGATTTTGTGTTTGAGATAAAATTATTTTGAAAGACTTTTGTGGCCAGCACAGGGGGAACTGAAACAAGGAAGCCTTGTGAGAAAGAGGGAGAGAATGGTTTAGGGTGGTAGAGCTGTCACAGAACCTGATGGCCAACCCCAAACACTCAAAAATCATGAGTCAGGCTCTCTGGAATTATAAGGTTACTTTCAAAATAATGAGCTTTTATTTATTTTTAAAAATTGTCTTCTGGTTTCCAAGCCTTTATTGAGAAGCCTCTTGCCCCCAATGTTTATATCGGCATTTAAGATTCAAAATTCAACTTTAAATGCACTTGAATAACTGTGGGCATCCCTGTTGGCTTCTTCAAAGTGGACTTCACGTCTGTCCTAACCTCTGGACTGGGAGAACTGCATTCTATTCCTTTCTCTCTCCTCCATTATCGGTATTCTCAGCATCTCGCCTAAGTCTCTTCTATCTCTCTTTACCTCTCTCTCTCTATTTCTTACATTCCTCAGTTCTCCTCCCTGCACCTACATGCATCTCTCCCTGACCCCCATTGCCCTGCACAGCCTCAGTCTCCTGCTGCTCCCCTGACATTCCCTTGCATTCCATCAGCGACCCACTTGATCTCTTCGTCCTCTCTTCTGCTCATCACATTCCCCTGTCTTCTCATAGTGCCCTTGCTAGAGCAATAACTATAGAGTGGCAGTCATCTCCCCCGAGGGCATATTGACTTCAGTCTCACTGATAACAGTAGGTGTTGGTAGCCATCTTACTGGGGCAGCCTCACTTCCACATGTACAGGTGTAGGGAATGATGACCAACTTGCCTGAGTTAGACCCATCAAAAATAATGGCACATAGTGGCCATTTTGAATACAAGAAAACTTGTAAGATGGAATCCTAGTGTACTGTTATGGCAGGTGGCAGCAGCTGTTACTGTTGCACATAGTCATCCAAGTTCTTTTTCTTAATATGTGAGCAAGTTTTGACTCTTAGGAAGACGGGGTTTTGTTCTGAACTATGCCAAGATTTCATTTGCAGAGGCAAGTATGGGAGACAAATAGCTATGCAAGAAGCAGTCAGTTCTTGAGGCAGAGTTGTTCACTGGGAACTGGGCTTTGGGCTGAGAATCCTGGAAGATTGATTTGCCTGCAGTTTGATCATTTTATTTGTGTGTGTGTGTGTGTGTGTGTGTGTGTGTGTGTGTGTGTGAGAGAGAATAAAGTGAGTTAAATGTAGTGTACACTCAGAGTCTGTGTTAGTGATTTCTCCTCCACTGGGAAGACAACCTGTAAGGTCCTGGACATCTGCTATGGCTCATAGAGGGGTTGGCAACACAGACCAGGAGAGTATAGGTATATTTCTTACCAATGTTAACTTTGATTGCCTTATTGCTTTTTTTTAAAAGTAAAATACACTAGATTGCCCTCTCGCCACCATCATCACCTTCCGTTCTCCACACACCAGCATTTTCAGCTGTAGTTCCAGTCACGTTATACCCCAAACCCTCCATTTCCTTCCTTATCACAATGAACAGTCAACTCATAGGATAAATAACTGAAATAACTATTTAGATACCTTAATCAGCTAGTTTCTTGTAGGCATGACTGAAAAAGTAGGTCTTAATTAGGGATTTAAATTGTGAAAAGCCACTTTAGACGCTTGATCCATGCAGAGGGAATGGGGTAAGAGAAAGCATGGAGGTAGTTGTGGGAGAAGCAGTCACATCCAGTAGGAAGGCTGGCATAATTAGGGGTGGTAACAAAAGGGGATTCAACACAAAAATAGACTAAGTAGATGGGACAATATGTATGGTTTGAAGATGATTGCCAGAAACGCTGAGTAGTGGAGAAGGGAGAGTCATTGGAAGTGTTCCAAGGGGACAAGGGATGATGGGGTCAACATGATGGACCACGAGGAAGGTTCTAGCGGTTTCATTTTGTAAACACTGTAAAGGGGGGGGTGTTATGGGTGTCATGCAGGCCAGTGAGGAGAGTACAGTAATCTTAGAGCTTGATTAATTTCCTGTAAGCTTGGAAAATCTGGTGTAGTGTGTACCTTTTGAATTGACTTTCCAACTTTGTGCACCATTGCTATCCGAGAAAGGAAATTCACTAAATATGCTAAACCTAGGGGGAATTTTTGTTAAATGTAAATTTGAGTATGGATTTCTAAAATATTTAGTCTAGACTGATTATATGAATTCCAAATGTACAGTAGTTCTCTCTCTTACTTGCAAATTTTTTGGTGCTTACATATTCCAAGAGATGGATATTTTGAATAATATTTTTCATCTTCTCCACTGACTATATGCACAGTGCTTTTGTTGGAAAATGTATGTATTTATCATACTCATATACAAAAGGCAAGTAGTTTATTTAATAATCTTTTAATTGAGAGAGAGGGATTTTTTCTTTAAAAGATATTTAGTCTTTTTGCTAGTTACAAATTTCTCAATTTTTCTAAACTTATAGAAGATTATAGTTGTCCCTTTTGCACACAGGAATCTTATTAGGTAGGGATTTCTTGTTGAACTTTGATAAGTAATAAGGTTTACCTTATTCTATTTTCTTCAAAAAGTTTCGAAAATTACAGTGGTATGTTTCTGAACCCAAAAATCATTTTATGCCGTAAAGTATCTAATATTTTCTTAGAGAGACAGGGTGGCCTGAAGAAGGGCTCTGTGTAAGCGTAAAAGCTCGTCTCTTTCACCAGCAGAAGTTGGCCCAATAAAAGATATTATCTCACCCACCTTGTCTCTCTAATATCTTGGGAGCTACAACCTCACTGATATTTTCTTGTCCATTCAGGTCAAAATTTATTAAGAGATGACTAAACATCCATTTTTCTGTTTATAGTATAAATTGAACACGTTGTATATGCTGAACAATGCTAGAGTCAAACTAATTTTGTTAAGACCATTCATTTGATTAAAATTCATTCTTACATTTGTTTTAGATAATGGGCCAGCTTCCTCCAAGATCTCACAGAGAGGTGTAAGTTTTTAGTGAGTATTTACCACAGTAATCACAGGACAGTATGGGGAAAAACTGCTGAGATTCCACTTCAATCAAGATAAAAAGTACTGACTGTGGTGTTTAACTGCTGGCAAATGGCAAACAACTAAGAGTCTTAGGCCTTTGAAAGAGGACCCAGTACTTCTCAGATATCAAATTGCCAAATTATAGCTGGCTTTCATTGACCTGGGTCTGGATGGCTACATCCACTCATGCACAGAATCTAGTTTGAGAAAACATTAGCTTTCTTAACGCTGCTGATAAACCACCTGCCTTCAGTACACTGCATTTCAGCTTCAGGTGGCTGAACTTCCTTTCAGTGACCAACAGCAGGCAAGGGGGCATGCAGTTCACCATTTGATTGCCCATTTGACATAGAGAGGTGCCAATGGCAATTTACGCCCCCTTTCCTGTGGTCAGTTCAGGAGGGACAGGGGTCTCTTCTATTCTGACACCAACTGTGACGGTCGATGTGTCATAGTTACGTTCTGTGACATTTAGGTGCTCCCTGGCATGCCACTAGAGAAAAGGGGAAATGGCTGTCTGAAAGCCAGGGTGTTTTTAAACTGCAATGAAAATAATAAATACTAAAGTATAACTATAGTGGTGGCTCCAGCTATCTATTTTAGCAGTAACAAAATGGTGTGATTATTTATGTTTGTAGACTACTTTGTGTTAGCATCTGGAACACACAGTCATTTGACACCTGGCAACGGCCCAGTGCAGCAATGCAGGCCCATTCACACTCTCCCCTGACAAAAGGAAAAACAGCACATGCCGCTACACTATTACTGTCACCAAGCACAGAACAGAAAAAAAAAAAAGACGGTTGGTCTGTTAATTGTTTTTATTAAAAGGTCATTAGATTTGATGATTAGCATGGAAAGAAGCAGAAACCAGAATTCTGGAGAGGGAGAGGGAGAGAGAGGAATTAATTATATTTTAAAGGTAGGGGGCAAGATTTATATAAGGCCATATTCCTATTTGTACAATTATACCAGCTGAGGCTCTGGCCTAAAGACTATATAAAAGAAATACAGCTGAATTACAATCAGAGAGAGGGAGGGGAAGGTGTTAATTGATCATTTGGGAAGATTCTGTAGCTCCTTTAACCATTTACAAGTTAATATTTTATAGAGAGGGTGGCTTGGAAGGTCATAAAAAACAAATGAAACTTTGTAAAAGGGCATTTTTATATATCTATATTTTGCCAGATTTTTATTAGAACTTTGTCTGTATAATATTAAATAACCCAATCTACTGTGCTTACATTGCATTCCACTCTTAACAACTTAAGAAAACAGTATCTTTTGTTATTTGGATTTAATCAGCACATCCTGTTTATACTTCCTTTTAAACTCTCATTCAGTTGACCAATGTTAGCTTTTGTAATTCCTGCTTTATTTTATGAGGCTTATGCAAGTGAAGCACTTTAACATGCTTCAACATGTACAGTATAAGAATAGTCACATTCATTATAGTAATCCTTCTTCCTACGTGCCAGAAAAGTCGTTCTAGTGGAAATAAATCAGTCTGTCCTTGCATTAGCTGTTCATTACTATATGAATATAATTCCCATTAGGAATGCTATCTTTCAGAGTTTTAAAATATGACAGGTGAATACATGTGATTTGGGCAGAAATGTGGCATGTATGATCTCAGTTTATTAAGTCGATCTTTGGTTGATAGACTAATTTTCTACTTGTGTTATTGAATTACAAGAGACAATCCTTTGAAATCAATGGAATGTCAGTATATATATACTGTACAGTATTAGGCATAGTAAACTTACTCAGCAGCACAGAATGGGGGTAACTTGCCCAATGTACTAGGCATATTTTGCAGAAGTAAACTGGTTAAATAACTTAAACAGCTAAACACTCCTTTTTATGAGAGAAGGAAAAAAGTAGTTGGGCAATTCCTAAACATTTATCAGCTTTCTAAAACATCTGTTACTCTAGCACCTAGGCATTGTATATAGATTCCACTTTTAAAAAAAGGAACATTAAGGTTGCTAAGTGAAGCATCAAAATTAGAGAAATGCAGAATCTAAAGGTTGCTCATGTAACCTTAACTCTACCCCCTCATGCATATGCACTATAGTAGAGTCATATATTACATGATCATGTATTACTATTTCTGCAGCAGTTTCTGCAGCCAGTCAAGGACTACTATAGAACTTATGTCCCTAGGCACTCCCTAAATTTTAAGTATTCTGCCCTGTGGAAGCAGAATGCCCCAGGCCACCTCTTCTTGGCCACTGCACAGCCACTCCAAGTACTCTTCCTGGAGCAAAGTTACAATTTGACCCACAATGTGTAAGATTACTTGTTCTGAGACCTTCGTAATACAAAGGCACAATCGGGATCAGTTAGGAGTAGATTCAGAAACAGTCCATCTATGCTGCCCTTACCAGCACTGAGTGACACCTTAACTACACAAGTTGTTTAAACGAAGACTGGCATAATAGGCCAAAAAATCTTTGGGCCGGATTCTGACACCTTACTCATACAGATTAATTCCTTACTGCATAAGTAGTCTCATTGGTTGTAGTGGGACTACTTAGGAAATAAAGTGCCACTCATTCTGAATAAGCTTGTCAGAATCCAGCCCTTTGTTGAAAGAAGAGCTGATCAAAAATCAGAATTTCTGTCTGCTGAGTCCTATTTCGGCTGGAGACAGTATGTTCCATGATGCACTATGTTCATGGGACTCCCTTGATGTCCCAGGTCAACTCATCCACAGAGTGCCAGGGCTATAGAGGAGACTGGGGGCATGAAGCACCTAAGCATGAGGCACTGTGGCGGCTCAGTGGCCAATGTCAAACTCAGCTGAAACAAAACTTTTTTGTCACTTTTTAAATGAAATGTTTCAGAACTTTCTATTCTACAAAAATAATTGATGTTTAGACTTGTTACCTGTTTCAGGAAGGAAACAAATGTCTAAATATTGTAGTGCATGGACGTGCCAGTTTTTGACTCATTCTGATGGGATGGAACTTTAACCTTAATTATGGAGTATGCACTGTCTTAGATTTCATTTCCTTGTTTTCATGGGTTTGAGTCATATCATTGTGTTAATGTATCTTGTGTGGTTTTATTTCTAAGCTAATAATAAGCTAAAATTATTAACATAATGATGAGACATTTTAAAAATTGATGGGGCAGCTGAATAAACTGCATAGTTTCTAGACGATCCATTCTCTACAGCCAAGCCCTAAGATACAACCGCATTTGCTCCAACCCCTCAGACAGAAACAAACACCTACAAGATCTCTATCAAGCATTCTTACAACTACAATACCCACCTGATGAAGTGAAGAAACAGATTGACAGAACCAAAAGAGTACCCAGAAGTTACCTACTACAGGACAGGCCCAACAAAGAAAAGAACAGAACGCCACTAGCCATCACCTTCAGCCCCCAACTAAAACCTCTCCACTGCGTCATCAAGGATCTACAACCTATCCTGAAGGACGACGCATCACTCTCACAGATCTTAGGAGACAGGCCAGTCCTTGCTTACAGACAGCCCCCCAACCTGAAGCAAATACTCACTAGCAACCACATACCGCACAACAAAAACACTAACCCAGGAACCTATCCTTGCAACAAAGCCCGTTGCCAACTGTGTCCACATATCTATTCAGGCGACACCATCATAGGGCCTAATCACATCAGCCACACCCTCAGAGGCTCATTCACCTGCACATCTACCAATGTGATATATGCCATTATGTGCCAGCAATGCCCCTCTGCCATGTACATTGGCCAAACCGGACAGTCTCTAAGTAAAAGAATAAATGGACACAAATCGGACATCAGGAATGGTAACATACAAAAGCCAGTAGAAGAACACTTCAATCTTCCTGGACATTCTATAACAGATTTAAAAGTAGCTATACTTGAACAAAAAAACTTCAGAAACAGACTTCAAAGAGAAACTGCAGAACTAGAATTCATTTGCAAATTTAACACCATTAATTTGGGCTTGAATAGGGACTGGGAGTGGCTGGCTCACTACAAAAGCGACTTTCCCTCTCCTGGAATTGACACCTCCTCATCAATTATTGGGAGTGGACTACATACACCCTGATTGAATTGGCCCTGTCAGCACTGGTTCTCCACTTGTGAAGTAACTCCCTCCTCTTCGTGTGTCAGTATAATAATGCCTACATCTGTAATTTTCACTCCACTTCATGCATCTGAAGAAGTGGGTTTTTTACCCACGAAAGCTTATGCTCAAAGAAATCTGTTAGTCTTTAAGATTCCACCGGACTCCTTGTTATTTTAATAGTTATAAGGTGTCTATCACAAACATTTCTGTCTTAAATGCCCTGAAGGAAGAGCACTAGCTATACCTCGCATGAGCAATACAATGTACATTGCTTGTGTGCTCTTTTGGTTTCCATGGAGGTATATGTATATTAAGGGTAAGATTCTGAATAAAATGATCTTTTTTCAGTTCCCATTTTTGACCAACTATAGCCCTGATCAAAACCACTTAGCAATTACTCCCACATACTCATTAGCTTTTCACTGGATGGGAGTGAGAAACAGAGGTCGGAGAAGAGGAAGCAGCGCTTGTCTAGATGGGAGACATGATCAAAGTCTTGACACGGATACATCGTAGCCAACCTTTTAAAATGAATCAAGAGTGTTGATACTAAGAATTGAAAAATACTTATATCTTATAAGTATAATCATTTTCTAAAACACTTAACAGCAATATAGGACTTTCTAGCTCCCAAGATCTTTACAATCACTTTGTAAAATCCCTGCTGCAGAATAGGAAGCAGGCACTGTGCCTCTAAACCTGGAAAATCTCTAGGGATCTAGTTGGGTCCTTGGGATGCCAAGGGACTCATGTAGAACCCATTTGTCTTTACACCAGGTCTGGCCTCCGGTGCCCTCCTTCTCCCCATCTCCCTTCATAGTCCTAGCAGCGTGGATCCATTTTTAAACATGAGGGCCCCAAACAAGCCATTTATGTTCATATTTGGGCACCTAAATTTCACTTTGGCTTATTTGCATTGTGTTAGGGCCAAGATATCTCAATCAAAATCAGGGTCCTTTCATGCTAAGCTCAAAACATATAGGAAGACACGGTTCTAGCACTGAAGATAACATAAAAATACAAACCAAATAAATAATATTCTAAACACCCCTTAGCTCAACTCCCCTGCCCCAGCTCCCCACATAAAGTGAATGTTGCTTAAGGTTTCCACAGCTCAAATGGAATCAAGCACCAAGAGGAACCGAAGAGGACGACTACCAGTAAAATAAGAATGTCTGAGAATAGGCTCTGCCTTTTAAAACATGTGAAAAATTCATTTGAAGGGTTCCTTCTTTCTTTGTCCTTGCCCCCAAAACTCTCACAAGCTACTTTGGTGCTGCTTAAGCTCTCAAAGTAGATTTTGAGTGAGGATTTAAGTGGCGCATGGGCCTTGAGATTCTACTCTGCACAGGGGTGAATTTCATCCTCAGAGCCTTTGTAATATTTAAAAATAACAATCAGGCAAAAATTATATAGAAGCGGCATAACTGTTTGGTTCTGATTTTTGTGTTAGAGCCATAATGATCACTGCATTCCTCCAACCCACTTTACAATGCAGATCTTTGACCCCTACTATTATCTCACAGAACAACATGGCACTGTCACCACAAGTTACTGTGTAAGAGAATCATATCTTCCACTGTATTCACCATGTAGTTACCACATACTTAACAAAATATAACATGTTTTATTTTGTGGTAGCTCAGTGAGGGAATCAAATCACGACTGTGAATAAGCAATCGGTGCTGTGCAACTGAGACATTGGCTGGCTGGTTTTGCTAAGAAAGGCCTATCTAGATGAGAGCATAAAATTCTTCCCAAACTTCTCTTTTCCTCCCCTGCAACGTATTTTGTTTTGTTTTAACAAGTTAACTGCTGCAAAACACACTGGTTATGTCTGGCAAACACCCACATCTCATGTTACTGAACTGATTGTACAATACAGGCTGATACTGCACTGATTACAAAGGAATGGCACATTTAATCTGCAAAAAGAAAAGGAGTACTTGTGGCACCTTAGCGACTAACCAATTTATTTGAGCATAAGCTTTCGTGAGCTACAGCTCACTTCATCGGATGCATACTGTGGAATCTGGTAATCTGGTAAGACACATGCAAAAAATAGGTTCTGCCAGCAGCGGGGTGAAACTATGACCATGCTGAGAGCCTGTTTGCTAAGTTTCAGCCTGCAGCACAATTAATTCACTTCAGTTATAATATATCCCTCTCCGAAAGGTATATGAAAAACGGTTCTAATGAAAATGAGAATGTTCCCTTTTATCTGGAAAATGTATATGTCTCTTCATCTTGTAATACAAAAGTAGAACACACAGTAATAAGATGATTACATAGGTTTTTTTGGTCTAAAGATGTATTTCTGGGCCAAATTTTGTCCTCAGAGACATCCAGATAGCTCCATTGCAGTCAACTGCGTTATATAGATGTAACTGAGGACAGACCTTGGCTCCTTACTTCCAGATGTTTTAGACCTGGCTCATGTAAGTAGCTCCATGCTGGTAGCCCCCTACACCTACATGAAGCTCCGTTCAATTCAGTGAGGGCTACCCACAGAATGTCTGTTGCGGGATCTGAGGTTAAGATGCCACTTGCTCACTTTCTTCTTATCGATATTGACAGCCCCTTTCTCTTATTTCCTCCTTTCCTCTTCCTCCCCTGCAAACTCTATTTTCCCCACAAATTTGCTTTTGTTGCACCCAATTCTGGCTACTGACAAGAAAGCTGTGCACAACTATTGAAGGGCAGAATTTGGCCCACTGTGTTTGAAGTAAAATGATAGCTTCAATTTTAAGTCCAAGCACCTGGCCTGGTTTTAGAGAAGGAGGTCACTGGAGTCCCAGAAATTGCTTTTATTTTGTTTACCAAGGCCTGTTTCTAAAAATCAGTGCCTGAATCTTCTTAAAGCAGGATTTTCCATCACTTTTCCATGTAAAAAAAAATCTGGATTGTGCAATATTACTGACACTTGCAGCCTTCTGGCAAATTCTTTGCTTGAACTATACAGCAGCTTTTAAGAAGTTTGAATGTCAAGTCTTCTCCCAGTGTATCTGAACTCTCCATTTTTCAAGTGAGGTTTGCAATTTTTTTTTCAGATATGTAGCAAAAGAATTGTTAAATATGAACCCTGGCACTCACTCTGTTTCACACCGAGCCAACTTGAATGGTCAGAAGAGGACAAATAGGGTCATGTACAGTAAGCAGCACTCAGCGCAGAATCTTTGTTGCCTCTACTATGCTACCTAGCGTATCATGCACAGTTAGGGAGATGTCATATATTAAAATGGATGATCTATGCTGTGAGAAAAGATCTGCATGACACAATATGCTGTGGGCTGACAACAATCAGTACTTCCACCTCCTAGATAACTCTGAAAATTCAGTGACTCTGAAGACTTGACACTTAATTCTTTTTCCACTTTTCATCATTAGGTGCCAACTTCCTCCTGAATATTTTTGTATGTCCTTAATTCCCATTAACCCCAAGCTTCTCAAAGACTGCAGTACATTTCAAGTCTCATCAATATAAAGGTGCTCAGGACTTGGTAGCATTGGCCTTTAATACCATAATTGTATTTTCTTTCAAGTAGAATGTACTATATATTACTTTGAAACTCAGTATTTTTATGGATCAAAGCAGTCATAAATGTATCAAGGCTAATGTAGGTCTACCCCTGAAGAAAAACACCTACCAAGAATCCTAATTTGACCAGATGTAATAATTCACATTTTATGCAAGAGATGTATAAACTGAGACCCAGAGGGTATGTGTACACTGCACACTAAGCTCCAGTCTGTGGGGCCCAGTCTTGTGGATGTAGTGTTTCTGAGCCCATGCTTGAGCATCTACATGGCACTGTAAAACTGAATTTACAGTTGCTGGACCTGGGTCTCAGCCATGCTTACAGGTCTGCACTAAGCAGACCTTCTGACTCAGGTCTGTGGCTTATGCTGCATCCACACTGTAAAATGAGAAAGCTTAAACCCCAGACTCAGTGGGACTCTGACTTTGACCCAGCACCCTATCTGGGTTCTAGGACCCAGGTCCTGAGTGCTTGCTGACCCAAATCAGGCTGATTTGTGTGTGGACGGAAGAGGAGCTTGGGCTCAAACCTGAGTTAGAGCTGGGCTTAGTGTGCAGTGAAGAAATACCCTAAGTGACCTTTCCCAAAACGACACAGTGAGTCATTTGCAGAATCGTGACTAAAACCAGGCTCTCTTATTGTATTGTATTCTATTTAGGTTCTTCTTAGAACTGGTCAAAACATTTTTTAAAATTTATAACATCATCTGACATTTTTTCAGGAAAAATTGCAGCCATTTTCCAACCAGCTCTTGTTCTCCATTGCACTCTCATCGTGGTGGTATATGAGCACCTATCCGGCCTCTAAGTTCCAGAGAACACTAGGTTCCTAGCAAGTGCAGATTAAATAAGTGAGGACATTTTTCAGCGATAGCAATAATAATAAGTAAACACTACAGTATGCCAACAGCTTTAGCAAAACAAAATAAATAAATGAACAAAAAGCATCACTCATCTCTTAACTGGGACTTACATAAAGTAGTTGAAAATTCCCTTAGAGCTAGTGGATAACTGAGGATTGAGTACTATTGAAAACAGAACTGATCAAATGACAGAATGGGAAACTGCATCAACCTCATGAGGCTTTCAAACTGACTGTGTAAATTGGAATTGACCTCAAGGAGCTCTGCCCTGAATGTTCTGATAGATAGATATTTGAATAAATATTGCACTAGTAAAGCATTTGGTATACTTGATTAAAGAAGTTCTAGCCAAAAAAAAAATATTAGTTGTAAAAAGAAAAGGAGTACTTGTGGCACCTTAGAGACTAACCAATTTATTTGAGCATGAGCTTTCGTGAGCTACAGCTCACTTCATCGGAGCTCACGAAAGCTCATGCTCAAATAAATTGGTTAGTCTCTAAGGTGCCACAAGTACTCCTTTTCTTTTTGCGAATACAGACTAACACGGCTGTTACTCTGAAACCTGTCAGATTAGTTGTAGGGTGCAATAATGCTAAAAGACAATTGCACACGATAACAAATGCAATTATTAATATTAACTTAGTTATCCAATATAGGGAGGGTGAAAAGGTGGCTTAGAGTCACGCTGGTCCTATAACTCCCCTTGGGCTGCGAGTTCCTTACTTTTCCCTGATTTTTTTCCCTCTGAAAAAAATTTCTTGCATCAAAATGAAAGATAAATATTTTGGTTTTTGTTTTGTTTGTTTCTGCCCCTTCTCCCATTCTTTTTTCTTTCTTCTCTCTCTCTCTCTCTCTGGGTGTGTGTGTGTGTACCCTAAAAATACTCATTTCAATTTCACGGTTTTAAAAAAAAAATTATTCCCTGACCTTTTCTCTTCGTGTTTTCTTTTTTCCCCTTTTCCAGTGGAGAATGGGAGGAAAAGAAACAACAATACTTCATTTCAATTACATTACATTCAAATCTAAAAGGGAATGTTTAGTACGAAACTGAAAGGACATTTTTTAATTACAAATCATTCAATTGAAAAATCAGAAAATTTCTAATTTCTAAATTTCTAAAATTTGTTTAAAAAATTATGTAATTTCAAAAAAAGCCCCACCACTTTCTCAACCGTATTTTTTGGCTCTTAATTTGCCAGAGTGCATATATGAATGTCTTGTGGAGCACACCATTTCAGGAGGTGTAATGGCTACAATAAAGGACTGCCTATATTCGTTCTACTTTTCCTTTTTGCCTTTTTTCCAGGAAGCACTATAAAAATCCCTGTTTCAAAACAGCAGGGATGTTGGTTGACATAACTTAGATTACAGGATTGACAGGAGCCCAGGAACCTAGTGAGTGATCTAGAATCCCTTAGAGAAACAACCTCTTTGCATTTCATCAGCACTAGTTTCCAGCTAAATGGCAGCATCTGAAAGCAAAATGCAGAAAATTTCACATTTGGCAGTGCCTTCCATTGACATCATTCACCTTGTGTGTTCTGAGTGAAATCCTATTTTCATCATTTTAACTGGCTTATCGGTGTTAGTTCCTAATGCTGATATCTCCTTGAAAGTGGCACATGGACACATCTGCAAGGAATTTAGCAGGCTGCATGTTTCTAAACAGAGATATAAATTTATTGAAAACAGTTTTTCCTCTGGTGGGGAGGAAGGGATAGAGGCAAGGAGAGAAGAGTACTGGGTATCCCAAGATGAAAGTAAGAACTGGTTGTAAATTCTGCTCCTACTTACCCATTTACAGATTGCTGGGTGGGCAAAATCTGGGTTGAGTTGGTAGTGCCACTTCAGGATAAATATGTTTGTATCCAAGAAAAATAAATGTACATAGGCATAATCATTTTCTTAATGCTGATGGATATTCCAAATTTCCAAGAGAATCAAAAAGAAAATTCAGTTTCATCATACTGAATGATTATTGCCAGCTAGCTGGAGATTTTCATTTAAAGGCACTTGATTAGTGTAGCTGAATGTAGAGAGTATTTAAAGTTGATGGATTTGTTGCAGTTGGCATCCGAGTAGTAGCTCTTAGGTTCCAACTTGATTGTTCGGTAAAATTTATAAATATGCAGTCTGAGTGCTGGGATGGTATGTAAACAATGAGTTATACATCTTGAGTATTAAAATTACTAAAGTTGATGAAGAATTACCAAAGCGGAATTACACACATTTTCTATATAAAATATATGTGCTATTCAGCCAATAAATCATGCCGTTACCTCCTGGGAAAAAAGCTATTGTGGCTGGAGTGCTAGCAATAGCTATGGGTAATCTGGCCAGAACATTTCCATTCTAAATACCTGATTTTAGCAATTCATAATGTTAAACATCTTTCAACTATTGGGCTGATATTTTGCAGGCCTTGTCCCTGCCTGGAGGTGATATTTATTTTTTTTAAAGCATGAGGGGGGAAAAAGGGAAGCTAGTTGAACTCAATGGTACCTAATGGCACTTAAAGTTAATGTTATGTTTAAATGCTTTGCTGGATTGGGGCCAGAATGCCCAGAGACATCTCTTGGGGGGATTTGTTAACGGGGATTCTCTATGTCCTAGTAAAGAAGAGAGGATAGACGTTGATAAAGTACAGGTAGGAGCTGAAGTGAAACAGTCAAATGAACATCACATGAAGGCAGACAAATATTGACAAATCTTACAAGTATTTGTATACAAATTCTAGAAGTTTAAATACTAAGGTGGGTGAATTTGAGTGCCTGGTATTAAATAAGAACATTGATACAATAGGCATCACAGAAACTTGGTGGAATGATGATCACCAATGGGACACAGTAATAACAGGGTATAAAATATATAGGAATGACAGAGTAGGTCATGCTGGTGGGGAAGTGGCACTTTACGTGAAAGCAAACTTAGAGACAAATATAGTAAAAATCTTAAATGAATCAGAGTGTACCCTAGAATCTCAATGGGTAGAAATTCCATACTTGAATATTAAGAAAATAGCAGTAGGAATATAATACCAACAATACCAATATAATACTGACCAGGATGGTGATGGTGATTGTGAAAAGCTGCGGGAGATTAGAGAGTCTACAAAAATAGAAAACTCAATAACGATGGAGGATTTCAATGCCTGTATTGACTGGATATATGTCACCTCAGGACAGAGATGATAATGAGGCAGAGATGATAATTCTAGACATCATTAGTGACTGCTTCTTGAAGCAGCTAGTCCTGGAACCCACAAGGGGAGATGCAAATTTTGGCACACAGGATCGGGGTCAAGAGGTGCCTATAACTGAACCGCTCTGTAATAGCGACCAGAATGTAATTAAATTTAACATCCTCATTTGTGTGGTGGGGGAAATACCAAACAAGCCCACCACAGTAACATTTAACCTCAAAATGGGGAACTACACAAAAATGAGGAAGTTAATTAAACACAAATTAAAAGGAATAGTTACAAGACTGAAATGCCTGTGAGCAGCATGGAAACTTTTTAAAAACAGAGGCTCAAATTAAATGTATACCTCAAATTAAAAACAAAAACCAATAAAAGCACAAAAAAATGCCACCATGGCTAAACAACAGAGTAAAAAAGCTGGTTAAATGCAAAAAAGGCATCTTTTAAAAATTGGAAGTCAAATTCTACTCAGGAAAATAGAAAAGAGCATAAACTATGGCAAGTTTAAAGGTCAAATTAGGCAGGCCAAAAAAAAAAAAAAAAAAGAATTTGACAAGCAACTAGCAAAAGACACAAAAACTAACAGCAAAATTTTTTTAAGTACATCAGAAGCAGGAAGCATGCCAAACCATCAGTGGGGCCTCTGGACGATCAAGGTGCTAACGGAGCACTCAATCAGGCAAGGCCATTGCAGAGAAGCTAAATGAATTATTTGCATCAGTCTTCATAGCAGAGATTGTGAGGAAGATTTCCACAGCTGAGTCATTCTTTTTACATGACAAATATAGGAACTGTTCCAGGTTGAGGTGGTGAAAGAGGTGGTTTTGGAACAAATCAATAATTTAAACAATAAGAAGTCACCAGGACCAGATGGTATTCACCTAAGAGTTCTGAAGGAATTCAGATGTGAAATTGTAGAACTACTAACTGTGTTATGTAACTTATCGCTTCAATACTCTATACTAGATGACTTGAAGATGTATAGTATATATACTAGTGTATAGTATATATATATGCCTCTATACTAGATGACTTGAAGCTAGCTAATAGAATGCCAATTTTTAAAAATTACAGTCTGGTAAACCTAACTTCAGTCCCAGGCAAATTAGTTAAAACTACACTAAAGAACAGAATTACCAGACACATAGATGAGCATGATTTGTTGGGGAAGAGTCAACCTAGTTTTGGTGAGGCATGATTTACCTTTACAAATCTATTAGAATTCTTTCAGGGGGTCAACATACATATGGCCCTGGGGGATCCAGTGGGTATAATGTACTTGGCCTTCAGAAAGCCTTTGACAAGGTTCCTCACTAAATGCTCTTAAGCAAAGTAAGCTGCCATGGAATAAGAAAGAAGGTCCTCTTGGATCAGTAACTGGTTAAAAGATAGGAAACAAAGGTAGGAATAAATGGTCAGTTTTCACAATAGAGAGAGGTAAATAGTGATGTCCCCCTAAAGATCCATAGTGGGACCAGAGCTGTTCAACATACTCATAAATGATCTGGAAAAAAGGGATAAACAATGAGGTGACAAAATTTGCAGATGATACAAAATTACTCGAGATAGTTAAGTCCAAAGCAAGCTGTGAAGAGCTACTGAAGGATTTCACTAAATTGGGTGACTGAGCAACAAAATGGTAGATAAAATTTAATATTGACTAATGCAAAATAATGCACATTGGAAAACATAATCCAAAGTATACCTACAAAATGATGGTGTCTAAATTGCTGTTACCACTCAAAAAAGAGATCTTGGAGTCCTTGCAGATTATTCTCTGAAAACATCTGCTCAATGTGGAGCCTCAGACAAAAAACTAACAGAATATTAGGAACCACTAGGAAAGGAATAGATAAGATAGTAAATATCATAATACCACCATATAAATCCATGTTACGCTCATACCTTGAGTACTGTATGCAGTTCTGGTCACGCAATCTCAAAAAAGATATACATTAGAATTGGAAAAAATACAGAGAAAGACAGCAAAAATTATTAGGGTTATGAAACAGCTTCCACATGAGGAGAGATTAAAAAGATGGACTGTTCATCTTGGAAAAGAGATGACTAAAGGGTTATATGATAGAGATCTATAAAATCATGCATGGTGTGGAGAAAGTGAATAAGGAAGTGTAATTTACCCCTTCACATAACATACAAACCAGGGGTAACCCAATGAAATTAATAGGCAGCGGGTGTAAAACAAAAAAAGGGAGTACTTCTTCATACAATTCACGGTCAATCTCTGGAATTCATTGCCAGGGGATGTTGTGAAGTCCAAAATTATAACTAAGTTAATAAAAGAATTAGATAAATTCATGGAGAATAGGATCATCAATGGCTATTAGTCAAGATGGTCAGGGATGCAACCCCATGCTCTGGGTATTCCTAAGCCTCTCACTGCCAGCAGCTGGGATGACAGGGGATGCATCACTCAATAATTTCCTCTGGAGCAGCTGGCACCAGCCACTGTCTGAGGACAGGATACTGGGTTTGATGGACTATTGGTCTGACCCAATGTGGCCATTCTTATAGCACCTGTTACCCTATGGGTATATCCCACTGAACTGTGTGCGGTCAGCTGGCCACAGGTTGTCCACCACTGGTCTATAGAATAAGGACACCCCAACATTATGAGGATGAGGAAGATAGATATGGTCAAAGGAGGCTGGGCATTTGTATGAATATTCATGGTAGCCCCTAAGCCCTTTAATAGGCCAAACCCCATGTAAGGGGGAGATCTAGACCATTGGACTTGTTTGGCATGCCAGCAACAGGGTAATACCTTCATGGATGACTACCTGCCTCCCACCACTAGATCTTCATGAGAAGGTCTGACTGTGCATAAGGAACAAACATTAGCTTGATCCTACATTACTACTACTTTTTCATGTGGTTTGGAACAATTGTGTATTTACTAATTGTGCTAATAAAATTGTTTAAAGCTTTGCTTTGCCCTCAGCGTGAGTGTTGTCATGATGCACATCAGAGTTCCCAACCAGACATTGAACTTAATAACCTTAATTCTGTTGTGCCTTATTCAGGGACTAGAACCCTACAGTCCCTGCTTTGAATTAGTACTTAATTTTGAATTAATTGGAAATTAATAATATAATCGGTAACTACTTAAAGAATCAAGCAACAGGTGTAATCTGTTTTTCATTTCTCTTAAGAACTAGGAAGCTTTGTTTGTTTTTTCCTATGGTAGTCTTCTCTGATAGCTGAGAGCATCACATCTATAATGTTCTGAGGCCAAGGTTTTAAGAAAAAGTTACCTAAAATCAGGCTCTCAAATTTATATTTAGGCACCTAAATAGAGAGGCTTGACATTCAGGAGCACTCGGTACCCAGGAGATCTTAATGGAATTTGAAGCTGCTTAGAAAGTTGGAATCTTTGAAAATCTGCCCACTCTACGTAGGTGCCTAAATAAAAAACTAGATGCCTGATTTAAGGCCCTCTTCTTCTTTGAGCAGGTGCAGATGTGTACTCCGCTCAGGTTTGTCTGTGCTTAGTGCACTGAGTTGGATACATTTTTTG
Source organism: Chelonia mydas (assembly GCF_015237465.2). Lineage (NCBI taxonomy): Eukaryota > Metazoa > Chordata > Testudines > Cheloniidae > Chelonia > Chelonia mydas. The sequence goes on from NC_057849.1 coordinate 164,641,534, forward strand.
GATTTGTTAGCAGTACTCATCGGGGAGTTATGCATGCCTTGCGCCTCCTCGTGGTCCCTCCCTAGGCTATATAAGGGTAGTGCCACCCTGACCCTCTTCAGTTCCTTCTTACTGTCAGCAACCTAAGCTGGAGCTCCCCATGAGGTTCTCTCCTCACAGTTTCTTTCCTGGGTCAGAGCCACTTGCTGAGACTTTGTAGTGTAAACCATTAGCAGTTATCACCTGTAATGTAGCATAGTGTTAGTTTTGTGGCATTTAGTAGGTTAGTAGGTTATGTGGCATTCTCTCAGTTTTAAGCATTGCCTATCATGTGAGGTCTCTATTCCTAGTAATGACCCCCAGGGACATTGCTTACTATGTCTTGGTGAGGTTTACAAACCCCTCAAAAAGGCTGCAGCAGTACTGGACCAGGAAGACTCCGCTCAGGCACTGCTGAATATGCTCCTGGGGAAAGGAGCAGTATAAAAAGAGCTCCAGGACCCCAGGCAGGGTGAGAAGAGAAACCATTTCCTGGGAAAGCACTGCCCTGAGACAGGAAGAGAACAAGCTCTTGCTGAGGAGGTCTGGCTGTGAGTCTTTCCCACACCTCCTTTGACATTTCAACCCAGAGGTAGGGACAACCATGTGTGAGATGCCACAGGGATCTCAGCCCTGAGACTCTGGGGCTTTGGAGCAAAGGACTTTAATCATGCCCCAAACTGAGACATCAGGTGGTGCAGGAAGTGGCCCAGGGGAAGCTGAAGAGGAGGTGGGCCATGTGTAAGCCAGCCCATGCTGTCACACTTTCCGGGCCCTAGTCTGGGACCTGTTAGAGAAGAAGGGCCTGGGTGCTCCAATCCACCCCAAATTCCCCTATACCTAGCTGTGGGATGGGCACAACTAGGGGGTTACCAATAAGAAAGCCGACACAGCTGAACCCTGTGGGGGTGCCTGACACATTGAACTGAAAGAGAAACTAGAGCAGCAGGCCCTGACCTTTAGGCCTCTGATCCAATAGACAACCCTGCTACAGGCACATTGTGGAAAGGCACAAAGTCTGTCATTCCTTTAAAAAGAGAAAATGGATTTCTAGGGACCTTCATCCGAAATAGCACCTGATGGAGCTGGCTATGAGGCCTGCCTCTGCACCAGTGCCTTCACTGGATTGTTCAGTCAGCATCAGGCACCCTCCACCTCTATAGTAGCACCACACAGACACCAAAACTCTGAATTTCCCCCAAGAAGGGTAAGTGTTCATTCATCTTCTTCAGTTGTTCCTTGTAAAAGGACCCATAAATTGGATTGCAGCTGTCAAAAATCAAAGGGAGATTTGTACTCCTCTTTGTCCAGACCAAGGATTCAGTGATATCAAGACCCACATATCCAGGGTGGAGCTAGGACATTAACCTGTGTCTCTCCTGTTCTGAGGTGGGAAATTCTCAGTACCATACCATTGACTCCGGTGGTATTTATTACCCTATCACAGAAAATTCCTGAGGTTTCTTTTCTGGGGGGGTGGTGTGTGCCATTACCAGTACATGGTACTTCCGTTTGTCCTGTCATTGGCTCTTCATGTATTTACCAAATGCATGTGAAGACAATGGATTTTGAGACAATAATTGTAGGAACAGAGAGACTCTGGATCCTTCACCAAGGGAACAAGCTGCCAGCTAGGATACCTTACGAATGGAGTATCACAGCCATTCTGGCTGTTTTACACTGGGAGACAAACTTTGGATGAGTTTACTTTTGAGAGACGGGAATTTCTTGTTCAGGTTAGGCTCTAGAAAGTGTGTTGTGATTTTATTTCATATGTAACCATCTGTTTCCATTAATTATATGTGCTTCTTCTTGAATCTCTGTTTTTTGTTAAATAAACTTCTTGTTTTTACTATAAACATATCTAAGCACTGTATGTTGAATGGAGTGGTGATCCTGTGATGTAAGCTGGTGTTTACTAGTCCTTTGGGAATAGTGAATCTGTGAATTCTCAGTGTCCAGTGGAGTGACACTCCACGGAGAGGCTCTTGGGTTGGCACGTGCCTATTGTAAACCTGTATATAGAAAGAGTGGGATCTCGGGAGGCCTAGAAGGCAGGGCTTGTGTTGCCAGAGGCTGGTAGTGTTGGGGAACTGACCCACAGCAGGCACAGACAAGACTTCCTCACTCTAAGGGCAGGTGATAGTGAGGTGCCTCACAACCCTGGGTACCCCCAGGAAGCATCACATAGTATTACAGTCATTGTTTAACTAAGACTCTGGACCACCTGCAGAGGGTACTGCTCATGAGTCACCTGAGTGGTATACACGTCTGCAACTACTCGATGAAGAAAAAATGGTTACATACCTGATATGTAACTATGGCTGCAGCCGTGTAGTCCATACCTCTGTGTCCATCCCCTCTTCACTGGAGTCCTAGGCTGTCTCTCCAGGGGGAAGGAACTGAGAGGGCTCAGGGCAGTATTATCCTTATACAGACTCAGGAAGGGCCACAAGGAGGAGCAGAGCAGGCCTGCTGCCCTGATGGGTACTGCTGTGGTGGGGGAAAAGTCCCAGACTCCTGGCACACTAGGCACAAACACCTAAGTGAAATACATGTCAGCACCCACATCTCAAAGAACAACAGTTACACGTCAGGTAAGCAACCGTTTGTTTGTTTGCTTTTAAATGTTGGCCTGAGGCCTGAAGTGCAGAAAATAGATATTCTAAAGATTATCTTTCACTAGCTTTGCTTATATGTAACTAAGCTTCACTGTCTGCCTACAAAGGAGCCTGCAAAACAAGTTTCTGATGTAAGCTGTATGTAAACTTGGCTAGTTATGAAATATCCACATCTGTAGAGTACAGTGTGTGTTGTTAAAATATCTCTGTTGAAATCTTCAGTTTATTAAATAGACAAATGGTAGGAAACATTTATGCCTCACAAGCTCTGATATTTAATTTTAAAATAACTCCACCACAATCTCACATTTCTTGATGTTAAAGTAACTAAAGCTGTATATGTGTCATAGCAGGCAACAAATCAAGCCTGATCATCAATACTCCTGCTTCCTGGGTTTAAAGTAGAGCCATCAGCAGTCTGCAAGTGTAAAAAGGAAAACCCAAACCCTTTTCTTTGCAAATGTCAAAAATTAGCCTTCACCCATGGGTTTTGGAGACTGTTTCCTAGCTACTGAAGAGACAACTGCTGAAAAGGCTATTCAATCTTTAAGAATATTTTACATAGTGCATCTATGTGTTTCAAGCACTCGTCAAACATTAACTAGATAACACTACTCTAGACTGGTGGCTTACTATTGCATACTTAATTGTGACTGCAGTGCGTATTTCATTCGAGTTCTATTTTATTCTATAAATGTTCTGCTATTATCTTCATTATTGCAATATATCAGTGGCTTCCAGGAGCGCATTAAGCAACATGATTAACATCTGTCAAATTTGGTTTGTTCTCTCATCCTCTCCCCAGGAAGAAAATTGTGTGCAATGTAGTGTTTTGTTTGGCAGTGGTATGTATATATGTGTTTTGTTTTATTTATTTATGTACATGCTATTGTGTGTTTATATTAGAGAAGGCATACCTTGTGCTTGGAATAGAAAATGGTAACTTTTGTAACGGCCTTACGTTTCTGCGGTAGTTCATACCACAATTTTGGATTGGTCCCTGAGAAAGCTCTGTCTCCTGTTTTACCCTTATGGTGGAAAATTTAATTGCACCTGGGGAGTGGAGTTATTGAGTTATTCATTACAGAGCTATAGGCAATCTTTTGTAAAGCTGGGTACCAAACATTAAACACCTTGAAGACAAGGATCAAGACCTTTAACTTGACTTGATGGTATTCTATTGGTATATCTGGAGTGGTATCTATTGAGAAAGATGTGGTCTATTCACACCCAGATAAAACTTCACAACTTTATGCATACAAAGAAATAAACCTTACTACATATCCAAAAACCTTAACTACAGTTAGGATATAAATATTGTGCTGATGGGCACAGCATAAGACCTTGAGTACAAGAGAAGAGGAATTGAAATGCCATTTTTGAATTTTGTAAAGAAAATGCACAAAGAATGTACAAATCCCCTTATGACCATGAAACATCCTTTTACTCTAATCCCATGAAGGCTTTATTCATAAATGCGATAGAAAAACGTGTGAATTCTTTCAGATCAAAGGGAAAGCAAGGAAAAATGGAATCCCAGAGGACCAGGGTGTAACCTAGTGAGTCCAACAGCAACATGAACATATGTGAAGGCAAAGCCAACATCAAAGCTAATAAGTTGCTGGATGGGCTTCCCAAGGAGTTAGATGGTATCACTTGGAAAATATCTCCCCCTGCTTAGTTCAGTGAGTTTACTGTCTGAAGAAGGTGGAGTAAATATTGTACATTTCAAGATTTTCTAAAAACTTAAATAATACCAAGAGAAAACACCGATTCACATTTCAATTAAAATAATATTACAAACCTTCATGAACAAACACATTATTTAATTTTTATTTTCATTTTATTTTGCCATGTTAACTGTGAGTAAAGATAATGGTTCATTACTCTAGAAGGCTTTGGTAGGGTTAGTTTGCCCCAAATTGCTTAAAAAATCCACAGTCTTGTAACTTAATTTTACTCATATATTAGAGATCTCTGTATTTCCTCATGTAGTTCTCAGCTAGATTCTCAAAGATAGAAGGAGAAACTGAAATAGCCATGTCCAGTCATTTCAGACCTTGAAAATATCTTGTTCCTTGTAAATATTTGATCTTGTAATTGTCTATAAAAACTTTGGATCAGATGCTGACATAGGGAATGTTTTATTGCCCACTAAGGAGCACTTGTGGCTATGTTTTGATAGCCAGGTTTGTGGTTCTGGAAAAGTACAGGGACTCTGGGATGCCTTCAATGCAATAATATTATTGTATCATATTAATAAAGAAACACAATAGGCTGCTAACGTGAAACAAATGAAAACCTTTAATAAAATTAGGTAATTATAACTGGTAAAATAGTAGCTTTGAGATAAAATTTACAACATAAATAATGAGCAAGATCCTCAGCTAGTATATTTCACTGGTTTACACCATATGAGGATCTGTGTATGTCTCACATAAATGAGGTATAACAATTAATTACTATAGCTATAACATTAATTAATTTTGGAGTCTCTTTTAGTTTAGACTATCAATTTAACAGTCTTAAGTCCTGCTGGAAAGCGGTATAGAATCTACCTATTCCAGATTTTTCGTACATATATACACGTACACAGTATATATACTCACACACTCTTAAATGGGAAAAAGAGAGAGAGAGATTTTTAAAAAGATCTGGTCAAATAATTTTGCCACTACAGTTTGCAAATTGGATTCTCAACTGTGCACATCTGGAAAAAAAACCAGCCCTGTTTTCATTGGATTTGACAATCATGGAATAAGTTCTTAAAAATTTGGCTTGCAGCTTGTGCAAATAGTGTGTGACCAATTATACTGTTAATAAAGCATTCCTTGCAAACTCTTCATGCAAACTCTTGCACATGTGAATAATTGAGCTCATTTGGAATATTCATGTGCATAAATTTAATCATGTGTATGGACTTGCAGGATTGGGGCCTTAGTAGTCAATGGGGCATAACTGTGGGATAAGATACTAATAAATGTAAAGAAGGGAGGTGAAATCTGTTTTTATATCTGTCCTTTTTGTTTTTTTAGGTATTTTCAAAGTGTTGCCATAACCAGTTGTAGTTACATGTTGTCTCACTGCATACTCCATGTATGGAAGTCATTAGTGTGTCTAATGATTCCCTTTGTATACTGTTTTACAAAAGTTCTCATTGAATGTACTGAGAAATTATGCAGTCACAGGAATGATTCCCTAGTTAAAAGCCCTACCCTGCCAACACTTACGCATATTGTATTCTGTTCTGGTTCTTATATCACCCTCATCACCATAATACCTGAGCGTCTTCCAGGAGTACATTAAGTGACGTTACTAACATCTGTCATGTTTGCAGTGTGCTGTTTGTTTTGTTTGTTTTAATTATGACTTGCATGTGCGGGGGCTGTGTTTCTACATTAGCACAAGCAAGGTTGAAGAAGTGTATGTCTTGCACTTGGAACGGAAGGTGGTGAGGTTCCTGGTACATAAGAACATAAGAATGGCCATACTGGGTCAGACCAAAGGTCCATCCAGTCCAGTATCCTGTCTGCCGACAGTGGCCAATGCTAGGTGCCCCAGAGGGTGTGAACCTAACAGGTAATGATCAAGTGATCTCTCTCCAGCCATCCATCTCCACCCTCTGACAAACAGAGGCTAGGGACACCATTCCTTACCCATCCTGGCTAACAGCCATTAATGGACTTAACCTTCACGAATTTATCCAGCTCTCTTTAAACCCTGTTATAGTCCTAGCCTTCACAACCTCCTCAGGCAAGGAGTTCCACCAATTGACTGTGTGCTGAGTGAAGAAGAACTTCCTTTTATTTGATTTAAACATTATACCCATTAATTTAATTTGTTGGCCCCTAGTTCTTATATTATGGGAACAAGTAAATAACTTTTCCTTATTCACTTTCTCCACACCACTCATGATTTTATATATTTCTCTATCATATCCCCACTTAGTCTCCTCTTTTCCAAGCTGAAAAGTCCTAGTCTTTTTAATCTCTCCTCATAGGGGACCTGTTCCAACCCCCTAATCATTTTAGTTGCCCTTCTCTGAACCTTTTCTAATGCTAGTATATCTTTTTTGAGATGAAGAGACCACATCTGTATGCAGTATTCAAGATGTGGGCGTACCATGGATTTATATAAGGACAATAAGATATTCTCCATCTTATTCTCTATCCCTTTTTTAATGATTCCTAACATCCCATTTGCTTTTTTGACTGCCGCTGCACACTGTGTGGACGTCTTCAGAGAACGATCCACGATGACTCCAAGATCTTTCTCCTGATTAGTTGTAGCTAAATTAGCCCCCATCATATTGTATGCATAGTTGGGGTTGTTTTTTCCAATGTGCATTACTTTACATTTATCCACATTAAATTTCATTTGCCATTTTGTTGCCCAATCATTTAGTTTTATGAGATCTTTTTGAAGTTCTTCATAGTCTATTTTGGTCGTATCTATTGTGAGCAGTTTAGTATCATCTGCAAACTTTGCCACCTGTTTACTCCTTTCTCCAGAACATTTATGAATAAGTTGAATAGGATTGGTCAAAGGACCAACCCTTGGGGAACACCACTAGTTACCCCTCTCCATTCTGAAAATTTACCATTATTCCTACACTTTGTTCCCTGTCTTTTAACCAGTTCTCAATCCGTGAAAGGATCTTCCCTCTTATCCCATGACAACTTAATTTACGTAAGAGCCTTTGGTGAGGGACCTTTGGTGAGAGACCTTGTCAAAGGCTTTCTGGAAATCTAAGTACACTATGTCCACTGGATCCCCCTTGTCCACATGTTTATTGACCCCCTTCAAAGAACTCTAAAAGATTAGCAAGACATGAAACCATGTTGACTTTTGCCCAACAATTTATGTTCTTCTATGTGTCTGATAATTGTAATCTTTACTAATGTTTCAACTAACTTGCCCGGTACTGACGTTAGACTTACCGGTCTGTAATTGCCGGGATCACCTCTAGAGCCATTTTTAAATATTGGCGTTACATTAGCTATCTTCCAGTCATTGGGTACAGAAGCTGATTTAAAGGATAGGTTACAAATCATAGTTAATAGTTCCGCAATTTCACATTTGAGTTCTTTCAGAACTCTTGGGTGAATGCCATCTGGTCTCGGACACTTGTTACTGTTAAGCTTACCAATTAATTCCCAAACCTCCTGTAATAACACTTCAATCTGTGACAATTCCTCAGATTTGTCACCTACAGAGGACGGCTCGGGTTTGGGAATCTCCCTGACATCCTCAGCCGTGAAGCAAAGAATTCATTTAGTTTCTCTGCAATGACTTTATTGTCTTTAAGTGCTCCTTTTGTATCTCGATCGTCCAGGGGCCCCACTGGTTGTTTAGCAGGCTTCCTGCTTCTGATGTACTTAAAAAACATTTTGTTATTATCTTTTGAGTTTTTGGCTAGCTGTTCTTCAAACTCCTTTTTGGCTTTTCTTATTACATTTTTACACTTTATTTGGCAGTGTTTATGCTCCTTTCTAGTGATTCTTAATTCTAGTCCACTTAGCCCCGGGAAGTCTGTGTCTCCTGCACAGGTGACCTATGAGCTACATGCATGAGTAACTTTATGTATGTGACTCATCCTATGTGACCTGAACTTGGAAGTGACTGCATGTGATCATAAAGTTACTTGCATACATAAGAATTTGCAGTATGGGGGGGGTGTCTATAAATGATACTCATTTTCTATTATACATTTCTCTTTCTTCAACAAAATAAAAATCTAAGAAATAATAAAAATCACCTTTCTGCTTCAAATTTTTCTTTCTTGTATTTTTATTTTTAAAGCAAAGTTGAGGTTAATCAGACACAGCATGTTAGAACAATGTGAGTTTGAAAACTGAGATGTTTTACATTTTTTGGAAGAGTCTTCAAACATACTTTGTAAAATCATCTAAAAAAAGTCGAAAAGCCCTAATTTTTTTTGTCACTTGTCCTCAGGAAGAAGTAATGGCTTTGAGGACTTTTCATAAAGGTGTTCATAATTTTTTGAGTTATTCACACAGGCATCTGTTCAGAAAGCATGTGCTTAACTTTACTTACGTGAGTAGCTCCACTGAAGCCATTGGGACTACTCACAGAGATAAAGTTAGACACTTGCTTAAACACCTTTTTGTATTGGGGGCCTTATGGGCCTCACCCAACTCCTAGTGAGGTCAATGGGAATCTTACCCTTGGCTTCAATAGGAACTGGATTGTGCCCTTAGAATGTTTCTGTCTAGCTATTTTTAATGCATACGTCACTGTGGTATGTCAGCATAATAGTTGAACATATACTACATATATATCAGGTAATAGTTTTTTCAACAATAATTTACACTACATATCGCTTTCAACAATGAACATTTTCTTGTGTTTAATGTATAACTGTTATTTTTGTCTCTGAATTTGCCAAATGTATATTACAATATTTCATTCAAACATTCTCCATTTTATTTTTTTCCTTTAATAAGTTCATTATTTGTGCATGAGCAAATTAGATAAATCATACAATGTTATATTCTATTGTATAGTCAGATACATAACACCATTGTCAGCCATTAAGAAATGAGTAGTTTATAAATTATTTTCCATTTTCTCAAATTAACTGCACCTAGATTGTTTTATTGTCATTATTAAACTGTTCCTTATTTACCTCACATTAAGAAACCATTTTTAATGTTGTTTAAAAGGATGTATTACCTCACATATGCCTTCCAAAGATGGCTTTTTTTCTGACTCTATCTTCCAAATTTAAAAATATATAATATAATAAATGAAATAGGTTTATTGTCATTGCTTATCACTCAGCCTATGATTTTCACTGTCGTAATTAGAGATGCTTAAACAGCGTAAAAACCTGTTCAGGAATAGTCTGCTAAAGTAGAGATGGTTCTTGGCATTTAATTAATTAATTTGGTACTCATGATTATTCACAAGAATAAAATTTTGTTTGTACAGATGTTTGCAAACTGTGAATTTCAGGCCTGTGGTCATTCAGTCAAGAAGTTTTGTTTTGTGACAGAACAAAATTTGTTTGGGGAAGCAGAAGTAGTTTGCAAAGTTGAGGCCATCCCATCAGGAAACAGGAGATTTAGAAACACATTACATACAAATGCTATCCTGCTAGACACATTTAGCATACAGTACAAGGGCAAGTGGTTGAAAATTTTAAGAGGGCATTCTGTGTAGTGACCGATTACTGTGGCAAGTCCTGTGTTAAGTCCAGTGTATATTTAATGAAAATGTGATACAGTAGGGCTCCCTCATGAAGGGCCTGATCCTACACCCACTTGAGTCAAAAGTTTTGTCTTTCTGTGGTTGTTGAATTGAGCTATTAAGGTATACTGTAAGTGTGTCATGATTGTAAAGATTGTGAACATTTCAGGAAATTTGCCAGGTACACTTACACTTTGTGTGTGAGTATGAGTGAGTGTAAAAGTTTTAGAAGGCGGAACTGGCTTAGAAGAACTACAATAGGTGCATATATTGTTCTCTGCAAAAAAATTATTAATATTTTTTGCAAGGGGGGAATAGTAAGTGCATAATGTACAGCTGAATTCAAGAAGTGTAGTGATGCTGGCTCAAAGTATTACTATGTTCCTGGTGACTGCTTTCAGTGGGGAGTGATGTGAAGCTTGTAACTTACTATGGGATACTCCAGCATGAAATGCAATACATATATACATGGATACTGTCTCATGTATAGAGATAAGATATAGGCCCCTGTTCATGACATATTGCTATATTAAACAGGAAAAGAAAGATACGTGTCCGGTATGTTTGTCTTACCTTGATGTATGCATTAATCCATTTCCAAACTGAGACCCCACCTCAAACCTGATGGTGAATTCTATTTCTGTGTTTAAGCTGTTGTAAATTTTTGTACAACCATCTACTGTCATAGATTTAAAGGCCAGAAGGGACCAGCAGATCATCTAGCCTGACCTCCTGTATATAACAGGCCACTCCCAACACCCGCATACTAAACCCAACAACCTAAATAAGGCCAATGCATGACAGCCCCACAGGAGACTAGACTATTATGTGCCATGGGCAGAGAATAGGAGAGACTGAGGTACACCAGTTCTTGAGGCCCCTCCCAGTGGCAGGGAAAAGATTAAATCAGACATACTCATATAATCTTGGCAAGTGACCCACACCCACATGCTTCAGAGGAAGATGAAAAAGCCCCAAGGTCACTGCCAATCTGAGCTGGGGGAAAGTTCCATCCTGACCCCGCATATGGTGATCATTTAGACCCTGAGCATGTGAGCAAGAATCAGCCAGCCAGCTGAGAACCTGAGAGAGAGGGAGAATGCTCGGTGCCACCTCAGAGCCCCAGCCCTCCCTACCCTGGCTGTGGCCATCCCCAATGCTTCAGAGAAGGGAGATTAAAAACCCTCTAGAATATATTGGTGGGGGGAAAAATCTTTCTGACCCTAGTGGTTGTAGACCTGTATTTTCTATAGTAGACCAAAATGATAAAATTCCCTATTCTTATAGAAATTGCTTATTATGGTCCTAGCCTTTGGTAGCTATACATGTACTATATATAGTATATTGTAAATGCAATCAAAACAGATTTTTAAAGGTTAATATCCTGTGTCACACCACACAGTCAACAGAAGAATTCCCCAGATATCACGGGTATTGGCAATAATATCCTTCTCAAAGGCTGAACTGTTCTTGGACAGACTGTTTTTGGGTCTGATTATCCATTGTCTTGAGTCCTGTATAGTCACTTTATACGGGTAAGAATTGAGTGTAACAGCATAAGGGTGAAATCCTGGCCCTACTGAAGTCAATGGGAGTTTTTTCATTGACTCCAATAGGGCCAGAATTTCATTCTATTATTCTGATTTCACAGTGTTTTATATTCATGGGGCCTGATTCTTCTCTCACTCATATCAGTGTAAATCAGAAGCACTTCCACTGAAGTCAGTGAAGCTACACCAATGTAAAACAGATGTAAGGAGAAGGGGAATCAAGCCCATAAACAAAATATAAAGACAGGGGGAATCAGGCCTTGGGTGCAAAGAAGCTTTTCTCCTGTGTACCTTTTTCTCTCATTTATTATGTACACACACATCCAGCAAGCATAGCCATGTTGTTGAATATAGTACGTCTATAGGATAGCAGGGTTCTATATCAAAGTGCAAGGCAAAATGTTGGATTGCAGACTGAGTCACTATTTCTTCCAGCGCAAACCTTGGGCATTGGGAGTACAACACCACGCTCACCTCTAAACAGGGCTCCATGCAGATTGCACAGTTAAGCCCCAAGTGTTACACTGATACTAGCAGCCATGGATGCAGGGAGAGGCAGCAGCTTTTCCGGTGGCAAAAGGCATTGAATGAATCAGAAATATCAGACTGTGTGGAAAACAGTGACCATAGAAGCTGTCTGGGAGTAGGAGTGATCCAGTAAAGATGGCTATCTCTTTGAGGCAGCTGCTGTTTAAAAACTACAGCTACTGTGACTTGGTTGATACTCTTGCATTTTTAGGGGCTTTCTTATCCAATACAAAAATATGTATTTAATAAAACCCACCCATGGCTGATGCATGACTGTGATTTGTACGCATATAAACAAAAGTGTGTGTGTCTGCGTGTATGTTTGGTTTTGTGTGTACAGATACATACACAAAAAAATGTAAAACTTGCAGTGGCCCATGATGTATTATTTTGGTCTGTGCATATTTCCTTTTGAGTGCAAAGTGACATATTGATGTATGGGCTGAATGAAAATTCCACAATAGATAGTGCGTTCTTTACTCAGGCAGGTTTATGATTTTATTATTCTGCCTAAAGCCCTTTTCTAAACACCGTGTTTATACAAATTATCTGAAAGTTTTTTAAAAAATAGATTAATTTCAGAAACTGTGGGGGTCCTTTGCTTTTTACCTTTCTTCATTAGACTGACAAATGAGGTGATGTTTTTGTTTGCGTAATTTAAAAAAATATTTAAGCAGCAAACTTACATTAAAATACTGCCGTAGAAAGTATAACCCCAAGGAAATCTCAAATCCATATGTTGCTTCATAAAATGTTAAAGGATCTATAAAATGATTTCCTTGCTTATCATTTCCTGTTTAAAATGGATTTTATTTTATCTACTTTGTAAACATATCCTTGCCTGCAGCGTTCTGTATTTAAGTGTAAGTGCTTTTAATTACCTCCGCTACTTCAGTTAGTATGAGCTTGCAAATGAAGTGAGTTATAATCTCATGTGTGCCTCTGTTAAATCTTTCTTCTATTTATATAGATACTCTAAAGACCAGGGGAGTAGACAAAACCATCTAAGTTTAGATAAACTCTGAGCTGGAGGGTCTCAAGTGAGCGCCTTTTTAATGTAGTCAGACTTTGGGCCATGTCAAGAGGAGGCTCAGCTTTGATTTAAGATGGATGTAAATTCTCTAGCCCTTTTCCTTGTTTTAGCCAGGCAAATATAAAGTGGTTCAAGCCCATTATAAAAACTGAAAGGAACATACAGGTGGGATCTGAGAAGGCTCTGGAATCATAAAGAGCCCTACCCTGGAGGTGCACGCACCTGGGTGCACACACGCCTCTTTATGTAAGTGGATCAATTGAGTTTGAGGTGTGCTCTCTAATCTTCCCACAATCCTTAGCATAACCCTTTGTATATTGTGGTGTTAATCACAGACAGAAACCTAGGAGCCTTTGTCTTCCCATTCATTTTATGAGGACCCTTGGTGCCTAAGTCAAGCTTTGTGAATTGCAGTGTTGTTTCTAAAAAAGAACAGGAGTACTTGTGGCACCTTAGAGACTAACAAATTTGTTTGAGCATAAGCTTTCGTGAGCTACAGCTCACTTCATCGGATGCGAATACAGACTAACACGGCTGCTACTCTGAAACGAGCGTTGTTTCTGTGATCGTTCTAGGCCCCTTAAAGTTAGCAGCCACGAGGCTGAGCCTTGCAATGCCTAAGCCCCTTTCTAGACCGGGCCCTACTCCCTAACTCTGATGACAGCTCCTACTTTCTTCACATCCTGCTTTGGCTGAGTGAGGTTTTTAATACTGTCAATCATTACTGAGCTTGTAGAGCAAACATTTTTGCCTACTGCGATCTTATGATTTTGAGTATTACCTCTCAAACTGCTCCTCTTTTGTTTATGGTTCATACTTTACATCTTCTCCTTCTTCTCTCTCTCCACCTTTATTATGCAATGCCAGAGTCTGTCCTTGGCCCATTTCTCTTGTCCATTGTCAGTCTTGGCTATTGCATTGGTAATGTGTGGATGACTTAATTCTGCATCTGCCTTGATTAACTCTTAGGTTGCTTTCTCCTCCCCCCGCCCCCCTTTTCCCCCCCATCTTGAATCAGTTTCTGCTCTTAGTTACACTAGTATCTCTATTATATTTAATGGAACTATGCATTTAGACTGATGTTACTGACAACACAAACTAGTCCTTTCACTCTTGACAGTTCCTTGCTGTGCTGTAACTTCTTATTAAGGAATGCTTCAAAGACTGAAGTAATCTGTGTACAAATGCTTTTTCTCTCATACATGCAATTCATTAGCCACAATTCAGACCCTTATATTGCTTACATGCCTGGAAATAGTGGAGTTATCCTTAACTGTAAATGTATACATTTTCTCCCATATCACATTTGTCCATATGTTTGTTTATCGCCATGTCAGGAAAATTGCCAGAATTTTTCCTTTCCTTAACATGGAGTCTGCAAGCAATCCTTATTCTTGGCTTAATCACTTTCTGTCTCAGCTATTGCAATGCCTATTTCTTGACCTTCCTAATCACTGCCCTATAATCCTTAGAGGATCTAAAATATTGAAGCAGGGTCTTCACTTTCTTTATCCTTATGCTCCTCTTTCCCTGGCTTCTTATCCATCACTGAATCTAATGAAAACCTCCGCTTGGTGTGCAATGGCAACCAGAAACCAAAAGTGTTAGAATGTGTAAGGGTTGGGCTAGAAAATAATGCTGAATATATCATAAAGCTTTTAGACAGTTCAGTAAATACTATGTCACCCAGAATACGATGTACACTTCTGGTCACGTTCTCTCAAAAACGATACAGCAAAAACAGAAGCAGTTCAGAGGCGTGGGAATCTTATTAAGAATAAATAAATGAGGGTTGCTTAGTTTACAGAGGAGAGAGAGGATATGATAGAGGTAAGAAAATTAACGAGCAAGCTCTGTGGTTCCTGGTCTGGTCCCTTTGTGCCACAGCTGGGAAGCTGCCCAACTGTGGATTCCCCTTGTGTAGGGTGACATTAACTGTGTATGGCCTGGTCTACACTTGAAAGTTTTGCTGATAGAACTATTTCAGTCAGGCATGTTACATGTTGATTTGTTTGTTTTTAACCGCAGTCGGTCTGCCCATGGAAGTTATATCAAGATAAAAGTCATTATGCTGGAATGGCTTATTTCCCTTCTTGTACAGGAATAAGCTGAAGCAGTAGAGACACTTTTATAGAGGACGATGTCCACCCTAGAGGGGCTGTATCACTTTAACACATAATTAAAGCAGTACAAATGTTATGTGTAGACACGCCCTTAATGCATATTACTGTTGAATGTCTGCCTGTGTTTTTATTATTGGTCCTGATCACACCCTTCTATGGTAAAATCCACAGGAGTGAGCTACAGGAGAGAAAACCTTCCTGAGGCTCTCTCCAGGGCAGTTTGTCTATGTTTTGTCTGGCCCTTGGGTTTGACATCCGTGGAAGAAGCTGCAGAGCCCACCTACAACTACCTCCTCTCCCCCAATCCCTTGGAGCTGCATGGATCCTGGGAAAAGAGCAAGAAGTTAGAGCCATTAACTTGGACTGTATCTGTGTCCCTGTAACAGGGTGGCCTTCCCCTTTAAAGGTCAGCAGGCCTGGGACTAGCCAGGCTGGATCAATCTGCCCTGCCTGTGCCATAATTAGCTGCCACTCAGCTTAAGGGGGCTGGACTAACTGGGGTCAGGTGACAGCCTGAAAACATCTGGGCCTCATTTAAAAAAAACAAAAACAAAAACACACACACTGAGAAAACCCAGTTTGGTAGAAGAACTACAAGGAGCTAGCTGGGCTCCTGTGTAATGTCCTGAAATAGGGCCTGGAAAGATGCTGGGGAAGTAGCCTGGGAGTCAGTGCTCTGTGCCAGAGTGGAGAGACTTTAAAGGAGCCCAGAAGGGGCTAGGAAGTAAGCATAGACGGCACCGCTGAAGAGGAGCCCAAATAGCGTAGAAGAACCTTTTGTTTGTCTGGCCTTTTGTTACCCCCCCGAAGGAGACTGAACTCAGATAGTGGGTTGAGATATGTGACTCCCTAGGAGAGATGGAGAACCTTGGTGAGGGAAAGACGTTGAGGCAAGGAGCACCTGCAGTGCCTGCTTGGCCAGCAGATGGTTCTGCATTACAGGCATGCCTTATAATAGTCCCTCTACACACACACACACTCCCGTCTCCCTCTTAGAGCAGTTATAGTAGAACAGTACAGAGAGCAGCTGACCCCAGCAAATTTCCTATAAAGGAACTCCCCATCACTGGGGTGAGTATATGAGGAAAGGTAATATGGGCCTTCTTGTGTTATCAGTCCACTGTTAGCCTTAGTAGATGCAGAGGGAATGATGTGTACTTTTCTCCCAGCCTACTTGCTCCTTCCCCCTTCGTGAACCTGCAGAAACAGGGAGAAACTGAGATGTTGCCATGGCGGTAGGTGAGACCCCTTCTGCAAAGGATAGCTATGATCTGTGCATGGAGATGCATCTCATCAGCAGAACTGGGGCAGGGGGTGGGGCACGAATGGCAGGACTTGTCATTACTATAGTGAAACTTTTAAAGCATGGTTCTACGCTGAAAAGTGTTGGGGGAGGGAACGCATTGTGAGATTCTTTGATATTTGTCTGTCTCCCAGTGACTCTAGATCAAATTTATTCATTCACAAGTAAAAGGATGTTTATTTTCCTAAGTGCACTCCTGCCAACTCAACCTAGGATCTGAAATTATGCCCACAGTTACACCTGTGAAAACCTACTGGTGCTGTGAATCCTCCATTGGGTTGCAAAGGTGTAAAATGGCACATAACTTAGTCTGCAGGTTTTTTTTTTTAAACTAATGATGATTTCCAAAAAGTTTTGCTGGGCTATTCTGCAGCCTTGAAGTTGGGAGAGAAGGTCAGTAGAGACAGTTGTCATTTAAGGAGAGCTACAGAATACCATGACATTCTAGAGTGGGGCTGGGCTCCTATTCAGCAAGGTATTTAAGCACATCCCTAACTTTAAGCATCTGAACTGTCCCACTGGGGAGTATTCATGTGCTTAAGTACCTTGCAGAACCAGGGCTTTGCTAGGGTTACTCTGGGCTTTGGAGACCTATCACTCAAAGGTATCCCACATTCTGTCCAAAAGCTGGATTTTCCTTATTTTTGTTAGGGAGAAAACTGTCTTCCCCTTGCCTCAGATGGAAAGGCCAAATGTTGTGGTTTTCAATGATATTTTCCTCTATATTCCTAATCTGTGTGTTTGGTTGCACAACTTCAGCATGAATGCCGGTCAAAGAACTGGACTACTGAGCTACAAAATAAAATCCAGATATTTTTGTGTGTAAAAAGTGTGCGCGCGCACTGGAGAGCCTGGGGCTAAGCCCGCCCTGATCATAGGATGAGCCCACACCTGGGCTGAGTCAGCTGATCCCCATATGAAGAAAGCAGGAAGGTGCAATAAGAGGAGGAAGCCAGGAGATTGAGTCATGTTTGGAGTTGCTGCAGGGAGCAAGAAAGCTTCTGCAGGGCTTTAAGTAAACGGGGTATGCCGAAGAAGAAGCAGAGAGGGAAAGAAAGCTCTCCTGGCAGGGAGGCCTGGGAGAGGCCCCTGCCAAACAGGGGAGAGACTGTGAAGGACAGGTAGGCTGTAAAATATGTGAGTTTGTGTTTTGTAGTATTTGGGATTAATTAAGAGAGACATCGAACTTGGCTTGGGAGTCATAGGGGCTGTATGCACCGAAGAACACAAATTGAACTCCGAGAAGGGACTGTTTCAACTATGAAGAACTGAGTGAGTTCATAAAGAGCTCTGAAGAGGGGGAAAACTGAGGGGGAGGCACTGAAGAGGCACCCTTGGCTACAAGGGGGCATTTGGGTGGCAGGTGCCCATGCTATGGTGTGCAAAATAGTTTGATAATAAAATGGACATCTTCTGCTTTTCCCCACACCAGCAAGAAAAAAAAGTTACACCAATTACATATTTTTTCTTCAATTTAAGAAATGAGACCATAAACTGATTTTTCATATTGCCCAAAGACCAGGCATCATTATAATAATGTTATGTTACCAGACCACCACCGAACCACTGATCTAGCAGGGAAGGTCTCCACATCCTATTACCTGTTCCCTGAGCCTGCCAGTCTTCCCAAGTTAGAGCACTGTTTCTTAGTCAGTTACTCAAAATATTAGTCTTTCAGTCCAGGTTTTTATAAGAATTTAGTCATATAAATGTATTACCCAAATATGGGTTATGTCACCTCCACTTACAATGGTGCATACACGCATTAGTGAGTCTAAAATATGAGTGTATAAAACAGTGGATTTCACCGCGCTGATCCAGAAGACAAGTGTGCACCCACCCGTATCACCTGTGTCTGACTTGTTGGCTCTCCATAAACTAGCTTTGGTCATCTCTGAGTTTTCGTTCTGTCAGTTTCTTCTGAATGAGGGAGGAAAAGGCAACCGTATGAACTTAACAGTATTTACATCTGAACACTAAGCAATTTCTGAAGAGTGTGGTAGGAACTAGGTCTTGCAAGAACTATTATTTAGCTTAATTGATTCCAGCTGGGCTTGGAAGAGATTTTGGCCCCAAATCATGCAAGTGCTTGCCAACAGTCTGTCATTTTTGATAGCTCACACTGCTATGAACTTGGCTAAGAGGGGTCAGTCACATAGCAAAAACTAAGCTCTTCTCTATATCCAGGCTAGCTTAAAAATGCAGATATATTGCCAGCGGACTAGCAAGCCATTCTTATTTCAACTTCACTTTAAGAGGCCCCTGGTTTCTTGGAACTGGGGAAGTGATGTGCTGCTAAGCAATGAGAAGATGTTCCACATGTGAAACTACGGGCAGATGTAGCTGCTCTAAGAACTTTTAGGCATCTGTTTTTATTAAAAGTTCACTGGTGTATTTGACCTATCAGTTGGATTCAGCACATGCCTATGGTAAAGATACATACTGAGAAAGCATGTAACATGCCTACTTAATCAGTCTTGCTTAAGTTATATATGCACTATAAGGGAAATACCATAAATACTTTTTCTTTAATTAGGGTACTCCTTCTGAGGCTTTTATTAACTTTGTTAAAGATTATAAATTCATGTAACATAACAGTCCAAGTCGCAGTAATAAACTACGTAAAATGAAGCTTTAAGAGAGACAGACATTACATTGCCTTACTTCCTAGGTGGCTACGTGGAGACAAGTCACTGTAGTAGTCTAATTTAAGAAGAGACTATTAGTTTTAAATTAATTTGGGGATACCTAACTAAAAAAAACTGTACCATTCCTCTCCAACCCTATTACAGAGTTATTTTGACACTGTCTTATGGGATTTATGTTAAGTAGGATAACATGCTCCAATTTCAAGTAATTGTATCTTGGGGGGAAAAGAATAGTTTCAAATTTTAAAATATGTGCAATATTTTGGACCCAGGAATTATATAAATAATAGCAAATAGCATAGGAAATTTTGGTTGGAAGGTTTCTAACAGAAGTAGAAACCATCTCATCAACCAAAAAGCAGTGTCTCTTATAAATTAGGGACAGTCTGTGGTACAGAACAGGGCTGAGCAAGACCCACTGAGTTGTTTGTGTGTTCAGATTAACTTTACTAGTTGTCAGGGTTGGCATGATAGTTTGATGGCTCTTTAGTTTACTTGGGGTTTTCAGTTTCTTTGAATGCAAAAATTTTCATAAAGCTAAAGTGAACCCAGGAGAGTTTGAGTTAAAACTAGAGTTACCCCTTTTGTTGACTTATCTTTAAAAAAAAGATTGCAGGATTTTCTAATAGTGTTTTTTCCTTTACTTCAGAATGGATGAAGAAACACTGTTTTTTTAAAGCATGTTTGGGGAAAGAACACGCATGAAAAAATTCAGTACTAAAAGTGAATGTTTCAGAAAAGTTATGAGTGACTGAAATAGAAGAAGTTGTACAACTTCAACTAAAAAGTAGTAATTGTCACACGTCCTATAATGCGTATATTAGAGAATACTCAAGAAACTGCAGAAGAATCCCTGATAATGCTGCATTTGGCTGCCGACAATCCCTCAACACTGAAATGCAGTATTCTCAGGGCTAGTCTGATGACTTGAAAGTTGTGGGGCCAGAAATGCATCAGGAATGTTGGCTGGCAAGTGATCGAGATTCAGTATTAGAAAGGACTTCGAATGTGGTCAGCTGGCTGGATCATCAGTTTCTCTGGTATGAGAACTGGGCACTCATGGGGTGCACAACAGTAGCATCATATGACACAGTCCGGCACACGGGACTGTTAGTTAAATTGTCAAGAGCACTCCCATCACGGGTAGTCAACATCACTGACCTTTTCCTTTGCAACACACATTTTCAAGTGCACATGGGAGGCAGAGTTAGCATATGGAAAAAACAAACCAACAGTCTACTCTAGGGCTCTGTGCTGGCACCAATGCTTTTTAGCCTGTACACCGATTACTTTCTGCTTATCCAGCTCTGCAGGTTCACGTGTGCAGATGACATTTGCTTACGGCTATTCCCCAGACTTGACACCCTGACTGATGACTTGATTAAAATGGCTGAATACTGTAATCAGTGGCATTTACAACTAAGTGTGACCAAGACAGTTCTGAATGCTACAGCAGCCCAATATCTTTCTCTATAGTCATCGCTTGGACCCAAGCCAGATTACCTCAGAGTAACCCTAGATAGGTCTTTCATATATCTTAACCATCTGAAAAAAAAAGAGGCTAAGGTGAGAATACATAATAAGCTGCTAAGCAAATTGGCCAGCACTTCACGGGAAGCAAATGCTCAAACCCTCCAATCATCCGGTTTAGCCCTCTGTTATTCTGCAGCAGAATACTGAGCTCTGGTCTGGCTTAATTAGTCTCATGGCAAGTCGGTTGACACACAACTACACTCATCCATGCGTATCGGACCTGGGATGATTTGACTACACCAGTGCTGTGACTCCCCGTGCTAAGCAATATCACTCCTCCATGCAGCCATCATGAGGCTGCTGCAGCCAGAACAGTTCAGAAGATAAGTGCGAACACGAGCCCACCACTCTACACAGACCTCTTCGACCACCTAAGAGCGCGCTTGTCATCAGGGTGCCCATTGTGGGCCCACTTGCCCAGCCCAGATTTCTCTGCAATGTCCAGGTGGCATGAAGAAAGGTCTGCAGCTGAGGTCAGATATCAGTCTCTTATAACTGACCTGACCATGTGTGTACCAACTTTAATTTGCCAGGCAGCTGAACCAATTTCGAATGGGCCAGGGTTAATGTGCAGTCAGCCATCACATGCAGCTGTGACCAAAGTCAGACAATGTCACACATCACTGATGTCTGTTATACAACCAGATTTGGAGGTGGTCTGAGGGCTCTGCACTTAGCTGATGAGGCTGCTGAAAATTGGATTGGCAAGCTCTGCATCCCATAAGAAGAAGAATGAAGTTGTATAAAGTCAAATTCTGCTCTGTTTACACTAGCAAAAAATTAGACTGTAGCCATCGAGCTGCACTGGGTTTACAGTGGGGTATCAAGGAGCAGAATCTGGCCCTTTGTTCCTCTTTTGGAAATGCTTGAAATGTTTATCTGTGTCTTTTCTGTCAGACTAGTGTAAATATTTACAGAATTCATAAAGATAGTAATCAAACACGCGCTCAGATGCTAAGATGCAGCCAAAGAGAGCGTGACCACAGGTGAGAGGCAGGAGGTGGAAAGAGTGTTGTAAAGGATGCTTCGCTCACTAAACCTGGGTTTGAACTAGGCTAGTCCTTCAGCACATCTTAGGATCTCCTGGCATTACTGTTGTGCTTGTGGTAGCCAGGCATTCCTCAGGCACAGGGATTCTCCTGGCAATGCTCCCTTTTTTCCTCAGCTCTAGAGAGGTCCATGGTCATAGGAACCACTATGGTCTCCATGCCAGCTACGGATTTCCCCAAGCAGGATACATTCTCTTGGCAGAGTAACTGGCTTCAGGAGAGCCTTTTGCCACTAGAGTGGAACAAAGTTAGCTCTCCAGAATTGAGGATCTGACCCATGGTCCACTGAATCTGAAGTACTTTAATTATTTCTCAATAGAGACTTTTAATGAGAACTCAAAGAAAATTAAACAGTCCTGTAAACTTGACCGCTAAGCTTGTAAAAACTCAGCTGCCTGAGTTTAAACCAAAGTTGTACAGGTTAATTGTTAAATTTGGCAAGTAACATATAAAACTAAACATAGTTTAAAAACTAAAGTTCAGGGGACTGCCTAGCTCAGGAAATAGATGACAGTATATGGAAGCTCAGGGAACTGGTAGTGGTATATGGAACCTCTATGGGTAAGTCTCAAATAAATTGTAAATCCAGCCCAAACTATGCCCTGCGGTCCACACACAAATCTTTCTGAGTCAGGTCAGCGTGCACTCAGGAGCCCAGGTCCAACATCTCCCACCCCCATCATTTTTCAGGGTGGACACAGCTTAAGACCATGTCTCCAGACTTATATCTAAAAAGTCTGCCACAATCCCTGGGCTTGTGTTTCTTGGCCCTTCCACCCCCAAATTTCCCACATGATTACCAGGAACTGGACGCAACCCTACTTGTTTGCATACAGCTGCTCGGTGTTTAACGCTTCCTTTCCATGTTAACCATTCACCTGGAAATGCATTTGACAGTCTCCTATGTTAGCTATAACCACCAATGAGACGAAACCCTACACCAAGCGTGCTACTAGCTGGCCAGAGGAACACAACTGGATTCTAGTTAATCTCTGGAGTAGTATCCTTTGCAGTTAATGTTTTCATGGGTTCCTGGTAGAGGACAAACTGTGAGCACGAATCCCACTGATGATCCCCGGTACACTTTGGAAAGCCCATTCTTTCAACACCAGCAGTTAGTTGAGGGATGTTATTCATTCCCATACTGTCTGGGCAAATCACAGTCCTGAATGCCTCTCAAACCTCTGCCACCACATTCATCCCCTCCCCAAGCTGATGTGCTAACACCAAATTGGTTAGCCATGCATCTATAGCACTCTGAGGGGTAGCTAGCTTCTAGATGGCTATCACAGTTTGCTTCTGGACTGGCATGGCTTCTCTAAGGCATGTGTCCTGATGCACTGCAAAGATCCAGCAATGTCTGCAAAAGTTCTGGACCCATTGCTGATCATCGTATGTCCACATGACGATGTGATCACCAGTCTGTGCTCATGGCCCTGCTCCAGAAGCTGCAGTCTACATATGGGGAATCTGTGGCTATGGGAAGAGCCACAAGCCAGGTGTAATCTGCTATGTTGGTATCCCTCTCCAAGAGGTGCCTTCAGTAGGTCAGAAAACACCACAGAAACATCCACCAATCTCTCAAGGATGTTCTGCCTGTTTGCTGGAATAGGTGTGAAAACACAAGCTGGACAAGTTCTTCCACTGGTGCTTGATCTTTGTTGGTGGCTCTGGTTGGTGAGAATGGGCAGTTTCAAAGACAGCTCAGCTGGATGTATTGGCAGGCTAAGACACCTTCCACTCAAGCACTGTAGAATTGGCACACAAGCTTTCCCACAATACTCCATGACCCAAGGCCTAGAATGGCTGGCGAGGATGCTAGGAGCCCTGGGATATACTCCCAGAAGCAGAGGTGTGACTCAGCTCTGCACAGTGCAGTATGGATGTGTCAGCATGGTTCTTAGACCTGGGTCCAGCAATTGTAAAGTTGTTTTTATAGTGCTATAGGGACACATGCCTTCCAAGGTGCTCAGAACATAGTGGTCTGCTATAATTACCTGACCAAGCCTATAGAGAAGGGACCTGTGATTCTCTGAAGATTATAAACTTTATATTTGTGTCTTAGTTCTTTACTTTACTCTGTGAGAAGAGAGGGGATTGGCAGGAAGTGATCCAGGGAGGTAGCTGCACAAAGCCACAAGGTGCAGGGCTTAACTGCCTACCATTGGGCGAGCTTGGGCTTTCCTATCAAACCCTAAAGAGGGACAACTGTAGAAGTCTATCCCGTGACAAGGAAACTGTTGGGTCTTGGGGAAACACCCTAAAGATACAGGGGTTTGGACCACAAGGCCTTGACCCAAGGGGGTCCCTTGCTTAATCCCAAAGACATCCCTGTTACTGAACTCTTATAGAACCTGAAATGGGTGGACTCAAAAATGTGCCCTGGTTGGAGGACTGAGTTATTGACAGGAAAGACCACTGTAGAGCGGTCGTAAGAATAGGTTTCAGAGTAACAGCCGTGTTAGTCTGTATTCACAAAAAGAAAAGGAGTACTTGTGGCACCTTAGAGACTAACCAATTTATTTGAGCATAAGCTTTTGTGAACTACAGCTCACTTCATCAGATGCATACTGTGGAAAGTGTAGAAGATCTTTTTATACACACAAAGCATGAAAAAATACCTCCCCCCACCCCACTCTCCTGCTGGTAATAGCTTATCTAAAGTGACCACTCTCCTTACAATGTGTATGATAATCAAGGTGGGCCATTTCCAGCACAAATCCAGGGTTTAACAAGAACGTCTGGGGGGGAGGGGGTAGGAAAAAACAAGGGGAAATAGGTTACCTTGCATAAATGTGATATATGCCATCATGTGCCAGCAATGCCCCTCTGCCATGTACGTTGGTCAAACTGGACAGTCTCTACGTAAAAGAATAAATGGACACAAATCAGATGTCAAGAATTATAACATTCATAAACCAGTCGGAGAACACTTCAATCTCTCTGGTCACACGATTACAGACATGAAAGTTGCGATATTACAACAAAAAAACTTCAAATCCAGACTCCAGCGAGAAACTGTTGAATTGGAATTCATTTGCAAATTGGATACAATTAACTTAGGCTTGAATAGAGACTGGGAGTGGCTAAGTCATTATGCAAGGTAACCTATTTCCCCGTGTTTTTTCCTACCCCCACCCCCACCCCAGACGCCAAGAACTGACTTCTTTGGGACCTCACTGGAAACACACGTATTTGATGATGATTCCCTTTTTTACAGTTACATTTTGAAACCTATTAGACAATTCTTAATCTATTTAATGTTTGCCATGTTAATTAGCAGGACGACAGTCTGCTCCACCCTCTAACTTGTGCACCAGATGAAAATTCAGCAATGCTGGGCACTAAAATGATAATCCAATGGTTTTAAAGGGACACTACATTAGAAGTTGTTCACATGGGAATCTGGACAGAAAAATCCGCTAAGGTGTGTGTTGTCCAAAAATTAGTAGTTCTAACTTCTTGAAAACTTTCATTGCTTTAACATTAGCAAGGAGTTAGAAGTTGCCAGTTTCAGTTTTAAGTGCAAACCAAATATTCACTCAGAACAGTGTTTCATTATTAGAACTAAACTGTTTGCAAGTATAGTACTCAATTAAAAAAAATACACCTTGCAATTTCCCACCTGAATCTAATTCAGATAAGTGCCAATAACTAGGTTTCAGCACCTACATGTTGCTAAGATCTTATTCAGAAAGCAAGTGGAAATGAATTTTAAATATAAATATAAAAACAGAAAGTAATTAAGTCTATGTGACTACTGCAAGATGAAGAAAAGTAAAGTGCTCTCCATATGCTTCTCACCAATCAGGAAAAAAGTTTTAATTAATTTTATCACAATAGTCTTAGACATTACTAAAACTCTCATGCCTATCATGAAACTGTAATAACTACAAGATTTGTGGTTCTTGCAATTGTTCCTTTAGTTAAGCTTGGCCTAAGAATCCAGTACTAAAGACATGACATCTAATTACACTTTATATTGTAACTTCCTTGAACAATATTTTTCCTGCTATTATTAATGAGACTGCTAAAGTTATTGTCAGACTGGCTGTCCAACTTCTTGATGGTTTAAATGCCAACTTTTTTCCCCTTAGAATACAAAGCTATCATTTTTTGCGCAGCTCGTTTGGTGTTGATCACAAGTGGTCTAATGCAAATGAAGCTTGGAAGCATTTTCTAGGGGCTCCCTGGTCGTTTCCTTCCTGCCAAAAATCTGTGGTTTTGGCTTCAGTACCCCAACAATGCATTTTTGACCTATTGGATGAGAAAGAAGTGGAGACGTACTCAGCAAGGAGGAAGCTGAAGGCGGCACTGGGTGGGGGAGGAGTGGATCATGGGGAAGAGAAGTACACAAAAAGTGCAGGAGATGGAATGACGACTCACAAGAGAACATGATAGGGATCAAGTGGAGTAGGAGTGGCTGCTGATTTTGTATGTATTTAAGTTTTTGCAGATTACTTTCTCTGTTTCTCTTTCCATAGCAATGGAGACTGTGTAGCTACTGTTAACTGGTTTATTGTTGACCCACTGTCTGTAATTTCATAATGCTCTCTGGATTTCAGAGCCAAGCAAATATGTATGCATACAATAGTTCACCTTGGAGGTGGCTTTAATATCTGTTGGGGGCTTTTCCCCCAAAACATGCATGCACACACCTCTTCCCCCTGCACTAGTTCTCCTCTTGGAGCTTCAATGTACCTGAAGACCAGGGTTCGTGAGACTATATATCTCATAATTGTTCGTATCATTTTAATTTTGACTAGAGCAGTTGATTTATTATGCCACAGGAGCTTGCTCCTTCAGAGCAAACTTTCCACTAAAAACATGTATCTGAGAAAAGTAGTGAAAGTATAATTGCAAAAACTAGCTATTCTGATAGAATTAGTAGAGTGAAGATAATGCAGTGAATGATGAGAGAACGTGTCACTATTTATTATTGTAAGTTTCACTGAAGGCCTCAATATCATTTGCTATTTTACCCGTTTAGCCTAAAGATTTATTTAAAAGGGCAGGGGAGAGAATCCCCTACTCAGTGCCAGTGTCCAGTGAAACTATTATACTGACCCTTTACAAGGGTCTTCAGAATGTGTATTATCAGAAATTATTGATGGTTACGAGGGCTAGTGTCTCAAGCTTACACAGCTCTAGGAACACTTTTGTCTCTCCCTTCACTGATAACGAGAACATAGCGGAAGACTTAGAGAAAAGAAACAGATAAGAATATTTGATGCTGAAAGATTTGACCTCTTGCACTCTTGTTCCGAAGAAGCCATTTCCTACATCTTTTGTAACTTTGAGTTTTATACTGATGAATGAATGACTGATAAGGGCAGTGTGAGCCACAGAAAGTGATCTTTTCAGTAGTACCCGTCCTCTCAGTGAGATAAAGATGTGACTGGGGAAAGGAACAATGATTTTGATGATATTATAAAATGATCGGAATCTTTTTGACATTATCGCATAGTAAGTGTCAAGCAATACTTGCTTGCTCATCTATTCCCCTGCTCCTTTTCTCCAGGGAAAAGCAATACATACAATTGATGAGATTAGATGTATGAAGACTTCAGCAGAATTGTCATGGCAGGACCTGATCTAACAGCCATTAAAATCAATGAAAATATTAAGTTCAGTGGACTTTAGATAAGGCCCATATTGAACAAGAAAATTAAATGACAGTGGAAATTAACAAATAATTCCAGCTGAAAACTTCCAAAACATCACTTTCCATCTAATCACAGGTGAAGTTGGGTAAATATTGAATCTCCGTGGTTATTTACTTGTGGCTAAAAAGATGAGTAGTAGAATTCTAATTGAGAGTGTTTGGTCAGAAAGTTTCTGACCAGCTGTAAATCTGACCTCTTGCATAACACAGGTCAAAGACAGATTGATTTAACTTCAAATTTCAAACAGCTGCATAGCATAAAGATACCAAAGCTGGGCAGTTTTCCCTCCTCCTTTCAAATATATATTTTTTAAACTTAAACACTTTTATTTTGGGGGGATTTCTGAAATTTTGACCAGTTTTCCTAAACTCTGCAATTTGAGCTTTTATTGATAAATTTTTGCATTGCTATGAGAGGTTTATTTTGTGGGAAGGGGGTGTGATTGGCTGAATCCCACACTGAACTACAACAGAACATTCTAGGAATGTAAAAAGACCACACTGATTATGCTACTAAAAGTAGTGCATACAGCCTAAGGTACCAAAGATGCCAATGGAATGTTAATGGCCAAAGGGAGAAGAGAAGGCCTCGGGACCAGCAAGAGGGGCTCTTGGCTTTAGAACAGATGCTGCCCCTCAGTCTGCCAGTGCCCTGCTTTGTTAACTTTTCAAGTGTACTTCAAAGACTTTTTATTTTTTGGCTCATGCATTTGGGGAGCAGACAGCTAATAGAAATGTGATTATTTAATTTTGGGATGTGGGGTCACTTTTCCCCCCCTATTGGTTTATTGAACCTATAGTGCATTTACAGAATTTAAAATAATCAGTCATATAAATTAAAGCTAAGGTGGCTGTCATAAATATAAAGGGAAGGGTAAACACCTTTAAATCCCTCCTGGCCAGAGGAAAAACCCTTTCACCTGTAAAGGGTTAAGAAGCTAGGATAACCTCGCTGGCACCCGACCAAAATGACCAATGAGGAGACAAGATACTTTCAAAGCTGGAGGAGGGGGGAGAAACAAAGGTTCTCTCTGTCTGTGTGTTGCTTTTGCCGGGACCAGAGCAGGAATGCAAGTCAGAACTCCTGTAAAGGGCTAATAAGCAATCTAGTTAGATATGCATTAGATTCTGTTTTGTTTAAATGGCTGATAAAATAAGTTATGCTGAATGGAATGTATATTCCTGTTTTTGTGTCTTTTGGTAACTTAAGGTTTTGCCTAGAGGGATTCTCTATGTTTTGAATCTGATTACCCTGTAAGGTATTTACCATCCTGATTTTATAGAGGTGAGCCTTTTACTTTTTCTTCAATTAAAATTCTTCTTTTAAGAACCTGATTGCTTTTTCATTGTTCTTAAGATCCAAGGGTTTGGGTCTGTGTTCACCTATGCAAATTGGTGAGGATTTTTATCAAGCCTTCCACAGGAAAGGGGGTGTAGGGTTTGGGAGGATTTTGCGGGGAAAGACGTTTCCAAGCGAGCTCTTTCCCTGTTATATATTCGTTAGATGCTTGGTGGTGGCAGCAATAAAGTCCAGGGGCAAAAGGTAAAATAGTTTGTACGCTGGGGAAGTTTTAACCTAAGCTGGTAAAAATAAGCTTAGGGGGGTTTTCATGGAGGTCCCCACATCTGTACCCTAGAGTTCAGAGTGGGGAAGGAACCTTGACAGTGGCGCTTAAGGTGGGTACTTAAATAATCAGTTTAAAAAGATCTACAAAACTCAAAATTCTCCTTGAGTGGAATGATGCATTAGCCATATCCAGCAGACAAAGGTCTTCCTTAAGCAACAATTCTTCAAGTCCATTATACTGTAATGGAGAATATAAACTCTATGAGGAAAGGCTTTTGTGTCTGCCCATAAAGCATCTAGAATATTGTTGGTGGTATTACTTGCAATATCACTATAAAACAATTATTTTGACTTTTTTGCCACTAGCACTAAGCCAATGCTGGTGCAGGGCACAAGCAATGCAACTTGACTTGTTGTGGGCTCCTCCTTCTGGGGCTGAATGGGCACTTCACAGATTAATCTGAGCTGCTCATATAGCTGCAGTAATGAAGGAGAGGCAACTGGTGCCCCAATCTCCACATTGCATTCCAAGTACCTACTTGATTTGGTTTGTGAAAAGTAAAACAGGACTGAATTTTGAAAAGCCACCATGAACTTTACAAAATTATACTAAAGATTAACATTTAATTTGGTGATGACCAAAACTGTGCTCATTGTGCAGCAAAGTTAGCAGTTTCTCATATCTGTGGGACCTACATGGAAGATGGGAAAGGAATATCTCAGAACAACCAGAAAAGGACATTATGCAACTGTGGAAGCTTTAGAACGGATACTTCACTGTCATAGGGTGACCATGTCACTAGCTGTCGCTACTAAGCTGCTTCCCAACTGATGAGGTCAGGTGATAGTTGGAAGATCAGAGTCCAGATTCACAAAGTTGTTTACGCTCCTGGCTTCCGTTGAAATCAGTGCTAGTTAAGAGCCTAAATACATTTGTGGATCTGGTCTCTGATCCTCATAAAAACCAACAGAAGTTCAATTACTAGTGCGCTTTCAGTGAGCAAGAAGGTGCCTGTAGGGGTACCCAGCTACAGGGGAAAGAACTCAGTTCATATATGACGCCCAGGCAGATGACCTGTGTGGTGTAATTTTGCAGGGACCAGGTAGACCTGGATCAGAGGAAAGCACATGGTTGGTCATGTTAAGCAGTTTTATTTTGAAGAAAGACTGAAATCCTATCACTGGAGAATGTTCTTTAGAGCATGGGCTATTGAGCTAGCCGACTGGCTTACACTAACCTTGTAAATAACTGATCTGTATGAAATCTGGGAATTACTGAGTGAACTCTGAAGACTTGACATTTATTCTAGTGAGTGGCAGATCAGAAGGTATTTGTTTGCATAGTATATCTTCATAGTCTTCAAAGATAGGACTTTAAACAAAACAGTCTGTTTTTTTCCTAAAACAGAGGGTAGACTTTATTGCTTTAAATAACTCGGTATAATCCTATGGAAGTATAATATACATGGCATGGTGGAACACTAAACTATAGTCCTCTCAACTGAGAGGAGAACAAAAGCAAATAAAGGTACAAATCCTCTCCCCAGTATAAATAAACGTAGATCAGGATAAATGAAAAATCCTGTCCATTTCTTCTATGTGAATTCCTGCCCCCACCCTGAAACATAAAAAGGGTTTGAACTCCCTGCTTCTCTGGTCCCCTTCCCCCCTCAACTTCTATGCTCTCTCCCCACTGCACCAAGGATCTAAGTATCAAACTGCAGGTATAACCTTTAGGTAGAGCTGAAAATTTGATATCAAAATCAGAAAAGGCAGAAGCGTTTAATGAACATTTATTTTCTGTATCAGAGGATGTGTGGCAGATGATAGAGTCTCATCACATCACGATGAGAACACTTTCCACTCCATGAATATTTCTGGAGGATGTTAAACAAAATCTACTAAAGACAGACACTTCAAAATCAGCAGGTCCAGATAACTTGCATCTAAGAGTTTTATAAGATCTGGCTAAAGAGCTTGCTGGACCATTAATGATTATTTTCAACAAGTCTTGGAGCACTACGTAGGGAAGTTCCAGACTACTGGAAGAAAGCTCATGTTGTGCCAATTTTTAAGAAGGGTCTACAGAATGACCCGGATAACTACATGCTGGTCGGTCTGACAAGGATTGGCTGGTATTGGACTCATTTAATAAATAATTAAAAGAAGGTAATGTGATTCATGCAAATCAACATGGGTTTATGAAAAACAGATCCTGTCAGACTGATTTTTTTTGTGTATGTGTGGGCTTACAAGTTCGGTAATATACCTAGACTTCTATAAAGAATCTGAGCTGTTACTACACAACATTTTGAAAAAAAAAACTAGAATGATATAAAGTTTAAATGAAACAGTTACATTGATTTGAAAACTGGCTAACTGATAGGTCTCAATATAATTGTAAATGGTAATCATCACTGAGAGGGTGTATTTCCAGTGAGGGCCTTCAGAAATCAGTCGTTGGCCTATACTATTTAATGGGCTTATCGAGGACGTGGAAGAAAATAGTCAGTGATAGTGATAAAGTTTGCAGATGACCTGAAAGTTGGGAGAGTGGTAAATAATGAAGAGGACAGGTCACTGATACAGAGTGATCTGGATTGCTTGGTAAAGTAGGTGTAAGCAAAAAAATTTGCATTTTAATAAGGCTAAATGTATACATTTAAGAACAAAGAATGTACGCCATACTTAGAAGATGGGGGGAAAAACTATGCTGGGAAGTAGTGACTCTGAAAAAGATTTGGGGGTCATGGTGGATAATTAGTTGAACATGAACTCCCAGTGGGACTATGGCCAAAAGAGCCAATACTGTCCTAGGATGCATAATCAGGGGGAATCTGAAGTAGGAGCAGAGGTTTTTCCCACTCTATATTAGGTCACTGGTGTGACTGCTGCTGGAATACTGTGTCCAGTTGTGGTGTCCACACTGAGAAGGATGTTGATAATTTGGAGAGGATTCAGTGACAGACTGAGTTTCTTGAATCTATTTAGCTTAACAAAGAAGGTGACTGAGTTACTTGCTTACAGTCTGTATGGGAAATATTTAATAATAGTATCTGCCATGCTGCCTGGAGTTGCTCGCAGCTAAGAATGCCAAACTCAGGACAGACTGTCAGAAAACAGGGCAGACACCCCAAACTGGTGTTATATTCTGTCATTAGATTTTACCAAGCCAGTTACAAAAGTGTACTCCTGTATCACTATATTAGTTTTCCTGTGGAGTCACAGACAGTCCCCTTAGACATTCCAGCCCCTTTTTACCACCTATTAGAAGGGTTATGTCAAACCAAGCCAAACCTTCCATTTTTTTCAGACCAAAAGGCTGGCCAGAGAGGTCATGCAGTGAGACTGTTTTCAGTCTAACAATCACTTCTGAAAAGAAATTCTTTAAAGTAAGCCACCTGTGATTTTATTTTTAAGGATAATGAAACAGAGGGAAAAGAAACATCCTTGCTCATTTATAGGAATAGTAGGAAATTCTCTGTACATAAGAGAAAGACAACTTTGAAAAGAATCTTGACAATTCCTGACACAGCCTCAAAGGAAAATAATGGGTCTGAAAAAAGTGAAGTAGAGCTTAAATAGTGTAGAAGGGTCTTATGCCCTGGGCAAATTGAACCCTAATGTTTGTAATATGCTTTGTTGTTATCCCATGAAAGGTACTGTTTAAGTAAGTATACTCAGTTTTAATTATATTGTTATGTGAATCCATAGAGATGGACTCTAAAACCAGAGCAGTGAGATCATTAAGAATGGATGTAGAACTTTTTCAGGATAAACAGTCAAATATGCTGTTAGAGCAATGTAAGTCAAATATATTCCTATGTTAAGTGTCACTTTCCAAGTGTACTAACAGGTCCGGACGAAGCACAATGAGTTTGCTCTTGACATCTTGCTGAACAGTCATGAGAACTTTGGACATGTAACTAACATTCTGTACAACTTATTACCTCATTGGTCATGTGTATTTTTTTCCTGATGCCCTATGTGTGTATGTGAAAGAGACTTATCTTTTCCAGAAACTAAAAACACAAACAAGTTGTATATTAACAGTATAAGAAAATGCTCTAGTGCTCTTGAGTAGAGCAATATTGACCTTTATCATCATTATTATTCTGATGCAAAAGCCAAAATGTGATGCAGGGATTTTTACTCATATTTCAGTTCCTAGCATCTTCCAGCTTGATAAGCAGCTGGAATTTGAAATGTGAGTTAAATAAACAACCTGTGTTAGGCCTAGTTGCAAGCATAAAGAAGTGTGTTGTAGCTGCTCTACTTACTGTCTCTAAAAATATATATCCTTGTTTTCTGCTTCCCTGTTTACCAAGCCTCACTCTGCAAAAAGCTACATCTCCCCCAAGGTGAATAAGGTATGTTAGTGCAAGTGATACCTTTCAGTGCATTATGCTAATGGTAGATTATCTTGCAGCAAGTGTCACTTTTACAACCATTTAATGATGAAGGCTTTTAGGCCAACATACCACGTTCCCACTGTGTGAAGAGGAATTAAAGTGGGTGTAAATGTAATGTATTCCCATTTTAAGGCCCCTTTAACACTCCTAGAGCAAAGGGTGTAAATGAGAATAAAGCCCTGAATTCTCCCAATACACAAATTTAAAGAAAAACCTGCATTTATGAACTGTGACAATACTCTATACAACAGCCATCTCATTTCCCCCCATAACTCATTATTGATGGGTTGAATTGCAGCTTTAAAACACTTAACTCTATTATTTTACTATCGCTTACAGGTCACTTTGTTTTTGTTTCCAATGGTGATAAATTGACGTTCCACCTGAGTGGTTTTTAATATGATTATATTCTGAGTGAGTACCTGTAAAAAGGGCTGAAATAGTCTTAAGGCTGCTACTGTTGAATAGGAGGACACTGACAATGGGGAAGAAAAACATCTTTGCAAGGAGGAACAAAGGTACAAGTATTTGCTTTGATCTCTCTCACTGTATTGCCAGTTTCACAGGTGTACACCACGTGAGAAACATGAAAAATGCAATTGTGAGGAGTGACTATTACAGTGCTGAGTAATGTATTCATCCCATAATGCACTTGTGCATCTGTTTCTATATTTACAATAGGTTTAGGATTTTTTTTGTTAAGGACATTTAAACAAATAAGTCTTTTAAGACCATATTCTATAGTCACCCATAAATGGTGACTTTGGCTTAATGTGCTGAAGATGTCCCACCATTCAATGTGGGAAAGCACTAATGGCAAGGGAAAGTGGAGGGCATTCTGAAAGCCAAGGGACACATCGTTGGCCCTGTGAAAGGCCCTTTGCATAGCTCAAAGGGTGTGTCAAAATTGCTAGGCAGCCAGTTGCAGATGCAGGCTGGAGTGGGAGCTGGCTTAGCATAGAAACAGGCATGGGCTAGAGCAGCAGTAAGGGCAAGCTATAGCTGTAGCCTGTCAGAACTACTAGAGAACAGGAATTTCCTGGCCAGGTAGTGACACTGAGCAGACTGGAGAGACTGCTTCCCTCAGGAGCCTATATACCTGCCTTGGGATCACTTGGATGGAGCCTTACCGGTGGATTGGCTGAATCCTGGTTGTATGGTGCAAGGCCTATTGCAAGTTCTGCAACTAATTGCCTTTGACTCATCCCACCCTCTTGCTCAGGGATGATTTATCAGGCTCAGAGGTAACTCAGGGATGTCTCACAATGTGATCTTTAAAGCTGCCCTAATGGGACAGCTGAGGAGCTTCCTTGGCCTCTGAGGGTCACACATGCAGTATAGGGGGCTTTGCGCTGGCTCTCCATTCCCAGGTGGATTTCACCTTCAGTGATTAACAACTAATGATGGGGAAGTATGTTTTGAATAAAGGGCCTCATGGAAAAGAGGCTGTGTGAACATGCACTTGCTGGTATGCAGTGATGTTGCAAGATGACAGGTTCCACAGTTGACAAATAATTAGAAGTGGAAAATATTGTAGTGAAAAATACTTTGCTTTCTATCTGGGTAGAGACTTTAACACCTGTCATCATAGTAGCAAGGTGAGCAGCATTACTAGATTCTGGAAGTGCTCTCCGTATACTAGGCACTGTCCAAGCCTAAACACAGGTAGGATATTTACATTAAAAAAAATAGCAAGTCATGTCATGTAGAAAGCCTCTTCTTGCCTCCTGTGAACAGCATTAAAGGTCAGATGCAGATTCATCGCAATAAGTGATAGATTTTTAGGAGGAAGGACAGGAGCAGAAATAAATTGGTTGTCTTACTAGCACTGGTAGTGTCCAGGAAAAGAAATGGAACCATGGTTCTTTTTTTGTTTTAAAGGGCAAAAAAGTCCAGGGCAAAAAAAACTCTGTTCATATATGAAAATGCAAACTTTAAAATCTCTTCAAGGTACCAGATAAATTGTAAAATGCACAAGGAAAATTTCTTGAAATGTTAGATAAATGCAATTTAAAATGAAAGAGGAAAATAATTCCTTCCTTCCGCTCTTGCTCTAAAGCTATATTTAGGAGAATGGGAAGACTCCCTTTGTGCACTGGGGCTTGTGTCAGATTCTTATTTGATTCACAAGACGTGCAGACATTGACAACTGACACCTATAACAGCATAGGCCAAATTCTCCTGTGGGTTATATCTTTGCAGCTCCATTAAAATCAATATGGTTACAAAATTTTGACATTCAAGGCCAGTATTATACTCTGTTTTATGTATTTGGTGACATTTTGGCAGCTTATAAGCTTTTAAAATCCCCTTTAAGGTGCTAACAAGTCTCTTGAGCAAAACACTGCATGGGCCAAATTCAGGCCTGGCATTCAAGTGCAACTCAGTTGGGTTGTAGCCACATGCACCTAGACTGAATGGAGCCCCCTGTATTGCAGGTGCTTCTTTTCTTTTTTGTGCTACTAGATGCAAAGTCTACTAATAAAACATTGTTTTTATTACATGAGCGACTAACTTCTCACAAGACTCTCTAAACGACTTTCTGAATGGTGTTGGTTCACTGAACCAGTAGAGCTTTCCAAACTTAGAACCTTATCTTCCATTCTGTATGAAACAGAAATGTCTGCATATATGCAGGAAATAGGAAACTAAAAGACAAACACATAAATCTGCCTCCTTTTGGGTCTGATCATTTCCTGTGAATCCAAAGGAAAGGGAAGGTCCGGTCCTGAAGAGGGTCAGTCCGATCTTCCATTACTCAGATAGCATAGCTCTCTGTGAAAAAGGGCTACCATTGACAAACACCTGACTCCTGTGCGGTGCGGTGAGTTACAACATGACTCTTTCTGCTTTGTCAGATTTCAGACAGAAAAGCAAAGGCATAGAAACCATCAAGAGCATTTACACATGAAGCTGATTATCTGAATTCTGGGAGAAAATATTTTTGCATTAAATTACTTTAATAAAATTCACCCCCAGAGATCCAAAGATTTAGAAGAATTTGCTCTGTATTTTACCCTCAGTTTTATTTTTTTTAAAATTAGTTCTGCTTTGGCATGTTTCTTTATTGCTTCCCCCCCCCCCCGCTTTCAACAAGAAATGGTTTGAAATCTCCATACTACATTGCACAAATTGTTCCCTCCCCCCCCCGCCATCAAATCTTTAAAAAGAGTCTTTCTACTCAGGAAAGAGAGCAAGGGAGAACGATTTACCTCCTAAAAGTACATTTATGGAATTTTTCTTTCACAAAGCATCCATCTCCCCCATTAGAGTGATTAAAATCATTTTCATGTAGTGCCAACAGGAGGATCATTGCTTTCCCTCAAAGAGCTATTGTAAACACTTAAACTCCTTTGTTTATATTATTCCCACTGTATAAAGCCTCTTTTATAATAATATCCTTGTCTCTGGGCCTGCATTGTTATGCTCTAAACCTTTAAAGAGATAGAGCTTTCATCTTTCTCCAGTGTTTGTTTTAGAAAGGGATAATTG
Organism: Chelonia mydas; assembly: GCF_015237465.2. NCBI lineage: Eukaryota > Metazoa > Chordata > Testudines > Cheloniidae > Chelonia > Chelonia mydas. The sequence goes on from NC_057849.1 coordinate 164,678,288, forward strand.
ATGTTGAGTAGGGTAGCACTCAGTGCTAAAGCAACAAGGTTATCAGAACCCCAGCCCTTCTCTACACAATCTGTTATTTTGCCTTGTTAATTCAAATTACTGTTACCCTGACTTCTGCCCTTTTTTACATGAGATACAAGTTAATGCAGGAGTTTCTTCAAAGCTTACTTGTAGATATAAAACTGCTGTCTTTAGCATATGAAATTATGGATTACTTAAACAGCAATTTCTTCAGTTTCTCCTGTTTTATTTGTTACTTCTGTCTCATGCTCATCAAGTTCTGGGATTAGAGTGCCAAAACAAATTTAGGAGCATAGACATTTCTATTAGAGCTGATATACTCTAATAGAATAACTCTACAGTGAATAACTGATTCTTTTCTGTCAGTTATGATTTTTTTTTTTTAATCCCAGGTATGCACTCCAAAAGAAAGCATATGGACCCTGATCCTATCAGGTGCTGAGTGCCCTCCCCTCCCATTGACTTCGGTGAGAACTGGCCACTTACTCTTTGGCCACTATTGAATTCAAACACGTTATTACATTAATATTTGGTCATCAGTGCCTTTTGCTCTTAACCAGTTTGATACGATTTTAGGTCTCACACTGTGGTTACCAAGTTTCTTGAATAGCCTCACAGAGCAGGGTTTGTGCCTGGAAAAAAAAAATTAAAAAAAAAATCTGTTTCATCTGTGGTGTGTTTTGAATGTTGAGCTAGCTTTTTATACTTCTAAAATGTTAAGCTACACTTGCCTTCACTAAATGGTATTGCGGCTTTGTTATCCCCAGCATATTTTGCTGTCTCAGGAGTAGCAGTTCTTCCAGTGGTAGCAGCAGAGTATGTCCTGTGCCACAAATGCATTGCCTTGGGTCTGGCAGGAGTGATGAGAGAGGGAATTCATCCCCGCACCCTTGCATAGATGCTACGAACGAACTTGTGCTGTGACTAGCTGGGCCGATTCTTCCCCAGAACAGGTTAGAGCAAATTGAAGGCTGCTTTAACTGGTACCACTGCTACCAGAGCTTTTTAAGCATTGGGACAATGGGGAATATCAAAGTATAAATACTCCAGAACATCTTTAAAGCTACTGCAGGAATGTGGGAGGGAAGGCAGAGCCCTGTGCCTGCCCTGCACCAAGGGGTACCTACATCAGGTAGGTAATAGTGGTAACTTTACACTGGCTCAACTGGTACAAAGTGGCTATGTATTTCTTCCAGTGTGTTTATTAATAGAATGATTAAACCCTCATGATTAGAGACATAACAGTGGGCATTAGCCACTATTTTACTAATCCTTTCCAAGAGGATGGGTAAGAAAGGATTTACAAAACTAGGCTCTCACCCACAGTATTCTTGCCTGCAAGTTAAAAAATTATGGGTTGGATGAATGGACTATAAGGTGCATAGAAAGCTGGCTAGATTGTCGGGCTCAATTGGTAGTGATCAACGGCTCAATGTCTAGTTGGCCACCAGTATCAAGCGGAGTGCCCAAGGGGTTGGTCCTGTAGCCAGTTTTGGTCAACATCTTTATTAATGATCTTGATGATGGGATTAATTACACCCTCAGCAAGTTTGCAGATGATACTAAGCTGGGGGGGAAGAGGTAAATACGCTCGAGGGTAGGGATAGGGTTCAGAGTGACTGTCAAGGTTCCTCCCCGACTCTGAACTCTAGGGTACACATGTGAGGACCTGCATGAAAGACCCCCTAAGCTTATTCTTACCATCTTAGGTTAAAAAACTTCCCCAAGGTACAAACTTTGCCTTGTCCTTGAACAGTATGTGCCACCACCAAGCGTTTTAAAAAAAGAACAGGGAAAGAGACCACTTGGAGAAGTCTTCCCCCAAAATATCCCCCCCAAACCCTACACCCCCTTTCCTGTGGAAGGCTTGATAAAAATCCTCACCAATTGGTACAGGTGAACACAGACCCAATTCTTAAGATTCTTAAGATGGATCTTAAGAACAATGAAAAATCAATCAGGTTCTTAAAAGAATAATTTTATTTAAAGAAAAGGTAAAAGAATCACCTCTGTAAAATCAGGATGGTAAGTACCTTACAGAGTAATCAGATTCAAAACAGAGAATCCCTGTAGGCAAAACCTTAAGTTACCAAAAGACACAAAAACAGGAATATACATTCCCTCCAGCACAGCTTATTTTACAAGCCATTAAACAAAAAAAAATCTAATGCATTTTCTAGCTAGATTACTTACTAACTTTACAGGAGTTGTAGGGCTGCATTCCTGATCTGTTCCCTGCAAAAGCATCACACAGACAGCCCAAACCCTTTGTTCCTCCCGCCTCCAGATTTGAAAGAATCTTGTCCCCTCATTGGCCATTTTGGTCAGGTGCCAGCAGGGTTACCTTAGCTTCTTAACCCTTTACAGGTGAAAGGATTTTGCCTCTGGCCAGGAGGGATTTTATAGCACTGGATACAGAAAGGTGGTTACCCTTCCCTTTATATTTATGACAGTAACCTAGACAAATTGGAGAATTGGGCCAAAAGAAATCTGATGAGGTTCAACAAGAACAAGTGCAGAGTCTGCACTTAGGAAGGAAGAATCCCATGCACCACTACAGGCTGGGGACTGACCAAGCAGCAGTTCTGCAGAAAAGGACCTGGGGATTACAGTGGACAAGAAGCTGGATATGAGTCAGCAGTGTGCCCTTGTTGCCAAGAAGGCCAACGGCATATTGGGCTGTATTAGTAGGAGCATTGCCAGCAGATCGAGGGAAGTGATTATTCCCTTCTATTCGGCACTAGTGATGTCACATCTGCAGTATTGCATCCAGTTTTGGCCCCCCCCACTACAGAAGGGATGTAGACAAATTGGAGAGAGTCCAGAGGAGGGCAACAAAAATTATTAGGGGTCTGGGGCACATGACTTATGAGGAGAGGCTGAGGGAACTGGGTTTATTTAGTCTACAGAAGAGAAGAGTGAGGGGAGATTTGATAGCAGCCTTCAACTACCTGAAGGGGGGTTCCAAAGAGGATGGAGCTCGGCTGTTCTCAGTGGTGGCAAATGAGAAAACAAGAAGCAATGGTCTCAAATTGCAGTGGGGGAGGTCTAGGTTGGATATCAGGAAACACTATTTCACTAGGAGGGTGGTGAAGCGCTGGAATGGGCTACCTAGGGAGATGGTGGAATCGCCATCCTTAGACGTTTTTAAGGCCCGGCTTGACAAAGCTCTGGCTGGGATGATTCAGTGGGTGTTGGTCCTGCTTTGAGCAGGAGATTGGATTAGATGACCTCCAGAGGTCCCTTCCAACCCTAATATTCTATGATCTCCAGTCAGCAAGATATCTAATTTTCTCCTGGCAGTCTTTCTGCACTTTTTTTCCTAGCACTAAAGCGAGGCTTGTTTATGTACAATTTTCAGAAGTGACTAGTGATTTTTGAGGACAGCCAAAACTGGGGAGACTCGTGAAACACTTTAAAGGAGCATTATATTGAGTGAGTGGTGCTTAGCACTTTCTAAAAGCTGGGGCTCTTTAGCATCTCAAGTTAGGTGCCTAACTAGTCAGGCATCCAAAAAAAAAATCTATTCCTCTTGAAAATTTAAGCCAATGTTTCCAGGAACCCAAGACTGAATTAAGTACCAGAATGATAATGAACATCCACCAGTTCTTAACCCTCATAAGGAGGGCGTACAGCTGAGCCTCAACCTCGTGACTTCAGCCTCCAGAAAAACTAACTGGTCAGTTGAAAGGAGCCAGGATGCGTGCCCTTAAGCTGCTCAGTGTTTTTGCATGAAGCTGCCATCACTCTTGTACTTGCCTTGCTTCGGGCTTGTTTCTAGCCTTGCTCTGACCAACCCCCAGCCCTTGCCCCAGGCTGAGCCCCTGCTTCTATCCAGGTCATTCTGCTTCTGACCCTGGTCTCCAGTTCCTGGCTCTGGACCTGGACTACAGCTCTCACCCTTTGCTCTGGTTTCTGGTCCCTTCTCATTCTGGCTCCAGGCACTAGACTAGACTGCCCACATCCCAGTCCTGAAACTGATTAATTTTAACTTTGTACCATTTAGTGAACAACATCTAATTCTCTTTGACTTAAACAAAAGCAGTCAGATGATCAGGATCCCACATCTTGCTGTCAAATTCAGTGACATTTATGAAAGACACCAATAATTTATTCAAACAGTAGCTGCTAACTGATTTTGAGATGCTGAAACTAAGTCAGATCCTTGCCCCCAATATGTCAACTTTGTGCAAAGCGAAGGACCTAATATAACTCCCACTGAAGTCAATAGGAGTTTCTTCACTGGTCAACAGAGAATGCCCCTTTTGTAGGGAAATCCTCCAGTGGCATAGAGGTGCCCTTAACCCTGCTGAAATAGTTCAGAGGTAGGGCCATAATGTGCATTGACAAAGGAAGTATCTACTGATATACTAATTTTGTAAACTAAAAATGATTTTCTAAATATTTCAGGTCAATTAACAGGTACTCAGCTGACAACACTTAACCCAGGGATCGGCAACCTTTGGCACGCAGCCCGCCAGGGTAAGGCCCCTGGTGGGCCGAGTTGGTTTGTTTGCCTTCCACATCCGCAGGTTCGGCCGATTGCAGCTCCCACTGGCCGCGGTTTGCCGCTCCAGGCCAATGGGGGCTGTGGGAAGCGGCGCTGGTCGAGGGATGTGCTGGCCACCGTTTCCCGCAGCCCGCATTGGCCTGGAGCGGCAAACCGCTGCCAGTGGGAGCTGCGATCAGCAGAACCTGCAGACGCGGCAGGTAAACAAACTGGCCTGGCCCACCAGGGTGCTTACCCTGGAGGGCCAATTGCCAAAGGTTGCCAATCCCTGGGTTAACCTATTAGAATGACAGTAAATAAAATAACTTCTGGTACAAACTCAGGCATTAAATGGCAAAAAGTTTAGAAAACTATTTCCCACAGACATTTCCCATCCACATATATAAGTACACTCTATTCACAAAACTACAGCTTGCCTTTAAGGACTTCCCTGTTTATCAAAATGTCAGAGAGAGACCACAAACCAGAATGGATGGATGTTTACATAAGATACTTTGAGAAGCTGGTACCACTATTGACCCGCTTGTTCTGTTAGAGTCTGAAGTTGCACTGCCAAAGGGGGTTGGGGGGGGGGAAATGTGGTGTCTCCCTGTAAAACACTTGGTGTCTTCTTTGGCGTCCCCCCGCCACCCCCCGGTCTGTCTTTAAGGGCCTGCATCTATGTGAGGGCTTTGTTTTGTTTTTCTGAATAGGAACAGCTGAGCGGGAGACTGTGTCCAGAAGAACAAACTTAAATTAGTCTAACAGGTGCTCCAAGGCCAAGGCTGTTGTACAGTCACAGGAGTAAGAGGAGATGGTCTTTGCACCTGAGCTGTCACAGATATACAAGAAAATTGGGTAATTAAATACAATTAAATTTGGAGTAAATTTCCCAGACTCTCTAATGGTTTCACTCTATGCTGAGCTGAGAGGTGATGAACAACTGTCCTGTGAAACTCCACTGTATTTTTTCCCCAGAGATCTGTTTAATGATTTCAAATCCATTATCTGTCATGGGCAATTCCATTACACTGTAAACTTAATAGTACCCAGAAGAACATGTGTACACTTCCTACAGCATCTGCTGTAACTGACTTTTGATCCATTGCTGAGCTCACATAAATGGGCAGGAGTTATCTTGTGGTCATGAGAACTGCTTTCAAATCTGTTCTCAGAGAAAACTATATTAACAGAAAAAAAAATCTGTGGCATTGGTTACAAACTGAAATATTTGAAAACTAGCAAGACATTCATGTCAAAGCATAAGTAGAGAGAACCATCTAAATAGGGTTGGACAAAACTTTTTTCCATGGGGCGGGGTAGGGGGGAAATGCAGATTCAGATTGACTGAACACTGAATGCTTTTTACTTTTTTGGCAAATTGTTTCAGTCAAACAAAGTTTATCTTGGAAATTTTTCATTTTAGGCTAGACTTACAAGGGATTTAGACGTCATTCACAACATCAAGAGGGCACTGTGCTACCATCTTAAGCCTAGTAGCCTCATGGTTGGGGTATCTACCTGGTATGTAGGAGACATAGGTTTGAATCCTTGCTCTAGAGGAGGGACTTGAACACAAGTCTGCACCCTGTTAAGTGAGTTCCCTAACCACCAGGCTAGTGCATACTGTGTGGTGGAGCACTCTCTCTCGTCCTCCCTTTCCCCATCCTGTTGAAGCTGCTTCACTTTGACTATTCAAATAGTTTATAAACTGAGCCAGAGAGAATGACTCTGCAGCCCAGCAGTTAGGACATTCACCGGGTGGTGGTGGGGAACATCTGGTCTCCAGTCCCTGCTTCACTAAATGTGTTTGTTTATACAAAGTGGAACACCTTCAACAGGAGACAATAAGAGCGCCCCACCCCAGAATATCCAGTAGCACAGCACTTACCCCACTCATGTGCGGTAAGGGACACCCAGTCCCAAATCTCTGCTGTGCTCTGGAGCACAGCCTTAAACCCAGGTGTCTGTGTGATAAGGAGCAGGATCTAGTTCTCCATGTTCATTTACTTACTGTATTTCTATAGTCATTGCAACTATTACGTAAAATGATCACTGATGCTTCCAGAAATATGCTAACAACTAAACTGGGGAAATAAAGTTAATAAAAGCAAAAAAACCAAATCTTGATCAATAGAAGCCTAAACCCACTGACAAGTTTCAGAGAGGTAGCAGTGTGAGTTTGTATGAGCAAAAACAACAAGGAGTACTTGTGGCACCTTAGAGGCTAACACATTTATTTGGGCATAAGCTTTTGTGGGCTAAAACCCACTTCATCAGATGCATGGCATGGAAAATATAGTAGGCAGGTTACATACATACATACATAGGAGTTGCCTTACCAAGTGTGGGTCAGTGCTAATGAGACAATTCAATTAAAGTGGAAGTGGGCTATTCTCAACATTAGAATACCAAGCGGGGGAAGGGGAAAAATCACTTTTGTAGTGGTAATGAGGCCAATGTAATCAGGGTGGCCCATTTCAAACAGTTGACAAGAAGGCGTGAATAACAGTAGGGGGAAATTAGTATGGAGAAATTAGTTTTTGTAGTGACCCATCCACTCCCAGTCTTTATTCAGGCCTAATTTGATGGTGTCCAGTTTGCAAATCAATTCCAGTTCTGCACTCTCTCATTGGAGTCTGTTTTTGAAGGTTTTTTGGTTGAATTGCCACTTTGGTCTGTTATTGAGTGTCCAGGGAGATTGAAGTGTTCTCCGAACAGTTCCCACTTCCACTTTAATTGAAGTCTCATTAGCACTGACCCTCACCCCCCAACTTGGTAAGACAACTCCCATCTTTCTGTGTACACACACACACACTATTTTCCAGGCCATGCATCTGATGAAGTGGGTTTTAACCCACAAAAGCGTATGCCCAAATAAATTAGTTAGCCTCTAAGGTAACACAAGGACTCCTCGTTGTTTAAACCCATTGAGTATGCCTTCTATCATACCTTTAAATCTATGGCAGATACCCAAGGATAGTGGGTTTTCTAGTGAGACAGCCCACTGTAGTACACAGACACAGCAATATTATGAATCTTGTCTTGCTACCCCACAATAGTGAAGCATGCACTTGCTTGTGCCAGTTAATACTGGGAGTTAACAAGGCAGATGTGAGTACACAGCTCCAGCATGGAGCAGAAATCGCAACTTTTGTATTTCAGAGGATCACAGGGTGGGAGAAGATCCAAAACACTTGACAAGCAGAGTCAGCAGCACAAGGAAGTATGATGTGTCAGACAGACAATGAAAGCCCTGAAAAAGAGTAGCCTCAGGGCAATACAGGAGAAACCAGGGAAAGAGAAAATAGTAGCTACATGGATTGCGGAGGTTTGGCAGAGAAGAGGAAAAGATGACAGAAGAAAAATAGGTAGAGACACTCGGAAGAGAAAGCAATATAACTGGGGAAGATAAACAACCAGCAAGCACTCTTGAGAGCGCTATGGCCTTGCACTGAGGTTTAAATCACAGTGAAGCTGTTCACAAAGCAGAATATATTTGGGCATCTGAGCCATATTTCTGATGTTAGTACACTAACTTGGGAAATGCCATGGTACTTTGTTAGCCACTATATACATGCTTTTCATGTATAGTTTTTTAAAGTACTGAATGAGTAGGTGGTCAAACTTGCAAATAAATTAGGAAAGGTACCTCAGATTAGAAATGGTAACTCTTTTAAAGGAAAACTGTAGTAATTCCATCATTAAATATCTCGTACTGCATATGATTTTTCAAACCAATTTTTAGAAATACCTATCTCTAGTTCAATGTTGCTTAATTATTTTGTAGTATGATGGTGTCTTGAGGTCCTAGACAACAATGGAATCCCATTGTGCTAGATGTTGGGCAAACACACAGTAAAAGACAGTCTCTGCCTGTGTGTAAATGCCACATTAGAGAAGGGGTTGAGGAGCTGTTCTGGACCCAGACAGCGCCACCCTGCCACACCTGCAATGCATGTACAAGCTGGAAGAGGAAGGTAAAGGAGAGCAGAGTATCTCACTTGCAGGCAGGCGGTGGAGGTGAGTAGGCCTATCCTCTAAAGTGCTTTAAGAGGAATACTATGGGAGGCTCAGCTGCCCCTGACTATTGATCCTCTGCCTGACCAGTTGAGGGAAAAGGACTTTGGGTATTTGCAAGGTCAGACACATTCTTTATTTTGTTTACACATCTTCGCTGTTCCCTCTTGTGTGGGGAGGTTGGTAGGAAATGATCCAGGGACATAGCCACATAGCATTCTGAAGTGCAGGACTTAGCCACCTATCTTTGGGCCCAGGCTTGGAACCCAGTGGAGGGGGTGGGCCTGAGCTCCCTTACCCAGCCCCCGATAGAACTGGAGGCAAAAAGCCTATCCATGATACTGGAGACTTCATATGACAGTTCCCAAATCCTAGCTGAGGGACAAGCCATAGAAGGGGGCAGAGATGGCTGTCAGCAGGAGGCAACAAGACAGAAATGCCTGTCACTTCCTTGCCCTACTGCCTACGTAGTATCTATAGGGAGCAGACCCCTTCACACTACCGCAAAAATAAAAGGTGAGGAAAAGGAAGTAGACTATAAGTGTTAATGATCTCCTTCTCCTGTGAGTGCTTTGTCTGACAAAGCACCAGTATCAGCAAGACAGGATCTCCTGCTAAGAAGTAGCAAACATGGATCACCATTGGAGTTCATGTGAAAGGCAGAGACTCTCAATGCTGTAGGTTACAGGACATTCCATTCCTTCTTTAAAAAGTGGTTAAAAGGTGTGCTAACACACCTTTCTTTGCAATACTTTGGAAAATTTCATACCTTCCAATAGTGTCAAACATTCCCCTGCCCCCCATTCCTGCCTTTCCTCCTTAATCTGGAGTACATGGTGAAATGACAGTATTTCTTAATTTGACAGAGTAACAAGACACTTTAAATAGCTTTTTGTGATTTTTTTATTATGATCTGTAACTGAACATACACAGTAATTAGAACATACATGATTACACTGGAGTTTCCCAGAGGTAACCTGATAAAATGAAGAACCCAAGAAAGAATTCTCTTTTGGTTGCTATTATTCATGTAGGGTTAGAGTTATATAATCTTACTCACCATTGGATGGAATTCATCCCTGTACAGAGGGCTGGTACAAGCCTCTGAACCAGTTAAGTCCCACTTAAGCATTCAAAATAAGTTGCTAAATCTAGATACCAAAATTTGACTGATCTCAGTGGCCCCTCCAGTGCTAAATTCTGCAGCATTTGATACCCACTTGTACAGTAATGGTGTCCAGCTAAAAGTCCTGATTATAATGTATAAGAACATGGTCTCAGTAGCAGATGTTCCTTTTCATACAAGGTTTGTCAAGTGGTTTCATGGAATATACAGACCTACTGGCCAGTCCCCACATTCCAGGTCAAACTCTACCTCATGTCCCAGCAGGCTGACCTGCCCTAAAGCTCTCTTCTATAGCATGCAATGGACTATAGGAGCTACTTACAGTCATGGGCGTAGCGCTCTTAGGATTCTATCCAAAGCCCCTTGACATTAAGGAGATCTGGGTAAATAGTGGATTTTTTGGGGGGTTGCTGATAATCGTGGAAAAAGGGGGGAGTGGGTGGAATCTAATTGATTGACCCCAAATTGATTTTTATTAAGATTCCTGGAGAATCAAAGTTTTGTTTGGAGCTGAATAAACATTTTTGTTTCAATTTTGAGCATTTTATTTTCTTTGGTTAGAAATTGCCTTCAAAATTTGTATTAAACAAAACGTTATTTCAAACTGAAGAAAAAGAAAAAAAAAGAAAAAGCCAATGTTAGCATGGTGGGTCCCACACTTTTCTTGGTGGGTGGGAGAGGCTAGGATGCCACCCCTTGCCCCTGCTCTTAGGACACCAAGGGCCCCACTAGTGCGGTAAGAAGATGGTAGAGGAGTGAAGCGGGGAAAGGATTTGGTTTGCTCCCCACTCTGAGCCCCAGCCCCTGCAGGTTTCTTACCATCTTTCCCCCTTGGGTAGGGTTACCCTCAGTCCTTAAGGCTGGGGCAGTTCACTAGTCTTTCAATTCTCAGCAACACACCTTCAGACTCCAGTTTTCTCTCCTTCCTCACTCCACCCTATCTGCCTGAAGCAGGGTGTTTTTTTTGTTTTGTTTTTTTATTAGGTTCCTGACAGGGCCTTAATTGGCTACAGGTGCACCAATTAACCTGTAGTAACCTTCCCTAGTCTACAGGGAACCACACCTTAATTAGCCTAGGGTTTATATGTCTCCACTCTCCCTGGCCCTGCTGTATCACAAAACTGAAATATAGTATTTGGTTTGAAAAATGTTAAAACATTTCTGGTTTATTATTTTTTTTAAAACAGTTTGGCAAAACTGACATGAATTCATATATTTCAGTGTCACCAAATCTTCATATTTAATAAAAAAGGCTGCAAAATGTTCCCAGCTCTAATTGGGAGTCTTCCATTGACAAGAGTGGTCCCTTACTGTTTAATGTTGCTGAAATAACTGCCAATAACAGCAGGCTTAGTAAAACAATTGTAATTACATTTTCTCACATAGAATTCAGTTTAATTTAAATATTGCAAGAATTGCTTTTCCCCATCAAATTTCAAACTACTGCTTTGAGCAAAATGGAGACAGCCATCTTTGCAGCTAAAATATCTTCTGTAAAAGCACTATATCACTTGTACTGGAAATTACAAAAACTCAGACTAATCTGCACCCAGATTCAAGGCCTACCTCATAAAAATGATTTTTTTATTTTTATTTTTTTTATTTTTTGGCCAGACTCAGTCATTTATTTCATTGATGTGTGATTGTGGAGGAAAGCAGTTTTCTGTTAAATAGTTTCCAAAGTCCTGGGCAATTTATGGTTATTTGAAGGTCATTAACTGTCATCTGTGACACTTTTGTTATTACTCTGAAGCGGTTGCTGGAGTCCTCTTCTCAAAGGCCTACCATAAATTCAATGTTCTCCTCTTGCAATAGGCCTCTCTGCTGGAAAGAGGGTGATTCTCTAAACCCATGTCTGACTTCCATGAAATATCTGTGATTCCTATTCGTGCTGCATTCCCACACACGGATACCTATATGTGTAGCCTGGTAATCAATTCTCTATGAAATGTGTATTAAAATGAAAAATTATATTGGATAAGACAATATTTCTTCTTTTTCAAGAGAAGCAGGGCTATTAGCCAGGGCACTAAACTATCTCTTCTGTGTAAGGTATGTTTTCTGTGGAGGGCTGCCATGTTTATTTCATATGCAAAGAATCATTTTTATTTTTTTAATCAGCTGCAGGAAACCACTGCTCAGACCTCCCATGCAATCCTCCCACTAAAATGATTAATTGCTCCCCTTTGAACCGCTTGTATTTTTCCTTTAAATTTAAAGGACTATATTGAGAACCCTAAACTAGGTCCTGATCTGGCAAATGCTTAACGACATGATGAGCTTTACACAATTAAAGCCATTGGCTTCACTGGGACTACTCACATGTGAAAGTGTATGCTCCGTTGGGATCTTACAATGTTCCATGTTTGAGGGATATTTCCTAATTTTTCCTGGGTCACATACGCAATGTAGGAACACTTTTTTTGAGTAATATATTCCATACAATGTGAATAAATGTGGTTATGAATTTAGAAAGATATAATGTAAGAGACTTTACAGCTGCCAAGAAATCCATAGCTAAAATTTGTACTGCAACATTAATTGTAATCCCTTGTTCTTATGCATCACAACAGGCGTTTGATCACATGTTCATTAACACTGAACAATATGATAGTTATATTTGTAAACCCGTAGAGTTTACATGAGTAGAGTGCAGGTGGAACATACTTTAACTGCCCTGTGTATGTTAATGATAAGCAAAGTTGAAAAGGCTTGAAGGTTTGGTTTAGAGAACTCCCCAAAAATTCAGATACAAGGTTTTAAGTGCTGTGGATTAATACTGTGATGCATTTCAATATCACAATTCATATTATAAACACTTCCTTTTAGGGAACCCATCATAGACCAGTTCTCAGATCAGCTCTAAATCACTCACTGACAGCATGAGAACACGGAGTGATTTCCTGGCCCCAGTGAAGTCAATGGGAATATTGCCAATGACTTCACCCAGGCCAGGATTTCGCTCATGGGTTTTCTAAATAGTCATTCGTAATGAGGCAAGTTCTAAAGCCTCTTTCCTTTGCAAAACTGCGGTTGGAACTGTATGCACACTGAGTGGAATTCACCCCTACTCAGAGAGCCAGTGCAAGGACTGTACCATTTAACACCCACTATTTTGATTAAGCAATGCATAAATCATGTGCTGGCTCCATGCACTGCAGAAAGTTTCACCAATGCTAAATCTCTACATTCAGGATGGGGGAGAAACCCAGCCCTCCCTACTGAGTTCCAAATTCTGCTCTTAGTGGAAGTACTCCAGCGTAACTCAAGTTGGTGGGTTTGCTCTGTATTTAAACTGTAACTTGGGGATTCTCAAACTGGGGGTTGGGACCCCTCAGGGGGTCGTGAGGTTATTACATGTGGGGTTGCAAGCTGTCAGCCTCCACCCCAAACCCTGCTTTGCCTCCAGCGTTTATAATAGTGTTAAATACATAAACAAGTGTTTTTAATTTATAAGGGGGGGATTGCACTCAGAGGCTTGCTATGTGAAAGGGGTCATCAGTACAAAAGTTTGAGAACCACTGCTGTAACTTGAAGCAGACTTTGGCCCATTGAATTATTCATTTTCATGTCTTGTTACCTTGCTTTTCTGAGCCCATATTACTGTTCTGAATTCTAATTTCACTAAATTAAACAGAAAAATATCAGAATCTCCCCTTCTAGAATGCAAATATGATTCCTGAACACCAGGTAATAGATACTGTATACTTTAATTATAACCCTACCTCTCTAGTGCTCCATATTGAATGTAATGTTCCATTTACCAATTTCTTTTAATACTATTGAGTTTTCAATTGCTGAATTAAAACTTATATACAAATGCCTCAATTTTCTGGTCACAATTCAAAGAGTAATTAAATTATCTACTATATTATACTGCTCCTCAAGATTTAAGTAGATAAAATATTCTTCACTTATTGGATTAAATGGTGATGCGGTATTGCAGTGTGATGTTAATCAGCTGCCATATTTGAACTCAGAGGAGGCTGCAGTGGTGGGCAAAGTGCATTCCTTTACACAATATTAAGTTTTACTAACCAGCTGTAAAACTAATTAGACCTCTTACCCAATGTACTTTATATAAATTTAAAATCAAGAACGTTTTCATTATTTAGGTGCCGAAATCAAGATTTAAGAGTCTGATTTTCACAAATAGGTGGCTAAAGTTATTCTGGCTACACAAGGAGGCTTCTCTGTGAAGGATGGCCTTGCAGTGTGGTGTTGAGGTGGATTAGTTTGACTTCTGGAAGCTCATTCTACAGTTGTGCTTTCTCTACTAAAAATGTTGTTTCTCCGTCTCATGTGCTGTGCTCTGGGACTTGTGTTGAGAACTCCTGGCTGGAGAAGTTGTCACTTGACGTAGTTTTGCCCTGACTCACTGTTGACGTCAGGTACATTTACACAACACACTGCCTTCAGTGGTGTGTTGAGTATATAAGCTACATGTCCCCCCCCCCCCCCAGCACTAGTATAAATAGTGGAGTATGTGGTGAGGTGTGGAGAGTAAAGACTCACCTAAATCTCTCTATCTACACTGATATTTTGAGCAGTGTAGTGTCCCACTGCCTCCCTGCAGAATAAAAGGATACAGCAGCTCCCTGCTACCAGAGCCTTTTCCCACTGCAGGGAGCTGCTGGATTGTTTCCCTGCCACAGCCTGCTTTTCACCATAGCATGGAGCTGTGCATACCTCACACACAGGAGTGAAAATAGAGCGGTACCCTCCGGTATGCAGTATCTGCAAGAGATTTCTAGCCAGTAAGGGGTACCGGAAAGACGTGGGGCTAGCCCCTGCCAGGGTGGGCGGAGCTGCGCTCTGCTCCTTAAAGGAGCAGAACAGGGCTAGGGAGGGCATTCATTCTTTATATGGCTTTAACAGCACAATACATATGATAAAAAATGTAAACAAAGGCTTTGTTTAAGTTTGTCAGTGTAAGCGGGGGAATAGTCCTGCTATTGTGGGGAACTTTCCTGGCTTCTGCACTACCTCGGTGAAGTGGGCTAGCGAAAGGATCTGAGTCTTTGCTCCCACTTCCTTTACGCAGTGGCCTCCCTGCCCTTGAGGACTCCCTTTCCACTCTCCTGTCTGGCAGAGTCCTCGTAACCCCAACAAGGCTGGGCCCAGGATTCCTGGGGGGCTCGACCCCCAACCCTGCTGTGGTCACCTAGGGCAGGAGCTAGGATGTCCCCACTCCAGGGTACTCTCTCTGCATGGGGCACTTCTCTGACCCACTGACCATTACATACAAGTTAAAGCAAATGCAAGTTATTTAATCAACTATTAATTTTAAAAAGAATAAGGAAAAATGGGAAAGGTTAAAGGAAACACATCAACCCGCTCTGTGGCAGAGAACATCACAAACAGTGTCTCTGGAATGTCAGGGCAGTTCACAGTCTGTTCCTTGTAAGTCCCAGGCCTTCTTCTCAGGCCCTGGCTGTGCTGCAGGGATGCTGTGGGTTGGACACTTGCTCTGGTGGTGGCCACACGCTCTCAGGCTCTAAGTGGTAGGACCCTTCTTCCCAGTGTCGCTCCCGCCCTGTCGGGGTTACGATCCAAGCCTGGGCTGCAGAGCCTCTTGGCTGAGGTGTCTCCCTGTGCTGGGCCTGCTGCCCAGGGTCCCCCTTGCTCTCCCCAGCTGCTCACTGCACCCAGCTCCAGACTGCTCCAGTCCCAGCTCCACCACTCTGTCTCAGCACTGCTGCTGCTGCTCTGCCTCCAGCTCCCTGGGCTGCTTCTCTGGCCCCTCTGCCTCTGGTTGCTGCAGCTCTGCTCCCAGGACAGGTCTGCTCTGCAGGCTGCTTCTGTGACTCTGCTCCCAGCACTGACTTGCTTCCTGGGCTCCTTTTCTGGCCCCTCTGGCTCTGGTTGCTGCAGCTCTGCTCCTAGGGCAAGTCTGTTCTCTCTGGGCTGTGCCTCTGGCTTTGGGGCTGCAGCTCTGCTCCCAGGACAGGGTCTGCTCTCTCTGGATCGGGTACAGCTCTGCTCCCCAGCTCAGCTTGTACCCCTGCTTTCTCTTTAGCTCGGCCCACTCTGTCTGACCCAGGCAATTCCAGCTCACATGGAGGATAGGACCTCCCTGGCCTCCTGACTCCCTGATTAGCCTGTCTGCCCTGTCATTCAGGCTGACTTGGAGCATTGGCCTTTCCCCATCTGAGTCCTGATTCCCCATCGACCCTTACCCCTTTTAGTACTGGGAGCTAGCAACTAAAACACCCCCACTGAATGTTAGTAAGGGGGCAATAGTCCCCTTACATTAGCATATGTATTGTGCTGTTTTATGTTGGTCAGGACTGGAGTCCGCAAGAGCAGAGGGGTGGGAGGTGAGGGTAGGGAGGACCGAAAGTGTTTTAAAACAGTGTTTTTGATTCTGTTTCTCTCCATTGGTCTGAATTATCCATGACATTCATACTGCATCACATCAAGTCCAAATCATTAGAGGAATGCCTGACCAGAGGATGTTTGGATTCTGATGTCAGCCCAGTTCTGCAGCCTGACAAGAATCAGTGGTGTTGTCCCCAGTGTAAGCATAGAATTCTTATTTGCAGCCAAAGTAGTCTAACATGCATTTTGTTAACTGGAACTGGAGAAGCAAAACAAAGAAAACAAATGCCTCATTTTCCAGCTTTGTTGGTGAGAGAACTATAAATGAAGATTATAATGCCAGATACTGAGGGCCTTAAACCAGCTTCCTCAGGATTAGAATCTGCCAAGAACTTTGCTGAAAATATGTTCCTCATTTTAGCAATGGAGTTAAGACTTATCACACATCTGCGCACCTTTATTCAAATGAAGTCCTTCTGATCTGACAGGTCAGGCATTGTTAGTTTCATCCAGAACAATTTACAAACTTGAAACCTAATCCTGTAAACCCTGAATCATTTGATCAGTCCCAGTGAAGACAATGGGTCTATTTGAATGACTATAGACCACTTTTGTGGTAAGAGTTTCAGGAGTCTGTTCCTATAAAGGAAGTTGAATGAAATGCAATGTTAGGGTACGATACCATAATGCAGTTTAGGATACAGTTCTACTTACAAATTGTCTTTTAAATACATATGTTGAAATGGCTCCTCACCCAACTCCCATATTCCATATAAATAGACTGAAATACTACATATGTGTGGGGAAAGTGAGTAGTTAAGCATGTTGATATTTGTATATACAAACACCCATTTCCTCACTGTACTGGAAAATATAGTTGAACTTAATTTTCTATGGAATTTGAATTAGGTTTAACAGCCCCAATTGTTTTCTGTTAATCAGTGTGTACCTGATAAAATTACATGCTTTCTAAGAGAAAAGAATCAGTCCACACTTACTGAAAAAAAATTCCTTCCAACTGGTGTTCAGAAGAGTGCTACAAGACACATACATAACCTCATGAGCAGAGGGCAGAGAGGATACCCTCCCACATTATGACCAGCAAAATAATAATAATAATAATAAAATCTCAAAGAGGCAGAGTTTCACAGATTTGCAAACCTAAAAACTTGTGTTATCTTTAAACCACCTCAGTACATACCAGTTTATGAATATTAAAAAGTGAACTGCAAAGGAACACTGAAGCCCATTAACCTGAATGTGTGCCAGTATGCCCTCACTGACTAAAGGTGCAGTCATGCTTGAACAGCTAAAAATTAACCGGCTCTTTTAGGCTAAACAGATTGACAGAGCCAGAAGAGTATCCAGAAGTTACCTACTACAGGACAGGCCCAACAAAGAAAATAACAGAACGCCACTAGCCATCACCTTCAGCCCCCAGCTAAAACCTCTCCAGCACATCATCAAGGATCTACAACCTATCCTGAAGGACGACCCATCACTCTCACAGATCTTGGGAGACAGGCCAGTCCTTGCTTACAGACAGCCCCCCAACCTGAAGCAAATACTCACTAGCAACCACACACCACACAACAAAAACACTAACCTAGGAACCTCTCCTTGCAACAAAGCCCGTTGCCAACTGTGTCTACATATCTATTCAGGGGACACCATCATAGGGGACACTAATCACATCAGCCACACTATCAGAGGCTCATTCACCTGCACATCTACCAATGTGATATATGCGATCATGTGCCAGCAATGCCCCTCTGCCATGGACATTGGCCAAACTGGACAGTCTCTATATAAAAGAATAAATGGACACAAATTAGACATCAAGAATTATAACATTCAAAAACCAGTCAGAGAACACTTCAACCTCTTTGGTCACTCGATTACAGACCTAAAAGTGGCAATTCTTCAAAAAAAAAACAAAACTGCAAAAACAGACTCCAACGAGAGACTGCTGAATTGGAATTAATTTGCAAATTGGATACAATTAACTTAGGCTTGAATAAAGACTGGGAGTGGATGTGTCATTACACAAAGTAAAACTATTTCCCCATGTTTATTCCCCCCCCCCCAACTGTTCCTCACACATTCTGCTGGAAATGGCCCACCTTGATTATCACTACAAAATGTCCCCCCCCCCCCCCCCCCCCCCCGCCGCCCCTCTCCTTCTGGTAATAGCTCACCTTACCTGATCACTCTCATTACAGTGTGTACGGTAACACCCATTGTTTCATGTTCTCTGTGTATATAAATCTCCCCACTGTATTTTCTACTGAATGCATCCGATGAAGTAAGCTGTAACTCATGAAAACTTACGCTCAAATAAATTTGTTAGTCTCTAAGGTGCCACAAGCACTCCTGTTCTTTTTGCGGATACAGACTAACACCAGTGCTACTTTGAAAAGAATCATGTCACTGGCTCCATCTCTGTTGTTACATAACAGATAACAAAACTCCAGTGCGGCATGGTGCTGGCACACAGGGTCTCAGGTATGTGGTGTGATTTTTTTCAGAATCTCTTTTGGGAATAGTTGATACTTATGATTGTGTTATTTCTATGTGTGTATATTCATCTTGGTATCTGAAGTTATGAATGTTAGCTATGTTTACTACATGTTTGCTTCTGCTGTAACGCCCACAAGGTATTGAGCCAGCACATGGGTGGTAGGGTGGGGAAGAGTCACATGGAGGGTCACGTGGGGTGGTCATGTGCCCCCTTTTGTGTCCCTCCCATGAGTGCAGTACTGGCAAGAAATGATTTCTACTTACACCACTGCTCACCCAGCATTGTCAGTGGCATGCAGTGTTGATGTAGCCTTGAAGATCAGGATAATTCTTAAACAGGCAATGGAGACAGATTGAGAGCCAGAGGAAGGGGGGATATGGGCTGTGTGAGCACCTCATTCAGGAGGTCAGCTGCTGCTTTCTGCACAAGCTGGAGCCTCTGCATTGCTTTCACCTTCAGGTCCTGCTATGGCAAGCTGTAGTCCAGTGTGTAGCTGACAAATGAATAGATCACTGGGGACAGATCCTAGTGAGCTGAAGGTGGAAGAAAATGTTTTGCTACTGACATCGATAGTCTAATGCACCTATGTAGTTTATAGTCCTCCTCCAGCTGCATAGCATAAGGCTTCAGGCTACAAAAAAGAGTTATGGGAAAGTAAAAAGGGCTCGACCATTTTTCTGATGGTCTTTTTAAAATATCATGTATTTTAAGCATGCAAATACTCCTGCTTTTAGATTAGGGGCTTCATTTCCTCCCGTCATTTGTGCTTCTTTGCAATAAGGTTAAATTAATTAATTCTTATATCTAACTTGAGTTCTGTAAGAACTCAAATGTGAAATTGCGGAACTATTAACAATGGTTTGTAACCTGTCCTTTAAATCAGCTATGCAATGACTGGAAGATAGCTAATGTAATGCCAATATTTAAGAAGGGCTCTCGAGGTGATCCTGGCAATTACAGACCGGTAAGTCTAATGTCGGTACCGGGCAAATTAGTTGAAGCAGTAGTAAAGAATAAAATTGTCAGACACATAGACGAACATAAATTGTTGTGCAAAAGTCAACATAGTTTCTGTAAAGGGAGATCATGTCCTACTAATCTATTAGAGTTCTTTGAGGGGGTCAACAAACATGTGGACAAGGGGGATCCAATGGACATAGTGTGCTTAGATTTCCAGAAAGCCTTTGACAAGGTCCCTCACCAAAAGCTCTTACATAAATTAAGTTGTCATGGGATAAGAGGGAAGATCCTTTCATGGATTGAGAACTGGTTAAAAGACAGGGAACAAAGGGAACGAATAAATGGTAAATTTTCAGAATGGAGAGGGGTAACTAGTGGTGTTCCTCAAGGGTCAGTCCTAGGACCAATCCTATTCAACTTATTCATAAATGATCTGGAGAAAGGGGTAAACAGTGAGGTGGCAAAGTTTGCAGACGACACTAAACTGCTCAAGATAGTTAAGACCAAAGCACACTGTGAAGAACTTCAAAAAGATCTCACAAAACTAAGTGGGCAACAAAATGGCAAATGAAATTTAATGTGGATAAATGTAAAGTAATGCACAATGGAAAAAATAACCCCAATTATACATACAATACGATGGGGGCTAATTTAGTTACAACTAATCAGGAGAAAGATCTTGGAGTCATCGTGGATCGTTCTCTGAAGACGTCCATGCAGTGTGCAGCGGCAGTCAAAAAAGCAAATGGGATATTAGGAATCATTAAAAAAGGGATAGAGAATAAGATGGAGAATATCTTATTGTCCTTATATAAATCCATGGTACGCCCACATCTTGAATACTGCATACAGATGTGGTCCCCTCATCTCAATAAAGATATACTGGTATTAGAAAAGGTTCAGAAAAGGGCAACTAAAATGATGAGGGGTTTGGAATGGGTCCCATATGAGGAGAGATTAAAGAGACTAGGACTTTTCATCTTGGAAAAGAGGAGACTAAGGAGGGATATGATAGAGGTATATAAAATTATGAGTGGTGTAGAGAAAGTGAATAAGGAAAAGTTACTTCTTGTTCCCATAATATAAGAACTAGCGGCCACCAAATTAAATTAATGGGCAGCAGGTTTAAAACAAATAAAAGGAAGTTTTTCTTCACTCAGCGCACAGTCAACCGGTGGAACTCCTTGCCTGAGGAGGTTGTGAAGGCTAGGACTATAACAGGGTTTAAAGGGAGCTGGATAAATTCGTGGAGGTTAAGTCCATTAATGGCTGTTAGCCAGGATGGTGAGGAATGGTGTCCCTAGCCTCTGTTTGTCAGAGGGTGGAGATGGATGGCAGGAGAGAGATCACTTGATCATTACCTGTTAGGTTCACACCCTCTGGGGCACCTGGCATTGACCACTGTCATTAGACAGGATACTGGGCTGGATGGACCTTTGATCTGACCCAGTATGGATGTTCTTATGTTTTTATGTGGCTTGAGTCTATTGTGTAAATGAACTTTGCATCATTGGAGGGCATGCACTTCTAGCAGATACTTCCATAAACGACTCTATCCCATCTAACGGGATGGTATTTTTAATAAGGAAGGCACAATGCACTGGAACAGTAATTGGTCTCTTTTTCACATGGTCTAAGCTCTGTAAATAAGCAAAAACTCATAAGCCCACTCTTCATACAGATCTGGTGGCTTTTGTTTCCTGAGAACAAACTGATGTTCTATAGCTAACTTAAATTCTAATGAAATAATCAAACGAATAGTCACAATGAAATGTTAAGTCAACCCTGTGTTACTGAAATCAGTTACTAAAACAGTCTGCTATGCTGTATTCAGCCCAAGCTATCTGCTGCCTTCTGAGCTACCTCTGCTGTGGAAAGTTTCAGATGCCAGCTTTGCAGCAGACTGATCTACTGTACAACAGAAACAACAAAAAGCTCCTTCAATGCCCAGAGTTATAGCATAGTGCAGAGAAAGGAATGTTCATAGATACCTCTAACTTGTATTAAGAATGATCTTCAGCCTTCCCCCAGTCCCTGCTGTCCCACATCTGGGACAATTAACAGCGCTGCAACTGTCTCGCTTAGGGGTGTGAAAAAACACCCCCCCCCCCGCGTTCAGCAAGTTGCAGTGCTGTAAAGTGCCAGTGTAAACAGTGCCCCAGCACTGGGAGCTACGCCCCTCGTGGAGGTGATTTTTTTAGAGCGCTGCGCAGTGACCACGCAAGGCATGGTGGAGCGCTGCCACAGCAGTGCGGCCGCAGCAGCGCTTTAGCGTTGCCAGTGTAGACTAGCCCTGGGACTGTGTAACCCAAGATGTTGTTTTGACATCTTGTTATCCTAGGCCAAGCCTGAGAGATCAGTGGTGACAAGGGAGGAACCTACCTTCTGAATCAAACACCACTTCCTGCAGCACTCTGGCTTTTCGTTGGTGGTTTACCATTCATGTATTGACTGAGCTCATAGTCATCTGCAGCCTGGTTTTCCTGTAGCTTGTATTATATCAATGCCAACGCTTCCAACAAGATTTAAGGAGGAGTAGCTTGTAGAGAATGGGGGTGGGGCGGGGAGGGAGTTAGTTCGAGGAATGAGTAGGCAGACAGAAGGCTACGGGGAGAGGATTACAGGGTGGCAGTGCCCTTCTCTTCTCCCTAATCATCACAAGTTTTTTGAGGGGAGGGACTTCAGACCCTGTTCCTGAAATATTCGGACTAGCTTGGGCAACACAAGTACCTATGCAGTCTCTTCCTGACTCTGTTATCTGCAGAGTCAGGGAGATATTGAGTATA
Source organism: Chelonia mydas (assembly GCF_015237465.2). Taxonomy (NCBI): domain Eukaryota; kingdom Metazoa; phylum Chordata; order Testudines; family Cheloniidae; genus Chelonia; species Chelonia mydas. The sequence continues at coordinate 164,700,532 of NC_057849.1, forward strand.
CCCAATGTTTGCCTGATGTTGTCATCGATCCTGGTGTGAGGTAGATAAAGACTCTACCTCTTACTAATTGGGGAGGGCTATACTGGCGCCAGTCTTACCTTGCTAAAGATCACTTGGTCCCACAGTCATGGAACCAGACCATGGAGCACATCTTCATCCTGTGGCTCCACACAGATCCAAGATTTGGCCACACTGTATCTCTTCCACTACTAAGTTCTAGGCGTCTCTGCGTTTCACTCCAAAGAAGTTGTTGAGACCAGTTACTACTTTTTGATATTCTGATTAATTTGAGCTAGATTTTTCTCCTGCTCATATCAAAATAATCCAGGATTCTGTGGTTAAATTCGAATCCTTGCAGAGTTTGAGACAGATGAAACAGAGCTGGATCCTCGGCTATTGTAAACTGGCATAGCTCCTCTGACTTCCCAGGGTTGCCGTGCCTCAGCGTTCAGACAGGTCACATGGCCATAGACTAGTGAGATTAGCATGACCTCTGAGGTGCTGGTCCAAAGTCATGTGGCCTACATCTGTTATTCTGATATTTGATTTTTCTCTCTACTTGCCCTATTTAAATACTGAAAAGAATATTTTTAAGGTGTCCTACTTAGGTAGCAGCCCAGGACACCTCCTTTTCCTTTGATTTCTGCTTTACAACACAAGGCTCTGACTGCTGCCCCCTTTTTTTTCTTATTAGAGAATTTTCCTCTTCTTGCTTCTACTAATATATTGAACTTCAGTATAATATTGCAGAACTATGCCAGGCAAATTAGTTTCTTTAACCTACTCGGTGGTTGTCACCAAGTTGAAGGCCTATGATACACTTGCAAAAGTGACTCAGATCAATTTGAATCAAGGGGCAAAAGAAACTAAATGTTGGTTTAAAAGATCAGTACTGTGATGAAGGGTTTTACTGTTTCTCTATTTTTTTTACTGCATGCTGGAGGTTCTAATGAAGCTTTTTTTCTAGTTTCAACTACCTTTCTGAGACTCAAGAGAAAAATTGCTGGTACTATCAGGCTTATGCTATGATTGTAAATTGCTACCACTTTACATTTGCTCATATACTTAAATCATCAATCACCCTCTCTGATTTAGCCCCAGCCAAGCTGGGCCTTCTGGGCGAAAGTGTAAAGGAGTGGGTAACTCCTTCAGAGTCACGTGCTTTCTGGATCAAACTGGAGAGAGGAAACTTCATCAGGGAAAATAGTTCTTAGGGTATGTCTACACTGCAATGTAAGTCTGTGCTTGAGCTTGAGCTCAAGGCTATGCCTACACTACACTACACTGCACTAACCCAGGACTCAGTCCCAGGACAAAAGCAAAAGTCCAAGCAAAAGTCAAGCCGGGACACAAGTCAAACCCTATTGCTTTGCAGTGTAGATGCAGCCCCACTTGACTCATGTCCCAGACATGAAATATCCTATAATTCCACGGGACAACTTCCTTAGTCCTTTCTATCTCAACAATTTGCAATTCGCTGTATTGAAAACCGCACCCCACTCCTTGGTAAACAGCAGCAGCTCAGGTCAGCATTAACCCATTCTCTTCTGATCACTGGTCTGCAAGTACGCTCTCAGAGAGCCTGGGTTCACAATGGGGAGCGAATTGACTGAGCCTTTTGCACATTGAACTGCTTTATGATCATGGGAGGACAGTCAAATACTGGTGAATCTGGGGTGCGTGGCCAGTAAAACTATGGACTTCAGTAAAAACATTAGGAATGATCACACACACTAGCACGAGGGTGGGGAAACTACAGCCCGCAGGCCCCACCTGGCCCGTCAGACCTTTTAATCCGGCCCTCAAGCTCCCACTGGTGCTCCAGCCAGGGAGTGGGGTCAGGGGCTTGTCTTGCTCCGCTCTGCGCGTGCACCAGCTCCATATGTCTCCTGGAAGCAGGAGCAGCCAGGAGGCTCTGCACGCTGCCCCCGCCCCAAGCGCCAGCTCTGCAGCTCCCATTGGCCGGGAACCGCAGCCAATGGGAGCTGCGGGGGCGGTGCCCATGGATGGGGCAGCATGTAGAGTGGCTTGACCCTGCCTCCAGAGGGGGGACGGGCCGCTGTTTCCAGGAGCCACTTCAGGTAAGCGCCGCCCAGATCCTGAATCCCTGAGCCACCCCTGCCCCAGCCCTGATCGCCCTCCAAACCCTTTGATCCCAGCCCGGAGCACTCTCCTGCACCCCAAACCCGTCATCCCTAGCCCCATCCCAGAGTCTGCATCCCCAGCTGGAGCCCTCATCCCCTGCCCCATCCGTCCCTCCATACAATTTCCATACCGAAATATGGTCCTCAGGTCAAAGATTTGCCCACCCCTGCACTAGCAGATAGCTAAAAAGCTGACAGCTCTGCAGATTTTCCAGACAAGTGATCAGTGCAGGGAGTGTATTAAAAGGCCGAGGAGAAAGTACTGGAGCTCCAGGAACAAGAACCACACCTTGGGGTAATTCACCAACAACATGACGACTTTGACCAAGCCAGCTGTGCTTCATGACAACCTGGTCAGCTGGGATGGTGCCCAGCTGGCCCCTGAATCCAGCATGGGAACTGATGGCAGCCAGCAGTGGGCTCAGTGAGTGACTTTTTTTTTTTTTAACGAAACCGGTGCCAGAGCAGGCTGTGGATCAGGATCAACAGCATATTCTCGATTCCTATTTAGAAAAGCTGTTTGATTTTTCTCACCCCGCACCTGCTCCACTCTCCTCCCTACCCCACAAGAAACAACTCACTGCTGAGACTGCAGAAAACTCAGTGGAGACAGAAGCTACCTCAGAGCCCAGTAAGTATATGACTCAAAATTACAATTTATTACAGTAATGGGAGGGATTTCTGCTTTAAGCAGCAATGCAAAAATGGTAAGCCGTGGCTACCAGCATTTGGCCACTAAATGGTGGATTGTATCACAGGGTGTAGGCTTCCTCTCCTCTTCTCCCTCCCCCTTCCCCGGGTGTTGTTCAAAATGGTGACTTGGAATTTTAAATGTTCATAAACAGCTGTAACAGTTATTTTACCTGTCAAGTTACAGAGGTTTGCTAGGGTTGTTCATGTTTCCCTATCAACAGTAAATTTGCCACTCTCTAATAACTCCTCCTGGGTCTAGGGAGCCTCCTGTAAACAATTAACTGTGTGTGTGTGTGCATGGGGGGATGGGACGGACAGTGTTTTATTTCCAAATCTAGTGCATTTCAATTAGAGATAGTCCATGCAGTCTGTGGGTCACAAAATCATTTCTCCAAAGTACAATTGGGGTGTCAGTCTTTTCCCAAACTGTGCTGGGTGCAGGGTGGGGAAAGCTGCAGATTTCAGCACTTTTTGTGTGTAGCAATCAGAGGGAAAGCTATGTGTGAGCTAACACACCATAAAGTTAATTCCCTCATGGATTCTGACCCAATCCTGGCTGCTGATAGCTGCAAACTTTTCTGAAGCAGGAACTCCAGGTAGTCTCATTGCAGGGAGGCCTGGGAAATATGCCTGTCCCTGTATAGCTGGCTAGTCCACTCCACCCACATATGTGCTGGTTGGTCACTATACGTTTGAATCCTTCAGCTGCCGACGTTGCAGATTTCCCTCCAGCAGCTAGGAATAACTTCTCCCTCTGCCAGTAGGGCACCACAAGAACAGTTATGTCTTCCAGAATATGCAAAGCCTGAAACGACAGAAAAAGCCTTTTGCAGTAAGGGGCCCTCTGTGCCCTCCCCCCAGTATGGCAGTCGTTATGACATTTTTTTGAAACAAAGTTATAATTTTAAAGTGCCGCCGCCTCTGCAGTCTGTAACTGCGATTAACTCGGGGGTGTACGGAGACAATAGGATGGCTCCGTTCAGAAATGTTCCATTTTATGCCCTTGAGACGCCACAATAATTAATTCTGTCCTCGTCCACTGAGCTAGTTTAGACAGTAACCCTCTGTTTCTTGTCCTGTTTCAGGACCCTCAACCTATACTGCCTGCTGTTCTTCAGGAACTCGATCCCTGGCCCAACGTACCTTCACAGACTGTTCCAAAAAGCAGTGTTTCCGTGACGACGTTATGGTCCAGGACCCGAAGAAGAGGGACAAAAGACTGGAAAGGCTGAGGCTCGCCACCCAGGACAGGTTTTCAGAGGGGGAGCAGGCACTTGCAAGAGAGAGAGAACTGTTTCAGCAACTCCTGTCCATAATGGCTTCAAGAGTCCCATCTCCTGCTCCTCCCTAGCACCATGGCATGATCACCCTGCAACATACCCTCAGTGCAGCAGTAGCCTGGACGACTCCACGTCGGGGTGGCCTGTGCATTTAGAACTCATGAGCAGGGGCCAGGTAACTAAACTCCATGCAGTCTTCATTCTTCAACTCCTCTCTGGTGGCAACGTTCCCCGCCCACCCCCCAACACCAAGTGAAATGTAAAGAAGGGAAAGGAGAACATGGGGCTAGGGGACACATAGTGTTATGGGGATTGTTGTGTATTAACTATTTCCTGCGCTTTTCTTTGTGTGTGTTGTTTCGTAATGGCAGCTTGCCTGCCCAACACTGTGGGAGTGTGTTACTGTTTTTAAGACCTGCTTACAAACAAAGTGTGTTTATGCTTTCAAGAAAGTTTATTGCTCTTATATCAGGCAAAACAAACAAGCAAGTGATCCTGAAATAAATATTTTTATTTTGAAAAAAATAGCTTTTTTTCTCTAGGCTGAGAGGGAGGGCTGGACAGAGAAGTTTTCTTCAATTTAGAGAAGAGAAAGAAAAGAAAAGTTAACTATCCCTGAATACAAATACTTGCAAAGGTTCCAAGAGCAGGAGAGGTAATGAAACTATTTGGGCAGGCTCATCCCCAGGGTTGTGTTGGTGGCATGGTAGGATTTTCTAAAATGCCCCAGTGATTTAGGAACACAAACTCATTGAAAGTCAGCTTTTTTCAATGGGATTTCACAGATTTTAAGATCAGAAGTTATCATGATGGTCATCTAGTCTGACCTCCTGCATACTGCAGGCCATAGAACCTTACCCAAAAATGTCTGCATCGAGCCCACAACTTGTGAATTTTTTACTCATAAATCACTTACAGCCAGATTTTTTTATTTAGGCAGGTAGGTGAGGATTTTGTTTTGTTTTGTTTTTTAAATCCCACGAGGCCCCCTAAATACCTTATAAAAATCTGGTCCTTAGGCACTCTTGAAAAATCCTACCCTGTACTCCTTCAGGAGTTCTACTCTCAGGAATCCCTGTTAAAAACACACGTGCCAACAAGAGGATGGCAAGATATCGCTTTTTTTCTCATCATGGAACTTCCCTCAGAGACCTTCCTCTTACAACTCCAGAGAACTAAAGGAGCAAAACCAAATGTATACACCATATTCTCTTAAAAGGAGAAAACCCACCCTCTCAGTGCTCTTGGTAAAATCACTAGTTGGTTAGTCTTATGTTGGTTTCTAGTGGTGCCAACTGTGGCAGTAATTTTTTTTGCAGAGTCCTCTCATGGGCAGCCTTTTTAGCAAAGCTGCCAAAGACTAAACTAGCACTTTTATCCTGGGGGTCCCTTTAAGCATGAAGGAATTTGAAGGGGGAGGAGCAGAGATTGTTGCATTCTTTATCCCACTGCCTCATGTTCTGTAGATAAAGGGTTTTGTTCTTGGCTGTCGGTCTGATATATTTCCTGAATGAGCACAGATTCACTTAAAATGTGGGAGAATGCATACCGTACTATATATTTTTTAAAACAGTGACGCTGCAGGGATGTGTCCATTCCAAATGGAGATAGGTGAGCAATAAATTACAGCAGCCTCAATTTCCTGGAACACAGAGCTTCATGTTTAACTCTTGGTTCAATAAATGAGGCATATTAATGAAAGGCAGGCCTTTATGGTACATTGCATTATTATATAAAACTACAGTGAGTCATGAGTCCTAAAATATTGCAAATATTTAGTTAAGTAAAAGAATAATCGAGGGAGTAGTTTTGACTAAACTATCATAAGGAGTGACTGCAATACTCCTGGATTAATCATTTTACCTTTCCCACATAGGTGCACTATAGTTTGGCAAGAGTGCTGCTGAAGAAGGGCTCAGCAAGATCTCTCACGTTGACTCTGTTTTACATCGTCACTAACAGTATTGTTTCTTTTCGTGATGTAACAATATGTTCTTTGGATCCACACAACTCATGAAATTCAAGCCAGCGCTAATTTATGGGGTGGGGAGAGTTCACAAAGGGTAGGTTTGGGTAACATAGCACTTTTGTGATAGATTAAAGTGATTTCAGTTACTTTTACATCACCTCCCCCTTCATCCCAAACACTATCTGTAAGCATAAGAATACAATTTAAAAAGATAATCTGGATGTACAGTAATGTGGATTTAAAGTGGTTTTACTTATATACAAACTCAGCTAGGTGTGCTTATCAATCTGTTCAACTATTGCTTCAACAATGTGCTAGTTGTCGACATTCAGCCAGGTCTCTCAGCATGATTTTGTAAGCACTTTAAAGGAGACCACGTAAGAGAGAGACATTTGTAGCCCTCTGGTGGAACGCAATCTATTTTACTTCTCCCCATCCCAATTTATCATGATCCAGAGTCAGTAAAGTTATGGTAGAGAGGCGCTGTATGTTAGCAAAGAGCACTGTAGTTAGGATAGCGGCATGAACTCAATTGAGCATCAGCACAATGGGTAGATTGCAACAACAGTAGTTGTTTAATCACTTCCTGAGAAAGCCTCCTAGGCGCTATTGTCACAGCCTCCTTATTGAAGCTAAACAAAGTGGGGTGGGGACACTGGGTCAATTTGCTGCTTTCAGAATAGGAATTCATAGCCCTTTCCCCTGGGTTGTTTTAATTTGTGGTGTTTTTCTCTGATGAACACATACAGTGTTTTGTGTCTCTTCCCAAACTCCTTTGTAGCACCTGCCACATTTCCAAGAGGCTTGCTTAGCGAGCTTTTTGCCTGGTTGCTCTGGTATGCACATATTCCAGAGTTGGTTGCTATGGTATCTGACATTACATCTAATGCCCCTTCTGCTTGCAAGAGCTATGAATGTGTGTGGCATTATACCACTGGTGTATGCAGCTTATTTGATCTTGGTGTGCTTCCTGCAACTGGTTCCTGGAGATGTTTATCTTCATGCCTTTCAATGTGGCAGTAGCTGTGCATTGCTCTCCATCTTTTCCAAGTAGCTCATCAACTTTCCTTGACTTCTTTTTGTGTGTGAAGCAGGGGTCAATCTGGCTCAGTGTATTTTGTGGAAGTGCTGTGCTGGATATCGGGTATGGAGGGCAGAGAAAGGTTTTAAGCAGATAGTTTAGTCAAGGCTGAAATCACCCAGTGTTCAAAATTACTGAGATATGTCCATGTGCATTTTAATGTTCAGTTCTGTTTAAATATAAAAGGTATAGAGCTGCAGGATTTGCACAAGGGAGAGCCCTAAATTGATCCTCTATCTTACTTTACCATGAAGCAAAAGGTCAGCAAGGGCACCTTAAAATTGAAATATGATTCAGCCAAAGGCCCTCAACAATAATCACAACATAAGTTGTTCCTTTGTCTTTTTGTTAATCTTTGATGTTGTGGGCCAAGAAACATAGAATTAGCCTTAAAAAAGCCACTTCCTCTCTTAGAACCTAATTCTTCCCTTGGTTACACATGTGTGTCTCATTGACTTCTCTGATTGTTATGCAACTGGAATCAAGGTCAGAACATGACCTGTAGATTTTGCAAACAAAAGTGGAGTTTCATTTGTGTTCACATCCTTTTAAACTAACAGTTTGGAACTACAAGATACTGTTATCCGTAAGGATGTCTTGCAGGCTGTACACTCCCTTGCTGGCACTATTGTAACTTCCTTAAATCTCCCACAATATCCTTATGAGACCACTAGGTGTCACTGAAAGACTGAAGTAAATATCTGAGATAAATGTATATGAATGTCTCTCAAAATCTGTGGGTGTTCTTTGTTTAAGGTGGCCCAGCGGAATTTAAGAAAGGTGACATTACCCAGCAAGTATGTATGCATAATAATACTAAAAGCCAAGCGAGAAGTTATTTTTTGCAGGACTAGTTGTACTTGAATTCTTCTATGTAAAATATTTTTATGAGCAGTTTGTTAAGATGTATTAAAATTATAGCTATTTCCTCTTTCTCTCATCTACACAACACCCAGTGTAATACACAGCTGTGATACTTTATTGCTTTGCACACACTCTCGCAGGTACTTTAAACATCCAATGTAAAGCAGTGCTCTACTGCTTCCCATTGCTATTGCTCTATTGCTAGCCCAGTCCTTCCAAGGTTCTGAATGCTTCCTGAAAGGTGGCGAATACCCTCCACTCTCACTGAAATGAAAGGAGAGGTAAGGGTGCTCAGAAGATGCACATTCAAGCCTTCATATTCCTCAGTAAACTGGACTAAACTCTAATGCATGGTCCCTGGATTGCGTGGCATTCTGGTATGACAGACTGGAATACCTGGTATAAAAAGATAAAACACACAAGCTGGAAATTCTGTGGCAGCTTCTTTTAAGTTAAAAAGGGAGTGATTAATTGAATTAAATATGCAAAAGGATAATATCAATATTGTAGCCCAATGTTTTTTCTACATAATTCAATTTTATGGTGGGCCAACATTTCTGGTTTAATATCCCTTGGATAGTTGTAAATGTATAACAGAATTGTAGAGGTTGTTGGAAGGAAGCTAAGTGATTCTGGAAGCTGGGCAGGAGATGATTGGGACTGTTGACACTGGGTAGGTGTCAAAAGCAATTTGGGATTATGTAATTTTGGCTAAAATGATCAGCATTGCCTTAGAATTAAGAAATACACAAGGTCCTAGTCAGAGTAAAAACAGAAAACACAAGACAAATGTTTTCTTACTTGTTCCACAAAACAATTTCTTTCAATTACATGTCTGGATATTTTCACTGTTTATAAAATGGATATGGCAAGATTTGAATATTTTATATTTGAAATCTCACTTGAGTACATGAATCTTGATAGTGTGGAACTGCTCTTAGAGTGGGGATTTATTTGATCTCAGTCTAGTTCAGTGGTTCCCAAACTTTAAGAACCTGCGAACCCCTTTCACTAAAATGTCAAGTCTAGCGAACCCTCTCCTAAAAATGAATATTTCCAGGGATTTTCTCCTTTACCTGAGTATGAATTATAAAAGCAGTGATCTTGGAAATATAAAATTTGTTTTTATGACATGCTTATTACACACTATTTATTATTACTATTTATCATTACAGTATTTTAATTACATTATGAAAACGGCAACACTCTTCCAAGATCTCACTTTCATAGCTTGTATCACCTTGAATAAGGCTCCTGTGTTTCGTCAAGGAGTACCAGATGGGAAACAGCATGAAGGTATTTAAGAAACCAACTCAAAGAGTTCCCCCTACACAAGCATTCAGGTCTTGAGCAGTCCAGGCAAACAATGCACGTTACAACAAAGCTTAAACTTGTTCTTCATAATAATTTTAAAAACAATACTAGCTGCCTATTTAATTTTAAAAATAGCAAAAAATATCCACCTCCCTTTCTTATAAGGAGCCTTGAAGTTTAAATCTCCTCAGTGCTATGCTTGCTTTGATCTGCTTAGCTCTTGGAAGTCCAGCGGCTCTGGGCTGCTGGCCCCGTGCTGCCCGGGGTCCCTAGGGACAGCTCTGTCCGCCATTAGGGAATTTTTTCCTGAGAACCCCCTGTATCATTTTGTGAACCCCCAGGGGTTCACGAACCCCAGTTTGGGAACCTCTGGTCTAGTTTTATGATTTTTTCTCTTCTGTTAATATTGTTCAACCTAGTAAGACTAATATCCAAGCACTTCTGAGTTATACATTTTTCCCCTATGGTTTTAAATGTAACATTTTCATTAGCCTGAACTTAGAGTTTTGCCACTAGAGGCCCTTCTGTCCTAACAAGATAGTGGAACCATTTTACAGCTGTTGCATCTATATATAGGGAACAATCATGTTGTACCCATTGCAAAACAATGGTGAAGTTTCCATTGACTTTAGTGGTGTAGGATCCAGGCCTGTAGGCCAGAAATATAACGTCTAGGTAGCCTAAGTTAAGAATCAAAATTACTTTATAAAAAGAAAAGGAGTACTTGTGGCACCTTAGAGACAAATTTATTTGAGCATAAGCTTTTGTGAGCTACAGCTCACTCATCGGATGAATTCTAAGGTGCCACAAGTACTCCTTTTCTTTTTGCGAATACAGGCTAACCCGGCTGCTACTCTGAAACCAAGATTACTTTATATATCCTTGACAATCGTATAGACGGTACTGAAGTTAAGAGTAATGTTTGTACCGTAGAAGGCTACATTTAAAATCTAGTGCTTGGTAATATAATTCTCTTAGGCCCCAATTTAAGAAAGCAGATACATGCTTAATTTCATTGACTTGAGTGGGATTTAGGTACAAGCTTAAGCATCCTTCCTGAACGGTGATGGGTCTGTAAATTACAGAAATAAGTTCTGAAAAAATCTTTGTATAAGTGCTTTTTTATTCAGCCAATAAAATGGAGTTATTGCTAACAGGCAGAACTGTCTGTTCTCTTCTGCTGCCATAGGAAAATAGGATTTGGGATGTCTTTTATATGTAATCTGGTTTCAAATGTTTTAGGTCTGTCTGTAAAATCTAGTCTCTTTCAATATTAAGGATTACAGAAAATTGGGATCAGTGCACATTTAGAAAAAGGATTTTATTAGGGCTGAACAGAACACATTTCGAATTAGATTTGTGTAGTGGCAAAGTACTGGCAGTTTGGCAAGCATGTGTGTATAAAGCTTACAGACTGGAAAACTAATAAACATTTTGAGTTAGGCATCCTTTAGGCCTAATATTTCCTTAAATAATTTAAAATAAGGTTGTTTAAAAAATAAGTAGCAATAATAATGTTATTAAAACCCAACTTTTTATTTCTGGTTATAATATTTTACCTCAGAATGTGAGAAGCAGAACTGAAATCTTACTGCAGTGAAGAAAATGGGGACTAAGTATGCAAAAATGATAGTTAATGTTGTGCAAACTATTCAAAAAGGTCTATCTAGAACCTTTACCTTTAAACCACTGCTGTACATACTTATAGCTCTTACCTCTTTTTTTATTTAAGTTTTGTAAAAGACAGTGCACGCCTGTGTCTTAGGGGACAGGGGGATTGGGAGGATCAACAACTAAAAACGTTGGCTGCTATAATTTGTGGGAGAAATTGTGAAGATTTATCTAACTGTCTTGTTTGGCTTTAACTTTTTGTTAATGAGACATTCAGTTTGAAGGTTTTTTCATGTTTCCCATATTGGTCTGTGAGTGGGTGTTGGGATGGGGAGGTACTGAGCACCAAAATCCAGTCATGCTGCATGCCACCTTCCATATCATAGCGCCAAGGAGAACAAATCTGCTGATAATGGTACAGGAGGCTGTGAAGAAGGGAGTTAGGCGGTATATTCCTCTGGCACCACACATCAGCCCTCAGCTTCTCCATTATCCACATATGGTCTCAGCAACAAGCAGTGACATGGGGGCTGTGACTACAGAGCGGGAGAGGAGTCAGGAACCAGATGTTCTATTGCCTTCCCACAGTTGACTTCTTTGGAGAGTCATTTGTGGCCTACCGGGTAGGGGACTGAACTGGACAAGAGGCCTGGGTTGCATTCCCACTCCTGCCACTGACCTGTTGTGTGACCTTGGGCAAATCACTTCTCTGTACTGTTTTCCTTCCCACCATTTGTCTGTCTTGTCCATTCAGATAGTAAAAGACAGTCCCTGCCTTGAAGAGCTCACAATGTATTTTGTAACGTATATAGCATAATGTAGCCCTAGGTGCTATATTTATACATATAAAACAAAGTAAATGTGACTCTAAGGAGTCACATGAACACAGGGGGGTGTCCATTTGCAGTGGTGAGTAGGTTGAGCCCTATGCCATGTGCAGGAAGGAGCTGCCTTTTCCCCCTTCTGCATGTATGTAAATGCCACAGTTTCAGGAAGATTATGGACTGCACTGGCAGGTTCAGAAAGCACCATTTTTTAAAATTATACCCTGATGGAAAATTCCTGCAGTGTTGCATGGAGAATGATATTTTTCTATAGGTTTCATCATCACCTAGAATTTATCCCTGAGCTAGGATTCTAGAAAGGATTCTTTAGGGGCTTTAGTAGTCATTTCTATAGAACACTACTAAATTATTCTATAAAGGCAAGATGTGTGAACTTTGAAGGCAGGGATTATGTCTTCCCTTATTTTAGATGTCTATAATTTAAGATTGACAACATGCATCCTTCTGATATACTACTTCATAGGTTGTGCAGAAAGAATGCACATTGTTTAAAAACAAAACTGAAAAAATAAAAAGGCCTATGGTTGCCCATCAATGATATCTCTGACATATAGACACAGAAGCCATCAGAACCCTGTTTCTTAGCGAATAACTTCCACTCCAGCAGTAAAGTCATGGCAATCAGTATGGATCAACAACACATTATGTGAACACCACAATATTACGCACCAACAGTTTTTACAGTTGATAATCAAACGTGCAAGTTAAAGGCTTGGATTCTCACATTCACTAAGGCTGTGTCTACACTGGAATCAGAGATATGATTATAGTACATGTAGGCATACCAGAGCTAACTTTGATCTACCTAGCTTGAACACCAATCAGTGTCAAGCTTCAGCATCATGGACTAGCTGCTCAAGTATGTACCCAGAGTTCCATGCAGCCACAGCTTCACAGCTATTCTTATTTGTGCTAACTAGATGAAAAGTAGCTTAGCTATGTCTACACGTGCTGCAGTCACACATTTGATTGCAGCGTAGACATAACCTAACATCTCTCTCCACTGCTCTGGCTTAAAGGAGGAACAAATTCACTGGCAAAAAACTTCCTTAGCACATTTAGCTGCCTGGTGTTATAGTCATATAGCTTAACGCCAGAAGGGACCACTAGATCATCTCATCTGACCTTTTGTCTAGCACAGGCCACCAACACCACACAGCACCCCCATACGAAACCCAAAAACCAAAATGAGACCAAAGTATTATAACCCACAGGTGACTGGACTGCTATGGGCCACAGGCTGAGAATAGGAGAGACCAAAGTGCACCAGTGCTTGAGGTCCCTGCAATGGCAGGGAAATGATTAAGTGAGATATACCCAGATAATCCTGGAAAGCGACCCACACGCTGCAGAGGAAGGTAAAAAAGTCACTGCCAATCTGACTTGAGAGAAAATTCCTTCCTGACCCCACATGTGGCCAGAACCATTGGTCAGAACCAGCCAGCCAAGCACCTGAGAGAGAGAATGCTTGGTGCCACCTCAGAGCCCCGACCCTTCCTGCCCAGTGACCCGTCTCCAGCCGTGGCCATCCCTGATGCTTCAAAGTGAGGTGATTTAAAGAAAAAATCCTCCCAGAATACATGGAGGGGAGGGGAGATCCCTTCCTGACCCCTACTAGTGGCTGGCTGAAACCCTGAAGCATGAGCTTTAGGAACATTAAACAGAAACCAGAAGTATGTCCCAGGGCTGTTGAGCCCTTCCCCCTACCATCACAAGCAACCTCATCATACAACTGCATTTGCAAATTTTTCTCTTAAAACTAAGTTGTTTGCCCCCACAACTCTTTTTGGGAGGCTCAGAACTCACCTTTCTGATGGTTAAACCTTCTTCTAATTTCCAGCATGAATTTGTGCAAAGGGATATAAGCTTGCCATGTTCTTGTGCCAGCGTTGTTCTTTAGCTTAAATAGTTCTTTGGCCTCCTGGGAATTTACCCGTCTCCCAGTGTACTTATAGAGAACAATCATATCCCCTTTCAGCCTTCTTTTTGCTAGATTATACAAGCCAAGCTCTTCTACTTTCCTAAATTGGCCTTCCATTCCTCTGATCATCCTAGTAGCTCTTCTCTGCATCTGTTCCAGTTTAAATTAATCTTTCCTAAACAATGGTGACCAGAACCATGCAGAGTATTCCAAATGCAGGCTTACCAATACCTTATACCAGTGGTTCTCAACCAGGAGTATGGCGTATCCCTGGGGATATTCAGAGGTCTTCCAGGGGGTACATCTACACATCTAGATATTTGCCTAGTTTTACCACAGGCTACATAAAAAACACTAGCGAAGTCAGTACAAACTAAAATTTCATTCAGACAATGACTTGTTTAAACTGCTCTATATAGTATACACTGATATGTAAGTACAATATTTATATGCCAATCAATTTATTTTATAATTATATGGTAAACATTAGAAAGTAAGCAATTTTTCAGTAACAGTGTGCTGTGACACTTATGCATTTTTATGTCTGATTTTGTAAGCAACTAGTTTTTAAGTGAGGTGAAACTTAGGGTATGCAGGACAAATCAGACTCTTGAAAGGGGTACAGACGTCTGGAAAGGTTGAGAGCCACTGCCTTAAGCAATGGCATTAATACTTCTCTATGTTTAGTAGAAATACCTCACCTAATATATCCTGGGCTCATATTTGCTTTTTTCACAGCCGCATCTCATTGGTGGCTCATAGTCATCTTGTTATCGAACCCCCCAAACAGGGTTCTCTCCTTTTCTGTGATTTTTTGACCCAGATGGATTTCTGTTTTGTCCATACTATCACTTGTATTTCCTTACAGCTTTCTGCTTCATTGATGTACAATGCCACCCCATCACCTTTACCTTTTTATTCCTCTCTCCTAAACAGCACATATCTTTCACTTGTATTCAAGTCACAACTGCTCTTCCACCATGTTTCTGTAATCCCTATTATATATGGTTTGACTTTCTATACCAATTCTTCCATTTTATTGCCCGGACTCAGTGGTTGCATCTCAGTGGTTTGCCTTGGACCTCCCCCAAGTTTTCTAGCTTGTAGCATTCCATTATCCCTTAACATATCTTCATTTAGCTGATTTTCCTCCTCCTGTGTATTCAAATGAGGTGTGGAGAGTACATGAGTCTCTCCCAAACTTCTCCCCTGACCTCCTAGTTTTCAAATCCTTTGTATTAATTGTGACAGCCTTGATCCCAGAAGGATAATACTCCCAGTTACTCAAGTGGAGTCCCTCAGCTGAGAAGAGTTGTCTTTCTGTAAATGCCTCCCAATGGTCAATTATCCCAAAACCTTCCTCATGATACTAGTCCTTGAACCATCTGTTGCCTTGTCTTTCCAGAACTTGGAGCTGGCAGTAGGCAATGGAACTAAATAAAATTGATCTGTCCGTAACAAAACTAACCATTTGCTCTGTCATCCTATTAGGAGCACCTGAGTATTGAATGCTTCTGAAAATCTGACCAATTAACTCTTTCACATTAAAAGAGGCAGCATGGCCCAATAGTTAGGGTACAATTACTTGCACCACCAAGAAGTTCCAGTGTGATCTTGGGCAAGTCCCTTAGTCTTTCTGAGCCTCAGTTTCCCATCTGTGAAATGTGGATAATGACACTTCACAACCCTGTGATGTAGGGAGAATAAGCACATTAAAAATATGAGATGCTCAGATACTGTTGAAATAGGGATCTTTTATTGTTTACTCCATGGGGGAAAACATGTTTTAGAAACCGTAAATTCTCTATTAGGATTTGTCAGCTTCTCTCAGATAAAAAGAAAACTTTCCACACTGTGGTTCTTACAAAGGATGACCTCATGAATACCAAATTGAGTGCTCCCATATTTTTGGAAAGAATCGAGGGATCTCTAGACTAAAACTAGTAAAAACATTAGAGGGCTAAGGCACGAGTCTCCATCATATGCAATGATTGCCCTGCAGGAACATTCAGTGATGCCTTAAGGATTTATTTCTGTGGTTTAGTCTCAGTTGGCTCATATACAGTTTGCCAACATTACAGTTACACACAGCATACAGAAACAAATGTATTTTAGGCCACTTTGATTCTGTCATGTTGTGAAAACAAATCTGAAACGGAAAGTCTTATTAATTCATGCTTTATTATTAATTATTATTATTATTTATTTATTTATTATTATTATTGTTGTATGGAGGTTACAGGGAGTTGGGCTGGGGGAGAGGTTCTGTTTTTTTTTTTTTACTCTCAATGACTCGAAAGCACAGATTCATCTGGCTGTTTTCTAAAGCATCAGCATTTAATATATACTTTGGGGTCTCATTAGTAGGATGATATTCTGATGATGCAGAATCAACAACTTTTCTACAGTGATTAAATTAAACTGCTTTTCATGCAAAGCCTCATTCAGTGAAGTTCTCTGGTTCAAAGATTAAACTCAGCCTGAGCAATGACGGTACAGTACGTGCACAGGAATAAAATGCAAGGACTGTAGGACATTTTCTGAACTGAACTTAGTCCTAAAAAATATTTTAATATAAAAACCATTGTGTGGCTTGCAGCTTTCCCACTGCTAGGTAACCATGTTATAGGCAAGAAGAGAAACATACATTTGCATTGCTTCTGCTTGAAGCTTCTATCTTATATGGGTTATTTATACTGCCCTCATCACTGTACTATATGCGTGTCTTTCAGCAGTGCATTAAGCAATGTGATGAACATCTATCATGTGTGGTTTGTTCTCTCTCATATCCTCTCCCCAGAGGTAGAATTTTGTGTAGATTCATGTTTAGTTTTGTTTAGAATGTGTATGGCGTTCTGTGGATATATAAGAGAGGACAAGCTGAAGAAGTGTGAGCACCTTGCACTTGGAGTGAAAGGTGGTGAGGTTAATGAAGGTCCTTAGTTCCTGTTGGAGTTCATTCCACAGTCTTGGACCAGCCCTCAAGGAATCTTTTATTCGTAGAAAGAAATGCAGCCACTGATGAAAGTCTATTAGAATCCTGGCAGAGGTGTCTTTGTTTTCACTGAAAGATCTGTAGCCCAAAAATGCATTACCCTATTCCAAAACTGGAACCAGTAGGAACCAATGGAAAAACTTCACCTGGAATTTCCAAGAAGAAACGGCCCAATTGATGCCCATTGGGATTATGGAGGTGTAAAACCAGTGAAAAAATTGATCAGTATTCGTAATGCTTAGTTTTTGTCAATTGCCTATATTTTGGAAGAGAAAAGCAATAGTTATATCTCAAACTTGCATAATAATTATAGTTAGCTATATATTCTGGACAAGATTTTCAAGTGGGAGCCTAATTTTAGGCTGCTAAATCTGTATTTGTGTACTGAAATAACTGGCCTAATTTTTGAAAGCGTAATCAGTCTTTGACTTCAATGGGACCTACTGGATCCTCAGTACTTTTGCAGATTGGGTCATTTTTCAGGTACTCAATATAACTTTAGGCTTCCAGATATGAAGTCTTGGACTCCATCACTTAGTAGTGATTGCATTTCTCTTGTATAAAAATTTAAAATCAGTTGATTCCATAGATGTGGATAGTTATCTTAGTGCTCGTTTTATACTATTAACTTTTACATTTTCCAAGTTTTTCTTTCCTGAGTTGTTTAATGAGTTTAATTGGACCTTAGGTAACACAAAACATGTACAGCAAACCAGCAAATAATATGGTCACTTACGGTTTGAAGAAATAAATCTTTTAATTAAATTCAAAGGATTTGCTTTGTAAATGGGAAACAAGAACACACATATTAGTAATTAAAAAAAGATCAGGGAGATAGGACCAGCTAGCCTCAAAATGCAAATTTTTAGGCAGACCAGAAAAGCAGCTTAGGTTTTGGGATACTGTACCTTAATACATAACCCTGTTTAATAATATGAGCTCCAAAAATGATTTTTCAGCAGCTTTCTAATACGACATTAATTACACATTTTTAATTAGTTCATGAAACTTGAATAAGAAAGTTTGTGTTTTAGGTTCTATTCGGCTTCAGAGTACTCTCTATTGATAAATTAAGTAATTATGGTAACGCGGATTACCTTTTAAAATGATTTATTGCAAGAACAGATTCACCTTTAAAAACAGATCTACCTCCTGAGAAATAACCTGTGTGAAAAATAATGGGTTCTTGTTAGCAATCCTCTCATTTCGGTGAGGAATGGCTATATAACCATAAGACAGACATTAGGACTGTACCAAAGCAGTTGTTAGGTCACTTGATCCACTCCACAGGAGTGAGACGTTTGATATCTGCCAGGGATACTCCAACTGCTAGTGTATCTGGAATCCCCACCGAAACAGAGAGATTTGGTAAATTTAGTGCTGTTTTGTTAGTAAATTAATATGAACACAAAGTGCCACAGGTTTCCAAGGGATACAGTGCCATCTCCCAACTCCTGGCCCCACACATAGGGTGTGTCAAGCATGTAATCTTGGGGTGTGATTCCAGCTTGTGTAGATGTACGTGAGCTAGCTTTAATCGAGCTAACAAGGGTACCAATAGCAGTGAACTTGCAGTAGCATGGGCTAGCCGTAAAAGTAATTACCCAGGGTTCTGGGCAGGCTTGTACAGCCCACGCTGAAATTTCTGCAGCCACTGCTTCATTGACACCTGAACTTGAGCTAGCTGGATTAAAGCAAGAACCAATGTATCTAGTCAAGCTGCAGTCAGACCCTGTGGCTGTAGTGTAGACATACTCCTAGGTCCACAGTTGCTTCTGAGATTTTTTTGCAGGGAACTGGGGGAACAGTGAAGTGGAAGTGGCTCTCCCTCTCCATGCCCACCCCCACCCCATATTAGGATGTGGTGGATCCCAGTTGGCTTTGCCCCATGAAGGGACAATACGGATCTGTAGCTAAGAATGGCTACCTGATTAAAAATCTCTTTATCAGAAATTTCTTACAAGATTTTGGACCAGATCCAAAAATGGTGCAAATTGGAATAGCTCCAATTGACTTCAGTGAAGCTATAGTGATTTACACCAGCTGACTCTGACTTTCCATGTTAATGCCCATGAGGGGTAGAATAAAACCTATTAAAAAATCCCTTATGCTTCAGGGGAATAAGGGTTGTGGCATGGATCCAGCTTTCAAGATGCAGCAGTTAGCTTTAATAGAATGGATTAGATGGAGTGTAATTAATTCTGGTACATCAGAGATGTGTAGATTGATTATTATTGCAGAAGAACACGAGGAAGCTGTTCTTCAGTTTTTCTTGCTCATTTGCCATCTCTCTATCATTTACTTTCAATTAAAAGATTAGTGGGTAGGTTAGGTAACCCCTGCAGTATGAAGTTCTTGCCTTCTTTTCCACTTATCAGGGAGTAGAGAGAGCTAAAACTAATCTTGTGGGGCTTGGAGATGGTATAGTTCTCTTATTGTAATAAATGGTGTTTTTCCTGCACTCTACTGTTGAAAATTAATATTCCATAACAATATATTCCCTTTTTGACATGGTTG
Organism: Chelonia mydas; assembly: GCF_015237465.2. NCBI lineage: Eukaryota > Metazoa > Chordata > Testudines > Cheloniidae > Chelonia > Chelonia mydas. The sequence goes on from NC_057849.1 coordinate 164,719,766, forward strand.
GTCATTTCTTTTACGATGGAGCCCCTCTAAATAAATCTTACCCATTTCTAAGTGCTTGATCCAAAGCCCATTGAAGTCAAAATAAAAACATGCCCACCAAAAGTGAGGGAGCCTAAGAAGGCCTAGCTTCTTCAAGCACCTTGGCATGCTTCTGGTGTCAATCAGTTTGCCCCACTCCAAAAAAATGGCTCTCTAAAAACTGCTTGATCTCTGGCCAGAGAGAGTCTTTTTTTAACCAGACAGAAGTCCTTTATCTGAGATTCCCAGGCTTGGATTCTACTCCTCGCCCCCTTGCCAAACCAATCAGGTGAAGCAGAGGTACCGAGCAAATGGCTGGTGCTCTGTTTCTAAAGTGTTGGTAGATGGTGGCTATCTGAAGCCCTTGTTCTCTTTGCTTCATACCTGTGGTCAGTTTCTTTTTGAGTTAACCCTATGCATTCATACAATAAATTTCCTTACAATGATCAGACAACAGAGAACACACAGTATTAATAAATTATTACAGAGTGGCCCACTTGTGTCACAGAGTTTCTCTAATGTGTCAAACCAAGCTTTTAATCTGAATAACTTCTCAAACACCAATTTTGCAATGATTGAAATTTCCATTCATACCAAGAGCTGAATGTTGTGATTTGGGTGCTGTACCTTGCAATGTGAATTACTGGAATATCCAGCAGGAAGTTCTCAGTAAAATAAAATGAACTTCAATAGAGTATTGTAGGTTTTTATTCTTCTCCTTGCAGGGGTGCGGAAACAATTTGTATAGTGGAGGTGCTGAGAACCGTTGAACCAAACTGTAAACTCTGTATATGATGGAAACTACTTCAAGCCAGGGGGTGCAACAGCACCCATAGTTCCAGCACCTCTGTCTCCTTGAAGTCAAAACCTGTGTAACATCCTTGAGCTTGATGGTCCTTTACTAGCTGTGCCAAGACAGCATATGAAATAGGATTTCACAAGTCTCACCAAGTCATGATTTTTAATACAGTTTTAATTGGATAGTTATACTGTATTATTTAAACACTAAAAATCTTATTTTAAACAACCCATTGAGAATTAGATCCATTTATATCTATCTATCATACAGACTTGTTAATAAACCTCAGTAAAATGTGTCAAATGATTGTATTGAGTATTGTATGAAAAGGCCTTTATTAAACTGAAATTAAATTAATTTTAAATTAATTTTGATTGCTGCAGTACCTGGAACACATTGGCTAGATCAATATATAAATAATGATTGTATGTGTTTAAGGATACATGTGTTGGGATAGATCCTGCAAATTTTACTCTTGAAAAGTCCCAATTAAGTAGAGCTGAGTAGGTCTGAGAGAAGCATTTAGCTTCAGAAGCATTCAGTCCTAACTGAATCTGGTTGTCCTATTTCATGGAGGATAGGTCCATCAGTGGCTATTAGCCAAGATAGCCAGAGATGCAATCCCATGCTCTGGGTTTCTCTAGCCTCTGACTCCCAGAAACTGGGAGCGGACGACAGGGGATGGATCACTCGATAATTGCCTTGTTTTGTTTATTCCCTCTGAAGCATCAGGCATTGGGCACTGATGGAAGACAGGATACAGGCTAGATGGACCATTGATCTGACCCAGTATGGCCCTTATGTTCTTAAAATAAAACTCCAGATCTGAATTTTAAAGTCAAGATTATAACTTCAATAAGAGACATGCTCTCTTCAAGCCCCCTAAAGCTTGTCATCTAGACATTTGCCCCTAGATTTTCAGTGCTATGTGAAAGTGAAAATGCCTATTAAACTCTTGTGGAGAGCATGACTAAAAAGAAATTGGGGAGGAAAGAAAGCTACCCCACTGAGCAAGCAGGAAATTCAAGTTGCAACACACAACGGAACTAACTTAGGTTTAAAGACTGCTCATGTACGGATTACCATACATCAAACAAAGTCAGAACATGGTTGTGCAACAGATTAGTTCACTAATCTTTTTCTTTTTTGAGACCTGAGGTTAAATGTCACCTTCAATCACAAGTGCTCCACATCACAAGGCAACCTCACAATTTGGCAGGACTAACAGTCTTTCTTCCAGAGTGGTCTGGGACTGAAGTAACAGAATGTTGCTCGTCAGGATTGTGATGCACTGACACAGCTGCTTGAGCAAATTCACAGAGTGTCTCCCAGGCTATGGGCTAAATGCTTCTCTCAGATCTGCACAGCAGTACTTAATATTAAAACTCTGATTTCCCTTTATGAGCCAAACTCCAACTGAAATCAGTGGGAGACCCGTAAACATGGGAAGAGCTGATTATCAGTGCTGTATTACAGCCATGTGGACTGGAGACAGAAATTTCTCTCCATGATTCGCTAAAATCAGTGCTACCAGTTACTTACTTCATAAACACTGAATTCACTGGCAATCTTTTCAAATTAGAGAAAGCCACATGTAAACAGGGACCATCAACATTCTTTCAGGTATTAGAGGCAGTAAGCCTCAGCGTATAGGAGACCTGATTAGGGAGTCAGGAGAAGTAGAGTCTCTTCCTGACTCTTTCAGGAAGTCACTCAAAGTAACTGGTCAAAAAATATTTAGTTTGCTGAGGGGGCGGGGGAATCATTCTTCCTAGAATTTTTGGGGTTTTCTTGAAAAATCAAAAATCTTTCTTTTTACAGTACTCTTTACTTGACTGAAGCCTGTTGTGCAGCCAATGGAGGAACTACACCAGGGTGTCGGCGTGTATCCAGAAGAAAAAGCTGCTCGTCAGTTGCCACAGGGCACTAATCACTCTGCTGCACAGAGTGCAGAACTTACAGAACTAGAGATCTATTTGATCTTACAGAACTAGAGATCTATTTCTCTTCTCTGTTCTGATTATATGTAAGATTTTATCCATGGCCTTAGCTAACCAGCTGAAGGACTGCCTGGACTCTTTGATACACCCTGATCAAACATAATGTATTCCTAAACACTGTATTTTTGATATTTGTTTTTAATTCACGATGTTTTACTGTTAGCAAATTTTGTAATCTGGATGTAATCTGCAAAGGTTCAGTGGACCCGGAGAAGTTTGAAGTGTTGATAGCATTAACCATAGATATCTTTAAAAAACATCAGAAGCTTTTGGGATTGGGCCAACGATTTCTTCATATGTTTCTTTATTGTACAATAATCTTTTTAGTGTCCTAAAAATTAACGGGGGGGAGGGACAGGGAGGGGGCTTAGCTGCTGCTTCCCAGTTCCAGAGGCATTAATTGGGGTGTCCTCTGTCTGGGAAGCTGTTCGGAGGCACTCCTGTACCACCTCAGAAGCTATCTGACTGGCCTTTCCGTGCCAGGATGCTGGATGCTTTCCCAGTTCATCTGTTGATCTATGCCGGTGATAACTCAGTTTTTATCATGTCTGACAGTGACATGTAGGCACTTTGTATTTGTTTACAAGTGTGTGAACAGGAATTTTCTGCCCACATTAACTGGGCTAAAAGCAACTGGATTTTACTGGGCTCTTGCCAGTGTGGAGATCCCCCTTCATTGCCTCAACAGTTACAATGGGGCATCTCTGGGACTAAGGTACTGGCAGTCTTTTTCTGATCTGAACAATATATGCTCAGGGACTGGGAGTGGGCTGAGAAGAAGGTGAGAGAGTGCTTGCAGAAATGGCAGTGGGTCTGCCCTGGACTTTCTTTTTGGGGATGTATTTGATTGACAACAGTTTTGTGGCCTCAACGTTGTGGCACCGGCTAGTGTGTCTGGACCCTCCTCCGGGCCTTTTTGACGAGATTTTTTTGAATAGCTACTTTGCAGTTCCAGGGGCTCATTGATTTAGACAGCAGAGGAGTCACTGCTGCTAACTAATCAGGGACAAATTCTGAAAAAATGGGTCAAATGCTTTTTAATAAGGTTCTGAACTGCCCATCCACCACACCAGCATCAGCACTTGATGATCTTGAACAAATTCTAATTCAAGACCAACTCTCAATTCTGCCACACATATCTGAAGTGTGGAAAGCTGTCAAGCAAATGTTACTAAGGCCTTTGATTTTGTAAATCAAGATGGCCTGTGGACAGTCCTCTGTAAGTTCAGCTGCCCCAGTAAGTTTGTCAATATTATTAAATCTTTACATGCAGGAATGCACTCTTGTGTCCTTGGCCAAGGCTTCTTCTCAGCTCCCTTTGTGTCATCAATGGAGTAAAACAAGGCTGTGTTCTTGCTCTGACATTACTGAGCATCAGGTTTTCAGCTGTTTTAATAGATGCATTGAGAAACACCGATAGTAGCATTTACATACAGTACCGCATGAACGGCGGTGTCTTGAATCTGCATCACCGGCATGCAAAGACTAAAGTTATGAAGACCATTATTCATGAATTACTGTTTTGCTGATTAATGTGCTTTAATGGCCCATAACTTCAGGAATTTCAGTTGCTCACTGACTGCTAGGCATGTGCAACAAAACATTTTGGCTTAATGATCAGCCTAAAGAAGATAGAAATCATGGTCCACCCTCAACTGGGAGCTACTGCGACTAATGCAATTGTGTCCATCGACCATGTACCACTCAAGGTCATTGACAAATTTTGATACCTAGGCAGTGTTGTTTCATGAGATGCAATGGTTGATGACATTACGAAGTGTATTGGGCAGCCAGTGACACCCTCAGGAAAATGTGAACATTGTCTCTGGAATAAACACTGTGTCAGACTGCAAACAAAATATGATGTTTACTGTGCTGTCATCAGAACAGCTGTGGTGTGGCTGTGATACATGGACTACTTATTGACTCCACATGAAAGGCTTGAACCAATTCCTCCTATGACGTCTATGGTGGATAATAGGAATTAAATGGCAAGATTTGATTCCAAATGCCTGAGGTCCTTGAATGCTGCAACATCGTAGGCACTGAAGCTTTTATAGAGAGAGCACAGCTGAGACGGTGCAGTCATGTGGTTCGTATATCTGGCACCAGAATGAACAAAGGCTGTCTTTTACAGAGAACTGCAGACTAGAACTTGTTTTAAGAGCAGACCAAGAAAACCATTACAAAGACTCTCTAGGCCAACCTCCAATCTTGCAATTTTGACCTCAACACCTGGGAGCAACTCTGCCACCTTCATCTGAAATACATCTAAAGCTCACAGATTGTTGCAATCAAGGAGAGACGTGCAATGCGTAAAGCTAAAAGCAGCACACATTCATCTACAATTGTTTTCACCTGTGGCACTTGCGGACAGGGCTGCAGGTCCAAAATTGGTCTTTGGTCTCATTTCAGGACCCACAATAAGTGACTGAATGTAGCTCATCCATCAACTCAATGGAAAACTCAGACATTGCTAGATGACCCAAAAGCCACAGCTGAAGAAGAAAGCCATATTGGCTTAAAAACCAACTTGGTTTAGAGGGGAAGTGAAGGCAGCCATAAAAAATTATAAAACAAATGGAAGAAAGGGGAAGTTGATAATAATGAATATAAATCAAAATTGTAGAAAATTGATAAAGGAAGCAAAGGGAAAAAGGAAATCTATATCCAGCAGAGTTAGGACAATAAAGAATTTAGGTATATTAAGAACAAAAAGAATTGTAACAATAGTATTGGTCCACTACTAGGTGGAAAAAGTAGAGTTATCAATAATAATGCAGAAAAGGCAGAAGTGTTCAATAAATATTCCTGTTCTGTATTTGGGGGTGGGAACAGATGATGTAGTCATATGATATGATAACACTCTTTTCATTCAACTAGTATCTCTTGAGGATGTTAAATAGCAGCTACTAAAGTTAGATGTTTTTAAATTGGCAGGTCTGCATAACTTGCATGAGTTTTTAAAGAGTTGGTTGAGAAGATTAACATGGCACACATTAAATAGATTAAAGATGGCTAACTGATAGGTCTTAATATAATTGTAAATGTGGAATCATCATCGAGTGGTTGTGTTTCAAGTGGGGTCCTGCAGAGATAGGTTCTTGGCCCTACACTATTTAATGTTGTTAATAACCTGGAAGAAAACATAAAATCATCACTGATAAAGTTTGCAAGTGTCACAAAAATTGGAGTGATAAATAATGAAGAAGAGAGGTCACTGATACAGTAGATCACTTGGTAAGCTGGGTGAAAGCAAACAATATTCATTTCAGTATGGCTAAATCCGAATGTATACATCTAGGAACAAAGAATGTAGACTAGTGATGGGCAACCTAGGCTAGTGAGTGGGCCGCATGAGTGGCCCTCCCTCATCTCAGTGTGCTGCAAAATTGAAATCAGGCATGTGCACTAACCATGACCCCATGAATAAGATTTCAAGACCCCATGAATAAGATTAAATACATTTAATACACACCAAATGTTTCATAACAAGTTATAGAAATGCTTAATCATTCATATATTAATAGAACTGTCACCAACTTCAAATAGTAAAAAAAAGAAATATTTATGCTTGCCTACATCATACTCAGTGCAACTTCTGGTTGGATCTATCCTCCATAAGCTTTCTTAGATTAGGAGTAAGGAATGTGCAGCCACTTTGCAATTCAGCACTGAGGTTTCCATCTGTTAGTCTGCTGCACTTCTTGCATTTGATGTGTCCCATAGCAGAAAAAGTCTGCTCACATGTGTATGTTGATCCAAAGATTGACATTAGCTTTGCAACGTAATGCCGGAGAATTGGACCAGGGGTATTCAACTAAAGTTCTCGTATACCTTTCCTCTTTAGCTGGTTAATTTTGTCTTCATCCAGAGCACAAACATGAATTAATTCCTCCTCAAACTTCCTTTTATCAACCCCAAGCCTTTGACATACTACTCCACATTTGCTCAGATCAAATTCAAATGGATTTGAGAGCAACGAGAGGAAGGGATTCAGATCTCTCAGAGAAGAAAAGTGGTTCTCGAAACGCTCTGACAGTGTAGATAGTGCTTGTATGTGAACTAATGGACCACATTCATTGCCTTGATCAGAGTGTTTGTCTAGCATTTTTTTCAAATGTGGGAACTGAAGGTAACTGAGTTGACAGTAACTGCTGGTGCATGAATTTTCTGACACTAGCAATTAGCGTGGGTAAGAGGTGATTTTTCCCCTGCAACGATTCATTCAACGCGTTCAGGTGACCAGTGATGTCGACGAAAAATGCCACATCCCAAATCCAGTTTTCATCTTCTAACTCTGGATACACTTGAGATTTCTGAGCAAGAAACTGCTTGATTTCTGGTAGAAGTGCCAGGAAGCTGTCCAGTACTTTACCATGGCTTAACCAGCACACTTCAGAGTGCATGATGAGGTCTCCATATTCTGTTTCAATTTGAGCCACAAGTTCCACAAACTGATGGGAATGCAGGGGGCGAGCGCATATGAAGTTAACAATCTGTACTACTTTGTCCATTACAGCTTACAGCTGTCTCCCTTGTCAAATTTAGTACAGAGCACTTCTTGGTGTATTATGCAATGCACACCACATATGTCAGGTACACAAGCTTTCAACAAAGCCACAAATCCATGGTTTGTTGCTGTCATGGAGGGGCACCCGTCTGTTGTAACTGATGCAATTTTTTCCAAAGGTAACTCGTGCTCTTTGAAAAAATTAGTAAGTGACTCAGAAAATACTGAGCCCTGTGCTCGGCCATGTATTCCCAAGAGATCTTAAAATTCTTCTGTCATGTTCAGATCACTGTCAACACAACGAACCCATATGCAGAGCTGAACAATGTCATTAAATATCTTTGCATTCATCCAGTGCGACACCGATAGCCACACTTGAACATACAGTTTTGAAAATCTGCTCTGACAGATCGCAGCTATATTTTGCACTCTGTGACTCACAGTACACCTGCTGAGTTGCAGACATTTAACACATTTAATAATTTCCGCTTGGTTTTTAAACCCATCAAATAAAACATCAGAGGATTCGATGATGCATTGTTTCACTAATTCACCATCTGAGAATGGCTTTCCATTTTTTGCAAGTAACCAGGCAATATGAAAAAAGGTCACTGCATCACTCTCATTTAATGCTCGTCTAAGCACCTGCTTCCGCATTTTCCAGCTTCCTTCAGATTTGAAATCTGTCAAGCACGTCGGGCAGAACCAACCGGAAATGCTACGTGAGAGGAATGGCGTGTTTCATAATATCTCTTAACAGTGTATTTTTTTGGAACTGATATCACCTCATTGCAAATTAAGCAAAATGGCCTCCCTTTCTGTTCAATAACAAAATAATCCAGCTCCCAACACTCTTTTACCATTCTGCCCTCATCACCGATTTTCCTCCTTTTGGCTGCTACTTCTTCCTCTGTATTTTTTGATTTTGCACTTGATTCTCCTTCTTTATCATGCCTTTTCAATGCAAAGTGATCCATTATATAATCAGGGGCAAATTAAATTACCAGCAAAAGTATCATAAAAAAGTGCAACCTCCCATGTTCACCGGTGTCGTAACCAAGACGGTCTCCCCGGATAGGGTAGTTTTGCTAACTGTGTATGCATCCTTAGAATTTGCAGGGTGTGCTGATTGAACTGTTTGCAGCGCTTTGATTGGATGTCACATGTCTTGTGGGCCATACATAGAACCCTGATGGGCCGCATGCAGCCCATGGGCCGCAGGTTGCCCACACACTGATGTAGACCATACTTACGTGATATAGTGGGACTCTATCCTTGGAACTCCAAAAAAGATTTGGGAATTGTGGTGTATAATTAGTTGAACGTGAACATGAACTCTAGTGTGACACTAAGGTCAAAAGGGCTAATGCAATCCTTGGATGCTTAAACAGGGGAATCTTGAGTAGCACTAGACAGGTTATTTAACCTCTGTATTCTTGTACCGGTGTGACTGCTGCTGAAATACTGTGTCCAGTTCTGGTGCCCACAATTCAGGAAGGATGTTAATAAATTGGAGAGGGTTCAGAGAAGAGCCACTAGCATGATGAAAGATTAGGATGGGGCGTGGATTTGAAATTGGCAAACTGGACAGGACTTGGAAAAATGATGAGGGCAGCTGGGCTTTGACTGTGTCCAGGTGAACAAGGGTACAGGGAGTTCAGTAAGATCTGAAGAGTCCTGTGCAGACAAGTTTTTTGTTCAGATGAGGAAGATAAAGTATGTATTGTAGATTCTTTTTATAGCTGTTAAGAATATAAGTATGACTGCTGTATGATTTAGGCTGTGAAATTTGACAGTGCAGTTAATAAAGTAGCTGCTAGGAGAATTGCTCTAGGAAGTATTTTATGGCCATGAGCCTTTCCTCTTAAGGTTCTTGGAAACACTGTACAAGCTTAACTTTGTTACATGCTTCTAACTGTATGTTCTGTTAATGGTAATATCCAATTTTAGAGGCATATTCTAATCCTGATAAGCAAGGGTTTAGTTTAATAGCTAAAAGCCTCAAGCATGAACTTGAGAATAAACCCCTTATTATAGTCTGAAAGTGTGGTTTGTTGCAGGGTTTATAGTGACTATGACAGGGAAGAGCTGCATATTAGGGTTATTAACAGTGTTCTATATTCATGTTAGTGCATTAAGTTGAATGATAAAACAGACAGCACAATTTGCAACATTGTGACCCAGATTGCACCAGTTCAAAATGGCAGAAAACACAATCATTCTGATTTGATAACACCAGTGTAGGTAGTATTTTACATCCACAAGCCCCTCTATTCGGGAACAGCAGGTACAGAGTAATTAAAGACGGAATCTCAGAATTAGACTATGAAATGACTTCTACAGTAAAAACAATGTAACAAGTTGTTGCTAGGGTTGCCAGTTTTGGTTGGACATATTCCTGGAGGTTTCATCACATGACATAATCTTTAATAAAAGATTAGTTTTTAATTCCTGGGGACTCCAGGACAATCCTGGTGGGCTGGCAACCTTAGTCATTGTAGAAGCTGAATCATCTGACTGATGATCTCAAAGGTTTTGGTATCACTGTCTTTCATGATAAACTAATTTACCTGTTCCTTGGTTCCCATATTTGCTTTAAGTGTATAAACTGTGTAATAAACAGTTGTCCAGCCAATTCACATATGATTTCACAGAAACAGGGTTGCCAGGTGTCCGGTTTTCAATCAGAATACCCGGTCGAAAATGGACCTTGGCAGCTCCAGTCAGCTGTGCTGACTGGGCCGCTAAAAGTCTGGTTGGCGGCAGCCGGGGGAGCAGGGCTCATGGGCACCGGGGGTCACTAGGTGAGTGGGCTCTGCCTGGCGACCATGCTGCTGCAGGAGGCCGGGAGCTGCACGCTCTTTGTAGTGGACTAAACTGCTTGCAACGGGCGGCGGCGGCTCCTCTTCAGCAGTCATGGATGTTGTTGCACTTGCCCCCTGAGAGAATCCTGGGCTTCCGTGTCCGCGCCTCTCCAGCGACCCCTACCTCCACCTCGCTGCCACTGAAGCCACCTCCCCCCTGGCCCAGGGAGCATGGGGTCCTGGCTGAGCATCTCTGAGAGGATACAATCCAGTTGCAATCGCAAGCAGGGCCGTCCTTAGGCATATGCAGCATACGCGGCTGCATAGGGCATCCGAGCACCACCAGGACCATAGGTGGCGAATTTTCATCTTGCTAGGGGGTGCTTGACTCCCCAATTCCATTCCAGGCCCCACCCCCACTCCACCCCTTCCCTCAAGTCCCTGCCCCTGCCCCTCCTCTTCCCGCCCCAGCTCCACCCCCGTCCTGTCTCTTCCCCGCCTCCTCCCCCTCCCTTCTTCAGCTTGAATGCCGCAAATCAGCTGTTCGCAGTGCTCTGGAAGCACTGGGAGGGAGGGGGAGGAGTTGGTAAGTGCGAGGCCGCTGGTGCGCAAGAGGCGTGGGGGAAGGGGAGGAGCTTGGTGCCTCTGCACCCACTCAATTTTCCCTGTGGTTGCTCCAGGCCTGGAGCACCCACCCACGGAGTCCACGCCTATGACTGGGACAGCAGGTAAGAGTGGGTTGGCTCCCGCACACCCAGCATGTACTGCAGTCTCTTTACTAGGCAGAGGCAGGGGCTGTATTCGCAGAGCCTAATGTGCTGGTGTAGGGGTACCAGTTGTGCCAGCATAGGGGCACCAGTTTAATAATACTAGTTTAATATAGGTGTTCACCTGCCTAACTTGCTTGTGGGCCTGGTCCACTTGCGTGCTGGCTTTTGTGAATTGTAGTTTAAGGTGCCTATTGCTCCCCATTAATATAGGTGCCTATCTTAGGGTTTGTGGATCAGCTTTGTTCCTGTGATGTTGCAGGTGCCTAAAAGTATCTTTTAGAATCTAGACCACAGGTTCTGGGAAGATATTGTTTTCACTCTTTTTTTGCTCATCAAATACTATGATGACATGTGTGAGTCCAAGGAGGCCCTACAATGGGATGACTCACATGCTTAAAGCTAAGAACACGTGTAAGTGTTTCCAGGATCATATCCTTGAACAGTTCTTGTGACTGATGTACACATGAAGCCTTACATGTTACACCATTTCTATGAATGCAAATACAAAGTTTCAATACTCTTTTAAAAGTGTATTTTGCCAGATACTGCAGTCTTGTTCAGTCAAAACTGTCATTGACTTCCATGATAGCTTTCTCTTAATAAGGCTTCATTAGGGAAAGCAGCATTTGGCCCAGTAGCAGTAAAGTTGTTCAAATTATCCAATACAAATGGTAGCCCTTAAAATATTTGTGTGCTCCTCCAACCCATGATCCAGGGACTACTGACCAACTAAACTCAGCTTGAAGCATTACACTATACAGAACAAATGCATTATCTCAAAGCATTAAAGCTGCTGAGAGAGATCTGTAAGTTAAGGCCCTTCATGTGTTTCCAGCTCTAGCAGGAGTATTAAGGTTAACAAAAGTAAATCCCTTTGAATTGATATAGTTCTTTTAAAATATGACTTGCATCTCAGTGCTGATCCAAAGCTCCTTGGACTCATTGGAAACTCATCGTCAGTGGGTTTTGGATGTTTTTAAACATTTAAAAAGTGACTCTTTTAAACAATGACTTCATGGTTTTCACAGTCTTTGTACTTTAACGTATTTCTCTTTTTAATAGTGAGTTGGCAGGTAAATGGACGGCAGTATAGGCTAATAAATAAATCAGATGACTAAAATTTTAGAATTTGTTCATGTACAATATTGTAAATTATTTAAATTTTGCACACTTTTTCTGCAGGTATGTAGTGAAAATGTTGTACAAAATCTAGCAGAACACTTCTTGCATTTTTTTGAATCTGAAGAAACTGTTATGGCACAGAATATGACTGTATATTGAGCCTGATCCAAACTCTATTATAGTGAATGGGAACATTTCTACTGACTTTGATGGGCTCTGGATCATTTGAACAATTCCATTAGGAATAATGTTTCAGCTACATCTCAATGGTTCACTTTACACGATCTCACCTCAAAAGGAATCTTTGACCCATTGCATCATGTTGATGGGAAATGTTTTTTCTTATTGTTACTGTCATAACCATTATTAAAAGCCAGTAACACTAAACAACACAATTCATCACTTAAACTATATCAGTGCTTTTACTTAAGGTCAGACCTAGGGATTAATTTTATCCTGTGTCAGATTGCACCAGTGTAAATTCACCTTTGTCACAACAATTGGGATTACAGGTGTGTAAAATGTTCCCAATAAATCCCCCAAATTTGAGGAATTTGCCTAGTTTTGTGTTCTAACAGGAATCAAGTAAACCTGGACCCAGTTTTCAGTTAACCTATCTACTTGTACCTTTGGCAAAACATACGGCCTCATTGAATTCAATAGAAATCGTGGTTTTTTAATAGAAATGATGCCTACTTTGAATTTTGGCTGTAAAGGATGTGGAAATGAGGTGGTTTAAATAGATGTTCTATTTGAGAGTTTGCATTTCAAACATGAAACAGAAAAGCAAAACTTGAGGGATATGAACTGCATATATCAAAACTGAAGTCAGCTTTGTGTGAACTCCTGCAAAGAGAAATTGTCAAGTTATGCACAGTTCTGTGTGGTCAGGGATGCAGAGACACTAACGCTGAACTAGTTTCCTGTATATGCATGTATATGAAGGCACAATGGACCCAAGTCATCCACAGAAGATACAGGCACATCTCCAACAGAAGACAATGGAATAGATAAAGGACAGAGTTTAAGCTATATTTTTCAATTTTGTTAGGTATATGAGTTTTAATCAGAATTTTATTATTTGAACATATTAGGCCAAATTCAACTCTGTTTCAGTGGCATAAATCTAGAATTACTTCCGTTATGCTACTAGCTACTAGAGTTGAGAGCTCTGGATTTATACTAATGTAACTTACAGCAGGATTTGGCCCATTTCTGAACCCGATAGGACTTCTCCCACATGGGGTACAGTGTATGTGTTGGGTAACGGGGGGGAAAAGGGGCGTGGGGGTGGAAGATTCTCATCACAGAGTTCTCTCCAAATTCTTCGACTGGGGACAGGATCTTCTCTCCTACTTCCTGCCCCCATTGATAGAGGAAAGGGTTTAGTTTACAAACTTTGTGGTTCCCCTGAGACTTACTAGAGATATGGGGTCATGTGCCCAGAGGTCCTTTGCCTCAGTGCTAGCTCCTATTCACTTTCAAACTATCCAAACAAAGGCTGTTCCTTCCGAGCAAGATTGATTCCAAAGCATGGAGGAACTCTTTAAAGAGAGACTTTAGCTTAGGCCTGTATTGCTGTTACCTTCTACCCTTTCTGGTTTCTCTAGCGTGTCCCGTCCTCAGATATCAGGCCTCTTGCCTTTATCTGTCCTGGGGTGGGATGCTATGATTCTCACACTCTCAGGCTGGGTACCCATGCTACAGCACCCATTTACCAACGGTGGTGACTCAGCATTCTTGACTTGGTTTAAACCCTGTAATTCTTCCCTTCAGGAGCTAGCCTGGGACCAGTATGAGAATACATTGACTTAAAACAGCTCCTTCAAAACAATTTATTGTTTAATTTCAGCAGACCTGATCTTGGATTGCTTAAATTGAATGTGATGGCTTGTGTTTAATCCATGCCATGTGCGTGTGATTGCTTTTTATTATTTAGGAGTGAAGCTCATTTACTGGAAATGCAGATAGGAGAACTTACAGTTTAAATATTAATGTTAGGGTAGGCTTGGCAATAGGATGAGCCCTAGTGTGGCTTAGTAGTTACAGATTTGTTGATGTAAAAAGTCTTAGCATAAGTAAGTGACCTAGGGTTATGAGATTTAGCAATGAGTTCTTATCACAAACAAGTTAACCACAAGACAACAAGAGATTGCATTACAAATGGATTTTTTTCTGGGGCAGGGAGGTTGAGTAACATGTGCCCTTGCAGCTAACTGCATTAATATATTGGAAACTTTAGTTATTTGTGTCAATAGAATTTCCAACATCAGCAAAGGGAACCACAGTTATAGTTCCCTGGATAGCCACATATGGATAGGGGGCTGAGATTTAATCAGACATGATCATGGATATGTTAGTGTAAACAAAAGGGTATAGAACCTAATGCGTGTATGTTTACCAATGGGATCCTGGGAGTGATTGAACAGGCAGCCACTCAAAACTTCATCTCCTCTCATGGCTTGCTCTACTGACAATTTCTTCCATCTTTGTTTCTAATGGCCTGCACAAGGTTGTAAGTATGTCAATTTTGGGAGATTGTTTTATCTAGGGCTAGAATCTGGAACCATGAGGATTCTGGGCCACTGATGCCTCCCCATCACCACAGGAGGCTTTGGCTGGATTACCACGGGATAACCTGGGGAGTCTGGGCCTAGCAGGAAGTACTACCCAGCAGGACCTGAGTAGCAGCTCCTCACAGCCCATTGATTGGCTGGCACTAGCACTTCAGCCAGGAAGCAATGACAGAGAGTTGTCTGCGGAACAATACAGACTGCCTGCCTGTGTTGCATCAGACCCTGCACGTGAGAGATCTCAGACTCTGACTCTGACCCTGCTGGCCTCCGGGATGCCTGCCTCCTGGTTTGTCCTCTGGCCTGTCTTGGAGTCTAACCTCTCAGTAGTCTGACCATTCCTTACGCCTGACTCTTAGTTTACCCTCAAGCCTATCTTGGACTCTGACGCTCTGGTACCCAACTTGGCCTGAATCCCGACTCTTGTTCGGACCATTAGGTCTGACCACCCACAAGCTGGTCATGCCATATGGGGTCATTTTGCTATACTTTTTGTACATCCATCTTATTTTTCTGGAATTTCAGTTATACTTGTCTGTACTGAAGCTCATAAAGTCTCTGGATGTGGTTCACCAATCTCAAACTCAGTGGCATTTCTTACATACCTATCTGAGTAAAAGAACCTGTTATTTGTGACAAGTGCATTTGTGGACTGGAGTTGAGTTAGCACTTGAGTTGTAACTCTAGCTAAACTGTTCTATGAAGACACACCCTTAGGCTATGTCTGTACTTGGAGCCAGAGGTGTGATTCCCAGTGTAAGTAGACATACTTGTGCAAGATCTCATAGAGCGATCATGCTAAAAATAGTGTAGCTGCAGTAGTATTGAGAGTGGCAAGCAGCAGCCAGGGTTGGCTGCCCTGAATACAAACCCACCCAGTTCATGTGTGTATGTATGTATGTGTGTAAATAGTCAGTTAAGAGCAGGAAACCATATGTATGGTCTCCAAATCACAGGTCTGCAGGATACGGTATAAGCAATGTAGAATCTAGGCCTACTGACTTCCCTTTTATTTTAACTGCCATAAATAAGGCTAGCTGCTGAAATAAAATGGGAAAGTTCTCTGAATAAAATCAAATTCTCAAATTTGCTAAAGCAGAATTAGTCTCATGCCAGCTTCAGAACATTATTGTTCATGCCAAGAGTTTATGTTTTTCCAGTACCATAAAGGATAACTTATGAAAGAATCATAGCATTGAATCTGAAATCCTGGTGCATTGAAATTGATAGAAGTTTTGCTTGTGTGAAGACTACAAGGTCAGACCAATCTAGAGTAGTGAAGGAAAATGCACAATAAATCATCGTGTCTGCTCTACTCCCTGAACACTCACAATTATTCCTTAAATGTAATCCTCAAGGACTTTATCGAATGTAATTTTAAAATATTGAAATAATGGGGCTTCTGGGACTTCCTTTAAAAGACTGTTTCCCAGGGCAATAACCATTTGTTAGGAATTGTTCTCCCAGTATTTAGTTTAAATGCTTGGGAGATATAGTCTGGATGGCTTAGAGGAGAATAAGGGCATGAGGCACCCAATCTTCAATTCCCCTGAGGCATTATGGTGCTATTTCTGAACAGAACTTTTTGTTTTTTGACTGAAAGTTTTTGATTTTTTTTTGGACAAAGATCAAAATTTCCCCACAGAAATCAGACATCTTTCACATAAAAAAAGGGTGTAAGTCCAAAGCAGTTTTGAGGGAAATTTTTCTTAGTAGCCCTTCGGGAAAGTAAATGGCACTAATATAGTTCATGCAGATTGGTTCTAGTGGTGGAATGAGTTTCTATATTTTAGACTCATCCATAGTAATACTCCAACAATTTTATGTATTTCCAAGTTTTCATGAATCATCTCTTTGGCCTAATGCAACTTTAAAAAAATGCTGACTGCCATGGATGGAGAGTGCATTACAAGCCATTTTCCATTCCTCTAGAAGAAGTCTGAAAAGCATCTGAAAGAGACATGGATGTATGTATTTTAATTCTCCCTTCCGGCAATGGTACCATGGTATCTTTAAGTTTACAGAGGCTCAGACCTGCATTTTGGTGAAGGTATTCAGCCATCTTGAGTTAATGCCACTTTGATTTTTACTTGTGATCTTGCTATCTATATTTGTCTTGTCATCTAACACAGTGCTTTTCCATGGTCAGGAATATAATCTCAAAAAGTAAGTCTGATGTGAAATTTCCAAGATTCTAGTCATTAAACCAGAAAACAGCCATGTTAAATAGCTCGTAGAATTGAAGACTGGCTACAGAGCCTTTCCTTCCTAGGTTACTGGTTCAAATCTAGTCAAATTAAAAAACAACTGCAATTTGTTACCATCTGAAACCTAGTTAGCAGCGGGTTATATGCAATGAGTTCATAGTCTGAGTTTAGTTCCTAATAGAGATGTCTACATCATTTTTTTTTTAAAAAATACTCAATTACAATGGATACTAAGTTTAATATTCTCTCTGTTTCATGTTATCTGACACATCACCTAGGAAACAGAGACCTCATGGACTGAAGAAATAATAAATGTTAGAAGAATCCTCCCCCTGGAAGATATTTGCTCTCATACCACAAAGGAGTGGGATATGATTTAGAAAGTTCCATGGTGCTAGTTAAGGAGTCATAATATTTACCACTATCTGATATCTCCATGGTTTGTAGGAATAAGCTCTCACTGATTTAGAGGAATAAGCTCTCACTCCCGAAGTTGGATCTGACAGGGTAGACCACTGGGCTCATGCATAACTGCTTCGGCTTCAGTGGGAATACAAATGTACAGGATCCATTTACAGAACTGGGGCCATCCCTTACCCAGGTTATTTGAAATGGGCAAAAGGCAGTTCTATGCACCCCTGCAAACTGAAAAGGATTGTGTTGGAAGTGTTCTGCTATGACTGTATTGTGGAAGCTGTGGGTTGTACAATCACATCTATAAGAGTAAGTCAGTGCAGCTCTGTGGTAACACAGGGGTCTGGCTGCACATATGCGCGCACAATATCAGGGCTGTCAGTCAATGAGGGGATGAAGGGTGAAAAACTAGCTAGGCTTAATTTGAATATCAAAATATTTTAATGTAAAATTCCATTAGCAAATGACAGGATCATCTTACTTACATTCAGATATTGCCAGTTAGGTAATAACGACTCTTTTACCAAACCTCAGTTTTGATAGGAATCTTATAAAGTTGTAGCCTGAGCTGCTCCCTTAGCCTGACTGGCCATCAGGAAGTCAGGCTCTGAAGAACACAAAAGAGAATCTCGTTTGCCTCTTTCAACTCAGAGGGAAACTGGGATACTAGTGTTCTTTCGAAGGGCAGAGGCCCCGGGGCACTATTCCTGTAACGCAGTGGGCAGCATTGTGGAGGGAGCAAGCTTTGTGATATACACCAGGGAGTATGTTTCTCCATTTCACTTTGGAATTCATATTAGCCTTTAGGCAAGTGGATTGCTATAATTAGGATGCCCTTACGTGACATCTCTTTAAATCAACAGACACACATCAGGGATGGTTTCAGAGTGGTAGCCATGTTAGCCTGTATCAGCAAAAAGAACGAGGAGTGCTTGTGGCACCTTAGAGACTAACAAATTTATTTGAGCATAAGCTTTCATGGGCTAAAACCCACTTCATCAGATGCATGGAGTGGAAAATACAGTAGGAAGATATATAGATATATATATATATATACAGAGAACATAAAAAGATGGGGTTTGCCATACCAGCTCTAACAAGACAAATCCATTAAGGTGGGCTATTATCAGCAGGAGAAAAAAACCTTTTGTACTGATAAGCAGGACGGCCCATTTCAAACAGTTGACAAGAAGGTGTGAGTAACAATAGGGGGAAAATTAGCATGGGGAAATAGTTTTTAGTTTGTGTTCAGGGATGAATATAGTTCCATGTGCTAAATATGAAGGACCCAATCTAGTAATTAGATCAGGTCAAGCAGACCTCTTTACTAATTCAGAGCCCCTTTGACTTCATCAGATCTTACACTGATGCAGGGGTCTGCCCACCTGGATCAGATTGCAGGATCAGGGCCTATATTACTCAGTCATCTGTTTCAGCAGCAGCATCTCGCATGGGGAACTCTTATTGACACAGCCCTTTAACCTCTTTTCTACTGGAACTCCAACACACAGGTGCCCAGAAACAACTTTTTCAGGAAATGTCTATTCAAATGACTAGAAAGTTAGAACAGAATCAGGCAATTTCGGATTATGAGTCTAGCAACACTGGCAGTGCACAAGCTGGAAGACCTGTACCTGCCTTAGTGTTAGCAGAGAAGTATTAAATTAACTAGGTTTCTAAGTGTTTACATTGATCAAACATAATATTTCATCTCCAGTGTAGAGTTGTGCCAAGGTTATCTGAGGATGCAAACCCTGGCATTCTTCAGTTTATTTATTTAGAGCCAGGTCCTGGGATGTCCTTCAAAACTTAAAAGCTGCATACCATTTAAGCAAGGAGGATAAGAGACTGAGACCCTACACGGGATTCTGCACCATGTATACATGAAGAATATCTCCATGATGGATCTCTAATGCTCAGAGTGGGAGCCAGGATGATGTGGCCAAGAAGCAGACCAGTACAGTATTGGAGGAGGTGGAGCTGTCATTTTTTTGTGAAAATGTTTTTTTCACAGAAAATTTTAAACTTTTCAGTTTTTCGTTTAAAAAGAAACCCTGAAAATCTCTAAGGGAAAAGTCTCAGATTTTCAGTAAAAGTTTTCAGTGCCTGGTTGGGTTTTCAGTAAATATTTTTGGTTTTTGAAAAATATTATGACTGAATTTTTTTTCCAAAAATGTTTTTCAAACACTGAAATTTTGGGGGTTTGATTTAAAAAATAAGTGATTTTTTTCCCCAAAATTCCCCATAAAAATAATTAGCACTACTGGCATTTGTATCCAGTAATCCACAAGCCTGTGTCGAACATATAAAGCTGGATCACATATCTCACTGTTCCCCTTCTATAATATGATGAAATCTGCACTCTTTTTTGTGTGCCACAGTAAAGCCATACAATACAATAGCTAAACAAAAATTTACTAAAAGGTAAGAAAACAAATGAAGGCATTCGTGAAGTCTGTATTGCCTTATTAAAAACACAGGATGCATGTACACCATAAACCATACACTAAGGCTTGTAAATTAGAGAAGAACAAAAGTAGTAGTTCCAACTTCTAAGACGCTATTCAGACAACAAAACTTTAAAAAAAGGAGTAAAAAATTATAAACTTTAAAAATTGACTGTTCTCCTCTGTACTTCAAATGCATTGCGCCTGTACCTGAGAAGTATACAACTAACCCAGAAGAACATGGAGAGTATTTACATCATCCTCTTTGTTACACATAACTAATAGAGACCAGGATGAGACCTATGTGTGGAGTTCTTCACCTTCCTCTGAAGCTTGTGGTAGTGGTCCCTGTTGGAGCTACGACACTGGAAAAGCGGAAGTTCAGGTCTGATCCCGTGTGGCAATTTGTATGTTCCTATGAAAGTACATTTTTTGTGCCCTATTCACTCTAATAGTTCTTTGCTACCTTTTGTATGTAATACAGACCCTCAGTCAGGAGCACTCTCTCTCATTATGTGGCATTCTACTCTGAAAAATGAACTATATAAAAAGGTTGCCAACTTACTCAGCAGATTTGCTCATTGGGGGGTCATGTCTTAATTGACAAGTGTTTTCACTAGTTTTTTTTACTCCTGTTAGTCTTGCTGAGCCAAAACATCTATGGGTGAGTAAGCTGGATTCTGTTCTGACCAACACATGTTAACTGCGTTTTGATTATGGGGTCAAATTCTGCCATTAGTTGTATCTGTGCTATTACACTGAAGTATGGAGTTAAAGGATGTAGCTGAGGTAATCATTTTTTATCATAGGACTTTTATTATTGACGAGGGTACATAAACAGTAAAGAACTCCGCTGGACTCTCAGATCCCAGGTTGATTTTACAGGGCTGTTATGAAAGGTGGGGGCGGGGGGGGGGAAGAAACAATAACTTGTCAACTGAGCAAATTTGATCTGGGCTCACTGAGAAATAATAAAGATCGAACTGTCACAATGACATGTTAATAATGACTTTTCAGAATATAAATGAAAACAGTGGTCCATAACAATCAACCTATCCAATGATCCAAAGACTTTTTAGGGGAATACTGTCCTCATTGAAGTAAATGAGAGTTTTGCCATTGACTTCAGTTTCTCATGCCCATATTCCTCATGTTCATGCTAGATCAATGTTTTTCCCCAGTTACTGATGAGAAAATATATACTGAGTTCTTCTTAATCCCCACTTTTGAGGGTTGTAGGGAGTGGGACAAAAAAAGAACCATGTGATCAGCAGTTTCTGCTCAGGAAAGTTCCAGGAATGTAATAGCGAAACTGAGCTTCAGGTGAAGACGTAAGTGCAATGGCAGAACTACTGTATGAGAAGAAGCTTGCACTTTAACTTCCTGTTCTATACCTGGTTTAAACCTAGGTCTGTTGGTTCCTAACTTTCATGAACACCAAATTCATTCGCAATAAAAAAAAACGAATCCGATAATAGCTTGTCAGAAGATGAATTTGTTCCGCTGAAATCTAAGGGGATTTCTATTGACTTTTCTTGACTGAGATGTGACACTTCCCATAACAAGAGGGTTCTTCGTTCATGACAGTGATCAAAATTGGGAAATTGGAAATAGGGAAATTGGATTGCAAAGTGAGGGTGGGCAATTTAATCAGAAGTGTGGGGGGGGGAGGGGGATGGAGTTTGAGAGAAATTGGGAGCATATGCAGACACGGGATTGGAATGGCAAGAGGAGAAACTGAGAAAGTATCAGTTTAGTAGGTGGAAATAAAAGAAGCTTGGATTGGCATGAGGGAGTGATAAGAGCAGCATAATATACACAAAGGAAAGTGTAATGAATGGGTTATGTTGTACTCCTTTAAAAAATAAAAGCCTGCAAAAACATTCTATTAAACAAATTATCTGGGCTTGAATTAAACCCACAGGATTGAAGAAGTTTGACATTCTAAATTCTAACCTTCATTCACCCTAGCTTGCTTGATTTGGGCATATGAACTGTGTAAAGTTCATATCTGATGTCCAGTACAGTACAGCAAAACTGGTCAGAAGCCCTTTCACTGTAGGACAATTTCAACAGTACCTGTAAATTTCCATCCACATTTAAATCAGACTCTTTACTATATGTTACAGGGGTTTTGTACTTTGTAATTATAATAGATTGTTAAGTGAGACCCATCTTGAAGAAAAATAAATGAAAGTGTTATTTTCTTAGTTTGTGGCAGGCATTCAAAATCTTCTTGTAAATGAGTTTATTTTTAAAATCAAAATACAAAGGATCCCTTTAAGTATATGTTTTCCTACATAGAGACTTAGACTGAAGTTTTTGTATATGATTTGTTGATACAAAGGTTAGATCTGGCTTCAAAAATGGCAAAATGTCTTTATGTAAAGTCCAAATACGTCAGTGTTCACACACTGCCCCCTTTCTAAAGTTTTGTAGAACCCAAATCAAAATGTTTTCTTAAACCTGCTCTTTCACTTCAGAAAGCCAAAAAAAAAAAAAAAAATACAACAAAATTCAAACGGCAACACCTCAGTTTGGATCCTTTTTCCGTGATGGTCAGGAGAAAAAAACTCTTTCCAAAAACATTTTTACAAGAAACCAGAACTCCTAGCTTATCTTGGTAATTTGGTAGATTTCCAGGAAAGACAGCTTCTGCAAACCTTGGGTGGGTGGGTTGGGTGTGTGTGAGTGAAAGCATATAAAACTTCACACAGTGTGAAAAACTATTACCTATTACACACATTAGTATGTGTACTGTATGTTTATACACATTTCATGTATGGGTGTATATTATGGTGGAGACGTTGTGATGCCACGGTTAAAGATGTGTTCTGTCTGGCCCTTAAAGAGGGAGTTAAACCTATTTCTTTTATAAGAAACACAGTATCTGCTGCAGAACTTCAGCACATAATCGCAGAATAAAGCTTGTAATTTCTTAGAAAATTCAATGAAGTCAGGTAATTAGTTTGAGTTTGAAACAATTAAAAATTGCCTGTTAAAAAACTTTGTTTTCTGAACCTTGTGATTGTTTTGGGCTCCTTTACCTTAAAAGCTACAAACTGGAAAAAGGGGGAAAAGTGCACATATTTTGTGGGCTCTGAGGTTACATAATTATTTTGTTAATTAACAAATAAAAATATTAGCACTGAATCAGAGCTGAATTATTCTGTACTGTGATTAGATGGAGAAAATAGCCTCTGGTGATGATTTTTGTTCTTCACTGCATTGTGCATAAGCCTTTTAAAACAGATTAGGAGAAGAAAACAAAACTTCCTTTTCATATATGCCATATATATCTTTTTGATGTATAGTCAAAATTGTGTGCAAAAAGCAGATACTTTCCATGAAAAATTACTTTTAGTTGAAAATCCACCAAAACTGTTTATTTTCAATCAGCCCTGTTGCTCAATAATGTTCTCCTAATTCAAAATGGAGAGCACTTGAAATGGATTTTGCTAGGTTGTGGGCTTTGTGTTGCGCTAAAGAAGATCATCTTGGATGAAATAGCTACTGATTTGTTGAAGCACCTCAGTGAAGTTGTTGCAACTTCTGTAGCTTCATTTTACTCTGCTCCTGCACAATTTAATGAAGAGCAGGATCTCTGGCCTAGTAAAAGCTCTTTTCACAAAACAGGATGGTGAAGGTCCTGCTCTCATGAAAATATAAATTGTTGCTATGTTGAGGAGCCTATCTTAAAAAAAAATCCAAAACATTGGGAAGCAAGTATACAGAAACACTCTTGATTTGAAACCTCTTAACTGTTCTTAGAACTAGTCTATGCAGCCAAGTTCTATCTTGGTTACATCTTGTCTTAATTTAGTCTCTAAGCTCTTCAGGGCAGGACCTGTTCACCTTTTCTTTTTACTAGATGTTGGTACAAGGAGCACAAAGGAGCCATGCTCTGAGGCCTGGTGACATTAGAGTAATTCAGACGTTATACTAATTCAACTATTTCAGACAGACTCTTAAAATTGCAAATGCATATCTGCTAGATAACCACTTACTGGAAGTGATAAGGTTAGTCACAACACTGAGGCAATACTGTTTTATTTCCTCTATGAAAGTCTATATCCTATCTGAGCTAAGATACCCATCACTAAATCTATCTAACTCAAAAGCCTCATGCTAGAGCCAAATTATCTGCTGATGTAAATGGGTAAAACTCCACTGAAGTCAACAGAGCTCTGCCCGTTTACACTAGCATAGAATTGGGCCTGTAGTGGTCAGAGAGTAATTTACTAACCTACAGAGTGGATGTTCCTCACTCCAGATTTACAGTGGCACTTCTCTGAGCCTACTTGCCCCTAAATTAAAAGTGTTTTGGCTTGTTCTACTGAAAATGATTCTTACAGTGTATAGTTACAACACTTGCTTCTGACTCAGTGCTCATGCTTCCATGTATAGTAATAGTCATGAAGTGGTTAAATGCTATTTATAATCCTTGCACATTCTTGAAAGATGAACACAGTTACTGGAAAAACAAACAGTCCCTGGTGCTAATGGGTAATTTATGGCAATTTTAAAGTTAGGAGAAAAATGTGATCTCATAGTACAACCTGGAAACTTGTTCATGCATTACTACATTGTGAAGGAATTTGGTTTAGAAGTTGAATTAATCCTAAAAAGGCTTTGAAATTCCCAGCATTCAGGTAACTCTGAGGGGGGTCACTCAGATGTCCTAAGAAATTACATCACTCTTCTTGTCATCTTTTTATGGTAGGCATATATAGCATGATCAAAAAGACCCTGGACAGTCTTAATAAGCTTTCTAGATTCCTCTTTCACTAAAGATTTTATTATACTTGTGATGGAACTGCATCACACCTGTGAAAAGATATTGCCACAACCTGGTCTGTCCCACTCCCTTAACAGACAGCCGAATGATGTGTTGGGATCCAACCACTCAGTCACACATGCTACTAAATCCCTGGGGTCTGGATAGTAATTGGTCACTCTTCCAATCTCTGGATCAATCAGGTGCATTTAGAGGTTCAGACCCCATCTCTGACACCCTTGTTGGCAGCGGGACCCCACAGTCTGCCCCTCTAGACTGTGAAGCCAGTGCCTTGGTCTAGTGTTTCTCAATGACTGGTCTGTGGACCAGCGCTGGTCCTGAGATCTCCCTGGCACTGCTTAGGGAGGCAGCAAGCCAGTCCCTGGTATCAAAAAGGTTGAAAAACACAAGACCAACCAAGCCATCAAGTTGCTTAGATATGGTTCTGGTTTCTCTAGTTAAACTCTTCAGGTACCAAATGTCAATAAAGCAAGGAAACACAGGCTAGAAAGCAAATTTCTAAACACACTCTCTCTCTCTCTTAAAAGTTAGATCTATGGAACCCCTTAGTGTGTTCTCACCGTCTTTTATAAGACTCAAGGTTTGGTCCAAGTTCCAAGTGGAGGAAATGGTCCCTCCTTCCCTTCCCCCCCCATTTGGGTGTTCAGATTCTGATGATGAACTAGCCCCCTTTTGGCTTAGAGAAGAACCTCTTTTAATAACTGTCTCTGCTCCTCTTTGGTCAGTGGAGAAAACTGCATCTCTTCCAGTCATGTGCTTAGGAATGGAGGAGTGCACCCCACGCCCCCCACCCCAAAACAAATTTCTATGAAGAGATAGCCCATTGGAAAGCAAAGGCCCTGCTGGCACAACCTCCTTGTTCAAGCTGGTGAGAGCCATTCGATATTGATGTGCCCCACGATTACTTTGCCACACCTTTCTCGACGCAGTGAGGAGCTAGGGCTATGTCTGCACAGCAGCTGGGAGGGTTTGTCCCAGTGCAGTTAGACAGACATGCAATAGCCCTGCTCAAAGTACCTCACCAAAATATCAATGTGACCACAGCAGCATGGGTGGTGGCTTGGGCTAGCTGCCTGAGTACAATCCCCCCAGACCCTCTGGGTATGTACTCAGACAGCTAGCCCAGACTGCTGCCTGAGCAGCTTGAGTGAGACTGCTCTTCGTACTGTAATAGCTCTTGTCTAGCTGGGGAGCTTACTCCCAGCTCCGGTGTAGCCACACCCTAAGTACCAGGTTCCTAACTCCAAATGGATGATCTATTTCACTATGACTGTAATAAATACAAAAAGTGTTCATAACACAGAGCAGAATTCATAACTGGACGCAGATATATTCCCCAAACTGTCATCATGCCATTTTATATTCGTGTTTGTTGTTGTTGTTTTAAGTCTAGTTTATGAAGAAGCTACTAACTTTCCTGGTGATGTGGCATATCAGCACCTTACCTGATATGACATTTTATTTCTTTAAAGTTTGGTGGATTCTAAAAGTCTTATGGAATGTTTGTATATGATTCATTCAGAGGATAACTGTCCATACACAAGACTATGGGGGAATAATGGCGGGAAATAATAATAATGGGGGGGAATAATCTGTAAATGTATACAGAGAGATCCTTTATTTTAAAAAGAGAAATCTCTAAGGAAAATATGTCAGATATAATTGATTAGCTGATTTAGAGCCAGATCCAGCAAAGCATTAAAACAAGAGTGTAGTTTCAAGAAATGAGTAGTTCTGTTGTTTTCAGTGGGCCACGCATGCTTAAAGTTATGCATGTGCTTAAATGCTTTGCCAGAAAACTTAGCTGGTTAATTTGTGGCTAGTGTGGCAAAATATTATAAACCAATTCCTTCCTAATTAATAGAAATGCCTACATTGGAGATATTGATAGCAACAGGAAGTTTATTTTGTGCCATGCAATTCTATCATCTTTCCTTGATAACTTCTCTTCCCATCTTTGATTATCTTCATATGAATTACAATATTGTAATGCTAAATTTGATGTTTTTTGTGTTTGCATTGTTGATTTCTTTAAATGCTCAGGCTATGCACTGAGATGTCTGTTTTTTTACAAATAAAGAGTAATAACAATTACAATCAGTGCTGGTCCTCTTTCTGTAATGAGCTCTGTTTGTAAGACTGGAGCCCGAAACTGTATGTTTTCTGGTGAAGGAATTTTTTTACAGTATATTTGTTCAGCGCCTCACATAAAAGTGTCTTGTTCTGGTTGGGACCTTTAGGCGCTACATTAATGCAAATAATAAACAGAAACAAGGCATTGATTGATAAATTAGTAATACTTCCATATCTTCAGAGTCTTATTGTACCATCTTGCCTTAATTTTATTAGTCACTATTGCTTATGGGGATAATGCAAGACAAGTGTGTCACTACACTTATTTATTATCCGAAATTATGTTTTCTTGAGAATGGAGATGAGAAGATGACACATACAAATGTGCCAAGTCTGTATGTCATAATGCCCAGAGAATGGTTTATTTGTTTCATCAGAGAAGGTAAGACCTTATTCTGCAAAGTGCTGAGCACTCAACTTCCTTTAAAATCAGTAGGAAATGGGGGTTATCTCAGAACCGCTCAGGATTAGACCCTTCCCAAATATAAAACACATTCCTGGGTTAGGCTGAAATTTCAAACTCCCTTTTGAAATTCAGTTGGATTTTGGTGCCTAACTCCTTTAGGCTGCTTCGAAAATTCAAGCCTGAAACTTTAATCTCTGTTTTAGCATATAAACAATGGAAGCGCATAACTCGTGCTGAATAGAAGGCTAGTTATGTCTTGATTCTTTTAGTTTACATAACATCCACTGTTTAATGTTTATGTCAATATCCTAGGAGACCTAAAGTTTTGACATATTGATTAACTTTTTAAATTTAAGGTTTGACCTTTTAATGCTAGTTCTGGAAATGTTGCCAGCTGTAATGCCCATTATCAGATTTGTTCTTAGTAACTGGGAAGTCGTTAACTTCTTTGGAAAGCAAAAGGTGTTCTGTTTAAAATGATATCACCTGGGAGTGAGCTGCCAAGGACATATTTCATGAGAGAATAAATCAGAGATAATTCATTGTCTTGCAATTTGTTTTAATTGTCAGCCTTCTCCTGGAACATAAACAGAATCTGCAGAGAAAGAAGTATAATCTCACTCTCTTAAAAACAAGATAGTTTTTTCCTTCTAAATCTTTGTGTGAATTACTTTTATTTGCTTCACCAAAGGTACCTATTGTACATCTTAAATAGTGCCGAACCCACTGAAAATGGATGTTTTAAACAGGAAAAAAACTATTGATGTTAATATTAAGCAACTATGAATACATTCTGTTTATGCTAATATGATTTCATAATAAAGTCCTGATTTAAGGGATTTAATCTACAATGAGTATGTGAACAATGATGCAGGATGAGAATAAGATGAGGTATTGAGGAAATAAATGT
The DNA here is from genome assembly GCF_015237465.2 of Chelonia mydas. NCBI lineage: Eukaryota > Metazoa > Chordata > Testudines > Cheloniidae > Chelonia > Chelonia mydas. The sequence continues at coordinate 164,747,680 of NC_057849.1, forward strand.
ATGCATACATACACAGAATGAGCTCTTAGCTCTGTCACAGCAGAGGCTAAATAATTTAACCTTTCTCTGCCTCATTTTTACCACTTGTAAAATTGAGAATTGTTCCTTGCCTATCACAAAGGGGAATGCTGCAGCTAAAGTCCTGCTATGAAATGTTACTAAAATACTTTATGATTCTTGAATGGTGGTTGCTAAAGCAGTGCACGGTATTTAGTTTTGGTCAATGTCTTACATAAAATGAACCCCCTTGTAGTTAAACATCAAAGATGGATTTGAGGAATAAACTGACTGGAGATGAGACAAGTAGCACAGACTAATAGTACAAAATGATTGTATATAGAAGATTATAGATACAATCAGTTAGCCACAGTGTTATAAATGACAGTGGTGGTAAATTATTTACATAGATATTCCCCAAAACATTATGAAAGGTACAATATTTGAGAAACTGGCAGCTATTTAATAGCCCAGGAAATAACTTGTATCACTACTGTACATCTAAAAGATTAAACAATTCTGAGAAAATGAAAACCTTTGCATTTCCATTAAACCACACCTGCTATACTTACAAAAGAAAATAACGTGATGTTTGTTAGTGAATGGATATAAAGATGTCTCTCTATGTTTATTTTTTTTAATTTAGCTGCTATTACTGTATATTCAGAAAATAACTGATCATAATTTGAGAACAGGTGAAAAATATCTGTTAGCTAAAATGTGAGGTTAAGGATTATAGCTTAGATAATGCATCTCAAATGTGATGAGACACTTGCTTATTATGACTGAAATTATGTTTTCTTAGAAAGAAGATGATGAGAAAGTGACGCATGAATAGTGGGTATGTTACAAGCCTTAAACATCATCCATTTCAAATGCTCCACACATCAAGTGATGCTTCTGGTGGCTGGGAAGACTAAGGCAACTGGGACATTAGGGGAGTTAGCCAGCTGATACTCTACATGGAAGAACCTGTCTTGGGAGGAAAAAAGGCATATCACCAACAGCGCTGCTAGCTCTTCCTCTGCAGAGACTCCATTGAGACAGGCATCCTGAGCTGGAAGTTTCCACCCTGGCCTTAGTCATGACTTGCTGGGAATGCAGCCTGCATATCTTCACCAACGACAGCTAGGCAGGGGGAACCACAAGGTGTGAGAGGTGTCTGTTGGTGGAGTCCCTGAAGAAGCAGGTAAGAGAGCAGAAGGAGGTGACTCATCTATGTGGCATACAGGAATACGAAGACTTAGGATGCATATAGAGACCTCTGAGATGGAGGATGCTAGCAGACTACAGATGACTATAGCAGCACCACAGGAGGAAGAAGAACTGGCTGCTCTGCAAGGGACTGGTGGCTGGCCACCTTGGACAGTCGGTAGCACTCTACCCCCCACCAAGGTCCTCCGTACATCAAGATGAAGAATTGCTGTATGATATGCTGTACTAGCAACAGGAGGTAAGGAGCAGACCCCAATGGCTGAGGAGGAGCCATTCGCCCCCACAGCTGGGAGGCTCGTGGCCACCACACCCAAAGAGAGGAAATATAGAGAGCTGGTGGCTGGGGACTCCCTTCTAATGGGAATGGAGGCAGCCATCTGCTGACCTGACATGATATCCTGGGAGGTGAGCTACCTGCCTGGAGCCCACATCCAAGAGATTATGAAAAGGTTGCCAAGGCTCATCTGTCCCTCTGATCACTACCCCATGGTGCTCATCCATGTGGATACTAATGATACTTCCAGGTCTGACCATGAGCAGATAAGCAGCGATTAGAAGGCTCTGGGAACTAGGTTGATGGGGTCAGGTATGCAGGTTGTGTTTTTGTCCATCCTCCCATGTAAGAGCCCAGACAGGCACATGCACATCCTAACAATGAATGGATCACTGAGTAGTAGTATTGACATCAGGGCTTCGGCTTCTTTGATCATGGGATACTGGCCCTGGAAGAAGGTCTTCTGGGAAGAGAGAGGGTCCACCTGACTGAGAAGGGGGAAAGCACCTTTATGCACCAACTTGCTAACTTAGTGAGGAGGCTTTTAAATTAGCTTCAGAGGTGTCAGATGACAAAAGCCCACAGATAAGTATAAAAAAGTGACCTTAACAGAGGGTTAAATGTTGTTGGGGGGAGGACATGGAAAATTACAATAGGGTTATAGGAGCAACAGGAAGGAAATCAGTGGGGGAATCTGCTCAACATCTTAGATGTCGATGTATGCGGTGTACGGGGAATAATCAGGAAGAACTAGAAGTCTTACTATACAATCTAAACCATGACTTTATTGGCATCACTGAGACTTGGCGGGTTAAGTCTCATGACTGGAATATTGGTATAGAAGGGATATAGCTTGTTTAGGAAGGACAGGCAAGGTAAAAAGGAAGTGGTGTTGCATTATTCATCCAGAATATATACACTTGTTTTGAGGTCAGGCAGGAGGTGGGAGGCAGACCAGTTGAGAGTCTCAGGGTAAATAATAGGAATAACACCCTGGTAGGTGTCTACTGTAGACCACCAAATCAGGAATTGGGGGTGGATAAGACATTTCTAGAACAAATAACAGAAATATTGAAAACAGAAGACCTAATAGTAATGGGCAACTATACCTACCAACACATCTATTGGAAAAGTAATATGGCAAAACCACAATTCCCAATAAGTTCTTGGAATTTATTGTGGATGACTTTTTATTACAGAAAGTGGAGGAAGTCATCCGAGAGACAGCCATTTTAGACTTGATTCTGACCAACAGTGTAGTGAATCTGGAGGTGGAAGGCACTTTGGGTGAAAGTGATCATGATGATGGCTTTCATGATTCTAAGGAAAAGAAGGAGAGAGAGATCAGCAGAATAAGGCCAATGGACTTCTAAAAAAGAAGACTTGAACAAAGTCAGAGAACTGGTAAGAAATATCCCATGAGAAGAAAATCTAAGGGATAAAGGTCTTCAGGAGAGCTGGCAGTTTCTCAAGACCATATTAAAGGTCAACTGCAAACTATCACAATGCAAAGGAAGAATAATAAGAGCTCCTTTATGATCCGAATGAAAAAGGAATCCTACAAAAAATGGAAACTTGGGCAGATTGCTAAGGAGAAGTACAAAAGAATAACAAGCATGTAGGAACAAAATCAGGAAGGCTAAGGCACAAAATGAGTTACATCTACCAAGGGACATAAAACACAACAAGAAGAGGTACTTTAAATACATTAGGAGCAAGAGAAAGATGAAGGAAAGTTTAGGTCCTCTACTTAGCAGGGAAGGAGAGCTAATAATGGATGACATCAAGAAAGCTGTTTGATACCTATTTTCCTTCAGTTTTTGCTGAAAAGTTTAATGGTGATCAGATTCTCAAAACAATATTGAGGAACGGGAAAAAATACAAGCCAAAATAGGGAAAGAACAGGTTAAAGAATATTTAGACAATGTAGATGTAGTCAAGTCAGCAGACCCTGATGAAATTCATCCTAGAGTACTTAAAGAACTAGCTGAAGCAATCTCGGAACTGTTAGCAATTATCTCTGAGAAATCCTGGAGGACAAATTAGGACCCAAAGCACTGGAGAAGGGCAAACATAGTACATATCTTTAAAAACAGGAAAAAAGAGAACCCAGAGAATTATAGCCCAATCAGCCTGACTTCAATACCTGGAAAGATACTGGAACAAATTTTTGAACAATCAGTTTGTAATCACCTGGAGGATAATAGGGTTATAAGAAATAGCCCGCATGGATTTGTCAAGAACAAATCACGCCAAACCAGCTTAATTTCCTTCCTTCACAGGGTAACTGACCTAGTTTTATAGGGTGGAAGCAGTAGATAGGTACTTGTTTTTAGTAAGGTTTTTGTCACAGTCAAAATGACATTTTCATAAGCAAACTACGGGAATATCGTCTAAAGGAAATTTCTATAAGATGAGTGCACAACTGGTTGAAAGATGGAACTCAAAGAATATTATAAAGGGTTTGCTGTCAAACTAAGAGTGCATATCTAGTGGAGTCTGGTAGAGGTCAGTCCTGGGACTGGCACTAGCTAATATTTTCATTCATGACTTGGATAATGGAATGAAGTGTATTCTTATAAAGTTTGCAAGATACAGGAGGTAATTGTCCTTCTCAGTTTGTCACTGGCAGGGCCTAAGATGAATTACTCTGTCCAATTCTGGGTGCCATACTTTAGGAAAGATGTAGACAAGTTGGAGAGAGTCCAGAAGAGTAATAAAAATGATAAAAGGTATAGAAAACCCAACTTATGAAGAAAGGTTAAAAACAAAAAAACCTGGGCATGTATAGTTTTGGAAGAGAAGACTGAGGAGAGAACTGATAACGGTCTTCAAATATGTTAAAGGCTGCTATAAAGAGGATGATGATCATTTGTTCTCCATGCCCATTGAAGGTAGGACAAGAAGTAATGGGATTTATCTGTAGCATGGGAGATTTAGGTTAGATATTTAGAAAGTTTTTCCTACTATTAGGATAGTTAAGCTCTGGAATAGGCTTTCAAGAGAGGTTGTGGAATCTCTAACACTGGAAGTTTTCAAGATCACATTGGACAAACACCTGTGAGGGATGGCCTAGGTTTACTTGGTCCTTCCGTAGTGCAAGGGGTTGGACTTGATGACTTCGAGATCTCTTCCAACCCTATGTTTCTATGATTCTCTCAGATGATCATTATAAAATGAGAACATATATTAAAAATTTCCATCCCAGAAAAGCTCAATGATGCATTTAATCTACCTCTGTTAGTGGGCTATACCTAAGCTGTCCACAAAAGATGAAATATACTCATAATTCACCCAATGTAGGGCCAGGTTATGCCATCCTTACTTACATTGAGTAGCACCCTACCTCTGTGAGTTGTCCCATTGCTTCCAATTCTGTAGTGTATATAATACAGGAATAGTGGTTTTGCAGGGGAGATCAAGGGAGGAAGTACCTTTATGACCTCATCTTATCCATTTGTTCTGAATCATGAATACTGATCACTATTGTGAGGACTGTGTTAGCTAGTGTAAGAGTATGTCAGGAAAGACTCCCATTGAAATCAGTGGGCTTACAATCAGACTCAGAACACATGTTCAAATGTAGATATGACTAATGTCTTTTGACTTCTACCCAGTTATTTGCTGAAATAATATAAGGCCTGACCCTACACAAATTGAAATCAATGGTAAAACTCCTATTAGCACAGAACCAGGCTTATAACTATGGCAGTTATGTCCACAGCTTAATTATACCTTATACCAAACTCATATTCCTCTGTGTCTATTCTAAATGCATTACTTTTAATTACTGACTTATTAATGATAAGAAGAATTTGCCAGTGCAAATTACTTTCTGTAAATATTAGAAGAGAGAATGACGGCTATAAAAAGTGAAAACAGCAGAGCTGAGGCAGTATAGTTGATGGGTCATAGTAAGTATATATTGTTGTTATAAAAGTTATGCCAGCAAGCTTTATCAGATCATCCAGTTTGGCCCATCTTTTCTCATATAGTTCAGTGGTTTATCTATTATAGGCAGAATGGCATTCCATTTCTCAATATTTTTATTGTGGTCAACATTCTCCAGTTGGTATTTGTTTTTGCAAGCACAGTGATGAACTGTGTTGATAGGCTGCAGTTATAAGAATTCTAAACAGGTGTCTAACTTTGTTAAATTTCAGTGAATCAGGATATTTCCCTCACACCCTACTAACAACAGTTATTTAGGGGATATACCCCTCAAATAGTACTTCCATCCATTTTCTAACACCAGACCAGCAGCTTTTAGTTCCAGAAACCCTAAACCTGCAGAAACCTGTTGTTCCCTAAACCATAGTATCTCCTTTAGAAATTTGCTTATTAATTTTGTCTCTTGTTTGGAAAGACTGAAAAAGTAGCTGAAATTAATTCTCCTCCACTGCTATTGTTTCCATGGGGGGAATTTGTACAGCTCATAGGTTCTGGTCTAGCCCAATGAAGTCAATAAAGAAGCTCCCATTTATTTCCACAGCCATTGGTACAGGCCTCTAGTATCTACCATTATATATTCCAATCTTCTGGAGAGATTTCCTGGTTCATTTGCTTTTCCCAACTTAACCTCACACTGTCAATATTGCACTGCAGCTCTGTAGAAATGCATCACACTTATCTGCATTTGTACTTTCAAGCAGAGAACAGGTTACTTTCTTTACTTATAATCATCAAGTGTCCCCTTCTTTCTTGTATTATGGGAACAGTTAAAAAGGAGCACCTATTTGGCTTTCTGTATACTATGACCTTCTTCCACATCTTGATCATATCTCCTCTTTTCTTGTCCAAGAGAATTAATTTTTAAGAGATTAGAATTAGTTACTTTTAGATTGTGCCTATCTTAACTCTATGCACATTACAAACTGTTACATAAAATACATTTTGTAAATCATTAGAACCTAGCAATACTCATCGAACTTATTGTGGAAGAACAGATATCTTGTTGTCAAGATACACCATACAACCCAGCTACCCTCTTCTTTAAACATATGAAATATCTGATGTGCCTCTGATTATTTTTGTTACTCTTTTCAGGGCCTTTACTATTCCTGTTATGTCCTTTGGAGATGAGCAGTCCAAATGAAATTTGTCATTAAAGACGAGAATATAACTGATTGATATACTAGTGGTATATACTTTTCCATTTTGTACTCTCTCTCTCTCTCTCTCTCTTTTAATACTGTCTAATATCTCATTTGCCTCTTTTCACTGTGAATTGAATATATGGCTTTCCTACATACCTGATGTTGTTTCTGGATCTTCTTCCTGAACTGTTACACATAATTCAGAACCTCTCAGTGTATGGGAAGCTTAAACTGTGTATAAATATTTGTAGTTCTTTGTCAGATTTTATGGGCCATCTAAACTGTTGGTTCTTTGGAAGTCTTTTGCAATCTATGTTGACTAATTTCAGTGATTTAGTTAGCAAATGTTGGCACCCTGCTAAACAAAGGCTTCTAAATCTTTATGAGTATTCTGAATGCCACTGGTCTCCATACTGAATGCTGGAACCTCTCTATTTTTAAACTCTTTATTTTGAGATTTGGACATATATTTGTACTCAGATGACTTATTCAGTTTTTAATCTATATTGAGATTCAATGCCATGGTTACAAAATGTCCATAACAGCTTCTCCTGAAGGAAATTTCCATACAATCAAAATTCTGGTTTTTAATATCAGACCAGTTGACTTCAGATGCCTTTCACAATAACACTCTTACTGATGGAGGTTTGGCTCAGCCCTCGGAGCAGATAATGCTAGCCCTGAAGGCAGTCTTTCTGGGGGATTTTTAAAGCTAAGATGTGTGACAATCACCTAATTGTTTATTTGTACATTGTAACCATTTCCTCCCACCCTTATGGCTTGCCAACATAGTCAGTGTGCAGCAAGCCAGGGTACAATCTACAGCACTAAGTGGCAGTGTGGACCCTACTATCATGCACTAAGTTCTGTAGTACACTTGAACGCACTATACTTTGAAACAGCAGTCTGTCAAAGCGCACTGTGGGACTCTTCATGTGCAGTAGCTGGGATCTCCTGGCCAGTTAGTGTGCGGCGAGCTGGTGAACTGTAGATTTACACCGTGGTTTGCCATGCAATAACTGAGCATATAGACTTGTATTTTCAACCTGGGAGCAGGTTACTGTCTTTACTTAAAATCCTCAAGTGCCCTCTCCCAGACCCCGGTGCTCCTTTCCCTTGGGGTTCTGCCCACCGCAGTACACCCACACTCTGGGTCTCCCCTCCCAGGGTTACCCCAACCCCCTCAGCCCACCTTGCTTCCATGGCTGCTGCCAGCCATCACCTAGCCCCCTTTCTCTGGGGTAAACTTAAGTCTGTAATGGCCACTCATCACTGGCAAGGGGGTTGGACCAAGTACCTCTGCCTATCCCCAGGCTACACCTCTGCAGCCCCAGTACCTTCGTCAGCCTTTAGCAAGGCCTCAGCCTGGTGAGTTGCCAGGCTGGAGATTCCCAGCTCCTCTTGCCCTTCCCCAGCACTGCTCTGCTTGAGGTACCCTGTGCTCCCAGGCAACTAGATCCTTCTCACTCCTGGGCTAGAGTGAGACCGACCTCTACCTTCTAGCCCTGCAGCTCTTTTATAGGGCCCAGCCTGGCCCTGATTGGCTGCCTCCCAGCTTTTTCCTATTGGCTCTCAGCCTCAGCCCTTTCCCAGGGCTGGCTTTTAACCCATTCAGAGCCAGAGCGGGGTGACTGGCCCGCCAAAGCAGGGACCAACTCTTCCCATCTGGCTGTACAGTGCTTAGGTCAGAGGGCACCTAATTCTGATCAAGACTTTTGGAGGCTATTGTAAGATTAATGACACCAGTTATGAAATCAGCTCATGTCATTTGTGACTGGTATAAGTCAGTGGGTGAATACATGAGAATAGGCTTTGAAAATGTAAGTCTCTGTGTTTAAATGTGAAAGTTCAGCAGTCTGAATGTGTCGTCTCTAATGGATTTATGTATGCAACATTACTAATTTGGCTGCTCTTTATATAGGTGTGGCCTCTGCAAGAGAGGTAGTGAATAATAAATGGAATTTAGCGGTAACAGCATGTTCCTTTATGGATAATTCCTCATTGTTAGTGACACCCATCACTGCAGAGAGAGCAAGATATCAATGGCCTGTGGAGCAGTCAGTTGTGGAAGTGGCCGGCTCTTTTATTTTCTAAAGATAATAAAAAGTCACAATCCCATAATTAAGGAAGAAGGCTGTATTGGTTAAAAACAACCCTGCTTTGAAAGAGCAGTAGAACACTATGTACTAGGGAACTTTTAGTGCACAGCAACAGGGTCCACAGGGCAAGTTACTGTGTGGCAGGCTAGTTTGAGGTAGATTTACACACCATCTTGCTGTGCACTAACTGTTTATATAAACAAGCTGTTAAAAGATACCCAGTCTCTTTGTCACTGATTTTTCCACCTGAGAAGCCAACCTGCAAGACCACAAACATCTGTGACCACTTAGCACAGATGCAATGCTGGTTTCAGAATAGAGCATTAGAAGCAGAAGAAAGGATAACAATATTGAAAGAGAAAGAATGTAACACAGAGGAGAGAAAAAAAGAATAGAAAGGAAATGGAAGAAAAGGGTAAATGAGGCAGGAAATTCTTTCTTTTCATGAAGAATGGGAAGTACTTGTGGCACCTTAGAGACTAACACATTTATTTGAGCATAAGCTTTCGTGGGCTGAAGCCCACTTCATCAGATGGTCTCTAAGGTGCCACAAGTACTCCTCATTCTTTCTGCTGATACAGACTAACACAGCTACCACTCTGAAACCTTTCTTTTCATGGCCTCTGATGTTCCAATTTCTGAGAGCGGGAAGCCATCTAAGTAAGTGGTGGCTCTAAGTGACTTTATGGGCTACATATTCCAAACCTTGAGAATCAAAGCCATACTTCTGAACTGGCAAGAGATGGACTTGTATTTTTGATGAGCCGGGTGAGAGTTTGAATGCATGGCACGTTCAGACTAATATGAAAAATGATAATTTTCATTTTTTAAAGTGGCATAGCACGACTCATGATTAGAGCTGGTTGGACATTTTCTGATGAAACAGTTTTGTCAGAAAATACTGAATCAATGGAACTGAAACTTAAATGGGAACATATTTCTGTTGAAAGTTTTAATAGGAATCAGACAGAAATATGCCTGCTTTCGTAGAAGCTCACTGCCCACCTTCTCAGTCTCCCTGGCTCTTCAGATGCCTAACTTGATGGACTGCCATAAAGCCAGGGCTTCCAGCTCCCTGGCAGTCCATGTGGCAGGCTCACTGTGCTGTCCAGCCAGCAAGCAGTCAGGCAGCCTAGAAACATTCTGAAAAAGTCAGTTTTGGTTTTTCCAAAATTGATTGTTTTCTTTTTTTGGTAAACTTTCATTCGGTGGGAAATTTTGCATTTTACTTTTTGTTCTGAATTGGAATGAAAAATTATTTCACAAGACTGAAATTCCAGCCATTGACAAAGCTCTAATAAGAATATCTAGACGCATAGATCACATCTTTAAACAAAGATTTGTGTGTGCAAGAGCTGTTCTGGTCATGAAGATCATGGGATGAACAAACCCATCTGGATAAATGGCTCAGATTTACAATGATGATAACTGGCTCTGACAATATTTTCATTCTTTAGAAATGAGATTAAGATGTGATTTCAAATGTCATGCTTTTGCTGTTTTATATTAGTGTTATTCACCTATCACCACAAAATTTGTAACATATTTATTAATACACATAATAGGCACAATAATGACTAATCCCCCCTTCTCTCCTTTTCTATTGACAATGCTCTTTCTTAAGCTCACAGTCTTCATGCCTTATTTAACTCTTTCCCCCTACACATCCAGGATGTCAGTACATTTTTGTCACCTGTTCTCTTTAGAGTTTCTTGGGGGGAATCTGAGGACTGGGATCATGACTATGACCTGTGCATAGGCCGAAGGCCTTATTTGACTCCTCGCTTTACCCTTATGTACCCTGCCACAACCAGTGGCAACCTATCCCACAATCTACCCAACATTGAACGAGATCAAGACAGATCTGAATAGCTTTAGATCTAATTTAATCTTTCATTTATCTTTTTTTAAGGCGATATAGAAATGGATATCCAAGTTGGAAGAGGGTGGCCATTATTATAATTGAGCTCAGTTTTAGTTTCTTGACAGCTATGCCTGATGACTTCTAGGAATTTAATGAAATTTACATCAAACGAATTACCAAGAATATTAGTAAATTGAGCAACATCGCATGTGTTTTCCTGGAACAGAAACATATAATGAACATCAAGGAGATAATCTTCAGCTGGTGTAAATGAGTGCTGTGTTGACGTCAATAGAGATTTACACCAGTTCCGGTTCTATCTCCTCTGTCTTCAATGTTTCTCATAAATAAAAACATCAGAAGCATAATTAAAGCCAACTCCAATTTAAAATTGAAACAGAGAAGATGACATGCCATTGGAATCTCTGCCTAATATATTTAAGGAACTAAGTTTATTAGTTCAGTTTCTCTTAAAAGATAAGGTACCAGGAAAAAAAAGAAACTCAACAACCTGAGATGGTATCACTTCCTTTATTCCCAAAAAACTGAAACAAAATCAATTCTAGTTTATCCCCTAAAGACAATTCGCACCTCCCTGTATTTCCTTCCATTCCAACTTTCAGCTTCCTTTGTTTGATTTTATATTCTGGAACTTGACTGTAGCTAGTATACTGTGGTGGAGTTTTGAATATCAAAGTATGAAGGGGACCACTGTTCTGCATTCACATATTGTAGTTTTAAAAGGAAATAAAGAAGTGTAGCTGAGGATAAACAAAATGATTCTACCACCCATACACTGTGTAGTATCTCCTCACATAGTCCTAGTGAAACCAGGTAAATATAGGTAAAGATGGCAGAATTTGGATTACAGTGATCTGAGTATTTGTTATTCTTAAAGAGGCAGAGAATTGAAATGAGTGGAGCTCACTGATGTACACGACATTTTGAAGATAGAGGATAAAAGCTGATTTCCTGTAGCTTGGAAAAATACTTAGCTTGTTTGGAGGGGAAAATACAACTGGATTAGAACTACTAACTCAGGGCAAAGTTCTGCCGCCTTTACACATGCTGAATACTACCTTATTCCAGAACTTGTCCCAGTGGAGTCAGTGGACCGCTAACTTCATCAGTTGCTTTCAGTGGAAAATACAGTGGGGAGATTTATATACACAGAGAACATGAAACAATGGGTGTTACCATACACACTGTAACCAGAGTGATCACTTAAGGTGAGCTATTACCAGCAGGAGAGCGGAGGGTGGGGGGGCCTTTTGTAGTGATAATCAAGGTGGGCCATTAGATTATCACTAGAAAAGGTCGTCCACCCCTCCCCCCCCGCTCTCCTGCCGATAATAGCTCACCTTAAGTGATCACTCTGGTTACAGTGTATATGGTAACACCCATTGTTTCATGTTCTCTGTGTATATAAATCTCCCCACTGTATTTTCCACTGAATGCATCTGATGAAGTGAGCTGTAGCTCACAAAAGCTTTAACTCAAATAAATTGGTTAGTCTAAGGTGCCACAAGTACTCCTTTTCTTTTTGTGAATACAGACTAACACGGCTGCTACTCTGAAACCTATGAATCATAGAATCATAGAATATCAGGTTTGGAAGGGACCTTAGGAGGTCATCTAGTCCAACCTCCTGCTCAAAGCAGGACCAATCCCCAGCTAAATCATCCCAGCCAGGGCTTTGTCAAGCCTGACCTTAAAAACTTCTAAGGAAGGAGATTCCACCACCTCCCTAGGTAACGCATTCCAGTGCTTCACCACCCTCCTAGTGAAAAAGTTTTTCCTAATATCCAACCTAAACCTCCCCCTCTGCAACTTGAGACCATTACTCCTCATTCTGTCATCTGCTACCACTGAGAACAGTCTAGATCCATCCTCTTTGGAACCCCCTTTCAGGTAGTTGAAAGCAGCTATCAAATCCCCCCTCATTCTTCTCTTCCGCAGACTAAACAATCCCAGTTCATAGATTCATATTCGTAGATACTAAGGTCAGAAGGGACCACTATGATCATCTAGTCCGACCTCCTGCACAACGCAGGCCACAGAATCTCACCCACCCACTCCTGCGAAAAACCTCTCACCTATGTCTGAGCTATTGAAGTCCTCAAATCGTGGTTTAAAGACTTCAAGGAGCAGAGAATCCTCCAGCAAGAGACCCGTGCCCCATGCTACAGAGGAAGGTGAAAAACCCGCAGGGCCTCTTCCAATCTGCCCTAGAGGAAGATTCCTTCCTGACCCCAAATATGGCGATCAGCTAAACCCTGAGATTATGAGCAAGATTCACCAGCCAGATACCCAGGAAAGAAGTTCCCTCAGCCTCTCCTCATAAGTCATGTGTTCCAGTCCCCTAATCATTTTTGTTGCCCTCTGCTGGACTCTTTCCAATTTTTCCACATCCTTCTTGTAGTGTGGGGCCCAAAACTGGACACAGTACTCCAGATGAGGCTTCACCAATGTCGAATAGAGGGGAACAATCACGTCCCTCGATCTGCTGGCAGTGCCCCTACTTATACAGCCCAAAATGCCATTGGCCTTCTTGGCAACAACGGCACACTGTTGACGCATATCCAGCTTCTTGTCCACTAGTACATTAGCTTTTTCCACATCCTTTTCTGAAGAACTGCTGCCTATCCATTCGGTCCCTAGTCTGTAGCGGTGCATGGGATTCTTCCATCCTAAGTGCAGGACTCTGCACTTGTCCTTGTTGAACCTCATCAGATTTCTTTTGGCCCAGTCCTCTAATTTGTCTAGGTCCCTCTGTATCCTATCCCTACCCTCCAGAGTATCTACCTCTGCTCCCCAGTTTAGTGTCATCTGAAAACTTGCTGAGGGTGCAATCCACGCCATCCTCCAGATCATTAATGAAGATATTGAACAAAACCGGCCCCAGGACCGACCCTCGGGGCACTCCACTTGAAACCGGCTGCCAACTAGACATGGAGCCATTGAGCACTACCCGTTGAGCCCAACAATCTATCCAGCTTTCTATCCACCTTATAGTCCATTCATCCAACCCATACTTCTTTAATTTGCTGGCAAGAATACTGTGGGAGACTGTGTCAAAAGCTTTGCTAAAGTCAAGGAACAACACATCCACTGCTTTCCCCTCATCCACAGAGCCAGTTATCTCGTCATAGAAGGCAATTAGATTAGTCAGGCATGACTTGCGCTTGGTGAATCCATGCTGACTGCTCCTGATCACTTTCCTCTCCTCTAAGTGCCTCAGAATTGATTCCTTGAGGACCTGCTCCATGATTTTTCCAGGGACTGAGGAGAGGCTGACTGGCCTGTAGTTCCCAGGATTCTCTTTCTTCCCTTTTTTAAAGATGGGCACTACATTAGCTTTTTTCCAGTCATCCGGGACCTCCCCCGATCACCATGAGTTTTCAAAGATAATGGCCAATGGCTCTGCAATCACATCCGCCAACTTCTTTAGCACTCTCAGATGCAGCGCATCCGGCCCCACGGATTTGTGCTCGTCCAGCTTTTCTAAATAGTCCTGAACCACTTCTTTCTCCACAGAGGGCTGGTCACCTCCTCCCCATGCTGTGCTGCCCAGTGCAGTAGTCTGGGAGCTGACCTTGTTCTTGAAGACAGAGGCAAAAAAAGCATTGAGTACATTAGTTTTTTCCACATCCTCTGTCCCTAGGTTGCCTCCCTCATTCAGTAAGGGGCCCACACTTTCCTTGACTTTCTTCTTGTTGCTAACATACCTGAAGAAACCCTTCTTTTTACTCTTAACATCTCTTGCTAGCTGCAAATCCAGGTGTGATTTGGCCTTCCTGATTTCATTCCTGCATGCCCGAGCAATATTTTTATACTCTTCCCTGGTCATTTGTCCAATCTTCCACTTCTTGTAAGCTTCTTTTTTGTGTTTAAGATCAGCAAGGATTTCACTGTTAAGCCAAGCTGGCCGCCTGCCATATTTACTATTCTTTCTACACATCGGGATGGTTTGTCCCTGTAACCTCAATAAGGATTCTTTAAAATACAGCCAGCTCTCCTGGACCCCTTTCCCCCTCATGTTATTCTCTCAGGGGATCCTTCCCATCAGTTCTCTGAGGTTGTCAAAGTCTGCTTTTCTGAAGTCGAGGGTCTGTATTCTGCTGATGTCCTTTCTTCCTTTTGTCAGGATCCTGAACTCAACCATCTCATGGTCACTGCCTCCCAGGTTCCCATCCACTTTTGCTTCCCCGACTAATTCTTCCTGGTTTGTGAGCAGCAGGTCAAGAAGAGCTCCGCCCCTAGTTGGTTCCTCCAGCACTTGCACCAGGAAATTGTCCCCTACATTTTCCAAAAGCTTCCTGGATTGTCTGTGCACCACTGTATTGCTCTCCCAGCAGATATCAGGGTGATGGAAGTCTCCCATGAGAACCAGGGCCTGCGATCTAGTAACTTCCATTAGTTGCCGAAAGAAAGCCTCGTCTACCTCAACCCCTTGGTCCGGTGGTCTATAGCAGACTCCCACCATGACATCACCCTTGTTGCTCACACTTCTAAACTTAATTCAGAGACTCTCAGGTTTTTCTGCAGTTTCATACCGGAGCTCTGAGCAGTCATACTGCTCTCTTACATACAGTGCAACTCCCCCACCTTTTCTGCCCTGCCTGTCCTTCCTGAACAGTTTATATCCATCCATGACAGTACTCCAGTCATGTGAGTTATCCCACCAAGTCTCCGTTATTCCAATCACATCATAATTCCTAGACTGTGCCAGGACTTCCAGTTCTCCCTGCTTGTTTCCCAGGCTTCTTGGATTTGTGTATAGGCACTTGAGATAACTTGCTGTTTGTCCTGCTTTCTTAGTATGAAGCAGGAGCCCTTCCCTCTTGCACTCTCTTGCTTGTCCTTCCTCCCGGTATCCCACGTCCCCACTTACCTCAGGGCTTTGATCTCCTTACCCCAGTGAGCCTAGTTTAAAGCCCTCCTCATTAGGTTAGCCAGCCTTCTTGTGAAGATACTCTTCCCTCTCTTCGCTGGTGGAGCCCATCTCTGCCTAGCACTCCTCCTTCTTGGAACACCATCCCCATGGTCAAAGAATCCAAAGCTTTCTCTCCGACACCACCTGCGTAGTCATTGACTTCCACAATTCGACGGTCTCTACCCAGGCTTTTTCCTTCCAGGGAAGAGAACACCACTTGTGCCTCAAACTCCTTTATCCTTCTTCCCAGAGCCACGTAGTCTGCAGTGATCCGCTCAAGGTCATTCTTGGCAGTATCATTGGTGCCCACGTGGAGAAGCAGGAAGGGGTAGCGATCCGAGGGCTTGATGAGTCTCGGCAGTCTCTCCGTCACATCCTAGCTCCTGGCAAGCAGCAGACTTCTCAGTTTTCCCAGTCAGGGCAGCAGATAGATGACTCAGTCCCCTTGAGGAGAGAGTCCCCGACCACCACCACCCGCCTCCTTCTCTTGGGAGAGGTGGTCGTGGAACCCCCATCCCTAGGACAGTGCATCTCATGCTTTCCAGTTGGCAGAGTCTCCTTCTGTTCCCTTCTCTCAGATGTATCATCTAGACCACTCTCTGCATTAGTACCTGTGGAGAGAACATGAAAACGGTTGCTTACCTGTATCTGCGTTGCTGGTACATGGATGCTCCCCTTTCTTCTTCTGGAGTTCACGTGCTGCCAAATTTCTTCACCGACCTTCTGTCCCCGCTGCACAGCCTGCTCTGAATCTTCAGAACATTGTGTCCGTAGAAGCATATCCTGATGTCTATGGACTTGTTCCATCCTGTCTTAGACATTGGACCAGATCTTCTGCTGTGCCCTTGGCACACCCCCAAGAATCTGCAGTACACTGGGTAGGAGGCAGTATCAGATGTCAGAGCCAGTTATGCTGGTTTGATTCAACCCAGGACTTCCCTATGCAAAAGGACTCACCAGCTGGCTTTCTAACTCAGCTGTTAGCACCTTCAGAACCCTGCAAACAGGGCCAGAGCAGAGGCTAAGTCTGGCCTATTGTTTCTCTCTCTACTGTCCTTTTCCTTTGTGTTCCTTGCCTTTGCTGGTATGAGAAACTTATCCTCTGAAATTCCTTCAGCTATCTTTCTCTCCCAGCATATTTCCTCTTTTTTAAATTTCTGAAAATTTCTCTTCTTCTTTGCCCAAACCTCCGGATTTATCTTTCCTCCTTTCAGTGTTTAAAAATGCAAATACAATCTCAAAATTTAAAAAAAAAAATCATTTGAATCTGGATTCAACTCTTGTCCCAACTTTGGACTCATCAGTGAAGGGAAGAAGGATGCCTTTGTAGTTCAGGCACTAGACTAGGACTCAGGATATAACGGTGTCAATTCAGTCTTCACACAGACTTCCTGTGTGACCTTTGGTAAGTAATGTAATCTACCCTGTTCCTTAGTTTCCCCATCTGTAAAATAATACTTCAGAACATTGTGAAGTCGGGAATATAAAATCCATTAATTATTGAGGTGCTAATTTGAAATGGAAGAATAACTGTGGTGGTTTGACACTTGTGAAAAATTAAAAAAAAAAAGTTAGGTTGAACTAACTCTGAAACGTCTCAGATGAAAAATGTTTTGTTTTCAGCCATTTCTAAAGGGCCAAATACTTGAACTGATGATGGGAGTTGTGGGGGAGGGCTTGAGAGACTCTATAGCTCAGTGCTAGTGCACTCTTGGGACAGGGGAGACCCAGGTTTGAGTCCCACCTCCAATGAATGCTTAAATATTTATACAAAGTGGAATAGTTTCAAGAGAAGAGGTGGAGAGCCATACCTCAGACTGTACTATAGACTTCTAGTTAGGGCACTCATCTAGGAGATGGAAGACCTGGGTTTAAATCCTTCCTTCTTCCAGAACTGGGATTTAAACTTGGGTCTTCCTCATCAGAGGTGAGTGCCCTAATCACCAGCCTAAAGGTTATAAGGTCCTCAAAACATGTGAATGGAGCTTAAGTCCCCTTTGGGACTCATAATTAATCACTGTGAGTTGTTTTGGGTACCCTTTGTTCAAAAAATGCCATACAAATTAAGGTTGTATTGTACTCTGCTTTCTACCAGTGCTTAATTTTCTCTACATATTTCACCTTTTAGGAGAGAACATTATTAAACACCATCCTTTCTGGTTAATTTCCATGTTTTGAGGGCAAACCATCCATCTCACTTTGAATTACAGATGTACCTTGGCATTTAATATGAGATAGTGACCTGGTTTTTGACCCAGATAAGAACAGCTGTTCTTTATTATGTGGAGAGGATCAATTCAAAATGCTATTCAATCATTCATTTGCAGCTTTAGGGGCATTTTATTTACTCTGTCAATACACCTGCTGTTAATTAATCCATGTGCTAGATTCCCTAAAAACACCACCAACGGGTTTCCTTTCCAGATCAGATAACTTCCATAGTTTGTATGATTTATGGCTAATATAAGTTCCACTTCAGTCCCAGAGTCGAAGGATTATATCTGTAATCTAATGAACTGCCTTCTATATACACTTACTGAACCTCATCTATTTTACAGCAGCTTTTATGTTACACTCAACTAGAGTACTTGCATGTCAACATGATGTACTAACTCCACAAGCTTTGTCAGTGTTCTGTACTTCTAGTCCTTTCTAATTTAGTTAATTGAGTATCTTCCAGTTGATCAATATTCTAGGAACAGCTTCTTTTGTTTAAGTGGATTGCAAAATGTCAAGCTGATAAAAAATGTTACTTTGAAACTTGGTTCTTACATAGTTCTGTTTTTATTTAATTATATGCTGTATTACAAGAATGTTAAGGTTGCAAAGGCAAATACTTCAAAGTTAGGAAATGCCTGAAATAAAGTTGCCTGTGCAGTCTTTATTTGTCCCCCTTGTGCATATCCATTATGGTACAGTCTTTAGTTATATGATCACATGCAGTTGGATGTAATTTCCTAAGTTTTAAAATACTTACTACCACATTTTTAAGCACGCTTTCACCTTTTACCTGCCCCCCACCCACAATTGTCCACTCCAAGAATTCCCCTGAGGTTTCAGGCCTCTAACTTTCACCTATCTCTGGGTAGGGACTCATGTCCCACTCCCTTCTAAATGGGGGTCTTAGGCTGCAGTCCCCTGCAGTCCCCTGTAATATTCCTAGTAAGGCAGTCTGGCTGAAAGACCAGCACCTGTGCTTTGCTTTCTCTCCCCAAGGGTTATGGACAGTGTATGGCAGCAGTTAAGTTGCCACATAATTCTTCCTAAACATTTATTCAGGATAAAGAGCATCTAAAACCAGAAAAACAATAAAAGGTTCTAAGCACACACTAAACATACCAGGAATCACTCATCAATCCTACAGGGCTTTGTAGGCCAAAGTCCGTTCGACCCTTCAGCAAGCATTGCAGTCCTCAAAGGTCATGTCCATTTGCTGAATCAAAAGGAGTTCCCTGAATCTCTTTATACTCAGCCTTTTATACTTTTCAGGCCTCTCCCAGGCTACTGAAAATAGGTAAACGCAGTCCATCCCCACCTGTTGCCCAGGAGATCAAGTTTCAAACCCAGCCAAAATGGGATTTTACATTAAACACCCTCTAGTGATCCAGGAACATATGAACACACATCACCTGTGTTGGTACAAAGGGCCATGAATATTCTACAGTTCATACTGTCTGGCCCACCTCAATATAATGGCTTTTTAAGGTTTTCATGCTTTCAACATAAAATACAATATGGTCCCCACAGATAACACAGGTGCTTGTCATTTCGGTCACACTTACAAATAGAAAAGAACAAAAAAATCATCTTGTCATATTGATCCCTCCCATGTAGGTCATGAACAGAGTTGGGATTTTCAGATCCGCAGTGCAGTCCTCTCTTTGCTAGCCAAGTAACGGGTAGAAATGGAAAGTTAGTACTTTCTGTGTGGATCAGTGCTAGAGCAGGATGGAGATGCACTTTTTGCTAGTGGAATTCACAGCTCTTTTCTGGCAGTAGAGGGAATGGTGAGGCTCAGGAATAATGGGCTCAATTCCAGGTTCTGTAATGGAGAGTCTCTAGGGCAAAAGGTTCTGAAATCACATGTCCCCACAGCCTCTCCCTGTCCCCATTTCTCCAACCCTGCTGCCTGACTCCTGCCCCTGTCCACCTTCCTCTACACATTCCCCTCCTTCTGCTTGTTCCCCCCACTCCTGGCTGCCACCTCTTTCACGACCTTGCTCTTCTTCCCCGGCTCTGCTCCTGCCCCATTTCCCCCTCATTGCTCCTGCTCTGAAACTCTCTCCTCAGACTCCTCTCCCCTTCACCCTCGCTCTTGTCTCACTTTCCTGCATCTCTTCCTTCTCCTCCCTTCCCTCCTGTTCCACACTCCTCTGCATTTGAGGCAGGTCACTTCCTTCTCTTCTTCCATACTGCCTGGGCATCAACAGCAGGAGCATTAAGAGCACAGGAGAGAGTCTCCTTGCTCTCCGTTCCAATGCTCCAGTGGTCCTTGGTTGCTGGGAGAAGCAAATGTTGGGAAATTCCTGTTCAGCTCCTACGTCCCTGGGCTACAGCGTGCTCAGTTGCTCTATGGGGTTACAGCACATGCAGCCTGCTCTGTACATAGGAACTGTGAAGGGATGGAGCATGCTCTGTGCAGATGGAATCTTCAGGGAATTTAGCTGCCAAACTCTAAGAAGTCTCTAATGAGCATGTGCAAATTGAGATTTATCAGAGTCTTATAACTTGGCCACATTTGGGCTTTCCCCCCTCCCACGTGACTAAAGGCCTATTCTGACACCAGGATGACCTCCCTGCCATATTTCAAATCCTTGCTCCACAACAAAAGGAGCCTCTAGAGAGCGTCTCAGTGATGGTTGTAAGAAATTTGACATCGGCAAGATGTGTTTTTCTCTTACCTTATTCTTGGAAATGGCTGAAACATTGTAGCTGAAACTTCCCCAAAAAGTTCAACTTGAAGCTGACACCAGACAACGAAAACTTCAACCTGAACAGTTTAAGTTCCACAAAGTTATAAGCAGTTTTGGAAGGATTAAATGTTTATCAGCAAATGTAGATAAATATAGATAAACTTCACAACACACATACACACACACACACACACACACACAAACGAACAAAAAATATTTCCACTGATAACTGAAATTTACAGACAGGAAAAGTAAGAAAAATGCTGCTTGAGAAATTTAGAATTTTATTTAAGGATATTAATGTTGTATATTTTTGATACATGATGTTGACAGTGTGTTAACAAACGTTCTGAATTGTAATGTCTGCTGTAGCTAAATAATTATCTGACTCCCCTGTAATCTCCCACAACTGAAAACTTAAATTGATAAAACATAAAAATACTTAAATAGATATCAATTCTTCCATCAACATTTATCAACCCCCCCCACACACAAAAAATCAAATTCTGCCAAACTTAGTTATAATTCACAGAAAACAGGTCCGACAATGGAAAATATCAGGCAACCTTAACTATAAGTGTTGCTATCTGCACTGCCTATATTGTGTGTATGTGAATATGTTTGTGTATATAATATATGTGACAGGGTCAGTCCAGATGGCTGCAGGACAGTGGTTTGTTTTTTTTTTTTTGAAGTAAAAGATGTATTAGTCCCAGATTAAGCAGGTCCATTTTCCCTGGGTAAGGTAACAGGGGCAGTTTTTTGAAACAGAAGGAACTTGCTGGAACAAATTCAGGCAGGCAGGCTAATTAGGACACCTGGAGCCAATGAAGAAGCTGCTAGAATCAGTTAAGGCAGGCTGGCTAATCAGGGCACCTGAGTTTAAAAAGGATCTCACTTCAGTTTGTGGCGTGCGTGTGAGGAGCTGGGAGCAAGAGGCACTAAGAGTGAGATGGTGTACTGCTGGAGGACTGAGGAGTACAAGCATTATCAGACACCAGGAGGAAGATCCTGTGGTGAGGATAAAGAAGGTGTTGGGAGGAGGCCATGGG
Source organism: Chelonia mydas (assembly GCF_015237465.2). Classification (NCBI taxonomy): domain Eukaryota; kingdom Metazoa; phylum Chordata; order Testudines; family Cheloniidae; genus Chelonia; species Chelonia mydas. The sequence goes on from NC_057849.1 coordinate 164,769,126, forward strand.
GAAGTAGTCCAGGGAGTTGTAGCTGTCACACAGCTGTTCCAGGAAGCACTCTAGACAGCTGCATTCCACAGGGTCCTGGGTTGGAACCTGGAGTAGAGGGCGGGCCCGGGTTCCCCCCAAATCCTCCCAACTCCTGGTCAGACACAGGAGGAGTTGACCTGGACTGTGGGTTCCACCAGAGGGGAAGGTCTCTGGGCTGTTCCCTGACCCACATGGTGGATCAGCAGAGACTGCGGGGATTGTTCTCCTTCCTTTTTCCTGTGCTGGCCAGTGATGAATTTAGCTGAGCGAACGGCAGGTTTGAGCCACTAGCAAAAGTGGCCAAACTGAGGGCTGCTGTGAATCTCTGAGGCAAGCAAATCCGCCAATAAACGCAGGACCCACCAAGGCAGAGGAGGAACTTTGTCACATATAATATATAGGGGTTCAAATTACCATTAAGCTAGGTCTTTGTGACATTGATAAAAAGCTTCTGCTGAAGATTAATGAGTAAAATACAAGTGATCTGTTAAAGAGCTTCTGATGCCACACAACAAACTTTTTTAAAATCCATCTTCTAGACATTTTGTACTTCTGCTCCTCAATCTTCATTCCGATGGGCATTCCATGAAAACTGCATTGTATTCTTCAAAGACTGTGACGTAACCAGGAGGAGGCTGGGCTCTGTTTGTTTAAAATGGGCAGCCACATGACAAACCAGGAGCTGCAAAGAAGAAACCCCAGTTCGTAAGGGCAGAGGAAATCTTAAGAAATAAAGAACCTGTTTCCATACACATGTATTTCCAGTAGTAAAGAAGACTGGGGCACAGAAGTGCAAAACGCGACGTTGTATCCGAGCAAAGCTATTTTAAAATAGTGTCCTTTAAAAAGTATTCTTTGGTACATTATTAGTGCTTTAAGATTCTGTGATCTGCTTTTATGAGCACATCATCTAACTGCCTAATTATGTAGAAGAAGGCAGCATCCATGCTGTGCATAATCAGCCAAAAAGATAAAAAGAATGTAAACAACTAAACAAATGCTGAACTTTGAGGTTCCTGTTAGTACACTTTGAAGACTCTTCATACTTTATTTGTTTTTAACATTGAGCATAACGATATAGCCCCGTCATGATTTACAGCTAAGTTAATACTCTAGTAAGCCAAGAGTTTTATTTGTTTTCCTTTAACAAATAATGATGTTTCAAGCTTTAAAGTGAAAGAGCATGTCTCTAATGAGTAAACAGTGAAATTGCGGGGAAGAGAGGATTACATTAATATATGGCCCTTTTATATCAGCTGCAGCAGGGTACGCTGGTTATGGGTGAATGGAGGACACTGCATTTTCTAGTGATTATATTCTATATGTGGTGATAGAAAACATTTATAAGCACACCGGAAAAATAACATCCTTTCAAATTACATGAAGTGTAACTAAACTAACAGCCTGCTCCTTCAATAATATTTGTGTAGGGGAACCCTTGTGCCTGCACAAAACCTACTGATTTGATTTGGTCTCTGGGTAGGTGTAAGGATCTGATCACAAGGATGCAGTTCCAAGATTGGAGCCTCAATGGAAGAACCCAGGCTGTTGTGAGAACTAGAGTGGTTCTTTAACTTCCACTTTGTTAATCTCCATACCCCTACGTTTTCCAAAAAGCAGGAATTTTCCGTTTTGTTCTGTTAGTTACAGTAAGACACTATGGAAAGATAGTTTTCTCCTTTTATTGACTGAAAATGCATTAGAAATGGGAAAGCTAGTTGTGCTAGTGGGTGATGGGAGTTGTAATTTCTACCCTTCCCAAAAGTGGTGTTAGGTGAATGGGAGAGGGTATGGGCTTTTTACTGTCTCCAGTCATTGGGCCAGCATCCTACGAGTAGGGCACAATAAAATTTCTGACTGTGGTTCACAGACAGCATGGGGGTCTGATAAAGGGGAATTTCTTCTGTACGACATAGTTTTGGTCTGTCTGGGTAAGCCTATGCTGAGAAAAGACCCATAGCACAGCCATGGCTGGCCTGGATCAACTGACTTGGGCTCATGGGGTTTGAAATCGCAGGATTATGAAATCACAGTGTAAACATTTCGGTTCAGGCTGTAGCCTGGGCTAGGGGACCCTTCGCCTCTGTGGGGTCTCAGAGCCCAGGCTCCAGCCCGTGCCTGAACATCGACACTGCAGTTTTATAGCCCTCCAGCCAAGTCCTGCAAACTTGAATCAATTAAGTTGACCTGGACCACCCCTGGGTCTTTTATTGCAGTGTAGACATACCCGCTCTGTCTCTGAAAAAGAAATTTTCAGAAAATCGAGGTTCTGGTTCTCCCTAATAAAAACAACGGTGAACTTTTCAAAGTCAACAGGGTCCTCTAGCTGCTAAGACCCAAGGTTATAAGGCTTTTGCACTGGGCCTAAGCTAAGGGGCTTTAGTTTAGACCAGGGATCAGCAACCTTTGGCACGCGGCCTGCCAGGGTAAGCCCCTGGTGGGCCGGGCCGGTTTGTTTACCTGCCGTGTCCAGAGGTTCGGCCGATCGCAGCTCCCACTGGCTGTGGTTCGCTGCTCCAGGCCAATGGGGGCTGCGGGAAGCGGCGTGGGCCCAGGTTGCCGATCCCTGGTTAAGACTCAACATTTAAGTCTTGGTGGACCACTGGTTAAGATATCTAAACCTCACTTATCTCATACCTCCACTACCTGAAACAGTCGCATCTCCAGTGCTGAAGATGTGGGCACATGTCCCAGTTTTGAATAGTGGGGACTCATGTAATCGAAATGAGACCCTATAATACCGGGAAAATAATCACATCTAAATGCCATAAATTTATGAAGTTGCTAAATAGCTAGTTTTAGGCAGATGAAAGGCAGCTAATAATTTTTTTGTTTGTTCTAAAATTGAGAGAGGCAAAAGAGAACACCAACTAATCTGAGTAAAACACCAACTGCTAAAATAGAAGCTGCAGATAAATTTGCTTTAGCTGAACATTGTATCTAAAGCATAATGGGAAAATCAGTATATCTATGGTTGATATGTTTCCCATTGTAGTCCAATAGCAATCTTTCAAAGCAATTATTATTGGAACCTGAGGGCAGGAAGAGGGGATATGCCTTAGATTTCATAGGAATTACACTGGATTTACACCAGTGCATCTGGGAGCAGAATTTTACCCTGGACATCAGAGGGACAGTGAATGTGCAGGAAGGAAAAAACAAACTTCCAAGTGATGGGAAGAAATGAAAGCAGTAGGGGCTATTGCTACAGATGGAGATTTTGTACTAACCAGTAAAATCCTGCAGATTTGCCACTGATTTAAGTGGTTTAGGATTTGAACTAAAGTTCTACATTTAGGGAACAGATGTGCACTGTGGGGACATATACAAGCAGTCAGACCCATTGTGTTTATCTCTTTCTCAATGTACTAATGTTACTTGTTTGTGTAATCAAACATTCTAGCTGCTAGAGAAAGGGAGGCTCCTTTTCTATCTTTCTGAACTTCAGTGCTTTCTAGCTCATTGCCACTGCCTATCCTCCAAGCCCAAAGGTCATAAACACAACCCTATTAATCTAACCCTTGCCCTCTCCTCAATTACCCAAAACTTTTATTTAGCTGAAACTTGATCATGTTCATGTAAAGCATGTGTTGATCTTGCATTTATCAGTAATCTTGTTTTCAGAAGGTTTCAAATGTGTCTTAAACCTTCAGTCAATGGGGGTGTACACTTTTGATTTTGGATTAGTCTTGTAGCACTAGTTTGCCACTGTGCATAAAAATGCAACCTTCACCGAGGTTCAAACACTAAGCAGAACCAGTACCAATGTTTACATTCCCTGTTCTTTGCTTTATGGTCTCCTGTAATGGTGATAGGCTGGTAGGTGACAAATTAACTGAAAATATGCTAGATGCAATAGCCAAAATTTTCAATAGCAACCTAATTAAAACTGACTTATCATTAAGATCCATATTGGGAGGGCGGTGTTAATCAATTATAACTTAGAAAATTGTGGCAAAGGATATCAGGTAGCTATTGATGTGAGTGGTGATCATTTGAGATGCAGGTATTCACAAATCAACTGAGCTTACAACTGAAATGAACCCAGGATTCAACAGATACAATTCTTATTTATTACAGTAATTAATTTGTATATGTAATGCTATAATAGCAACCATTTGACGCTACCTGTTAGCAGATTATAGAAAGTCTGTTGGATAAGAAGATGCAATGTTAGCTTCAAAAGAGGTATTACGTTTTTAATCTCCTTTGGGAAATGTGTAAACTTGTTCATATGATGCTGAAAACACTAATCTTCTAACCTTTAACTGTAGTGAAAAGCTTAAGGAATTCATATGGAGAAAATATAGCTTAAAAAGTCATTTGTAGGTTATTAATGAACTCCTGTCACCTCTGAATTCTACAATAGTATACTTGTTCAGATATGCGGAAGACAGTAAAACAGGGGCAGGCAGTAAAAGAGGAGCAAACTATACTAAAGGTATTAATTGGCTTAATTCCCATAAAATAAATTAGCTGAAATGATCTTAATGCTGGGGGAAAAAAACCTACTGCATATATTAGTATTTTTGTTGACCTTCTGTACTTCCATCAAATTTAGATGATGCTATATAAACCATTGTCAGACTTTACATGCCAAATCATACCCTTACCCAGAAAAAACAAAAATAATGGGGGAAAAAATACAGTCTATCAAAAAATGATCAAGAAACAGGGTGTAGAAAAGAATGTAACATGTGGACACTGGTTGTAACAACTATTTTGAACCCAAAGGCTATAAAATAGGTCAGTAAGTCTTCTTGAGGCACTAATCTTGCTCTTGCTTCCTGAAACAAGATAACGTCTCTCAATGGCTCAAGTCTGAGGGTGACACAAGATCATAGGTCAGGTCTCTATCCTACTAGGTCATGTGGCAGATCAGAATACCTCACAAAATCTCTCCTCCCATTCAACAAGAAACCTCCAAGCACACTGTGTATGAGGTCATGCAGGCTGGGGCAGGGACGCTCACTCTGCCAAAAGGCGTCCTCCGTGTGGCCTGTCTGGGCCCCTGCCATTCCGGTACCTTCAGATTTGGAACTACATTACTCCAAACAATTAGATTAGACATTTTAGTGTTTGTGCTCCCAGATTAGATTACACTTATTTTTAAAGACATTTGATTTTTTTTTTCATATTTCCCCCTCTTGGTATCACTTAGATAGACATTTAAAACAGTTTGTGCGAGGGGGGGAGAAAAGAGGGGAGACTAGATTACTGAGATGGATTTAAGAAAAGAAGAAAGGTGACTAAGTATGTGGACATTTACCTAGAGTGAGTGTTTAGAATTGCAAATAGTGTCCTAAGAGAACTATTGATTTTGATGTTTGAACCTGGACAGGACAAAGTATTAGAAAACATACTGTAGAGAAATAATCCTGAAATTGCAGAGGGATGATCTAGATCTAAAATAATTTTTCCTGGCACTAATTTCTATGCTTCCAAGACCCTGTTTAAGGACAATGTTTCCACAACTCACACTGCTATTAATTTCCACTTGACTGCACACTTTTGTCCCAACTCACAAGAAATTTTCAGAAAAAAATCTAGACTCTTCTTGAAGAGACCTGTTTCCTTGATGATTTCACTGCACAAAAGGGAGAGAGAGTATCCATTAACATTTTAGCTTGTATAACCAATATACTTTAATTTCAAGTGTTTACATTTACCTAGAACAGCTAATATACTTAAGTGTAACTTCGTCTAAAAATTTAGCTTCAAAAGTATACTGTAGCTCTTCAAAGTAGCCACAAAGCATACATTCTCTTGATAAAAGCTTCACGTGATTGACATCAGGAATTCTTGCTTTTAGCAAGAAACTATTTCTAGTGAGACATAACAATGTCAAAACTGTAACAAAATTTACAATAAAAATGCTGATGTGAACACTCTCATTGTCAATCATTTTAAGGCACCATTAACACAGTGCACTGTAACCAGCACTCTATTTACTATACAAGTGGCTACACTTTGCACACCATCTCTTTGATTCAGATCCCCATTAAGGTATAATCATGTTTCCAAATAAAATAATAAACTGTAAATAAAGATCACATAAACAACATAGAAGATAGATTTAGCAATCTAGAATATTCAGTGAAGGAGGCAGTGAAAAATGGGAATCAGGACTACTAGTCCAGTGTAAAGCTCTGTCATTGACTTGCTGAGGGGAAGTCACATATTTCTGTACCTCATTTACCAACCTATAAAAATGGGGATGGGATCAATATTTGACTCTGTACTTCACAAGGTGGTTGTGTAAATATTAATTAGAACTTGTAATAGTGACCTATCCTGTCCAGCTGCAAATCCATCCATTGCTTCAGTTTCTCCTCATCTTGTGCCAGTTGCCTCAGCCTTCAGCACTTGAGGTTGCTGAGGTGATGTAGCCCTCTGGTCACATCATAGGTGGTCCATACTTTACCAGTTATCAGAGACCAGGCAAAAATTACCATCTTCTGCCCAGTCTTAAATCGAGCACACAATATAGCAAAACATAATATGCCCTGCAAGTTGTTAGCATGTATGGGGGACAACTTCAGAAAGTTGAGGAAACAACTAGAAGGTTATCCATTTTGGATCTGGTTTTGACCAACAGGGATGAATTAGTTGCAAACACAAAGGTGGTTGGGAACTTGGGAGGAAGTGATCATGATCTGATAGAATTCAAAATCCTATGGAAAGGAGGACATGAGAACAGAAAAACAAGGACACTGGACTTCAATCAACTCAGAGAACTAGTAGGCAAGGTCCAATGGAGAGACCAATTAGGAAGAAAACGAGTCAAAGAGCCTGGCAGTCCCTTAAAGATGTAGTACTAGAGGCTCAACATCAAACTATTCTGATGCAGAGGATGGATAAGAAGAGCCAATGTGGCTGCACAAGGAGCATTTTAGCTATCTAAAAACCAAAAGGGATCCATACAAGAAATGGAAGGAAGGGCAGGTCAAGGAAGTATATATGGGAATAGCACGAGCATGTAGGGACAAAATCAGGAAAGCCAAGGCAAGGAAGGAGTTAGAGCTGGCAAGAAATGTTAGAGACAACAAGAAGGGATTCTACAAATATGTCAGAAAAAAGAAAGATCAGTGATGGTGTGGGTCCGCTGCTCAATGGAGAAGGTGAGCTAGTAATGGAAGAGGATTAGAAGACAGAGCTGCTCAATGCCTATGTTGCTTCAGTCTTTACACAAAAAATAACATGTGACTGGATGACTAGTGAAGTTATTATCATAGACAATAAAGGGGAAGGGATGCAGCTGAGGATAAGTAAAGAACACATCAGAGACCCTTCTGACTAATTTGAATGAATTCAGGTCAGCGGGGCCTGAAGCTATTCACCACAGGGTGCTGAAGGAATTAGCTAAAGAAATCTCAGAGCCAGAGGCAATAATATATGCAAACTCAACAAAGACTGGAGAACGGCTAACAGCACCCATCTTTGAAAAGGGGGAAAAGAAGGAACTATAGACCAGTCAGCCTGACCTCGATATCTGAGAAGCTATTAGAGCAATGTTTAAAACATTCCACTTGTAAATACCTGGAGGATGAAGGGATGATCACGAGCAGCCACATTGATTTATTAAGAACTTCAGGTATGTTAGCAACAAGAAGAAAGTCAAGGAAAGTGTGGGCCCCTTACTGAATGAGGGAGGCAACCTAGTGACAGAGGATGTGGAAAAAGCTAATGTATTCAATGCTTTTTTTGCCTCTGTCTTCACGAACAAGGTCAGCTCCCAGACTACTCCACTGGGCAGCACACCATGGGGAGGAGGTGACCAGCCCTCTGTGGAGAAAGAAGTGGTTCGGGACTATTTAGAAAAGCTGGATGAGCACAAGTCCATGGGGCCAGATGCGCTGCATCCGAGAGTGCTAAAGGAGTTGGCGGATGTGATTGCAGAGCCATTGGCCATTATCTTTGAAAACTCATGGTGATCGAGGGAGGTCCCGGATGACTGGAAAAAAGCTAATGTAGTGCCCATCTTTAAAAAAGGGAAGAAGGAGGATCCTGGGAACTACAGGCCAGTCAGCCTCACCTCAGTCCCTGGAAAAATCATGGAGCAGGTCCTCAAGGAATCAATTTTGAAGCACTTAGAGGAGAGGAAAGTGATCAGGAACAGTCAGCATGGATTCACCAAGCGCAAGTCATGCCTGACTAATCTAATTGCCTTCTATGATGAGATAACTGGCTCTGTGGATGAGGGGAAAGCAGTGGATGTGTTCCTTGACTTTAGCAAAGCTTTTGACACAGTGTCCCACAGTACTCTTGCCAGGAAGTTAAAGAAGTATGGGCTGGATGAATGGACTATCAGGTGGATAGAAAGCTGGATAGATTGTCAGGCTCTAAGGGTAGTGATCAATGGCTCCATGTCTAGTTGGCAGTCAGTATCAAGAGGATTGCCCCAAGGGTCGGTCCTGGGGCCGGTTTTGTTCAATATTTTCCTTAATGATCTGGAGGATGGTGTGGATTGCACCCTCAGCAAGTTTTCAGATGACACTAAACTGGGGAGCAGAGGTAGATACTCTGGAGGGTAGGGATAGGATACAGAGGGACCTAGACAAATTAGAGGATTGGGCCAAAAGAAATCTGATGAGGTTCAACAAGGACAAGTGCAGAGTCCTGCACTTAGGATGGTAGAATCCCATGCACCGCTACAGACTAGGGACCGAATGGCTCGGCAGCAGTTCTTCAGAAAAGGATGTGGAAAAAGCTAACGTACTAGTGGACGAGAAGCTGGATATGCGTCAACAGTGTGCCGTTGTTGCCAAGAAGGCCAATGGCATTTTGGGCTATATAAGTAGGGGCATTGCCAGCAGATCGAGGGATGTGATTGTTCCCCTCTATTTGACATTGGTGAAGCCTCATCTGCAGTACTGTGTCCAGTTTTGGGCCCCACACTACAAGAAGGATGTGGAAAAATTGGAAAGCGTCCAGCAGAGGGCAACAAAAATGATTAGGGGACTGGAACACATGACTTATGAGGAGAGGCTGAGGGAACTGGGATTGTTTAGTCTGCGGAAGAGAAGACTAAGGGGGGATTTGATAGCTGCTTTCAACTACCTGAAAGGGGGCTCCAAAGAGGATGGATCTAGACTGTTCTCAGTGGTAGCAGATGACAGAACAAGGAGTAATGGTCTCAAGTTGCAGTGGGGGAGATTTAGGTTGGATATTAGGAAAAACTTTTTCACTAGGAGGGTGGTGAAGCACTGGAATGCGTTACCTAGGGAGGTGGTGGAATCTTCCTTTGAGGTTTTTAAGGTCAGGCTTGACAAAGCCCTGGCTGGGATGATTTAGTTGGTGTTTGTCCTGCTTTGAGGAGGGGGTTGGACTAGATGACCTCCTGAGGTCCCTTTCAACCCTGATATTTTATGATTCTATGATTCTACCAAACTAGCTTGACTTCCTTCTTTGACAAGGTAACTGGTTTGGTAAACAGGGGAAATGAGGACTTTACCAAGAGTTTTGGCAGAGTCCCACATGACATTCTGATAAGTAAGCTGGAGAAATGTGAGCTCGGTGGAACTGCCATTAAGTTGATACATAATTGGCTAAACAACCTCAAACAAAGAGTTTTAACTATTAACTATTAATGGAATGATGTCAAATTGGAAGGAAGTCTCAAGTGGGGTTCTACAGGGATCTGTTCTGTATCTCGTATTATTTAACATCTTTATTAATGAGCTGGATGTAGGAATAAAGAGCACACTTATCAAACTTGCAGATGACACAAAGCTGGGATGTTGCAAACACTTTGGAGGATAGAGCTAAAATTCAAAGGGACCTTGATAAGTTGGAGAACAAGGCTATTGATAACAAAATGAAATTCAACAAAAACAAATGTAAGATGCTACACTTAGGGAAGAAAAACCAAATGCACAAAAAACAGAATGGGGGAAAAACTGGCTTGGCACTGCTGAGAAGGATCTGGGAGTTGTAGTGGATCACAACATCATCATGAGTCACCAATGTGATGCTGTTGCAAAAAAAGCAAATGCAGTCTTGGGTTGCATTAACAGAAGAATAGCATGCAAATCATGGTGGTGATAGTACCACTTTACTCAATGCTGGTTAGGCCTCAGCTGGAGTACTGTGCCCAATTTTGGTCACCGCTGTATAGAAAGGATGTACAGAAACTGGAAAGGATTCAGAGGCAAGTGACAAAGATGATCAAAGGGATTGAATGCAAGCCGTATGAGGAAAGGCTGAAGGAGCTGGGTATATATAGTTTGGAAAAGAGGAGATTAAGGGGGGATGTAGTAGCAATCTTCAAATACTTGAAAGGCTGCCAAAAAAAATGGAGAAAAATTATTCACTCATGCCACAAAGGGTGGGACAAGAGGCAATGGGTTGAAATTGCAGCACAACAGATATAGATTAAATCTCAGGAAAACTTTCTTAACTGTAAGAGCAGAGGACAATGGAACAGACTTCCCAGAGAAGTCGTGGAAGCTCCTTCACTGGAGGTTTTCAAAGAGGCTGAGAACCCCGAGTGAAAAAAAAATCTGGGGGACTGAATTTATTTTGGTGAAAACTGAAGTTGGATTATTATCAGGTATAGAATGGAAAGATTGTTGCAACCTCAAATTTGGTGAGATGATAAAATGTGATGAAGCGGCCACAACGGAAGAACATATTCCCCCAAAATGGTGGTGATGATACTGATATATGTCCTTTTAACTAAGTTAGATGTATTGGCAACCCTGCCATGAAGCCACTTTATTTTTAGATAATAGTGAAATTAATGCCATCAAGCATCAGTGAAGCTATTTAATTACCACCATGTGCCATGTAAATTAGCTTTTGGACTGAGTTAAAAAGACCACAATGGGTGGAAGATATAAATAGAAAAAGAGAAGGTCATTTTGCCTGTCAGGAGTTTTAAATGAACTTTCTAAAACATGGCACAATGGGCAAAATGAAAATGAAAGTTGATTAATCAGAAGGCTTTCTTCTTTTACAGCTTTATATTAATCTTCCCTGTAGTTCATGACCAGAGGATTATCAGACTTTAAGAAAAAATCAGAAGAAAAGCAAGGTGGGGGGAGGGTTGCTCTTCGAAGCCAAAGCAGGCATGGGAGCTTAAAAAACCTGTCTGAGCATGTAAGGGTCATTTCAGTTTAACACATTATTATGTCTCTAGAGCTTGAAAAACATATCTATATAAAACTAAATAAAATCCATGAAAACAGGATTAAGGCATACTCAGTTTTGCGTTGATCTCTGAAAATGCTCCTTTTTGCCCCAACTGCCCTATTGGCACCAAAACCATAACGTGGCAGTACACTGTCCATGAACCATGGCAGCTGACATATCTTTTCTCTGAAAGTTGTGGCGTTCCCCCCATACCCTCAAAGGGATTAGGATTCCACTTCCGCTTATGATATTGTCAGAAAAAAGTCAGATATTTGATGTACACATGAGGGCAAGTTAAAGTTGACCTCAGCAGAAATAACTTTTGCTGCTCACCTTACACATATATAAGTGCATCTGATGAAGTGGGTTCTAGCCCACGAAAGCTTATGCCCAAATAAATTTGTTAGTCTCTAAGTGCCACAAGTGCCACTCCTCATTATATATACTCCGGGCGATCTATGATTCCAAAAGAACTTCAATATTCAATCTCAGATTAAATGTGCTCTTAGAAGTAAAGAGGGCTGTGTGTGTTTATCTTAGAAATCAAGGATTTTGTGATGTTTACTTTGTCAAAAAATAACCACATTCTAACATTAAGAGGCACATTGGCATGTGAGTGAGTATATGGATGTGACAGTAACATTTAAATAAATTTAACTGAGAAGTCTGAGATCTGCAGAGTTAAAAACTGGTTGGAGCCGTTTCAGTGAGCTGTTCTTCATCTATGAGTTAATCTCATCCAAGCACTGAGCCATCTTGGTGGTAGTGGTATGGTCATAGGTAGTGAAGAAAAGGTAGAACTGTGTTTCAGCTGCACGTTCTCTCACCAGTTCACCCAATGGTTGCGTGTGGAGGCTGAAACGGACCTGAAAGAGAATTGATCCTTGTGGAAACCCACAAGTGAGGAGTCTAGGATGGAGCTGCAGTTTCCCATCCATACTCTTTGGGTGCATCCCTCTGGGAAGGACTCAAGCCATTATAGGGCACTATAACTCCATACCTAGGGCCCAATCTCCTGGAGTAATATGATGAGGTCAGAATCTCAGCTTTTATTTTAAAAGAAAGTAGTAGCATGTTTCTAGTCCTCATGGACATGATGAAAAGCTTGAAAATATGATCCAAGGGTAACCAATGTCTACCTGAGTCTGCAGGCAGCCTGAAACAATAGCTCCAAGAGGAATGATCTTGTTCATTTTAATGTTGAAACCTAGTGCCATTCCCACGAAGGGTGCAGCTATGGTATGAAAGCAGGGCCATGAGGCATATAGATTGCCTTAATTCATCCCTTATCTTAGAATATGACCATGGAGCACTCATACCTCTGCAGAGGAGCTGCTCCTGCGGAGACAGGTATATAGGACTGAAGAAATGTAGGAAAAGCTCTCTCTCATACCCATGTTCCTGAACTGTTGCTGCTGTGAGGCTGAAATAGCCAGCACGAGAATATTTTAAATGGTTTAAAGCTATTAGTTTAATTTTAATAAATGGTTTTAGAGAGTTTTCAATGCAAAATATAGGACTTTGCCACTGAGGGAATTACAGATACCCAGATATTGGTTAGATTGAGAGGGGAGGTCACACTGGTGGGGGAGGAGTAGTGCTCTCTGCAAAATGGCATCCTCTGTGCAGCATGTTTTGCAAAATGGTGTCCTTCTTGCGATGCACTCTGCAACAAAGCCCAAGCAGAAAACCTGTGGGCCACAACTTGGTAAAAAATACCACGAGTCTTTAAAAAGGTAAGCCCAAAAGTACTGGAATGGTGTTCCAGCTCAATTATACCACTTACTGTATGACTGTTTCATGGTCAGACTCACTACAGGACAAAGTTACGGTTGTTTGGGTGCCTGAAGTGTGCATTCTTTATCTTAACATATTCACATTTTTTTAAGTATAACCTTAACTCTGAGTTCTCTAGATTTACATTGCTTCATTTTGGGATAAATAAAATATTTCTGTAATGCTTTTTATTCTTAAGTTATTATATGTATTTTCAACTTTAACTCAGTCTTAATGTAGTCTTCTATTCGGGAAGCTCCTTGTTAGACTAGATTTTAGACCAATCCCACGGTACCACAATGGATACCTCCCCATTACTGAATGCCTTTCTATTTATTATTCACTATATCTTGTCAGATCTGCACTAAGGCAAATGTAATAGACCTTCATATAGCAATCTAGTGCTACTGAGTAGACCAAGAGGCCCAGCTGAGCCATTCAATTGTGATTCACCTGAGGCTTCTGCCTTTGATTATCCTAGAACTGACTTCACATAAGACCTATGAGAAGAATTGGTAGAGTCTCATTCCAAGATTTTGGAGTTGAGCAAATAATGGATTTTTCAGTTAGGGAACTCAATAGAAAAATCCAGAATAAAGAATCCAGTTTGATTCACACAATTGTTTTTCAAATTTATTCATAGGACAGAAAAACTCCAATTTATTTTTAGTCAACTCAGAATGAAACTCTTGGTTTTTAAAATCATTTTGAGCTGATCAAAACATTTTCTTTGAATGAAAACAATTTTTTCCCAGTGTTTCTTATTTTGATTTGGCTGTTTTAAGTGTTTTTCCACCCTTTTTGTGGTGGCCAAATTTGAAATGGAAACCATTTTGAATTAAATTGAATTAAAACGAAACATTTTGACTTTTTTGAAACAAAACAAAGTCAAAACAAGGTGTTTCCAAATGGCCAAAACAAAACATATAGGCTCTTTCAAAAAAATGTTTTCCAACCAAACTCTTTGTTGCATTTGTCTCAAATATAGTGACTAGTTTGGGGCCCTGAAAAATGCATTTTTTTGGTGTAAAAACAATTAATCAAGAAAATTTCACACAGCTCTACTTGACAGCCTGCACATCACACCCAAGTTGGCAACATTCTGTTGTGAGGAAAATAAAGCACTGTTCCTGTTTGGCCATAATGGACATCACATAACAGACAGTGCAAACTTTGAAGCTGCTACTTATTTCAAAAATCTTTTTAGCCAAACATGTTTAAGAGCAACCAATTTATATACAGCTTAAAAACAACCAGCAAAATATGCTGAAAAGCCACCACCAACACTTAAACTGTCTTAAACTACTGTATGTTTAGAAAATCTTTTAATAGACACCTTCAATCTAGGAATCAATACATTAATTAAAAAATAGGGCTGTCGATTAATTGTAGTTAACTCACGCAATTAACTCAAAAATTAATCGCAATTTAATCACGATTAATCGCAGTTTTAATCGCACTGTTAAACAATAGAATACCAATTGAAATTAATTAAATATTTTGGATATTTTTCTACATTTTAAAATATATTGATTTCAATTACAACACAGAATACAAAATTTACAGTGATCACTTTATATTATTTTTATTACAAATATTTGCACTGTAAAAATGATAAAAGAAATAGTATTTTTCAATTCACTTCACACCAGTGCAATCTCTTTATCGTGAAAGTGCAAATGTAGATTTTTTTTTTTACATAACTGCACTCAAACAAAACAATGCAAAACTTTACAGCTTACAAGTCTACTCAGTCCTACTTCTTGTTCAGCCAGTCCCTAAGACAAACAAGTTTGTTTACGTGTACAGGAGATAATGCTGCCCGCTTCTTATTTACAATGTCACCAGAAAGTGAGAACAAGCGTTCACATGGGACTTCTGTAGCCGGCATTGTAAGGTATTTACGTGCCAGTTATGCATATCATTCGTAAGCCCCTTCATGCTTCAGCCACAATTCCAGAGGACATGCTTCCATGCTGATGATGCTCGTTAAAAAAATGTGTTAATTAAATTTGTGACTGAACTTCTTGGGGGAGAATTGTATGTCTCTGGCTGTTTTACCCACATTTTGCCATATATTTCATGTTATATCAGTCTCGGATAATGACTTGGCACATGTTGTTTAAGAACACTTTCACCGCAGATTTAACAAAATGCAAAGAAGGTGCTAATGTGAGATTTCTAAAGACAGCTACAGCACTTGACCCAAAGCTTAAGAATCTGGAGAGGGACAAGGTATGGCATATGCTTTCAGAAGTCTTAAAAGAGCAATCCTCCAATGCGGAAACTACAGAATCTGAACCACCAAAAGCTTTTGCTGGTGGCATCCGACTCAGAGGATGAAAATTAACATACATTGGTCCGCACTGCTTTCTACTGTTATCAAGTAGAACCTGTCATCAGCATGGACGCATGTCCTCTGGAATGGTGGTTGAAGCATGAAGGGACTTATGAATCTTTAGCACATCTGGCATGTAAATATCTTGCGACGCCAGCTACAACAATGCCATGCGAATGTCTGTTCTCACTTTCAGGTGACATCGTGAACAAGAAGTGGGCAGCGTTATCTCCTGCAAATGTAAACAAACTTGCTTGTCTGAGTGATTGGCTGAACAAGAAATGGGACTGAGTGGACTTGTAGGCTCTAAAGTTTTACATTGTTTTATTTTTGAATACAGCTATTTTTGTACATAATTCTACATATCCGATCAACTTTCATGATAAAGAGATTGCACTACAGTACTTGTATTAGGTGAATTGAAAAATAATATTTCGTTTTTTACAGTGCAAATATTTGTAATCGGAAATAAATATAAAGTAACCACTGTACACTTTGTATTTTATGTTGTAATTGAAATCAATATATTTGAAAATGTAGAAAACATGCAAAAATATTTAAATGGTATTCTATTATTGTTTAACAGTGTGATTAAACACAATTTTTTAATTGCGTGATTAATCAGAATTAGTCTCTTTAATCGCTAGACAGCACTAAAAAAATACCTTTGCAACGACCATACTGTAGTGATATAAATTGTCCCTGACTTTGAAGAACAAATCTATGCTGAAATTTCAGCTACAGATGATTGAAACTTCACCTATTACACAACCAGGGCAATGACAGAGGGATGTTTTTGGTGTACAAATATAGTGCAAACTTGCCCTCTTAAAGAACATCTGGCATTTTCACGTATATTCTTGCATTGTCAAATTATTGTGTGGGATACAGAAGCTGTGTCTGCTGCCTAAACCTATTAATATGAAATCACAAATATTTAGACACTTATAATTGCAGTGCACTTAATGAAAAGAGGAAAAAAATCAATTTTCTTGAATTTTCTCATTGGAAAAAAATGCTTTTGTGAAGACGGTGAGGTTACTCCAGTAAACAATATAAATCATAACAAAGTGGTAATTACATATAAGATCATGTAATTTGATAGAAAAGTTGTTGGTACTAAAATGTAGGCACAAGGACTGAGCAGAGTTGGGGAATTTTTTGTGGGGCAGAGAGCATAAATAGCACTGAGGAAAAAATCACTAAATGTTCTTACATATTATGAAATATTTTGCTAAGGCCAGTTGTTACAGCATAAACACAACAGTATACGTGAGCCAAAGTTCAGTATTTTAGGTAGGTGGAAATGTTCAGAGTATGGGACTGAAAGTATGAATGCCTGAGTTTTATTTCAGCCTTTGCCACTGATTCACTCTGTGACTTTGAATAAGTTTGTCTTAGCCTGATGATCAACAGGACATGGTGCAAAGTTCTCTCTCTCTCTCTCTCTCACTCTCTGAGGTATGGGTGTTAGTGATTGACTCTTTAATTTACCTGCTTTACTGATAGTGGGGTCATATTAATTTGTACTACTACCCCTAGGATATTGGTGATGTATTTTTAAATTGTGTCCAAGGTGCCTGGAGTGCATTGATAGGTGTCCTTTTTAGCATTTCTATAAATCCATAAATATGTAAGCTACACATCTAAATATTTGAAAGATATTAGTCTAAAGTAACATTCATGTAGGCCATATACTGAGAAAAGTCATGGCACCACATCACCCTCTGCAAAACTGATTACGTCTGCCAGGGGCAAGATAATCTGCATAAGGCAGGTATAGCTCGGTTAGGAAGCATAGGCACTAAAATGAATGAACAAAATCTGACTCCAGGCATCTTCCCAGAATGCCTCTCCACAGCTCTAGTCATAAAAGATCTGAGGAATGTGAATTATACAGGCTGCAAAGGAGTGGGCTGCAAAAGTCATACTGATATATATATATATATTTGTAGTTTTACAAATCACAAACAAGCAGAGTATGAACTATGCTAAATGACAGCTCTATTTTTCCCCACAACAGTAAGTAAAATATATATATATATAAAATAAAATATATATATTTTACTTACTGCTGTGGGGAAAAATAGAGCTGTCATTTAGCATAGTTCATACTCTGCTTGTTTGTGATTTGTAAAACTACAAAGTTATGGAATAGCAGCTAAATCTTTGTAAATGAACTGAGTACTCACAGATAGAAAGGTAATTGGGGATAAGAAATATGGCAAAACCGTTATTTGACATTACTTTTAAATAAATTTATGGAATCCAATATTCAGTGCATTTAGATAATTTATTAAGCCTTGTAACTGTACTAAAACTGTCTTGCAAGCCAACAACTGAAAAGGTAGGATGAAGGTCATTAGAAACTGGTGGAAGTTTCCCTCAGATTAGTTCTCCAATGTGAATGGAGGGAAGGAAACAATCTAAAATCTGCTAGGAGAAGGTGGTATAAAAGGAATGCTGATTTAGCTTATTCTCAAACTTCCCGGAATCACAAAGATGAACTACAGTGAGGGTGTGATGGAAGCACCCCGGGTGCTGCTGCCCTCTGAAGCTTCCTTCCAGACCCTGTGGATATTAGAGGCCAAAATTTAAAAAATCCGTTTTATTCCATTTTGGGGGAAAAAAGTGAGCAGTAGAAACTTTGAATTCCCCTAGAAAGTGAATTTCTGACAACTTTGTTTTGAAATGACTGAAACATTTCATTTTGAAAATGTCAGTGCAAGTGTATCTAGGAGCCCTGGCTCCTAGGTCAGCCATGACTCCCAGGGCTTTTGGGTTCCTGGTTCCCCGTGTGCTCTGGGCTAACAGGGAGTGAGGAGTGTTGAAGCATTGGTTGCTGAGTGTCTAATGGCTTCCAGGCTCCATGTTGTGGATCCTAGGCCAAGACTCTGACTCCCAGCTCAGCTGGAGCTTCCAGCATGGCCTGGCTCTGTGGCAGGGAGCTGGGAAGTCCTGGGGTTCCCAACTCTGGGTCAGTCTGCATGGTGGGCTGCTGCAGACCCGGGAATCACTAACCAGTCCTCCAGGAGAGCTGCCGAGAAATCGGGCAGATGAGCTGGCAGTAAACCAGGTTTCCAACAAATTTGCCTGGCAGGCAAGATTCAAAACCTGTCTGTAGGTTCTGTACAGTGCAATACATTTCCTCAAAATGTGTCACTTCTGATGAATTGGCATTTCCTCACAGAAAAAATGTTCTGCTGGAAAATTTCCTGCCTACTATAGTGGATATTCAACTGGATATCTGGAAGGAGATAATACATATGTGGTATTGATTAACAAAAGGCATCTTCTGACGCTTCAGGGACTTTAACTCAGAGAAGGTTTCTAAGCAAGATAGAATAGAGTGTCGAGTCTGTGGGGCAATAAACATTCTGATCCCATAGGTTAGTAGAACTGGGCTCACACCAAAACTCTAGGTGTGAACACCATTGAACTCTGAAAAAGATCAGATGTGGACCAACACTTTAGGCTCATCTGTTAAGAGATTCTGCCACTGCAAAGAGGGATTCCTTCAACCACTGAAGCTATGAATTGCCACTCAGTGATAGTGGAACACTGTAGCCTGTTACTCCCTAACATTTCCCTGATAACTAGCAGATGTAATGATTTTTTTTAATATAACAAACAGAATAATCAAATCTTGGAAAGTTATCTAAAGGTTTAGTACTTTGAAAGATGTGATCTTTAAAGTGAGGCGGAACTTCATTTCTGCTGAGTTGATCATAATGCAGACTATATAATGTATGATCCTTGCCTCCCCTCCACACACACCCTCATTCCCAGGCACACTTTAGTTATACTACTATATCCTCAGATGAATAATGCTTACAGCATGATGTCTATCTGCCACTCTGTTTGCAGATACTGAGATAAAAGGATTAAAAGGCACTTATTAATTTAATCATCTTTTCATTGCAATAATGCTTATACCATTATAAACAACCCTGTTTTTTAAACTGCCTTCAAACTTTCATGATTTGACCTTTGTCACTGATGGACACAATTTGTTGGGGGACAGTCAACATGGCTTTTGTAAAGGGAAATCACGCCTCACCAATCTATTAGAGTTCTTTGAGTGGGTCAATAAACATATAGATAGGCATGTGGCCCATCCGGGTTAGCTGATTGCGGGCCACAAGACATTTTGAGGACGTTGAGCGTCTGGAGGCACTGACCTGCACAGCTCCCAGTGGCTGTGGTGTGGAGAAAGTGAATAAGGAAGTGTTATTTAGCTATTCAAATAACACAAGAACCAGGGGTCACCCAATGAAATTAATAGGCAGGAGGTTTAAAACAAACGTAAGGATGTACTTCTTAACACAATGCATAGTCAACCTGTGGAACTCATTGCCAGATGATGCTGTGAAGGCCAAAACTATAACTGGGTTAAAAAAATAATTAGATATGTTCATGGAGGATAGGTCTGTCAATGGCTATTAGCCAAGATGGTCAGAGATGCAACCCCATACTCTGGGTTTCCCTAAGCCTCTGATGGCCAGATACTGGGACTGGATGACAGGGGACAGATCATTTGTTAATTGCCCTGTTCTGTTCATTCCCTCTGAAGCATCTAGCATTGGCAACTGGTCTAGACGGACTGTTGGTCTGACCCAGTATGGCCGTTCTTATGCTCTTAAGTGTGAAAACAGGAAGGAAAAGATGCTCCCCTGTAGACTCTGCCTGCGCCTCTCGCTACAGTGGAGTACCAGAGTAGATGGGAGAGTGCTTGGTGGTCAATTTATCGCATCTAGACTAGATGCGATAAATCGACCCCCGCTGGATCGATCGCTGCCTGTCAATGCTGCGGGTAATGTAGGTAATTAGAAAAAATGTCAGGAGAAACTTCCTAAGAGAGTGACATGTATTAGGATTTAGGATAGTCTCCAAAAAGAAAGGGTGGGGGACCCCTGGATGTGGTATCTGTCTGCTCATCTGACACTAACTCTGGTTTCTGTGACATACACATGCACCTAGACCTTGCTGCCCCAGCAAATGCTAGTTAACCTGCTCTTCAGCTCCCCAGTTTCCACTGCCTAGTCTGAAGATCCATGCATGCATTTTTGCTTCCTCAAACAAAGGTGCCAATTTTGACCTGTTATTACACCACCACCATCCACTCACATTTGACCATAGCAAACAATATTTTTTAATTCTCTTTTTTCTTGTCTCTTTTTGTTCGTCTTTGTGTATCTGAAAAAAACTTTGTAAGAACATTTTGATTGCAAACTCATTTATATTGTAATTACAGATGCCTTAGTATTTTCCTTGCTTGTAACACCCCCAAGCTAATTCTGAAGTTTGTTTTTCTTATGGCACTTCAGTTAATAAAATAAGTTTTCCATCATATGTAGTTATTAACAAGTTAAAGCAAAACCCATTAACTCCCCCCACTATTTCCTGAAAACATAGTACTCACCTTGGAGCACAAAAATAACATCTAAATAATCCTATAACCACAACAGGACCTTCTCTCCTGACACAAGGTGATGGGGCAGCTTGGTCCTCAATATGCCCCCCGACCCCCACTCTGTTCCAACAGCATAAAAGGCCAAACGGAAGGAAGAATGCCCCCCCAAGGGAATTTCCATGGTTCAAGGACACTGTAGAGACACAATGAGCAGATTTATGTTGCTCTTCTGCAGACCTCAGTGAAGGCATATGACACTGTGAGGGCATGGCTGGAAGTGGGAGAGGGTAAGTTAGGAGTGAGAGCAGGAATTGCTGAAGTGTATTGTGCTCTGTCTATGCTGGGTGAAGAGGGGCACCTGCCTTAAACTAGAGCAGCCTAGGGATCTCAGAGGTTTGGAGGAAGGAACTAGGTTAATAATTCGTTATTATAAGAATAGGATCAGGATCACTAGTACCTCTGAATTAAACAAGTGATAAAATGGAAGCTGCTTTTCACCATGACGTACAGTGTTAACTGAAGCTGAAAATTGATTTTTTGGGACTACTTTCACAATCAATTCTGGGCTACTAATCGTGAAGTATAGTGGTGGAATACATGGCAATGACATGATGCCACAAGAAGAGGAGGTTTGCTGCAATCATGGCTGAAGCTGTGAGGCTGGCAGGTCAGTGGGTGATCTTGTTAAGTTTCAGATGTCCAGTCATCCTTACAGATCAGGTGACAGGGATGCACTACACTGAAAATCAGTTTTGTTATTTAAAAACAGCTTTTTGGCTGGTGGTGAAGCTACATCAATAAGCTAGTCTAAAGTAGTATTTGTCCAAACACCTGATAAAAAGCACAGATCTGCCAGTATCACGCTATGTGCAAAACTCTGCAAACAGCTCCAATATTTCATAATAGCAAAATAAGTGAGGGTGTTAATCTTTTATAGAAGAACAAGTTAATGCTTGTTAACAGAAATTAAGTGTTGATTTTAAATGTCCCAGCTGAGTACAATTCCAGCTATAGTGATGATTGCAATCAGAGGGTATGTGGAAATCAGGCACTGCATTGCAAATGGTGATTAGTTTTGCAAGGGGAAATGGCAATTTGCTGTATAAATCAGATCTCAAAACAAAAGGAGATTGTCCTCATTTCCCTACGAGTTAAAAGGATTTTGATTCCTTCCTCTGTCCTTTCTGACCACGTGGGGTAGAATTAACCAGTCAGAGAACAAAAATGGATATCATGCGACTTGTGATTTATCCTTATCCACCTACCCAGCTCATAATTTGAAAACGTGACACATTTGTGTGGACAAAACATTTTGGAATGAAATTCAGTTGAGAAGGTTCCTAAAACTTTTCCCATTTCACAAATATACTGTTAAAATATAGGCAAGTTTGGACTCAAAACACTTTTTTAGGAATATTTCTCTTAAATTTTTTTCTAACCAGCATGTCAAATATAACTGTAAACTTCTTTAGGCAACTCCATCTTCAGATCCATTTTGTAAAAACACTGAGCACAACTCAGTGATTAGCAGTGGATTTTTAAAAAAATCCAGTTATTTATGGTGTTACAACAAACCACTTTGAGCCAGGTAAAGGCATGAATAGTTGGATTTTCATCTTTTATCAGTAAATTGGGAAAAGAGAGTTCTGGATATTATATTTTAAAACTGCTTATTTTAACCTTCTGTTTGTAAAACATGACTTTTTGTCTGGCTAGTTCTTTAATATGTAAGCATCTAATTAAGAATATCAAAAAAATGTTGGAAACATGCATTATTAAGCATGCATTGATGAATATGAAAAGAACCAATCTATGATCCACCAAATTCAAACCCAACACAATAGAAAGAAAACAAAGCCAAGCTTTTGTGTAGTTGATTTCCATACATGTTCAGATCAAGAATACTTACCCATTATAAAACCAAAATGTTACACAACCTTATTAATGTATTATCTTGGATTGTATGTAAGATTTGGATGGACTATCTGAAGCATGCATCATGACTGAGAAAGCAGGAGCAAGTAGGTTCATAAGATTTTCAGGGATAATACTTAAACAGGAAAGGACCCTGTAATACAAACAAAATAGAAAAGGTGTTAGATACAGTGGTAAATA
Source organism: Chelonia mydas (assembly GCF_015237465.2). Taxonomy (NCBI): domain Eukaryota; kingdom Metazoa; phylum Chordata; order Testudines; family Cheloniidae; genus Chelonia; species Chelonia mydas. Next base: position 164,791,922 of record NC_057849.1, read on the forward strand.
ACATGTGTGGCTGCACAGGATTATTAATTGTGAACAATCTGTGACTGGTATGTTATGGAACAAATTCATATATAGTTGATAACCAGATAAAGGTGCAAACGAAAGAAAGAAACAAACCCAAACCCTAAATTATCACAACTCAAGTCAAACTCAAACCAAATTTTGATAGGTTTGAAAAAGTTTGTCTAACAGTTTAATGTCATTAATTTATTTTGGTAGTCTCACCATCTCTATGCTTTTTAGTTCTGGCTGTCACTACAAACAATGTGAAAACACTTCAAAGGCATGCTTGTGCTCCTGTTACAGTGTTTCCAGCTCTATCAGAAGCAGGAGCAGCATGGTTGTAAATCATGTGACAGAGCCAGTTTTCTCAAGATTTCCAGCCCTTCATTGCAGATCCAAAAGGTGGTTAGGGAAAGGTTCAGACAACGTTGAGCTATTTATTCTAAACTGCCATGCTAGGTGATTCACCCATCACTAAAATGCATAGGTCTCAAGATCAAAAACAAATTGTATTTTCCATATGAATTCTTGTGTTTTTCTGTTACGTAAATTGCCATTGGCCAAGTATACAATTTCTAGAAATCTTTCTCCTCTGAGTACACTGGACAACTTCCTATATGTTTTACTGAACATTTTTGTAAAGGGGGGAAGAGATGTAGGGCCCTGATCTTGGGTATACATTTGAACTGTGCTATAAACAGAGCTGAGCACAATTCATCATCTCATTTAACTCCCTGAATTTCAAAATGATGCCATCCGGGCTATATCCCCACAGCTGTGTTGCCCTGACACTTCAAACAAATACTGTCAAGAATGGTAAAGAAGAACTATTCACAACCATCCTGCAAGGACAGTCATGGTCATCTGTGGTCAGACGAAAGGCTAAGAGACCCCTTTCTACTGGAAGTATTTGAAGTCTCCCCTGGCAGCCCCGCCTTTAACTTATTGAACCTTTTAGTTAACACAGCCTGAAGGCACTAAATTACAGATGGTGTTTGCTCATACTGAAATTAAAACCTTCCTCTTTCAAAAGGTAATTGTTTCCAGTTGATACATGCCGCATATGATGTGGATAAGTCAACCATTTTTTGAATGAAAATTGCTCATATATGCCTAAGAATAAAAGGGCTCTGTCTGTCCCAGGAAAGAAAATAGATTGCAGGCTATTTCTTGCACAACTGCTCTCATTTTAAGTATCAGCACTACCTACAGTGATTCTGGTAGGAAAGAGGGCAAGTATCAAATGTTCCTTATTTGTAGTATATGAATGAAAAAAAAATGAAGAGATTATATGCTTGAAAAAAATGCCGCTTACAACAGTGGTTTTGTTTGTTTGTTCTCAGTAACCTTTGCCAAAGCTGTGGATATGCTGAAGAACTGATGACCAGATAACAAGTAAACAGACTGTAAATGTTCTGGGGCAGGAGCTATCATTTTACAATATGCTTGCAACACATCTAGCACAACATGGCCCTGATCCTTAATTGGGGTCTCCAGTTGCTACACTAATAAAAATACTAAATTACATTAATAAACTACTTTAAAGGAGCATTAAGGTTACAAAGTCAAGCACTCAAAAGTTAGGAAATATATTAATCCTCCCCCCACCCTCACCCCTGGTCGCATATTCATTTTGATACAGGCTCTCTAGGCTTACAATTACCTAGGTTATTAAAAAAAAAAAACGGAAAAAGCCAAATTTCTCACATGGAATCATATTGACACCAGCATGGTTGAAACCTTTGTATCCACAACATACACCTTGGCCACTTCAGATAACAATGTCGCTGATAGATGATAACCTACTATTGCTGCTGTGTGTGGCACCCACTCGAGGGAGATAAGGCACACACTTTGCCAGTGGGTTTCACTGATCCGTTCTGACAGCAGAGGAATGGTGAGACTCAGGAATCCTGCGTTCCATTCCAGTTTCTGAGGGGAATATACTCTGGTGTCTCTGTCTCAGTCTCTCCTTGCCCCTCCCCCTCAGCGCCTCATCATAGTCCCCCCACCTCTGCTCCTCTTTCCACTCTACCCCTCCTCCCCTCTCCTCATCTGAATCCTCCCCCTCCTCCACCAGCTCCATGTCCCAGTTTGTCTCTTTTTCTCTCCCTTAGCTCCACATCCCAGCCCCCACCCACCCACAAACACCATTCCCCCCCCCATTTTTAAGTGCAAAGAGAGTAAGAAAGACCTCTTAGTATTTTGGAAATGATGCCAGTGGGAGTTATGCCTCTACTTTGAGAAGGGAGCACTTTCCTACAAGTGCAAAGTCTTCCAGGAATGCATACTTGCAGACAATAGAAGTAGTTTCCTATTATGAGTGCACTGCACACTGCACACAAGCTCCTATTATGAGTGCACAGCACACAAGCTAATTCCTGCCCCTGCTTCTAACTGAGATTTGGACATTTCTAAATCTACCAACTGCTTGGTGTTTAAATTTGAATCATCCAAGTGAGCTGAAGTGAGTGACTATATTTGCTTTATTCAGGAACAAATACTCCAGGTCATTGCTACGTCAATGAAAATAAAACTATTTCCTACTGTATATTTTCACCTCCATTTACTTTAGCTGTATCAGATAAGAGATGCAGGAAATGTTCATTGATACCATTCTTTCCTTGTTTAAAATACATTAAATCAGCAATGGCTCCCTAAAACTATCATTCCATATAAAAAAATGAGCCCCCTAACTCCAGGTAAGATGTGTTGGCCTGTTGCTTCTGGTCAGCATTGCCTCATGGGAGACCCACATTTGTTTTCCATGTCTTGTCTCTTGTTCCTCACTCCAAAAATGATTCTGAGCAGTATCAGGGAAATTTCCATGAAACTTACCAGCTGAAACAAAAATCAACCTCTCCACCATTTACATTTATGATTACATTTTATTAAACAAACAAACAACAAAAAACACTTAAATAAATGTACTTGCTTGTTTAGAAAAAGCATTATTCTCCATAGGCAACTGTGCAAATATAATTTCAGGATGGCTTAGCCTCTCAGGGATGAATGCATTAGCACTCACTAATGTTTTCACACAGCTTTCTTAGCAGCTCATTCAGAACAGCGGAACTCAGAACACATGAGAGACAATGAATCTTGCTGCCTTCATAAGAAAATGCAAAATATGCTGTTTTCAATTTCATGTCCCTGCAATGATAACCACACATTCACATTTTTTCCTCCACTTGAGGGACAGAGAGAGAAGTGGAGATCTTCTGTGTATTCTTCTAAAATGGGTAAGGTATTGAAATACTGATAATTTTAGTATAGATAGGCCTTGATTCAGCAAAGCACTTAAGGATATGCTTGACTTTAAGCACTTGCTTAAATCCTTCCCTACTCAGCAAAGCACATGACACACAACCTGAAAGTTAGGCAGGCAGGAGAGGTGATTTCTGATTAGGGATGGACTTAAATGAGGCCATAGTGCTCTTTCCCACCAGCTGCTGAACAGTCTTCAGGGCTAAGGCGAGGGTTTTGAAGAAAGGAATGTATGTTTCTTCAGGCCTCTGTCGAGAACCCAAAGGGTATGTGTACGCTACAGACTTAATTCGGCCTATATTAGGTCGACTTACAGCCACTGCAGTAATTGTTGTGGTGGTGCATATCCATGCTATCCTTGTTGGGTCAGTGGTGCATGTCCTCACCAGGAGCACGTCCATTGACCTAAGAGGGACAGTGTGGGGAGCTGAGAGCCCAGTGTCTCAGCTCCGTTGGCAGCTCCCTGCCAAGAGCCCGGCTGCCTCACAGGCTCCAGGCGGGCTACCACCTCCCCTCTCCTGATTCCCCACTGGGAAGAAAGAATCCCGGGTCACTGTCTATGAGCTGAGGACGTTTTAAAGAGCCTGACTAGTGTTGGCTTACATTGAAGGTGACTTTCTGAGCAACTGTAACGTGTCATTGAAATTAGGTGTCACTGAAATTTTTAATCAAGCTCGTAATTAAGACCATAAATATTTATTTTAAAGAATTCTGTGTAAGAGTTATTGTGCTTTCCACAGCATATAAATAAAACATGAGTACTTCACATTAAAATTTGGATGCCAGGCAGCAAAAAATCCCAAACAGCCTTATTCCTTATATTAGGTGAACCTACTGTAAATAAAAATTCTAGACACGTTACGGAATTAAATAATGTTGTACTAAGTATTGCTTTGATTCGGGCACTAAGAGTCAGTAAACCTGATCTCTCAGTTTACTTTGCATTACAAACACAACAAATTGGGTTTAATATGTGTATATACTTTAGAGGCCTAATTTCAAAAGTAGCCCCTGACAATGAACCTTCAAATACATTTGCTCCCCCTTTTGCAGTTAAGGCAGAGTTACGCTGAGTTACACCAGCTGAAGATCTGACTCTTGTTGTTCATCAAAGTAGGTGATTTGCATGCACTTGCAAACATTCATTTGTCTAATTTCAGAGGCCCATTTGAACATTTGGCCCTATGTCTATAAATGCCCGAAATGAAAATGAAGATCAATTTGATGTGCAAAAAGCTACTGTGATTATGCTATCTTGGCATTTAGCAGTTGTGGAATTAAGATTTTTCTCAGCACACAATCTTTTTTTATCCGCCTTTGCTTTATGAAAAAATACTTGGTAAAAGCTAAAAAGGTAATTATTCGTGTCTCCCCACTTTTCTTCCAAACCACACAGGCATCCAAAAAAGATAATGTATTTGGCAAGACATAAAAAACGTAGCCTTTCCTATTATGCTCTACTTCATAATAGGTAGTTCTTCTGCTTAGCAGTTTGATGAGCTTCCTTTTGAAGAATAGTAACAGAAATCAGTCTGGTACTTTTTTATCTAATTCAGGCTAAGGTACAAGGCTGAGGATAGGGGCTGTCTCTCTGAGAAAAAACAAAGAATGAAGTGTCTATACAGAAAGATGTATTATACCTAAGACTCAAATGAATGATGCACTTGAAAGGCAAAGGTATGGCTTGGATATTTGCCCATGCTTCTTTGAGACAAAGCTTGATAAAAGATTAAGAGAAGAGTCAATCCTCGATAAATACATAATTGTATACTACTGCTTCCCATACAATGGATCCTTTATGGGCTGTCTCCTGTTTTCAGCTCCTTGCTAATCTCCAGCTATGACAGTATAGGTGTGCCTTGGAGTCTTGAAGATTTGTAAAGGTTTTTTTTTTTTTTTTTTTTTTTTTTAAAGAGACTACAGATCTCTCACAGGAAACAAAGGCTTGGCTTGTTTCTAAAAAAATCCAAGTAAAAACAACCCCTAATTAAAAAAAAAAAGAGAGAGAGAAATTAGTACATTACCACTCAAGAGGCAAACATTCTTTGAATATGATTACTTATCCTCTACTTTAGTTATATTATTTAAATCTAATCAAACTAGCATTAAAGATTGCAGCATTATTTAGTGCTAAACAAAATTCAAACTTTAAGATAGTAAAGTGGAAAATTGTGTGTGTGTGTGTGTGTGTGTGTGTGTGTGTGTGTGAAATTACTACCAAATATTAAGTCAAAGGAATCTAGCCAGGCAGCAAGTAGGGAAAATATTAAATCAGTAGATTTCCCTTTTTGTTTTCATAAAGCCTCTTATTTTAAAGGACAGTATAACTGGCTCCAGATTAAGAGATTACACTTCTGGGATAGTAAAGGACCTCCTCCCCCAACCCTCAGAGAAACATATAATTATATGGAATGGAAAAGTCATTTGTTTATATACTTCCTTTTGTTTGAAGAGTTTCTTCTTGTCATTAAGGCATGATTGCTATATTTAGACTAAAGAGTAAATTGTGTCAGGAATGACCTTGCTTGGAAAAGTCTTACAGTGGCTGTGAATTAGAGGGTGTCCTGTCTGCTAGACACTTGAGCAAATTTAACTAATTAGCACCAAAAGAACAGGAATACTTGTGGCACCTTAGAGACTAACCAATTTATTAGAGCATAAGCTTTTGTGGGCTACAGCCCGCTTCATCAGATGCATAGAATGGAACATATAGTATATACACATACAGAGAACGAGGAAGCTCATCTTAATTAATTAGCCTCTTACAGTTTGTATGGCAACTTCCTCATTCTCTGTATGTGTATATACTATATGTTCCATTCTATGCATCCGATGAAGCGGGCTGTAGCCCACAAAAGCTTATGCTCTAATAAATTGGTTAGTCTCTAAGGCGCCACAAGTATTCCTGTTCTTTTTGCGGATACAGACTAACACGGCTGCTACTCTGAAACCTGTAATTAGCACAGTCTCCCATCTGGTGGCTGCACTCACTTTGTGTATCTCACATTCCTCCAGCAGAGCTCTGATGCAGGTCTCTCCTGCTCTCAAGTCACCAGCTCTACCAGGTCATCCAAGAGGGAGCCTCTCTCTGCCTGAGGAGTAGGAGCTGTGCTCAGCTTTTCCCTGCTGAACGTCACTCTGTACATATTTTACAGAAGGAGACAGGTCAAGTCTAAGTATAGTACACGGTAGTTTCCTCATCCAGCATTAGATTTCCCTCAGTGAATAATGATGGGTGTGTTACATTTCCATCCTTTTTCTCTCTCTGCCACTTACTAATTTTGGAACTTGAAATTTATAATGATACTACCAAGCCAGGATTCCTGGCATACGAAGTAAGAATGCTTTAAAGAGAAGCTTAATGTCTGTACCTCAGTTAAAGATATAGTTAAGAGTTCAGACTGAACAGCAGTAAAAGCTCAGAAGTCATTTCAATTTGCAAGTGAAAAGAGGGTCCAAATACAGAGCAAAGGATCAACGTAATTAATCACTCACTGAGCCCATTAAAATTAATGGGAATAAAAATCAGGTGAATTGCTATTTTAGACCTTGTCCACAGTTGTTTCACGGTTCATAGTGTTGCAGTGTATCTATATTAGGGTTTGCGCCAGTGCAGCTATGTAAGTGCAGCTACACTGGTGCAAAAACCAGAACAAAACAAAATCAAACTCTCTGTAGATGAAGCCATAGTAGTCAAGTTGTGTTGTCCACCAATGTCTTTGGGATAGTGCACAAATGTTACTGAGTTAAGGGCTGCTACTAAGGAGTTCCAGCTTCAAAACCGATTTGAGACCCCCTCCACCCCCACTTCCCCCACCATCACCACCACTGCAAACTTTGGAGCCTGAATATATTGTAGAGATTAGTGTCCATTTTGTAATTAAGATAAAGCGTGAATTAAACCTTAAACCTGTGACTGTACTGGATTATGTATTCACTTTTTCCCTTTACTACCCAAGAGCAGTTATAAATATTATAGTGTGGTAGCACCATTAGGGTTGAGGTTAACTTAGACAGCCTATTTGTCTAAGTGTTCTAAAACCCACTCGCTTACTCAGCTTGCCTTGCAATTTGCCATGTCTCATCAGGGCTCAGCGTGGGACTAACAGTCCAAAACTGGGGTTGTTTGAGCGAGGAGGTCTCAAGACACAGCTCTGCCTCCCTCCCCCGCAAAAATTGTGATATCAAAATATTATGGTCCTTTGTGCCCATCTGGGGCTCAAATTACCGAAAAAGATATCCCCACAAAAAACAAACCAAGAACAACAAAAACCCAAATAGCACTGACTGGGTTTCAATTCTGCCAGAGTCCAGCATCTATTGCTCCTTTGGGGAAGAAGTATTTCAAAAGTTCTCTGTGGTGAAAATTGGATATCCTATATAGTTCGAGCCTGAGTGAGAAGCTAGAGAGAGTGATTCTCACATGTGCTCTGGGACTGCTGATCTGCAGTGGGCAAGAGACACATCTAATGTTGGAGAGACCAGGTGGGTGAGGTAATATCTTCTATTGAACCAACTTCTGTTGGTGAGAGAGATGAGCTTTCAAGCTATAAAGAGCTGTTCTGCTGTCAGTCATGGAGTAGCTCAGGACAATGTACTGTAGCCATTTATCCAAGCCATATTCATCAACTGTAAATGTAAACCCTAAACATGTCTGCTGTGCATATTCCTAATCTCTAACTATATTTTGCTCCAGGTGGGGGCTGCACAAGAGCTATTTTGCCACCAGAACAGATGTTTTTCATTAAGAACCATTATTTGAAAGTGCTCTAAAATACACATGCACACCTAGATTGTCTTAAAAATTGCAGGACCAGCGGAGTAGTTAGTATTGCAAATTTGGGGACGTTTGATCAAGGGGTTTCTCAGATGCAGCCTCTCCTCCCCGCAAAAAGTAGCTGACTTTAATTTTCAAATAACTGTAAAATCCATGTGCATAGAGAGTGTGCCCTTAAAATCAATGTGCTGCAAGAATGGCTAGGGAAAAGTTAGTGGTGCAAATTAAGGGTTGTTTGATGAAGAGGGTACCGATAGGCTCTCCAAAGCTCACATGAGAATCCAACCCCCTGACAAAAACAAACAAGCCAACAACAAGAAGAATGCTCTGATATAATGAGCTTTCCTGGCAGTAATATTAGTGGATCACATCAGGTTTTGCATTCATGATTGTCTAATTTGGGAGGATATAACCATGACAGAAATAAAGATGTTGTTGCCAGGAAATGTATACGTCTTCCCAGTTTCTAAATATACATTCTGAACATGAAGTTCCAATTTCCAAAAATACAATAATGAACTTGAAGTTCTATTCAGGCTGCTTAAATTTACAAAAATATAAGCGGATATGCACTTGCAGTAAGCATTTCTCAAGCCCTTAAGTTACAGCTGTTTCTTCCTCTGCACGATCAACATCCCAGCTATACCACTGTGAGGAGCTGCATTTTGCCTCAGTCCGTCCTTACTAACTTGCTGATAACCATGTGATCAAAGCTATAATTTCCCATATACTGGAACAGCTTCCTTCTACTAGTATATACAGTGTTGTTGTACCCGCATTGGATATTAGAGACAAGGTGGGTGAGGTAATAACTGTTATTGGACCAATTTCTGTTGGTGAGAGAGAGACGAGCATTTGAACTACACAGAGTTCTGGTAAATGTCAGTTTGTTTGTTTTTCTGGTTGTGTTACAAATTATCAGCTTACATTGAGTAGAATTAATCTTTTTCAATAGATTTCTGTATGAGCACAGAGATGACGATCTGAGCTCTACAACTGCCAAGCACTGAAACTGTGCACAGCTCTCTCTCTCTCTGGCTTGATGCCCTGCCTGTAAACTAGAATTAAGGCTGAGGAATAGAGACACTGTAGAAGCAAATGTATTGGGGTTTTGAAGGTTGGATCAAAATTAAGCTGTCTAATCCTCTGATCCAAGGAGACAGGCTTATTTTCCCCTTTGAGCAGAGTTTCATTACTTCATGGCAACCCGTTCTGGAAGGGCACACCACTGTGCAAACATCATATTTTTACCATAAAATCTATGATAACATTTCAAAACCAAATCAATGAAGGCAGTGATAAACTAAGCGTGGTTCCCTAAAATGATGTAGGTCTCTGTGATTAACTTAACCCCATAAAACTGTGTATGAAGCCATATATTTTATATTTATTCCATGTTTAGATTTTTGGCGCACTATTTTAAGTGGTTGCAGACAATATCAGTGTGACATCTGCCTCTTTTAAGTAGGAAGGCTGAAAAATTATCTTTCTGCTCAGTGAAAAAACTACATAGGATACAGGTATTGTAGGTCACATAGAGTAAGGCAAGATAGTTCCTAAAATCCTGGAGAGAGAGAGAGAGAGAGAGAGAAAATGTGGAGGAGCAGAGACATTTACAGAGTTCTGAGGCCCCTTAAATACTATCTTGCATCTAGAAACGCATTCACAAATCCCTGAAATTCCCTGAGGATTTACAAATGCCCTGCAGACCCTGATCCTGCAGTCGGAACTGCAGACAGAACCTTACGTCCTGCTGGAGCTGCACTGGTTTCATTGAGGGCACTGTTAAGGCTTAAGGAGACACCTGTGTGGATTGAATAGCCGCACTGAGGCCTAAACCATATTCTCTAAAGGAGCCTTTTGGCATGCTGAAGATGCAGTCGAGCCCCTCAAACTCCCTGGTGGCCTAATGTAGCATCTCATGGCATCTATCAGTCTGCAATTACATAAAAGGATTGTCAATGTGTTTGCTTTATGTTCAGTACCAAATATGAAACAGACATGGTATTATATTTTCCAAGATTCATTGGAGGAATAAACAAATCTAAACCAATCATAGTCAAACAAGACTTTGGGACACAGCTATGCAACCAATACATTAAGTGGGATTTGATAGAACTGTTTATTCATTTTCACAGGATTAGGGATGTGTTAGGGGGATCTTATTCCAAAACTTTAAAAGGACTGTGTTTGTATAACATGTGGTTTGGTTAAGCTGATATAACGTGTATAAATAAATAAAATATTCACAGTGTAGTGAACAGTGTTCATTTTTGACATGGAAGGATAATGCAGATATCGTAAACCACAAAGCATATGCATATGCTAAATGTCACTTTGAAATACAATCCAGGTATGGGAGTGATTTATATGTTCAGTGTGAGAATAATGGCCTTATCACGGCAGAAGCAGAGTTCACACTGTCTTCAGGATTGATTATCAATATATTTTCAAGATGCTGCATTCATAGTAGCCAAAACTTCAAAGCAACTCTACCAGGCGCTAAAGAAAAAAATATCAGATTAGTTACCATATTTCAGTGCATTCCATAACCAGCCCTATCCATTTTTTAAAAGTATGTCTTTGTCCCAGAGGGCTTTCCTGGAAAGAGGCAGCCAAAATGAAAAGTCAATGCATTCTCTGCAGCGATTGCCACATGTGTTGTTTGTAAAGCGATGTCAAAATCAGAGCAAAGAATGTTGGTGGAGTTAACAAAACCGAACCTTGTTTTAAAAATAAAAGACTGTCGGAATTAAGTAAAAACTAAAAGTGTTACGATAACATTTCTGGGCAAGTCCTCGGGTCCAGGCAAATTCCACTCAGCAGAGGATCTCGGGTGGGAGTGCAAAACTGGTTGCAAACTTCCTTTATGCTCCTGGGCTTGGAGTCGGGCCAGTTTTACCTCTTGAACACTTCAGTATAGACTCAGGTCTGCTCTAATTTACATCCAGCTACGATAGCAGCCCCCCTCAAAGATCACTTCAGTAGCTACAGATCTCCAGGTTGCAGTATCACTCTGGATGCACCGCCTTTCCACAGCCATACCCCAACACAGATACTTTAGGACAGGTGCCAGTGTTTGGGTGGGAAGGGGGTTGTGGTTGGGGTGTGGTTGGCTTCACACCCATCAGGAATTCCCTGATACCAGGTGAATCCTTAGGTATCGAGCTAACACAGCTTTGAGGTTGCTTTGTGTTAGTAAACTGGCATAAAGCAGGTCCTATGGTGGGAGCCAGGATCTGGGCCTTTTTTCTCCAACTTGCATTTCCATTATAAATGATAGAGCACGGTTTGCTTCAAACACCCATCCTTACCAATGCCTTTGGGGAGGATTAAATAAGAAAGTCACAGGAGCTGGCAAGTTCCACATAAAACAGCAGGGAGAGGATGGGAGGATGCAGAGGAAGTGGCAATTGGAAGTGGGATGTCCTAAGGCAGCTGCGATAATACTTTCTGAGATATAATACTTGAATGATACGCACATACCATATCTACTCCACCTCTTATTTCCCTGGCAACAAGAACCGCTTTTTCACAATGAAGTGGCAGTAAATTCCATTAACTCTTTTGGGACTAAAACACAGTGACGTGATCATTCTTTTATTTTTCCTGCTTACTCTGCTAACAGAATGATCTCTTCAGCAGAGAGAAATCCACCCATGCTCTCTATGAATCTTTTTCAAGTTTAAAAGTTTTGCCTTCTTTGTACCAGTAACAGTCCATCTCCACGAGGTTTGTTAATCAATTATTAATGATTTGCTCAGACCAGCTCAATCCCTAATATTTTTGGAAGGAGCGTAAGGGAAGGTTTACCCTAAAAGCCATTAAAGGCTCTTGAGTGATAACTGCACATTGCTCGAATGTCCAGGCTGGCACTCCCTTTCTGTCCATCTAAATTAGTGTACATATACTGGTTGCAGTGTTCCTACACTGAAAAATGAATTCATTTTTAAAACCAGATTCCTTTCTATTTGGTGACTATTTAAAAGCCCATGTGACTTGACTTTGTGGTCTGAGTCAAATACTTGTTGCTAAGTGTCCACATTCAGATGACAGCCAATGCAGTTGGTATTGCTTCTGGCAGGCAGAAGAGAGTCCATTGTTATGATTAATTGTTTTGCCTTAGTGATGGAGCAGGGCCCCATTGTGCTAGGCACTGTTCAAACACAGAACAAAAAGATAGTCCTTGCTACAAGCAACTTACAACTTTAAGTATAACACTAGAAACAATATATGGATACACAGGCAGACAGATGGGGGAGTACAGAGAACAGTGAAATAATACTGGTCATCATGATAGACTGCTGTCTCAGCAAGGCACTTGCCTAACTTTGTTTTTTTTTTTTTAGGCATCACAGCAAAGAAGAGTTTTATGAGGCTAGGAGGAGGATGAGTCTGCTTTGTGGATGTTTCTGGGAGTTCTCCCCAACTGTGAGGAGTAGCATGCCAGAAAGCATGAAGGTGCTTGTTTGAAAATTTAACAAGTGGGCAATGGAGGCTGGCATTGTGGGCTGATTGGAGGCAGGAGCTGACCTCTCGATAGTGAATGAAAGATGATAGATAGGGTGGGGATAGGCCAAGAAAGGCTGTGATGAAGTGTAGAAGCCCCACACCTGTTAGGAACCTGAGCCCAATTAGGCCACAGGGTGGCACCTGGAGTGGTGTTAGGCATAACTGGTAAGCAAATGTAGCTTGGGAGGAGCTGGGTCATCATAGAGGAAGGGGCAAAGGGCAATGAAAAGAAGATGAGGGAGGAGACCCAGGTGCGAGGTGTCTGGGGGTTTCCTATCTTGGGCTAAAGGCTGAGGGAAGCCTGAAGCTAGAGGATCCTCAGCCAGGAGGAAGCCTCAGAGGCCAGGGCTAGTGAAGTATGGGGCTAGAGGCAGGTTGTCTTGAGTCAGGAGAAAGCTGGAGGCAGTGAAGGTAAAGCAGAAGGGGTGATTAGACTGACATTTGGGGTTTTGGAGAGGAGCTGCAGAAAGGTATAGGCTCCTGCAGTTGCCCCTGAGGAGCAGAGATTCCAGGGAGGAAGCCCTTGGAGGCAGTGCTCTGAAATAAGATCAAGAAAGAACTTTGCAGGCATTAAGCTGAGCCCCAGCAAGAATCCCTGAGGAAGGAGGGCAATGTTCCCTCTAATTTTTGTCAGGCCGTGTGCGCAAAAAATTTCTTCTGTGCAAATTTTTGTGCTTCTATGCAAACTTTTGTGTGCGCAGTGTTTTGCCATGTGCGCGGGGTTTAGGATCTGTGTGTGCGTGCACACGTGCACAGCTTAGAGGGAACAGTGGGTGTGGGACCTGGAAAGGAACCTAAGGAAGCTGAAGGTCTCAGGGAAGGCCTTTAGGGGCAGGGAAAACCAGTTAAAGGGGAAGGCTATAGAAGATGGTGATTCTTACCTGGCGGGCTCAATATGGAGCTGAGATTAAATGAAGTACCACGAAAGCAGGAGACAAGGGGTTCTCTCTGTGGTGAGCCCAAGATAGGGTTAAGTAAAGTACTGAGAATTGAATGGAACTAGAAGTACTGGAATTGAGATTTTTTTTGAGTGTCCTATATTGAAGATCCTGGGTGAGGATCCATGGGTCTTAGTAACCTTCAGGAAGAGGAGTTGAAGAGACTAGAATTTTGGGTATTATATTATGCATTTTGGGAGTGAAGTACTCAAAGGGGATGTGGAACTAAAACTTGACCTGTCTGGAAGGCTGAGTCGTGAGAAGAGGTGGACCTTTTCAGGACTGGAGAAACTGTTGCCAGGAGGGTGCTAGAAAAGGGAAAACTGCTACACCTGTACCTAGCCATGAGGGGGAATTCCTGTCGTGAGTTCGTCCTTCTACTAGGGCCTTGGAAGTGAATATAAGAAGCTTATGTATGCGATAGAGAAGAGAGAGCCAGTGGAGGGATGATGTGGTCAAAGTGATGGGCTAAGAAAATGGTTTTTTCAGCATCATTCTGAATGGATTTGAGCAGGTGAGATTGAGTTTGTCAAGGCCAGAGAGATGGTGGCTGCAGTAATTGAAATGTGAGGAGATGAGAGTTTTAGCTGTGTGAATAGATAACAAAGGTCATATCTTAGAGATGCTATGCAAAAAATTGGTAACATTTAGACGTAGCCTAGATGTGAGGCCCCAGAGAAAGGTCTGAGTTGAATATAATGCCCAGGTTAAAGGCCTGCGTGACAGGCAGGATGGTGGTGTTGTCCACAGTGCTTGAGGAAGGAGGTGTGCACGGGAAGGGTTTGGGTGGAGGAAAGATGAATAGCTCTGCTTTAGCCATGTGGAGCTTGAACTGACATCTAGACATCCACAAGGAGATGTCAGAAAGACAGGTCGGGTTTCTGTATACGGACAGAGACTGAAATGAATTGGTCTGACCACAAGCTCTCATATTATTTGGTTTGACCTACAATTTTAAAATACCACATGGGTTAACTCATCCAGCTACCTGTTGCTTTTTCTGTGACACCCGAGGGAGAACTGCCCAAGAATACCCAGGTGTTGTGGGTATTTAAATATCAATCATCCTGTATTTGTAATTTGTAGTTATGTGGCAAAACATGTCTCAGTATTATTTGAGAGCAGATGGAATCTGTCACTTACTGGCTCAAGAGCTCTGTGGATACTTTTGATTCATGTACCTTATGAAAGCATAACTCAGATTAGTGCATATTCTATGTAACTGAGATGAATTGCGTTATTTTTATGGTGTAACCTTACATGGAAATGACTTTCTTTCCAAAACTGGAGCACATATTGGAAAGCAAAACAGGTACGTGGAGCATATGTAGTCCGTGTTGGAGTATGTATGGGTAGAGAGTTAGCTGGGAGAGGTGCCCTCACAGTTAAGAAAAGAAATATTGAACAAACAACGAAAAGGGTGAAAAAATAACAGGCCAATTAAATATATTTTCTTGCTACAAAACAAAAAGAAAAATCATTCAACTTGGTTATAGATCACCTGGGGAAGTTTAGTTTGTGATCTTTGCTTGTTATGGATATTGCTAGAGTAATTCATTGTTTTTAATTACATCAAGCAATCTCTTTAGACTTCACTCAGAAGAAAAAATTAATATAAGCAGTCATACAGTTTCCAATACCCCTTCACACACTCGCCAGATTAGAACAATAGATGCTATAATCCAACAATGCCTTGACTCAGATCTCTTATAATAATAGTCTTAATTTTAAAAACCTGTTTTCACTATTTTATAATAAACATGGTAAACAAGCATTCACTTTCCTACTTCTCTCTAAAATGGGAGACAGTTTCAACTTTCTCTACTTATTGTGGAAAAAAGTATCTTTAAAGCAATGAATGTATTTTCTCCACTTGCAAGAGAGAATTATTTATCTATTTCAAGAGCTAGATTATGGCTTTATCACAAGCCTTGTCTAATGGCAGTGTATTGGTGTGCTCCCCTGATAACATAGGTAGGTAACATATCATAACATAACATAGGTAACATATCTCAGAGAGCATGATTCCTTCTTTGTGAGAAACAATCTCTATAATAACATTTTAATAGAAAATAACATAGAATAAAGAATTAATCACGAGTATAATTTAGTTTGGGGATTATAGCTGTAAAGTTAATTTTCTGGGAATAAGTATGGTGGCTAACAGAGATTATTTGGTCTTTATACAATTGAAGAAACTTGGATGATGGAAGAGCTGTCAATATAAACAAATGCCCTATAATTAACACTCACACGCATAGGAGTCTGTGGCTGGTTTTCGTGACATTGGCATTCTTGCATCTGCCTAACCCACCATTAGATGTTTACTTTGAGTGCATATTTAGTAGGGTTACTCACCTGCTGCCCAGCTAGTGACAAGACAACCTCACATTTCCACTCCCACTCTTTTGGCGGTTCCTATTTACCACTCATATGTCCCATCCAGCTAATCCTAACGTGTGGGTTTGCTGACAGCATTAACAAAATCCCACTCAATGGAAAAAATGAGAAAAACCTCTAAAAAATTAGTAGGGATTGATCCTTGCTTTACAGAGAGAATGTGGGCAGAAGAAAGCCACATTAACAAAACGGAAAACTACATAAACTGGGAAGGAGTTTTTCTGACTAGGAAGTATGGGAGTGTGATGCTGTTCATCGTTGTGAGGCTACCACCTGCACTTAGCGTGAAAAAGCCTTGTCTGTGCTTGCCATGGATCACCTTTCTGATTTCCACCAGCCATGAGCAATACCAGCATTTCTCCCCAACAGCCTACACAGGCTCCAGCGATAGATACACACCAACCCTTGAACCCTGGAGTGTCCAGCCCTTGTTCCACTGGGCACTCACACTATTCACAGATGCGCTGTTCCAAAAGCAGCCGTATACTTCGGCTTACCAGTTTCTCCTCAGATCACCACTCTGTTTAACACACAGTGCTTAGATATGTTTCAGAGTAACAGCCGTGTTAGTCTGTATTCGCAAAAAGAAAAGGAGTACTTGTGGCACCTTAGAGACTAACCAATTTATTTGAGCATAAGCTTTCGTGAGCTACAGCTCACTTCATCGGATGCATACTGTGGAAAGTGTAGAAGATCTTATTATATAAACACAAAGCATGAAAAAATACCTCCTCCCACCCCACTCTCCTGCTGGTAATAGCTTACCTAAAGTGATCACTCTCCTTACAATGTGTATGATAATCAAGGTGGGCCATTTCCAACACAAATCCAGGTTTTCTCACCCCCCCGCCCCCCCCCCACACAAACTCACTCTCCTGCTGGTAATAGCTTATCCAAAGTGACCACTCTCCTTACATTGTGTATGATAATCAAGGTGGGCCATTTCCAGCACAAATCCAGGGTTTAACAAGAACGTCTGAGGGGGGGAGGGGAAGGAAAAAACAAGGGGAAATAGGCTACCTTGCATAATGACTAAGCCACTCCCAGTCTCTATTCAAGCCTAAGTTAATTGTATCCAATTTGCAAATGAATTCCAATTCAGCAGTTTCTCGCTGGAGTCTGGATTTGAAGTTTTTTTGTTGTAAAATAGCGACTTTCATGTCTGTAATCGCGTGATCAGAGAGATTGAAGTGTTCTCCGACTGGTTTTTGAATGTTATAATTCTTGACATCTGATTTGTGTCCATTTATTCTTTTACCTAGAGACTGTCCAGTTTGACCAATGTACATGGCAGAGGGGCATTGCTGGCACATGATGGCATATATCACATTGGTATATATGTCATTGTGATATATGACATTGTGATATATGCCATCATGTTTAAATCTTTCTTTCCTGGTCCATTTACTTATAATTTCCCTTTTCTGCATTTACAGGACAAGACTCCTTCAGCTAAATGTGGATAATGGGAAATAGTGTAGCTGTAGCTCAGAAATGGGAATGAATTACCTTGTCTCTACTTAGCTTGGTGTTTTTTGTTGTTTTCTAATTTTATCCACTTTGTGCCATTTCATACCTACTTTTTTCCCATATATTGTTCCATAATTTTTTTCTTAAACAAATAGGTCTACTCTGGATTTTCCAAATTATTGTTATTAATAAAGGCCCATTATTACTTTTCTGCGATTTTCCATGTCTTGTCCGCAATTCAGCTCAATTATTTGAAGATCATCCCACGATTCAAGTAGGGCCTTACTCATGTGCTAAATGCCTGATTTGCAAATAGTGAAAAAGAGGAACAGTTTCATGGCTGGGTTTCAGTCTCTTCCTTATTCAGTACATTTTTCCCTTTCTATAACGTGGATAATTTTGTTCTACAGCCATTGAAATCATCAGTGAGATCTTTTGTACAAGCAGATCTACCTAGATCATAGTAAATGAGAAGTACAAATGAAGAGAGGCATTGGGAGACATGGACGCTTTGATTTTACACCAAAGCTGCAATGCTGGAGAGAGTGTGGCTTTAATGATTCTAGGGTCCATTTAAGTCTATCAATTGGCACTATGTTTGGTTTATCTGCACCTAATTAGGTCATTTTCCATGATGAATTTTCAGGCAAGCAAATTTGTAGGTTGCTTCTCACAATGTAGCCCATGTGTAAGGGGATTTTCAAGACTCTCAATTTTCTCATTCCTCCCAATTCAAACATAGTTACAAAACTAAGCATATATATTCAGCAACTGGAGGAAGTTTTATTTTAATCACATCTCTTTGATGTAACAGTCTTTTGGTTGACATGATTAGCAGGGAAAGTTAATTAATTATAAAGATAAATACATCTGACCCATACTATTCAAGGATCAGTCTTAACTCTGTCTGGCAGCCCATTATTCCACTAGGCTTATGGAGAATGTCAATAACAAAGCCTGCCATCACTCTTCTAGCTTTTATCTTAGATATCTACTAAGCCTCCCACCAAGAGCTTAGGTCAGAATTTCCTGTAACATCACTCATGGAAAAGTGCTAGCCAAATATGTGCTCCTAAGTCTGCATAAGCACTCGAGGCAAACATTGTAATGCAAGGTAATTCTAATTTTTCCTTAACACCTTATCAGATATTCCAGAAAAAGAATATCCATCTGTTCAACAGTCCCAAAATGCCCTGACAATAGAGATAATAGTTTTATCAGAGGTAGGATACAATTCCATCTGCTTCTTTCAGGCCAGTTTTCAGAATGTTTTCCATTTTTTTTTTAAACCAGAAATCACCCCACCTATTCAGAGGTAGGTAGGGGTGGATGGGTGTGTTACTTTTGTTTAAAGTTAATGGAATAATATAACAGCTGCTTTGCTAATATTGTCACAGTTTAAGCTTCAAGCACATTTTGACTATTCATTATTCCAAAAAATAATGTATTTCCATTTCCTTTTTTCCTACCATAAGGCAATGGGCTGTCATTACTCAACCTCCTATGACACACATGGCATTAGACACTTTACCACAAGGACAATTCAAAAGAACAATGAAGCGGGTGAATGGTTTTCTTTTATAGGATTTCCTTCCCTATTAGTCAGAGAACACTAGGCTACCAGCACATACTCTAAGAGAGTTATAACTGAAAAAGCTTCAGTATGGGTACGATGGCAAAATGCCAGTGTGTATTTGAAATTAAATGACTACCACAGTTTCCTGTCATTTTATTACCACAACTTCTAAAAAATCTCCCCCCAACCCATATCAATGTCCAATTAAAAAATAAGTGTAATAGTTTCATCGTTGTGGGAGGATCCTAGAAAACCAAACACGAGGTCTGAAGAGCAAGAGACCTATTAAAATAGATGCTCAGAACTCAGGCATGATAAAGAGAAGTGTTGCCTCAAGAGAAAGGAACCACCTAGAAGCAGCCAATATCGTCTGGATATAGTATCTGACAGAAGCAGGTAGTGGAATAGACATGCTAGCCAAATTAAATGGTGGGTAAAGGTACCAGAAGTATGTATTATAGACCTGTGTATATTAAAGCACTTCTACATTTCTGTAATTAGACATAGTACTAGCTATAACAATCCTAAATTAACAGATTGGGAGGAGGGGAGCTTACACTTGTAGATTGTAGTTAAACTCAACTCTTAGTTAATGTTGTTACTAAACAAACTCCTTATCAGGATGATAAGGTAAGTTTTAAAAAATCACTAAAAGACCTCTGAACATTACAGCATAAAATTGCAATTAGGGTCCAAATATTTATAAAGACTCCTCAATGCAGGAGAATTTCACCACAGCTATATTTCACAAAACAGCATATTCTCAGAATAGCAGGTAAAGCTGGTCAAAATATTTTGGCATTCAAAAATGTTTGATTAAAAAACACAGGAAAACACTTTTTCATGACCATTTTCAGCAAAAATACATCCTGTTTTTCAATCAACTCTAAATGAAATGCATTTTTTTTTTCCTGGGGAAAAGATAGGCTTGTTTTTTTTCCACATAATTTCCCCAATTTGTCAACGAGTTCTAATAGCAAAACATGGGAAGATGACAGGGTAGAGCTGGCGTACCAGCTCCCACAAATCTGTCTACTTGAATCTCATAGTCAGGAACACATTCAGGTTCCCCTGATGCCAGCAATCATTAACTGGTGCATCAGCCCATTGTGCAGATTTTAGAATTATAATAATGGCCAAAATCTACTTTGAGCAGCATCCTAGCCTCATTCAAGGGAAATAAAGCCCAGAATTACCATCAAAACCCCTTGAGGTCACTTGTGCCCTAAGGAGCGGGTGCTAAGCCAGAGGAGCACTGTAGAGCATGCATGATCATATTTTTAAATCTGAGCTACTGACTGAAAGCAGCATCTCATTTTGGCAGTTCAAGTGGGTGGAATTTGGTTTGTCAATGGAGCCTGGCAGAATACCATGGCTTCTGTTTTCTGATTTAACCTGTGGTAAGACTGATTTGTTGTGTGACGTGGGCAAGTCACTGAATTTCTTTGTCTCACCTTCTCTTATCTCATGTGGATATTGTGGGGCCAAGTGAAATATGACTGTAAATTACAAATAAGTACAAAGGTACATTATCAAAACCTTGACTAGAACTCCAGAGTTCTATGCTCCCAAACACGAACTCTCCCCTCTAGGTCTTTACGGCTTCAGGCAAGTTTTCTCCTCCTCCAAAATGTGGCAAATACAAAATGTTAAACAAAAAATATTCAGTTTCCCTAAATAATACATAACATCTAAATGTTGGATAAAAAAACACATTATCCAGTCATGGGCACCGACTTTCAGCTTTCCCCAGCGGTGCTCCACCCTGAGGCTCTGCTCCCACTCTGCCTCTTCCCCCAAGGCCCCATCTCTTTCTACCCCCATTCTGCCCCTTCTTCCCAGGCTCTGCTCCCACCTCATCTTTTCCCACCCCTGGTCTGCCCCCTCTTCTGAGTGCACCCTGCCCTCAGCGTGTCCCACGCACCACCAAACAGCTGATCCGTGGCTGGTGAGAGGTGCTGGAGGAGAGAAGGAGGAGCTGATTCGTGGGTGACTTCTGGGTGCTGAGCACCCACTATTTTTTATCCATGGGTGCTCCAGCCCCTGAGCACCGATGGAGTCAGCACCTATGAATCCACTTGGTCAAAATCATAAATAATTTGAGGTTTATGCATCATTTCATAATTACTGGACTCAGGGATGGTTGCCGTAGTTCCTTCCTGTCCTAATGGAGTTTCACAGGATTTGGAGTTTCATTCTATGAGGACTTAGTTCATAGAATCATAGAATATCAGGATTGGAAGGGACCTCAGGAGGTCATCTAGTCCAAACCCCTGCTCAAAGCAGGACCAATCCCCAACTAAATCATCCCAGCCAGGGCTTTGTCAAGCCTGACCTTAAAAACTTCTAAGGAAGGAGATTCCACCACCTCCCTAAGTAACGCATTCCAGTGCTTCACCACCCTTCTAGTGAAAAAGTTTTTCCTAATACCCAACCTAAACCTCCCCCTCTGCAACTTGAGACCATTACTCCTTGTTCTGTCATCTGCTACCACTGAGAACAATCTAGATCCATCCTCTTTGGAGCCCCCTTTCAGGTAGTTGAAAGCAGCTATCAAATCCCCCCTCATTCTTCTTTTCTGCAGACTAAACAATCCCAGTTCCCTCAGCCTCTCCTCATAAGTCATGTGTTCCAGTCCCCTAATCATTTTTGTTGCCCTCTGCTGGATGTTTTCCAATTTTTCCACATCCTTCTTGTAGTGTGGGGCCCAAAACTGGACACAGTACTCCAGATGAGGCCTCACCAATGTCGAATAGAGGGGAACGATCACATCCCTCGATCTGCTGGCAATGCCCCTACTTATACAGCCCAAAATGCCATTGGCCTTCTTGGCAACAAGGGCACACCTTTGACTCATATCCAGCTTCTCGTCCACTGTAACCCCTAGGTCCTTTTCTGCAGAACTGCTGCCTAGCCATTCGGTCCCTAGTCTGTAGCGGTGCATGGGATTCTTCCGACTAAGTGCCTTGAAGTTGCAGCTTGGGTGGGAGCTCAAGGTTTGTCGTGTAGGGGTGGGGGTAGGTTTCAGATCCCAGGCTCCGGCCTGAGCCACAACTTCAAAGCACTGTCTACAAAACTATTGTTTGAGCGCTAGCATGAGACCCACTAACCCAAGTCTGTTGACTCGGATGAGGAGGCTTGCTACAAAATGCTGTGTAGACATACCCTGTCAGTTTATTGAAAATCAGTGAACAGGCATGACCCTGTGGCTAAGGTTAAACATAACTTAGTGGAGAGAACATGTGAGTTGATGGAGGTGAAATGTGTTGTTAGAAGAAACATCAACTGCATGAAGACAAAGCTACAGAGTGTGAGTGGTGGTAGTACAAGCTTTCTCCACCATTGGCATGGAGGGACCATTTCTCTGGGTAAAAGAGTAGTTCAACCTCCATTGCTCAGTTCATTCCTTGGCTTTGGTGCTGAAACTTCAGACCAGTAATATAATTGTATTTATCTTCAGATAAGGTGTTCAACTTTTTCTAAATGTCTGAGGCACCGTTGTGCATAACTACCATAACCAAAATTTCTTGTACCTTCCTCCTCTGAAGCCTCTGGTGCTGTCAATTGTCAAGCTACTGGACTAAATGGACCATGGGTCTGAACCAGTGTGGAAAGTCTCATGTCCCATAATGGGATACATCTTTACTATGAATTCCCACATATGTCTGAGAGAATGGATTCCACTGTATTATGTGAGACCGGAATTCACATAAAATTAACTCTGTTTTTCAGATTCAGTACCCTCTGAATATGTGTTATATAGATTTTAATATTTTTATTACTGTATTGTGGTAGTGCCTAGTGACACAAATCAGAGATCAATACCCTATTATGCTAGGCACGTACAAACACTTGTGGAGAATTTATAATCAAAGACATAACAGAAGATAATTGGTGGAAAATGGGCAGAGGAGAGGGAAAGAATGGAGGACAAGGTAACAGTAAAATAAGCATTTTTGTGCAATAAGTAATAGTTATGATTTACCATCTGTCTAGCCATTGGCAGCTGCCATTTTTTTGTAGGTATCACAACAGGAATGAGTCTTCTTGAGGGACTTGAAGGTAGCACTGGAGTTGTGCCAAGTTGTCCATGATCAGTAAATATGGAGTGACAAACTTTGTCCTATCCCACCCCTTATATTGAAGATACTGGTCTCTGATGAATCCTTGGTTGAAGTGCATATGGTCCGTAGTTCTACAAACTTTACACTAGGTCTTCAGAAATGATGTCATATTCCTATAAATACATTAAGGGAATCTAAAAACCCAACATCAGCAGTATTTTTTTGGATCTTAAACTTGCAGTTGGTTGCAATCCGCTTAAATTCCCTGAAATAATTCAGGTTGCTTCCAAACAGGTTTGCATGCCAAGTGCTTCACACATTCAGCAAAGGAGTTGTTCTTCACTCATTTTCAGTTGGCAATCTAGTTCTGTTACAAAAAGTTTAAGCACTACTCTACCAGTTAAAAAAAACCTCCCAAGGTTATAAAAGACCATTCTCATCATATACATGAAGTTCAAGAAGGTAAAAATATTGTTTTTCATCATGACAGGCAGTGGGGGAAATGAGTCTGAGGAAAGGCATATAAAAAGCAGAATTTTAC
Organism: Chelonia mydas; assembly: GCF_015237465.2. Taxonomy (NCBI): domain Eukaryota; kingdom Metazoa; phylum Chordata; order Testudines; family Cheloniidae; genus Chelonia; species Chelonia mydas. Next base: position 164,815,470 of record NC_057849.1, read on the forward strand.
TGCTGTATTTTGCTTATAATCTGTTAAATGGAACAGTTATCTAGCCATTGAAACTTTCCACTAAGTTCAGTGGAGAATAAGCACCACTTCCAGTCTCAGCGACAGATCTCTAAATGTCCTGTAAGCAGGGTCACGTACACACACACACACACACACACACACACAAAAGAAAGCATTCCTGCTTTTTCCCCCTTTGTAATGGATACTCCAAGTTGACACAGATGGTAGTAATAAGAAGGCAAACTCCAAGGCTGCCAACTGCGTCAGTACTAGCTCTTTCAACACGCCTCATCAGAAACGATAACTATAATTCATGTCCCATTGTATGCTACTGCTGTGCCACGCATCTTTAAAAAATATTAAGTGAATTATTCAGAGAGCCGACAGTGCTAGAGCACTGGTGGAAAATAAAAGCGATCTGTAACAATCTAACTTTTTTTTAAAAAAAATAAGATTTTAATGCTTCCCAGCAACGATCTACTTTCTGAGTTGGATTAAAAACCACATACAGGTTTATTTCTTGGTATATTTCCTACTTCTGCTGGTATTATCTTACTTAGTGTCAGCTGTTCAACCGTGCCATTGGGTGAGGCTGCTGACAATTAAGGTGTGAATACCGTATTCCGGGTGAACACTCGCTGGATAAGAATAAATGTGATGTCTGCATTGTGTAGTGGGAATAGCCTTTTCAAACAAAGGTTTCAAACAGAGACTTGTTATGTGAACATAAAACTAATAGAGGAAAAAAGACATTTGGGACCAGATTCTCACTTACAATCAGGCTGCTTTATACTGCTCTGGCAGTGTAAAGGGGCCTTAACATAGGCATCTGTAATCTAATCTAACATACTCTATGGATCCTTTACATTGCTAGAAAGGTGTAAAGCAGTCTAAGTGTAACTGGGTATCAGATCATTACTCCCTCCTGTTGATTGTTGACAGACATCACTTGCAAAGTGCTGATTAATGCTAGGATTGTGTACTGTCTCAGTACACAATTAGTGAGACTGCTTTAAATCACTCCAGTGCTGATCTGTTTTCTTTTTCTCTTTGTTTGAGTTTCTTTTGCTGGAACTAATGAGAACCAAATCTTCTGAGCTTCTTTATTGCAAGGACAAATACTTCATATTAAAATGGATTTTAGGGTTTTATTAACAAAAGGAATCTCAGATTAGAGGTGGGCCTGAGGGGCCCTCTAGGAACTCAAACTCCTTGCCCAATGAACTCAATAGAAGGTTTTTGCATAGACGTCAAATGAAGCCAGGGTTACTTAACTGTATGTTTTCATCAGAGATCAGATAACTTTTTGTGCTGCATTGCTCAGTGCATATTGCTGAGGAGAGATTGTCTCTTTGTGGATGAAGGTGGGAGAAAACTGTACTGCTGCCATATGATCATCGGAAACAAGCTGGGGATCTAGGTGTACTGCCATTCCTGAATGTTTGCAGGTCAGGACCCTCCTGTTGCTGGTATAGATTTGCATTGTTAAGTACATTCTGGGAGGTGTGTGTATTGTGTGTTTAAATCAAAATACATAATTCAAAATCAGCTGAACCATGTTTTTTCAAAGCTTCCCCCCCGAAAAAAAAAAGTTTGTTTAGGTGCAACTAATAAGACAGTAACTTTCCAAGCCCAAAAGGAACTTTGGAAAGATGCTGTTTTTTCCTTTCACCATGTTCAATCATTCACTCTTCGTACATACCCATTCCTCCACTTAAGGCTAGCAAACAGTGCACATCAAAGACCTGATCCAAGGTTCATTGAAATCAATGGATAGATTCCCATTGACTTTAGTAGGCTTTGGAGTAGGCCCAAGTTCATAATTCTTATCCTTACTTTCAAGGCCCTGCATCAAATAACTCCTGTGTATGTCCCTGACCTGGTCTCTTTTCTCACCCCTTCCCCTTTCCCTCTTTGCTCCATAAATGACATCAGCCTCAATACCCCTTTTATCTTTTCCTGTCACACTTTCTTTCACGCAGCCCCTTATTTTGGGAATATCATCCTCAAGCCTGTTTGTATCCTAGAATCATAGAATCATATAATATCAGGGTTGGAAGGGACCTTAGGAGGTCATCTAGTCCAACCCCCTGCTCAAAGCAGGACCAATCCCCAACTAAATCATCCCAGCCAGGGCTTTGTCAAGCCTGACCTTAAAAACTTCTAAGGAAGGAGATTCCACCACCTCCCTAGGTAACGCATTCCAGTGCTTCACCACCCTCCTAGTGAAAAAGTTTTTCCTAATATCCAACCTAAACCTCCCCCTCTGCAACTTGAGACCATTACTCCTCATTCTGTCATCTGCTACCACTGAGAACAGTCTAGATCCATCCTCTTTGGAGCCCCCTTTCAGGTAGTTGAAAGAAGCTATCAAATCCCCCCTCATTCTTCTCTGCGCTTGTCCTTATTGAACCTCCTCAGATTTCTTTTGGCCCAATCCTCTAATTTGTCTAGGTCCCTCTGTATCTTATCCCTACCCTCCAGTGTATCTACCTCTCCTCCCAGTTTAGTGTCATCTGCAAACTTACTGAGGGTGCAATCTACGCCATCCTCCAGATCCTGCAACACATTGTAGTGTGATGACGAGCACAAAGAGCCATGTTTTAAGCAGCAAATAGATAACTCCTTGACCAGGAAGTTCCCCCATTTACTAAACTCCCTCCTGCAACACATCCTGGTCCTCTCTCATAACTGTGAAGGAACAGAAACTCCATAACCACTCCACATCTCCCTTTCTTTATCATCAAATGAAACCTGAATTAAAACAAATATATAAACCAACATTTCAAAATAAACTTCAAATTCCTTAAAACTGTTTACACTACTATGTTCTCTTATCAATTAAGTTTAAATATTCCTGAGCAGTATTCTAAAGATCAAGTTTCTAAAGTCTGATCAATCTTCCAGCCCATGTTGTCATGTCTGTTGAGGTTGCGTGTGGAGTTCCCTGTGGAGGAACTGTCTTGCTGACAGATCCTCTCTTTCTTCTGTGGGAAAAATTGAAGATGAATCCAATTCCCCAGGTAGGATCTGGGAGTTTCTGCCTGATTTGAAACAGTTCCAGTGGTTGGGAGCTTTTGAGCCAAATTGTCCCCTGGTTTCAGTTCAGGTAGTGCTGTTTGTTCTTTGCCAAACACTGAAGTTGCTACCAAATCTTTATTTTGACATCCCATTTTTGAGAACTCCTTGATCAGGATGGTCTCCCTGCCCCTGTTTCTTAATCTCTCTGGTTCAACACATCCTGGACCAGGAACTCTATAACCACTCCATGCTGGTCTCCAAGCCATCTCCCTCATTCATATCCCTCCAACATGTTACTCATTAATTTCTTTATTGGAAATGAGGGGGAAGAAAGGTAAAACATGCATACAAAGAAGAACACAAATCGATATACCCATCACAATGTGTACATATATTTCAGCATAGCTGTGCTCTAATTATTGTCTCTTTCACCCATTTCTCCCCTTCCACTCATTTCCCCCCTCTCTGTCCCCCGTTTGTTGTTGTTATCCATTTTGTGATCCTAGCTTGGTCTGACATGTCAAGGACACACTTGATGTTCCTTGGGCCAGGGACCATTTCTTTACTTGTGACACACCTAGCCTCACATAAATTTTATAGTTAATAATCTCTCACTCCTCCTTCAAATTTCTCCACAAAGCTCTATTTTATTCAGGGCTAAAACCAGCAAAGTACTTAAGCATGTATTTAACTTTACTGACATAAGTGCTTTCATAGACTTCAATGGGATAACATCCCACTGCTAACTTCCACTTAGACTATACTCATTGCCACTCCTGAGTATGAAAGGATTATTAAACAAGCAAACCCAGAACTTTTGTATTCCCATGTGCTTTGTGTGAGGCACTTTCTTCTTTTCCTTATTTTTCTTGTTTAATTATTCCAGTAATTCTTTCCTTCTCCATCATGTTTCTTTCTTCTGAAGGCCCTTGTTTCTCAAAGAAGTTAAACTCAAGCCTAACTTTAAGCACGTGTGTACTTACATGCTTGAAATTAAATATGTGCTTAGGTATCTTGCTGAATATGGGCCTGAACAAATAGTTTCATCATCAGCTATCCACCATTCATTAACCAATAATTGGTTGGTGTCCAGTATCCTGTAGAGATAATTAGGGTACATCACATTGGAATAGATTGCTCATCTATCAATGACATTATGTACCTGCGCCCACAAAGACCGTGATGGCTTTAACCAATGCAACATCAATCATGGAGTGGTGAATGAAAAATATTCAAGTGAGCATAAAGATGGATTTGATCCTAACATAGACTTACAATGGGCACCCTTAAAAGTTTTCCTTTTACCATGTTTTCCCTCTTAGCTAAGGGATTACTACTATGAGAAGGTATTCCCCTTACTTAGACCTGGGAATGGCACGAGTATGGTTAATAACTTACTCAACAGTAAGAATGAAAAAGCAAATTGTTTAGGGTGCTCATTTTATAGGGAAGTTATTTCAGAGTGATTGCTGGGGAAATTAATTTTCCAATTTTTTACTGGGACCTGCCGACTGTAGTTCCCCAAGCTATCACACTGAAAAGTTGCCCCACAGAAAGATTCCACCTAGGATCACTGAAATTAGTGTAATTACCAGTAGCACTAAATGAATAGCCTTGCAGAGCTTTCTACTGAATATAAGAGGCATGCATTGTAGGAATTAAATGAGCACATGCATTAGATTCCAGCAGTTGCAAGCAACAGCTTTGCAAAAAAATGGCCAGTTGTTATTTTTTCCCTGTTTTTTTATTTCTAGCAGGTGTCCCCTTCTAGTGATCATGAAGAAGTCCTAAGAGCCAAAGTGGAAATAGTGAGTGAATAAATACTCCCCAAGCTCTTTTAAAATTACATGCACATTCCAAAGCTAAAAATATCCTCAAAGTGTACATTTATAATTTCATTTAAAGCAAAGGACTGCTTGTCAATAACTCCATTTGCTCTATTTATTATTCTTTGCTCAGGTTAAACATTTGACATTTAAGCCCTAAACAGAGGGTCAATGGAACTGAGTCTCAGCAAGATATCTCACAAAGAAGACTTGCATTTTCTAAAATGCTTGTGGGTGTATTTCAATAAGATGGGTATGCATTTCCCACAACATCTTAGCACTCTGGGAGGTGGCACTGTGTCAGGGTGTTAAATACAAAACAGCTGTATTAACCACTGACCCAGAAGAGGAAAGATTAGACGCAGCAGTGTAACTTTAAGCCTGGTTTGACCCCAAATGTCAGTCCAGGGCAAGCACATATAAGGGATGCAATCAGTGTAAGAGAAGGGACGTCCAAAGACTTTAATGGAGGTCATGGGAAATGTCACCTACCTTGAACTTGATCACAATCAGTTCTGATTGTTAAAAGGCTCATGGTGTCTTAAGGAATGCATTAATATATTCATGGCTTTCTGGCTTCTGAAACCCAATGTAACGTTTTAATATAAGAAGATTCTTACCTTGTGGACACGATGTGTAAATCATATAGTAAAAGTGATTTGTCATGCTTAGTAGACAATGTAAGTTCTATCCATACTAAACATTACTGATACTTTTTCTTGTCTTTTTAAAAGGTGTGTTAGAAATATGCTACCTGGGAATGTTTAATTTTGTAAAATGGACGTAAATCGAAGTAGCTTGACTCTCAAATAGAAAATGGAAACATATTACACATTATACAGTATATTTCCCAACATATTTTATTTCCACTAAGTAATTTCCCTTTCTTTAATTACTTTAGAAATTAATGTATTTACGGAACTGAATTTCCACTATGAACTTCGCTAATTTCATCCACTAAAGGAAATATCCGATAGCTGGATATTAGGCTATTCAGAGCTGAAAGTGTATCAAGCTACCAGCAGAAAAACTTTCTTCCTTTTGCAACCATGCTACACTTCACACACTGGGCCATCCTTAACCCGGATACGTTCCTTTGTACCACTCAAACTGACATAACTGGGAAGCAGGGGGCTCCTTTGGGACAGGCTCTCTACCACTTCTTCTGCACCCCACAAGATAGTGTAATGTTCTAACTACAATCTGTGTAGGATCCTACTCTTGCAAAAACTTATTCCTATACTTACCATCACACACTCTTGAGCAGACCCATTCAATTCAATGGAACGACTTGCAGTACATACAGCTAATCAAGTACATAAGTCTTTGTAGAATCAGGGCTTAAGGGCCTTCTCTACGCTGAAAACTTAGGTCAATCTAACTACATTGCTCAAGGCTGTGAAAAATGTTGGGCTCTCTGCAATGTTGTTACCACCTCTCAGAGAGGTGAATTATCAACATCAGTGCAAGAACTACTTCCATCGGTGCAGGAGAAATCCACGCTGCTGTAGCCTAGCTGCAGCGCTGTTACAGTGCTACTGTCGTGTAGAGCAGTGGTTTGTAAGCTGATTTGATTGTGCTCCCCTTCTCTGTGTGTGTAGTAGTTTATGCCCCCCACCCCCACTACACAAGTACAAATACTGATTTAAAAAAATCGACATGCAGCTCTCACTAAATATTAAAAACAGCAAGGCATTGAGTCAAACAGAGCCATTTAAGTACACAGTAATGTAAATTTTAAGTGAGATACTGCTTACTGGCATCGCCACCCTTCCTTCCCCACTGCCTTCAGAACTGGCTGCCCACCCAGCAGCAGCTGCTCTTCGGCTGCCCAGCTCTGAAGGCAGCGCCACCGTCAGCAGCAGCGCGGAGGTAAGAGTGGCCTGGACTATTCATTGCTGTGGGTAAAATGTGTGCAGGTTTTTTTCCGCTAAAGCTTCTCCTCCCCCCCAATACATTCCATGGCCCCCAGTTTGAGAACCTTTGCTGTGGACAAATCCTGAGGTTGACCTAATAATGTTGCACAGGGGTGTGAAAAAAAGCCGACCTCAGCCACGGCGTAGACACGACTAGGTCAACAGAAGAATTCTGTCAGCGTAGCCACCACCTCTGGAGGAGCTGGATTTACTACAGCTATGGAAAAAACACCTTCTCTCACTTTAGCAAGTGTCTGTGCTACAGCAGGGTAGTTGCAGGGCTGCAACTGTTCTATTGTAGCACTTGTAGTATAGCCATACCCTGAGTATGCATATTGTGCTTATTAATGAGTTAACCGAGCCCTTGAGATCAACAAATACAGAAGAACCTCAATTTTTTTTACAAACAGCAATCTTACCCATGACCAATTATGCGAACCATTTTTTTTTAATTCCCTAATGAAAGGGATGTAGATGAAGAACAAGTCAACATGCCTTCAGTGCACTGGAATCACTTTGCAGTCATTTGAAGGACAAGATGAAGGTGACATAGTGCACCATACTGCAATTTCTGCATCATACCTACTGTAATTTGGAGAGGCTCACTTTTATTAACTTTGAGGAATTAATAAAATAAAAATCTCCAATTTTTTTCTAAAATGGGGGTTCTACAGTAGCTGCAACTTGTGTATTTTTATTACAGAAATAAGAGTAGGTTTAATCATCTGTCTGCTTCTATCCTGTACTCTGACAGGTTTCAGAGTAGCAGCAGTGTTAGTGTGTATGCGCAAAAAGAAAAGGAGTACTTCTGGCACCTAAGAGACTAACAAATTTATTTGAGCATAAGCTTTCGTGAGCTACAGCTCATTTCATCGGATGCATTCAGTGGAAAATACATTGGGGAGATTTATATACATAGAGAACATGAAACAATGGGTGTTACCATATACACTGTAACGAGAGTGATCACTTAAGATGATCTATTACCAACCCCTCAGACAGAGACAAACACCTACAAGATCTCTATCAAGCATTCGTACAACTACAGTACCCACCTGCTGAAGTGAAGAAACTGATTGAGAGAGCCAGAAGAGTACCCAGAAGTCACCTACTACAGGACAGGCCCAACAAAGAAAATAACAGCACGCCACTAGCCGTCACCTTCAGCCCCCAACTAAAACCTCTCCAACGCATCATCAAGGATCTACAACCTATCCTGAAGGACGACCCATCACTTTCACAGATCTTGGGAGACAGGCCAGTCCTTGCTTACAGACAGCCCCCCAACCTGAAGCAAATACTCACCAGCAACCACACACCACACAACAGAACCACTAACCCAGGAACCTATCCTTGCAACAAAGCCCGTTGCCAACTCTGTCCACATATCTATTCAGGGGACACCATCATAGGGCCTAATCACATCAGCCACACTATCAGAGGCTCGTTCACCTGCACATCCTCCAATATGATATATGCCATCATGTGCCAGCAATGCCCCTCTGCCATGTACACTGGTCAAACTGGACAGTCTCTACGTAAAGGAATAAATGGACACAAATCAGACGTCAAGAATTATAACATTCAAAAACCAGTCGGAGAACACTTCAATCTCTTTGGTCACTCGATTACAGACCTAAAAGTTGCAATTCTTCAACAAAAAAACTTCAAAAACAGCCTCCAATGAGAGACTGCTGAATTGGAATTAATTTGCAAACTGGATACAATTAACTTAGGCTTGAATAGAGACTGGGAGTGGATGGGTCATTACACAAAGTAAAACTATTTCCCCTTGTTTATTCCCCCCTCCACCCGCCCACTGTTCCTCAGACGTTCTTGTCAACTGCTGGAAATGGCCCACCTTGATTATCACTACAAAAGGTTCCCTCCCCCACGGCTCTCCTGCTTGTAATAGCTCACCTTAAGTGATCACTCTGGTTACAGTGTGTATGGTAACACCCATTGTTTCATGTTCTCTGTGTATATAAATCTCCCCACTGTATTTTCCACTGAATGCAACCGATGAAGTGAGCTGTAGCTCACGAAAGCTTATGCTCAAATAAATTTGTTAGTCTCTAAGGTGCCACAAGTACTCCTTTTCTTTATCCTGTACTAGTTTTTCATAAGCAGAGAGAGTCTTATCTTATGGTATTCGACCTACCAGTATGATTGGGGGAAAGAATATCATTAGCAAAATTGTTTAATGCCAATTAATAACGGTTTCTGGAGGCAAGTAAACTCATTGGCTGCTACTTTGAAACCTATTCTACAGTTATAAGCCTTATTCATGAGTTCTCTAAACTAGCGTTGCAGCATGCTTTTCACCAGGGATTTTTAAATGTGGTAAATGCACAGGCTGGCATGAAAAATATGGGCTTACCCCACTTTGTTTGCCAATTTGTCCTCCCTTCCTGCTAGCCTTGCTCTTTCATGCTCTGTTAATCTGAAAGCACTAGCTGGCAGATGGGCTGCTTACCTCGGAAGAGTTCTGGTTTGCTCCTGCTTTGAAACAGCCAATGAAAATCAGCATGAAGGCGTGGCAGTCATCTTGAGAGGAACATTTGGGATGGTTTGTATCTGTCTCCAAAATATTTCCAGGCACTGAAGATGAAAACTGGATGGCAAGGGATTCCTACAGCTAGAGGAGATTATCTTAATTTTAAATGTATTCATTATGTCTTACAAAAGAGGGATCAGGGATGAGAATCTGCTACTGGCAAGAAGGCAGGAGGAGAAAATGTTAATTATAAACACATTTATTAACAATAAATGTGGGGACGTGGTAGAAAGAGGGTTTTCATTTTTAACACATGTGCAGTATTAATCATGAATGATACAAGGGTTACAAATGAGAATTTGCTGGGAGACAGGGCAGAGGGGAAGATTATTTTTATTTAACATACGGAGCCAATTTGTGTCCTCTGATACATGCACACAACTCCCATTGGTTTCAATAGGAGGTCTCCACTTGCATCTCAGAGTATAATTAGGCCCTGTATGTTCTCTATGTATTAATCATAATTAAAAACATTGTTCAGGACAGGATTGAGGGAAGTGCACCTGGGGGAGGGGAAGGGCAAAGGAAATCTGTATTTTTAAACATACACTTTCTAATTGTCATCACATTTTGGCAGGGGATAAAAGGTATAATTCAATAACATGAATCAATATGCAACGTGCATTAGAGTAACACTAATAAAAATTCCTTCTGCTTTGCTCTCAAAAGGGATGTTGAAAAGGACAGTAACACTAATGAAGATTAAAGCGAGCTGGTTTAATTAGCTAGACCCAAGCTTTTGGTAGCATGGTGCCTATTGATACACAAAGAAGCGATGTTCCCAGGTCAAACAGAATGAAAGCAATCACTCAGATATGCCTGTTTCTTCAGTTTAAAATGAATTGGTTATCAGCTTAGATGGCAGGGTTTTTTTGAAAGCATTTAATGCTGTACAAATATAAGAAAAAACAAGTCTTTGTCTAGAGGAGCTTATTGACATGGAGAATTTGTAGATTTACATGCTGTGTGAATGTCCTACCCAGACTGCAAGGTGCAATGAAGTTCAAAACCAGGCTCAATTTGTGTGGGCTTGTTTTATGCTGGCCATAATTAAAGAATCTTTGTAATCCTCTCATTTAACTGATTGTCCTTCTAGGGTCTTTGCAGGGCTCCTTCTCTCATTCACTGTTGGAGACCCCCGGATTCTGTCTTTGTCCCCAGCCTCTTCTCTACCTACACACACTCACTGGATGACCTTACCGATCCAGTTCTTGCATCTACACTGATGACTCCCACATCTAACTCTCTATTATTGGTCTTTCATGACCTATCCTGTTATGCATCTCTAACTGACTTTTGAATAGCCGATTGGGAAACTCGGTCACCGTGTAAACTCAGCATGTCCAGAACCAAACCCTTTCTACATACACCCTTTCCTCTTCCCATATTTTCCATTGCTTTTGACAATACTACCATCTTCACCATCAACCAGGCTCACATTTGAGTGATTCTTTCTTTCTCCATACACGCCCAGCTCTCGTCTAATTCTGGCCTTCTTCCACTCCCATTGAATTCAAGGAGGCATTCAACCCCTTTGAAGGGTCTGGATCTAGTATCTCCAGCTGCATGTCTCTACCCTTACTTCCAAGGTTCTGGCTCATGCTCTAATTTCCTAACTTGACTACTGCAACCTCCCATTCTCCTGTCTCCCCCTCTTTTCATCTGTTTCACTTCCATTCAACATGTTAATGCTCAAACTGTGTCTTCCCACTTTTTTGTATCTCTAGATTGTCTTCTCTTTTTCTGTATGAAGTTCAATCTCCTGTATAATGATCTAACCTCACATTGGTCCGTTATGGTTAATTCTCTAGTTTTTCTTCAGTCTAAAGGAAAATTAGGTCGTCTGGGATGTCTTTTAACTTCTATTCTATTGTTTAATTACTTCCCAGCCAAATACTGTAAATTTACTGAGTAACAACCTGTACTTCTTTGCAAAGTTGAAGTAGATTAACTGTAATAACTTGGACAAAATGTAAGTTTATGATATCTGGAAATCTAGCGATAGATAATTATAATTAAGACAATTTGAAGAGCTGAGTAGTTCTATAGCAATCACTGATAACATCCACTACCATAAAGGTTATCAAACAATTTCCATTTTGCCCCTTCATTTTGTTATGCTTGTAACTTTCCAATTTATCCAGCTTTTGGGTTGAAATTTTCCATTTTTGGTCTCTGGCTGAAGTTGAATATTTCTTTAATGTCTGAGTAAAATCCCTCAGCTGTCTGTGTGTTAGGGAAGTGTGTGTGGTGGTGGGAGGGGAATATAAACTTCCCTAGTTTTAAAAATATTCTAACCATGCTTTTTTGAACAGTGTATGACTGAAGTCAGAAATCTGAAACCTAGCTAGCATATAGACTGAGACTTTGTTCTGCATCTCCTGGAGGAGCAGCATAAGAAGGCACACCTCGGGAGAGGTGAGGCCAAGGTGGTTTTAGCCTACTTTTGTACCCTCAAGATTCTGGGCAGCTCCAAGAAACAGTGTAAAGCTCTCAGCTCTTCTAATTTATGGCAGCCTCATGAGGGTTGGCTATGGGCTGCTCTGCAGTCCAGAGAAGCCCAGAATCACCTGTAGCTCTCTGTGCTATGACCTCACCCATTCCCACACCAGGCCTTGCTTTTGCTTTTGCTCCAGCATGCCCCGCTCATTGACTTGCCCAGGGTAGACCAATGGTGATCCTATGCTATGCCTGCATCAGGGAAACTCTCCCCAGTTCCTATATGCCATTATAACAGTATATAGAGGATAACAGCATGAGGAGAATCTCCTCCATAGTCTTCGTGAGATTTATTGCTTGCCTTCATTTGAGAGGGTGAGCACAACAGGAAGGTATTAGAAGGGGAAAAGGCTTGAAGCTTCCTCTTGAAGAAGCTGGAGGAAAGGTCAGGGTAGCAGACCCCGCTGCCTGCTTTCTACCACAAAGAAAGTTCTAAGTAAAGGTTAGATTGAATAATATCAGATTCCAAAGAAAGATTATCTATTCCTTGGAGTAATGGCGCCATTTCAGATAAAGCTCCCTTGGTAGCCAAACAGAAATTGAATCCAAAGCACATGACACATCATTAACCTCAGACTATGTATCATGTCTGAATCAGATACAGAAACCTCAGTGAAGCTACTCAAATTTCCTGGGTGGCAAGTTAAAAGAACCAACTCTGGAAGAGAATAATCACAAAACTGACACAATATGCAGTTTGTTCTCAACATCTGGACCTTATTAATTAAATAACTGCTGACTACATTACAAATATCTATAGATGGAAAGAAACTGTAAAATATGGGTAAAATCCTGACTCTGTTGAAGTCAATGACAAAACTTGAATTCAACAAAGCCAGGAATTTCACCCTGTGTGTTTTTGGTTTAAAAGACTGGCGTCAAAAATAGATGCAAAGTGCCTTCCCTCTCGAGAAATAATACCAGAGAAATGAACTACCCTTTATTCTGCAAGAGCATCAACAATATTTTAACATGCAGTTTCCATGAAAAATAAAGAAATATTACTTTTTAAAAATAATTATGTTAAGTCAGGAAACTCAACATACAAAAATGCATTGGCCTTGTTTTTGATGAAAAATACCATGGATGGAATTCTGGCCCCACTGGAGTTATGCCATTGACTTCAATGGAGCCAGGATTTCATCCTATAATATAATATAATGTAATATAATATAATAATTATAATTAATATATATATGTGAAATCCCGTCCCCATTAAGTCAATGGTTCATGCATATGTAAAATATGCAAACAGAACTTAAAAGAATGATGCTCGGCCATATGCATCCTTCATGTAACTTCATGACTTTGTTAGGATCTGGACATTGTCTTGTTTGGAACTACAATAAACAATAGTGTTTACAGACAGCTGACAAACCTTTTTCTTAAGAATTTATATGTTTTTTGAGATCTCACTGTAACCATAGCAACACAACATGTCAATAACTGAGGTCTGACATGGTTATTGGAAGTGGACATGGCCTGTTCTTGTTCCCCTCAGGATGATAGGATCAATTCTTGACTTCTGGGACCTGGGAGACCCTTCCACATACTGTAACATACATGTAGGGTCCTACCAAATTCATGGCTGTATAAAATGCATCACGGACTGTGAAATCTGGTCTCCCCCATGAAATCTGGTCTTTTTTGTACTTGTACCCTATACTACACAGCTTTCACGGGGGAGACCAGCATTTCTCAGACTGGGGGTCCTGACCCAAAAGAGGGTTGTGGGGGGTTGCAAGACTATTGCTGTGGGGTCATAATATTGCCACCTTTAGTTCTGTGCTGCCTTCAGAGCTGGGCAGCTGGAGAGAGATGGGTGCTGCCCAGCTGCCCAGCTCTGAAGGCAGCGCCGCCTCTAGCAACAGGGCAGAAGTAAGGGTGGCAATACTGCAACCCCCTACAATAGCCTTGAGACCCCCCCCCCATGATCCCCTTTTGGGTTGGGACCCCCACGGTTACAACATCCTGAAATTTCAGATTTAATTATCTGAAACTGAAATTTACGATTTTTAAAATCCTATGACCATGAAATTGACCAAAATCGACTGTGACTTTGGTAGCACCCTACAGATATGTAATCTGACTATTCTGACCAAATTATCACTGAGGCTTTACATTTTCTAGGCATTTTAAAAGCGTCTTTGAGTTTGATATGAACATTCTTCGGATCAGCTGAACTCAGTAACTTCACTTCCTCATCCAGCAATTGAGAATTGAATGCATCCAATTTTCTTTTGCAAAACATTAATTTGGCATTTGATCATTTAGGATTTCATGCAATCTGTAGTCAACTGTCTGCTCCTGACCACAATCCTACATAACTTTTTTTTCTAAGACTGCTCATCTCACAAGGATAATAGAGTAGCTGTTACCTGTGATATTTCATTGAGCATGAACAACTGTTATGTTCTTTTAGTAAAAGAACTTGTCCTTCACAAGCAATATGCTTCCCATAATACAGAATATAAGTGATATACACGGTCACATATTGAATATAACATATTACAGTTTGAATGAGGGAATCTTTTGCATTCTGTCCCCAATTCAGTAAATACTTACACACATCCCTTACGTTAAGCATGTAAAATAGTCCAAGGCTTATCTACAGTAGAACTTACTTACGTCGCTCAGGGGTGTGAATAATCCACACCCCTGAGCGATGTAAGTTACACCGACCTAAGCACCAGTGTAGACAGTGCTGTATCAGTGGCAGAGCTTCTTCTGCTGACATAGCTGCTGCCCCTCATGGGAGACGGAGTAATTCAGCTCTACGGGAGAGCTCTCTCCTGTAAGCTTAGAGTGTCTTCCCCAGACGCACTACAGCAGCACAGTGAAGTCAATGGAACTGTTTGTGTTCTTCAAGATAAGCATGTGTGTATGTATCTGCAGAATTGGGGTCTGGATTGTAGAATGTTCAAGAAGTATACAGTTGCATTTTTTTCCACCTTGGAGTCTTCAGTGTTTGAAATCCCACAAACTTCTTCACGATGCCATCTGACCTTAGCTGCGTCATGACACACTCCTATATAGCTATTTACATTTACTGATAATGCAACACTAAGTACTTGCAATTTGATTTAATAATCATTGTGGCATTCTATACCTTGGGGGAGTGCCCTGTAACCCCCATATCCCTCATTTATATATAATTGTGAACTTGCATGTAAAGCATGCCATGTAAGGTATCTGGCGAAAGGTTATCATCTGGTGAAAGTCACTGTTCTATCTGAATATGTATATCATTAGTGCATATGAAGTTATGAGAATTGTGTTGTATGATTGTCACTAAAATATGCTGTGGGTTTGGGAAGTGCCCAGATACTAGCTCCCCAAAGACAATAGCCAGGGGAATAACCAACACTCGGGCGGGCAGATGTTGAACAACCATCAACAGCTATTGTCCAACAAGGGAGTTACAATGCAATGACTCACCTTCATAGGGCCACACCAGGGGAATTGCTTAACTTTGCCTTGGGACTCATCAATGTCCACCAGACATGTCTGGACTTGTGTTCTCCGAACACATGGACTAAGGGTATAAAACAGCACACAGGGGCCCCACACTTGGCCTTTCACCTGCCCCACCTACAGTGCAAGCAACAAGGACACTCTGAAGACTCCAACAAAGGGTATTGGGCCAGGTTTCAAGGATGAAACCTGTGTACTATGAACTGCAATATCCAGTGGGGTGAGAAAACTGCTTAATCTAGATGTTGCCCAGTCTAATGGGTTAAGAATTTAGACTGCATGCTTATATTTTCTTTTCTTTTGGTAACTAACTCTGACTTTTTGCCTATCACTTATAATCACTTCAAATTTATCTCTTCTAGTCAATAAACTTATTTTACTGTTGATCTTTACCAGTGAGTTTGCCTGAAGTGTTTGGCAAATCAAATCAGGTTTGCAAAGGCTGGAGTATATCCACTTTCCATTGACGAAGTGGTGAACCAATTAATAAAAAAAGAGAGTATATTCCTGAGGTACCATTCTGGGAGCTGGGAGGATTTGGTTTGTGCCTTTCTCTGTGTGATTCATGAGTGGCTCTGGGACCATTCATACAATTTAGCTGGGTGTGGGGCTCCACATGCTGTTGCGCTGAGTGATCACGGTGCCTGGAGGGGTTTGCTACTTGTCACTAGCAAAGCATTGTGAGAGACAGCCCAGGACAGAGAGTTAAGGGGGCACAGCAGCCCCACAGTCCCAGGCCGCACCCGGGGGATCCCATCACAATCATTTATATAGACCCACAAATCTGGGGTACTTAACATGACATGTAAGCCATGACATGTAAGTAGCTAAAACCAATTGCAGGTTGTTCTTACTTAACTCTTTTTAAACTAATTTCTTCCAATTCTGAGCAGAAATCCAGCACATATAAATGTAAAAACAATATAAAACCTATCAAACTGTTTTCTCAGAGGCCATAATTTTCCTACAGGTTACTGAAGAGGAGGTAGACACAACAATTAACTCATTCACCCTCGTTAATAGGAAGCAACTTAAAAGTTGTTCCACTTTTGAGTCATTTGGCAGCAAAATGAACTTTCTGCAAAGTCACTATCATATTGCACCCGAAATCTGGCATCTGCAAAACCACTTGGAATTCTTATGCCAGACTGAAAAATCATATTCAAACTATACGTGTGGACTGACTAAGAGAATTTACATACTTCCTTGAGATTAGTTCATAAAAGGTTTGAATTAGAAATTAGAGATCTTGCATATGCTTAATTCAATTTTATCAAAAATGTTTGGCCAAGTAGAGAGATCAACAGTGTTGGTCTGCTTTAGCTGTTAAACATCAGAATATGGTAATGCTATGACACAGAAAGTTCCAGCAGATGGACAGAGAGAGAAGTTTTTATCATGGTTAATTCACCACTAAATATCTATTTACAAATACATTATTTACTAATTAAAACTTCCATGTGTTCAATATCTATGACTTGAATCCACATGACAAATCCTAAACATTTGGATTACTAACATTTTTGTAAAACTATATGATGTATTTTATATTACGTTTTAAAGTATGTTAACAATACTGTATTTTGTCACTGGTGATGTGCCCCAAATATTTTAATCACCCATCATATGTCAGGAGTAATAGAAGTTGCTTGTCATTCTTTCACTGAATAAATTCAGGTACATAATCCAGCAGCAATGTAGTGTACTATTCTGCATGATGCTATTTTCTGGTCATGAGATTCTATCCTCACTCTCTATGCTGAATTTCTTTTTCGTAGATTCATAAATTTAAGGCCAGAAGAGGAATTATGATCAGCTACTGTAACCCTCATTGACAAAAATCAGAATTTAGCACAAAGATCAAGAACATGAGTCTTGTTGAAGTAAAATATAGAGGGCTCTATATTAGCCCCTGAAACCCAAGTGTTAGGAGGAACAATAGTTAATGACTACGAGTTTAAAAGGGAGACCAACACAGTTTTCACTTCTCCTTTACATAAACATAAAATTATTTTTTTTACAACAAATACCATAATTTAAACTAAATTAATTAATTATTAATACAGCAGAAATGTAACAACTTGTATGTCCATGGAATAAGTAGTCTTAATCTTAGCCTTGATCCTGCAGTTGGATTCTCACCTGGCTCCAGCTGCAGGACCAGGATACTTTTTAAATATTCTTTGAATTCACAGAAGAATTCCATAAATTATTCCTAATTTAGTGGTTTATGTGTGTGTGTATATATAACAGAAAACAAGATACAAAGGAGCTATGCGGATTGTTGATGATGAAATGAAGGAAGAATTGATGGTTTGAACTACACAACAAAGGATTTGATCCTGTTCTTGTAGCAATCTCTGGATTCGCAGGAAGTTTATCTAATAATGTTGGTATCTGTAATATTGGTTTAAGATAAGGTGAGCAGATAGCAAGTGTGAAAAATCAGGACGGGGGTGGCGGGTAATAGGAGCCCATATAAAAAAATCCCCAAATATTGGGACTGTCCCTATAAAATCGGGACATCTGGTCACCCTAGTTTAAGATATATTTAAAATCTAATTTGTACACACATTGACTATAGAAGATCTCACAATGAAATTTAACTTGATGCATTTAGCTTATATCCATGCCTTGTTTGAGAGAGTTGTCCCAAAACGTGAGCTATTCATTTGGAAAGCAAATGAGAATTACATTCTTTACTTGAATGTCTATCCCTTCCTGCTTTTTCATGTTCATATCTTACTACTCTGTCTAAAGACTGGGACAGACATGTTGTTCCTTCCTCAAGTGAACCTGCCAAGTAGCTTTTTGTGATGCTAACAAACACTCAAATTCCAATTGCAATCTTTGGTGTTGCAACAAGATCAAATGATTTGGTATGTACAGGAAGTAAGATGAAGGCCTAGTTTATTTTTCAAATAGTTTACTGAGAAATTAGAAGATCCATATAAGATAAGGAGGAAGATACAGTCAATAATCTTTTAAGTTTCTCACTTGAAACTATTGTCAAGAGCAAAAAGTCACTTTGGCATCACTCTACTAAAATACACATTCAGTACTAGGGTTTAAAAACTAAATAGGAAAAACATATAATTATTTGTAAGTGTCAGGAACTGAAGCAATGCTTAAGTATCATTCCACTGATAGAACAAATACTACAGCCTCTGTCCTGAGGAGGGTTATGAGAGACTCTTTAAGGGTATAGTTTTATGCCTGGCAGGAAATCTTTGTCCAGTTTAGGCCCCAAGTCTGCAAAATTTACTCAGTGTGTTACACCACTAAAGTCCATGGAGTTACGTCATGGGTAAATTTGGGGCAATGCATTTGCTTACTGAGGCCCTGCATCAGCAAAGCACGTATGCCTGCATCCACAAAGAAACTTAGGTGCCTACAAAACTGGGCAGAGGTTTTTTGGGGGCTGGGGAAAATCTGAAACTGAGGCCTGGCACCCTTCCAAAAAATTACCACTGAGGTGAGGCCCTGAGGGTTTTGGAGAGCGACCTTGCCCTGCACTTACCTCACAGTGGTGGCTCTTGTCCCACAGGCTGGGCCCAACTCCCCACTCTGGGTGTTATGACCAGGGTATGGGGCTGCAGTGCCATCAGACTTGACCTGTCCTACCTGCAGAGGGGCAGCTAGTTCAAACTTGATTGGCACCATGTGCTCTAGGTTTCAATGCCATTTTGTTTGGGGGGCCCTCTCAAATGGAGGGTTCTGGGAAGGCCTGAATGCCTAAATCTCAGATTTATGCACCACTGCAATCCAAAAAACCCCTACTCTGCTGCCACCTAACCCTGTAAGTGACAAGGGAGTTTAGGTACCTACATTTTTGTAGTAATACTCACTTAAGCATCTATATTTCTACCTTTGGGCATTCATACTGATGTCTCACTTCCAGTATCTGGACACTTATCTCCCACCTAAGTCCCAGAGTGATCCACAAAACAGGAGAAGATAGGCAGAAGGGCACCTATCTCACCCATGCGACCTGATCCAGTAGGTAGTAGCTCAGATCACATATACCAGAGTGGGCCCCATTCAAAATCTGGCTAGAGGAGGATTTGCTTACCTTGTAATTTTTAGCCGAGTGGTAAGAGCACTCGCCTGGGATATGGGAGCCCTGGGTTCAATTTCCCCCCTCTGCCTAAGGAGGAAAAAGGATTTGAACAGGGGTCTCCTAACTCTGAGGAGAGTGTTAACCACTGGGTATAGAGTCATCCTCACTGTTGTTCTCTTTGGTCCAATGGCTCTTCAATTATTTAATCAAAGTGGAACAGCTTCAATGGGTGAGATTGAGAAAGACCCAGTTCAGAATATCCATTAGCCCAATGTTTAGAGCAGGCTCCTGAGAGGTGGGGACGACCCCTGTTCAAATCCTTTCTCCCCCTCAGGCACAGTGGAAAATTAAACCCGGGTCTCTGACATCCTGGGTGAGTGCTTTAACCTCTGGGCTAAAGGTTATCACATAGGAGGTATCATCACCATCACACTTTGCAACGGTTTGTGTGGAGTGAGGCAGGGGCCTAACTCATTCTCAAAAGAAACTCCTTAGATGCCTAAGCCTCCTGACTCCCATTGGCTGTCTTAGGAGGGAAGCCACCTCACTTGCTGGCTTTTGTAGATTGCATTCTTGGGTGCTGGCTGTCTCTCCCCAGGCATTGTAACGAGAGCCTGGGCTTTGTGGATCCCATTGTTGTCCAAGTGATTTCCTGAGCCTCTAAAAGTTGGCCATTGTAACACTGATTATTGTAAACCCTAAGTTCCTTTGTTGATCTGCTTAAACTCTGTGCTAAATTGGTGCCTGGTGACACGGCCAAGATATTTCACGCCAAATTCTACCCTGGCTAGTGCTAAGAGGAGAAACTAGGGAGGTTAATAATAAATAACATAATGTTGGCTGATGAGCTCTTCTTCTCTCTCTGGGGTGGACTAGTGGTAAATGGAATGTGGTAAAAGCTGGCATGTACTGCAGACAGCAGCAACCAACTGGGAGGGTTATCTTGTAAACAATGTGCATTTGGGGCTCCTGTGTGCCAACTGGCATGGAAGTGGGTTAATTTTCCTAGCACTCTCTGTAGTGCTGAGAGCATGGGTGTTGGGGAAAGAGGTTTCCTTTGCACAGCATAGTTTACTAATCACTGTTTAATTACATGTTTTATAAGAAGATTTTATAGCAACAAAACTTAGCTGAATATACTTGGAAAAATGCTTGCCTTCCTAGACAGTTAAAGGTCTATTTATGCCATAATAGAGTGTTAATTTGCCATGGAACTGGTTTTAAACCTGTTGGACCAAGTTCTGCAACCCTGTTTCAATCCGTGGATCTGGGTTTGCCCTGCTAGTGTGGAAGGTGCATGACTATTTTAACCCTGTGCTGAAAATATCCCCTGGATTATGTCCCATGTTTATAACCAGTTCCGCTAATGCTAACACATTTTTATCCCCCATGAATATGGGTCTATAGAAAGGGAGAGAGAACACAGAGAGGGAAAAGCACAGAACACGCCCTGCCTCTTCCCGCCCCCACTCTACTCCTTCCCAAGGCCCCCCTCCTCCCACTTGCTGCTCTCCACTCTCTCCCAAGTGCCTCCCGCCAGTCGCCGAACAGCGGATTGGCCAGGCCACTGAACAGCTGTGGCTGGTGGGTGCTAAGCACCCCCTATTTTTTTCCCATGGGTGCTTGAGCCCCGGAGCACAGAGTCGGCACCTATGTTGTTTTGAGATCACATTTTGAGTAGGAATACTTTATACTGAAATAAGCAAAACATCAGTAAGAATAACAGGGAAACAAGTCATGTGATTGTTACTAGCTCTGGGAATTTGATTGTTTGTTTGAACAATAAAGCTCAGGTTTGCATCAATTTGATTGTTAACTTATGCATGTCTTTACGTCCTATCTGACTTTTAACTTCATGCTTCAGGTGACTATGGCAAATGATGACAATGCAAAAATTGTTTCCTTGCATGAAAGGGTTTTCCAGTGCAGATGAAAATCCGACAGTAATCTGGTTTATTTTTAATAGCGACACAATGCAATTTAACAAACAACAACCTCTATTGTTAAGTAGAATGATAGCCAGTCAATCAGGTTTTTTTTTAAAAAAGGTACTGGCATACTAGTGTTTACATTGCTGAAGGGCAAACACAGTGCCTTGAATGACCTCCTTTAAAACTGTATACTATTTCTTCTTCTTCTTTGTTTCCTGGGAGACTTATCTGCCTTAATGCTTTTACACAATTGAGGCAAAATGAGGAAAATTAAAAATCGCCCTATTTGCATAAGCTTATTTTAAAAATACAGTATATGCAATGCCATCTAAACTTACAACTTATTAAACTGCTGCTCATGCAATAAAACTACTGATGCAATATAAGTAATCCTTAAAAGGACTTAATTTTCCTGACTGTGCAAAAAGGTATGGACCCATATTTGTTTTCAGTTTCTACTGAGGCAGCTTTTGGATACTTGTTGTGATAGAAGAATCTTTTTTGACTAGGAATGAATTTGAACTATGAAGTTTGGATCTAGAGGCCAGCTCTTGGTTTGGTCCATTATTATAGATACTGGGATCAGTTTTTCATTTAAGGAAGAGTTCAACTTTCCTCTTTTGTATTAAGAATAAAGTGCATCTTCTGCAACTTTACGGCATGCAATCAGTGAATAAAGATTGACTTTTCTAATTTTTTTTTCCAAGTGAATCGCTTCCCTAATTTGAGTTAAATTAATGAAAAATAGGACCTCTAAGTGAGATTTATTTTTCTGCATCTCTTGCTTGTTGTTTTTCACACTTTAAAATCAGTTTTAATTTTATGGAAGCAAGAGATGAATGTACACTTGAAGAAATTACGTTGTTATTAAGCATTTATGATTTCCCCCCTAGCTTCTCCATTAGGTTCACAATTTTCCCTTAAACAAAATGTCTGTCATTTCCTATATTTACAAAGGAACTGATGCTACTCCATATGATTTAAGCTCCTCACGTTTTCAGTAAAGATGGCCACTACTATTTCCTAGACTCTGCTGAAGATGGCCATTGTTTTCAATGGGATTAGAGCAATAGTCTTCCCTTAATTAAGCTAGCTGCCATTTCACTAGTCTTGTCCTGTGAAAGTGAGGATCCCCTTAGTAAATATACCTGCAGTCTTCCATGGTTTCCAAAGGAACTGAAGACACATATTCCCTTCAGAGAACATGACAACCGTTTTCCTAAAGCTTTAGGCTCTGAAACTTCAAACCTGACACTAATACAAACAATCAAAACTTAGTGACAAATGACTGCAATGTGGAACCTGTGTTCTGTTGCTTGAGAGACCCATAATAGTCAGATTGTAATGGTTTTTTAATAAACCCAGTCTTAAAAATGTTTTCTCGTGTTTCTTTCAAAAAAGAAAACAGGAAGAATAGAAATTTCATCATGTGTAACCATAATAACATCACACATATGTTCGCAGCAGGGTCTGAACCTAAGAATTTCTGCTCCTTCATACAAATCTTTACCAGTTGAGCGACCACTAGCCTATGGGGAACAGCTACTAGAGGGGGAGATATGACACAATTATTTGCTAGACAGCAATAGAATCTTGGGGGGAATCTAAATTCGTGGGTTCTTTCCCTGGGACTTACAGAGGTTTGTGTTCTGGTGGTTAAAGCAGTGGTTTCAGACAGGCTACCCATGCACATGTATTTAGAACCTCTTTTATATTGAAAGGTAATTGGATGAGACCTGGGTCTGCTAAATTAGGGACCTGCGATATACATCAAAATCCAAGGTCTGCCATGATGACTCTGCAACCTATTAGTTAAATTATTTTTAAAATGGGGGTGAGGGTTAGGGTTAACACTTGAGTCTCTCTCTCTCTCGCTTGCTTTTGCTCTCTCTGTGTGCTTTACTCAGCTAAAATGGGGTTAATTACAATTGGATACTTCCTGCACAAACCTATATGTTCACAGGTAAGTGCATGGTGTATTATGTCAGCTTGGTGTGGTCAAATATATGGAGGTGTAGGAGGTTTCCCAAATGTGATATTGTCCCAAATTTTTTTTTAAATGTTGTCAGTTTTGCTCTTATATCAATGCTGAATATTTGCTCAGGTGGTAATTGAGATGTTTGTATTATGTTGTGACAGCAATTATTGTTGTGCTGTGTATCTTTTTGAAAACTACAGAAAGTTCCTTGTGAACAGGTGAACTCTGTTACTGGAAACAAGTTGTTTGACCTTTAGATATGTTTAGGGGGTATCCCATAAATTGACATTTTCTTGCTTTTAAGGGTTTGCACTGGGGTTTAAACCTTAATCCCTTTTAAACAAAGTGTGTGGAATATATGGGTTGTTTGCAGTGTTATTGTAGCCGTGTTGGTCCCAAGATATTACAGAAATAATGTGGGTGATGTAATATCTTGTCTTGGACCAACTGCTGTTGGTGAAAGAGACAAGCCAAGCTCAAAAGCTTGTCTCTTTCACCAATAGCAGTTGGTCCAAGACAAGATATTACATCACCCACCTTGTCTCTCTAATTTATGGGGACAGTCACAAAGTTCTGACTGGTCTGGATTTAGCACTGGATCCAAACTTCATCCAAGTCCAAGGGTATATTTCTCTAGCTCTGGAAAGGTTCAGTCATTCAGTCAGTTTAGCACATGTAATTCCTGTTAACTTCAATAGAATTGGTATGTATACAACTGACAGGATAATTGTGAGCAGGAAATTCAAAGCTGTGTAACAAAGGACCAAAATGCATCTTAGCTAATGTAAAATTGTACATAATGTTGATTTAAAGCGATAAAACTTAGCTAACCTTAATTAACCTCACTAAATGCTTGTTTTGGCCTTTAAAATTTTGCTTTCATAATTTGCTTTAGCCTTTTCAAAATTTCTTCTTAGTAGAGCTAGTAAGAAAATAGAATTTCCCAAGAAACAGAAATTCCAATATTTAGGGAAAAAGATCAGAGTCATAATCTAAAGTTGAAACTACTAAGTGGAACCTAGAGATAATAATACCTTGCACTTACACATTGCCTTTCACTTGGGAAGCTCAAAGTGCTTTACAAAGGTGCATAAATTTTCAGCTAGGGAAACCCTTTCAAACTTGGTTCAAAACAGGTTTGGGAACTTTTGTGAGAGAACCAGTTCAAATAGATGGGCAGGCCTTGACACTGAAAAAGCGTGGGTTTTTTTTGTTTTTTTGGAAAACACACTGTTTTCCCATGGCTGAATCATATTGCAGTCCCCTTATGCAAGCTTCAGGTGCAATTGATTGATGCCCATTTGCCCAGATCCTCACTAGTTTACTGTGTAATTATCAACCTACCCAGATCTAAATGTGTGATAGAGCCAGGTGTCTAAAGATGTAGATAAGGATCTAGAGAGGTTTACAAATGTGCCTCAACAGGTTAGGGGCTAACTCTGGTTGAAAGTCAGTGTAGTTAAGGGGACAAGGTGGGTGAGGTAATATCTTTTATTGGATCTGTGGTGCTCGGAAGCTTGTCTCCTTCACCGACAAAAGTTGGTCCAATAAAAGATTTTACATCCACGCCCCAGGTCTCTCTCATATCCTGGAACCAACATGGCTACAACAACAATATACTTAGGCACATTTATAAATCCCTCTAGATGTCTGTCTGCGTCTTTAGGACATAAATACTTTTGTAAAATTAGCCCAAAATAAGGGACACAGAATTATTCATGTAGGAAACTAGACTTTCCCTGGGATATGTTCTATAATTACTCACTTCTGATGTAAATGATTCCCAACAATCAGAGTGAGAAGACATCATGTTAATGTGGAATGTGAGTAACTCTGGGACTAAAATGAGAGACATCCTTCCAAATGAAAGACATGGTAAGTATGATTCACTGGTTGTCCAGCATCATAAATGGGCATAAGCCATGATTTTAAGACAACAACAGAACTCTTATCTCAGAGAAATTTCCCCATGTGAAAATGGATTATAATTATTATGAGTCTCTGCACAAAATAATAAAACAATCCCTAATAACTGGGTGAATTACAGGAGAATATAACAGGTTTCAGAGTAGCAGCCGTGTTAGTCTGTTAGTCTGTAAAAGAAAAGGAGTACTTGTGGCACCTTAGAGACTAACAAATCTGCTAAATAGACTGCAGATCGCTTTCCTGTTGACTCCCGTACTCCACCGGATCGAGAAGAGTAGGGGGAGTCGATAGGAGAGCGTCTCCCATCGACATCATGTAGTGTGGACCCCGTGGTAAATAGATCTAAGCTACATCGATTTAGTTCCGCTATTCACGTAACTCAAATTGCATAGGTTAGATCCAATTTCCCCTGTAGTGTAGACAAGGCCTAAGTTTCACATGAAGTTTGCACAGCTTTCTTATTATTGTACTTACTTTACAGGTGGAAAAAACCAAGGCACAGAGTTAACTATCTTGTCCAACAAAATACAGTAAGTCAGTGGCAGAGATAACAAAACTCAGCTCATCTGAATCCTATTCCCCTGCTTTAACTACATATAATGCTCCCTGATATACAACCAGAGTAACTAAAAGGAGAATGTGAAATAAAGTGGGCAGGGGAGAGACAGAAGGAGTTTATACAGTAGTTGTGGTGAAAAATTCAGATCAGCATTTTGCTTTCCAAACCACTTTAAGTTAGGGAATGTTCAAATTTTGAATTCCAGTTCAGTTCATCACAGATATAGACTTCTGCTAGAAAATGTGGATCTGGATTTGAGTCAGGATTTCAGAGGTGCTCAGAATCCCATTTTGTGTAAAAATATAAACCAAACTCATTTAACTACATAAATATGAACTTAGGTTCCTATTTTTGAGAATCTCAGTGACTGCTAATGAGATGCTTGCTCATATTATCCCTGGGCTCATTATGATGAATGGAATAGAGTGGGGAGACCCATGGAGCGATTCATCACCACCCCCTAAGGTTAGGATCACACACAGAGCTGTGTGACATTTTTTTTTTTGGATGAATACCTTTTATTGAAAAAATTCAGTTTTGGATTAACTGAAACTATTTGTGAATTAAGAGAATAGTTTCATCAAAAAAAAATGAAAACATTTCATTTTGACATTTTCAAAATGAAATATTACAACTTCATTTCAGAAAGAGGTGTAGATTAGAAATTTAGCTGGATTTATTTATTTTTTAAAGGACTAAAACAAAGCAAAACCAAAATGAAACAAAAACAGGGGGGAAAACAAATAAAAACACAAAAATGTGGGTCAAATGAAATGTTTCAATCAACCTGAAACAGGGTTTTTCAGTTTTTCATTTTAGTCAGAAATTTCCATGTTGGGCTGACCCAAAACAATTTTTTTTCATATTTTTCAGTTAGCCACATAACTGAAAAATAAATTATTCAATCAGCTCTAATCACACATAGGGTTGGTAAGTGTTTGGCAGAGACATATTTTGCAGAGGAAACCTGGCTGTGTCCTGGGATCCCTTAGATGAGGGTAAAGCTGGGATGGGGCACACTCTACAGCGAGCAGAAGGGGGACATTTTTGTCCTGAAATCTTGTCTATTATAATACATAATTTGGTTTAGATTGGAACAATTTCCATTTAGTGTGATTGGAAAATTAACGATATCCACCCTGGAATGTAGTGTCTCCTCACAATCCCACACTGGGAAATCTTGCAGTTTAACGATGAAATATTTTGTATAGAAGATGGAAGAAACCAGCAGTGGATGGGTACAGGTATTAGCTAGTTGTACCAGATATATTGAAAAAAGGAGGTTCTGAGGTTATATCATGGCCTTAAAACTACCGGAGATTCTGGGGTTGCAAAAAGCTAAAGGAGAATTGTAGTGGTAAAATGAAGGTAGGATGTAGAAAATTGGTGCAGAAAATGTGATGTTTGCATTGCAAAGAATGGTCCCCCTAAAACTGGGACAGCCCTTTGCAGCAATTTCTTGGGGCACACCAATGGAGCACACCAATGGAGCACATTGTCATTTATGTCCTGAGATACAGGCTGGCAATCCATATTGTTGGTTGCTATGGGCTACTTTACAAAATTTTGGCCTGAGACTATCCAATACGAAATCTAGAGGCTGTGACAGTAGCAGAGGTCCTAATGAATGAAAGGGATCATTCACCACATTTGGGGTCCCAAGTGAGTTTACACAAAGAAGTAACTTTGAGTCCAAAGTGTTTGAACACATTTGTGAGCTTCCAGGAATCCACAAAATTTGCACCACCTCCGCACACCCACAATCCAATAGCATGGTGGAAAAGTTCAGTAGGACTTTGGGGGGTTCAGCTGACTCCCTTTGTATAACAGCACAAAGGGCCTGGGAACCAACATATCTCATTCCTTTTGATGGCTTATAGAACAGTAGCCAGTGAAAGTACAAAGTGTATTCCAGCTCACTTCATGTTTGGGCATAAGGTAAGGACCCCAGCAAACCTCTTGTATGCAGTTCCAGAGGAAGAACAAAAGGATTTGAACAATTTGAACCATGCAGAGGCCCCATAATCCCAAACGGAAGAAGCTCACACCTTCGCTAGGGAAAAGTTGAGGATAGTTTCTTATAAAATGAAAAGGCTGCATGATGTTAGGCTATATAAGGGAAACCTGTAAAAGAGAGGTCCTGGACTGGTTCCACAATCCTCACAGAAAGGAAGGTAGGAGCCCTAAGATGGATAAACTTTGGGAAGCATCCTATACAGTATGGACCTGAATAAATGAAATGGGGCACAGAATACAATTGGGTCCCAGGACTAAACCCAAAGTTATCCACAAGGACCATTTCAGAAGATTTTGGCTGCCCCTTCTCTCCACAAACTGAGAATGTAGCTGTGGGTGGGGACTGTCAGAGCCAGCAAGTTGCACAGAAACAATAGACTCACCTCAGGAGCACACTGAAAGGAAACCCTAGGAGAGAAAAGCCCCAAAGGGATTTGGGTGGGATAAAATTCTTGTGTGTTGGTAATGTGAAACTATCCTGACAGAGAGAGTCTGTATATATGTCAATAGGTAAGCTTGTATCTTTTGTAATTTGTTAAATTATTTCTTTTCTTTCTCTCTTGCATAGCTTATTAGGTGGCCCCATTTTAGGACAGATCATGTTGAACTGAATTTGAAGTGGGGGTTGGGTGAAAAGTTGTTATGGGTGGAGTTTAAAAAACTCAAATGAAGTTGGTGGGACCCCAACACCCTTCAGTTAGCATATCTCAAAGGATAAATTGATCACAACCCCCCACCTACTCCAAAAGGATTATGTGAAACTGCCCAGGAATTTTAGACTGGGTGGGAGGAAGGACTTTTGCTAAGAATTGTTTTGGCTAAAAGTATATGTGAGGGAAGGGAAAACAGAGAACAGAGGCAAAAAGCAAGAAAACAAAATTAGAGAGATAATTTTGTTGGGTCTGGTGTTAGCTGATGAGACTTGGGGCTGTAAACTAAAACTCTTCTTTGTTTCTGATTTCTTGTGCATTCGGATAAGCAAGGCCTTGTACATTTGCTGTAAATAAGACTGCATCACAGAAATTACCAGACTCCATCACCAATTTCTGCCCGCAACTGGAACATTCCCAAGGCCCCAAACTTTGACTAAAAAAGGGCAACTACATCAAAATACAATTCCCTTGCTTATTAATGAATGAAACAATAAAGGGAGAAGTAATGGCAAACAAGTTACAATAACAGCTTTTATACAAGATCATGCACGGTACTGGTATTACACAATAGTACCGTCACCTGGCAGAACAAAATGTTACTGACATCACTTAACTTGTAACAGAAAACTGATAATTCCTAACGATTGAAGGCCTGATTCTGAAAAATGCCTTTTAGGATTAAGCCTTTCATTAAAAACTGGTCTTGTCTTCTGCTTATTTTGTCACATTCAAGTGTTCAGACATTCCACAGACCTAATGCTTTAAGCAGTGATTCTGCAGTCTCTTTTCTCTTAATTGCATTACAGTTTTCACAGGTACTTGATTGTGACATTCTTTTTTAATGTGTGGTCCCTGGGTATGGTCTTCCAAAGCAAATATCTTTATAGCTTGGGATGGAGCCGTTCAAGCTGCATGACATGAAAACATAACAATGACTGAGAATTAAATCTCACTTAGTTGTGGGACTGTGGTTTTCAAAGGTTAAAGTTCTCTCTCTAGCTATTAATTGATGTTTAACTCCCCTCTCTCCCTCCTCTTCCCATTTACAGGCTAGTTAAAGGGGTAACAAAAATAGTGTTTTCTGTGAGAACTAATAATATTAAATTCCAGAGGAAAAAAGGTTAAAGTATTAAGAAAGGGATAATTCACACTAGCGATTTGGCATGCTTTACTGGTATCTGAGAAGCCTTAAGTTTTGCCCTCAGCTGGTATTCTAGCCCCACATAAATAAGTGCTAAATAGCAATCCTCTTATTTGTTAATCACATGAAACTTTATTTGTCATACGTTGTTAATTATCTCATAATATCCTGGTGCTTGGAGATGACATTTTCATTGTGGATATTAACTTTATTTGGTTTTTGAAACTTGCTTCATCTGGTTGAACAGAGATATCTTTTAAATCATAATCCATGTTCATTCCTGTTTTGAATGTTAAAATAAACAAAGATCACGCATTTTTCATTGCTGAGGTACCTTTCATGTGGTTAGTGTGCAGCCACTTTAGTAATGTCAGACACTACTGTAAATACACAGTACATATGCTGATGAAAGACTAATGTTGAATATACATACTGCAGCATAGAATAGATATTTATGCATATCTCTGTACAGATGAATACATTTAAAATTGCCACTTGGATAATGCATAGTAAATTAAAGTCATAGCAAATACAAAATCAGAGGCTTTATTATTATTCATTTGCACTGCAGTTGCACTTTTCAGCTACAGTTATTGAGTGGAATCCCATTGTGCTAGGTACAGTACAAACCCCAAAGACCTTAGAGTCTAAAAGGTATATTGGTTCTTTATATCTCGATATATACAGCTGTATCACATTCTATTTGATTCACATATGTTAAGATGGGAGGAAGCCAAGAAGGAAACAATGCTTTCTGTTAACAGTGGTGTATTTGTTCTTTCCATCCATTGAATCACAATGTTTTTACACCGTTATGTAATGTTACAAAGAGAGGGTGTCAGATGTGCTATTAGTACCAAACTGGTAATATTGCACTAGTTTGTTTCCTATCCAGTTCAGTTACTCTTGTTTTGACAGTCTCATGCAGCATGTGTGAAGAGTAATAAAAGTGTACCAAAAGTGTACCATAGGGGTGATCAGAGTAATAACATTTATATTAATATTAAGTATGTGACCAAATATTTATCACTATTTCTCAGCCTTTAGAATGTGGGTAGGATTTATATTTTTAAAAACCTCAATTATTCTTTCCATCAATTAGTTTCAATATGTAGAGTGGGTTGTCATTTTCTTGAGGGAGTTTTCCATTAATTTATTTCATGAAGCTTTAATAGTTCATCAAATGAAAACTTTAGTGAGAAAATACGGTAAGTGCTATTTGGTATTGTAAGCTTTGTGTAAACAACAACTGAATTTATTTGCGTTTAGAATTCTTAAATTTTGTATGTGTAATTGTTAAAATAGTAATCCAGGATGATTTGTCTTCTCGTTGGGAGTGCTTCCTCTTTGTTCTTTTAGTTTCTGTTCTGGCAAATGGTTTTGTTTTAAAGTTTAAAGCTACTTTTGGCAGGCCAAACTAACAAAAAAGCCACATCCATCGTGGTTTTAACCAAAAACAAACAAGAAATAGTCCCATTTCCTAGAACTCTCTTTCTTTTCCCAAAATCTATACAAAGTAAAACAGTTATGTAAAACAACTGTGGGGGAAAAGAGTCGATTTACTTGCCCACCTCATTTTCTGTAGAGACTCTTTAGTTTAATTGGCTGTTTTTCTGCTCAGTTTCTCCTGATACTCAGAAAGAATATGGGTTATGTACTCTCCCCTGTTGACTTGCCCTGGCTGAGGAGTAGAATGATGGCCGCTACCTTTAGGACTGGAATTATAGGACAAGTTTGCCTGTGATAGAAGGGAACTGTGGACTCGATGACTGAGGAAGTGCGTTCCAGTCCTATGTAAAGCTGAGTGACTAATGGAATTTTTGGTTTACTGGCAATTCTGGGTGGGGGGGGAGGAGAGGAAATAAAAATCATTTTGGGTCAAACTGAAAACAGGATTGTAGTTTTGACATGAACTCCCTTAAACCCCCTATATTTAGTACAGGGGATACCTGAAGTATACTGTGAAAGCTGTGGCAACATTTAGTTAGAAAGGCAATTGATACATATATTTGAGAGAGTGTCTATATAGTGAAAACCACGCACACATTTTCTGCTTCATGGCTGGTACTATACAATTGGTAGCAAACAAACCATGCTACAGTTTGGTTGAAAGTAGAACCATCTGCTAACTGTTCAAATTGCCTCCCAGTGGGTTGGCACATGTCTTCACAAACTGTTGCAAAAATAATATTAAATATGTTCTACAACAGACTATAAGAATTAAAGGAATATTAGGATCTACTGAGGCTGAGTCTACTTAAAGATCTTTCCATATAAATAAACAAACGGTCTCCACTGGTTTTTTAACAAATACAAACGTTATATTTTTTTAAAAGAAATCTTACTAAATCCTTAATCCAGAATTGTGCTGTGTAATAACACCATCACTGTTACATTATGTCACTGCGCTAATGCAGTGCACATGAAGAAACACGTGTTACATAGCTAAGCACATCGCAGAGTAAGTGGAATGAGATGATCTCATTCTGTTTTCTGTCTACTGTTCCTATAAACATAGAGGAGGCCTCACCTGCTGCAGGGGCAGCTGTGGGGCAATTGACATCCTGTGTTTTCAGTTCAGATGCAGAATGTTGCAACATGAATCCCTAGGGCTAAATGCTGCCAAATCTTACTCACAATGAGTAGTACATTACTCATCGGGGTAGGATTTTCAAAAGCATCTAAGTGACTTATGTGCCTTGACTTGTGATTCTAAGTCACTTGAAAATCCCCTCTCCCACCCCCAAATTGATTTAGAGGAACCATTTGCACTATGGAGGTACTCCCTATTATGTGCAAAGGTGAAAGAATCTGGCTCTGTCTTTTTTCTTCATGAAGATTTCAGATACAGTGTTTGTCTTCTTTATTTCAAATTAAATCATCTACGAGGAAAAATACTTGCCTCACTCTATGTGCTCTAGAAATAATCCTGAAGAAATAGGATACTTGAATTATCTTCAGACAGAACCATTAAAGATAGGAGAAAAGCATGTGCCAAGATCTTGAAGGTACAATGAGGTCTTCAGCCTTAAGAAGGATAATCCAGAGTCAGAGTTTATTTTTTAAAAATCTTTAGTTTTTCAACAAGATTCTACCAATTAAAATATGCAATAATTCTCTAATTTCAATTATCCATTGCAGAAACATTTATAGCACTGTGGTGTTTAAACTACTTCTGCCATGTACTTTTAGTTTCCCCAGATAACGCCAGCCCACAGTCAGCGCTGATTCTGTAGATTACATTTTGTTGACATTCTAAAAGACTAGGATTTTTCAGTGGATAATAGTACTACATACTTCACATTTTTAAACCACAGGTCTGATTTCTTTATTTAAATGCATTTAAAAGGTGTATCTGAAGCTTCAGGCTCATATAAAAATAAAAACTTTTCATAATTTTTCCCCTCAAAATTCACACATCTATATACAAAATACCCTATTAAAAAAACTCACCAAAAATTAAAAGTATGCCGTACCTCCCCTCAACTCCACCCTTTGCGATGTAAGGGAAATCGTATACAAATATATAGGTACCTAAAGGTGCAAATGATCACTTAGTGCTTACCTCCCACTGATTTCACTGAGTTGTTTTGGAAATTCCACTAGGCACCTATCTGGTTCTTTAAAGCCTAAATACCTTTAAAAATATGGACTATAAACTTTTTGATTTGTTCTGGAAGATGAGCACATTCGAGGTTTTATCAAACCAAAGAGAGAGTGTCAAGTTCCACAGTTGAGGCCTATTGATAGATCAACCTATGCCTCTAGCTTAATCAGGTTTAAACTTGAGGAATTTTAGCCTGAGTGCCTCCAGTGTTTCAGCTGCTGTCAGAGAAGAGGAAAGATGATCTGTAAGGCAGGCATATATACATACCATGATAATAATTTCACAAGTGTCTGGACTTTCTCAATTGGATTTTTTTTAAAAACCACCAGGATTTCAAAACAATAGTAATAGGTTGTGGGCCGCTATCGCAGGGTGATTGGTTCTTTAAGGGCAATTGGGCCCAGTCACATCTATAATCAATTGGCTACCTCTCATCTGATGCTGTGAGGCCAGCTATGAGGTAATAGGTTGAAGATCACTTGGTCCTCAAAAACAAAAACTCAGCAAATAGGTCAGCTGGTGGGAAGAGGAAGAACTGCAAGGAGTGGGGAGGCTACTGCCTTCAGTTCCTTCTCTGCCCAACCGACCCCCTAAGGAACAGTCCAAAGCAAAGGAGAAAGATGGCGGGTAGTGACTCATGGGGCCACACATCTCAAAGAACCACAGTTACTGCACAAACTGAGTACTCTCTTCTTCCTCTTTGAGCAGTGTCCCTATGGGTGCTTCACTTCAGATGACTTCTGAGCAGTATCCCCAGATGGAGGAGGGAGCTTCGGAATAGTGTCCAGAACTGAAGATAGTAGTGCAGAACCAAGTGCCCTGTTCGATCTGACAGCATAGCTCAGGGCCTAATGCTTCAAAAACATCTGCATTGAAGCCCATGTAGTGGCCCTACACGTTTTAGATACTGGTACATTTCTTAGTAATGCTGTAGATGTTGCCTGCAATCTGACTAAATGTGCTATCACGCTCTGCGGGTGGTGATGAACACCTGCAGCATCATAACAATACATCCAGATATCGATCACAATAGTCTCTGAGTAGAGATCGAGTACCCTGTGGATCTATCCACAAAGGAAATCAAGAGTCTAGATGACTTCCTAAATTGTTTGGCCCTATCTAAGTAGAAGGCCAATGCCCTTCTAACATTCAGCGTATGAAAAAGGGATTCCTGTAGAGATCTCTGTGGCTTTGGGGCGGGGGGGGGGAACACTGGTCAATTAATGGATTGATTAAGGTGGAAATATGCTAGAACCTTAGATAAGAATTTGGGTATAGAATGAAAGAGACTTTGGCCTTAAAGAACACTGTAAAGGGGTGAGGGCATCAGCCATCAAGGCTCCAATCTCCTTGACCCTACCGGCCGAAATGATGGCTACTAAAAAGGCTGTCTTCTTAAATAAACGCAACAGAAAATAGGTTGCTGTTGGTTTGAATGGAAGTATCATAAGGTAATTGAGTACCAGGTTGAGATTAGGGTAGGGTTTCTAATCTGCGGCTAGAGATTCCCCAAGCCCTTAATAAACCTAGACAATATCAGTTGAGCAAACATGGAGAATCCTTCAACCAAAAGGATGAAAGGCTGATATTGCAGTCAAATGACTCTTGATAACTCAGATTTCTTAAATAATTCAGGATAACTGAAAGTGGCAGGTGGCACCGATGACACCACCAATGGAAGAATCTCTTCCATTTCTGCAAATAAGTAGTCTGGATTGACTTCTTTCAGTAACACCTGTTCTACTTCTAACCCTATGAACCATTGAGGAACCATTCCCTGAGGTGGAGAACTGCTAGGTTGGAATAAATGACATGATCCTCATCTTGAGACAGGAGAGGAGGAATGGTCGGGAGCTTAAATGATGGTTGGATACATAGATGAAGCATGTAAGGGTACCAAATTTGTCTCTGCCAGGACAACACTATAAAAATAACTCTGGCTCTGTCCTGTCTGACCTTGTTCATCACCTTAGTATCAGTGACATTGGAGGAAACACGTAGACCAGACCCTTCTTCCATGATAGAAGAAATGCATCACCCAAGGAGTGGTGGTCCAGACCCTCTCTTGAGTAGAAAAGAGGACACTTCCTGTTCCTGGAAGTGGTGAAGAGAGCCACCTCTGGCAGTTCCCTAGTTTGGAATATGCTATGGAGAACTTGGGTATCTATCTCCCCTTCATAATCGTATAAAAATTGTCTGAGGCAGAGGCAGGGTCAGATGCTGGTTTTGGGTAGACCCTGTTACAGCCACTTGATAGTCTCATTTATAATCACATTACTCCAGTGATTACAATAGACTAGCATGGTTGTAAAAAGACATGATCTAGTCCAGGGGTGGCCAACCTGAGCCTGAGAAGGAGCCAGAATTTACTAATGTACATTGCCAAAGAGCCACAGTAATATGTCAGCAGCCCCCCATCAGCTCCCCCAACTCCAACCTGCAGTGCCTCCTGCCCGCCAGCAGCCCCACCAATCAGTGCCTCCCGCTCCCTCCCCACTCCTCCTGCCCACCACAATCAGCTGTTACGCGGTGCACAGAAGGCTCTGGTTGGGAGTGGGGGAGAGCGAGGGCATGGCAGGCTCGGGGGAAGGGGTGGAGTTGGAGCAGGGCCTGGGGCAGAGCAGGGGGTTGAGCAGTGAGCACCCCCAGCACACTGGAAAGTTAGCATCTGTAGCTCCAGCCCCAGAGTTGGTGCCTATGCAAGGAGCTGCATATTAACTTATGAAGAGCTGCATGAGGCTCCGGAGCCACACATTGGCCACCCCGATCTAGTTCTATGTTACTAACTATAATAAAACAACATTTGCTAAGATATGCAAGCTGGCAATAAATTGGTTTAAAATTCCACTCCTCAGTTTCTGTTCTGCAGTTCCTCCCACAGAATTGTGTGAAACTTTTCTAATGAGTCTGGAAACCAGGCAAAACAGCTTAATTTAAGATTATTACAAATCTGAAATTTGGGCCATAGAATCACAAACTGAATTTTGAGAAAGTCTTGGCCAAATTTCAAATTAACATGGGCCACTTTACTGTTTTAGGTGGAAACTGAAGAATATTGGTGGTTTTGGGTCAAAACTACGTGGAACTTGGCAATGTTAGTTGAGTTTCTTTG
Organism: Chelonia mydas; assembly: GCF_015237465.2. Classification (NCBI taxonomy): domain Eukaryota; kingdom Metazoa; phylum Chordata; order Testudines; family Cheloniidae; genus Chelonia; species Chelonia mydas. Next base: position 164,851,746 of record NC_057849.1, read on the forward strand.
TGAGTTTTGGGGTTCATTCAAACCAAGAATTCAAAGTTAACCTCAGGATTTATGAATTGAGAGAAAAATGAACTGAGGAATTAAATCCATACAGAGAAAAATACTTACATGTAGCCCTGTTAATTGGAACTGTAGAGATCTGCATGGCTCATTGTTCATCTGCCCTCATCATGAAGCCTTCTCTGTGCCAGACAATCACTTTCCCCATTTAAAGTTAGTAAACATACCTCCTGGAGCTAATATACCAATAAATCAATTAAAACAATGCCAAGATTTAAATAAAGCAAAAAAGTGATTTGCTTTCTTGAATGTCCCAAGCTATAGCAGATTTTAAAAAGTCACTTTTTAATCACAGCGTTTTAATTTCAAGGTTTCAAAAACAGAAAAAAACTGTAGTTTTCACCTTTTACTTTTTTCACCCATCCTTCTCCCCACCCCCTTTTTCCACTTTACCCCTAGAAAAAGGAGAGCGGTGGAAGGAAAAAGGGGGAAAAAAGGGAATAAAATAAAACCAGAAAACTCAAAAAATGAAAATTTTGGCAAATTTTGGTACTCTAGTCCACGCTATATCATTTTGAACTTTCCAGCAACTCTATCAATCAACAGCTAAGGTCTCTTCAACGGGATTACTCCCAGTGAGTAAAGATAAGCACATGCATAAATTTTTGTAGGATAGAGGTATAAAATGCTAGTGTGCTTTGACTAAGGAATCAGAAACAGTTAGGGAAACATTACGTTAAAAGAAATGATCACGTACTAGATTTTTTAAAAAAGTTAATTGAACTATTAATATTTTTTCAGCCAATCATAGCTATATCTATTTTTTTACCCATGTCCATAGCTTGAAAGATGGGAGCTGGAAATACGAGTATCTGTTTAGTGTTATTCCTGGTTACAGATATAAACAGAAAAGGTGATACATGTAGTGACAATGTGTGGATTTTTCTTCTCAACTTTTTCTGGTTTCCTGGCAATGAGAGAAAACCGCACCAGGACAAGGCTGGCTCCCTCATGAATGTCTAAAGGGTGACGAAATTGCAGGGCTACAAGAATCCTAGTTCTGTTGGCTTTGCACTGAGCAACTTTTCAAATCTCACCTTCAAAGATATGCAGATAATTTTCATAGTGTTGCCAAAAGAAGCAACGTAACTTTACACAGTCACAAACTGTCCAGTCCACCTAGTGTCTGTTCTGTGACCCCTATGAAAAGTGAGGGAGAAGTGTGATTGTGCTAAAACACGATCCTGTCAGAATGTAAAGAATGCATGAATGTGCAGAACTATGACATGTGCTGCCAAGCATGTCATTCTGCCTTGAACTGCCCACTCCAGTCTATTTGAAAGAACGTGTTAGCATTTGAATGAAAAGGGAGCTTCCACAAGATCTTACCAGGCCACATGTAAAATAAAATGATTCATTGTAACTAATATTGCTCTGACATCACAGCGGAGGCCCAACCTGAAAATCCTAGTTTTCCATTAGTTATGGCTAACACACAAGCCTACAAACAGAACACACTAAGGCCTCACACTCTGAATTCCCTTTTCAAAGCATATTACACACCAAGCTGAAACAGTCAGCAGACTTTGGTCCTAGATAGCTATGCCAGTATAAACACTAGCACACCTTTGAGGAATAGTGATGAAGCCCTTCATGATTTTGCTCTGAAAAGAAGCTATTATTAACCAGGAGAACCCTGGTCAGTTTTATAGGTCTCCTCTGGGAATCCCAGCTAAATACCTGACTGCTAACTAATACCGGCTGAAAGGGTGAGATTACACACAACTCGCTTTGCTGTTGCATTGTGAGGTTGAACTAATAAAATGGTAACAGCAACAAAAGATTAATTTTTTCAAGAATGAAACTGCTTGAGAATTGCCCAATGTCTTCTGCAACATGAGGCTTTAAAGAACAATTTTCAGCTGTATCAAGGCAAAATCAGATGCTGGTGTTTTCAGAGACCCATTTGGCCTGACAAATGGGCACCGAAGGAGTAGACTAAAAAGGCATTGGGATGGGATGAAGAAAATGCTGTAGTTTGAACACCATTACTTATACAAACATGACTGAAATGCCACACAGTTACATTTTGTAATGAAAATGTGAAGTAAATCATGATATTTAGCTATTCTGAAAGACCAGAAACTACTGGGGACCAAATGCTGCCCTCAGCTTTGCAAGCCAGAGTCTCGAAAGCATTTACATAGGGTATAAGTGAGAAAAGGATTTGGCCCTATGCACCTAATGAAGTACATCCATTTTCAAAGTTAGCCCTTTCATATGTACTAAGGTTTCCACTCTCCCCTATGTAATAACCTAGATAAGGGTGAGTAAAAGCCACAAGTTTCAACTCATTGACTTCTGTTCCTTTGGGGAATGTGGTCTGTCCTTCTGCAGAAGACAGCCTGGATTTTCACCCCTGAACTATGCAAATCTCAGGAGAATCTCAGAAAATAAGACATCTTCACAGCAGTAGTTCTGTGCAAATTCATCCCTCTTTGAGAAGCAAAGCATTACTGGGTCCTAAAGGGGCCAGGTCCCTTTCACTATCGTTGCTAAAGGTTCTACATTTATTACACTGTTTTTTTCAAAATGTTTTATTGGCGGACTAATGGTTTATATTTTGTTTTATTTTGTGCTTCCTACCTGCTGGCTGGTTTTTAAGGAGGTATTCTTTGCTTCTCTCACAGACAGAAATAAGGGGGATTATTGCTCTTGCTTTCATTGCAAACTATTAAATTTGTCAGGCTATTGTTTTGTAGGTTATTAATCCTTCTAATTCCACTCCTGTTATGGAATGTGTGGTTACAGCAGAATGGAACACTCTCTTGTGAATGGGTAGTGGGTCTCCCCAATGGACAGATTGGCTTTTAAACACTTTCTAAACCCATCACTCTCACAAATCTTGGGAAACAGGCCAGTCCTTGCCTACAGACAGCCCCCCAACCTGAAGCAAATACTCACCAGCAACCACACACCACACAACAGAACCACTAACCCAGGAACCTCTCCTTGCAACAAAGCCCGTTGCCAACCGTGTCCACATATCTGTTCAGGGGACACCATCACAGGGCCTAATCACATCAGCCACACGATAAGAGGCTCGTTCACCTGCACGTCTACCAATGTGATATATGCCATTACGTGCCAGCAATGCCCCTCTGCCATGTACATTGGTCAAACTGGACAGTCTCTACGTAAAAGAATAAATGGACACAAATCAGATGTCAAGAATTATAACATTCATAAACCAGTCGGAGAACACTTCAATCTCTCTGGTCACTCGATTACAGACCTAAAGGTCGCAATATTACAACAAAAAGACTTCAAAAACAGACTCCAACGAGAGACTGCTGAATTGGAATTAATTTGCAAACTGGATACAATTAACTTAGGCTTGAATAGAGACTGGGAGTGGATGGGTCATTACACAAAGTAAAACTATCTCCCCCCCCCCCCCCCACTGTTCCTAGACGTTCCTGTTAACTGCTGGAAATGGCCCACCTTGATTATCACTACAAAAGGTTTCCCCCCTCCCTCCCCGCTATCCTGCTGGTAATAGCTCATCTTAAATGATCACTCTCCTTACAGTGTGTATGATAACACTCATTTTTTCATGTTCTGTGTGTATATAAATCTCCCCACTGTATTTTCCACTGAATGCATCCGATGAAGTGAGCTGTAGCTCACGAAGGCTTATGCTCAAATAAATTGGTTAGTCTCTAAGGTGCCACTAGTACTCCTTTTCTTTTTGTAAACACTTTTTGTATATTTATGACTGCACATGGACTGCCACGAGCTGCTAAGCAGAAAACACACAGCTGGTATCAAACCTATTCCTTGCATTGTCTATAGTCCATGGCTTCCCTTGTTTTCCACCATACAGGATTCCCTAAATTTGGAGTTCTATATTCTTCTTCTAGGGCTTGCGGGATGGTTTTAGCATTTCATAACTTTCTCAAGGAGTTCCCTAAAATAAACATGGTTGCTTGTTCAGTAGCAATCATGTTAAGACTGAAGTCAAGCGTTATCTAGAGACTTGAATATCATTTAGAAAATGCCTACAGAAAGAACCTGACCTGTCAATATGACTTTATTATAACTATTTTAGGAGAGATTATATATTAGGGAGAGATCCTAATGTCTATATAATGCTGTTGATATGTTGGATATTAAATGACATGGCATGCAGTGAAACAAAAGAGAGAGAAGAAAACAAATAACCCCAGCTCTGGTTTCTTCCTGTCCCAGCCGCTGGCCGTGCAAGGGCGACCCAGTAACATCCATTTGCACTACACATCCAGAACGACCCAGGCTGTGATCCTGCAAGCTGACCCACCCAAACACCCATGTGGAACCACAGTGAAGTGAACAGGGCTCGGAGTGAGTGTAGGAATCCACCCCTGGGCATCATCTGGGAAGATCAGGGACCCAGGTGTTATCACAGTTGTCCATTAAAGTATTAACTTGCTTTTATTTGTTGGTTTAAGACCTCAGCATTCTTTAACTGTACTAGTCATTTAACTGCAAGTATGTATACGGATGCTGTAATGTGTCCAAAGGTTTCAGTGGGAGGATTAGAATACTGATGTTTTACTAGGCGCTGAGCACTCCTCCGAGGTGCTAAATGCCCTCAGTTCCCACTGACTCAGAGTGCTGTTGGGATTCAGCCTGTTGGTGGATGTCCTTAGGATCCACAGGAGCACTGAGTCACAGGTGCAAAATAATTTTTTCACCTAGTTGCAAAGGGCTAGATCTTTAAAAAGATATTTGGGCACCTAGAGATGCAGATTTCCAGGCCAAGATCAATCAGTGGTGTATTTTTCATGAGACCCTCTGCACAGGCCTCCTGCCCAGGCTCTGCTGTTCCCCATAAGGTCCACACAGACCTGGTTCTGGCTGCCTGTCAGATTTCACACCCTGTTCCACAGCAGTTCTCTTCTGCTGCAACCTAGTTCCTTCTGCATTTCTTCCTCCATCTCTCTTCCCTGCAGCTCCTGTCTAGACATGGTGGTGCTTCCAAAAGTTGCCCTTATCCAGTCACATCCTTGTTTAGGGTCTTTTCATTGCGTTTCTGTCCCCTCTCCTTCCTGGCCAGATGGAGAGGGTTGATGCGCATTGTAGTTTTCTGCTTAGCAGATGCACCACAACACATCCGATAAGGAGGCAGCCACTATCTATGCCATGAAAGAATTTGGAGGAAACCCAAAGTTTTTCACCCATTAGTGTCTCCTCCTGCAGGTTTTCTTTTGGAAGGGCAGAATCAGGGCCAAAGACAATGCAAATTCAAATGCAGATTTTGGTGACATCCAGCTTGGATTATTTTTTATCACATCAGTGGAACTAGGAGGTAATGATTTTTAGATGAACAGTATTCCCAACCCTTCAAACGATCATCGGGGAAAGTATCCCCTCATACTTCAGTATGTAGTTGTGCTATTCTGACATTCTGGTATAGGCTACTTTGCTTCTAAGTCCTTTTGATCTTCAGGTCCTTTTCAGTTTACCTTTTTTCATAAGCCAAAAAGACAAGAATCAATAAAACCAAACCTTCAGAAAGCCCCCACTTCTTCCTCCAAGAACTTCAAGTAAAGGGCATTATCATGACATTTTTGAGAAAAATCAAAAGGCAGCAGCAGTATTTTCTTAACACACCTAAACAAATTTATGAAGAATTTAATCCTACCATTTTAAAATATATCTTATTATTACAGTTAAACAGGGACCCTCTGGAGATGAAGAACAGCATAGTGATTACAACAGTAGCAGGGACTTGGGGACCCTGGCTTTAAGTCCCTGCTCTGCCACAGACTTCCTGTGACATTTTGGGCAAGTCACTTCATTTCTCTTTGCCTCAGTTCCCCACCTGTAAAATAAGGGTGTTAGTACTTCCCAGGGGTATTGGGAGCAGGCCCAACGATGCAGGGGAGGGGAAAGAGGGCAATTGACCAGGGACCCTTTTAAATCATGCGGGCGGACAGCAGGACTCCCAGGCACATGTGGGGTGGCACTGGTAGTGGCGAAGGCAGACGGGCGGGCATGTGGTAGCTCTGGCCATGCTAGAAGAGCACATCCAACAGCGCAGCCAAGAGCAGCTCACAGGGCACCAGCCAGCACAGGTGCAGCACCACCCAAATGTCAGGCGGATCTTTCTAGGGGGCCCATTAACTGTTCTACCCTGGGGCCTGGAATTGCTGTCGGTGGGCCTGATTGGGAGGATAAATATATTAGAGACGGTGAGGTGCTCAGATGCTACAGTAATGTGGGGCCATACAAGTATTTTAGGTAAATAGGAAAACTGTCCTTTACTTAGCTTTAGAAATGTCAAAAGACCTTCCCTCTTCTCCCTTTCACAGCTGGAACCATAAAGCCCGCTGAAGTCAATGGAAAAAAGAGCTTTTCTTCAAGGAGCCCATTGCAATGGGAGTATCAATGGGCGTTTTGGATATGCAGGGAATACAGGATCAGATGCATTAGTTCTGTATTCAACAGTGACCTTTACTGCCAAAAATAAAGAAACTGCAGCATATGAACCTTACTTGAACTTTCTTTTTTACTTCCTTACATTTACTTTGCCATATGAAAGGATCACATTTGGCAAGCTTTCCACAAATACTACTAGTAAGTTTTAATGTTAGTACCCCGTGACATATGTTAACGCACAAACATCATATATTATTCCTGTTTAATAAATAAAATGTTTTATAGAAAAATGAAGAAAATGTTCATACTCTGTTTAAAAGTTCAGGCCATGATTCTGATCTTAGGCAGAGTGGTGTACATTCTGGGTAATTTAACTTCATTGGAGTTACCTCACATTTACACTAGCATGAAATCAGTATTTGGTCCCCTATTCCACAAGGGCCAGATTCTGATACCCTTGCTCTGAATGAGTAGTATCTTAGTTCTCAGATAGTCCTATTGAAGTCAGTAGGACTACACATGGACTAAGATGCTTCACAACATATCATCACAATCTTGCCCTCAACTGAAGTACGTCAGCTAACTTATCAAACAACTCCTGTAACTCCTCCTATGTAAATACAAACTAACAACTGTGACACTAAGCACCCCTGTACTCACACCCTATATACTTCTGTAATAACCTTTGTACAAAATATGCTTTTTGAAGTATCATTGGCAAACTGATCATGAATATTCTTCTGTGATGTATGTATGTGATGTGGATTGTTATGAATATATTCCGGAATTATAACTGAAGTGTGTGTAAACCAGGCGTGTCGGGGGAGCGCTAAACAGGTCTAGTCTAGACAAAGGAATATGTGTTTGCCTCAATTTACACATAAGTAGTAAATAAACCCATCAATGGATAGAGGTAACCCTCACACTAACAAGTGGGGGAGAAGACAGCATGGCATCTTCACCTAGCCTGACAGAGAGCTTGGTCTGGATTTTACTTTTCACAAGAATCCATTTAAAGATTTACTAGTCTATAAAGACAGGGGCAGGAGAAGGGGAGCTGAACTTCAAATGATAATCAACTGATTGTATACAATATAAAATGTATGTATATTTTACATCTATTATAAAATGTATAGAGTTAGGTCTTTTCTGAAAGCTAATGACACACTGATGATTAATATTATAGTAAAATTTATGTATTAACAATGTATAAGGAATTATGGATACTCATGGATATTAGGCTGGACAATTTGCCCACACAGGAGGGAATGTCACAGCTATCTATCTGACTATGTCAATTCAGCACATTAGCCTAAATTGCTATTTATTTTAATTTATTTGCCATTGCAGCTCAGGATCTGTCATAACCCAAGTGACTTCTAATGTCACAATGACAACAATACCTGTGAATTGTTGTTATTAAAGACAAAATGGAGATTTTTTTTTTAAAGAAACAATGGGTCTGATTTTGTAATCAAATTTGAAAATGGACAATTAGAAAACAACAGTTTCTGTTAGGCTTTATAAAACATGTTCTTTTATTAATATTTAAGTAGATATAAAACATTCTTAAGGAAAATGCCATTAAATCATGTTCTGGGGCTCTAAGGGTAAAATGAAATAGTCAGTTCAGGGGGCCAAATCCAGACCAATGAGGGGCTGTGTCACTGCCTGTCCCATAACCTTGGAGCTCCACAAGGCTATGCTGTTGGAGCTCCCAACCTGGGCCTCACAATCAGCCTACCAGCATGCAGGTCATACCTTGAAGTGTCTGTGCGCTAGACAGCCCTGGGTCAGCAGCTCTGACCCCAGCAGCCTGTCTGCTGCCACACAGCCCCACTCTGGCTTCCGCCAGCCTTAGTTACAACCAACTGGGTGATCCCAACACATTCCCAGTCCTGAATTTTCCTGTGTGCCCTGAAGTGTTCAGCCCTTTCCTGGACAGCTCAGAGAAATAAACAAGTTAATTTGCTCCTTTAAAGACACAAAACACATCACAATTTAGTAACTTACCTGGGGGTAAATACACTTGTCCGTTTCAACACAGCACTGAGTTGGTTTATGGTGAAAATGAAACAAATGTATTAACAAAATATATATCAGATTAAGTGAGTTCAAGTATAAGGAATAAATATAGAAAGAGTTGCAAGTAAAAAATACCCTTATAAAGATCTAAAACTTAATCTAGAAATATACAGGTTGTGTTCAAGATGGTGTCTCTCCCCAGCCGTTCTTCTTCCTAGCCATGGCTGACTTTCCATCAATCAGGACCTTCCACAAAAGTATTAGGAGCTGACTTCCCTTGTCTTCAGAGGTGAAAGGTCTTTGCCTAAGTATGTTTCTCACCTATACATAGTTCCAGAGACCTAAACCCCTCCCTTGGTTGAAGGACCCCTCTTTCTCAGCTTTCAAGAGATTGATGCTGGCCTTGTTTATATCTCTCAGAGTTCAATTACCTTGTTTCAAGAGGCAGGATCACCTCATGCTAGTCTTCCCTTCCTCTGGGCTTCCCATCCCCCTGTATGATTTCAATGTAAATGGAGCATGTCTTGTTTCTGATTCCACCATGCTGAATTGACATAGTCAGATAGATAGTTGTGACATTCCCTCCTGTGTGGGCGAACTGTACAGCCTAATATCAATAAGTATCCATAATTCCTAACACATTGTTAATACATACATTTGAGGTGCCTGAATGAGGAATGCTGGTTAACGTTTATATGATGTCAAAGTAACCACACAATTAGTGAACATAAAAAAAATCAGAGGAGAAGCTTACTTAACTTTTGAAAAAGGGCAACTGATGTTAGTGTACACAATGCCACTCATAGCTACTAATAGCCATAATAAACTGAAGAGCATGTCTGAACAAAAAGGATCTAAGCAAGCATTTAAGCATGCAAGGATTAAAGTAAAATCACAGATAAATAAAGATGAAATAAGTGTGTCAGTTTCACTTAGACACGCTATTGGAATTTTTAAACAATAGAATTCAGGACCTTTTTTTCTGGCTCTTTTTCCTCAATCCAGCACTTAACTTTCTGGCAGTGCACACAGAGCTGTATGTCATACAGAATAGAGTTAGAAATCTCAGTAATTAAACAGGTTTATTAACTCATATTCGTGGGCTCCCATTACTTGAGCACTTGTATATTTACCAAAGAAAATAATTGGTGGCATTAAACTGGATCCTGTATTTAAACATACTAAAAAAAAAGCAACTGCTCTCTCCTTGTCTTGTTCTGTCTTTGTCCTTCCTTCCTTCCTTCCTTCCTTCCTTCCCGGTATTGTTTACTGTCCACTGGGCAAAAGTCTTATTAAAATAACCATTAAAAAAACCCTTGACTGAAATGGTCTTAAGTGTCATTGATTGTGCTTGTTAGGAGAAAAAGACAATGTTAGATGGTAGTGCTCAGTGTCTGTTATTAAAGTTTTCTTATGTTAAAACAAGACAAACAAAGGGATAGAGGGGAAAAAAAGCCTGTTTCCGATTCTTGCAGTTAAGTTGCTTGAAGACTACAGGCACAGTACTTTTCATATGACAAAACTTAGCTATTCCTGAACCCTAACTTTACTTGCCTAGCTCTTGAAAACATTTGGATAGGTTGGTCTTATTTTTCACTAGCCTATCAATGGGAGAAAATGTTCAGCTTGTGTAATTTTTCACATCAAATTATTGCAAGGTTAAATCTGTTTCAGACTTCAGGCAAATAGCCAGTTTCTACTCATGCTAAGTAGTAGTTTAGGCCCTGATCCTGCAAAAGTGTCTGTGAGTGCTAACCCTTGCACCAACACTGAAGCTCTTGCAAGGAAATCACTGGAAATACTCAGAGTAATCACCCCTCAACATGAGTAAGGTTAGCAGAAACAGGCCCTTAGAGAATAAGACAAAAATAGAATTCTGCAAAGGTGGAGACACCTGAAAGTAATTGGGACTTAAACTAAACATTTTCTAGTTACATTTGAAACACCATTGCAAGTCCACACACCCTAAAAGTACAGCTGGGCTACTACCGTCGTGAATCATCAATGAAGCGATTGTATCAGGAGCCAGTGCCTATAAACTTTTTTTCCAGTGGGAACACAGCCATAATGTCCTCCTAATTTTGACTCTTTCCCTGGATACATTTTGAAAAAGCTATCAGATAAAAGCTACATGGAAAATAGTATTTATCTATTTCCTGATGTACTCTGACTAATTCAACAGGAGAAGAAGACTGGATTTCAATAAAATGGAGTTTTATTACATTACAGGCATGTCAGAGCCAGTAGTTTCATTAGAATGATTCCACATACCAGTAATGGGTTAAATCAGTCTCTCTTGTTTATAAATAGGTGAAGAATATTTGATATTCTGAGATTTCCATTCAAGAAGAAGAGGAAAGATACTTTCCAGGAAAGATTTTAGTTTACATTGAGGCCCCAATTTTGCATTCCTTGTCCACCCAAAAGACCCATTGAGTTCACTGTGCACTAGAAATGAAGGCTCAAATCCTGGACACCCTTAGGCATGTGAGTAGTCCAACTGAATCCAGTTATGAACAAGGGTTTGCTAGATTAGGCCCTTATTTATTTTTTATGATTGATCTCTGTCAGAGGGGGATATATATTTCAATGAAGACCCAGGGAAGGTTTAAATACAGACCTCTATTTCTTTTTAAAGGAAAACAATGGCTAAGTGTTAAAATAAACAGCCTCACTCCCAGTATAAGTAGTTATCTGCTAGTGTATAGCTCAAACTAGGACTGAAACTAGAGATTGTTTTTATTTGTATTATGGTAGCGCCTAGAGGCTTCAACTGAGATCAGGGCCCCATTGTGCTGGATACAAGAACGTAGTAAGAAAAGATCTCCACCATGAAGAATCAACAATCTAAGGCCATGATCTTAGAAAGATTCTAGGCCTTGTTTCTCTACCACACTTTGTCTCTTTTGCCTGTTTAGGCCATTATCCTGCAAAGACTTATGTATGTTCTTAACAAGCTAGACAACGAGTAGAAAGAGAAACAGAGTCACAGACAGGTGAAATGACTTGCCAGTATCTCATAGCAGGTCATTTATTGAGCTAGGACTAGACCGAAGGTTTCCTGAGTCAAGTCCCAGTCTAATGCTCTGAACCACACTCTCTCTATAAAGATGATTAATTAATATCTGTATAATCTATGGGTTTCACAGTATTTTACACCAACATTATTCAGTATATATATAAAATTCACTGTCACTAAATATCTATCATTATTTCCCTTTATTACCTACACATTTTTTCTGACCTTAGTCCCATCATATTTCTTTGAGTGTGTTCATTCCACACTTTCGTGCCACTTAGAAATGTTTGTACATGTATTTGAACATTTGCTTCATTCTCTTCCTGCCTTACAAAAACAACTCCCGGCTGAGAACTTGATGTGATTTACGGCTTTCTTCCTCTTCCCTGTTAAAGGACCACTAGCACAGCCTCTGCTTGCCTAGCAGCATCTGACAGCTCAACTCTCATTATCGGATGAGCTCACAAATAATCCCCCACCCCAGAGAATTAACTCGTTCTAATTAACTCTCATGCTTTGCAGATAAGCCAGGTTCTTTACTGAGACCAATCACAACAGTCAATTAATCACTGTAACAAACTGGCCACCTGTTAACTAAATGGCAAAATGCCTCAGGCCTGAGGTCAAACCTCACCACAATCTTCTCATTTACAAGAACACCTAAATGCTCTTTGTGCCTCTATGAAAAGGACTTCAGGCTACAAGAACAACACCTAGGGTAAATTGATATTTCCTGAATTGCTAGCCAGTTTATGTCACAAAGCAAGCTCACACTTATTTAGCAATATGATACCCTTAAGAATATATATTTAATTCTATTATACACCAAACCTTTCTAGGCTGCAATAAAAAACATTAATTTTCTAATCACTCTCTTTTCTAGCAAGATTTAATAACATCAAAAGTCTACTTAGGGTAACAGAGATTTAAAAAAAAATCTTTTACCCAATATACTTCCTGATGCAAGGTAAGACCTATGTATTTCAGGATTACTCCATGGTACACCAGAAACAAAATGGAAAATCTTCTGGCTAGCATTGTGCTTTGAATGGGATGGAGGATTCGGAGGAGTAAGCACATAAGCGGCATGAGAAGCTTGACAGATCTTTATTGTAAGAAGACAGAAATAGTTACAGTACTTACATAACCTCTGGTGTCTTAGCTTGCCTGAGCACTTTGTGTACATAGCTTTACCAAAACTTCATTTGCCCTGATTCCTGTTTGGATTGAGCTTTTGCCAGTGTCCCACAGTTTAACCAATGCACTGCAAACATACAGCAAAACACCAAGCACATGCACAAAACAATTCCTATTCAGCCTAAAATCAGGGCCCCAAAGGGTAAAAAATGTCCAGGTGTGTTGATGGGCCCTGTTGGTCCCCATATGCCCTCTCTAGGCACTGCATCTCACTTCCTCTTTTTAGTGCAAATTTCCTTTTCCTCACCCATGTATTTTTAATAATATGTATTTTTAATAATAATTTCACTTCATTTTTATAACTGGTGTTTGCAAATGTGACATTCTTCTTTCTTTGTGCTTGTTATTGTGTTACTGGAGATGTAGTTGATAAAACACACAAAAAACAAAAGAATAGTGAGTTGTCCTGACATTGTGACACGATGGCATCATTGAAATGTCATGGACCAGAGCGAGAGGGTATGATATCCCTCTTTATAAGATTTTAGAGAGACTATACGTAGAAGGCTGGGCACCTCAATACCAGAAAGATGCCACTGAGTGAATTCAGGGATGGGGCAGAAGCATTCAAAATGATTAATGGGCTAAAGGGATTTATGATATACTAAGATAACTAATATGTTTAATTCTTACAAGTGGTGAGTAAGAGATCCAGTGTAATCGGTGTTGAATGTAGGAAGGCAATAATAATTTTTTTGAAAGTGTTTGTAGACCTACCTACAATCCTGTGACTGGATGCACATCTATTTATTTAACTCTGTTTAAATTTATGGGGGAGAGAGAACGAAAAAGGAAAAAAGGTGCAGGGGAAATAAAAGAAAAGAATAAGACTGAAACTTTTGGACCATTTTTTTTATTTTTTTGGTTTTGTTCTTCAAGGGTGGTCCAAACTTGTTTGCACTTGTCAGCAGCAATAAATATTGACAAGAGAATGTGAAGAAATGAGCTTTTTGTGTAAGTGGAAGCAAATGAAATGCTAAAAAAAGAATACTTGGGATGGCCTCATGGGACTGGATGGATTGAAAGAAGCCATTTGGGAATATGAATGAGGAAGACTGGGTTTCAGCTGTTAATAGTGAAGTAAAATAATTTTCTGTTTGTGAGCTCTACAGTAGCTAAAAACATGCTAAGGAAAACAAAAAAGCAAAATTAAGAGTTCATTTAGGCTGTTGGCTAGTAAGAATGTCCCCCGAGTAATGTCAATGTTCACAAACGGCCCGAGTTACCTTAAAGAACTATATAGTGCTGAATCAGGAGGTGCAGCAGGTAGTTTGTGGGGAAACTATAACTGGGACATCCTATCAAGTGTTTAAAGGTACACTTGATCTACTGGGAGAGGATACCCGCAAACCACTTCAGCCCACAATTGGAAAAACACCTATTTATTTTTCTGAAAGTTTTCGGTACCACAAACATTACTCCACCAGCTTCCTAACCCAAAGTTTTCATTTCTAGCATCTGTATAAAGTACATTTTAAAATAGCCTTCAGGTAAACCAAACCAAAAACTAAAAAAGCAATCTTATTAAACTGTTTGTTAGTTGATGTATTATCTGAAGATCGTTGCATCAAGTACATTGCACACAATAACTGATTATCAGTTAAGTCATGTCAATATTATTAGATTCTGACTTTTTCACATCTGCAGTTCTCATTGAAATGCTGGACCATGTGGATCCCTGGTGGTACTCCATTATAGTCAATACAGCTCAACTAAGGATGCATGAGGTTCAGTATCTTTACGAGCTTTGTTGAGACTGGTTTGTGGTCTAAACTATTGGCTCTGGTGCAGTTTGTTTTTCACTTCAAAGGTCATCCCTGTGCAAAAGAAGGATAGCACAAGTCCTATTGATTACTTATGTTCCACTTAAGCTATCAAAATGCCCAGGGGTAGACTTCACCTAAAGTGAATATAGCATATAATATATGCTTCAAAGGTCATTAGTTTAGTGGCACTTAAGGAAAATAAGGAAAGATGATCTTATCCATAGGGCACTGAACACAGATTCACAAGCCATGGGTTCAATTCATTGCCTGTCCACAAAATTCCTGTGTTACCTTCAGAAAAATCATTTAATCTACCCCGTGCCTCAGTTCCTCATCTGTGAAGTGAGGATAATACTTCCCTATCTCACAGTGGAAGTGTGAGGATAAAATCCATTAACGCATATGAGGGGCTCAGATACTTTAGTGACGAGGGCAATATAAGTATGCAGATAGATCCCGAACTGCTCGTCAAGGTGGTTAACTGCATACAGGAAGACTTGTTCACTTCTTCAGTATTGCCACCTACAGGTATTCAAAAATCATGGGATTAGTGCAAAAATCATGGGATTCTTACGAGAAAGGAAACATATTTCTGCTTGTTTGTCTGAGCCACTAGGCTGGAGCTTTTCTCTTTTCTCGCTGAGAACTAAAAAGCTACTTAAAAACATTGAAAATTTAGCTTCTCACATTCTAGCATGACTGTAACATGACTGTAACTGGGGCTTTAACAAAAACATCAAATGTGGTGACTCACAATAAAATCATGAGAGTTGGCAACACTGTTAAATTTGTCACTGGTGTAAATGGTTACCTGTGCTACAATGGAACAGTGAATTGGGCCCATTGATGACAGCTGGAGGCCTGCACAGTTTCTATCTGATTACCCCACCTTCATTTTCAAGCATGTCCCCACAGGTGCATCTTTTCAGGATTGGGACCTATGTACTTAAACTTACATCTGATGAGTAGTCCTATTGACTTCACTGTGTATAGTTAAGCACATGTAGAGATCTTTTCTGGATTGTGGACCATAGTTCAAATGGATAAGGAAGCCTATTGATTCATTACCCATTAAATACAGCATACAGTCTGTGATCTAGTATTTTATGAAACTGTAAACACCATTTCATGTTAAGGATTTAGAAACCGTCTTACTGACAAGTATGATCACAGAGCATGTTTCATACTGCCCCGTGAATTCACTTGGTTGGAGACCAGTTCACTCCCAAATAATTCATATTATAAATAGATCACATATTTTAGTTACACTGACAAACAACTAATTCCTCAAAAATAGAAACCAGGTCAGCTTATTCAAGAGGATCTGGACTGTGCACTGTAAAACAAATACAGTTTGGTTTGGTTTTGGTTGTTTGAATGGATTAGCATTACAAGGGAACCTCTGGAGCGCTAAAGTTACCTCTTAAAAAACCAAAAATTCAGCATTTTTTAAAAACTATTAATCTCCATAGTCACTGGTAGAGATTTCAAGGGTTTGTTCATGCTAAAAATGGCATGGGGAGAAGATGTGTAGACCGAGAACGGGGAGGAAGAATGAAGTTCAATGTGACAGCACTCATGTTTGCTAACTAGGAGGTCTGCATTGGCTGCAGAAAGTAGGGTCCCCCACCCCTCACACCATCCAGCTAAGTACATAAACTGCTGAAAAAAGGAAAGGTACATGAATGGGGAGGGCAGTGGCCAGGACAATAAGGTGTCAAACTCCTTGGTTCAAATTAACATATGGGATTTTTATATAGTTGATAGGAAGAAGTCATTCTATACTGGAGGTGTTTTAGGTGCACATATGTTTTGTATAAATATATATTCTGATACAGCCATGCATGCACATGGGATAATATTCCATTATTTACAGTATTATATAATGTATACATGCAGAATCCGATCATGCACTCCCTGTCTGGGGAAAAAAACATCTGTTTAAGTCAATAGGAATTTTGACTTAGTAAGGCCTGAAGGACATGACTCATAGAAAATACAACAGCTCTCATCTGAATAGTTGAATTTACTCAGTTTTCCTACCGTGCGTGAGCATAACATCAAAAATAGTTGAGGTTAATTTTAACAAATGAGTGAACAATTCAGTTTTCTTGTACTACTCTCAGAATTGTAACTCAGTTGTAACTCTGACCCCCTTCCAGTAAAATTGTGAAGAATTTTACGTTTTAAATTATAAATTTAATTTTATATTTATAAATAAAATTTGCCAGAATTGTACTACAATAGTTTAGCTTCGCTCAGTCAATGAAATTGCTAGGAGTGGCAGATGCTGTTTTCAATCCACTAAGATATTATAATTGGTTTCATTAGTGTACTTCACCAGCTTGAAATAATCATTTGGGAAGCCTGTGTGGATAAGGGAAGTTTAAGCATGTGCTGACACTTCTTATTTGAGTGCACTCGCTAACTACATTTGAAATGAGAGCAGACATTGCTGCAATAACCCTGGCAGAAGACATGTCATTAAGCTTTGCACCAACTGCAGAGTCTGAGGAATGACAGGCAAGAAATTATACTGGAAATATTATTATTATATTACATGATCTACTACAGGCAAAATTGAAGCTATATTTTTAAGGCACACACTAGGAGAACATGTTTTTATACACCAAGTGCTGAAAGCCCACCATGTTGGCTATTGACCCCTGACCTGATCATTGAGGGTCTATAATTTTGGGTAAAATACAACTATCTGCTAAGCATGTTTATAGAACTAGTAAGCGAAGTTACTGAAGCAGGGGAACATAAATAATTGGATTAGTAGACTTTGTTATAGTTAGAGGCCTGTTTTGTTGGGGTGCAACCTAGTGTGAGTGTCCTGGTGGTAGCCATGCTAAAGCTGGAGGGTTTCGTTACAATAATATAGCCCTGAGAAGCTTTATACAGGTCACAATTTATGCCTTCTCATTCTGTGTAAATAAACAAGACTGGAAGGGTATGGGTACTGTGCAAGTTTCACAAGTTAGAGGGGGTTTGGGCAGCTTTGAAATATGGTAACTAGGTAGTTAGACTGCAGTGATGTGTAGGAATGAAGAAATGATTGCTGCAAGGTATTAATATTAATGATTAGAAGTTTAATTATGGATATCCAGAATACCACATGTGATATGGGTAGGTACTAATTTTGTTATGGTCACAAAAGGTGATCAAATATGCCTGTATATTCAAATATTATTTTTATAAAGAAGAGGTTATAAAAGATCTAGTCTAATTCCCTAATTTTGGAGTCCATTGGGTCCCTGAGATGGTGTAAACTGAATCAGGAACAACGCTCTGATATGCTCCACTTACTGTGTGGAGACCATTGGAAACAAAGATGGAAGGAAAAACAAGACTATGCAAAAAGCCACACCACTATACTTATGTTTATTAATTTTTCTATTATTTCAATTATATTTATATTAATGATAGCCCATAAGTTTGTGTGTGTTACATCAGTTTTATTTTCTTTATTAACTCTAAGTAGCCGCCTGGGGGAAAAAAAAACCACACCTGTATCTGTGACGAGCAATAATATTTTTACAATTTTAATAATTGATCAGGCTCCAACCATTTCTACACTTTGGGGAAAAGATTCTGTTACAGTAAAGCACATTCTTAACTTTCGGAATGAGAATATAGACATTGATTTCATGGGGTCTAACCGCATGCTTGAGGTAAAGCAAGTGCTCTGCTGGGTTGGGGCATGGAGAACATCTCACATTTAATGCCCTAGAAAAATATATTGCTGGCACAATAGGAGTAAAGGAAAACCATTACCTACCATCTCAAACAGCAACAGCCTATAAAATAATTTTTTTAAAAATTAAATAAATAATTTATTTCTACATAGCATATTTGACCCATAGTTAGTGTTTGAAGCTAGCTCTCTATAAGAACCTCCATTTTCAACCTCTTCACATCCCAAAGTCTCCCAAAAGACACTAGTTTCTCTGAAATTTTGCATGATGTATATAGAAAAAGACCAAGAGATTATGGTTTATCAAGACCCTATTCAGCAGAATATTTAAGTGTGTGTTTAAATGCCGTGCTGAATTGGGACTGAATGTGCAGAGTGTAAGTGAACAATGTGCAGTTAAAGGTGAACGAGAAAGTGGCTTATAACAGGACACTCTGTCAGCCCCTCTCCACTCCCAAGATACCCTTCGAATAACATCGTTCTTTTTTCCATATCAAACATGGAGTATACCCTCCAAAATGGGCACCAGAGAGAGAGAGAGAGAGAGAGAGGGACCTCGGTGAATCTGCAATAGGTATAAATGGATATATTTTTAAAGAAATGAAATGGTGGTGCACCTTGATCGTTGGGGGTTATGCTGATAGGGCTAAAGTGTGGCAGGAGGCTGATGCAGGTCAGATTTTCCCCATGTCACTGTGTGGGTTAAGTGGGTATCTGATCCTCTCCTCTCACTGCATGACAATTCCACTTTGGAACTGTCAGTAAAGATTGTCATCTTTACCCACGTGCACCCATTCAGTCTTTCTAGCTGATTCAACCCAAGGAAGATCCTCTATCCAAACTGAGTCAGGGAGGCCCCGAAGAAGCACAGCTTTCCTGATGTGGCCACCTAGTGTATGGACTCTGCGTTAGGGAAGAGTTTCCTACTCCAGATCCCAATAAGTCACTGAAGCAATATAGTTAGGTAGGGTCACAGGTGCCAGCCAGCTCTGCGTAAAGTAAACGGGGAGGTCAGAATTTGTGGCCTAATTCAATACCCTCTGAAGTCAATGGAAAGATTCCCACTGGCTTTAATAGTGTGTTGGATCAGTCCCTTGGCCCACAGTGTGAGCTTCAAAACAAATAGATGGAGCTGGAACACTGCATTTGTTTTAAACTGAAATATGGGTGTTAGTATATTTTGAGGTTGGCCAGATGTTAATGACATTAAATTAAACATACAGCAAGGCAAATAAACAAAGGATTGTTATTGGAAGCAGTTATCCTGTCTGTAATTAGGAGGAGAAAGTGAGAACATACCAGTTTTAGTTTAATTGGGGTACTTCAGAACTTCACTCTTGTCATATTACGTGTTTTTTTACCTTTACCTTATTAAATTTTTATGTCTTCCATATTCTGTGCATTTAGTTTCCAGTAAGTGACCACAGTACAGTAGTTTCCCAGCAGTGATGTAATTTTTCGAAGTAGTCCAAGCTGAGTATACTTCAAGGTGTTACATTTTTGTCTTCATTTTTTGTCCTTCATATAACTTTTCCTTCAGTAAAGAATTCATGGCTGTTTAAAAATGTTTTTGTAATAGGAAACACATACTAATACTCTTTAAAAATTGTATGTACCGATAGTTCAGTGCTCTGGGTGCAGTGCCATCAATATTCTCTACCATTTGCAACCAGATCAGACTAGAGAAATTTCTTTGCATTTCTGGTCTTTACCCAAAGTTGGCCATATGACAGCTAGTTCTTTAAAGCTCCGTCTGGAAAAAACCAGTGTGTGTGTACTGTATCTGTTCAAACTAATTTCTCTCCCAGTAAAGGTACAATTCTTTGCTTGGAAGCAGACACAAAATATACATGGTGTCACTTAGCATGGGACTAAGAGGAGAAATTAGGTTGAAAAAGTATCAGTGGCCATTTATTTATTTTTGAGAGGTCTGTAATTAAATATTGGAACTGAAGACTATTATAAAGTACAGCCATTTGCATGCAACACCCCCTCCCTACTCCACCTGGCCTGTGTATTCATAATTGCCGCTTCCTCCCATCACTATATTTTCCTTTCTCTTTACAAAAACTGTCAAGGATTCATTTTAATAGAGATTTGAGGAAATAGTTAATATTTTTATGTAAAATTATAAATAAATGTAGAACAGTGTTTCTGCTTATGACAACACGTACTGTAGAATGGGCAGAGGCAACTGTAGCTGAAGCCAAGGATATGCCTGCTTTGGCTCAAGAGTTTATTGTAAGCCATTTTGGAGCCAAGGACATTTTGAGGACCAAGGCCAAGTCAGTATGGAGATGGCAGTGTGCAATATTTTGTCAATATGGAAACTATCTAGTTGAATTCATTTTATATATGTGTGTGTGTGTGTGTGTGTGTGCCTTGTGAATGTATTGGTCTTGATTCACATTCAAGAAGTACCCCACAGGAAAGAGCAGGGAAAAATTCAGTTATATGACATTGGATGCTCACTTTTAGTTCTCAAATGTTTGGGACACCAGTTAACAATCTGTGCCACTTTCTTCATGCTCCAGTCTACCTAACTCATCTTTCTTTTTTTAAAATTTCTTATTTATTTTCCACATGAATGCTAAATTTCCTACAGCAAATTGAGGCATCTCTTTGCTGAATGTGAAATCATGCTGTACTATAGCTGTCATGAAGTTCTGAATTGTTCTGGAAGATGTTTTTGGAAATAACTTACTTGGAATACAACTGAATGTTTAGCTGTTTAAAGTTTATTTTATACTGGATGGGAAAAATAAATACAAATAATTAAGGAAAAAATATCACAGATCTTATTACTGGATAGCTCTCCTGGAGTCAGTGGAACTGTGATGCTTTGCTTTTTTAGTCCTTTTATTTATGTCAGGATCCTAAGAAGGGGAGTTGGGACCAATGGTCAGAGAAGGGTCAAACCTAAGGCTGAAAGTAGAAGAGGAGTTCATACTCAAGTTCCAGACCAGTGTAAATACCAAGCATACCGGAGAGGGAGAGGAATTATTTAAGCTCAGTACCAATGTGGACACAAGAACAAATAGATATAAACTGGGTCATTGGGAAGTTTAGACTTGAAATTAGACGAAGGTTTCTAACCATCAGAGGAGTGAAATTTTGGAACAGCCTTCCAAGGGAAGCAGTGTGGGCAAAAGACCTATCTGGCTTTAAGATTAAACTTGATACGTTTATGGAGGAGATGGTATAATGGGATAACATGATTTTGCCAATAAATTGATCTTTAAATATTCATGGTAAATAGGCCCAACGGCCTGTGATGGGATGTTAGATGGGGTGGGATCTGAGTTACTACAGAAAATTTTTTCCTGGGTATCTGGCTGGTGAATCTTGCCCATATGCTTAGGGTTTGCCATATTTGGTGTCGGGAAGGAATTTTCCTCCAGGGCAGATTGGAAGAGGCCCTGGGGGTTTTTCGCCTTCCTCTGTAGCATGGGGTACGGGTCACTTGCTGGAGGATTCTCTGCTCCTTGAAGTCTTTAAACCACAATTTGAGGACTTCAATAGCTCAGACATAGGTAAGAGGTTTATTGCAGGAGTAGGTGGGTGAGATTCTGTGGCCTCCGTTGTGAAGAAGGTCGGACTAGATGATCATAGTGGTCCCTTCTGACCTTAGTATCTATGAATCTATGAATCTTAATTGAGTTTCAGGGTCCGGGTCAGGAGGCAAGATGCAAATCAAGCCAATGTCAAAGCCAAGAGTTCAAGAGCAGGGAGGAAGAACAATCATAACACCTACAGGCAATCCACACTGTTGCGTGAACACTTTATG
Organism: Chelonia mydas; assembly: GCF_015237465.2. Classification (NCBI taxonomy): domain Eukaryota; kingdom Metazoa; phylum Chordata; order Testudines; family Cheloniidae; genus Chelonia; species Chelonia mydas. Next base: position 164,873,663 of record NC_057849.1, read on the forward strand.
GTTCATAAACCCTTTGGATTTACATAGGGCAGAGAGCCAATCAAGAATCATGCAGCCTGTCAGACCCTTGGAGGCGGGACTTCCCACAGGTGGAGTGGGAGCTAGTTATAGCTGCTGCTGGGTGACAGTGTCCATTACCTAGTAGCTCTGGAGGCCTGGGTCCAAGACCCCCTTTTTCTTACAATGCAGGCCCTCCTTCCCCATTATCGGTTGTATGTGTTTGCATCTGGTTTAGGCTAGAGTACAGGTACTAAACTAAATTGGGGCTAAGGTTTGGATTTGACAGGCAATCACATGAGATTGTGACAGGTTTCAGAGTGGTAGTCGTGTTAGTCTGTATCTGCAAAAAGAAAAGGAGTACTTGTGGCACCTTAGAGACTAACAAATTTATTTGGGCATAAGCTTTGGTGGGCTGAAACCCACTTCATCGAATGCATGCAGTGGAAAATACAGTAGGAAGATATGTATACACAGAGAACATGAAAAAATGAGTGTTGCCACACCAACTGTAAGGAGACCAATTAATTAAGGTGGGCTATTATCAGCAGGAGGAAAAAAAACTTTTGTAGTGATAATCAGGATGGCCCATTTCAAACAATTGACAAGAAGGTGTGAGATTGTAAGGCTTTGGCATCCTTCAAACCAGAATAGGAAAAAACAGGATTACTGATTTTTAGCTGTATTAACCACAACCATTGAGTTTGGGTTCAGATTTGGAAATCTGATATTAGTTCATCTAATCTTTCTCTTCACCTGTAGATAGATATAGTTCAGGTATTAGTCCAGCTGTCATCTAATCTCTCCCTGCCTTGATAGATAGATACAGAATATATATTCCCCACTCTTCCATCTTGTCCTGTCTTCAGCTTGCCCTTTCTCTATCTGTTCCAAGGTCTTGTAACCTCACAATCTGGCTATTAATTTGGCTCCTTCTCCAAGCACTTGAGTACTTTCTGCTTCTCTCTGGTCAAACACACCTTGGAAGGTAAGGTAGTTACATTTGTGCCAGTCACCCCATCCATTTCAAGTGATCTTAAATAAAAGCAAACTTTATTTGGCATAAGAAAATGAATACAGAATTTTAAAAAGAGTACCTACCTATTCGGTGGCAAAAGCACTATGCAACAGTCACAAAGATTGTTCGATAGTATGAACACATTACCTACAGTGTAGCTAATCATAGTTTCTCCCTCGTTCTAAAAGGTGTCACAGCTGGCCTGTCTCAGTGTGACCTCTTTTTGATAAATCCCACTTTCCTTTCATCTACTAAATGAGGGGTTTACTCAGTTCAGTACCCTATCATGCAGAGGACTCCCTGATGTCCTTGGAGCCACTGCACAGTAATGGTATGTGCAACAGGAAGAAACCATCAGTTAATTTTCTGAAGCAAAGCAGGTCTTACTGGGTTTTTTTTTGTTTTTGTCTTCTCCTGTTTCTGTGTTCATAAGTATACTGATTTGCATTAGTAAAATGGTGTTTTCCCTGTTCGTGCCCAAATTGTGGCTCTAAAGCAAGGTGACTAGCAGGTGGCTTGTACAACCTCTATTTTTGACATCTCTTAGAAGAGATGCAAATAAAGAGAGACCCTGTTTTCAGGATAATTGTCATATAGTGTAATAAAACATAATATTAAATTCCCTGTGCCTTAGTACAAGCCATATTGAGTGGGAAGGCACCAGCCTCTAGGGCTACATTATTAACTCATTAGGCTTTAAATAAAACTGTGGAATCATGGTTATACTGTGCTAGAAAGTGCAGACACTAAAGGGGATAATTATTGGCAGAAGGTTAATACTGTTTTAAGTACATCTCATGACACTCTAGTTATCTATGCTATGCAGGTCTAGAAGGACCATGTAAAAAAGTCTGTCTTATGGTATTTTGGCATTCTTCTCGTTTGAAGCCAGAAACGGAAGGAATGGATGCATGCCAACATGATTTCTTTTTAAAGTTATCCAAACTTCTCTGAAGCTCAAAAACCATCTGGTTAAGGTTTGGTTTGGCTTGTTGAAGTTTTTACATCCTTTCTTATTTATCCTTAAAAAACATCCACAACAATAGTTTCTTGATAGCTGTGAAGGCCTCCTGAAAAATCTGAAGTAGTCTAAGGTCATGAATAACTAAATATTGATGCCAGTGAAGGCTCACACAAACTGTCTTTTCACCAAATATTGCCCATCATACCCTTTCCAGGAATATAACTAACTTGTGTGTGTTTTGTATGTCTTTCATATGGCATTCTTGGTGACACACTCTTTAACATTGGTCTTTTCCTTGGACATTGGCATTCAACATGTAATGTAAGGTGGCTGACAGCTCTGCTCTGTGTGTGTGTGTGTGTGTGTGTGTGTGTGTGTGTGTAATATGGGTAGATAAAGATATTAATACCTGAAAAGGCGGTTTTCCTTCAAACCAGTTTATTTGGACTGAAGAATGACCTCAAGTTAAGAATAATGATACACTTTCAGCTGCTTATGCAAATCGTTGGTGTGAAGCCAATGCTAACTCACGAGAACAAGACATGGTTTTCATATTCCACTAGCATTTCCCAGCTTTTCAATTTCACTTTGGAGAGAGAGCTTATACAGTAAGTCATGTACAGGCTGCTTGCTTAATTTTCCTCTTTCACAAATTAGGTAGAAACTTAATTTTTATCATAGAAAGTGTCAGAGGTTGTTTTTTTTTAAAACACATTATGGCCAGTTGAATTTCATACTATTTTATCCGAGATGTGCTGAGAACAAACCTTCAGTTCCTAAGTGATGCAATATTAGAATACTAGAAAAAAAATAATCTTTGCAGCACAGACATTTCTGAAGGATTTTCAAAAGACACTCAGCATTGGTCGAACTCTGCTCCCATTGAAGTTAATGGTAAATTCTCCTTCACATCCATGGAAATAGAATTAGTCCAATACTTGCTTAATGCGTCGATTTTTCAAAAGCACTCAAGTATGTCATTGACTCAGAGTACTCATGGTCCTGACCCTTTACCACTTTATCAGTAACATGAGCACTACTTTTCCCAAGGTATGGACAGCTTCTGACTGTTTATTTTCAGGTATTACTATCAGTCTTGCAACCAACTAAGTAAAGAATCTACCTTTTGAAGCTAATCAATTCACTTTGAAATGTATGTATTCCATTTATACAATAGAATAGCCCCTTATTCAAATTAACAAGCATTAATTTTGTATGACTTTACCAGAAGGGAAGATATTTTTGTAAGAAGTTCTCAAATTATTGTAGCTATAACTGTATTTTTCCTACAGATAATGTGGTAATTCTGGATTTGAAATTATGAATGGGTTATTCAGCTGTACATCAAGGAAGAGATTAGTACTGCAGTGTCATGAGACCTAGGGGTTAAAACAATGTGACCATATGGTAAACTGGGACCATTTCTCTGTTCCTCACTGTGGCTATCAGAGTCTCTGCCCTCAGAAACAGAAGTTCAGCTGTGTCCATTTCAACTCTTGGATTTCAATAAACAAAAATAAATGTATTCTTGACGCCAAAATTATCTTTCCTTGAATCAGAGAATTCCTTATTCAAATTCGGGTGATGTCCTGGAACCACGAAATGAAGAGCCAGTCCGGCAACTTAGCCCTGACCTATTCACAGGATATCCTCTAACGCAAACAGAGGTAACCACAGTAAGAAAGGCAAATAAACACTCACTAGAGGGCACACAGTATCCTGACTTCATCAAGTATTCACCTTCCTTTTTACTGTCTCTTTCTGGGATGTGATTCATGGAGATGGTAAATCCTTTATGAAACAAAGAGGAGGTATTCTAGCTGCAGAATATAAAAAGGGTGCTACGCCTGCCGGTCTGAAAACATAAAGGAGACAAAGATGAAGATAAGCTTCATCCCTCCACCCCCCACTCCAAAGCCCTCCTCAATTTTCTCTCGTAGCTGTCACGTTTTTCTTTAGAAATTATTCTGAGAAGCAGACTGGGATGACATCCTGGCCCCATTTGAAATTAATGGTGAAACTCTCATTGACTCCAGTGGAGTCAGGATGTCATCCTTGGGCTCTGAGGCCTGTCTTGGGAAGGAGCTTCCTGGTCAATTTTGGGTTATTTCAATAGGGATATCTCAATTCTCAAGGCCAAAAAAGCCAGGAAATTCAGCTAAGTAGCCCAAATCCATGAACCATCCCTCCTCAAACACCCTCTCCTTCCTCAACAGGCATGCCTCCTCCACCTGTAGTTTCTTTTTGTGGAGGAGGCCCTAAGGCCTACAATTTTCCTCCCACTCACTGGTATTATCATGGAGGAACAATAGGACAACTTCCCTCTTCTTGTGTCTTTCGGGTGCTTCTCCTGCATGCTCTCTCAACAACGGAGGGCATCATGGTTCTGCCCTGCCTCTTCCTCCTGGGAGGGTGAAGGGGATTGGAGTTTCCCCCATCCCAAAGGGTCCCCCATGAGCTTGTCTCTTAGAGAACCTCTGTGTGCTCCCTGCCCATCTCTCAGTGACGTCCTGTGGTGGCCCCCTATATATCCCCAAGCCCAAGAAATAAATGCTTTCCCCCCTCCCATTCATACCATAGCCCCTTCCTGTCTCCTTCCCAACTTTACATTTATGTGGTGCAATAAATGGCCTGGTTTAGGTGGTAGTCCTGAGGAGCCTCACAACCAAATCACCTACTGGATTCAGCCATAGCTGACCACCTGCTGTCTACACAACACTCTTTCTCTGTATCTCCGAGGATGTTGGCTGGGGATATCCGATTGCTGGAACCAATTCTAAAAACCCGGGACAAACCAGAACTGTTGGCAACCATAAACAGCATCCCAAATCTTTTGCGCAGGCTGTAGCATTTCTTCAAAGGAGATGCGATAACAGATTTCACTAAGGACTTTTTGTGCATCTTTCTCTTTCTCCCCACCACTCCATCTTCCATCTATTTGTGTTTTGTGTCTCCTTTCCTTTTCCTCGTGCATTTCTATCCCTGTACGTGTTTTTCCTGGCTTTCTCTACAAATCTTTTTGTCATAGAAAAGAGAAATGAGAATTATGTTTTGTTTTCTTATTACGCGCTTCAGCTTATTTGTCCTTTAGCTCTGTGACTCATCTCTGCAGGGTCAGCAACAACAGCACTTTAAACATGGGAACATCAGTCTGCAGAAGGGACCTGACTTTTATCACACAGATAAAGTCTTTATTTTCTTTTTGATGCTCAAGGCCATTAACCCAAGAACCTTAACGGGAATTTATCTACAACTTAGAAAAGAATTATTTTCATAGCAATAAGTAAGGTCATTGGACTTCCTTCTGGAAGTGGAATATGCACATTGAGACAACGCCTGATTTTAATAAGAACATCAAAAGGGAATGTGATTATTTTAAAAATATGATTTGTGTCTTTGATGTCAAAATAAAGGACAATAGTATTTTACTTTGCTTTTGGAAAAGTTTCTGAGGTTATTTTCACTTTCTTCTAATGTCTGTATGCATGGTGACTGGCTAACTGAAGTATTTTGGCATGTGAAGGAATTATTAATTAGACAACTGGAACCATTTAGTCCTCATTAATGAACTTAGATTATTTCTATAATATTTAATGATTTCCCAGAGCAGATGTAGTCAAACAGACCCAGGAAAAGATTGTCTTTATTACAGATGAATGGTTTTTTTTTTTCTAATTTTTGTTAAACCAAAAAAGAATTAACAGGTACTTTAAAAATCTTTCTTTTTTGGGGAGAAGAAGATAACGAGAACAATCCCCACTTCCCTACATATGAAGAAATGGACCATTTGAATCACTGCATGCAGTTAAAGCTGGCACACACTCTGCTGGTCAAGAGAGAGGCTGGCAATGAATCTCTGTTAAAAAAAAAAAAAAAAGCTGCTTTTATCCAGTGTATACAAAGCTTGTGGTATCCTTACTGTCAAGCCACCTCTCTTCTCACCCCAGGAAGGCCTGGCTGTCACATACGTGGTTGGACATCTGTGCCAGTATCCTTCCATTAGGCAGTTTTAAAAGTGGTGGCCCTATGGTCTGTTCACTTTTGGGGTGGACCTTTTGCTTGAATTCACTATGTCTTGTCTTGTCTTCAATGACAGCCAATTAAGCTCCTCCTCCAAAATGAAGGGGCTTGTTGTCAGCTGTGAATAGGCAACTTGACCCCTAAATTCTAGTCAGATCTCCTTGGAAGATGGCCTAGCAGCCTTTCCCCATCCTTCCACTCAGACCACTTTGTTGGCTAAAAATGTAAAGCCTCACTGGATCTTTGGATAATTTGCCCCAGCACGCACTGCAAGATAGTAAAAGGCAAGAAGGTACAGTATTTCCTCCTGCGTTATGAACACTAGTCCTCTGGGAAAGAGAAGAGATTTTGCATATCCCAGCTTTATACTACCCTGCAGTGTGCCCTGGGGCCCAATGTGCCCAAATCCTATAGTGTTTTTACATTTCAAAACAATCCAATGAGTGGGCCCAGCAGGGAGGGTCCACTGCGTAGGGGTGGGGCTGTGATGGAGGGGCAATTTCCTGCAGTACACTGAACAAACATTAATGAATTAAGTTTAAGCATTTTAGAAGCTGATTGTATTAAAATGGAAAATGTTTGTGTTTATTGTGGGATTGTATGTAACTTGACTAGGGGACATGACTAATGTAAGTCTTGCAAAATTTTAAGAGCTCTCAAGGACTATTTTAAACAATGGACTAAGACAAGGTTGAACTTTAGTTAATTAGGTTTCCTAAGAAATCTCTAGAAGGAAGGGTTATGCAAGAATTCAGCCTTTGAAACTTTATGAGGAGTTATGGACCCTTCTTCCACTGATCACCTGTTACATGACAGATCAAAGATGCAAAAATTGTATGAAGAAGTGAACTTGTGACCACAGGAAACCCCCCGGGGTAGAGATTGAAGAATGTTCACCAGCCAGAGCCCTTTTTGGAATCAGGGCGTGATTAGCATGCATGTAGGTTCTCTTTATTGTTTTTAATGTTTTCTCTGTAATGTTTTTACCTTAAGAATAAATGTGCTTGATTAGAAAGAGCTGTGCTGTAGTTGCCATAGTTAAGCTACACTGTCTGCTGTCTCTGAGGACAATAATAGAGCAGACCTGATTAGGCAACCTGACTTTGCTGGGGAATTCCCAATGTGGTCAGGGAGCTGTCAGCCTGGAAAGACTGCTCTGCAGGGAGAGAAATACAGGTCTTCACCCAAGAAAGACAACTGCTGGGGAACAGGAAGTGTAAGCATAGGTTTGCTTGCTGGATCATGGAGGGGGAATACAGGTGCAGTTGCCCTGAACTGTGATAGGGGCTACTTCTCAAGAAGCTCAGTCTGACCTGAGGGCAGAGTAGGCTGAATAGGGACTAGCATAAGCTCACATACATATACAAACATTTTTCAAATTAGTTTATTTCTGTAACCAAAAAACATAATTCTAAATATCACGTGATCTTGTTCCAAAAAGAATTTTCAACAGCTTCACATATTATCTAATATGCCTATCACCTCATCTAACACTACCTCTCCTCAATATGTCTACCTAGTAGGACAGAATAATAATCATGGAACAGATTGGACAGAACTTCCCAATGGGATGGGTATGTCATATAGCAGGAATCGGCAACCTTTGGCATGTGGCCCATCAGGGAGATCCGCTGATTGGCCAGGATGGTTTGTTTACGTACAGCGTCCACAGGTTCAGCCGACTGCAGCTCTCGTTGGCCGCAGTTCGCTGTTCCAGGCCAATGGGGGCTGTGGGAAGCGACGGCCAGCACATCCCTCGGCCTATGCCACTTCCCACAGCCCCCATTGGCCTGGAACGGCAAACCATGGCCAGTGGGAGCTGCGATCGGCCGAACCTGCAGACGCGGCAGGTAAACAAACTGTCGTGACCTGCCAGCGGCACTAATGGAGTAACTGGTAGCAGTAGTGGGCTGAATATCTGCATCATACAGCAGGAGGGGATGAGACATATGTTTTGCCTGTGGGTTTCACAGCTATTTGCTGATGGCAAAGGGATATAGAGATTCAGGACTCAAGTGTTCTGTAGTGGTTATAGATCCTTCTGTCCATCTTCCAAGCCTGTCTTTCTTTCTATCCAACTCCTCCCTCTGCCCCTCTCTTCACCTTCACCTCCCTCAGCTCTTGTCCCCTTTCTCGTCTGCATCTATTTTGCCTCCATTCCATTATTTCTTGTCCCTTGTCCCTCATCCCTTTGCATGCAAAGTCAGGCTGCTTCCTCCTCCTCCTCACTTTTTGGGTGCCAGCAGGGGCACAGGGTGTCATTAAGAGCACAGGAGAGCCAGTCCCACTGCTGTCTGTCCATGTGCTCAGAACTGTAGCAGCAATTGCAAAGCAAATCCTGCTCAGCTCCCGCAGACCTGCATTGGAGCATGCTTAATCACTCTGTGAGGATGGTACATGTGCAATCCTCCTGTCACATAGGATATGTAAGAAGCTAGACGATTCTCAGGGCAGATTGAATCTTCCAAGAATTTAGCTTCCAAACTCTACTAAGTCTACCAACGTGTGTATTGAGATCTTCAAAAGCTTATAAATTGGCCAAATTTGGGTGTTTTTTCCCCCATGGAAACAGCAAAAGGCACATCCATGGCACAAAGGCCACTGCCTGCGAAATTTCCAGTTTCTGCTCCAAATCCTGGGGCTTCTTGAACAAAAATTCTTACAACCTATTTCTTAACATGGCCAAAACACCTTTTTCTCTATTAATTATTATTATTTGTGGAAACAGTTGAACAATTTTTGCTAGAACTTAAAAAAAAAAGAAGAAGAAGAAGAAATGTACCATGAGGCATACACCCAGCCGGGAAAATTTAGGCTTTACTATCTGTGCCACCTATAATTCCTTTCATCCCAAAGTGCTCTGCAAACATAGGGCCGGTTCCTGGATATTATGCTTACCCTGAGTAGTAATATTGAAGTAAACGGAACAATTCATGGTCATAAGTGCTTCACAAGGTATTAAGTGTTACTGTTAGGATAATTTCTAATTAACAAAAAAATGAGAAATAAAATCCAAGACATCTGATTGTATTAAATAACCTTTCCACCTTTTAATTTAATATCTATGTTGTGTTGTAAAATACATATAATCATTTCAAGTTGTCTTTTAAAGTGAGTGGATCAAATTTTAACTCAGTCAATATGTCAAATTCCACTGACATCAGAGGAGTAACTGCAGATTTTTACTCGTGTAAAAGGAGACAGACTCACTGTCGTAGATCACTGCCTTGGTTGTTTGGTGGTGTGTTTTGTTTGTTTTTTGGGTTTTTTTTTTAGCAATGACTCAGAATCTGGTTTGTAGAAACAAAACAAAAGTTGTATAGTTACTTTTGCACTTGGAGGTTGAATATATGCTCTTATATGCACAGTAAGGGCAATAGGAATCTTATATCAGTAATTTTTGTTTCTGTGGCTAGCATGCTCAAAATGTGACACTGACAGTTTATTCTTTGGTATCAGCCTCTCATAAAGAGAGTTAAAGCATTCTTGAAATCTCACTCCTTGACCAAAATGCAACAAACGCTTCCAACACCTCCTTCCACTTTCCCTGCCAGCTTAATTCTTGAAAGCAAGCAGGATGAGACAATTGAGAGAAGACCAAATTACTATATGCATAAAATAGCAGGAATTTTAAGACCAAAATTTTGGCCTCAATTTTAAGAGCCAGCCTTGACATTTACAATCCTTCTCCTTTGAAAATTTCTCAGGAAGGGAAGAGGTACTCAAATAACAACATGACTGTGAACTCGGAGGAGATGGGAAGAGACAGAAATATTCATAGTTATTTCCCTATTTGGATAATTCTGACAATACAATCACAATGTCCCATGGTGCCTCTGAGAGCCCTGTTTTTTTCCCCTCTGACGGTACCAATTAGCACACCCAACCTTGTTACACTTGAGTGCCCAGTCCCTTGTCTCCTGGATGCCTGTAAAGTACACCAACCTGCTGACCCCAGGGAAGCAGTGCACCCTGGTTCCGCAGTCCCCCCCCCCCATTCATTACTCTCCTCCACACAAGGCACTTGGTTGTGTCTGTTGTAAAGCCAAATATAAACGTATTTAACACAGCTTAAGCTAAAGATTCAAAATAGATGCTAGTAAAAAAATTGGAAACATCAAGTTGCAGATAAAAGACAAATAACAGAATCTAGAGCCTATACTTACTAGACTGGAAGAGAATTGTTAATAAGATATTTCTCACCCAACGGTCAGTGCTTGTCCAGTCCAGAGATCTGGAATCTACTTTTCATGAGGCACTCATGCTGGCAGAGTTTTGCCTCCACAATGGATACTATCTTGTGCCCTTTCTTCTTCTCTTGTGCAGTCCCAGACTTTGTCTCTTTTCATAATCAGGGTGTTTGATTAACTTCAGCTCAGGGTCCCCTATTAAGACTTTTTCTTGGTGTTTCTTTTGACTGTGTAAACACTCAGGCCTGCATCTGGTCCAGATTGGGCTGCATCAAAAGATATTGATTGTTGTCACTCTTGATTGCATTAGCTCTGAGACCCACCCACCTCAGGTGATATGCTTCATCTCCAGCAGGTTTCTGGAACACAGTTTACATTTTACATATCTCAAAATATTTCCTGTACAAACATCTTGCAATAACCATGATGATCAACTTGGTCTTCTCTTGCAATAACCATGATGATCAACTTGGTCTTCTCTTTCATCAGACACAACACATGACCCCTTCTCCCTGAGCCCTGTCCTCCTCACCCTTCCCGACCAAGTATCGAGAACCTGATCAGACAGTATAATATGACGGCCTGGGCATGCCTATGTCACTCACACTCTTCCTCCTCTACTTCCTTTCCCAAAAGTGTGAGTGTGAGAGGGTCCTTTTTATCCGTTTGCCCACTCTTTTGTTCCTTTCCCTACCGTGTTACAGACAGAAGTGTTTGTGAATAAATATTTATGCAAACATGTTTGCTGCTGCAATCATCTGAAATACAGCCAAGGGCATGTGCAGAATAACTGAGGTGGCTCAGTCTGTAGTTGTAAGGAAGGAATCAGATCACCAGTTAGGTACTAATTCTCCAGCTTCAGAATCATGAAAGAATTCTGATCTTAGTGAGAGAAGAGCAACCACGTGTATCTGGCTTTCAAGACACTGGAAAGTTTCCTTTCATGCCAAAACCAGCCCATAAGTGCCTGGCTCTGAGCAGTTTAGTTGGCCCATTATAAACATTTTTGTTTGACCTTTTTATTAATGTAAGTGTCATTCTGAGCACACACGTTTTCCCCAGACGGTCAGAAAATTAAAGAAATGCTTTTGAAACTCAAATGTGATAGGGAGCACTAAGAGGAACAGACAGCAGTCTCTGTATTAACCTTGGATGTTACAGAGAAGAAGCCAAGTGAGGCAGTGACATAAACAAAATGTCATGCCCCATTTAAATCACTTTTAAGATATCAGAGAATACGCTGTAAATACCAAACTTTGTGAGTTAGTTGTGCCTGTAATATAGTCTCATTTTAAATGGAAAATTTTCCTGTTTCTACTAATAAATTGTCTATCTTTATGTAGTCCACTTAAGCAAGCCTACTTTGTTCCTTGGAAATTCTTACATGTAATATTCAGCCACCTAGTGAATAAACACATGCAGTGACATTTAAAAATGAAACTTGCCCTAGAAAAATCTAGATGTAAATGGCAAAATTTTTCAACTCTCTTAACAGCTAATTGTATGAGATGTCATCAAACTACAAAGGTGAGTATCAAAATGTCTGGCAGACAGAACAACAACTAAAACTGGGATTTCCTGATACTCAGGAATGACCAAGATAAAAGGTATTATACCGCGGCTAGCATAAACAAGATTCATTCTAAACAGAACATTCTATTTGGTTGGTTCTTCATTCATAGGCTTGTATCTCCAAAAGATGTACAGGCAAAAAGAATGTGAGACTTGGAAATATTTATATTGTGGAACAAAATGACTTAGGGCTTAGTAATGGATACTGTTCAAGGTCATTTATTCAAATCTGGCCTACGTGGATAGACATCAGATAGTAATGGCTTTTGATTGCTATGTGAAATAAATTGGGAATGTCATGCAGACCTGTGTCTACAAAATGTAAGCTCACGTCACATGACTCTCTTCTTTGCAGATTCAGCAAAAGGGCCAAAGATAGACTGAATGTAGGGACTGGACAAAACTTTCCACACTGAGTGGCACTCACTGAAAAGCAGGGCTGAAGCATATTGGCCACTGTCGATACTGAACTAATTCTGTGGAAAAAAATTAAGAACTGGGCTTCGAGTGTTGGCAGTCTTGTAGATTTCATAAACTCCTACTTATGCTCCATAATTGCACCTAAACTCAACTGGGAAATGCTAAACAGAACCTATGTTTGAACTCTGTGTGATGGTCCACAGGACTTCCTCATTTGAGGTGAGGACCCTTAATTTCAGAAGCTGCTTCCCTTAGCCACCAGAGCCAGCATGAGCATTGAAGATCATGCAAATGACTGATGCATTTATTTGGGGGAGGATTAAATTAGCGGTTTTGTTTTTATTCATGTTGGTGTTTAAATCTCTGTAGCTAAAACTGCCACAAGTATAGATGCTATGGAATTTAATTAAATCTGAAATGGTGGAACAGATTTTGCTTATCATTTTTTCATGCTTGTTGGTCATGAGTTACAAGCTCTGAGGCTATGCCGGAAGAGCTTGTTGTTCTTATGGAACTTCAGCCATGTTCTTAGGAAGATTAGTCCCTCCACTCAAACAACTATGCTGCTGGTACATAGAAGTCCATGAACCTAGATACATGGTACTCAGAAGGCTTATAAACAGCCTCATATTGGTGGCTTCCCTGCACACCCAAGCTTAGATGGCATAACCTGTGGAGTCTATTACCACTATGCACCCCATATTTCAGACCTCTGCTAACATAGCCCACAGGACTCTCAAAAGATACAAGCTCCACTGCTATAGAGCTCATGGAGAATATAATATTCTGGCCAAAGTCATAGTTTAGAAGGATGACACTATTTCAAATGGTTCCCGACCTGGAAACCCAGATGGAAATATGAGGCTGTTCAAGACAATATTCGTGATTCTTTGCACTACCTACTAAAGCCATGGAGTCCCTGGAAAATGCTCCCCCAGAATATCTGTTTTTGTTTTTAGTGAAAAATGGTTAATTGTTATCTCCAGTGACATTATTTGGACCTATCCTAAGGGTCAAAAATGATACAGCCAAGTCTCTTTCAAAGAAAAGTGAAGCCCTGGTTCCTGGAAAATCATGGTGATTTTAAGAAACAAAAAATCATGAACAACTTGTGATTTGTAGGCAAAATCATGACCAGAAACTTAAAAGCCCAGTGATAAGTTTACATTTTCAAGTGAAGACTGTCTTTTCATTGTAAAGGTTTAGAAATATATTTCTTAGAATGAAAGCTGAATTTAGATTTAGTGGGACCTTTCCAGTAGCTTTTTCCTCTCATGGAAGTGTTAATGCATGTGAAGATCACCTTTAATAATGAAAAAGTCCACTCCAATATGGAAAAATAGTCATGTGTACACACATTAGAGATTAGCATGTAAAACAAGTCTGATGTCTTTTATATCAAGTTGGCTGTAAGTGGACAAAATATAAAATAAAATAGGGATGGCTTTCCACCTTCAGAAAACTTTTTCAAAATTTAATAATTTGAAAATGACTTATCTGAATAGCCTCAAAGGTTCCAACCCAATTTGGGATTACACTGAATATTTTATATGGAAGAGAGCTTTTTTTTCCTCCCAGAAAGTAGGGGTATGGATGAAAACTGAACATAAGATTTCTAAGAGTTTCCATTTTAACTACATAGACATGAGAATGGCTCCATAACTCAGAACCAAACTTCAAGGGGAATATATAAATTTTCCTTTTTAACCTATGCTATCATATAGCCTTATATTGCTAACATATTTTATTCTCATTTGTAACTGACATCTGAAATGTATGGCCTGTTCTTTCTAATCCTTTCATTTTTTTTATCTGATGCAGCATACAAGTAGATATTACATGACATCACAGAAGAAGTATATGAGACTAGGCTGTGAAGTGCTGGAGAAATATATAAGGTATTAGTGATAGAGTTTAATTTGATTTAGATTAGCATCCCAAAATTCTGGTGCCTATTAACAGCTGCATTTTTGGTCAAGAAATTGGACTAGAAGGACCACAAGTACAAGCAGTCTGGTTAGAATATCAGTGAGTCCTGGGTTTGGTCACATTGAAAATGGCAAGGGATTAGGTTTTTTTCTTGTGGATTTTCAGCTTCTGGTTCTAAGGTGGTCATTGCAGTGTAACAAAAAGCTTATTGGATTGTGTATGTGTGTGAGCACACAGGACAGCTACATATAGGAAAGGAGAAAGTTGTTAGAATAAAAGGGGAACATCATTAGGAAAAAATATGCCAGCCACTGGTATACGTGTTAGCCTAATTTATGTCACTGTAAATGTAGAATGCAATTTGTCAAAGACACTAATATGCCAATGACTGTAGAAAACACAGGCTGATAAAAGTTCACTAATACAGTGAGAGGAAATACTAAGGACCCACATTTTAAATGTCACAGCGATATGAGCATGCAATTTAGATGGCCCTTTCTGAAAATTTAACTAGTCAGAATAGAAATTGTATTGTTTGTATACTTAATAAATAATTGTGATCATTATTTATCTGGAGTAACATGTCAGAGGGGGTAAAAGGAAGCTTATATACCAGACTGCGCTATTGCTAAAGTAAGCATTTCCTCGACATTGAGAGAGAGCTATGGTACAAGAAAGGCTTTCAGATGATCCCACGCAAGTCCAGTTTTTATAGTCTTCCTCTTACTTTGAACATAAGGCCAGTTCCTCTACAAATGGCAAGTTTCTGTACTCACACGTGTAAATCTTCTTGACCACAATGGAATTACTCCAAACTTAAATCTGTGTAAGCAAGTGCAGAGTTTGGTCTCAGTTATGGTCCCTGTTCTGGAACCAAAATTTAAAGCTGAGTGCAAGTCTTTCAAAGTTGAGCCTCTCACTGGATTTACACTATCCCAAACTTCAGCTTCAAATTACCCCCCAATCTCAGAGTGAAACTCATTCATAGATGCCAAATATTTCTTAGTTTTGCTATGATCTTTGCTTGATTTATATATCTATATAATAAGATTCCAGAAATATCACCCTGTTACTCTAAAGCCTGCAAAATCTGTACAGTGTGAAGCAGTGGAAGCAGCTACAAGCATGGTTGACAACTTTTTGTTCAGAATATCATATTCAATCATTACTGGTATTTGTGGTCTGACACTGTCTAATTGTTAACTTCTCCGCCACTTAGACTTTATGAATTAGACCTATGTTGTGTGTATATATACAGTACGGCATGTATCTAGTCCACATGTCACCAAGAGCACTAGGCCATTGTGAGATCGGAGATGACCAGTCACCACCCTTACTGTACAGCTAATTTTCATGCAACAATTTCATTTGCTGTATCGGCCAGCTAAATAGGTGGTGGATTACTTAGCCCAACTACCATACTCATACGACAATGTGGACTTTCAGCAACTAGTAAAATCATAAACAAAGATTCAGTAAAAATTAGGTCTAGAATGGAAAACTTGGTCTGGACAGATAAGACTTGTGAGATTTCAGTTTTCTTTGCTATTATTTCAAGCACTTCTATTTGTGTCATGATCACATGTTGCTGAACGGGTACTGTAACACAAAGAGATTCATATATGCTTCTGTAGACTCAAGTGTATTCTAATGGCTGAGGACCTCAGTGAGAACTGAACTTGAGTCCCAAAACCAATCTGAGTAATGGTAGGGTGTCTGTCAAATACAATTTTTATGAACATAGATCCCGTATGCTCAGACTCTTAATTAGGTCAGCACATATCAAACTATATATGAACAGATGGATAGATAACAGATTTAAACTATTGAATTATCAAGTTCATACTCTGTGTAAAGCTTGAGAGAAACAGAGCAAATGTTTCCTCATTGCTTTCTAGATAGTGTAGGGTGGGAAGGAGAAATATTGCAGTTTCTGGATAGACAGGAGGAAAACCTTCAGATTAGTATCAGATATGGTCTGCTGTGAAAAAAGGAGAATTTCCATTTCACTCAAGGCTCAGCGGAGTTCCAGAACAAGGAAGTGAGCCAGAAGATAACGTGTAGTGAATTCTGGGGCACAGAGACTGCCACCTTTTAGACACCTGAAATTACTATAAGCCAAGCAGAAAGGAGAAAACGGAGTATCTGGTTTACCCCAAACAAGAGTGACATTCTGAGGGCTAGGGGAGAGGATAGGCCACTAGCTTCCTAGCATGAAGACCAAACCTCAAATATGAGGAAAGCTAGCATCTACTGTGAGAGAGGATTCAGAGTGGTAGTCGTGTTAGTCTGTATCAGCAAAAAGAACGAGGAGTACTTGTGGCACCTTAGAGACTAACAAATTTATTTGAGCATAAGCTAGTTACCCAGGGTTCTTTTAACCCAAAGCTCTTGGTAACTTTTATTCTGTGCGAGGTGGTGTCAGGAAATAAATCAGGGGAGACACGGCCGTCCGACCGATAGATGGCTGGCACAAACAGGACTACACAAGAGTGCTTTCACTTAAAGCTAAACTTTACTTCATCTCAAGCACTTATACACATGTCTGCAACAGGTTAGTAAAACACCCCCAACCCTTGATAATTACCAAAGCTGAGTGTGGCTCTCGAGTGGCACAGCGGCAGCCCGTCTGCCAGTGGGGAACACAAGATGCATCCAGTGGGAGAGTCCAGTCCTGAAGAGTCCCCCTACCTCAAAGTTTTCCCCTTTATTTATACATTAGTAATAGAATAACATGTCCCTTAAAGAAAACTTGTTAAGCAAGCAGTTCCAATGGACAAGCAAGAGGCTTTCTTTTGATTATCGATTAACCAGGTGTGGGTTTTTCCAGAGTTTGCAGCCTTGAGACCCCAATAGACATTCCTGGGGCACATGCTGCTCTTCTAAAATGCATGTATCAGCAGCTTCAACACAATTCTTATCAGGAAGGATTTGGGGCCAAGCTGCCCTCTCTGTGGCACCCAAAACGCCCCCTCCCCTCCTGCCTTGGTTAAACTGAGCCTGCTGACTTGGCCAATTTACAGCCTGCTGACTTGGCTGCTTTTAGCAATAAGCCATAGTGCTTTCAGGCACTTTACTGGTTTGCCAAAGTCTCCCCGTACAAGCTTCCATGGGCTAAAACCCACTTCATCGGATACATGCAGAGGAAAATACAGTATGAAGATAGATAGCTAGATAGATATATACAGAGAATATGAAAAATGGGTGTTTCCATACCGACTATAACAAGAGTAATCAGTAAAGGTGAGCTATTATCAGCAGGAGAAAAAAAACCTTTTGTAGTGATAATCAGGATGGCCCATTTCCAACAGTTGACAAGAAGGTGTGAGGAACAGTAGAGGGAAAAAATAAGCATGGGGAAATAGTTTTACTTTGTGTAATGACTCATCCACTCCCAGTCTTTATTCAATCCTAATTTAATGGTGTCCAGGTTGCAAATTAATTCCAATTCAGCAGTCTCTCGTTAGAGTCTGTTTTTGTAGTATTGCAACTTTTAGGTCTGTAATCGAGTGACCAGGGAGATTGAAGTGTTCTCCGGCTGGTTTTTGAATGTTATAATTCTTGATGTCTGATTTGTGTCCATTTATTCTTTTACGTAGAGACTGTCCAGTTTGGCCAATGTACATGGCAGAGGAGTATTGCTGGCACATGACGGCATATATCACATTGGTAGATGTGCAGGTGAACAAGGCTCTGATAGTGTGGCTGATGTGATTAGTGTCCCCTATGATGGTGTCCCCTGAATATATATGTGGACACAGTTGGCAATGGGCTTTGTTGCAATAATAGGTTCCTAGGTTAGTGTTTTTGTTGTGTGGAGTGTGGTTGCTGGTGAGTATTTGCTTCAGATTGGGGAGCTGTCTGTAAGCAAGGACTGGCGTGTCTCCCAAGATCTGTGAGAGTGAGGGATCGTCCTTCAGGATAGGTTGTAGATCCTTGATGATGCGCTGGAGAGGTTTTAGTTGGGGGCTGAAGATGACGGCTAGTGGCGTTCTGTTACTTTCTTTGTTGGGCCTGTCCTGTAGCAGGTGACTTCTGGGTACTCTTCTGGCTCTGTCAATCTGTTTCTTCACTTCAGCAGGTGGGTATTGTAGTTGTAAGAATGCTTGATAGAGATCTTGTAGGTGTTCGTCTCTGTCTGAGGGGTTGGAGCAAATGCAGTTGTATCTTAGAGCTTGGCTGTACACAATGGATCGTGAATTGGAATTAATTTGCAAACTGGACACCATTAAATTAGGCTTGAATAAAAGCTGGGAGTGGATGGGTCATTACACAAAGTAAAACTATTTCCCCATGCTTATTTTTGCCCTTACTGTTACTCATACCTTCTTGTCAACTGTTGGAAATGGGCCATCCTGATTATCACTACAAAAGGTTTTTTTCCTCCTGCTGATAATAGCTCACCTTAACTGACTAGTCTCATTATAGTTGGTATGGCAACACCCATTTTTTCATGTTCTCTGTATATGTATATATATATATATATATATATATATATATATATATATATATATATATATATATATATATATATATCTTCCTACAGTATTTTCCACTGCATGCATCTGATGAAGTGGGTTTTAGCCCACAAAAGCTTATGCTCAAATACATTTGTTCATCTCTAAGGTGCCACAAGTACTCCTCATTCTTTTTGTGAGAGAGGAGTGTCCCATAGCCTGTTGCAAAGAAACTCAGATGTCTGGAAGATTTGGATAAGGTTCAGATAAACATCCCGACATCTCTGTGCTCATTGAAACTGAATCCAAACTTTGAACCCTTTTTTGTTCCCCATCACTAATTACCCCTTATACCGTTACATGAGATCAAACACCTAATTTGCTAGAATCTCACCAAATTCAGATCCTAAAAAGGATGTATGTCTGTTGACTTTGCTGAAGTTGTGACCACTTCCATCAAGTCTGAATTTTGTTTATGAAGTTATTGAAACCAGCCCTGTGAAAAAAAGGAAAGATTTTATTTTCTGGGCCTGATCCCACTCCTGATGATGTGAGTGATGCAGCATCAAGCTGTGTGTGTGTGTGTGTGTGTGTGTGTGTGTGTGTGTGTGTGTGTGTGTGTGTGTGAGAGATTCTTTTTTTTAAAAAAAAAAAATCTTCCTCTATAGCTACTTATAGAATACTATTAGATTTTTAAACCCTTTCTTTCTGAGTAAAAGGAGAGCTCCAAATGGAAGGCAAATAAAGAAGCAGGTTCAAGTAATGGAATGCATTTTGTGGCAGGAAGAACTGGGGAAATATTGTTCAGCCAGAACTTGATATAATGAAGTCTAGTTGTGCTGTTATACAAACTGTAAATTTCATGACACACGCTGTGTCCATTTCCTCCCCCCATAATCCATCTTATCTGTGAACAGATGCTGTAGTCCAAGGGTTTCTTCCTTGCCAGGTAAGCTTGAAGAACGTCATTGCTCAGGGCTCTTTGTACTCTTGGAGGAATGTGGATTGGGAAATGGAGAGAGAGATTAGCCAAACAGCAAATGCTAGTCTGATTACATTATTTCAGTTTTTCCAAAACACATTCAAATACTTAAATAGATGGGTCTACTGTTCAATACTCTCTAATAATGGATCAATCATGCTTAAATCATCTATGGATCGAGTATATGATCCAACCCTGTAGGCATCTGAAATGTATAGAGCAGGCAACCAATAAGGGGAAATAGTGAGAAAATGAAACGAAACAAAAAACCCCTAATTTCCATGACTTTAGACTTTACAGGTTGACGTATATTCCTATAAACCCTCTTGCACAGTATAGCTTAGATGCTCTGCTGATCTACTGTTTAGTGTGCAACATTTAAAAGCTAAACCTACTTTAAGTATCATTCTATCGTGACTTAAGTACTATGGCATTCTCCTTACAGTAAAAATACATTATAGGTACTTAGAGTGATGTTTTGGAGGATGGAGGAGAGATTTTTCAAAAGCACAAAGAGCAATTAGGTGCCCAACTCCCATAGAAAGTGAATAGGAGTTGGGTTCCTAACTGCACTTTGTGCCATTGCCCTGAATTTTAATGACTTGCTAAATTTAACTTGCAAACTCCGAGATGGTAGAACTGAAGATGTTATGAAAGCAGCCTTGTTACTATGGAGGAATGAGTTCTGCTGGATAAACATTGTAGCTACCTCACTTTAATCATGTAAGAGAAAAGTGAGTCAAAGGAGTAAAACCTTTTCTTTTGAAGAGCTGCACACTTTCTCCGCTAGTTGGACACTTCACCTAAAATGCAATACAAACTGATGGGGGGAGTATATTTGATTCAGAGGTGTCTGGCTGTCCGATGGAATCCTTCTTCAATATGCCTTGAAATTGAGTCATGTAGATATATGCTGCTGGAATTGTTTGACTGGAATTATTTCAAGGTTCTTTATGACTTAGAGTACTTCTGTACTGCAGTTGGGAGCATGCTTCTCAGCTCAGGTAAGCAAACACATGCTGAGAATAGCAGTGGAGCTGGGGTAATACACATGGTGGGCTGGGCTAGCTCCCTGACTACATACCCAGGAGGCCAAGTTTGTACTCCAGTGGTGGCCCAAGTTGCTTCCTGTGCTACCCCTGGCTACACTAGTATTTTTACCGTGATAGCTCAAGAAGAACTAGCACATGTCTATTTACCTGAGCTGGGAAGCAAGCCCCCAGCTGCCGGGCAGACATAGGCAGATCACCATCTGGTGTAAATTGTCATAGCTTAAGTGCTTTGCTGGACTGAGGCCTCTTATTGTATATAACTAATTAATAATGCTGGTTCCTAGGCAATACCATAACAAACGTCAAATGGGGCTGCTTTGTGCTAGGCAGTGTACAAACACAGTAGACAGTTCCTGCCCTGAACAGGGTGACCAGATGTCCCGATTTTATAGAGACAGTCCCAATATTTAGGGATTTGTCTTATGTAGGCGCCTACTACCCCTCACCTCCTGTCCCAATTTTTCACATTTGCTATCTGGTCACCCTAGCTGTGAAGAGCTTACAATCTAAATAGACAAGACAGACACAGAGTAGGGAAAACTGCTCAAACTTACAAGCAGAGTGATGGCAGCAAACATAATGGTAAGTGTCCTGATTTTTTGGCAGGGTGGGGGAAGAAGTTAACTAGGGAGAAGGGCCAGGGGGACAGAGCAGGTAAAGAGCTGGGATGAAGGAGGATGGAAGAGGCAGGTCTGGAGTGAAGCTGAGGTGAAGAAACGGAGGGAAGTGGCAGGAGAGGATTAGAATAAATAGGCATTCTTTCCTCTGTGCTGATTGGCTATCCAAAACTGTAGAAAATACTGATGATGCCATCAGAGTCTGCTTGTGTAGCTGTTCCTACTTGCTTGAGTCTTTCTGGCTGGCTTATGACAAAACTATGAACTTTAGTTGGGATGAAGAAAAATGTGAATTTCTAAATATTTCTCTCAGAAAAGTATTCTACAAGCTCTGTTACAAAATGCTATCATGGTGCTTGATATACATCTTAAACTGTGCCTGCAGTAGAGAACCCAAACTATTTGTGATTGCACTGGTTAGCTGCAACTAGTTAGTGCACCACCATTTTAATGCAACCTTATTAGCCATTCTGAGTCTATGAAGCCTGCCACTGCAGCCCCAGACGTACACAGGTGCTTTTCTGTTGCAACGCTTCCTTTGAATGTACCCCACAGCTGCTGGCACAGCTCCCAGAAACAGTTCTCTCCGGAAGACATCGAAAGGACTTGTGGGATACCATAAAGAATGCTAGAGGAATTATTTCGGCATAACCCCTCAGCAGCTACTACTAGTAATTTGTCCCACAAAAGAACTTTAAGTTTCCCTTCTTGGTAGAAACTCTTCTTGCCCTCTTTTGGGAGTAGATCAGCCGATACTAGCACAGGGAGGGACAATTTGCAGTTCCCTGTGCTAGCACGAGTAAATCAAGCCCAGAGAATGCAAAGGTTAAAATTCACAGGGTAACTAATTCCCCCACATTTGTGTGTGTTCACCAAAAATATTTACTAGTTGGGCTAGTAAAGCCCAATGTAAACTGTTATCCGCATGTACAATATAGGTTAGCTAAGGGGACTGATTACAGCCTTTTATCTGTATGGACAATGTTAAGGTTACACATGCATCATTCTTATTCTAGCAAGATGAAATATGAATCTCCACTTCTTGGAATAACCAGTTAGCTGTAAAAGGTTCATGTCAGTTAAGGTCTGGCAATAACATGGAAAAATTGCTTTAAAAAATTAAAATATTTGCCTCTCTTCCCATTCAGAGGAATAATTCTGTTGGGGACACTGGGGCATGGTCACTAGGTAACCGAGGGGATGGAAGACCACGAGTGTCAATGAAGCCCCCTCGCACTAGGCCCAGGTGTCCTTGGTCCCCCCCCCCCACCTGGAGGCACTCGCAGCAGCTCTGCGTACTAGGCCCAAGTGTCCTTGGCCCCCCTGCCTGGAGGCACTCGCAGCAGTTCTGCTGAAAATCTGCAACAATATGCTGCAGAGTCAGACTGCCTGAAACTAAGCAAGGCCACACAGGGCAGATATGGAAGAACAATGCTAAATAAAGCAGCTTTATGTATAGTTTAACAAATGATACAGCAAACCAGGGAACTAGCTGGGAACTGGATTGGCTGGCTATATGGATACTTGGGGCAGCTTGCTATTGGATAAGTATGCTAAAAAAAAGGATGTATAAAAGCCTGTGTAACTTCCTGCTCTGTGTACAGGATTTGAGATTCAAATCTCCCTGTACCTATTTGAAGCTTCAAATAAACTTTTCTGCTTCTCCACCCCGTTGTGATTATTGGGCGTAGCACACCGGGTAACGAACCAACTCAAGCTGTTGTTCAGCCTCTCGGCACTGGGTGCCGGCAACAATTCTGTGGGGAGGAGAGAGAGAGTGGATGTATATGTCTCCATATGTGTTACAGCATCCAAAAGGTGGGCTAGACATTGTATGAGGCTCAAGTTAACACAGTGTGGCTCTTTGTCCTTTTTTCCCCACGTTTCCACTCTGCAGTGGCTAGACCACTTGTAGAGGCTTGTCTTCAAGCTGACAAACGTAACACTTTAGCTCACACAGTAGCCCTTCATGATTTTAGATTCAGAGAACCCAGGTTCCATATCTGAAGATGATGCAGTCAGTGGTTACACGTGTGTGCTGGCGTGTTAGTGTATTGCACTAGATGGAATAACTTGATGGCAAAATGTACAGGAGCCTGTAATATTGCGGGGCTAGGGAATGGGAATAATTGGCAGACATTCATGTTCAAGTGGCTAACTGCTACAATGTCTTCCCACTCTGTCAGTGGAAATATGATTTAAGAATGTCAGAGTTTGGATAATGGTGTTAGAGTTAGCTCATCCATCTGAAAGGCACTCTAAGATAAAATTTAAAAACTAATCCCCAGATCTCTAAAGGTATTTGGGAGTGAGTGTGCTCAGCCCTGCAACACCTAACTGATTTAGGAGACGAGATCTCATTTTCAAAAGGGATTTAGGCACTTGTGAGTCTAAAGCCCATGAACAGTCAATGGGAAAGCTGGGATATTGTAAGGTGTTTTGTTGTTCTGGGTTTCTTTTTCTTATCTTAGTCCCATCTATATGGGGTGGGCTCTTCTCTATTCCAGTTTGTCTTGAAGCTGTTGCTTAGGAGTTATGCATCTAATCACATCCTTTTGTATAACATCCATCCATCTAGTTTTAGGTCTTCCAACCATTTTTCTACATTCTTCTACTCAACATTTAAGTTTTACACCCTGTTTCTGTTGTGTTGGATTTATGGAAACCCTTTGGAACACTTTTTATCTGAAGACAAAAACATGTTTGGCCCGTTTCTGAATTCAGAGAAAGGTCCCATCACCTACAATGGAAGACTTGTGCACATACACACACACCAATTACAATGAAAGATTTTTACATATGCCACACATTCAAAAAATGCTGGATTAGACCAATTAATTATGCCATTTGCAAAACCATTTACAGACTTCACTCGCGCATCTAACTTTTCAAACATGGGTCAACTTAATTTGTGTAATGTAACTGATGACATCAATAATAGTTCTAAAACTAAATGTCTTTATAGTTTTGATAAGGCCTCTTATTACAAACTCTAATCTGCTGCAGGTCAATAGGCAATGAAATCTGGAGGATAAGGCACTAAACTGGGACACAGGAGACCTGTGTCTGTTCCTGTCTCTGTTGTTCTGCTGGCTGACTTTGGGCAGGCCGCTTCAACTTTCTCTGTCTCACCTATTTTATTTGTAAAAATGGCAATAATGCTTAAGGTAACACTCAATTAGGATTGGGGCCTGTTTATGCTTGACGCTGTTCCAACGTAGAAAAGAGACAATTTGTGCCCTGAACAATGTATCTCCTTCATAAAGTGCTTTGAGATTTATGGATGAAAAGCACAGCGAAAGAGTTAGAAGGTGGTATGAATATTTTTCTGACATGCACCTCTGACAGGCTAATTCTGCAAATCACAGGAACAGATCTTGTGGCGGTGGTGGTAGTCTTTACATGGCAACTTTCTATATGTACTATATACTAACCTTACATTTTAAACAAGTGAAAACACAGACTGGTGAAAATATTTAATTTCTCGGGGGGGGGAGGGAGGGGTAGATGATCTGGTCCTTAACAAATAGGGAAGGAATATATTAGCACTGCAAAAAATCTGTTTATTTCAATTTTCTGACTTACAGTGTCTGCCCTTCTCTCTCCACCAAAAGGACCATGTGGTAAAGTGCTTGCTTTAGAGACACTGGCCTTTTCTTGTGGAAAATAAGGAGCTCCTGTTTTATGGTGGCCTGGAGGCTGAAGAGCAGCCTGTTGCCAGGGCTGCTGCTCTAATGGTTTCAGCAATCAGCCTGGCTCCAGCTGAGATGCAAAGTGGTTAGGCCTCTGCATGCTGTCTGTTTGTTCTGTAACCTGGAGCAGTCTCTCTCCCTCTCTTTCTCCTGATTTATTCTAGTAAACTGAAACACAATATCAGCATAAAAATGATTAGAAAGTGCATATCCTGTATGCATTTACAAATTGATATACTCAATTTCTCTGTCAAAGAAAGAGCCTTTACTTCATTCCTCCCCTGCCTCTTCCCCTCCTCCCCCATCCCTCCAGCAGCTGGAGGAATGTCAAGATTAAAAAAAGGAAATAAAATATGAGTGAAAGATCCTTTTCAGTTGTTGTGAAGATTGTGGGAACAGGTAAATTCTGACCACAATATTATTAGAGAAAGCTGTTAACTCATTTTGCAAAGGAAAGTTAAAGTTTAATTGCTGACCTCTCTGATTACTGAAACTATTTAATGAGAATATATGGCTACCCCTCTGAAAATAGCAAAGCTGTATCATGAGCAATGATGAAACAAAAAATGTTCACAAATATGGCTTGCTTTGAACAATCTCCCTGGCCATTTTGGTTGCTCAGCTACGTTTTCCCACCCTATTTGTGCTCAAGTATAAAAATACTAGGAAAAGTCTATTGACAGCAACATAACTTAGGTGCAATATGTCATATGGCATGGGGGCATTGTCTACTATTTGTTACTAACATTGTTTCTATGTTTTTATTAAACTTTATTGAGGGAAATAGAGTTTAATAAAACTCTGAAGCAGAGGCATCTGTTTCTGTAAAGGGAATCTACTCTAGCAGTCAGATTAGGGAGCTGCTACTAGGTTTATCACATCTTTATCCCAGTCCCTGCTAAAAGTTTGTTCCTGCATTGTTTGGCCCAAATTTTCCAAAGTTTGTGAGCAAACATTCATGTATTTGTCTGTGGCTGCCCTCAGTGTACACATGCAATATCTGATGCATATCTACAAGTCCGGGATTTGCAATTTCTCATGTGCAGTTGTGTTCCTGTCTTTTGTTGGCACAAGTCAGCCCTCCGCCCCCCAACACATTTCAAAACGTTGGCCTTGTTGGTCAAGTCTTCTAGTCTATATTAAAGTACTGGAGGGTGATTTGGGAGCACAAGTTCAATTGAGGCCAGTGTCACTTGGATTCCAATATCGCTTTAGGTGATATTTATTTTTGCACCCTTGGGTGTCTAAATGTAGACTAATGTTAGGCTTCTACTTCTGAAAATTTTAGTTGTCATCAGTAATTTGACTTGCTAATTTATTGTTCGCATCCTTTGAATTCATTAGAAACCACAATTGATTCAAATCCATCACTCATTTGAGCTGGAAAGCTCCAGACTAGAAAGTCCACCTCTTCCACTTTTAATTTTCCTAGTGCACAGAGCACTGTTGGGAGTGTCTATGAGCTATTGCCTGTGGTTTTTCTTCATTGAGAGTAAAATTCTTCCCTATGCAAAAGGCCTACAAAAAGCTTATGTGCCACTCAACTTCTACCTCAACAGAGCATTTGAGACCTAATTATTTACAGTTTGCGTTGTTGAGTATTTGTGAGGGGCCATATGACTCAGGTAGCATTTTTTCCCCTTCTGTTCTGACTGTATGAGCATTAGTCTTACATACAAGAAGCACCTGGGAGAGACAGCAGTTTAGAGAGATAGCAGATAGGAAGAGGTTTGATATTTTCTAAAATTCTCTTTCAATGGCACTAGCTTAGCCCAAGGGATCATTCTGAGAAAAATGCAAGTTTTACTGATTGGGAGTGGAGTTTAAATCAAATTGGAGGTAGTGGGGACAAAGAACTGAGGAAATTTGCTCCCTCTGCTGTGAAAGCAGTGTTCCATCTTATATAAAATATATCAACTGTTTTGTATATATGGGGTCCGCTACTCTAATACACATACTATAGTAGTACAAAATACCACTTCTGGTATGAATACTGCAGTATAAAAGCATAATACTTGCTTTGCTTGTGCATTCATGCAAGTAAAGCTCTATTACAAATGTTCACAGAAAGCGTACACAGGTGACATCAATGCACATCTAAAGCAAAATCACTTAAAATTTAATGAATCCTCTGGAAATTGTTTTGCAATATTTGTCCAGCTTTAGTTCTGATTCTAAGGTGAGCTGCCTTTCCCACACCTTTATAAGGCAATAAATGAGTACCGGTAAATCAGATGCCAATATTTTTGTTAGTCTGGTATTAAACAAAAGAGCCATGGGGCTGGTTCAGTGGAATTTAGGGCAGGGAAGCAGGACACAGCAGCATGAGTGCCCAGCAAACAATAGCAGCAGCCAGATCAAAACAGCAGGCAGAGTTTAGCCGGAAAGTATATGCACAATTATAGACACAAAATATCTGGAGCTGCAAAAGCATTACATCCCCAGGCTTGTCCTCAAGCAGGATCCTACTGTTGTTAACGTAAGCATTACTGAATCAGACTTGGATTTCATACAGTAAAATGCGTATTATCCAAAAAGGAAGGTGAAAATTAGAGGGATTAAACTAAGGCAATATATTCCAGTCAATCCCTTCAGGCTAATGGGGGATTAAACAAGGCAGTGGCCAAACCTCTGTCACATAATAGAGACACAAGTATTAATGGGGCACAGAAGCAATAGAACAGGAACTCAGGTCAGTTGCAAGTGGTAGGACTTGGTGCACAATAACATGGCGGAACAAATATAAAACATCATCAAATTCTAACAATCAATCTATCTCCATGTTTTTCTTTTGGAAAAGCAGTACAGGCATATTTGGAGTTTAATTCACTGAAAGCTATCGAATTAGATCCTGTCCTTCAGAGGGAGTCAAAATGGTTTCTGCTAAGTGCCTCACCTGACGAGGATATAATTAACAGAGCTAGTTGAAAAATGCTTTGTAAGTTTTGTGAATAATTCTGAACAAAACGATTTTGTTGACATTTTTAACCAAAAAAATGCATATGATAGGGACAAAATACACAATACAACAGACGTTTTCGAAATCAAAACTGAATTTGTTTCAGTTTTTGGTATTTCCTCCTTTCTGCCCCATTTCCCCCTTTTTTTCCCCTATGTTTGCCTCTAAGAAGGGGAGGGGGAAAGGGTGAGAAGAAGGGTAAAAATAAGAAAAAATGAAAGTTTGGGGGGTTTGAGTTCAAAAAATGGAAAATTGGAAAAGGTTGGAAAAAATATTTCCATGAATATTTGCACTTGGGATGGGTGTTAGGGAGCCAATCTTCACTGAAAAAAGTTTGAAAGAAAGCTCTGACAGCCTCTAGCAACGAGCCAGTCAGTAGCACAGCCAATACCACTTGATTTAAACCACATGACCATTCCGAAAACAGCCAGCTAAAAACTGGCAAAAAGTTGTCGCAAAATTTCTGCAGGGCACCAGATAGAGGAAAAGTTTGTTTTTTTTTTCCTGCTCCATTTCATGAATTTTTTTCATAGGAAATACATTTTGCCAAATCTTATTTTGTGCAGGAGATCAGCAAATTCAAAAAAGTGTAAAGGTCATGTGTTTTCACTGTGAATATTTTGCACGGTTCCCTTCATAACTGCCATCCTCCTCCTCCTCCTCACTATATCAGTGTCAGTTCTGTTTGATTCTTGTGCGCCCCCCTACCCCCTGGTACTTCTGCAGTATGTCTGGGAACCTTCTTTTTAACAGCATTTATTGCAAAATGAGGGACACCACAATGGATGATGCCAGCTAGTGATTTTGCTGTTTCATTGTGCGCATTTCCTCTTTGTCAGGTAATTCGTTCCCAATTTTTGATGATTTATTTTCCATGGCTTAGGCGTCTTTGGTTCAGATCTTAAAAGTGGGCAAGCAATATCTTCTTTCACAACTCATCATTAATCACAGCATGTATATATAAGAGACTAATAGAGAAAGGATTTCTTCCTCCTGTTGAGAGCCAGTTCTAACTAACACAGAACTCTTAGATGAGAGGCGTTAGACTCTGGATGGTGATTCAGATGTTGGTTTGTCAGTATACTCAGTACACACATTTATGAATATCCCCTTCACCTCACCCAGCTACTATGCACGTATTTTTTTTAAATTCTGGGAATAGCTATTAAGGAAAACTTCTGAGTTAACGATGTTAAGTTGATTATTTGTGACTAGAGCTGGGTAAGAAACAGTTTTCCATCCTGTGAAATTTTTTGAGATTTCAAAATGTTTTTCTGTTCTGCACTGGGATAAAATTGAGGCCTGAGAGACAGACCCACACACCTGAATAGCCAATAGCTTAGTGATTAGAGCACTCACCTGGGATGGGGAAGACCCAGGTTTATTCCACACATTACAGGTGAATGCCCTAACCGCTATGCTATTGGTTATTCTGGGGCTGGATGGGGATCTATGATAGTACCCAGGGTTGTGAGATGCCTCACCACTACCTGCTCTTGGCACGAAGCAGTCTTGCCTGTCCTTGCTCTGGATGAGCTCCCTGAAACCATCAGCCACACAAGTAACACAAGCACTACTTTCCAGGTCCCTGCAGGCCTTGATCTTTCTGTACAGGTAGCATTAGGCACACAACAACCCTCAAGGTCTCAGAGCATTCACTGAAGTGGTCAGCCCCTTACCCACTGCACTCACAGAATTACCCAGCCCGCTGTTCCCAAAAAAACAGTACTGACCAGCTTATAAGATTGAACTCAGAGTCATCGTTTTGCTTAACACCGCAGCACTGTGATCTATTTACAGTGAAAACCAAGATTAAATTTATTATGAAAGATGAAAGAGATTCAAATAATAGTGAGTAAGAATACTGGAAACAAATAGTGACATATAAAACAAAATCATACTTTCTAGAGACTAAATTTATCATCAGGCTAACCTTCTGCCTAACAAAGCTTATCTCATCCAAAGTTCTCTCCAGCATTTTCAAGCAAGCCTGGTTGAGATCCCACTTTCATGAAGCAAATTCTCTTTTCATTTATTTCCTAGGTAAGTGATACCCAGGTGGCTTCTTTGCTTCCAAATATAGCAGAGCAAACCTTTGAAGTTCACCTCAAAATCAGGTTTCAGAGTAGCAGCCGTGTTAGTCTGTATCCGCAAAAAGAAAAGGAGTACCTGTGGCACCTTAGAGACTAAGGCAACGTGTGCCAACTTCTTCAACTCAATAGTACTGCTGGCAATGTTGTATGGCAGCGAAACATGGGCGCTGACGAAGATAGAGGAGCAACAACTGTGTCACGGAGAGGGTGATGGAAAGAAGAATTCCAGGCATTTCTGTGACCGAGTCTCCAATAAAGTGATCAGACAGCAGAGTGAAGTGCAAGAGGTCATTGTTGAAAGCAGTTACAGTAACCTGTGATGGGCCGGGAATATAGCTAGGCTCACTGACAATCTATAGACTACAGCTGTCATCGAGTGTTATCCACAGGAACTGAAATGACCACTCATCTGACCTCCAAAGAGATGGGAAGATTTTATCGTGAAAAGGCATGACCACTGTGGAAAAGTAAGGCCAGGATAAGAGAAGAATGGAAGATGTGCTGTGATCAGTGCAATCTATTTGAAGGGTGAAGGACTGATAGATCAAGGTGATCAATAGGCCTTTTCCATCTCCAATTTCTAGGGGCTACTCAATAGGTAGATCCGTGCATTCACCAATTTGAAATCCTGTCCTATGAGTATATGAACCATTAGATCAGTAAATTTGCAGCAAAAATCTTGATTAATTTTCTGTCAATATTTCTGTTAATATAGCTCATAAACAAGTCAATATTTCAGAGAATTAAGATCAATTAACCAGATGGCCCACTTTTGTTTTTGCGTTACTGTACAATCTCTTAGAATATGTTATTTAGTTAATTTCTCTCATGAACATGTATATTTTCCATAGTTCAAATACCAATGAAAAAAATCAACATATTTACCTCGTTACATATATGTGCCCTTTGTTTATATTTTGTACCTGCTATTTGGCAATGCAGATCTTTGCTTTATAGTTTATTGCAGTCCAGGCTGTTGGGTTTTTTTTTCCCAAGTTAAGGTCCTGATCCAAAGCCCACTGAAGTAAATGGGATCCTTTCCATTAACTTCAATGGGCTTCAGGTCAGGCACCAAATATATATTTATTCCTAAAATAGCAAGACAATCTAATTTTATTAATATGAAAAACAGCCATTAGCCACTAATGTTGAATAGATTCTAAGAGAAGTGTTTAATAAAACTGTCGACAATTCCAATTACTTACTTGTTAAGGCATACTTTGCAAACCAGCAAATGAAAAGTATTCTCTCTCATCCTAATATTTGCTTATATTGTTTTGAAGTTTAAAAAAAATCATATCATTGGGCTACAAAAAGTAATTAGAAGACAGCATTGACACAGAGGCAAACTCTGCAAGCTAATAACAAAGATACTTCAGTGTGTTGCATTTTGGATTGCAACATGACAGACCATTTCAGATATTTAAGATAAGATACAATGAAAAATGATATGCTTCTTATGCTTTTTAAAAAGGATTCTTAAATAAATAGAAGAGTTAACAATATTAGTGTGAATGGTTTGTGTCCAAAGTCTAAGAACACCTGATAACAGGGCCATCCCTGATAACCTGCATGACTTCATTATAAGAGTCAAACATCTGGTTATCCCAGGACCACCACCACTACCACCACCAGAGTCACGGGAAGCACACATGGAAAAAAAATTGATGAATTTTGGCTGCAGCAAGTCAGACCCCTGATTGTTTTGTGTTTTTTGTTTTGTTTTGTTTAGGCAGAGAGAATGAATATCCATTAAATATTCTGAAAATATTAGACTCTTGCTTCTTTTCTATTTTCCCTTTTGGATGTGTAAGTGATGATATTACTTATGCATGTGAGATTTTTATACATATGAATAACCTTGTTGAACTCTATAGCTCTGTCTAGACTAGGATTTAAAGGTTTGATGTTACAGCATGTTAGCTAACCCTGTAATTTACACCTACTAATACGCTTGACAAGACAGGATAAGTTGTACTTTAGCAACTTATTAAATTGGTTGAGTTAAAGCATGACGGGAGGGGGAGAAACTAGGCTTTAACTGAACCATATTGGATGTGCCCAGCTTGCCTTGTCTTAACTAGAGTATTACAAAGCGTTAGTTAAATTGACCTAATTGAACTAAAGATCACCCTAGCCAACACATTCTAATATAACTTGAAATTCTAGTTGTGACAAAGCCAAGGAAACTACTCATGTTCAAGGTTACTCATATGCATAAGTAGAGCCCTGCGTGGATACAAAAAATTGGATCCTTATCCAATCTGTGATCCGCACAGATAGTAAACAATACAACCGCATCTTGGGATGCAGATATCCGCAGATGTAAAGTGCATATCTGTGGATTTGCAGGGCTCTATGCATAGGTGTTCGCAAGACTGGAGCCATAGTCCTTATTTATTTGTAGCTCTCAGGCCCAGTTCTCCTTTGGAAAGAAGGAGTCGCACCAGTGTAACTCGAGAATTTTGCCCATTGCAAGTTTATATCGAGAACATTTTCAAAATAAGATTAAAAAAATACAAAAAGAGGTGTAGCTATTTCTTTAGCTCTCAGAGGTCAAAGTTGAAAAAAAAAAGCAGTTCTGTTCCCCTCCCCCCTTAAAGCAGGAAAATGTACTAAAGAAAAATAGAAAATGTGAGGAGCATATTGGGGGCTAACCGCTTATGCCATTTGGTAGTTGCTATACCTTTTCAAGCTGTTAGCTTAACCCAAATGACAATATTAGTGAATCTCAGGCTACGGCTACACTACAGATCTTGCAGCTGCGCTGATATAGAGCTGCTAGTCAGACGTTCTAAGCCGACGGGAGAGAGCTCTCCTGTCGACTTAATTACTCTAACCTCTGCGAGCGGCAGTAGCTGTGTGAGTAGGAGAAGCTCTCCCACTGACACAGGGCTGTCCACATGAACGCTTAGGTCAGTGTAACATATGTGGCTTGGGGGAGTGGCTTATTCACACCCCTGAGCGACATAACTTATACCAACTTAAGCTGTAGTGTGTACATAGCTTTAGTCATTACTAGTGAAAGAGAAAGTAAGTATTGGCTGAGACTGCTGTGCTGTTTGTCTGTGCTTATATTGGAGTTACGCAGTAGTAGACAAATCATCAGGCATTTTGCCATTGATTTAAATGGGAATAGAATTTGGCACTTTTCCACCTCTTTCTCTCTTTGAGCTATGGGAAACTAAAAATTTAACTGCACAAGGTTTTATGTGGCCCTTTTCTCTGGTTTTGTTCTAGATGCATAGCCTCAAGTGTTATGCAAAAGGGATTCAGCAGTATTGTAAGCAGGCTCAACTCCTTTGAGTTAATCATGGTTGCATACCAGATCTGAAGTTGGCCCAAAATCTCAAAGTAAAAATTCAATCAGTTATTGAGCTTCAACTGGCTTTAGGCCAAAAACATGGAAGAGTGTCAATTATGTATTTCAGAGACACCAATACTGATTCTCTGAGAACTGAGCTCAAGTTCCCATTCCTAAATTTTTTAAACAAACTTTGATTAAATTTCAGGTTGAATTTAAGTCTCAAAACAAAGTGAGCTTTCTGTGGTTTCAATTTTCATTGGTTCACTGCAAACATTTCATTTAGATTTATACTCTTTACATTACTCCTCAACATACATTTTGTTTCCCCTCTTTTTTAATATTAGAATTAGAAAAAGAGAAGTATATATGTTTATTTTTCCAGCAGTCCTTTCAGGCAATAAGAATTGCCCAGAATCAGAAATGTAGGGCTGGAAGTCAATCCCCCTGTGCTGAGGTAGGATCAAGTATACCTAGACCATCTCTGACAGGTGGTTGTTTAACCTGTTCTTAAAAACCTCCAGTGATCACCAATTCCACAACTTCCTTGGAAGCTTATTCCAGTTCTTAACTATACTAAAGCCTTATAAGAAAATATAAACATTTTCAATGCAGAGATCCAAGTACAAATGGTGTTGCGATCTGGAAGCACCAATGAAGAGATCCAAACAATCATAGAATCATAGAACTGGGAGGGACCTCGAGAGGTCATCTAGTCCAGTCCCTTGCACTTGTGGAAGGACTAATTATCTAGACCATTCCTGACAGGTCTAACCAGCACTTAAAAATCTCCATTGATGGAGATTCCACAACTTCCCTCGGTAATTTATTCCAGCGCTTAACCACCCTGACAGTTAGGAAGTTTTTCCTAATGTCCCACCTAAACCTCCCTTGCTACAATTTAAGCTCCTTGCTTCTTGACCTATCCTCAGAGGTTAAGAAAAACAATTTTTCTTCCTCCTCCTTGTGACAACCTTTTACATATTTGAAAACTGTTACCATGTCCCCTCTCAGTCTTCTGTTTTCCAGACTAAACAAACCCAATTTTTTCAATATTCCCTCATAGGTCATGTTTTCAAGACATTTTGTTGCTCTTCTTTGGACTCTCTCAAATTTGTGCATTTCCTGAAATGAGGTGCCCAGAACTGGACACAATACTCCAGTTGAGGCCTAATTAGAGTGGAGTAGAGTGGAGGAATTACTCCTGATGTCTTGCTTACAACACTCCTACTAATACATTCCAGAATGATGTTCGCTTTATTTGCAACAGCATCACACTGTTGACTCATATTTAGCTCATGGTCTTCTGGACCAGTCTTCTGGAATCTCTCCCATCTTCCATGACTTCTCAAAGATAATAGCTAATGGCTCAGATATCTCCTCAGTCAGCTCCTTGAGTATTCTAGGATGCATTTCATCAGGGCCTGATGACTTGAAGACATCTAATTTGTCCAAGTAATTTTTAACTTGTTCTTTCCCTATTTTAGCCTCTTCTGATCCTACCTCATTTTCACTGCCATTCACTACGTTAGACGTCCAATCACCACCAACCTTCTTGTTGAAAACCAAAACAAAGAAGTCATTAAGCACCTCTGCCATTTCCACATTTTCTCTTATTATTCCCCCCCACCACCCCCTTATTGAGTAACTGGCCTACCTTGTCCTTGGTCTTCCTCTTGCTTCTAATGTATTTGTAGAATATTTTCTTGTTACCCTTTACATCTCTAGCTAGTTTGATCTCATTTTGTGCCTTGGCCTTTCTAATTGTGTCCCTACATACTTATGTTATTTGTTTATATTCATCCTTTGTAATTTGACCTAGTTTCCACTTTTGGTAGGACGCTTCTTTGATTTTTAGATCATTGAAGATCTCCTGGTTAAGCCAGGGTGGCCTCTTGCCATACTCCCTATCTTTCCTACACAGTGGGATAGTTAGCTCTTGTGCCCTTAATAATGTCTCTGAAAAACTGCCAACTGTCTTCTATTGTTTTTCCCCTTAGACTTGCTTTCCATGGGATCTTACCTACCTGAGTTTGCTAAAGTCTGCCTTCTTGAAATCCATTCTGTTTATTTTGCTGTTCTCCCTCCTCCCACTCCTTAGAATCATGAACTCTATCATTTCATGATCACTTTCACCCAAGCTGCCTTCCACTTTCAAATTCTCAACCAATTCCTCCCTATTTGTCAAAATCAAATCTAGAACAGCCTCTCCCCGGTAGCCGTCTCCACCTTCCGAAATAAAAAAAAGTCTCCAATACATTCCAATAACTTGTTGGATAATCTGTGCCCTGCTGTTTTATTTTCCCAACAGATGTCTGGGTAGCTGAAGTCCCCCATCACCACCAAGTCCTGTGCTTTGGACGATTTTGTTAGCTGTTTAAAAAAAGCCTTATCCACTTCTTCCTGGTTAGGTAGTCTGTAGTAGATCCCTACCATGACATCTCCCTTGTTTTTTACTCCTTTTATCCTTACCCAGAGACTTTCAACAAGTCTTTCTCCTATTTCCATCTCAATCTCAGTCCAAGTGTACACATTTTTAATATATAAGGCAACACTTCCTCCCTTTTTTTTCCCTGCTGGTCCTTCCTGAGCAAGTTGTATCCTTCTATACCAATATTCCAGTCGTGTATTATCCCACAAGGTCTCTCTGATGCCAACTATGTCATAGTTGTGTTTATTTACTAGCATTTTGAGTTATTCCTGCTTATTCCACATACTTCTTGCATTAGTATACAGACATCCGATTTGATTTCACCCCCCAGTTCTGTCTTGTCTCTCCTTTATCCCTGCTGTAACAGCCCATGCTCCCGCCAAATTCCAAACTTTCTTCCAGGTCTCCATGTTCTTGACAATGTACCTTAACAGTAAAAAGGCAAGGCAAGGACAGGTTGAGTAATGCTTTGCAGAACACAGTTGGAATGAGAAAAATGTGTTCTTAAGAAAGCTAAAGAATTTAGCTTGACAACAACACTTGACAATTTCAGTGGAGGAATATCACCAAGTACTATACCTCAATATTTTTATATATATATACTAATGATGAGGAAGTTAACAAATATGCTGTTCAGTGCTTTTAGCATAGCTCTCAGGAGCAAATGACTTCTCACTGCAGGATAACTGAAGAGTCAAGAAAGAATGCATAAATACACAGTGTTATGAACAGCAGATTACTGTATTTCATAGCATTACTTCAGATTTTTGAGCAATAACATTCTAAAACCTAACTATGTACTCTTGTGGAAGAGTTCTATAAAATTAAATGAGGATAAAACCAAGTGGGATCCATAAGTATATCTGAATTCTATAGAAATTACTCTAAGAACCTGTAGAATCTATCGAGGATATGGACATATTACCATCCTCCATATATTGACTGTTAACACTAAGGAGTGAGGGAAATTATTTACACCAGTGTAACTGAGAACAGCATTTGGACTGATATATGTCTCAGAGGTAGTGTTGAAATAGTGGAGATAGAAGAAGTGAGAAAGGCGATAGGATAAGTAAGGACCTTATCCAACATCTATTGAAGTCAATGGGAGTATTTCTACTGACTATAGTGGACTTTGGATCAGGCCCTTAATTACAGCAGGTCATTGGATTATACTAGTAGTTGTGTAAATAGCATGTGTGCATCTGGGTAAGAGTGCTCAGCATGATAAGGCTTTAGGATGCAGTATCACCCTTTAAAAAAAGGAGGTAGAAAGCGGGAAGGAAGGTAGTTTAAAAAAAACAATAAAGACAAAAATAAATCTATTTGTTTCCTGTCTCCTGCATCTTCCTTAGATATTTGCCTCTCTTCACATTTGTCTGACTCATTTCCTAGCCTGGAAAGAGAAGTCAAGGAAATGTTTTTGTAAAGCCAGCTTGAAGAGAAGTGCAGCATCAACATAAAGCTACAGAAGTTTGATGTTTATTACATTTATTTTGTGACACATACAAGACAGTGGAAGCCCTTTTCATGAATGAAACTTGTACTGAAGTTCATAAGACTTCTGTTTGTGTAGGACTTCCAGGATCAGGCCTCAGTGGGAATTTTCAAAGCCCTTAGCTTTGGCCATTTGAAATCAATAGGAATTTTATCACAGAGGTTTCAAGGACAGCAGGATTAGGCCAAAGTTGAGTAGTTTTGAAAACCCACTTCACTATTGTTAGTAACTTTTCTTATCCTTTATTGTTTAACTTAGTTCTGCAAGGGAATTCTGACCTCATGAAGCCTAAGAGCTTATCTAAACATTAAAAGTTCTTCCAGAATAAAGTAGGGTGTGAATTTAAAGTGAATTAAACTAACTTGGAATAATTAGGAATAGTTAATCAGGAATAGCTCTCTATATAGACAAGCTTGAACTATCTTACTACTACTGTCCCTGCAGGAGAAATTGTGATGTTATTGGGCCTGATCCAGTACTCTTTACACAGGCAACCGCCCCACTAAAGTCCACTGGAGTTTGCCTGCATGCAGAGTACAGACTCAGATCCATACAGATGTTAATTTTGCAGGTTGGAGTCTCAGCTGCTGTAAATCAGAGGAGCTCTATTCTCTTCAGTGGAGCTTCACAGATTTATATCAGCTGAGGATCTGGTCCTTTCCATGCAAGGATGTGAAGATGTACCTGGTACTGTGTGTATCAAAATGGTAGAGGAAAAGAAATTGTCAGACAAAATGAGGTCCTTTCCTTTCTATAACATGTTCTATTCAAACTGCTACCCAGACCTCAGTGACGTTTTTGTTTTAAAAATTAAAAAAGATTAAGAAATTAAAGATATTCCCAAATTTTTTTGGAGAATTAAGTTTTAGAGACAAATAAGGAACCTAATATTCAAAAGATTTCTAAGACTTCAATGATAGTGACCCTCATATAAATATTGTATTGTGTTAAAGCATTTCTCTTGTTTATTATGAATATTAAGAGAGGAAAATGGGTCTTGATGGCTACTGCAGTGAAAGAAGATAGAAAACATGGGGCCCAGCGCATGTCTTGCATACTTGTTATTGATACAAACTGTGAGGTTTGGACTGGCTTTTCAAAAGACTGCAGGGGGCTACATTTCAAAGAAAAGTGACCATTTATCTCATCTGTAGGGTGTTATTCTCTCCATTAATATTGTGGTAGACATCTCAGAAATTCATCAAAATAGGTCATTTAAATCTGATGCTAGGTCCCTAGACCAGAGGTTCCCAGATAGTTAGGTCGGTGCTATATTTGATTTCTAGTGTCTTAAAAATAATTAAAAAAAAACTTTCTTGGCTAAGTTAACAAAGAATTGACTTTCAGAGGATAGGCTCCACATGACAAAATAACCATACATACTTTCTGCTACATTTGAACTGAGCAGGAATAAAATAGAGAAGAAAAAAAAAGATTAACACCTCAAAGAGCTGCGTACAGGCACAGTACATTCTCGGAACTAATTAAAAATCTGACAAATCATCCGTGTACATTTCTTTGGAAGGAAAAAAGGGATGATCCACTATAAATTGACCTTTTGTTAAATGGTAACATTTCTAAAAGTTTAGTCATCTTTTTAGATTCAGTTCAGAGTGTTCTTTCAAGAAATAGTAGAAATGCATAGCCGAGCCTGGGAGTCTAGTGTTAGTCAGATATACTGCCATACAGAAAGCCAAGTTAGGATCTCTCTATTGTCCTTTCTCTGGGGCTGGCAGTGAAAGGGAGCCTAGAATAGGCCAATATGCCCAAGAACGAATGCAATTTACATAGCTCTCCTATGACCCTACTCTGGCTAATTAAGGAATGGTGTTAGAGGGCACTTCCTTGCTCGAGGGCTTATTATGAAATAGACCTTTGTGAAGAACTTTGAGTGATGAATTAAACAGGACCCGGAGGTTTGCACCACTTTAACAAATGGACAGTGTCTCAGATAGTTCTATAAATCGTTTTCCCCTTCCGATCATTATCGCTTCTGTCTCGCCAAAGGTCAATTTGAGACCACTCTTCTTCATCCAAGAGTTGATCTTTTGCAGGCATATTGGCACCCTGGTGATAGCACTGTTTGC
The DNA here is from genome assembly GCF_015237465.2 of Chelonia mydas. Classification (NCBI taxonomy): domain Eukaryota; kingdom Metazoa; phylum Chordata; order Testudines; family Cheloniidae; genus Chelonia; species Chelonia mydas. Next base: position 164,912,945 of record NC_057849.1, read on the forward strand.
AACTGGGAACAAAATATACAGCTGGGTGTTATCAGATGGTCTTGGAGAACAGGAAGTCTCATTAGCTCTCCAAGTGAAGGGAGACTGGATAGACCTGTGTGAGGAAGAGGAGCAGTAACTCGCCAACATTCTGTCCTTTAGAGATAATGAGTCATTGTAGTACTGCTCTGTGTACTCCAGCAACATCATGCAAGCAGACCTTTAGTGCTGAAGCTAAACAAGGAAAGGAGAAATGGTGGTGACAGTGTCTCAGGCGGGGTGGCCAAACTATGGGTGGTGGCCCAACAATAAGCTGTGACACAGTCCCAGGTAGTCCACTGGTGCAACTGCATTCTCTAGTCAAGCTCTTAGTAAATCTTTAACTTCATGTGCCTTGTGTAATCTAAGTAAAAGCTACATAAATGTAATGCTTTGAGCTGTATATGTTGGACAGAGTATAGAAAAAATTATTTATTTTAAAAACAAGCTGCAATATGTCAAGTTTAATTCTCGCAAGTACAATGGTGCGTTTCACTGCAAGGTAACCTAGCAACATACACAGTCTGCCATTTACAACTGTAAAAAATGACAAGCAGTATTTCAATTTGATATGGATAAATTTATTTATTTTATCAATTTATTTTTCAAAAAAAGGGGGCACTGGTAGAGAAGATATTGAAAGTCTATAGCTACATGAAAGGAGCCAGACAAAAAGTTAAAGAAAGTGGTAAGAAAATATGATGACACATACTTGAAGTTTGGATTCTCCTTTACTGGATCGGATGAGTACCCCATTGTCACAGTGTGTTATAATACAACACTGATTTTATATTTTTATTTACAATATTTGATTCTTTTCTAATTAGTAGAGAGTAGAGTTGGGTCTTTAGACAGCCTAGGAATTCAAATTTTACACTAAAAATGAAAACAATATAGTGTTTAAAGTTAGACAACTATTTTGTTTTAAAATTATATAAAATGTTAACAATTGTTAACATTGTTGTTGCTTATTGTTTAGCTTTACACATTGTACATTTATACACTGTGTTTTCCCTGTTTGAATGCCACATTTTGCTCTCAACATTTTTTTAAAGTGTTTTAAAGTTTTACTAAAACTGTTTGATGTCAAAGATCTTTGAGTGCATATCACTGGGGATTTCTATCATTACAATTGTTTACATTAAAATGAAACAGAAATATACATTGTTTATTTACAGTGCTATAGTTTATATGTATGTAATAATTAAAATTAATTTTCAAGAAGTGTTAATAGGGGCCGCAGTGCCTATTGCAGCTGCACAGGTGGGTCTCAAGGAAAAAAAGTTTGGGAACCTCTGGTCTAGGGGACTAGCATCAGATTTAGATGACCGGGGTTTAATTCTCTGCTCTACCCACAATTCTCTGGATGTCCTTGGGCAAGTCATTGAGTCTGCTTATGCCTCAGCTCCCCCTCTGTAAAAATGGAGATAATACTTCCCTACCTCACGGGAGGGTCATGAGGATTACGTTAAAATTAAATAAATAAGAAGTGCTTGTGGGTGCTCAGCTACTATGGTAATGGGGGCTATATAAGATAGATCAATAATGCTCTGCAGTCAGTTGTGTCAAAAGCTGCAAAGGAATAGGATGAGTATGAAGATGGAGCCAGATTTTCGGTCCCACTAAATCTGCTTTGTGGTTCTGCCAGTTACAGTAGAGGGTGGAGCTTTTTCAGCCTCAGGATCCCCAATAGAACTCATTGAGAATCTTCCAAGGAAACTATTTATTTTTCTTCCCAGAAAATACCAATTTGTCAAAACCAAAATGTTTCACGAAACCTGTTGGTTTGGAGGAACTTCCAAGAAACCACAGGCAGAGTTCCAACGGACAGGGTTCTGATGGGGAGCCAGGAGCCTAGATGGCCTAGGAACCGTGGCTGAGCTAGGCGCCTCAGAACTTGGCTCACAGGATCAATTTCCTTCTGAAATTTTCTAAACAAGTTTTATTTGGATAGTTCCTTCCACAGGAAATTTTAAAATTTCTACTTTGTTTCCGAAACAGAAATTTGTCAGAACTTCAGAATTTTCCATGGAATGGAGCTGTTTTCTGGGGATGAGGGACATGTCAGAAAGGAGGGTAGCTGATTTTCCGGGGGGGAGGGGGGGAAGGGGGAGGCGCAGGGGGAGAGAGGATTAAGATAATGGGACTGTACTGGTGACACTGTCACAGCCCCAGACTGCAGAAGATATCAGTGGATTCTTCACTCTGTTAAACATGACATTTGCAACGACACCCTTTCCCCTGGGCAGCAACAGGATGGGAGAATATCAGTGGTCCACAGCCAAGTGCCAGTCATGCACCCCAAGGTAAGAAGGGCTTATGTGGAGGAAAGGAGCCTGTAGCAGGACGGTAGAATTCTCCTCTTCCCCATTCCTGTTAGAACTTTGCAGAGGATTGCAAGCTAGTTACTTCTGACTCCTTCGAGCAGGTGCAGCTCCTCATGTTTTACCCTGAATATAAGGAAGGTGAGAATAGCCCTCTAGTAGAGAGTCAGCTAGCATCTGGTACAGACACATCCTGAGGTAAAAGATCCTGGAGGTTGACAAGAAGGCTTAAGATAGCATCGAAGGAATGTTGCTTTAGAATATACCTTTGTTAACATGAAAAACTACAATTTCAGAAGGAGAGATTTTTTGATTTTTTTGGCCCTACTAGCATGCATCTTTTAGGTGGCACTCCTCCTGCCAACTACAACCCCCATATTTGAAGTGAGTGGTTGGGATAGTTAGTATTCAGTAAAAGACCTTATATCACTAGGTGGAAGAATGGAAGGGGAGAAATTACATAGAATGGGGGGGGGGGGAGGGGAGCAAATAAATAACTGTAAAAATTACCAAGCAGACAGACAGAGATAATTTCTTCTAGTGAGTAGGAGGAGATGGGGTGGGGGTGTGGGAAAAAAGAGTTAAGGAAGCTCAGGGTTTGATAAAACATTCCTAAGTGGCCACTAAAAAAACCCCTATTCAGTTGATTTGGAACTACCAAGCTGGGCACACTGAGCCTAGTTCACTGCACAATATTATTATTGTGACCCTCATTCTCTCTTATTGTTTATTTTACAATTGGTTCTTGTTTTGTGGTAGACAACTTGATTGTAAGTGACTTAGGGCACTGTTATGTCTACCTACATTTATACAGTGCTTAGCACATTGGAGCTTCAATCCTGATTGTATTCTTTTATTTTGTTTATATTAGGGTGGTGCCCCAAACACAAATACACAACTTGTTAAAATAAGTTCCAAACATTCTTCCCAGTTGTACCAGCTTTAGCACTGGAGAAGGAAAGGCAGGGAGGAGAATGAAAAAAGTTCGATGCAAAAAGGAAGAGAACTGAAAGTACACATCCAGAGGTAGAGAAAAGAACTACCACAATACAGTAGAGAGCCCAATGTTGGCTGAATAAGACTGCCAAAACAAAAACAAAAAAAAATATGCAGGTGTTTGATAAAAAGTAAGCCAAACAATTACTATGTATTAGAATAAAATGAAAATAAACTATTGCTAAGACTTTGTTCTCTTAGATTCTGTCAGTGGAACAGGTTGTTCCAGAGTTTAAACAGTGATGTTATCTACCACTCAACCTTTTGAACCTTAACACAGAATAGAAACAGTGGCCCAGATTCTGAACTCAATAACCTGGTAGAAATCCACAGTAACTCATCTGAAATCAGTAGAGTTACTCTGAATTTACACCAGTATAAGTGAGTTCAGGATCTGGCTCTCTACTTTCTATGATTTTGAATGACTTCATTCCACCTTCATCTGCTATTAGGAAGTGTTAATAAAAATGACACCTTGCAGTGTGAAAATAGGGTTCTCCCACATTTTCTCTGACAGATGTTAATGAACTATTTGAACTTAGGTCACTGTGAAAGATGAGAAAAATCCTTTATGCAACTGTGCATTAATCATAGACACATGCTGATTTACTCCCTCAAATTCCAGTAAATCCCATATTATTTGGCTGATTCCCCACCCCGCCACCACCACTTTCTTGGTTCCACTCCAACCACACCCACATTACATTTCTCTTCATATCCAATCTACTTATGCTCCATATTTATTAACTTGATTATCTGCTCTTGTCAGAAAGTCACTTGGGACTAGGAATAAAATGCTACCAATACTTAAAATACCAGTTGAAATTTAATTTTGGTAAATTTCTATTATGCATATTTTGCTTGAAAACCTTAAACGTCTCTCCAAACATTCATTGAGAATGGCTGCTGAAGATCTTATGTAATATTTCTTTTGTAAAATTAAGGCTCAAAATAGGTATGCTTGGGTGGGAATTTTCAGCCAGGGAAAACAAAGGGACAACAGTATTGCCAAGGCTCAAAATAAGAAATTGGAGGGAACTGAGTTTGAAATTGACAGGTGTTTGCATAAATTGACATGGCAAGCATGTCCATAAGTTTTTGCAATATTGGGGCTAAAATACATAAAATTAGTCTCATTGGCTACTGCAGAGCTGACACCAGTGGACCATTGATGAGAGTCAACTTAAGCACCTAACAGTTGCAGAATCTAGGCATTTGCTTGTATGAATAATCCTGGGCAAAAGGAGGGATGATGTGCCTGGAGCAGGAATGGCTAGTCATGACAATCTGACAATCTGAGGGGGTCAAACCTCCACAATAGTGTGTGACCCAAACTCGAGAGGTCTAACCTGCCCCTTTCTTAAACTGTGCAATATTTGCACAGCTTGTCAAGCTCATAGACTGTCTACATTAAAATGACTAGAACTACAAATCTTCTTGGCGTTATAACCCTTTAAATAAATTTAAAATCTGAGAAAGGTGTTTGTAACAGGGTCTCATTCACCTCTTGCAAGCGCCCCCTGGATGAGTGCGTGTGGCTCCCTCTACCTGTTTGTGGTGGGTCTTTGGCAGGGCCGGCTCTACAGTTTTTGCCGCCCCAAGCAGTGAAAAAAACTGCTGACATGGCTGGCAAAAGGGAGAAGCTGCCGCCGATTTGCCGCCGTGGCCGGTGGAACAGAGAAGCTGCCGCCGAATTGCCGCTGCCGCGGAAACACTGCCGCCCCTTTCTAACTGCCGCCCCAAGCACCTGCTTGGAACGCTGGTGGCTGGAGCCGGCCCTGGTCTTTGGTGACTCAGCCCTCTGGCCGAGTCACAGAGTCTGTCTTGGAATTGAACTCAAACCCCTTCTGGGGTACAAGTCCAACCAGGCATATCTCAAAGCCCTCAGTATTATCTCTTGATCTACAGCCCTATCCCTGGGCTTGCTCCTCAATCAGTCCAGCAGGGCCGGTCACAGTTCCCTGGTTTGAATGGTCTCTCAGCCCCTTCTGGGCTCCCTCAAAGTTCCCCTTTTGGAGTATCTCAACATCCAGGCCACTTTCCCAGTGCCTGGTGAGGGGGCGGGACTCAGGCCCAGCCCAGGGACCCTATAGATAGTAGCCATCCACCATGTCCCTTTGAATACACTGCATTTTTGCTGCAATTCTGTGGGCCACTTCCCCATGGCTCCAGCACATTCTGCACCTTTACCACATGGCCTTGTCCTGGTAGAGTCCCAGCAGCCAGCCAGGCACACGATAAATACGCCTCCAGCTTTAGCAAGGAAAATTTCTCAATCTGGCCTTGCATCTGTTCTTATACTAGCCTGCTGGGCCCTGATTATCTGCTTCCCTTACAGCCGCTCTAGGCAGCTTGTAGAACCTCTCTACTGCCCTTTTCTTGGGTGGGGTATGGCAGGGCTGGAAGGCCTCCAACAGGGGACCGCCGGTCCTAGTTCATCCCATCACAATGTTACATCAGTAACTAAATAATGATAAGTCATTGACCCAGGAGAAGCATAGACAAAAGACAATGCAACATCAAAATACCAAATTCTGGCATCAGGGGAATACAAAGGCAGCATAAAGTCATTTTGTACCCGCCCTGTTATGGGCTTCTGATGAGACAAACTAGGCAGCTGACCCAATATATATAATCCACAGGTGTGAAAGAAGAGACTCCCTGAAATGAGGTGTAACATACTAATAATCTCCCCAGATGTGAAGGGGAAAAAAGTCTCAATTTCCCTTTTGACAGTAGCATGACAGTATCCCATGTATAGATGGTTTTTAATCAGAAAATGCTAATTTTATTCTATACCGCAGCTTTTCACAAAAACATATTTTTTTATAATTTTTTTGTTGGAAAGGTTCCTCAGCTCCAAGATGATATTTCTAGTCAACAACAGAGTGAGATCCTGTGACCAAGGAACCTCCCGAGTCTGGTATGTACATTCTAGTTCACCAAAGAACGTCATGAGGTCTCATTTAAAAGCTGGTGTCACACTGGTCATCAATCATTGCAAGATGCAGATACAGATGGTGTGTAAGGAGTTATGTATACATACTAAAAATGTCTAGATATTGATCACCAAAGGTGAAAGACAGGTTCTGTCAGAAAAGAGATGTTTGTCCATCCATTTATTTAAATGTAAATTGAGTCTTGTCTCGTTCATAGTGGGTCTATCACCAGTCTGAACTTAATGCAAATGAAGGATTGTCAGAATTTCCAAAACAAAACAATGGGAACAGAAAAAAAGTGTGTGTTGGGGTGGGGCGGGAGGGGAAGGGAGGAGGAAACCTGATTTTGAGGTACTTGTGGCACCTTAAAGACTAACAAATGTATTTGAGCATAAGCTTTCCCCACTGTATTTTCTACTGCATGCATCCGATGAAGTGAACTGTAGCCCACGAAAGCCTATGCCCAAATAAATAAGTTTTGTTAATTTTTCCTCAGTGATCAAAGAAAGCAAAGTAGTCCAATTTTTCCATATAAACTTTACAAAAGAAATGTTAATAATTCTGTTTCAGAAAAGGAGTCCTAGAACTATTTAAATCCTAAAATAAATGAGTTTTATTTGATAGGTATAAAAATACCACTTTCTCTATATCAGTGGGCTTGAGATATCAGCTTCCCACTTGTTTTCTATTTGTTTCTATAAATAATGAGGTAACATCATTGCTGTACCAGCATAAAGCACTTGCTGTAAGACAGGGGAAGCTCTTAGATCATTGGCTTGCTTCACAATTTCCATGTTATAAACACTGACATGCAGTACAGTGATAATAAACTCCATCTGTGTTTTCTCTAAAATTGGCAGATAGGAACTTTGGCAGCAAAATATCCATTCTTCCCCCACATTCCCCCCAACCCCCCTCCCGCCCGCTATTGCATATTGTAAGTTTATGGCTATAATGTGTTAAATGTTTTTTTTCTGTGAGATTTCTGCAGGTTCTCAGTTGACCCTTTTCTTTAGAAAATTATGGGCCAGACCCTCAGCTGGTGTAAATTGGCATATCATCATGGATTTCAAAGGATTTCAAATGGATTTCAAAGATAACAAATTCATATTTGTTAAGGATCTGGCCTATACATATTGGGTCCTAGCCCTGAGGATAATGGCATAACTAATGACATAACTCTCATTGCCTCAGTGGAGCCAGGATTTTGTCCATTGTATCTCCTATGGAAGTTCCTTGCAAGGGTTTCATAGAATTCAACAAATTCTTGTACTTTTCAATAATAGCCCTTGTTAATGATGAATGACACTTGATTAGCATGGTATCAAGATCCAAACACAATGGAAAATAAGATTGTGCTATGTCTGACAGTGACCATCTGAGCTCATTAATTAGCTTTTCCACTAGCCCTACTTGCTATTTATTGCATTCCCCCATTTCCCTGTTAGCTGCAGCTTTGAAAAGCCAGTAGTGATGCAATGCAGTGGCAACAACTTGAGCTGGGCGGGCAACAACTTGAGCTGAGCGGGCAATGGCTTTACCATCCTGTGGAAGCTTTTGACAATTCAAATATTTTCCTGAATTGGGACAAAAACACCCAAAATCTTGATTTTTTACAAACTGACTATCCAAAAAAAAAAAATCAGTTTGGATCCACTGAAATGTTTCAGTTAATTTAAAAACATTTTTGTTTTGATTTCACCTATTAATTTATACTCCAGTTTAAATTTCAAAATGAAAACTTGTTTTGAACCCAAAAACTGTTTTTGTTTTGTTTTGTGTTTTGTTTGGTTTTTAGGTTATGTCAAAACAGGACAACTTTGAAAACCTAAAAAAAAAAAAAAATTGAAACAAGAAACTTGTTGAATCTGATCTTTTCCTACAAACAAATTTGGTTCGGCCATACTGGTATTTTCTGACCCACGCCCCTCCAAAAAAGTTGAAAAATTCCCAACCAGTTCTAGAAACCAACTACATAGGTGTGAAATATTTATAATTCCAGCTGCATGAATTACTATTTTACAATTTACACTAATCAGAAACTGATCAGTCTTCATTCAGTAAGGAGAAATACAGAATTTCAACTAGGAAAGCTCTAGATAGAAAACAGTGAAAAGCTCTTTTAAATGGAAGCTGGACTTTACAGGACTGTATATTCCTTCTATATTTACAAGAAACTCCTAAATTACAAAAAAATAACTATGCTTAATACTACTATGGTACAAAGTAGAAACAAATCAACTGATGATTATAAATTAAACAAACAAAAAAAAAAACAACAACCACATTTAAGCCCTGATTCAGCAAAGTATTAAGGTTTAAGCTGGTCTTAAATCCCCTGTTGGAATCAGAGCCTTAATAATTTACAGCCATTTGACAACAAGCCACATAATTGTGGAACTTGAGTCATACAAACACTCAGTACCATGAATCAGGGCTCCCCAATCTGGCCTCAAATGACAGAGAATTGCTAAATCTCTCTTTTGATCTGTCTATCCAAATGTCTATATCAACAGCTTTTAAATGAAATCTAAGCATGTCTTCTCCACCCCACCCAAAAAATATTTTACAGAATAGGTTTGAGCTTTTAAAAATGGTTTTCAAAATACTGAATAACATCTTGGGTGCCTTTGCTTTAGGAATAAAGAAATGTATTCCTGAAAAGGTGCCAGAAGGATTTATTGCTTGTTTACCCTCACTATACGCAAGTGTGACTTGATAAAAACCTGCTTTGTTCATTGTCAGGTTAAGTCTTCAATGGAAAACTGGGGTTATACTATGACGATAGTATTTTGTTCTATCTGTGGTAGGTGGCATTTGTCCAGAAAAAGTCATTTAAAAGCACATTTCATTTCCATTGACATTTACTTGTGCTACATGTAAGTGCAGGTTTTTATTGTATCTATGTACTGGTGGATCTGAAATTTTACTTTAGCCTACTTTAAAGCACTGTTCTGTCTCTGACACATGCACTGTTAGAAAAGCACTTCCATATTGAAATGGAACTAAATGGTCTTTGCATCTAAATGCAAAGTAAATGGTAGTAATTAAAATTGGATTAGGTTATGGAAGCACACATTTGAGTCACTTTTAATCCTTTCAGCTTTATGGGTTCAGATTTTGTCTGGTCCTTTATGTTGTTTATCTATGCATTTCTAATGCAACCAGCATTCTAGTATGTAGGCACAAATCACAAGGATTAACAGCATCAGTGTTGTCTCAGTAGCTTATAGTTCTTGACCCTCTCCTTAAGGTCAGTTATTTCCTTAAGATATTGCTTACAAGAGTAAAACCAAAGAAACGGTGCAAGGCTATTTTCTGGATTCCTTTATTGAGAAGAAACTGACAGAAATAGGTTAACTTTGCAACATACTCTGCCAACATATTCAAGCTGGTAGAACTTGAATTTAGCCTGATCTACAGTGGCAGAGAGTTCCACAGTCCTCCTCAATAGTAACATTGTCAGTGATATGCAGAAAAGAAGAGGTGAATGCCAGATGTAGTAAAGTCCTAGGACTATGAATTTGAGTACTGAGACCCAGATCCTCAAAGGTATTTAGGCTCCTAACTTCCATTAATTTCACTGGAAGCTACAAGCCTAGATACCTTTGAGGAACTGGGCCAAAGACTTTAAAGCAGGTCCTAAACTGCATCAGGGTTGGGGGAGGGGAAGGGAAGGGACACTGTATGGTGTGAGTTATGGATGTGTTCAATAGGCTGTAATCTATTATGCCAACAGATCATGATGTATCAGATGTGGCCACCTCCAGCAGCCCTACTACAGAGAGAGAGTGCACTGCAGTAGTCCAGCCAAGAGGTGATAATGACATATGTTTCTGTGGGTAGGAATGCAGTCTCCAAGCTAGCTGCAGAATGGAAGAGGATGTTTCTGGCCACTGTTGCCATTTAGATGTCTAGAAGAGACAACAGGGCCAAAAGAACTATGACACTATGCACCACCTTGACAGTCAGATGGCAGATGTCCTAAACACAAAGTGGAATCGTGAAGGTTTAATTCTGAGCTCCTTTATACCATTGTAAATTTGGAGTAATTCCATGAAGGTCAAGTGGATGCCAATGGAGTTTCCTTCCACTTAAATCACTGTAACTGAGATCAGAATCTAGTAAACAGTTCAGTTACTTGAATTTTTTCCTTCTTCTTCAAGTCCCTATATGTATTTGACATGTGGGAGCAAATGCGTGTCTGGCACCTGAGTCCAGAATTTTCTCCAAGTGGTATTCGTTGACCCACACATGTACAGTGTCCCTGTTCATGCTCCCAACTGAGGGTATAAGGGGCAGTGCGGATCAATGCCTTTCCACTTCTCTCTTACCGCCTCATAGCCTGAGCTGGAACCCTGTTCCTCCTTAGCTCTTCTAGTTTATAAGACAGTCACTGTAAATATTTGTGTAAGTAGTTATTCCACAGCTCATAGATTCTTAGTGTACATAGTATAATTTAGTGTAGAAATGACCCCTACCCCATCATTTGGGGGGAAAACTATTTCTACCCCGGGGACTCTGCCTAGGGTCCCAGGCATCAAGAACTGCATCTCCAGTTCTCGCTCCTTTTCCATCAGGAACAAGCATCAAGTATGGTTGATTTCTTGCAAAGTTTTTTTTCAAGATTCTCTATGTCCTATTATGGAGGAGAGGATGGAAGATGATAAAATATGGATAGGATCTGATGAGACACAGTCAAATGAAAAAGAGTCCCATTCAATTACATCATGTAATGGCAGACAGATAAAAAGTGACAAGTATTTAAAGTGCTTATATACAAATGCTAGAAGTCTAAATAATAAGATGGGTTAATTAGAGTGCCTCGTATTAAATGAGGATATTGATATAATAGGCATCACAGAAACTTGGTGGAATGAGGATAATCAATGGGACACAGTAATACCAGGGTACAAAATATATCAGAAGGACAGAACAGGTTGTGCTGGTGGGGGAGTGGCACTACATGTGAAAGAAAGTGTAGAATCAAATGAAGTAAAAATCTTAAATGAACCCAACTGTAACATAGAATGTCTATGGATAGTAATTCCATGCTTTAATAAGAATATATGAGTAGGGATATATTACCGATCACCTGATCAAGATGGTGATAGTGACTGTGAAATACTCAGGGAGATTAGAGAGGCTATAAAAATAAAAAATTCAATAATAATGGGGGATTTCAACTGCCCTGTATTGACTGGGTACATGTGACCTCAAGACGGGATGCAGAGATACAGTTTCTTGACAACTTAAATGACTGGCTCTTGGAGCAGCTAGTCCTAGAACCCATAAGAGGAGAGGCAAATTCTTGATTTAGTCCTAAATGGAGTACAGGATCTGGTCTAAGAGGTGAATATAGCTGGACCGCTTGGTAATAGTGACCATAAATTTAATTATATTAACATCTCTGTGGTGGGGAAAATACCACAGTGTCCCAACACTGTAGCATTTAATTTCAGAAAGGGGGACTACACAAAAATGAGGAAGTTAGTTAAACAGAAATTAAAAGATACAGTGCCAAAAGTGAAATCACTGCAAGCTGCAGTGAAACTTTTTAAAGACACCATAATAGAGGCTCAATTTAAATGTATACCCCAAATTAAAAAACATAGTAAGTGAACCAAAAAAGTGCCACTGTTGCTAATCAACAAAGTAAAAGAAGCAGTAAGAGACTAAAAGGCGTCCTTTAAAAAGTGGAAGTTAAATCCTAGTGGGAAAAATAGAAAGGAACATGAACTCTGGCAAAAGAAGTGTAAAAATATAATGAGGAAGGCCAAAAAAGAATGTGAAGAACAGCTAGCCAAAAGACTCAAAAAGTAATAGCATAAATTTTTTAAAGTACATCAGAAGCAGGAACCTGCTAAACAACCAGTGGGGCCAATGGACGATCGAGATGCTAAAGGAGCACTCAAGGACTATAAGGCCATTGCCAAGAAACGAAATTAATTCTTTGCATTGGTTTTCATGGTTGAGGATGTGAGGGAGATTCACAAACCTAAGCCATTATTTTTAGGTGACAAATCTGAAGAACTGTCCCAGATTGAGGTGTCATTAGAGGAGTTTTTGTAACAAATTGATAAATTAAACAGCAATAAGTCACCAGGATCAGATAGTATTCACCCAAGAGTTCTGAAGGAACTCAAATGTGAAATTGCAGAACTACTAACTGTAGTTTGTAACCTATCATTTAAATCAGCTTCTAGAGGAATGGACTGGAGAATAGCTAATGTGATGCCAATTTTTAAAAGGGGCTCCAGAGATAATCCTGGCAATTACAGGCTGGTAAACCTGACTTCAGGACAAGGAAAACTGGTTGAAACTATAGCAAAGAACAAAATTGTCAGACACATAGATGAACATAATTTTTTGGGGAAGAGTCAATATGGTTTTTGTAAAGGGAAATCATATCTCACCAATCTATTAGAATTCTTTGAGGGGGTCAATAAGCATGTGGACAATTGGGATCCAGTGGATATAGTGTACTTAGATTTTCAGAAAGCCTTTGACAAAGTCCCTCACCAAAGGCTCTTAAGCAAAGTAAGCTTTCATGGGATAGGAGGGAAGGTCCTCTCATGGATTTGTAACTGGTACACAGATAGGAGACAAAAGGTAGGAATAAATGGTCAGTTTTCAGAATGGAGAGAGGTAAATAGTGGTGTGTCCCCCAGGGGTCTGTACTGGGACCAGTCGTATTCAACATATTCATAAATGATCTGGAAAAAGGGGTAAATAGTGAGGTGGCAAAATTTGCAGATGATACAAAAGATAGTTAAGTCGCAAGCAGACTGCGAAGAGCTACAAAAGGATCTCACAAAACTGGGAGACTGGGCAATACAATGAGAGATGAAATTCAATGTTGATAAACGCAAAGTAATGCACATTGGAAAACATAATCCCAGCTATACATATAAATGATGGGGTCTAAATTAGCTGTTACCAATCAAGAAAGAGATCTTGGAGCCATTGTGGATAGTTCTCTGAAAACATCCACTCAGTGTAGAGCGGCAGTCAAAGTGAACCAAATGTTGGGAATCATTAAGAAAGGGATGGATAATAAGACAGAAAATATCATATTGCCTCTATATATATCTATGGTATGCCCACATCTTGAATACTGTGTGCAGGTGTGGTTGCGCCATCTCAAAAAAGATATATTTGAATTGGAAAAGGTTCAGAGAAATGCAACAAAAATTATTAGAGGTATGGAAGGGCTTCTGTAGGAGGAGAGATTAATAAGACTGGGACTTTTAGCTTGGAAAAGAGACGACTAAGGGGGGATATGATTGAGGTCTATAAAATCATGACTGGTGTGGAGAAAGTATATAATGAAGTGTTATTTACCCCTTCTCATAACACAAGATCTAGAGATCAGCAAATTAAATGAATAGGCAGCAGATTTAAAACAAACAAAAGGAAGTATTTCTTCACACAACTCAGTCAACCTGTTGAACTCTTTCCTAGAGGATGTTGTGAAGGCCAAGACTGTAACAGAGTTCAAAAAAGAACTAGATAAGTTCATGGAGAATAGATCCATCAATGGCCATTAGCCAGGATGGGCAAGGATGGTGTCCCTAGACTCTGTTTTCAAGAAGTTGGGAATGGGCAACAGAGGATGGATCACTTGATGATTACCTGTTCTATTCATTCCCTCTGGGGCACCTGACATTGGCAACTGTTGGAAGACAGGATACTGGGCTAGATGACCTTTGATCTGACCCAGTATGGCTGTTCGTATGTTCTTATCAATGGTGCCTCCATCATTTAGGCGAGGTGCACATCTTGGAAAAGAGAGGCATCTGAAAGTACTTCCTGCCCACAACCAGAGAGGCCTGTGAACTCAGGCTCAGGAAATACCTGATGGAAGGCCCCATTCTGATTCTGGGCAAGGAGATCCCTCTGCACAGCGGCCTCAGCTGGCCAGCAGTGCCTCTCCAAGCATGAGCTGTGAAGCGGCGCCTCCAACACCAAAGCCCAAGAAGCCAGATACAGGGCCCCCCATGAGAGTAAGAAGCACTCTCATAGGCATAAAAGCAGATCCCCACAAGAGACCCATTTCCTCCCCATCAGTTCGGATCAAAGCTTCCTCATCACTGAATGTGGTCATGATGGTGCAAGCAGCTGCGGAAAGGGCTCACCCTCATAGAAGTCTACCTTGCTAGAAAAGGGTCAAAGACGCTGGATGGGCAGGAAGGTCTTATCCACAGGCCTCTAGTTTAGTATCATATAGCCAGCTATGAAGTGGTGTTGGCGAAATATGACTTTAAAACTTACACCAGGCTGGTGGAGTTTAAAGACAAACTCTCCATGGACAATCAGCCCAGTTCTAGTCCTTGATGGAAGCATAATGTCCCTCAGTACGCACATAGAATGTCCACTGATGAGGAACAAATAAGCCTTAGTTATTAGCCTGCCTGTGATTGAAATAAAAATGTTTGAGGTAATTTCCTGAAACTTTCTGAACGCTGTCTCTGCCTGGTACACCTATAAATTTTTTCAAGTTTTCAAATTAGTTTTAACACCTTGTATATTTTATGTCATTATTAGATGTTAGTTCTCTTATCCAAATGTGATATTCCAGGTATTTCCTGGAAGCCAAATTACAGGGAATTTTGGTGTATGCAATGAACAGTTCTCTCCCAGGTGATTACAAGTTATGACAGTGCTAGTGGCAGAATCTGTAATATGATCACGCGCATTCTTCTGCTAGGCAAGTCTCTGACACCACATTCTACAGACCAGTACCCTCTGAGCCTACTGAGGGTTACCAAAAGAAACTACACTATCTGCTCAAGAAACTCCCTGAAAAAGCACAGGAACAAATCTACACAGACACACCCCTAGAATCCCGACCAGGGGTATTCTATCTTCTACCCAAGATCCATAAACCTGGGAATCCTGGACACCCCATCATCTCAGGCATTGGCACCCTGACATCAAGATTGTCTGGTTATGTAGGCTCTCTCCTCAGGCCCTTCACTACCAGCACTCCCAGCTGTCTTTGAGACACCACTGACTGCTTGAGGAAACAATCAGTTGGTGGTCTTCCAGAAAACACCATCCTACCCACTGTGGATGTAGAAGCCCTCTACCCCAACATTCCATACAAAGATGGACTACAAGCCATCAGGAACAGTATCCCCGATAATGTCACGGCAAACCTGGTAACTGAACTTTGGGACTTTGTCCTCACCCACAACTATTTCACATTTGGGGACAATGTATACCTTCAAGTCAGCGGCACTGCTATGGGTACCTGCATGGCCCCACAGTATGCCAACATTTTTATGGCTGACTTAGAACAACACTTCCTCAGCTCTCATCCCCTAATGCCCCTACTCTACTTGCGCTACTTTGATGACATCTTCATCATCTGGACCTATGGAAAAGAGGCCCTTAAGGAATTCCACCAGGATTTCAAGAATTTCCACCCCACCATCAACCTCAGCCTGGACCAGCCCACACAAGAGATCCACTTCCTGGACACTACAGTGCAAATAAGCAATGGTCACATAAACACCCTATACCAGAAACCTACTGACCGCTATGCTTTCCTACATGCCTCCAGCTTTCATCCAGACCACATCACACAATCCATTTTCTACAGCCAAGCTCTAAGATACAACCGCATTTGCTCCAACCCTGAGACAGAGACAAACACCTACAAGATCTCTATCAAGCATTCTTAAAACTACAATACTCACCTGCTGAAGTGAAGAAACAGATTGACAGAGCCAGAAGTGTACCCAGAAGTCACCTACTACAGGACAGGACCAACAAAGAAAGTAACAGAACGCGACTAGCCATCACCTTCAGCCCCCAACTAAAACCTTTCCAGTGCATCATCAAGGATCTACAATCTATCCTGAAGGACAATCCCTTACTCTCACAGACCTTGGGAGACAGGCCAGTCCTTGCTTACAGACAGCCCCCCAACCTGAAGCAAATACTCACCAGCAACCACACACCACACAACAAAAACACTAACCCAGGAACCTATCCCTGCTACAAACCCGGTTGCCAACTCTGTCCACATATCTATTCAAGGACCTAACCACGTCAGCCACACCATCAGGAGCTCATTCACCAGCACATCTACCAAGGTGATATATGCCGTCATGTGCCAGAATGCCCCTCTGCCATGTACATTGGCTAAACCAGACAGTCTCTACACAAAAGAATAAATGGATACAAATCAGATGTCAAGAATTATAACATTCAAAAATCAGTCAGAGAACACTTCAACCTCCCTGGACACTCAATAACAGACTTAAAAGTGGCAATTCTTCAACAACAACAAAAAAAACTTCAAAACCAGACTCCAACGAGAAACTGTGGAACTGGAATTAATTTGCAAACTGGGCACCATCAAATTAGGCCTGAATAAAGACTGGGAGTGGATGGGTCACTACAAGAACTAAAAAAAACTAATTTCCCCATGCTAATTTGCCCAACTGTTACTCACACCTTCTTGTTAACTGTTTGAAATGAGCCACCCTGATTACCACTACAAAAGTGATTTTCATTCTGTTGATAATAGCCCACTTTAATTTACTTGTCTTGACCGACCCCCCTCCCCCATGGGTAAGGGAACTCCCATCTTTTCATGTACATATATATAAGATATATATATATATATATATATCTTCCTACTGTATTTTCCACTCCATGCATCCAATGAAGTGGGTTTTAGCCCACAAAAGCTTATGCCCAAATAAATTTGTTAGTCTATAAGGTGCCACAAGTACTCCTCATTGTTTTTGCTGATACAGACTAACATGGTTACCACTTTGAAACCTAAAATCTCTGAGATTGACATGGCAAATCTGTTTTAGATGTAAGGATGTAAAAAGCCTTTTGATAAGTAATAAACAGATTCATATATAAATGAAAGGAGCATGTGCAGTCAGTTATGACATCTTTCTTTGTTAATGTTTTTTAATTTGTAATGGATACATTTGTGTGATTGGTCAGGTTTTGGTTTTTTTCCATCAGTGATTTACCACATGGATAAAAATCCAGTAAAACTCTCTGAACATGTATATTGGCTAAAGAGTTTTCAATATATCAAACTACAAAAATTCATTGCAGCACTATTAAGCATCTCTCTCAGAATGGGGAAAGCATGAAAGTAAGGGCTCCAATAAAGCATCTGGTGTTTGTTCTGGCTTTTACAAATACAAATCAAAGGAGAGGGACATTAACTAATTGCTTCTGAAGCAAAGTTAGTCTCAGCCAAACAGCAATATTTCATCACCTTGACTGTTACTTTTTAACATTTTCCTCACTGCTTAAAATGCATCTATCTTTGATAGCCATCTAATGCTTGCATGCATCAGTTTGCAATCTTTATCCTAACGTCCCTGTACGGCACATGAGTTCTAAAACTATTTACACGTCTCCTCCACATTCCTGACTCTCCAAGTAAAGGAAACTTGTGGCTAAGATTTTCACTCCTGGATCTTCTAATATGGTAGAGAAAATATTAACCTTAAATGTTAGACTATTGAATAACCCTCAAACACGCTAATTTGTACATTCTCGTTTTAATGTTAATACTCCACTAAGATAAATGAGAGAAATTAAAATACTTTAATTCATTCTCTCTATCTGTCTGCATGTTGACTAACATTCCATAATAAAGGCAACTTTTACAATAAATACAGGCTAGAAATTAAAGGATTGTCCTAAAATCTATCTATCAAAGCATGAGATATTCAGCCAAGTAGACCCCAACCCTGTGGAATCGCTTCCCTCTAGGATCTAGGGAGCCTGGAATCATTTTGTTGTTGTTGATCATCATCCCTGACCCAGTGTAAACATATGTTCCCTTAAAAACATTCAGGGAGAAATATTCTCTTATCCTGCATGATCAGGTAAGGTCCTTCATAGGATAGTTTAGAACATGAGAAAAACCATATTTCCTAATGTCATTTTATCTCATATAGCAGGGGGTGGGGGGGATCTATTTAAGTCTGATCATGCAGTAGCCTTCTCCAGGCAGTCTGTTAAATCTGAGGAAAGGCTCTTCAGCAAACCAGTAACTGACTCGTGCTGCTGCTTCTGTTACTGCCAAACACGTTTCAGAAGTCAGCATCTGGGTACTGTGACTGCCAAGCATGTGGCTCCCTAGGAATCAGCTTGGGTGTTGGCTCCAGTAACGGGAGCACTCCAAAGGTGAAGGGGGGGAAGGGGGAGGAAAGTGCACTGTCAGCAATTCCAGCAACAGAGGTAGTGACAAGTAAATATTCAAGCTACAGAGATTGCATGTGCCAATTTATTTTTTAAGTGCCTGTGTGTTTAGAATTAAAAGTTATGTTTCCAAGTATAATCTGTGTATTTAATACATGGAGTTATGTGGTTGCACAGAAATTACTGAGATGATTATATATTATAAATATGTACTAAGGAAAGAGAGGGTCTAATTCTCAGTTACACCTGGGGCAAGGATGGAGATCGGAGGGGGAGGGAGGTGGGCTGAGAGTTGTCTACAGTCACTTTGCACTCTCTCTCTGTTCTCGGGCCAAACAAGCCCCCAGTATGAGTGAGGCATCCCAAGAGCTGCTGTAACTTAGGCACTGCTTCCCATAGCCCCGCCATGGGCCCTAGAATGCAGGCAATCATCCCAGTACAATACACTCTGGCTACGCCCCAGATGGCAGGAGCGGGAGAGAGGGCTTGTGTAGAGCCCTTATGCCAGATCTATGCTGGTTAGGGAGGCCCCTGTGGAGGGGATTGTTTCTGGGGGCTATTTACACCCTTTTAAGGGCCCTTTAGACTGTCAAGAGTGCCACAAAGTGTCCTTAATGTGACTGGGAATCAAGGCTAGGGAGCACAAAGCTGCAGTAATGAATACGACTGAGTTCCCAGAATGAGCTGAAAGAGGCTGCCTTGGCATCAGGATTCTCTTCATGAGCAGTCAGGAGAAAATGCTTATTACGCTTCCCTTAATCATACTAAAAATACTTAGTGCTACATTTCTGCTTCCCTGAAGGATATCCCTGAGATAATACTGATGTGATTAGCTCTTTCTATAATGCCAAACAATTACTTTTGCTTTTGTATGAAGGGGCTAAGACATTTTACTGGGAGACTAATTTTATTTCGGTTGTTTAGGTAGGAAGCAACCCAAACTAGTGTCTTAGATGAACTGAGTCCAGTACAAAAGCCATACATAAGCTATTGAGCTCAATAAACAGGTAACAGGGTGAAATTCTATGGCCTGCATTACATAGGAGGGCAGACTAGGTGATCATTGGTTCTGTCTGGCCTCAAAATCTTAGAATCTCTGAAAATAAATTTGGCTAAGCACACCTTATCCTGACAGGTGTTTCTGGCATTACTACAACATAAATAATAAAAGGTCTGAGTTACCACTCTCTTACTCCATTTTTTTAACTGGTATAATTCCTTTGATTGCCTTCCTCTTACTGTCCTTTTGCTATATAATATCACAGCACAAAAGATGGAATTCATGGCATTCTGCTGCATTGTTGCAATTAGTCCAATGCTATATCAAAATGCCCATTGATTTCAGTGGGACCAGGATTTCATATTAATTAGCGCTCAAATCCTGACAGTATGGCAAAAAGCCTATTCAGCATGTGTTCCAGTGTATAGCCACTTATACTGTAAGGCATGACAGTTACAAGAGCAGTCCAACTGTTTTATATCAGGTGTGGCACACAGGGTCAATATCTTGTTGCTCCTTTCTGCACAGGTTAACATGCGATCTACATTTACAGCTGGGTAGTTGCTACTCTGGATGGGAACAATATGTGTTTGCTGGATTTTGACTTCACTCTTTCTCTTCCTGGAAATCATGTCCCTTGTGGGCATAGTGCACATCTCATCCTATTGGCTGGTACAGTCTTGTGGACCAATGCCATATCCTGAGGCTTTTGTACATTGCTGTATATGTGCTTGATTTTGGCTGTTTGCCACCTTTTTCATCCATATGCATCTGCACATGCATTTGTCAGATTTAGATCTTAAGAACTTATTGATTGTATGAAATTTTGAAAAATGCTGGCATTTTGTTAATATGATTATGTAAAAAAATTTTGCCCAGCTCTCTAGCTGGGCACAAAAACCTGAATTTTTTCCATTGAAAAAATATTTTTAATTGAACGTGTTTATGGGGAGGGAGAGGGTTTTGCTTGTTTTTTTGTGTGTGAGAGGGAGGTGGTCAAATTTCCCACAATTTTCTTCATCTAACTTGAAATCTGTGAAATTTCAGCCAGCTCTAGTACTGCCGTCAAGTTTTCAGGAGAGGATTCAAATGTCAATTAACTGAAAAGCCAAATCAGCTTGGTGATAACCTCCTAGGCCGCAGTATTGCAAGGGAGTTCACATCAGCTGACCCCTGTGCCCCTGTGGAACCATTTTGGAGGCAACCACCTGTTCTCCCAAAATCTTGGAGTTGCTGGGGCACTGCACAGGCAAAGGGGCCTGCCTGCCTGTTGCAGGATCAGAATCTGTCATGCGAGGTACATATCCTTATCACAAATTGCACCGTTAGGCATAATTCTCTGCCATCGACAATCTATGTAAAAAGAGGCCAAAGACTACTGCTAAATATGTTCAGAAAGTTAAAAGCCTCTAAGTGCTGTAGGCTGAGTACCTTTCAACAACTTTCTAATAGCACCACCCCAGACTAGGAAAATTCAGTTACCAGAAGCCAATAATTATAGTTACCTTCCGCCTTTTGTACAAAAACATTTAAAAAAAAAACAATTCCACAGAAGCACCAAGGAATATTGAAAGAGAGAGCGAGAGAGAGCTGACTGCATAGTTAGATGATTCAGACTTGCAATATAATTGCTTGAAACGTAAGAGGCCCTAGGAACTGTTTAGGGACACAACCATTTCCTCTCCAGCCCTTCAAGTTTACCCAGAGAGGCAATACAATCCTTCCAATCAAAGGGACAAGTGCAGCACTCCTTATCTGGACTTTTACCCAGTCAAAAACACCATTGAAGTCAGTGAAGGTTTTAAAGGAATAAGAATTGCAGGATTTGGCGTTATGTAAGTGGTCTTTTCTGCTGGCTGAATACATTTTAACATTAACAATTGGATTTGCTGTAGGGATGTGCATAAACTTTAATCTTGGATACGTTTTATTATTTATTTAGATATATGGCACCAGTCCCACACCCTATGTAATCTAGACAATTTAAATATTCACTGCAAGATTTTGTAGTGGAAAGAAGTTTCATAACTCTTTGCGTCCCTCCCTTTTCCCTCTTACTACACCTGAATACTACTTGCTGTCTCCTGTTCCTTTCCCTTGACTTAAAAGTCAAAAAAGTTCACCCAGCCTTCACCATTTTCTGTCTGGCTTTCTTTCCTTTTAAAGACTTTATAATGGAGTGGGCCAGCACTGATCGTCTCTCTCATTCCTGTTGGACATGTGTGGCTAATCCAATCAAATGCATTGCTTTTCTGATAAGATGCACCTCAAAATGCATGTTGGCAGAGGTCCTAGAAGCATGCAAGATATCAATGGAATGGTTGCTATTGGACCCCTAAGGCCCTATCTCAACTCCCTGGGCACACATTTGGGTGGCATCTACTTCCAGCTCCACACTAGCTTGAGCAGAGCCTGCATGTGTCTGTCTGTTCTGGGAAGCCCACTCCAAGCTGCAGTGTAAACATACCCTTTGTGGTAGTATTATAAATGTCCCTATAATGTCTGTGTTATCACCATATTAGGACTTAGATTCATGGGAGATTTTTACAGAGACTGGTCTGATTACTTATTGCCTCTTGATGTACAACTTTTGTATGGATATTTACTATTTTAATTTGTACAAACATGAAAGCAGGAGCACCTGAAAGACCTAGGTACCTTTTCCACATATTAAAAATGCAAAAAATAAAGAAATAAAAAATAAATCGCTATCCAAGCTGCAAATCCCTGTCCTCAGTGCAGATATCCCAGTTCTACTCAGACTTCTAAGAGCGCCTTCTTCTCCAAAAGTCAGGAAAACAGAATGTTTGTATAATACCTATCACAATGGACCTCCAATATAGAACTTCTAGGGGTTATTGTTTTACAGATAAAGATTATGTGCCAATGAAAATACAACACAATTTCTTTAAAAATACTATTTCCTTATAGATAACAATAAGAAGCAAATCCAATATTCCCATGATCTGCTAACATCTGCATTTCTTCCTCCAATATTCCCAGGGAGGAGACAAGGGAGATACGGTGGGCTTAGTGGATCTGAGCAACAAAAGACTTGAGTTCTGTTCCTCGTTCCACCACTGACCTCAGCAAGTCATTTCCTCTCTCTGTGCTTCCTTCTCCTCCCTGGTTTTCTCTTGTCTATTTAGATAGGTCCTGCCCCAAAGACCTTACAGTCTATTTCTTTGTACAGCACCTGTCCCAATCTCAACTGGAGACTCTAGGCACTCCTGTAATACAAATAAAAATAACTGTCTGGTGAGAGGTGGCTCTTAGTGTATCTTAGGGTATGTCTAACATTCCAGTTAAAACCCTGTGGCTGGTTCCTGCCAGCTGACTCAGGCTCCTGGGAGTTGGGCTAAGGGGCTGTTTTAAACTGCTGCTTAGATGTTTGGGCTCAGGCTGGAGCCTGGGCTCTAGGACTCTATGAGGTAGAGGGTCCCAGAGCTCAGCTCAGGAAGCAGCCTGAGCCCAAACATCTACACGGCATTAAAACAGCCCCTTAGCCTGAGCCCCAAGAGCCTAAAGCAGCTGGCACAGGCCAGCTGCAGGTGTCTGTCTCTACACTGTAATTATAGACGAAAAGCACAGCTCACCTGGTACCTGGGAGTCAGAAATGCAAACTCCAAAGCTACTGTTTTTGTCTACAAAGGATGTGTGAAGTCATTCCTAGAAGAATCCCCAGTACATGGGGAGACAAAGTAGTGATTATATTTCTGTCTGAACATTACTTTCAGAGTTGGGAATGAACTGGGACTTCATTGTGCAAATGAGTGCTGTGAAAAATAATGGTTTTTATGGCGCGGAATGTCCACGGTGAAAACAATAAGCTGATTCATAGGGGCCAAAATTGGAAAATATGAAAATTTCAGTCTTTTTGATCTGGATGAGAAGATCCACAAAATTAGGTAAAACTTAAAGTACAGTTAAAATAAAAAAAATAGAAAAGCAGATGTTCCTCTCATAGTGCAACTGAGAAGAGAAATTAAAGAATCAAGGGGGAGGGTGTTAATCAGAATGCTAAAACTCAGAGCAACAGTAATTTTTATGAATACTGTAGAGCCAGTGGAAAATTGTAGGGCATTTTACCTTTATTGTTTTTTTGTGTGGAAAAGTATGGGTCTTGCATACTGTGCGATAGATGTGAGAAATTGTTACATGTGATAGGTTTAGTTTCTAATGCACAGTACAATTGTAGGGGCACATAAACCTGCAAAAGCTGCTGGCAAATTCTGCTGAGTGTTTTACCCCACATCAGGAGCCTCCAGGTCATTAATCATGCATTATAAGCTTTAATAGGCTAAGCATTTTAAAGGTATCTGCTGAGTCTCAAAGGAAAGAATGCCGATGTTGCACTTCAGAGCATACTGAGGTTAAAGCAGTAATGTATGTAAAAACCCTTTACTCACCCCACTGGCTACAGTAAGGAGAAGATGTCAACACACAGGCTAACTGCAGTGGGAATCTGGGAAATAAAATTAAGCATGCCAAGTATAAATTAATAAAGGAAAACTTCTTCCTAGCCTGGTAATGGTGGCAGGGAAGTCCTGCTCGGGCAACAAGTGTGTAAAGACAGGCCTCTTCTGTGTGAATTTGATGTAAGCATAAAACAATGAGTAATGCTGAACAATGTATCTGATGTGCCTGAAACTCATTTTACTTAACTGAAGTCTAGTTTATTTAGTAAGTTTGATGCATTTATTTGAATTGATAGTCTAGTGAAAACCATAGTCACATCCATAGTATAGAAGCAACAAAGGACTTAAACATTTGACTCCCGTTGAGTTTTATTTCTTAGACTAGCTTTTCTCAGTAAGACACTATGTAAGTTGTCCTAACAAAGCCTTGAAGCTAGCACCTGATTACTGTGGATGGTGTTGTACAATATTCCACAGTTATACTGTTTCCCTGGTTACCTGTTTGCCTGCAATCACTTTTCTAAAGGGCCGTGTTGACATAGGGCAATAGTCCATTGATGCCTATAACAAAGAATCTCCACAATGGAATGGGCTGCAAAGTTCGATGTCTCAAAAGAGAACTTGGAGATTACGGTTTGAAAAAAAGAAAAAGAAAGAAGGAAATGGCAATAAGGAAGCTGTAAAATCTCAGGATTTTCACCTGTACCATGCTGAGGAGGAGTCAAGCCCTAGTACGCATAGCTAGGACAAATGCTTGTCCTCTTGATCTTATGATTACTCTCTTGCACTAGCAGCTCAAGTAAGAAAGAACTTCATTATGTGATTCCTTTTTCTTTTCTCTGTGCTGCTATGCTTGACTCTTCCAGCATGATGATAGCATGAGTGGTGCCTCTTTGCACTTATAATGGGATACCTTGGCCTTAGCCTTGCCTTACAGTCACTGTAAGCTGAATCCAGCTCCTCATTGACTGCTGTGGGCCCCCAGGATTTGTCTCTGTCACACAGCTTTCCATTCTTTCGAAGTAGTGTCTCAAGGACTCAAACTCACTTGATGACTCACAACCAAGTAGGAAATATTCCCTAGCAAGTGATGGGGAAAACCTACCATTCATTATTCGAATGACTGCTACCTATAGGCCCTAACTGAGATCAGGGCCCTGTTGCACTGGATACTGTACAAATACATAGAGAAGAGAGCTTTTGCCCCACTATCTAAAGAGGCAAGACAAAGAGCAGGAGGGTAAATAGATGCACAGAGGTGAAGTGGTAGTCTGGGGTCATACAGCAGGTCAATGGCAGAGCTGGGAGTAGAATCCTATCAGTTTTTGTGGAACACAAGCTGTCAGTTTAAAACCAGAAAACAAAAATAACTTATTAATTTGAACTCATGAAGTGTAAAAATGGATCCAAGGCAAGAGATGACACAGTTTCTAAACATTATTTCACTGGAACACATCTGCTATCTCTGCACAGGGCCATTCTCTGCTCAGTGCAATCCTCGATAGTATTTTTGCCCTACCTGCCTCTGTTTCTAGATCTTTTATTTTTACAGAGTAGACTTGAGTGTCTGTTACTTTTTATCTTCGTCTCCTCACTCCTTTAAGAACTTCTTTTCTTCCTGCCGTTCTTTTGCCTCTTTCCATTTTAAGAGATCCCCCCACCCTTTTTCATATAGTCCCAACACTTTCTCTCACAAGAAAAAGAAAACTAGGGCTTTATGGTACAACATTCTGAAATGAAACACTAGTGGAAACAATTTTTAAAGAGTGCTGCTATTTTAAAGAGTGTGTGAGAGGGGTTTTTTTTATCCTGCTTTTTCACATATGTCCTGCTGGATTACCCTTAGATACATTGCAGTATATCAAAGCCTTATATCCTGGGCCTCACTTAGTTTCAAAATCCTTACTACATATTTGATAAACAATATGTAGATTTCCCAATATACATCATCCAAAACCTCTTTCCATTACAAAGCAAAGGCAAGTTAAGGCTGGGTGGGTTCGAGTGAATAAAGGCAGATTATATGACAGTGAATTTTCTTTTATGGCAATGATCTCTGGTGATCCCCAGGGTACAGTAAGGTGAAGACATGTGCTACTGCTTTCACCTTTGGGGCCTGTCTTTGATGCAGACATTCTCATTTCACAAAGCAAAAAGTGGTTTTGCTGCAGGTGGCAAACTTGTCAAAGTTGCTCTAGGTGAAAAAAGCACTGTTGGGCCATTCCCAAAGAAAGACAGGAGGCACCACATGTGGTTTAATTAGGCTGCAATTTTATTCAACTAAAATATCCGGGAATACTTAGTAATAATTTGTACAGTGCAAGTCATCATCATTTCCTTAATAATTTCCGCATAATTCCCAATCTGGTCCCAAATATCCTGATGCTGGGACACCGTCCACCCCCTTCCCTCGTATGAGGGGTAAGGGGGCTAGAAAAGGAAGGTGTAAGGGCGTCTACAAAGCCCATGCTGATCTGAGACAGAGGGGGGAGGAGAGTATTGCCTGTTTACAGGCAAGCAGCTTGTTCACAATCACAGGCAGCTGCCAGCGCTGCCAATCAAAGAAGCAGGCACCCACAGCTTCAAGCAACAGAAGAAACAAGGCCTGCTATAAAGAGCAGAGTACAGAGACGGAAAAGGGGGCAGAAAAGCACAGGCTAGCAAAGGGGTGAACAGCCCTGCAACAAGACTAGATCCAGTGAGCACCACTCAACTTTAGGTCTGATTCTGGCACCCCCTCATCCTCCCTTCAAGGAAACCCTATTGCACTGATGAAGGGATTGTCCCAGTACCCAATTAAAAACCTCAATTTATTAATGTTCTCCCAGTAAATTGGGTATGATCATGACAGAGGAAGCCACCAAATGTAAAACACCCATCCCTAGGGCATCACCTGGGGTGTGAAATTGAAGATGGCCAAGCTTATAGTTAATACAAACATAATCTTGGATGCATAACATAACATAATCTCAGTTATCCTAGCCAACTCCTGCAATCCTGCCAGTTTATTAACAGGGAATAGACATACCTGCCTGTTCCTAACTTGTCTCCAGACAAGCCAGCCTAGTGGGAGGGGAAGGGAGGAGCTTTCTGTATTTCATTTTGCTGGCAGAACTCCTAACCTATCAGCCAGTGTGCAATGGAGAGGGATTCCTCTCCCCCCGCCCACATCCATTGCTGTGGCATGCCTTCCTGGGGGTTGTCTCTACTCCTGGGTTGTGCGTATATGGGGAAACACTATGTTCCTTCCTCAGGGACAGCTTCCTCTCTCTGCCCTGCCTCAGTGTGTGCTGTGAGTCAGGGTCCCTAAACTTGAGATTTTCCCCTAAAATCCAGGGCCTCATGGTCCCCCACTTCTACTGAGATTCCGGTGCTCCTGGCTGTAGAAGTATTTCTGACAGTATGACGCTGGATTCTATACCTACAATAATACCCCTTTTAAAAATGCTTTTTATTGAAAAGTTCACTGGGTAGCTCATAACACTAGATTTGTTTACATCATATCAAATGTACCAAAATTGTTGCACATGTTCAGAACAAATACAATCTCTTTAGAGCAGGACTGAGGCTGTGAAATCCAGATTTTGACTTGAATTTCCAACACCTATGAACGGGTAAGAGAGACAGTTTCAGTTTTGTCCTTGAACAGGAGCAGGTTATGAAGTGTGATTCCAAATTTTAATTTTTCCAAATTTAAGAGTTAGGGAGTTTGGTTTCAGGAGTCTACCTTTTTTTCTTTAAAGCCATATCCTATTATCTGTCCTTCATGCCCACCTCTCCCTGTTTCCCTGTTTTGCCACTTCCTGTGTCTTTTCATAACCCACAGTATCAATCTGTCTGGAGCAGGAACTGTCCTTGTTGTATTCATCTGTACAGTACCTAGAATTATAGGTCCAGGATTGGTACCTGATGGTGCTACTGCAACTAAATAATTAACAATAATAAACCTCCTGCACCATTCCCTGTCACATACTAGTAATAATATTAAGAAAAGTGTCCTGGGAGGGTGAGTAAGTGACACATAAATGAAAAGCTAACAATTAGCCGATGATACTGGGAACTGGGTTCTATGGTAATCCGAAATCATGAAAGTGCTGTTAATAGGGTAAAAGTAAAAGATTTAGTGATAATGATGCCTACCTCTGAAATAATACAGAACTATCTCTGTAAAACTTATTTACAGACAAATATAATTATGGATCAAAGGGATGGGGGAGTGCAGCACCGTGTCAGATCTGATATTTTTGTGTCTTGTCCTCATAGGTAGCTAGGTATTGTTTTTGTGGGGTTTGTTTTGTTTTTTGCGGGGGCAGGGGCGGGATGAGATGCAGGTTTGGCATTTGGTTCTATACTACATAAAGATCACTGACATGTGTTTTTACCAAACCTTTAATCCCTATTATGGTTTTCTGGCACTGGCTAAGAGAGTAAATTGTCCACTAGGACTAAAATCTTCTTAAAAATAATATTTTTCTTATTCAAATTGCTTGGCTAGCCATTCTAATCTCTAGATTTCGCAAATAAATATGTGTTCTTGGCACAGATTAATAGGGTAGTTTCCAGTAAGTCATCTCTTTCTTTTAATTTACCAAAATCCCAGTTCTGAAACTTTTAGAGAGGGCGCTGGTAGTGTCACTTTATTATTTAAAAGTCTGAATCGGTCACCAGGTGGCGCTCTTGGATCACAAAACCTCTCTCTCTGTTTCCAATTTTATAACTGAAAGAAAAATATAGTTTGTAGACTGAAACTAGATGTAATGGATTTAACCATTCAGATGTCTGCTTTAACTAGGTAATGCACTTGGTGTCTGGAATAGCACAAACAATAATTATAATTTCCAATTAATATTTGCACCATAAAACAATAATGTTGCTCCTATTTAAGATGTAACAATCCAACTCTACTTTGTTAGCTATGTTAAAAGTTTTCTCTCTCAGCATAGTACATAAATTAACTATGTATAAGCTATCTCTTCGTATCGCTTAAAAAAAATGGAAAAAAGGGTAACGGTTGAAAGAGTGTTTGTGGAGTCCAACTAACTAGCCAGCTACTACTGCCTCTCAAAAACCCATTCTACACTTCACTGAGACATTCTACATCTTCAACTTTATATTAAAAAAAAGTGTGGAAATGAAAATTAAAGGATCCAGCCATTTCTCTACTGCCATGGAATGCTTCATCACTTGTTCACACTCTATCCAATTTGTACCACCCACTTAGCCTTAAGTTGTTTTGTTCTGAAATGGAAGTGTATTGTTGGATGTGTACTGTCAATTTTACATGTGATTTAATAAATGCGTAGTAAAGATTTTGAAAGGAATATAGTCCCAGGATGCCTTATATTATGACAAAGTTTTATAAGCTTTGGTGGCCTAGAATATTATTTTTCTGCATAGGAAATACGAGCTGTCTTTGAATGGGGGGGCTGAGTGAAAGCTGAAACCTAAATGTACGAAGTATCATATGATAATACCAAGACCCTTGAAATCTTTTTCTTTCTATATCTGATGCATCCCGCACCAAACTGCATGCTCCTCAAACCTGTGTCCACCAAACCACTCCTCAAACTCTCATGCTTTGTGTATTGTTACACGTTTTTACTAAAACAATCATTAAATTTGGTGCCAAAATGACAACAGAGAAAGCAGTCACACAAGAAAAGGAGTCTTGTCTTAAAATGTTCCAAAAAAGTGAATGTGCTGTGTCTAGTTGAAATTAAATCCTTGACAGTTTCAGACATTGTCCATTCATCCACAGTTGGTTTATGCACATGCAAAAGCATTGCTTTGTTCAAATGTTTTTGGGTCCTCATTGTTCTGAGGAAGTTTTTCACTCTTGGCAGTGCTAAGAAGCTTCTCTCAGCCACAGCAGTGGACACTGGTGAAGAACAACTGCTAAAGTGAATGAACTTGGAGAACAAAATGTCAAAGGATTGGAGACCACTGAACACATCAAAGTGCCCATCTTCCTGACTTTAGTGATGTTTAGTGACTTTAGTTGCAATGTTCTTACTGTCTGCATTAATCAAACCTGGTTGAATCCTCTGTTGGTTTTGTAAATAAATAACATTTTTTGCATACGTGAGCTAAATAACTTGAGGAATAAAGATGTTGCTGATTTTTCTCCATTAGCACGGGAACTCAATTGGTTTTCTATTGTTCTTGGTGGACCCAGCATGGTTTCGTCAAACTGCCATCTCAGTTCACACACAACAATATCAATCGCTTCAAAATGTCATTGCCTAAAACAGGCTTCTGGTGTTTCATATGGATGAGGATGTGCTACATCATCTAGATGCTTGGGCAGACTCTTGACTCTGTCTAGTGAAGGCTCACCTGTTAACTTTATTCCTTCTGCAACCACAGTATAGTAAAATAGCTTAGACTTTTCATTGTTTTTCTGACATCTCAGAAATACTACACTAAGCACAACAGATTGTAAGCCTTCTTGCAAAGACCTGTCTTTTCTATGCAGAACTCAGGAAGGTCTGGTCAGTTGAAATGGATCAATTTTGGACTTTGATTAGTCCATCTAATAACTTGAACTGTTTACTCTGGGCAAGAACACCTCCAGCTATCCTACCATGCTCAACATTACAAGAAGAATTTATTTTTGTGGCAGTATTCCAGAACAGTATGGTAGCTTACAAGAACTGTGTTGATGGCACCTGTTTGAACTGTCCACTTGGTGGGACAGTGTGGCGTTGATGGAAATTTCTTCAAATGAAAACTCTTTTTGAAATTGTTCAAAAATCACCATCCATTTGGCTGAATAAAAGATATGTTTTTCCATGTCTATGCAAATATCTGAAGCACCCTTCAGTGCAACACATTGGTGGCTGGAAACTTGCAGGCATAAGTTTAAACAGTGCTTGAAACTGTGTCCATACAACACTGCGGGTTCTAGTTCTCATATCCCAGCAGTAAGTCCTTGATATCCCAGTCATGTTACTTGCTCCATTCTAAGCCCCCACTAGGTAGAAAGGAGTAACATGCTATGAACCAGTGTTTCTTTCATAGTGGTGCATAGGTGTTACATGTCAGTTTTTTGCCTAGCTGTACAAAACCTATGAAGTCTTCATGATCGTCAAAGAATTTGTTGATGATCTAATACAAATAGCCATTTGTTCCTTTATGGATAGGTCAGTGACCTCATTAGCAATGATGACATACCAATGATATAGAGGGATTTCACATTTTGTTTCATAAAAGCAAATTTCCCACAAGAGAGATCACTTCGTTCATGGTCTCATGTGACTGATAGCTTTTGTTAGCAACCCATGCACTGACATTCTAATTGTCTTCAACTCTTAAAAGCAACAGCTCTTGGAGGTTTCCCAGAATTTCATTGTGTCCATGTCTTGCCACAAGAAGAAATGCAGGCTGGATATCTCACTCATTAGCATCCTTAGCCATACGTGCTTTAATTGGTCACTCAGTTGCACTATGACACAGAGCTGAT
Source organism: Chelonia mydas (assembly GCF_015237465.2). Lineage (NCBI taxonomy): Eukaryota > Metazoa > Chordata > Testudines > Cheloniidae > Chelonia > Chelonia mydas. The sequence goes on from NC_057849.1 coordinate 164,944,294, forward strand.
CCTTTGTCAGAAAATTCATATTGGCTTCATTATTAAGATCGCTCCTGTCATATTCTCTGACTCTTACTATTGTCTTCCAATTATTGAAATCCTTCTTGGTGAAAGCAGCCTCAGCATTTTTACTCAGAGAGACTAAACATTGAGCTTTTCCTGAGCAACAATGGAAGCAAAATGCTACATTTTGTCAAAGAGACAAGCTCAGATATGGGTAACAACTGTACCAGCTTATTTGAATTATTTAGTGCTTATTTGTTCTCAGTTTGCCTTGTTGCTTCTTCAAGCATGTCACATGGTTCATGAAGAGCAGCTGCTTCAGAGTGACAGCATGACCCAAAACAATCACTTTCCTCGTCATGTGACCATAAAGGCATATCATCAATAATTCTTAGCAAAGATTACATTTTCCCAAACTTTACTAAATTGCACTTCAGTAGTTGATGGCTGCAGTGGTTCTGGTGAGGATGACCTTTTGGGGAACTTTTTTATATCCATCAGCATGGCACAATAGTCATGCAGTTCACAACATTTCTCGGCTAGAGCCAATTCTTGTTTCTCTTATGCTGAAGAACAGGACGTTATATCCTATGACTCAATATATTTGGTGGGGACTGGAAGAACAACAGTTGCTGATGTTGGTTTATTTAAAAATATGAGACAACAAAGAAGTAGTTCTTTTCTCTTCTCTGCATGCTCAATCTCTTCCTCAGGAGTGAATTGAGTCAGCGTGGCAGGGCAGAGGTGCGGAGGTCAGGGCATCAGAGATGGGAAGGGCAGTCAGAGTAGGGGAGAGACGTGATTGTACAAGCAAGAGCAAAGGAGAACTGAGAGAGGATGCTTTATGAATCAACAATGACAGTTGTATTAGTTCTGTGCACAATATATTATTGGCATTACAACTACCGCAAAAATTTTGTGTTTGTTTTTCCAAAGGACAGAACTCTCCTGAGGTTTGCCAGCATCTGATACGGTACACCAGGCAGATGACTTCAGTGTATGTTTTGTTTTCATTTTTAGTTCCCTGTCTCTGTCACGCTAGTCACTCTCACTCTTGTAGTCTCCAGGAATTAAAGATTAATCTTTAATTAAAGATTATCATGTGATGAAACCTCCAGGAATACATCCAACCAAAACTGGCAACCCTACTCTCACAAGCACCAGGGGCCTTCCAGCCCTTTGACTCACCCTTTGCTCCTATGTCTGTATCATTAGGGGATTTCCTGTCATTGCTTTTTACTTTAAAGCTGATTTCTGCCTTTTCCTCCTGTATGTGCCCCCCCGCCCCCATTAATTGACTCAATCATTGGTGCACTCATTCCAGGCACTATGTGTCTTCCCAGGAGGAAACTGTCTCTTCATGCACCTCCTTCCTGCTGTATACTTCCATGTGCTCCTCACCTGTCATGTGAACTCCCTCTGTTGTTGATGTCCATTGCATATACCCTAGGATGCTGGTACACTGTGCTTCCCTCCATCCCATTACTCCCCAGCAGCTGTCACCTGACTCCTCCTTGCCTCCCACTCAGGGGCTGGTGCCTCATCCCCCACAGGGATCCAGCCCCTTTCTCAGGCCAGGTGTGCCCACTGAGACCCATGGTGGCGGGAAGATGGAACTGGGCTCGGCCAGGAAGTCACAGCAGCAGTGACCATGAGATGGTTGAGTTCAGGATCCTCACAAAAGGAAGAAAAAGGAGTAGCAAAATACAGACAATGGACTTCAGAAAAGCAGACTTTGACTCCTTAGGGAACTGATAGGCAGGATCCCCTGGAAGGCAAATATGAGGGGGAAAGGAGTCCAGGAAAGCTGGCTGTATTTTAAAGAATCCTTATTGAGGGTGCAGGAACAAACCATGCCAATGTGCAGAAAGAATAACAAACATAGCTGGCGACCAGCTTAGCTTAACAGTGAAATCTTCAGTGAGCTTAAACACAAAAAGGAAGCTTAGAAGAAGTGGAAACTTGGTCAGATGACTAGGGAGGAGTATAAAGATATTGCTCGAGCATGCAGGGGTGTAATCAGGAAGGCCAAAACAAAATTGGAGTTGCAGCTAGCAAGGGATGTGAAGGTAATAAGAAGGGTTTCTACAGGTATGTTAGCAACAAGAAAAAGATCAGGGAAAGCGTGGGACCCTTAATGAATGAGGGAAGCAACCTAGTGACAGATGATGTAGAAAAAGCTGAAGTATTCAATGCTTCTTTTGCCTTGGTCTTCACAGGCAAAGTCAGCTCCCTCACTGCTGTCGTGGGCAACACAGTATGGGGAGGAGGTGAGCAGCCCTCAGTGGTGAAAGAACAGGTTAAGGACTATTTAGAAAAGCTGGATGTCCTCAAGTCCGTGGGTCCAGATCTAATGCATCCAAGAGTGTTGAGGGAATGGCTGATGTGATTGCACAGCCATTGGCCATTATCTTTGAAAACTCGTGGCGATCGGGGAAGGTCCTGAATGATTGGAAAAAGGCAAATATAGTGCTCATCTTTAAAAAAGGGAAGAAGGAAAATCTGAGGAACTACCGTCCAGTCAGCCTCACCTCAGTCCCTGGAAAAATCATCGAGCAGATCCTCAAGGAAACCATTTTGAAGCCCTTGGAGGAGAGGAAGGTGATCAGGAACTGTCAACATGGATTCACCAAGGGCAAGTCATGCCTGATGAACCTGATTGTCTTCTATGGTGAGATAACTGGCTCTGTGGATATAGGGAAAGTGGTGGATACGATATATCTTGACTTTAACAAAGCTTTTGATACAGTATCCCACAGTATTCTTGCCAGCAAGTTAAAAAAGTATGGATTGGCCGAATGGACTATCAGGTGGATAGAAACCTGGCTAGATTGTCAGGCTGAATGGGTAGTGATCATCGGCTCGATGTCTATTTGTCAGCTGGTATCAAGCGGAGTGCCCCGGGGGTCTGTCCTGAGGCCGGTTTTGTTCAACATCTTTATTAATGATCTGGACGATGGGATAGATTGCACCCTCAGCAAGTTCATGGATGACACTAAGTTCGGGGGAGAGGTACATATGCTGGAGGGTAGGGATAGGGTACAGAGTGACCTAGACAAATTGGAGGATTGGGCCAAAAGAAATCTGATGAGGTTCAACAAGGACAAGTGCAGAGTCCTGCACTTAGGGCGGAAGAATCCCATGCACCGCTACAGGCTGGGGACGGACTGGCTAAGCAGCTGTTCTGCGGAAAAGGACCTGGGGATTACAGTGAATGAGAAGCTAGATATGAGTCAGCAGTGTGCCCTTTTTGCCAAGAAGGCTAACGGCATATTGGGCTGCATTAGTAGAGGCATTACCAGCAGATTGAGGGAAGTGATTATTCCCCTCTATTTGGCAACATCTGTAGTAATGAGTCCAGTTTTGGGGTCCCCAAGACAGAAAGGATGTGGACAAATTGAAGCGAGTCCAGCGGAGGGCAATGAAAATGATCAGGGGGCTGGGGCACATGACTTACGAGGAGCGGCTGAGGGAACTGGGCTTATTTAGTATGCAGAAGAGAAGAGTGAGGGGGGATTTGATGACAGAACAAGGAGTAATGGTCTCAAGTTGCAATGGGGGAAGTCTAGGTTGGATATTAGGAAAAACCATTTCACTAGGAGGGTGGTGAAGCACTGGAATGTGTTACCGAGGGAGGTGGTAGAATCTCCATCCTTAGAAGCTTTTAAGGCCTAGCTTGACAAAACCCTGGCTGAGATAATTTAGTTGGTGTTGTTCCTGCTTTGAGCAGGGGGTTGGACTAGGTGACTTCCTGAGGTCTCTTCCAACCCTAAACTTCTATGATCACGAATTGCCTCTCCCAGCTGTCAGGGGCAGACATTGTGTCACCCCTACACAGTCACTGCATGTTAGCCCTGGCTGGCATAGCCACTATGTCCAGATGAGTGATAAGATGATGGGGAGGGGAGACCTGTTGCTATCTGCTCCCTGCTGGCTGGCCCATTCCCATGCACCACAGCATCTGTTCCCTCCTCTGGTTCCTGCTCTCACTTCTGTGAGATATTGTGGGGTCAGAAAACATTGGTGCAGTACTGAAGGCTGAAACATACACCAGCCCCCACAATATTTCCATAACAGGGCACTAGCTCCGACCACCACTGTGAATAGAATTGGGATGACTGGTCTGTTTGGTGGTAAGAAAAGTGAGAATAATGTGGTGCTGCAGGTGTGACAAACTGATAATTTCCCACGATATCCTCAATGGACTTAATTCAATTAAATTAAACCTCACTGAATTAGTTTAAAAATCTTTGGAGTTCATTTTACTGAAAATGCACTTGTCTGTGTGTTTATTGTGGAATTGTATGTATGTCCCTGGGAAGGGTAAATAGGAAACCAGCAAGGGGTGATAAGGCAAATTCACTCAGGCTGTAATATCTCCAGAGAAGCTGCTTCCCTGGACAAGTGTGCATATACTAGTTCAAACTGGATTCTACAGGGTGTCAGGAACAAACAAAGCCAATGGTTTCTTCAAGCTCACTCATCATCTTTTCACCATTGGATGCTGGCAGATCACCATGTGATAAGCAGTGAGCCTACAAACCTTGTTCTTTCGTGTGATTTGGAGTTACCTTCTGCCAGTGTGAAGATTCCCTTCTCCCCCTGCTGGAGTCTGAAACAGATATTTGGGCAGATAAAGATGATGTCCAACTGTTTAGACTTCCTTTGGTCTAGCTCCTGGTTAGTTGTGTTTATATCTCAATAATAGTGAGGATTGCATCTCAAAAGGGTTGCTAGTACTGTGTAGAGGAGAATACAAATGTGTGGATGGTTATTCAAAGTTAACCTTGTCTTATTGAGGTCTTCTGTCTGTGTCTTTAATCTCACATAACTAAATCTTACTCCCTTTCATTGACCCAACAATCCCTCCACCAATTCCCCTCAACTATTCCAAAAACCTGCTTCCTTTCCAGATAAGTAACAACCTAGGAGATCCCCACTCTTACTGTTCCATTCTAAAACTGGGGATATGTGATTTTCCTACCCACCTCAGCCCTCAGATGCCTCTTTCTCTTCACTCCCCATCACCTAAATCCTATTCCAGCCTTCCTTTCTGTCCTCCCCTCCTTTGCTAATGTTACAGATGCACTTAGATTTTATCAGGTCTGGCAATCTCCATAGTATTATTTTGCTGTCTTCATATCCCAGGTGCTCCTGAGCTTCCTTAGATCAGAGAAGACCCATAATTCTTTCAGACCCTTTGATCCTAGGGAAGCTCCAAAACATGCAAGAATGGATGAGATCATCATCCAGCACAGGATACGCCAAGCCTGTTTAGATCCTGAAGTGGATTTGTGGGATATCAATAAAGGTGAAGGAGTATTTGGAGGCAAAACACTGCTTGGATCAGACATGGAGATCTCGGTGTGGGATATTATGACAAACATGGTGGTGTTCTTTTGTGACTGTTACTATTGTATCTGGATCTGGCACTACTGTGGTCCATCTGTACCATAAATGGGGGTAGATATTTCACCCTAGGGATTTTTCTGGGTAGTAGAGCCTATGCACTTGAGGAGAAGGAAAGGAGGCCTTATTTGATAGTCTGGGGAGCAGTGAAAGCAGTTTGAACAGAGTTGGTCAGACTGAGAGAACCATAATGAGAAACTCTCAGGTTCACAGAAGGATCTGAGTTTTCTAGGAGAACATAAGATTGCTCTGTTCCATTCCTGTAACTTAAAACGAAAGCCCATCTAATTTGCTTGTATTGACCCTTAAGATTAAGTGAGACTAAATATGCATGTAGCCTGTTGTTTTTAAAATCCTTTTTCTCTACTGCGTTTTCCCAACTACTAAAAAAAATATTGTTTTAAGAAGGCTGTTGGGTCACTATATCACAGATCAAAGGTTCCTGAAGAGAGGAAATACAGGTGCTCCGAATCCAATCCAACTGTAGAGTGATAACTGGTTAGTATATACCAGGTGATGTGTTGGTATATATAGGAATGGTCTAAGAGTGGAATAATCATGAAATTCCACCCCAAAATAAGTAAAGGCAAGAGGCCCAAGCCCCGAAAGTGTGTATTCAGGGAGACCAGAAAGGGTGCAGCGATGCACTGAGGCCCATCACTATGGCAAGAGTACTTACCTAAATGTTCAAAAGGTTTTGGTTTGGGCCAGTGATTTGACTGAGGTTTTCCATTATTTGCTTCTAATGAACAATTTCACTTTCCCTATTTAGTATTCATCAGCATCACTTTTGCATTGCAGAGAACATTTATGGTTTCATAGAGTTTAAGGTCAGAAGGGACCATTAGATCATCTACTCTGATTTCCTATACATCATAGGTCATAAAATCATAGAAATGTAGGGCTGGAAGTGATCTGGAGAAGTCATCAAGTCCAGCCCTCTGCTCTGAAGCAGGACCAAATAAACCTAGGCCATCCTTGATATGTGTTTGTTCTTAAAAACTACCAATACTGGCGATTCTGCAATCTCCTTTGGAAGCCTATTCCAGAGCTTAACTACCCTTAGAAAGTGTTTCCTGATATTTAACCTAAATTTCCCTTGCTGCAGATTAAGCCCATTGCTTCTTGTCCTACCTTCAGTGGACATGGAGACCTATTCTCTGTATAACAGTCCTTAACATATTTGAAGACTGTTATCAGGTCCCCACTCAGTTGTCTTTCCTCAAGACTAAACACACATGGTTTTTTAATCTTTCCTCATGGTCAGGTTTTCTGAACCTTTAATTATTTTTGTTGCTCTCTTCTGGACTCTCTCCAGTTTGTCTGCATATTTCCTAAAAGTGTAGCTCCCAGAAATGGACACAGAACCCCAGCTGAGGCCTCATCAATGCTGAGTAGAGTGAGACAATTACCTCCCATGTCTTACATACAATGCTACTGTTAATATACCCCAAAATTATGTTTGGCTAAAGCATATTTTCCAGAAAGGCATCCAGTCTTGATTTGAAGACTTCAGGAGAGGGAGATACTACCACTTCCCTTGATAGTTTATTCCAGTGGTTAATCACCCACACAGTTAAAGACTTATTTCCAATTTGAATTTGTCTGGCTTCACCTTCCAGCCAATGACCCCTGTTAGGCCTTTCTCCACTAAGTTAAACAGCCCATTAGAACCAATATTTGCTCCCAGTGAAGGTACTTACAGACTGTAATCCATTCATTTCTAAATCATCTTTTTGATAAACTAGACAGACTGACCTCTTTAAATCTCTCAAAGGAAAACATTTTCTCCAGCCCTTAAGTCATTTTTGTGGCTCTTTGTTGCACCCTCTCCAAATTTTCAACATCCTTTTTAAAAGTTGAACTATACACAGTATTATAGTATCGGTCTCACCAATGCCGTATGCCCCCCCTTCCAACGCCTATTTGCTACTCCCCTGTTTATATATCCAAGTATCACACTAGTCCTTTTGAGTCGTTTGTCCACTATGATCCCAAAGTCACTGCTTTCCAGGATACAGTCCCCAATTCCATAGGACTGGCCTGTATTCCTTGCTCCAAATGTTTATACTTAACTCAATTAAAATTCATTTTGAGTTTGAATAGGCCCATCTTTCCAAACAATCCAGATCACTCTATATGATTACCCAGTCCTCATTACTATTTACCATGCCACATATATTTGTCATCTTCAAATTTTATCAGCAATGATTTTATATTTACTTCCAGATCAATGATGAAAATGTTGAATAGGTTCAGGCCTAGTCCCTGCAGAACCCCACTAGAAACACCTCATTTGATAATGATTCCCCTTTAACAACTAATTTTTGAGATCTGATAGTTAGCTAGTTCTTAATCCATTTAATGTGTACTACTTTGATAATGTATAGTGCTAATTTTTTTTAGTCGGAATATTGTGTAGTACTAAGTCAAACACAATACAATAGTCTAAGTATATTATGTCTTCACAGTTACTTTTATCAACAACATTTGTAATCTCCTCAAATAATTAAATTATGGTTAGAAAAGAGGGCTTGTCAAACAAACCTATTGACTGAACTTATATTCCTACTATTTAATTCTACATTAATTGAATCCTGTATCATCTTTTCCATTATTTTATTCAGGATCGATGTCAGGATTTAGCACTCTTAGCACAACATGCACACTCTCTTCCAGTCATCTGGAATTTCCCTAGTATTCCAACATGATGACCAATCTCCTGGCATAATAACTGCCTATTAAACAACTACCAAAAATACCTGGGCTTATTCATACCACACACCCTTTCAAGTATGCCTTAGCAGATACAGTCATGACAACATTTACCAGCTAAAATGCCAATCTCAAATCATATATGGTAAGACTGAACGGTATGTACTGAGCAATTAGTATCCAGTTATTTTATTTATAGAAAGAGTTAGGGATTATTATGATGGAAGCATTCAAGGGATCATCTTGTATAGACTTGTTAATGTTGGTGAGGAATATATGTAACCTTCCTGCCAGGTGAAGTCAGTAGCAACAAGGGCTGGGTTCACTATCCAGGGGTTCCTATTAACCAGCTCAAGCTCCCAACCCGTAAGCTGGGAAAACTTAACACCACACCTGGGCATCTCTAAGAGGCAATACTTCCTTACTCAAAAGCACTGAGTCTGTATATAACAAAGAAGAACTTTTATTAAAAGGGAAAGAGAATCAAGCATAAGTTTGGGAAAACACTACAACCATATTCAAAACCTTGAGATCGTAAGCAAAGCACCTACTCCACAGTATGTTGGGCAGTATCCTTCACCTCAGTTTCTCACCTTGAAGGGTGAAAGTCCAACAAACAAAGGTCCCTTTAATATGCCACTCCCCTCTCCCTCCACTGCACCCCACTCACAGTTGCTGTCCTGGGTCAATGAAGACCCAGAGTTCAGAGGTGCGTTCACATGAGTTCACCTTCCACCCCAGTGAGCGGTGTCTCAGCTGCTGCCAAGGGCACCGCAACTGGCTCACAGTTGCTATTGTTCACTCTGGGTCGCTGCCATTCACTCCACTGCTGCCCTGTTGCTCTCTCTGCTGCAGCCTCTCTGACACCAAGTCTTCAGGTCCCACCACTTAATCCAGCTCTCAGTAATTTCAGCAGTTAATGTGGAACCTCACTGCTAGTGCAGGCTGTGCAGTCCTTCACCGGTATGCTGCCCCACAGCAGGCCTAAGACTTAGCACTTAGACCTGGTTATCAGTGATTTCAGCTCTAGTGAAAAGAACAGGAGTACTTGTAGCACCTTAGAGACTAACAAATTTAGTGAGCACTCAACAAAACAGAAGACTCTCCATGAGTCTAATCAGCTCTGTCTTTAAAGAGTGTAGAGGAGGAAGGTCAAATGGCCTCTAGGACTCTTAGGCAGAGCCCACACCATCAGGTAGAAACATCTGTCCTCACCCTCACTCTCCTTTCACTGGGATTTGGCATCTCTACTCTCTCCTTAGCGAGTGCAATTCAGTTTAGTGTGGCCACCTCAGTCAGGGCATGCTAAGCACAGTTCTGCTGCTCTTTACTCTTACAACAAGGATAACAACATTTCTTTACCCCTGTACTCAATATATTAAAGTGATTTGTAACCCAATGCAGTCAAAAGTGGTCACTTTGACAACTCAGCTTTGTCTGCTGAATACCTTGGCGGAGTAGGTGTGTTCATGTAAATATGGTTTGTAAATATGTAAATATTTCCCCCCCCCCAGCTCATCACTAGATGTCAGGGAAGAGCTCATTCAGACCATGCTTCCATATACAAGTATTTTATATAGGGACTCCTTCTCAAAACTGACTAGTATGGCTGTACCTGCTTAGAATTGATATAGTAGACACCATTTTTATGTAATCAAACTTTTTTAAAAAAGTGCAACAAAAATGAATTCAAATGCTGAAAAAAATCTGCTTTGAGGCAGATAATGGCAATTATGGTTGCCTGGAAGAAAGACTCTTAGAGGGCACATAAATTGGGGTATCTTCCCCTTTTAGCAGTACGAGGTGAGTGTCCCTGGGACCATCAGCTAGGATTTCCCCTTCGAGCGGGTTATGTTTGGTGGGGTTGTGGACCCAAACTGTACATCCAGTCGAGCCGAACCCTCCCGCTCGAGTGGTGGGTGCAAGTGCATCCACTTCCCGTACATCAGGCAACCCAATGCGCTCGCAAATCAACTGCACAATACGTTCGCCTTGGGGAAGGGTTACTGCCTCCGAGCCATTGTCAACCAAAAGCACCTTAAGCTCCCCGGTGTAGTCAGCATCGATTACTCCTGCTGCAAAATCTATGCCCTTAAGGGCCAGATTGCTGCTTGGGGCAATGTGCCCCTAATAGACTTGTGGTAGTCCTATGGCTAAGCCAGTACTTACAAGGTTCCGGCTATTGGGCTGTAGAGTGAGGCCCTCTTGAGGGACCCACCGATCTAGACCAGAACTTTCCAGGGTGGCCCGAATGGGGAGGTGGGCTTGCAGGTGCAGGCGCTGCACTCGCAACACTCGTGGCCGCTCAATGACCTCCCCCTTGAATCTAGTGTACAGGGTGGAGCCATACAGAGGGCTGTCACTGAGCACAGCAATGGCCTGGTGAAGATTACGGCTTCACCCAGCCAGGGACTCAGTGGGAGATAGTTTGCGTAACTGTTCTTTAAGCAAGCCATTCATGCGTTCAGTGAGCCCTGCGCCCGGTATGCGATGTGGAACACCCACGCAATCCCCCATACCCTAGCCCATTCTCTTATTTCCATTCCCGTAAAACGGGTTCCCTGGTCACTTTGCACCTCGAGGGGGGATCCATAGTAGCGGATGAGGTAAGCGGAATGTCCGGGTTCCAGTAACACAGACACAGGTAACTAACCGCTTTCATGTTCTCTCCACAGGTACCATTGCGGAGAGTGGACCAGATGATATGTCTGGGGGGAGAAAGCAGAAGGAGACTCCGCTGGTTGGAAGGCATGAGATGCGATGTCCTGAGGTTGGGGGTTCCACGACCACCACTCCCAAGAGGAGAAGGCGGGTGGTGGTGGTCGGGGACTCTCTCCTCCGGGGGACTGAGTCATCTATCTGCCGCCCTGACCGGGAAAACCGAGAAGTCTGCTGCTTGCCAGGGGCTAAGATTCGCGATGTGACGGAGAGACTGCCGAGACTCATCAAGCCCTCGGATCGCTACCCCTTCCTGCTTCTCCACGTGGGCACCAATGATACTGCCAAGAATGACCTTGAGCGGATCACTGCGGACTACGTGGCTCTGGGAAGAAGGATAAAGGAGTTGGAGGCACAAGTGGTGTTCTCGTCCATCCTCCCCGTGGAAGGAAAAGGCCTGGGTAGGGACCGTCGAATCGTGGAAGTCAACGAATGGCTACGCAGGTGGTGTCGGAGAGAAGGCTTTGGATTCTTTGACCATGGGATGGTGTTCCATGAAGGAGGAGTACTGGGCAGAGATGGGCTCCATCTTACGAAGAGAGGGAAGAGCATCTTTGCCAGCAGGCTGGCTAACCTAGTGAGGAGGGCTTTAAACTAGGTTCACCGGGGGAAGGAGACCAAAGCCCTGAGGTAAGTGGGAAAGCGGGATACCGGGAGGAAGCACAGGCAGGAATGTCTGTGAGGGGAGGGCTCCTGCCTCATACTGGGAATGAGGGGCGATCAACAGGTTATCTCAAGTGCTTATATACAAATGCACAAAGCCTTGGAAACAAGCAGGGAGAACTGGAGGTCCTGGTGATGTCAAGGAACTATGACGTGATTGGAATAACAGAGACTTGGTGGGATAACTCACATGACTGGAGTACAGTCATGGATGGTTATAAACTGTTCAGGAAGGACAGGCAGGGCAGAAAAGGTGGGGGAGTAGCACTGTATGTAAGGGAGCAGTATGACTGCTCAGAGCTCCGGTACGAAACTGCAGAAAAACCTGAGTGTCTCTGGATTAAGTTTAGAAGTGTGTGCAACAAGAGTGATGTCGTGGTGAGAGTCTGCTATAGACCACCGGACCAGGGGGATGAGGTGGATGAGGCTTTCTTCCGGCAACTCACGGAAGCTACTAGATCGCATGCCCTGATTCTCATGGGTGACTTTAATTTTCCTGATATCTGCTGGGAGAGCAATACAGCGGTGCATAGACAATCCAGGAAGTTTTTGGAAAGCGTAGGGGACAATTTCCTGGCGCAAGTGCTAGGGGAGCAAACTAGGGGGGGGCGCTTTTCTTGACCTGCTGCTCACAAACCGGGTAGAATTAGTGGGGGAAGCAAAAGTGGATGGGAATCTGGGAGGCAGTGACCATGAGTTGGTTGAGTTCAGGATCCTGACGCAGGGAAGAAAGGTAAGCAGCAGGATACGGACCCTGGACTTCAGGAAAGCAGACTTCGACTCCCTCAGGGAACAGATGGCCAGGATCCCCTGGGGGACTAACATGAAGGGGAAGGGAGTCCAGGAGAGCTGGCTGTATTTCAAGGAATCCCTGTTGAGGTTACAGGGACAAACCATCCCGATGAGTCGAAAGAATAGTAAATATGGCAGGCGACCAGCTTGGCTTAATGGTGAAATCCTAGCGGATCTTAAACATAAAAAAGAAGCTTACAAGAAGTGGAAGGTTGGACATATGACCAGGGAAGAGTATAAAAATATTGCTCGGGCATATAGGAAAGATATCAGGAGGGCCAAATCGCACCTGGAGCTGCAGCTAGCAAGAGATGTCAAGAGTAACAAGAAGGGTTTCTTCAGGTATGTTGGCAACAAGAAGAAAGCCAAGGAAAGTGTGGGCCCCTTACTGAATGAGGGAGGCAACCTAGTGACAGAGGATGTGGAAAAAGCTAATGTGCTCAATGCTTTTTTTGCCTCTGTTTTCACTAACAAGGTCAGCTCCCAGACTGCTGCGCTGGGCATCACAGCATGGGGAGTAGATGGCCAGCCCTCTGTGGAGATAGAGGTGGTTAGGGACTATTTAGAAAAGCTGGACGTGCACAAGTCCATGGGGCCGGACGAGTTGCATCCGAGAGTGCTGAAGGAGTTGGCGGCTGTGATTGCAGAGCCCTTGGCCATTATCTTTGAAAACTCGTGGCGAACGGGGGAAGTCCCGGATGACTGGAAAAAGGCTAATGTAGTGCCAATCTTTAAAAAAGGGAAGAAGGAGGATCCTGGGAACTACAGGCCAGTCAGCCTCACCTCAGTCCCTGGAAAAATCATGGAGCAGGTCCTCAAAGAATCAATCCTGAAGCACTTACATGAGAGGAAAGTGATCAGGAACAGTCAGCATGGATTCACCAAGGGAAGGTCATGCCTGACTAATCTAATCGCCTTTTATGATGAGATTACTGGTTCTGTGGATGAAGGGAAAGCAGTGGATGTATTGTTTCTTGACTTTAGCAAAGCTTTTGACACGGTCTCCCACAGTATTCTTGTCAGCAAGTTAAGGAAGTATGGGCTGGATGAATGCACTATACGGTGGGTAGAAAGCTGGCTAGATTGTCGGGCTCAACGGGTAGTGATCAATGGCTCCATGTCTAGTTGGCAGCCGGTGTCAAGTGGAGTGCCCCAGGGGTCGGTCCTGGGGCCGGTTTTGTTCAATATCTTTATAAATGATCTGGAGGATGGTGTGGATTGCACTCTCAGCAAATTTGCGGATGATACTAAACTGGGAGGAGTGGTAGATACGCTGGAGGGGAGGGATAGGATACAGAAGGACCTAGACAAATTGGAGGATTGGGCCAAAAGAAATCTGATGAGGTTTAATAAGGATAAGTGCAGGGTCCTGCACTTAGGATGGAAGAATCCAATGCACCGCTACAGACTAGGGACCGAATGGCTAGGCAGCAGTTCTGCGGAAAAGGACCTAGGGGTGACAGTGGACGAGAAGCTGGATATGAGTCAGCAGTGTGCCCTTGTTGCCAAGAAGGCCAATGGCATTTTGGAATGTATAAGTAGGGGCATTGCCAGCAGATTGAGGGACGTGATCGTTCCCCTCTATTCGACACTGGTGAGGCCTCATCTGGAGTACTGTGTCCAGTTTTGGGCCCCACACTACAAGAAGGATGTGGATAAATTGGAGAGAGTCCAGCGAAGGGCAACAAAAATGATTAGGGGTCTAGAGCACATGACTTATGAGGAGAGGCTGAGGGAGCTGGGATTGTTTAGTCTGCAGAAGAGAAGAATGAGGGGGGATTTGATAGCTGCTTTCAACTACCTGAAAGGGGGTTCCAAAGAGGATGGCTCTAGACTGTTCTCAATGGTAGCAGATGACAGAACGAGGAGTAATGGTCTCAAGTTGCAATGGGGGAGGTTTAGATTGGATATTAGGAAAAACTTTTTCAGTACGAGGGTGGTGAAACACTGGAATGCGTTACCTAGGGAGGTGGTAGAATCTCCTTCCTTAGAGGTTTTTAAGGTCAGGCTTGACACAGCCCTGGCTGGGATGATTTAACTGGGACTTGGTCCTGCTTCGAGCAGGGGGTTGGACTAGATGACCTTCTGGGGTCCCTTCCAACCCTGATATTCTATGATTCTATTCTATGAGTTCTTCCAACCCCTTTATAGTCTGCTCCTGTGTGGCGCTTGTGCATGGGTATACAAAGAGCAGACCTGAATATGTGTCTACTGCAGTTAGCACGTATTTATGTCGCTGACTTTCAGGCAGCGGGATGATGTAGTCCACCTGCCATATTTCCCCAGGTTTCTGACCTCGCTTCAGGTACCTCTTCTCTGCTTTTAAGCTCTGGGGGGGGTGAGCCTGGTACACTGTGGGCAGTGCTGACGGGCATCCCGCTCTACACTGATCGTGGTCTGCAAGCCACGATTGGTGGCCCATTGCATTGCTTTTTCCCCTCCCAGATGACCACTCTTTTGATGTATCCACTCGGCCAGGCTGGAGGCAGCTACTACATATACTGTGACTATGTCATCTACCTCTGTGTTGAACCGGGCCTCCTCCGATTCCCCCGTCAGGTGGGCGTCTACATGACGGACAGCAATGGGCCTCTGGCTACAGGCATCCCAAATGTCAGGCCACATGTCGTAACCCCAGAAGGGTTTGTCATGCACCTTCCAGCCAGCTGCATGCCAGATGGCCATCCATTGTGTCACACCTTTGTAGACTGCCCAGCTATCCATATACAGATAAAGGGGCCCTGGGTTCTCTGTGATGGTCATGAACGCTGCCCGTAGTCAGCCCACTGGCTAGACAGGCCAGGGCCGGTTTCGAACGGTATTTCCTCAAGGCAGGGATTATATGCAGCCGCTCGCCACCATCATTCTGCCACCCTGTACGAGGCTGATCCATCAGTGAACCACGCGACCTCTCGTTGTCGTTCGGTTAAGGAGGCATAGGGAGGGGCCTCTGTACAGGGGGATAGAGGCACTTCGACTGGGGGGGCATAAGTGTGCTGGCCTCTGGAGGGCAGTTCTTCGAATGTGACAGCGCCCAGAAACCGCGCATGCACATCAGTAATGCTTGCCTGGGTCATTTGCATACGCAGCTGCAGGTAGTGTTTCCACTTCCATAGGGTCTGGGTCTGGGCTATCCCAGTCCATGTGAGTGGGCTTTCATCCCGGACCCAACTCATAATCGGAAGCGGGGTACGCACCTTTACAGGCTCCGCACCTGTTATGGGCTCAGTTTGCTGCAGGGCCCATACTACTGCAAGCAGCTGCTGTTCAAGGGGTGTATAATGCTCAGCCGAGCCTCGTAGTGATCGCGACTAATAGCCTATGGGCTCCTTTCGAGATGACGCTTGCTGCCACAGCCCCCACGAGGCCACGTGGTCAACCACCGTCACCTCGAGTCGAAGGGGGTGCCTCATCTGCCTGGGCTCAGCACTGTGTGCTGGCTGAGCACCTCTTTAGCCTGCTGGAATGCGGCATGCTGCTTGGCCCCCCCACTAAACGTGGCTTTCTTCCGGACTACTGCTTGTATGGGCTGCAGGATGTACCCTAGATGGGGAATAAATGTATGCCAATACCCAAGGAGGCCCAGGGTATTACGCGTACGCTAGTGGGCTCTGGGAAGTGGGTAATTGTTTCAATGGCCTTTTGTGGGATCTTACATTGAGGCCCCGACCAAATTTTCCCAAGAAGATCACCTCCTGGCTGGGTCCCTGGATTTTACTAGGGTTGACAGCCCATCCCCTGGCTGCCAGAGCCTGCAACACATTGTTCTTGGCCTCAGAGAGTGCCACCGCATGGGGCCCACTCAGCAGGACATCAGTATAGTGCTCTAGTACCATTCCCTCTGGAAGAGTCACCTGCTCCAGGTCTCGACTAACCAGCTGGTGGCAGATGGTAGGGCTATGCTTGTACCCCTGAGGCAACACAGTGAACGTGTACTGCCACTCCTCCCACGTAAAGGCAATTTGATCCTGGCTCTGTGGGGGCAATGGCAATGAAGAAGAAGGCATTTGCCAAGTCCACCACGACATGCCACTGCCCTACTCACGTCGCAAGGCTCTCCATGATGGAGACCATGTCAAGAACAGCCATCATCAGGATTGGGGTGACCCTATTCAGGTTGTGGTAGTCTACTGTCATGCGCCAGGTTCCGTCCTTTTTACGGACTGGCCAAATTGGGCTGTTAAATGCACTCATGGCGGGGCGAATGATGTCTGCCTGGAGCAGACCTTTAACGGTAGCATTTATTTCCTCGTGCCCACCAGGTATCTGATACTGTTTGGTGTTGATCACTGTGGTGGGGGTCGGAAGTACCACAGGGTCCCACCGCGGATGCCCCCGCAGCATGGTTACAACCGCTTGGACATACAGTGGCCGCTCAAAGGAATAGAGTCCCCATTGGGTATCTATGGTCTAGCCCTCGGAGGAGGTCTATTCCCAATATGTATTCATGAATGGGGGCAATTAAAACAGTGACTCGTATTGGGGGGGCCTTCCCGATGGCCAGCCGTAACTGCATCGGTGCGGCCCGAACGTCCACCCCTCCAAGGCCACTCACCGTTACTGACCGGCCCTGCCGGGGCAGGGTACCATACAATATAGTCACCTCCGCTCCTATGTCCACAAGGGTCATTACTCGTTGTCACCCCCCACTAGGCCAGTAGATCTCTACTGGGACATAAGGGTGGTGGTCCCCCAGTACATAGCGCCTTAACTCCAGGGCTGGGGCGAGGGGGACCCACAACCCCGTCAATACTGGGCGGCCAGCTTCCATTCAATATAGTCTGCTGGTGGGGCAGACAGTTGGGGCTTCTCGGGGGTGCAATCTACCGTGTTTTGGGGGCCCCCTTTCGTCGGGGCCCCCACCCTTTCCTTAGTACGCTGTTCCGGCTTAAGCTGTAACCATTTTAACAGCTCAGCATTGGTTTTCCCATCCACTTCCCGCAGGGGAATCCCTGCTTTCAGTAGGTCTTTAAACATAGTATTGCAGCCAACCCTCTTCTTTTGCTTCACATTCACCTGTTGCGGCTTTGTGGTTTTTGTCATACTGTCAATTTCCGTTAATTCCATCATGAGCTGTGCTGCATCCCCCACCAACCCTACGGCCCCCCCAACCATTGGCAGGATCATCGCCTTGAGGTGTGTGTGGGGGTGTTCCGCAGAAGCTGGATGCAGATGGTATGGGTCAGCTCTACGACGTCAGGCCCTTCAAAATGCTCAGCAAAGATGCCGGTGAGCATGCCCAGCTGCCAGAGCTGGCTAACCCCCTCTGGGATGGAGGCCCACTGTTCCAACCCATCATCCGTGTCTGCGGGCGAGCTACAGATGGTTTTGACAGCCATGGTCAACCATGCCATGAGGGAGGGATACGGATAATTTGCCTCCGAGTTGGCCCCTATCTTGAGACTCCTATGAAGGAGGGGGTCTGTGGTGAGTGAGCCCATCCTGCCTAGCTCAGCGGGGGTAAGGGTAATTGCATCCACTCCATTGTCCCACAACCGTAGCAGCCAGGCCAGCAGTGGTTCCTTAGGACGCTGCTTGAAATGCTGCATGAAATCCTGTATCTCGGAGGATTTATATTCCCGGATAAAGGAAAGGAGTACTTGTGGCACCTTAGAGACTAAC
Organism: Chelonia mydas; assembly: GCF_015237465.2. Classification (NCBI taxonomy): domain Eukaryota; kingdom Metazoa; phylum Chordata; order Testudines; family Cheloniidae; genus Chelonia; species Chelonia mydas. The sequence goes on from NC_057849.1 coordinate 164,962,207, forward strand.
CCAATTTATTTGAGCATAAGCTTTCAGGAGCTACAGCTCACTTCATCGGATGCATACTGTGGAAAGTGTAGAAGATCTTTATATACACACAAAGCATGAAATGAAATGCTTTGTGTGTATAAAAAGATCTTCTACACTTTCCACAGTATGCATCCGATGAAGTGAGCTGAAATGCTTTGTGTGTATATAAAGATCTTCTACACTTTCCTTTTCTTTTTGCGAATACAGACTAACACGTCTGTTATTCTTATTCCCAGATAAAATCCCTCCCTACTATTTAATCATTCTCCCCATGTGGTCCCTCATATCGTCTCGACAACGGGCCGCAGTTGTGGGTACAGCCCTGCCTTCCCGCTGTCCCCCTCCCTGGGGGACTCGTCCTCACTTGTCTCCCAAATGTCCCCATCCCAGGTCTCTGGATCCCAGTCGTTTTTGCGCACCAGTACACGTATGGCAAGGGGATGCATGTCTTGCTGTCCTCCCTTCTGCCGCCTGTGGTTCACAATGCAAGCCGCCATAACCGTGCATCAGTGCTCTAACCACGCGGCCCATTCGGCCGTACTAGTGATGACTTCTTGGGTTAGTGAACGGGCCTCGTTTGCTTGCTGCAAATCAGCCTCTAATCTTCCTATCCTCCGGCACTGAACCAGCAGCGCCTCGTCCACCGCATGGAGAGCAGTCAGGAAGACCTATCCCAGGTCCCCCGCCGCTTTCTGCTCCGCGGGTCCTACTTTGTCCAGCCGGAGCTTGGATATCAGTTCCTCCAGCCTAATTGGGGTAACCTCCGGCTCCTTCTCTAGCTCCGGCCATGCGGCGGGGGCAACCAACCCCGCCAGCTTGTGAGCCACTGGTGCCCACTGCCCAGTGGAGGGCCACCCGGGGATGTGGCTCTCTCCCTCCCCCTTATCCTTCCTTCCCCAAAGAGGCATCCCTCCACTGGTATCCTGTTTGTGACGCCAAGTGTGCCCGCAAGGGCCAGGGGGGAGATACCAGCGAAAGGAGGACACTCAGGCCTAAGAATAGTAAACTATGCTTTATTGAAGGAAGGAAGGAAGGAAGGAAGAACTTATGCTCCAATCTGCGCAGGGAGCCCCTAGGACGCGCGGAGGGGCTGCAAGGGACTCTGGCCGTTCGGGACAGCTGACCAGGCAGGACTCCGCCGCGGGGGAGTCCTCTGAGGTGCTATATTCGCCGCGCTTATCTCGGGGTTACATGGGGTCAACAGCTGGTTACATTCTTATATGTATGATTTATGCTTATTACATAAACTGACTTGTTTACAGGCAAAAATATGCTGAGCTATGCTACAATATCTTTTGGCTGGGTCTGTCGGACAAAGTTCATTGAAACTGCCTGCATCCTCTGCTTACATCCAGTCACGTACTCAGTCCACACTTAGCTCCTCGCCAATCTTCCGCAACCGAAAGGAATTTCCAGAGAAAGCCGCAGCTAGCTAACTTTCTCTTGAAAGGACACAGATACAGCCCTCCGATCAAGAATAGGCAGCAAGCAGTAAATTCTTTGAAACAATAATAAAATGTATTTAGAAGTGAAGTATTACAATAAAAGAGGAGAGATAGAGGTAAAAATAAAATAAACAGGAAAAGTTACAGATACAATGTAAAGGAAGCAGCACAATAAATAAAAACAACACAGCAATAACAATTCCACTTAACTCTGTAACACAATAATCTAACAATATATCATTTACTTAATACTCTATAACAATATAACAGTCAAGCATATAATGTAAACATGTAATAGTATATTGATGAACTCTAATATTAATTACTTAACACTAAACATCCAATAAGTGCTGATCAGGCAATTATCAGATAGGTAGGGAGATCTCACTCAAACCACACACATCCAGCTTTATTTGCACTTGAAACCCACAGACTTCAGGATGATAAAACAGAGGAAGATCTTAACTTACAGAGGCTTCTTACTATCCCTCTGACTCATCACCAGAACGGCCCTTCTGCTCTGTCAATTCTTTTTGAGAGCGTTGTTTGGGGAGCGTTGTTCTGAAGTGGGCTGTTGTTAACAGCTGGGCTGTTCGCTGCTGCTTCAGCCTGAGGTAAAACAGAGCCTTAGGCAAGAGAAACGGAGCCCATTGGTTGCTGCTGCAGGGCTGCTGCAAGAGCCTTCTGCTGGCAGGGTGCCAGGAGCGACCGACGGTTGATAAGGCTGCTGTTGCTGGCTTCCAAGCAGTCCTTCAGCTTTTCAGGTGGTTCCTCTTGCTCAGATATCTTCTGGTAGGTGTCCAGAAGCATTCCACACTCTTGCTGGTCCCTATATCTACACAGTTTTAGCCTCTGGCTGTTGCCTTTATATACAATTTTGCATCTCATTATATCATTTATTATCATAATTCAACCAATCAGCTTTCAGGGATTTGCATATTCTAATTTGTCATGTGTATCAATAGGTGACATTCAAGCTCAGCCAGTCAGCTTCCAGAGATTAGCATATGCTAATTACCAATTATGGGCTCAATGAATTCCTCTGGGGTTTATCAGATTTAGATGAACTCTAGCTCTTTCCTGTCTGGAAGTGCCATTGGTTTTTTTAGGCTACAATATATTTCTATGGGGTTTTGTTGAGTCATTCTGTTGGATCATATTAAAGAAGTTCTGTATTAAAATCACAAATGAGTTTGATTCCCCATAGCTTAAATTCCAGGGTATTACTAATTAAAAGGTCCCTTGGTTTTTGGTACTGTTTCTGTCCCTCTCTGTGTGAAACTTGCAAGCTGCTAATTGTGTTAGTACATTCTAAGACAGAGTCTGTTCTCAAAGCAATTCTTTGTAACAACAACTACTCACACAGAGAGAGACACAAAGCAATACTCTGTAAGAACAGAAAGAGCACCCAGAGATTCCCCGCCCTTTTGTTGTATTCATCTCACTTTGTTAACAATTATGATTAAAATAGAGATAGAGGATGTATGTGGATGGATGCTTGGTGTGGATAATAACTGAATGATCAGGGAGGTGCCAGCCTAAGAATCCAGTGTCCATCGGCCGAAGAAGGAGTCAAGTGGAAATAACCAGAGGACCCCCGGAGGGCAGACTGGAATCCACCCAACAGCCTCAAGAATGGGAGAATCAAAGAACAAGATAATATCTGGCAGCATGGAGCCGTCAGGAATGTGCCATCTGCTGACTGATTCAGCAACAGCATGATGAAGCAATTCCCATAGACTGGCATAGGAAGAAATTCCTATAAAAATAGACTCTAGAAAGTGAGAACTTTGGGGTCTGATTCTGCAAACCCACTTCCAGGAACATCAGATGAGCATCTGACAAGGCCCTGCTCCCTCCTCATGTCCAGGCCACCTGGCCAGTGGCTTGGCATGAGCAACTCTAAGGCTGGTAACTAGGATAACAACCTTGCAGAACCTGTGTGTGTGTATGAAAGTGTGAATAAATATGAGATTGAATGGAATGTTATAGCTACAACTAACTGCTTACTATGGTTCTTTCTGTATTCACAATAAATGTGGCATTTTGCCTTTTCCCCTTTAATAAGATCCTGCTGGTTTTTATTTTATTGGTATAACAATTCCCCACAGGAAGTGATATAATACCTTGTCTAAATTGCATCATCCCTATTCATTTCTATGAATTCCCATGTATTCCTATGGGATTTTCTACTACATAATCCATTCGGCCACCATTACTGTATTTTCTAATTTAAACTATTGCTAATTTTTATCTAATTAAAACCTTATTCTTAAAAGCTAATTACTGTTCTAAGTATGTAAAAAGGTCCTGAAACCATCACCACTCCTTTTATGTTCAATTAAGCAATTTGTATAGCTTCCAAGGTTTTACTGCAGATTTTCCCCATCCGTCACATCAGCCATTCAAGGAATGAGATTTAATGGATGAACTTGCTCTGACATATAATGTGATTTTGTGGTCAAAGTAGTGGAGATTTTTTGGAAAGAAATGACTTGGAAAAATACTGATTGACAGTGCAACATTTCTGGATGCTTTTCTGCTGTTAAATAACTAATAAGTGTGTTAGTTATGGAAACAGACATCCGTAGGCATGCAGTTTCCAGGAGAGTTACCGATGTGGAGAAGTGTAAAAAGGCTGGCTAAAAAAATTCCTGAATGCTCTAGGTCAGTGGTTCTTAACCTGGGGTGCGAGATGCCCTTTCTGGGGGTGCGAAACATGCCAGATTTTTTTAGAAGGTAAATCATCAAAAATACAAATTAAGCACAGGCACGTAAATACAACTATTTTGTTTCATCAAACCTATGTATTTATTAACATTATACATTTAACGATTACTGTAATATACAAACAATATATATATCTAGGTTTAAAGAACTGACCTAATTCAATGATTTTTGATAACTGGTGCGAGAACATATTTTGAGAACCAAAGGGGTGCAGGCTGTAGTAAAGTTTAAGAACCACGGCTCTAGGTCATGTATACCCTGAGGTTCTCATTTAGTTTATTCAGTCCTTACTCAGGCAAATTCCTACTGAAGTCCATGTGAACTTATCTGAATGAAGAGTGAGTTAAGACTTAGGCCCAGATTTCTGAAGGTATCTAGGAGTTTAAAGTCAATGAGATTTAGACTCCTACAGGCCTAAATCCCTTTTGAAAATGAGTTTTAGACTCCTAAATCAGTTAGGTGTTGACATTGAGTGCAGTAACATCTACATACCTCTAAAAATCTGGGCGTTAGTGTGGTAGCTTTATATTTGACATGAGCAAATATCAGACAATTCTATATGCAGTTTACTTACTACCTGCTTACACCTTTACTTAGCACATGTTTTCCATAGTGGAAGTTTCACATCTTGCATGGCTCACAGGAGGACTCACCTTTTGAAAATAATTATCTGTACCTGCACCTATTTTGGTGACTATGACTGAGCCATTTTTCTATTATAACTGAAACCTGAAATTTTCAAATTATTTTAAAACCTGAATTTTCAAATTATTTAACCTACTATAAATGTAATAACTTATAATTACATAGACTGTTTAATCATAGGTTTTCAAAACAATTGAAAGTGGCATCATCGGAAGAAGTAGAACACCTCACCATTCATTTCAAAGTCCTTTGGATAAACTGCTTTGTTCCTGATTGGAATTGAAACTTGCTCATTACATTTTGTAATGAGCAAGCAATCAGGAACATTTTCCTGAAATCAAAATCTGTGTGATATAGTGAGAATTTAATGCTTTGGATTTTTCATCTTTCAGATTAAATGCCCCACTGCTGGTTAAAAAAAAAGAAAGGCAAAACTTTAAGTGTCAAATATTTATTCTGAGGAAATAATCCTCCATCACTGAAGCCAGTGAGAACTGTACCACTGACTCCAAATTAGAGATGCTCAGAAATTGTTCAACAGAACTCTGTTTTGTGGGAAAATGCCAGTTCATCAACCCCAACATGTCTCACAAAAGCAAGTCAGGTTTAACAAACTTTAACCTCATTACAGGTTCCCTACTGATTCCTTTATATGATCCAGTTGAAAGATCGGGGCATAGTGTGGTCAGATAATATGCTTTGTAAAGCATTTAGGCATGTATCCTGATAAAGTGTTAGTTTAAGATCATATTGCTGCACCTTCTTTGGATACCAGTGTCCCATTCTGGCACTAGCATTGGCTATCTGCAGATATCTGGAGCCTTGAAGGTTGGCTTCCCAGCAGAGGAGAAATCAATGTTGTAGAGTCTAAGTGTATCTTGTTTTATTTTCACACATACACCAGGCTTTTGTATTGTGAGAAAGGCTAAACAACATTTCCCAATTCACTTTCTCCATACCATTCATGACTTTGTAGACCTCTATCACAACCCCCTTCATTGTGTCTTTTCTAAGATGCATAGTCCTAGCCTTTTTAATCTCTCCTCATATGGAAGCTGTTCTATACCCCTAATCATTTTTGTTGCCCTTCTCTGTATTTTTTCCAATTCTAATATATCATTTTTTTGAGATGGGGGCAACCAGAACTGCACGCAGTATTTAAACTGTGAGTGTACCATGGATTTTTACAGTGACTTTATGATATTTTCTGTCTTATCTATCCCTTTCCTAATGGTTCCTATCATACTTAGTATTTTTGATTGTCAGCATACATTGAGAAGCTGTCTCCAAGATGGCTAACAGCTCATTTAGACCCCATCTAATGGTAGACCCAGCTAACTGTAACAGCTAATTTAGACCCCATCATTTTGTAGGTATAATTGGGATTATGTTTTCCTGTGTGCATTACATTGCACTTATAAACAGTGAATTTCATCTGCAATTGTGTTGCCCAGTTCACCCAGGTTTGTGAGACCCTTTGTAACTCTTCACAGTCTGCTTTGGACTTCATTATCTTGCGTAACTTTGTATCATCTGTAAACTTTGCCATCCCACTGTTTATCCTTTTTTCCAGATCATTTATGAATATATTGAACAGCACTGGTCCAATATAGATCCTTGGGGAACCCTGCTATTTATTACTTTCCATTGTGAAATCTGATCATTTATTTCTACCCTTTGTTTTCAATCTTTTAACCAGTTACTGATCCATGAGAGGACCTTCCCTCTTATCCCAGGACTGCTTATTTTGAGCCTTTCATAGAATTGTAGAAGAGTAGGGTTGGAAGAGACCTCAGGAGGTCATCTAGTCCACTGGTTCTCAAATAGGGACCTAGAGTCCCCAGGGGGGCCACAAACAGGTTTTGGGGGAGGGGGCGCAAAGCAGGGCCAGCATTAGACTTGCTGGGGCCCAGGGTAGAAAGCTGAAGCCCCACTGCATGGGCCTGAAGCCCAGGGCCCTGAGCACCGCCACCTGGAGCTGAACCTTAAGCAACTTAGCTTTCCAGGGGCCCCTGTGGCATGGGGCCCAGGCAAGTGTCTGGCTTACTATCCCATAATGCTGGCCCTGACTTTTAAATGCAGAAAACCAGTTATTGTGGCACAGGTGGGACGTGGAGTTTTTATAGCATGGGGGCGGGGGAGCTCAGAAAGAAAAAGATTGAGAACCCCAATCTAGTCTAACTCCCTGTTCAAAGCAGGACCAACCCCAACTAAATCATCCCAGCAAGGGCTTTGTTAAGCCAGGCCTTAAAAACCTCTAAGGATGGAGATTCCACCACCTCCCTAGGTAACCCATTCCAGTGCTTTACCACCCTCCTAGTGAAATAGTTTTTCCTAATATCCAACCTAGACCTCCCCCACTGCAACTTGAGACCATTACTCTTTGTTCTGTCATCTGCCACCACTGAGAACAGCCTAGCTCCATCCTCTTTGGAACCCCCCCCCCACTTCAAGTAGTTGAAGGCTGCTATCAAATCACCCCTCACTCTTCTCTTCTGCATACAAAATAAGCCCAGTTCCCTCAGCCTCTCCTCGTAAGTCATGTGCCCCAGCCCCCTAATCATTTTTGTTGCCCTCCGCTGGACTCACTCCAATTTGTCCACATCCTTTCTGTCATGGGGGACCCCAAAACTGGCAAACACAGATGTTGCCAAATAGAAGGGAATAATCACTTCCCTCGATCTGCTGGCAATGCTCCTACTAATGCAGCCCAATATGCCATTAGTCTTCTTGGCAAAAAGGGCACACTGCTGACTCACATCCAGTTTCTCATCCACTGTAATCCCCAGGTCCTTTTCTGCAGAACTGCTGCTTAGCCAGTTGGCCTCCAGCCTATAGCTGTGCATGGGATTCTTCCATCCTAAGTGCAGGACTCTGCACTTGTCCTTGTTGAACCTCATCAGATTTCTTTGGGCCCAATCCTCCAATTTGTCTAGGTCACTCTGTACCCTATCCCTACCCTCCAGCGTATGTACCTCTCCCCCGAGCTTAGTGTCATCTGCGAACTTGCTGAGGATGCAACTAGACATCAAGCCGTTGATCAATACCCATTGAACCTGGTGATATAGCCAGATTTCTATCCACCTGATAGGCCATTCATCCAACCCATACTTCTTGAACTTGCTGGAAAGAATACTGTATCAGACCATACCAAAAGCTTTGCTAAAATCAAGGTATATCACATCCACCGCTTTCCCAATATCCACAAAGCCAGTTATCTCACCATAGAAGGCAGTCAGGTTGATCAGGCATGACTTGCCCTTGGTGAATCCATGTTGACTGTCCCTGATCAACTTCCTCTCCTCCAAGTGCTTCAAAATGAATTCCTTGAGGACCTGCTCCATGATTTTTCTGGGGACTGAGGTAAGGCTGACTGGTCTGTAGTTCCCTGGATTCTCCTTCCCTTTTGAAAAGATGAGCACTATATTTGCCTTTTTCCAATCATCCTGGACCTCCCCCAGTCACCACGAGTTTTCAAAGATAATGGCCAATGGCTCTGCAATCACATCAGCCAACTCCCTCAGCACCCTCGGATGCATTGTATCTGTCCCCATCGGACTTGTGCATGTCCAGCTTTTCCGTTTGGTGAGGGACCTTGTCAAAGGCTCTCTGAAAATCCAAGTACATTACATCATCCTTATCCACATGTTTGTTGGCCTCCCTCAAAGAATTCTGATAGATTGGTGAGGCATGATTTTCCTTTACAAAAGTTGTATTGACTTTTCCCCAACAAATTGTGTTCATCCATGTGTCTGATAATTCTGTTCTTCACTATAGTTTCAACCAATTTTCATGGTACTGAAGTTAGGCTTACTGGCCTGGAATTGCCAGGATCTCCTCTGGAGTCTTTTTTTAAAAATTGGCGTCACATTGGCTATCATACAATCATCTGGTACAGAAGCTGATGCAAGTGATAGGTTACCTACCACAATTAGTAGTTCTGTAATTTCATATTTGAATTCCTTCAGAACACTTGAGTGAATACCATCTAGTCCTGGTGACTTATTACTGATTAATTTACCAATTTGTTCAAAAATGTCCTCTACTGACCCCTCAATCTGGGACAATTTGTCAGATTTGTCACCTAAAAATATTGGCTCAGGTGTGGGAATCTCCCTCTCATTCTCTGAAGTGAAGCCTGATGCAAAGAATTCATTTAGTTTCTCTGCAATGGCCTTGTCTTCCTTGTGTGCTCCTTTAGCACCCAAATTGTACAGTGGTCCCACTGATTGTTTAGCAGGCTTCCTGACTCTGATGTACTTAATTTTTTGGTGTGTATTTTGCTAGTTTTTCTTCAAACTCTTTTCTAGCCTGCCTAATTATACTTTTACACTTGACTTGCTAAAGTTTATGCTCCTTTCTATTTTCCTCAGTAGGATTTGGCTTCTAATTTTTAACGGATGCCTTTTTGCCGTTAATCACCTCTTTTATGCGTCTGTTTAGCCACAGCAGCATTTTTTTTTTTGTTCTCTTACTGTTTTTAATTTGGGGTATAAATATAGTTAGAGCCTCTAATTTTTTTTTAAAAATAGTTTCCATGCAGCTTTCAGGCATTTCACTCTTGTGACTGTTCCTTTTAATTCCCATTTAATTAGCTCTCTCATTTTTGTGGTGTTCCCCTTTTTTGAAGTTAAGTGCTACTGTGATGGGTTTCTTTTTCCTCCCTACATGGATGATAAATTTAATTGCACTACGGTTGCTATTACCATACATTTGAGTTACGCTCACCTCTTGGACCAGATGCTGTGCTCCACTTTGGACTAAAACAAGAATTACTTGTCCCCTTATTGGTTCCAGGACTAGCTGCTCCAAGAAGCAGTCATTAATGGTGTCTAGAAATTGTCTCTCTGCATGCCATCCTGAGGTGACATGTTCCCAGTCAATATGGAGACAGTTGAAGTCCTCCATTATTAATGGGTTTTCTGTTTTTGTAGCCTCTCTAATCTCCCTGAGCACTTCACAATTACCACGCTCATACTGGTCAGGTGGGTGGTAGTGTATTCCTATTGCTATACTCTTATTATTCAAGCATGGAATTTCTATCAGTGAAGATTCTGTGGTACAATTTGATTCATTTAAGATTTTTACTATATTTGACTCCATGATTTCTTTCACATATAGTGCCACTCCCCCACCAGCATGACCTACTCTGTCATTCCAATATATTTTGTACCCTGGTATTACTGTGGCCCATGGATTATCATCGTTCCACCAAGTTTCTGTGATGCCTGTTACATCGATATCCTCATTTAATACCAAGCATTCAATTTAGTCCATCTTAGTATTTAGACTTTGTGACAAAGTTCGTCCTCTACCTTGGTGGGTCCTGCGCTTATTGGCGGATTTTGCTCACCTCAGAGATTCACAGTAGCTCTCAGTTTGGCCACTTTCATGGCTCAAATCTGCCATTCATCAGATAACCTCATCACTGGCCAGCATGGGAAAAAAGAGTAAGAACAATCCCCGCAGTTTCTGCTGATCCACCATGTGGGTCAGGGAACAGCTCAGAGACCTTCCCCTCTGGTGGAACCTCCTGTGTTGGGTCTGGAGTTGGGAGGAACCTGGAACTAATGTATCTACTTTCGACCACTCTCTTGTAGCCATCTGGCCTGACCCTGTCACAACTTCTAGTATTTGTATACAAGCATTTAAAAATTTCTTAGTTTAAGCAAAACCAAATAATAGGCTTTCTTTCAGATTCAGTTACCCTTGTAGATGGACCTAAATAAAATGTACAGCAAAAAAATGGATCCATCACATAATCCCATGGCAAGATTCCAGGAACACAGAGAAGAATAAACTTTTTTTCTTTTGAACTGGTAGTGTCAAAATCACCAGTGAATTACCAGAATTATGAAAACTAATGATTAATCAGCATCTATGGAAAACCACCTACTAGAATTACACAGAAGACCACACGGCTCCTTCCTTTTCATTTTTTCCATGGAAACGTCAAATGACTTTCACCCAGTTTCTTATATGTAGGCCAATCCCCCTTTTAAAATGGGAAACACATAAAAAGCATTACTAGCCAAGTTTTGGTTTCAACTGCGTTCTTTGTTCCCGGAATATTGTATTGGCTGAGTACAGGAAATTGTCTAAATTACTGCAGTACCAGTCTGATGTCTGGAGAGAAAAATATCACACATCCTATGTCAGTTACAGCATGATGCTATAACACCAAAGGGCTTTCCACTGGTTGTTGTGATGACAAAGCAATGGGAGATCTGGCTAAGGATAACAGGATTTGGCCTTAATGCTATGATAGTTAGTAAAAATCACTTTGGTTAATAAATGTTTAAACAAATTAGTTAAGGCATCAACATCTTATGTATATGTATGACGCAATATTAGTTGTGATATATTCTTCAATTGAATAAAGCATAGTACAGTTTAGACAAAGTTACTGACATGATTAGTTTTAACCAGTTTAGTACGTTACTAGCAGTGCTGGTACCATTTAATCTCTATACTGTAAGACCGGGTCTTCATTGCAGAGTTAGCCTGAGTTGTCTACACTAGAGTTAAATCCTCTTGAGGTAGCCTAGTTCCAATGACAGTGGCCACACTTCAGAATAACAGTTGTGTTCACAGTGCATTTGTGCTAGCAGCTGACTTGTAGAAACTTGAGCCACAGTCTATACCCCCAACAGGCCAGCCAAGTTGAGATAAAAGCACCACCACACTTGAGTTACAGGTTTCTGTGGGCGGACAGGATTTGAATTAGGGCCTATACTTGAGTTACTTCTTCAGTGAAGCCAAGTCCTAAGAATAGTTGTTGAAAAAAACATTATGCCTTTGGTTCCCTGAACATATTTACAAGGTGCTAGTTCTCACTTGTAATTTTAGTGGGGTTTTCCCATTTGTAAGAACACAGGAAGTATGGGGCAAAAATCCAATAACTAGAATAAGAGAAAAGGTGTTCACTGAAATATCTAGAATATCACCACTTTGCTAAATCTCATTTTAAACTACATGGCAGCAAAGAATGAAATTACTATGACCAAAATTGCTTTAATTAAATTTGGCTTCCTATATGTGTATTCTCAGGAAGGAGAATGTTAATCAAAATGGTAAAGAGTATGATTTTAGAATTCAACAATTCTGTTCATCCTGACAAAGAGAGAGAACTCAGTATAGTTCAGTAAAATATACTGTAAAGTAGGCAAAAATCCTTTTTACAGGACAGCTAGAATATTACACAATGAGCACATTTTAAGTTTGGTATATTGCACGCTTACCATAGCTCGTTTAATGAAAAATATTAGTTAAAATTCACAAGTATATTACAAAGTGGCAAGTATATTAAAAACAAAGGACCAAAAGTTAAGTAAAGTCAGTGGGATGATGCATGGCACAAATCAGCACTGACTTTGGCCTAATATCATTGATCAAACCCATATGTCAAAGGAGAGTTCTTTCCTCAATCTAAGTTATATCTCCTTAAAACATGCTACAGTATCACCATCCACAAAAGCAATAGAAACAGTAAATATCTCAGCATACCTTTTCATAGGGATATGAATAAGATTAGTTTTGGCATGAGGCAGAATGGTGGTGGTCCTGTTGTGTGTTCGGGAGCAGAGATGCAAAGAACTCCCATTCCTACCTGGTATTTGCACTTCTGGAAGGAAAAGAATGAAAGATGGGGTGGGTAAGAATTTGTAGTGATTCTAGTGGTATTAAATGCCCCAAAGTGAAGGGCAGGGCAGGGCAGGATGGGCGCTGACCAAGCTTCCTTTCATACCACCTGTTAAACCAGGGGAGCACTGTTATTATATGTCTGTTGTATTCCCCCAACTTGCCTGAGGTATCTGTCTCTGTCAGCACCTCTGGGAACCGTACCTGTTGTTGAAGAGTCCTCCCCTCCCCCACCACACACACACTTAGAAATCTGTGCCTTCCTTTCTGTACCAGACAGGGCAAATAGATCAGTGGTTAGGGTTCTAGCCTGGGAAGATGGGGTTCAATTTGTAGCTCCCTACCAGGCTTACTGGGTAACTTTGGGAAAGTCACCTAGTCTCTCAGTGCCTCAGTTCCCCCTCTATAAAATGAAGATAATAGCACTTCCCACCTTACCAGGGTGCCAGGAGGATAAATAAATTAGTGATGGTCATGTGTTTGTGTTGGAGGGGCATGTAAACTACCATAGATAGATTTACAAAATGTCTTTACACACTTCTAACAAATTTGGAATTTAAGGTCTCATTTTGTGTATCTATACACTACATTTTAGGATAGGGGAGGGAAGCAACAGCAATGACCAGTAAAGGTCATATGGGACACTTGATGTATCCCAGGAAACTGACAGCTGATGGTAGTTTTGCACATAAAAATAATATTACAACAGCCCCACAAATTAAGACACAATTCACAGCAGAAAAACTGTACAGAATTACACAGGTTTTCGCCAAGCAGCTCAAATGTACACATCAGGGAATATATGCTCTTAAAGATTTATGTTCTGCTCTCATTATATGGCTATTCATCATACTAAGCTGAAAGGACATGAGCCCAGTGTCTGTGGAAACATCTATTTTTACAGCCTCCTCCATCACACTTGCAAAGTGTGCTTTAATAATGTGAGTACTGGCATGCCTCACTACATAATGAAGACAAACTGTACTTTTAAGAATTAGACAAGCTACGCATCATATTTTTTCTATTTTTCTTCCATGTCTTCCATGCAACTCCTAAGGGAGAGAAAGGAAAATTGAATTTTTAGTACATAAATTCATAAAATGCCAGTTATCCTTAATGGCCAAAGTCTTGCATACGTTTATCAAGAGAGAAGATATGTTCAAGAAACATGTGGTTTTGTGGTTCATGCCCATACAGAAGTGACCCTACCCTGTCTTATATGACTTATAAGAAGTTCTGGTTTTCTCCATTGCAAGATGGTTGAAATCAGTGTCCAGAATGGTGTAAATAGTCACACAACATGATTTTGGATGTTGTCTTGTGGTGTCAAATTTTACCCACTTTTATTGCACAAACATTTTCAAATATAGCCCTGTGTATGCAATTTTCTTTTTTCACTTGCATCAAATTTCCTATATGCTGATGGTAAACTGAACTGATGAAGGTATAAAAGTAACAAATAAAGCCAAATTATGCCCTTTTTCTGAGAAACTTTTCATACAGCTCTATTCATAACTACTCCAAAAGTTGTGACAACTCTGCTTGGTTTGAGAAGCTTTGGTTCAATAATGGAAGGCTTTATTAGCAAGAGCTTGGAAGAATTAAGACATTTCAAGGAATAACTTCATTTAGTCAAAACGAAAAGGCCATCTCAGTAGGATGTGTCAGATTGAAAAATATTGCCACATACTGTGTCGCAGTATGTGGCAATATTTTTCAATCTGACACATCCTACTGAGATGGCCTTTTCGTTTTGACTAAATATTAAAGTGATCAAAATAGAAAGATCATGGGCTAGATTAAGCCTGAAGTGGGGAAGGGAGGGAGGGCCACACAAATGGCTTTATGCCACCTCTTCATACCCCCATCATCTCTGGGTGCAGTCAGGGGTGGTTTTGGCTTTAGGTATAAATTAAATCATCCTTAGGGTTGTTATAAACCATGTCCACCTTGTTAAGGCCCTCAAGGGGCTGTCTATCCATTAGGGTCATTAGAGCTTATCACTCTGTGGCCATGCCCCTTTGTTCTCTTGGCATGTCCCCCAACATTACACCCAGGGTCAGGACTGTGTGGTGTGTAACTGGCTATGCTGGCTGGCAGCGATTGCTCTAAAGGAATCCCTAGCTGTATCTTTAAACTAGCTTTTCCTCCTACTTACGTTGTTTGCGTAGAGTAAAAGGGGACAAAGGGAAGGTGAGGCTCTGGCCCTTTCAGATAGAGGAAAATGAGTCTTGTGTAACACTACTCCTTTGAAGGAGCTCCAGCTAGACAGCAGAGAGTTCTCTTAGAACAGAGCCTTGTGAGGAGAAGGAATGCAAGGAAATAAAGGAGAGACGTTTTGCTTATTAATGGAAAAAAAGAAAATTCACATTTCAGGCTGGCAGTGGCTATGAGTCACTTGTTTCAATTGCTAAGAGTCCCTATTTTGTTTTAATTACTAGGGTATGCCTACAGTGTAATTGGAGGTGTGATTGCAGCACTTGTAGAGATACCCAAACTAGCTGTAATCTAGGTAGCTCGGGTACGAGTAGCGGTGAAACTTCAGCAGCATAGGCTTCAGCATGGGCTGCACAATCCTGCCCAGAATCCTGGGTACTTGTGAGGCTAGACTGTGCTGAAGTACATGCCCCATGTCTTCACGGCTATGACAGTCGTGGAATGACAGTCGTGGAATGGAATGACAGTCGGTCACACAGTTTGGCGTTACTTATTAAAGCTGACAGAATAATTGATTTTTTGGTTCAGGAGCTGAACTGAAACATCTCCCCCCAAATTGTTTGGTTTGAACCAAAAGTGATTTTTTTTTTTGCTTGTTTGTTTTTTCTCATTCAAATAAAAAATGAAAAAAAATTGTTTCAGGTCAACAAAACGTTTCATTTGACCCAAAACATGTGTTTTTTTGTTTTTGGTTCATTTCATTTAGCATATTTTTGAGGCATTGAGAAGATTTTAGTAGTAGTAGCGATAGTATTATGATCTCTTTCAGAATTAGTTATACTTGTATATATTTCAATAGAGGTTGTACTGATGATCCAGTGGACCAATGAAGAAATTATTTATTTATACGACTTGCACTTTACTATATCATCTGAGATTCCTCACTTATTTTGTCTCCTCATCTGGAGAGTAACAAAGGCAAGAACATTCACATAATTAAATCACCAGCAAATCACTTGATTTTCTGAGAGCATAGACATGTTTTACTTTTACATAGTGTATATTGATTTTTTGTGTGTGGCTATTTTGTGAATAGCACTGTGTATCATGAACTATCTTTAATTTACTGCCTCAGCATAAAGGGAGAATCTAGATGCAGTGTAAGTAATTCTTGATGAACTGATATTTTGGAGCAAAAATGATCAACACCACAATGAGACTGTGATAGATTTTCATAGATTCATAGATACTAAGGTCAGAAGGGACCATTATGATCTAGTCTGACCTCCTACACAATGCAGGCCACAGAATCTCACCCACCCACTCCTGCGAAAAACCTCACCTATGCCTGAGGTATTGAAGTCCTCAAATTGTGGTTTAAAGACTTTAAGGAGCAGAGAATCCTCCAGCAAGTGACCCGTGCCCCATGCTACAGAGGAAGGTGAAAAACCGCCAGGGCCTCTTCCAATCTGCCCTGGAGGAAAATTCCTTCCTGAACCCAAATATGGCGATCAGCTAAACCCTGAGCGTATGGGCAAGATTCACCAGCCAGATACTACAGAAAATTCTTTCCGAGGTAACTCAGATCCCACCCCATCTAACATCCCATCACAGGCCATTAGGCCTATTTACCATGACTATTTAAAGATCAATTAATTACCAAAATCATGTTATCCCATCATACCATCTCCTCCATAAACTTATCGAGTTTAATCTTAAAGCCAGATAGGTCTTTTGCTCCCACTGCTTCCCTTGGAAGGCTATTCCAAAACTTCACTCCTCTGATGGTTAGAAACCTTCGTCTAATTTCAAGTCTAAACTTCCCAGTGGCCAGTTTATATCCATTTGTGCTTGTGTCCACATTGGTACTGAGCTTAAATAATTCCTCTCCCTCTCCAAGATGAAGAGTAATTTTATTAGCATATTTTTCCCAAATGGGAGAGTAGACCATACCCATTGAGAGTAGGGATTCTGAAACTGTAGAAGGTACTCACGTCTGGAAGGATGCCAAGAGATTAGATAAGGGATAAGCCAGTGGAAGAAAAGGGACATGGGAAATGCCATCTGATTTGAGAGTGGATGAGCATTTCAAAAGGTTCTGATAAGAATTGAATCCAAACTGGAAAATTCAAGAATAAAATGGTGAACTATGTGATGTTTGCCCATACATACTCATAACAATTGGATATCTTCCAGACAAGTATTCAGCATATCTAAAGGTACGATTGATTACTGAAGAATCGAGCTGCATGAATAACTGATTTTTCAGTTCTGACAGTTTCAGAAAAATGGTTTGGGTCAAACCAAATCTGATAATTATGCCAAGCTGAGACCCACCTGCCATTTAGGAGCAAGTCAAAATATTCCTCTCCCTGGCTTCAGATTTAACACCTAATATTAATCAGGTTTTTGTTGGAATGATTTACGTGCATAAGTTACAAAGCAAATATCAAAACTTCTGGGAACTTTACAGGTATCTTTTTTTTTAATGCTTCTCTCCTGACCAAAGCCTGGCCCCTTTCCAAAGGCCATTTTTGTATTAGAGACTGGAAAGAGATTTGTGAAGGGTTTCATTTGATTTCAGAAAGTTGAGAGAAAAGAAATGCTCATTAGTTCCAAATTGCCAATAAGCACTAAGGCAAGAGTTATTAAGAGAAAGAGTCATGAGAGAGAGATGCGTCTGGGAAATACAGTGTAGTCTCATAAAATGCTGGAGCTGTGTACTTAAATATACCACGAGAGAACAAAAATAAGCAAATATACTGTGGCTCTGTAGGGTAAGTAGGCTACTATTCAATAGAGAAGTGCAATTGCTCAGATGCTACACAGAGAGCATGATTAGCAAATAGCCAGGTTAAGCCACTAAAGCAAAGCTTGTTTAAAATGACCTAGGAAACAGACCTGCATCCTTAACAGAAGTGAACTGATACGTTTTGTGTACACAAGTGTGTGTGTGTGTGTGTGTGTGTGTGTGTGTGTGCATGCGCACACACGACATCTTTACAATATTCACAATTTGGATTAATATGGCTGCCACTGGTGATTCATGTACAAATGGATGCAGAAGTATATTTTCCACCTGTAAACTAGATTGGTGCTTAGCAGCTTGGACAGTATTGCCAGCAACAGGTGGCATACAAAGGAAAGCCATCTTCCTCCATAGAAAGGTTTAAAAAAAGGAGGTTATGAAGGGCCTTTCTTGTGTTTGGTACAACTCTGGTCACCAAAACATACAATTAATAAGGCTGGGATTTTCAAAAGACACGAAAAGGAGTTAATCACCCATCTCCCATTGAACTTCATGGGAAACTGGACACTTATAACCCATAGGGTATTTTGAAAAACGTAAGTTATTAAACTGTATGCTGAAGAATAAGAAGCATGGGGAACTACTGTGCTCCTTAACTGATGAGTTGTGCAAAGTCAGGAAGAATGATCGGAATGTCCTTTTGATGCTGTTATAACAGTGGTGATGCTCTATATTTAATTAGTGCTGTATGTATGTATATAGTAAGTGAAACACTTTTGAGATGGAAGGTTTATCTATAATAGTACATTTCTCAAAAAGTTTCTGAAATGACATCTGTTGGAATATTTAAATTTAATAAGCAAACACCAATCTCAATAGAAAACTAAATGAAGATTGAGCTTTCTAAACCATAAAAGTTTAGCCAAATTATATTTGCACAATATAGCACATGTAAAAAGTTTTCCCTTTGCAAAAGTGAAATCTATAATAAATATGTGATTTACGTTCACACATTTTCATGATAAGGCTGCTCTTTCCCCTGTTAGGATCAAAGAGGCCTGGAAAAGAGAAAGAGAGCTGAGAAACTGCAAAACCAAGATTCTGATCCTGCAAGCACTGAAGTAATGAGTGTTCCTGGTGGGCACAAGGGTCCACATGTGCAGAGCAGCATGCAGGACTGGGACCCAGGTTGAGACACTGTCACAGGAGAACAGATGTTTTTCTGTACTTCTGTAAACATAGTGGACCTTGAGTGCACTCCTAAGAGGCTCACTCCCTGTCCCTGGCCTTGTTAAGGCAGCCCACCTGCCCATAGTTCTCTGTCTCAAGGTGCAGCAGAGTCCTCACATCCATCCTAAGGGATCTTTGGCTACAAGTGGTCAGGCTATGTTTGTATTTTATACGTGGTGAAGTTTTGAAACTAAAATGTGTATGACCTGGAACACTGGATCCTCGCTCCCCTAATCTTTCAGAAAATTTAGGTCCTGTTCCTATTTCACATTCAAACTTTGCAAGTCAGGCAAAGTTAAAATAATTTCTTTTCCCCCACCCTGGCATCTGATGCAGGAAAGCACCACTGTTCAGGACTGCACTTAATAATGTATTTATGTCTCACTGATGTCAATGGGTTTGTCTACATCGCTTCCAGGAGCAAGCCTCCCAGTCCAGGTCGAAAGACTCATATACTGGCAGGGCTCAGATTAGCATGCTAAAAATAGCTGGGTAGACATTGCTTTGATGTTGCAGCTCAAGCGCATCTTGGGATCTCAACCCCCCTTGCTCCCTCCCAGGGCTGAGATGCTGAGCTCCAGCCCAAATCGCAACTCTACACAGACATTTTTAGCATGCAAATGTGAGCCCTGCTAGCGCAAGTCTGTCTCCCCGGGCTGGGAGGCTCTCTCCCAATTGCAGTGGAGACATACCCAATGAGACTTCAACACATGCTTAAATGCTGTTCTGAAGAATGGCCTCTGATTTAAGAACCTGTTCCTCTAAACAGAGCCACACATGCAGACTCTGATGCTTTCATACAGGAGTAGGCCGTCAGTTGTACATCTTTCTTGTCATCTAATCACAGCTGTCAGTATTCAGTCTGTCATCTTGCAATCATAAGTTCATTTGTTTAAGTAATGGTTAATTATTGTTTCTGCCTAGCACTTATGGTTTAAATAAGCAATTTCAAATATATTGTGTTCCCTTTTTACTGTTTAAATGTAATGATAAAACAACATATATGGCTAGTAGTTTAGAGTAGTACAAAGTGGGTTGCCAGGGCTGGTGCTAGACTTGCTCGGGCCGAAGACAGAGCCCCACTGTCCAGGGCCAAATCCCAAGCCCCACTGCCTGGGGTCAAAGCTGAAGCCCAAGGGCTTCATCCCTGGGTGGTGAAGCTCAGGTTACAGCCCCACACCCTACCCCGAACTGGGGCTGAGGCCCTTGGGCTTCGACTTTGTCTCCCCCCTCACCCCCCGCCCAAGGCAAAGGGACTCGGGCTCGGGCTTTGGTCCCCCCTCCTAGGGTTGTGTAGTAATTTTTGTTGCCAGAAGGGGGTCAGAGTGCAATGAAGTTTGAGAACCCCTGGAGTCGTAACAACTTGAAAATTTTCTCTTGAAACTTTTTTTTTTTTTGGTCAAAAATCTTAATATTCTAAAACCAAAACCTTCTTTGAATTTTGGCCAAATCCCAAAATATTTTGATTAGCAATGATGCCATGGTGGCTATTCATTGTGGCAATTCATAGTCTTTCATAATGACAGTGAATAGTCATTGGGACAGGGAAAAGAATGAGAATGACTCTATAGCCATGGGAAGTTAGTTCACTCATCTAGAATGTGGGTGACCCAAGTTTGTCCATACTACAATGATTCTTTAATTATTCATACAAAAGTGGAACAGCATCAACAGGAGAAATCCCACATCTCAGGAGAGTGCCCTCTCACTCACTGGGCTAAAAGTTATCAGGAGGGCACCTCCTCCTCTTCTGGTCATTTTGAGAATATTGTCCTCCTTTGCTTTTGTTAAAATGACCCAAATCAAAAGAAAAAATTTTGAGTCGGGTCTAACAAAACATTTTGTTAGATCCAACTTTTTGATTTGCTGAAATTTTTCAAAAAGTTTCACTTTTGGTTCAACCCAAAACTAAATTTTCTTTCAATTTTTCAGAATTGCCAGCAAACAAAAAAAACAAAACAAAAAAAAAATCAATTATTTGCCCACTTCTCCTCCAGATGCACCATGTGCCCTCACTAAGAGGGGACACTGTAGTGTGTCATGAGAGGTATAGTCTGAGGAGAAAGGGTGAGGATGAGACACCCAACTACAATTCCTTGCAGGCGCTGAGGAAGCATTTCCAAAAATTGAAAAATTTCAAAGTTGCCTGAAATACTTCAGTGTTAATTTTTTCACTGAAAGTCAAATTTTTCCACAAAACCGCCAGACCTGCTGCCCATTAGCCAATGAGCTCTAACTTATAGTAGTAATATTCTTTTAAAAAAATCACTCTTCAATTAATAATGATATTTACCCTCCAAAACTGAGTGATTCATTTTAAGGTGTGTTTAGGGGCAGCTAGAATGTTTCTGGAACCTGCCACCTGGGGTAGAGGCCTTCTATCCTCCAGTTATGTGGCTGTAACTTAAAAAGTCTTTTAAGTTTTACTGTGTGCTCAAACTTTCTTCTAATATACTGCAGATAAAACTAGTTTATAGTTTTAGGGCCGAAATTAACAGCTCATTGAGAAATGATGATCTGTGCCCTAATGAAACATTATCACATCTCAGCTGCTAAGTAGAAATAATAACTTAGATTTACAGCACTTTATTGATTTGAAAGATTATGCAAACAGTCCAGTATGGTCAACTACTTTGAATTATCCAGCTTCCTCATACTATGTATCAGGAAAAGCAGCCAAAATCATTTTTATTTTATTTTTTGTATATGACTTTGTCAGAAAGACACCAGAAGTTAGTAAATTATTAAAAGAACAGCACATCTCTGGTTCTGCAAGGTTTCAGTGTATTTGCACTTTAACAATTAATAAGAAAACTGTGGAAAAATCAATAGCCCCTGGACAGTTTTTGCTGTAGCTCTGTGGTTCCTTTATACAACTTTAGTATCATAAATGAGCTATAGAGGATTTGAAACTGGCTTCTGGTGGGGGAAAATACTCATTGAGAAAGTGGACTCCCCAGCTGGCATTGAGCTGGTGGAGTATCTCAGGACCAATACCATCTTACAGTCTGTAACAAATATTGAGAAGGGATGTGTCAGGGGATGGAAGGAGCATGGCTGCAGTATTCTGTACTCCAGCTATTCTTACCCGCTCATGTCCCCTGAGGTGCCATGGGCAGACCAGGGATAAATTAGAGCTATCTTGAGATGGCCCTAACATCATACCAGGGTTCAAGGTGATCCCCAGCTAGCCACAATCTACCATAAGACAAGAACTGAGAATCAGGGCCCTTATTCCTGTTAAGATTTCACAGTGGAGTGAGCCTTTATTTTAACAGAGAGGAGCGGGGAAAACCCACCAAACCCACAGCCTGAGAATAGGAAGGAGTACTCATTCATTCTGAAGGGAAAATGAAAGTCAACAGAAAAATATATTCCATGTAATAATGACTTATAATGTCTTAACAGCTTCCACATTTTACTTTTTTAAAAAAAGAAAACCCACATAGAATTCCCAGTTCTAATTTTTATTCCTCCTCCTTTCTGATGTGTTCTTCCATTAGTAATTTCCCACTCACTTCTATTAGTAAAATCACTCACTCATGCCACTTTTCCCCACAATATCTTTTAAAATAGTTTTTTATTCAGTCCAGAGCTGACTATTGGCAATATGGATAATGTTTCCTTTATTTCAGAAGTCGTAATAGCTCCATAAGAAGGACAGACTTGGAGATGGTCAGAAAACTAACAGCCAGCTCTCCTACATAGTGTTTGCCCTGAATACTGAGGCTGGGCATTGGGCATCTGTACTGGTGCTTGTGTGGGGGAGTTCTTTCCCTAAGGACCATAGAGCAGTTGTGAAGCTGATGGCTGAAGTAACTTGCATCAAGCCACTATGCAGTTAAGGGCACAAAGAGGATCTCTTCAGCAGTGGAGTGTGGTGCCACATCCTTCCCCAGCCCACTCACATCCTGTCCCCTCCTGCCTGCTGCATCTTCCAGCTCAGGGAGTTTGTGTAAAGCAGGACTCCAAGAAGGGGTGAACTCTGTGTATGTCTTCCCCTGCCCATGCACACACATCCAGGTCTGGTGCCTGTGGATGTTCTTGTGCCTGTAGGGGCAGGAGCTGAATTTTCTGATAAGTTCCAAGATCAGGCCAGACTACCCAAAAGAATCCCATATAAAGTTTCCCCTGATACATTTAAGTAATTAGTTTCTAGCCATTTTCCAACATGGCCACCTTTGAATATGTTTTATCTTTTTTTTTCATTTTATTTAAAATTCCTTGTATTGCTGTTTTAGTTGCTAACTTTTTATTAGCAGGGACAGTTATTTTCTAATGAAAGTTTTAAGAGAGGTGTGGAAGCCTTGCAACAAAAAGGACCTACCCATAGAGTTCAAAGGTAAAACAAATGAAAAAATTCCCCCTTCCAGAGGTTTTCTACTTGCCCCTCAGTCTCTCTTAGGTTTGTCTCGGGGGATGGGGGTGAAGAGGGCATGACTGCTAGTCCAAAACAAGTATGGGGCCAAGCCATGCTTCAAAGTAAAATAAATTTGAACTGCCAGAGATCTCCTTTCCTAAATCAGGGAGCATTTCTCAGGGCTCCTTCCAACTCTTCATGAAGTCCTTCACCTTCTGAGAGAAGGAAAATCCTTATATAAACCCCCCAGCCTTTCCCTAAAAGCCTTGCTGCAATTCTGGACTAGAATCTTAGCGAGTGCTGATTAAAAATATCTACTAAACAATTATTTTTGCTAAAATGTCTGCTTTGGGGGGGAAAATCCAAAAACTTGTTGAAAAAACTAACAGAAAACTAAATAACTACAGCTGAAAATCAAAATCTTTAAGTTGGAAATGCCGCCTCTGTTGGCCAGGCTTCCCAGACATACTACCTTTCCCATGATGCACCACAACCACAGTACACTGCAGTGGCTCAGCAAGAGGGGAGAATATGGTGCCTCAGGGATGATGTATGGGCTAGGCTGTCAGGAAGGACTACAAGAGAAGAGGGACACGAGGCATCCGTGATTTATCATTTCAACCCATTTGGCCCATCTTTCTTCAATTAGTTAGTTTAATTTAATACAGTTGTTCCATTTCTCTTAATTCCAGTCAACTGCATTTCGATTGCTGGTATTTATTTTTGCAACCATAGTGATGAAATATTTATTGGCCGCAGTTGTCATAATTTTAAATTGGTATGTATCTTCATTTAATGTTAACAATTCAGGACACTTTACTAATACTATTGTAATAGAAGTTTGGGGATATATCCTCGAAATAATTCTTGCATCTAATATCACATCAGAAGACTCTTTAGGAAAATCCCAGAAGTTATAATTCCCTCAGCCAGGCTGTGCTCTCTAGCATTTTGCAGTGAATTTAGACTTAAATTTTCAAAAATGACTAGCAATTTGAGTGTGCCTCAGTTTTTGGGTGTTCAGCTTTGAGAAACCTTAAAGGCGCCTAATTCTGAAAAAGTGCCTAAGGTCAATGATTTGGCTTTATTTTAATGTTAATATTAGCCAATCTTTTTATTCTGGAAACTGATTTGCAACATTATTGAAGTCTAGCCTATTGTGTCTGTTTACCAACATAGGCATTCAGAATCATCATACGAATGGTTCTGAGTTTAGTTTATTACATTCATAATCAACAGAAATTATACAATTTGATTTTTGTGCACAGACCTGAAACTGAGTTTATGTAAATTCATTTGAAATACATACATCCATCTGACGTGTATCATACAAGTTTGCTAATACTTGCTCACAGTGATTGATATCCCGCATAACAAACTTCTAAACTAAATAATGCAGAAGTAGTTTGCCTTGTGTATAAAGTATTTCTTTATTAAGCTTAAATGTGCAGGGCTTGTGTTTTTAATCCAGTGGTTGCAAAATCAGGAATCACAATTGCTTTATAATGCTTACACTAACTTTTTAAAAAATGATGTAACAAAATAAAGGCCAAAAATAATGAAGATTGACAATGCCCTAAGCAAAGTGATTGCAACATTTACTGCACATGATCAATATTCGTTTGTCTTTAGAAAAATACTTTTTATAGAATCAGTAACTCTTATGACACTGACTAATCCTAAAGCGTTAGACAACATAATACGGAAACGCTTAATGATTGACACAGGACACCATGGTAGAAGGAGAAAGGGTTTCTGACCATCAAGGCTCTGGACCAGCGTGAGACCTTTGCCTAGATGAAGCTTGCTAGGCTCCACTTCACCGATGCATGTTATTCCCACTTTGCTGATATTATGTGTTTGTTTCTTTTATGGTTGTGCCTCAACACTCCCATCAGGAAACAAGGCCCCGTTTTACAAAATACCATACAAATAAACAACACACAGACAGTTCATATGCTCACAATATGGGATTTTTACAAAATATGACAGGTGAATAAAGAGACAAACATGAGGACAAGGTTCTAGTAGAGACAGGCATATTTGCATTTTTAATTGTACAATGCTCACAGGAGTCACAAGTGGTTGCCAGTGTAGTATAAAAGATTAAAGAAGTTCAAATGTGATACAGAAAAATACCACAAATTGTTAGGGACTGGAAGACTTTGGGTCAACTGTAGTATAGAAATTAGCAATGGAAATAAGTTTCAGCACATTACTTTCTTTTCCAATGCAAGATTGTTCTCTGTTGTTATTCTGTAGTGCTTTTCCAGTGTGATTTTAATTCCAGTGATATGGCAGTTAGCACTTCTCTTGAGATATTCCATAGTCTAATAGTTAGGAATTTTTCTGATAGTATGAAATAAAACAAAGGAAAATTTAGGCTGTTACTTCCAACTATATGCAAATACTTTTCTGCTGTTTGTTATAATTTTTATTCTTTCAGTCTTCACTGTCTAATGTGCAATTAATCACTTCCAGTACAAATGCTATAAATTTCTCTTGCCTACAAGCAACACATCTGCATCTAGTGTCCTTATCTTTCCTATCCTGAACTGTGTGTTGTTCCTCTTTTTTCCCCCCCTCATTGGCCTTGTCCTCCTTCTCCACATTCTGCTGTGGATATCTTTTTGGTAGCTTCTGCACAGGATATTTTATGGATAGCTTTTAACTTTCTGTATCTGTCTAGGTTGTTCCATTTCCAAGCACCCTTTGTATGCTGCACTGTGCTTATGCCCAAAATTGCTACGTTTTAGTTCTGTTCCATCCATACAGTTCTCATGAATGTTCTCCTCCACATTTATTCACTCTTCATTTTCCCTTTACAGACAGGCGACACATGCCCATACCTTTGACATTTATAACATCTCAAAGAGGCCAGCACATATGGCTTAACCCATAAGAGCTGATATCCTATATTAATCATATTGGGTAGCATTGGACCTTTACATTTTATTTGGGTGGCTGTGGATGATTTGTGTACCGCCTCACCTGATAATCAGTTGCTTAACAACTAGCACTTGGTCCCCACTTATACCCTTTTAATTTCATTCTCAGTCATAAGAATCCCATATATTACCCCTCTGGCATCTGTCAAATTTAGGTAGTTGGCGAATTTTATTCTTCCCTAAAACTGTAGTGTTGAGAAGTTTCTCAGCCTATTCCTTATGTGTATATTCTCCTAATAAACCTCCACCCTGCATTCTTTTAGCTCTTAATATATCTCCAATATTTTATTGACTCCTTTCTGTTGTTTTCAAGGGGTTAATATCCCCTATCTTTACATCTTCAGCTAGAGATTTGAAAATTATAAAATGTCAATCTTTCCCCCCCCCACACACATCCCTATCTGCTCTCTTCTCCAGAGGGATATTTCTATTATTTTTTTCCCTTTTCCTAATTGAAAGCCATTCCTCATCTCTTACTACTTTTTCCCTCATTTTCCAACATAACTTCTAGCCTTCTCCTCTCAGCCTTCATTTCCAGCACTGTTCAGCCAGCCCAAGTCACCCCATGAGTTCTAAGCTTCAACTCAGAGCTCTCTTCTAGTTTCAGCTTGCTGGCTTTAGACAAGCTCAGTCTGCCCCTGCCCAGCTGGGCTTTATCAATTAGCCTTTCAGTCCATGGTTGTCTCCCAGGTGCAGCCTACCAGGTTAATGGTCCTAATTTACCCTGCTCTGCATTGTGTGGGGTGGGTATCTCACCACAGTCACCTACCTTGTCTCTCTAAAATCCAGGGACCAACATGGCTACAACAACACAGCGTACAACAGTCATCTGATTTCTGGTATTTGTTTAATAATTCAGTATCACATCCGTATTCAGGAAAGCCCGTAAGTGCATGCTTAAGGGCTTTCTTGAATCAGGGCCAGAGCATATAAAAATAAGCATGTGCATAAGTCTTTGTAAGAGCCCAAATCCTGAGTGGTGTTGAGCACCTGAAACTCCCATTGACTTCATTGCAGGCTGGAAGTGTGCCATGTTGTGCAACACTGGTTCTTTTTTACTGCAATTAGTTACTAAAAACATTTCCATCTTTGCATTTTTTTCTTTATGCATGACAGGAGCCTTCTTAACAAAGAAGACCATGGACAATTATTTTATTAACTCCACTATAAGTAAATCTTAAAGTTAAACAGATGCTTGTGAGTTAGGGCCTAAATCACTTGCTTATACACAATACTAAACTCTGCACAGATTATATTTCACACTACAAAGAGGGCTCTTATTGTGGCTTTACTGGCTAGGGCTACTTGAGGGAAGTGCAAAAGGGCACTGCACCATTGGGTCTGCAGAGGACAGAGCTGAGAGAATGGCTCAGGAGTTTTGCTGCACAGGCCTGGCCGCAAATAGACCCTCTTGGTCTGGCCATGGGACCTGAAGAGAGAGCAATTTCTCCCCTCCTCGCCTTTCCTCCTCTCTTAGGTTCAAATTCCCCAGATCATAAGCCTCATATGCTACGTGTGCAGTGGTTTTGTTACCATCTGTTATACACACCCAATGAAATCCTGGCTCCAGGACTGAAATCAATGGACTCTTGCCACTTTTGTCAATGGAGCCAGGATTTCACCTCAGACTGTACAATGACTAATCTTCGTCCTGAATTTTCTGGGGGAATTTAGCTAAATACACTAGGCTCTTGCCATTTGAATCCCATAATGTAAAATACAGAACTGGACATTCAGCATAGTAAGAATCTGACTTTACTTCCCCCACTGTAAATCCAGAGTGACTTCAGTGGAGTTCCTCTTAATTACGCCAGACCAACTGAAATCAGAAGCTTGTCCTATTTCTTTCCCTAAAGCCTGATGCTGTTTTTGTTACAGTATTCTGTTCATTCAGATACAATGTGAAGAATCCATACAGGCACAGTTGGATCCCAAATCATGTTTACTAAAAATACACAAATATGAAAAGCCTCGCTATATATGTACTGTTACTCTGACTGGTTTCTGGTAGCTTCGTAAATAGAAAACTCAGAGGGAGACACTAAAGGGCTCACAAACTACTCAGAGAGATACCCCCCTATTCATATACACTACAACCATGTCAGGGTTATTTTTGTTTTTTCTTTTTTTCATTAGCTAGCAAGAAATATTAGGAAGGGGGCAAATGGGGACGTAATTATGTCTGAGAAAATGTCCCTTTTCATTGTATTTTGCCTAAATAATTCCACTCCATCACAGGTCATATTATGGAGTCAATTTCCTCTTCTTTGTTTAGGCTGAAGCTGAACTTTTCTAAAATCTACCCAATAAATAAAGTCAGATCGGCCTGAAAACTGGAGGTCACTGTCTATGACTAGGCTAGACTTTGTGTGGAAAGTCTGAAGTCCTCCTGCCTAGTCCAGTAAATGTATTTACAGCATTGAACAATAATCTCTAAATTCATTAGAATCCTATAATCCAGTCAGCCTCAACAAAAATAGCACCAGTCTTGAATAGCTAGACAATAACATGGAAGGCTGGAATTGTCAAAGGACCCTGAAGGAGGGAGTTCCCACTCAACTTTCTTATGTCCCTTTGACAATTCCAGACTAAATGTACCACAAAGCACATACTTTAGGGATTTTCCATTAAAGATTCAATTATCTGGTCACAGCATTTGCACACGAATTTCAAGAAGACAGTGTAGAATGTTCTTGGTTCAGTGGCAAACACATGGAGTTAAATGAAACAGAACAGAAATATGAAAAACATCAGACCTGGAGTAGTTATCAAACAAATCTAAAAGCAAGACTGAATTTGGGAAAGACCAACTTGCCAGAGCTTGAACTTGAGCAATCATGTAATTGAAATATTGCCTGCCTAAATTACTGCCATTAGAAATGAAAAGGAATGACAGGAAGAACTGTGGTCTTTAGCAATGCTGGTAAATCAACCATATTTGTGTTACTCATGCAAAATTCCCTTTGACAACATTTGGGATTTTTCTTTTTGGAGTAATATGAGCAGGTTTTCACCTTTAATGGCAGAAAATTGTGAAATCTGGTTTTGAAACAATGTCTAAAGTGTTGGATTTTATTGCTCTTAAGATCTCCATGGTAGGACAGTCAGCCATTGTGCATGTGTCTGAAAGCAAGGAAGCTTTCATGGTTTTGTATGGTTAGGTATACACTGCAATAACTGGTTGTGATTCCAGATCTAGCTGACACATCTGAGCTAACTTTAATCTGGTTAGCTTGGGCATCGGAACAGTGAAGCTGTGGCAACACACACTTCAGTGCATGTGAGACAGGTACAGGGGTTAATCCAGACCAATGAGAGGTTGTGTCACCAATTGTCCTGCAACCCTGGATGCCACACAGTGCTTTGCTGTTGTAGCTCCCAGAATGGGATGATCACAACCAACCAAGAAGCATGCAGGTCCCCCTGCAATGTTGTGCTTAAACAGCTCTGAACCCAGCGGTAATATTGTATACAATCAGTTGATTCAATTGCTTGTTACTTCAGGTTCAAACCCCTCCCCCCAGACCCTGTCTTAATAGACCAGTAAACCTTTGCAATGTATACTTTGAAAAGTGAAACCCAAACCAAGCTTCTTTCTCCTGCTGGGTGTAGATGCCATGCTGTCTTCTCCCCCAGTTGTTAGTGTGGGATTTGCCTCCACCCTTTGTTATCTTGATGGGTCTGTTTACATGATACATTCTTATTGTCTTTCAAAGTTTTTTGGAAGTAACTTCCAGGTATGGAAAATATGTTTCTTTGTCTAGCGCTGACCTGTTTACCAACCTTGGCTTAACGGTGAAATCCTAGCGGATCTTAAACATAAAAAAGAAGCTTACAAGAAGTGGAAGGTTGGACATATGACCAGGGAAGAGTATAAAAATATTGCTCGGGCATGTAGGAATGAAATCAGGAGGGCCAAATCGCACCTGGAGCTGCAGCTAGCAAGAGATGTCAAGAGTAACAAGAAGGGTTTCTTCAGGTATGTTGGCAACAAGAAGAAAGCCAAGGAAAGTGTGGGCCCCTTACTGAATGAGGGAGGCAACCTAGTGACAGAGGATGTGGAAAAAGCTAATGTACTCAATGCTTTTTTTGCCTCTGTCTTCACTAACAAGGTCAGCTCCCAGACTGCTGTGCTGGGCATCACAGCATGGGGAGTAGATGGCCAGCCCTTTGTGGAGAAAGAGGTGGTTAGGGACTATTTAGAAAAGCTGGACGTGCACAAGTCCATGGGGCCGGATGAGTTGCATCCGAGAGTGCAAAAGGAATTGGCGGCTGTGATTGCAGAGCCATTGGCCATTATCTTTGAAAACTCGTGGTGAACGGGGGAAGTCCCAGATGACTGGAAAAAGGCTAATGTAGTGCCAGTCTTTAAAAAAGGGAAGAAGGAGGATTCTGGGAACTACAGGCCAGTCAGCCTCACCTCAGTCCCCGGAAAAATCATGGAGCAGGTCCTCAAAGAATCAATCCTGAAGCACTTACATGAGAGGAAAGTGATCAGGAACAGTCAGCATGGATTCACCAAGGGAAGGTCATGCCTGACTAATCTAATCGCCTTCTATGATGAGATTACTGGTTCTGTGGATGAAGGGAAAGCAGTGGATGTATTGTTTCTTGACTTTAGCAAAGCTTTTGACACGGTCTCACACAGTATTCTTGTCAGCAAGTTAAAGAAGTATGGGCTGGATGAATGCACTGTAAGGTGGGTAGAAAGTTGGCTAGATTGTCGGGCTCAACGGGTAGTGATCAATGTCTCCATGTCTAGTTGGTAGCCGGTGTCAAGTGGAGTGCCCCAGGGGTCGGCCCTGGGGCCGGTTTTGTTCAATATCTTCATAAATGATCTGGAGGATGATGTGGATTGCACTCTCAGCAAATTTGCGGATGATACTAAACTAGGAGGAGTGGTAGATACACTGGAGGGCAGGGATAGGATACAGAGGGACCTAGACAAATTGGAGGATTGGGCCAAAAGAAATCTGATGAGGTTCAATAAGGATAAGTGCAGGGTCCTGCACTTAGGACGGAAAAACCCAATGCACCACTACAGACTAGGGACCAAATGGCTAGTCAGCAGTTCTGCGGAAAAGGACCTAGGGGTGACAGTGGACGAGAAGCTGGATATGAGTCAACAGTGTGCCCTTGTTGCCAAGAAGGCCAATGGCATTTTGGGATGTATAAGTAGGGGCATAGCGAGCAGATCGAGGGACGTGATCGTTCCCCTCTATTCGACATTGGTGAGGCCTCATCTGGAGTACTGTGTCCAGTTCTGGGCCCCACACTACAAGAAGGATGTGGATAAATTGGAGAGAGTCCAGCGAAGGGCAACAAAAATTATTAGGGGTCTGGAACACATGACTTATGAGGAGAGGCTGAGGGAACTGGGATTGTTTAGTCTGCAGAAGAGAAGAATGAGGGGGGATTTGATAGCTGTTTTCAACTACCTGAGAGGTGGTTCCAGAGAGGATGGTTCTAGACTATTCTCAGTGGTAGAAGAGGACAGGACAAGGAGTAATGGTCTCAAATTGCAGTGGGGGAGGTTTAGGTTGGATATTAGGAAAAACTTTTTCACTAGGAGAGTGGTGAAATACTGGAATACGTTACCTAGGGAGGTGGTAGAATCTCCTTCCTTAGAAGTTTTTAAGGTCAGGCTTGACAAAGCCCTGGCTGGGATGATTTAATTGGGGATTGATCCTGCTCTGAGCAGGGGGTTGGACTAGATGACCTCCTGAAGTCCCTTCCAACCCTGATATTCTATGATTCTATGATTCTAACCCCCTGGCATGCCTGTTTTAAACAAACGTTAGACAATATTCTAGCATATAACCATAACTCTTAATACCCATTGCTTACATACATCATGCAAGAATATTAATGATCAGTGAGTTATTAGTTTTCAAATGATAACTCCACAAGGCATATTTTATACAAAGATTATTACCACAGTGGTGTAGGGTGTGAATATTGGGATGCTGAGTGTCACAGCGAGCTATCCCCACAAATAATTACCTAGGGTTCCAGGCAGGTTTGTACACCACATGCTAAGGCTTGCACTACAACAGCTTCACTGCTTTGAGTCCTGAGCTAGCTAGTTAAATGTTAGCTCAAGTATGTCTACTCGAGCTGCAATCACACTCGGTGACTGCAGCATAGACATACCCTAAGTCTCATAATTAAGGAAAACTAGTATGAACTACCTTAGTCATGACAGATCATCACTGAATTATTCAACCTCCTGAGGACTGTACTTTTATTAATGTTAGTAATGGGCAAAAGTGTAATATTTATTTAATCCTCCCTTTTTGCTATTACTTTTGAGTCTTTGGTTAGCTTTTCTTCAAATTCTTCTTTGGCCTTCCTAATAATATTCACTTATCAGAGTTTATGATCCTTTCTATTTTCCTCACTAGGATTTAACTTGCATTTTTTTAAAGGATGCCTTTATGTCTCTTTCTTGTTTAGCCATGGTGGCACTCATTTGGCTCTCTTGCTATGTTTTTTAATTTGGGGTATACATTTAAGTTGAGCCTTTACTATGGTGTCTTTAAAAGTTTCCATGCAACTTGCAGGGATTTCACTTTTGGCACTGTACCTTTTCATTTCTGTTTAACTGACTTCCTCATTTTTGTGTAATACCCCTTTCTGAAATTAAATGCTACATTGTTGGGCCACTGTGATGTTTTCCCTGCCACAGGAATGTTAAATTTAATTATATTATGGTCACTATTACCAAGCGGTTTAGCTATATTCACCTCTTGGATCAGATCCTGTTCTCCACTTAGGACTAAATCAAGAATTGCCTTGCCTTTTGTGGGTTCCAGGACTAGCTGCTCTGAGAAGCAGTCATTTAAGGTGTCAAGAAACTTTATCTCTGCATCCCATTCTGAGGTGAGATATACCCAGTCAATATGGAGATAATTGAAATCCCCCAATATTATTGATTTTTTTATATATATTTACAGCCTCTCCAATCTCCCTGAGCATTTCACGGTCACTATCACCATCCCAGTCAGGTGGTCAATAATATGTCCCTACTGCTATATTCTTATTATTGGAGCATGGAATTACTATCCATAGAGATTCTACGGTAGAGTTTGGTTCATTTACAATTTTTACTTCATTTGATTCTACGCCTTCTTTCACATATAGTGCCACTCCCCAACCAGCATGACCTGTTCTGTCCTTCCAATGTATTTTGTACCCTGCTATTACTGTGTCCCATTGATCTTCCTCATTTCACTGAGTTTCTGTGATGCCTATTATATCAATATCCTCATTTACTATGAGGCACACTAGTTCAACCATCTTATTATTTAGACTTCTAGTATCTTTATATAAGCACTTTAAAAATTGCCACTTTTTATCTGTCTGCCATTACATGATGTAACTGAATGGGACTCTTTTTCATTTGACTGTTTCTCATCAGAGCCTACCCATATTTTATCATCTTCCATCCTCTCCTCCTTAATAGGACATAGAGAAATGACTCTAATAATTTTACATTTAGGCCAAGATTTTGAAAAATGGGAGCCTAAAGTTAGCAGCCTTATTTTCAAACATGCAGAGTACCAGAAGCTCCCACTTACATCAGTAGGAGCTGCAGCACTTTGAAAATTAGGTTTCTTATTTAGGAGCATAAATATGATTGAGGAGCCAAACTTTAGGCTCCTAGTTTTGAAATACTGGCATTAAACTGAAAGGAAGAAACTGACCACGAAACACCACTGAATAACTCTGATATCCTCATCTGTATTCATCAGTACAAAGGTCCTTTATGGAGTCATCAATGCATGCCCAAAGCCTTAGTGCCAAGATGTAATTTAGTCACTGCTAACAGCCCCTAAGTCAATGACTGACCCATGGTCTAGTCAACAACACAAATAGCATACGTTGCAACCTCTGCATTTTCCATTTTACAGGTCCTGGCTACTGGCCACAGAGTCACATCTACAAAGTAATCAAAACAACTGTCTAAATAGTTGGTTATAATAGCCAATGACAGAACCAAAAGGACACGTGAAGTCAAATATGGGGGAAGGGACGTCAAAATAATGTCTTCCAGGATTTTATCTCTCAGCAATAAATCTGTGAGACTCTGATCTTAGCTATAGCAATAAAATGTTTTTGCAATACAAGTATACTTCCCGTTGCTGTTTCTGTCTGGTTTAGGACTAGAATATCTGTCTTCAAGAGGAGTATTGTAACTTCCCATTTTCAGCTTACAAATCTTTTGTCTATGGACTTTTCAGTGGAGGTTCATGGGCTCAAGTAAAATCATACAGTGAATAGTTTTTTTTGGATATGGATCCCTAGTTTTTTAATTAAATTAGGATGAACTCAAAATGCTTCATCCACATTTACAAGCTACATAACAATAGTGTAAGTAAATACTGTTTAGCAACAATGAATATTACAATCAGACGGTCGGAAGAATAATGATTGCAAATAGAAAGTTGAAAGTTCTATTAAAATTAACTAGTTTAAATAAACCCAAAGAAAATTACATATAAACGTAGCCAGTGAAATTTTAAAAACCGATGTAGAAGAGGCTTTCATCCCAATCACAACAGCTCAATCAGTAGACTCACAGGCGATAGCAATTATGAAGCAAGGTTCAGAACAGTAGGCCTAACTCTGAAGGGCATGAGGTACCTTTCCACAACTAAATTGTACTTATGTGACTAAATTTGTAGTAATCCACAAACTATGTGAGAACACAATTAAAAAACACTAAATAAAATTGACCACACAACAATAAGATTATAGAATAACTCCCGTAATAAAGAATAAAATAAGTAAAAACAAGGTGAAGGACAAGTCTTGCAATAAAACAACTACGAACCACTACCTACATTATTTTAAATTGTTATACAAAATAGGGCCATTACCCAATGAAATCAATGGAGATTTTACCATTGACCTCAGTAGATGTTGGACTGACTGGGCTTATAAATTTTGTTTGTTTGTTTTTTCTGTCCAGAATATTTTTCTATCATTAGATATTGTGGCATTAGTAGAATTTTGGGGTCAAAATGAGAAGTAGGGAGAAATTAACCAAAGCATAGAGTTTCCTTTCCCTTCTTCTCTGTCCCTCTCTTCCTCCATTGGCCTACATCTCCCTACAAATTGTCTCCTGTTGCTTTTGGCATTGCAAGCTATGTGTTCAGACTGATAGGCAGAACAAAGGATAATATCAGCTCGTACTTTTTGATAATAACTTTAAAACACATCAATAGCAAATAATGTTTTTCTTACAGTGACTCTCCCTAGATGTCTCTTTGTCTAATGTCGACACAATAAACTTTTCAGTTTGCCACAACCCTCTGAGTTTGGAAGAAAGACCATTTCAGTTGAAGTGCTTGACCTCATTCCCTTTTGACCTTGGGACAATCATATGTTTAAAAGTGATAATATGCAGCAGTGGTTCTTTACTTTGAATTAATTTTTGCATGTCCTTGGTCTATAACGAAGGCCCACGAGATTTATCTAATCTTACTTTGCCATTCACAAGCAATGCCAACAACCTTGGTAGGCTTGGCAAATAAGGCTACAAGCTAACTATGCTTAAGATGCACCTCTATATTCCAGACCTGCAGTATCTAGGTAGAAAAGGCTAGTAAGTGCTAAACTTCTTTGTTTAAACCCTGTTATGAATACATCACCATCTATTTTGCTGGGATGTAGTCCTGTATTTTATGAGACTAGGAGGATTCAGAAACAAAGTTCAGGGAGGAAGGGTGGTTTTGTGGTTAAGAGACTGGCCTGGGATTTAGGAAAACTGGGTTCAGTTCCTGGCTTTATCAGAGACCTCCTGTGTGACCTTGGGGAAGTCACATGATCTCATGTTGCCTCAGTTCCCCCTTTGTAAAGTGGGGATAATAGTGCACCCGTATCTGAATTCCCTACTTCTTTTCATCCCCACAGTTCTGCAGCAAGAGGTGGATTCAATGGCATGGTCTGTCACCACGGAATTGCAGATTACACTAGGCCCTGATTACAATTTCTCCCTTAATTGTGTGTACACAGGTTTAAGAGATTGTAAGGATTTGACTGCTAGATGGATTGATGCATAAATGCTGACAAAATGGAAATGCTTCCTGGCTTATTTACAGATAACTAAGAAAGAAGCCAAACTTAAAATGGAACATCTTGTGTGGCCTGCAGGATGAGGGTGGCCTACCATGGTGCAATCTACAAATCAATATACATATACAATGATGGGGTCTAAATTAGCTGTTACCACTCAAGAAAGAGATCTTGGAGTCATTGTGGATAGGTCTCTGAAAACATCCACTCAATGTGCAGCGGCAGTCAAAATAGTGAACAGAATGTTGGGAATCATCAAGAAAGGGACAGATAATAAGACAGAAAATATCATATTGCCTCTATATAAATCCATGGTATACCCACACCTTGAATAGTGTGTGCAGATATGGTCGCCCTATGTCAAAAAAGATATGTTGGAAATGGAAAAGGTTCAGAAAAGGGCAACAAAAATATGAGGGGTATAGAACAACTTCCATATGAGGAGAGATTAATAAGACTGGGACTTTTCAGCTTGGAAAAGAGCTGACTAAGGGGGGATATGATAGAGGTCTATAAAATCATGAGTGGTATAGAGAAAGTAAATAAGGAAGTGTTATTTACTCCTTCGCATAATACAAGAACAAGCAAATGAAATTAATAGGTAGCAGGTTTAAAACAAACACAAGAAAGTATTTTTTCATGCAATGCAGTGTCAACCTCTGGAACTCCTTGCCAGATGGTGTTGTGAAGGCCAATACTATAACGGGGTTCAAAAGGGAGCTAGATAGATTCATGGAAGATAGGTCCATCAATGGCTATTAGCCAGTATGGGCAGGAATGGTGTCCCTAGCCTCTGTTTGCCAGAAGCTGGGACTGGGTGATAAGGCATGGATCACTTAATGATAATCTGTCTGTTCATTCCCTTTGGGGCACCTGCCATTGGCCACTGTCAGATGACAGGATACTGGGCTTGATGGACCTTTGGTCTGACCCACTATGGCTGTTCTTACGTTCTTATATTCTAATTGTTGGGCTGTGGTATTGAATAGTGGTGTTCCTTGGTATAACTCCCTTATGTAAATGCAATGAGTAGTGATGGATGGGCTCCTAAACGCCATCCCCTTTTTGATAAAATCTAGATCTCCCTGAAATGCAGACCCTGGTCTCCCCAGCCAGGAACTTATAGCTCAAAGTCTGGGTAGGGAAGGGAGGGAAAGCTGACCTTCTACATGGCCTTTCTTATTAGCTATGAATTGTCATGATCTGAAAGTCTTGGTGTGCTAACGATCCTATTTAGGTTTAATGAAGTGGAACGTTGTTCATATTATCTCAGCTCTACAGAGGAAAACAGTTAATTGGCATTCAAGATATAGCAATGCTTACAAAAATATGTATTCCTCCATTTCATTATATGTCAGTCAGATATTTGGCATATGATATAATGAAGTTTCCCCCATTTTCTTTTACTCCTGCTGAACTGTGTATTTATTAACTGCGTGACTTCTTGGCCTACTTTCTATTACTATTTCTATTACTACTTTTTTCTTATTTTTCTTATTACTTTTGTTTCTTATTGTTACTCTTATGACTATTTGCTCAAGGTTTACCAAAAGAAAAATCATTTTTACCAGGCCGGTGAGAATGATCTGAATATCAGGTTTTCTGATTCCAATAAATTAGACACTTAACGTTTTTATAAAACACTTGTGTATTTTCACTTTGGTTTGAGCAACCCAGGTTACCATTTTATACAGTTTTACATAGAATATATACTTCTCCAAGACTCCAAGAGATCTGGGTTTTAGGTCTTTTTCCACCACACACTTTCTGTGACCATTGATAATCTAGTCTAAATACTTTTGATAATTGGACACTTAGGCTCTATGCCTCTGTTCCCCATCTATAAAATGAGAATAACAGCACTTATCTGTGCGGGTAATTACATTAATGAATATGAGATTCTCAGATACTACAGTAATGGAGGGCATAAAGTACCATAGGCAAACCTAACTTAATGTAGTCAATTCCTCTGTCACGTACTAAAAAAATGTTCTTTAATGAGTCCCTTAAATGTTTATGGAGACTTGATCCCTATGTATATTATTTTTTGCACATCAAGAAATTGTTATTAGATACTACAGAGGTTAACATGCCATTATGTCCCACAGGATTTTTATTTTCTGTTCCCCGGAATATTCTTTTTAATTTTAATTGCCTTACCTGTTTGGAATGTGTTAGTGTTGGGAACTCATCTAAGTGTGGCTACTAAGATTTTTGGAAAGCATTGGGTATGTCCCAGGGTTAAGAGGCTGATGCAGGATCACACCAGCCAAAAGAGGCGTGATAGTTGCTGGGAAGCACTCCTTAAACAACCGATGGAAACATCTGGTATTTTTCTCTGATACCTCAGTTTCAAGTTGTGCCCTTGTAGCCTTGTTCTCTGTATGTGGATCTTCCATCACTACTTTCATGGCAGAATTTCCCCCATACACTTGGCCCCCTCAAGGTTTTCTCTCACCCATGAATTCTGCACATATGGAGGTGATGGAAAGTGGACAAGGGCGGAATGAGTTGGCCAAGATTTAAGAAATGTTCCTTTTCTCTGAGGCTAACAAAAAATCCCGAGGAAACGTAATGCAGCCAGATGCTGTTTCATGGAAAACCCTCTCTGTACTGGACAAGCTCCACTTTTAAAGGGAGGTTCAGAAGAATCCAATTGAGCCAAGCCGTGGCAGTAGGCAACAGGGACACAGCCACAGAGGTCAAGATTTGCTGAGATAGCAGTGGGCTTTCAAGTAGAAAGTCTTGTGTCTCATCAGATCCCCAAAATCTGCATGGATCAGAGGGGATCAGTAGGATTTGAAGGCCAGACCCTCATTGTTTCCTGTCACTGCTGGGCAGTGGCCAGGGAAAATTTCAGGGCTTCCTGATCCTTCCACAGTTTTCATTATGTATGGTTGGACTCTGATCCTTGCACTGGTCTGAAGTCTGCAGAGTAGTTCATAATGGGCCCAAAATTCGTCCTCCATGTGAATGTGGAGTTTTGAATTCTCATGAGCCATTTATTGACTATTCATGAGTAAAGCGGTGCGATAAAGTCAGCAGAATTCTGTGTGAACTGGTTTCGGAAAAATTCACACAGCTTTAACGGCTATTGTGGGCATTTCCATACTTAGTTCAATAGCGTAATTGCCTTCAAAGACTAAGGAAGGAGATGCTCAGCCAAAAGCTTTTAAGAAGTGCCAGTTCTATTTTTACAATTCGTGTCAAGCAGCCCTTGTTTGAAAACCACATTTTTATTTCATGTGACTTGCAGCACAGCTTGAAATGGATTGTTAAATACAAAGTGTCAGCTAGGCAAATTTAACTCAAATAGCGCAGGAGTGAGGAGTGTAGTACAGGCTCCTTCCAGAAGAACCCAGGCGTGTGTCTGAAAGCTGACCTGGAATCAGCTGCATCTCTTCCAGTAGTGGTGTAGTGGGCATGGCAGCATGCACTGTCTCAGTGTTGTGAAGGAATCAAAATGAAATAAATAAATTTTGTTTATTTGAAATAAGTAAATTCTTCCTGGAGACTCCAACTCTACACTGTATCTCTGCACCTCTTCTAATGCACCTGATGGAATGTAGGGTACAAACTAGCTTTTAATGATATTCCATTTCTGTAAGGTTGTGTATCACTTTCACAACAGTATAAAAAGAGCCTCAGTGCTGTTGAAAAAGGATTAGATTTAGTTTCTGAGTGTGACTTGTCTAAAATAGAGATGGAAGGCCTACTCTACAACAGAGAGTGTGCCACAGCTGCTAATGACAGGTTTCAGAGTAGCAGCCGTGTTAGTCTGTATTCACAAAAAGAACAGGAGTACTTGTGGCACCTTAGAGACTAACCAATTTATTTGAGCATGAGCTTTCGTGAGCTACAGCTCACTTCATCGGATGCATAAAGTGGAAAATACAGTGAGGAGATTTATATACACACAGACCATGAAAAAATGGGTGTTAACCGTACACATTGTAAGGAGAGCGATCGCTTAAGATGAGCTATTACCAGCAGGAGAGTGGGGTGGGGGGAGAGAAAACCTTTTGAAGTGATAATCAAGGTGGGCCATTTCCAGCACATTTCCAGGAGTTAACAAGAACGCTGCTAATGCTTGTCTTAATTTTACATAACTGATGATCCCAAAGTTTTACACTGTGGGCTTTGTAGCTAATACGCAAAGCTGGGTAAGTACCGAACAATTCACATAGACAAATAGGAGGGCTTTTGCCAAGCAATTTATCTGCCAAGTTACAGAGGAAAAAGCACTCTTCAGTGTATAGATCTTTGTATGGGAATCTAATTTTATTTACTGCTCAATCCATTGTGAGCACTTTTGCTTTCCCAGTCAAAGTGCCTATGACGTTCTTTTTTTTTAATCAGACTCACCTATGCTACCAAAGCAATTGTTTCCTCATCTCAACAGGTACCGCTGCAGGCTGAAAGGGTATCACTTAACGATAAGAAAGCTAGCATTGATTGCTAAGCATTGTTATAAGCAGGAAATTATCCAACAGCACACTGCACTGTGATTCATGTTCACCAGCTTTCCATCCCAACAGAGATTTTCCCCAGATTTTTTTCCATTGCGGGAGAAGCGGGAAAAGCTGATTCTCAAGGTTTGGCTCTCTGTTCAAGAGAAATAAGAATTGAGTTTCTCATCTTTCCTCCAACATTTTCTCAGCTCTTGGGTGTGTGGGAGGAAAAAGGAAGTTATTCAGAATCAATTACAACTTTCCACTAAATGGCTGCATCTTGGATTACTGTTTGCAGTGTTCTGCTTATTGTCTCCTTGGCAAATCAATTGTAGACTTTCCTATTCAATTAAGTCTCTAAGCTACTAGTGTGTGAAATAAATTTCAGGCAACTGAGATCAGCTATGGAAAAGAGTGCCTAGATATACTCCTTTGATGCCTGATCCAAAGCTCCTTAAATCCATAAAAAGGCTTTCACTTACTTCAGTGGGCTTTGGATTGGACCTGTGGTACAAAAGAAGTAATTTGGAAAGGCAGAAAACAGTTTTTCTACCTGGATATTTGTTCAAAAGTCCAAGATGGAGAAGGATTTCTACTAGCTTGCAGTGCAAACAATTGTAGCATACAGAGAACCGAAGGAAAGAGCAAGTGGGAATTTAAAGCCACTGTGCTGGGCCAGATTAACTGGATCCAACTCAGAATTATTGGGCCTTAATTTAATTTATTCTTTTGGGGATCTTCACTGAATGGAGAATGTCATGTGATGGTTCCTCAAATGTAGTCATATTTATTTGCCTTTTAATCTAATCAACTCCCTGATACAGCTGCCAAGCACTTTAGTTCCAGGCAAAACATAATGACACAGATATGCATTATTTATTCATTAAATTAGATTTTAAAAAGTGTCTTCCCTTCAGTTTTGTTTTAGGTCCTCTGCTGGGAAGAAAGGGATACAGTATGGAAATCAAAATGGTTATTGCACTCTTCCAATTGTCCAAAGAGATATAAAAATGTCACATATCAACCTATATTTAACACTAAGGTCTGGTCTACATCGCAGAGTTAAGTTGGTGCAAGACAGCTTACGTTGAACTAACTATGGAAGTTTCTACATTTAAATTGTGCTCCTACCAAGGTAACTGCTTCACTATGCTGACTTAACTCAAATTCCATGAGCGGCATAGAGTCAAGGTCGATGTAGTTAGGTCAACACAGAGTCAGTGTAGACGCTGCATTGTTTATGTCAACCGTTACTGGCTTTTAGGAGCCATCCCACATTGCCTGACACTGACAGTATAATCGATACAACCGCTCCTAGTGAGGACACAAACTGCCAACACAAAGAGCAAAGTGGAGACATGCACAAGTGATGTACTGTGGTTGCTGGATGCCGATGTATGTTAGGTCGACTTAATTATGTAGTGTACATATGGCTTAAAAAAACATTCCTTGCTGCAGGTAAAAGTGTGCCACTGATACTTCACCACTTAAGTTAACTATTATCAAAGTATGTGGTTTTAGTTAGCTTGTTTCTAAAGGTGTTGTAGTGGGAAAGTACATATAGCTCAGAAATCACTGAAGTATTTTGTGACGTACCAAACTCTGCAGCCTGCAACTGATATCACTCTTTGGCACATATATGGCTATTTTGCATTGTAATTGCTATCTTGTTCATTGATATGTTCCTGTCTATAAAATAGAATGATATACCTGTGTGAGGTGTGTACCAGTCCCTTCTAGTGGCAAAGCAGCTGGAACTTCTGTTAACTCGCCAATTAAATAACAAACTTTGTATTTTAGGAGGTTATCTTATACTGGATTTATGTGGTGGTTCTGAGGACATAGGTGGCTCCGTTTGTTTTTTAGCTGGAGAAATATCTCAATTTCTATAAACATCTCCTTGAATAATATGCTGCATTTTAATTCTCTTTTTACCTGCTTCCCATGAACAGTCTAATGAAGTGGTTCTCTCTCTCTCTAGGATTTGTAACCTTCGGGGTTTATGGGCCATTTTCAGGAGCTCAAGAATACCATCCCTTTCTCTGGGAGAAGGACCCTGCAACTTTTTCCCTGTTGTAAAATTGTGAACCATGTTGTGGAAAAGGCTGGCAGTCACTGTTCTAATGAGCAGGTTTCCTGGCAGTAATGAGGAGAGAAAACATTTTAGTGGATATTAGAAAACATCCATGTAAAGTGAATTTAGATCCTTTAAGGAATATCAGCCCCAGAAATCTAAACTTAAACGTTATATTCCTGTATTTAAATGATCAGAAACAATGCAGGAAGTTATGAAGCTTCCATCACTCCAGCATGTGAGCCCCATGATGATATGGGTTGATATTAGCTGTGCAAAATCACCTTTGGCTTTGCTAATATTTAAAACTTAAAGATGATGTATTAATAAAACCCAGATCCTTTCAAAAGTTTTTCATTAATAAACTTGAAAATACAGAGAGAAGTTTAAGTTCAAAATGTCCTCAAATCATT
Organism: Chelonia mydas; assembly: GCF_015237465.2. Lineage (NCBI taxonomy): Eukaryota > Metazoa > Chordata > Testudines > Cheloniidae > Chelonia > Chelonia mydas. The sequence continues at coordinate 165,005,151 of NC_057849.1, forward strand.
GAGCTTAATAAACGATGCTTTGATGGGGAAGGGATTAACACTTTGATTGACCTTATTCTGTTTTCTTTAAGGTTGATGATAAAATTCAGACAGGGAAATTCCCCAATCTGTTATCTAGAGGGAGCTCTTGCCTTTAAATAAAAATGATATGTCTCATAACATACCTTTATGTTATTCAATTTTCTGATCTGTAGTTCTTGTCTAGACACAACACACTCTGGAATTACTAGCCATTTCCAGGAGGGAGGTATAAGTAGGCCACCCTGCAGCTCCAAATTTCAAAACTCTCATGTGTGAGACCTTGATATTTTAATTAGCTTGTTTTTTTTTTTAAAGTTAAGATGAGTTGCAAAGTACAATCAAACATGAACTGTTGCTGTAGATGTGAGCATCATTAGGTTAAAAAGTTTAAATGTTTTGAAGTATTAGACCCCTAGTACCTGTGAAAATGTTGCCCATTTCACATTGTAAATAGTTAGTCGTAACCATAGCTGGATTTGATTAAATAGTCACTCATGCTCAAGAAAGCTTTCAGGAATACGTCTCATAATAATGTAATATTAGTAATGTCCTCTAATTTTGTTAAATTAGCACACAGGTAACTTTTTCCACATACTTTTTGAACTTATTGCTAATTATAAGCCATCGGTGTGCAATTTTTTTTCTACTTTATACACATCTTGTTCTTCATGCTTGATTCCTCTAGTGATGCCACAATTTGAGGCTTGTCCCTGGCCATGAAAGTAGATGCAGAAAAATGGATGTGATCGTTTAGTAGTTTTCCAAAATCTCTTTATTGTTTTGAAAGTCTGCCAGCGTGTGGCAGTGGCTCGGAACAGGGTGGGGATATTGGGGTGGGGGTGGGAGGGAGAGAAAGAGAGAGAATTGGTAAGAGAGATGTTTGTGGTACAGGAAAAGACTTATATGGGCTGCTTGTCACATAACATAGTTATGCTAATGAGAAAACACTCACATTAATAGTGTATTCACTGGGCCCAATTCAGACCTGGATTGAGAAGGTGTAACTCCACTGATTTCAGTATATGCATTATGGTTGGGCACCAAATTTGACACAGTGAGGAAAGGGTGATAGTGTGTAAAGGTGGGATGGGAGCTAGTGCCTGAGATACACATATTCACAGACAAACTGTTGTCCAATTGTCAAGGTTCCTCCCCCACTCTGAACTCTAGGGTACAGATGTGTGGACCCTCATGAAAAACCTCCTAAGCTTATCTTTACCAGCTTAGGTCAAAACTTCCCCAAGGTACAAAATATTCCACCCTTTGTCCTTGGATTGGCCGCTACCACCACCAAACAAATACTGGTTACTGGGGAAGAGCTGTTTGGACACGTCTTTCCCCCCAAAATACTTCCCAAAACCTTGCACCCCACTTTCTGGACAAGGTTTGGTAAAAAGCCTCACCAATTTGCCTAGGTGACTACAGACCCAGACCCTTGGATCTTAAGAACAATGAACAATCCTCCCAACACTTGCACCCCCCCTTTTCAGGGAAATGTTGGATAAAAAGCCTCACCAATTTGCATAGGTGACCACAGACCCAAACCCTTGGATCTGAGAACAATGAAAAAAGCATTCAGTTTTCTTACAAGAAGACTTTTAATAGAAATAGAAGTAAATAGAAATAAAGAAATCCCCCTGTAAAATCAGGATGGTAGATATCTTACAGGGTAATTAGATTCAAAACATAGAGAACCCCTCTAGGCAAAACCTTAAGTTACAAAAAAGATACACAGACAGAAATAGTTATTCTATTCAGCACAATTCTTTTCTCAGCCATTTAAAGAAATCATAATCTAACACGTACCTAGCTAGACTACTTACTAAAAGTTCTAAGACTCCATTCCTGGTCTATCCCCGGCAAAGACAGAATATAGACAGACCCACAGACCCTTTGTTTCTCTCCCTCCTCCCAGCTTTTGAAAGTATCTTGTCTCCTCATTGGTCATTTTGGTCAGGTGCCAGCGAGGTTACCTTTAGCTTCTTAACCCTTTACAGGTGAGAGAAGTTTCCCTCTGGCCAGGAGGGATTTTAAAGGGGTTTACCCTTCCCTTTATATTTATGACACCAATTCACTAGCCCTACCCTCCACCAGATGACTAGTGTTAGAAGGGTTTACAAATGCCAGGACAAAATTATTGTATTGTATTGTACTGATGAGGACCAGAGCTGAATTAAGGTACTCCCAATCACTAGGCACACCCCATAAAGGGCTCCCATAGCTCAGTGCTGTCAAACTTTTCCCTCAAAACTGTTTTTGCCAAAAAATGGGTTTTTACGAAATAATTTTTTTTCACAAAGTCTCTGCTTTCCATGGAATTTTCTGACTTAGTAAAAAAAATTGAACATTTAAAAAGTGAAGAGTTTTCACTGAAAACCCAAACTTTCCATTCAGAATTGTCAAGACATCATTTTGGAAATTTTGATCAAAATGAAATGTTTCAACATTTCTGGATTGTAAAGTTTCATTTTGGCTCAGCTGGATGTCAAACTGCATCTTCTGAGCCTCCTGGGAGTTATTTATGCAGTTCTCTCATGCTCATTATGCTCTCTGGGCCAGACTCGCCAGTTGGACTACATCTTCCATGTGCACCACAGTAATGTATCCCCCATGATGCACTGCAATGGACCAGGAAGAGGGAAGACCATGGTGCATCATGGGAGATGTAGTCAGTCCAGGGAGTGTGGTCAATAAGCAGGACTATGGGCATGAAGTACCCAAACTACAATTCCTACAGTTTAACATTGAACTGTCCCAAAATGAAACATTTCACTTTGGTCTCATAAACACAAATATTTCCATTTGAGTTGACCCAACCCACGTAAAAATACTTAATTTAATTTTCATGATGGAAACTTTCAGGTTTTGGCTGAAAGTTTTTGTTTTTCATGTTTTTGATTGAAAATTGGAATTTTTTCACTGATCTGGTGGGGAAATGTTTCTTTAACCTACCTTTGGCCCTGTCACTGTGCCATGACCCTTGTGGGGGGATTGATTTCAAATTAAGATGAATGAAGTAGTTTATATTTCTTGGAGCTATTGTGTTAGGCTGCCTGCAGAATCAGGTAGACTTTGTTACACTTGGGTCACATTTTCAAACTTTCCTTCACATTCATGTAGGCTAGAAAATATATTTATAATTAATACAAGGACTGAGATTCCAACCTCTTCACATGCCTCTAGCAGCCAGGACCCTAATCATGGGTCTACAGTACAAATGCTTTAATCTGGCCTTAATTAGCGCACAGGGACAGGGACACTGCTCTGTTACAGGGACAGAAGAACTTTTCCAGTATGCAGGTGAGATACATTCAAGAAACTATAGCAAAAGAAAATAAGCAAGCACAAACAAAAAGGCCTTCCAATAATAATAAAGCCCTGAACAGTGCTATGACATCTTGGGTACTCCCAAATGTGGAAGCGTCTTCTATTTCTGAATTAGCCTATCAAGGGTTACTAAATATTTTGTGAAAGAGAAGGGTAAAATATTAAATGGTTTAATATTAGGACCTTTTTTGTGTGTGTACATTTTTGTACAGGGCCTCATCCAAAGGCCACTGAAGTCCAGAGAGAGACTCCAATTGAAATCAATGGGCTTTGGATCATACACTAAGGATCCAACTCAGTAAGGTACTTAAACATGTACCTAACTTTAAGCACATGCGTAGTTTCATTGATTTCATTGGGAGTACTCATATGGTAATAATTGGGCAAATGCCCATATATCTTGGCTTAAAAAAAAAACAATTTCAAGATTAACTTAAAAAATGTTTCACAGGGTTTGAAACTTGTAATTTTTCAAACATTTTCAGACTTTTTAAAATATTTGAAATTCTGAATTTTGGATTTTGAAACATCAACTATTTTCTTTGTCCACAAGTTACCCCTCCCCTTGCCACTAAATGAAATTAAACAAGTGGTGTTATGTTGGGGTTTTGTTTGGAGCTTTTTAGTTAGTTAGTTAGTTAGTTAGTTAGTTTGTTTGTTTGTTTGTTTGTTTGTTTGTTTGTTTGTTTGTTTGTTTGTTTCAACGAGAAACCAGAAAGATCACACAAATCAAAAACTTTTCCAAAAGTTTTTGGTTTAGAATAAAGGCTATTTTTGGTCGGGAGGAAAAAAAACTTGAATGAAAAATTTAAACCAAGATTCTCAAGAGTACTCTGAAGTGTAACTGTTAGACTTCCTTACTAAAGCAGAGGCTTCTCACATTCAGGAAGGGTTGGACTAACAGCAGCTTTTTAGATGGTGAATACTATGCTTACAGCACCTCTGGGCAGATGGAAAAGATAATGTTAACACTTACCTGTATCATTCACATCAGCATAAATAGATTTAGTTACATGATTCATTAAAAATCAAGGTTAAAACATGGAACAGGTAAACAAGATACATACAAAGATTAAATATAAACATGCAGTTGCAGGAACCTACTAAACAGTATTTTTTGTTCATGTTTTGTTGTCAGTATTAATACTTTGTTTTACATTGTTAACAGTCTGGTCACACTGTATGGGGTGTGGGGGGGAGTCAGGTTTCACCCTCCATCTATTAGCTTGAGCTATCAGATTTCTTACTAGTCAATTTTTAGTATGAAACCGCCTAGCAATACAAAGAGGAATATATGTGATTGAATTAAATTGTTCTTTCTATATGCAAGTACTCCTACTTCCTGGCCTCCTCAGCCAAAGGAAATAGTTGAATTGCCTTTGATCCTAGTGTATTACTCTTTTGACGTGGATTTCACCATTTGCCATTAAGTTCTCACAACCTGCCTTATTTTCAAAATGTGTCTGAGCTGTTTTACAGCAGTTCCTATAATCTATAGGCCAGTATTGTTCTATGAAGAAGTCTCACACTCCAACTCTTTATTTAAAAAGTGCACAGTAGAGTATTTTCTTTTTCTTTTAGTTTCTCACTCACATACCTGTCTATGTATTTGTAAAATCCATTCCTTCCTGTGGCTTGACTGAACCCTCCTGGCTTTACTGTACATTAAAAAAATAATCCAGATTGTATTGACAGCTGCTATTGACAGACATGAAGGTATGTGGTAATGTGACACTGTCATATACATTAAAGCTATCCTTGGGCAGTTGTGACTGTGGGCCTGATCCAACATAAAGAATTTGTGGTGTTCTAAGACAAGCAAGCCACAAAAGACAAATTCTGGCTTTGCAACAGGACAAATTATTGGATAGGATGACTTGCTGTAGAAAGTCAAAATGTAAAAGCAACTTGAGTGAGTCTTGGAACAGGCATGGGAAAGAAGAGTTCATTAACATAAGCCCCCTGTCTCCCAGTGTTCATTACTTTGAGCTACGGATTTCTACAGCTCTCTTCCTTCATTGTTGTGTCTGCACAGCTCATGTGAAAAATCCCTTTTGTTGCACAGCATTTGTTGGGGAAGAGTCAACATGGTTTTTGTAAAGGGAAATCATGCCTCACTAATTTACTAGAATTCTCTGAGGGGGTCAACAAGGGGGATACAGTGGATATAGTGTACTTAGATTTTCAGAAAGCCTTTGACAAGGTCCCTCACCAAAGGCTCTTAAGCAAAATAAGTTGTCATGGGATAAGAGGGAAGGTCCTCTCCTGGATTGGTAACTGGTTAAAAGATAGGAAACAAGGGGTAGGAATAAATGGTCAGTTCTCAGAATCAAGAGAGGTAAATAGTGGTGTCCCCTAGGGGTCTGTACTGGGACCAGTACTGTTCAACGTATTCATAAATGCTCTGGAAAAAGGGGCAAATTTGCAGATGTTACAAAATTACTCAAGATAGTTAATTCCAAAGCAGACTGTGAAGAGTTACAAAGGGATCTCACAAAACTGGGTGACTGGGCAACAAAATGGCAGATGGAATTCAGGTTGATAAATGCAAAGTAATGCACACTGGAAATATAATCCCAACTACATATATAAAATGATGGGTCTAAATTTGTTGTTACCATGCAAGGAAGAGATCTTGGAGTCATAGTGAAAACATTGACCAAATTTGAAAACAGCCACTTAATGTGCAGTGGTAGACAAAAAAGCTAACAGAATGTTGGAGAAAGTAAATAAAGAAGTGTCACTTACTTCTTCTCATAACACAAGAATTAGGAGTCACCAAATGAAATTAATAGGCAGGGTATGGAATAGCTTCCGTATGAGAAGAAATTAATAAAACTGAGACTTTTCACATTGGAAAAGAGAGGACTAAGAGGTGATATGGTAGAGGTCTATAAAATCATGACTGGTGTGGAGAAAATAAATAAGGAAGTGTCATTTACTTCTTATAACACAAGAACTAGGGGTCACTAAATGAAAGTAATAGGCAGCAGGTTTAAAACAAACAAAATGAAGTACTTCTTCACACAACCCACAGTCAATCTGTGGAACTCCTTGCCAGATGATGTTGTGAAGGCCAAGACTATAACAGGGTTCAAAAAAGGAACTACATAAGTTCATGGAGGATAGGTCCATCAATGGTGATTAGCCAGAATGGGCTGGGATATAAAGCCTGCTCTGAAGTGTCCCCTGCTTCTGTTTGCCAGAGGCTGGGAGTGGGCAGCAGGGGATGGATCACTTGATGATTACCTATTCTGTTCATTCCCTCTGAAGCACCTTGGCCACTGTCGGAAGAGTGGATGCTGGGCTGGATGGACCATTGGACTGACCCAGTATGGCCATTCTTATGTTCTTATAGGACTCAGATGAGAGAACAATTTGGGTCTGACCTAGAGGGTTAGGAATAATTAAAAGCTCACTTAGAATGGGAGCAGCTTCTGCTCCCCAGTTGTCAAGTTGCAGGGGGATCCTGCCTCCTCACCACCTCACAGCTGTTGTGGTGTGTGTTTGGGGAAAATATTCAGGCTGCAGGGTCCCTCTTCTTTCTAGGTATGGTCACAGAAACTACCAACAATATTATTGTTTGTATATAATCATAGGGTTGAGAGGCCACTGCTGCAGAAGAGCAGGCCCTGCTCAGAGGATGACATTTACCCTTGATCAAAGGGACAACTGAAGGCCTATGCCCCATGTAAGTCCTCAAACTAGGGCATGAATGGGAATTAATGTTGCTGAGGATTTGTGATGGCCCTCTTCATAGCAATGAATATCAGCCAAAATTAGGAGCAGACTCCACAGCTGAGCAGCTCAGAAAACACAATGAACTTCTAAGAGGCATGTTCATACAGGGCCCCGAGGTGCTAATTCAGGCACTCTCAACCTTCAGCGTACCCTGATCATATAATTCAGGGTCTGTCTACATTGTCGTTAGAGGTGTGCTTGCAGTTTGGGTAGGCATACCCATGCTAGCTTTAATCTAGCTAGCATGGCTAAAAAAACAGCAGTGAATACATGGTGGCATGGGCTAGCAAAGCAAGGATGTACCCAAGATTCCAGGTGGGCTTGCACAGCCCACAATGAAGCCTCTGGCACCACTTCATCACTGCTCTTTTAAGCCATTCTAGCTAGATTAAAACTAGCGTGGGAATGCCTACATTAGCTGCAATCACACCCCTATTGCAGCGTAGACATCTTGGTGACCCAACACAACTGTTTAACTGTTGGCAAAAGAAATGTTCATTTTAGCAATGTGAAAGGTCAAAAAGCAGATGGATATTATCACTGACCATGAATTACTGCTATTTTTAATTTGTATAAGATGGACAGATCTAAGAGTGAGATGTAATTTACTCTCATAAGGAAATCATGTAGTTGAAGCACTTTGGGACATTGGAAATATGATTACTTCTATAGAGTAATGAACGACACAAACCTGACTAAGTAAGTGAAAAGATGTCAGGCACTGGAGGCCTAATTTTCAGCAGTCTGCTCCATAAGCCTCAGTGTCTGACCCCTCTTTTTTTCATCTTGTCCACCTTGATAAAGAGAGCTTTCATTCACCCGCTTTGGGTAATGTTGTTTTTTTTTCTTTCCTGATGCATCAGGCTGACTGAAGAAGATCCCTTCATTTGTTTTGTGGTTCCAAAAAAAATGCTTCAGGTTCCTATTTCTGTATTAAATTACCAGTTGCTTAACAGGTTGAGTGAAATGTGTGACTTTAAAAAGTAAGATGGAGTATTCTTGCTATGCTATTCTCTGTGTAGGGTGCTTATACTGTCCTCATCACTGTGGTATCTTAGTGCATTCCAGAAGTAATGTGAATAACATATGTCCTGTGTGGTTCTTTCATCCTCTTCCCCAAGGGGACAACTGTGTTTGCAGTGCAGCATTTTGTTTTGGTAGTATTCGGATTTTTTTTTTAAATGTACAGATCACTGTGGGTTTATGTTAGTGAAGGTAAGGTCAAATAAGTGTGTCTTGCAGTTGGAGCAGAAGGTGGTGACACTTACGATAGTCCCACCTTCCTGTGGAAGTTCATTCCACAGTCTCAGACCAGCCCTTGTGAAAGCACTGTCTTCTGCACAGATGAACTTTATTATTATTATGTTTACATTTATTTGTATTATATTACATTATTTTGTATTGCATAGGGCCCTGGTCAAGGACCAGGACCCCATTGTGCTAGGCAGTGTACAAAGCTTTATCCTTACTGTAGAAAATTCTGTTGTGCCTGAGGAGAAGAACTGTAGACCTTGGTCTTCATCCTGGAGGTTTGGATGGTCCTTTAGTGTTTGTCTGCTCCATGTAGACATACCCAAACTAATTAGATTTAAAGCTAGCTGGGGTATCAATAGCAAAGAAGTTGTGGCAGCATGGACTTCAGCGCAGGCTGTACAAGCCTGCCCAGAACCCTGGGTGACTAATCTGGCAGCTAGCCTGTACTGACGCCTATGCTGACATGGCTTCACTACTGCAGTACCTGAAGTATGTAAATTAAAGTTTACACAAATTGCAATCCATGGGAGTGTCATCAAGCTAGAGTGCTAAAAATGGTAGTGTAGCTGTGGTAGCATAGGTAGCAGAAAGTGGTGGCATGGGCTAGCCACTCCGAATATAAAACCTCCTGGACTCTATAGGTATGTACTCAAGGTGGCAAGCAAGTGCCACCACTTTCTGCTGCCCATGCTATTGCAGCGACACTACCATTTTTAGTACGCTAGCTCGATGACACACCCAGAGTAACTACCCAGGGGCTCCAGGAGGATTTATACTCAAGGTGGCTAGCCCATGCCACTGCTCACCACAGCCATGCTACCATAGCTACACTATTTTTAGTATCTTCTTCTTCTTCTTTGGGTATCCCTCAATGCAAGGATGATGTCTTCCAAGGGGGTTCATTGGTGAGTTTTTACGTGGCTGAGGAGCCCAATTCTTGCCCTGCAGATTTTCCCACAGAAGTGACAGGTGTAATCTTGGAGGAGACATAGTTGTTGGCTAGAGCGCTGTGCCTTTTCTTTTCTCCTTTGTCGCTTCTCTGTCTCATGAGCACATCTGTTCTCCTCAAAGTGAGCTGTGGCTTGGTGTATGGTGTGATGCCACTGTGTTCTGTTCCATGCCAAGTCCTCCCAGTTTGTTCGTTGATGCCTCCCTTTTAAAGATGTATTTTCAGTATTACTTTGAAATGTTTCCGCTGCCCTCAGCGAGCCCTTCTTCCCTGACTTAACTGAGAGAATAGTACTTGGTCTGGGAGGCAACTGTTAGGCATACGTACACAGTGATCATCCCAGCGGAGTTGGTATTTCATGATGTGCGCTTCTATATGGCGGAAGTCGGCTGCAGGGAGAACGCTGATGTTAGTGCGTCCGTCTTCCCAGCTGATCCTGAGAATCCTCCTGAGGCAGCGCTGCTGGAACCACTCAAGCTGCTTGAGATGTCATCTGTAGGTTACCCAGGGCTTACACCCATAGAGAAAAGTGGGGATGACAACTGCCTTGTAAACCAAGATCTTGGTACTTGTTTGTAGATTCCTATCATTGAAGACTCATTTGAGTAGTCTTCCAAAAGATGTGTTGGCACAGCAGATCCTGTATTCAATTTCTGTGTCAATACTGGCTGTTTGGGAGAGGTGGCTGCCAAGGTATGGAAAATGGTCCACATTTCTCAGGGGTTCTCCACTGATGGTGATTTGTGGAGTACAAGGAGACTGCACTATGGTGCAAACTCTTCAAAGTGGTTTCATCTGTTCACCAATATAATCTCCCTCTTGCTCAGATTTGGCTTCACACAGCTGTTCTTCATTGATGGGCTGATCTTGCCCAAGCACAGGGCCATCTTGATGGTAATGGTCTGGCGATATGTGGTGAAGGATAAATAGAGCTGTGTGTCATCGGCATATTGGTGGCATGTCAGTCCATGTTGTCTTAGCAGTTCACCTCGCGGCATAGGCGCTGACTCCGTGGGTGCTGCAGGGCTGGAGCACCCACAGGGAAAAATTTGAGGGTGCTCCGCACCCACCGGCAGCCAAGCTCCCTCTGCCCCCACCTCCTCCTCACTTCCTCTCCCGAATGCGCCACGTCCCTGCCTCCCCATCCCAGTGCTTCCCGTCTGCCACCTAACCACTGTTTGGTGGCACTTAGGACTTTCCAGGAGGGATGAGGAGGAGTGAGTACGTGGCGCGCTCGGGTGAGGAAGTGGCAAAGAGGTGGGGCAGAGGCAGGGACTTGGGGGAAGGGGGTGGAATTGGGGCGGGGCAAGGATGATGCAGGGGCTGGCAGGGGAAGGGCCAGGGGCAGGGCCAGGGGCAGGGTGGGGGTCGAGCACTCAAGGGGCAGAAGGGAAGTCAGTGCCTATGCCTCGTGGCTCCATATTGATGTTGAATAGGAGCAGGGAGAGGATTGATCATTTTGGAACTTCAAAACTGAGGGTGGCAGAGGTACGATTTCCCATCACTATGTTTTGGCTTGACTCCTTCAGGAAGGACTTAAGCTATTTTAATACAGTCCACTTTATCCCTGCCACCTAGTACTTTTACTAAGGGTACATTTGTACTGCAGCTGGGGGGTTGATTTGCACCTTGTGTAGACACACATGCGTTAATTTGAATCTAGTTAATTAACTAAAAATAGAAGTGAGGATGTGGTAGAGTGGACTGCACAAGGGAGTATGTACCAGGGGGCTCAAGTGGGCTTATGCAGCCCACATTGAAGCATTCACCACTATGTCATTATTCCTATTTAAGTCAGCGAGTTAGCTTAAAACAAACATGGTTACATCTATCTAAGCTGAAAATCACAACTCCAGCTGCAGCATAGGCATAGCCTAGGACTGTTTTTCTTTTCCTATGGCTATTGCTATCAGGTATTTGTAGTGCAATACTGTCTATCTAAATAAATAAATTATGGATGAATCTGGTTCAATGGAATGGAAAAACAGACTCTACCCGTTTTTGTACATATAGAAAGCCCGGAGAGTTTCTCATTGAGTCTTATTATTTGTGTAAGGAGTAGCTGGACCAATGCTCGCTTATGGACCTTTGAGGTTCCCTGATGCACTCACAGGTCTTCCTGGGAGTAAGAAATCTCTGTCTCTGGTGTCAACTGAGATGGGCTCCAGCCTACTGGCTAACTGGCCTGCATTCCTATCCCTTTTAGGGGAGAGGGCAGTTGGAGTAACCTAGTACCAGAATGTTCTAAACAAACACAACTCAGTACTGGGCTGCCCACCAATCTTCCCATTGGACATTCCTGTTCTTTACTTCAGGCTTGGCTCCCAAAAAGTCTTACTTTTATGTCACCCAATCCTTGGGGTATAATTATTCCTTCCCACTTAACAGCTAGCAGGCCTATCTCCCCACAACTCTGCAGATAAATGTCCCTTCAGGCAGAGATGCAGAGCTCTGCCCCCACTTCCTGGCCAGTCAGCACTGGATTGAGCCAGGCTCTTTCCTTTTATTTCTCCTCTAGGTTTGGCACTGGCTGCAGGTATAACGGGATGGGGATAGCTGAGCCCATAGGCTCTCCTTAATGCCTTCTCTGCTGGTGTGGGACATCTCTGCCCTATCACATTTTAAAAATACACCTTGCTAAATTAGGTAAAAAGAAAGGCACCTGCTTTCTAGGAATGTAAATTCTATGGAAAGCAACAGCCATGAACACATTTTGAAATGAAGAAGGAAAATAAAGATTACTAGGTTTTAGCTGGTTTGCTTCCCTCACTTAAGCGTAAGATGTACAGCAAATGCAGCATAAATAGCAGGTTTTAACATATTTTTGCTGTGAAGTGTAAGTAGGCTATGAAATACAGCAACAAGGCCTATAACTGACACCCTCCTATTGCCATCCTTCCACCTCAGTATGTAAACATATACTCATTTTGCAAGCAAGCCGGTGCAGTTTAAGCAACTTTAACACTTATGTGTATATCTGGTCAATTTACATATGACTTGTAACATAAAGCACCATTTTTGTCCTCACCAACACTGGTCCAGAGGAGTTCTATCTAGCTACTCCAGGACTGATTCTGGCCTGGTGTCTAAATCTATGTAAGGATTCTATTGAAGCATATGATACACTTTCATGTAACTGAACAAGTAAAACAAAATAATATGAAAAAACCCTCACTGAACCAGAAACTAAAAGACCACAGTACATTGCTTACTAAATTATCCCACTCTCAGACCTTTTTGTTTTAAAGATGGAGGAAATACGTGCCAAGTTATTAGGCCCCTAACTCCCAGATGCGTTCATTAACCAAGATCCTTCCTGTCTGGGAGGGTGTTCCCAGCAAATGCATTTTGGCTTGCAGTTGCTGTGAACTGATACAGAACAGGAAACTTCACAATGTTATTCCCTTCTCTGATGGAATTTGAACTCTTCTGGAAGAGTGATGATCATCAAGTAATTATTAATGACCCCTACTTCTTTACCCATAGATAATTTAATTTAGAGTAGTGAGTTTTTACTGCTACTAATATAAATCAAGATTTTATTCGTGTTTGATAATGAATGCACGAGCATGTTTTATTTTTATATTGGAGGAAAACATGGCTAGCCATGGGTTAATAAGTATGGACAGTTCTCAAATGACTGATAATAGCAAGTGATGATACAAGGAGGGATGGTTTTGATTTTTGCAAAACCTCAATCCCTGTTTTGGTTTAGCAAGTCCAAAACCAACTTGGTTTGGGATACATAGCCTGTAAGAAACTGAGAGTTTCCAGACCTTCATAGGAAATACTAGTAAGGACTTCTAAGAAGCATTTGTCAGAATTAACTTCAGCCGGGGGGGGGGGGGAGAGGAGGACTAGAAGAAGCTAGCTGTATGGTTGCTGATGGACAAGGGCCCAGAGTGAGGTTAAGGTCAATACAGATCTCAGCAGTAGAGTTTAGACAGCCTCAGGAAGGTCCCTAAAGCCCACTGTGACTAGGAAGGGAAACTAGCTGCAAAAGCTGCTGCAACTGCATTGACATGGAAGTCGGAATTCCTAGGGATGCAAGAAGGTCAAGTTTAACATCTTTATGGAGACCCTGGAGGGAAAAGAAATGGTTGAACTATTCTAGTTGGAGAGCACAGGAAACAAAGAAGAAAAAAGTAGAAGAAATAGCAGTAGAATGATACAGCAAATTCACACGTACAGACAATAGCAACACTAACCGTGACAGCAGTAATCTAGCCTATTCTGTACTAGACTTCTATTAAAGTAATTAAAGCAAGCCAGAGTGACCGTGTAGTGCAAATAAAAGATTAATATGAACTGATTCAAAAGAAATAAGGGCCTCAATTACCCAGGTACATATGCCACCTTATAGGTGCTGCTTATAAAAGCATATGCAATGTTATTTCAATGGTAATCTTCATGGGGCAGGGACACTTCTTAATTTTACTTTTTACATCTAAGTTTCACCTGTAAACAGCAAGCAGGGCTGGAAAAGAGTAGTGTTTAAGAATTGGTTAGTATCTCTTTAAATAGTTTGGGCATCCTCTAATGGACCACCTTGTCTTCTATTGATTCTCATGGAGCAGATGTATAAATATGTACCTAGGTCTTGTATGTTTGTATGTTTCATAAACACGTTTTTTTGGAACCACACTGTGTCCATGTGCTAACCACATATTATTAACAATGTTTTAGAGACCAAAAACACAATAAAAAGTGAAGGTCCACTTCTACTTTTATTTCAATTTCTTCTCATGTGTCATGTTAAAACTACAGTCTCCACCCAATGAGAGCCTCTGTTGATTTCAATATTTGCTGTAGATAATCCCTGTACTAATAAGAGCCAAAGCACATCCTGCTGTCAGGTATTATTACTTTAGTTTACCTTGGCCCACTGTCTTCTTGTTTACTGCCTAGTTACTTGTGATTGCCAGGTTTGGACTAACTGTGTCTTTCCTCCAGCCCTCACTAATTTGAGAAGGTGACCAGCAGGAGTACTAATTCTTTTATGTCTCCAAGTCAGAAGCTGTCCAAACAAAATAAAGTGCCTTGGCATAGGACAAGAAAACATTGCAAACACAAATGGGCAATGCCACCATTTCCCTCTTTTCCGCAGCGGGTCAATGAAATTCAAATAAATATTTTGACTCATTCATCGCTTGAAATTTCTGAGCCTTCCTTTCTTGTCTCAGTAAATAACAAACTGATTTACTGAGTAAAGCATGAAGGCAGACGTAGAAGTTAAAAAAAAAATCATATTGAGGTGCACAATGGGAACTTCCAGATTTAGAGTTTACCCAGGCGGATTTACTAAAATTTTACAATTTCATGTTTATTTTCAGAAAAGTGTGATTTGGCCATTTTTAGGAATAATCCTTACTCTCAACATACTATTCTAAGACAGTATGTTTTTTAACTATCAGAACTGTAGCTACTAAACTTTTATGCATCCTCTGTGTACCCTTTACACTTAAAAATCAAGATTTATGATCTGAAAATGAATTGCGTACTTCACCAGTGACCTACTTTTATTGTAATTCAAACCCCACAGCCCCACTGCAACCTTCTCAGCTTCATCTGCCCCACGGAGACAAGAATATGCAGAGGAATACCAGCCAAATTTGTCTCTAGAAAGGTGTTTCTGGCTTCAGGAAGCACATGACACTTAATCAGAAAGGAAAGTTTTGACATGGTTTTTAGATGGTAGATGTACACAGTTTTCTTTGCTACCACATGAATATGTTTTGAATTATTTTTTATGTTTTCCCATTTTTTGGTGGCACCAGAATAACTAAAGAATGGGATGTGAGTACATCACGCATGTGAGAGGGGAAAAAATAAACCGTGTTAAATTCAATAGTATTATTTAATTATTGCTTTTTTAGTATAGTGTGGGTGCTCAGCCCTGTATAAAAACTAGAGTCCATATCCCAAACACTCTAAAACATAGCTATGTAACGTGTGGTGGGCACTAGAGCTGAGCAGAGAATGACCATTCCATTTCACAGCAATGTTCAAGGGTTTGGAAATATGTTTTCATTCTGCATTGGCATGAATGCAAAACTTTTTGAATGGTTTCATGAAAACAGAATTATCTGCATATAGAGCATCTGGTGGTGAGGGCAGTGATGTGGGAGGCCCTGGTTCAATTCCATGCTCTGCCTAATTTAGAGCAAAGCTTCTCATCCCAGACCCCTTTGAGTCAGGCACAGTGGGGACTTGCATTGAGTCTTGCACATTGCAGGGCCCTAACCATGAGGCTGGTGTGACCTTCTCTGATGAAAACATTTGTTGAAACCGTACATTTCTGTGGAATTTCATTTCACCAAAACATGTTCTTACCAGCTCTATTGGGCACTCCAGAGTAGGGAGATTCAAGCACTTGAACACTTCATGCACGTCAGGAACTTTAACTTAGCTTTTGCGTAAACTGATGTGTAAATGTCTGTCTCCTTGATGAGCGTTTCATTTTGATCTAGTTTCAATTTTTTATAAACTTCTTTGAGAAGTTGGATTTTCAGAGGGATTTAAATGAAGAGAGGCTGGTGGCTTTCAGTGTTATGAAAAGAACGAGGGGTACTTGTGGCACCTTAGAGACTAACAAATTTATTTTGGCATAAGCTTTCGTGGGCTAAAACCCACTTCATTAGATGCATGCAGTGGAAAATACAGTAGGAAGATTATATATATATATATATATATATATACACACACAGAGGACATGAAAAAATGGGGGTTGCCATACCAACTCTAATGAGACTAATCATCAGGAGAAAAAAACCTTCTGTAGTGATAATCAGGATGGCCCATTTCCAACAGTTGACAAGAAGGTGAGAGTAACAGTAGGGGGAAAATTAGCATGGGGAAATAGTTTTTAGTTTGTGTAATGACTCATCCACTCCCAGTCTTTATTCAAGCCTAATTTAATGGTGTCCAGTTTGCACATTAATTCCAGTTCTGCAGTTTCTCGTTGGAGTCTGTTTTTGAAGATTTTGTTGAAGAATTGTGACTTTTAGATCTGTAATTGAGTGTCCAGGGAGGTTGAAGTGTTCTCTGATTCATTTTTGAATGTTATAATTCTTGACATCTGATTTGTGTCCATTTATTCTTTTGTGTAGACACTGTCCGGTTTGGCCAACGTACATGGCAGAGGGGCATTGCTGGCACATGACGTCATATATCACATTGGTAGATGTGCAGGTGAACGAGCCCCTGATGGTGTGGCTGATGTGATTAGGTCCTATAATGGTGTCCCTTGAATAGATATGTGGACAGAGTTGGCAATGGGCTTTGTTGCAAGGATAGGTTACTGGGTTAGTGTTTTTGTTGTGTGGTGTGTGGTTGCTGGTGAGTATTTGCTTCAGGTTGGGGGGCTGTCTGTAAGCGAGGCCTGGCCTGTCTCCCAAGATCTGTGAGAGTGAGGGATTGTCCTTCCGGATATGTTGTAGATCCTTGATGATGCTCTGGAGAGGTTTTAATTGGGAGCTGAAGTTTTTCTAATAATGAAGGGAAATAATGAACGTGCAACATATCAGCGATGTGGAAAAGAAAACAGAAAACTCCACTGCAAAGGGAATACCTCACAGGTGATCTGGAAGGAGAACAAATAAAAAGACATCAAGAAAAATTATAATGGTCATCTGCTGTAATCGCTCTACTGATATTATCTTCCCTTCAGATCAAAGGGCTCTCTGGGGCTGGAAGAGACATAGGAGTGGATATGGAATAACTGAAAATTTGGACAGTTGACCATGTTAAGGAACATTTTCCCATTTCCACTGCCCCTTTCCTGACTCATCCAAAGTAACCCCTAAATTTCCATCTCTCTCCTTTACCAATAGCCATTTTTCAGCTTGCAGTATAAAGGCCAAATGAAAGCAATGTTGAACATCTGCAATGCCCAGTGACTTCAGTGTAGACTTACAGGTGTTCATCACCTTTTTGGACTTAGTACATTGTGAGATGCACAGAGAATAAAGAATAAATAAGCTTGTCTTTCAAGAAATCATGACTTCTACAGGACAACTTGATGACATAATGGAAAATAAGGCTGCCCCTGTTTTAGTCTTGAGGCATTATGGTCAAACCTGCAGCCCCTACTGGAGTTTAGAACATTTAATGTAACAAGTTCATGTATCCTATGGTTGGTGGGAAGTGGATGTTTGGTAACACATTCTGTTGCCTTGCACTCTGTATTTCTTCTTTATGACAAATGATTGCACCTCTGAACTCCCAAAGTTGGGTGAGGACCAGCTGTTCAAACAAAGCAGAAATGATGTCATCTACTAGCAAACGGAAGAAAATACTGTAAGGAATTCTGGCTATGTAAGTCCATTTTAAGGGCTGACATTTTTATAAGTATAACAAATACACAAGCCATCCAAAAACCCTTGCTCGCAAAAGAAGTAGAGTGGTACAAAGAACTATTCTTCCATGTGTATAAGAATTTGTCTTGTGTTGATTTTTTTTTTTGAGTTTTCATAACATTTAATTAGCACTCTTTGAGCAATAATGGAACTGCAGTGCATATCCAAACTGTACAAGAAATTATAGGACAATAAAGTCTCACTGGAGAAATAAGAGAATAATCAGTACTACGTTAGATTTTTCTAGCCTCAGACCAGCTTTGAACTCTACTTTTGTGATATTCTCTGGGTTTTTTTTTCAAAAAGGAGCAATCTGAACACTCAGTTGTTGCAGAAAATATAGGTTAAATCCAGACTGACTAAATATCAAAAGTGATCCATTCAGCTTCATTTGAATTTAAGAAATAAAAATTGTAGTAATTGTTAAAATAATACAAAAAAAGACAAGTAGGAGGTTTCTAAATCCCAGATTTTAAGTAACTGCTCCTGATCACATATGTTGATTGAGGCTTTTTTATACTCTCTCTCTCTCTCTCTCTCTCCCTCCCTCCCCGGTAGGACCATACTGTTACTTAGCAGCTGGGTACGGTCTGATTTTCCTGTCCTCTTCAGGAATTAGAGATGAGCTAACCCAGGATGTCTGCATGCAGGTCTGAATTTTGCCATGAGATTTGTTTTTTATCTAAACCTCGATGGAAGTCCACATTCAAATTCAGATGTGGCATGTGAATCAAATTAGCTGAAATCTCCAGTAGTGCCAGTTCTGTATGACCTCAGCATTCTGGGTTTCCATTCACTATTTTGTCTTCTGGTGGGGCTGGGGCACAGAAGCCTCTACATCAAGATTGGGCTTTTAAGGAAGTGGGGGTTGACACTCTATATACTGTATATATATGGATGGATACCAGATCAAGCCATCACCTACCAATGAGCAAGAGTCTTTTGGTGGTGGCATCTGGCTTGACCCTCTTCTTCCTCTCCCCACTACACAGGATATTGGTGGACGGTTGGCTTTCCTAATATGTGTGGGGAAATTTGGTTTGACTACAAGCCACATTTTGGAATAGGGTGTGTCTACCACCTCCCAGAAGGCCACCTCCGGGATCCAAAATCTGGAAAATGGATCTAGATGTGACATGGGGCTCAACACCCACAAAGCACCAGGGGATTGGTGTCCACCAGTTTGTTGCGGTACAAAAACCTGTGCATCACTGAGCTGGTGATTCAAGAAACGAGGTACTGGGATATTTAATACAAATCTTGAATCTTGAAGTCCCTACTACCAGTTGGAATATTCTTTGGGTATTATTGAAAATGTCAAAATCTTTTAATACTAGGGGTTAAATCATGTCTGATCAGAGTATGCATTGGAGGAACTGGGTTTTTTAATTGGAAAACTGGGATTTCAACAAAATAATTTTTTTCATGAAAAGTATCTGTATTTTCCATGGAAAATTTAAAATGTTTGTCAAAAAAAACCCCAAGTTTTATTTACCTAAAAACATAAACTCGGTGTGTTTTAGCCAAAAGAATTCCATTTTGTGGTTTTTGATGAAAAGCTGAAATTTTCCATGGTGGTAGAGAACGGTTTTCTGACCTGGTCTAGTAACAGTGCTAGAAAGCTGTGACTGGATGCCACTTTTATTCTTACAGCAATTATAGAAGAGCCTGGGAGAGGGATGAGTTAAAAAAGTGGAGGATCAGGAAAAGGTAAAATGAAGAGGCTGTTTGGGTGAAAGTAAAGGAGGAAAACAGACTGTTATGCTGACCGTGGCCCTCTTCATGGGAAGTCATTTCTCCAGGTTCAGTCCTATTCCTCCTTCCCACATTACCCTGCAGTCACACATGCAGCCTTCTCCCAGGCTCTAATACATCTGTGGTTACTTGAGCCAAAGGGGTGTGCTTGAGATAGATGTCATCACTGTGATTACCCATTTCTGCCAGATTGAAGTGTGAGGGCCTTTGCATTAGATGTGAATCTAGACTTAATGAGAATTCCAAAACTAGTTGACTCTTGTAGTTGGGCATTCTCTAGCAAAAGTAACACTGAACTAACTATATGGTTTTTTCACTGCTTTGGTGTTTGCAAGTGAATTGAACACATGAGTAAAGCAATAAATCATTTCCCTGAGTCTTAATGTTTCATTTTCTTGGAGGATATAAAAGGATTCACATTGCTCCCTCTCTCTTGTTCTGGGTACTGACTTTTTCAAAGTGTTGCAGCAAATTATAAATTATGTGTAAAATAAAAACTCTCTGAGCAGTGTCCCAAAAGATTAAAGAGTGTTAGAGTCCTTGTTGTGCTCTCTTGTTTCTAGAAATATTTTCCTCAGACACAAGCTTTTCTTTTATATATTCTCATTGCTGGTCTGTAATATTACTACACATGGATATGTTTTCTGAGAATAACAGGTGAAAAATGTGCTGGCTGCATTATAATAAAGAATCCTTTGCTTAAAATGGGGACAAGTTTGTTACCTTTCAGGGGAAAAAATAAAACAGATTTCAGGCAAATAAACACAAAATAAAACAGATTTTTAAAGGAGTTTAAATGCTGAAGTCTAAAAGTAGAGCTAGTAAAAAAGATATTTTACTAAAATAGTATGTGAGAATTTTTCCCATTTCTCAATTAGCTTTAACATGGACTTTCCAATCTGGCTTGTTGTTTCCAAGACAGATAGAGAGGGATTATTGTGATAGAAATGGAACCCATATAAAAATGCCTCAGGGATATTAATTGTCCTAAGCCATCCTCTGAGAACATGTAGCAAGAAATGAACACAGCCATCTTTAGATAGTGAATAACAACCAATAATCAAAGGTAACAATCATCCATCATCTCAAGGCATATTTCAAAGGGACATAGCCTTCTTGCAGATCTAGTACCACATGGATCAATCTCTAGCTAGGTCCTTAAGATGGTCTGGCTGGATGTTTAGTGTGTCTGTCCCTGGCAATCTGATTGAACCACAGAAGCTTTTGGTGGCCACATGATTGCTGGCTGTGTAGCAACATTCCTTGGCAAACACACTTTGTAATTCTTTGTTCTGTCCTCCTAATAATATGTCTGTAGCAAGAAAGCCACCACAATTAAACCAATGCTGATGGAGGCAGCTGCTGGGTTCAGCAACAAATATCCTCATTGCTGATCTTAATATGGAGCAGCTGACAAAGACTATAACAAAGGCAGCTGATAAATCTAATAATAGAGCTGGTCTAAAATTTTCTGATGGAACATTTTTTTCTATTGGAAAATGCTGATTTTGTTGAAATTGGAATGTATCAACAATTTTGTGGGAAATTATTGAAATGTTTAATTTCAATAGGTCTGAAATGTTTCATTTCAGCTATCTTGAGAAATCATCTAGTCCATTCCCCTGCACTCAAGGCAGAGGTATGTAATAATAAGACCATTCCTGACGGGTATTTGTCTAACCTGCTCTTAAAAACCTCCAATTATGGAGACTCCACAACCTCCCTTGGCAATTTGTTCCAGTGCTGAACTACCCTTACATGTTTTGAAAAGGTTGAAAAGAAATTTCAGAAGATTTAATTTTACAAAAAAATTCTGGTAAAAAAATAAATCTCAGATTCAGGACAAAACCAAATTTCAAAATCACAGAATTTCCTGTGGGAAATTCAGGGGTTTTTGTTGTTGTTGTTGTTTTTTGTTTTCCCCCAGCTCTATCTAATATCATAGAAGGCTGATTTCATCCATTGGTATGAGGAGATCTTTTACCAGTGCAACCAGTGGCCTCTTTTTACTATATTTTGATCAGAACTCACGTTAACATGAACTCTGAAACATCTGGATATTCTGTGAGCTCTCACCAAAACCTTTTCAAAAGCCTTAATCAAAAATTGAAGACAGGCAAAGGACAATATCTGTATTAAGTGATGGTTTCCTGGGTAGAAGTAGTACAAGACCATCCTTAAGGGAAGGTTGAACCCAGTTAGAGAATTTTTCCTTATATTCTGCTTACATGTTCTATCGCTTAGTGTAATGGCTAAGCCATTACATAGCTTGACCACATCCCCAGGCAGCTGCCAGAGCTGCCAACCATGGAGACAGACACCCACAGCTACAGCCAATAGACGAAACAAGGCCCACTTTAAAAGGGAGAGTACAGAGAAGGAAGAGGAAGTAAAAAGGCCTGGGAGAGCAAAGGGGTTTTTGTCCTATACCTGCTGCCACCAAGAAACAAGCTGGGAGACTGAAAGAGATGGTAAGCCCTAAAATTGAAGGGCTGATCAACTTTATTGGAGGTGAGGGTCCAGGAAATGACCTGACTAAGAACAAACTAAGGATGGTCAGTCAAGAGCCTCCAAAGAGCACAACAAGAGATAGTGACACTTAATTTCATCCAGCTACTTTTATTTACCCTATGCTTTACCCTATGCTCTACCTTAGGCAAAAAACAGCTGTAAACAATTCTCTGCTTATCATACTAAAGCTGTCTGACTGATGAAGGGAGGCTGAATGTTGCCTATTGCACATCCTGGTTTTTTGCGTTTACCATACAGGAAAAAGGGTGGCACTTTTATGTGTGGAGAATATTCTATGCATTTTTTTCTGGTTTCTTGTGCTATCCCCATTATTGCAACTGTCTTTTTTTTTTAAAAGTGAGTGAGAGTTGATTTTGTTGCTATTAGATTTAACACACACACACACCCCGCCCACAAACACACAAAAGCAGTATTAGACTCCCACAATATGGTTGTTGTGAGTTTTCCTTAACACTTTGTCCAGTAATAGTGGCAGTGGTTCATCTAATGCTCACAAACAATGTTCAGTAGGGCTCCTTGTATCTTACAACAATATCTGGTAAGAATGTGCAACAATCAGACCAAGCGATATAAAATATTAAAAACTAATGCTGAGATTCTGGGATGGAGATTTCCATTGTCCCTTGTAAGAAAAGCTTTTCCATACCAAAAATGTCCTATTACATTTTTAGTGCTGACAACTGTCTTCAAATCACAGAGGAATCAGCTTTTTGAAGGAAACTTCCCTCTCCTGCTGCATTATTACTGCCCTGTATGTGTATGCCAGTTTGTAAACTACAGCTCTGGGAATTTTCTCACACCTGTACAATGCTCTCAGTGGCCTTGTCTGGTAATGACCAGTGCTAATGTATAATATGAGGTTCATGTGTTAGTGTTTTCATAGGAATTTCCCAACCTGCATTGCTGGTATTTACCATAGTGCTGCAGAGTGAGACATTAGAGGGAAAAGTGTGTGTGTGGGGGGGGGGGGGAGTATTCTACAATTTCCTTTCAGCACATTTACAGCTATTTTTCAAGTTCAGCATGTATGTTTTGGAGGGAAGAAAGGGCCAGGGCACTCAAATTGTTGTCTTAAATAAAATTCCAATCGGGCTAAAGACTGGTTCTCTAGACAGCTGTTAACTTGCAGGTGTGCAAGTCTACAAAATGTGCAATTTGGTTAAACAAACGAAAGCCAGCTGTGACTGTAAAGCCATGAAACTTTTCTTAGTATGAAGTGAAATAAATATAATACAAAAAATGAGGAGCAGCATGAAAAAAGCTGGGTCAGGATTCTGGCTAGAAGTTTGGAATGTGAAACACCTACTGCACGCTACTTAAGTGAATATGCCCCAGGAGACCTTATTTAGGCAGCCGAGGTGATGCTATAAGAAACATTGCTTGTAAAGTCCTTGTGAAGTCTTGCGGTCAAAAAGACTTGAGTGCTGCCTATCCATAACATCCCACAACTGAAATGTTAGCTAGTCTTGAAGCATTTTCAGATTCTAATCTCTGTTTACTCACTAGTATTAATGTTTAATAAGCTGCTGATACAAAATTTATAACTGAGATCAGAGTAAGAACCATCAATTCTGTTTAGCATTACGTAGTAAGAAGAACTTAGATATTGACAATAGATAGAAACACAGACACTTGCTTTCTTACTAATTTTAAGTCCTCACTTGTGCCAAACTGTGACGTGATTTCCTGATTAGGAGCATATCACCAAGAGCAGTGATAGTAAACCAGTGGCATGTGCCTTGAGTTGGTCAGAACAGTTTAAACTCAATCCTGCAATGAGTGTTACACAGCGGGCCCCCTGGAGAAGATGAGGACAAGAGTAGATCTGCAAGCATAATTCACAACAATCTATTCATCAAATTTTGCCCCTCCTTTTCAAATTTGCTGATTAGCCACGAACAAAATTGATTTTCTAAGTTGTATTTACTATTCAAATTCATTTGCGAAAAGAATTATGGGAATAATTTTAGGTTCCTACCTCATTTGCCATCAGTTTGTTGTTACTGTGAAATTTGATTCAACACCTAGATCAAATGTTTCCTGATTTGGGGAGAATTGGGTTTCCAGTATAAATACTGACATTTAATATTTAAAAATTTGGGTTCTGTAAATATTCACAAATATTTGCTTTAAACTGATCATTTATATAAACATTCCTGCCAGAAAACACTTTTGCTAGGATATCTTCGGGACAGAAACACAAAAGGGGCAGAACAGCTCTTTATCTAGGTATGTATGGGTGTGTCTACACTGCATACTAAATCTGGGTCCGTAGGACCCGGGCTTGTGAACTGTGTGTTTCCAAGCCTATGCTTCAATGTCCACACAGCATTGTAAACCTGGGTTTAGAGTTGCTAGACCTGGGTCTGAGAGCTATGCTAACACATCCATACTGCAATAGGATGAGGGAGGAATGTATTATCCCCATTTTACAGATGAGGAAATGAGGCACAGAGAGCCTAGTGGATTGCCTGACATCACAAAAGGAATGCATAGCAGAGCTAGGAACTGAATCTAGACTTCCTGAGACTAGCCCTGAATCAGAAAGACATCCACAGTCTGAATTAATTTTCCTGAAATCATTTTTGTGTTTGTCCCATTTTAGGTGGGAGATGGACTGAAAGGGAAGGCAGGAGTAGAACAAAGGGGGAAATAAATGAAAGAGGATAATGGGATGGGGAGAACTGAAGAACAGATTTTTTTTCCCATAAATCCATGTTTCTTTGCCAGGCATAATATGTGACATCAAAACTGTATTTAAAACATGAGAAAAATGAAATGATTGTGTCAGAACAAATGAGTTCCTCAAGAGTCTGAAACGGTGGTATGTATATGGAGGCTATCAGATGCCACAGTGATGGGCAACAGAACAAAATCCAGCATAAGAGAGATTCATATTTCTCCTTGAAAGATATGGCTGGTGGGAAGGCAAGTTTTTTTTTTCTTATGCAAACTAATCATCTGTTTCAGAGTAACAGCCGTGTTAGTCTGTATTCGTAAAAAGAAAAGGAGTACTTGTGGCACCTTAGAGACTAACCAGTTTATTTGAGCATGAGCTTTCGTGAGCTACAGCTCACTTCATCGGATGCATAGCATATCGTGGAAACTGCAGAAGACATTATATACACACAGAGACCATGAAACAAAACTTCCTCCCACCCCACTCTCCTGCTGGTAACAGCTTATCTAAAGTGATCATCAAGTAGTAGGGCCATTTCCAGCACAAATCCAGGTTTTCTCACCCTTCCCCCCCCCCCCCCCAACACATACAAACTCACTCTCCTGCTGGTAATAGCCCATCCCTCTTTGAAACCTCTCTTTATAATGCGCATGATAATCAAGGTGGGTCATTTCCAGCACTAATCCAGGTTTTCTCACCACCACCCCCACACCCCCCTCCAAAAACCACACACACAAATTCACTCTCCTGCTGGCAATAGCTCATCTTACAATGTGCACAGCAATAATCCAAGTTTAACCAGAACGTCTTGGGGGGGGGGGGGTTTGTAGGAAAAAAACAAGGGGAGATAGGCTACCTTGCATAATGACTTAGCCACTCCCAGTCTCTATTCAAGCCCAAATTAATAGTATCCAATTTGCAAATGAATTCCAATTCAGCAGTTTCTCGCTGGAGTCTGGATTTGAAGTTTTTTTGCTTTAAGATAGCGACCCTCATGTCTGTGATTGCGTGACCA
This sequence comes from Chelonia mydas, assembly GCF_015237465.2. Classification (NCBI taxonomy): domain Eukaryota; kingdom Metazoa; phylum Chordata; order Testudines; family Cheloniidae; genus Chelonia; species Chelonia mydas. The sequence continues at coordinate 165,030,782 of NC_057849.1, forward strand.
GAGAGATTGAAGTGTTGCCACTTTGTCCCCATATTCCCATAAGAAGTATTTGGGTGGTATTGCTTTAATCTTTTTGAATGGGAAATCATGCCTATATGTAGTGTTCTCGTAGATCATTGTGTTTTTTACTCTACATCAGCCAACTGATATAAAACATTTCCTCCCATAGACTGAAATCCCACAGATAAAGGTCAAGCGACCTTTACCACAGTCAGAAAGAACATTCGTTTCCCATCAGACTTTTAAGCAAACATACATGAGGTTCATATTTATTTTACTAGCACTACAGATTTGGAACTAAAATGGATATTCACTGTCTGTGTGATATCCAGTAGCAAACACTTCTTTTAAGCTCTAAACTTTTGGAAGTGTTAGTTCACCTGTCTAAAGGGCAGACAGACTCGGTTAAGGATGAGACATCTGGAAGGTCATATCATCCACCCAGGAAATATCCTTTTCAAAATTGGTGTTGAAGACTACGGTAACAATTAGCAGATAGCAGTTGGACTTACTTTAGTGAGAGAGAGAGACAGAGATTCAGATCCCGCAGTATTACTCATCGAGTTTAGCCAAATGGAACTTGTTCATTTGGCACAAGAACCCAAAACGGATGAAACACCTTCTTTCCTGGAACAGTCACTGAGAGTGAGAAACTCCCTGAATTTTTCATGGGATTCTGGTAACTTACACTTAAACCCACCTACAGTATTTTGGTCTAAGCCACTGCCCACATTCGAGAGGGTTAGAGTGTGAGGTGGAGAAACTCTGCAATAGCAACAGCCCCTAGGAACACATTACACATTGTTTTCCATTACTTGTACCTTGCTTAGTCATTGATCTCTGTGGGTGTAAAACACCTACTTTATGATTTGATAGTTTTATGATGATAGCAGGGTGGGTAAGAAGCTAGGATACTGGACCAGGAGAGCTGAGTTCAATTCCTAGATCTGGCATTGATGGCCATGTGACCTTGGGAAAATCACCTCACCCTCTGTGCCTTTCTTTGTCCTGTCACCTTTTGTCTGTCTTTCCCCCTTTTTAGTTAGATTGTAAACTCTCTTTGAGGCAGGGCCTCTTTCCTCCTAACTCCATGGGAGTTGAGCATTGAGAGCCTAACACAATCTCAGCTAAGGCCTTTTGGTGCTATTTTAACTAAAACAAGTAATAATATCTCCCAAACTGCTGATGAGCCTACCATCTTAAATAGACTAAGGAGGTATTATTCCCAGTTTGCAGATGTGGAACTGAAAAACACAGAGATTATAAATTGCCCAGAGTCATGCACAAAGTTGGTGGCTGAGTCGGGAATTGAACACAGGTCTCCTGACTGAGTCACTGTCTAGTGCTTTAATTACCATCTGGACGTGGATGGAAAGTGTGATGGGTCAAGGCCAGATGGCTATAGAAAAGTAGTGGGAGATAGATATATTAGCTCCAGGCTCAACAAATCCCTGGTACCAGGATAAGTGAAATGGAAGCTGCTCCAGGTCAGTTAAGACACCTGGGGCCAATTAAGAACTTTCCAGAAGGCAGGGAGAATACTAGGTTGATTGGGACACCTGAAGCCAATCAGGGGCTGGCTGAAACTAGTTAAAAGCCTCCCAGCCAGTCAGGTGGGTGTGCATGTCAGGAGCTGTGGGAGGACGTTGCGCTGTTGGAGAGACTGAGTAGTACACACCATATCAGGCACAAGGAAGGAGGCCCTGAGGTAAGGGTGAAGTGGAGCTTGAGGAAGTGAGGGCTGCTGTGGGGGAAGTAGCCCAGGGAATTGTACATGTCATGTTTCTAAAAGGTCAACTACCATAGCTGATACTATTAGGGACCCTGGGCTGGAGCCCGGCGTAGAGGGTGGGCCTGGGCTCCCCCCCCACCTTTGCCCCCTGATTATCACAGAGACTGGAAGACAACAGAGACTGTGCAAGAAAGGATAACTTCTCACCTCCCTCGCTGGCTTATGATGAAAACGGCTCAGTAGACTGTGACCCTTGTCTCTGGAGAAAGAAGGGTTACGTGCAGGGTCACAGTGAGCCTCTGAGGCTAGCGAAATCTGCCAGGAAATGTGGGACGCACGGAGGCAAGGACAGAGCTTTGTCACAAAAGGTAGAGAAGAAACAGCCTGAAGCATAATCTGGCCTGTGCTAGGAATATGATCTATTATTGATACAGGGCATCCAGCACTAGTTTCTATTCCAATCTATCTCATCCAGGCCTGTAAATTATTTGGACCTAGTGAGTGAAAAGAGGAAAGTGCGTGGCAAAGATAGTGGAGTAGCGTCCCAAAAGCAGACAAAGAATGGAGGGATCCTGATGCATGACAGATGGATGAGTTACCCACAAGATAATCGGCCAAAGAGCCTTGCAGAGGTTACCAGTGCAATTCTGGGAGGTATCAAAGTCCAGGGAGCTCTGAATCTGAAACATATTTTCTTTTTCATTTTGGTTCATGCTACAAGAAATCATGTGATCATACTAGCTGGAAACACATGTTTTTGTTGTATTCAGAATAATTTTCTACACTTAAAACAGAACTTTTATAAACGTTGTTCAGCTGTTTTGAACTGAGATGTCTGTAGAGTTTTCCTTACCCTAGTACCCCATCTTAAGACCTAGACAGAAACAGCTGTTAACACCTTTTAGTCCTTCCACTTAAGCGTTGTGTCATTACTTTAAAATGGCAGTTTATCACAGCTCCCATGGTTCTCTGCATTGCAGGAGCCTTGCTGTTTTGCCATGTTATTTTTGCACCCACCGCTTCAGAATCACTCCATCAAACATGCCAGTCCCTGTTGTCATATTTTAAGCAATAAAAGCGTACCTTTAATTTCTAAAAAGCATGTAGGGGTATGACTGATAGGTATTGTTAAGCAAAACCAATGCTTTACATTCTCCAGTAAAACTCGTAAAGTATTGCAAAGTATTAGATGGATTTCTCAGATCCTGTGGGACTTTAAAATATATATTTGTTTAATTAATGTGTTAAGAAATGAATTTACTTCAAGCACAGAATAATTGGAAGAACAATAAACAATTTGTGCCCAGCACAATGGGAGTCTCAATCCCAATATATAATATACCAATTTATTATTGTTGTTGTTGCTGTTTTTACTACTGTTAACAATAAACATTTCTGCAACTTTTAAACTGTCAGCATATCATTTTTTTTCACAATCAAGTTGAGAGGCAACATGGCCTACTACATAGGGCACTGGACTAAATTCTGTTCCTGACTGGCACTGTCCTGCTATAAGGCCTTGGGCAAATAACTTCATCTGCGTCTGCTCCACCTCCCACTCTTTGTTTGCATGTTTCCTTCACCTGTCAGCTGTTTGGGACACAGCCTGTTTCTTTTTATATGTTTGTCCCTAGCCTCTGTTTGCCAGAAGCTGGGAATGGGTGACAAGGGGTCGATCACTTGATGATTCCCTGTTCTGTTCATTCCCTCTGGGGCACCTGGCATTGGCCACTGTCGGAAGAGAGGATACTGGTTTAGATGGACTTTTGGTCTGGCCCAGTCTGGCCTTTCTGAAGTTGTCCAGAGCATGGTACGAGTCCTCAGTCTCAGTTGGAGCTTCTAATTATTACTGCAATACAAATAATCGTTTGCAGATTTTTTTTTACAAGACCATAGAAACACAACTGGGGTGATTGTAAGGAATTATTTCCCATATCTACAAATTCTCTGGAGACCAGATATGAGGATGTAGGCAGGCAGAAAGCTGTTGAAGGTACCCTAATGATGGGAGACTTGTTACCTTTTGAGGGTCATTTGGCTGAAATACCAAACATTTAATTTTGGCTGAAATACCAAACATTTAATTCTGAAAGAGGCTTTAAAAAAGATAAGGGTCACCTGTGTCTCTGTATATGTCTCTCTCTCTCTCTCTTTTAATTTTAAAAATATATAAAATGGCATCACTCTTCTATTACCTCTACAGTGTGAATAGTGTCTCTGCATTTGGAACTTGTTATTGGACTGTTTCTTTCCTGCAGGGTGTCCACTGATACATTTGCCAGATAAATACACACATAAGTAAATTACGTAGTTTTTTTTTTAAATCAATAATATAACTTTTAAAACTGCTTTGAATATTCTTACTTTTCTATTACTTCTGAATAAAATCTGCATTCTTTCAGTCCTACTTTAGATTGTCAAAATGATGGCTTTCAGTTTTGATTCTGAGCAACTTTTTAATTATATTTGACAGCAAGAACTTTGTGATTTACTTTTCTTTATCAGATGTCATTGTTAGAATATGCAGTATACAATGTTACCCTGGAGTTTGCTATTATGTCCATAGGTAGGAAAGGTGTCAGGATGTCACATTCTTACAGATGGCTCCAGTAAATATATTTATAGCTAGCTATGAAGGCAGCTGTGTAGGTGCTGGTTGCCTTCACTTTTCCATTTGTATCTTATGTTTCATTATTTGTAATGTTGTTATAGCCATGTTGATCCCAGGGTACTAGAGAGACAGGGTGGATTAGGTAATATCTTTATTGGACCAGCTTCTGCCGGACCAACAAAAGTCTGTCCAATAAAAGATATTATCTCACCCACCTTGCTTCATTATAGTGGAAGTTAAAATATTGGACTTCAAATCACCTTACAGCCTTGGGAAAAAATGAACTCTCTTTTCAGAGGAAACAAAATTTAGCCCTTGAGTGTTTCTAGAGAGTTCCCCAGCCATCCACAGCCATAAATCCCTGATGAGAAGTTTTTAAATCCAAGTTAGGGTTGCAGCCATTGAACTTTTGTAAGACCTATCCCAGCAGTATATTTGCACTGATCACTCAAGTTTCTGAGGCGTGAGTGACTAAAAACTAGAAAACACAGTAGGTTTATGCCAGAAATGTAGAATTCAGGTACAAAATAACAGTTTCCAAATAATCTGGCCCACACAATGGAATATTTCCTGTCTGAATGAATTACACACAACTTGGGTGGGCTTCTGAATGGTAAGGGGGGAAAAACAACCACAACCAAAGATTAAAAATTGACTGTTTCTCTTAAACAGGGGAGGCAACCCATGAAGCTTGGAACACTGAGAAGCACAGTAAATGTGTAGCAGATCTGGACTGACCCAACTGCAGGCAAGAGGCTGTACTGTGTTTTTTGTTAGCCAATTCTGTCAGCTCCTAGCATTTCATGCCAGCAATACCATAGCCTAGATTTTGACTAGTCCTGTTTGAGTGAAAATGAGGGTGGCGGGAGGGAGAACAAAAGAACTCGAAAAAGATTAGGTATTTAAATAGGTAGTTTGAACATTCCTAGTTATATTAAGTAGGCTGAAAACAAACTAAAGGCTTGACACCTTCACATTCCAGGGCAGAAACTAGCCACTAATGAATAGGGGTTAGAAATGTATGCAGTTGTTGTATCCATGTCGGTCCCAGGATTTAAGTGAAACAAGGTGGGTAATATCTTTTATTGCACTAACTATTGGTGAGAGAGACAAGCTTTCTAGCTGTACTGAGTACCTTTCCCAGACCTGAGGAAGAGCTCTGATTGTCACAGCTAAATACAAGATCAAACAGATAGTTTAGCATAAGCAGTTAGCACATATTTTAAGGGTCCATTCAAGGTGAAGTGGCCCTCTGACACCCCTGTAGTGATAGGACAAAAAGGTGGGTTAGTGGGTTACAGATTGTTATAATAAGCCATACATCTGAAGAACTCTGTGTAGCTCAAAAGCTTGTCTCTTTCAAAAACAGAACATGGCCAATAAAAGATATTATCTCACCCACCTTGGCTCCCTCTTCCAACTGTGCTGTTGTGCAAGGGCCTGGCATAGTCCCAGGCTATTCTGTACCTGTGCTACTGTAGCATCACGGTGCAGTAGAAGGGGATTTTCCATCGCTGTAGTTAGTCTTCATCACCGAACAATGATAGCTAGATTGACAGAAGCATTATTCCATTGCCCTAGACATGTGTACACCGGGGGTTATTTCAGTGTAATTACCCAGCTCAGGGATGTGAATTTTTTACATTCCCTGAGCAATGTAGCGAGGTAGATCTAAATCTCAAATGTAGAGCAGTCCCCACGGCCTGCCTTATGGGTGCAACGGGGAACATGTAAAGCTAGTGCCCACTTCAATACCAGACTTCCTGTGAGAGATACGAGGGGAGGACAGGGCCACAGGGTGAAAATCTAAAATAGCTGAAGTCTTCCAGCTTCCTGTCCTCACAATAAATCAAATCAGGGTTGTGCAAAGTATTGGCACTGAACATCAAACTGAGTCTTGATATGATGCCTTTTAAAGTTTGATGGGTTCCAAACCTGCGTCCATGTTTGTAAACGTGCACTAAGAAATTTGTGAATCTTACTCTCTCAGCTAGGCTACCTCTCTCCCTTCCACTAGGAGCTGCCTCCTCCTTTCCTCCCCTCCCCTCCCCCCATAAAGCTCAGAATTCCCCACTAAAGATGTCTAGGGTATTACTTGTTGGGAGTACAGCGGAGACAATTGTGGAGGGTTTTCCTTGGACGTTAGACTGCAGCACACTATAAACTCTGTGTGAACACAGCAGTGTTGATTTGCTTCCAATTTTTATGAACCAAACTGTGAGGCTGAGTTCATGAACCCCTTGATGTATCAACCCTCCAGGCTTGCAAGCTCCTAGCCAGGATATAATCACTCCTGAAAAAAATTTCTTTATTTTGCTTGAACTAAAAATTTACCATAACTGGATATTTTTATATGAGATCTATGGGAGCAAATTCATCTCTGATGTAACTCCATTGACATTGTTGGAGTTACACCAAGAATGACTTTGGTCCATTACATATATGTTTTTCTCTTAAGGAGATTTGATCCATTTTCTGCTACAGCTCTATTGATTGAATATTTTGGCCAACAGATCAATGAAACCAATACTACAAAAACATATCACGCTATCCTCAAAAATTTCCATAATGATTTTTTTTGGGTACCATATAAACATTTTGAAAAAGTCGCAGAAAGGAAACCAAACCACAAAGCTTATTTAGCAAATTCAAAAGCATCTGATCTCAAAGCATCGTCTAACACAGCATTTATGCTGCTAACACAGATGCTTTCTCTTGAAATATTTAGACTCTTGCTTCTGTGGCTCACTGTTGTGGCTTTGAACTTACCTTCCGCTCCTCTGTTGCATATTGTTTTCTTATTTAAAAGGCATGTGGTTATGTCTTTATGTGGGTAGCCTCTTTGCGTCCATTTCATTTTCCTTTCAGCAAAATTAAAAAACAAAACAAAAAACAACATTGTCTTGGTCTTGGCATTAATTAAAAGGATTATGCTGAAAGTTCAGACGCTTGTAATGAAAAATATTTTACATACTAAAAAGTTCAAATCAGGGTAACAAGTATTTTCACTTCAAATCTTGCTATCCCCTAAAGCCAAAGTCCTTGTAGGCTATCAAACGATGTCTTTTAGCCTTCACGTTTCTTTTCTGTCACTTGATTAAAGGCTATGTATTACATTTGTCGTTGCATAGATAAAACAAGGATTTGCTGTCAACTGACCACGGTGGCTCTGCCTTTAGAGCCAAAGAAGTACAAAGTAAAAGCAAAGACCAGGACAGAAATGGGAGGGCTGAACAGTGGCATAAATCAATGTATGTGTACCCCTACCCAGGTGGTTCAAGCACTGTCCTGGTGCCCTTGGAGAACTAGCCATCTATGATTTGAGTGCCTCTGGCGGAAAGCTTTCCTATGCTCCATCTGTGCAAAACAGCATTCTGACATGTCTCCCACCATGGAATGTTAAGTGTCCAAATGGTCCCAAACCCTGTATTCCAACCACTTTGAGTTCTCATATATGAATCTCTAGGTCTGAACCTGTCCCCCACAGTTCTGGTTCTGGGGGAGATTCAAAAATGTCAACCTTGATTAGTTCTTATCTGGCACAGACTGAACATCGCAGGTTACTGCTTTAGTCCTCCAGTTTGCCAGTGACAGAATGCTATTTAGTATTTTAAATACACGGTGGCACCACATCAATTCTAAACTCCATCTTCTGGTGGTGATTATTTGTAACATTTTTGTTCTATAGCATCATCAAGGTTTCCTGAGTCTGAACAGATCCTCAGTGGTTTTCTTATAGCTCTTTCAAATGCTCTAATTCAGTTTTCCTTGTTGATAGTAGCATCAGCAGATCTTTTCTCTGTGTATGTGTAAGAAGGTGGTTATGTTATTACATGTATGCAGTAATCCCCTACCAATAATCCTAATTCTTTAAGAGAATTTTCTTGTATTATGTTAAATTTAGACAGGGGTCACTCTAACTATTGTCAAACTAGGAAGCTCCCTAGGGCAGCAGGGATGGCTGGGCCAAACCTGAATGTGTGACACTGTGGCCTGGCCCTTCACCCACCCATTTCTATCATAACCACTGAACCATCAGACAGCTCGCTGTGCCCTCCTAGAAATTCCGATGTGTGACCCTCCTGCTGAGAACTTCTGTTCTAGGCAGTGAAAGGGGAGCAGCACACTGAAGTTTTGTCTAGAGCACAGTTTGTCTTGAGCAGCCTGTGCATATAGAGATGTACCACAAAGGCAGTGTACAGAATTGGATCTACCTTAGATTCAGGCTCGGGCTCAGGGATCAGATTCCAGGCCAAGTCAGGACTAGAGTTTGGCAATGAAATATTGTTTGTTCTTCTTGCAAGATTTAGGCCTTCACAGTCAGAAATCATGCAGATCAGCAGATATCACAAGATACCTTCCATTGTGAGTTGTGGAAATCTCAAACACAAGTGAACCATACCCATGAAATAGGGGATTTGGGATTCCAATTTGGGATTAGACCATGGGATTCAGTTTTGACTTTCCCTGAAATGTGTGTTCAGATCTGAGGTTACCAGTTTTGACTCATCTCTACCTACACTGGTGTTGCCTCATTCACTTTTTCTGTTTATATTGAGAATTATTTTAATTTTGCGAAATTCTTTGCTCATTGTTTATAGCTGAGCACTGACATAGAGGTAGCATCCTCAATACAAATGCCGGAGATGCTCTTTTATTCTTTTGAGTCTGTTTGCAATTTATCCACTACAACTGGGGATTTTCCAAAACTGGTCAGTTTAGATATAATTTTATTGCAGAAAGGGCTTAGTAAGCTTATTTTTCTTGAATTCTCTTTCATGCAAGTAGGCAAAAGTTATTACTGAACAAATCATCTTTGATTTCTTAAGTTTTTGTTTATAAGATGAAATACATAGAGAATGCAAACTGATAGGAAAGTAGAGGTGAAAGTAAGAATGCATTAGAAGAATTCAGAGTATTTAATTAGCATAAAAATATAAAACATAAACAGTTCCAGAATATTGTATTGGATCTGAAGAGCTAAAGGAGTGCAGAGGAAGGAAACCTTGTGGTTTAGCTGGTAGACTAGGATGTAGGACACCTGGTTTCAACTGTAGCAAACATGAGAGTCATTTTGTGTGGTCTTAGGAAAGTCACTTAATCTCTATGTGGCACAGTTTCCATCTGTAAAATGGCGGTGATGATTTTCTTTCTTCCACTCTTTGCCTACTTAGATTGCAACTTCTTTGGGGACAAGGTTGTCTCTTACTATGTCTGTGTACAATGCCAAACTGCCAGAGTTAAGGGGAAAGGAAAAATATAATTCTTAAATATGGGTTTTCTGAAATAATTCACCTCTTCTTTTGGAATAAAATGAGGGGCAGATGAGGAAGGAAGTAATGGCTAAAAGCTACTGACATTAACAAAAAATACCCTATTTCCCAGTCCTTACTTTGAAAACATCCCTAGTCGCTTCAGGGAGTTTTGCTTGCAGAAAAATGAGGATGACACTTTGACATTCAAACAAAGTCAATATTTAGAATGAGGTGTAAAAGAGCAAATAAGAACAAACACCTATATATTTTAAGCAAACAAAATAACCATTAAAATGGTATATAATAATAGCTTTTCAAAATATTACAAGACAATTCTTTATTTTACCTGAGCCCCTATTGGCCAGCTCAGTGTTCCAACAGGGCTGTGTGGTAGCTCTTACGTCGCAGAATAGTGTTTGCATGAGCATTGAAGCAGAGGGTTGAGTGTGATTCTGAGACCTGAAATGATGTATGGAAAGAACTAGTTAAGTGCTCCACACCCCTCCCTTGCTATTTTGAATATTCAGAACATAAAAATAGATTGTGAAGTATTTTCAGGTCTTTTTAGAGGCCCCAGAACTAATATTTAACCCACATACTGCCCTAACATGTAACATGAACAAATTATAACTGTACAATCTTTTATGGACAATATTCGAGTCCAAAACTTGGCTTCCTTCAAGTGGGCCAGTTATGGGAGTCCCTGAACAACTGAGCTCCCATTGATGTCATAGGATGTTTTTCCTGAGAAAGACCTAAAAGCTTGATCACCATCTCTCTTTCTGGGGAAAGGATGGCTTGACACTGACTTGGCTCTAACAGTTTTACTAGGCCACAATTCAGCTACACAAGGATCGCTGCCTTTTTGGGAAGTACTTTGTTCATGAAAGACATGATTCAATATATATCCCAGAAAGTTCTTTTTTGGCAGATGGAATTTTTTTATTAAATTAATATGCCTGAAACCTTACACTCACACACTAATTTCTTTGTTCCTGTCATGAAACAGGAACTCATTACGCCCAACTAATTACTCTAGGTCTTTTAATATCTGTGATGATTCACGGTTAAAAAATACCTAAGTAAAGTTGTTTGTTGCAGAAAAGAAACTGTTATTAGGAGGATCATCATGCGGATTTGAAATTTTCTCTGAAGTAAGGATAATTACTATATGAAACAATGACTATGTTAGAGCTCGTTTACACAGAGATATGAAGTCATTTCATTAAAACAGCAGAGTAATGGATAAGACTCAGTGATTCATTTTTGTGAGTTTCAGTTCCATTTACAAGTGGGAACCAATACTCCTTTCATACCCAAACTGAATTTGAGGGAAATTTGAGGTGTATAAGCAATGCCGTATTGGACCCTGCATGTCTTCCAGAAGTACAACGTGATCATCATGATTACTTTATATCAGGGATTGGCAAAGTTTGGCACACAGCCCACCAGGGTAAGCCCCCTGGCTGGCCAGGCCGGTTTGTTTACCTGCTGCGTCTGCAGGTTCGGCCGATCACGGCTCCCACTGGCCATGGTTCGCCGCTCCAGGCCAATGGGGGCTGCAGGAAGAGATGCGGGCTGAGCAATGTGCTGGCCGCTGCTTCCCGCAGCCCCCATTGGCCTGGAGCGGCGAACCATGGCCAGTGGGAGCCATGATCGGCCCAATCTGCAGACGCGGCAGGTAAACAAACCGGCCCGGCCAGCCAGGGGGCTTACCCCTGTGGGCTGCGTGCCAAACGTTGCCGATCCCTGATTTAAATTATAAACTCTCTATAAAACCAATAATAGACTTAAAATCTGATTTCATGTTAGTTTTTACAAAAGTACTGATACAGTCATTTTTCTCAGGATACAGAAGAACCAGATGCGGTCCAAGGAAGATGTAAAATTGTAGATAACATTTGGTAATGTTTTCCAGGCAACGTAAAACAAAAATCTGTTTTGTTTCTTTCCCCTGCGGTGTATAATGGTTGAAGCTAGTTCACCAAAACAGTGAAAAATATCCAGAAGGTCAAATACATACAAATGTACTTGTTAAAGACAATAAGTTGATGGAAAGAATACAAATAACTGTATAGAAGTCACTATTACATTATAGGGCAGCTGGTAGTGAGACCTATATTGACGTTGCCTAGTGCTTTCCATTAAGAAAGATTATTGCAACCTTTCTTTGAGAATTACTCACTTCCATTGCTTGCAGCAGGCTTTTGATAATCATCAGGCTATAGAAGCATCTTTTCTTTGTCCCATAAAATTCTGTTCAGGTTTAGCTAAATCATAAATTGCTAGAAATTGCTATTTCCCTTCCCTCAATTGGAGTTCCTCAAGACAATTTTGTAAGCATGCCAAAACAATAAGTGGAAATGGACATTCTTAGATCAGGCGGCTGCTGCTGCTGCTACCAGAGCATCAGCAGATACATGCTGCATTGTGCACACCAGTACTTAATTTGTGCCAGGTCTGAGCCCCAGCACCTGTAGGCTTGGCAGTTCATAGCCCTGGCACCCTGGGTTTGCCACAGCAGTTATGAAAGTAAAAAAATTGCTTGAGCCTTAGCACCTCTTTCATTACAAATTAAGCACTGGTGCACATCCAGTACAGTGCAGTCTTAATTACATGATCACATACAGTACTATTTTTTCCAGCGGGACCTCTGCCTCATTCAATGCACAGCATTCTTCACAAAGGTACACAATTAAGTTTGCACAGGCAACTGTAAATCTGGTATTTACTAACTTTTGCAACCTAAATAACATGCTTTTATGTGGGTTTTTCATATGCACTATATATGTATACAGCCCAAAAGTACGTAAATGGAGTAAATATTGCAAATCAAGCACTCAAAATTTAGGTAGTGCCAGAATTAAGACTGAAGAGGCAATCTTGTCTGATTTCAGTATTCCCTTTGCTGCTGTTTCCCTGCCAGTCCCAGTTCTCTCCCCCTAGTCCATGATAGATGTCAAGTCAATACTCTAAAGCAGCGGTTCCCAAACTTGTTCCGCCGCTTGCGCAGGGAAAGCCCCTGGCGGGCCAGGCTGGGCCGGTTTGTTTACTTGCCGCATTTGCAGGTTCAGCCGATCGCGGCTCCCAGTGGCTGCGGTTCGCTGCTCCAGGCCAATGGGAGCTGCTGGAAGCAGCGCGGGCCAAGGGATGTACTGGCCACCGCTTCTAGCAGCTCCCATTGGCCTGGAGCAGCCAACCGCAGCCACTGGGAGCCGCGATCGGCCAAACCTGCGGATGCGGCAAGTAAAAAAACCGGCCTGGCCCGCCAGGGGCTTTCCCTGCACAAGCAGCGGAACAAGTTTGGGAACCACTGATCTAAAGCCTTGGAGGCAATTGACCCTTCTCAATGCCATGGCTATAAGATTTTGGTTTTTTTTACATGAGCAAAACAATCATAGAAATGTGGGGCTGGAAGAGACCTCGAAGTCATCAAGTCCCCCCGATGCTGTGGCAGGACCAAGTAAGCCTAGACCATCCCTGATGGGTGTTTGTCCAAACTGTTCTTAGAAAACCTCCAGTGACAGGGATTCCACAATCTTCCTTGGAAGCCTATTCCAGAACTTAACTACCCTTATAGTGTGAGAGGATTTCCCTGATATCTCACCTAAATCACTCTTGTTGCAGATTAAGCTGATTACCTCTTATTCTGCCTTCTGTGGACATGGAGAACAATTCTTCACCATCCTCCGTATAACAGCCCTCAACATATTTGAAAACCTTTATCAGGTCCCCCCTCAGTCTTCTTTTCTCAAGACTAAACCTGCATGGTTTTTTTAACCTTTCCTCATATGTCTGGTTTTCTAAAACTTGTGTGGGGGGGAGTTCTCTTTGTCCATCTTTCCTATAGGGTGGCACCCAGAAATGGACACAGTACTCCAACTGAGGCCTCACCAATACCTCCCATGTTTTATGTACAATACTTCTGTTAATATAATAATAATGCATTTTCCTATTCGCATTCAGAAACTGCCGAACTACTTTTGCTGAAACTTCACAATTAAATTCAGCCTTACGCACACAGCTGCCATGGAAAATTTCTGTCTGGACAGTAAAAGTTTGGCAAAGTTATAAGCAACTGAAAGCAGAGGCTTCTAATGGGAAGCATCTGGTTATTGATTATAGGCAGGTCTAGCAGCATATATAGATATAAAATCAGATTTTCATTCATGTTGTTTCAACAATAGAATTACCACCTACAATCTACAGTGATGCAAACGCAGTATCTACAAAGACTACTCTATACACTTGTATCTGAAGGAAGAATATTAAGAAAAGTTGAAATCAACAATTTGTAATAAAACCAGGTTGGCTGAAAGGTTTAAGTGAGTTCATGGTTTGAGCCAAAATTTCATTAGGATCCAGCTGAGTTATGTACTGAATCCTCGGAGTGTCTCGCAACAAGCTCCTGACCTTGTTATTTTCTAAGACACAGGCTCTTACACCCCTTCTCAGTTTCATTGTTTTCAGTTGTGGCCTGTTTGTCCATCCTATCTTCAGTCTTCTAGGAGAACAGCAAGGTAGTCCAGATTTACCAGAAGGTTCTTTGTAGTGGCAGGTGGCATATCCACCTTTTTTCCACTTGTGCATTAGTGGAACCGAGAAGGCTACAGTGGATCTCGTTGCTGTGACGGCTGTTCCTATTTTACCTTAGCCTGGGGCCAGAGACACTCTAGATTGTATCCCATTATAAGAGAATTCCCACAGCTGGGCTCTCATTAGTAAACATTATATGACAAACTGCAACAGCCTCAAAACCCACTACAGGCCTATTGGGCCACATCATCAGCTGGTATAAATGGGTGTAGCTCTATTGAAATCAATGAAGCTTTGTTAATGTACACTATCTGGTAGCTCGCTCGGTGAAAATAATTGCATGTGGTTTCCTGAGCACGCTCTCAAGACAACACCTGCCTACTCCTTCCTTCCCCATAAAGCTAGACTGTGCAATTTACTCACTGATGGAGGCAATGCAGCTCCCCCAGTGCAGTGCTAAGGACCAGGATAGAGGCATTCTACACCTGAGAAACAGAATGCCTCCCTGAACTCACAGGGGGAATGTAATCTACTACACCACTTTAAGGAGTATGGCATGCTTCCCCTATGAGGCTGGCCAGGTCTGTCTGCTTCAGCTCCACTTACTCCCTCCTGTCTACCCAAGTTGTTCCCAAGCAACTCAATAGTTGGGGCTATGATTCTAGGTGTGCTGTGCAAGGAGTCTCCCTCCACCTGTGCCCCAGTGAAAAGGGTGAGCACAGTCATAGCGACGGCACTCCAGTGATAGTGGCACAGGCTACACCAAAAGGGGTGTGAATAAGATGGGGACATAACCTTGTCCCCAACTCTCCCACCAATAAGCAAAGCTGGCTGTTGAGGGGAGCACATGCTGCCCTACCTTAAGGATAGCTGTTGCTCTCCTTTTGCATTCTAGCTAAGGAAAGCATTGAGCTTTCTTGAGACCCAGTGGCAACTATAGTGCCGAACTGTGGCAGTATCTATAAGGCAAGATCCAGCCTTCAGCATCCATGTGGATGCAGACAGAACAGGAAGCTTCTAACTTTGGTAACGGATG
This sequence comes from Chelonia mydas, assembly GCF_015237465.2. Taxonomy (NCBI): domain Eukaryota; kingdom Metazoa; phylum Chordata; order Testudines; family Cheloniidae; genus Chelonia; species Chelonia mydas. Next base: position 165,045,952 of record NC_057849.1, read on the forward strand.
AAAAACATGAAGATAGGTGGTAATTCATAATTAAAGTCCATTAGCTTGTATTTAATTATTTTTGCTATAAAAGTTTAAAAGTCCCGAGGGACCTATTACAGTGATAACCATCAGATGTTAGAGAAATTAGATCAGAATGGAAGAGGGTGGTAACTACTAGGATTGGACATATTGCCAGCCATGCAGAATTCTCAACAGCTGCAAACCAAACATTATTCACACATTTGAGGCCTTGTTACACTTTTCACCTCTGTCAAGTTTTCCAGTTCTTCAGAGCTCATCTGTATGTTGGTTGCTGTTTTACACAGGAGGCAGCTTGACTCACTGCTAAATTATTTTCAAACTGTAATACTGAGTGATTGCAAATTCACAGTGTAACTACAAATGCCTCAAAATTTTGTGATTATCCCCCTCAGATGAACTGGTTTTAATTATTATAGACCATGGATGTAGTGTTAGAATAGAAGAGGTGCAAACACAGCTCCGCGTAACAATCATTTATACTATTGTCCTTGAAATTAGATGCATTGTTTGTCTACGATAGCATAAGTGAGAGTTTCTTTTCCCTGATGCTTCCAATATTTCCATAGACCATGCTCTCATTTGTGCTTTTTGAAGACCTATGTGTGACCACTTCTAAACAAATGCATTTATTTTATCATTATGTTTATAAAACACATACTTAAAATCAAAGAAAGAAACATTATTATTACATAATATTGCCAGGTAACCAAACCATACACAAATAAACCAAATTCTCCCCCACCCCCCCACCTCCACCCTTTTTTTTTCTCCCACTAAGCAATTATTGCTTCACACAGGTTTACGTTTGTATTTAGGTTATGAAGGGAAGTTTTAAAATACAGGTCTGTATTTTACAGCACAAAAGTCATGAGAGTATATGGGACTCAGGATACGATGCAAAGTCCGTTGAAGTTGATGGAAGTGTGTCCACTGACTTCCATTGGCTCAGAAACAGTCCCTTAATGCATTCGTGTAACTCTCATTTGGGCCAAATCCTGCCATCTTCATTCAAACATTTCCCATTTGAATTCAATGGGATTTTTTCCTGAATAAGAACAAAGTAAGGATATCAGAATTGGACCCACTAATGATAATGTTTCTTTTAAGGAGAGAAAAGAGCCAATGTAATTATAGTGGGGGGATAAAATCTCTCTTCCACTCCCAGCATAATTAAGGGTCAGATTCTGATACCCAAATTCATCCAAAGTAGCACCATGCTCCACAAGTGGTCCCATTGACTTTCATAGATTCATAGGTGAAAAGGCTAGAAGGGACCATTACAATGCTCTAGTCTGAACATGGGATTTCCCTGAATTAATTCCCCTTTGAACTAGAGCATATCTTTTGGAAAAACATCCAATCTTGATTTAAAAATTTCCAGTGATGAAGAATCCACCACAACCCTTGGTAAATTATTCCAATGGTTAATTACCCTCTCTGTTAAAAGGTTGCGTTTTATTTCCCATCCAAATTAATCTAACTTCAACTTTTAGGCACCAGGAATATGTCTTCTAGACTGAAGAACCCTTTATTATCAATTTTCTGTTCACTATATAGATACTCATATACTGTTATCTATCATCCCTTCATTTTTTTTCATTGATAAGCTAGATAGCCTGAGCTCCTGGAGTCTTTCACTATAGGGCATGTTTTCCAATCCTTTAATCATTGTCATGGCTCGTCTCCGAAGCTTCTGCAATTTTTCAACATCCTTCTTTCATAGTGGACACCAGAACTAGACACAGTATTCCAGTAGTGGTTGAACCAGCACCAAATGCAGAGGTAATATAACCTCTCTACTCCTACTCGATATTACCCTGTTTATATATCCATACATCACATCAGGTCTTTCAGCCACAGCATTGTACTGGGAGTTCACAATCAGCTGATTATCCATCATGACCCTGATGTCTTTTTCAAATTCACTGCTTCCCAGAATAAAATCCCCTGTCCTATATGTATGACCTTGTAGGGAGCCAGGGTGGCTCCCCTCCGAACCAGAGGGTAAAGAGCCACCCTCTGGGCCTGAATGGGCGGGGCCAGGCCAAGCTTCCGCCAATCCCCGGAAGGGGAAGGGTGGGACAGGAAGTGCAAAGGGCGGGGCCCTCTGCCCAGTGAGGAGAGCACCAGGGAGGGAGACAGACACAGGCTGCTCCCTCGCGATCCTGCTGCTGACCCAGGCGAAGCCCTGGGCAAGGAGGAACCTTACCGGGGGGAAGGCCTGTGGCAACCAGGGCTGCCGGCCGCTGAATACCCAAAGGAACCGGGGCTGCCCGCAGCGGATTATCTGGAGGTTCTGGAGCTGCCTGCAGCGGAATACCCGGAGGAGATGGAGGGACCGGAGTGACCCGCCTGAGAGAGACCGGGTAGGAAGTAGCCCAGGGGCCCAGCTACACCGTGGGGTGGGTGTGTTTGGTCAGCGGGCGCGGATTGCCCCGCTGACCCAGCGGCGGGACCTTCGCCTCCCGCCACTGTTAGGGCCCTGGGCTGGAACGCAGTGGAGTTGGGTGGGCCTGCGTTCCCCTACCCCGGTGCTCCCCCGCCTGAGGGGCACGCTATTGACTCTTGCCGGCGCTCCCCTGCCTGAGGGGCGCGCTATTGACTCTGGCCGGCGCACCTCCCCGCTAATTCCCCAACGCCCGGGAGGTGGGGCCGAGGCCTGCCACGGAGACCATTGCTCGCCATCGCCCCTAGGGGCTCGGAGGACCGACCGACACCTGTCACAGACCTGTATTCTTTGTTCCCAGATGTATGACTTTTTATTTGGCCATACTGAAACACACATTATTTTTATGCACCTAATTTACCAAGCAATCCAAATCACTGTCAGTGACCTGTCCTTTTCATTATTTACCACTCCCCTAATCTGTGTGTCATCATCGAAAATGTACCAGTAATGATTGCATGTTTTCTTCTCAGTCATGGATAAAAATGTTAAATAGCGTAGGGCCAAGATTCCTGTGGGATCTTACTAGAAACACCCCACCCAAAGATTATTCCCCTTTTACAATGACATTTTGTGACCTATCAGGCAGTTTTTAATCCATTTAATGTGTACCATGTTGAATTTGTATTGTTATAGTTTCTTAATCAAAATGTCATATTGTACAAATCAAATGCCTTACAAAAGTCTATGTATATTACATCAGCACTATTTACCTTTATCACCCAAACTTGCAATCTCATTATGAAAGACATCAAGTTAGTTTGACAGGATCTGTCTGCCATAAACCTATGTTAATTGGTATTAATTATATTACCCTTCTTTAATTTTTTTATTAACTGAGACCTATATCAGCCATTTCATTATTTTGCCAAGGGTCAATGTTAGGTAACAGGCCTAAAATTACCTAGGTCATCCTATTTAGTCTTTCAAAATATTGGTAAAACATTAGCTTTCTTCCAGAATTTTCCCCTTGTTCCAAGACTTACTGAAAATCAACATTAATGGTGCAGAGACCTCAACAGCCAGCTTTTTAAAAACTCTTGAATGCAAATTATTTGGACCTGCTGATTTTCAAATGTCTAACTTTAGCAGCTGCTGTTTAACATCCATCCTTGTAATGGAAAATATTTCATAATCATACAATATGCATTTTTTATCTGTTTTTCTCCAAATACAGAAAAGAAATATTTCATGAACACGTCTGACTTTTCTGTATTATTATTGACAATCCTATTATTTCCATCTAGTAATGGACCAATACGATAGTTAGGATTCCTTTTTCCCTTAATCATTTTAATCCTCCTCCTAGTTATCTGGCCATTGATGTCTCCTTATGGCCTTTTGCTTCCTTTATCTTTTTCTTTTTTTAACAATTCATAGCTTCTAATTTATATTCATTACTATCAACTTACCCCTTCCCCATATATACATATAATCTGCTTTCACTTCCATTCTGAACCAGTTGTTTTTTTAAACCACGGTAGCCTTTTTCTCAGTTGTGGGATTGCGGCTTTTTTGGATCTCTCATGCAACCAGATGCTATTCAGCATATATGTGTAAGCGTATTGGAGTGTGTTCCTAAGAATTTTCCATGAGAGAATTCAATTCAAAACAGGAAGAATGAGCATGTTGTTTATGATGAGCCATTGACATTTGGAATTTAGTGCTGCCCAAAAGTGTTTCCAAAAAGATCAGTTTATCTCTCCTCATTTAGTTTATTACAAATTTATGTAAAATTAGGTATGTATTTTGTGCCTCCAAAATATTTAATTATGTCATTTTCCCCCAGCACACTGCCAATACCCCATTTAGGGCTTCAGTGGTTTCTCAACGTCATTTTAGGGATTTGAACTGAATGTACCTTTGCAATTAAGCCTGAAATTGAAAACAAATAAAAATTAAAAAAAATAATTATTTTTGGGCATGAAAGATCTGTCCATTTAAAGGATGGAACATAACTCCAAAAGTGTTTATAGTATCAAAATTCTGAGACACATTCTCATTAATCATGTCAACGTTTGCGGAAAAGAACACTTTATTGACAGTCTGTCCCTTGTTGGGAATGATGTTGTAATTATGAGTTTAAAAGCTTTTGATCCAACTCGCAGAAAAATAAAATGTTCTCTTCTTTGCAGTTCAGTGGTGCACTTGTACCACTATGGTATAAAGTGTTACAAATTCCATTTTAATTTCCCATTTTCTGGATTTCATAATTCAATTGCAAATATTCAGTCTTGGTTTAAATTTAGCTACATGTTCCCTTGTCAAATGGTAAAGATGAAGCACATATTGGATATCAGATCACAATTTATTCTCAAAATATCCCAGTTACTGATGGATAGGTGAGATAAATCAGTCTGATAACCCTGACATGACTTCAGGAAGTACCATTCTTATGAGAATATCATTTTTAAAAACCTATCCTATTGCTGTTCAAAATTATCAAAATGCTGATCTGCTGCCTTTGTCGGTGTTTACCATTCACGATTAATTTAGAAAACTGGTGTAAGGCTTTCACTGCTTTTAGCTTCTGTGCCTTTGTATCAAAAATAACCCATCTCTTCAAAGTGAAGAAGTTAAGACTATCAGACTACACTCAACTAATACCCCTTTCCCTCCCCAAAATAATCCAAGAGTTACCATTTAAAACAAAAAAGACCTGTTTGAGAGAGCATTTTAGTAGAGTGAAAGGACTAGACACTGAAGCTGTCAAGGGGAAAGTGGATTCCAAAGAAACACCAATTTCAGCATGCAGGTTACTGATTTTACCTGAAAAATGCAATGTAGATATAAAGTAGCTACAAGGAATAGTTTTGTGCTATTGAAAACATGTTATATTACCAATAAACAGCAACATTTTCACTTGATCCACTTAGTATATTTGCCTAACTGTATTTGGACTTGTTTCAATGGTATTTTCTACAATTTTGTATTGTATTTTCTACATTTAAAAAAAAAACCCTGATTTACAATGTGTAGCCCTGAAAGCAGCTCATTTCAAAGCTTTACATGTGCACCTATCCAGTTTGCATCCCAAGATTTTCTCCTCAATTTTCATTTTAACACAAAACCCAGAGCGGTCTAGTCATTGGTCAGTGCATGAACACACTTTCTAATACAGATAAATAGACTCATTGCTCTTTTCAATCAAAAGACAAGGTCAAGTATGAAGTAATCCATCTACTGTTGCATACCAAACCCAGTCTTTCTAACTCTATGGGTATTTTTATGGTACTAGGCGGTAAACCACAGAAACAATAAACAGTGGAAGTATCATTGCCCATTTACTGGGGGATAAGTCACTCTAATTATTCAATGTGAATCAGAGAGTAGATGAATGACATAATTATTCATGTCTCCTAGTGATCAACTTCCAATGATTACATGGAGTTTCAGAGAACAAAAGTATTTAAAGAGACAAAGCACACATTGTTAGGTACAGCTGACATAATCTGTTCACTCAAATAATAGTGAAGTAGTCACCTCTTTGACTGAAGAAAAGAGCAATTTGTAGTTATTAAGTGAGACATTCTTACCGTTCTGCTCCAAAAGGGAAACAGTATTTCTGAATTTGTAAGAACTAGAAAATGTCCATAGACAATAGATTTAATCATGCTTGCTTGTGTTGCCATGTTGGTTGGTTGATTAATGATGGCATCTTGGTAACCATCTGAATGACCGTTTGCCATTCATTCTTAAGTGCCCTATGGAGTGAAATATGAGTGACCTATTGGGGAAAAGGTCTTTTTTTTTCTAATGTGTTCTTTGTTTCCATTGTGGCAATAGGGAGACACTGAGGATGGCAGTAAAGACTTTCTTCTATTGCATGTAAATTGGGACAGGGAGCAAGACAAAGAAAAACATATTTCAGTCAACACTGGGCAAAGCAATAGTTTAAATCATGGTGCCAGATATTCTGATTGTTTGTTCCCAGGTGCCATATGAAGAACTTGGGTACAGTTGCTTTTTCTTGAGATTAGCATGTGAATGTTTTGTAAGCACCTGGTTTTTCTCTCATTCAAGATGACAAATTATTGAATATAATTATTTCCTTTATTGCCAGGTCCTTCTGCTCCCTTTTATCCATTTATAACTAAATAAATTAAATGTAATGACTCGAGCACAGGAACGTGAGTCAGCTGGATGACTCTGTCACTGACTCTGAGTGACACTGGCCAAGTCACTTAACTGTTCCTTGCTCCAGTGTACCAAGCTGCAAAATGGATATCAAAATACTTACAAAGGTTATGTTATAAAGTGTATACACTGTCCACTCGGCCAATAAGGTTCTAAAAGGCATACTGGACCAGGCAAGCGTTAAAAACCAAAACCTTGCATGAAGGAAAAGCTCTCCAAGTGCATTTACACTAAATAAACACTTCATACCCTTTTTCCAGCACAGGTGCTGACAATGATGAAAGCTCTACTGTAGGTTGGACACAGGGATTTTGCACACTAAATCTGCCTTGCTGAGAAGAGGGTAAGAAATTTCCGAACAAGATGAGGCCTTCTTCACACCACACAGGAAGTCAACCCTTAGCTTTTCCCCAAGGCATCTATAAATCTTCACAAGTGAGGCTGCTGCAGTCCTACTGCAATTATGTGTTAGAATTGGCTTTTCCATCTGGTAAACACAATTTTTTTATCCCAAACACAATGATAGAGACAGAACGTATTGAACACTGTCTATAGTATAGTTCTACTCTATGTCGTTGCTTACATTTTTTCCCTACTGGATTTTGTTTCAAAAACAAAAAAGAGATTTCCAAACCTATCAGTCGTAGTTGATCCTGTGTTGCAGTGTACAGTCCAGACCATCACAGGAGCTTTATAAAATCTGCCTTTTTCAGCAGATATATGCTTTGCTTAAGGACTTATTAAAAAGCTGATTTCTGCTCAATGGATTCTAAAAGTTAATTGTGCCAGAGAGCACCTTATTGTGTCAGTGATTGTGCAGGGAATTCAGATCCACATATTTGGCGATCATGCACTAGAGCCACATGTTAAAAATATCAATGAAATATTGGTTTGAAAAAACGAGCATTTGCAAATGAGAAACCTGTGTCTCTTTATCATCAAAAATACCTTACGGTATAATCCAGGTTGTTGAATAACAGCCTGCAAAGTTTGTTTAAAAACAAGACATTTGGGGATTTATAGGATGGAAAAAATGCATCTCAAGCACTGGCCCATCAGCATATTTCTGAGGCATCTACAGTGCAGGCTGCAGACTAATTGCAGCCTGTGGCCACTCTCAGATGACCCATGTCTTGAATGCTGCGGTGCAGCCAAATAATATTTGTATTTCTACCGTGGTTTCGTCTTCCACCAAAGTCTGAGAAGTTGTGTGAGTCCCAGGCTTCAGCAGACATCAGCAGTCTTTATTTTCACATTCAAAAGGAACTGCTGCCATGTCCCCATTGAAGTTAGGTGGAGTAAATACCATATTGGGGATTCTGCTGGAGAGGGAGAAGCTGACAGCTATGTGATGAATTACAGATCCATCTTATAAATGTATCATGCCCTTCTGACTGCCTCCTCTGCCTACTAATTCATCTCGTCTTGAATTTTTCCTAACATTCCAAACCCATGAGCAGCTACTTACAGCTGCTTCAAAAAAAAAAAAAAAGTCAACCTGCCAGAAAAAACATTTCCTCCTCCTTCAACAAATGTCGTATTTCTTCCAAAAACTACATTGGCCCCAAGTCAGGACAGGCAAGATACATTAAAAAAAAGTGGAAAATATTGAGGTCTAATGTCTTGTGGCCACACAGAGAGAGAGAAATATGAGCCTTATACCATTAAAAGGGAAGATTCCTAGCTTTCCAGTGGGATTCCGCACTCATGTCAAGCATTAGAAGATCTTGAAATGTCAGATTTCAAAATTATGACACTTTTAAATACAGAAAAACTTTTTAGAGTATTTTTATGGCTCCTTCTGAATGCTGCATAATTGGCCTAACTAAATGTTCTAGCTTTATAGATGGGGAGTGATGAAAATAGTCCCAGTAACATTTTTAAAACTCTGAATCATTCCTATAGCTTTCTGTGATTAGGGGGTCATATACAGAATACATGTTGGCATCAACAGCTATTGGAATGACGTACAACTTTCTCATGACTATGGCACATGTGACTAAGTCCTGGTCTACACTGCACTATTAGGATGACATAAGGCAGCTTACGTCGACCTAATTATGTCAGTGTACACACTACAGCTTTGTCCCACAGAGGTAAGTGCCCTACTACACTGACATAATAACACCACTTCCACAAGAAGCATAGGGCTTATGTTGGGGTAGTTAGGGTGATGTAGTGTCTGTGTAGACATTGCAGATTATTTACATCAGCTGTTGGCTGTCTTGTCAATTTCAGGGCTCTGTGCTCCCCACTTCCTGCCAGGCTGCTGCCTGGAGACTCCATGGTCCCCATTCAGGGAGCTGAGAAGCCCAGGCAGTTGGCCCCCACTCCCAGCTGGGCGGCAGCTGGGCTCCCGGCCAGGAGTTGCACAGAACTGAGAACCCTGGTGAGGGCACGCAGCACCAACAGAAGGAGGGTAGTGTGGACATCAGCCACTTACTTACTTACAGCATTTAATTACTGTGGTGGCTATAAGTTTATTTAGATCAATGTAGGCCTGTGGTGTAGAGATGCCCTAAGACCTTGTCTAAACATAAAGGTTGTACCACTTTAACTATAGCAGTATACCCTAGTGTGAATGCAACTATGCCAGTTTAAACACTGGTATATTAATATAGCTTATTTCCCATGGAAAGAAGAAAAAACAATACTGATATAAGCCTGCTTATTCTGCTGTAATGGGGTCTACTACACTATGAATTGTACCCATATAACTATGTCATTAAAAATCACACCCCTAACTAACATAATTATACCAATACAAAATTTTGGTTTGGATCAGCCCATAGATGGTCATGCCCTAAACTGATGTCCACAAAAACTTGGTGGTGCCTCGCAAACTCTGGAGAGAAGTAAAGAATATGAGACTTGAGCAAAAGGAAGCCTTAAAATATGCCCAAGAAAGGTGGTTGAAATTTTTTTCAAATTAAATTTTTTTATTAGGAAATGGCCATTTTCCTAAAACAAACATTTTCATTTTTGTCACCTTTTTAATCAAAATTTTACTGCAGTGTTATGATGATGCTTACTGAAACTGTCGTCATTTTTTTTCGTGTACCCATAAACTGGTTCCAGTAAATGAAAAATATTGTTCACCACTTCAGTAATGGTTTCCATGGTTTTGATTTAAAAAAAAATAACAGAATTTCATTTGAAATTGAATGCCAATTTTCTAAGATTTTTGGCTGAGCCACTGTAGGCAGGTCTGTAGTAAGCGGAGGCTTGGTGGGAGAAAGGCTGCTGAATGGGGACCCTTGGGAGACAGCAAGACATAAAGAGACAACTTTTATTTTTAATTATAGCTTTGCCTGGAGATTTCTAGGATTTCTGGAGATTTCTAGACTTGTGAGCCTGTCTGACCATCCAGGCCGTCCTTTTTCCTTACCAAAAGACCATAGTCTGTCATGGTATGTCTATATTCCACACTAAGCCTGGGTTCTGTCTCAGGTTTGAGCCCAAGCCCTCACATCCATCTGCACACAAACCTGTCTGACTCAGGTCAGCAAGCACTCAGGATATGGGTCTTGGGACCCTGCTAAGGGAGATGGATCAGACCCAGAGTCCCACTGTGACTCAGGTCCAAGCTCTGTCGTTTTACAGTGTGGACTCAGGTCAAGCTGCAGACCCAAGTCAGAAGGTCTGTGTAGGGGAGTATGGATGCTTTATCACGACTGTGAGACCTTGGTCTAGCAATTTTAACCCAGATTTACATTGCAGTATGGATGCTCAAGCATGGTTTTAGAAACACTGGGTCCAAAACCCCGAGTCCCACAGACCTAGGCTTAATGTGACAATATAGATATTCCTTCAGATAGATCTTACTACTTTTTCAGAAGGCATTTGACCCTGCTTCGCACCCCTCCCCTGCCCCTGGTCCAGTGCTGGCTAGCATCTGTTCTCTGTGCTTTGAAGAGGGAACCTAGAGGGAATCAACTTGATCACCAGCAAAAAAGGATTACCCCCACTCCACCCCTGATTAGGTTTTGCTCCCCAAATGATGGTCTTGACATTTGTCTTTGCCCTATTTTATTTTTTAAAATTATTGTACAAAAAGTTCTCATCAAGTATCCTCCATTTGCATAATTTCAGTCTCTAATGGTCATCCTACTGCTATCTGCCTGGGGATCAAGGGCCTTCTATGACTCTTACAGTGCACAGGGAATGTGTACCTTGCAGTGTACCATAGCATTCATTAGTGCTTGTCCATGTACCTAGACAGAGTTGTGGTTGATCTCCAGAACTGGTTAAACACAGGGTGCAGCACGCACATGTTTGTTTTTATTTTGCTTTCAGAAAAAATTCTCTCTATTCTCCTTTATTTGACAGCAATAGATGACTATCAGGACACACCATTCAAATTTGTTCTGAGAAGGGAAAAATATGTAACTTAACCATTTTGTTGATCCTTGCGGTCAGTCCATAGTTCCATAAGTGATTAATTTAGTAGGAAAAGCTGTTGTAGACAGCTGGTGGTATGTCCGTCCATCCATCTGATGATTTGAAACCAGATTGGTGATCCCCACATTGATGATGGGGACTTGAAACCACAGGGGAAAAAAAGACATCCAGTGATTTGTTTGTCAGATGTTAAAAACACTTCACACAGTATTTGAATAAGGCAGCCAAAGATACTTAAAAACACATAGTAAAAAAAAAAATCTGAATCTCAGCAGGCCAAGTGACATCATTATGTCATTAAACATTTTAAATAAACCCATATGTTACCACCTCTAGTTTGTGAGTAACAACCATTTGGTTCTAATGCAAGTATTAATATATGTTATGTTATGAAACTTCAAAATCTTTGCAGTTTCTCAAGAGGATAAATCACTTACTACATGACCATTGTGTTGCTCATAATTTTTCAACACTCGATAAACTGAGGACTGTTCCTTCCTTTCTATTACAGGACATATCAAATTTGTTCACAGTGTGGTTTATGTTTTAACACAGAGATGGAGGCTTGTGGACTACCTTCTCTCTTATTCAAGATTATGTGGATCACCTGCTATCTCACTGGTGATTAAGTATCATCCCAGTGACAACCACGGCAAGTGTCTAGATGGAAAAATACTATTAGGAAATTGTTTAATGATTTTTATCTTTTATATTTCAATTTAACATTAGCTGGAAACAAAACAAAAGGACACCAGCACCATGACCAAGCACCACCACCACAATCATAGAATATCAGGATTGGAAGGGACCTCAGGAGGTCATCTAGTCCAACCCCCTGCTCAAACCAATCCCCAATTTTTGCCCCAGATCCCTAAATGGCCCCCTCAAGGATTGAACTCACAACCCTGGGTTTAGTAGGCTAATGCTCAAACCACTGAGCTATCCCTCCCCCCGGAGCCATAGTTTGGTGCTCCCTGGGCCACGGTTTAGAAACCACTGCTCGTGTACAATGGAGATGGAGAAACCATTGTGGTACGACGTCAAATGACGATGGACCTGACACTAGTCTCAGCTGAATACACATTTCTGCACTGGTGCACTGAAAGGTGCTGAATGAATGCAGCAAAAATTGAGAAAATGAAACAAACTGAACACATTTTTTTAAAGAGAGAGCTTTCCTGTGTACTTTCATGAGAATGCACCACTATCAAATGTTCTTCTTTGGATGACAGCTATATTAAGTTGTGGAGATCAGAGTGATATGATTATAAGGGGGCTAATTCTAAGTCTGATGTGAAACTGAGCTGTGGGGTCCATCTAGCCATGGCATTCATTAAAGTGAAATATAAGCAGGTACTCCCTTCTGTTCTCAGATAAAAGCTACTTGTTGATTGTTGTTCCTTTTGTATTCATTTTTGAGTCTGCTTGTACTTTTGGTTAATATCAATGGATTCTATTGCATTAATAACTTTCTATTTTAGCAGCTTTTGGAGAAATCTATCAACATAAGGTAAACTCCTGGCCCTACTGAAGTCAATGGAAGTTTTGCCATTGACATCAACAGAGCCATAATTTCCCCCATAATTCATTTGTACATAACTTTATGCATGAGTAGGCCCATGTAGGTCAGTAACTTCATTAAGTCAGAGGTTGGCCAAACCTGACCACTCCTGAAAATCTTACTCATTGAGTTCTGGTACCTTAGACTGTTACCAAAAGTTACAAACTGATGGCCATTAGGTGGCCTCTGTGAAATGAACTGATGGTCTGAGTGTCATTACTAATGGCCAAGTGTTCCCATCACAAAAACACTACCACAGTTCAATGGTGGTATCCTACTTTGTAGTCCTAGGCCAACATTTGAATGTCCATAGCGTGAGAACTATCATCTGACCATCCACAGACATTCCTTCCAGAAATGTTGAACTGCATATTACTGGGGAAAAATTCTGCTATTCCTTTGGGTAAGCAGAGGACTTCAGACTTGAAAACTGTCAATTTAGCAATTTTCATAGGCATTAAGTTAGGTAAAAATAAAAAGATTTTGAATGTAAGCGTATCATCAGATATCTCTTTCTTGTGTACATAGCATAGGGTTGACTGTGTGGGTCATATATATACTTGGATTCTTCACTACATTTCACTCATATGTGATAACTATTTAAATTCTTGCTGAGAAAGACAAGTTCTATAATTTTTATACTTCTAGTTATGATGTACAATAATGAAAAATATATAGTTATAATCACCCCATTTAGATTTAACAAATTATTTCCACTTAATCTTTGCTAAGGAAACTAATAACTGTTCCTCTTTAATATTGCCCATTTATGGCTCTTGCTGAAACCCAGAATTACAAAACACATCTCAAGCTTGGCAATGGGCATTAGGATTGTCTTGGTTTCTAATGACGCATTATTAATAATATCACTGCACCTATTCATTCCTTCATCTGAAAGGAATGCAGGCAGCATATGGACTTCAACATATTTTGAAGCCATTACCTCTCTCTAATGTCTATTAAAACTGTCTGCTTCCAACAACACCAGCCCTTCATGAAAATTACCAGGTGATTCTAACAAGTACCGAGAGGTTTATAGAATGGAAAAAAGGCAAAAAGCAGTTCAAAGGATCACACAGGATCTTTTTTTTATCATTTTGTATGAATGCGTGTAGCAATGACAAGAAATGCTAAGGGCGCAACCCATGTATTGAAGCCTTTCACCCTAAGACCTGACTTCCTGTTACAGGAGATCCAGAAGACTTTGAGAAAATAGTATTGATGTATTTGATAAAATTTAGAAAGGAGATTAGGGAAAACCTGGAAAAATAACTTAAACCAGGTGGCTAGATCTTCAGGTATGCCCCCGCTGAACTCTGTGAAGGATCTCAGGGGTGGGCATAGGCAACTTCAAGCCACCTTTATGCTCCCAAGAGCCTGAACCGGGTCCTGGAGCAGCCCCAGTCCTAGTGCCCTGAGGGAGCCTTCCAGTCACCAGGATCCTTCTGGAGTGTAAAAATGCCTTAACCATGCCTCCTTTCCATGCAGTGGGTGCCAGGAGTGATTAAGGGCTACTGATTTTCCTCCTGCAGGCAGGTGTCAGATCTGTCATACCAGTGCCAAGCGGAATGGGCAGCCAGGATCTGGCCCGAAAGCTACTGCAAAATTTAATCTTTATAATGAAATCTTTTAAATCCAGCATTTCAATGTGCAACTTTATTGACAGTTTGCTGTAGAGTCTTGATGTTACTATGCCTTCATTAGCAAATAGAAGGGCATCCAGATTCTTAAACGTGGTCTTTACAGTTTAAAAAAGAAATATGAATCAAGATCTGAAAAGCAAATCATGCTGGGTAACTCTTATGCCTGTACAGAGTATAAGTGAAATCATTGTGGTGCCTCAGAGCTGTAATGGTCCACCAACATGGATTGCTTTACAAGATCTGGGCCTCAGAATTGGAACCAAAACGAAGTAACAATTAAAAATAGCAATTTAAGGACTTTTTAAGGACAAGTGCAGCTGTAGCACAGGAGCCAATTAACTCAGAAACCATACAACTGAATTAACAATGCCCAAGATCTTGTTAGCATTACAGTATAACTCACACCTCACCAATAAGGTGTGGATCTGTGAAGTTGCCAACAGGCTGTCTTAAGTGAAAGTTTTGCAGTGTAGGTCCTCAATAAGCTAAATTAATGGCTACACAAACATTTTTTCCCTGTCACTGAAATGTACCAAGGTAAAAGCCCCAGTTTGATGAACAGTGAATTTTTGGGATATCAGCTGGTATTAAAATGGAGATTAGGATACTTGTTTTCATTTTGCACCATCCAATATTGTAGTGTTTGTATAGGTCTCTCAAAATTCTCTGTTGCCAAATGTTTTCATGGTTATTTTACAATTACAAGCAAAATTGCTCAGACACTACACATTAATTAGCTGACACATTCCAATCTTGCTGCTGTAAGTGAATTTTGCGGCTTTGATGGTAGGGGTCTGAGTATTGGGGAGAATCTAGTCTGATTCAAATATATTTGCCGCTTAGCGCTCACCATGGTAGTTTATGCAGGAAAAATGCACGGAAACACTTGGGTCCTTAGATTCTTGCTCAAGAAGCTATGTGTTTATCCTGTACAGAAAAAGGCTCCATGGTACTGTATTTCTTGATACCTATGTTCATCATAAGTTTCGTTCAGAGACAATTAAGGTGAGGTTGCTGTGCAATATAGTTCAAAATGAAATCTAGAGAAGATTGAATATTTAGCTTTTCTTAAGCTGAATATGCTTCAAATCATCTAGGATCACCATTGTGATCCACAAAACCCCCACTTGGCTTCTGCCTACCCCAATAGGCACCTAAACTCACTAGGTACCTAAGGGCTTGGCTACATGGCAAGTTACTATGCAGCAACAAGGTTGTGAATCTGTAGCACACCAGCTTGCCATGCAGGAACTAGCTGTGTGGACCCTGCTGCAGTGCAATGAGTGTTTCACAGTGTGGTGTAGCATTCTGCACTTTCAAGGATCCAGGCCTCGGACTTGATCCAAAGTTCACTGTGCATAATAATATGCCCTTTCTCCCACCATTTGTAAAACTCTTTGGGGTGGCAACTGTATTTTACTATATTCGAGAACAGAGTCTATTGCAATGGGGTCCTGTTCGCAGCCAGGACCTCCACGTGCTAACAGTAACAAATACTATTTTTATCCTTTTCAAAATCATGTGGACATTTCAAGAAACTTAAACTATTCATGGCATTTTGTAAAAATACAAAATGAGTCCTGAAAACATCGGTTATTTTCATGGTCTCAGAAGCATTCCATCTTCTCAAAGGATAACAATGCTGACTCTTTTTAGATGTCTACCTTTTACTGAGCACATTTTTATTGTGCACATAACATAATTTCCAGGTCTGGCAGTTTCCCAATCAATTTATTTCCAACTGGATTCAATTTCCAGAGAGAGGCAACTTCCTGTGATTTTTTTTTTTTGGTCCAACAAAGGTGAAAACAGTGTTCTCCAAACAGGACTATTTAAACTGGCATGCACATGTGGCTAAATGGTTTAATTCAATTTAAATAAAAATGTTCACTGGCTGGAAATAGCATGAAAACTGATAGTCCAAATGGGGGGAAAATGTTAAGTGTTCAGTGAAATGTGAGTTTCAGATTGTCCTGATTATCCGGTACCTTCTCTAGTTCAGATTTTTGCCCAAGTGAACACATTTTCAAGCATGAATTAACAGAACAGATATTAATGTATCGCCTGAACTCATATGAGGAACAACCTCTAAAATCGTCTATCACATTCTTTAATGGCATATTTTTCTTTTCCTGGCCATCATACTCAATGCTCTACATCCTATCGATCAACCTATGTGTCCTAGGTACTTTTATGGTCCCTTTACTGCAATACCTGAGCATCTCACTATCTTTAAAGTATATAGCCTCATGTTAGGTACAGAAGATAAAGAAATACTGTTATTAACATTTTACAGATTGGGAACTCAGACATCAGAGGAATTCAGGTGCCTGGATCTTCAAGTATTAAAATACTCTCATTAAAATAATAGGATTTAAGCATCTAAATACATTTCAAGACCTAGGCTTACGGCCCGGCCCCACAAAGGGATTTAGGTGTTGCAACATCTTACTTTTAGGCACCTTGAAAATCACTGGGATCACCAAAGCCTGAGTTAGGTGCCTAGGCTTTCTATACAATGCATAGGATGATATAGGTACCTAAGAACGGGATCTACAAAAGCCAATACATAAGGTAGAGAGCCACCTAAACTAGCCAATGACAGATGCCAACAAGAGGTGACTATCCTATGCCCCGCCTCCTCACAGAGTTTGGCACCTAAGTCTAAGCTGCACGGAGGTACCTATCTCTGATTGTGATCCACAGCCAGGAACCCCTCTCCTGAAGTCATCCAGCTTAGGTGCCTAAACTATTCTTTGAGAGAATGGCTTAAGTGGCTGCCTAACTACATGCAGGATGCTCATGGCATGGGAGGAGGAAAGAGTAGCCTCCCCTATGACTTTCAGCCCAGAGATTGGACTACTCACCTGGGATATGGGAGACCCCCAGTTCAATTCCCTACACACATCTGACAAGAAGGAAGGCTCAGAAGAGGGATCTGCCACCTCTCAGGAGAGCTTCCCTAGCCAGTGGGCTATGGGATATTCTGATGTGGTGCTTTCTCCTGTTGAAGCTGTTCCATGTTGTCACACACCTGAGGTGGGAAACTTCCATTTAAATCCCTTTTACTTATCAGGGAAGGGGGGAGTGAACCAGAATCTTACACATCCTGGGTAAATACCCTAACCACTGGGCTAACAGTTATAAAGAAGTCTGCCTCCTCTGCTATTTTGTGTGGAGTTAGGCTGGCTCAGACAAAGCCCTCTAGATCAGGCCCCACAAGCAAGATAGGCATTGTCCTGCCTACCTTCCCCTGGTTTGAGGATCATGCTGGAAGTTAGGTGTGAGACAGACATCCAGGTGCCAGCCCGAGGCAGCAGTGCACATGCCTAGAGGCATAAACGTAGGCAGCTAAGGAACTTTTATTGCAAAAATGTAGGCTCCACGTGAGCGTAGGTGCCTCCAGAGTTAGATGGCAGTGAGCAGAGGTTAAGGTGATTTTTGTAGTGGTGCCTAAAACTAGGATTTAGGTGCCTAAATTTGGGCTTTAGGCCCTTCAGTCCCTTTGTGGATCTGGACCTAAGTGATTTGCTTGAGATTACACAAGATCTCAAGTCCCAGGTCAAGCACCTGCCCTCCCTTAAAGATGACTAGATGAGGCTCCCTTTGAAATAAATCATTGCCTTCCCTAGCTCAGTCAAAAATGTTGCCTCCGTGATGCAAGACATCTTCCAGGCACTGAGCAACCTGACTTCATAGCATTCCCAGCACCGGCCAATCCAGAGGGCAAGAAAAAGACCCTGAAATCAAATTGGCCTGCTCTGTATTCAAATTGTAATGGCTTAATGCCTTTTCTTAAAGAAATGAAGAGTAACTTAACTTCACATTTTAGGGTGCAACCCTGGACTCCTTACTCAGAAAAAATATTCAATGAAATAAATAGTTCTGGGTTGGGCCCTTAGTGTAATAATGACCAGTTTCCATTTTCTGGTTTGGTATAAAACATAGGAAAATATTAGTTTAAAATCTAAGGTCCTGATTCTCCTCTCATTTTCACTGATGGAACCCCCTTGGTTTCATCAACCCCAATAGACTTCATGGCTTACAGTGATGGATACTAAAGACAAATCTCTACAATAAATTATACTTAGAGACTAATACTAAGTGAGATTTAAAGGCAGCAGAAAAATATACTGAACTAAGAAACAGGTAAGTATATAATATGAGAAAGCAATACAATAACATTGACAGGTGAGTAGAAAACAGAATGTGGTCTATCTTTGGGTTTTGTACTGCCATCCATAGTATCTAAGTGCTTCCAATATTAATTAAATTGGCAATAGCAAAGTTCCAGAGGACTTAATGGAGACGTGGGTTCTTCTCCCTTTCTAGCTGTAGAAAGCTCTGATTGGGTGGAAGATTTTGGGTTGGGTAGAAGGGAAGGAGGATGCAGCTGTGCTAAATGACATTTTAGGAGGATAGAGTTTTGTGAACCACCTGAAGCACAAAACTTCCAATAGAAGTTGGTTTGTTAACAGCTATGAGCTTCCCCACCCCACCCCACCCCACAGCCTATATAAATGGCTTGCCTCTGGAAAATCACTTTATCAAGGCTTCTTGAGGGTTGCGTGTTTTTCTTTTCAGGTTATGAGTGGTCTTGAAGCCAAATTTCTCTTTTAAAAACATGCTTCTGCCTGGTGACCCTTTGAAGGGACATAGATTACTGTCAGATTGCCTGCTTTCCACGTATTTGTGGCTGGCTGAGAAGAAGTAGCCTAAAGTTGCCATTAAAGAGACAAGGTAATATCTTTTATTGGACCATCTTTAATGAAGAAGAAGGGCTTGGTGTAGCTCAAACATTTGTCTCTCTTTCACCAATAGGAGTTGGTCCAATAAGATAATGTCATGGCAAATCTGGTGGCTGAACTTTGTGACTTTGTCCTCATCCATAACTATTTCACATTTGGGGACAATGTATACCTTCAAACCAGTGGCACTGCTATGGGTACCCGCATGGCCCCACAGTATGCCAACATTTTTATGGCTGACTTAGAACAACGCTTCCTCAGCTCTCGTCCCCTAATGCCCCTACTCTACTTGCGCTATATTGATGACATCTTCATCATCTGGACCCATGGAAAAGAAGCCCTTGAGGAATTCCACCATGATTTCAACAATTTCCATCCCACCATCAACCTCAGCCTCGACCAGTCCACACAAGAGATCCACTTCCTGGACACTATGGTGCTAATAAGCAATGGTGACATAAACACCACCCTATACTGGAAACCTAATGACCGCTATTCCTACCTACATGCCTCCAGCTTTCACCCAGATCACACCACAAGATCCATTGTCTACAGCCAAGCTCTACGATACAACAGCATTTGCTCCAACCCCTCAGACAGAGACAAACACCTACAAGATCTCTATCAAGCATTCTTACAACTACAATACCCACCTGCTGAAGTGAAGAAACAGATTGACAGAGCCAGAAGAGTACCCAGAAGTCACCTACTACAGGACAGGCCCAACAAAGAAAATAACAGAACGCCATTAGCCATCACCTTCAGCCCCCAACTAAAACCTCTCCAACGCATCATCAAGGATCTACAACCTATCCTGAAGGATGACACATCACTCTCACAGATCTTGGGAGACAGGCCAGTCCTTGCTTACAGACAGCCCCCCAACCTGAAGCAAATACTCGCCAGCAACCACACACCACACAACAGAACCACTAACCCAGGAACCTATCCTTGCAACAAAGCCCATTGCCAACTGTGTCCACAAATCTATTCAGGGGACACCATCATAGGGATTAATCACATCAGCCACACTATCAGAGGCTCGTTCACCTGCACATCTACCAATGTGATATATACCATCATGTGCCAGCAATGCCCCTCTGCCATGTAGATTGGGCAAACTGGACAGTCTCTACGTAAAAGAATAAATGGACACAAATCAGATGTCAAGAATTATAACATTCAAAAACCAGTCGGAGAACACTTCAATCTCTCTGGTCACTCAATTACAGATCTAAAAGTCGCAATATTACAACAAAAAGACTTCAAAAACAGACTCCAATGAGAGACTGCTGAATTGGAATTAATTTGCAAACTGGATACAATTAACTTAGGCTTGAATAGAGACTGGGAGTGGTTGGGTCATTACACAAAGTAAAACTATTTCCCCATGTTTATTTCCCCACCCACACCCCCCACTGTTCCTCAGACGTTCTTGTCAACTGCTGGAAATGGCCCACCTTCATTATCACTACAAAAGGTTTTCTTCCCCTCCCCCCCCCCCCCCACCCCGCTCTCCTGCTGGTATTAGCTCATCTTAAGTGATCACTCTCCTTACAGTGTGTATGATAACACCCATTGTTTCATGTTCTCTGTGTATATAAATCTCCCCACTGTATTTTCCACTGAATGCATCTGATGAAGTGAGCTGTAGCTCACGAAAGCTTATGCTCAAATAAATTTGTTAGTCTCTAAGGTGCCACAAGTACTCCTTTTCTTTTTGTGAATACAGACTAACACCGCTGCTACTCTGAAACCTACCTCAATCACTTTGTCTCTCTAATATCTGGGACTGACATGGCTATAATACTGCATACAGCTGTGTTGCCATGAGAGACTGTGCTATTGTGCATTTTATAGTTATCTCTTGCAGGGTGAGAGTTTCACTCAGAGAAAAAAACTCCTAGTTTGAATTCTGCCTTTTATTCATTGTGTGCAAACCCCACTTGTAACAGTCTGTCTCTTTAAGAGCCAGGAGGCCTTGGGTCAGCCAGCCCTGTTGAATCAGCACCATTTGTGCCATAATTAACTGCCTCCCAGCATGAGGAGGTGGGACTAATGGAGTCATGTATTAGCAGGATGAACATCTGGCCCTCATAACAAGGCTTGAGAGAGAACAGTTGAGGCAAGAGGCTCCTACAGGAAGTGGGAAGTAGAAGGTGCTGGTTAGGCTCATGTGGGGTGCTGAGGTAGGTCTACCAGAGACAGAAAGGCCTCTGAAAGAAGCTGCTGAAAATCCTAGAGCAGGGATATAGTGGCACCTGCTAGGAGGAAAAGTGTCTCCAAGAGAATAAATTGTGGGAGGTGAGTGCTCAGCTTAAGGAGTATAGAAAAACTCTGTAAGCAGGGGTCAAGGGCAATGAGCTTGAGCATAGCACAAGAGGGGAAGAAGAATTGTTTGTTTGGGTGCTTATTTGGGTTTTCAGATGGACTTGTTACCCCATAAGGGGACTGAACTGGAAAAGTGACCTGGCCTAAAGGCTGTGCCCCAGAAGGTGCTGATAACTGCGGAACTGGACTGGCACACAGTAGGGGATGCTAGAGTGGAAGAACCCTGGAAATGTCTCAGTTTGGCTCAAGAGGGAGTTCCAGTAGTGAGTCCCCAGCAATTACAACCTTCCTACTCATCCCCAAAAGTGGTAGAGCTGGTTGGAATTTTGTCATCTATTTTTTTGTTTGTTTGTTTGTATGAAACCTCAAAAGGAACTTTAAACTTTTTGTAGAAAATCCAAGTTTGGGTGGGGGGAAATCACATTTTGTTCCCATTTATGAAAAAAAGAAGAAGCAAAAACTGCAATTGGTTTCTAAATGGAAATGTTCATTTCTTTTTGGTTTGAGGGGGTATCTTACTCCTTCCTCTTTACCAGTAGGCAAAAAAATGGAATTTGATGGGGAAGGGTGAAAAGTATCTTTTTTGGGGAGGGGAGACTGTCTCTATCCAGGAACAGCCACAGGCAGATCCTCGTGATTCCCCCGAAGACCCCAGTTCTGCTAGTGACTCATAAGACAGGGAATCACTTGAATATCATGACCAAGTCACTATACCCCTATAAAGGGGTTCATTTCCAGGGATCAGTGGCAAACAAAACAGGACAATGCCAAGTAGGAGAAAGTCCTGCCCAGATCTTTTGTACGGATCTTTTTATTAGCTCTTTTCTTCTGTTGGTGGTGGTCCTAAATAACACAGTGGGACACTGACTTCTTTGCCCTTTCTCACTGTGAGGCAGGAAGTACATTGTTTGTATTTCCAGTTCAACTAATGCTGGTTCATTTCATTTAATTGTATTATTTCAGACTGTACTACTGTGTGTTTGTGTATTTAGTGCAATGTCCTTGAATCATCCATTACCAGAAATCATGGAGTGAGTTGTACAAATATTTCCCTGAAACTAAACTTGCAGCTTAGACGTGTTTTATTTGTTGTTTTAAAAGGACATATTTATTTCCTTTGCTTAACAATAACCAAACTTGACCTATTTATTTATAACATAGCACAAACTGGCACAGCCATGTTTGAAGTGACATCATTCTTATCAAATACTGTCTCCTTCAAATACAAACAGCATTACCAAGACAGATACAGACAATACTGTCCTTAACAACTTTTTAAAATATTGTACTGAAAACTAAGTTGAGTTTCCTTCAGTAAAGCAGCTTGATTTTTTTTTTTTTTTTTTTTTTGTGAAATGGTATTTATAAAATTTACAGTGGTGTTGAAATGCCAAAATTGATTGGGACTTGTTGCTTTCATTATAAAGATTGTATAGGTACAAAATAAATCTCTAGACCCTGGTAACAAGATTTGGTGAAGGATTGGTCAGTCTTTGAGGCAGAAAGAATGAGGGGCAGGAACAAAAGAGGTACTGCAGTGAAAAAATCCTAAGAACAGCCAAGCTTGAGAAGAAACCCTACCCTTGAAGTTCAGCTAAGTTTGGATTAAACATAGCGGAAAAACTCCATTTGACTTCAGTGGAACCAGGATTTCACTCAGTGTATTTAGTAGACCATTCACAGCAGGGTAGGAACTTCACCTGGTTTTAACAATATTCCTTTTATTTTGTAGATATAGAAATATAGAATGAGTATTTAAAGTGATTACTACCAACTGCTCCATAAATTCTGAAATCATCCAATTCCACAATACCAAAATCCCCCACTATCTAGAGCTGATACTAATTGTGTTACCCTTGTTGGCAGTCACAGTAGCAAGCACTGGCAGCATATTGAGTCCATTAATATGCTACTCTCTCCATCCCTTTCAGAACAAATCTGATGTGAGGAACCCTATACTGTTCCCCCCTCCCATCACCCAGTATCAAAGGCATGCTAAGATCTGTGGTGTATTGAAAGCTGTGTTTAAAATTACAGGCTATCACTTTAAATTATGTGTTTCCTGGTCCTGCTTGCAGGCTTAGGGCCTCTGAGGGAAGCCATGTGATCTGGGGGCCTCTTGAGTAGTCTGGAAAGCATGACCCTCGAGCAAGGTGGGTTGAGTTAAGCCTTTCTGCATTAGCTAGCAGCTCTCTCTCTCTCTGCTTGGTTGGTTTGATGAGCATTAAGAGTTTCTAAGAAATAACAGTGTTGTATTGCAGACTTTAAGGAAGAATATTTGTTTTTCCTTCCTGCTTCCCTAGGTGCATGTTGTGAATGTAACAGACAGGCCTTCAATGAATAACATACTGGGGATGCTGGGCTGCAGTATAGCCAATAGGTAGCTCTTAAGAGGCTGCAGTATGTTCCCAGCCATATAGGCCAATGGGAGGCTCACCTACATCAGGAGACTTTGATTTTACTTTATAAAATATTTGTAGATGAACCTCCCATTGGCCTGTATGGCTGGAACATGATTTAGGAAGCTGTCACTAGTCCATAATTTTCATACATTTACTTTGTTTTGCAGAAACTCCTTTAACACAGGTGAGAGCTTGAGTGCGATGTCTCATAAAAAAAAATTAAAAGGAATGCAGACGGGTTCTCCCCGTGCGCCCCCCCTCCCCCCCCACATACACAGTGATTTTTTATTTTCTGGTTTGCCTCTTGCCCAGTACTTGGCAGATTGCAAATTAGAATTTTGTTGTTACCTACTCGTCTGTACAGTATGTATAAAATCTGTCCATTGAGCATGGTGTCAATTCCTTCAATGTTCAGAATCTTCTTAGAAAAGGAGCAGTATTCCTTATTGGCATGAACGAATTTGACTAACCCACTTCAAATGTGTAAATCATGAACCATCTCGTTTTTCATCACTGGGCCAATGAAAGTTGTTTTTATTGAATTAGCAGGCTTTTGCTGTATTTGGCATCACCAAAAAGATGATTAAGAACAGCCATACTGGGTCAGACCACAGGTCCATCTAGACCAGTATCCTGTCTCCCAACAGTGGCCAATGTCAGGTGCCCCAGAGGGAATGAACAGAACAGGTAATCATCAAGTGATCCATCCCCTGTCGCTCATTCCCAGCTTCTGGTAAACAGAGGCTAGGGACACGATCCCTGCCCTCCTGGCTAATAGACATTGATAGACCTACTCTCCATCAACTTATCTAGTTCTTTTTTGAACCCTGTTATAGTCTTGGCCCTCACAACATCCTCTGGCAGAGTTCCAGAGGTTGACTGTGCGTTGTGTGAAGAAATACTTTCTTTTCTTTATTTTAAAACCTGCTGCCTATTAATTTCATTTGGTGACTCCTAGTTCTTGTGTTATGGGAAGGAGTAAATAACACTTCCTTATTTACTTTCACTACACCAGTCATGATTTTATAGACCTCAATCATATCCCCTTTTAGTCGTCTCTTTTCCAAGCTGAAAAGTCCCAGTCTTATTAATCTCTCCTCATATGGAAGCCGTTCCGTACCCTTAATAACTTTTGTTACCCTTTTCTGAACCTCTTCCAATTCCAGTACATCTTTTTTGAGATGGGGTGACCACATCTGCACACAGTATTCAAGATGTGGGCAAACCATGGATTTATGTAGAGGCAATATGATATTTTCTGTCTTATTATCTATCCCTGTCTTAATGATTCCCAACATTCTGTTCACTTTTTGATTGCCACTGTACATTGAGTGAATGTTTTCAGAGAACTATCCACAATGACTCCAAGATCTCTTTCTTGAGTGGTGGCTAATTTAGGCCCCATCATTTTATATGTATAGTTGGGATTATGTTTTCTATTATGCATTACTTTGCATTTATCAACATTACATTTCATTTGCCATTTTGTTTCTGAGTCACCCAGTTTTGAGAGATACTTTAGTAGCTCTTCGCAATCTGCCTGGGACTTAACTATCTTGAGTAGTTTTGTCTCATCTGCAGATTTTGCCACCTGTTTACCCCTTTTTCCAGCTCAATTATGAAAATGTTGAATAGGCCTGGTTCCAGTACAGTCCGCAGGGGGGACACCACTATTTACCTCTCTCCATTCTGAAAACTGACCATTTATACCTACCTTTTGTTTCCTATCTTTTAACCAGTTACCAATTCATGAGAGGATCTTCCCTCTTATCCCATGACAGCTTATTTTGCTTAAGAGCCTTTGGTGAGGGACCTTGTCAAAGGTTTTTTGAAAATCTAAATACATTATATCCACTGGATCTCCCTTGTCCACATGCTTGCTGACCACCTCAAAGAATTCTAGTAGATTGGTGAGGCATGATTTTCCTTTACAAAAACCATGTTTACTCTTCCCCCAACAAATTATGTTCATCTATATGTCTGACAATATTGTTCTTTAGTATTAATCTTTCAACTATTCAAAAATTCTTTAAAATAAGATATCTATCCTTTAAAAATAAGATCTGTTCCCTGTCCACACAATTCTGGCAGTGAGTGTTCTAACTAAACTGAGATCACAGACAAAACACAGAGAAAGAACTACTAAGAGGGTCTTACCACCTCATTTTTAGTTTGAGGGCTTTTTGCCTAGATACGAATTTTGACACCAAGGACTAGGTGACCAGCTGGAGTGAATCTCCCCTGAAGTAATCTGAGCATTCTCAAATCAGCCAGCTGGGATTTTCTGGATGGCTCCCGCTACTTTCTCCCACCTTCATTCCTGCACCAGGGGCTGTGGGGAGCGTGGCATAAAGGTGGCAGAGCCAGCTCCTATGGCCACTGGGGATTCCGTTACCAAGGGTACCCCCAGCTGAGGATCTCGCCCCAATTCCACTTCTTGCTCATATTATGTACGTAAGCAATTCTGTACCTTTCAGTTAAAACTCAGTTGGTTTATAAATAAAAAGAATTCACAGCCTGGTTTGGAACCTTTTGTTATGCATTAACAGCCAGGTGCTGCATGCTGGCCATCTAGCCTTCATCCAGGACCCAGTGTTTGTCAGAAATTTCACATCAAATGGAAATGCCAGGTCCTCAGCTGGTGTCAGTGAAGGTCCATTAAAGTCAAAGGGGCAATTCTGCTACCCACCCCTCCCCTTCCACTCCTCTACCACTTAAGTAGCACAAAGGGAGCAGGAAGTAGCAACGAGCCCCTAGCTGGGGATTCCCTTTGTAATGGAATCCCCAGTAGCCATAGGAACTGGCTCTGCCACCTTTATGCCACGCTCCCCACAGCCCCGGTGCAGGGATGAAGGTGGGAGAAAGTAGCGGGAGCCATCCAGAAAATCCCAGCTGGCTGATGGCCCCTTAGGGATGACATGTGTTAGTAAATAGTTTCCTGCTCCCAAATCTCTGCTGCATCCAGCTGGTGCAAGCATTGTGGAGATTCTTCCCAAGGACTTCCGTGGAGCTACACCAGTTGACAGCAGCAAAAGATATGGCCCAGAATCTTAAGTTCTTGCAGCAGTTGCCATCAAAAAGACAATAGGGAGAGTCACATAGACTTGATTCTCCTCTCCTGCCAGGGTAAATCTCCAGGAACTTCAGTGAAGTGCTGTTGTGGCACAAAGTAGATGTAGCAGGGCAGAGAGTTGGGACCTGAAAGTTGGACACCCCACAAATCAGAGTTTGATTCAACTATCACTAGTTTTATTTTTTAAATATTTGTGATGGTGACTGGTATCAAGTGACATCATTAAACACATCCCAGAGTTTAAAACAAATATTTATTATTAGGGCAAACACAACAAAACAAGAGCAAATATACTAGCAAAAAAAAATTTATTTTCAAAAAAGAATCAAAATGAAAGGCAAATCTATGTTAATGCTCCAAGCAAGGTCATTTATTTACTGCTAAGTGATTTCTGCTAAATAAACATGGAACATAAAATGCACAAAACAGTCAAATGATTTTTTCCTTCAGAGGGTCTAATAAATATTTATAGATAACCAGATATTTGGAAACCCACTAATTCACATACAAATGTTTCCAAATTGGCATAGAATGCCTTTTATCCATTTCTACTATTTCCCACAGAATGACTCTTCTACTTAGAGTAAAAATAGTGTAAGATATTTTTCTGGGGGCAGTATAGCTTCTGTAGGGAACAAATGTAATGGACTGTTTTGGGGTTTAAAGTAAAGGTGGTAGAGTGGAGTGGAACCCATCTTAATCCTGAACCTTATTTGTACTATACCCTAAAGACAAACAGAGGGGACATTCTTGACTACCTCCTCCTAGTTCTTTAGTGGCTGGTAAAATGAAGATTAATAATCTGGGTGAATCTGAAGTGTAATGAGCTGGAGGAGCTTGTCTTTGTGCTGTTAATAGGTTTCCAAGCTTTCCTGCCTGTAGTTGGAGCAGCACTAGCACTCAATAGGAGAAGATGGATTGTCCAAGCTAGGAATCCCCTATTTTCTCCCTTTCTTGGGCAGGAAGATTTGCACCCTGCTGGTTTCTCCTTCACTCCAGTGCAGCAGAGAAGGAAAGGCTGAGTATGCAGCCTGCCCCATCCCCTTCACACTCCCAGCTCTCCTCCTCCTCCAAGGAAAAACAAGGACTTTGCCACAGGCTTCACCTCCTTTAGCCAGAATCCAGGGGAAACAGAATAGCCTTCTCCACTCCCTCTACCACTCCATTGTGGGTGTTCATGAAGAGAGACTGGGAATTATGTTTGGGAGTGGAAGTGTTGTTCCCCTAGACAGCTTTGTGCACTCCCTCTCCTATGTGAAATCACTTGGCCTGTCAAACAAATTACTTGGGGTCAAAGACTCCATTCAAGTACATTAATTCCCTTTTCAGAGTGGTAGCCGTGTTAGTCTGTGTCAGCAAAAACAACAAGGAGTACTTATGGCACCTTAAAGAGTAACAAATTTATTTGAGCATAAGCTTTTGTGGGCTAAAACCAACTTCATCAGAGTATTCTTCCCCATACCATGTCTGAATAGAAGTCAGTGTTTGCTACTTCAGGCACAGCATGCTGAAAAATCTGAGAAGGCAGTGCAGAATGGGGAACAAAATTGGCAGCATGTGACCTCCAGAAGAAGAAAGAGAAGAACCCATGTATCCCCAATGCAGATAGAGGTAAGAAACCATTTGCAGACTCTCTGCATAGGTACTATGGAAGAGAATGTTTTGGAAGAGTCAGCTGAGAGAAGGGATCAGAAGGAGACCCCCATCGACTGGAAGACATGGGATGCATTGTCCTAGGTTTGGGGGTTCCATGACCACCTCTCCCAAGAGGAGGAGACTGGTGGTCAGAGACTCCCTCCTAAGGAGGACGGAGTCATCTGTCTGCCATCCAGACCGGGAAACTTGAAGTGTGCTGCTTGCCTGGATTTCAGGATGTGATGGAGTGTCTGCCGAAACTGATCAGGCCCTCAGACCACTTCTGACTTCTCCATGTGTGGACCAATGATACTGCCAAGAATCACCTTGAGTGGATCACTGCAGACTACATGACTCTGGGAAAAAGGATAAAGGAGTTTGAGGCACAAGTCTTGTTCTCGTCCATCCTCCCTGTTGAAGGAAAAGGCCCAGGTAGGTACCATCAAACTGTGGGGGTAAATGCGTGGTTACGCAGGTGGTGTCGGAGAGAGGGCTTTGGATTCTTCGACAATGGGATGTTGTTCCAGGAAGAAGGATTGCTAAGAAGAGATGGAATCCACCTAACAAAGAAAGGGAAGAGTATCTTCGTAGGCAGGCTTGCTAACCTAGTGAGGAGGGCTTTACACTAGGTTTAAAGTGGCTGGTGACCTAAGATCAGAGGTAAGTGGGATACCAGGAGGAAACACAAGGAGGAGGGTGCAATAGGGGAGGCCTTCTGATTCATACTGAGAAAGTAGCACAATCGGCTAGTTATCTTAGGTGTCTGTACAGGAGCGCAAGAAGCCTGGGAAATAAGCAGGAAGAATTGGAAGTCCTGGCACAGTCAAGGAACTATCATGTGATTAGAATAACAGAGACTTGGGGGGCGTAACTCACATGACTGGAGCACTGTCATGAATGGGTATAAACTGTTCAGGAAGGACAGACGGGAGAAAAGGTGGAGGAGTTACATACAGTGCAAGGGAGCAGTCTGATTGCTCAGAGCTCCAATGTGAAACTGGAGAAAAGCCTGTTGAGAGTCTTTAGGTTAAGTTTAAAGGCGAGAACAACAAAGGTGATGTCATGGTGGGCATCTGCTATAAACCACCAGACCAGGAGGATGAGGTGGATGAGGCTTTCTTTGGACAACTAACAGAAGTTTCCAGATCACAGGCACTGGTTCTCATGGTGGATTTCAATCACCCTAACATCTGCTGGGAGAGCAATATAGCAATCCAAAGACAATCCAGGAAGTTTTTTGAGTGTGTTGGGGACAACTTCCTGGTGCCAGTGCTGAAGGAACCAACTAGGGACCATACTCCTCTTGAGCTACTGGCCACAAACAGGGAAGAATTGGTAGGGGAAGCAGAAGTGGGTGGCAACCTGGGCAGCAGTAACTATGAGATGGTCAAGTTCAGGATCTTGACAAAAGGAAGAAAAGACAGCAGTGGAATACGGACCCTGGACTTCAGAAAAGTAGACTTTGACACCAACAGGGAACTGATGGGTAGGATCCTCTGGGAGGCTAATCTGAGGGGGGAAAGAGTCCAGGAGAGCTGTCTGTATTTTAAAGAAGCCTTATTGAAGACGCAGGAACAAACCATCCTGATATGCAGAAAGAATAGCAAATATGGCAGGCAACCAGCATGGCTTAACAGAGAAATCTTCATTGAGCCTAAACACAAAAAGGAAGCTTACAAGAAGTGGAATCTTGGACAGATGATTAGGGAGGAGTATAAAAATATTGCTTGAGCATGCAGGGGTGCAATCAGGAAGGCCAAAGCACCATTGGAGTTGCAGCTAGCAAGGGATGTGAAGGGTAGTAAGAAGGGTTTCTACAGGTATGTTAGCAACAAGAAAAAGGTCAGGGAAAGTGTGGGACCCTTACTGAATGGGGGAGGCAACCTAGTGAGAGATGATGTGGAAAAAGTGGAAGCACTCAATGCTTTTTTTTCCTCGGTCTTCACAGACAAGGTCAGCTCCCAGACTGCTGCACTGGGCAGCACAGTATGGGGAGGAGGTGAGAAGCCCTCAGTGGTGAAAGAACAAGTTAAGGACTATTTAAAAAAGCTAGACATGCAGAAGTCTATGGGGCCGGATCTAATGCATCCAAGGGTGCTGAGGGAGTTGGCTGATGTGATGGCAGAGCCATTGGCCATTACCTTCAAAAACTCATGGCGATTGGGGAAGGTCTCAGATGATTGGAAAAAGGCAAATATAGTGCCCATCTTTAAAAAAGTGAAGAAGGAGAACCCGGGAAACTACAGACTGGTCAGCCTCACCTCAGTCCCTGGAAAAATCATGGAGCAGGTCCTCAAGGAATCCATTTTGATGCACTTGGAGGAGAGGAAGGTGATCAAGAACAGTCAACCTGGATTCACCAAGGGCAAGTCATGCCTAACGAACCTGATAGTCTTCTATGATGAGATAACTGGCTCTGTGGATATGGGGAAAGTGGTGGACATGATACATCTTGACTTTACCAAAGTTTTTTTATATCGTCTCCCACTGTATTCTTGCCAGCATATTTTAAAAAAGTATAGATTGGATGAATGGACTATAAGGTGGATAGAAAGCTGGCTAGATTGTTGGGCTCAATGGGTAGTGATCAACAGCTCGATGTCTAGTTGGCAGCCGGTATCAAGCGGAGTGCCCCGAGGGTCAGTCCTGAGACTGGTTTTGTTCAACATCTTTATTAATGATCTGGACGATGGGATAGACTGCACCCTCAGCAAGTTTGCAGATGACACTAAGCTGTGGGGAAAAGTAGATACATTGGAAGGTAGGGATAGGGTCCAGAGTGACCTAGACAAATTGAAGGTTTGCGCTAAAATAAATCTGATGAGGTTCAACAATAACAAGTGCAGAGTCCTGCACTTAGGGCGGAAGAATCCCATGCACTGCTACAGGCTGGGGACCGACTGGCTAAGCAGCAGTTCTGTAGAAAAGGACCTGGGGATTACAGTGGACGAGAAGCTGGATATGAGTCAACAGTGTGACCTTGTTGCCAAGAAGGCTAACGGTATATTGGGCTGCATTAGTAGGAGCATTGCCAGCAGATCGAGGGAACTGTTTATTCTCCTCTATTCGACACTAGTGAGGCCACATCTGGAGTATTGCGTCCAGTTTTGGGCCTCCCACTACAGAAAGGATGTAGACAAATTGGAGAGAGTCCAGCGGAGGGCAACAAAAATGATTAGAGGACTGGGACACATGACTTATGAGGAGAGGCTGAGGGAACTGGGCTTATGTAGTCTGCAGAAGAGAAGAGTGAGGGGGGATTTGACAGCAGTCTTCAACAACCTGAAAGGGGCGGTTCCAAATAGGATGGAGCTCGGCTGTTCTCAGTGGTGGCAGATGACCGAACAAGGAGCAATGGTCTCAAGTTGTAGTGTGGGAGGTTTAGCTTGGATAGTAGGAAAAACTATTTCACTAGGAGGGTGATGAAGCACTGGAATTGGTTATAGGGAAGTCGTGGAATCTCCATCCTTAGAGGTTTTTAAGGCCAGGGTTGACAAAGCCCTGGCTGGGATAATTTAGTTGGGGTTGGCCTTGCTTTGAGTAGGGAGTTGGACTAGATGACCTCCCGAGGTCTCTTCCAACCCTGATATTCTATGATTCTATGTCCTATCGCACCTGGAAGCTTTTTCTTTGTAGTTGTTATTCATTGCTAAAACTGTCAGACAAAGGAGTGATACATATTTTAAATGTTAGACCACCTATTTAGTCTTCTGCTAGTATGTAAGCTTTTGAATCTTCAAAACACATTTGTGTAGTTGATGCTCATGTGTTTATTTTACACAGATGCCATTTGGGATATTTAGACCCATTCATTTTGGAATTCGCATCTTGGTGTAGAAAGGTATAAATAAACCATCCATGTTTAGCTTAATAAACTGTGTGAGAGCAAGTGTTCTCTCAGGCTGCTTTTAATGGTAGTGTAATTGGTATAGTCCCAAGTGTCACTGTAGGTCAGAAGCAGCATAACATATGCATTGTCTGGAGCCAGGGCATGTTGACTATAACTTGCTGTATTATCCAGTGTGAGATACTTAACACACAGCCCTATGCTGCAACACTGAAGATTGAATGCATTGAATAGTGTAGTCTTGCCTGAAAATGTCAAGTTAATGTAGCTAGTATATATTCCAAAAGAATAGTACACTCTCTTCCAGGGTGTATACTGAGGCCAATTATAATTAGGGTGGAAAGAAGATAAAGGGTAACTGAGGGTTTGAAAATTATGAAAGTGATGGTAAAAACTGACCAGTCAGTACTCTTACTTTTTCTGATGAGACCAAAGTAACACTCAGTAAAACTAAAAGGCTGTAAATTTAAAACATACACAAGAAAATGACTAGATGGTGTAAGACAGTAATATGAGGTAGTGACTTCTTTTGGAAGCAGGATCCTATACATGGTTCATATATAGTTCATGGATTTTTAAAAGAGCTGGATAATTCTATAACTTTGTCTGCAGTTTGTAGTTATGCAAGCCACACCAATAAGAATAATCAAATCTTATGCTGTGGCGCATAGGGTGGTTGCCAATGGGGTCAGGAAGAAGGAACTCCCTTCATCATATGCAGTGTTGCAAAATTTGCTAGAGGCTGAATGCCAGGCTAGATGGGTCAATGATCTGCTCTGAAATATTTATCCTATGGGGGTGGGGCGCTCCAAAGAAACTGGGAAATACAAAGAAATGTCTGAGGTCTGATAAGTGTAAACCCATTTTATTCAGCAGCGGGGCAGACACACATGGTTGAAAAGGAAAAGTTGTGATTCCTGTGTTTTGGATTATTTTAGAACAAGGCTTTAGGTTAGAACAAATAAGTCTCAATTAAAAAAAAAAACCACTGGAGGAAAACATAAAGCACAATTAAATGAACTGAGTTTGCACTGGGAAAAAGTGTTTATGTATCCTTACAGTCCTCCCAGACTACTTCTCCCTGCCCCCTCCCAACTCCTCCATGGTCATCCACCCAATAGGGAGGGTTAGAGAAGGCTAAGTGTTGACATAATTCCATTAGGCCAATTTTAAATACTTTTATTAATGCATTTTAACATTAAAGTTAACTTACACCCCCAAATCAGCAATAAATATCACAAAGAAGCAGACAGTTGGGGTGGACTTTCAAAGCTGTCTATGGGATTTGGATGCCCTGTCATCGAAATTTATAATAGGAATTGGCATTCATGTCACTCTACCTTTGAAACTCTCAGCTAATGTCCTAATTCTGATCAGTTATAGCAATGAAATCACTAAAAGTCAATGGACTTATACTGGTGTAAATCTGAGGTGAGCTCAATATCTGACCTTTGGAAGCAAATTCTGCTCTTTAATCAGTTTATTTACCTATGGTACATAATATTGTTTGGATGAAATTAAGCTGTGGTACCAAAAGCCACCACAAGGCACACTGCACCACTCAATCCTGCTTAGGGGTTTACACAGAAGGAACCTCAATAGATCATCTAATCCAGTTCCCTGCACTCAAGGCAGGACTAAGTAATAACTAGACCATTCCTGAAAGGAGTTTGTCTAAGCCAGGGGTTCCCAAACTTGGTTTGCGGCTTGTTCAGGGTTAGCCCCGGGCGGGCCGCAAGACGCTTTGTTTACCTGAGCATCTGCAGGTACATGCCGCTCGCAGCTCCCAGTGGCCACGGTTCACCGTTCCCAGCCAATGGGAACTAACGGAAGCGGTGGCCCATGGTAGGCACAGCTGTATCTTGATATATCTCAGACTGTTTTGTTAATGTATTTAACACGCACACTGTGGCATGGTTGGATCTGCACTAGTGGAAAAAAAAATTTGAAGTCCTGATCCTGTAAATAGCTCATCACATGCTTAACATAACACATGTGAGGAGTCCTATTTGCTTCCGTGGGGTGGATCACATGCACAGCAATAATCATGTGAATAACTGTTTGCAGGATCAGGGTGTAAACACCACCTTACAATGTAAAGCATTATGTACTAAGCTCAAAATAGGAAACAAAATAACCAGAGTACATGAGTCAGGAAACTGGATCCCACAAAAAAAAAAAAGAGGCCAGGAACAAATCTCTCTTACAAACAAAACAGTTGCTTCTTTCTAGATTAACCTGAAACAGTGGCTTTTCACTCTGTCATCATGCCTCCATGAGAATACCAAACTGAGAATACCAAATTCAGGACAAACCACTGAGAGATAGGGCAGACACATCCCAAAGATGGTGGTTGTTCTCCCATAAGATATACCAGACCAGCAACAAAAGTAAACTTCTGTCTCACCACACTGGCTAACAAGAAGCCAGAAAAGCAGTCTAGTTGGGTATTCCAGTCCTTGTAAGACCACCAAAAACACTAGACTTGATGAGTGGTTATTCAAAACCAGTTTCATTAACCAAAGGATTCTTCTGATCCCAAAGGATCAGACACATATTCAGGTCAATACGTAACTCAGATCTTGCCCAACAATCATGCTGTTGTCAATCCATTAGGATCTAATATCTAAAGATTTATTGAAAGAAAGGTGAGAGTTAAAATTGGTTAAAGGAATCAAATACATACAATAATTGTAAGGTTCTTGGATCAGGCTTGTAGCAGTGATGGAATAAACTGCTGGCTTGTTAAGTCTCTGGTTGCTTCCAAATCATTGGAAGGTCCTCAGTCCTTTGGTTAGAATGTTCCCATTAGTATAAATTCATAGTCCAGAGGTTTGTGCAGGAAAGGTAAAATGGAGATGTTTCCAGCACCTCTTATAGCTTCTGCCAAGTGAAGGGAAACCCATTGTTCTAGTTTGTGGGGAATTACAAGTAATAAGATGGAGTTTGGAGTCACATGGGCAAGTCACATGTCCATGCCTGCTTCGCTTAGTCATAGCAGAGGCCATTACTCATACTCTAATTAGAATGTCCTCAGGAAGTCCATTAGGTGTAAATAGGCTTCTTCCAGGTCCATTGTGTTCATTGATGAGCTGTCATCTTGACTACTTGACTACATTCACAATGTGCTGGATAAATACCTTGTGGGTGTTATCAGAGGAGTAAACATTTGAAAGACAGATACATTTTCAATATTCATAACTTTGTATGCATGCATCATTTTTGTATGTAAATAGCATAATCCTATCCAACAAATCATAACTTTGTATAGACATCTTACATGACATACTTTGTACAAGATTTGTTGCAATTACATAACGGTGGTAGCAACAATGATCTACATGACTATATTTTAATCATGTAACGTCACACGCTCTTTAGCCAAAGACTATGTACACATTTTTTTAAAAAGTGTTTGCTTGTTATAATGGCATTGTAGTAGTACAGTAGAATTAAAACTCTCTTTTTTTCCTATTATAAATCCATATTTTCAACAGTTTTATACATTTTGTTGAAAAATTAGCTCTGAGCTGAAACTTGTCAAATGTGATGTTAAGTCTGGAAGTCCTAAACACAAACACCTTTCAAGCTTTTTTGAAATACAATATCCCAATCACGCAAAGGCTTCTGCTTGTGTTTAACTTTATTTGAGACACCCCCTTTGGCCTCTCAACCCTCTTAAAAAAAAATGGAAAAGGGAGAAAATGCCATCAAGTCCACTAGTGACTTTGCTACCATTACTGATCTTATTTAAATAATGCTCGAATACTGCAGTGATGGTCGGCACTGTAAAATCATAAGATAAAGTGGTACCACTGACTTCAAGGGGTAGTCAGTGACTTGTGTTCATAAGTGCTTTCATTGAGGCTTAAGAGCAAAAAGAATAAGGAGAGGGAAAAGAAGAAGGTTTTTTTTCTAGACTTCATTTGGGTGTACTTAATAAATCTAAGTACCTTTTGCTTGTTAAAATCAAATATTTCCAGCAGTTTGTGTATGAGGGCTAATCACTGATGGTTGTTTTTTTTTTTAATTTAAAGCAGCTTCCATGTTTAATGTTCTCTAATCCAAAGTAAGACAGAAAATATCATAATGCCACTACATAAATCCATGGTATGCCTAGACCTTGAATTCTGGGTGCAGTTCTGGTTGCCCTATCTTGAAAAAAGATATGGTAGACTTGGCAAAAATACAGAGAAGGACAATAATAATGATTAAGCGTATGGAACAGTTTCCATATGAAGAAAGATTTAGACTGGGACTGTTCAGCTTGGAAAAGAGATAGTTGAAGGGGGTATGATAGAGGTTGATAAAATCATGAATGGTGTGGAGAACGTGAATAAAGAAATGTTGTTTACCCTTTCACCTCACACATGAATCTGGGATCACCAAGTGGAAGTAATACGCAGCATGTCTTAAAAAAACCCATAAGGGAGTACTTCTTCATACAATGCAGTTACCCTGGCAATGAATTTCACAGGTTATGTTGTGAAGGCCAAAAGTATGACTGGGTTCAAAGAAGAATTAGATAAGTTCAAGGAGGATAGATTCATGAATGGCTGTTAGCCAAGGTGGTCAAGGACGCAACTCCATGCTCTCTGTGTCCCTAAACTGACTCTGACTGCTAGAAGCTGGGATTGGGTGACAGCGGACTGATCACTCGATTAAAATGACCTGTTCTGTTCGCTCTCTCTGAAGCATCTGGCGCCAGCTGCATTCAGAATATGTATGGCCATTCTTATGTTCTTAACCATTTAAGAGTCAAATTCACTCCCAGGGAGAGACGGTCAGCATAAAGCTTATGCACCGCTTAAATCCTCCAAAATAGAGCTTAAGTAGTGCAGAGGCCTTGTGCTTGCTTTCTGAAGAGGGGTGAATTTTGTCCAAAGTGTATTAAAGACCTTTATGATGCCAACATACATTGTGAGCATGTGTGGCAATTACAGGTGGGATTCCATAAAAACTCCAACTGGCTTCTGTGCTGCATATGGTCACACAAGCCCCATAAATCCATTACTGAGGGATTGCCTTCCAGGCATCCATAGCACACAGTCGAGATGCAGTTTCCCCTTGTTAAATACAGCCTTCTGTAGCTGCTTGCATGTAGCATTCATTTGTACTAACGACATAACTGAAGAAATAAAAATAAGAGCAAAGAAATTATTACTGCTGTGAAAACTAAACTAAAGGAATAAAGTATCTGGGAATCACAACCACAAAAATAAATAAATAATAAATCAGGGAAGAATTAAGCTTCCAACACTTTGGGCATAACAGGATTAGTTTAATATAACACTGCTGTATCCCTCTACTCCTTTGCACACAGGCATTCCCTCCCTTTTGTCCCCCCACTGGCAATGTTTAATGTATCAGTTCACAGAGACAAAAAAGTAAATGATAAAGTTCAAAGTACTAAAATGTTGGCACTAGATTGTCTGTCTCCCCACCCCCACACGTTGTACTCTATGAAAGAGCATAGGGACAGTTACAGTCCCTGCACTCTGAATCTCCATAGGCTGGAGCGTGCTACTCTGTGGCACCATCTCTCCCTGCTGCTGGGTGGAGCCCAGCAGATGGAGCTCTACTGTGGGTTAAAACAGAAATTGGGGTAGCATAGCGGAAGCGTTGCTCCATTCTGGAGTTGGGTGACTGCATGAAAATGTAATCTGAAAATTGTATTACTTCCCTCTGTGCCCCCTCAGTGGCTGTTATTAGGCAGCTTCCCCGAGACCCAGCCAATGACGGGGCAGTTGCAACAGAGCCCCATATGATTTTTCAGTAGGCCAAATATAATCTTGTTAACCTGACAAGTAAAAAACAATGCTCCTAGATTGAAGGTAACAGTGATTCAGGGAGCCACTCAATGCCAACTGGCAGAGGGCACACCATGCCTTAATCACATTAGTCTGACACACTGACTGCCCCCAACTCTCTGTTGTCATAATCTGTATCTGGAAGGTACCATGCAAACTGTTAACACGCTGGTCATTAATACTTTTGTGTTACGTATGTATGGGTGGTATATAAAGAAGGAAAGATGTGGGCTGGAAATACATTCTTAAAATGTGTTTGGCAACCAGTGCGTAAGCCCAGCCTGCCCAAGACAAAGGAACGTTGCTTTGCCTGCTTGACTGTCTCTCCGATGTAAATTTAGCAAGGTGATGCCAGAAACAATGAAAGTAACATTTACATATGTAAGGGGACTGTTGCCTCCTTACAAACATTCAGTGGAGGTGTTTTAGTTGCTAGCTCCCAGTTCTAAAAGGGGGAAATCAGGACCCTGAGTCCCCAGGAGCAATGGGGAAGGGCCAATGCTCCTGGTCAGCCTGAATGTCAGGGCGGGCAGGCTAATCAGGGAGTCAGGAGGCCAGGGAGGTCCTGTCCTTCATGTGAGCTGGAATTGCCTGGGTGAGACAGAGTGGGGGCCGTGCTAAGGAGAAAGCAGGGGCTCAAGCTAAAGTGGGGAGCAGAGCTGCAGCCCCAAAGCCAGAGGCACAGCCCAGAGAGAACAGACTTGTCCTGGGAGCAGAGCTGCAGCACCAGAGCCAGAGGGGCCAGAAAAGCAGCCCACGAAGCAGGTCAGTGCTGGGAGCAGAGTCACAGAAGCAGCCTGCAGAGCAGACCTGTCCTCGGAGCAGAGCTGCAGCAACCAGAGGCAGAGGGGCCAGAGAAGCAGCCCAGGGAGCTGGAGGCAGAGCAGCAGCAGGAGTGCTGAGAGAGTGGTGGAGCTGGGGCTGGAGCAGTCTGGAGCTGGGTGCAGTGAGCAGCTGGGGAGAGTAAGGGGGACCCTGGGCGGTGGGCCCAGCACAGGGAGACACCTCAGCCAAGAGGCTCTGCAGGCCAACCTTGGATCGTAACCCCGACAGGGCGGGGGCGACACTGGGAAGATGGGTCCTACTACTTAGAGCCTGAGAGGGTGAGGCCACCACCAGAGCAAGCATCCAACCCACAGCATCCCTACAGCACAGCCAGGCCTGAGAAGAAGGCCTGGGACTTACAAGGAACAGACTGTGACCTGCCCTAGCATTCCAGAGACACTGTTTGTGATGTTCCCTGCCACAGAAAGGGGTGATGTGCTTCCTTTAACCTTTCCCATTTTTCCTTATTCTTTTTAAAATTAATTGTTGATTAAATAACTTGCATTTGCTTTAACTTGTATGTAATGGTCAGTGGGTCAGAGAAGTGACCAGTGCAGAGAGAGTACTCCAGAGTGGGGACACCCTAGCCCCTGTCCTAGGTGACCACAGCAGGGTTGGGGGTTCAGCCCCCCAGGAATCCTGGGCCCAGCCTTGTTGGGATTACGAGGACTCTGCCAAACAGGAGAGCGGAAGGGGAGTCCTCAAGGGCAGGGAGGTTACTGGGTAAAGGAAGTGGGAGCAAGGACTCAGATCCTTTCACTAGCCCACTTCACGGGGGTAGTGCAGAAGCCAGGAAAGTTCCCCACAATAGCGGGACTATTCCCCCGCTGACACATATACAGTAAGCAAAACCATCCAACAAGCAAGTGAGGGAGATGACCACTTAAGAATCACGATGGAGGATTGAAGCTATACCTCCCCCCATGAAGCTTTTCTGGCCCTTGAAATGGAGGCAATGGACTTTGGAAAATATAAGCAGAAAGCTATTTTGGCATCCTTCACCAGCGGCATGCAAGATGCCAGAGCTCTTGAATCCTGAAAAAGGTGGATCCTTCAACCAAGGGAGCTGAAGTCTCTAGAAACTGAGTATAGGTAAGAAACCTGCTTAGATAAAGATCGTAACTTACTGAAGTTGTTTTAGTCACTAGAAAGCATGTTTCGTTTTGTTTGTAACCTTTCATATCTTTTCTTACTCTTACTTGAAATCACTTAAACCCGTGTTCTTGTTAATACATTTATTCTTGTTATTGCAAAACCATCTCAGTGCTGTTATACTGAAGTGTAAATCTTCAGCTAATTTAATAAGCTGTTGTGCTTTCTGTGGAACAGCAAGTTTAATAACTTCTGTGAGGGTCCAGTGAGAGGGACAGGACACGGCAGAAAGACATCTCTGAGGAGCTCGGGAATTGGGGTTCACTGATTGGTACCTATAAGGCAAAGTTTGGACTGGCAGAACCCTGAAGAGTGTGCTGTCAAGGTAGACGGGCTCGGTGGTGCGTCCAGGAGCTGACTCATAGCTCGGCAGCGGCAGAGCTCGCTTTTGCTGAGGCAGAGCGGTGACAGAGTAGCTCACAGGTTTGGGTGCCTGGATCAAAATATCACAGCAACTAGGCCAGATTTCAGCGGAACTGAGTTTGCACTCTGAGTCATTGGAGCCTTTTAGTGGCAATCAAGAGCTAGTACAGCATAGGCATACAGCATGAGTTAAACTGTGTATCAGTGTGTACTAAGACTGCATGACAGGACTTACAGAACCTCAGTCTTCAGCCCATGGATCTGCTGGGCCTGATTCTTATTCACCCTCAAACCATTTTAAACAAGGCAGGTGAAATAAAGGGGCAGTTACATGAACAGACACTTGGAGCTTCTTTACACTGCCGGTAAAAGGGCATTATTGTAGATAGGAATCAGGTCTGTAATGTATATTTATTCTTTGTCTATGCAGGATCGTCTGCCTCTAGTATTTTACTTCAAAGAGCAAATTTTAATATAGTTTATTTCATCTCTTTGCTTAGCGGTGACTATTTCAGGGTACACATTTTTACCCTTTTAAATGAAACACAAAAGTAAGCATTCTGAAATACAGTCTCTTTTGCCAAAAGTTACTCTCTCACTGTTCTCCTACAGATTCTCAGACAGCTGTTAACGCTGTTTCTGCTGGAGGAGCATGTCTTCATGCCACCATTTACATCCATTTTGGCTCAGAGCCCCTTTCCCCCCCCCCCACCCTGTTTCTTGCAGGGAAACTCATCACGAATTCTGTTGTGAAAGTGCTCTGCAAAACACATTTATGTGCCTCCAAGCCAAAGAAAGTCATTTTCCTGCTGATTTTTCCACCTATATGAAAATTTAGTACATGTCCGTTTGGCTATTCTAACTATTTGAGCAAACTAACACGCTTTAGGAAATCATGAAACAACTGCTACCTGCTAAGGAAGAGGAGCCTGTCCTGGATAGAACTAATTATATCTCCACCCTTACAAGTCTGGTGTGAGTTTTCAAACAGTGTACTGCCCCATTCTTGTACTAATGATTGCATTTGTTTTTCCCTGGTCCTGTTACAGAAGGCAAAATTAATAATTATGCCAAAGGAGGTTAATGTGTATCTAA
Source organism: Chelonia mydas (assembly GCF_015237465.2). NCBI lineage: Eukaryota > Metazoa > Chordata > Testudines > Cheloniidae > Chelonia > Chelonia mydas. Next base: position 165,087,445 of record NC_057849.1, read on the forward strand.
TATAGGGTGTTGACAGAGAACTTAACAAAATGTTTGGCCTAATCCTACAACCCTTAGGCACTCCTAATTTTATTTAACACCTATCTTTTAGATGCTCTGAAAGTCAGACATAACAGGAAAGACTAAAGAAGAAACTCTATTACTGGAATTCCCAGAAGTTAAAGTTTTTGCCTTGAGGAAAGAGAACAACTGCAAAATTTAGAATCCATCTTTTTTACTCAGCTAATGGCCTGTGGTTATTTTGTCTCTTGTATAACATTTCGTATTGGCCACTTCAGACTTAAAAGCAGGTCACAATATTTCAGCAGCTCTAGTGCATTAACTAAATAACTAAAAAGGTTTAAAAACAATGCTCAGTGGACAGAGGCACTGAATTGAATACAGAAGAGTAACTATTAAGTAGATTTGCAATGACTGAGCAAATAAATATAAGTACTATTGAACTTCAACTTGGCAAACAGTTACTTTGAAAAAAAAAGTATCAAGTGATATGGACAACCACCATGCAATGACCATTCATCTCAGAGGTTTTGTGTATTGTAGGAGATATTTTTATGGATAATTCATCTCTACATATGGACTTCTTTTAAATGTAGGTATAGTGAAGCGGAGTATTATATCTTGAATCCGTCGAAATAGTGATGCCTCTCTAACCTGTCTGAGAAGAAGGCTGTACAGGGAGGGAATTCCAGGCATAAAGAATGGCATGTGGGGAAAGATGAATGGGGAAAGGGCAATCAAAGCTATTGTAAATGACAGAGCCAAGGAGAGTATGAGGGGGATGACACAAGTTATGTGAGGCCAACAAATAGTAACACCTGTTCTATTTCATAGGGTAAATGAAAATTTATAGCTACATAAATTGTAACTCATTTAAAAGAAAAATGTGAATTTGAAGTAGTATGATCATTAATAGCTTAGCATGATTTATCTCCATATGAGTATAAAAAATGACAGTTCTCTATTGGATTGCTGGAATTCATAAATACAGGCGATACTTGGAAACAGTCAGTCGTCTTCCTGGCTAAAAGGTTATGTTAAATGTTCTGTTTTTCCTCTGTTTAAAATCTTTATGGACAGAATGTTCACACAGTGAGCAGCTGCTCTGGACTGAAAACAATACTAAATAACTTATAGTACATATGATACTATATAGACAAATTGTTTACCCCTCATATTTAAGCAACATCACTATTTGATGGTTAGATATGGGGATAATGAGTGGCAGGAAAGGAGAACCAACACAAACTTTCATGCAAACCAAACCAAGCCTTGATCTAACATTCTTGATTTTAACTTAAAAAGAAAGAGAGAGAGAGAGAAGATTCTTTTAGTTTAATTTCTAAAAACAAACAGACCAAAAAAACCCCAAATACTTGCACACATCTGCACTTTATGGCTTGGGTCCAGAGCGGAAGCAGAAGTGTTTGAAATGCCACATGAATGTCTGTTAGTGAGGGGGAGAGGGCTTGTTTCCAGTACATCTGGGTCCTTGGGCTAAACCCAGCAATTCTGGGATCCCCACTGCCTGATGTATGTGCATAAGACAAGGCAGGAGCTCTGCTTTGGCTGATATTCCACCAACTTGGCCTGATATTAGACAGAAGAATACCAGTCAGCACACGGTGTAGCACAGCAGACTTGAGGTGAAATTCTAGGCCCATTGAAATCAATGGTAGAACTCACTGAGTTTAATGGTACCAGGATTTCACCCCAAGATGTCAACACCTTCCAGGCAATGGGCAAGATTTTGGTTACATCTGTCATTTGCTTTGTGTAGTCTTCAGCACAAGGCAGCAAGAAACACATTTCAGCTTCCTGGAAAATCTCTCTCTCATAATTGTATAGCCAGCAGGCATAGAATCCTTTTACCCCAGAATAGAGGGCATGGCCATGGAAAGGGGGACACAGAGCACCACTGCTCTCCATTATTTCTGACTAGTGCAGTGGCCTCTTGTGGTCATGGACAGCTGGGCCAAACTTAGAGCTGCCTGAAGTCTGCTCTGACTTATGATGAGGTCTGGACCTAGCTGTCCTTAGAATCCCAGGGGCTTTAAAGGTAGCACACAGCCACCTGTGCCCAGCGCTGTGAACTGCATCTCAGCATAGCTTTCATAAAGCTTAGAATGTGGGTCCATGGCTCAGGCCAACATCTGGTTAAAAAACAAAGAAGAATGTGGGGGACATTGACAGGAGGCAAAGAATTGCATCTTCCACACAACAATGCCTCTCAAATAACTATGAATAAAGATTTCTGACAAAGTTTCAGATGGTGAGCTATTTTATGCATATATATATATATATATATATATATGTGTGTGTAATAAATATACATGGCTCCTTGTATTACATGTGTGAAAACTGTGCCAGACAGATAACATTGACAAGACACACTTAGTTTCTTTTTCTCTGTACATAAATTTCACGAATTATATTTTAATAAGGATTCTACCCTGCCTTAGGAGTGGTGGTTCATGTCAAACAAATGGAGCCAGTACTCTTCATGCGGTTTCAGGTTTCATCAGATAATCTCAGTGTGAAATCATTCTGCTTTGCTTTGTTTCATCTGATGCAATGTCTAGCCTTATTAAAATTACAGATAAAAAGAAGCAATGTATAATCTGATTAAATCAGTTCTAGAAATTGCTCCTAGGGCCTACTCCAGAGCCCACTTAAGTCAATGGAAGTCTTACTGTGTGTTTTGCTTTAAAATAGGATGAGTACCTGTTACTTGCATTTCAGATATTCTCTGTTTATAATAAAATCAATTAACTTACTTGCATCTAAAATGTTTGATACTATCACAGTTAGAATCTATCATAATTTAAGTCAAAATGTAAGGATATTAACATACAACCTTTACAATTTGTTAGGGAGGAAACTTTAATCCACAAATGGTTTTAGTTAATCTCTAGTTTGTAGGCACACTGGTGGAATGTTATATAGGTATAAAGTGAGAGTTGGTAGTCCATACCTGAGTTCCTGTATATGCCACAAGCACAACTATATCAGCGGCTCTAGTTACAACCCAGTTCCCTTCTCCAGTGTAGATGGCACCTTCAACTGTTTTGTAATCAGGCTTCTTCAGCAAAGAGAAGGCTTTCAATAAAGCTAAAATATAGAGTATAGCAAAATCCACGCTACTCTGAGGAGATGATTTGCTGAGCCCCTAAGAGTGCATCACAGAACTCTCAGCCTGGGGGAGCTCAGTATGTGTTTGTTTCATATGCTACCTTTACATCTTCCCAATTCTGAGGTGTGGTGGTGGCAGGTGCTGATACTGCTGGAGAGGTCCTCAGCATAACTCAGATAGCTTTTTGCTAATGATTTGATTGGGCCCCTACCGCCTAAATATGGCCGCCATATAAACACAGACATATACCAGAAAACCTTGCTTATGTGCAGATGGCTGGACAGAAAAACACTTTTTTTCTGAACGAATTGCAGCAATGGTATGCAAGGAAGGCTGTTTTGGGAGGAGTTTGTGTCTTAGTGCATGCTCTGTACAGATAATTCCTAAGACTATTCTTAGCAGTAACAAGAATCCGTTTTAGCCTTCAGCATTGGGACTCTTACTTGTATTTACTTTATTCACAGGAATAACTCCAAAGATAATAAATACTGAACCACAATGTGGCTCAAAAGTCCCAACCTTGTCTAGTGGACACTGTACAGTCACACTGCCCCAGGAAGAGCAGCAGACAGGCACAATCTCTGTCACGGATGCTCCTTGCGTGAGCAATGTCTTCCACCAATTTGGCTTTCCATCGACAGGCTGGTTAGGGATTTTGGGGAAGCATGGCTCCTCCTCATTCTTAAATGGTCTTTACCTTCCTTTCTCAAAGAGGGGCCCATGAATCACCAGTCCCAGCATGAAGGACCTCAGTGCTGGCAACTCTCATTATTTTATCAGCAGTCTCGTGATAGTTTTTGTTTCTTAAAGTCCCAGATCCTAGAGTTGTGAAAATCCCTCCTTTGGGTTTTTTGTTTTGTTTTGTTTTGTTTTTTAAACATAAGTTTCTAGTCATTGAGTCTTGTGGAGAAAAGCCTGAAAATGTGATCTAGGTGCACCCTAAAGAATAAATATCAGAATCTAAATAAAAAGAAAACAAAATATTTCTACCGTGAACTCGTGGTTTGTGAATCAATGGTATTGAAAATATTGGGGAATGCTATTGTGAGTGGCCCTTACACAGCTGTACAGTGCGGGGGGGATTTTTGCTCACTTCTGTGTGGCTGCATAAGAACTACACGTGATCTACCCCATGTGTTTAAACACATGCAGTTTGCATATAATTGACAGACTATAATTTCTTTATTAGGTACACTGTCTTTTGCTGTTCTATAAATATACATAGTAGACCATAATGATCAATCATGAAAATAGCACAAAAGTATTCAAACAGTAATTTTAAAATGCCACTGCAAACCTTTTAATCTTTAAGAAAAAATCTTTGTCTATCAGTTCCTTACTTTTAGTATAACACCTCAGAATCTCCAGACACAAATCTGTTTGCAAGGTAAGCTTGACTCTCCATTTTGTGATTTTTTTTTTCTGCTGCCAGGTATGCTTCTGCAGTGAAAACGCTGTTTGTTTCCTGATTTGTGTCCCTGAGGAGAATGTTGATATTGTTGCCCCTTGCAGATTCACAGGTCAAATTCTTGTCACACACAGTCTGGGTATGTTCATGGTGTAACTTGTTTTATTTACATTGTACACCAGTCCTCTGACAGAGGTGTTACAAACAGCATGCAGGCAACCCCCTTTCTTAGGGATCTCAGTCCTAACAGCACTGCCCAATTTCAACTCTACCTCAAGAATTGACTCTAATTACAGAGGTTAAGACTAAGAGCAAGCACCTCGCTGCTTGGTACAGCTACGTCAAAGAAACTGCATCAGAAAAACAGCAACACTGGTATTTCTTCTAAGACTAAAAATTGCTTTCAAGCAAAGAAGATGAAGGAAAAAAACCTGTGGTGTATGTGTAACAGCATAAGGTATTGACCTCTGCCATAACAATATCATTTACATGTTGTCTATGGCTTCCATTGACTCGCCCAAGTACCAGCTCCTTGACATCTTCTCTGCCTCTCGTCTCCCTAATCTCTAGTCTACCTTTACTCTGTTTCCTGAAACTGTTTCCCACTCACTCTAAAGCCTAGCATTCATTCCTCCAAACTCCCTGCTACCACTTCTTTCCCCAGGTAAACGTTTGTCAGCCCCTCATGACTGATTTTTCTCTCTGTGACTGGCTGGCTGGCTAACCTTAAGTCTGACCTCCTTCATCATTTTGACTCAGAACTGAAGCACACAAAGTCAATAGGCACTACAAATCTGTTGTATACTGAGAAAGTTAAAGATGAAATTTCAGAGTTTATCATTCTCATTCTTCTTCATATTTTGTGTGCATTAGGACAAAGGAGAAGGTATCCTTCCAGTATCCTCTCAAGAAAATATTTTGCAACCATTTCACCCTCAAGGATACTGAAAATTTAGGCCCCAATCCTGCCCATAGATGCAAACAGGTGAATCCTTGTGTCTTCACAGAGCCCTTTTACTTAACAAGGGTCTAAGAGTGGGTATCTCTTTGCAGGAGTGGTGCCTTATTTTGGAATGGATGGGTTATTCTGTACAAAAGGTATAACTGGTATGACAGGCAACAAAACTGCTGAATGTTTCTTGCACATGTTATGCAATTGTTCACTGTATTCCATCCACATATCACACCCTATACTGAAGAGTGCTAGAATTCACATACCCTTAGGCTTGGCAGAATTCATTTTAAAATTTTTTTTATAGTTTCAACAGATAATACCAATGTTTATTTTTAAGCATTTTCTCCCTACTTTTTACTGATTTTAAGTTTTCACACTTGTGAAAACTTAAAAGGGGATCAGGGAATAATTATTTAATGACAGTAGATGGTGAGATTGAAAAAGTTAAAGCTTTATAACCATCAAACAACACATTGTCAACATCACTGTGACAATATACAATGTAATATCCTTAAATCAAACTCTAAGTTCTCAAGCATTTTTCTCTCTGCCTATCTATACATTTCAGTTATTAACAGTGGAAATATTTTTTTTGTCGGCTTGTATGTATGGTGAAATTGTTTACTGATAAAAATCTAATATTTCCAAGCCTGCTTGCATGTAGAATTACATGAAATTGGAAATGTTACAACAATGATGGCAAATCTCAGGAAATCAGAGATTTTGATCATACACATCATTGTCTGGCAAGGGCTACAGATAATCTATTTTTCCTCTGTACCTAAAGCCAATGGCTATCTTGCTGGAAAGTTTTTTTGTTGTTGCTTGCATATCTCACTCCCCAGAATTCTAAGAAATTGAGTTGATCCTTAAGAAGATTCTTGATATGAAGAAGCAGCTATGGCTAAAATGTTTTATTTTTCCTGCCTTTAAAATTGGCACTTTTGCTGAATTCCCTTAATTGTTCAGAAGTACAATTTCAATCTATTCAGTTATTTGAGGCAGAGTTCTGTGCATAGCTGGCTAATCATATGTAGTAGGTAAGTGGTTCCAGTTGGAGTTGGCACTAAGGGACAGGAAGAAGAGTTCTCCAGATGTGTAAAGTTTTTATTCATGGTGTGTAAAAGTTACAAAAATAAAAAGTCTTGTGTTTGATGTTTCAGGTTTCATGTAAAGCAGGGCAGTTGTTCCTTTAACCATATTAGTGCTGAATCCAGTACTGTAAGCCAATGAAAGAACACTGTAAGCTTAATCATATGTTGCAAACACGTGTATTTACCTGTGATAGACCTTAGATTATTAAAAGTGAAAATTTTGAATATCCAGTGTACTTTTATATGCTCTTTACCTCTTTATTTCATTTGTCTTGGGGTAGCCGGTTAGGTCAGTCTCTCCCTTGTTTAAAGTCAGCTTCACATTCAGGTTCTTAGCATGTCAGTGTTAGGTTTCAAACACTGCATGGGATTTTTTAAATAACTATCTGTTTCCTTTGGGATTTTATGAAGTACTGTGAAATTATTTCTATGGGTCTTTGATTTTTCCCACAGCTCAATTTTACAAAATGTATCTTGTACTGAATTTAAGTTGACAGTGTTCCTTTAAGTGTCTGGTCATAGCTTAACTTTCAATTCTTTGAAACAATGTTTTGCATAACCCTGTAGCCATGATCTCTTACCTGGTACAAAATTACTTGTATGTTACTTAAATCCCATTCAGAAATTTTAATAAGCTTGCGGGGGGGCTGGTGGGGGAATTTGGTTGAGACATAGCAAAGTATAAGAAGATTAGGTGCGCAGGGACCTCTCCACTCACCTCCCAGGAACACCACATTGAGGTAGCCCTATTATTTATCTGTTCAAATACCATCACACAGATTCATGTCCTCGCAAGAGTCAGACAGTGGTACCATGCAACACACAGTAACAGACCTTTCTGATGGAGCACTTTCTTTAGTAATTCCCTGGTCATTACTAGTTCTACCCTGTGTAGGGTTACCTATTGGAACTTTTTTCCTAGCATGCCTTGCTAGGATTGACCCTTTAATTTGGCAGAGCTAAGCAACTTCAATCCCAACATGGCCATTTTGTAACTGGTTGTTGCTGCATTTCTTTCACTTCTAACTGGTAGGTACTCAACTCTTTCTTTTTCTTTTTTTTTCTTTTCTTTTCTTATTCCTCCGGAGATACCACATTCTTACAAGCAGTGATGAGCTGCCAAAATCTTAACAATGGGTTTCCTCCTCACCCCATGAGGGGGTCGTTGCCCACCCCCACCCCCCGGGACTCCTGCCCCATCCAACCCCCCTGCGTTCCTTGACACCCCCACCCCAGGACCCATGCCCCATCCACCTCTCTCCCCTGTCCCTTGACTGCCCCCAGAACCGGGCAGGAGGGTCTCATGGGCCACCGTAGTGGGTGCCTACCCCGCCCCTAAGAGCCAGAGGCACCTGCCGGGGGGTGAGGTGGGGAGTCCCAGAGGTGCTTACCTGGGGCTGCTCCCAGGAAGCATCCAGCACGTCCCTCTGGCTTCTAGGGGTGGGGGAGTGTAGCTGGGGGGGGAGCAGGTCACATCACACTGATCACATCAAAAGTGGCACCTTAGGTACCGACTCCCTGGGTGCTCTGGGGCTTGAGCACCCACGGGGAAAATTTGGTGGGTGCATAGCACCCACCGGCAGCTCCTCACCCCGCGCCCGGCCCCAGATCACCTCACCTCCGCTCCGCCTCCTCCCCTGAACACACCGCCCCGCTCTGCTTCTCTGCCCCCCAGTTTCCCGCGAATCAGCTGTTCGGCGGGAAGCCGGGGAGGGCTGAGAAGCAGGCGGCGGCTTCACACTCAGGCCAAGGGTGGTGGAGGTGAGCTGGGGCGAGGAGCGGTTCCCCTGCGCCCCGCCCCCCCCCCAGCCCGGGTTACCTGCTGCGGCACGGGTGGCCCTACTTGCGCCCCCCCCGCCCTCCCCCCAGCTACACTCCCCCGCCCCGCTGGAGCACCCATGGAGTCGGCACCTAAGGTGCCACTTTTGGCCGGTTAAATTTAGAAGCCCTTTTAGAACCGGTTGTCCCTCGTGGAACAACCGGTTCTAAAAGGGCTTCTAAGTTTAACAACCAGTTCTAGCGAACCGGTGCGAACCAGCTCCAGCTCACCACTGCTTACAGGGATTACAAAGCTATTATGAATTTACAAATTCACCTTAACAACCTTGAATTGAAGAGTATTTGAATAGTTTGGTGTTTGTTTTCTGATAAAGTGGAAGCTTAATTTGGAATTTTCCAGCATTCTAACATTTTGTGTTTTTGAGACAAATGCAAAATTTTCAAGAGTTTAGCTCCAGGTTATTGAAATATGGTAGTGTAACAGAAACTACAGACATGAAATATCCAAAGACTATATCAACTTCATAAATGTTACATGTATCAGTCTGGGCTAAGGATTGTATTCTGGCTTTGTAGGGATGTTACAGAACTTCCTGCAGGAACTGAAATCACTGAGTGGTTGCAGGGAGGCAGTAATTAATGCTGCTCCCTAGTTAAGTAGCAAGTCTGGAGAAGTCTCACCCCCTTGGGGAAACTGAATATACTGGCTTGATGTGGCTAAAGAAGCCTAGTAACCCAACTGAATATTCTATTAAGTAAAGGCCCTGGCATGGGGAGAAAGGCCACATACTTGATCCAAGAACTGACATGGGACTGTGACCAGAGGGACAGGCCCTGTGAGAGGACCTTCAGTACTCTGACCCCTGCCAGGGTCTCCCTGTGGAAGATGGGTGCCGTTTGGTAAGCCAAACCCTGCATATGAATTGTACATTGTTTTCAAGATATTTTTCTCTGTGACGCTTTTGTTATGAATAAATAATACTTTGCTTCATGAAGGCTGGTTGGTCACTGGTTAACCTCCTCATTACCCATGAGGAAACAGGACTACAGTTGCTGACCTAAAGTCAGACCTGTTGGGGTGATCACAATGAATTGCAGCTTAAATGCTCAGCCTAAACAGACTGTGTGTCATGGGCTCTGCCCCAAGAAGGCCATGGCTAGAGGCCTGAGATTTACATGGAGTACCTTGAAGGAGGCCACAAAAGGATCAGAGGTACAGTTACATGAACTGTGATAATCAGCTTAGGACTTTCCTGAGGTCATTAAAAACGTTTAAGAATTGCTCAGAGATAAGAATCTCTTTGCAGCTTGCAAGGCCTACAGAATGGTCATCGGTCCTTCTCCGACAGATTATCATCTCAACATATGGCTTCTGCTCTTCTACATAACAGAAGCCTTGGCCACGCAATGACTTTTCAGTTTTGTCCTTTCTAGACAGGATCCACCTGCCACCCATATAGTTCCAAGTCTGCCTTGACTCCTCTTAACTCTCCACATTATAACTGCCTCCATCCAAGTCATGCACACTTTGAAAAGCAAATATCAAACCGAGTATGTTCTATGCATTTCTAAAAGATCTATCTGTATACATTTCACAAAGTGTATATGTAATGTGGGTCTTATTTTCAAGTATGTGACTAACCTATTGTGTCCCTTCTCCTGACATCAGTATTCTGTTCTTCCATCAGTGTTGCCCCTCTGCTGTGCAGTAGCAGATGTCCCGCGCCTTTCAGGTAGGCCTCCCAATTAGAGAAGAAATCAGTGATGTGGCGTCTGTGTACATTCTAAATGTAGCTTTGCTTTATTTACACACACACACAACAGTTCTTACATGGGATGGTCAGAGAGCTTGTAGAGCTATCCCTTCATCTGGGAATCCAAGCCTAACGCCAATGCCATGTTCCCAGAGAGCAACTCTGCCTCACAAATTGACTTATAGACTTTGTCTTAAGGAACGATTGTGATCATCTAGTCCAGAGGTGGGCAAACTATGGCCTGCGGCTGCCAGACACGCTGCTCTGAGCAGCATGGTAAGGAGACCGGGGCGAGGAGTCCCGGGGGGCCGTCAGGGGACAAGGAGCGGGGGGGGGTTGGATGGGGCCCAGGTTCTCGGGGGGAGGGGGGTCAGGGGACAGGGAACGGGGCGGGGGTTGGATAAGCGTGGGAGTCCTGGGGGGCCTGTCAGGGGGCGGGGGTATGGATAGGGGTCGGGGCAGTCAGGGAGTGGGGGGCAAGGGGGTTGAACAGGGGGTGGGAGTCCCGGGGGGCCTGTCAGGGGGTGGGGGGTCCCGGGAGGGGGCGGCCAGGGGACAAGGAGCAAGGGGGGTTGGATGGGTCGGGGATGGGAAGTGGGAGGGGGATGGGGACAGGGCCAAACTGTTTGGGGAGGCACAGCTTTCCCTACCAGCCCTCCATACGCTTTTGCCACCCTGATGTGGCCCTCGGGCCAAAAAGTTTGCCCACCCCTGATCTAGTCTGATCTCTTGCACATTGCAGGCCACAGAACCTCACCCACCCACTCCTGTAATAGACCCCTAGCCTCTGGCTGAGTTACTGAAGTCCTGAAATCATGGTTTAAAGATTTCAAGTTACAGAGAATTCATCATTTACACTAGTTTAAACCTGCAAGTGACCTGTGACCCAGGCTGCAGAGGAAGGCAACCCCCGCCAGGGTCTCTGGCAATCTGACCAGGGAAAAAATTCCTTCCCAACCCCAAATATGGCAATCAGTTAGACCCAAGCAACCCAATCAGAGACCAAGCAGAGAGCAAACAGAGAGCTGCTCATGCAGATCCTTCTACTCAGAACCATATGTAACTGAAATCTTACACCACAAGCTTTTTTTTCTGGAATAAAACCCTGCTCACATACTGAAGGTATGTCTTCACTTTGAGTGAGGGGTGTGATTCCCAGCTTGAGGAGCCATACTTGGGCTAGCTCCTGTTGAGCTTGAGTGCTAAAAATAGAACACAGCCACAGCAACCTGAGCTCAGTCAGAGGGCGGGAATCACACCTTAGGTCAAATGTACATGTAGTTTAGCAGAGAACCTGGAAGGCTGTGCAACAGCGCCACCTAGTGACACCTACCATCACTGGTAGAACCAGGTAGTCATGCCAATGCTTGAAATTGCTAATTCTTGCCATTATGACCCCTGTTTTCAGTTGCTTTTTACTTTGCCAGACTTAACCATTCAGGCTAAAGTTTTCCATGCTTGCTCTCTGCTTCAAGCTAATGTTTTTAAAGCTTCTTCAAAAACCATTCAGTCATTTCCAAGAATGAGGTTAGAGAAAAATAGTTAACTTTGCCAATATTAAGTTTGTTTCCAAATGTTCCTTTGAAGAGTTCTAGTAACTCCACGCTTTAGAGCAGAAACTTGAAATTGTTGTCATGAAAATCTACCCAGATGTAGGGAAGCTATAATGCTCTGGAAATGGCTATTACCACATACTAGGGAAAGCTTCTGTGAAGCTTGCAGCTAAAAATCTGACTATTCCCTATGTACTGAGCATGTCCCAGCCCTGCAGAGCCTCCTATGTGGTGGAGACAGAGCTAGATATCTAGACCAGGAGAATGCAGAAGTTGCAGCAACTCCTACCTTCTGCTAGGCCTAGAGGAAGGTACATGGCCTATGAATCAGTGAATGGCATTGTCTTTTTTGTGACCCCCCAGAACTTATGGTATCTGAATAAAGTAGTCAGCCCAATAGATTGGCCAGTGAAAACTGGAAGATTGTTATTGTTCAGAGAAGATAGTCATTTTTATGAATCCTCTTGAACCTTAAGATTGTCTTTAGCTTTAGATTTGGGCTCTGGGAAAACCTGATTCTTACGGGCTATTTTTACCATCAGTTTGTCCGTTCTTAGCCAGATGCAGTACATTGTATGTTAGTGCAAACTATACTGTGCTGAACTAATATACTACAGGGCAATATTTTCTTTTTCAAAATCCAGACTACAGCATCGTGATTGTCCAGTGTATTTCCTGTATGAAGTGAATGATTCAAGGAAACATATATGCTATTCCTTTCTTGTCAATAGACTGTACGCTATTGGATCTCTCTGGGTTTGTAATAAGATGCAGCATTCATGCTAGCATATTGTCCTAGGACTAAAAGGTCTTTTGGAAAACATTCTAAAATAAGTTTTGTTTATATGCTATTCAGAACACTGTCTTTTTTTTTTAACAAGAAGTCTTGGGAGTGAAGTGGGGGAGGGGGGATGGCTTTTAAATACCAGAATAAATGTGTGTGTGTTTGCATCATAAATTGTTCTCTTTATTATAATAATCAGATGTCAGGCAAATTCCAGTCATAGTCTGATGGCGAGGCTGTTGACTAAAGATACTTTGCAATCTGGCACATCCTCTTACTATCTAAGAGCAAGTACTCAATTATCTGCTGATCTGTCCTCAAAGGCCAACACAAACAAATATATGGCCTAACCATCAAATGCCAAAATAAAGTGGCATACTACCATATTTGCATAGGAAGCTGTAAGTCAATGTGTCTGTTTACTCAAGCTGTTGTGACAAAAAGGGATGTTCTAGGTCAGTATAACTTGCAAGGGGGACTTATGGATTAGTTTCTTGCTTTTTGGGTGCACCTGCTTGAGAGTCAATCAGGACTGAAATGCTGTTGGCACTAAAATGACAAAATGCATGCAGTGTTCAGTATTACAGTCCAAGTTTCTCCTCCCCAGCATCTGAAGCATTCTGGGAATTTGTGCAGCCATTTTATTTTCCTTTTAAATACAATTCCTTCAATTTGTGTCTTTATGCTCCTCCAGTTCTTGACCTAACAAAGTATTTTGCAGTTTAAAATGCATACTTTTTTGGCCACTATAGGCCAAATTCCACCCTCTGATGTGTGCATTCAGTTCCTAATGGGGCTGACCCAGAAAAAACATGATTAGCAGTTCAAAGAAGGAAAATGAATATCTGTCCTTACTAGAGCCCTATGTCTCAAGCTCAGACCAGGGAGACTGATACACTTAGGAAGAAATATCAGTCTGAGTGGGTGGAAGATCATCTGTTCTTCTAAATCAAACTACAGGACACATAATGGTTTCTCTTTTGAGACTTAAAATCAGGTCAGAGATTGCTAGCCAAGATAGAGGAGAGAACCCTGATCCAGAATCTCAAGTGGATGAAGAAGTGGATCCAAGAAAACCCTCTAGTGAGGTGAAAATACTTTTATAACTGAACATAAGCATATTTCAAAAGTCTCTGGAATTGGTGTACCAGTTATCGAGTCAGTCTCTCTCTCTTAAAAATTGGCAAAAAGAGTAGTGCTTTCAGTACAAGTGGCAAAAGAGGGGATATAGATGTTTGATATCACACAAGTCTATGGTTTGCTCTGCTCAGAATGAGTGCTTTGAAAAATATAAAGCTGTCAAACAACTGGGTTGTTGCTAAGCTGTTTGCCTCATTTCAATAACTATCGAGACCTATTGCGTGACTTCTAAGCCTCAGCCCACAACAAAGGGAGAAGCTGCAGCCCCAATTAATTACCAATACAAGTATTAAATAGTTCACTAATTTAGGTAATTCATTAACATTTTCATTTGTTATACCCGTCAATGCCTTGACCAAAATCAGAAACACTAATGATCAGCATTAAATGCTAAATCAATTAAATGAAACATTACATACTCCAGAACTTCCCATGGGACTTTTCTTTCTCAGTCTCTACTGAATTAATGCACATGCTTTGTGTTGGGAGTGAAGCATAAGAAAGGTCCAGACTACATGTGATAAAGATTTCATGGCCCTTTTTGTAAGGGAAGGGACACTTGTCCTGTTGTCCTGGATAAACTCACTTTGCAAAAATATGTTTTTCCTTCCAAATTCCTCCTGCAATTTGAAGTGAATGATTTTCTGTCCATTACTTTGTTCTAAATTTTTGTGTTGCTTTGCACTGCTAAGCAATTGAATTATTCCACCCGAGCTGGTTGCACTTCAGTGCTGAGTGTCATGAATCGTATATCTATGATCTGTGAAGATGCAAATTGTCTTGGAAAGCTCCAGGAATCAAGGGCCCATGTATATACGAGATACCTTGTTGCTAAACTGTCATTCATTGACTCCTGTGCTGCCAGGTTCAGCAGGCACTTAAAACACTAAATGGAAAATAAACTGTCCTGTCACCAGTAGGCGCTGGGCACAGTAGGTCAGATTTGAAACGTACCATGTGGTGTGGGAAACATGCACTGCTCTTTGCCCATTCTGTATCTGTTCTGGGAACAAGCGGAAGGCTACTGTCTGGAACCTTTCGCCAGTATTAAAATTAGGAAAGGAAAATAGTGATTACAAAATGCTTTTGATTCAGGGTGCAGTTATGCTAGATTTTTTTTTCCTATGAAACATTTAAACATGTTCACTAGATTAAAACACTATATGGAGCTGTTTGTGTTCTAGATCACCCTAGGATTCTGTTTCCCAGAAAATCCACCTTCTTTTTCTCTCTCTGTCAAAACCAGCATATCTATATTTTAAAAAAAACAAAACTTCCTTTTCTTCTGCTAACAATGGCTGCCACAAATTAAAAACCACATTTGCTTTCAGCAGCATATGAGGATAGTTCATTTTGGACAGGTTTTAAGCTCTGCTGAGTTCTGAGGTAATGTTTGCAGACATTTAATGTAATTATGTGTAATGGTTATAAAAATTCTTGACAGCACTATTTACTGCACATTGTCTTTCAGCAGGAAAGCTTAAACCTCTAAATTTCCTAGGACCCTGCTGAAGTAACATACGTATCTTCTTTTTTTCATTTGGAAAAGCCAGAGGACATTTTTGAGGGTAGGATCCAAATATAACAAATCCACAGTACTCTGTGAAAAAATAAATAAATAAAATAAAACATAACTATTACAGTCAAAGAATAAGAACTTCTCCCCATCAGGATCGAGTATTTTGGACAATTTACTTATGTATTTTGTTTTCAGTGTTGAGCAAGTTAATCTATGATTGATCAAATGGGCATAGACCTCACTTGGTTATCTGCTTTTCTTTGTTAGTGGTACTTAGGCCATTCCGGATTCCAATGTAATGCACTTTATACAGACAGATCCTTGGGTATTCTGGCAATTGTTGCTGGCTGCAGGCAGAAGAAAGTGCTTGGTATTAGTCTCTGTACTTGTAGGTTGTACTGTTAATGTGCATCTTGCCCCATGTGTTTTTACAAGCTTCTGATTAGTGGACCTGATTTTGATCTCATTTATACTAGTTTTATGCTAGTTTAAACCCCATTGACTTAAGTGGAGAAATTCCTGGGGTGAAATCCTGCTCCTGTTGAAGTCAATGGCAAAACTCCCATCGACTTCAATAGGCCAGGATATAATCTTCATTATGTAGTGCTGTAAGATCAAAATCAGGCCCGGTATTGTTTATCAGAAGCACTTCCTGACTGCAAAGCACCAAACCTACAGTCTGGTCCTCGAGCCTTCACTCAAACAAGTAGTCCTTATTTATGTGAGGAATCCTACATAAGTTAATAGAACTATTTATATGAAAGAGCATTTCAGGATCAGGTTACCTAGAATAGAAAATAACTATCACATGGCAAAGAACAGAGCATTTAAACTAGTAAAGGTGTTTTGTTTTCAGAAAGTAAACCATCTGTATACTCATCAGAGATTCTCTCTTCTCTGGTTCAACACACAGCAGCTGGGTTGCAATCACACTGGGATTGTTGTGAGATGTAGTGTTTGGGTCTGGATATGAACTTATTCTTAAGTTAGGTTCTAGGGTTTTGGTTTGTCCCATTTATATTACACATGTAGAGCCCTGCCACAAGGTTTTGATCTGGGGGTTTGGTTTGAATCTCCAGTTACTCAGCAGTTGTAAATTACCATATATAATGGCTCTTAAATTGTTGCTGGTTTATGTAACCATGGCTGGTATTTCTTGGCCTAGCTCCATATCACATGAAAACGTTGGGCTGCTAAGGAAGTTACATCTCCTTTTTTTTGAAGGAGATGGAAGTTGATAAATGGTAGGAAACACACTCTCTCTCACTCCCCGTAACTGTGCATGTGGGGACAAATTCATTGCCAAAAAAGATATGGTTGTTTGTAATGCAAGTATGGGAAAGGTCTGATTTATATACAAATGAATGACATGTATTTGAAAAATAATAAAAGCTACTAACTTAATTTTTAAAGTGAGTCGAGAGTGAGTTTAAACTACAGGCATATTTTTGTTGGGGTGAATGACCCTGCAGACTTATGCTTTACATTTCTCAGTCAGTATCTCATACTTCATAATAATACAGAAAAAGTGAGAAGTTAAAGGCAGAAATAGGATTAAATGAGAAAAATCTGGAAACACTCAAAAAGCTGACAGCTAAGAATTTAAAAAATGTCATATTATTTTACATTAATTTAGAATAACCAATAAATAGTCAACAGTTTATTTCAGTTTTACATATGATTTATTGGTAGTATCCAGTACTGTCTTGCATTTTGAACCAGAGGTAAACAATGTAGAGGCAAGATAGTCAACTCCTAATGGGAGTCTATTGCATTGCTGGGAACTGAAGCCAGATCTTCGGAGTTCCTTAGTTACAAAACTATCCTTCCTCTCTTACTTGTTAGATTTTTCTTCATAATAACTAATCATTTGCAAAAGCCAGCTGTTGTTACAAATGATGGGTGAGCTCTGAGCCTTAATAAAGAGACTTTTAGTAAAAAGTGAGAGAAACTAACTTGTAGCTTGGAAAAAGGATGAAACCTAAAAGACAGATGAAAATTAGAAAGGGAAAATAGGTTCTGACAGCTAGTGGGATGACTGGCACCACAGAGAGAAGACTGAAGTGTGTTTTGTGAAGCCTGTCATTTTGTCAGACTAGCTGACTTGGTAAAGAAAGTGAGTGCCTTAACACTAAATCCAGCTTTAAGAGCATCTTTATATTTGAGCTATCCATAACAGTAGCTAGGCATTAACTGTGTCCCTACCATTCTCTTAATATTAATAACATGATACTGAGGGGCTCCTTAATTTAATACTGATGTATAATCTAAATACAGAGTAGACTTTTAGCAATTACCTTCCAAAATTTAATATGGACAACTTCTATATTACATTATTATTTGTATTTCAGTTTGGCCCAACCCAACCCCCATTGAGCTAAGCACTGTACAAGCACAAAGTAAAAGACAGCCCCTTCCCTAAAGACCTTGAAGATTAAAGCCCTTAAGCACTTGTTGGTCATCTTTATTCAGAAAAGCACATAAGTATAGCCTAAACTTTAAGCATATGCTTAAATTCCATTAAGTACAGTATTCTTAAGTTAAGCCTGTGTTTAAGTGCTCTTCTTGAATATGGATGTTTTTTGTAGTCAGGGTCTACATAGGCAAGACCAAAGATAGGAAAAAGGAAGTGTAATTATCTATAGTTAGGTTGACTATAAATGTGCTGTTCCACCTATTCTCAGCCTTCTGATCTGACTGTTTATAAACAGTTGTTTTATAATGAGCTCTGAATAAACTTTAACAAAAAACAACAACATTGAGGAAAGTTTTGTATAAAAAAATTGTGGTAATGTCAGCTTCTCTGATTAAATGTTGATCTAGATGTTGCAACATCTAGATCAAGTGGAATTGTGACTCATTGTTTGGGGTGTGGGTTGGATGACATTTAATGAAAATGACAGTACTCATGTCATAAATATAAAGGGAAGGGTAAACACCTTTAAATCCCTCCTGGCCAGAGGAGAAACCCTTTCACTTGTAAAGGGTTAAGAAGCTAAGATAACTTCGCTGGCACCTGACCAAAATGACCAATGAGGAGACAAGATACTTTCAAAGCTGGAGTGGGGGGAGAAACAAAGGTTCTCTCTGTGTGTGTGAGGTATTTGCCGGGAACAGAAAGGAATGGAGTCTTAGAACTTAGTAAGTAATCTAGCTAGATATGCGTTAGATTCTGTTTTCTTTAAATGGCTGAGAAAATAAGCTGTGCTGAATGGAATGGATATTCCTGTTTTTGTGTCTTTTTGTAACTTAAGGTTTTGCCTAGAGGGATTCTCTACGTTTTGAATCTATTTACCCTATAAGGTATTTACCATCCTGATTTTACAGAGGTGATTCTTTTACTTTTTCTTCTATTAAAATTCTTCTTTTAAGAACCTAGTTGCTTTTTCATTGTTCTTAAGATCCAAGGGTTTGGATCTGTGTTCACCTATGCAAATTGGTGAGGATTTTTATCAAGCCTTCCCCAGAAAAGGGGGTGTAGGGTTTGGGGAGGATTTTGGGGGAAAAGACGTTTCCAAGCGGGCTCTTTCCCGATTATATATATCTCTTAAACGCTTGGTGGTGGCAGCAATAAAGTCCAAGGGAAAAAGGAAAATAGTTTGTACCCTTGGGGAAGTTTTAACCTAAGCTGGTAAAAATAAGCTTAGGAGGTTTTCATGCAGGTCCCCACATCTGTATCCTAGAGTTCAGAGTGGGGAAGGAACCTTGACAACTCACATCATGCATTACTTGGAAAGTGACACTCTAAAAAGTATCAAAGTAGCAGCCGTATTAGTCTGTATTCGCAAAAAGAAAAGGAGTACTTGTGGCACCTTAGAGACTAACCAATTTATTTGAGCATAAGCATCACATGCATCCGATGAAGTGAGCTGTAGCTCACAAAAGCTTATGCTCAAATAAATTGGTTAGTCTCTAAGGTGCCACGAGTACTCCTTTTCTTTTTGTAAAAAGTATGCTTTTCTTCTGTCTGTGAGATGAGATTGAGGTACTTGGAGGATAGGAGGGGTTTGTCATTAAACTGAATCAAGGATCCTAATGAGAACCAAGGAATTTTTCTTTTTCTGTTGCTGTATGGATAAATCGGCAAATATTTCCTGATACTCCCCAAATGAAAGATACACTGAACAATTTATTTGGCAAATTATGCACCTGGAAAACTTTTGCAGCTCTAATAATGAATATTTGTATGCATTCACACATGGGCAGCAGGTGAACCCCAGGCTCAGGGAGGCTAGCCCCTGGTCCGGCCCACCTCTTCTGCCTGAGGGCCTGCCCTTCCCGTCAAAG
The DNA here is from genome assembly GCF_015237465.2 of Chelonia mydas. Lineage (NCBI taxonomy): Eukaryota > Metazoa > Chordata > Testudines > Cheloniidae > Chelonia > Chelonia mydas. The sequence continues at coordinate 165,106,851 of NC_057849.1, forward strand.
CCCAGAGGCCCCCACACATACACACACGGCTGCCAGCCCCCCCTAGCCCTGGGCTGCCCAAGAATACCCCCCGGCATGCTGGGCAGAGAGGCATGGCCCCCTACCCCCAACCCTGTAGGGCCGGGCTGTTGGCACACACACACACGCACACACACACACACACCCCCAGGGTGCCAGGTAGGTGGTGCGGCCCCACTCCCCCAGCCTGGAGCACTGGGCGGGCAGGCGGCACAGGGTTCCTGTAACCTGGAGTGCAGGCCGTCTCCCATTAACCCCAGCCTGGGGTCCCAGCTGTGGGAGGAAGATGGTAAATCAGTCCTCGATCTCTCTACTTGAACTGCTATTAAGAGTGCCAAATGTGATGATAGTTTTGTGAGATGGATGTTTTTCCAGTAGAAAATGGAATGAAATCCAGCATCTCATTTCACATAGAATGGTGGCCATTAAGAAGTCAGCATTTACCCATAGTTAGCATATGGTCAGTGGTACAGTATTCTCTATGCTTAGAAGAAGAAATTACTGTTCTGGCTCAGATACCATTTTGTACTAGTTATAAGTAAATGATGGCTTTTTAGTGACCATAATTGTAGGCCAACAAACAGTCTCCAGGTTCTAAACTTTTGGTCACTATGCTCTTTCTTATTACTGAACCATTGCTCTGTGTCTCACTGCTCAGCTATTGGAATATTTCCCACAAAATGCTGAGTACTTATCTCTTATAATCAGGCCCATTTCAGGTGTTGGACACTCAAAAATTGAAGCATTGAAAATTACTATTTGCTTTGAAAATTTAGCTCTATGTGTGATGGTTGTTTCATGAAAGTACAATAATTATGTGTGTTTAATATTATATCTAGAGATGTTTGGAATGTTGACAACAAAACCCATGTAATGCTCACATAATTGTTTATTAGTTTTAATTTCAACTTATGTGAAAAACAAACTGAAAAAATAGCAAAAATATTCTTCAAAGTAAAATAGCTTTTTGAATAAATTGTTTTTTCTTGGGGGTGGAGGACAGTTCCAATTACATTTCTTGAGTTTTTCTTCAGAGGACTGAAAACCAGACTCTTTTTTTGCGAAGAGTTTTCAGATATGAGGTTCTGTTTTTTGATGAAAACTTTAAGGATTCAGTGAAATTTTCAACAAAAATCATTTTTTCAGGATTTTTCATAGAAAATAAAATATTTTCTGACAAGAAATCTTTGAGACTTTATGCATCAAGACAACATGACATTTATGGTCTTGCATGGTTTTGAAATGTAAGTAGATGACACTAGGCAGTTTTACGTTGAATTTTTGGGACTGTTTGAATCTTACCCTCCCTTCCTCCAAACACAAAAAACCTAAAAGGATGCACTGTATTTCGTACAACTCTAATCGTATTTTTGAGAACCCTATATTACTCCTGTATGAGGACAAATCTAAGAAAACAATAGATACAAGGATACTGAATAGGATGGTATTTTTTAGAGAAAGGGAAGAAGGTCCTTCTGCTCAGTTTAGTTTCTCGGGTTCTTATTTAGACATAAAATATTAAGATTAAAGAAAAACATCACAAGTTTTAAAGATTGTATGTAGGATGACCTTTTTTAAAAAATGTGTATCAAAGGATGCTTGCTACCTAGAGATGATTTGCATGTTGGTTATGACCTTCCTTTTTTATGTGTATATGTTGACTAGATGGTCTCCTTGTACATTCCAGTACAAAATCTGTAGATACATGTATAAGACTTTTATTCATTGAACTTTGTCTGGCTTAAAAATATTCAACTTTGTGTTCAGCTAGTAGTATTAGAACAATTAAGGGTTTGACTAAGTTGGGAGCATTATGTTACGTTCAAGTGACTAGGAATTGGGAGGAATGCAAAATTAGTTTTAAAATAGCTCATATATCCCTGACAGGTTTCAGAGTAGCAGCTGTGTTAGTCTGTATCCGCAAAAAGAACAGGAATACTTGTGGCACCTTAGAGACTAACAAATTTATTAGAGCATAAGCTTTCTTGGGCTACAGCCCACTTCATCGGATGGATAGAATGGAACATATAGCAAGAAGATATATATATACACATACAGAGAAGGTGGAAGTTGCCATACAAACTGTAAGAGGCTAATTAATTAAGATGAGCTATTATCAGCAGGAGGAAAAAAAAATTTGTAGTGATAATCAAGATGGCCCATTTAGACAGTTGTCAAGAAGGAGTGAGGATACTTAAAATGGGAAATAGATTCAATATGTGTAATGACCCAGCCACACACAGCCTCTACTCAAACCCAAGTTAATGGTATCTAGTTTGCATATTAATTCAAGCTCAGCAGTTTCTCATTGGAGTCTGGTTTTGAACAGAAAAGTTTCAAAACTTGCTGGTCAATAAAATCATGATGAAATGTGTATAGCAACATTATATGTAAAGTTGTTAATTTTCCTTGAATGGTGTTGATGGTGCATGTTCAAAACCATCCAGCTCTGCCGAGGCAGAAGTATCATGAATGAAGAAATGTGTGTTTACCTCAGTTTACATATAAGTAGTAAACAGGGTCCTCAAGACAGCAGGGAGAAGAGATGGCAGGAGACAAATCAAATTTGCATTTCAGCAAATACAGGTGAGCCTCTGTAGCAGGGTGGTCACCCGCTTCTGCCCTGAAGGGCTTAAAACAGCCCAGGAGAGGGCTGTGGCTGGGAGCAAGCAGTTCTCAGGCTGATTGGGGGAAGCAGGCTCAGCTGTGGCCATGCCCCAATCAGGGCTCAGCTGACCCTTATAAGAGGGCAGTGGGCCAGGAACAGAGAGTCTCCTCCAGCTGTGGAGGGAGATGGGCCTGGCTGCTGGGGAGTGTACCACGGTACCTGAGGTGAAGCGGGGCTGGGGAAGGCCAGAGGAGCTGGGAGGCTCCAGACTAGAAAGGCTGCAGGCCTGACAGACGGCCTAAGACAGGGTACTGTGGTTGCAACAGGGCAGCCCACGGGAAGGCAGAGGCAGCAGGTCCAAACCCCCCTTGTCTGTGATGATTGGCTTATACACTGCAGTCCGCCCCAGTGTGCGGGGGCTCATTGGTTACTGGCAGTAGCCAAAGACTGAGGCGAGGTGGGGATAGTGGGTGGGAGACCAGCAGGAGGAGCTGCAGGGGTGAGTCCTGCACCATGACAGCCTCCTTCACCACCAGTCGTCGTATCACCTTCTTTACTGTTTGAAGAAACTGTGCTTTCAGGGGTAACCCTCAGAAGAATCCACTTCTTAGGTTAACTAGACTGTAAAAGAAAAGGGGAAGAAACCCCAAGCTATCACTCTTTTACCTAAGACAAAGGAACCAGCCCTTTGATTTTGGGGGTAGATCCTGATTTGAGAATTTGGCCAGCCATGTTGCTGGGAACATATCGTAAGGATTTTATCTTGAAACAAAGTCAAGCTTGTTAAGTTTTAATTAGCATTTTATCATTTTTTCTTACCTGTGTACTCACTTAAACCTAACTTGTGTGTGGTGTGTTTTTTTTTTTTTTAAATCTAAATTAAAACAGTGTGTATTTAAACTGAGCTGTTTGGTAACTCCAGTTAAAGTAGCAAACTATTGCATATTAACCGCTTTCAGGGCCAGCAGGCCTTTATTATCTGATCCATCCACAAGAAGGCTAGACACTACATAACACATTTTGGGGAAAGTCCAGGACTGGGAGTGTGGTGGGGTATCCTGCAAGTATTAACCAAGGCTGTGGAAGCCAGAATATTGCTGGTGTGTTACTGACAAGCTGCTGGACTATGTCTGTGATTAAATACAGCCATTCAGAGTGTGACCTGCATGCTAGGAGGCTGTTTGTAAGTAGGCCAGGTTGGGAGCTACAACAGTGTAAGCATTGTAAGGCACCCAAGTTATAGGGCAGGCGGTGACCCAACCTCTCACTGGTCTAGATTACATTTTGAAATGTGACAATAACCAACAAGAACAAGTCCCAAAGGCACATCAACCAGGGCATGGTTGTACTTCATAGCAGGAAGTATGCAGACAAAAAATGCTTTAGCTGGTTATATTAGCAAGCTATGAGAACTTCCAGTCAAGTGTCACAAGATAGACAGACAAGTTCTCCCATAATATACTATGAACCAAACCCTAGATCAGATACATTAGCAAAGGCGCTAAGAATCTGCAAAGACACATGTAGCATATCAGTCTGGAGGTGCCAGCCTGGGTACAGAGTGAGTATGAAGGCGCATGCAATGAAGTGTGGACACTCACAGGCAAGCTTGGAAAGCACAGGTTTGCATGTGCAGGTATACAGACCTGGGTATATACTATTCAGCATGGCATTAAAGGCATATCTAAGGTGCCAGGCCACATGCCCCTGTACGTCCCTCAGCCCGCGCCACTTCCCGCAGCTCCCATTGGCCGGGCATAGCGAACCGTGGCCAGTGGGAGCTGCGATCGGCTGAACCTGCGGACACGACAGGTAAACAAACCGGCCCGGCGTGCCAGGGGCTTTCCCTGAACAAGCGGCGTCCCACATTTGGGAAACACTGTACTTGGACAAAGTGATCTATTTTGCATGTGCAATATGTCTTCCTTTTATTCAAGGCAAGACAAGTCAAGTAGTGACTGATGATACTATGGTCATGTTTTAAGTAAGGAGGATCCTGGTCTTCCCCTCTCTGCCAGAAAACTGTTCATCTAAGGAACTAGTGCATCTGGTATCGAGTTACTATCATAGCTCTCTACATCGGCTGGGATTACAAAATATGTTGGCAAATCAAATGAGCAGACAGTTTTTGTATGACCACAAATAGTATATAAAAGACCACCATTCAAAAGGTATTTCTGAGTGACATAGACTTATTTGCCAAGAAGAAGAACACAAAGTATCAGATCTTCTGTTGCAGGGGGTATCGGTGCCCCAGTTTCCAAGCAAACACATTCCTTATACCCTGGGCTCTAGTTTAGGATGAGGTGTATGCATTCTCACAAATCCTTCTGATATGAAGAGTGTTTAGACAAATCAAGCAGAAATTGGCAGTAATGATTTTATTATGTCACCGTGCTCCAAACAGTACTAAAACCCAGACCTGTTGAAATTGTCTGTATGTCATCCAATAATCTTACTGCTGACTGCAACGTCATTTATGAGGACCAGACTAAGAGTCTCCATCCAGGCTAGAATTTCTACATCTCATGTCATGGATGCTGGCTAGTTAATTGATGTAGAGAAAAATTGTTCCAGAGCTGAATAAAACATTTTGATACAAAGTAGAAAAGATTCTGCAAGATTGACTTATGCCAGGAAGTGGAAAAGAGTTTATCAAAACGGTGTAACTATCTCCTACATAAACCAAGATCTCACATGTTTGGACTACCTGTTGTCGCTAAAAAGCCCAGGACTCTCTTTGAGCTCTGTTAAAGTTCATCTGGCAGCTATATCAGGATACCACTCACTTCCACAGGGCAACACTAGAGTCTGACATCCTATAGTAGCTAAATTTCTTAAAGGCCTGATGCATGAATTTGCACAGTATGAGAACTTCCTTCTTCCCCACCCTCCCAATCCTAATGTTGTCCTGGTGAGACTGATGGGGTCGCTGTTGATAGATTGACCCCAGCTCCCCTGGACTGGAGTCGGTGCCCCTAATCCAGCTAATTCAAGAGGGCTGGCAGTAACTGGGCCAATAAAGGGCTGCTAGTAGGTAGCTGGGGGGAAGAAGGACTGAGACAAACTGAACCCCTGTCTAGGCACCAGCCATGCTGGAGTGGCACTAATTCGTGTGGTGGGTCCCTGGCGAAAGGATGTCGGGGCTCAAGGTAGCAAACCCCTTGCTGCTACTCCAAGAGGGGAATAGAGCTGGCGAAGGCGAGGAAGCTGCCAGAGCACCCTGGGGGGGGCAGGTATTGAGTTACAACTTTATTCTGTTTGTTAACCTTTATTATAAAAGAATAAACCTCCTTGACTGAGACTGGGCGTGGCAGCATATACTTGGAGCTGGAGAGCCATGGCAGCCTCTGGTGACGGTCCCCCATTTGAGCCCTTAGTTTCATGCTGTCTGCTATATCACTGTATGATGACTTCTTTCTTAGCACTTACTTCAGCCCAGAAGAGAGGGAAATTACAGGCATTCATGGGAGGCCTGCTATCTGCTGAATGGACAAAGTCATGCTCAGGCTGTGTCCAAAGTTTTTCCAAAGTCACTTCAGATTTTCACCTAAACTAAATAGTGAAAACACATTTTTACCAGTATTTTCCCTGTGCCATTCTTTGCAAGGGAGAGAGGCTTCATACATTTGATGACTTTATAGCCCTATTTCTTTATCTGAATAGAACTAAGTCACTTAGGATATGTCTACACTGCAATTAAAAACCCGCAGCTGGCTCAGGTTAAGAGACTGTCTAATTGCAGAGTAGATACTCAGGCTGAAGCCTGGACTTTAGGATCCTGAGAGGTGGGAGCGTCCCAGAACTCGGGCTGCAGCCCAAGCCCAAAAGTATATACTGCAATTAAACAGCCCTTGGCCTGAGTTAGCTGGCATGGGCCAGCCTTGAGTGTCTAATTGCAGCGTAGACGTACTTTCAGGGTCTCACCAAGGTTATTTGTTGCATTTGCAGAAACAATGAAGAGACAAGCAATGTTGTCACCAACATGATCTAAATCGGTGAGAGATTGTATCAAACTATGGCACCCGTTAGCTAGATTAGATCCCTGTGTCAAGCTAGAGCTCACTGCACCAGAGCACAGGCTGCTTCTGCAGCATCTTTTAGAAGTATCACAGGAATTCTAGAGAATTAACTGGGAATCAGTTACATTTACTAAATGGAATTCTTTGATGGAGGCATCCAGATCTGAAGATTGTTTTGGCAGAGCTATATTGTAATATCTATTTAAGTAGGCTCTAAGCACCCACTTCCTTTTCATCAGGTTGCTACTTGTGAGTCACCAAGAGCAGAGTACATATGGATGAGCGCTTAAAGAAGAAAAAAGGGTTACTTACCTTACAGTAACAGTGGTGCTTTGAGATGTATTTTTCCGTGTGTATTCCACAATCCACCCTCCTTCCCCATTACTATGGGGTCCCATAATACCTGGATTCTGTATTGATGAGGGAATTGTGAGAGATGCTTGACCCCAATCCAACCTTTATGCCCTCAGGAGCTTAGGTACAGCTCCAGCATACAGTGCTGGCCAAAAGATTCTGATCTTACATGCATATGGTGCATGTGCAACAAAAGTAGAATACATATGGACAACACATCTCAAACAACAACAGTTACTGTAAAGTAAGCCACAATTTTATGTTAGGTTTCAGAGTGTTAGTTTGCTAGGGATGATTTTTTTAATCATTGATTTCTCATCCGGCTTACACAAATATTACTTGACACATTCAGGAATGAGTGAGATCAGAATTAGGACCAAAATCCAAAAAGATGCACTCATTATGTCAATTACATTTGAGAACTGAAACATGCAAGACATAGATCTCATTTGTCTCCTAGGCGCATCTATTTATATGGAAGTCTTAGTCTTCATATGGAAAGGGAAATAAGTAATTTGTCTAAACTCTGAGGTCACACATAGGACACAATTTCCTTTCAGTTGAGTAGATCAGTGTACAAATAAGAAAAACATGAGCAAAGCAGGAGGAAAGATTCTCTGTTACTGAGCTTGGATGTGTGAGTATAGTAGATTTAAACCTCAGGAAATTGTGTTTGCAAAAAAACTTTTATCATTTATCTGCTTTTGGATGATGAACTCTATAGATGCTTTCCAAAGGTCAGAGTCTAAAAATTGTAAAATATCTGTTGCTCAAACACCACTGTTAACCATAGACAAGAGAATTTAGATATTTTCCAGTTAGTAAATTTAGTGTATAAATTTCAGAATAGCAATATGATAGAGTAATCCAAAAGTCCTATTGCCCTAAGGCAAACATCTTGGAATAAAATTATAGACTACTTTAAATTAGAACTGAAAAGGAACTGTCTGTTCATATTTTAGGTTAGCCAGAAAACAAGAATATACTTTCACAACAATTTGAGTGCTTAGAATTTGTTTTTATTCTGCATCAAAATGAAACTGGCACCTTTTCAAAACTTTTCACCAGAAAAATGACAGGGGCACCCAGCCAATAGCCATGTTTTTAGGTCTCCTACACCTGAGGTGAGTACCCTAAGTTCAAATCCTGTCTTTGCCTGATTCAGAGCAGGAATTTAAACCTGGGTCTCTCATGCCTCAAGTGAGTGCCCTAACCACTAGGGCATAGAGTCAGTTGGTCTCTCTTTCTAGTTTTGACCCGAAACCTTCCTGATAAAAGTTTAATCAAAATCAGTGTTTCCCCAAAAAGTTCCAGTTTTGATTGATTGGTATTTTCTGGCAGAAAAAAAAATTACTTTCAGTTGAACCCAAGCTGCTTCTTTCAGCAAAATAAACTTGTCTAAAAATTTCACCCAGTTGTAGTTGTATGTAAGTGTACAAGATGATGTAAATGGGCCTGAACAAAAATGTCAAATCCATTATAGGTAGGATGTTCAGAATGGAGATGTAAAACCCCAGTACCAAGTAGACCATTATTTTTGGAATCGGAGATGTATGTGAATGTTACTGTCAGGTCTGTCTCTAGCTTTGTGCTCAAATGTGCCTGTATGTAAAGACTGCAATTTCTTTGAGGATGCTATAATGTGTATTTATATAGTGTATATGTATACTGTCTGCCTGTCTTCTCCGTCTATAACCCGGACTCATTACAATAAAATATACAGAAAATTTAAAAAAACATTAAAGGTTAGCGTATATCTTCAGTGTTGTCCACTCCTGATTTTATTGAGAAACTTGCAGTATTTTTTATTATTATTATTAAAAAACCCTTCTCTTAGAGGCATGCAATTATGTGAGACTTTTCTTTCTTTCAAGTGGATTTCTAGCCTTCCTGGTTCCACAGGAAAGCTTAAAGACATGACCTGAGTGAACCCAGAAGGCAAATAAAAATAACCTTATTTTTTTCTTAATATCATGATTTTTTTTTTTGGAGGCTTGGGGATGCTATATTGCATCTCTTACATCTGAGCTTGGTAATTAGGCACTCAACAGACAAGAATTATTCCACAGGAATTTTTATGAACTTACATGAAATCAGTATTCACACAGCGTAGTAAGAAAAATCTGCACATTCATTTTATTCATACTTATCCTCCAGTTTGAAGTACTTTTTCGCCCCGGGAGCAAAATCTGTCCTGCTGTGACCTGGCCTCTACCACAGCTTCTCCCACTCTGGTTTACTCTACACTTGTGATCTGGGCAATCATTCCTTGTACTTCCACATGTCTTCAATAACGGAACCACAGCCACCTTCCCTCACTCTCTTTAGCTTTCTTTTGTGCTTAACGGTGTTTTAAAAGGACTTTTTTTCTTGTCTTACTGGTTGGGGTCATATTTAGAGTTGATGGTAAGGCCACCAACACAGTTTTTAGGAAAAATAATATTTTTTCTATTTAAATGGAAATTAACTTCTAGTACTGGATGACTTAGCTTTTAGATGAGGTAGGAAGCACTTAAGAAGGGAATAAGCAGAGGAAACAGAAAATTGAGGCAGCTCTGGTCTTCACTGAACCAATTCCTAAACAATATACCAAAATTCTGCATTATTTACTCAGTAAAGTAAATAGTTTTGCTTGATTTAAGGACCACAGAGTGCATCCTTATGGTCTCAATCCTGCTATTGGCCCTGTGTTATCAGATGCCTATGCCCTGACAAGAGCAGTTGCAGGATTGAGGCCTAATTGACTAATTTAGACTTCCATTTGTCAAGTTGGAAAGAAACAAATGGTCCACTTTACTTCTGTTTTCTTTTTTAAATGCTCATGTCATAAATTTTTATAAGCACTGATGTTGAATTCATGTAAATCAGGACCAAACCACACACTCCTCATTCATTTCAATAGGTTTTTGGGATAATTGGACTACAGCATTTGCCCCCTAAATGAATGAAATCAATTTGAACGAATTAAAAGAAAAAAATAAACACAAAATGAATATGGTGCCATTACATTTTAAACAAAATAGGAGATAACCATAAATACCACAACAAAAATTATGTAAGAAACAAAACCACCCCTAAATCTGATTTAAAAAAATTAAACTACAAACATTTGATCATTGACAGGGTAGCTACACTACCCTTGGAAACTAAGATTTGCCCCCTGTGGTAACACTACCCTTGACTGTCCAATGGCATTTTAACTATCTCATCATCCAACCCTACTCTATGATATGCTGGTTAAAACACTGACACTCTCCTCTTCCGTATCCGTCCTCAAAACTCATTTCTTTCTGCAGAGAAAATGTGACATTTAGTTGCTGTGTCAGAATTGCCTACTTCCTAAAGCCCATAACTGTATGCAGGTGCACCCTGCCACCTACTGTGTCACCACACGTGGCTGAAGTTTGTAATTTGGTAGTACAAATTCCCTGACCCTATGGCTCCATCTGAGGGAATTGCAAGATCAGCACCAAACACTGTACTCCCAAAATTACAAGCCTAGCCACATATGGCAACATGGCTAAAAAGTGGCAGTTTTGATATCAACCATAGTGTGTGACTTTTGATTTTTATGTATTTCTTCTTATTTGTGATCTACATATCATATATCTTATCTGGATGGAAGGGCGTAGAAAGTCTCCATCTACTGGCTCTGTGCACCAGTTTACCCAGAAATCTTTACTGACCAATGTGGTCACTGTTGTTACCTAACAACCACATTCTGTCTTCAGCATGCTTGGTCTCCACGGCACTTGCAAGTACGGTTGCCAAATCCGTTCCTCATTTAGGTCTTGCATATGCAACTACTACTATTCCCTTGGGAGATCCAGCTAAAATAGGTGCCATTTAAGTTTCTTGCCAAATGATAGGGCTATAATCTGAGACAGATTTCCCTAGTTTATTGAAGGTGGGATCTGTCTTTTATAGGAAATGTGATTCCTGAATTTCAGTGTAATGTTCTGTTGTTAACCAGCATAAGTGGTTTGCCCAATTTAATTCAGGTTCATAATGTTTCTATATTAAATAATATAATTTAAATGTATATTTTGTTTTCCTTTTACATCTTTGTGGAGAAGGGATATTTCTGTTACTTGTGGAACGAGCTTATGAGAATTTTGAACGGGTGTGCTAAAGGTCCAGTCCAATGCCCATTGACTTCAATGAACATTGGATCCAGCCCTTTATAAGCACTTCTCAGATTAGACCAAATTAAAGTTCTTTCATTACGCCTGTCTCATCCATCCTTTTTTCTCCTCTTGTATATTCAGTCTATGGTCTATACAAAATAGAACAATACCAGTCAAATTAGCAAGTTTAGTTCAGATTATGAATATTGTTTCCTTTTGTAACATACCATTTGTGAATGGATCAATGTAAAGGATGCATGCAACAGAACATCCTCTCAAAGTCTAGCTGTAACTCAAAACTTCCATCCAGCATAAGGTTTTCCTCTTTAAAATCCCCTCCCTTAAAACTAATTACTGGACTAGCCCATAATTATATATATACACACTTCCTATTCTAGTAGGAAAGGAAGGAAACTTCCAAGTCAGATAGACGTCAATTGGGCTGCAACTTCTGTTGAATAAATGTGCGTACACAGCAGGAAAATCTCTGTTGCCAAGATATGGATAGGAATTGGCCTTCCTCTGTTTAATGGACAGTCTAAAGGTCAAGTGTATGAAAGGAGAAAAATGGTGACATTATGCCTGATGACTAGCTTGTTGATTTGGACTGTAACACCGGAAGAAGCTAAAGGCAGTCTGTAAACTGATTATTACTATCCCATACCCACCACATCTGCAATTAAACAAAACGTAAAGGGAACTCTTAGGATTTGCCTTGAGCATTACAGCTGCAATAAAAACTGCTGTTAAATCACTTCACAATACTAGGCTAGTAAGGCAGAAGTAGGTATCTAAAAATAAAGAGACACTTAAACAAGAATTAAAAAAGAAGAAATGTGAATAGTATTTTTTATAATGTGCTTAAGTGTACGGTACAGTAAACTAAACTTAGGCACTGGTAGACTCACAAACCACTAATACTATTCACTTTTATATTCACCAGTAAAATCCTGGGAGCTATCTGAGAAGGACTAGTGTTTTTACAATGCTGGCATCTTTGGATAAATAACAAATAGATTTCTTTGTTAAAGTGCTTTTTGAAGTTTGTGAATTCAGTTGCTTTTAAAATAATTTTGAGCTCATTATAAAGTTCCAGTTAAGTTGGAAACATGTGAAAAGCCTTTTGAAAGGTTTGGGGTTTTTTCCCCTCTAGAGATTAGTATGGTTTAGCAGCGATACCCTTAAAGAATATAAAACAGCTGATTAAAAAGTATAAAATATATCATTTTAATTTTTATTATAGAAGTATACTACTTAATGAAACAAGTGGATGAAATTATTAGGCTAATCAAAATGTTTTCAACAAGAAGTTTTGTATTACAGAAAATGAGGTTTCATCAAATAAATTTTTCACTTTCAAAACATTTCATTTTGAAATAGAGGCTAAATGTCCAATCTCTCCTTTTTAAAACAACTTCTTTTCTTCTGCACTGTAAAGAAGGAGAATGGAACGGGAAGGTAAAAATAATTGAGGGAGATGCATTTTTTTTATACAACCCCCCCCCCTACACTAATTTTTCCCCATAGGAAAAGTACTGTGTTTTTTTTTGTTTTGTTTTGTTTTTTTAAGGAAAAGATATTCTTCTCCTTTCTCTTACCGTCTTATGTTCCTCTCACTTTCCAGTAGAAAAAAGAGTTGGGGGGGGGGAGAGGATTTAGTCATCTTATTTTCCAATTTCTCTCACTTTTTCCTCAATTTTTTTCACTGGCAAAATGGGGTGAGGAAAAAAGGGGTAAAATTTAAAAACTGAGAAAGTAAAAATTTCACTAAACAAACATGCAAAAAAACCCTTACCCTTTTTACATACTTTTCTAGTGAGAGAGGTTAAACTGCAAGGTGGGGGAAGACCTAAAAATTTTACTCAAAACACTGTAACACTAAATGTTTATTTTGCTTTGAAAAAAATGTTCTTTTGGAAAACAGAAGTAAACAATTTTGAAGAAATTAAAACTATTCATTTTCTTTTGGATTGTTTAGGGAGGGGGAATCCAAATAACCAGCTCCAATAATTATTATAAATACACTAGGATCCAGTTTTGAAAACTCCATGAGGTGTCTCTCACTCACATTTCTGGCCCTCAGAAAGGCAGGAATTCAATGCCTTCCATAGCAGCTGCTTTCTCTGTGATTACCAAATCTTCATGGACCCTCTTAAAAGAACCTATCAAGCATGCTATTTCTAGTAGTTGGCCCCTTAAATTTTGGAGAGAGAAGTTGAGGTGCTAATTTAGAAATTTGAGGGATTATCAAAAGCTTGTTGGTCTTACTCTGATACCGCAGAAGTCCATGGGTATTTCTCCATTGATTTCAGAGGGAGCAGTGTAAAACCAACTGAGTCATTTTGATGTTCCCACCCCTTTTATGTGGATGATCTAATCTGCACGTCTCTCCTTCACACCTGCTAAATATTAGTTTCTATTATGGTTCCTTCTGCTTTCCCCATCTCCTATTCCTAAAGAGATGGCACTGCCTCTCAAAAGGTGACTATTACAAACATTGATCTGCATGCAAAATCAGATTACAGACTTTCAGAACTTCTGAGCAAAACCTAATCTGTCTAGTTAGCATAGTGTGAAAATGGGACAGCTGTATATCATTTTTGTTTATATTAAATGTGTAAATTCAAACAATTATTTATTTTTTCCAGTAAAAAATAAATGATCGAAGTTGCAAAGAAAGATGGATGTTCCTTCATGTATTACATGAGCAAGCCACACTGTATTGTGCACGAGTTAATTTATAAAGGTTTTCTAAAGCAGGTTGACTAGAAAAAAGTGCAGTGCAAAAACCAAACCTAAAAACCCCACAATAATGAAAAAGTATTTTATCTTAGAAGGGAATTTCTCCTTAGAACACTGGCATTTAATCTGATGGCCCCAAATAAAACTCCATGTACCATTCTGTTCTAGTTCTTTGAAAACTATACTTAAAACCATCAGTACTGTGAAGAGATACACAAAATTGACTCTAGCCCAGGGAAGGAAGGGGTTAAAGATTGGTCCTGGAAGCAAAGTTGCAATGACCCTCAAGCTGCAACAGCTGCATGGACTATGAAGACTAGCAGGAGAGTTCTCCAGTAGTTAGTTATCAGGTGGTAAGGCTGGCTGGCTGGCTTTAGAAAAGGTTTCGGATAGTAGGGAAGAAATATTTCTTTCACAGGCCTAGAAAGGTCTAGGTTCACCAGACCAAGGACTACAGGTAGTTGGCAAAAGTAGCAGCACCCAGGCTTTGCTGGAACAAAACAAAGGTAGGCTCAGTCAGCAAACTCCGATTTGGTGGAGGAGGGGGGAAATTCATCATTGTAATGGCAGTCAGGCTAGTGGAGAGATTAAGAAGATATAGTTGGCTTGTCCCTGACTGCAATTCATCTTGGGACTAGGTTGCCCACCCCCAGTGCAGGCAAGGGCTACCGAAATATGCAGCTGAGTTGCCATGGCAGCTACCAGGACTCCTGGAAGCTGAAGAACACCTGAGATTCAGGCCACCCTATTTATGCCCCTCCCCCCCCACTATTTCTAGCAGGTCCCTAGCACTGAGGGCTCTTGCTTGAGAGGCCTCATGAACCAGGGACATTTCTGGAGGGCTTTGTGCTCCTCTGTGACTACTTCAAAGGAGAATAGCTGGTGCAGATTTGTTATAGTGGAACAATGAATTTGACGGTAAATTTCCCTGAGCTAAGGAGAGATCCTGTGGGCAAACTCTTTTGGATTTTCCTCTGAATGGGTTAATAGACTCCCCATTTGGGGAGGTCAGGATGTGAACTAGGTTTGTTTTCCCATCTTGATGGGGTCTAGTCCATACAAGCCTTAAAGGCCATGTTACCATCTTGTCTGGTAATTCTGAGTAAAGAAGCTTTTCTCTTCTCATTCCTGCCCAGCAGCAGGCTGATCTTCAGCCCTTCTGCTGTGCCCCTCCTCCCACACAGCACTCATATAACACGATTTCATTGTTCAAAGATACCTTTGCCAGCAGTACTGGTTAAGGTGCACTACAACCCTTTGCTAATTGCCAAATAAATGATTGTATTTTCAGGGGACCAGAAACAAATTTGCCTTTTCTTTCAATGTAATGATATAGGAAGAGGAAGCCTAAAGCCCTTTCATTTGTAACCACAGAATATGACACTAACACATGCATACACTCACCCTGAAACTTCCTTCCTGTCCTCCTGGCTTATGTTTAATTATGTGTTATGCCAATATTAATATGTAAAGGAAAGGTAGCCTTAACTAAATCTCACTAAAACTGAGGTAAAATTTCCCCTCCACCCCAAAACAAAATTGAGTGATAAAGGTAGGTAAATATTGAAAATAAGTCTTCTGAGAATTTGTTGCACATTTTAAATTTTGTGCCCTATTCCAGAAAAGATCTTGGGTAGCAACAATGTTCATCAAAATTTGCAACTTTTAAGAGGATTCTGCAGAATATTAGTAGAAAGTAAAGTTTGAATTTGAGTAATAACTAGTTGCACCGTAATAGTTGCCAATCAGAGAACAAAGCTCTTTTGACTGTACACAAATCATAATTGTCCAGTACTGAAGAGTCACAGCTTACAACTGGTCTACGGTCCAAGAATTATTTGTGGAAATAATTCAATTGGTATTTCGAACTGTTGATGAATTCAAGGGAATCACAATTTGTTTGTGGACAATCCACAAACAAAGTGGCAATAAAATCACAAAATGACTTGTTATGAATTATTCACTCAGCTCAAATTCAGTTAACTCTCATTTGCTGGTTTGTGTGGTTTCACACTGCTTTAAATTTTGCTGTATATTTTGTTTTAACTCAATGTGACAAAATTGAAACTCAAAAATGAAACTGGCATGTGTTCATGGCATTGTATATGGGCTCAGATGAGTCAATTGGATCCTCATTTACCATATGAACAACTGTCATGTGTCATTAATTTTTGAATAATTAAGTGACTTAGCCCTTGTTTTCTGCTTCCAATTTTGATAAGAGTCAGGGGCTCACTTATTTCTATGACCTAACTCCAAAGTTTCATGTTCGTGGTTTTACTGTGAAAGGTTCTCACAGCTCAAAAGCAGATGTGCATGTGCCTACAATTATGTCACAGGGTGGCTTGCTGCTTTAAGTGAAACTGGGTCCAGCTCTTCTGTGCCAGCACAGGTACATCCCAGGTTGACCTGATTAAGAGTGCAGGGTGCATCTGCGGCTAATAAATAAGAGGAAAACGACTGCGATGGGTTAGGAAGTCCATGGGGAAGGCTGAAGACTAGGGCAGGGGCCTGCCTGAGGCAGACCACAGGACTGTGAGGCTGAAGAGTGCTGAGGGTTAAGAGCCTAGTATAGGGGTTAGCATGCTGACCTTTCCCAGGCAGAGGCTTAGAAGCCTGGGAAGGACCCTTGCTGGAAGGGCTGAGGTGGCTGTTCTGATAAAAGAACAGGTGAGGACTGTCTGAGAATCTGGGTATGGCGGAAGACACTGTAGCAGGAATATGAGGTATGTGATTGAAGTGTGTTTTGGGACATGTATGGACTATGTGCATTGTGTATGGGATAAATGGACTGTGTTCTGGGCTTTCAAGGACTCTTCTTTCTTCTCTATGTGGGATAAACTTGGCCTGGGTAGGAGTAATATCAGACAGAAGAGAGTTTGTGGTAGAGTCTATGAGGTGCCTGAGAGGGGAAACTAAGACAGTAACACTGACATTACTGCACCCAGCTACAAACGTGTGCTTAGAAGCAAGGGGGAATCTGTGACATACTGTTGAAGTGGTTTCAAGCTTGGGGTTTATACCTGATGAAATTTCTTCATTAATAGTAAAGTCATATGGGTGGGACAGCTTGTATAAATATACTTACAGATGCCACTGCTTCCTTTGAAGAAAGCTAGTATCAGTGCTAGGTAGCAGAAATATAGTGAATACTATTGTGAAACTACTTGAATTTCAAACTAAACCTCATTATGAATACTTTTAAAAATTACTTCTTCACACAGACCTTATTCTAGCCAGGGCTAGAAACCAGAAATAATCTGGAAAAACTCACAAGGAAGCTTTTTTTTCTTGTAAATTATCCATGCCACCTTTATAGACTGAAAATTTGAGATAAATGTTCTTATTTTTGGCATATTTAACTGACTTTTGCAACGCTCTGAGGTTCATTCATCTTTCAACATGGTGTTATTTAGGTCTTCTGATATATGAACTAGAGCCGGATGTGAACACTTACGAGTTCGGGTTAAGATGTTGTGAGAATTAAATTGTATAGCTTTGTAGGCCCATCTTCTTCAACATTCACCTTTGAATTAACACTGTTCTCCTGTATTCAAATCTGGTTATAAACACAAACTGTAAGCAAGAGTTTGCTTCAGTGGGGGCAGGGATTAATACAAGAGTATTTGCACTTCTGAAGTGTGCGGTTCTTTTTTCATTGTAAGTTGATTGCTTCAGCAGAGAACAGTGAAGATTAGCCATAAAAGGTCATTAGCAAAAAGAAAAACAGTTTAATGAGCAATACTCCTTTCTCTAGAACTGAAAGGTCAGAAGGTCATGGGTCTTATCGTAGTTCTATAAGGGGCTGATCTATTCAGAATAAACACCAGCATGCCACACATTTCTTGTGGTACAGCACTAATTCTTCTTTAGAACGTCAGAAGTCAGCAAATTTTGGCTCACTGTAGCACACTGACCTAGTCCACAGAGAGAAAGACAGTTAATAAAAAACAAACGAGCAACCCCAAACTCTTTCACAGTACTGGAATATCTTCTCTTGACTCTCTATGCCCCCATCTCCATGTAAGTTGCATACAGACAACTTTGTGCTCTCAACAATAGCAAGTGTGGTCCATTTCAGTGACCTCGTTTCTGCAATAGAGATGTATCTTGAGGGCAATGTGACAAAATCATAGGTATTATTTTAACTCTTGGGTAACATTTTACTATTATTTCCCATAAGCCAGTTAATATTTACATTCTAGTACTGTGCAAAAATCTTCAGTGTGACGTTGTAGCCACCCAGACTATGCCTGTTCTTATACTTTGGTGTTCCATGAACACTGAATATTTCAGAAATTCTTGGTATCAATGAAATGTTAACCAAATTAGGCCTGTGGTCATCAATGAAGTTTGAAGGCAATTTGGAAGCTGCAAATAGCTGCGTAGAGTCTACTGTATTACAAATTGCATACACACACACACACACACACACAATTCTTTATGCCTGTCAAGTGTAGATGTTTGCATGCACATCTATAATTGTGTGTGTGCGCGCATTATTGGAGACCCGAAAGAGATGATACTTGTGGAAAATGTACTCCACAGTACATAAATTAGATCATAAGAGGAACACTTAATTTTTTTATTTAAACATCACAACACTTATCCTATCGGCATGTTGTGTTATGCTTGATTATATCCTGTTTATATGAGTTACAGATCCTTGGATAAAAGATGTAATAGAAGTGTAAATCATTATTCTAGTTGTGCTGCGGAATTTAACTCCTAGCACAGACCTAATGTGAGGGTGAAATGAAAAATGAATTGCACCATGTGCTTTTTATAGCAGAGTCAGTGCCATGGAGAGAAGAGAGAGGATGTATTTTTCTTCCTGTTTTCATTAAATATGCTTATTCGCATTTCTACGTATTGAAATATCAAACTCTGTTTTACCCATATATTAAGCAGTATGTGTTACATTTCTCACTTCTAATTATCTAGATCTATCTATACACCTATTTAGACATCACAAAAGAGGAGTGGCAATCCTGGACTCCAAGTACCTTGGACATAATTTTAAAGATAAAAGTTGTAAAAAAAAAAAAAAAAAAAATCTGGCTGCCTTCCCACAACTGCAGGGAAAAAATCAACCTGAGATGATAATCTAACCATACCCTGCCTCACCAACAGGTACCAGCCCATGTCATGCCCCTCACTGCCCCACTTGGAAAAAAGATATGGGCCCAGAATGCAAGAATATTTGGTCTAAATTAGACCAAAGGCAGGATTGTAGGTAGGGGAGGAGTGAATTTTAACCTGAGACTTCTCACAAGGAAGGATCTGCCAGCAGTTCCCCTTCTCATACAGAGAGTACTCCAACATGAAGAGAGAGTGGGTCACAAACCCGTTAGGGCTTTATATCAGCACCTTAATCTCCTCCTGGGAACCGGAACAGATCATGGAACACTGGTCTTAAGTGCTCTTCATGAAATGCACCACTTACTAAAAAGGTTGCCTTATTCTACACCAATTTCAGTTTCTGGGTGGCTCTAAGATGATGTCTCATGTAGAAGATGTGATGATCTCACCTTAAGATGACAGCAGCAATGTCGCCTTACTCTTATCTGAAATGAGCTTCAGTCAGCTAGTGGCTTCCTCATTTCTCTAGTTAGTAGTATGTTATCCAAGTCATGTTTTTTAAGGTGACCTCTCAGTCTGGGGCTCTTTCCCTCTCCCATTCCCCCTCCCCCCCCAACAAGGATTTCAGCTATGTTGTTTTACTTAAACAAGTGACTGGATGCTCTAGTCCCTGTACGGACACAAGTTAACTTTGTTTTATTTTATCTGATGTCCTTTATGAGTATACGGCCATGCTCTGACTGCTTTCATGCATGTGCACAAGGGCATGAGAGGGGACAGAGACCCCTTTCCCCACCTGTCTCCTCTGCAGGTGTATGTGGGAGGAGAAATCACTGTCTCCTAATAATATTTTAGTAGTATCTGTCATACTAACTTACGACAGTGACCCTCCACCTTCACTCTGGCAATGTTCCCAGCACATGTGCCCACTTCAGTTAGCTTCTCATTTAAGGACCTTTGCTCGTTGCTGTCCCATATGCATGGGACCAACTCCCTAATAATATCCATACAACTGCTACATGATCTACCTTCAAACTCCCCTGTAAGACTCGCCTCTGTTATGATGCCTACAGAACCCAGCTTGTTGACCATGGCTAGACAGGTGACAAGCTGTACCTGTTCCTCTTCCCCTTCTTTCCTTTTCTTTCTCTATACCCAACCCCTACTGCAAGTTGAAACAGAGTTAATGTGACTAAAAAAGCTGTGCCATCATCATTGTTTGCTAGTGTGATACATTCCCATCCTCAACCCATCATCTGTTTTATGCCTTTTAGACATAGGGCAGGGATAGAAAAGAGACAATGTTTGTACAGTGCCTGTTACTATGTGACCTAATCCCAACCAATACCTTTGGGAGTGCCCAAATTAAATATTTACTTCTAAAAATAATAATAATTAATAAATGATTCTGTAAGAAATTAAACACCCTCATAGCCGATGAAAGTCAGTGCTTTTTGAGTCCATTGGCATTTTGCTAGATTGGGTACTTTATACTCCTTGTGAATTGTTGTTACATTGACCACTCAATGGTTCTAAGCTACAGGGCTAGTTGACACATGACAAAAATTAGGTATTTTACCAAAGGTTAAAAGATCACATGGATCAGATTTTCATGTGCTCGGCATCCACAGCTAGGGTGGGATTTTTCAGAAGAGCTCATCTCTCCTTTAGGCACCCAAACAAGAGCCAGATTTTCAAAAGTGCTCAGCAGCCACAAGCTACCATTATGGCCCTTATGGGCAGCTTCTCAGAAAGAACCAATTTCCCAACATGCACCCAGTATGCTGAGCTCCTTAATTCTGGCCAATGTATCTAGAAAGGGCTTTCAGCTATGTACACACTACAGCTTAAGTTTGTCACTCCGGTGTGTGAATAAGCCACCCCCCCCCCCCGAGCGACATAAATTACACCTAAGCTTTGTCAGTGTGGACAGCACTTTGTCAGTAGGATAGCTACCCCTGCTCATGGGAGCTGGAGTAATTAAGTCGACGAGAGCTCTCTCCCATCAGTTTAGAGCATCAGCCATCAGTGGAGCGGGGCTGCTGTGAGCTCTATAGTGTAGCCATAGCCTAAGTTTATTTCATTTAACATCTGACTGCATTTAAAAGCACATTTTCAGTGGCACTCACTGACCTGATCACAAGAATGAAATGATTAATTGGGATAGTGATAATCTAACATTCTACAGCTTTACAATGCATGGAGCTAAGCATTTCCTCCCCAGTTTTAATCACCTGGCAAAGTTTTCTTGGCAGCACATTTTGGCCTTGTCTTTGTGAGAACTGGGTGTAAAAGGCCTGTTCTTTGTGATTTCAGTACATTGCAAATTACTAACCATTAACCCTTCGAGAGAGTTCTTTAATCAACCATTTAATTTAGTGTAGTACTAGCACTCACCCTGTAATTGTAAGAAATTGGGTATGCAATGTCTTGTAATTTCAACACACTGAAATTGTAATTCTCTAATTGCTTTAGTGGCTCTGGTTAGAGATAGCTTTTAATTATTTGAAATTATTCTAAAGAATTTTTTATTTTTATTATACAATTGTCTGCTAATCCTATTTAGTTTAGTGAAACTTGACAAATTTAAACAGCTTATTTTTCATGTTCTATCCATAAGAACATAATCTTTGAATGACACAAATATCTGGCTGGAATATACATATGAAAATGACGCAGAAAAGTTAAAAGAAATCGATCTGTTCTCTATGAATTTTTATTCTAGCTTCTCATAGAAACATTGTTTGACCGTGTGCTTGATTGGTTGTTTGAAAAGTGTGAACTGGGAGTCCTTTGTTCCAGGTGAGCCTTGAGTGGGCTTGACTGTTATTAAAAGCCAGTCAGCTGGGAACCAGCTGAGTGGCAAACAGCAGAGAGCTAACAGAGGGAGTTTTCCTGGGAGTTCGCCTGGGGAGAGCCCACTCAGGCTTACATCTTGCCGGCTTCTCTGAGTAGTTCAAGGTCCGGAGAAACAAGTATCGACCCTGCGTTGCATAAGAGAAACTGAAGATTTCCTGGATAGACGTCAGGATATGCTTCTACGGACACAATGTTCTGAAGATTCAGAGCAGGCTGCACAGCGGGGACAGGAGGATGGTGAAGAAATGTGGCAGCATGTGACCTCCAGAAGAAGAAAGGGGAGCATCCATGTACCAGCAGCGCAGATACAGGTAAGCAACCATTTTCATATTCTCTCCACAGGTACTAATGTGGAGAGTGGACTAGATGATACATCTGAGGGAAGGGAACAGAAGGAGACTCTGCTGATTGGAAAGCATGAGATGCACTGTCCTAGAGATGAGGGTTCCACGATCACCTCTCCCAAGAGAAGGAGGAGGGTGGTGGTGGTCGGGGACTCTCTCCTTAGGGGGACTGAGTCATCTATCTGCCACCCCAACCGGGAAAACCGAGAAGTCTGCTGCTTGCCAGGAGCTAGGATTCACGATGTGATGGAGAGACTGCCGAGACTCATCAAGCCCTCAGATTGCTACCCCTTCCTGCTTCTCCATGTGGGCACCAATGATACTGCCAAGAATGACCTTGAGCGGATCACTGCAGACTACGTGGCTCTGGGAAGAAGGATAAAGGAGTTTGAGGTGCAAGTGGTGTTCTCGTCCATCCTCCCCATGGAAGGAAAAGGCCTGGGTAGAGACCGTCGAATCATGGAAGTCAAAGAATGGCTACGCACGTGGTGTTGGAGAGAAGGCTTCGGATTCTTTGACCAGAGGATGGCGTTCCAAGAAGGATTGCTAGGCAGAGACGGGCTCCACCTAATGAAGAGAGGGAAGAGCATCTTCGCAAGCAGGCTGGCTAACCTAGTGAGGAGTGCTTTAAACTAGGTTCACTGGGGGGAAGGAAGCCCTGAGGTAAGCGGGGAAGTGGGATACCGGGAGGAAGCACAAGCAGGAGAGTGCGAGAGGGGAGGACTCCTGCCTCATACTAAGAAAGCAGGACAAACAGCAAGTTATCTCAAGTGCCTATATACAAATGCAAGAAGCCTGGGAAACAAGCAGGGAGAACTGGAAGTCCTGGCACAGTCTAGGAATTATGATGTGATTGGAATAACAGAGACTTGGTGGGATAACTCCCATGACTGGAGTACTGTCATGGATGGATATAAACTGTTCAGGAAGGACAGGCAGGGCAGAAAAGGTGGGGGAGTTGCATTGTATGTAAGAGAGCAGTATGACTGCTCAGAGCTCCGGTATGAAACTGCAGAAAAACCTGAGAGTCTCTGAATTAGGTTTAGAATTGTGAACAACAAGGGTGATGTCATGGTGGGAGTCTGCTATAGACCACCGGCCCAGGGGGATGAGGTGGACGAGGCTTTCTTCTGGCAACTAACGGAAGTTACTAGATCGCAGGCCCTGGTTCTCATGGGAGATTTCCATCACCCTGATATCTGCTGGGAGAGCAATACAGCGGTGCACAGACAATCCAGGAAGTTTTTGGAAAATGTAGGGGACAATTTCCTGGTGCAAGTGCTGGAGGAACCAACTAGGGACACAGCTCTTCTTGACCTGCTGCTCAGAAACCTGGAAGAATTAGTAGGGGAAGCAAAAGTGGATGGGAACCTGGGAGGCAGTGACCATGAGATGGTCGAGTTCAGGATCCTGACACAAGGAAGAAAGGAGAGCAGCAGAATACAGACCCTCGACTTCAGAAAAGCAGACTTTGACAACCTCAGAGAACTGATGGGAAGGATCCCCTGGGAGAATAACATGAGCGGGAAAGGAGTCCAGGAGAGCTGGCTGTATTTTAAAGAATCCTTATTGAGGTTGCATGAACAAACCATCCCGATGTGTAGAAAGAATAGTAAATATGACAGGCGACCAGCTTGGCTTAACAGTGAAATCCTTGCTGATCTTAAACACAAAAAAGAAGCTTGCAAGAAGTGGAAGATTGGACAAATGACCAGGGAAGAGTATAAAAATATTGCTTGGACATGCAGGAGTGAAATCAGGAAGGCCAAATCACACCTGGAGTTGCAGCTAGCAAGAGATGTTCAGAGTAAAAAGAAGGGTTTCTTCAGGTACGTTAGCAACAAGAAGAAAGTCAAGGGAAGTGTGGGCCCCTTACTGAATGAGGGAGGCAACCTAATGACAGAGGATGTGGAAAAAGCTAATATAATCAATGCTTTTTTTGCCTCTGTCTTCACAAACAAGGTCAGCTCCCAGACTACTGCACTGGGCAGCACAGCATGGTGAGGAGGTGACCAGCCCTCTGTGGAAAAAGAAGTGGTTCGGACTATTTAGAACAGCTGGACGAGCACAAGTCCATGAGGCCGGATGCGCTGCATCCGAGACTGCTAAAGGAGTTGGCGGATGTGATTGCAGAGCCATTGGCCATTATCTTTGAAAACTCATGGTGATCGGGGGAGGTTCCGGACGACTGGAAAAAGGCTAATGTAGTGCCCATCTTTAAAAAAGGGAAGAAGGAGGATCCTGAGAACTACAGACCAGTCAGCCTCATCTCAGTCCCTGGAAAAATTCTGGAGCACGTCCTCAAGGAATCAATTCTGAAGCACTTAGAGGAGAGGACAGTGATCAGGAACAGTCAGCATGGATTCACCAAGCGCAAGTCATGCCTGACTAATCTAATTGCCTTCTATGACGAGATAATTGGCTCTGTGGATGAGGGGAAAGCGGTGGACGTGTTGTTCCTTGACTTTAGCAAAGCTTTTGACACAGTCTCCCACAGTATTCTTGCCAGCAAGTTAAAGAAGTATGAGCTGGATGAATGGACTATTAGGTGGATAGAAAGCTGACTAGATTGTCGGGCTCAACGGGTAGTGATCAATGGCTCCATGTCTAGTTGGCAGCCGGTTTCAAGTGGAGCGCCCTAAGGGTTGGTCCTCGGGCCGATTTTGTTCAATATCTTCATAAATGATCTGGAGGATGTGTGGATTGCACCCTCAGCAAGTTTGCAGATGACAGTACCTCTCCTCCCAGTGTAGATATGCTGGAGGGTACCGATAGGATACAGAGGGACCTAGACAAATTACAGGATTGGGCCAAAAGAAATCTGATGAGGTTCAACAAGGACAAGTGCAGAGTCCTGCACTTAGGACGGAAGAATCCCATGCACCGCTACAGACTAGGGACCAAATGGCTAGGCAGCAATTCTGCAGAAAAGAACCTAGGGGTTACAGTGGACGAGAAGCTGGATATGAGTCAACAGTGTTCCGTTGTTGCCAAGAAGGCCAATGGCATTTTGGGATGTATAAGTAGGGGCATTGCCAGCAGATTGAGGGACGTGATCGTTCCCCTCTATTCGACATTGTTGAGGCCTCATCTGGAGTACTGTGTCCAGTTTTGGGCCCCACACTACAAGAAGGATGTGGAGAAATTGGAAAAAGTCCGGCAGAGGGCAACAAAAATGATTAGTTTCAGAGTAACAGCCGTGTTAGTCTGTATTCGTAAAAAGAAAAGGAGTACTTGTGGCACCTTAGAGACTAACCAGTTTATTTGAGCGTGAGCTACAGCTCACTTCATCGGATGCATAGCATATCGTGGAAACTGCAGAAGACATTATATACACACAGAGACCATGAAACAAAACTTCCTCCCACCCCACTCTCCTGCTGGTAACAGCTTATCTAAAGTGATCATCAAGTAGGGCCATTTCCAGCACAAATCCAGGTTTTTGTGCAAAACCTGGATTTGTGCTGGAAATGGCCCTACTTGATGATCACTTTAGATAAGCTGTTACCAGCAGGAGAGTGGGGTGGGAGGAAGTTTTGTTTCATGGTCTCTGTGTGTATATAATGTCTTCTGCAGTTTCCACGATATGCTATGCATCCGATGAAGTGAGCTGTAGCTCACGAAAGCTCATGCTCAAATAAACTGGTTAGTCTCTAAGGTGCCACAAGTACTCCTTTTCTTTTTAAAAATGATTAGGGGACTGGAACACATGACTTATGAGGAGATGCTGAGGGAACTGGGATTGTTTAGTCTGCAGAAGAGAAGAATGAGGGGGGATTTGATAGCTGCTTTCAACTACCTGAAAGGGGGTTCCAAAGAGGATGGATCTAGACTGTTCTCAGTGGTAGCAGATGACAGAACAAGGAGTAATGGTCTCAAGTTGCAGTGGGGGAGGTTTAGGTTGGATATTAGGAAAAACGTTTTCACTAGGAGGGTGGTGAAACATTGGAATGCATTACCTAGAGAGGTGGTGGAATCTCCTTCCTTAGAAGTTTTTAAGGCCAGGCTTGACAAAGCCCTGGCCAGGATGATTTAGTTGGGGATTGGTCCTGCTTTGAGCAGGGGGTTGGACTAGATGACCTCTTGAGGTCCCTTCCAACCCTGATATTCTATGACTGACTTCTAGGAACAGTATGAGTAACCAGTGCTAAGCAAGGATCCTTCAGTGTAAAGGCACAGGGTTAATTCACCCTTTTCATGGAAAAATCCCCAGGAGAGAATCAAGGCTAAGGACCTGTGTGAAGTTCTCCTTATTGAAGTTTTTGATGAAGTAGTAAAGAGTACTCAGTTTTCTTCTGATATGCTCCCAAAGCCCACTGAATTTAGAGCAGGAGTGCCCAAACTTTTTCAGTCGTATCCTCACCTCCCTTACCAGTAATGGAATCTGCCCACGCCCTCTCCATTACTGCATAGCCAAGGCTTCCTAGCAGCACAGCTGGGGGTGGAACTGGGCTGGAAGCGTGGCGCTCCCTCCCCCCCCCCCCCACATACCCTTAGGGGCTGGCCTGGGCCTGGAGACGGAGCAGGACTGGGGGCTGAATGGGGTTGGGTGAAAAGCAAGGCTGGGGGCAGAGCAGAGCTGGAAGCTTGGGGCTCCTTTTCCGCCCCACCGTGTGGACTATCCTTGGCCCTGTTGCATGCCCCCCGAGTGTTCCTCCATGCCTCCCAGTTTGGAAATGCCTGATTTTAGTCTTGTCTCATGACTTCAATGGGTTCTGGATCAGGCCCTTCAAAAAGTAAAAAAAAAAAAAAATCCAATAAGCCTTTGGGAACTTCATGATCTCTAGAGCTATGATTGATGCTTTATTGAATATAACAACTGGCATTTCAAGAGGAAAAAGTGTATGTGCATTCTGCTCCACATCAGTTGAATGCTGGTGAAGTTAAATGTCTCTATACTACTGCTGTGATTGAACGTCCATTAACATAAATGGGAACTGTGTACTTTATGTGCCATATAACATCCAGAATGCCAGTTTACTCATCATTGACATGTTTTCTCCCGAGAATTTAAATCCCTGAGAGGAACAACCCAGTTCCATGGACTTCAGTTGGAACTGTGTGTGTTCAGCACCTCTCAAGATCAGGTCCCCTTTGTCTGTATAAACAGCATTATTTAAGAACACCTAACAGTAATGCCTAGACATCAGAATGCTTCCTTTAGTATTTTGGGGGTTTCCAAGTTGGCAAGTGTAAGAATAGAAGAGTTTATCAAAACTTGCAGCACATGCTTGCATGTTTAATATGTGAGGGCAATAATGTAGTGTGAAGCAAATCCAAGTTTTAAAAAGTTAGGATTAGATTAATCACACTTACAGATGTTCAGTGTGATTGTTTTGTTCTTTTATCATAGTTAAGCAAATCTGCTTGAAACTGTTCAGACAGTCTCCAACTGACAGCTGGGGAAGTGTGTACCTTCTTGCCTTCTTGACTGAGAGCAGATCCTAGCATTGTCTCCAAGTTACAAATGTACCACTCCGCATTTGTGGTTTGGACCTCATTCATGAGTAGAAGGGAATTATATCTTCACCTCAGTGGAAAAAAAAATCAAAAAAATCTCTTGAAAATATATAGAAAAATAAATTGGTAAAAAATCCTCTGAATTATGCCACCTCATTAAAACCTTTTTTCAAATGCTAAAATATTTGGGAAAGGAGCTGATAAATTTGTGTGTTTAGAGGATTCTTCTGTACATGGGAGAAAATAATCTTTCATGCAAAGAGCATGTGGTAGAATACAAGTCTGTGTACACCTCAAAATGTCAAGCTTTCCACTCTGTTCACAAAGTTGACACAAACATTGCTGTGGTATAGCCATGGGACTGAAAGGACACTAAAAATATTGGCATACAAATAAATGCTTCAACCCTTCAGAAGCAAAGTAGGATTCCACAATCATCTTCAGATTTAGTTATTGTGTGGCAGTACTAGTGTCTGAACTCTGGTAACAAAATGAATTGTTTCATGTCCTGGTGAGCAATGAGTTCTACACTAAAACTGCAGTGAAATTCACATTTTCAGATGGTGATTTAGTTCACAATAAGCACGTTCTTATCAGAAAGAAAGAAAGAATAGCTTCTCTACCTCTGACTGTAGTGTCCATGCTGATATGGCTTCGGTCTGGTCACTGCTACAGGAGCTCCAGATGATGGTGATCAGTAACTTGCATTTTTTCTTGTCCGTCAAATAGTAGAAAAAGGGAGTTAGATGAAATTATGACAACTGATAATATTATAGTGTAGTATGCCTATGAAGGCAGACATAATAAAAATCTTTTTAAAGGGTATAAATAAGGACCTACTTAATTTGTGATATTGCGGATCCCACAATACTAGGCTTCTGCCACAATTTTGCCAGCTGCCTGGGGCTGATGGTGCGGGGGCTGCTAGCCCCCTCACTGCTCCCGCTGGCAGCCCCACGCATTAATGTCTATAATATAGTTGTAGTAAAAGTCTGGTTATCAAAAAAAATTAGCAGACATAACATAATACTTGAATGTTTATATTGTTTCAGCACATTTTTCTTAAACAAATAGGTCTTCTCTGGCTCTTCCAAATTACCACAATTAATAAAGGGCCGTTATTACTTTTCTGAGATTTTTCATGTCTCGTCACAACTCAGCTGCAATTATTTGGCAATCTTCCAGCTATTCAAATAGAACCTTAGGTAGAAACTAATTGGGGCAGAAAAAAACTTGTCAGTACCAGAGGTGGTCAAAATTGGAATTTCCATCTTGTGGGAAATAAGTATTTCAACACACTGTGTTGTTTTGGTTTTGATTGAAATGAAACATTTATACGTTCATGACTCAAAATGTTTCATTTTGGCTCAGTTCAACATTAAACTGCATCTGCATGAGCTGCCACCATATCTTCGGGTGAGTTGTAGTTCAGGCACTTTATGCCCTTGCTCTCCTTTATGGCTGGGCCACATTCCTCCTCATCCCCCCTGCTGCCCTCCTCCCCCAATCCCACCACAGCAGCTCATCCAGAGAGGAGACCAAAGTGCATCCTGGGAGGATATATTTCACCTAACGAGCCCAGAGAGGATAATGGGGACATGAGACAGCTGAACTACCTCTTCCCAGAGACATCACAGCAGCTCAGATGAAGGCTAATGTGGAATTGAGCCCCAAACAACATTTTGGCATGGGTTGTCCTGACTCAAAACTAAGTATTTTGTTTTAATTTTCCCGATGGAAAATTATTTTCCATTAAAACACATTTTGATGGAAAATTCCCAAGAAATTCAAATATAGTGTTTGAACAATTACATGGATCCACTGTAGGTTTCTGTTTGCCTTCCTCTGATGCTTCATCTGCAAGCTACTGCTATGGGCAAGATAGCTGACTTAATTGACCAAAGTATGATCCTCTGCTGTAAGTGTTCTGTTCTGTTCCAGAGAGTACTGCACAAGTGTATGCTGTATGAGGATGCACTGAGCTGTAGGAGTGTTTTTTTTTTCTCTCTTGAATGCAGTGTAAAACCAAGGTCTTGACTCATGGTCCCGTATTAAATATAGGAGCATGCTTCTTAACTGCCGTTTTCTGGACAAACTTCTATTTGGGTAACTGTTCTCCCTGCACAAAATTCCCCACACAAGTTTGTTCAAAGAGGTAATAACTCTTTTTGTTCTAAACTAACACGTGATATTAAAAGGCTGCCACATTCTATCTTCTAAACCAAAGGAAGTCATTTCAGTAGTGATTTTTTTCTCTCTTGATCAATCTGTCCTAAATGGGCAGTCATGTGGGATAAGGGAATACAGAAGTGGCTTAAATATATCTTTCCCTCATGACTCACGTTTACATAAAGTACAACTCAATTGATCTGCAGAACCTGCATATCTCTCTCTGTCCTGTCACAGTGGTTAAAATCTCTACTGTTCTTGTTAATTCCTGGATCAGTGGCAGGGTACTCTCAATAGAGGTGGCCCCCTGTCTGCCCACCAAAATCTATGTTCTGTGAACTTCAATACATATTTGTTTACCCAGACTCTTAATTAAACCCACATTTAAAAACAAAACAAGAACAATGGTTGCTCAATTGTATTTCCGATCAATGAAATCATTAAAATTAAAAAAGTTTAGCCCAAAACTAACATTTTCACCATCTTCAGGTAACATTTCTTACCGACCAAATATAATACCCAAACACTCAGTTTAAAGAAGGAAGCTTCTCAACAAACTTTTCCCAGGGCCCACCCAATGCACATTTGCAATGTTTTGCAATCATAGGTCAATGTATAATCTTAACTCCAGTTTCAGCTACAGAATGAAATCTTACCACTAGACTACTTTTTACTCAATTCTATGTTGTTTTTACCTTTTAAAGTATGAGGTTGGAGTCCAGGATGTATGACCGAGTGTGTATTTACTAGCTGGAACTTTGCATATTTCAGCTAAATCTCTTTTAACTCTTTTAACCTCAGTAGCAGTGCAAAGGCTTGTGGGAGTCAGGGGTAATGGAGGAGTTGAGGGAGAGGGAAGTAAATTGCTGGGAAGGAGCCTGGGTGTGACCTTGGATGGTTGTTGGGTATAAGGTGGGAAAAGTATGGAACCTTTTTGGGGGAGGCGCGGGAGGGATTGTTAGGAAGCTTCACCCATGCAGACCCTGGCTGACCCCTAGCCTATCCCATCCAGTCAGGCACATCTGCCCTGTCCCCATATGTTCCTGCAACCCCATGTGAACTGGCACCCCGTCCACATTTTTCCCTCCACCCCCACTCAGACACCCCTCCCCCTGTCCCCATGTGACCCTGCACCTCCCTTCCCCTGTGGCCCTGTGTCTTCACTCCTATTTAGCCCCTGCCCCAGTCTGTCCTCCCCCACTAGCCCTTATGAGTCCCTGTCTGACCCCGCCCAGCACTCCATACTGTCTGTCTCCCCATAGCCCCTGTCTCCTGAGTTGGCCTGACAGGCACTGCAAAGAGGGCAGGCTCTTTCTCTTCCCTAGTTGGCCAGGAGCTACTGCTGTGTTCTTGCACCACAGCACCCTCGGGTGGGCAAAAGGCAGAACTGCAGCAACATTTTGGCAGAATCGTTTTTTTTGTGCAAAAAACTTAAAATATGTGGGGCTCATTAATTATGCATACAGTAGTGCAGAATTCCCCCAGGAGTAACAAATGTGAACTCCTGGATCACTATAACAGTCTTACCATGAAGTCACAGACAGTCCCCTTATACCAGTGGTGGGCAACCTGTGACCCGTCAGGGTAATCCACTGGTGGGCTGCGAGACAGTTTGTTTACATTGACCGACTGCAGGCACAGCGGCCTGCAGCTCCCAGTGGCCACAGTTTGCCATTCCTGGCCAATGGGAGCTGCAGTCGGCTGTGCCTGCGGACGGTCAATGTAAACAAACTGTCTTGTGGCCTGCCAGCGGATTACCCTGGTGGGCTGCAGGTTGCCCCCACTGCCTTAGACTCTCCAGTTTATCTTGCCACCCAGACAAACTGGATTTAGTGATAAATAGTTACGTACACCAAAAATCACACCATGCTCAGGTTGCTTCCAGTCCTAAGAGACCAGTCAATTACTTCCCCCCTGCCTCCCCATCAGTTGGTACCCCAGATCTTGCACCAAAGCCAACCCTGTAATAAACAATCTAAAGCTTTATTAACTGTAGCTTTTATTGTTTAAAACAAGCAAACATATATACACAAATGAGTTACCATCTAACTCCTAAGAGTGACAGTGTTGTTATTATCTGTTAATTCAGAATGTCCCTCTGTCTCAGTTTAGAGTCTCTGTCTCTGTCAGAGTTCAAACAGCAGAGAGAGAGATGGGAAAATTTCCCTGTAACTTAATTTCCTTCATTCACTTTCCAAGTCCACGGGACAAGCTTCCTTGCACTTAAAATTTTCAAGATGCAATAGGGCCATTCACCAATCCTTTGTATTGCGATGCTCCTTGATGGCCCATCTGATTTTGATAGTTCTTCTGGACGGGCAGGAAAATGATTCCACTGCTTGGGTTCATAAATTCAGAGCAAATATTTTCAAAGTTTATAAAGCAAAACTTACCTATTTTCTTATAGCATGGAATACTGATGTTACAAGTGAGATTAATGCATGCAGCAATTTACAGGCATTTCATAAAGTCTAAACACTAAATACATTCTTATAAGACTAATACCTATTTTGAGTAAAACTAACATACTGGTGAACTGATCTGGTCTCCAGTTATAAGTTTATCAGTTCTTAGCTAAGGCCTGCAGCCTGGGCAAGAGCTGGCATCTGGCTTGCCAGTGTCACAACCAGGACGAGGCATCTCTCATGGTTTGTGTACCTGATTCTGCCACTGGCTCATTGTATGACTTTGGATAAGTAGTTTAGCTCCCTGTGGCTCACTTTCTCTGTCTGTTGAATGAAGATTAATACTTAAACTCCTATGTAAAACACATCAAGATCTTCAGATGAAAAGTGTTTTGCAGAAGAAGTAAAGGATATTAAATGCTATAATGTTAGTAACTGGAATAATAGCAACCACCAAACTTAAGTTGGCAAAGCAGTTTTATAACCTGTTTTCACTTGCTCAACATTTTCTAAAATGTACCATTTGGGACTGAAACAGTGCATGTTCGGTTTTTGGCCACAGGTGAATTATTCTGGAAAACTTGAGTAATTTCGTGTGAAGCTGTTTTTGAATTCTCAGTAAAAAATATTTCCTGTTTTTGACCACCAATTTTTTCCCCTCCATAAATAACTGAGAAGCAGTTGAAATCTGAAAGATCATTCTTAACCAAAAATTAGACCTCACTGACACTACTATGTCTGAAAAGCATTTGTTTTGGGATTTAAAAATGCAATAGTATATACAGTAGACAACTCTTTTGCATTTCTAAAGTGTCCATTACTGTAGAATTGAGACCCTGTTGTGCTGCGTATGTTTTATGTCTATAGGTGTGTAAGTATGCCTACACATCTGTCTGAGTGTGCAGTTTTTCCACAGTAGTTACCAGGTGCTAGTTGTCTAGATTCTGTAAAATCTGGCCTGTTTGTCAGTTCCACTGCATAGCCTTACTGAGTGGTGTGGAGCTGTGCAGAAATATGTATAAGTAAAGCACCGTGATTTGGTTGACTTACGCCAATCATATTAAACAGAGGAAAGGGTCTCTTTTTCTGTGCAATTCTTGGAGCTTTTGCCATAAATGAAATGCTGTTTTCATGAGAGCGAACTTACATGTGCACTTGTAACATAAAAGATTTAACTTTTCTCTCTGAATTTGTGGATGTAAGTGAGCAGAATATCTGCTAACTACACTCTGAGTTCGGCAATGTTCCTAGATTCCCAGCAGAGAGAGCAAGAGATCATGGGTGTTCTGAAAACGACCTAGATGACACTGTGTGGAAACCATTTAAAATAAGTGTTTAAATAGCTCATTTTTTTGTTTCCAAACAAAATCACTTTGTCTTAATTTTCTTCAATTAGGGTGGAGTCAGTGAGGGGGGAAAAAAAGAGTTGGAGAACATGACGAAGAGTCCAGGAATCTAGGCTGGGAGAGTTGTGTGTATGAGAGCACTATATATTTTCTTTGAGACCAAACCCAAGAGGTGTTTAGCCTAAAAATTAAGGAAAGGAGAGGGTAGAAGCTAGTTAAAGTGACTCCAGTCTGAACCTTCTGAAGTTGGATTATCTCTAGGAAACTGGTTCAGATCTTTTGAACTTAATGCACGTACTTGCCATATTTATTGTAATTTAATGATTTTCTAATGCTTGTAAATCAGGAGATTAGAATTTTGCACACTGTTGCTTTACAACATTCCTTCATCTCTTTCCTCCCCCTTTTCCCTTCCCCACCCCAATACTTCAGAAAGCCTCAGTTATACTTTGCCAGCACATCCTTGTAGCAGGGTCCATTATGCACAGCAGCTGGAACCTGATTTCATGGCCTTTGGAGGAAAAGCAGAAAGGAAAATTGTTGCAATCACCTGTGTCATCCGTATTTTATTTAAGACTAGCTCTTATTGGGAAACATAAAAAATAATTTTCATGAGCCCACTTGAGTACCGCACTGAAGCGGCAATTATGAAGTTCAGTATTTTTTCACACACCATTCTGCAGTCCTGACACTACGCAGAAGGAATGCAAGGAAGAATTGGTCAACGGCATATTAAAAATATTTGTACATAAGAAAATATTGTTTTGGGCAAATGTGCAGACTTTTTTTTTTTTTAAACAAACTGAGTCTAAACCTATCTTGGAAAAGTAAGTCATAGACTTTTTAAGACCGTAACAAATCTTACTTACATTTTAGCAAAACAACATCTGCTTCACAGAAATGTCAAAGGCATACCTTTTCGGACTGATGAGTTTGGACATCACAGAAAACTGTTGGCTTTCTAACCTGAAGAAGGCAAATGACAGGAATAGGTTATGGTAACACTTAAAATCTGGTGCAATATACTTTAATGGTGTTTTAAGAAGACTGTATTGACTTGATTTCCTTTAATTATTTTTATTTTGGGGGGAATAGTTTGCTAGTTCTAAGTTTGTTGTGAAATATCTGTTTATAACAACTGGCTAAAAAATGAAAGGTGAACCAAAAAAAGGGCAGTGGAGAGGGTCCTCCAAGCTGCCTAGAATGGGACACAGCCACTTAAGGCAATCAGGGCCCAGCAGCCTAGTAAGAAGAGCTGCAGGGCCAGAGGGAGTTCAGTTCCTTGCTGGAGCTGTAGGATTGTGGATGGTGTATGGCAGGCTGGCTGGAGCTACAGAACCCCAGACAGGGCAGTGCTGGCAGAAGCCAGGGAGAGCTAGAAGGAGCCCTCGGTTGCTGGGACAAGGCCCTGAGGTAAGAGAGAAGATGATTCAGAGCCGTGGGGAAGTGGCTCAGGGAATTAGAGAAGCCATGCAACATAGTTAGAGACATCGCAAATGGCTGCTCTCTACAGGGTTCCTGTAGAGAGAACTGGAGAATTGGGCAGGCCTGGGTTCCCCCCACCCCTTAGTAGCCACTAGGGGGAAGTGGCCTGGACAGTGAGGCACCCTAGAGGGGGAACTGAACTATAATGATCCAGCCGGAGAGCTGTAGCCAGGAAGCCCTAAGAGGGCAAAGACATTGTCCCTGCTCTGGGATAGTGCAGTGCTCCAGGACCCCCTCCCTGGAGACAATCTGAGAGAGAGTGCAGGCATGCGCACTTGGTCATGGGGACGCTCATGCGAGGTGAGTCCCTGTTACAGGGACAAAGTACAGGCTGGCTCTCCTACAGTAGTGCCAGAATGCTCTCTGTAGTGGCCCAGGGAACAGTCCTAGACAGGAAGCCAGAGCTCAGGAAGGGGATGTGGGAAGGATCTAGAGCAGTGGTTCTCAACCAGGGGTATAAGTACCCCTGTGGGTACGCAGAGGTCTTCCAGAGGGGGTATATCAGCTCTTCTAGATATTTGTCTAGTTTTACAACCGGCTACATAAAAAGCACTAGTGAAGTCAGTACAAAAAAACGTCATACAGACAATTACTTGTTTATACTGCTCTATAAACTATACACTGAAATATAAGAACAATATTTATATTCCAATTGATTTTTTTATAATTGTATGATAAAAATGAGAAAGCAAGCAATTGTTCAGTAATAGTGGGCTGTGAAGTGTTTGTATTTTTGTGTCTGATTTTGTTAGCAAGTAGTTTTTAAGTAGGTGAAACTTGGTACACAAGACCAAATCAGACTCCTGAAAGGGGTACAGTAATCTGGAAAGGTTCAGGGCCACCGATCTAGAGGCAGGTGTAGGTAGCAAGTTGTTCAGGGAGGAGAAACAAGGGGCCTGCTTCATAGTTCTGAACTAGAACCCAGAATATGGGAACCGAGGCCCTCCCTCAACAGGCCCACCAAGGAATTGGGGTGAAAACCCTTGACATGAAGAGTGGAAGAACTAATTGGGCCTGTAGTTGGGCAGAAAACCTAGCATGACGTTGCAGGATGATTTTAAATTTCTTATTGACCCCCTTGAAGGGCTGTGAACATTGATTTGGCTTTCTGGCCAAATCATTAAGAAGCACTGGAATTTTCCAATCCAAGAGTCAGAGACTAAAGTGTCTGGAGCCAGAAAAGAGGAAATTGAGCCCTGGAACCCCGGGTATCAAGGTGATCTTGTCAAATGGAGTATCAGACAGTGAGAAGAAAGTATTGTTGGAGGTGGGGCTGCACTATTTCTCCAAAAGAGGGAGAAGATACATTTCCTCTGTTTTTTAGTAGAGATGAGGAGTTGCCTCTTTCCCATCCTTCTCACTTTACTTTAATCTGCAGTTGTAAACAAAATCTTGTCCTAATGGCCCAGAGTAACTAGCTGTTATAATATTTTTTTTTGAAAGGGCAACAAACCCCACCTCCAAATCAGTCTGCTCCTTAGCTAGTAGAAATTAAAAAGGAAAGGTTTAAAATGGGCTGACCTGAGTGGTGTAAGTACTTCTCAAGTCTTGAATACAGCATCCCACCAATAGGGACTTTGGAATGCCCTATTTGCAAATGCTTTGCCCAAGGATCCCTCTGCCTGAACTGAGAAGGTCCCCAGTCCAATTGAGATGGAACCTGTGGAGAAAGACCCTTTAGCCCACTTCCAAATAATTTGATTTCAACTATAACCTAAAGACACTCTCCTGATTCTCTGGGTGCCCTTGGCGCTATTAAAAATAGTACAATCAAAACAAAGCTAGTAACAAATGCTTAGGGGTAGACTCCACCTCCAATACTAGTCAACAGGAAGATCAATTGAATGTGGTGGTTTATTGACAGCCAGAGGCAGGTCCTGATAGTTATTGAGTTAGTGCCATTTGCGATGTGTACATAACAGAAACAAGAGAAGTGACATTAAACTCTGACTTTAAACGTATGTGAAACCAAATGCTTTTTGACAACCTGGTATCAAGTAGGCACTAGCAATTGGTACCTATCAATTAGAAGTGCTAACTCCTTTTAACTTTGCAAGGAAATACGTGCTGCCTATTTGCATTCAGAGTACTCCTTACAATGGGTTCAAGGTGGATCTCCTAATCCATGTGTCAAGTATATTCTTTTTTGGGAAAAAGTTTTCTCCAGAAAAGTCTGCTCTGACAAAGTGACTGGAATCTCAAAAATATATGCCAAGTTATATTGCTTCAGGATGCAGGAGGGGGAAAGTCCTAAACATTAGGTGACATAACATGCTCTTCCATCAGTATACACACATACAGTAATTGTAGACTTTCCTAGCCATGTGTATGGCTCACATCTGTCCGCTAAATAAGAGATCTGTAAGCAAACTTTTTGAAACAAGAATGTTATCTGGATATAGGACATTCCCTAATGGACTGTAGGTCTAGAATTAATTACATAGAGATCTAATTAATCTTACTAAAATATTCATGTTGTCTGAAGGAAAACTATATTTTTTTTCTCAGGTCAGTACTCTGATACATCAAAAGATAAGCATCTCTAAATAGTATAGTTGTAAGATAAGCAATATCCATAAAAATTTTTTGTAAAACTTTTTGCAAGTTTCCACACCAAGGTTCTTGCTATCTAGCGAAAGTGACACCTTAACAATACCTCAAAGGGGACTGATCCCATAGAAGATTGCAATCTTCATCGATCGTGTTGGTATCTACATATGTGTCAGAGGTGTTAATAAAATGCTGGTCATGTTGCACACTATCTTTTGATTGATAGGAAATCTAGGCTGCCCCACTCATAGGTTATAAATATGATGGGACAACTCCTCTGGGACATTCTCAGGGTGCAATCCAGATTGAGTAACTGTGTCAGCCCTGACCTCCAAGCAGGGGTGCACTTTACAATGCTTTGCTGCTGTAGCTTCCAACCTGGATTGCTCACAAACAGCCTCCAGCCCTCTCCTGGACAATACAGACGTATACAGGTCCATTATTTCATATTATGCAAATGTTTTTTTATCCCAAATGCAGTTCCCCAAACACTTGAATTTAAACACACTGGATAAGATAAAGCAATAAAACAAGTTTATTAAGTACAAAGAGAGAGATGTTAATTGAATTCTAGTAATGAGGCATAAAAGTCAGAAATGGTTACAAGGAAAAAAAAGATAAAACGCAACTAATGCCTTAATTAACAAACTATATGTTAAATTCAAAGCAAAGTTTTTCTCACCACATGCTCTCAATAATCTTACTTGCCAAACTTCTTAGGTCAGATCTAATGGGAGTTAGGCACCTAAATCCCCTTGATGATCAGAGTCCAGGTGACTAAGAGAGCTCTAAAAACAATAGATCTATTTGATGTAGATGATTTTGAGGTGACACTTTTCCTTTTGGCTTATTTCTTAACCCATATACCAGCCTGGTGTTAAAGGCACTATGTTACTATTGCTCGGTATATCTCCTACATCTGCATCAGATTATAAACGGGATAAGTTTGTAAATCATTACATACTGCTCCATAAAATAACTAAATCATAGAGTAGAATGTTCTTGTAATCAACATGAACCCCTTCTTCTGTTTGTTGGCTGCTTCCTTTGTCCCTTCTTATGCAGTGAATCAATATATATAGAGGAGGAGGGATGTCTTGAAGTGTCTGGCCCTTCTTTTTATAGTCCTCTACTCCCAGCTGGAAATGCTTCTCAAAGTGGGGAAAGGCAACAGGTAGTCTGTGTGGAAGGGAACTCTGTGCGGTTTTTTTCCTAAGAGGTAGGTTCTTTTTTCCCCTGCCCCCTTTCCTGCCAAAGAATGGCTACTTAGTAAGTAATAGCCTATCAGTCTTGTTTACACCTGGCTGAAGCATCATCTTACCCTGTGTCCCTTCCTGCTTGATGACTGTTTACTGCTTAAATGCAAATTAAGCAGAGCACATGCTCTTTTGTTTGAGGCAGACCTGTTTGCCAACTTCTGTTTGGACAGGGCTGTTGTTCGGAACATGAGTTAAAATGCCACTGTGTGGTGTTATAACTTCACCTATAGTGTTGACACACATTTTACCAGGACAGTAATGAAAACTTATAATTTGATGGTCAAGTGATACCTCACAAGACATACATTATACAAAGATTATTACAATAGTGGACATGGGTGTATTCTGTCATACTGTCTGTTTAGTACAGGGGCTCTCAAACAGAGGGTTGGGACCCCTCAGAGGGTTGCAAGGTTATTACATGGGGGGTCACGAGCTGTCAGCCTCCACCCCAAACCCCGCTTTGCCTCCAGCATTTATAATGGTGTTAAATCTATAAAAAGTGTTTTTAATTTATAAGGGGGGTGTCGCACTCAGAGCCTTGCATGTGAAAGGGGTCACCAGTACAAAAGTTTGAGAACCACTAGTCTAGTACATTACACATTTGCATTTTGGTTGTCTTCTGGCCATGGATATGCATGCCACAAACTGCTTACTGCATAACGTTCCAGTGTATAGTATTAGACATAATGTTATTGTAAAATTTAAAGAGTTAGAGAATTTTGTTTGTTACCATAAAACCTATGCACCTCAGGTACACAATACTTTTATTAGTCTCCGTCAGCAAAATATTATCTTTCAGTTGTTGGCCCATATTTATGATGCGATACTCCTGCTATATACTTTCAGGGAAACTCTATCATGGAACAATGTGTTTGACTTTCTGTCCTTCTGCTCCTCTAGCACAAACACAAATGTTCCTCAAATATCTCTTGGAAAAATAATTGGCATTTGAAATAGAGCCTTTCGTCTGATTCTTGAATCTTTTCACAGACACTGAAATATTGCTTTGAAAAGAAAGGCACTTATATAATTTTATTTAAAAGCACCTCTCCTTGTAGGTGGGTCAGCTTTTTCAAAGGACTTACTCTTTTTGTTTCAGTTCCCTGAGAGAAATGTTTTCAGCCTACCTTTCCATTTACTTTTCCACCTCCATAAGCTCCTCACAAGGAGCTGCATATTGGCTGTTTTGTCAGCATTTTAGCCTTCGCTCTGTTTTGTAAGCTGGGATGTTTACAGAGTGGTAAGAATATTAAAACCACCACTCATAAAGTGAAGGAGCTAACGGAAAATCTCACTTGC
The DNA here is from genome assembly GCF_015237465.2 of Chelonia mydas. NCBI lineage: Eukaryota > Metazoa > Chordata > Testudines > Cheloniidae > Chelonia > Chelonia mydas. The sequence continues at coordinate 165,146,983 of NC_057849.1, forward strand.
GGCCGTGCAGGAAGCCAAATCATGACTGAACTTGCATATTTTAATTCCAGAGTCATAGCACAGTATTGCATACCTCTGTGCATTGGACATAGTTTCTGTTGGGAAAAGCAAAAATCACCCGAGATGAATTATTGGAGGTAAGAAAGAAGCTATCCAAAACTGAGGTGGGGATGTGTAATTTATTCAGAAAACATCGCCTTTACATGTATAAGTCACAATGTGCTGCTAGACAATAGGATATTTTGGTCAGGGGCTGTCATTTACCGTAAGACTGTGCGCAGTGCTTAGTACAGTGAGGCCCTTACCTGGATGAGCCTTCTAGTCACCACTGGTATAAAAAGTATTCAAATGAATGCATGCAAATAAACACAATCTAAGTAACACTTCTCTCTGGTCTCCGTGATTCTCACCTCATCACCCTTGAGTCCATCCAGAGTTGAATTGCTACAATACCTTCTTTCCCACTCACAATTTGGAGATCATCCCTTGTTTAATCTTCTATTGTTTGGATTACCTCATGGGTTTCTAGTCGCTTGCTGCATCAAGTTCCAACTCCTGGTCCTGACTTTCAAGACTGGGTACAACTCTCTTCCTCCTCAGAACTTTCTACTTCCCCTTACCATGCATTCTGCTCTCTTCCCCTCAAGTCTGACACCCAACTGCCTTTCATTCCCCTTCTGTCACGTCTATTACAGTAGTGCCTAAGGGCCAAACAAGAATAGGGCCCCATTGTGCTAGGCACTGTACAAATAGTACTCTGTAGATGGTCCTCACCCCTGAAGAGACTACAATCTCATAGTTTTGGATCAGACTAGCACGGGGGTGGGGAGGGGGAGGGTAGAGCACACAAGCAGAGAGAACCACGTGATAGTGGCAAACATATTAGTTACCAGGTTTTTTTGGAGGTGGAGAGGGAATGTTACATGGGAGTGATCAGTTAAATGGGAACGGAAGGGGAACAGGACACAGGAGAAGAGGGTAAGTGGGGCAGGTGTAGAGTGAACCTGAGGTGAAGAGACTGGCGGTGAAGGTAAAGAAAAGGGAGCAAATAGTTAATCAGCATAGGGCAGAAAAAGAACAGTCAGAACTTTAGAAAGTTCTGTGACTGTCCAGAGTTTCCTGCTTTGGCTGCTTCTGGTCCGATCAGCTAAAGTCCCTGGAGGGCTCAACTCCTCTCTGCAGTTTTCCCCCAAGGCAACATGGGGAGGGTAGGCACCATCTGGGTCCTAGTGCCCCCAAAATATGATGTCTCCCCTGACCTAGAAGTGTGCTAGAGGAGTGGTGCAGGAGGGGTGGCTCCAGCGGGGTCTCACTTTCCTCTTCCCCTCCAATCAGCACTTCCTGCTTTGGTGGCTTCTGTTCCTGTGAGCTGGAGTCTCTGGCAGCTGACTTCCAAGTTGGAACAGACTCACTGGCCTGGTGTGTCAAACTTTTATTTTTTTTCCACTCAGAATTTTTGTTTAAGAAACACTTGTCATGAAAAAACTTGAGTAATTTTTTAATATTTTATGTTCAAAATAATTTTGATATTTTTCATAAAAGAAATCCAAATTTTGAAAAATTTCAACTGGTTTTTCTGCTTACTCGCTTTCATCCACAAAGTTTGCTTCTCTGCTAAAGCCTATTAATGCCACTGTTAAGGCAGACTCAGAGCCCATGTTGTATAGATTGAGATCTAAATAAAACACCAGCAACCCTTCAGAGTCCTTTGTTTCATATACTCTCCCCCCACACATAGTCCCATCAGGACAGTATCCCATTGTGGCATTCACTTTGCTTGCTTGCTTTATTTATTTGTATGTATGTATGTACGTATTGCTTCTCCTGCCTTCCCAAATGTCAATTCCTGCAGATTTTGCATTCACTAGTATGTGCATTGTAGAAATTGTCAGGGGGAAGCTGGAGGTTTTGACAGCTGAGTATGGGAGAGCCAGTGCTCTTGGCACTCAGGAAGGTCTAGAAAGCGGTTTTGGCTTTTGATATTGAAAAGGAAGTTGAGGCCTTAGACATACCTTGATGGCTGTATTGTGCTCCCCTCTGGCTTTGATGTCAGCCATACTGCCGGTCTTAAATCCATTTAAAATACTGCTAAGGTCATCTCCCTGGTCATTGTGTAACCCACACACCTCCTGGGTGTGGTGTTCTGTCCCATCTAGTGAGACCACTGAGAGACATTAATGAGTTTTCTCTACAGCCTTAGCTAACAACCAGTTGGCTTTTAGCTCATGCTGTAGAGGCTCATGCACTAAGTTCCAGAGATTCCCGGTTCAATTCTGCCTGCCAGTGACTGGGGTCTGTCAGTGTTACAATTGCTCTGCCCATAAATCCTCCCAGGGCAGCGTCTCTTTCACCACAACCAAATACAAGCTCCTTGCTCTTATGGCTCTTCATCATCCTCGCCTTCTTACAATCAGATACACTAGCTTATTGAATTGTGACCTCCTATCTTGGCACTAAGAAAAGGAGTACTTGTGGCACCTTAGAGACTAACCTATTTATTTATTAACCTTAGTCTCTAAGGTGCCACAAGTACTCCTTTTCTTTTTGCGAATACAGACTAACACGGCTGTTACTCTGAAACCTATCTTGGCACTGACAATTATGCCAGCTTCTTTCTTGAGCACCTCTGTGCTTTCTCCCATGTGTTCCCTAATGCATGGGAGAAACTGCATGACAATTTGTAAAGCCATCACCTTATTCTCTTATAAATCCCTCCTTAAAACATACCTCTACTATCAGACTTGCAAGTCATTTGTCTGGTTAGGGAAGTGGTGAGTTGTGTTCTGCTTTTCTTCTAAACCAGTCATCTTATAAGTTACCTTATTCTCCCAAAACCTCACTTCCTGTTTGTCTATTTCATCCAGCTGGTGTGTCCTGTCTAGCATGTAAGTTGTGAGCTATTTGTGTCAGGGATCTTCGTGTGTGTGTGTGTGTACAGTGCCTAGCACAATGGGTCCTTGACTGGTGTTCCTAGGTGCTACTGTAATATACCAATGGTCAACCTAGGCCAGTATCTTCTCTGATATCACCAAGTGTATGTCTCAACTTGAGTTGTGACCTCTAAAGGTTTGCAAACAGGTCACTGGAGAGGAGAGGACGGTTGCAGCCACTGACCCTCCCTTTCTTGATGGCTGCATGGAGGGGGGCACTCAAAATGTCCTTTTCTGATGTAAAACAGGGTCACCATATGGAAAAAATTGAGAACCAGTGCCTTAGAGGATGGTGCAAGAAATGCTGAAATGGACAAGGATGGAATAATCTTCCCATAGGGCTCTTAGTTAATAGCTGGCATAAGCTCTAAAGCAAAAGTTTTTTATATTCGTTATCATTTTTATCCTGTCTAATATAACTCTGAAAGTTACTACGCATACAGGGTTTGTCTTATGTTCTGGCCTGTTTGCACCATGCTGGCAGTACAAAGGAATCATAGGGCAGCCAGAACTAGCCAGCTGAAAATTCCCTTCTGGATGTGCCCCACCATGGCCTGCTATAGAGATAACATGAAGACTGGGGAGGGGCATATCAGAACCACACTTGTGCTCCAGCTGTCCCCAGCTGGCTATGATCCTTTAGAGATCATTGCCAGCTGGTGTAGGTTACAGCAAACTTTAGGTTGTTCTAACCTATGTCAAGACACAGATTCTCCCTAATAAACAATGGTCCATAAATGGTTCCATGATGGCTCATGCCCCACTGCATCAAATGGAAACCGAATATATTTTATACTGAGTTGTAAAATCTTGTCTCCTTTGAAGTCAATGGCAAAACTTGCATTTGTTTTTCAGTGCGGCCAGGATTTCACTTTGAGACATCAAAGTAGTTTACAAGCAAAATTTATCCAAATACGTCTGTTAAAATTAATATTTCAATATTGAATGTTAGCAGCTATCTCATTATAATTTTTTCCATTGGAGGACTTACTGCCCATTTTGGCTTATAGAGAGGGGGAAGATGCCTGTGGGATCCAATCTTCATGAGTATTTAATAAACCAATATTTATTACAGTTCTGGTTGATTCATCTCTTGTTCTGATAGAATCTGTTCCTAACTTATATACAGAAGAAATAATGGAACATGATGGCTACAATCATGTTAAAAATTTGATTACTTTGGGCCCTTTGACAATCCTGTTTGCCGTCTGTTTCCTTTTTTCTGACATTCTTGATCAATTTATCAGTGTGACCTATTTGGTATTATCATAATGCAGAGTACTAAAATCAACACCTTTACTAATATCTCTACCTTAGCAAATATTTTACATTAACCAATTTACTAATCAAATATTTAAGCCAAAAAAATTGGCTACTTAAATACTATTTAAGGACATTTTAGAGTATGTCATTGAAAGTTTAAGGGAACTACAACTTTGGAAGCAAAGATTAGATTTCGGTCAAGAGCCAGGAGGGGGAAAACAGCCTAATTTTTGTATGTCCTAGGGAAGCGCAAAGACTTCTAAGCGCTTTACAGAAAATGACAGACAAGTGAGCTGACTATGAGCCTCATGTGATGGGCGGGCGGGGAGAAGGAAATCCAGCTGAAATTGTTTTGATCTGATTTTTGTCCATAATATACCAGCTGGGATAACTGGCTGTTTTGTTTGTGCTAAGTAAAATCGTGGAAAAGGGTGGACTAGGCATCTAGCAGCATAGTCAATCTAGTCTCTTTTAAAAGAAACCCACAACTGTTACTAGAAAACAAATGACTTTACTGTTGTTCAGTTCTTTGCTTGGGTCTGTGTAAGTAAGTGCTTCCCAGACTATCTCACAGAGAATTATGTAATTAGTAGGGCTGTCAAGCGATCAAAAAAAACTAATCGCGATTAATTGCACTGTTAATCGCACTAGTAATAGAATACCATTCATTTAAATATTTTTGGATGTTTTCTACATTTTAAAATATATTAACTTCAATTATAACACAGAATACAAAGTGTACAGTGCTCACTTTATATTTATTACAAATATCTGCACTGTAAAAAACAAAATAAATAGTATTTTTCAGTTCACCTAATACAAGTACTGAAGTGCAGTCTCTTTATCATGAAAGTTGAAGTTACAAATGTAGAATTATGTACAAAAAATAACTGCAATCAAAAACAAAACAACGTAAAACTTTAGAGACTACAAGTCCACTCAGTCCTATTTCTTGTTCATCCAGTCACTCAGACAAACAAGTTTGTGTACATGCCAGATGCACTAAAGATTCATAAGTCCCTTCATGCTTCAACCACCATTCCAGGGGACATGCTTCCATGCTGATGACAGGTTCTGCTCGATAACAATCCAAAGCAGTGTTGACACATGTTCATTTTCATCATGTGAGTTAGATGCGACCAGCAGAAGGATTGATCTTCTTTTTTGGTGGTTTGGGTTCTGTAGTTGCCACATTGAAGTGTTGCTCTTTTAAGACTTTTGAAAGCATGCTCCATACCTCAGCCCTCTCATATTTTGGAAAGCAGTTCAGATTTTTAAACCTTGGGTCGAGTTCTGTAGCTATCTTTAGATATCTCACACTGGTACCTTCTTTGAGTTTTGTCAAATCTGCAGTGAAAGTGTTATTAAAATGAACAACATGTGCTGAGTCTTTATCCGAGACTGCTATAATATGAAATACATGACAGAATGTGTGAAATAGAGCTGGAGACATACAATTTTCCCCCAAGGAGTTCAGTCACAAATTTAATTAACACATTATTTTTTTAATGAGCGTTATCAGCATGGAAGTATGTCCTCTGGAATGGTGGCCAAAGCATGAAGGGGTATACGAATGTTTAGCACATCTGGCACGTAAATACCTTGCAATGCCAGCTACAAAAGCCCCATGCAAATGCCGGTTCTCACTTTCTGGGGACATTGTAAATAAGAAGTGGGCAGCATTATCTCCCATAAATGTAAACAAACTTATTTGTCTTAGTGATTGGCTGCACAAGAAATAGGACTGAGTGGATTTGTAGTCTCTAAAGTTTTACATTGTTTTGTTTTTGAGTGCAGTTATGTAACAAAAAAAAATCTACACTTGTAATTTGCACTTTCACAGTAAAGAGATTGCACTAGAGTACTTGTATGTCTAGTTGGCAGCTGGTTATCAAGTGGAGTGCCCCAAGGGTCGGTCCTCGGGCCGGTTTTGTTCAATATCTTCATAAATGATCTGGAGGATGGTGTGGATTGCACCCTCGGCAAGTTTTCAGATGACATTAAACTGGGAGGAGAGGTAGATACGCTGGAGGGTTGGGATAGGATACAGAGGGCCCTAGACAAATTAGAGGATTGGGCCAAAAGAAATCTGATGAGGTTCAACAAGGACAAGTGCAGAGTCCTGCACTTAGGACGGAAGAATCCCATGCACCGCTACAGACTAGGGACCAAATGGCTCGGCAGCAGTTCTGCAGAAAAGGACCTAGGGGTTACGGTGGACAAGAAACTGGATATGAGTCAACAGCGTGTCGTTGTTGCCAAGAAGGCCAATGGCATTTTGGGATGTATAAGTAGGGGCATTGCCAGCAGATCGAGGGACGTGATCATTCCCCTCTATTCGACATTGGTGAGGCCTCATCTGGAGTACTGTGTCCCGTTTTGGGCCCCACACTACAAGAAGGATGTGGAAAAATTAGAAAGAGTCCAGCAGAGGGCAAAAAAAATGATTAGGGGACTGGAACACATGACTTATGAGGAGAGCTTGAGGGAACTGGGATTGTTTAGTCTGCAGAAGAGAAGAATGAGGGGGGATTTGATAGCTGCTTTCAACTACCTGAAAGGTGGTTCCAAAGAGGATGGATCTAGACTGTTCTCAGTGGTAGCAGATGACAGAACAAGGAGTTATGGTCTCAAGTTGCAGTGGGGGAGGTTTAGGTTGGAGATTAGAAAAAACGTTTTCACTAGGAGGGTGGTGAAACACTGGAATGCATTACCTGGGGAGGTGGTGGAATCTCCTTCCTTAGAAGTTTTTAAGGTCAGGCTTGCCAAAGCCCTGGCTGGGATGATTTAGTTGGGGATTGGTCCTTCTTTGAGCAGGGGGTTGTACTAGATGACCTCCTGAGGTCCCTTCCAACCCTTGTATTCTATGATTCTATGAAGTGAATTGAAAAATACTATTTCTTTTGTTTATCACTTTTATTGTGCAAATATTTGTAATAAAAATAATATAAAGTGAGCAGTGTGCACTTTGTATTCTGTGTTATAATTGAAGTCAATATATTTGAAAATGTAGAACATCCAAAAATATTTAATAAATTTCAATTGGTATTCTATTGTTTAACAATGCGATTAAAACTGTGATTAATCACGATTAATTTTTTTAGTTAATCGCGTGAGTTAACTGCGATTAATCAACAGCCCTAGTAATTAATACTTCAGGGTTTATTCAGTGGAACATAGGTGCAAGTGTATATTTATCTAACCAAAGATATACTTGGTACCAACATAATATGATTAAATTATTGTATTAATTTAAAATATAGAAGTTGAACTGGAATAAGTTTTTTCATGACTCCAATATAGTGTTCACTGTATAACAATTTAATAAAAAAAAACAAGCTAATCTATAAGTGATTAATGATGGAGATAAAGGGATTGGCATGTTCCTCTGTCTTTGTCTGGCATTCTCAATCCATATTAAACAAGTGAAAATGAAAGGCTTCTTTCAAAAAGAGGTTACTCGAATGAATTGGCATACAATTGTACTGTCTATCTTCTCCCTTCCCCTGAGAGGGAAAAGCACCCATATGTCTTTCAGACTGTATTCTTCATAATAGCTTGACTACACATTCCCTTCAGAGAGGAGCAGCTGGAAGGACGGTGAAATAAACAGGGGGCTTAGTTTCAGAAACTTATGATGAGCCCAGATCTGTGGAGAATCAAATGTCAGACCAGCTGCCTCAATATTGGGATTCCTCTGCATCTGTGCTGGCACTCTAGCCATATTCACATTTGCGGCCGCTCTGCACCTTAAGTGCCTGGTAGGAGGAAGTGGTGCTCTGTGTGACAGATGTGACACTTGGAAAGTGTAAGGATGTGGATACTGAAATGTGCCAGACAGGCATGGACTTATGGGACAATAAACATAAAGTGGGTTTCTTGAGGAATCCCTGAAAATTACCCTGTTTATGCAAAATCCAGCCTTTTGAGCCTAAGCTCTGAAGAGAGGACCATTGACTGATTGTTCCCAGAGACTGGAGATCAAAGGTCTTCGCTGTGTATAGTTTTTCTGCACTTTTGTCATCTCCTCTTCCAAACCAAATAAGTGATCCAGGTCAGAACTACCTTTTCTGCAGCTGAGTCAGCCTATTAGAACTGTCCAAAAAAACCTTCACATTTTGAAGAAAATATATTTTGCAAAAAATTGCAAAATATATATTTTGCAATTTTTTTCCCAACCAGATTTGCCTATTAGAAAAGTAGAAATCTGAGGCATTCTGAGGTTTGTAAACTCAAAAAGGCCTTTATATATTCAACTAGGATATATCCATTACTAACTAGACTGAAGAGTCTAAGGTAGGTAGGACACAAGCTTTTGTTGCTAGGATTGTTAAATCCCTTAGGGCTTAAACATGATGAGCAACAAAAATTTGTCCAGTCTACTCTACAACCTTTAATTATTTGACACATGTTAAACATAACTTAAGTTTCACGTATAGACATGTAATGGATGATATACAGATTTATTATAAAGATGAAATAATTTTGCTTAAAATTAATCCCATTCTATTTTAATGTTTTGTTCCACACTTTGTTCTATTACTTAGAAACAACTGAATTAACTTTGCCTAATTTCAAACCCATTCAAACTTTCTGACTTTTGATAAGCTCAACTTAAATGTTGTTGAATTCACAGTCCATTTAGAAGACTCTCTCTGAGAGAATGGAGGGGATAGTCAGGGTAGAAAAAGATGTAATGAAAGGAACTGGGTGAAAACAACAGAGAGTGAGCAAAGTAGGGGGAAAATGAATTGAAAAGGGCAACGGAGCGGGGACACTTGTATTGAGGCTGGCACAGATTAGTGCATGTGGGAATTCTATCCCTAATATATAGCACAGGTTTCATTTTGGTTAGAGTATATTTTATTTTTGAAAAGTTTATTCAACTTTAAGGGCAGGGTTGGGGGGAGGGAATAATCATAAGTTTAATTACAGGAAAAAAGTGTTTTGAACTCTTAAAATAATTTAATGAACCTTCAAATAGTATAAGAGGGTTGCAAAACCTTGAACACCATTATTGTATCCTGTAGCAATGTATTGCATTTTATTGGTGCTATTACGTAAGAATGGTTATGCTGGGTCAGACCAATGGTCCGTCTAGCCCAGTATCCTGTCTTCTGACACTGACCAGTGCCAGATGCTTTGGGGGAATGAACAGAAAAGGGCAATTTATGGAGTGATCCACCCCTGTTGTACAGTCCAGCTTCTGGCAGCAGGAGGTTTAGGGATACTTGGAGCATGAGGTTGTGTCCCTGACCATCTTGACTAATAGCCATTGATAAATTAATGGAGAACAGGTCCAATTCTTTTTAGAACCCAGTTATGATTTTGGCCTTCACAACATTCCATGGTAATGAGTTCTGCAGGTTGACTTGTGTGTTTGTTTTAAACCTGTTGTCTATTAATTTCATTGGGTGGACCCTGGTTTGTGAAGGAGTAAATAACACTGCCTATTCACTTCCTCCACACCATTCATTTTATAGACCTCTATCATACCCCCTCTTGGTCATCTCTTTTCTAAATGGAACAGTCCCTATCTTTTTAATCTCTCCTTGTATGGAAGCTATTTCATACCGCTAAACATTTTTGTTGTCCTTTTCTACCTTTTCCAATTCTGATATATCATTTTTGAGATTAGGTGACCAGAACTGCAACCATTATTCAAGTAATGGGAGTACCATGAATTTATAAAGTGGCATTATGATATTTACTGTCTCATTATCTATCCCTTTCCTCATGGTTCTTAACATTCTGTTCGCTTTTTTGACTGTTGCTGCACACTAAGCATATGTTTTCAGAGAACTCTCCAAAAATCTTCGAGTGGTAACAGCTAACTGGGAGAGAGTGAGAGAGAATTCTAATGTGCATTACTTTGCATTTATCAACACTGAATTTAATCTGCCATTTTGTTACCCAATTTTATGAGATCCATTTGTAAATCTTCATAGTCAGCTTTGGACTTAATTATCTTGAATCATTTTGTATAGCCAGTGAACTTTGTCACCTCACTGTGTACCCCTTTTCCAAATCATTTATGAATATGTTGAACAGCACTGGTCCCAGTGCAGAGGACCCCGCTATTTACCTGTCTCCACTGTAAAAACTGACCATTGTATTCCTACCCTTTGTTTCCTATCTTTTAACCAGTTACTTATCCATGAGAGGACCTTCCCTCTTGTCCCATGACAGCTTACTTTGCTTAAGAGCCTTTGGTGAAGCGTCTTGTCAAAAGCTTTCTGAAAATCCAAGTACATTTTGTATCAAAGGGATCACCCTTGTCCATATCCTTGTTGATACCCTCAAATAATTCTAATAGATTGAGACATGATTTCCCTTTACAAAACTTGTATTGACTCTTTTCCCCCATCAAGTCATATTCATGTATGTGTCTGAATATTCTGTTCTTTTACATTAGTTTCAACCAATTGGCCTGGTACTGAAGTTAGGCCTACCTGCCTGTAACTGCCAGGATCACCTCTGGAGACTTTTTAAAAAATTGGCATTGCATCAGCTATCATCCAGTCATGTGGTACAGTGGCTGATTTGTGTGATGGTTTGCATACCACAATAGTAGTTCTGCAGTGTCAAGTTTGAGTTCCTTCAGAACTCTTGGGTGAATATCATCTGGTCCTGGGGACTTATTACTTTTGGTGTTTTAGTAATCTCACTGTACTGATCATATCCTTTACTTTCTTCTTGACAAATACTGTCTTTTCCTTCATTTTTCCCAGAAAACCAAAAAAACTTCTCAGGGTTCTTGTTCTTTGTCAAAAACACTGAACAAAAATGACCTTCTATACTACTTGTTAAAGATAGCATAGGGTTAAAGGATGACTAACATCTTTCATTTTGCGCTGGGTAATGTATGGAGCTGCACTAGTCCAGGGAGAGTACAGTGAGGCATTTTTCTCCAGGGCGAAGAGTATGGTTCATCGGTTTAGGCAGGGACCTGATTTCAATTCCCCTCACTGTCCCTGAATTGCCATGTGACCCTTGGGCAAGTCACTTGGCCCCTTTATACCTCAATTCCCTATTTGCAAAATGGGGATAATGGCACTTCCCTACCGCATGGGTTTTGAGACAAATTCATTAAAGATTGTGAGGCACTCAGATGCTATAGTAAGAGACAGGGAGGCCAAATTCCCTGCTTGGACTATCCAGCACAAATGAATAGAGCCCTGTGCAGAGACAAATTTATACCCATGGATGCAGATATCCGTGGGACTGCAGCAGTGAAAGGAGCAGAACGTGGGGCTGCTGCTCCCAGGAGCTAGCACCCCGTGCAGCAGCTCCTCTGGCACGGCTATACCGCCCCCAGCCCTTCCATGCAGCTGTCTGCATGACTGCATGTCCTGGAGGAAGAGTTTAATATAATATTTCACAAAGGATATCTTTATTGTTTAACTCTGACTGCAAGCTATTCTGGGATAATGTATAGTGACTACCTTTTAAAAACATTTTCCTTATGTAAGTGAATCTTACTTCAGATTTTTCTCTCCATGTGAACAGCAAATACTGAGTTAACCTTATCTAAGACAAAACTGGCAAGCTTTTTAAACAGCATCCTCTGTGTAAATTTCATATCTCATGTTGTTTTTCTTTAAGTCTTATATCACAAGTAAAAATTATTGGATTCCCTCTTTGTTCCTATCAAAACTATACCACACAAGCTAGTATTAGTTTCACGGGAGATCCAGAATTCACACAGCAGAATAGCTGAAAGTCCAAAATGACACTTTATGGACAGAGCAGCATACTATACTCAGGCTACATGTAATCTGCCAGCACTATTGCTAGGTGAAGTTAATGCACTTAGACTCTCACTTTTTTTTAAAGCAGAAAGAATATGCAAAGTGAGAGTTCATGCTTAAAGGAGTAATAGTTTCCCATGGACATTTTGTGGGTTTGCCAGGAATCAATGTACCACTTTCCCAGCCCTGCCTGGCTCAATGACTGGCCATTCCCCACAAAACCCCCGGAACCTCTGCTATATAATAATGCAGAGGTGTGTCTTCCAGCATTTGGAGGAAGTGAGGATGCAGTTTTTTGAGCTGCACTCCTCCCTTCATGTATTCTGGCCAGATATGGCTGGTAGTTGCGCTCTTCAGTTTGTGCATCTTGGTGGAGGAGATGACTTAGTCCTTTATATTTTGCCACTTAACATACTTTGAGAACATTGGTATCCAAAGCACAGAATTGCTTTGTGAATCAAAGGGGTGTGACAACTAATATTGCTTGGGATAGGAAAAAGTCCTCCATTCCCTAATGAGTGAGGAAGTTTACCCACACCCAGAGTTTTCCAGAGGCTATTCATTTATCACCAAAATAGAACATAAGAGGGCAGGGGGGAAGCTGAATTGAAATTGTGCAAAGATAAGATAGACCGATGAAGTCATGGACCAGGAAGGTATGTTTCTAATTTGCTAGGAAATGTTTTAAATTGTATGTTCATTGAAAAGTGCCTTGTAAATTCACAGTATTACATAAATGAATAACATTTTAAATACAATTTCCCATCATCTCTCTTAGCTATCCAGTCTCCATTGTCGTTGTTCTAGTGTGATTATTTTTGAAGGAAAAGAAGCATATGGGAGGTCTTCCTCTTGAAGTGCTGTATTCAATTTTTTGATTGTCACTAAAATTGTCATAAAAAGTTTACTTCATGTAAACTGCGGCACTCTTGGCCTGTTGCCTTACGGGTCTCTTGACTTCCCATAAAGAATCAGTATAGCCCCGTCTGGTTCTAGAGACAACATGGGCTAATGGAGTGTGGCAAATCCTATGACTTTCCTTTAGCACATCTTATAGAGCAGCAGTCTACAGCTCAAAGGAACTTGGTACACTTCTCAAGTAGTGATGAACATGTAGACTTACACACAGCCACATTCATTTCTCAGGGACACTGGTGGAAGCCTATCTATAAGCCCCATCTTTAAAAAGGAAAATAATTACAGGAAATTACAGACCAGTCAGCTTAACTTCTGTACCTGGAAAGATAATGGAGCAAATAATTAAGCAGTCAATTTGCAAACATCTAGAAGATAATAAGGTGATAAGTAACAGTCGGCATGCATTTGTAAAGAACAAATCATGTCAAACCAACCTGATAGCTTTCTTTGACAGGGTAATAAGTCTTGGGGATGAGGGGAAAGCGGTAGACATGGTATATCTTGACATTAGTAAAAGTTTTTAATACTGTCTCTCATGGCTGTCTCATAAACAAACTAGGGAAATATAACCTAGATGGAGCTACTATAAGGTAGGTGCATAACTGATTGGAAAGCCATTCTCAGAGAGTAGTTATCAGTGGTTCACAGTCATGCTGGAAGGGCATAATGAGTGGGTTCTTGGATACATCAGTTCTGGTGTCTGGTTCTGTTCAATATCTTCATCAGTGATTTAAATAATGGCAGAGAGAGTACACTTAAAGTTTGCAGACGATACCAAGCTGGGAGGAGTAGCAAGAGCTTTGGAGGGTAGGATTATAATTTGAAATGGTCTGAAGTAAATAGGATCAAATTCAATAAGGACAAATGCAAAGTACTCCACTTAGGAAGGAATAATCAGTTGCACACATATAAAATGGAAAATGACTGCCTAAGAAGGCGTACTATGGAAAGAGATCTGGGGTTCATAGTGGACCACAAGCTAAACAGGGGTCAACAGTATAATACTGTTGCAAAAAAAGCAAACATCATTCTGGAATGTATTAGCAGGAGTGCTGTAAGCAAGACATGAGAAGTAATTCTTCCGCTCTACTCCACGCTGATTTGGCCTCCACTGGGGTATTGTGTCCCGTTCTGGGTGCCACATTTCAGGAAAGATGTGGACAAACTGGAGAAAGGCCAGAGAAGAACCAAAAAAAAAAAAAAAAAGATTAAAGGCCAAGAAAACATGACCTATGAGGGAAGATTGAAAAAATTGGGTTTGTTTAGTCTGGAAAAGAGAAGACTGAGGGAGGACGTAACAGTTTTCAAGTATGTAAAAAGCTGTTAGGAGGAGGAGGGAGAAAAATGGCTCCTCTTAACCTCTGAGGATAGGACAAGAAGCAATGGGCTTAAATTGTAGCAAGGGAGGTTTAGGTTGGACATTAAGAAAAACTTCCTAATTGTCAGGGTGGTTAAGCATTGGAATAAATTGCCTAGGGAGGTTGTAGAATCTCTATCATTGGGGATTTTTAAGAGCAGGTTGGACAAACACCTGTCAGGGATGGTCTAGATAATACTTAGTCCTGCCATGAGTGCAGGGGACTGGACTAGATGACCTCTCAAGGTACCTGCGAGTCCTATGATGCTATTGATGTTGCACTGTTTAACCTAACCATACAGGCTCAGTCTCTAACCAAGAAATATGGAACTCTGCTAAATGTGGATGTCTGTTCTGAGTGCCTGCCCCAGTCTGATGATCTCATATGGAACACATGAGAACCAAATATTTTCCATAGACATGAGCTTTGTGAATTCTGGATAGTTTCCTTGCAACTTGCCAATGGCTCAATTGTTTTTTGTATCAGATGGCACACTTAAAGAAGAAAGCATTCTAACCTCCTAGTTTCAAACACAGTTCAGAGGGAAAATATGTGGATCTGACTGAAATGTGATGTGGTAGAAAGGTACGTTTCCTTTATTTTTTGTTTCATAGACAGAAACTGGGTCCATGTGTAGAAAAATAAAATATTCCAAATATGAAGATTTAAGTGTCTAATCCTAGTTATGCTCCACACATACTGTGCACCTAAATAAATAAAAACAAACATTGACAGCCAAATGAGAAGGAACTATGCGATACAGATGTTCCTCAATCCTGATTGTTTTCCTCCAAAACCATGGAGTTCAAATTTTGCAAGTTACAGATGGGCATTCCAGGTGGGGTTTAGGAATTATGTTGCATATTCCATATAGTTGTGTATCCTCCAGTCCATCTCTGACATCTGAACACCATCTCCCATTTGGATTATATGCCCCGTGTGTGTGTATGTACTGTTGCATACAGGTGCCTGAGAAGGCAGTCTTAGGTTACCCAGATTACTGATCTAAATGATAACATTGCTTTTTTTCACTGTTGTATCTATTTTGGGTTTAAAGTAAGAAAGATCAAGAGCCTTTTTCTTCTGAACATACTTATTTTCTCCTGGGTGAGCAAGGCTTTGGAGAAGAAATACCATCAAATATTTGATTCTCAAGCCTTAACAGGTTTAGAGTATTAAACATTCAAACCTTCTTCTGTTTTTTTTTTTTTGGTTTGTTTTTGTTTTCACAAAAACAACCTTTTGGATTTTTTTTCCCAGCAATTCAAGTTCCAACGAGAAATTTCAAAGTCCATGCTTTACTGTTAAAACAAAATTACCAAATGGCTTTCTGCTCACTCAACAGAGAACCCGTTTCAAGCTTGTTCTTATTTTAGCCAGACTCGCTCAGCCATCAGTAATAAATACTCAAGTGGATTTTGCTGAGTGGGACCCTTAAACAGTTCCAAAGGTGGCAATTTGTTAAATATAAAATGTTCATTTGAAATTGACGGATTTTATTTGCAGTAAATATAGTAAAGATAGACAAATTGTGTTGTCTCATTCTAAGGAATTTCAGTTTCTCTCCATGTTGCTAGGCGGAACCTCATTCTTATAGAACAAAAGCCAGATAATCTGGCATATGAATGCTTCCCTCTGAAGATATTTCCTTCTAACATCAGTCATTAATAAACAATTTGGACTAGTGAGGCAAGTAAATGTGGAGAAGTCAAGCTTATATTTCCAAGAACTAAACACAGTCAGTCAATCATACTTCTCTTGTTTGTTTATATCTCTGTAGGACAGACTAACAAAGTTCACTACTGTTCCTTGTTATCACCAGTAGTATTTCTTAAAATAGACTTAAAATAATACCTTAAGAAAATAAAATATTCATTTAGGGATGACTATTGAAAAAGACGTTGGGTTCTACATTATTTAACTTTTGACATTTTTCAAAATCTGAAATGCTTAACACCATGATATCAAAGGGCCAGTCTGTTTAAACTGTTCCATGGGAAAACTGAAGAACTACAATTTTAAAAAAGTAATATTTTTTCTGTTTAACTTACTCTTACACAGTACACAGCTTATGTCATAAATGGTTACAGTGAACATAAATGTAATGCTCCACCCCAGAGGTAACTGGCTGGCATAGAGAATGCCTTCCTCCCAATGTGATTAAGGGATCAGCTGAGATGTTAAGTAAAAGTCCCTCTGTAAAAACTCCTAGGAGGCTAGAGTTGCGGTCCTTGCAGACGGGTGTCTTCAGAGTTTGGTCCCTCCCCTGTTGAGCTTCAAGTTTGCCTTCAGGGTACAGTACTGGGCTTTACTATTTACTGAGCAGGTAATGTTTCTTAAGTGGGCTGTGGAATCATGTTTTATGTTGAATAGTGTGAATTTATTTATGTGGTGAGACCCGTTAATTGAGAGGGGGAGATACAGAAGAGGACATCAAATAAGTCATTGAGTGTTTTGGCAAAAGATGACGAAATGTAGGGCCAGCCACATAGTACTATATATGCAGTTCTGTCAACACTAGAGGACTGCAGTAACTCCAACTCCTCTGCATTTTCTTTCCCTTTGGAGAATGTTAGTGCACAAAAGAAGGGGAGAGGGAAACAGTGAAAGTATGTCTTCTGAGGAGACACACTATTTGTAGAGTGATGGCAGATTACTACATCAGTGTTGGTGGACTGTAGTCCTAGTAACCCCAACTTCATCAGGGAACCATTCAACCTGGAGGATCCATGGGATTTCAAGGCAGCATTCCCAGCCCCTTAAACCAGGGCTTAAACCTTCCAGCCCCTAAGTGGAGAACATTCTTCACACTCCACAAACTTTATCTCCTGGATGGTTCTGGGCACCTTTTTGCCTTTTCATAGGTTGTGATGTGAAAGGAGAATGTTACCTCAAGTATACTTGAGGTAAATTAACTCAAATGTTAGGGTGTTCTTCTATTTTTGCCCTAATTATCAGTCCTGAACAATTACACTCAAGCCCTGTTTGCTATGTCTCATTGCAAAGAGGAAATTGGCAGTGTTTGTGGACATAAAATCATACATTCCCATTTGCTAATAGGGGACTGCATAAATTGACTGCTTCATAACCTTGGTAAATGCAACCCCCCTCCCCCCCAGGCCTGCTTTTTTTGTTTTGTTTTGGGGTTTTTTGGAAGTACAGTAGTACATGCCAAATCCCTCTCCCTTTCCGCCTCCCCCCAATCTATTTCACAGTTGTGATCTACCTGTTTGTGACAGGCTTTTTCACATCAGTTTCCCCCCTCTATTTATGTGCCCATGTCTGTTTCCACAAGAAACAAACACGTGGCCCTGTGGATGAAGAGCTGTGAGTCACAGGGGAAACTAAATTGCATTCTTTGCATGCACAATCATCTATATCTAATAATATTTAGTATTATTTTTCCCATTATTTTGTGCAATTAGTTTGAAGAAAGCAGTACAGAGGTTAAAGTATCTTTCTGTTTAGAATTGAACAAAGAAACATATGGAGTGACCTCAGCTTGTATGAGAAATAAAAAACCTATTTCTAGATCATAAAAACAAGCAGCATGAATAGACAATGTTTGAGAACATTCTCCTTAATACTAAATTCCTTAGAGGAACTCTATTACAGAACTCTTGAGACACTCTGATAAAAGCCAATGCAATGACCCAAGACTGACTTTCTAGTAAGGCCATAGAATGTGTTTTGCCACAGTAGATTTCAGCTTAACTAATACAATTGTCTCCTGATTCCTTAGATCTCTCAGAAGCTGTTGATATGACTTGACTAGAGCTGGGTGATCAAATAGAATCATAGAATACCAGGGTTGGAAGGGACCTCAGGAGGTCATCTCGTCCAACCCCCTGCTCAAAGCAGGGCCAATCCCCAATTTTTGCCCCACATCCCAAATGGCCCTCTCAAGGATTGAACTCACAACCCTGGGTTTAGCAGGCTAATGCTCAAACCACTGAGCTATCCCTCCCCATACTTTTTGGCTGAATATATTCTCAAAAAAGCAAAGTGCAGATTTGGCAATACTGAGATATTTCACACATTGATTTCAGGGGAAACTTTTTGGGGAAAAATCCAAAATGTTTTCTTTTGACACTTTTTGAAATGTTTAGTTTTCAGGCTTGAAATGACTTTGTTTCAAAGTTTTCTTTCCATTTGTTTTAAATGGAAAAATGATGAAAAAATGGTCAAACACATTTTAATTTTGTCAGTGTTTCACTCAACCTGAAATTAAATTTACTCGCCCATTTGTATTTGTGATATCTGCTTGCCTGTGAGATCTTGCCTGAGGTTCTTCCCCTCTAAAACGATTGCTTGTCTTCTCTGAGAGGCTGAGCCCCTATATATCGGGTCCCTACCTGTTCAATTCATTTAAAGCAACTAAGGAGATAAGACATTTTGGGTTGCAGTGTACTTATTGGGTGGATGATACTCAATAAAGAGATTGAAGAATCCAAGTGCAATTAAAGAAATGGAAATATTCTAGGGAAGGATATAGAGATCTTAAAAATAGACTGGCTACAAGGCAATGCACAAGAGGGAAGTGACATATTTAGTAAGGCAAAGAGTTTTTTAAAAATGAGACGTACTTGCTAAATCTGCTGTTGTCGGTGGACTTCTACAACAATGACTGATGATGCCTTTTGCCACCTGTGGATGGCCAGGAAATTGCTGCTGTTCTGTAATCCAGAGTCCTCAGCGGTCATCCATGCCTTTATTACTTCTGGACTGGACTCTTATAATATGGTTGATTTAGGACGGCCCTTAAAGTTCATCCAGAAGCTCCAGCATGTACAGAACACTTTTTCCTCTTGAGTGGTATGAACTGCCTGTGCTCAAGTTTCTTCACAGGCTGTCTGTTTTTCTTCAGGTGCAGTTGATGGTATAAGTGATTAGCGCTAAAACAAGGGGAGACCCATTTATTCTGAGAGTGTCTCTCTGTAACTGATTTACAATGCGGCACTGGGGTAACTCTTGTTGTTGGCTAGTCATTCTAGTCCATATCCTGCACCATGTGTTTCTCAGTTGAGGCTAAAAGAAAAGGAGTACTTGTGGCACCTTAGAGACTAACCAATTTATTTGAGCATAAGCTTTCGTGAGCTACAGCTCACTTCATCGGATGCATACTGTGGAAAGTGTAGAAGATCTTTTATACACACAAAGCATGAAAAAATGTCTCCCCCCACCCCACTCTGCTGCTGGCAATAGCTTACCTAAAGTGATCACCCTCCTTACAATGTGTATGATAATCAAGTTGGGCCATTTACAACACACACTTTGCTTCTCTACAAAAGAAAAAGGACACTAAACTTTCTAAACTACTACATGGCACAAGGGGCCACAGCAATGGTTCCCTCAACGCACCCAGCAATATTGTTAACCTATCCAACTATACTCTCAGCCCAGCAGAAGCAGCTGTCCTATCTTGGGGCCTCTCCTTCTGCCCCTCTACCCCCACGAACATGATACAGTTCTGTGGTGACCTAGAATCCTATTTTCGATGTCTCCGACTCAAGGAATATTTCCAACATACCTCTGAACAACATACTAATCCACAGAGACCTCCCTACCAAGACTACAAAAAGAAGGATTCTAGGTGGACTCCTCCTGAAGGTCAAAACAGCAGACTGGACTTCTACATAGAGTGCTTCCGCCGACGTGCACGGGCTGAAATTGTGGAAAAGCAGCATCACTTGCCCCATAACCTCAGCCGTGCGGAACACAATGCCATCCACAGCCTCAGAAACAACTCTGACATCATAATCAAAAAGGCTGACAAAGGAGGTGCTGTTGTCATCATGAATAGGTGGTAATATGAACAAGAGGCTGCTCAGCAGCTCTCCAATACCACTTTCTACAAGCCATTACCCTCTGATCCCACTGAGAGTTACCAAAAGAAACTACAGCATTTGCTCAAGAAACTCCCTGAAAAAGCACAAGATCAAATCCGCACAGACACACCCCTGGAACCCTGACCTGGGATATTCTATCTACTACCCAAGATCCATAAACCTGGAAATCCTGGGTGCCCTATCATCTCAGGCATTGGCACCCTGACAGCAGGATTGTCTGGCTATGTAGACTCCCTCCTCAGGCCCTACGCTACCAGCACTCCCAGCTACCTTCGAGACACCACTGACTTCCTGAGGAAACTACAATCCATCGGTGATCTTCCTGATAACACCATCCTGGCCACTGTGGATGTAGAAGCCCTCTACACCAACATTCCACACAAAGATGGACTACAAGTCATCAAGAACACTATCCCCGATAATGTCACGGCTAACCTGGTGGCTGAACTTTGTGACTTTGTCCTTACCCATAACTATTTTACATTTGGGGGACAATGTATACCTTCAGATCAGCGGCACTGCTATGGGTACCCGCATGGCCCCACAGTATGCCAACATTTTTATGGCTGACTTAGAACAACGCTTCCTCAGCTCTCATCCCCTAACGCCCCTACTCTACTTGCGCTATATTGATGACATCATCATCATCTGGACCCATGGAAAAGAAGCCCTTGAGGAATTCCACCATGATTTCAACAATTTCCATCCCACCATCAACCTCAGCCTGGTCCAGTACACACAAGAGATCCACTTCCTGGACACTACAGTGCTAATAAACGATGGTCACATAAACGCCACCCTACACCGGAAACCTACTGACCGCTATTCCTACCTACATGCCTCCAGCTTTCACCCTGACCACACCACACGATCCATCGTCTACAGCCAAGCTCTGCGATACAACCGCATTTGCTCCAACCCCTCAGACAGAGACAAACACCTACAAGATCTCTATCAAGCATTCTTACAACTACAATACCCACCTGCGGAAGTGAAGAAACAGATTGATAGAGCCAGAAGAGTTCCCAGAAGTCACCTACTACAGGACAGGCCTAACAAAGAAAATAACAGAATGCCACTAGCCGTCACCTTCAGCCCCCAACTAAAACCCCTCCAACGCATTATTAAGGATGTACAACCTATCTTGAAGGATGACCCAACACTCTCACAAATCCTGGGAGACAGGCCAGTCCTTGCCTACAGACAGCCCCCCAACCTGAAGCAAATACTCACCAGCAACCACATACCACACAACAGAACCACTAACCCAGGAACCTA
The DNA here is from genome assembly GCF_015237465.2 of Chelonia mydas. Taxonomy (NCBI): domain Eukaryota; kingdom Metazoa; phylum Chordata; order Testudines; family Cheloniidae; genus Chelonia; species Chelonia mydas. The sequence goes on from NC_057849.1 coordinate 165,168,330, forward strand.
TCCTTGCAACAAAGCCCGTTGCCAACTGTGTCCACATATCTATTCAGGCGACACCATCACAGGGCCTAATAACATCAGCCACACTATCAGAGGCTCGTTCACCTGCACATCCACCAATGTGGTATATGCCATCATGTGCCAGCAATGCCCCTCTGCCATGTACATTGGTCAAACTGGACAGTCTCTACGTCAAAGAATAAATGGACACAAATCAGATGTCAAGAATTATAACATTCATAAACCAGTCGGAGAACACTTCAATCTCTCTGGTCACGCGATTACAGACATGAAAGTTGCGATATTACAAAAAAAAAAACTTCAAATCCAGACTCCAGCGAGAAACTGTTGAATTGGAATTCATTTGCAAATTGGATACAATTAACTTAGGCTTGAATAGAGACTGGGAGTGGCTAAGTCATTATGCAAGGTAACCTATTTCCCCTTGTTTTTTCCTACCACTCCCGCCCCGCCCCCCCCAGACGTTCTTGTTAAACCCTGGATTTGTGCTGGAAATGGCCCAACTTGATTATCATACACACTGTAAGGAGAGTGATCACTTTAGATAAGCTATTGCCAGCAGGAGAGTGGGGTGGGGGGAGGTATTTTTTCATGCTTTGTGTGTATATAAAAAGATCTTCTACACTTTCCACAGTATGCATCTGATGAAGTGAGCTGTAGCTCACGAAAGCTTATGCTCAAATAAATTGGTTAGTCTCTAAGGTGCCACAAGTACTCCTTTTCTTTTTGCGAATACAGACTAACGTGACTGTTACTCTGAAACCTGTCAGTTGAGGCTGTTGCCTGTGGGGATTCACTCCTTTTGTTAGCACATCAGAGCCAAAGTCCAGTGACCTTCAGGAAGGGCTGTCTTCAGTGCTTAACTAATTGTTTGACTTCATAGTTTTGGTGAATGATGTAATTATCTTATGTGGTCACTTCTGTAATTCACTCCCTAGTTGTCACATAAATGGAACCTACAGAAATTAGCTCATACTTATTATTCCAAAATTAAAAGGTATTGCCATCTTCTGTGACCTGTCAGTCTCCTCTGACACAATCAGCCATGTTCACTCTGAAATTTTGTCCTCCCTTGGCTTTCATGACTTTGTCATCTTCTGGTTCTCTTCCTACTTCTTTAATTGCTCCTTCAGAGAATTTTCCTCAAAACTCTCTCCTTTGCCATAATGCCTACCGGAAAAAAAACCTCTTGACAATGGTTAGGCTTCTGGTGTGATAATACAATTTCCGATCATGCTGGCCACATAAGGTGATCAGATGTCCCGATTTTATAGGGACAGTCCTGATTTTTGGGTCTGTTTCTTATATAGGCTCCTATTATCCCCCCGACGCCCCGTCCCAATTTTTCATACTTGCTGTCTGGTCACCCTATGGCCACATGCCAGTGTACACTGTTTCCATGTACACCCCCATCTGTCTGTGTGTATCTCTTATCTGATACTTTAGATTATAAATTCTTTGGGGCAGGGTCAGTCTTTTTGTTCTCTTATATCACGCCTCGTATGATGGGGTCCCAGTCCATGACTAGGGCTCCTTGGTGCTTTGGTAATACTAATAACTATTATGAGTACAGTGAGCATGCTTGACAGTGTTCAAAGCATAGATGAAGTCTCTCTCTCTCTCTCTCTCTCTGCACCTCATGAAACTTCTAATCTAGATTAGACAGACGACCTTTCAGACACTTAATCGAAAAAGTGGCCAATCAGAGATCAGACTTTAACTTGTTGAGAAAGCACAGTTTTGTTTTGTTTTAGTTGGAGAAGGAAAAGCATTCTGATGTAGCCTCGATAAAGTAATGTATCTGTAGGGAATAGACCTAAACCCACATAATCCAGTTCCAAAAGGACACTTAACATGATTTTTTTTAATTTTCTTTTTTTTTTTTGGTTGTATTCTTAACTTAATTATTTGGTCTGTGTTGTAGCTTTGTTCCTTCACTAATAGCTTAAAACAAATTGTATGTAGTGGAGTTTACTACTACTCCTCCATTCAGGTTTTTTGTTTTTTTTTGGAAGTCTGCTCGTGTATTTACAATAATGGACTCTGGAGTTGAGAGCTAGAACAGGGCAGCATGGTAACTTTGATATCTTACTGACTCTGGGAACTTTGCTAATAGGACTCTCTGGAAGGGTTACAGTTTAATCCAGTAAATGTCACCAATTTTCCCACTCAAACATTCGCAATAACCATACACACTGATGGGAAAAACAATTATTTAATACTCCTATTTATAGCAGCTAAAAACTTTAAAACAGCAGTTGTTGACAACTGGTGCTGTCAGTTCTATCTAATAGTTAATTTGTAATTATAGCTATTAAATGTTAGAAATTTTGCCCTAAGTCTGTTATGAATCTTAACTTTTACAGTTATTTTATTTTGAATAAAACAAAATTAGAATCTGAGGGACTTATTACTTTTTTGGGTAATGCGATAGTAAAACAGTGGAAAAAAGTGAAAAAATAAACAACATATAATCAACTATTGCTATTATAGTTGAAACAACAGGCTACTAAAATTGGATTTTTCTAACCCTCTTCTTTTAATCATTCATATTTTATCAAATAGAAGACAAACATAAACATTGCCTCTTGGACATATTCTCTGTGAACAATTTTCTGTTTGAAAATTCATCTCAAAGGTAATGTTTTTTCTCCTTTCATCACACATCTTTCTAAAAACTCAGTGTTTTAAGAAAAAAGAAAAAAATATGTACTTTAAATAGCTTCCTGCAGTGCCAATAAAGTTTAAAAAAAAAACAGATAATGAAATGGAAAAGTCTCCTCCTAACAAATTAAGTTAAAATGTGTTTTTAAATGCTATTTTTCAGAGAATTAAGAAAAGCAAACTAGAAAAACATGAGTTCTGCCAGCTGGCTACATGGAAACTAGCTCAGAGTAATCCTGACTTACTGCTGCAAGGCTGATACAACGTGTTCTGATACATCAACGCGGAGGCAGAGTGCTTCTCGGTTGCTTTTGGACCTAGGCTGTGAAAATTTTAAGCATTTCACAGAGATTCATCTTTCAACTTAGAATAAATAAATACTCCAAATCTGTGGAGCATGACTGGCTTTGAATCCAAACCAAGAAAATAGGTTAACCGGCACTCAAAATCTCTTATCAGCTCTACCCTTCCCCCTGTAGTGCTGCAGGGGAATTGACTGGGCGCGGGGGAGGGAGTGTCTCCTTTATCCCTGGCAGAGATTCCCATTGTCTGGGACTCCGCGTGTCAGTCCAGAGTTGTGAGCAGTACGATACTAATGGCAGCACAACACTGACCAAGTGGTGTTTGAACTCGGAAGCTGAGATGGGGTCTGAAACCTGTAAATGTCATCTGTCCAGTTACGGTTACTTTGTTCTGCTGTGCGGAGGGGAAGACTTTAGAATTCTACCTATCCAGTAAGAAGGGAGGACCTTTTGCAGGAACTTAGTGTTGGTCAATGGAATTCATGATACAGGACAGGAAGTTCCTGGCAGAACAAGTGGTATTTTAAGGCACTATTTCTCTACTGTATTAGCGAGTGAGACTTTTTATTTTCACTACCATCTATACATTATGTTTACAATATGTATATTTGTCATAGATTAACATTAGGATTACAATATAAATTAGTTCTTAGGAGCCTCAGCTGACTCTGGGCCACATTGTGTGGGGCTGTGTACAAACACATGGTAAACCCCTTTACAGTCTGACCCCAATATTGTAAACACTGGCATGCTTAATTTTAAGTATGTGTGAGGAATCCTATCAAAGTCGGTGCTCATGTGAAAAGTTAGATATGTACAGGTTTGTAGTATTGGGGGTCTAAATTGCCAAGACAAAGAGTAGGACAGAGGAAGTTCAAGTAGTATACCCATTTTAGAGATGGTCTCTCTTTCCAGACTATATAGGAAGGCTGGCACAGCCAGGAATTGAACCCAGAGCTAAGTTCTAGTCCAGTGCCTTAACCACAAGGCCAACCTTCCTCTCACCTATAGTATGTGTCCAGATATATAATATTTCCTAGGTAGATAGGTACACTTGTCTCTTATTGAATATAAATCTTCAGCAACGCAAATATTCGACCTCAATCTGTTGTATAGCATATGTGACAAACGTGTATCCAATAGAATTTGCCAATAGTACAAACTAGAAGAATGTAGCTTGTTTCATTATATTCCTATTGCAGGGATTAGCATGTTAGAACTGAAGGAAGAACGCTAGACCATTAGACATTATATATAATGGCTAAAATTTCTTGTGTTTGGGTGGGGAAAGATTGATTACAACATACGTAATTAGAAAAAATAAGTTTAGATGTGAAAGTGTTATGTGATTACTGACTTACTGAGATTAGTTGAGTACAAAAATACATTACGCCCTGGAGTGAACAGTGAAGCACCGGCTTGTGTTGGAAAACTTTTTAAGCCAATAACACCTCTTTATATTAAAACAATTAAAAATAAGTCATTTTAATGAAGACTAGGAAACTTGAGGAATTCAAGTCCTGTCTTAATACCTCCGAGCACTGCCCCCCACACCCCAACAACCTACCCCTCTGATTGAAAGCTATTAATTAGAATAGAGGACACTTTTTGTGCTTATTACTCATCTATCTATGGCTTTCTGACCATCCTTGCCAAATCCCTTTGCTCCAGTCTAGCAGAATCAGTAGAGCTATACAGTGTGATGGAGTCAGACCAGAAGGATATGAGAGAGTGGTGGAAGGCAGGTATATCAGCCTCAGGATGAGCAGGTCCCTGTTCCCTGGATAGCCAAACAAAGGCTACTCCAGGCCACTCAAGACACTTGACACCAATTAACCAATTAAGGTCATTAGGCTAATGGAGACAGGTGGAACCAATCAAGGTCTCACTCAGACTGCTTAAAAGCACTCCTTTCCAGTTCCCTAGAGAGAGCCCAGGTGAAAGGAGCTGGAGGAGAGGAAGCATTGCTGTATCCTGATGTAAGGGTGAAGCTAGGAAGAAGGGACCATGGGGGAAGTGGCCCAGGGAGTCAAGGCAGCTTTTAGTGGTGGAGGGAAAGCCACCAACAGCTGCTATCCTTAGGGTCCCTAGGCTGGAACCTGGAGTAGAGGGCAGGCCCGGGTTCCCCCCGCACCCCATACTCCAGAGAGATCCCCTTGAGATGGGAAGCAAGACTCAGTCCATTCAGGAGGGCGAACTGTGCCTACTGAGCTCTACGGAGCAACAAAGACTGTGGGGTATTCCCCCTTTCCATCTCCCATACTGGCCTGTGATGAAATTAACTCAATAGGCTGTGACTCTGACCACTACACTGTGAAAGGAAGGTCACATTGGGGCCTTAGTGAGTTTCTGAGGCCCCTGGATCCACCAGGAAACGCGGGACCCACAATTACAGGCTCAGAATGTTGTCACAACTTGTGTCAGGAGTGGGATAGTTGGCTTATCATTCACTGTGCTTCCTGGCAGAGGGAAAACTTGGGTTTTTTTCTTTTTTTTTTCTTAGAGGCACTCTCAGTTTAGTATTGACACATGAGAGTATACTGAAATTCCAGGTCTGTAATAACTAATGGAAGTAACTGTCTGTTCTGGAGAACAGTGGGGAGGAATATCTGTGTATGCTTTAGACACCGTCTCACATTTTAAAAGTAACTTGAGGAGTATGGAGTAGTGGAATTTTCTTATTAAAAATGTGTTATGGTTTTTAATGCTTGGACATCTTTTATTCTATATGGACTAGTTCTCGTGCATGGAACAGTATCAGAATGGAGAGGTGGAATCCAATAAGTGCTTAACTGACTTGACTTTGGTGAAGCAAAGCTTCAGAGGGATGCACCCCTAAATATAGTAGATAATGAAACACTAACATAGAAGCACTAGAGCATCAGAACATGATCTTTTGGCTGATTTTAAATCTGAGGACAAGATGCTATCTCTAACAACTCTCTAGCTTCTGTTTCCAAATCAACCCTTTCATAGGATTCATACACACTAATACTGGTTGTGGTTGCCTTTTTACTCCATAAAAATCTCTCATTGTTTAGATAACTGATACCAGTGAGTATTTTAAATGACACTTGCACATATAGGACTTATATGGCTCAGATTTGAGGCCAGGTCCCTCTATAGCTGACTTATCAATGTGCATTTAAAAAAAATATTATACTCCTGTGTATCTTTTGCTGTGATGTGCCCATAAACAACTGAAACTATTCCTGAACTTAACATATTTGTTTTGTTGTTTTTAAAAATAGCCCTATAGGTCCCAACCTGTGGAGTTCGCCATACTGGGTCATGACACAAATGCTGACATGAGTCCAAGCAAAAAGGAGTGTAGAGTCTGAGGATAGTGCGTTAGTAATTGTTAATCCACTTCCCCATCCTGAATATCTGTTCTGCAGGGCATTGCCTTCTGTCAGGACTTATTGCCTACTTGCGTTAAGCACTTCACTGAGGCCGTCTGGTTCATCTACGCTTTTATGGGGAATATCTCCACATAATTGCCTAATTGGTCAACTTGGCTCAGGACTTTAAGAGGATGATTCTACCACTCCTTCACATGTGCCTGAAAGATGGATAGGGGATGTGCATAAGGCTATAGGTGCACTCTTGCTGGAATATCCCTTCTGTAATCTGAACTATCACAGCTTTCTGGGTCCCTATGAATGGAAGCAGGTCCTGTGGTTAAGGATGGCTTAAGCAATTTCCCTTTCTTTCTGGAGCAAATTTGATTTTGTCTTCTGTCACAGAAATGTTGTAAGTGGATTGTTGAGGGTTACTCCCACTCTGCACATCAGTTTAGGAACCAGGCCTTGTAAGATGAGTAGTTCTTGGGAAGACAGTGTAAAACCTATGGTCTGTGGCTTCCTAGGCCCAGATGGGGCTTACCATGGATTGTGAAGTGTGCATAGCAAATGCTTCCTTTGTTACAGGAGCTAACTTAATGTGTTTGTGTTTTGTTTTGTTTTTTAAATTGTAACTGCTACTGTTGGTTGGTTGGCTTATGACTACCATACACAAAATATGATCACTCCCTATCCCGAAAAGCTTGCCGTCTATGTAGATACCACACTGACGAGAAGAGGTAAGACACAAGTGGGTTTGGTTTGTAGCAGAATAACTGGTCACATGAATATCTGTTTTAGGAATGAAAGGCTAGTACTGTGGTTCTCCCCCCCCCTCATCCCCCCCAGAAGCTGAAGATACTTACGGTTGGCAAACCGTTTTGGAATCACCTAAACATCAGCCTAAACATCAGTTCCTCTTTCGCTGCTGCAGTGAACCATATTGAGAGTAAAAAAGAAAAAGTTGGGCTAAAATGCCCCCTTAATCCAGACACCCAGTTCTAAACCCGGTACCTCTTCCTTCTCCTGTCTCTGTCTCCAGCAAAGTATAATCAGATCTTCCCTGGCTAGGACCCTAGTGAGCTTTGTTTCTTCTTCCTGGACACCACAACTCTCTCTGGTCTCTTCCCCCTTGTTTAGGGAATAATTTCATTGCACTTCGTCATGTCCGACTCTCTACAGATGCAATATCTCTACGGCCTGCAAGCAGGTTGCTGTTTCCAAAACTTGCGCACTTGAGTTCATAATATCTTCTTTGTGATGTAGACCTTGACATCGCGGTCAGCTTCTTTTTTTATATTAAAGATAGATTACTGTGAAGTACTCTACCCGAGTTGAATCTTGAAGACTATTAGGAGGCTTCAGTTAGGATATTAGGTGGCTTCCCTCCTTATAAGAAAAGCATACTGATAGGCACCTATGCTGTTCTCTGTACTTCCTGCCCAGGGCAGGGAAAATGGGATTAAAATATGTGCAAAGTGTCATATATCCTCCTCTGACCTACATTCCTAATAAAAATTGACTGGCTTCTTGTAGGCTTGGCAGAAGAGATGGGTCTTGAGGGTAGATTATAATCCATCAAATCTAGTATTCATATATTTTGTTTCTTGCTGCCGTATCTTTACTCAGAGCTAGATTGTGCATTTAGAACCCAGCTCTCATTCTGTGGTTCTGTGTATCTCCACTGTCCCAGGAGGAGTACGAGGAAACAGAATGGTTCCCATGTACATAGAGCATATATGTCCATTACTAACCCCTTAACAGGGTGCAGATTACTACCCTGCATATGGCTAGCCAGCTCAGCTGGCAGCCAAATGGAGGCAGGGTGTGCCAAGGCCAAGACTCTAAGATTATGTGTATCCCCATAGGTACCCCTAATTTTCCTTAATTATAGGGGCTGCAATTCTGCCTTGCCCTGTCTGGGCCAGGAATATAGGGTCACGGATAAGAAGACTGCTTAAATGTTCATAGCCTTGGAAAGGTCTATCACAACATGGCTCTTAATCCTAACTTTTTCAGTGACTTCAATAAACCTCCTTGATACATATGAGAATTAGTATTTTCTAAAATGAAAAACAATGGCCTGTGATGGGATGTTAGATGAGGTGGGATCTGAGTTACTACAGAGAATTCTTTCCTGGGTATCTGGCTGGTGAATCTTGCCCATATGCTCAGGGTTCAGCTGATCACCATATTGGGGTCGGGAAGGAATTTTCCTCCAGGGCAGATTGGAAGAGGTCCTGGAGGTTTTTCACCTTCCTCTGTAGCATGGGGCACGGGTCACTTTCTGGAGGATTCTCTGCTCCTTGAAGTCTTGAAACCATGATTTGAGGACTTGAATAGCTCAGAGATAGGTGAGAGGTTTTTCGCAGGAGTGGGTGGGTGAGATTCTGTGGCCTGCATTGTGCAGGAGGTCAGACTAGATGATCATAATGGTCCCTTCTGACCTTATTCTCTATGAATCTAAGTTACCTTAAATGGAATGGTGGCTGCCACTGCACTCAGACAATGTCTTTGCATTGCATGAATTGGATGGCAGATGGTAATTGAAATTACTGTACAGTCTGGAGCCAGGAGAGTTTTATTCTGACAGTTAGATATTATTCCTTTTTATTGTAAAGATGATCTTTTAAATCCTGGTATTTAGGGGGAGGGAAAATTAAAGAGCATCTCTTCAGAAATATTTTCCACAGTCTGCAATAATAGACCTTAAATTTGGTGGTTTACTGATGTATTCAAAATTAAAAACACTTTGTGTGATTTCATTTTCCCATCTGAGATTATATCATGCATAACAATGTAGTCATATTTAATTATTGCTCTAATTGTGAAATATATTAAATACACAAAATTCTACAGTTTCAGCTTTCCTATGGTTTTATTGTGGTTACAGAAATACTGTATCTTATGTATCACCATGCAAATATTTTGTTTTAGCCTTAACAACTTGAAAAGTGGAAACAAAAACTAAGGACAGATCCTGCTGTATCCACACTACTGTCCTTTTCTACCACTTCACAGTACAAAGTAGCTTTAATCAATATCTATATTTGTCACTTATTCCTAGGCCTCCATGTCTTGATAGCTAAATCAGGTATGTGGATATTCTTTGCTCCAGCTATTTTTGTGTGAAGTCCTAGTTCGAGCTGCCAGTGTCAGGCCTTGACCCAGGCACAAGTCGCTTAAATAATATCTTTTTGGTATCTACGGTCTGTTATCCCCCTTTCCTCCATACACACAACCAAAATGTTATTTTCCAACAATGTGGCTGAGATTTTGGATCTTAAATGAGTAGGTTTAAACGAGGTGATTTCGCAGTGTATTGTACAGTTAACAAAGCATTCAAGCATATCCTTAAGTAAAACGTATTCAGTGAAGCACTTAAGCATTATATAACTTTAGGCATGTGCAAAATTCCATTGAAGTTTATAGGACTTAAGCACGTGCCTTAAAGTCTAAATGTAAGAATGTGCTTATGTGCATTGCTGAATTGGGATGGGATGCTGAAGTGAAGCCCCCTAGTACAACAGTAGAGTGCGTATGCACCCCGCTTGTGCAGCATTGTTGGAGATGCCTTTGGCGTGTGTGGTGGTTTATTTCAGAACTCTAGTAGGATCATGACTGGAGTCTGATGTGAAAGGCACATGTTCAGTCTCGGGGAAGGAAGTTTTGGTTTTGAATGTTTGCCTTTATATACAGTGTTAACTTATTGCGCGTGACAGTTGCAAGGTTGACAGCCTTGGAAACTGAGGTCCTTTAGCCTAGGACAGGTACAATGTAGTACAAATTTATTTACACTGTGTTATTGGAATACCTTGGTCATGACCTAGAGGGACTGTTTCTGAGTTACTCCATGAAGAAGAGCTTAGTATTCATGCCTATTTATTATTTGGCCACTCTGTTAAGGCTTTCAGTAACTGTGCCAGTTGTGATTGTGGCTTTTATGCAAGGACTTCCGTCCACTGGGACTTGGCGGAGCACACAAGCTGCATTTCCTGTAAACTACTGAAGAACCTCAGATGGTAATGGCTGCTATTGACCCAAGCTAGATTGGAATTTTCTATTTGTACTCCGCTAAATCCCCTGAGACATACAGTTTCCCACTCACCTCCTTCACCACTGACTGTAATGGAATTACACAATTTAGCCCATAATTTACTGTCCCTATTCTCATTACTTCAGAAAATGAAGAGGCACTGTTATACTATCTAATGGAAATAGATTAGATTCCAGGGCCAGGAAGGGAACACTGTGATATCTAGTCTGACTGCCTGTATAATACGGGCTGTAGGACTTCCCTAGAATAATTCCTGTATGAACCAGAATGTATCTCTTAGAACAATCCTCAGTGACTAAATCCTCAAACATTTCAGAAGAACTATGCAAAATGCAAATACAGTATTAAATATTAAACTAAATCTAGATTAAATACAGCTAAACAGTAAAAGAGAAATCCCTTAGTGTTGTAAATTCCAAAATCACAGAGCTAATTTGTAATCGCACTTTAATGGACAATTATTATTTTGCTGTGTGATTGACATAAAGAAGTAGGTACATCTTGTCATGTCAATAAGATTTAGGTTGCATGGATCCGCAAAGCAGGAGGAAATTAAATATTATGTTGGGGACGTGCTCACCCAAGGGTGTACAAGAACTGGTCACAATAGTTACAGCTGTAATTAAAGTACACTGTAGATCCGCATTTAACAGAATACTACGCTCCTTCTTTGCAAGACTTCTCTGGGAACTTATGGCTTTTTCACGTGTATGCCCTGAAACTTATTACAGGGTATGTTGTGAAGGGTATTTCATATTTATAACACTTGAAAAGTCTTGATACTGGAGCCAAAATGCACTTGGCTTAAAGAAGCAAACCACATACTGAGGAAGTGATGCTATAGTAGCATCTGTCACTGATTCATGCACACCCAATAATAGGAGAAGAGACCAGCTGATGTTAGCTTAGTTTCTCCCTTTTGTTTTTTTTTTAATTTAGGGAAAGGAAAGAGGAAATTGTTCACATGGAGGCAAAAATAGCTAATAAAATAAAACCTGTATTAATACTTGGGGTGGGGGAAATGCCCATTTCCTGTAACTAATTGTTTAAACCTTGTAAAATATACAGATATTTGCATGATACATTTTTCTATGAAACATTTTTCTTTCAGGAGTCCGCTTAGCAAGCAGCCTTCAGACACAGGGCACATACAGGATATTTTTATTTAACAGTAAAATTCAGATACTATATGTGTTACAAATACAAACAGAGTGGCTAGAGTAACATCATGCACTTCTTTACGGAATTATTTAAGGCTTTTATTTTGATCCATATTTTTTGTCTTGTACCTCCTAAACCCAGGATTATTCCCTCTTCAGCTGCCAGTAGGCACTTTTTTTAGGGAAACTTCACAAGTTGTATCAGGTAGTTAACCCAGGTGGAAGCTATGTATACTTAGCTGAGCTGAGCACTCTCAAAAACCTGTTCCTTACTGAGAGTGCTGAGTATTTCTGAAAACTTGGTCCTGCAAGTACAACCAAGATCTGCCAGGATTCCTGTAAGCTTCACATTTTTATAATGCCTTTTTAATCTCCGTTCCTACTATTGCCAGGATGAAATAACCCCTGAAAATGGATCCATAACAGTATTTGTCATGCTGTTCTGACTGCACTCAAAAAGACATCCAGTATGCATTGGAAATCTTCCCAGTATTAGTAGATATGCAGGGAGTAAAACAGATTTTTTATGCTTACTGTAATAGCTTTGTATGATCATTGAATGCTCAGATGTGAAGGCATTCCAATATTACGCTTCCTGATCTGAAACAGCGAGTTGGAGGGAAAGCATAACATCCCTCCCCCTTTCCCCCACCAAAATATAAGTATTACTGGTTTGTTGAACAATTTAGATAATTGGTAAATTATTTGTACACACTATGTGTACATTAAAAATACTTTGTCTAATGATCACACTGATTGAAACTTGTCATGTTTGTAGAGGTGGTTCATTTTCGTACTGCAATAACTGTTACTTATTACCAAGATGCTAGTCCTGAAGTCTAAAGGCCTTACCTTGAGGTCATCTGGGCCTCAATGAGCCTTGCAGCCATGTAAGTCAATAGTTTGCAAGTTGGTGTGTGTGGGAGCGGGAGGTGGGAGTTGGTTTTGTTTTGTGTGTGTTTGGGGGTTGCCAACCAATGTGCCAAGACTGCTTCTGCTCCTGCTTTCCTGCCCTGTCAGTTTAGGACTTCAGTGCCCTGCCTGGTTTGAGCCAGACCCTCTAGCCTGCTGCAAACCCAGACCCAGGTCTGAACCATGTCCCCCAACAGCTGTAAGCTTAACTGAAAGCAGCTTGCAGAAGTGTTCCTGTCCTTGACACTCAGATGCCCAACTTCCAATGGGGTCCAAACCCTAAATAAATCCATTTTACCCTGTATAAAGCTTACACAGGGTAAACTCATAAATTGTTCGCCCTCTATAACACTGATAGAGAGAGATGCACAGCTGTTTGCCCCCCCCCCCCAAGTATTAATACATACTCTGGGTTAATTAATAAGCAAAAAGTGATTTTATTAAATGCAGAAAGTAGGATTTAAGTGGTTCCAAGTAGTAACAGAGAGAACAGAGTGAATTACCAAGCAAAATAAAATAAAACACGCAAGTGTATGTCTAGTACGGTAACAAAACTGAATACAGATAAAAACCTCACCGTTCCAGCAAACTTTCTCTTACAGACTAATCTCCTAGCAATCACTCACACCCCCTGTAGTTACTGTCCTTTGTTCCAGTTTCTTTCAGGTATCTTTGGGGGTGGAGAGGCTCTCTCTTTAGCCAGCTGAAGGATGGAGGGGGTCTCCCAGGGGTTTAAATAGACTTTCTCTTGTGGGTGGAGACCCCCTCCTCTCTCCTATGCAAAGTCCAGCTACAAAATGGAGTTTTGGAGTCACCTGGGCAAGTCACATGTCCAAGCATGACTGAGTTCCTTATCAGCTGTCATAAATATAAAGGGAAGGGTAACCCCCTTTCTGTATACAGTGCTATAAAATCCCTCCTGGCCAGAGGCAAAATCCTTTCACCTGTAAAGGGTTAAGAAGCTAAGGTAACCCCGCTGGCACCTGACCCAAAATGGCCAATGAGGGGGAAAAGATTCAGATCGGGGGGCAGGAACAAAGGGTTTGGCCTGTCTGTGAGATGCTTTTGCCAGGAACAGATCAGGAATGTAAGCCTGTACAACTCCTGTAAAGTTAGTAAGTAATCTAGCTAGAAAATGTGTTCGATTTTCTTTCGTTTAATGGCTTGTAAAATAAGCTGTGCTGGAGGGAATGTATATTCCTGTTTTTATGTCTTTTTGTAACTTGAGGTTTTGCCTAGAGGGATTCTCTATGTTTTGAATCTGATTACCCTGTAAAGTATTTAGCATCCTGATTTTACAGAGGTGATTCTTTTACCTTTTCTTTAAATAAAATTCTTCTTTTAAGAACCTGATTGATTTTTCAGTGTTCTTAAGATCCAAGGGTTTGGGTCTGTGTTCACCTGGACCAATTGGTGAGGATATTATTATAAAGCCTTCCCCAGGAAAGGATGTGTAGGGCTTGGGGGGATATTTTGGGGGAAGACGTCTTCAAGTGGTCTCTTTCCCTGTTATTTGTTTAAAACGCTTGGTGGTGGCAACATACTGTTCAAGGACAAGGCAAAGTTTGTACCTTGGGGAAGTTTTTAACCTAAGCTGGTAAGAATAAGCTTAGGGGGTCTTTCATGCAGGTCCCCACGTCTGTACCCTAGAGTTCAGAGTGGGGAAGGAACCTTGACACCAGCCAAGCCACATTCCTGGGAAAGCTCAGATGTGGACTGGCGTCTCCAACTTCATTGTTGGCTTAAGGGCTTCTTGATTGGGCACTTACTGAGAATAGTCTTTTCTCAGGAAGCTGACCAACTGCTTCACTAAAACCTACTTAGAATCAGACAAGTATACAGCCAGTATTCATAACTTTGAATACAAAAATGATACAGGCATACAAATAGGATTAATAGATTCAGTACATCATAATCTCTATGGATATATGTTACATGGCATATGTAGCATAAAATATATTCCAGTTATGTCATATACATTCATAAGTATATTTCCATAAAGCCTTAAGGGGGGCACTGTCACAGTACTAATAAAAATTACTTACAAATTCTCAGACATAAGTCTGCCAACTTTACAGATGTACAATGGATATTATTTTGAATGTGCCCATTACATTTAAAGATTTCCTGCTTGTTCATGCAACATGCTTAATAAAAAGAGGCTCCATAACATCCCATCCTGTATTCTGAACCCATCACTCAGTGATGACCTGTAGTGCTGATATGTGCCCCTTGAGGGCTAGGGGGATGTGTAGCTACTGATGTGGATCAAAGCTCGTGTGTTGAAATGTACAATGCTGCAACATGTATTTGATGATTTATGAACACCTATGTCTCTAATGCATGTTGCATACTGGGTGGTACCATTTCGAGAGGCTCAGTCATGGGCAAAGGCAAGGTTATAATTGCATAAAGAAGCATCATGTTTGTTAGAAGAATAAAGAATGATAGACCAGTCTATAGTTTTAGGTTATAGTTATAGGTTCCTAGCAGATTTCTTATAAGAAGCAGCGGTATGATTTATGCTCAAAGACTTGCCTGTGATGATGCACTCCATGACCCAATGACTGTGGTTCCATGTGTCTGTTGTTAATAAAGACTGTCCAGGAAAAATAAAGAAATCCAGATGGCATTTTACTGATGAATTAGTAACAAACAAGTATTTAACTAGCATGACTTGTGTAGATGCTCAGTGAAGTGAAGCTTTGGATTGGAAATTCTGCACTTTTGATTGTACTGTTCACATGGAGGTTCACATGGAAACAGAAGAACACCATAAATCCCAACCTCAGTCTCTACATAATCATTTTTTTACCCTAGTCTTTCTGTATCTCAGTATAACTTCATGAGCAGAATACTTTTGCAGCCATATTGGTAATATAATTATATAATAAAAATAGCATGGCGGGGATGGGATTAGAAGGGCAAGCCAT